>NC_060119.1:600777966-603259841 GCF_021461395.2 Schistocerca americana | reverse complement strand
TGGAATCGCGCGACCGCTACGGTCGCAGGTTCGAATCCTGCCTCGGGCATGGATGTGTGTGATGTCCTTAGGTTAGTTAGGTTTAAGTAGTTCTAAGTTCTAGGGGACTGATGACCTCAGAAGTTAAGTCCCATAGTGCTCAGAGCCATTTGAAACATTTTTTTCTCTATCGACTGACCAAGTGCAACAGGAATGGAACCCCAGTTCACAAACTGAAATCCAGCACCTGTGCAACAAAATGCATGCACGTCTACATGCCTGTATTCAACGTTCTGGCGGTTACACCGTTCATTAACGTACCAGAATTTCACATTTGGTATGGCTTGCCTCGCTCTTACATTAACCTGCGATGTTTCATTGTGAATGACTTAAATAAGTTACCTAGAAAAATGTAGTCCTGAAATTTCATGGGACTACATTAACTATTTATTGTGTTGCATTTTCCCATCATTGTTTTTAATAATTGAAGGAACGACTGATGTTGGAAGGAAGTTTAGCTGCAATAAACACTGCCTGACGACGGAGAGAATGGGAAAGATGTGAGTATACGAAAGGAAGCTGTCAGCAGAAAAAATGAAATTTGAAGAATACCACTATTTCTTTAGTTTTCTGTCTTAGTAGTTTTCAGACTTAATGGTGAACAGAGCTAAGCTATCCGTTCATTTTCAAACCTTTACCAGCGTCGCTCTCACCTAATTAATGAAACAGTTTCGTAGTATAACGTGCAGACATTTCGAGCTGTTCTCGAGAGTCCACGTTTGAAAATTGTGCGTGCTTGATGCTATCTCTACACGCCTAGTCATCTACTAGCAAGGCAATCTTTCACCGCAAGCGAGAGCTCCCTGCAGAAGTCAGACAGCTGCCGCGACGTCGCAGCTTCCGCGCCTCAGCCCTCAGCCTCGGGCTGGGCAGGGACATCTGAAGAGGAAGGGCAATTTCACGGGGCCCTCGGGTAACGTGCGAGCGGATGCGGCACATATCGGGGGCCGACGCCTGTGCTGCGCGGGATCAGCGCGTCGCGGGATTTACGGTCTGCCGTCAGCGTCGCCTTCGGCTGCCCCTGAGAGAAACACGTAGGATGCCCTGCGGTACGTGACGCGCGGCGAAATCCGCACCACCGCCCTGCCGGTCTCTGCAGTGAGACAAACGTCGCCCGTCTGATCAACCAGTTTCAACAGCGGATAAGCGAGCCGCAGTCCAGTAGATCAGTCCGCCAGTTGAAAGCACAGACGTCAAATGGAGAGCGATGGCATCTTGTAACATCATCTCCTAGCCACGGCACAATGCACTGCTTCTCAAAAGATCTTTTATTTTCCGGCATTCTAGCAGCCCATGATTCACATCCACACAATATTGTTTCACTCGTACTTTTTTGCGATTTCATCCTCAGATTATGGTTTATGTTTGATACTAGTGGCCACAAATGCCCTATTTGCCTGAGCTAGTGTCATCAGCAAATCTTATTATTTACATTCTTTCACTGCGAATTTAAACCTCATTCTTGAATTTCCCTTTTGTTTCCATTGTTGCTTATTCGATGTGTAGATTAGATTGAATAGTAGGGCTGAGAGACTGTATTCCTGTATTATACACTCCTGGAAATGGAAAAAAGAACACATTGACACCGGTGTGTCTGACCCACCATACTTGCTCCGGACACTGCGAGAGGGCTGTACAAGCAATGATCACACGCACGGCACAGCGGACACACCAGGAACCGCGGTGTTGGCCGTCGAATGGCGCTAGCTGCGCAGCATTTGTGCACCGCCGCCGTCAGTGTCAGCCAGTTTGCCGTGGCATACGGAGCTCCATCGCAGTCTTTAACACTGGTAGCATGCCGCGACAGCGTGGACGTGAACCGTATGTGCAGTTGACGGACTTTGAGCGAGGGCGTATAGTGGGCATGCGGGAGGCCGGGTGGACGTACCGCCGAATTGCTCAACACGTGGGGCGTGAGGTCTCCACAGTACATCGATGTTGTCGCCAGTGGTCGGCGGAAGGTGCACGTGCCCGTCGACCTGCGACCGGACCGCAGCGCCTCACGGATGCACGCCAAGACCGCAGGATCCTACGCAGTGCCGTAGGGGACCACACCGCCACTTCCCAGCAAATTAGGGACACTGTTGCTCCTGGGGTATCGGCGAGGACCATTCGCAACCGTCTCCATGAAGCTGGGCTACGGTCCCGCACACCGTTAGGCCGTCTTCCGCTCACGCCCCAACATCGTGCAGCCCGCCTCCAGTGGTGTCGCGACAGGCGTGAATGGAGGGACGTATGGAGACGTGTCGTCTTCAGCGATGAGAGTCGCTTCTGCCTTGGTGCCAATGATGGTCGTATGCGTGTTTGGCGCCGTGCAGGTGAGCGCCACAATCAGGACTGCATATGACCGAGGCACACAGGGCCAACACCTGGCATCATGGTGTGGGGAGCGATCTCCTACACTGGCCGTACACCACTGGTGATCGTCGAGGGGACATTGAATAGTGCACGGTACATCCAAACCGTCATCGAACCCATCGTTCTACCATTCCTAGACCGACAAGGGAACTTGCTGTTCCAACAGGACAATGCACGTCCGCATGTATCCCGTGCCACCCAACGTGCTCTAGAAGGTGTAAGTCAACTACCCTGGCCAGCAAGATCTCCGGATCTGTCCCCCATTGAGCACGTTTGGGACTGGATGAAGCGTCGTCTCACGCGGTTTGCACGTCCAGCACGAACGCTGGTCCAACTGAGGCGCCAGGTGGAAATGGCATGGCAAGCCGTTCCACAGGACTACATCCAGCATCTCTACGATCGTCTCCATGGGAGAATAGCAGCCTGCATTGCTGCGAAAGGTGGATATACACTGTACTAGTGCCGACATTGTGCATGCTCTGTTGCCTGTGTCTGTGTGCCTGTGGTTCTGTCAGTGTGATCATGTGATGTATCAGACTCCAGGAATGTGTCATCAAAGTTTCCCCTTCCTGGGACAATGAATTCACGGTGTTCTTATTTCAATTTCCAGGAGTGTATTTTTGCGCATCTGCTCGACGACCCTTCTTGAAGACTGGGACTACCTGTGCTCTTTTCCAATCATTTGGAATCTTCCGTTCCTCTAGAGATTTGCGGTACACGGCAGTACCATTCTCGTGTGGACTATAGGAATTCCCTCACTGTTGGTGGTCACAATATAGGTCAGGATTAGTAACTGTCTGCCAGCGTGCTGAGTGGAAGGTTTTTTGGTCTTTAGTGTCATAGCTGATCGCTTCCTGGTATTCTCTGTACAGTTCTTCAGTTTCAGAGTTCCAGCTTGGTATGTATTGCTTTCTATATCCCATTGGCATGTTTCTCTTCGCCGTCGCTGTTAAAAATCCTGCAAATCTTGCATAATTACGTCTCTTTGCTGGAATAAACCGTATGTTGGTATAATTTCTCTTTTATATGTTGTCCAATTTGCTTTTCTAAAGCTCCATCTTGGCTTCTTGACTGATTCCATCAGTGGGAGCTCTATGCCTACATTTACTAAGGTTGGACGATGTTGGGTATTGGCAAAACCGGGCAGTACCCTTCTCGTGTGGACTGTAGGAATTCCCTCACTGTTTGTGGTCACAATATAGGTCAGGATTAGTATCTGTCTGCCAGCATGCTGAGTGGAAGGTTTTTTCGTCTTTAGCGTCATAGCTGAGGTATAAATTTTGTTCTTCGATCCACTGCTGTAAAGCTTCACCATTCTGGTCATTAGTACTGTATCCCCAGTTGGTGTGGCGGCTATTGAAGTCACCATGGAAGATTGTTGGTTTATCTTCAACTTGAAGTGGAGGATTTGGCCACGTTGTGTTTGGTGGTTTGTATACTGACACCAAGTCTTGCTTGGGAAGTTCTACTGTTATCGTTTCAATATTGCAGGTGCTGGACTTCTTTACTACTTCATAGTTATTGATGCCATTACGTATGTATATAATTGACCCATACGTTTCTGAGAGAACTGTTTCCACCACCGTATATCCTAGAATTTTGGCCCTGGTTAAGATGTCTGTTTCCTCAGCTAAATGTGTTTCTTGCAGTGCAATTACATCAACTTGGTGTTCCTTAGCCATTCTACCTAGGTGCTCACATTTACTGCGACTGATGCCTTCTACGTTTAACTGCATAATATGGACTGATGGTCCGATATTGCCTTAGCGCCCAGGCGGTTTCTTCGCCGAGGATGCACTTGTTGCTGCTGACCGTGAGGGACTCTCCGTCCAGTTCGGTCGCCGTTTGTGTAAACTTTCTGCCGTGCTGCTGACGCAGCCCGTTGCCCGGGAGACAGCATCTTGGACGTTGTTTACACACGTCTCCCATTTTTCAAAATGCAACGACCTTATGCCACCTTACCTGGAGGGCCTGTATGCCCGTTCAGTACCACTCTATTGATTGACTTCGGAGCCAGCGTCTTGCTGCATCAATAACCTCCCCATGCTCGATGTACAGCTCCCCGCAGAGTGTATCCTTTAGTGGATCCAACAGATGAAAGTCTGGAAGTGCGACATCCCGGCTGTAGGGTGGATGAGGAAGAGCAGTCCATTGAAGTTTTGTGAGCTCCTCTCGTGTGCGCAGAGACGTGTGAGGCCTTGCGTAGACATGGAGAAAGAGAAGTTAATTTTCATAATTGCGACAATGAACATGCTGAAGTCGTTTCTTCAGTTTCCTGAGGGTAGTAAAATGTACTTCAGAACCGATCGTTACACGATGATGGAGAACATCAAACAGAACAGCCATTTCAGAGTTCCAGAAGCTATTTGCTATGACTTTACCGGCCTAGGGTGCGACTTTGAACGGTTTCTTCAGGAGGAGTGTTGTGTGACGTACTCCACGGATTGCCGTTTCGTTTTGGGTTTGAAGTTATGAACGCATGTTTGGCGCAAAATTACCACTATGTTGTGTCGCAGCTGTGTGCAGGCCGGCACACGAGTTATCGATCAAGTCTGTGCGACCTTGTTGCAAATGATGAGAGACACCTCGCCCAACTATTCACATTGATTTTGTTCACTGCCAGGTCTCCACAGACATTTTGCAAACGCGAATGAAAATCTGCGATTCTCTGGTTATTTGTCAAAATTTACTTGTTTTCTATCTACATAAATGATCTTTTGGATAGGGTGGATAGCAATGTGCGGCTGTTTGCTGATGATAATGTGGTGTACGTGAAGGTGTCGTCGTTGAGTGACTTGGACAGGATTTGTGATTGGTGTAAAGAATGGCAGTTAACTCTAAATATAGATAAATGTAAATTAATGCAAATCAATAGGAAAAAGAATCCCGTAATGCTTCAATACTCCATTAGTATTGTAGCGCTTGACACAGTTACGTCGATTAAATATTTGGGCGTAACATTGCAGAGGAAAATGAAGTGGGACAAGCATGAAATGGCAGTTGTAGGGAAGGCAGATAATCGTCTTCGGTTCATTGGTAGAATATTGGGAAGATGTGGTTCATCCATAAAGGAGACCGCTTATAAAACACTAATACGACCTATTCTTGAGTACTTCTCGAGCGTTTTGGATCCCTATCAGGTCGGATTGAGGGAGGACATAGCAGCAATTCAGAGGCGGGCTACTAGATTTGTTACTGCTAGGTTTGATCATCACGCAAGTGTTACGGAAATGCTTCAGGAACTTGGGTGGGAGTTGTGGGGCGGCGGATAATTTGTAAAAAAAAATCTAATTAATTTCTGGATAAACACTTGCAAGTTGAATCAGTTTCTGGCTTTTAGAATGTTGTTAATGCTGTCTTTCGCCGTTCTCAACACTGGCTCTCTATTTACTTTTTAGCACCCAGAAAGTGATTTAACAAAACGTGGAGCCAGTAATTAGAGATCCTAGTGCCCACTTCATTTGAGATACCATTATAGCTGCAGCTTATAGCTCTGAGGAATTAGGAGATTGTCCGGGATTTCTAATCAAAAACGGTTTTCCAAATTAGTTGAGTATATTCTGAAATTCACTGATAAAAAACACAAGTATCCCTACAACCTAACTACCAGAGCAGTTCAGAGTCTAATGCGCTGATGCAACTATAAATGTCCGAATTAAATGTTAAAAGGAATGCTCGCCATAATTTGATGAAAATATTTCATCAAACGCCACGCTAAATATTTGGTAGAATGTCTGTCCCGCGACGGCACGTGAAAATACGACAATACGCAAACTGAAACTAGATAATGAAAATCATCCCAGAATTAACACTTCACTTGAAATGTTTTCATGGTTCCGCGCATCTCTAGTAACTTAATACGGCACCCGAGGCTGTTTGTAGCAGTGACACTGATGCGACGCGACTCCCGACACAGATGGCGTGTCATTCAGTGTCTGGAGAGAACTGGGGCCTTGCTTCCTCGCGCAGCGTTCTTATATATAAAGCTGCGGTGCGGACGGCTAAGGGAACGCCTGCTCAAATCGGCTCTCTCGCCTAGCCGCTGGGCTAGTAACGCACCACTTCAAGTTACATAATAATTTATAGCTTCTTTTGCTGATGGCCGATGAAGCTCTTAATTTAAACGTGCATTCAGCACGCAGGTAAGTATTGATAATAAAATTTTGACGTGGCTAAGTTAAATATTTTGGGCGAGAGAATTAATTAAATTACACTGCACGCAGTAGATGAGCTCTGAACTGGCCCTTTTGAGATCCGCTATCGCTATAATTTTATAGGTATTCAAAAGAAACTTTTCACATCTTCATAGTCATAGCGGACCTCCAACCTATTTAAATCTAAACATCCTAGCCTTATTTATTACCCTCCTTAATCTATCTTGCTTCCTTCAGTTTTGAGACGAAAACCAGAAAATGATGAATTTCCACTAAAATCTTCACTTGTGAAATCCAAAGTACTGTTTTTATTAAATCATTATGAAAGATGAATCTAAATATAAATTTTGAAGTCTCTAGCTCTTTTCTGTTGCGCCAATGATTTTCTTAGAAAAACATCCAAATTTAGAAAATGGCTGAAGTTATCGAACCGATATTTAACACACATTAATTTAGTATTATTTGTGACATGCTAGAAAAGTTTTAGGTTCTTTGCTTGATTTTTAAGGTATTGCGCAACATTTATGACGTCAGAGCTAGTTACAGCAGACTGGCTGGCACACAATGGAAACTGATGTGAATTTACTACAGCGTGAGTAGGCTGCTTCCCTACAGAGTCTCTGGAGGAAAGGAGGTGTTGTTTTCGTGAATCGCTACTGAGGAAATTTAGAGAACCAGTATTTGTGGCTGACTGCGGTACAAGTTTACTGCCACCAACTTATATTTCGCGGAAAGACCACAAAGATAAGATAAGAGAGATTAGGGCTCGTACAGGGGCATAGGCATATAGGCAGTCATTTTTCCCTCTTTCTGTTTGGGAGTGGAACAGGGAGAGAAGATGCTAGTTGTGGTACGAGGTACCCTCCGCCACGCACCATATGGTGGATTGCCGAGTATGTATGTAGATGTAGATGTAGAAGATCTCTGCACGGAACGCACCTACGTTAAAGACGCTATCTTGAAGGCTACGTATAGTGCCGCCACTTATCGAAACTTCGTAAGACTATAGGACTATAGACACTGTAGTGCGAATATTCCACCTTGTCCCATACCAAATTCCGCATTTTTTTCGTGTTGGCCGAGAAAAAAAAATGTTTTGATGAATGCCCCTCGTGCATTCATTATTTTCATCAGAGTGCCGGCAATTAGCGTCGCAAGAAACGGATCAACCAGACCACTGGAGGATGGATTTCAAGTGGAAAAAGTGGAAAACAGATGGTTCATGAATGGGCAGACCAGTGAATTTCTGCTTCTCTCGACGCGGCAACCTGCGACAGGAGCAGTAGTGAAGGCAGGAGCGCTGGGAATGTGGAGTGGCCAGCCAGCCAGCACACGTGTGGAGTAGGGGGCCGTTACGGCGGCCGGGTAGCCTACACGCTTAGGTGCGATCTGGATACAGCGGACCGCGCCGTGCCGTGTTTAATAAGAGCCCGGCCGGCCATATTCACGTCATTGTCCGGGCTGACAGCGTGCAATAAGCCGGCCGGCCACTTGCAGCGTGATTGCCTATAAGTTAATTAGCGGCCGGCATTCGGGCTCAGGCGAGCGACTCTTGTAACCCCTCGCTAACGCCGCCGTTGCTCCGAGCGTAATACGGCCGCGCGCCGCACCATCGGCCAAATTACGTTCTTTAGCGTTGTTCCGCGCCGCCTCGGTCTACGCACTGTCCCCCTCCCCCCTCCGCCCCCCGTCTACCACCACTTCCAAACACCTCTCCCTTTCGCCTCATCCGGCAACCACTTCCCGTCCTCCTGCTGTTCTTTTCTTCTCTCGCCTGTAATCTAATTAACTTCTTATCAAACGCGCTGGTAGTTCCTTTCGCAACGATCTCAGTTCTGGAAGTTTGCCACTGCGTGCGTTGTGAGATGCCGGCCGAGAAATGACGTTGGTCTCAGTTGTGGCGTAGTGTGTATCGCGAACTCCGCTGCTTTGTACAGCGTCCGCAGTTATGTTACTTCTCCACTGTTTTCATGAAGCATACCTGAAAGCTTATTTAAAAGAGATTAATTTTATATTCCTTTGTTATGAATCATTTGTTTGGTAACCAGCAGTGCCCTCTGAGAGTCTCTACTCATAGTGGAAAACGAAAATTTGGAACATTGAAAAGTTATATTTTACAGGATTTTCTCGTCCGCTACTAACTCGTGAGCTATTTTGTCACGATGATCTGTGCCCTCTAGTCGATATCTTTGCTATAGGTAGTCTTTGGCTCTAAGCAATATGGGACATCTGAGGTCATCAGTCCCCTAGACTTAGAAGTACTTAAACCTAACTAACGTAAGGACATCACACACATCCATACCCGAGGCAGGATTCTAACCTGCAACCGTAGCAGCAGCGCGGTTACGGACTGAAGCGCCTAGAACCGCTCGGTCACAACGGTCAGCGGTAGTGTTTGATGTGATTGTCTTAATGGGAAATCAACGCGGTTACTGCACAACAAAATAGTCTGTGTTTCAGTAGAGAGCGATGTTCTGTTTACTCCGTTCTGTAGTGCATTCTTTGAGGTGGAGTGCTATGACTGGTGTAATGTATGTAGAGACAGACAGAGTTCCAGAGAGTTGCCACTTCGGTTTGTGTGTGAGGGCTTACAGTGAGCAGCTTTGTGTGGCACATTGATAGAAAACATTCACGTCTGTATTGAACTATTATGGATAATACTATCCGACATGTACGAGTACTGTGCGGCATATGGCTTCGATTCATATGAGCCATAATTCGTTTTCTTTCTGCTCTGCATTTGAATCCTAGGCGTTTCCCAGTATTTCAGGAGGTCTTTGCGAATGAATTCTTATGTGCTGTAGCACAGATGTCACGTCGTTTCAAGTAATTTTAGCTATCTTGATCCGTCTAATATAAGCTAGGTTTTCTACTGTTATATGACCAATAACTGACAATCATTCTGCATAGTTTCATGCTCCTTACCATTAACAATTTGGGAGCATTTATATAACGATTATTTTCAACAATGATGCCGATTATGGACTTACACATTACAATAGCAGTGCGGTTAACACCATACTCATTTGCCTACACCTAGGGTATTTATTCAGTAAGGACTGTATGAGAGACACTGCGCTCATTCATTCAACGTAATATTACTATCACCATTTATTGTACGATTCTTTCAGCTTCCAGAAGTTAAGTTTGCGTCGTGATCTTCGGAGCAGCAAATATTGTACCACATTAAGCTCAGCGTTCTTCTGTTCAAAATGGTTCTAATGGCTGTGAGCACTATGGGACTTAACATCTGAGGTCATCAGTCCCCTAGAACTTAAAACTACCTAAACCTAGCTAACCTAAGGACATCACACACATCCATTCCCGAGGCAGGATTCGGACCTGCGACCGTAGCAGTCGCGCGGTTCCGGGCTGAAGCGCCTAGAACTGCCCGGCCACAACGGCCGGCGTTCTTCTGTTAGCCAACGTTTTTAGTCTCTTTGTAGAAAAGACAAGCTTGCTCAGTACATGAGTTTTGTCTATTTGGTTGTGCGTTTTTATCATTTTGTGAGTCAAATGACGGTCACATTGTTAGGAAGCATGATAATTAAAGTGTAATTAAAAATCCTTTAGCACATTTGTGAACAGTTGCACAAGTAAGTGGTACCCGTCTTAATACATTCTTGATATGAAATCAGATTGGCTTACAACAATGTCAGTACTAAAAGATTTAAAAATTTTTAATCAGGACAATTTTCAGGAGTAATTTTTAGATGAAGTCAGAATATCAGCGCAACACAGGGCGTGAAGCTATACGCATATTCTTCAAGTTTCAGAACATTTGGAACCTGTAGATTCCATTTGCTATGCCCTTGTTGATACAATGTCTTGACATCAAAGTCTGAAACTTGTATACCCTTCTCTAGCTACACTGTAGTGCTGCAACCGTTTCAAACGACTAAAGATCTGTCCAACATTTACTAGGCCGAAAATGTGTCACGCTGCTTCCACATATTGTCATAAATTTGGCAAGTGATATTGGCAGAAATGATGAACGAACAGAAGCCATCTTATAAATGGAATGGAAACGTTTCTCTTGTGCAGTGTGTTGTATAATATAAGGATGTTTTGCTGAAATGACGCAACTAAAAGACATTGTATGAACGGCTATAGAATGGAATGTAAGTCGTCCTGAACGCTGAAAGACCACTATTCAAAACGCAGATGTTTATTGTTACAGCAGGCTCTTCAACCCCATACTAGGATAGCGAGAGTTCGCCCTGTTCATCACGTACGTATAAAGTCGCCACACTCATGAAGTTTTTTGTTTAGATTTTCGGGGGGCCGGGGTCTTGGTGCTCGGTTCCTATTTGAGCTAGGAACATGGTTCTAAAAGCTTTTGCTTTACACCGGACTAGCGGCTTTTTCTATAGCCATTCGAACATTTGTCTTACTTTAACTATGTTACAGTGTATTAAGCAAGGTTTGAACGATGAACCGGAGGTGGCACCCACGAAAATCAAGTGAATCGATTAATTTATTTTGGAAGAGATTGTAATTGGGCAGAAATTAATGGTCAGCTGAAGGCATCATTTTGTATGAACACCATCCGAATTTTACGTCCAAAAAATAATCCTTAAATAACTACGAAGTGGTACGAGACTGATGGTTTACATTTGGTTCACTGGTGTATCCTACCTTGATCCAAGATAAGTTGTAACCGTTTGAAAAATCTTATTCTCTTTAGATTTTACGTGCAAGAAACACGTTTTTCGAGGAGCTTTATGAAGTGCGTTAATTCTGTAAAAATGGTTCAAATGGCTCTGAGCACCATGGAACTTAACATCTGAGGTCATCAGTCCCCTAACTAACCTAAGGACATCACACACATCCATACCCGAGGCAGGATTCGAACCTGCGACCGTAGCTGTCGCGCGGTTCCAGACTGAAGCGCCTAGAACCGCTCGGCCACTCCGGCCGGCGTTACTTCTGTACTTCAAATCTGTACGAAGCGGGTAAAACTTCACTCGGAGTTACATAAGTGGATAAAATCAAAACGAAATCTTTTATCTAACAATCTTGCTTGTTGTCGAGATAAGATAGTTTTCTGGGAGGTTTCTCAAGCGCTCCAATCCTATAATGTAAACGTATATGAATTGGTTGAAACTAAACGGTTTTAAGTGAATCATATTAACAAAAAAAAATTCATTCTTACGAAAAAATTGAAAACTCGCTGACAAAAATCCAGCTTTATTCGGATTTCATGTGCAAAACACACGTCGTTTGTGAGTTTTAGCGCTCGCCACTTCTATGTTCCACATTCGAGCAAACGGTTGAAATATTGTAGGAAGCTAGACAAGTACTCCTCTAATGTGAAAGGTTCGTCCGTTGCCTCAATATAAGTAACATAGTTCGGCGGAGTGAACAAAAATTTACATCACTTGCCTAGCTTCGGCAGTCTAATGTCCAAATTATGGGAGAGAAAAAGTTGTGAAATTGAATCAAAAATGCTCCATTCACAGGACATTAGAGACAGGCGAATACGTACTGAGCAGAGTTAGGGACGTAAAAGAACGAACCTTTTTTACTTATACAGGAGCTTCAAACACATTTAAACCAGAGCATCTTGACATGTTCGCGCATTTTTACGAGCTAATCCTACTTCCACTATGTGCCCTGTTACATGTATGATGAGGGGTGTTAAGAGTGGAGGTTGCGGGCTTTCAAATAAAAAATGATGTGATGCGACCCTCAACTACGTACCCTCAGACTCACATTTGAAATATTAAAATATTTGGCTGGTTTTCTTGTCTAGAGGCTGGGATACATAGTTGCCGCATTGCAAGCCAAATACTGCTGAGTCTACAGTACACAATATGAATATACACATGAATCGAATGGTTGAAAGTTCCTATCATTCAGCAGTTGCGAATTTTGAGCGTAACATAGACATATATAAATGAAAGAATGCAATGAAATAAAATCCGCAGGTACTATTTTAACGACTTTAAATGATGGGTACGATAGCTGAAGTACCTTTAAGAATGCCCTTTATTACTGTAAAACACTTATTGGTGTCTATGGCCCAGCAATTAAATAAAATATAAGTTGAATAACAGGGAAACAATAGATCCCTACTTCACGTAATTAATTATGAACAACAACATAGCTTGCAAGATAGTCACTTCTAAACGCCTACTATGTCCTTGCTGCAGAAGCGATAGAAATCTCAATTGTGCAAAAATCGGCACTACGAAATATTTCTATCGCCTGCGACCACGCGCTAACTGCTCCACTCTCCAAGTCTTTCCCGCGACCGTGCGTTCATCGCGACGTACGGTCCAGGACTCTCCCATGTCCTCTCCCATATTGTCCATAACTCCCCTGTCCATACAGTCCCTCCATTAACGAGCGCTGTGACTGGCTAGAGCGCTCCCCCCATGTCTTCAAGCCAGCGCACACTCACACACATATTAAAATACATACGAAATACTTGAATTACTTTTAAATAAATTGAAATTAAATAAATATTCCTACCACTGTACCATAAACACGCTCTAACACACATTATTAAGTACATAAACAAATCAAATAAACATATACCAAAGGAATAGAAACAAATGGTAGGCCAGTAGCCTAATGTCTCTGTGTTTTCTAAAACACAGTAAATATTTAACCAATTTCTTCATGAATGGTATATATTGGATATAAACAAAGACATAGATGAATAAATATATTTATAAGCATGCTGCTACCGTTTTTTCGTGTAACGGTGGAGTACTTATGGCCTGACGTGATTAGTACTAATCGGCCATTTTGACCTCCAATGACTCGTGTACTATTCAAGTTACATGCCCGTAATTCATACCAATTTAGCTTTACATCAATAGCTTTCCAAAGACACGTCGATTGGCAAAATCGGATGAACCGTTTAGATTTCGGAAATTCGTTACTGGGTGTTACTCGTACAATTTACAGTCAGATACTACACTTTAAACTAGTAAAGATATTGAAAATCTGATTCGATCTTCAGAATTGTCGTGCAAATAATGGTAACATGCATGTTTCTTTTTGAGGTATCATGATTCATCTGGCTACTATTATTTTCTGTATGAACTGTGAAATGTCTGGCATTAAGGTTTCACAAAGTCCGCCATCTTTGGCACTCCCTGCATGTGTCCTTCATCGACACAGCGTCACCGTGGAATTCTCAGCCACACGGCTGGACACGTGGTCCAGCCATTGTGGGGCATCACGCGGTTGCTAACAAGCCACGGCTTGCTGAGCGACCCGAGTGGTGGCCGCCAACTCTGAACTTAAAATATTTCCAGGGCACCACAACTCGCCTATTACCTCACAAGGCGCATCTGTAATAGTAGGTATCCCAGAGTGTGGATGCATAAATCTTAACTTTTAATGACGCGTTGTGTCGTTCTGAATGGTGTGACAAAATGTTGAGTGGCATAATGGCACGTGTCACATTGCAAGACATGATGCTACGTATCATGTTTCTGTACTTGACTCAGTACGTTACATTACATGATAAGGGTACTAATACTAACAAAAAAAAGCACGAATATTCCAGATATCTTGCTTTAAATGTCCTTGAAGCAGCCAGGTAAGTCGAAAAGTTGGTTCCCTTCTGTAACTTCCCTAACTCTGCCCAGGACATACTCGTCTTTTTTTGTGCTGCGATAGGAGCGTTTTTCATTCTGCCCATTAACTATAGCTTCGTGTCATTCGCTGCTCCACCGTGATTCGTTACGCAGTCGCTGGTGGGCAGCGTGACGTGGAAAGAAATTGTGTGTGTATCGCCAACGTTCATAGGATCCAGAAAACGATTTCTGATTTTCTCAGCATATACAGTGTCCTAATAACTTAAGAGGATGGGTCTACAGTTCTAAGCTATGCACCGAACGTGCTTCTACTATTTCACTTGAAAAGTGCATTCCAAACGGGCTGTGAAACATGTGTACCAGCCGAGGTGACTGCAAACCTTTGGGGTTTAATTCTGTTCAGAATAAATGCTTGAGATGGGTTATCAGATGAGTGATTACTCACTATGTTTTGCATGGGAAATAATCTAGATAAATCTTTCCCTGCGTTGCCATTTCAAGGACTGCGGCCGGCCGGAGTGGCCGTGCTGATCTAGGCGCTACAGTCTGGAGCCGAGCGACCGCTACGGTCGCAGGTTCGAATCCTGCCTCGGGCATGGTTGTGTGTGATGTCCTTAGGTTAGTTAGGTTTAATTAGTTCTAAGTTCTAGGCGACTGATGACCTCAGAAGTTAAGTCGCATAGTGCTCAGAGCCATTTGAACCAAGGACTGCGCCGGTGACCTATTCATTCTCGTGTAGTACTTCTTCAGGTAGTACCTGATAAAAAAAACCAGTTAGTTTCGCCACGATACACTTACCGCAATGCAGCTATTTCTGTTTTGATCCGTTCGAACTTAAGTGAAAAAGAGATGGAAACAGGCCACATCTCAGCTACTCGAAACTATCCTGGACGTCCACGGACTCAGGAACAAGAAATTTTTTGAAATGTCCCGATTTTTGAATTGGTAGCGATTTCAGTTTATAGATTGTATTTATAATAACTATGTTTCCTGAAAATTTTTTATAATTACAAGATTTCATATATTCATATAACGACACATGGGCTGAGAAAGATCAACGAGTTTATTCCTTATGATCTTCTTACATCTCCCTTCCACATGTCATGTTTCGACATAGTCAACATCACTCGATAATTTTCTAACGATGAACAAGAGCTTCCATTGTGCACTCGTAAAAATCTCTATTATCTGACATTACCCACTATCTCAGAGTTGTGACAACAGCATCTGAGTCAGGAAAATGTTAACCACACAGTCCATTCTTCATAGTCCCCGAAATGTCGGTAGTCTAAGGTTGCTAAATCAGCAGTGTACAAAGGACGTGGCAGGGGCTTCTGTCCTCATCTGCCAATTACGTCAGAAGCGGCAAAACTTTTGTGAAGCCTAGCGTTATCACTTCGTTGTCTGATCTGAATCTGGAAATTCGTGCTTTTGGTTTTCTTGGTCTCGTGCAAGGATCCGTGGGATACAGCTCGTACGAGCATTGCGATAATCATGGTTTTGGTCGTGTCTTTTCTAAGGCGATACCCCCGGCTTTGAGCTGTGCACCCATTTCCTTGAGCGTAATCCGCCGGTCGTCAGGGATGGGTTGGTCGAAACGCTATTCATTGCAAGGGACGGCAGCTGATCAGAGTCGGCTTGGGTGTGACTAATGTTGCACATACTTTTCGCAGCTTTATTTGTCAACTTTATAGTTTCCACGCACATTTATCAAGCGTCAATGAATTTGAGCTGTTCAGCAGTGAGGATTTCATTCACACTTCACTGTTTCGCGAACGACTGCTGTTGCTGTCACAGGACAACAAAATCAACAAATCATTAGTGGGAAGACTCAAAAATTAGTACGCCATGGACGTAGTCTAGTCGTACAGCCAAAATCGATACGGAGAATTAGTTTTGTAATGACACTAATATACTTTTTGACAATGTATGACACTCTTCTATACAGCTATTTTTAACACTGATTACTTCTAGCTCATTTGTGGAAGTGGTAATTAAATGTGGAAAGCGTAATTTAAAAATTTTCCAACAACTCTTTCTGTTTCTGCATGATCAGTTACTGGTATGTATTATCCAAAACACAAAGCTTTAAAGTTTTTATTTGCCCCTTCAGCAGCTGCGCTGTCAGCGCGGCAAACTGCCCACCGAAGGGGCCTGGAATCGATTCTCGGTCGGGCGGAGAATTTTACTGCTCGGAGATTAGGTGTTGTCCTTAAGCTCACATCTTCATAACTGACGTTCCACTGTTGAGATGTTTGCATGGGCACGCCCCGAAACCCAACAAAAAAACAATAATAATAATAATTTTGTTCCACATCTGATCCTCCTTTCTTACTCGCTTCCTAAATAGACAGCTAATAAAACCTGTGAAAGAAGCAGACGAGCGATAGTTCTCACTGCACTTTCCCGAATCGTCCCTTTAAAGGAGCGTCAGCCATCAGCACGTTGATCCTGTCGAAGGCCGCTAGTGGAGGCACCAGCGGCGGCAGCTCTCGCCTCTCCTGGAGTTATGGCCGCCTGCGATGTAATCACGGCGCGGGGATTGATATCAGTGCGTCGATTGGCATAACGGCAACAGATCCGACGGGAGTGTGAAGCCGGTCGTAGCGGGCATAAAATCGCGCGTCGCGAAATAGGCTGTCAGTGTTAATGAGCCGTGATGACAGTCACGGGCGCGCCGAAATTAAAATCCTGCCCAAAGAATTGCCACGAAAACGCGTATCGTATGCATGACTATGAAATGATGGCG
Source organism: Schistocerca americana (assembly GCF_021461395.2). Classification (NCBI taxonomy): domain Eukaryota; kingdom Metazoa; phylum Arthropoda; class Insecta; order Orthoptera; family Acrididae; genus Schistocerca; species Schistocerca americana. Next base: position 603,242,985 of record NC_060119.1, on the reverse strand, counting down.
ACAATCAATTTTCGCGTAATTAAAAACGGAATGAAAGCGGGGACATGGCGACACCTGCTGTGCTGTGTCGGGGCGGAAGTCCGGCGCTCGGCTGCACGGGCGCTTCCATTCGGCGCGGCGGCCCGCTGACAACCAGCTCCATCCCGATGACAGGGTCGCGTCGCAGACAGCACTCGTCCATCACCATGCGGCAGATCCCAAATTGCCACCGTGCGCCGAGGACACTAGGATCAATAATGACGAACATACACCGCAGTGGTGCTATTTCTCGGAAAGAATTTCCACTTTAGTATACTTTTCTATTTTTATCCTAGACATTCAGCTTATATCCTCTCATGAGGTGAATACTTTGTCTTCAGTTAAAATATCCTAAAAATTCTCCAATATAGAGATGTTTCGAACGCTAGTAGTGTGTGCTGCGGAGGGCATCCAGGAAACAAATTCAGTAAACGCCAGGAAAATAGGACACGAACATAAGATTTTAGGAAGGATTCTGAAACTTTCGAAGTCCGCACTGCTCTTCGACAGGTTTAATTAAATAGCATTTTTGGAAAAAGTGATTAGAGGATGAAGCGACTAACTGAGAAGCAGAAGAGTGTTCAAAAAGTAAAAAGTTGAGTCTGGATTAAAACCAAGAATCCTACGGTCAATTCATAGCACATTCTGAGTGACACTCCGATGTTATCTTTTATATGTAGCAACGGTATTCAGTCTCTCGTAAAGTAGTACATAAGAAATAGATCTGCAGAGAGCTGTCTCAAAGAGTAAATACAGGATTCAGAGTTGATTAATTTTAATTCTATTCATACAACATTTTATTTATTATATGTACTGGCGAAAAGTTTTTTTTTGTGGTTACTGTTATCAAAGACTCTGAGGCACTACCTTATATCGTGTCGGATTTTTATAAAAGATGTGCAGAAAACGCCTTGTTTTATGGTGGAGTTACAAAACAACAAAGAGCATCTAGTGAAGTTGCAGTAATTATTGATAGCAATTATTGATAACAATAATATAGAATCTTATACTGTTGAAAATGGCTGGGTACTAACAGATTTAAAATGCCTACTGTTTACTTGCCCGCAATTGGAAAGAAGATAAAAACGAAGACAGTGAAAAGTTCTATCAAGAACTGAATAAAGGAATGAGTAGGTATGTAAACAAGTATTATCTTATATTTTTAGGGGATGAATGCCGGAGTGAGTAAAACACCGATTGAAAATGTTATAGGTACATATAGTGAAGATATTTGAAACGATAACGGAGGGAATCTGAGGCAGTTGCTGCATTTAATAACTCAAGGATAACTTACACGTTCTTTAGAAAAAATAGCCTCTCTTGATGCGCAAGGGGACGTAGATCACAAGCTCACTATGTCTTCAGAATGAAAAGTTGTCATCGCGAGTGAGAGTCTATGGGAGAAGTGATGTATCAACGCATCACTGTTTGCTAATTTCAATAATACATCTTCTAACAACGCGGAAGAAAATGAAAAGCCTTGTAAATCGAAAGCGTTACCCACTTTCAAAAATCAGAAATCAGCTGAGACATTAACGATTTACAACTTGTAAGTTCTTCAGCTAAGGAAGTGTTACGTAAAGAAGAAAGTACTGGACGAAAGAATTGAGTAAATGGCGTGAGCCAGTGGCAAATGCAAAGAGGCAAGAAAGTAGTACATATAGCAGGAAAGATATTTGTACATACGGGAAAGCGAAATGAAACGAAAAATTGCTAGGATAGTTCACCGAGAGACTTGGGCAAATTTACAAGCACCATGGAAGATGATATAAATTGTAGACAAATAAGTGCCTATAACGTGCTGAAAATGTAGGTAGCGAAGCGGGAGTATTGGAAAGTTGTGTAAGGACAATGGGACAAACTGCTGGGGTCATCGGTCCCTAGGCTCACGCACTACTTAATCTAACTTAAACTAACTCTAAGGACACCCATGCCCTAGGGAAGACTCGAACCTCCGACGGAGGCAGCCGCGCGAAACCGGACAAGACGCCTTAGTCCTCAAGGATAGCCCGCGCGGCTTATGTGGGAGTAAAATTTAGCTATAAAGAGACAACAGTCAGCGTATGTGAGGAAAATTGAAAGTATAGCACACATAAATCAAGTATAAGGGAGGTCTTTAGCTTAATTTGAGAATGGGTGTATAGAATTAATGGATGGCTTTTCCATGCACGAAATGTTACGCTTAAGACGACGCTATTTACCGATGGTCAGATTATTATCAGATTATTATCAGTTAACCTAAAGGCAATCTGCAAAGATCATTGTATTTGTTACGGAAGTTAAATGAGACTGTATTTTTGAAATGTCTTGAAATAAAACAAAAAGGCGTTCTAAGATAAATATGTCGATAGAGCATAGGTGTTTTAATTAGTTAAGAAGTCAGATATAAATGCGAAAAGGATTTGAAAATATAAAATACTTATTTTCCAGTAAACTTGTGATAAAATAATTAGAAGGCGGGAAACTAAAATGATAAAGTAAACAAAAATGAAATTCTATTAAGTAATTGACGTGCTTGATTTTCTCTGTGAATCTGAAACAGGGATAGTGATATAACCTGATAAAAACAAGATAACAGGGTGGCAAAACGAAATTCTTCACAATAATGAAGGGGTGAACCCCTTCAGAAAGGAAGGAAGAAGTGAAGGAGTGAAGAAGAACCAGGAATAAATTTTTTTGAACAAATTGTTGTAATCTCTGGAAATATACGCGGAATCATGTGTGTAGAATACCAAGGAAAGCATCCTAAAAATTGTACTGTAGACCTAAGGGAAGAAGATATCCGGGAAGACATAGGACCAATGGTCTGATATATTCTAAAGTCGGAATAGGCAGCGTTCTTTTAAATTACTTTATTTTCCAAACTAAAATGATGATGAGAAAACTGACTGATAAAAACAGCATATGTACAATGTTTAAAAACTGGATAGACTCCAGAATGTTTGTTTAGATTGTATGCAGAAGGTCAGATTGTTCCTTCCCCACCCCTCCCTTCATTAATCGTTGTTGCCTTGGCAGGGAATGGTTCATCTTGTTATGACATTGGCGATATACTAATCGGGTCTTCGCAATGGTTATTCAAAAGTTTTCTGACCACTTTGCAACTGCTGCCAACTTATGCGGTGTACCAGAGTCTGACGCTGCAGTATTCATTACGCAGTGAGATGTTTATTGTTGTTACTGTCGCTTTCTTAGGAGTTACGTAAAATGACATTAGTTGTACGAAGAACGAAAGATTCCGCCTGGAACCGGAGTGTGTGTATTACAACTAGCTGATGCTTCACTGCTATAATGCTTGACTACTATAATTGTGATCTGAAGCTGCAAAAGTTATAAACTTTATCACGGGAAGGCCTCTAACCACCCAGCTATTCAAGTTGTGTGGTGTTTTGGGAGTAAAATGTAAAAGTTCGCTTATTCGTTCTGAAGTAAGATGGCTCCTTCGCGGTACGTTTTAAATAAAATATTTGAAGTAAGAACCCAAGTTCTTATGTTTCTCATTGACAAAAACATTAACATATAAATTTTTTCACTGATGATTATCAAGATTGGCGAATTTTGCTGATATCTTTGACAAGTTTCACATACTGAACATATGCCTACAGCTCCCCAAGAAAATAATAAAATGTCGTATTTCAAAAGAAAGTTGACTCTCTTTAGTTCACGTTAACTGAAGAACTATTTTTTCGCATTCTCTACTCATAATTCTTTTTTGGAAGACTCTGAACTGGATCCCATGGAGGATTTATTTCAGAACATTATTACGCATTAGAAGTCCTTCAAATAAGTTTTGAAAAGTTCTTTCCATACACAAAACATAACTGGATAAGAAATCGATTTTCAGAAAAAGTACCGGAAGACGTAATCAGGAAAGACTCCTTCATCGACACGACTAGCGACAGTTTAAAAAACAAAACACAATACACCTCTCTTTCCCTACAAGCAGCCCGATTCTTTGGGACCTTTGTTACTACTTACTTGATGAAAGTTCGTTTTATGGGAAGTTGTAGATCAGAAATAAATAGAAGAACAGTTTGGTCTTGAAGAAGACTTGAGAGCTAAGTTGAGCTCAATAGAGCCCAACTTTGAAGTACTGATTGAAGATAAACAGTAACATACCTCCAACTGAAAAATGTACATGTTATTTCTTAAGAATAAAAATTTGTAAACTGACTCATTACCGATTTTGAAATCTGATTTACTGCAAACTTTGAATTGATATTTGATTTTCTCTCTCTCTGTCTCTTTCTTTCTCGCTTTTGACTCTAATTCATCATACTCCATGTTCAGTTTAGTACTCTTTTACACTACTCGTTTCTACTATTTGTGATGCAGAAGTTAAATGTCATTCCTCTCTTACACATTGTTTATTTGTATCAGAACCGGCTTCATTGAATTTCGTATTGTTCACTGCAAATAGGTTCCGCATTTGAATATGAACGACTGTGTAATAACGTGTTTCCATGATACCTTATAACCTTTCTGTACCACAATACAGCCATACGAGCAGTGAATCGGCATTAGGCAAATTGTGTTGTCAGGTCTGAGTACGATAGCAAAAGTTATTCCCCAGACTATCGTTCATCCCTGCTGCCGTCACTGCTTAAACTGGTGCACTCCGACCCAACGCCACCCCTCACCATCTCAGAGTTTGTTAAAAAATGAGCAATCGTTAGTGGTACGCTGAAATTTCCAAAGAAATGTCAAGGGGTACGCAGTGATTAAACGATTGGTAGCTCCTGCCCTAATACTATTTCCAAAAGCAAGCAATAAATTAAAATAGACTAAATTGGTCAGCGAGTCATAAACAACAATGCCTTAATCTAATTATAGAATACGTGATATCTCTGAAAGAAATTAAAGTAATTACTGTTGTCCATAGGAATGCTCAATAAGGATAAAAACTAAGTGCTTTGAGGGACGGGGGGGGGGGGGGGGGGGGGGGGGGCGCTGAGGGACGTTCAAGAAAAAGACACATTATTTGAAAGATGCACCAAATGCACAATTTTGGTGATATAGCAATGAAACTTTGTACCATCGTTTAGATGAAATTAACACGTTTACTGTAAATTTGTGTGTTTAACTTTTCCATAGAATGTAAGAAGAATATTCTCAAAAAATACGTTTTCAGGGTCCCCTTTCCCTTCAAGGCTTCCCTTTTGTTTCGTTGTTTTCTCCTTCTTTCCTTTAGGAGGTCTTCAACTTCCTTTTCAGCTGCAGAGAAGCGCGTTAATCCATGTTTTCACAAGATTTCTTGAGTGAAATTTCCCATCTTAAAACTATAATACCTTCATCATCCGTACACTTCCAACATTAAATACAGGCATTGCATCATAAGTTGTAATTCTAACAACTATAGAAGATGAAAATGTTTTCTATATGAGTGAGTGTAGAGGCTCACGTTAATTCTGTATTTTGCGATGAATATACTTCTTTAGAAGTTCGAGATCGTCCAGAGACCTGTAAGTGGACTGGACAACATCCAGGATACGATTTGTGGGGGGTTGTTCACCGAACTAGTATTGAAATGTTGCTTCAAAACGTGGGCGTGGCAGGAAGTGGCGTCACACATTTAATTATTTTTCAGGCTTTTCGGGTGCGATTTCATATTTGGAACTTTGGCAACTTATTGTCCATGAGTTCTGCTAATAAAAAACAGATTGAAAATTAACAATTTCTCTTAATTTCATGAATGTCGCTTCTTAAGCCTTGATGTATAAAACATGTAAATTGCTGTTACGCACATAATGATACTTTTAATAATGGAAAAACGCAATGCAGCCAAACGCAGCTTGTTCTTTGGTAAACTCGACAGGCTAATACATAACTTCGTTCAGCAGACAGAAGTGTGAGTATGAGAGCGTTTGTAACTTGATGTCCTTGTGGGTGTGTTGTCGTAGACATTCATGTAAGTGTTCGAATCAACGGATGTGCAAGTATTAAAGGCTGTTGGGCTTGTGGCAATAGGGATACGGTGTTCTAGAATTGTGTTCAGATTAAGCAGCGTTTTCATTTATAGTTTCCTATTGTTTAAAGTTAGCAGCAGTGTGCACCCACTTCAGTTCTAGTAAAAATGGTGTCGGGACAAGGGAAAGCGTTTTGTGTTCTACGTTTTGCACAGTGCAAATCAGTAATAACTGTTCAGCGTGACTTTTGTACTAGGTATGATGTGGATCCTCCTACAACACAGAGCATTAAACGATGGCACGAACAATTCCGAGAAACAGGTCGTTTGTGTACAGGCAAATCGCCGAGCCGTCCCCGAGACCTCGAACGCATCCGCCATAGTTTCACAAGGCCTCCGCAGAAATAGGTTCGCCGTGCAGCTTGACATGTCAACATGCCCCCGATGTCCGTTTGGCGTGTGTTGCGTCGACGTTTACACATGAACCCTTACACAATTCGGCTACTACAAGCTCTTTGTGAAGGCGACAAACAAAAACGTATGGAGTTCTCTAATTTCGTTCTTGGCAGGATGGGGATGACAGTTTTCTTCCACGTTTGGTGTTTAGTGACGAGGCAACATTCCATTTAAATGGAAAGGTGAACTGTCATAATGTGAGGATCTGTAGTTCGGAGCAACCACATGAAGCTATACAACCTGAAAGGGACTCTCCTAGATTTAATGTGTTTCGTGCAGTTTCACGGAAAAAGGTGTATGGTCATCCGGCTAGCAACAGTCTTTAACTCTGCTGCTTCCTAAAGAAGATATCGCATTACATGTTCCCCTATACGATAATCACAGCAAATGGTGGGGTACGTGAAGCTGGAGCGAAGTTCAGGCCCTTACTCAGTCGGAAAGTTTCCTTGTCGGAAAAGTTGATGATAGCGCGGTGAACGCCGCTCCGCACAGAAACTCCTGGGTCACGGTTAAGGTGCGCAGAGTTATCAGACTATTTCATAGTTGCCTTCCTCAAATTAGCTAGTTGAAGTACAGCTAGAGCCATGTGTACCCATTCCCAGTCCAGACAGCTGTCAACAGAAGCAGACGGCAACTAAACAACTAGCGACCGTTGGCATCAAGCTCATACCACGCATGACAAATCCTCTCCTTGAAGAAAGCGTTACTCGCCTTCGACAAAATTCTCTTTTTCTGTGGTGTTTCACCACTGAAATCTTCTATACGACGTCCTTGTCACGACAGTGCTGTATAACAGCTAGATTATTCGGCAGTTGTGACATGGTCACGCGCGACTTCTGCAGCCGATGGACGCTGCGTGATTTCCCCGAGAGGAAACTAATATGGCTACGAGATCTTTCGTGAGTGAATACTTGGGTCAAATGTTCTACGTAAACTTGGCGCTTCTGGACACTGTTTGTGCACTTAGCAATGCGTGTACGCACGCACTTGATAAGAAAGCTTACCACCCTATGTGAGTAGTAACGTTGCCAGTGACATTGGATGGAATGAGCAAACGTTATCTATGCACATCGCCTAAGTACGTGTCATTTATATGATGTTACATACGTAAACCAGCCAGTCAAATGCCGTCGCTTAAGCATAAAAGTGGGAGCCTCACCATTTTACTACAGCCAGCCGGCCCCTGTCAACGATGACGGAGGTAGTCGTAGAAAAGTTGGCATTTAACCCAAATCTGACGCGGCAAGTTTACCAACAACTTTTTATCGAAGGGCTCCGTAGTGAAAAACTTAGTAGCCAGCGTAGAAGCTGAACAGTAGCATATATTGTCGACCGACGTTTTTGCCTAGTTTCAAATGATAAAAAGCAGCGACTGCATCGTCATTCAGGCGAACTGTTCACCCCACAATGTTTGTGCAGTTGAGATGGAGATAGTACTGAGATGTTCTCGGTTGTTTTTCTGGGTTGTTTATCGTACCATGAGTCGAGACCACCTAGATTGTTTATTACCATATTCTCGGTGACCAGGCGTTACCATTTCTTCTATATCTCTATGGTGTGTAAGCTATGGGATCTCCTAAGGTGCCAACAGCTATATTCACAGGGCATCACGCGCAAGTTCCTTCTTTGTCGAATAATGAGGCACCCTAGCTTGCCTCGAATGGCCTGCCAAACCCCACGATATTAACCCATACATAAAATCCGATATACCAAGTGAATCGTGGGAATCAGCGCCCCGGGAATTTGGTAGCTCTATGGCATGTTGTGATGGCTTTTGTTCTGTACGTTTAAAGTTGTTATGGTGGTGTGCACGTGTTATTGTAAAGCGTTTGGAAATTCAGCAGCAAGAATAACAGTATTATTTAAAAGAAATAAATAATCTCTGATAATTCTTATTTATGTGCTGCGGAGGCCGACTACAATGAATTATTTGTCGTACTTTATCACTACAGATAAATATTGAAATGCTCTTTCATTAATTCAGTACGTACATTAAAATATCTGCACCGAATAATTAATACATCAGATCACAACCTCTTCCCATAAAAACACTGGTGCCGTAAATATTTTTTTTTTTGAAGTCATTAATCAATTACGCGCCAGCCACAAAAATTATTTCATTTATGTGAGGTCTAAGATTGTTCTACTAAATGCTATTTTCACTTTTAGAGCAAAAATATAGTAAATTCCTGTGGGTTCTTGTCCTCGGAGTTCAAAAAGTGTAATATCGATTGAAGGAATTAATGTCTGATTATTTCTGCAGTTTGAAATCACCGCTCCATACGCCCACGTAATGGCGGAAGACAAAACACAGTCTGGACTGGGCATTCCTACCAACTTAATTTTTCGTAGAAAATCAATAACATGAACCTTTCCTTTTATGCTGAACTGAACGTCAGAACCTGCAATGTTCTGACTGTTCACAGTATCAATATTATTCACCCGTTATCAGTAATTCAGTATCGCTGCACCAGGCGCTAATGGCCGCTTTCCTGTGTGCTGCGAACGCAAAACTTAAAAAACATTCATTGCAGGTTAACTAGTTACAAATAAAAGTCCGTACACTAGAATTCCATTTAGTAAATTGTACGTTATATTTTACATTGTTAGTACCTCACACAATACGACTATTTTTTACAATATTTAAAAGAACAGACCTTAGCTTAATCTTTGATCTCAGCCACTTCATACATCATAGAGAACAATATAGAGAAAAAAAATTACAGACTCTACAATGCCAATACATTCTTTTAATAGTGTTACCTTTCGTTACATGATTATTCTTTGTGGAAAACTGTTTATAAAATAATGAGACACATTGTTGTTGGAAATTATTTTCATTTCACAGTAGAAATAGTCTTTTCTTTACCAGTTTTCGCACATAGGCTTAAGTCATTTCTGGAAAAATATTCATCTCTTTATAAATCTCAAGCACTGTCGCCTACACTGGTGACACAAAATATCGGCGTTGACATTACAATGTAACCATCAGTGTGTGGTTTCAGCTAGATGTGGCATACTTGCAGAAACTTGTCGACCCTCTTTCTAACCGAACTGAGATCATCGAGACTGGAGACAGTGCTGCATGGTGTTTAACGTCTTCTGAGAATATCTAATTTAACGACCGGTATGCTTAGAATAACAGCAAAGCAGGATTTTCTGAAAAACAGAGGTAGCAATAGCGCAGAGACAACGAGACCAAGGAAACAAGAATAAATGATGTGAGGCAGCTGCATAAACATAACAGATATCGACTCACTGACACGTGGCCAAATTGAAAACGTATTTCCAACAATTTTAGCAAATACTTAACCATCCTGTTCCTAGGAGAACTGATAAGAACTCATGATAGTCGAAATCACACGCCATCATTGTGAAATTTAGGTAGACTGTTCAACCCGGGTGGCCTAAGGGGCCTCGGCTTACGTTTGGGTATAAAAGTGGGAGCCTAGCCAATTTCTCGGTCAGTCATAGCCCCGGATGATGATGTGAGGGTATGTATGTATGTATGTATTAAACTGTGGATCTAGAAACGACGGAGAGGCTTCGTCCCGCCGTAGTCCTCAGGGATTCACAACCCCACAACAGGCCACAGCAGTCCACCCATCCCACCGCCGCCCCACACCGAACCCAACATTATTGTACTCTTCAGCCCCCAGTCTACCCCGTCCCCGTGGTAACGTCGCATATCAGACGAATGTAACCCCGAATGTCTGCGTGATGTACGCATATGTGGCAACGGCGTTTGCACAGCAATCTCCGATACAGTATAACTGAGGTGGAATAAGGAGAACCAGCCGGCATTCGCCGAGGTAGATGGAAAACCGCCCTAAAAACCATCCACAGGCTGGCCGACACACCGGACCTCGACACCAAGCCACCGGGCGGATTCGTGCCGGGGACCGGCACGCAGGATTTTTTCCAAACTTGACTCGCCAATTTCACCGAAATTTTTTTAAATTCCAGAATCATTTAAACTTTACTTCATCGCGTTTCGGAGTTAAATATGTAGGCACATTCACGATCAAATTTCGATATTTAAACCTCTTCAGATTCGGTTTAGTTACAGTATCCTCTCACGCTGAATTGTAATCCCAATCTTATTTCCGTCATTGTTTCTCAGATGAGTAGGATGAACATTAGGGGCGAAAGTATATACCCTTCTTGCCGGCCGCGGTGGTCTAGCGGTTCTAGGCGCTCAGTCCGGAACCTCGGTCGCAGGTTCGAATCCTGCCTCGGGCATGGATGTGTGTGATGTCCTTAGGTTAGTTAGGTTTAAGTAGTTCTAAGTTCTAGGGGACTGATGACCACAGATGTTAAGTCCCATAGTGCTCAGAGCCATTTGAACCATGTATACCCTTCTTAATCCTAGCATATCACTCCTGGTCTCCCACTCTTGTTGTTCCATCATGGTTCGTCTACATATTGTATTTTATCCGTTTTCACTATAGCAGACATCTACTTATCATTCAGTTTCGAACATCGTACACATTTTTACATCTTCGAAATTCTATGAATCTGTCTGGATTTTTTTGTCCCCATTATCAAGCAAAATATCAACTTCCCACTACAGTTTCTTTACCTAACAGAAAGCCATGTTGCTCGTACTCTAAAATATGGTAAATTTTCTTTTACATCCTTCTGTATATTATTCTTCCAACAGGTTGGATGCATGAGATGGTACACTGATTCTGCGCTTGTGCTCTCACTGACCTATCCTTGGTATCTTCGGGATTGTGTGTAGGATATTTTTCCGAAGTCCGACGGCGTGTCTAGTGACACATAGATTCTACACACCAATAGCAGCTTGACTTCCACTTTCCTCAATAACTTCATCAATTTAGATCAGGTGTTATCTAGCTCTTTTGTCTTACCTAATAGCAAGTTTATGAAAGCTCCATCAAAATATAATACTTGATCGCCAACGTCTTCCATATCGGATCCGACTCACTCTTATTTCTTCTACCATATCATCAGATAATCATCCCTCTCACAGTCTTCAGTGCTCTCTTTCCACCAGTCCACTGTCTCCTCAGAGCTTAAGAGTGGAATTCCTATTCTCTTTTAGTGTCAGTGCCGTTGGTTTCAATTCACTGAAGGATGTATTGACTTTTCTGTCAGCCTTTCCTGTGACCGTTCCTTTTTAAATTCCTTCAGTTTCTTCGCGCAGCAATGTCGCCTTGGCAACCCTTCACTTTCCATTAATTTCGTTCTTAAGTGAGTCATATTTCCGTGTTGTGAATTTCGCTGTATATTTTTATACTTTCTTCTTACGTCGATCAGATGTTGAAGTCTTTCTTACTATGTTTCTCTGTCCAATTCTTTGAGGTGTCTATTTCTCTTTAACTGAAATTTCTGCTGGGGGTATTCATTATAGCAGCAGAGAAAATGAAATTAATCCTTTCCAGTGGTTCCTCCCACTTCTTTGCAAACCGGATTTTCTGGACGAGTCTGTCAAAATTGTGTCTATTCTTCGTCATTACTAAATTGTCTCAACAAGATATAATCAAGCTGTCTGTTTTAATGAAAACATCCCTATGAGTGAAGTGTTCATAGTAATTCATTCTCTGTTACATAGTCTCATTCTTAACGATTTATGCTTCCCTTGTACCATTTTCTGCTGCTGTTGGTGTTACGTTATACTCGAATGACCAGAAATTCTTTCCTCTTTCAGTTTACAGATTCTTCCTTCATCTAGACCGAGCCTTTGCATTCCTTTTTTCAGATTTTCTTGTTATCCTAACAACTGTTAACTTTCGTCATTCTTTTCTCTAACCAGAAGTAGGTTTTCTTTCGTTAGTTACTTTGTCTTTTTCCAGTGGTCACCTCCACATTGGTTGTCCGCACCCAGGGACCCTAAATCGTTTTTATTTTACTTACTTATTCTTTTTATTTTGCCTAATAAGATATCATTATGACACTTTTTAAATTACAAGCGACATGTTTCCTCGATACACATTAAGTGCATTTTTTGCAGTGGTCTGCACTGACTCAACACCCTGATGCCATTGATCTTTGCTCTAAGAAGCAATTTCCTACTCAAAGTGCAAGAGATTGCCTTGAACTCTGATCACAGCACCACCCCTTTTGAGTGGACTGTTGGAACAAGGGAAGTAACTGGAAGACTTCGACCTCACTGATGACGATTTTTATTTAGAATTTAAGCAATGTCTAGGCTCGAGCCGAAGATCCAGGACGGTTTGTTTATTAATGAAAGATGCTACCTGTAGGCCAAACAACATGAAAGATAAGTTGCAATTTTGGAGCAGTTTGTTGCCAGACAGTGAGCTTTGGATCGAGCAGGCACAGAGTACCGGATGAGATCGGACTTCGTTGCTCGAAACAGGTGTTTGGCTCTGTTGGTAATTACTTTGGGAATAGAGTTAATGCGATGCATAGTATAAACTTTTTCTAGTGCATGGATGAAAAGACCATTTTCACCCGACCTTACTGCATGTTACTATTCTTTGTGTCTGTCTCACCTATCGTACGACGCTGGACGGCTTCACTGCCTGAGTCCTCAATCTGTGTGGAAACTGAATCCGTTTCTGTCGAGACAGTACAACTTATGACAGAAAATCTCGTTGCTCGATAGCACCACCTTTGTGCTGAGGTGGGCTGACATTTTCAAAAGTTTGTGATGTGTCTGCAAAGACTGCTTCGAGAAGAAGAGTTTATTTATGGGTGCTTATACGAGCAGCATTTTGTACAGTGCTATCTCTGGAAGATTTTGTAAGAACTGTTTAGAAAAATCTCTATAAAAGTCTTATTGATGTGTCATCCTATTTAATTTTTAAATCAGAGAGACCTCAATTGGACACTCTGTATTTTCTTCGTCGTAAGATACCCGTTTCTTGCTCGTATGGTAAGAGCAGTATCATTAGCTTCTTCTCAATTTAACTTGAAAGCTATAAGCTAAAGTACCTGTTAAAACTTTTTATGACTTTCAGTGAAGTACGTTAACTGTTGCAAACCAATGCTCCTGTTCTGAGCTTTTTCTAATTACTTTTTTAGTTAAGTAAATATCGTCCTTGCTACTGATGATATTTTGACAATAGTCAGCACGAGCACATTCGTTCGAGAGAATTAATCGTTATCATATATAAGAACAGATTTAAATGATTAAGTTTTTCAGGCTCCAAACTAACAGTTAATGGAGCATTCACCTGCAGCCCAATTAACATTTTCGGACATAAAGGTTTTATTTACACACTTAAGAGCTCATTATGAAAACCTTTTATGGATTAAATTATTGAAAATATGAAGGGATGATCAGTCAATGCATCGCCAGTCTGTGCTCGAAGTTTCTTCAGGAAGTATCACAAACTGGGATTCTCTTTACGTTATTATGCTTGGTCGACGTTACATACTGCATAATAAAATTCTTTCCATCTCTTGAACTGAACAGGTTTGATGATCACAAAGTTAGAATTCATGTTTCAACAACTAGTCGCTGAGTCAAATTCTAAATGAGGTAGCCTTGCACTTCTATTTAATATTCATACAAATTACTCGTACTCCGCCACTCCAGTATAATAATTAAAATCAGCCATTACATACAATTCTTTTGCACGAAATTCACGTCCATTAAGTTCTAGTGGTTGTGGTGAATCACAGCATCGACCTGTGAGACACAGAAGCGACACCGAGCGAGGTGCCGTCGTGGTCAGCATACCCGACTCGTATTTGGGAGGAAAACGGTGAAAACGGTTCACACCCGCCTCCGGCTACCGTGATTTAGGTTTTCTGTGATTTCCCTAAATCACTTTAAGCGAATGCCGGGATGGTACTTTGGTAGGGCACGGTCGACTTCCATCCCCGTCTCCTTCCCTAATCCGATGGGACTGATGACCTCGTTGTTTGGTCTCCTTGCCCAAATCAACAAACCAATCAAAAGAAGTGATTACGACGTAATTGCCAGATTTACTTCACTTTGTTTTCAACGCGTGACGGACCCGTCCTTTTTTTGGTTTTTGTATGTGCCTTGGGCGAAATTAAACGTAATGATGATGTAAGCCAGCATCAATACGTGTCACATACCATGTCCTATTCTACTATACTCTAAATATTCCTAATCCAGTTGAAGACGTTCCGTCCATTTTCAGCATGTTAAATTCTCGTTTATCCAGATTCAGTTTGTACGGCGACGTATGAACATTCAAACAGAGTATATACGGTGGACTTGGAAAAGGACGGAAAGTTGCCTTTTTCAGATGTGTTGTTCGAACTAAAATCAGATGGAAGACATGGCCGTTCTGTGTATCTAAAACAGACGCATACACACCTGTATCTCTACAGATGCAGTATTCAGAATCCTTCTCAGGAGAGAGCTATTGAACCGTGCTGCGGCTCTCGTTGGTGGTGTTTGTAGGTTTCCGCCCTCTATTGTAGGCCAGACGGTATCGTTTAGTTGGTATGGTTGCGGCGTGTGAGTAGGACAGTTCGTTTGGGGACTTATGAGGAGACAGGTTCACGCAGTGCGGAAATACACCGGGATCACTGTCGGCACGCATGGACTGCCGGATGGAAGGGCTGTGGTCACGAGGGTGGATGACCTTATCGTAAACCGGATCCAGAAAGCTTTAAGATGAGTGCATTTCAGTCCAAGCAAAGCAGACCCCGTCAACCGTGTGAGCCCCGTAGTAAGTATGTGACGTTGTGACAGATTATCATCGCGCCGTCATGTGCAGTTTGGTAGATCTGTGTACCACTTAGTACTTGAAGGCCCTACTGTGTTAAAAGCACTTGGCTCAGTGATTAGACGGTGTGCTTACTCAACTGTGAATTAATAAAGCAGTGTAGAGATTTCTTTCATTCTGCCAACCGTCGTCAGAGTTGTCACAGTGGGTTCAGTGTGCGTTTGTTTGCCTAATGAATTTGATGTCACTCATTTGGTATTTGGTTTTGACTCGCTTTGCGATTGTTTCCGCAATGACGTGTGGTTGCTGATTCTGGTTGGTTACATTTCGGTTTTGCCTCGCATGCAAATCAATTGGGGTTTTAGTTACTGTTATTTTGTCTTGTGCTCTGTACTGTTACTTGTTTGTCCAGATTTTCGAAATTGTGGAATCGGTCGGAAATCTGGTAGTGGTTCCTTTTTCGTACCAGGCGCTCTAAGCACAGCATTCTGGAGATGTAGTGCAGTCCACCGGTTCCGGCTTTGGCGTATTGTTCCATCGTTGTATTTGGTTTATCGGACGACAGGTAGCTTCAACGAGATTATCATTAGTCATTCGTTAGGCTGCCACTAAGTTACCATCTTGTGCAGTGAATGCAACTCTTGGCTGCCTATCTCATCGCTCGCGGAAGTGTTTATTGCTGGACCTTCTCAGAGGTCGATTACTGGAGCACCGTCTGTGACTGGTCCTTGTGTTTTATTATTGTATTATTTATTATCATACCTTGTAATGCCTACATTAGAGGTTATGTATGTCTAGTTAATGGTTCCGGTCGTCTTCTGGAATACACCTAGCAATGTAAGCGTTGTGTTACAAGGTTACCATCATCTTGTTTCGCCCGTTTGGTGGTCAGTTGCTTGTTTATTTTAATTAACCTTCATTTGTACTTGCTGTTTTACAGCAGGTTACAAAATTTTTTATATAACTGCCGTTCCTGGCGTGTAAGGCCTTCTTCCGTGATTGTGGTCATTTGCTATGAAAACATAATTCGATACTTGTATTTTAGTAGTAAGCCTTAAAACCTTTTGTCATTCCTGGCGTCTCATATCTTCTGTTGTGTTTGTGGCCACGTACCTCTTAATATTTCAATACCTGTAAGTTGTAATTTCAGTGAGTTCTTAAACATTCTTAATTTATTGCCATTCTTGGCGTGTAAGGCCTTCAGCCGTAATCACAGTGGCTTTTTCTTTTAATTGTCTGTCTCTGTATTTTATGGTGATTTGCTAAATTGTAACGCACTGAAAACAGTTGTTTACTCCTGCAATTATAACGTGTGGTATTTTTTATTTATTGTTGAGTCTGGAATTACTGTTTTAAAAATAAAGGTGTGTAACTGTAAAAGGCAACCAATAATAACTGATTATGGCCCCGTCCACATTCGTAACCGAATCCTGCCTTCCCTTGACTACCATGTTTCAGCTGTGTTCAAGATCCAGATACAGAAAGCCAGAATTAACTCTGACAAGGAGCATCTCGGTTACTAGGTGCATCATCTGACGACGGTGTTAAGAAGGAATGGATATTCTGTCCACGATATTAGGTCAAAATTGTCGATAAAAAATAGATGCGAAGCCGTTCAACCAAACCAGGAGGACCAACACATAGTGTGGCTTTCATTCTACGGTGTAACAACGAGTAAGGTAGGTAGTCCTAATCTGATAAGGAATCACGCTGATGGCTCGTCCACACAGGAAAATTAGGGAAATGTTGCAATTACAGCTAATCTCGGCTTGAGAGTGCCAGAGATTTATAATAATTCTTGCGAGTGTGGCAATAGTTACGTGGTGCAATCTATACAGACGGTTTCCCAACGCTGTTTGCCGCTTGAACTTCACATGGAGTACAAACAACTTGCTGGGGAGGGCAGCCACAGCTCAGAGACATTTTGAATAACAGTAACAATACTCAACACTTAGTATCCGTTTAAATTACAACAAAAATTGAAGAATAATGAGCTGTTTCCAAAAGTGGTATATCTGTATGGCGGTGCTTTATCCACAACTGCTGCTTTATTTACAGCTACCGATTTTGCCTCAGTATATCCGCATCTTCAACTGTATAAGGCTGTATTTCCGTAATGTAGATAGTCAATTACCGAGTCCCAGCTTTCAGGAAGTTATCCAAATTAACGGTGAAACCACTTGGTTTGGTTGCCTTTTGGGTGTGCTCGACTTTATCATGTCAACCTACCAAAGTGGCTTCACTCTTAAAATGGATAACTTCTCGAAAGTCTGGCTCCGTAATTGTCAATCTACGTTATGGAAATACAGCTATTATAAGCCTGAAGATGTGTCTATACTAACGTGAAAACGGTAGTTGGGAATAAAGTACCTACATACAGATATATGGCTGTTGGAAACACCTCGTCATTCTTGACTTTTTAAGGGCTTTCATTTTATGATAATTTGAATGGTTATTAAGTGCTGAGTGTTGTTATTCACATGAAGTACAGGTATTTTGAAATATCCGGCGTGGCTTTTTTATTACTGCCATTTCATTACCCCACGCGGGGGCTGGCTGCAGCAGCGATGTAGCGCTCTTCAGCCTACAGTTTTAATAATATTAGTATTACTAACTGTAGTAACGTGAACAAAAGATGATAGCATTAAAAAATGAGGGGATGATGCTGATGAGGTAGAGCTGACATTGTATGGCGAGCTGCTGAGAGACGATGATTCGAAAAGATTATACTGATGTCGTTTCTGCTTGATGACCAGCTTCAGGTAATGGGTAGCTGGAGGAGGTCACGGTGGGTAGTGAACAAAGGATGAGGATAGAGTGTTGACGAACTTATGGAGAAGGAAAAAGTTGTTGTATGTAGTTGGGAAAGGGTCGCGGAGACGGGAAGGAACTAGGCAACTACGTATGCTGTGGTGTGGGGCTGAGTCCTGGAATATTTAAGGGGTTACGCAAGGGTGAGTGGAAAGTATTTGGCGAGGGTGTCTACTGGGGAAAATAGGAAGTGGGAGTGATTTTGGCAGTATGTAGCAGTGGCATTTTAAGGAAATGCAGAACATAGAGCAAATAATTAAGGACGTAGGTTGCAAGTGCTAATCTGAGATGAAAAGTTTGGCACAGAAGAGGAATTCTTGGAGGGGTGCAGGTACTCATTCAGAAGACTGATGACTCAAAAAATTAAAAGTGGTGCCTGCTGCCTGGGTGACTTGATAAAGGATGTGTGGACGCACAAATGGGTGGACATTTTAAATGAAGGACAGTTGGGATAAAGTGGATGATGCCTTCAGCAGTGGGAATAGAACTTAGCGAAAGCTTTACTTAAGAAAGTCTAATTATACCCAACATCATTGTACGTCACACTGGATTAAAGCTAAAATCATGTTATAAATACGAAATAAAGAAGTTTGCACAGTCGAATGGCGTATATATAATTCAAAGAAATACGGAGTTGGTACAGGTGACGGGCTATGCGGTTGGGGTAGATAGGAGAATTTTGGCAAATAGGAGTGTTTATTGTAAGTGAGGCCTATGTTGTAATGATAAGCTTGGGTCTGGAATCCGGAAGGCTCTACCCCTTGTGTTTAAAGTGATAGATGTAAGCTCCGTTCTCAGTAGGTGATCTGTGGTTGTGGGAGCTTCAAAAAAGATGCAGATGAATAATGTAGGACCAGAATGGTGGTGACTTCCGAGGGCTCTGCGGATCTGGAAGTTGGGACTGGAATTTAGGTCCCACTCATCTTCCGCCAGCAAGATTTCGAGGTCAGCCCCCTTGATCAGACTAGTGAGAGTGTGAGGGTGGAGGGTGGGAGGGATGGATTGTTTGAGTTGGGGTGGGCTGATTAGGAACAGTCATGTGGACCAAAGGTAATAGAAGGCAGTCTTTGCAGTAGGTGGGTTTGGAAGTCACGAATATAGGAAGATAATGGAATCTTTGCTGGGTGCGAGTTACGATATGTTAAGTTTTGGAAGGTACCTTTTCTTATTTCAAGGGATAGTGTTTCAGGATTGAGGAATTTCACTTCGGGAAGTGATAGGATGAGGAGGATGAGATGGGAATGTTCTAAAAAGGCAATAATGTTTCTGGTTGGTGTGGGATTTCTTGCCGTCAGGTGGGGGATTAGTGCCAGGTGGTTTGCGGGGTCGTTTCAGGACGAGGTGTCAGAGGGTACTGACTGTGGAATGAAATGGGATTTTGTACCGATCTTCTTATTTTTATTAAGTGGAGCTTGTGGGTGGAACCTGAAGAAGATGTGGTTGATGCAGCTACACATGCAACTTATCAGGTTGGTGCAAGTTTCGTTGTTGCTGGAGTAGGTGTAGCAGGAGTTTCTGCTTCTGCACTCAGTAGCAATGGCGACGGTGGCAGTGGAGGAATAGTAAGGGCTGACGATCCCGCTGGCTGGAGCAGTTCTGTGCCCGTGGCAGAAGTAGTGGTGATATTGGCGGTGGTGGCGTTGGCGGCGGCGGCAAATGTGATGGCAATGGGGCTGCAGCGCATGCTGAAGTGACGTCATCGGCAAATGAGGAATCAGTTAAGCTTGGGGATACAGTGTGAGTACGAATCTGGATGGACTCATCCGATTAGTAAGGCAGGCAGGATAGGTGAGAAAAGCGGGAGGAGACATTGAGAAGGGGATAAAGGAGTGACTGGAGGTGGGAGTGGAGTACAGGTGCGTGTAGATAATTGTGACGTCGTAGTTCTGGGATACATGGGCGAATGAAGGATACATGATAGAATGAAGGCAGCCACAACAGTGACAAGCAGGCCATGAAGCTGTGGTGATGCAGTGATGGAGACGAAGACTGGCAGCGATGACGTGGGCTGGCGATCTCTGGCGATGGCGAAGGCGAAACTGGGCCGCAAGGACTGAAACAAAGGTGACGACTCACAGCGAAGCGACATAGGCAGCCACCTGGTGATGGAAATTGGTTGGAGACACCAGCTATGCTCTTAGCAGTGCGACTGTGCGGCTGGTCCCGGCGGAGGTTCGAGTCCTCCCTCGGGCGTGGTTGTGTGTGTTTGTCCTTAGGATAATTTAGGTTAAGTAGTGTGTCAGCTTAGGGACTGATGACCTTCGCAGTTAAGTCCCATAAGATTTCACACACATTTGAACATTTTTGAACTCAGCAGTGCACTGAAGCGTCCACTTGTTGAAAAAAGAGAGGAGAAGAAAACTTCCTGTAGTTTACCGCCTGATATGAATGAAAGTTGAGAGCAACGCTGAATGGAGAGCGTGATTATAATCTTTCGACACTGGGGGCGCCACCTCAGTACAAGCCATCTCAGTGATATCATGATGACGTAGTCCCGCCTGTCAGGTCCGTTCTCTGGGTATAAAATTGAGAGCCTCGTTAGTTTCGAGACAGTCAGTCATAGCCCGTGACGACAGTGATGGAGATAGTTACCGAAAGCTTATGTTTTACCCAAAATTGAAGGGATAAGTTTTCCGACTACATTTTATCCAATGATTCTGTCGCGAAAGGCTTCGTGGCCATTTCAGTTATCGTAGTCTCGAAAGATCTCGTTTTACTACCAAAGTTAGTTTAAAGATAACATTAGAGTTTAGTTTGAAAAATCCAAAAAGAATTTAAATTAGCCATAATTTGTAATATCGACCAGTGGAACTTACACAAGCATGGAAGCTCACTCATGGCTTTAGAAATGCTGTAGTACGAGTTTACACATATTCGCGTCATCGAAGATCCGTCGAATATTAGGTTCCCACATAATTTACACGTTACACTAATGAGTTAAGCCCTGATTTATTCATATTGGTTGGAAACCGTAAAATCACGGAGGACGCCACAGATAACGCGTTTTACCAAATATTTCATTTAAATACGTAACATTACCTAACAAAATCTAAGCACACTAATTTGTCAAAGAACATCCAAAAATACGTAAAAGATACATACAGTAGCTACCAAAATGAAAATAGAGAGAGACGGAATTAACCAATAGGAATGACAGAGAAATAATACTATGTCAAACAATTACAACAGGAAATTTTGAAACCTCTCGCTGTGAAACTGCGTTAATTCAATATAAACACACTTTTGGAAAATGAAATTATGTTACAATTATCGAAACTGCTTTATTAGTCTTTACTGACAGAAAGCTTATCTGTGCGTGGCAGTTGACGTGCATTGTCGTCAACAACTACTCTTGTCAGGTGCGTGGTCTACTTATTGTTAATATTATTCTTGCGTCCTCCGTCTTCGTTTAAGGAATAGCCGCAAGCAACGGGGACTATTTAGACGAAAGTTCATAAGAGTGCTACAGTAACATTTCAGACAAAGAATGCAGTTATTAATGTGTGTAAAAGTAAAAAATTCATTTCCACCCTTAATTCGTAAACAGTTCGTTCGTTTTGCCACATGTGTCGCATTCATGGATTCACAATGTGGCAAATACCTCTCAATCTAGAAAACTGCTTAATTTGTTTTTATAGAGACTCTCGATATGTTAACATGAGGGAAGGCATATTAAGTTGTAAATGAAAGATCTTGGAATACATAAGTTTTTGCAACTCACTCCACAACAGAAAATTTAGTCCAGCATTTCAGTTAACTCCACTCCATGGGTCCCGCATCATTCACAGTAGTTCAACACTTTCTTTTCACAATGTCACGGCAGTATCAAGTGCATGCCGTACTGGGAACGAACGTTTGATACCAGCGCGGTACGGAATTCTATTCACTGCATACGTGCGATGTCGCAGCCGCACTTTCTTTCACTGTTCGGCTCTTTGACTATCGATAAGGCTCATGCTCTCACTGCACATATAGCACTTCTCTACTACGTGCACATTATTATACAAAGATTTATTACAAAGATAATCATAAAATTAAATTTAGGCCCTGTTCCATACCCAGTAAATTGTTTCCAAATCATTACATGATAAAATTAATGTGCAGTTACACTCTACACAACGAGATATCTGAATATGAAAGATGTGTTTAAAGTGAGACGAGGGTAAAAAGTAGCACTAGAAATAGCAATGTCTTCTCAGTAAGATTTGCAGATAACATTGCTATCCCTATTGAAATTTAAGGAGAATTGCAGTATGTGTTGAATCGAACGATCAAGTCAATTGAAAAGAGTCGAGAGCCCTGTAGAGTAGCAGAAACGAGATTAGCAATAAACGTATCGTCAAAAACTGGTGTACACGACGTAAACAAAGTTGAAGAATTCCTCTATCATTTATTTAAAATACACTACTGGCCATTAAAATTGCAGCACCACGAAGATGACGTGCTACAGACGCGAAACATCACCAACAGCAAGAAGATGCTGTGATATGCAAATGATTAGCTTTTCAGAGCATTCACACAAGGTTGGCAACGGTGGCGACACCTACAACGTCCTGACATGAAGAAAGTTTCCAAACAATTTCTCATACACAAACAGCAGTTGACCGGCGTTGCCTGGTAAAACGTTTTAGCGATGCCTCGTGCAAGGAGGAAAAATGCGTACCATCACGTTTCCGACTTTGATAAAGGTCGGTTTGTAACCTGTTGCGATTTCGGTTTATCGTATCGCGACATTGCTGCTCGCGTTGGTCAAGATCCAATGACTCTTAGCAGAATATGGAATCAGTGGGTTCAGGAGGGTAACGCGGAACGCCATGATCCATCCCAAAGGCCTTGTATCACTAGCGGTCGAGATAACAAGCATCTTAACCGCATGGCTGTAACGGATCGTGCAGCCACGTCTCGATCCCTGAGTCAACAGATGGGGACGTTTGCAAGACAACAACCATCCGCACGAACAGGTCGCCGACGTTTTGCAGCTTCATGGACTATCAGCTCGGAGACCATGGCTGCGGTTACTCCTGACGCTGCATCACAGACAGGAGCGCCTGCGATGGTGTACTCAACGACGAACCTGGGTGCACGAATGAAAAAATGTCATTTTTTCGGATGAATACAGGTTCTGTTTACAGCATCATGATGGTAGCATCCGTGTTTGGCGACATTGCGGTGAACGCACATTGGAAGCGTGTATTCGTGATCGCCATACTGGCGTATGACCCGGCGTGATGGTATGGGGTGTCATTGGTAACAAGTCTCGGTCACCTTTTGTTCGCATTGATGGCACTTTGAACAGTGGACGTTACATTTCAGATGTATTACGACCCGTGTCGCTACCCTTCATTCTATCCCTGCGAAACCCTACATTTCAGCAGGATAATGCACAACCGCAAGTTGCAGGTCCTGTACGGGCCTTTCTGGATACAGAAAATATTCGACTGCTGCCCTGGCCAGCACATTCTCCAGATCTCTCACCAATTGAAAACGTCTGGTCAATGGTGGCCGAGCAACTGGCTCGTCACTATACGCCAGTCATTACTCTTGATGAACTGTGGTATCGTGTTGAAGCTGCATGGGCAGCTGTACCTGTACATGTCATCCAAGCTCCGTTTGATTCAATTTCCCAGGCATATCAAGGCCGTTACTACGGCCAGAGGTGGTTGTTCTGGGTACTGATTTCTCAGCATCTATGCACCCAAATTGCGTGAAAATGTAATCACATATCAGTTCTAGTATAATATATTTGTCCAATGAACACCCGTTTATAATCTGCATTTGTTCTTGGTGCAACAATTTTAATGGCCAGCAGTGTACATGATGGATGAATGAAGGAGGACATAGAAAGAAGACTAGCACAGAGAAAGAGGGCATTTCTTGCCAAAAGAAATCTGCTGTTATGAAACATAGACATAACATTAAGGAAGAAATTAGTGAAGATGTAGGTATGTTTGGAGCACAGCGTTGTATGGTAGCTGTTCATATATTGTTGGAAAATCGGAAAAGAAGGGAATTTAAGGGTTTGAGATATGGTGCTATACAAGGATATTGAAAATTAGGTGTTCTTGTAATACAATGAGCGATGAAGCTCTCCATTAAATATATCGAGAACACTGACAAGGAAAAAGAACTTGCGAATGTTCTTCGCAACGGGTTGTCTTGGAACATTAAATTGTGTCTGAATAACAGCGCCTTCTTTCCGTAATACTGTGGTATAGCCTGTAATATTGTAATATGTGAAACGTACGTTGTTCAATGAAAGGGTAAATGATTTCAGCATCTTTCTACAGTACGCTATACTCCTTTCATGTTTCAAACCCGGATCAGATCTCTCTGGGCTTCAGAGTACTATTTACAAACACTAGGTACTGCGATTGCAGCGCCATCTGGTAGCAGCTCTTGCAACTACTATTTCAAAACTTTTATATAAAACTTTTGAGGCTTTCAAAATAAACGTATAATTCTCAGCGTCCTTCTACGTATCTTTGTTATCATGTTGTTTAATTTTATAATCAGAGTGTTCTTCGTGGAAGGCCTAGCATACTGAATGCTATATTCAGCTCAAAAGCTGGAGTCCTGACGATGTTAACTGTACAACAAGTTTCACAACAGGTAAAGCCACCAATAGTCAGCGACGTGGTCGTCACAAACAAAAATTGACCATGAAATGAGTAGTATAATTTAGAATAACTAAGCAAACTGGACAGGCTACTTTACTATGAGACAAGAACTGCGAACTTTAGGCTCTCAGATCCGTACTTAACACGTGCTGAGACAACAAAGACACTTGGAAACTAGATTACGAACTGAAATCGAAATCAGCGAAGTTTCATAAATCTGTTTAGTTTTACTGTACTCGTGAGATCACCTCTGAACTAAATCAGACTGAACTGAGAAGATACATCAGGCGTTCATATGTTTGAACAAAGGCTGACCAGAACAACAGCTTGCACGCGTGGCAAGAAAATTTCTGTATATCGCTAAATGAGCTACGAGCGATAAGAGCAAGTAGTTAATTTTGACTGGAGCTGATCTACAAAAATAAGATATTGAATTAACTACGAATATTGGCGTGCTTTTAACAGAGTTTAGCAGCCGAGGAGCAGTTTGGAAGAAAGTGTTCCGGTTGTTCTGGATATTTAAACTCGCAACATCTGCACTTCGTGCAAACGGCCATCCAGCGGCGGGTTAGAGTTCTGTGTTAAGATGTGCTATCGGTTCTTAATTGGAGGAGAGTAGATTGTGTGAGTTGCTTATTGTCTAGTTGACTACCCAAGCAGAACATGAGTTATGTACCACAAACCTTGGTGATCTCACCATTGGCAGTAAACGATCGTTGATGTAATCTACTGGGGGTTGTTGGTATTTTTTACTGACTATTCTTTACACTCGCATCATTCGAAAGCCATTGAAAGTATAGCGTTTGTTCTTAAAACTGTGGTATTAACCGTTAGATGCGTTAAGCGGACGTTAATTTTTGATACGAACCATGGAGCTTATTGAAATCGTAATTGAAACCAGCAGTTGTGTTGTGTAACTTTAACTTGTGTAGGTTGAGACATTCGGGGGAATAATTTGTTTATGATTTAAAGACACTAATTTGATAGTGCTACAGCTGGAGCTTGACCATCTTAAATCTGCAGGGCCTTTATTAATGAAAATTGTAAATCTTAAGCTAAATTTCCGGCTTCCATATGTGAGCTTTTACGAATTGAGCTATTATTAATTTTGTTTACTTGCTATAGTAGAGTCGGGAATAGCATGCGTTTAAAACCTGATGTGATGTTTGATTGTAGGTGTAACTATTTCACTGTCTCACAAATATATAAGCAATGAGGCACTCTATAGAACAATTAAATCATACTGTAAAACCAGCGAAAAACGCTCCAGTTGCAGCCCAAGAAAATGCGAATATGTCCCCGTTCGTTTAAAAGTCTCTGACTGAAAAGTAGGATACCAGCTCCCTCATTCTACCTTCGTCAGCACCTTCAAAGATTTTGCCAAACATTTTGGCACACGAACGTATACCTTCTTTTTTAACATGCAACTCACCACAACCCCTCCCCCCCCCCCCTTCCAAACCCTCATAGCTATAATCCATACCGACCCATCAGTCTATCGGTGCAAGTCACTCATACAATCGACTTCCAGGTGCCCTTTCTCAGACATTCATTGACTTCAGCTCTTTGCCGTTACCTCTTTGTGTCTTCTGTCATTGTCTCCTGTGTCATAGACACATCGCCTCCCTTATTATCTACTACTACTGCCTCCATCTTCTTCTTCTCACTACTGATATCCCATTCATTGCTTCCTACTGCTGCCCCATCTTCTGACTTTCATTACGTTATACTCTGTCATTGCTGGCTCTCACTCACTTCTCCATTCGCTTTCTCTTTATTCGTCCTCCCTGGCACTTTTATATCAGAGCCATTGAATATTATCTTCCATTTTTTTTACTTTTTCGTCTCTTTGCTACTGCCAGTCTTCTTCTCTCTCAGCATAAAAAAGTTGAATATATTGGCAAACCAAATATTTTGCGAAAATCTGGAAGGCGGTGAGGAATGTAGAATGAGGCAGCTGGTATCCCACTTTGCAGGTTCATTTTTTGTACTCCGATAGGAGCATTTTTCCGCAAGTTCCCATCATTATCTTTCTGCAGCAGGACGTGTAACTCACATGAAAAGAAATGTATTGGTCAGTTAAATTTAGGTAGCTTACTTACGTGAAATTGAAATAAGGCAAAACAAATTTTACACCTCATACCAGATTTTAAGTGCAAAAAATGTATGCATGTGCTTCAGTACTACAACATGTCATTCCCAGATTAATGGAGTCACTTTACGGCGTATATATCCGTGCTACATTGCTTTATAAACCGCGTTTCCGCCCTGTATCGGATTTTATGCATGTAATTTGCGTGTTCAAGTTGGGTAACTTCGAACCTCTGTGGCCAGGAAATGGGCAAAGACATAAACAAAATTTTCAATTGTTCGTCATTAGAATCTTAGGAATATGTTGCAAAAATTTCAGCTATTTTTGTGCATAAATGTCTTGGAATCCTTGCCTGCGTTTTGGTCCGCTGGTGACAGCAAAACCGAGGAACCGCCCGTGAACTAATTGTGTCTCCATAACTCCCATCAAGCCCAGCGTAGACCACATGAAACGCAGAAAGAACTAACAGATTTGCTCCATTTTCCTAAGAAGAAGAAAGTAAGTAACATTCATACTTTGTCCCTGTACTATAGGACTGTGACTATAGAACGATCCTTCTCTTGAGTATATATATGGTCCATAGCCTGGAGTGTATCCAAAACGCACGCTTCACCGTACCTTTTTATGATGACAGAGTCCGGTATTTATACGAGGTGTTTGGGAACAAATAGGTACGCATGCTTTCACATGCATGCCCGTAATTCATATCACTTAATCAACGAAACAACTTACAGTTTTAAACTGACAGATGACTATTTTTCATTCCATTACCAAACAGATGAGGGATTCCAAGCGGATGAGTAATTCTGCCCAAAATATCGCGGAAGTTTTAAAATTCTGAACCTATACTGTTCTCTCTCTCATTTTTCTCCTTCGTGTATCCTCGGAGGACGCGGTGAAGTGTCTGACTGTGTCGCTGGAAAATGGAATGAGTATTAATGCGTTGCCCCGGCGGGAATCGCGAGAGCCGCGGGATAAAAGTTGGCGAGACTAATTGATTTCGCAGGTGAATTTAAGAGCCCATCCATCAGAGGCGCCGGCCGCAAGACCCGCTGTCGCTATCTCGGCCCCTAAATAACCGCCAGCCGCGCCACGCGACGCGTCGGGACGCCATCGACTGCGGCCGGGCGTCGCTGCGCTGTGCGGTGCGGCGCCTATCTTATCTGGCGGCGCCGTTTTAATTAAACTTAAGCGTCGCCGCTATAAATCACTGATTAACCTAGCCTATTGAGTGCTCCCTCTCTCTCCCGCTCTCTGTTCCAGCGTATCCGTTTACGAGGAGGCTGTGGAAATTGTTGTCGAATCCGTTACGGCGATCTTTATTCCTAGCCGTTCATTTACACAGCCACCTGAAATTATGTGAACTCCATATGTTAGCACAGGATTTGGTGCGCTACTCGATATACGGCTGTAAAACAACTAATGTAATACCATCAAGAAGGCCTATTTAAGCATAACGCTTTCCAGTGCCGAGATCGAAAAATAATGCTAATAACAGTAATGCGTCATTGTTTGGATATAGCGCCGGTGATCAGTCTCTGAAATCCGTAACAACATTCGCCTATGTATATGGTCTGCCTGCTGTCATTTAACGTTAAACTACTATTTAAAACGGCATAGGAATGTCAGCTGACAAATACACTGCAAGAAGCGTAATACATGCGCGAAAGAATCCGTAAACGACAGGGAGGGACTGAAGTTTATATCACTGGTACACCATACACTGTATCCTCCATTATACATCATACTGCGGTTACGGATCACTGCATATATGTAAATGGACTAATGGGCAACATTGACAGGGTACAATATTTTCACCAACATTAATATTTAAAATTTTTGCTAAGCTCTTGCCATTAGTTATGATATAAAATTTATGAATGAAGATGAAATACAAAACGTTCCTTCATATATTGCTTGAACAGTACTAGGAGTATCGTCTTGGACTACTAATAAACAGTCCTGATCGTGGTTACGAACTGAGCAATTGCTTAAATCTCTAGTTCTGGATCTTATAAAAATGTAAGGTACGTATGTATGCTGCCAGGAAGAAGAAATGCAATGCCTTGAAGGACTGTGTTCAATGACACCATGATGTAATAGGTGCATACTGAGGGGTTCTTAGTGATTCATTTGTCACGGTCGTTAGTGATCAGATGGCGCTATGGGGACATACATGTGTACCTTCAGTTTTCACTCTGCAGGCAGCACCTGTTGAGTTTAGAGGTGAACCATATTTAAAGCATACCCTACCGTGGTCCACTGACGAGTACCTAGTTCTGCTGAACGGCTTCAGCCAATTAATTGTAAGGGGTCGCAATGTACGCCTGTGCGAAACTGGATGCACGTATCGACCGATTGCTGCACATGTTTAGCATAACGTATCGGTGGTGTCGCTGCTTTCAAGTTCTCCGGAACAGCCCACATCTATAGGCCAAGTTACGGACGTCACTAGCATAGATGCATGTCAAGATCGATACATTGTGCGACCAGCGGTTGCCAACCGAACATATTCCAGGGAAGAAATCAGGGCATTTGTTGCACCTGACGCGTCATCAGAGCCTATTGGGGAGCCTCTGCTTGCTGCAGGACTAAGATCACATGTATTAAGATCATTAGTCCATCTGGCCAGGCTACCACTGACACCACAACGAAAATCATGACTCGCCTTGTGTTGTAAATGAGCTGACTGGAGAGTGGAATCGCTTTCTATTGTGTTCATTTTGCGAAGCACTGTCTCTTGAATAAATAATCCAATTTTTCTGAAATTGTAATCGTTGGTTTGTCTGTACACGTACAACACATTTGCGGATTTCCCTCTAATTCGGATATTTACTTTGTGGTGTGTCTTCTAAGAGTGTATGTAACATAGGCATGTGTTCAGCATCTCCTCCTGAGCCCCTTGATCTATTTCAGTCAATCTCGATATTCATATTACTTACTGTTCCGAAAGAAGTCTGTGGAGGTAAAAACCGTCAACTTCCCATTTATGTGGAAGTGATCACTGTGTGTGAGTGATGGGCACACACGAGTGTGGCGTACACCTGGTGACCTGCCTATTCCAGAGTGACGCACAGGTCCCATACCAGATTTCATGGTGTGGGAGGCTATCAGTTGTAACTCGAAAACATATTTGGAGTTTCTGCAGGGTAAAGTAACCATTGCTTGCTACATTGCACAGTGCTGC
This sequence comes from Schistocerca americana, assembly GCF_021461395.2. NCBI lineage: Eukaryota > Metazoa > Arthropoda > Insecta > Orthoptera > Acrididae > Schistocerca > Schistocerca americana. Next base: position 603,213,260 of record NC_060119.1, on the reverse strand, counting down.
AGCCATTTCTTGGACAGGAAGGTGATGTACCTTTTCAGCAGGATAATGCACGTTCACATAATTTCTGCTACGCAACATGCTCTTCGTGGTGTACAACAATGCCCTGAACAGCAACATCTCTAGATCTCTCGGCATTTAAAGACGTATGAGACAAGATGAAGCCGGAACTCTCTCGTTCCCCTGGGTCTGCAAGAACCATTGTCGAATTGCAAAAAAGACTCATGCTGTCTGGGACAGTTTATCAAGGATGCCATTCGGTACCTTTAGGATCGTTTGTATCCGAGAATACATGCCTGCTATGCCGCCAGTGCGGGGTCCACTGTGTATTGATGTGAGTGGTTAGACAAATTTTACTGAGACCTGTGGAACTCATTTAGTTAGCATTTGTTACCACATACCCATTCAATGATGACGTACCTGTCATCTCACTTATAATCAAAATGACCTTCCCCTCGAGGATGTTGCAGTTTTATTTCTGGTAGTGTATGTGTGTGCAACTTCTCCTCCTACTCTACTGGATCGGTTTCCTCTACTCGCACCATATTCCGCAGATAATATCGACATATACGACTGAATGCACCGGCAAAATTTTATCATTGCACGATACAGAGTCCCGCAGATGTGAAGTCATAGACATTGAGCTACCGGAAAAACTATCTCCTGTAAACCGGAGAGCAAGTGCCCATGTTAAAGCCATCAATTTCTTGATAGTAAGAATATTTAGCGAATTCCTACAAACATTAAACGTAATTGCAAGCCTTTTCCAAACTTTATCTCCTGTAAATGTTTGACATAAAATATTTAACAGATTATGACGGTTGTAAAGTAAACATAAATTTCAAGCAGTGTCATACAGGGTGATCAGATTCTCTGAAGCATGGGGAGTTTACTCTTTACTACTATCTGGAAAGAAACATTGTGAGGTTAGGAACCACCTATACGCGACAGTAGTAGGAATTAAAAGTGGGTGAAACAGTGGCATTACTCTGGAACACATGGAACAACTGTAACCAAATTTTTTAAGTATTTGATTTTGTATGTATTGTATTGTATGTTAACTGGGGTCCTAGAAACGACGGAGAGGCTCCGTCCCCACCGCAGCAGCAGTGGTCCACAACCCCACGACGACTGCCGCAGTTCACTTCACCCCTTCGCCGCCCCACACCGAACCCAGGGTTATTGTGCGGTTCGGCCCCCGGTGGACCCCCCAGGGAACATCTCACACCAGACGAGAGACGAGTGTAGCCCCTATGTTTGCGTGGTAGGGTAATAATGGTGTACGCGTACGTGGAGAACTTGTTTGCGCAGCAGTCGCCGACATAGTGTAACTGAAGCGGAATAAGGGGAACCAGCCTGCGTTCCCCGAGGCAGATGGAAAACCGCCTAAAAACCATCCACAGAGTGACCGGTTCACCGGACCTCGATACAAATCCGCCGGACGGATCCGTGCCGGGGACCAGGCGCTCCTTTTCGTCCGGAATGCAGTATTTGATTTACTACCTGTATAAAAACACTATGGTAGTAAGATACCCCAGTACCGCAGTGGTGAGAGTGTGAATGGAAAGGGATGACCTCGAAAAGTTCGGAAACGATTTTTCATGTATATTTTTAGAATTACGAGCTGTTTTAAGTCTTATACTCGTAATTTCAATGTTTCAATCAGGTCGTGAGAATACTGAAGCGCTCCAATAATTTTGTGTTACGGGACCTAAGATCAATACACATGGCTGAATACCACAGATAAATGAAATATCCTCTCTGGAGTCGTTTGGTGTGAAACAATAGATAAGTAAATGTATGTTTTCTCGACAAACAACTGTTCTGTGAGGGTGCTGTGCATGACAATCAAAGGGGTCCTGCTATCAAATGAAATTTCATCGCGGATTATCACTCTTGATTCTTGGGCCAAACGACGGGTGACAGTCAAATTGGCATCCATTCGCTGTTCAGGGCTTTTCTAGACTCATCTTGGACCTGGAATCTCATTGCGTGGAGTAGAATTGTCTTAAGTGATGAGTCCTGCTTAGAACTGGTCCTCCAATACCAGTGAACAGTGTCTGGGTATGCCTCAGGCAGCGGTGGTATACTGACAACACTGTTGCCTGCCGTAGGGCCCAATAACCAATAGCGGTTTTCTGGGGTACCATTTCATGTCATGCCTGAACGCCATTGGTTGGCATCCGTAGCGCTCTCACAGCACAGCAATACACCGACAATGCTCTACATCCAGTTTTGCTGCCCTATATGTCAAGCAATCTTGGGCTTACATTTTAGCAAGATAATGCCTGCCCACACACAACGAGAGTTTCTACTGCTGGGCTGCGTGCTTGCCAAGCCCTACCTTTAGCAGAAAGGTTACTGGATCTGTGCCAAGTTGAGAACATTTGAAGTATTATTGACAGAGCCCACCAAACGGCCCATAATTTTGACAATCTTATGCGCTAACTGGACAGAATGTTGCACGATATCCCTCAGGAGGACATCCGATAACTATGTCAATCAATATCAAGCAGAATAACTGCTTGCATGACGGCCAGAGGTCGACCAATTTGTTATTAACTTGCTCTTGATCAAATTACCCAGTTTTTCTGAAACTGTAATTATTTCTTTTTCGGTACATGTAAATCAAATCCGCCAATTTCCGTCCCATTCGGAGCTTTCCTTCGTGGTGTATCGATTCTTTTCATAAGAGTATGTATCACATACGCTTATGTACTTCGTCTCCTCCTAGGACCTTGGATCAATGTCAACCAAAATTTGTATGCATATTATGTACTCTCTGTAAAGGAATATTGTGGGCGTCCAAAGCACCAACATCCTGTTGGTGCTGGGATTATAACGGAGAAATGGACAGTGATATGAGGAGATGGACAGACAGAGGAGATGGACAGACAGAGAGGGGATGGTGAGAGAGAGTAAGGTAAAGGAGCAGGACAGTGATAGGTGGAGGAAAAGATGGATGAGAGAGGTGGATGGGGAAGGTAGACAGAGGAAGGAGAAGGGCATTGTCTAATACAAGACTAAAGTAAATCAATACCGAACCAAAGTGTGGGTGTGGGTTCTTAGGTAGTTGTGACAAAAAACCTTTTGCGACAGCGTTCGAATACTCCCAGTACAGAGGTCACCTTCGTTCTGCTAACAGCCTTGTCAAAGAGTGAAAAAGGGAGGACAGAGTTTCAGGGTAACCTCTTCCTCCTGAGTAGGAAACTGCACCTAAAGAGGGGAGGAATCACTAATGATCAGTGGCATGGGGATATAGAAGGCAATGAAAACTACAATATTAAAGACATGTAATGTGTAACTGATAAAGTGTCATAAATGTCCATTAACAATTGTTCCCTAATCAAATCTGCAGAAGGGAATTCCGAAGATGGAGGTAACCACGAGGAAAACATCCATCAACCAGTGAAAGGATAATATTTTACGTTTAAAGAAGGGTAAGTAGGCTTTGCTGGAGGGAGATGTGAAGACAAAGCAACACTTGTCATTAATGCCGCCATTGCATAAGCAGCTGCAGCAGCAAGTCGTATACCCCTAGCTTACATATTTGTTACATAGTTTAATTCTTAATTTCTTTGCGTGTTTTTGGGTACTTGCATTGTTTAATTCACAAATTTCGGGCGTATTGTAGTATTTGAGAGTTGTAGCATCGCGCTTTAGTGTTTACTTCGTAGATTCTCACTTAAATTGCGTGTGAGTTTCGTATAGGAGGTGTAATTTCGAGTTTTAGTTACTGTAATCGTAAATTCAGGCCGATTGTAGCGCAGTCGTTAGGCATTTGTTCAGGTTAGTTAACACATTCTTTGCATGTTTCCCTTGCGTTATCTAGGCACGGACTCGTGTTTCAGTAACTGTTGTTCAACATCGATTAGAATGGACAGGGACTGTGATTGCTGTGTTCGGATGAGGGCTGAGTTGGCATCCCTTCGCTCACAGCTGCAAGCGGCGCTGACTTCGGTCGCGCAGCTTGAGGCTGTTGCCAATGGGCACCACTGTGGGGAGCCGGACTTGGGTATCACGGGGATGTCAACCTTGTCCCGTCTGTCCCCAGATCGGTCTGCCGCTGTGGTAGCCCCGGTTGCTGCCCGCAGTGGGGCTGAGCCCTCGCCTGTGGTTGATTGGGAGGTCGTTCCAAGGCGTGGCAGGCAGCGAAAGACGTCCCCAGAGGCTGATCAGAAAGCCTCCCCGGTGCGTCTGACAAACAGGTTTCAGGCACTGTCTCTGGCTGAGCCAGATGCAGCTGCCTGCCCTGTTTCAGAGGATGATTCTCAGCCTTCTAGGTCCGGGCAATCACAGAGGATGGGCTCATTGATAGTTGGGAGCTCCAACGTTAGGCGCGTAATGGGGCCCCTTAGGGATACGGCGGCTAAGGAGGGGAAGAAATCCAGTGTGCACTCCGTGTGCATTCCGGGAGGAGTCATTCCTGATGTGGAAAGGGTCGTTCCGGATGCCATGAAGAGCACAGGGTGCAGCCAGCTGCAGGTGGTGGCACATGTCGGCACTAATGACGTGTGACGCTTTGGATCTGAGGAAATTCTCTCTGGATTCCAGCGGCTATCTGATTTGGTGAAGGCTGCCGGTCTTGCTTACGAGATGAAGGCAGAGCTCACCATCTGCAGCATCGTTGACAGAACCGACTGCGGACCTTTGGTGCAGAGCCGGGTGCCGGGTCTGAATCAGAGGCTCAGACGGTTTTGCGACCGTGTTGGCTGCAGATTCCTTGACTTGCCCCATAGGGTGGTGGGGTTTCGGGTTCCGCTGAGTAGGTCAGGAGTTCACTACACTCAGCTGGCGGCTACACGGGTAGCGGAGGCTGTGTCGCGTGGACTGGGCGGTTTTTTTTTAGGTAAGAAGGCCTCGGGAAAGTACGAGGTGGGCTGCAATCTCAAAGGGTGCATGGCAAATACAGAACGTGCTTGGATCAAGGAACAGTCGGGATTGTAGTTGTAAATTGTTGTAGTTGTGCTGGGAAAGTCCCTGAGCTTCAAGCGCTAATAGAAAGCACAGAAGCTGAAATCGTTATAGGTACAGAAAGCTGGCTAAAGCCTGAAATAAGTTCTGCAGAAATTTTTACGAAGTCTCAGACGGTGTTCAGGAAAGATAGATTAGGCAGAATTGGTGGTGGAGTGTTTGTGTCTGTCAGTAGTGGTTTATCTTGTAGTGAAGTCGAAGTAGATACTCCGTGCGAATTGGTATGGGTGGAGGTTATACTTAACAGCCGAACTAAGTTAATAATTGGCTCCTTCTACCGACCCCCAGACTCCGATGATATAGTTGCTGAACAGTTCAGAGAAAATTTGAGTCTCGTAACAAATAAATACCCCACTCATACGGTTGTAGTTGGTGGGGACTTCAACCTTCCCTCGATATGTTGGCAAAAATACTTGTTCAAAACCGGTGGTAGGCAGAAAACATCTTCTGAGATTGTCCTAAATGCTTTCTCCGAAAACTATTTCGAGCAGTTAGTCCACGAACCCACGCGAATTGTAAATGGTTGCAAAAACACACTTGACCTCTTAGCCACAAACAATCCAGAGCTGATAGAGAGCATCTTGACTGATACAGGGATTAGTGATCACAAGGTCGTTGTAGCTAGGCTGAATACTATTTCTTCCAAATCCACCAGAAACAAACGCAAAATAATTTTATTTAAAAAAGCGGATAAAGTGTCACTAGAAGCCTTCCTAAGAGACAATCTCCATTCCTTCCGATCTGACTATGCAAATGTAGACGAGATGTGGCTCAAATTCAAAGATATAGTAGCAACAGCAATTGAGAGATTCATACCTCATAAATTGGTAAGAGATGGAACTGATCACCCATGGTACACAAAACAGGTCCGAACGCTGTTGCAGAGGGAACGGAAAAAGCATGCGAAGTTCAGAAGAACGCGAAATCCCGAAGATTGGTTAAAATTTACAGACGCGCGAAATTTGGCACGGACTTCAATGCGAGATGCCTTTAATAGGTTCCACAACGAAACATTGTCTCGAAATTTGGTAGAAAATCCGAAGAAATTCTGGTCGTATGTAAAGTACACAAGCGGCAAGACGCAGTCAATACCTTCGCTGCGCAGTGCCGATGGTGCTATTACCGACGACTGTGCCGCTAAAGCGGAGTTATTGAACGCAGTTTTCAGAAATTCCTTCACCAGGGAAGACGAATGGAATATTCCAGAATTTGAAACACGAACAGCTGCTAGCATGGGTTTCTTAGAAGTAGATACCTTAGGGGTTGCGAAGCAACTCAAATCGCTTGATACGGGCAAGTCTTCAGGTCCAGATTGTATACCGATTAGGTTCCTTTCAGATTACGCTGATACAATAGCTCCCTACTTAGCAATCATATACAACCGCTCGCTCACCGATAGATCTGTACCTACAGATTGGAAAATTGCGCAGGTCGCACCAGTGTTTAAGAAGGGTATTAGGAGTAATCCATCGAACTACAGACCTATATCATTGACATCAGTTTGCAGTAGGGTTTTGGAGCATACACTGTATTCAAACATTATGAGTCACCTCGAAGGGAACGATCTATTGATACGTAATCAGCATGGTTTCAGAAAACATCGTTCTTGTGCAACGCAGCTAGCTCTTTATTCGCACGAAGTAATGGCCGCTATCGACAGGGCATCTCAAGTTGATTCCGTATTTCTAGATTTCCAGAAGGCTTTTGACACCGTTCCTCACAAGCGACTTCTAATCAAGCTGCGGGCCTATGGGGTATCGTCTCAGTTGTGCGACTGGATTCGTGATTTTCTGTCAGGAAGGTCGCAGTTCGTAGTAATAGACGGCAAATCATCGAGTAAAACTGAAGTGATATCAGGTGTTCCCCAGGGAAGCGTCCTGGGACCTCTGCTGTTCCTGATGTATATAAATGACCTTGGTGACAATCTGAGCAGTTCTCTTAGGTTGTTCGCAGATGATGCTGTAATTTACCGTCTAGTAAGGTCATCCGAAGACCAGTATCAGTTGCAAAGCGATTTAGAAATGATTGCTGTATGGTGTGGCGGGTGGCAGTTGACGCTAAATAACGAAAAGTGTGAGGTGATCCACATGAGTTCCAAAAGAAATCCGTTAGAATTCGATTACTCGATAAATAGTACAATTCTCAAGGCTGTCAATCCAACTAAGTACCTGGGTGTTAAAATTACGAACAACTTCAGTTGGAAAGACCACATAGATAATATTGTGGGGAAGACGAGCCAAAGGTTGCGTTTCATTGGCAGGACACTTAGATGATGCAACAAGTCCACTAAAGAGACAGCTTACACTACACTCGTTCGTCCTGTGTTACAATACTGCTGCGCGGTGTGGGATCCTTACCAGGTGGGACTGACGGAGGATATCGAAGGGTGCAAAAAAGGGCAGCTCGTTTTGTATTATCACGTAATAGGGGAGAGAGTGTGGCAGATATGATACGCGAGTTGGGATGGAAGTCATTAAAGCAAAGACGTTTTTCGTCGCGGCGAGATCTATTTACGAAATTTCAGTCGCCAACTTTCTCTTCCGAATGCGAAAATATTTTGTTGAGCCCAACCTACATAGGTAGGGATGATCATCAAAATAAAATAAGAGAAATCAGAGCTCGAACAGAAAGGTTTAGGTGTTCGTTTTTCCCGCGCGCTGTTCGGGAGTCGAATGGTAGGAAGATAGTATGATTGTGGTTCGATGAACTCTCTGTCAAGCACTTAAATGTGAATTGCAGAGTAGTCATGTAGATGTAGATGTAGATGTAGAGGCAAGTCGCGCTTTACAGGGTGCAGATGGTGGCAGTCTCAACACCTGACAGCACAACTGATGCAAATTCAGCATCCAAAGAGATCTCAATAAACAGAGGTAACTGGTTCTGTCGATAAAACTCTGGAATTGGGGCACAGAATCGCAAACATCAGAGTGAATTAGCGAGCATGAGAAAATTCAGTCTCAAATTGATTCACAAAAGAAGGTCTAAAACGTGTGACCCTGCTTCTGACCTATCTTCCTAGTAAAGATGCGCATGAATCATCTGTGAGTGTTTTAGGAAACCGGTGTTGAACCTATGGCCTGAAAAGTAGGAAGATACCATCTCACCCATGCAGAGTTCAGAAGAGTGCAGCAGTACGGACAGTGATGTAATCAGACAATGATCTCAATGTTGGTTCCACTACACTCTCTGTAAAGGAAACGTTACCGCTAAGAGAAATTAGTGTACAGGTTCAGGTGTCACTACTGTACGTTAGCAAATAAGAAAACCTTAAATTTTCGATATTAAGGTTTATTTCTACTCTAAGTATGACTTATGACTTCATGACATAGCAATGTTTGCAAAATTACGTACAGGACGGTAAAATATTAATACTGGGTGTCCACAACTGTGAAGCGCAATTCCTACATAATATAAGGTTCTTTGATTGTAAGATGGTTGATGACCATGTCGGGGGGGGGGGGGGGGGGGGGGGGTTCGATAGAAATTAGAAATGCAAAGACATTAAATGCAATTGGGGCCAAAATATCAATTACGCAAAGATGCAGAATGAAAATACCCAAAATTGAATGGGGTCAGTAAAGAGCAATCAGAAAGATTACGGAATTAAAACATTTCATCACTCTACAGTGGCTGATTAACCTTTTCCGTTAACTCAGACATCTCGCATGTCTGCTTCAATGAAGCCCGACAGTCGTGAATATGTTTAACTGCAGGTCATCGTTAAATGTATGAAAATTGTGAAAGATGTAGATGACCGCAGTTCTGAGTGTCAATTGACTATCACTTGCTAGTTTAGCGCGGGCGCGTGTGATTACCTTGCATTGTCGATGACATTGGCGGCTGTCAGCGCGAGCTGTGAGTGAATCGGAGAATCTATTCTAAATCTCTCCTAACTGTTAAACACCAGTCTGATACCTTTACAATGTCTTTGATGAAGCCGAGGCTCCTATTTATTCCCTAGCTACGTTAATTGGCATGGTACACGCTATTTGGCAAGCATTAACTGTCAGTACTCATTACGGTTCTATGTACTAAAAGACCTTGCAGTTTAACTCCTAATAAGACGAGCTAGTGAACAAGTGTTCACCTAATGACTCTCACAATCGTCTCAGTGCAGCAGGAGTCGCCTGGCTCCAACACTCCACGATTTTATGCAAGAGAAGGAGCCAGTTACTCTGTCTCCAATTTGCCTATATTAAAGCTGGTAGCCATGCGCATTCCTTCTGGCCAATCAGGGCATTCGTACTTGTTATATCTCCCCCACTAGAGTTTTTGTAGCATATCACAGGCGTCGGTTCTTTCATAGGGCAGAGTTTAACTTTTGCTACGTATACTGAGATAAACAGCTTTTTCTTCCATGGGAGTTTTAACACAGGTGGTCACTGTGAGTCTCCAATGTTTTGAGCTGAGTTTCTCCGGACGTTTATCTGTGGTCTCCAGCCGTGTTCCTACAGAAAGGCTTTCCCAAGCGTCGTCGGTAAATGCCGGGACAAGAGCTGCTTCTCCTGGTGGCCTACGCACTGGCTGTGTTTGCTAGGTGTCCCATGGCGAGGGTTACAGCCGTGCAATATGGCATGCCATTGTAAAATTTTCCTTTCCCCCCTTTTCGTTTTCTTCAAATTTTCAATGCAGTAATTTCCTCTTAGCTTCCATGCACTTCCTGTTAATTTCATTCCTGTATTCATAAGTGTCCCTGAACTTTCTTGTGCTTCGTTATGTCATCTTTCAGCTCGAGTATTTCCTCTGCGCCCCATGGTTTCTTCGCCGTTACCTTCTTTGTACCTATGTCTTTCTTTCCAAATTCTGAGATTGTCTTTTTGAGGAATGCTTATTTCTCTTCAACTGTACTGCCTGCTGAGGTTATTGTATCTTATTAGAGTATCTACTGCTTTAGTGAACTTCGAGCGTATCTCTTCCTTTCATAGAACTTACGTACACCACTTCATTACGTACTGACTCTTCCTGATTAAGCTCTTAACATTCAGCCTACTCTTCATCTTTACTACATTGTGATCTTAGTATATCTGCTCCTGGGGAAGCCTTGCAAGCCACCATCTAACTTAGGAATCTCTGTCAGACCATGATGTAGTCATGGTCAGTATCTCCCGGCCTTTTCCAAGTATACCTTCCCCTCTTATTATTCTTGAACAGAGCACTCACTATTAACAGCTGAAATTTATTACAAAACTCAGTCTTTCTCCTCTCTCAAGCCCATATTGTCCCCGTATCCCTTTCTTCCTTCCCTACAACCGCATTTCAGTCGTCCATGACTACTAGTTTTTCATCTCACCTTATGTACTGCATTACCCGTTTCATATTCTCATTTAGTTTCTGTATCCCTTCATTTTCAGCTTGGACATCGGCATGTAGGCTACACCTGAACTATGGTTGCCGGTGTTGGTTTGCTGTCGATTCTAATGACAACGACCCTGTCACTGAACTGTTCACAGTAACACACTCTCTGCTCTACCTTACTATTCAATACGTGTCCTGCTCCCGTTATACCATTTTCTGCTGCTGTTGATATTACCCTATACTTATCTGATCAGAAATCCTTGTCTTCTTTCCAAATCACTTCACTGACTCCCACTCTATCAAGACTGAGCCTTTGCATTTACCTTTTCATATTTTCTAGATTGCCTACCGAATTCAAGCTTGTAGCAATTCACGACCCGAATCGTAGAACGTTATCCTTTCGCTTATTATTCGATATATTTCTCCTTGTCACTTCCCCCTTGCAGTCCCCTTCTGGAGACCCAGATGGAAGACCATTTCGGAATCTTTTACCAACGGAGAGATACTCATGACACTTTTTTAATTACAGGTTAAATGACTGTCCAAACATGTTATGCGTCTTTAAAGCAGTGGTTCCCGTTGCCTTCTGCACACTCATCCAGTTGATCATTGCTGGTTCTTTTACATTTAGGGGCATTTTCCCACCCCAAGGGCAATAGAGTGCCTTGAAACTCTGTCCGCTCCTTCGCCCTCTTTGATAGAGCCGTTGGCAGAATGAAAGTGACTTTTATGCCAGAAGTCTTCGGTCACCAATGCATGTGGTCTACAATTGAAAAAAGTATCACGATGCCTCTTCATTGTCGAAAAATTCCGGACTAGTTCCCCATTCGGATCTCTGAGAAGGAACTGTGAAAGGGAAGGTGACCGTGAGAACAAGATCGAATAACCAACGAAATAATTACGTTCTACCAATTGGGGCGTGGGACGTAGGAAGTATGAACCTCCTACGGAGGCTAGGAAATCTGAAAATGGAACTGCAAAGGCTCAATCGTCATATGAAAGGGATTAGTGAAGTGAAATGGATGACAAGGAGTGCTGGCAGTTGTGGAAAGGATAATTTCAACAGCAGCCGAAAATGGTATAACAAGAGTTGGATTCGTTATAAAACAGTAGGTAGGGCAAAGAATGAGTTTCTGCGAACAGTTCAATCATGGGTCTGTTAGAATAAACCAACACCAACAACAATAGTTCAGGTACATATGGCGACCTAGTAAACTGAAAGTGAAAAAACAAAAACAAAAAAAAACAAAAAAAAAACAGAGAAAGAATTTGAGATATTGAAGGATAATTCAGTATGTAAACGTAAAGGAAAATCTAATAATCGGGGGGGGGGGGGGGAATTGGAATGTGGTTGTAGGGGAAGAACTACGACAATATAGGCTTCATACTAAGAATGAGGGAGAATAAAGATCACTTTAATTAAGCAAGAAATTTCACTCTGTTTATGAGTCACAGGAGGAGGAAGTATACTTGGGAAAGGCCGGGAGGTACGGAAAGATTGCAGTTAGAGATTCCTAAATCAGATATTGGATTGTAAGGTGCACCCAGGATCATATATAGACTGAGATTACGATTGACTAATGATGAGAATAGGCTGCAGTTCAAAAGACCAATCACGAGGAATTTCTGCGTTAAGAAGTGGGTAACTAAGGAATGAAGAGATACGCCTTAAGGCCATAGATACTGCTCTAAGGCTATAGATACTGCGATAAAGAATAGGAGGGGGAATGAACATAACTAAAGAGGGCAACTACAGAAGTTGGAAAACGACGTAGATACAAGGAAGGTAACTGCGAAGAAACCATGGATCACAGAAGTACTTCAGGTGATCCGCGAAAGGAGAAACTACAAACCGTTCAGGGAAATTCCGGAATACAGATATACAAGTCACTTGGGAACGAGATAAGTGGGTAGCGTAGGTTAAATGGATGCCGTTAAAGTATTGAAGAATCGAAGAAGACATGGCCGTCGGGAGGACTGACCCAGCATACACAAAAATAAAATAGAATAATAAAAAAAATACAAGAGGGTAACATTGAATCAGAATTTAAAAGAACTTTCGATGACTTAAGATCAGATAAGGCAGAAGGGACGGATAGCATTCCACCGGAATTTCTAAAATAATTGGGTGAAGTGTCATGAAAACGACTATTCACGTTGGTGTGTTGAATGTATGAGACTGGCGACATGCATTAGACTTTCTGAAAAACCATCCACACAATCGCGAAGGTAGCAAGAGCCGATAAGTGCGAGAATTATCAGACAGTCAGTTTATAACAGCTCATGTATCGAAATTACTGACAAGAAAAATAATCAGAGAAAGAAATGAAAATAAAGGATCTGTTAGGAAACGATCGGAGTCGTATTTATGACATTGTGGTTGATAATTGGAGGAAAATTAAACTGAAGACACGTTCATAGGATTTGTCGACCTGGAAAAAGCGTTCGACATTGAAAATGTTGTCAGGTGTTCGAAATTCTGATAAAAATAGGGATAAGCTGTTGGAGAAAACGGGTAATACTCAATTTGTTAAACAACCAATACGATAAATAAGACTAGAAGACCAAGAAGGAAGTGCCCGGATTAAAATGTGTGTAAGGTACGGGTGTAGACTTAAGACCCTACCGTTCAACCTGTACATTAAAGAAGCAATGTGGGAAATAAAGGAAAGATATAAAACTGGGATTATAATTTGGGGTGAAAGAATGTCAATTTTACGATTCTCTGATCACATTGCTATCCTCAGTGAATGCGAAGAAGAATTATTTGATGTGTTGAAACGAGTGAATTGCCTAATGAGTACAGGATACAAATTTAGAGTAAACCGAAGAAAGACTAAAGTCACGAGAAGCAGCAAAAAAGAAAACAGCGAGAAACTTAACATCCAGAAGTATGTGAAGTTAAGGAGTTGATCCATGATGGACGGCACAGGGAGGACGTAAAAAGCAGACTGTCATTGGTGAATGAGGCATTCCTGGTCAAGAGAAGTCTACTAGTATCAATCATAGGTCTTCATTTCAAGAAGAAGTTTCCAAGAATTAAGTTTGTAGCACAATATTGTGTGATAGAGAGACTGAGGGAAAATTGGTACAGATAAGATTTGGTGCTACAGAGGAATATTGAAAATTGACGGCGGTCTCATGAGATAGGGAATGAAGAGGAGCTATATAGGAAGACAGAGATTGTATCACATCCATCAAATAACTGAAGAAGTGGGTTGTAACTACTATTCTGGAACGAAAAGCTTGGCATAGTAGAGGAAGTCGTGGCGAGTCGCATCAAATCAGTTAGAAGAATTGTAACACCGAAAACGCAGATAAAATGCCTTCTGCACCATCCAAAAATTTTCGCCGTTTAATATGCATTGATAACAAGTACCATACCTCTGATTCTGAATCTGTAAGCTTCATTGCGAAAACTATATTTCATACGTAATCGATGTAACAGTGTATTTATTTTTGCCTATACTTAATTGATTGTAATTATAATGAAAACATTGTAAATTGCTGGTTAATAGCCAAGGGAACTTTCTATAAATGTATCGACAGCAACGACGAAATGGCTGTAGTTGTGCCGTTGTTTACCTTTGCGTATGGAGAGTCTCTATTGCGTTTTGAGTAGAGAGGAATCCGAGAAACTTGGGTCTGATAGAGTGCGGAAGTGTTTGGCGCTCCCGCAGAGGCGGCGTGCAGCTGTGCTCGCGCCAGCGTAGACGCGCCTGATTCGTTAACCCGCTAGTATTGAGAGCGCGGGAGTAGTGGACAGGCGGAGGAAGCTGGAATTCTAAATATTGCCTGTCCCATAATTATCCATGGCGCCAGCTCACATTGTCATCGACTACATTCTTCTTGGTCCGCACAGCTACAACATCGTAGGACTGTTAGCTGACAGATATAGGAATGTAGAGTTCTTTCACAAAGTATGACCACCTTGAATAATAACCTGCAATAATTGAAACTCGTGGGGCACCTGTCTTTGTTATCAGACATCGTTACCAAGCAGGGTCCCTTTCCATTCCAGGCAATCACCAAATGTCGTAAAACTGTGAAAACTGATTAACTATTTATTGACAATTTTGTGTATTTGCTAATAACCAGTTTGAGTCTAATTTTTTTGCCTCAATAACTGTTTCGTCTGCCCCCGTCGGAGGTTCGAGTCCTCCCTCGGCCATGGGTGTGTGTGTTGTTCTTAGCGTAAGTAGTGTGTAATCCTAGGGACCGATGACCTTAGCAGTTTGTCCCATAAGAACTTACCACGTGTCACATACTCTTTCCCCCCCCCCCCCCCCCCCCCCCTGTGTGGTTCGTGAGCGTTTGCAGTATATTCCACCCATTTCCAAATCAGCATCAGTATTTAGATTAGGTTAAGAATAATTCTTCTTTCAGAATGGTCTGCTGTACACTTTCCTCCAACTAACCGGCGTAATTTTCCTTCGATAACGGTAAAAAAAAAAAAAAAAATACCAGAACAAAGAAGGAATGAAGTGCTCGGATTGAAAATGGTGTAAGACACAGGTGCATACTTAGCAGAACATTCTACTAAGTACAGCATGTGGACTGACAGTGAACCGAAGAAAAGGATAGTAATGAGGAGTGAGAACGAAGTCTTTCACGACGGCATTGATATGTAAAACATTCTCGGATTTCTTGCCGTGTCAGTTCGGTACAAAATCTATAGCTTTCGACGACAGAACCGATCGTCATCGGTTCTATCGTCGAAAGCTATAGATCGTCATCGTCAGGAGCAACTAACTGTTTTCACTGGTGTTGTGGTGGCCTTATATAGCCCGTCGTCGGCTTCTGATTGGTCGGCTTGGATTGGTCGGCGATTACGTACTGCTGTCGCAGACGGTGTCGATGTCTGCGCTGTTGGTGCCACCGCTTTTGTGGGAAATTAAACACTGCAAGGAATGTCTCGGCCACTTCTGTTCATCGAGAGCTCGTTTCCATGCACCGCTCGGATAATATCCGCTCACGGTTAAAGTTCTTCTCCCTCATTCTTATTTCAACAGCCTTCTTAATAATAGAATGTCCCATGCCTCCAGTATGTGGAGGCATAGGACAAAATTTTTGTTTCATCAAATAGTATTGTATGTTTATTAGTGAGACTGTGCTCCGCAACTGTCCATTTCTCTAGTTCTCTACTTTTAATATGCCGTTGGTGTTTTACACAGCAGTGGACAACGGTAAGAATGGTCTGACCTATATAATTCCTTACACACTCATAGGGGATATTATAAATTCCAGACACCCTGATGCCGACACTGTCCTTAACAGGGCGCAACATCTCCTTAATTTGCTTAGGAGGGCAAAAATCGGTCTTTACCCCTTCTGCCCAGAAATATTCCTATTTTATTGGATCTTGAACAGGACGACGCCGACGAAGTGAGAATTCATTACCAGTCGCTTCATGGTCTCGGTAAGCCTTTCGGAAATAATATCTTTAGAGAGAAGAGAGAGGGGCTTCTTTTATTTCGGCGAGATGAAGATCTTGTCGTATTACCATCTGACAAAGGAAATGCCACCGTCGTTCTTAATACTACTGAATATTATAGCAAAATGTCATCGTTATTGGGCGTCTTAAACGGGACCCAACCTTTCCGTACAACAGAAAAATTACGGAGCTACTGGAGAATTCTCGTCTGCTAGATGCTGTTACGAAAAATCTCAGAGTCCGAGCTCCTAGTCCTCCCAGGTTGTACGGACTACCGAAGCTCCACAAGGATTATGTTCCCTTGAGACCTGTTATCAGTGCAATTGATTCTCCTAATTACAAGCTGGCCTAGTACCTAACAACGTCGATGACTCCTATAGTCGACTGCTGTAAACATCACATAAAAAATCCCAGACGTTCATTGAGAAAGTCAAACAGCTTAGAGCTGGTACAAATGACGTTTCAGTCAGCCTGGATGTGGTATCACTGTTCACAAAAGTTCCTGTGGAGGACACTTTGAAAATGCTGGCGGATCATATAAAGATGTTCCTTCATGTAATGACGGCCGCCTTCTTCTTGTATGGTAGAAAATTTTATGAAATGACAGACGATATGTCGATATGCTCTCCGTTGACTCAACCACTGGCTAACATTTTTATGGAGAATATTGAGGAACGTGCGTTAAATTCGGCTCCCCTCCATCTATCCTTATTTTATCGTTATGCTGACGATACGTTTATGGTCTGGCCACACGGCGTAGAAGCTCTCGAACGGTTCATGGAACACATGAACAGCATATATCCAAATATCTGGTTCACTGTCGAGATGGAGAAGGAAGGAAAGTTGCCTTTCTTAAACGTTTTAGTACGACGACAGGTGGACGGGCGTCTCGGCCACTGTGTACCGCAAGCCGACGCATACCGATATATATCTTAATGCACAGAGTTTCCTTCATCCTGTTCAGAAGAGAGCCGTTTTGAAAGCGTTGGTATACAGAGCAAAAACTGTTTCTGACGAGAACCACTTGAAATCCGAAATTAACCATCTGAAGTACGTGTTCCGAAAGAATGATTATGGTGCACACAATATAAAGGCAGCGTTCTCCAAGAAAACGAAAAGTAAAAATGCTGCAGACTCACAGGATGAACCATCGATTGTGGTTCTTCCTTTTTGTAGCGATATATCCAGTAAAATAGGAAGAGTCATGGGTAGAATGGGTATAAGAGCGATTTTTTTCCCTCCTAAGAAAATTAAGACGATGCACCCTGTTAGGGACAGTCTCCGGCTAAGGGTCCCTATAATTGATAATATCCCCTGTGAGTGTGAAAGAAATTATATATGTCAGACCATTAGTACCGTTTCCGACCGCTGTACAAAACGCCAACTGCATATTAAAAATAGGGAACTAGTGAAATCGGCAATTGCGGAACACAGCCTCACCAAGAAACATGAAATACTGTTTGATGAAACAAAAATTTTGTCCCATGCCTCCCATCCTGGGATTCAGTTATTAAGAAGGCTGTGGAAATAAGAATGATGGAGAAGAACTTTAACCGTGACAGCGGATACTATCTGAGTGGTGCATGGAAGCGAGCGCTCGATGGAGAGAAGCAGCAGAGACATTCCTCGCAGTGTTTACGTTCCCACTGAATCGGTGGCGACACCAGCGCAGACAATGAGACCATGTGTGACAGCAATACGTCATCGCTGACCAATCACAATCTGACCTATCAGAAGCCGTCTACGGGCTATATAAGGCCACCACAGCAGCAGTGGTCAGTTGTTTCTGACGATGACGATGCAGGCCATCGTCGAAAGCTCGAGATTTTACCCCGAATTGACCCGGAAAGAAAACCAAGAATATCCTACATAGTAATGAGGAGTGATGATGAAATTACGGTCACTATTGAAACCACAATGTGAGTGAAATGAAGATACTCTTCTGCCTTAGAGGTAAAGTAAGGTATGGCGGTGGAAACAGAGACATTATAAAAGGCAGATTATCATAGACAACGACGGCATCAATAGCAAATAGAAGTACACTAATGTCAAACATTGGCTTCCGACTGAGAATGAAATTTTTGAAAACGTACGTCTGGAGCACACAATAGTATGGTTGAGCATCACCGACCGTGGGAGAAACTGAGAAGAATGGAAGCGAAACGTTTGAAATGTGGGGGAAACTGGAAAAATAGAAGCGAAGCGTTTGATATGTGTTATTATAGATGGATGCTAAAAATTAGATGGACAAGTAAGTAACGTGGAGCTCTCCACAGAATCGACGAGGAAAGCAACACGCGGAGAAGATCGACAGCAAGAAGAAAGAGGATGATAAGAGATATCTTAAGACATCAGGGAATAACTTCCACGGATCTATAGGGATCTGCAGAGTGTAAATCCTGTAGGGGGAGACAGTGATTTGAGTACTCCAACAAATACTTTAAGACGTAAAGTGCAAATACTACTATGAGATGAAGAGGTTGGCACAGGATAAGATTTCTTGTCTGGCTGTATCATACCAGGCACGTAACTGATAACACAAAAAGATTCTGTTATTTTCCCTGATACCTCTATCACGCGATCGAACTTACTCTGACAGTGTACACTCTCGAACGTTCCTCGACTGAAGTGTCGGATTCCATGTCTATCAATGTTCTAGACGTCAGCTGCACAGAAATCGTTACTACAAACCAAAAGTGCTCTACAGAACGAAGTGACACCAACAAAACACTGCCGATGTCAACTACTGTGGCCGTATATACAACGAAGGAAACAGAACACTAACTCTGCGACAAAGAACTGTAAAACAACATTCAAGATACGACAGCCGCGCCCGGTAGCCATGCGGTCTGAGGCGCCTTTCCACGGTCCGCGTGGCCTCCCTCTGGCATGGATGTGTGTGTGTGTTGCTCTTAGCGTAAGTTAGTTTAAGTTAGATTAAGTAGTGTGTATGGCTAGGGACCGACGACGTCAGCAGTTCGGACCCATAGGAACTTACCACCAAGATACGGCGGACGCTGAGGTAAAAGACACTATATACACGAACAGCATCTTACTCTTCGTTCACAACCCATTCAACACATATAAACAAACCATAAGTGTGCCTAATATTATACACAGAACACTTTTCGTTTAGCTATGAGATTGTCGTATCGAATATTTTCAACGTCTACACACTAACAGTAACCGGAGGAATTAATCAAATCGAATCCACTCGCTGGGTGCCAAAACTGTAATTCATAAAATCATGAAAGTTATTATACAGTCCGCCTCACGGATGGCGCCAAAATTTTTGTGTGGTTTTGGTATAACATACAATCGTGGAAATTAATTTACATGTCACCCTACACTTGGCATAAAATTATTATTAATTTAAAGGTTGTTGATGAAATGACAGGTAAGGCAGCCCAAAGCTGGGCACTAAAATGGGATAATTTCAAATTTTGTCGATATGGTCCGAGTGGAAACGAGAGATTAAAGGAATTACAACATAGAAATATTTACATATGTTGTAATGAACAGATAAAGAACGTCGGCTGTAAAACGATGGAGTGGCTACTAAGCCTACTGAACACATGTGTCGCCAAGCTACTCATCCCCAAAATGTGGCGGAAGTCTCGAGTCATTGCAATACTTAAGCCTGGGAAGGAACCAAACGATACAAAAAAATTCGACCTATCTTCCTTTTATGCCACAATTTCAAGACATTAGAAAAGCTAGTACTTAACCGAATCAGTGCCACCCTCGGAGTGAAGTTAACCCACAACAAGCATGGCTTTCCGCTGGCAAATCATGCTGTAGTCAGATCTTGAATCTAACCCAGCACATCGAGGATGGTTTTGAGCTTGGTGAGATTACTGCAGTCGCTTTTGTTGATCTAACAGCTGCAGACGACACTGTGAATCACAGGAAACTATTGAAGAAAGTGTATGACCTTGCTAAGAAGTACCAACTAACATCCCGTATTAGCCCCTTCCTTCAGAACAGAAGATTACAAGTTTCATTAGAGGGTAAGAGGAGTAGACGATGAACGCAGAAGAACGGACTCCCCCCCAAGGCAGTGTATTTGCTCCAGCACTGTACAATATCCACACAAATGATCAGCCAATCCCAGCAATTACTAGGCTCTTCATCTATGCCGAAGACACAGCAGTAGCTATTCCGGGGCCAACCTTTAAAGAAGTAGAAACTGTCTCTAGCGATGGATGAAGTCTCCAAGTACTATGATGCCAACCACCTGAAGCCAAAACCCAGTAAAAAGTGAGCGCCTTCCACTTACGAAATAGGGAAGCGCAGCAAAAGCTGGACATCACATGGCGAGGAGAGGAACTGAAACATTGCCCAACACAAGTCTACCTAGGTGTCACACTGGACAGGGCTCTAATGTACAGGCAGCAATTCCTAAAAGTTAAAAAAAAAAAAAATGGCTCTGAGCACTATGGGACTCAACTGCTGTGGTCATAAGTCCCCTAGAACTTAGAACTACTTAAACCTAACTAACCTAAGGGCATCACACACATCCATGCCCGAGGCAGGATTCGAACCTGCGACCGTAGCGGTCGTGCGGTTCCAGACTGTAGCGCCTTTAACCGCTCGGCCACTCCGGCCGGCTCCTAAAAGTGAGACAGAAAGTCATTGCTCGCAGTGGGACACTTAAGAAGCTGATTGGTAGCAGCTGGGGAACCAACCCATACTTACCAAGGACTTCCGCACTTGCGTTTTGGGTATCAGCCACTGAGTATGCTGCTACTGTGTGGAATGCTTCAGCCCATGCTAAGCAAGTCGATATTGCTGTCAACGGCACTGCAAGGATCACCTCAGGATGCTTGAAGCCAACACCAGTGCAGAAATTGTATCCGATTGTTGGAATAGCTCCACCTAATATCCAGAGAGCCACTGCCGCAGAGACGGCCGCTGTGGCGGAGCGGTTCTAGGCGCTTCAGTCCGGAACCGGCCCGCTGCTACGGTCGCAGGTTCGAATCCTGCCTCGCTCATGGATATGTGTGATATCCTTGGGTTAGTTAGGTTTAAGTAGTTCTAAGTCTAGAGGTCTGATGGCCTCAGATGTTAGGTCCCTTAGTCTTTAGAGCCATTTGAACCATTTGAACTGCAGCAGACAATGAGAGAACAAAGTAGGAGAATGGCGGCCGAAGGCCTCTGTATGGTTATCATGCAGCAAGAACCCGCCTTAAATCCCGCAAGAGTTTCCTTGCTAGGACTGCGCCACTGGATGGAGCACAACAGCCTAAGAGTGGGCTTCCACCGATGCAAGACCAAGATGAATAAATTAGTCAACAGATCTAGCTTACATGAAGATGTGTGCAGCAGATGGGCCGTCGGCACAATGCGTCTTGTGGTATCTCATTGTTCGTGAAATGACTTGTTGACAAAAGACAGCTTTCAACTTTCACGTTCCACAGAGATGCCGTGAATGGCTTGTTTAACTCATTCCTTTTTCCGTCCTGGCTGACTTAATGCCTCGTCTATAGGACCCTTTATCGGAAAGGTGGCCTACCTGTTTTTTCACCTCTGGCAGTTGTTGCCTGTAGCAGTTTCCTCGACGTGGCTGACATCAGGCAAGCAAGGGCGTTCAACTGCCAAAGTTCCAACCAGTGAATCGCAAGGAAATCCATGCAGCATTGAGAGGGAAATGGGAACGTCACATAGTTGTGATAAACATCAGTATGCGAGCAAAGATTTGACTCTGTTCCTCTGATTCCTATGACTCTGCACTGCCTGCTCTCTGTGTCATCATTGTCCCTTCATTACTCGTCTGCCAGGCTGTCTAATTGACTGGCCAATGGCTTCTCCTGCTTGGCACTTTGTTCCAGTCTCTCACTATCTGTCGTCTAGGGCAGTGAAGTTTCCATCGTATCGTCTTTGTCAATTACGGGTTCAATTTTTTATCCCGCTAAGTGACTGATCGACGCTGCATAACCACGCTCCCAGTCTGCGATTTTGCGATGGCTGGCGTGTAACTCATGAACTCTCATCCCGTTCTAAGACTGTTGTTGTTCTCAGCGCTGGCTGAAAAGTCCGCAGTGAATTGTATATTGCTGGGCATTTTACGAAGAGTTTGTCTTCATTCCTGCGTTGTCAAAAAAGCAGCCACCAACAACAAACCTGTCCGTTTGTAACGAGAAGGTCTGTGCTTCGCTCAAGTGGACCATGTTATCAGGACATGACGGCATCGATATTGCTGTCTTACTTTCCATAAGGCAACGCTTTATGAGTGAGCCAATACTTCATAAGCTGTCCTTAAATGCACAAAATTTGGTTGACGTGACATCCACAAATGAGTATCGTGGAAGCAGATATTAAACCTCTTCAGATGTAAAAGATTTATAGTTTCAATCAAGGTCGGCCGCTGTGGCCGAGTGGTTCTATGCGCTTCAGTCCGGAACCACGCTGCTGCTACGGTCGCAGGTTCGAATCCTGCCTCGGGAATGGATATGTGTGATGTCCTTAGGTTTAAGTAGTTTTAAGTCTAGGGGCCTGATGACCTCAGATGTTAAGTCCCATAGTGCTTAGAGCCATTTGAACCATGTTTAAATTTCAATCACGAAATGTTTTGGGCGATAATAAGTACGTCTTCAGGTGAACAGGAAATCTGAGACGCGTGACCACCTTACACTGAACACCGGGCTGCAGGTAGATGACAACCGCGCATGGAGGCGACTTTTGGGAAAGTCTCACTTGCAAGTTGCAGCTCAGCCATTCCTCTCGACCTCAGTACCCTGCAGTGAAGCATAACAATAACTTGGTTACAGTCATACGCAGGATCATTGCCAACGGAAGCAGACCATAAACTCTTAAGAATATGGAAACGTTATTTGATTGTTCGGGGTAGAGCAAGGGAACGGAACCACCACTTTCCACGTAGAGAAGGGAGCTGATTCCCTTTTCCGACAAATTCATAAAAAATGTCACTGACGCTGCAACAGATAACAGAGTGTCCTACTGCAGGGATGCATGAAAGGATGGTACCTCGCAGAAACCGAAAGACGAAATATAGTTTGCTCAGTTTTCCAATATAGTGGTGAACCGTCTTTCTGTCTTCAACTTTATTCTTTACTGCCCAGCTACTATCTCGATTCAGTGGCCGTACAACTGGTAAGGACATCTTAAAAGTACTGGTAAAAAACAGTGTCCCCAGATGTTTGCCTACCGTACGCTCCTGTTAGGAGTCTTGCCTAAAACTACAACTTCTCTGTCACCTCGGCTATGTACGTCCTTTTAAGGAGGGAAAAATTCATTAGACACACACAGCAATTGATCTAAAGCTACATAACATATAGGTTTCGTACCGAAACAGACGTCGTATTTAGATGATAATGATTTCACTTTAATTCAAAGCTTTGAACGTGGCTGCGTGGTCAGCGACCGTTTACAAAGTAAAATTAAAGCAATAATAGTCCTCGGTCGCAAAAAAGAAGTATTTTGATCTACGTTTCGGCACTGCTATGATTGCCTTCATCGGAAGTAAAACTTTATCGCTTGATATTTATTTTATACGTGACATGCCAGTTTGAGTCTTTTACTTCTTATGAAGGCACTCATAGTAGCCGATGCCTATGTCAAAAGACTTCTTTTTTGTGGACGAGGGCTACTGTTGCTTTAGTTTTATTTCAAAGCGTCTTCAGTAGTCAACGTGACAGTGTGGTGTTTACCAATATCGTAAACAATTCTTTTGTTTTCAATAGACAAAATTAAATTACATTTATTACTCATAATTTTTGTTTCCTACATTATTTCTGATGTCGTTATACATATAGGTGTCCAATTTCGTATACTGTGCATCACTGACACTAAACGTATTTTCGTTCTCAAACTGTGCAGGCCAATTTTTACCTCGTGTGCTTCGTTTTGATCTTGCTGGTTCGTCTTTTGTTTTGTTTTTGCTGTCGTGGAAACATCTGCCATTCCATCTGTGTGCGTGTTTACACTTTTCGACTGGTGTATGCACAGTATGTGTGTGTGTGTGTGTGTGTGTGTTTTGCTTTTAAGTAAGGGACAGTAAGTCGAATGATACGTCTTAACATAAAAACAAATTCAAGTGTAACAATTCCTGCCTGTAAACTGTCTTTCACATCTCGCAAGTGCCAGAGTTTAAATAAATATTAAAAGCTTCATGATAAGTTGCCATCGGCAAGGTTCAAGATAATGCTTACCTTAAATTCTATTTCAGCAAACTGCAAATATTGTAAATCAGTTCATCACATGTAAAACAATCCTCTTTCCATACAGAATTTCATACTGAGAGCATTATGAAGAACAGTCAACAGAAATTCTGAGTGGTTTCCTCAACTGGAACTGCACTGTTAGGAATTCGATATCCGATACTGTTGAGAACGTATGTTTTTCAGATTTCCAGCAGAGCGTGAAGGCTTGTGGAGACTGTATCAGCTGACAGCACCGACGCTTACGTTTTTCGAAATTCACAGACCTGTAGCGCTCACAACGGAGAGCTCAACGAAACCTTCCTCACTGCAGCAAAGCGCACAGAAATGTGGAGACAGCGTCAACTTAAGGACTCCTTTGCTAACGGCCCAATAGGGTCGGATTCGATTTAAGGTCGCGGCCGCAGTCATGGAAAACAAATGCCGAAATCTGCCACAAGTAATGATAGCCATTGAAACTGATCGCTGCCTTCCCATTTGAGATTTTGCACTGTCAAGAACAATGTAAATATCACAACAATTTTTCAAAGACCTGACAATAAAGCCTGTGCCCTCTAATTATAAAAGTATTTATGTTACAGTAGCCAAAACTGCACAGAGCAATTAATTTGTAGATTCTACAACATCTTATTGTATGAAATATGTAATTTAAAGTAAAGAGATGGATAATCTACATGGACGCTTTTCCATTGGATTTGTTTTTACTAAAATTACGGTTGCAGGTTCGAATCCTGCCTCGGGCATGGATGTGTGTCTTTAGGTTAGTTAGGTTTAATAAGTTCTTAGTCTAGGGGGACTGATGGTCTCAGATATTGGTTCAAATGGCTCTGAGCACTATGGGACTTAACATCTATGGTCATCAGTCCCCTAGAACTTAGAACTACTTAAACCTAACTAACCTAAGGACATCACACAACACCCAGCCATCACGAGGCAGAGAAAATCCCTGACCCCGCCGGAAATCGAACGCGGGAACCCGGGCGTGGGAAGCGAGAACGCTACCGCACGACCACGAGATGCGGGCGTCTCAGATATTAACTCCCATAGTACTTAGAGCCATTTTAACCATTTGAACCATAATTACTTAGTGTTTTAAACGCAGGAAAATATGGAAGCATGCTGTGTGCTACTCAACTTTCTTTCCTGATATCTTTAAAAAATTGATAAATATGCGGTAATTCCAAAATTATTAATTTATCTTTTTGAAAATTTTGACAGATTATCAGCTACATAGCTATAGGAAGGTTAATGTACAAACAGTTACTTTAGAAAGACTGCACAATGGGAAAGGTGCCTTGCAGAGGCACTGGGTATAGACGAGACGAGGGAACGCCCGTTTCCGCATTCAAAAACATTCCGTGGGGCAGTCCGATTATAGAGCGGTGAGCGAGGTAAGGAAGGCAGTACTTGCTTCCCCACAATACCTTTGTACCAACAGGCACACTCTCTCTTACCCATAAACTTTCACTACTGCAGTATATTAACGTTCCGTATGGAACTTACAGAGATGAAGTGCTAAAGGCTTGCCATATTTTGCCGTAAAAGTGAACTGACAGAAGGAGTATAGCGTAAACGTGTCTTGCTTAAGTACACACCAGTGGAGGCCTGAGATGGTGGGGGGGCATAAACCACACACAATGCGATGATCTTAACGGTGCGACTCGTTTCAAACAAACTTCTCGTCCTATATTTGGCGACTGAAATATTGTTGATCAAGAGTTGTGTTTAAGTTGCTTTGGCATATATCTAACGGCAGTATTAGTAATAGTAGTTCACAAATCTGTAGTGTTATGTTACGACCCTAAAGGACTCCATAAATTGTTCCGTCTTCACAAACTGTGACATGGTCGCGAATCTTACTTCATGTCAATGGTCACAATATATATATATAAAGGGTTTTTCATTGATCGTGACCGGGCCAAATATCTCACGAAATAAGCGTCAGTGGACCACCCTGTATATGTATATACTTACTGCTCAGTTTGTCTTAGATATTATTTCTGGTTATGGCCGAGGGCTAAGGACTGTAATTTGATAATGTTGTTTCCTTGTTATGTTTATTAGGGAAGACATTGGATTTTGTTCTCATATTTAACGGAAGACACCGAGCGAGGTGGCCCAGTGGATAGCACACGGGACTCGCATTCGGGAGGACGACGGTTCAATCCCGTCTCCGGCCATCCTGATTTAGGTTTTCCGTGATTTCCCTAAATCGTTTCAGGCAAATGCCGGGATGGTTCCTTTGAACGGGCACGGCCGATTTCCTTCCCAATCCTTCCCTAACCTGAGCTTGCGCTCCGTCTCTAATGACCTCGTTGTCGACGGGACGTTAAACACTAACCACCACCACCACCACTAACGGAAGACATTATTGTATTGAGAGAGTGAAACAATATATGAGGACGTTTACAAGCTAAAGAAAAATTTTGTTTCAGTGAAAGGGTATTTATATTCTGTTGATGGACGTAATTGTTAAACTGTCCCACACCTGCACAGCCCACAGCCTGAATCCCAGTCCACTTAAATTTTATGTTACAGTCCTTAACTTTTTGTTGCGTACGACACGTAAATCAGCTACATTATGTAAAGTGTCTGACATTTATCGATTTCAGTTTTCGTGCATTAGGTTCGTTGGTGCTTTTCCAGATTCGTAATTTCAGCTTCTTAGTCCACTCCATCAGGAAGTTTTAGGAAGTGTAAGCTGTACTACCTTGATCAGAGTCTTGTGATTACAAATGACGCCGAGTCCGACGTCATCGCTCTAGAGGAATTTTCGTGGCGTTCTCCGAGTGGCAGGTTCTTACGCAGTCGCGGCCCGCTTCGTCTCAGTCGCATTTGCGCCCCAACGGCTCGCCCCGGCGGCACACCTCTGCCCCCTCCTGCCCCCACTCGCGCTAAGAGCCGTGACAAACGCCTTCCTCTGGAGCGCCTTCCTGCCACCAGCATTAGCAGCAGCAGCAGCCGCTAAATGCTCTTTGTGCGCTCAGTCTCCGCCCCGCTCCGCTCCGACGAGCACTCGAAAATTCTCCGCAAAAATAATGCCCCTGCGCGCCGTCGCAGAAATTAACTGAGAAACGTAAGCTTTTCGCGCGTGCTACTGTGAAAGGCAGAGAGAAAGACCTTCAAAGTAGGTCGCATAGCGGCACGGTCGACACGACGATTAATCGTGGGGCGACGCAGACGGCACCTTACCGAGGGTGCGTAATACTGACGCATGAAACCTATGGTTACGCCCAAGGCAGTGTGATCGATTTTAGAGCAACTCTACTCTCCTGTTATCATCCCCGACCAGCAACAACTACACATATCAAAATTCTGCATCCCCTCGGTTACGAGAATTCCGGAACCTGTACAGAAATTTGGAATAGAGATCAACATAAACATCATTTCCGCCCTTTTTATTGTTCATGAAAACCACACATTACACGTTGTACCACCATAAGCGACGTTTTAAGAGATGGTGGTCCATCTTGCTGTACACACCGGTAGAACGTCCTTTTGCGTTGATGCATGCCTGTATTCGTCGTGGCATTCTATCAACAAGTTCATCAAGATACTGTTGGTCCAGATTGACCCACTCCTCAACGGCGATTCGCCGTAGATCCCTCAGAGTGGTTGGTGGGTCACGCCGTCCATAAACAGCCCTCTTAAATCTATCCCAGGCATGTTTGATAGGGTTCATGTCTGGAGAACATGCTGGTTTCTCTAGTCGAGCGATCACCAGCTGCGTATGTCGACCCCACATAATGCCGTCCCAAAACAGCAGGGAACCTCCACCCTTCTGCATTCGCTGGACAGTGTGTATAAGGCATTCAGCCTGACCGGGTTGCCTCCAAACACGTCTCCGTCAATTGTGCGATTGAAAGCATATGCGACACTCATAGGTGAAGAGAATGTGATGCTAATCCTGAGCGGTTCATTCGGCATGTTGCCGGCCGAAGTGGCCGTGCGGTTAAAGGCGCTGCAGTCTGGAACTGCAAGACCGCTACGGTCGCAGGTTCGAATCCTGCCTCGGGCATGGATGTTTGTGATGTACTTAGGTTAGTTAGGTTTAACTAGTTCTACGTTCTAGGGGACTAATGACCTCAGCAGTTGAGTCCCATAGCGCTCAGAGCCATTTGAACCATTTGAACCATTCGGCATGTTGTTGGGCCCATCTGTACAGCACTGCATGGTGTCGTGGTTCCAAAGATTGACCTCGCCATGGATGCAGGAAGTGAAGTAGCACATCGTGCAGCCTATTATGCACAGTTAGAGTCGTAACACGACGTCCTGTGACTGCACTAGAAACATTATTCAACATGGTGTTTGCCAACTGGGTTTCCGCGCCATAATCCGTAGGTAGCGGTCATCCACTGCAGTGGTAGCTCTTGGGCGGCCTGAGAGAGGCGGTCTCTCTCTGTATCTCCTCCACGTTGAGAGCCGTTCTTGGCACAAAGTGACAATGCGGACGCGATCGAACCACATGGCATAGTTCAGCTACAGACAAAATGAGCCGTGTACCTCCTTCCTGGTGGAATGACTGCAACTGATCGGCTGTCGGACCCCCTCAGTTTATTTGGTGCCGCCCAAGCATGGTTATTTACATCTTGGGGCGGGTTTAGGGACATCTCTGAACAGTCAAAGGGACTGCATGTGTGATACAATATCCACAGTCAACGTCTATCTTCAGAAGTTCTGGGAACTGGGATGATGCAAAACTCTTTTTGAAGTGTGTACGTAATTACGCAAGTAGTTACCCAAGAACAGGGCCAACAAGATAAGCTATGTAGTTTTTTTGTTATTTTAGGTACATGATTTTGGTTCAGAGATGATACAGAAATGCTAAACTTCTTAAAAATTTCTCTCTTATTAATATCTGAACTTTATAGGACAATTTAATACTTCAGGGTGAAACCCACATAAATTGCAATTTTTTCGATAATAAATGTGTATTAGAAACCATTCCCAGGCTTCGTTTAGTATCTTCTAGTAACACCTGACTAGGACTTGCCTTACACGATTGTGTAGGGCTATAAAAAGTAACATATTTGATACATAGATTTTTTATTGGATCACCGACCTTGTGACTAGTTTGATTCAGCCTGACACGAATGCCTCTCCTACACCGTTCTCTACATCTTTGCTTTGCAGATGCTCTCTACTTCCTCAATTATTTGTTGCATGTCTTCCTATAGATTTTATGGCCTTCAGCTCAGTCTAGTACCATCAAAGTTATTTCCTCAAATCTTAACACATGTCCTATGGCTATGTCCCTTCTTCTTCTCAGTGTTTTCCATACGTTCCTCTGGAGACTCTCCTTATTGTTTAGCATTCGGACTAATTTTTCAACCCATCCAATTGCATAACATTCCGAATGGATTGATTGTCTTCTGTTCAGATTTTCCCGTAGTCCGTGTTTCATTTCGACTCAGTGCTGTGTTCCTAACGTACAACCACAAATTTTTGTTCCTCACGCTGAAGCCAATATTTGATACTAGTAAATTTCATAAGGCCAGGACTACCCTCTTCCTCTTAGCTAGTCTCCTTTGCGCATCTTGTATGATGTTGCTTCATGGCAGAAGATCTCCTTCATCAAACTGCTACTTGATCATAAATTTTGATTTCTGCTACATCTCATTACTTTCGCATTTCTTCCGTTTACTCTCAATCCACATTCTGTTTTCACGAGATCGTTCAATTCATTCAACAGGTCTTATAACTTCATTTTCAGTGAGGACACCAATATCATTAGCGAAAGTGATCACTGATATCATTTCATCCGGAATTTTAATCCTACTCCCGAACCTTTCTTTTATTTTTGTCATTGCTTCTTCTATGTAGAGATTGAACACTAGGTGCGAAAGACTGTATCCCTGTCATACCATCCATGTCATACTTCGTGTTCCATTCTCATTGTTCCCTCTTAGTTTTTTTGCATATAGTGTATTACTCTTCTTTCCCTACGCTTACTCCTATTGAATATAAATTTCGACAATGTTGCACAATTTTTCATTATAGAACGCCTTTTCAAGGTCGACGTATCCTATGAATGAGTACTGAATTTTGTTGATTCCGTGAAAAAGCGAACTGCCTCTTCCTTTCCCTTTCCTAAAACCAAACTGATTGTCATCTAGTAACTCCTCAAACCTTTTTTGCCACTGGTCTGGACATTACCGTTGATAGCAGCTTTCATACATGGGTTGTAGAGCTCACTGTACGATAGTTGTCGCACTTGTCTAGCTTTTCTATATCCTAGATCTTATGAATGACGATTTTCCTCTTTATACAAGAACTTGAATAGTCGCTTGATTGCCATCCCCCCCCCCCCCCCCTTCCATGATTTCAAAAACCCCAAAGCAACGTTATCCCCGCCTTCCTCCTCTTATCATCGCAGATCTTCCAGAGGTCCTTTAAGTTCTGATCTCTGACGTTAATACTGGAGGACCTCTGTCGTATGAAATATTCCTGCCCATAAACCTCCATAGACGCTACAGAAAACTGATATATAGCAGCGCAGTGAAACTCAGTATCTGTGAAACTGAAAGCATATCGCTAGGAATAATTATAAGAAAAGTAATGATTGCCAACCTCCAGACTACTCATGTCCAAAATATATTAATATAAAAGTTAAATTACAATAAGAGAATGCTGTTTTGAGCAAGCGCTGAGTGACCAAGTGCGTAATGCTGTCAAAGATCCTTGCTTAGATTTTCTGGCAGACAACCAAGTCTCTGTAGGACGGACAAGTAAGCGTTAAATAATAGGAACTGAATAAAGGCTTTCATTTGGAAATTACTGGCGGAGTTCATAGTCTTTATTGTAGATATTGTCGCTGCAGCTCTGCTAATGAAAGAAGCTGACAGACGCAATTGGTATTTGTTGCACATCTTTCAAACAATGGCTCTGAGCACTATGGGACTTAATATCTGAGGTCATCAGTCCCCTAGAACTTAGAACTACTTAAACCTAACTAACGTAAGGACATCACACATATCCATTTCCGAGGCAGGATTCGAACCTGCGACCGTAGCGGTCTCGCGATTCCATACTGTAGTGCCTAGAACCGCTCGGCCACATCGGCCGGCTGCACATCTTTAATTAGAAACAAAATTTCATTTGACAGTTCTGTGCTCATTAAGCACTATCATTTCCTCAGCCTTTCGATGTAGCTACTTTAGGATGGGCTGCAGTGACTTCAATTAGGAACAATGGTTTCCAGCTACACTAGCAGATACGTAGATAATCTTATTAAAAGTATGTTCCGTTGTTAGTTATCTATCAAAAATAAAACCGGGGAGGGGGCGCCGAAAATTTCAGCTTATACTTCTTGCTGTTAAAATCAATTCAGTTTTTCATTTTTTATACTGTGTACTTAGAAATTTACCTTTTTGTACTTCTATATTTATTTTAAATTTGCGCAACACCAATTTTACAAATGATCTTAGATTGCTTTGTGTGCCATACTCCAACTTAGCGCCAACATCCTTTCATAGTCTCACGTTTATCTGTCAATGAAGTAGACGAATAATGCTTCTCGCTCTGGGTAAAGGTTTGTCACGAAAGCACTGTAAGTAAATGTCGGTGTGTGGTAACGTGTTTGCATTATTAGCGAAGGGAGGGCTAAATGCCACTAGTTACTTATTTATCCAGAATATTTCAAACTAAATGTCCATGATTACTTTTTTTGAGATAAGAACATGTTCAGAGAACCTCTGCCCACTGTGAATATACGTAAGTTACGCCTCCATTGCACAGGTAATAATCATCTAAGTAATCAATCTCTTATAAAAATTGTTGTCCCATTGTACTGGTGACTGTAATTTAATTCGAATATTTCGCCGTCCTCTGGGATTATCAAAATGTCCTGTATTTTGGTCATCCCAGACGGAGATGCGTGCGATGTCCTTGTTTTATCATATTTTATTTTCATCGTAATCTAGCAAAGAGAAAAAGCGTCTTTTGTCTTCCACCTGCATACATACACGAAGATTCAAAAGTCATGTCCCATGGGACGAATTTTACATTAATGATTCAGTATTCATGGCCAAAAGGGCAGAGTTGTATTATGTGATATGATAGGAACGATCATTCAAAGCAAATAGATCTAGTAAACCCGGGTTCTAAAGTGCATGAAGTGTGAGTATTTACTTATCTTCGATATCGCCATACAAGTCTCTTTTAAGGCAAGATCTTTGCTCTCCATATTTCCATATGTGGTAGCATTGACTGAAATAAGTAAAATGTCCATAAAATAGGGGCTTTAAGGTGCACACCGTAGGAGCTATGAGTGCTTCTTCGTCTTCGCTACTGTGACAATTCTTCTATTGAATAAGTGCTGATAGCTCATAAGGTATGCAGTTTAGAGACCATGTTTACTTAGACAGTTTTTTTCTTATTTGGGTACATGCAACCTCCTCCCAAATTGTGGAATGCAAAGATACTGCGGTAGATGAGATTTGTTTCACAGTATCGAGGACGAATAACTTTTCACAGCTCTAGAGGAATGCATTTTAGAGCCCATGTATACATCTTTGTCCTATGGGCCTCGACTATGGAATCGTCAATGCAGACTTCACCTTACGCTGTGTATGTGTGTGTGTGTGTGTGTGTATGTGTGTGTGTGTGTGTGTGTGTGTGTGTGTGTGTGTGTGTGGCGTGTGTGTGTGTGTGTGTGTGAGCAATTACAAAACTTTTTGGGTAAATACTCGGATAATTTTCAAAATTATGCCCAGTTTGATGTCATCACGCGTTCAAGGTTATTGGAAACGCCACTGCCCGTGGTATTTAGTCAACATGCACTAACAGTTACACTTCTTGAAGTCAAATTGCCGGTAGTTTTTATTGTGGCGTCAGTGGAATAGCATGCATGAGTACTTCATCTAACTGGGTAGTCGACTAGCTTCTTCAGATACACTGCTTACCTACTTTCTACTAACACATATAGGATTAGACTGGTAAAGAAGCAGCAGCCTCATGTTCGCCTTAAATGATGCTTGTAGCCAACTTCCTCGGACGGATCAAGAGCCTCTATAAACGAGTGCAGCGTG
Source organism: Schistocerca americana (assembly GCF_021461395.2). Taxonomy (NCBI): domain Eukaryota; kingdom Metazoa; phylum Arthropoda; class Insecta; order Orthoptera; family Acrididae; genus Schistocerca; species Schistocerca americana. Next base: position 603,180,351 of record NC_060119.1, on the reverse strand, counting down.
GCAGACGCAGTTACTCGTTGCTGATGCATTCGTATCACATCATGATTGTCTTCTACGTATCTGATTCCTGAATATTTTTTGAATACAATTAGGAAGATGCTGGCTACCCTCAAATGACGTCTACGCTAAAACTATTAATAGTTCTGAATCTTGTTTGGGATTTTACATGGAAGTAAAAATGTTTTATAATGACTGGTGCTATAAATGTCTAATTTATACGAAGCTTAAAGCTATTTCCGTACAACTGTAGGTAGTGTATACGCCCTCACTGTAGAGTTTTCTGTAATCTTTTCAGTATAGAGAGCTCAGTATACATGTCCAATGGTTTGTTTCTGTGCAAAAGATTTTCAGCTCCAAAAGGCACAATTTCCACGTACGTAACATCCAGGGTGAGTTAGAACAAAAGGTACACGCTTTTAGGGGTGACAGAATTAGTGATTCTCAACAAAAAGCGCCATACGCACGTCTGTCCTGTCCTTAACAGTTTCCGAGGAAACGCATGGAAACAGTGGGGAACAGAACAAATACTGGTTATAGTAAATTAAGCATTGTGATTCAATGTTTAATTTAACTGCGTACGCGTCCTCACAAAAGATTCTCAAAAAGCTTACCATCAACTGAAATACATTTTGTAGCTCTTGTAGACAGCTTCTGTGTTGCTGTTCTGAGTTCATTCGTATCGTCCTTCATCTGAGCACACACATGTAAAATACGAGCGAGAAGGTTCTCATTTCTGTCTACTCTGCGGTTGTAGATTTCGCTCTGAAACCAACCCCACAAACAGATGTGAGAAAGGCATACCTCAGTTGCGATCGATTACTTACGAAGAACATCTTGTGATTGTGCTGCAAATAAACAGATAAATAGGAAAAACTTCCCTGATGATCTGCAGTTATTATGTATATGTGGGTAAGGAGCAGTAGCGAAATGCTGTTGACCCGCTCAGCCTGCAACATCAGTCAGCATTGCATAGGGAACCAAACAGTTTGCGTTCGATATCTGGAATAAATATGATTTAAACCCTTGAAGAGTAAAACGCAAGATAAGTTCGTTGTTTGTGACAAGTGTCACAGCTCAAATCTCGCTATTTTTTATCTGACAGGATAATAAAAGGTAGTGATTTGGCTATTTCACTGCATATTATCGTATTGCGAAGTCTCTCTGTCGATAAATTTTTCTTTTTTTTTTTAAAGATGTCTTGAAGCCTTCAGCTGCCATTCTTTTTAGTTCGTGTACAATTGTCTTACAGGACATTTTTACAAGCATAAAATAATGTCATTGGAACAACGACGTATATGACATAATCTGCCACTAAAAATTCATTCATAAAATACTTCAAAATGGCCTAGGGCCGAAATTGCATAATCGTACAGGAAATAAAAAGGATGGCAGCTGAACCAAATTTTGTCCAAGTGCTGAGTTAGATCGTCAAAGTCCAGAGCAGGTTGGAGGGATCTGCCCAAGACGCTGCAAACATTCTCAATTGGGGAGAGATCCGAAAGATCTTGCTGACCAAGGCGGGATTTGGAAAGATCGAAGACAAGCAGTAGAAAATCTCGTCGTGTACGGGCGGGCATCATCTTGCTGAAATGTAAGGTCAGGATAGCTTACTATCAATGACACCAAACGAGTTATCGAATGTCGCCGACAGGACGCTGTGATTTTAGGCTGTTGTGGATGACAACCAAAGGAGTCCTACTACGCTAAGAACTACCACGCCAGACTACCACTTCTTGAAACTTCCTGGCAGATTAAAACTGTGTGCCAGACCTAGACTCGAACTCGGGACCTTCTCCTTTTCGCGGCAAGTGCTCTGCCAACTGAGCTACCCAAGCACGACTCACGACACGTCCTCACAGCTTCAATTCTACCAATACGTCGTCTCCTCTACCACTTCCTTCTGTCAGGCCTTACGGCGGCTGACAGTCAGGTTGGTACCCATATCTGCCCGGGGTATCTCCAGACACGTCTTCGGCATGGAACCTCACTGACTGGAGTAGAATTGTCTTCTGTGAAGAGCCTCGCTGCGAACTGGGCTCCGATGACCAGTGAAGCACCTGAGCACTTCCTAATCTTTGCTTCTGTGAAACACGTTTCCTCTGCTGAACAAATGCAAATAGCTCTGACTGTGTGCACTTCAGAATCTCGTGTTTATTGGATTAGTGGAAATGAATCAGACCTGAGCTTAGGAGCATAATGTCCTCCGCCTGTACAGGAAGAAGCTCTAGCGGATCATGTTAAAATACCTGCCGCAACAGTTTATTTGAAGAGACGATAGAAGGGGATGTACTTCATTTTACCATCAAACCCGTTTCCAAAGTCAGTGAGTTAATATACAAAAGAACAGTATTTATATGATGTCGTACCGTTCCTTAACAGGAATGTTGATATTATAATATTCTCAGTTCCAGACCCCAATTTTTTAGATGTATGAAACACGGAGGAAGGCGGAATTTGTAGCTGAAGCTGTATTTTAAACTGAAGAGCGAAAGAAGCTGGTACACCTGCCTAATATCGTGTAGCCCCCCACCACCCCGGCTCATCCGAGCACACAGAAGTCATGGCGTGCAGTCTACTAATGTCTGAAGTTGTGGTGGAGGGAATGACACCATGAATCCTGCAGGGCTGTCCATAAATCCGTAAGAGTACGAGGGGGTGGAGAACTCTTCTGAACAGCACGTTGCAAGGCACTCAGACATGCTCAGTAACGTTCTTGTCTGGGGAGTTTAGTGGACAGCGGAAGTGTTTAAACTTAGAAGAGTGTTCCTGAAGCCACTCTGTAGCCATTCAAGACGGGTGGGGGTGTCACATTGTCCTACTGGAATTTCCTGAGTCCCTCGAAGTGCATGAATGCATGCAGGTGATCATACGGGATGCTTACGTACGTGTCACCTGTCAGAGTCGTATCTAGACGTATCAGGGGTCCCACATTACTCCAACTGCACACGCCCCACACCATTACAGAGCCTCCACCAGTTTCAGTAGTATCCTGCTGACGTGCAGTGTCCGTGCTTTCTGAGGTTATCTCGATACACGTACACGCCCATCCACTCGACACAATATGAAACGAGACTCGTCCGACCAGGCAACATGTTTCCAGTCTTCAACAGACCAGTGTCGGTGTTGACGGGCCCAGGCGAGGCGTAAAGCTTTGTGTCGTGCAGTCATCAAGAGAATTCGAGTGGGGTCTTCGGTTCCGAAAACGCCTATCGCTAATGTTTCGTTGAATGGTGTGCTCGCTGGCACTTGTTGGCCCAGAACTGAGATCTGCAGCAATTTGCGGAAGAGCTGCACTTCGGTCACGTTGAAAGATTCTCTTCAGTCGTCGTTGGTCGCCATCTTCCAGAATCTTTTACCGGGCGCAGCGACGTCGGAGATTTGATGTTTCACAGTACACTCGTGAAATGGTAGTACGGGAAAATCCCCACTTTAACGCTACCTCGGATAAGCTGTTTCCCATCGCTCGTACGCCGACTACAACACCACGTTCAGGCGTACTTAAATCTTGGTAACCCGCCATTGTAGTAGCAGTAATCGATCTAACAACTGCGCCATACACGTGTTGTCTTATATATATATATATATATATATATATATATATATATATATATATATATATATATATATATATGTGTGTGTGTGTGTGTGTGTGTGCGTGTGTGTGTGTGTTATGTGTGTGTGCTCGTTTTATTTTGATAATGCTTAGTTCGATCATACCTTTTCCTGAACAAGGCACCAACTGTGGAGAAACTTATGTACTTTTTATGATGTAATACTTGGCATAATTTGATACTTTTGAACACGGCCGGCTACATGTTGACAGGCTTTTTCCCTTCAGGTAAAAAAGTGAACCGCGCCGTGACTGGGTGCTTCACTTTTAATAGATGTTAATATGCTTTTTTTTTTTAAATTTTCCCACCAGTACCATTTTTCTTTCGTTTTTACGCCCAGTACAGATGCACCGTGACTGATTGTTTCATTCTAGTGGTTGGAAAGAAATATATTTTTAATTTCCCAAACATCACCATCTTTAATTTTTATGTGGTGTGGTTGATACTTTTATTTATAATGGATGCTAAAAAGTTTCCAGCCAATAATATCTTGCATTTTTAAGTGTTGTGGATGGCTATTTCAATTTTAATGGATGATAAGGAAGAAAACACTACCACGGCCATTTTCAATTCTGAGCACAGAGGTCGGCTTTTACATTTTTAATGGATCCAAGCAATGTTTCCAGCAGCAATATTAGGCTTTTTTAAACGCTGTAAGGGCTATTAATGTCCAAAAAAATTTTGAAAAGGTGTCATCAAAAAAATTTAAAGAGGTGTCGCCAGTGCTATATTGCATTTATAAAATATTCTTCCATCGCCATCTTGTATGTTTTTATCCCTCCATTGTTGTTGTTGTTGTTGTTGTATTCCTCAGTCCAGAGACTGGTCTGATGCAGCTCTCAATGCAGTGCAAATCACTTCATCTCCGAGCAACTACTGCAGCTTACTCCATTCACATTTGCTGAGTGTTTTCTTCTCTTGGTCCCTCTACGATTTTTCCCTTCCACGCTTCCATTCAATACTAAATTGGTGATGCCTTGATGTCTCAGAACGTGTCCTGCCAACCGATCCCTTCCTTTAGTCAAGTTGTGCCACAAAGTCCTCTTCTACCCAATTCTACTCAGTAACTCTTCATTAGTTAAGTGACCCAACCATCTAATCTTCAGCATTCTTCTGTAGCACCACATTTCGAAACCTTCTACTCTCTTCCTGTCTAAACTATTTATCGTTCACGTTTCACTTCCATACATGGCTACACTCCGCACAAATACTTTTAGAAAAGACTTTCTCACCCATAAATCTGTACTCGACGTTAACAAATTTCTCTTCTTCAGAAACGCTTTCCCTGCCATAGCCAGTCTGCATTTTATATTCTCTATACATCGACCATCGTCAGTTATTTTACTCCCCAAATAGAAAAACTCATCTACTACCCTAAGAGTCCGATTTCCTAATCTAATTCCCCATCCACCCCAGGTAGCTGCGTGTTCAGCGTGACAGAATGTCAGTTCTAAGGGCCCGGGTTCGATTCCCGCGGGGGGCGGAGATTTTCTTCACTCAGGGGCTAGGTGTTTTGTTGTCCTAATCATTATCATTTCGTCACCCATCTACGCGCAAGTCACCGAAGTGGCGTCAAATCGAAAGACTTTCACCTGGCGAACCGTCTACCCGACTGGAGGCCCTAGTCATACGACATTTACATTTTATCTAATTCCCTCATCATCACCGGATTTAGTTCGACTACATTCCATTATTCTCGTTTTCTTTTGTTGATGTTCAACTTCTATCCTCCTTTCAAGACACTGCCCATTCCGTTCAACTGCTCTTCCAGGTCCCTTGCTGTCTCTGAAAGAATCACAATGTCACCAGAAAACCTCAAAATTTTTTGTTCTTCTCCATGGATTTTAAATCCTATTCCAAATTTTTCTATTGTTTCCTTTACTGTTTGCTCAATATACAGATTGAATAACATAGGAGGTAGGGGGTCTTACTCCCTTCTGAACCACTGCTTCCCTTTTATGCTCCTCGACTGCAGTCTGGTCTCTGTACAAATTGTAAATAGCTTTTCACTCCCTGTATTTCACCCCTGCCACCTCCAGAATTTGAAATAGAGTATCCCAGTGAACACTGTGAAAAGCTTTCTTTAAGTCTACAAATGCTAGAGACGTAGGTTTACCTTTCCTTAATTTATCACCTAAGATAAGTCGTAAGGCCAGTATAGCCTCGCGTGTTCCAACATTTCTACGGAATCCAAACTGATCTTCCCCGAGGTCAGGATCTACAAGTTTTCCCATTTGTCTATAAAAAATTCGTGTTAGTATTTTGCAGCCATGACTTATTAAACTGATAGTTCGATAATTCCCACACCTGTCGACACCTGCTTTCTTTGGGATTGGAATTATTACAGTCTTCTTGAAGTATGAGGGTATTTGGCCTGTCTCATACATCTTGCTCACCAGGTGGTGAGCTCTTCAAAGGTTATCAGTAGTTCTAATGGATTGTTGTCTACTCCTGGGGCCTTTCCTCGACTTAGGTCTTTCAGTTCCCTGTCAATCATATCTCCCGTCTCATCTTCAACTGCTTCCTATTCTATTTCCATAATATTGTCGTCAAGTACTTCGCCCTTGCATAGACCCTGTATATTCTCCTTCCACCTTTCTGCTCTCCCTTCTTTGTTTGGGACTGGTTTTCCATGTCAGCTCTTGATATTCATACAGATGGTTCTCTTTTCCGCAAAGTCTCTTTAACTTTCCTGTAGCCTCTATCTATCTTACCCCTAGTAAAATACGCCTCTGTATCTTTACATTTGTCCACTAGCCATTCTTGGTTAGATATTTTGCGCTTCCTGTCGGTCTCGTTTTTGAGACGTTTGTATTCCTTTTCGCCTGCTTCGTATACTGCATTTTCATATTTTCTCCTTTCATATATCTTCTGTTACCCAAGGATTTCTACTAGCCTTCGTCTTTTTACCTACTTGATCCTTTGTTGCCTTCACTATTTCATCTCTCAAACTTACCCATTCTTCTTCTACTGTATTTCTTTCTTTCCCCTGTATTTGTCTATCGTTCCCTAAAGCTCTCTCAGAAACTCTCTTCGTATATTGGCCTTTTTCATTTTCCACACAGCGCCATCTCACATTTTCGGATTTCCCGCCTACAGGACTTCATGGCTTGTGGCGTCATGAACATGGTACTGACCACCTGAAGTGACGTTACAAACGGAGACTGCTTTGAAGTCTTACTACTCCCCGCATATTGGGAACCATTCTAAAAATCATTTCACTTATGCGGCTGTGTAGCCTGATCCCAATCGATATTAAGAAATTGCACACGATCGTGTCAGACTTCCTGAATTGTTAGGTTTCCTCATGACTTATTTACGTCTTCTGTTCCTTTGCTAATTTAATTTTTGTTTTGTTACTTACCGCTCCGACAAAATTATTGTTCGTGCATTCTAGAGACGGATGTTGTAGCCGAAACTTGAACCACTGGAAACTTAACATCGCATTAGCTTGTCTTACAGCAATACACTTTACACTATCTTAGATGTCAGACAAGAACTCTCTTTTGTTTTACAAACTGACTTATCATCGCAAATTTGTCCTTACGTTTCTGGCCAAACCTGCGTTCCACAAAATTTGTCTATTAATAGTTGATATAAATCTCTGTCCTATTCCTCCCATTTTCCTATCAATCTCTTCATTACAGTCGCTATCAAGCTACCGACTTACATATTCCATACTTTTCGATTAATTTAACTCAGCATAGACGGATATTCAGTGTCCCTATAATCTGATCCTACACTTCTAACATTTTTATCCCACTGACTCCAGGGTAATTTTTTTATTGATCTCAATGATGTCGTTATATTACTTGCTATCCAACATTCTTCCATTTTGTGTTCAACTGTATTCACAGTTTAGGTTTTTATTTATTTCGTTGACGTAGTTAGTTAAGTTAGCCGAAGAGCGACTATCTCAAGGGGTTTCCACTGTCTCTCCTTCCACTGATTTTGGGCTCCTTGAGGTGTTACCCTTCTGTCAAAACCACTGTTTCTCCGCAACTTTTTTTATTTGATTGACTACGGCTAGCTTAGGAACGCTATGGAACCGTAGCTGCTGCTAATGCTTAGCTTGTTTGAAGTTGCAGTGCCGCTATGCTGTTTACGAAATTGTGCAGGCACCGCGTAGGTTTGTTTTCCTACTAGCGCACGCGGGTGTTCGTTTACATGCCCTAACCTTACCGGTCCGTCTGTGTACTTGTTAATCAGACCCTGAATATAAGACACAGACTGCAAGGTTTCCTGGTCATATTTTATGCGAACTGCCCAATTTAGTATTTATTGAGCCTCACGAGCTCCTAACTTTGAACTTAACTCTATTTATCTTACAAGTGGACCGTACTAACTTCCCGCTGCCGATCTGATTCATATTTACAGGTTGTATAGGGCAGGTCTAGGTCTTCGGCCTGGAACGTCGTTGAGTGGAGTCTTCAGTAAAGAGTCCCGCTACGAATTGAGCCCCGATGGCCTGCGAAGCACCAGAGCACTTCCTCATCTTCGCTACTGTGAAACACATCTCCCATCTCTTCTACTGAACAAGTGCTGATAGCTCTGATGGTGTCCGCTGTAGAAGCCCGTGTTTATTGGATTAGTGTCAATGAGTCAGACCTGAGCTTAGGAAGGAAACATTCCTTTACTCTTCCTGTATACGAAGAAGCTCCAGCTGATCATGTTAAAACAACTGTAGCTGATTTTCTGATTCGTATTTGCAGGCTGTATAGGGCTCTCGTGTATAGGGAACCGAGCTTTCTCCAAAACAATCTCGTTACCTCGAACCCTTTTACAATAATAGCACAAGAACATATTGGAATTGGGGAAGAAATATTTTGTAACACTTTTTCATGCTAGGGGAGAAACACTTTGTGATACCTGAACGGATGCTGGAAAACAGACTCACGATGAGGTAAAGCATACTTACAGGTTGTAATGCAAAACTACTTCCAAAATTTTAGAGACACCAAATTTTCAGTGCAGACATAATGAAGATAATAAATGATTCATTAGTCACTGATAATCCGCAGAGTGATAATAAGTCTGTTGTAAGAATTGCGAATGAATGAAAAAATAAGAAGTATCGGCAGCGAGATTCTCTTCAGAAGCTTTGCGCTCATGAAACTAAATTCTTACGCGCTCGGCTACGGAATCCTTGAATTCCAGCAACCATGCAAAGGATATGAGCAAGCCTAACAATTTTTAAACTCGATTTTATCGAAACCGGGTGAGGGTTGCTTCTCGGTTGATAGTTGCTTCTTGCTTTTTACATGTGTTAAAGGCCTACTCGTGCCCTACACACGCCGCCCATATGAATCAAACAGATGACACGAAGTTCGTACCGTTCCCTTGCTGGTATAACTACAGAATTTATTTACGGTTATCTTACTAAACTGCTGTTCCGAAACCTGATAGCAGTTGCAGGTTGCTTATCTCACGCTTTCCAAGGGAAAAATCTCGATTTTCAATATTCTCGTAATTATTGCCCAAATTTAAAAATTTGAAATACCAGCGTAAACTATTCATTAAGAAGTATAAACATATGTTTCAAATTTAGCGTAGTAAGGCAAGTATTAAAGTTAGAAAGGGTGAGTTTCTCTTGAGGTTGCATAAATGACAGCGCCCAAATACCCAGAATTTATTCACCCAATACCTGAGAACGGGAACACTTAGTGACTTCCAACAAACTACGCTCTTAAACCATTGCGAAAAGTTTCCTCATTGACAACTCCCACATAATGAAGGAGGGAAAAAAGTCCATCGCTTACTACATATTCTCTGTTCATGCACTACCGACTGTATTCGCAACATCCACACACACCACTATAAAATTAAATCATAGTAGGACACATGATTTAAGAGACATTACGTCATAAACATTTAGATGCACCTACAAAATTATGAATGTACGACAGACAGTTATCGAGGTATGACGTCACGAACATTGAGATGCGTGAAAATCTGGCTTTCTCTTTAAATGAAGCGCAAATTACCCAGACTAAATTCATCCAGTGTTATATAATGTCAGCAATTGGCGACTTCCGATACACTTCCTGTATAGTTTTAAACCTTTCCTAAAGTTTTTCTGGTATACAAACTTAGTCAAATATTTGAAACATATTTGTAAAGTAAAGAGAGTTGTGAAGCTGTTTTACACGTGAGAGTTCATATCTTTAAAGAATCAGGTTTAACTCGTTTCTGCCTCAGAAGGCTATCTTCCAGTCTGAACTACGGTTAACCTGCGTCACGGTGATCAGTGGGTGGGCAAATGACCTCATAGGCTGCCACCGGGAGATTACATCACATATTAAATAAATTGAAAATAATTAAAGCTTCTAAAACAACAAATAGAGTAGTTGTTGAATCATCTCAATCGTCTCCTTATTCCTGGAGCTGTCCGTTATCTACAAGGGGGCGGCATGTTAATCTGCATATGGCTTCTTTTTTCTTATTTTAGTCATCAGTCTTCTGAATGGTTTGATGCGGCCCGCCACGAATTCCTCTCCTATGCCAACCTCCTCATCCCAGAGTCTCATTTGCAACCTATGTCCTCAATTATTTGCTGGATGTATTCCTGTCTCTGTCTTCCTCTACAGTTTTTGCCCTCTACAGCTCCCTCTAGTACCACGGCAGTCATTCACTCATGTCTTTTTAGATGTCCTATCTTCCTGTCCCTTTTCCTCGTTACTCTTTTCCACAGCATTGTATGGTAGTGAAACATGGACTGTAGGAAAACCGGAATAGAAGAGAATCGAAGCATTTGAGATGTGGTGCTACAGACGAATGTTGAAAATTAGGTGGACTGGCGCACAACCTCCTCATTCCTTATCTTATCAGTCAACCAAATTTTCAGCATTCGTATGTTGCACCACATCTCAAATGCTTCGATTCCTTAGCGGTCCGGTTTTCCCATGGTCCATGTTTCAGCACCATATTTAATGCTTTGCTCGAAACGTACATTCTCAGAAACGTCTTCCTCAATGTTTGATACTAGTAGACCTCTCTTGGCCAGGAATGCCCTCCTTGCCTGTTCTAGCCTGCTTTTGATGTCCTCCTTACTCCGTCCGTCACTGGTTATTTTGTTGCCGAGGCAATAGAATTCCTTAATTTCTCGCTGTTCTCATTTCGGCTACTTTTCATTACTTTTCTATTTTTTATTTTACCTCTTAGACTGTTCAAACCCAATTTAATCCAAACACCTCTGAACCTTCTTCACCGTCCCTTCATTTTAGTCCCTCTTGGTTCATGTACATATGTATACGTTCATGTACATATTGTATATTACGCATCTCTCGCTATAGCTTGCCTCTATTTTTCTCGGAATTCCGAAATCCTTGCACCATTTTACCATGTCGACAGATTATACGAACGTATCTTTATTTTTCTTTAGCCTTGCTTCCATAATCAATTGCAACATCAGAATTGCGTCTCTGGTGTCTTTATCCTTTCTAAATCCAAACTGGCCATCATCTAATCCATTCTCAATATTCTTTTCCATTCTTCTGCACATCGTTCTTGTCAGCAACTTGCACGAGTTGTTAGGCTGATTGTGATAATTATCGCACTTGTTAGCTCTTGCACTGTTCGGAACTTTGTGGACGCTATTTTTCCGAAAGTCAGATATCGCGAAAACTCATAAATTCTACACACCAACGTGAATAGTCGTGTTGTTGCTACTTCCCCCAATGTTTTTAGAAATTCTGATGAAATATCATCTATTCCTTCTGCCTTACTTGAACTTCAGTCCTCCAAGGCTCTCTTAAATTCTGGTTCTAATCTGGATACCCTATCTCTTCTAAATTGATTTCTGATGCCTCTTCTATCACATCAGATAAATTTTCCTCCTCATAGAGGGTTTCAATATACTCTTTCCACCCATCCACTCGTTCCTCTGCATTTAACAGTGGAATCCCCGTTGCATTCTTAATGTTATCACCCTTGCTTTTAATTTCACCGACGGTTGTTTTCACTTTCCAATATGCTGTGTCAGTCCTTCCGACAGTCATTTCTTTTCCGATATCTCCAGATTTTACATGCAGCCATTTCGTCTTAGTTTACATACACTTTCTATTTATCCCATTAATCAGCTATTTGTATCTCCGTATACCTGAATTCCCCTGAACATTTTTGACTTCCTTCTCTGATCACTCAACTGAAGCATTTCTTCTGTTTCTCATGGCTTCTTTGCAGTTACCTTCTTTGATCCTATATTTTTCTTTACAGCTTCTGTGACTGCTCTTTTTAAAGATGTCCATTCCTCTTCAACTGTGCTGGCTACTGAGCTATTCTTTGTTGCTGTATCTACAGCCTTAGATAACTTCAAGCGTATCTCGTTATTCGTTTGTATTCCTGTATCCCACTTCTACGTGTATTGATTCGTCCTGAATAATCTCTTAAACTTCAGCCTACTCATCATCACTACATAGTGATCTTAGTCTATACCTGCACCTCACAATTCAGTCTCTGATTTTGGAACATCTTCCTGACCATGATATAATATAACTGAAATCTTCCCGTATTATGTGGTCTCTTGCAAGTATAAATCCTTCTCAAGTGATTCTTGAACAAAGTATTCACTATTACGCTGAAATTTATTACAGAAATCAATCAGTCTTTCTCCTTTCCAGTTCTTTTGCCAAGTCCATATTATCGCGTAACTATGTCTTCTACTTCTTCCCCTACAACTGTACTCCACTCCCACTGAACTATTAGATTTTCATCTTCCTTTACATACTGTATTACTCTTTCAATATCCTCACATAGTTCTTCTATCTCTTCATATTCAGCTTGTTACGTCGGTAAGTATACCTGAACTACCATTGTCGATGTTGGCCTGCTGTCGATTCTAATAAGCACAAACTTATCCTTGAACTGTTTAGAGCTACACACTCTCTGACCTAGCTTCCCATTGTACACTTTTCTACTGCTGCTGATACTGCTCTATACTCATCCGACTAGAAATCCTTGCCTTCTTTCCATTTCACTTCAATGACACCTACTATATCAAGATTCAATCTTTGAATTCTCCTTTTCAGGTTTCCTAGCTTCCTTCCCAAGTTCAACCCCTGACTAGTACAACGTTATACTTTCGTTGGTTATTCTTGCTTTTTCTCACAGCCAACACCCCATTGGCAGTTCTCTGCCAGAGATCCGGATGGGGGCTATTCCTGAATTTTTTGCCAGTGGAGAGATCATTGTGACACTTTTCCAGTTACAAAAAAAATGGCTCTGAGCACTATGGGACTTAACATCTATGGTCATCAGTCCCCTAGAACTTGTTAAACCTAACTAACCTAAGGACAGCACACAACACCCAGCCATCACGAGGCAGAGAAAATCCCTGACCCCGCCGGGAATCGAACCCGGGAACCCGGGCGTGGGAAGCGAGAACGCTACCGCACGACCACGAGATGCGGGCCTTTCCAGTTACAGACACATGTCCTGTGGATGAACGTTATGTGTCTTTAATGCATGGTTTCGATTGCCTTCTGCATCCTTATGCAGTTTATCATTGGTGATTCTTCCGCCTTTAGGGGACATTGCCCATCCCAAGGACAAGAGAGTGCTCTGAACCTCTGTCCACTCCTCCACCCACTTTGACAAGGCTGTTGGCAGAATGAGAGTGAATTCTTATATTGGAAGCCTGCCAATGTTGATTTCTTTTTCTTTTGTTATCAGTCGTCTGACTGGTTTGATGCGGCCCGCAGCAAATTTCTCTCCTGTGCTAACCTTTTCATCTCAGAGTAGCACTTGCAACCTACGTTCTCCTTTATTTGCAGCACGTATTTCAATCTCTGTCTTCCTCTACAGTTATTGCCCTCTACAGCTCCCTCTAGTACCAAAGAAGTCATTCCCTCAAGTCTTAACAAATGTCATATCATCCTGTCCCTTCTCCTTATCAGTGTTTTCCACATATTCCTTTCTCCTCCGATTCTGCGTAGAAACTCCTCATTCCTTACCTTATCAGTTTACCTAATTTTCAACATTCGTCTGTAGCACCACATCTCAAATGCTTCGATTCTCTTCTATTGCGGTTTTCCTACAGTCCTTGTTTCACCACCACACAATGCTGTACCCCAGACGTACATTCTCAGAAATTTCTTCCTCAAATTAATGCCGAAATTTGATGTTAGTAGAATTCTCCTGACAAGGAATGCCTTTTATCCCATAGCTAGTCTGCTTCTCATGACCTCCTTGCCCCGCCCGTCATTGGTTATTTTACTGCCTAGGCAGCAGAATTCCTTAACTTCTTCTACTTCGAGACCATCAATCCTGATGATAAGTCTCTCGCTGTTCTCATATCTATTAATTCTCATTAACTTCGTCTTTCTTCGATTTACTGTCAGTCCATACTATATACTCAGTAGACGGTTCATTCCGTTCAGCCGATCATGTAATTCTTCTTTACTTTCATTGAGGATAGCAATGTCATCAGCGGATCGTATCATTGATATCCTTTCACCTTGAATTTTAATTCCAACCCTGAAAATTTCTTTTATTTTCATCATTCCTTCCTCGATGTACAGATTGAACAGTAGCGGCGAAAGGCTACATCCTTGTCTGACACCCTTTTTATACGAGCACTTCATTCCTGGTCGTCCACTCTTATTATTCCCTCATGGTTGTTGTACATATTGTATATGACCCATCCCTTCCTATAGCTTACCCCTACTCTTTCCAGAATTTCGAACATCTTACACCACTTTACATTGTGGAACGCTTCTTCTAGGTCGCCAAATCCTATTAACGTGTCTTGGATTTTCTTTAGTCTTGCTTCCATTATTAAGCGCAAAGTCATAATTGCCTCTCTCGGGCCTTTACTTTTCTTAAAGCCAAAATGATCGTCATATAGCGTATCCTCATTTTTCTTTTCCATTCTCCTATATAGTATTCTTGTAAGAAACTTGGATGCTTCAGCTGTTAAGCTGATTGTGTGATAATTCTCGCACGCACATTTCTGCTCTTTCCGTCTTTGGAATTGTGTGGATAATGCTTTTCCGAAAGTCAGATGGTATGTCGCCAGACTCATACATTCCACACACCATTGTGAATAGTCGTTTTGTTGCCACTTCTCCTAATGATTTTAGAAATTCTGATGGAATGTTATCCATTCCTCTGCCTTATTTGACATTAAGCTCTCCAAAGCTCTTTTAAATTCTGATTCTAATACCAGATCCCTAATTTCTTCTACATCGACTCCTGTATCTTCTTCTATTACATATTGGAAATCTTCCCTCTCGTAGAGGCTTTCTATGTATTCCTTCCAACTACCCGCTCTCTCCTCTGCATTTAACAGTGGAATTTCCGTTACAGTCTTAATGTTACCACCCTTGCTTTTAATGTCACCTAAGGTGGTTCTGATTTTCCTGTATGCGAAGTCTGTCCTTCCGACAATCATTTCTTTTCGATGTCTTTACATTTTTCCTGCATCCATTTCGTCTTAGCTTCCCTGCACTTCCTATTTATTTCATTCCTCAGCGACTTGTATTTCTGTACTCCTGAGTATTCTGGAGCAGTTTTGTGCTTCCTCCTTTCATCAGTCAACTGAAGTGTTTCTTCTGTTACCCATGGTTTCTTCGCAATTACCTTCTTTGTACCTATGTTGTCCTTCCCAACTTGTGTGATGGCCCTTTTTAGAGATGTCCATTCCTCTTCAACTTTACTGCCTACTGAGCTGTTTCTTATTGCTGTATCTATAGCCTTAGAGAATTTCGAACGTATCTCGTCATTCCTTTGTACTCCCGTATCCCACTTCTTTGCATATTTATTCCTCATTAGTATTGTCTTAAACTTCAGCCTACTCTTCATCACTACTATATTGTGATCTGAGTCTATATCTGCTCCTGGGTACGCCTTACAATCCAGTATCTGATTTCAGAGTCTCTATTCGACCATGATGTAATGTAACTGAAATCTTCCCGTATCACCCGCCCTTTTCCAAGTATACATACTCCTCTTGTGATTCTTGAACAGGGTATTCGCTATTACTAGCTGAACCTTCTTACAGAACTCAATTCGTCTTTCTCCTCTCCCATTCCCTGTCGCAAGCCCATATTCTCCTTCAATATTTTCTTCTACTCCTTCCCCTACCACTGTATTCCAAACACCCATAACTATTAGATTTTCATCCCCCTTCATTCACTGTATTACCCTTTCAATATCCTCATACACTTTTCTATCTCTTCATCTCATGCTTGCGACATCGGAATGTGTACTTGAACAATCGTTGTCGATGTTGGTTTGCTTTCGATTCTGATAAGAACAACTCTGGCATTGAACTGTCCATAGTTAAACACTCTCTGCCCTACCTTCCTATATAACGAATCCTACTCCTGTTGTACCATTTTTTGCTGCTGTTGATGTTATCCTATACTCATCTGACCAGAAATCCTTCTCTTCTTTCCACTTCACTTCACTGAGCCCTACTGTATTTAGATCGACGCTTTGCATTTCCATTTACAGATTTTATAACTTCTCTACCACGTTTAAGCTTCTGACATTCGACGTCCCGACTCGTAGAATGTTATCCTTCCGTTCATTATTCAATCTTTTCCTCTTGGTAACCTCCCCCTGGGCTGTCCCCTCCCGGAGATCCGAATCGGGGACTATTGTGAAATCTTTTGCCAATGGAGAGATCATCAAGACACTTCTTCAATTACAGGCCACATGTTCTGTGGTTTCTATTGACTTTTGGATCTTCATGCCGTTGATCATTGCTGATTCTTCCAACTTTAGAGGAAGTTTCCCACCCCTAGTGCAAGAGAGTGCCCTGAACCTCTGTCCGCTCCTCTGTCCTCTTTGACAAGGCCGTTGGTAGGACGAGAGTGACTTCTTATGCCGGAACCCCCGGCCGGCAATGCTGATTATTAATCAAAATTTAAGTAGCTGCGGGATTCATACCCCTAGACCATGGGTAAAAAATTAGTAATTATAATAGCTGGTTTCGAACCCAGGACAAAGACACTAATCCCAGACATCAGATTTCCATGAGGGTGGAGGGGAAAGGAGGGAAGGGCTAGGGATTTTTCCAGAAGATGAATTAATCGATAGATTTAATTAATTAGTCAATCAAATCTATATCAGATGTGTTCATGTATCAGCGAGGTCAGTTCCCATAGGGGTGGAGGAGGGACTGGAAGAGGGGGAGAGGTGACATGGAGAACAACTTAACCAGTCAATAAGTTAAGGGCCTGTCAATCAAAAGGACTGATTATCCCTAGGGGATGTTAATCCTTTTAGCAGAACAGATGGTTAAGGACCTGTCAATCAAAAGAGAACATTTGGTTCCACTTGCATGTAAACTTGACCCTGATGTAAGCAACCCGCAATGTGTCGCGATGCCCACTTTTTTCCCCTACTCTAGTGTGGTGTAGTATCCACAAGAAGCTTTACATTCCTAAGAAGCATTAAGATGTGAGAGATTAAAGAGGACGTGTCGATGAAATTTGGTGTTTTTTTACAATAAATTGCATTCTTAGAATTCTGTCGTTCCCTAGCAATGATAAGAGTGTAATCTGTTTGCACTTAAAATGTGAACGGCGGACTGATATACTTCAGAGGTACTCACATTTTCTCAGCAGCAAACACATGGGTTATGAGCAACAGCTGTCAAAATATCTATTTCGGTCCCTCCATTAGTTGCAAACTCGCCCCTTACCCTCTGTCTAGCATGCCAGAGTCTTTCCACAGAAAATGTTTTGCGCATTCGCTGAAATGGTGGACACCGCCTGTCAGGATACCTTTCTGCGTTGCAACTTAACTAATTCGTAGTTTTCATACTACATTCTCCATTCTCTTCGTTTGAATTCTCTCTCTCTCTCTCTTTCTTTTTTTTTTTTTTTTTAAAAAAATCAACCTGCTCTTGATAAACCTGAACTACAGTGAGCAGACAGCTGGTTTCCCTCTATTGCCATTCTTCAGCTATATCTCGCTGGTGTAACAGTGTATTTCCTCGTTATTCGGTGTGACGTAGTTCCTTATTTGAAAATAAAAGGGGGAAATCCAACATAGGACGAAATATGTATCGCGTTCCAAATAGATTCTTACTCCTTTAGGGATAATTTTCCATCCCAAGGACAAGAGAGTGCGCTGAACCTCTGTCTGCTTCTCTGGCCTCTTTGATGAGACCGTTGGCAGAATGATTATTGTAATTTCCCCGCAACTTATTTTCAGATTTTTTAGAGTAACGTGATTAAATTCGTTCCTTTGAGATCTACAGTAACAGCATTAGAAACAGCTACAGATGCAATTATGGTGACACTACTATCATTATGCATCCAGAATAAGTTTTCACTGCGCTGTTCTGAAACTTACTGGCGGATTAAAATTGTATGCCAGACTAGGATTAAAAAATGTGGCCACTTGTATACAACGCTCTTACCAAGTGAGATATCCAGACATTGCTCATATTCGGCCCTCTGAGCCTTACTTCAGCCAGTGCTGTGTCCCAAAGGGAAGTTCTCCTATATATGTACCATGCGTGGCTAGCGCTCACAGAAGAAACGATATTGTGAAGAAATGGAGGACCCGCAGGCTAGTTTCGAGAAAGAGTTTTTACTCTGCTTTGGAGTTGCGCTATTTGAAACTTCCTGTCAGAATGTGCCTGACTGGGACTTACTTTGATAACGTAACGGGAACGTTACGTCATTGCTTACGACATGTGCTTCCAGTGTTATGACGACTACTACCTTGTCGAAACGGGTTATTCATTATGAATTGCTTTAGTGATTGTGCCTAAGAAAATATCAGTTCCGTTCGATAAAATGAAGTTGAATTTACATAAACCTAATTAATACTAATTGTGGTCAGGGACAGCTCTTTTACGAATTGTTTGCGTACAGGCGGAATTGTGATATGGTAAACAACTCCTGAAATATTTGAGATTAATAATGTAGCAGCGTTGCTCGCGTGTCAGTTTCACGTACATGTACACACCATCAGCAGGTGTTTAAATGATTAGAGCTACAGATTTCTGTGGAAGACGGATAGCTCTCGTAGTGCACTAGTTTTGTTTGTATTTAGTGTTCTTAGCAGGCTTGGTTTAAGGGACGTGATCAGCGTCCAGTACTGGGTATCGATTACTCGTGTGACACTCCGTTTTCCGTACCTACGTTGGAATGGGGCGTCATAGTTGGTCTTACGTTGGGCGCACTGGTAGAATCTTATACGTATTTATGGGGCATTCAGGTATTCAGTGGCCCAATGATGCATAGGAACCGTGTCTGACAATCTACATCTACATCTACATCTACATCGACATTTATACTCCGCAAGCCACCCAACGGTGTGTGGCGGAGGGCACTTTACGGGCCACTGTCATTCCTCCCTTTCCTGTTCCAGTCGCGTATGGTTCGCGGGAAGAACGACTGTCTGAAAGCCTCCGTGCGCTCTCTAATCCTTCTAATTTTACATTCGTGATCTCCTCGGGAGGTATAAGTAGGGGGAAGCAATATATTCGATACCTCATCCAGAAACGCACCCTCTCGAAACCTGGCGAGCAAGCTACACCGCGATGCAGAGCGCCTCTCTTGCAGAGTCTGCCACTTGAGTTTGTTAAACATCTCCGTAACGCTATCACGGTTACCAAATAACCCTGTGACGAAACGCGCCGCTCTTCTTTGGATCTTCTCTATCTCCTCCGTCAACCCGTTGGTACGGATCCCACACTGATGAGCGATATTCAAGTATAGGTCGAACGAGTGTTTTGTAAGCCACCTCCTTTGTTGATGGACTACAGTTTCTAAGGACTCTCCCAATGAATCTCAACCTGGTACCTGCCTTACCAACAATTAATTTTATATGATCATTCCACTTCAAATCGTTCCGTACGCATACTCCCAGATATTTTACAGAAGTAACTGCTACCAGTGTTTGTTCCGCTATCATATAACCATACAATAAAGGATCCTTCTTTCTATGTATTCGCAATACATTACATTTGTCTATGTTAAGGGTCAGTTGCCACTCCCTGCACCAAGTGCCTATCCGCTGCAGATCTTCGTGCATTTCGCTACAATTTTCTAATGCCGCAACTTCTCTGTATACTACAGCATCATCCGCGAAAAGCCGCATGGAACTTCCGACGCCATCTACTAGGTCATTTATATTTATTGTGAAAAGCAATGGTCCCATAACACTCCCCTGTGGCACGCCAGAGGTTACTTTAACGTCTGTAGACGTCTCTCCATTGATAACAACATGCTGTGTTCTGTTTGCTAAAAACTCTTCAATCCAGCCACACAGCTGGTCTGATATTGCGTAGGCTCTTACTTTGTTTATCAGGCGACAGTGCGGAACTGTATTGAACGCCTTCCGGAAGTCAAGAAAAATAGCATCTACCTGGGAGCCTGTATCTAATATTTTCTGGGTCTCATGAACAAATAAAGCGAGTTGGGTCTCACACGATTGCTGTTTCCATAATCCATGTTGATTCCTACATAGTAGATTCTGGGATTCCAAAAACGACATGATACTCGAGCAAAAAACATGTTCTAAAATTCCACAACAGATCGACGTCAGAGATATAGGTCTATAGTTTTGCGCATCTGCTCGACGACCCTTCTTGAAGACTGGGACTACCTGTGCCTTTTTCCAATCATTTGGAACCTTCCGTTCCTCTAGAGACTTGCGGTACACGGCTGTTAGAAGGGGGGCAAGTTCTTTCGCGTTCTCTGTGTAGAATCGAATTGGTATCCAATCAGGTCCAGTGGACTTTCCTCTGTTGAGTGATTCCAGTTGCTTTTCTATTCCTTGGACACTTATTTCGATGTCAGCCATTTTTTTGTTTGTGCGAGGATTTAGGGAAGGAACTGCAGTGCGGTCTTCCTCTGTGAAACAGCTTTGGAAAGAGGTGTTTAGTACTTCAGCTTTACGCGTTTCATCCTCTGTTTCAATGCCATCATCATCCCGGAGTGTCTGGATATGCTGTTTCGAGCCACTTACTGATTTAACGTAAGACCAGAACTTCCTAGGATTTTCTGTCAAGTCGGTACATAGAATTTTACTTTCGAATTCACTGAACGCTTCACGCATAGCCCTCCTTACGCTAACTTTGACATCGTTTAGCTTCTGTTTGTCTGAGAGGTTTTGGCTGCGTTTAAACTTGGAGTGAAGCTCTCTTTGCTTTCGCAGTAGTTTCCTAACTTTGTTGTTGTACCACGGTGGGTTTTTCCCGTCCCTCATAGATTTACTCGGCACGTACCTGTCTAAAAAGCATTTTACGATTGCCTTGAACTTTTTCCATAAACACTCAACATTGTCAGTGTCGGAACAGAAATTTTCGTTTTGATCTGTTAGGTGGTCTGAAATCTGCCTTCTATTACTCTTGCTAAACAGATAATCCTTCCTCACTTTTTTTATATTCCTATTAACTTCCATATTCAGGGATGCTGCAACGGCCTTATGATCACTGATTCCCTGTTCTGCACATACAGAGTCGAAAAGTTCGGGTCTGTTTGTTATCAGTAGGTCAAAGATGTTATCTCCACGAGTCGGTTCTCTGTTTAATTGCTCGAAGTAGTTTTCGGATAGTGCACTCAATATAATGTCACTCGATGCTCTGTCCCTACCACCCGTCCTAAACATCTGAGTGTCCCAGTCTATATCTGGTAAATTAAAATCTCCACCTAAGACTATAACATTCTGAGAAAATTTATGTGAAATGTATTCCAAATTTTCTCTCAGTTGTTCTGCCACTAATGCTGCTGAGTCGGGAGGTCGGTAAAAGGAGCCAATTATTAACCTAGCTCGGTTGCTGAGTGTAGCCTCCACCCATAATAATTCAAAGGAACTATCCACTTCTACTTCACTACAGGATAAACTACTACTAACAGCGACGAACACTCCACCACCGGTTGCATGCAGTCTGTACTTTCTAAACACCGTCTGTACCTTTGTAAAAATTTCGGCAGAATTTATCTCTGGCTTCAGCCAACTTTCTGTACCTATAACGATTTCAGCTTCGGTGCTTTCTATCAGCGCTTGAAGTTCCGGTACTTTACCAACGCAGCTTCGATAGTTTACAATTACAATACCGACTGCTGCTTGGTCCCCGCATGTCCTGACTTTGCCCCGCACCCGTTGAGGCTGTTGCCCTTTCTGTACTTGCCCAAGGCCACCTAACCTAAAAAACCGCCCAGCCCACGCCACACAACCCCTGCCACCCGTGTAGCCGCTTGTTGCGTGTAGTGGACTCCTGACCTATCCAGCGGAGCTCGAAACCCCACCACCCTACGGCGCAGGTCGAGGAATCTGCAGCCCACACGGTGGCAGAACCGTCTCAGCCTCTGATTCAGACCCTCCACTCGGCTCTGTACCAAAGGTTCGCAGTCAGTCCTGTCGACGATGCTGCAGATGGTGAGCTCTGCTTTCATCCCGCTACCGAGACTGGCAGACTTCACCAAATCAGATAGCCGCCGGAAGCCAGAGAGGATTTCCTCCGATCCATAGCGACACACATCATTGGTGCCGACATGAGCGACCACCTGCAGATGGGCACCCTGTACCCTTCATGGCATCCGGAAGGACCCTTTCCACATCTTGAATGACTTCCCCCGGTATGCACACGGAGTGCACATTGTTTTTCTTCCCCTCTCTTGCTGCCATTTCCCTAAGGGGCCCCATTACGCGCCTGACGTTGGAGCTCCCAACTACCAGTAAGCCCACCCTCTGCGACCGCCCGGATCTTGCAGACTGAGGGGCAACCTCTGGAACAGGACAGGCAGCCATGTCAGGCCGAAGATCAGTATCAGCCTGAGACAGAGCCTGAAACCGGTTCGTCGGACAAACTAGAGAGGCCTTCCGTTCAGCACTCTGGAACGTCTTTCGCCCCCTGCCAAACCTTGAAACGACCTCCCACTCTATCATAGGTGAGGGATCAGCCTCAATGCGGGCAGTATCCCGGGCAACCACATTCGTAGTCCGATCGGGGGATGCGTGGGACGAGCTGGCCGTCCCCGACAAACCCCCATCCGGACCCCCACAGTGATGCCCATTGGCAACAGCCTCAAGCTGTGTGATCGAAGCCAACACTGCCTGAAGCTGGGAGCGAAGGGATGCCAACTCAGCCTGCATCCGAACATAGTAGTTGCAGTCCCTATCCATGCTAAAACTGTTGTGCAAAGAACGTCTGAACTAATCTACAGAGAGCGCAAACAAATCGACACAAAATTTAAACGGTTATTAAAATACAAGATTGCCTAGTAAATGCAGTAATGCTGCTACTTGCGCACTGCTCACACACTGTTCGGCGGCGGAAGGAGACTACGCGATTTTACACTATTCAGGTACTAAAACGCGATGCTACAACTCTCAAATACTATAATACGCCCGAAATTTATAAATTAAACAATGCAAGTACCAAAAACACGCAAAGAAATTAAGAATTAAACTATGTAACAAATGAGTGAGCTAGGAGTATACGACTTGCTGCTGCAGCTGCTTATCCAACGGCGGCAGGGAGTACACTGACTGTGACCAACCGACACTGGCCGTTCAAAACAAAAACAGAAGACAGACGTCTACGCGAATTTACACTATTCAGGTACTAAAATGCGATGCTACAACTCTCAAATACTATAATACGCCCGAAATTTATGAATTAAACAATGCAAGTACCAAAAACACGCAAAGAAATTAAGAATTAAACTTTGTAACAAATGAATGAGCTAGGAGTATACGACTTGCTGCTACAGCTGCTTATCCAACGGCGGCAGGGAGCACACTGACTGTGACCAACCGACACTGGCCGTTCAAAACAAAAACAGAAGACAGACGTCTACGCGAATTTACACTATTCAGGTACTAAAACGCGATGCTACAACTCTCAAATACTATAATACGCCCGAAATTTATGAATTAAACAATGCAAGTACCAAAAACACGCAAAGAAATTAAGAATTAAACTTTGTAACAAATGAGTGAGCTAGGAGTATACGACTTGCTGCTGCAGCTGCTTATCCAATGGCGGCAGGGAGCACACTGACTGTGACCAACCGACACTGGCCGTTCAAAACAAAAACAGAAGACAGACGTCTACGCGAATTTACACTATTCAGGTACTAAAACGCGATGCTACAACTCTCAAATACTATATTACGCCCGAAATTTATGAATTAAACAATGCAAGTACCAAAAACACGCAAAGAAGTTAAGAATAAAACTATGTAACAAATGAGTGAACTAGGAGTATACGACTTGCTGCTACAGCTGCTTATCCAACGGCGGCAGGGAGCACAAGAGAAAAAACGCGTAATGTGCACCAAGCACAATATAAACTCTTCACGGGTGCTCCTGGCATCCAAAGACCAGTACTGTACTCCTTGAACCTCTCTGCGTCATCCAGAAACATTGGTCGGAGATCTGCATCAACCGGACTAGGAACTTACCGTCCGAAGGATATGTTGCTGTTAATACCACATGATATACGGCAGACTTTGGAATGGTACCGTGACCATAAATTATGGACCGCTGAAGGAAGGCGTTGCATTGTGTTCAGCGATCAATTGCACATCTGTACTGTTCTGGATTACCGTCGTCGACGAGTTTGCCGGCGACCTGGAGAGAGGTCCCATTCATCCAATGCTTTGGACGGGCACAGCGGTCTCACTCTTGACTTCATGGTGTGGGGAGCCGGTCATGAGTGATACTGATTGAGTGAACGGTGACAACACAATGGGACTTCTCAGGCATCCTGCTTCCAAGTGTATTACCTCACTGCGACAGCATCGAGGTGCCATATTTCAACAGGATGGTGCTGGTCCATACGTGGCACGTGTCTCCGTGGCCTGTTTGCGTGATGCTGAAGTACACACGTGGCCAGCAAGTTATGTCTCCCCCCGCGACAGAACATGTCTGCAACCAGCTCGGAACTGCAACCAGCTCGGAGGTCAACTCCGTCCCATCGTCAGTGCCCAGAATACCAAGGACCAGTTACAACTGCTGCAGCCAAACTTGAGTCAGAGAATGCGGCGGGTTTATGATACCGCTCCCCACAGAATAATTGCATGCATCCACGCTAACGGACTGGAACTTAAAGAGGTAAATGAGCTCATACCGCCAAGCCTTAAGTAAATTTGAATAAATCCTCTAATCGCTGCAATGACAATATATAAGAGTCGTGTTTTTTAGACCGTTTTGAAATTAAAAAAAGACGCGCAAAGATATCTCAATAATTTTATTTTTACATGAAAGCCTGTACCTTAATCCAGCCTTCTACATAATTTCCGTCAATATTGAGGCACTTGTCGTAACGTTGTACCAGTTTTTTGAATAACCTCCTCATATAAATCTGCCGCCTGTCTTGTTAACCACTGCATCACGACTATTTAGACTTCCTCATCGTCTTGAAGATGCAGACCGCCCAGGTGTTTCTTCAGGTGCAGGAACAGAGGGTAGTTACTGGGCGCAAGATCGGGACTATATGGAGGATGATCTAAAGTTTCCCATCGAAACGATGTGATGAGATCTTTGGTCTGATTCGTCACATGCGGACGGGCATTGTCTTGCAGCAAAACGATGCCCTTTCTCAACTTCCATGGACTGTTGCTTTGATTCTGGTGTGACGTAGGCCACCCATGTTTCATCGCTCGTAACGATTTGGCTTAAGAAATCATCACCGTCGTTGTGGTACCGCTCAAGGAAAGTCAATGCACTGTCTAAACGTTTGGTTTTGTGCACATCCGTCAACATTTTCGGTACCCAGCGTGCGCACAATTTTCGGTAATTGAACTGCTCGGCCACAAATGCCATACAAAACACTAAGAGAAACATTAGGAAAGTCATCCCGCATGGAGGAAATCGTAAAGCGTCTGTTTTCTCTCACCTTATTGTCCATTTCTTGCACCAAACTTTCATTAACGACCGAAGGACGCCCACTCCGTTGGTCATCATGCACATTTGTGCGGCCATCTTTAAATGCTCTCACCCACTTTCTTACCATTCCATCACTCATAATGTTTTCCCCGTAAACTGCACAGATCTCACGATGACTATCGATCGCTTTTAGGCCTTTAGCACTAAGGAATCTTATAACAGCCAGTACTTCACAGTCGGCGGGACTCACGACTATCGGAGGTATCTTAAGCATACAGTATACGATGTAAACAAGGAGGAGTCAGACTCTAATGGCGTCAGTGCGTCGATTAAGGTACAGGCTGTCATTTAAAAATAATAATATTGAGATATCTTGGCACGTCTTTTTTTATATTTCAAAACGGTACTTACTTAAAAAACATGCCTCGTACTATCTCAACCTGTGGTGTTTCGTTCCGTTTCTTCCTCCCCTTCTGAATGTTTATTTTTCTTGTCATGTAGTGCGTGATTTCATCAGAATCGCCCTGTATAATATTGTCAAAGGATACGATAAAAATAAACAAAAGTGTTACAGAATCCAGAAAATATTACAGAAAGAACTGGTCCTCTCCCAGGTGGACGAATTTAGGGAAGAATTAGATTAACCACGTAGAGAAACGTTCTGTTGCTGTAAGGCCGCAATAGGATTTACACTACGTTAACAGCTTTCTAACTTACACAGCGGTATCCCTTCAAAGTAGGGGAACAATTGCCGATGTGCATCCCAGAACCAGAGTAGCGGGTGTTAGCCTGGCGGATAGGCCACACGCGAAACTGCCTTGCGGTCACCGGCACACAGGCGCTTACGGAACGGCGAGCACGGCACGCGTGGTCGTGCGTGCTGCGCCACGTCACACGCAGCAGGGGACGCGGGCGGCATCGGTCTCCGGTTCTGACAGGCGCGGCAAACCTCGGTGGCCACACGTGCAGTGCTGCGAGGGCTGACAGACGGACGGCGCTGCCCTGGAGATGCAGCGGCATGCAAGAGAAAGCCTCTGCTCACTCACCAAAATAATCACACGATAATCGGAAACGTCTGCCAAACCATTAAAACTGGCAGCAAAGAAAGTAGCTTCGTCTATGAAGGAACGACTTCTATAGTCTGTCGAAATATCAGAGTACAAAATATACTCCAACTTTACCTACAAATTCCAGTCAGGGACGGCATGGTCGACGCGTAAAATTATTGACTGACGTTTTGTCCCCATCTGAGAGAGACATCTTCAGAGGTAAATTGGCAGCTTCAGTTTTAGATACCATTTTATTCATCGGCCATGGCCTCTTAGCTTGGAATCTTAATCCGTGAAATACGTAGTTTTATATTCTCCTTCACTCAAAAAACAATTTTAAATTGCGTGTGGAGAACAATCATAAAATCATAATTATCAGCATGAAGAAATGAAGCTGCAACCATCAAACTTGGTGTTAGTCGTTCCCTATCTATTCACCCTGCAATGCGTCACAGTTTTCTCAACTATGACGCAGACATTGGCTGTAGAATTCTGCATTTTGGCTGTACAGGACACGTTTTTCCTTTAGAATCACACCGTCGTTCTGGACTCTCTCGCCACAAAACAAAAAATAAATAAATAAAGAAATAAAATAAAAAAAAATATTGGTTCAAATGGCTCTGAGCACTATGGGACTTAAATTCTGAGGTCATCAGTCCCCTAGAACTTAGAACTACTTAAACCTAACTAACCTAAGGATATCACACACATCCATGCCCGAGGCAGGAGTCGATCCTGCGACCGTAGCGGTCGCACGGTTCCAGACTGTAGCGCCTAGAACCGCTCGGCCACCCCGGCTGGCAAACTTTCGCCACACAATGGTTTCTTCATGATAGGAAAGGGGAGGTCATAGGCCGCTACGTCACCGGAATATGTTCCGCGAAGCAAAATTTGGTAGCGTTAAACAGCAACATGTACGGGCACGTCCTGCGCAAAATTTTCTGGGCAATACCGCGGAGTAAAACACCACCTTGGACAGCTTCCCAGGACACTTTGCCAAGACAGTATCCTTTAAATACGTAAAGAGATTTCGGCAGTATGGTTTTCTCCCTACGAGAATACTGAGTTAACAATACACTAGGGCTGCCTTAAGAAAAAAGTGACCATTTGCCCGATGATGCATACGTCTTTATCCTTTTCGATGACGGTGAATCTGAATGTTACCACTGCCTGCCTTCCCATTTTATCTCGGGATGAGAATGATAAATGTAGCAGTTCTCCGTGGTTGTTAGGTGGCTAAGCTATCTGCATTTTCCTGAGACAGCAGTTAACATTTCAGGTGGTGCCTCGTTCCGGCGGGATTTTTGAATGGACGTGTGCATTCGCGGAACCCAGCATGTGCAACGTTACGATCATAAGGTCGTGAAAGGTGTTGAAAACTATTCCACGACTGATTTCCGTTTTTCAGTTCCGTCGGTATGTGAGCACCAGGGCCTTCACGCTTGTTGCGATTCTTAGTTTACCATTTAGAGGTGGCCAGTCATTCGTTCTTAGTAGCTCAGATTTGCCTGATCACATTGTGTGCGTCTGCCTCACCTAACCACTGTGGCTCATGATGGTGCATTGTTCTTGGGCGCTTCCACCAACTTAGTTTGATTGTTGCAGCGGTTTGGCTACTTGATTTTATGATGAATTCCCGCACGATACTCTTAACAAAGGCTGCGCCATTTGTGTTGTACTCCTCTATCGACCTGGAACTGTATTGTGACGCGGGATTTCAGTGTGTACCAGGATTGCAGGTATGTACCTGTAAACAACAAAATAGTTACGTTACTGTCTGCTTTACAGGCGCTACTTCAAGCAATACGGCTACACACTGTGTAACAGGAACTTGTTACCTATCTGAAATTTCTCAATTAATTTTATGTACTGATTATAAATTTTGACTTTAAATGATTTGTCTAACATCCGTATGGTAGGGAGCAGGCGATCATAGGTCGATAATGACCTGCTGTAGAGTTTTCCACGTTTTGCGATTTGGAGGTACATGCATCCTTTTTTTCGTGCAATGTTTTATAGGATCTTTCACCCATAACCCATTAGTTGTCGTTTCGGGGTTTTAATATCTCTTGGACTGCCGTAAGAACGTCTTTGCTCCACCTACTATTCATCTGCCTGACTAAATATCCCCCATTTCATTTTATCATGGTCAGTTTGTTACCTATTTCTTCTCTTAATTGCTACGTCCATATATAACTCTGAGCGATCCTCATTTTTTATTTTTTTCCCACTTGGAAACCATGTATCAATACCATACGCGGCCGAGCGGTTATAGGCGCGACAGTCTGGAACCACGCGGCCGCTACGGTCGCAGGTTCGAATCCTGCCTCGGGCATGGATGTGTGTGATGTCCTTAAGTTAGTTAGGTTTAAGTAGTTCTAAGTTCTAGGGGACTGATGACCTCAGAAGTTAAGTCCCATAGTGCTCAGAGCCATTTGAACCAACCAACTACCATACGTCAAGTCTCAAATCAGGCACTGGTTGCAGGATTTTTTTTCAGACGGCATTTTAATAGCCAGTTTAGTTTTCAAAAGGCATAGCATGCCTTTTCCAATCTTCTCTTTATTTCTTTTTCTGTCGATCCAGTTGCCTTCAACTAACCTAAATACGAATACCTTTCAACTAATGCTACTATTTCATTGCTTACTTTTGCAATTTTTAGGTGATGACTACACTTTATTTTATTCTTTTTGTAACTGGTTTTCAAGCTTACTTTCAGTTTTGCTCCATTAAGTTCTTACACTGGATTTTTGATTTTGTCATTGGAGGCGAACAGTACTGTGACGTACCTATCATGGACTGTAGAAAAATCGGGACAGAAGATAATAAAAACGTCTGAGAGGTAATGCTACGAAAAGATGTTGGAAATTTGATGGACTTAAGAAAATGAGGATGTTTTCCGAAGAATTTGCATGGAGAAGAAAATGTGGAAAATATTGACTAGAGGAGGAGCGAGAGTGATACAACATACATGGTGTTAGACGAGCTGTGTAAGTTAAGTGCAGCAGGGGAAGAAATAAATAACAGAGGAAAATGCTAGACGGAGAGGGGGTGGCACAGTAGAGAAAGTTCCGGCGAACCTCACGAAAACAGTAGGAAGAGTGATGAAATAAAGAAAAAGATGCCTATTGGCAGTGGGAGAGAGGTTTTCAGTTCCAGCGCTAGATGGGCACGACATTATCATGTAATTTTGGAACGATATGTTACAATTCAAAAAATGGGAAAGCCTTGTGCAAGTAAAAGTCTATCTGGTAATGTGGATACAGAGTAAATTCTAAGACTAGCTCGGTAGCTTGATGCTACCCACAAATAAATCGACAGATCTCCGACTCGTACACACGTTTGGAAAACTGCCAGCTACGGGAAAAGTGCGTCGACTCACAGCCGCTATTGTTTGGGACTCTATGTTCGGGATCGTCCGCCGAGTGAAGCATTTTTTGCCTGGCGCTGGCCTCTAAATATTGCAAACGCCCTGAGGTGGACAGTAACGGAGGCCGCTGCCACCGGCCGTGCAGCCCCTAATAAAATTGCGGTGCCGTCGTTGGGCATTCCCCAACAAGGGGGCGTGATGTTTATTAATGCAATCACGTAGCGGCTACTGCGGTCCCGCGAGCCACACAGGCTCCGCCGCCTCTGTACAGGCTTTTTCCACCATCTCCCACCGTGGTGTCCTGCATCCTCTTCATTACCACAGAGAGTACCCTCAGCGTCGGTCAAAAGCAGTCGGTACAGTGAACAACGGATGCCCTTCTTAGCATTTCTTTTTGAAGTATATATTCTTTGCCTGCTGTGTTGTCGAAATCAACATACTTCAAGACGAGACCAGATAAGCTCAAAATCTGGAAACATTCAGACCGGAAAAAAGGAAAGTGGCAGCTGGATCATCTTCGTACTGATAAAAATTACCACAAGGAAATCTACAATGTCTTAAGAGGGACAGATGCTTAATTAGATCATTATATGAAAAATAATGAAAATTCATCTTGTACGCAAAAAACAACCACTCAAAAAAAGAGAACCTACGATCCTCATAAGGTGATTAGTAACAAGGAATAAGAAGAGCCTACAAGGAACATAAAAATAATAGGTGATTTCAGGAAATATTTCCCCCAGTTGAAAACATGCAGCTGAACATGTAGCCCCCATATATTCAAGGGGAGAACAGCACTGGAGAACGACGAGTGTGATAAAGCAGTGGCAGATAGATACCAAGCCTCGTTAAAGCACCAGTCATAAAACCAAAGAAACACACTTGGGACCAATTGAACAATGAAAGATAACGCACAGAATAATACGAAGGGTTAAACGCCACTATCAGAAAGAATACTGATAATGACAGAAACAAATGGCAAGAAAAGGAAATAAAAAGATTACTGCAAAATACTTAACTGAAAACTACAAAGACATAACCCTCCAAAATTAATGATAAAGCATAAAAATAAGAAGATAGCTCACAGCAGTGGAAAAACCAAATAAATCTTAGCAGAAACATTTAAAAAATTGCTAATTTGCGAAGATCCGCCTGAACTATTACAAACACAGATACACCCTATTAAAACATCGACAAGAAAATATAAACTCACCCGTAATCGACGAAGTCTACAAAGATTTGAGAGAGATCAAAAACTATAAAGGAAGAGGAGTAGATCAAACATTTACAGAAACAGTAATGGTATCATTACATCAATGTATAGTGAAAATCTGGAACAAAGAACAACTACCAGAGCATTGAACTACAGGTAATATCCGTCCATAACGCAAAAAAGGGGAATGTCAAATCCACAGTGATTTCACTTTTGAGAAGATCAACTTGTAATTGAACGAGGAAAATACGAAGGAGGATTTAGACCCTGCAGAAGCTGCACAGAACAGATAATCACTTCGAAATTGATAATGGATTACTGCAAAGGAAGGCAAATACAAGTCATAACCTTCGTAGACTACTTAATAATGCTGAAGAAGTCTGAAATAAAGTAATCAATCCTACAAAAATCATACAAAAACAGGACTCCAGATATCATTCGAGAAGACTGAGATAATGGTAGCAGAACCGCTTGTAAAAAGCCACATAAAATGACAGCACAGTAAGAATAGAGAAACAATTTTATACATTGTAGAAATAATAACATACAGCTTGGGAGAGAAACTTCATGACACAAGGAACTAAGAAATTGACAAAAACTCAAAAATAACTTGGTGTACATACAATAAAAATGTCTGTCAAGCAAAACTAAAGTAAAACTTTAGAAGAAGGTGATTCAGCCTGAGGTGACATATGGAAGTGAAACTCTTTTCAAAGCCAATCAAAAAAACAGAATCGACAAAATCCACAAGCAGAGAGAAGAAGAATTAGAACTTGATTCAATAAGAAATATGAGAAAGGTAGACAACGACTGGTAGTGCCAAGTGAGTTGGACTACAGTGAACTGAAGCCCATATGGAAAAAAAGGATCTCGTTGTTTGATCGCATTATGAGGACACAAGAAACCGGATTACCAAGAGAAAATATAGATAAGCTATGGAATACGACGCATCAAGTAGAATGGATAAAGGGAATCAGTGAGAGTACTTACAGGTGAGGAACGACAAAAAAGATCGGATCGAATTAAAAGACACTAGGCAATGAGGAAAGAAAACCTACTGAAGAAGATGACCGAAAAATGACTGATTGAAGGGTTCACTTAGGACGTAACAGTATGTATGCATACATGCATGCATCCATGCAT
Source organism: Schistocerca americana (assembly GCF_021461395.2). Lineage (NCBI taxonomy): Eukaryota > Metazoa > Arthropoda > Insecta > Orthoptera > Acrididae > Schistocerca > Schistocerca americana. The sequence continues at coordinate 603,148,164 of NC_060119.1, read as the reverse complement.
GCATGTATGCATGTTCCACAACATCTAAGTCTCCGGACCGATTTCAGCCAAACTTTGTACATACATCCTTTAATGTCAGGCAACAGTCGCTGTGTGGAAAATAAGAGCCTTCTGTGGAGCTACGAAGAAGCGTTGTCTACCAAATCGCATTTTAGACATGCGAAGCAACTGCAGACAGCATAGAGCAACTGTCGAGGATCATATCACGCCGCAGAATTACATATAAGGTCCCGTTTCTAATAGAAAATTGGTAAAATGAATACCTGGGAAATGCCGGGTTTGTTAGCTAGTACATGTAGAGGGTGTCCCAGGAAATACTGACGAACTGTACGGACAAGTTCCTTATACAGAAAGAAGTAAAAAAATGTATAGCTCGTATGGGCTCTAAAATGCATACCTTAAGGGATATGAGAGATCGTTCATCTTCGATACTGTGAAACAGATCTCTTCTACTGCAAGATTTTTGTTTTCCATATTTTGCTAGGAAGTAATATTCTCCGGAACAGGAAAAATATGTTTCGTATACATTGGTGTCAACAATGCATACTTTAAGAGCTCTGAGCACTTGTTCATTGTCGCTAGTATCAAACACATTTCTATAACTGAAGAAGTGCTCGTAGCTGTTAAGGTATGCATTTGATAACTCTTGATTACTAGACATTTTTCTTATTTTGATGCGTACAACCTCCTCACAAAATATAAAAGCAAAGAGTTTGCAGTAGAAAAGATATGTTTCACTGTACCGACGATGAAGAAGTGCTAACATCTCTTAAAGTATGTGGTTTCAAGTCCTTGTTTATTAGACATTTTTTTCTTGTTTTGATGTAAAGAATGTGTTCCCCAAGTTTCTGGATGTTCTTTTTTGGAACGCCCTGTACATATAAAAGATGTCTCCCCTAAGAGTCGTCAGTTTCATTTTCTCTTATGTTTCGGCGAACCTTTACAATTGCATTTTGCCAGTGCAAACAAATACTGCTTATCAGGTCTCGCATGCGACGCTCAGTGTCGACGAATAGTTTCGGTTTGTTTCAGTTACAAATAAAATGATTAAACAAAGGAATTTTACAGCCAAATGGTTGTAAATAACTTCTGTGGAATTGACCTAGGTTTCGACACCTACTAAGGGTCTCTTCACCAGGATGAAATTATTGAAGACCCGTAAAATTACATCACGAGAAGGCAATGGTCGAAATTTAGAGCTACTATCCTAAATTGATATAAAATACGTCCCTGCCTTGTCACGTATTCGTAACGGTTGTCTGTAAAATTCCTTGTTTAAGAATTCTATAAGGATGCTAAGAAACAGCCTTGTTCAAATTGTAATAAAATTATTTTTAAAGAGGAATTTTGTGTGGTCAATCGACAAAGCGGTCGCAAATTGGTCTAGAGCGATATTCCTTTTATTGATACGGATTAACAGGAACATTAAAATGCCAGAGATAGCACCGCTATAGCTCGCGCTCACTGATACCACCAGCGCTGCTCAGTGGGTGCAGGATTAGTGATTCTTCTTCATGTGGTACTGACCATGTAAGTGCGTATCCATAAAGCGAATATTGTAGTAGGATAATGTGGGACCGGTCTATCGACTGAGCGGCTAAAATTACGATATTTAAATCATTTATTTATGGAGGAAACAAACCGACGCTTCCTGTCGACACAGGGCGCCACATGAAACGGTTTATGAGCAATATTTGTTTGGTCCGACTCCGGCTAAACATTGCAAAAACGAGACTGGAAATATCTTCCGAAACAGTGGCGACAGTCACACAATATGAATTGAACTTACTATTTATTTATAACGGAAAATATAGCGAAAAATATTTTTATGTAAGATGTTGGAACATCAATACACAGCTGTGCACGTCTAAGCATATTCAAATACACAAGGCGTAAATTTCGGATATCAATGGCGGCAACTTCACGGCTGATATTGCCTTTCTGTTCCTGTATTGTGTATGTATTTTTCCATAGTCCCAGCAGGCAAAAAATAATATGTTGTTGGATCCGATGAACGCGGTGACCACAAACTTTTGCTGACAGTTCGTTCCTCAGTGAAGACATCATGGACTCGTTCCAGGGAAATCTCATCTTGCAGCAGTATTGCCTTACATATGCAAATATCGGTCCAATGATGCAGGCCCCTGTTACACCGCACCAAGCGCCGATTTTTTCATCATGGAGTAGTTTCTGACACACATCTACGTCTACATCTACGTGATTACTCTGCTATTCACAATAAAGTGCCGGGCAGAGGGTTCAATGAAACACCTTCATGCTATCTTTCTACCGTTCCACTCTCGAACGGTACGCGGGAAAAACGACACTTAAATTTTTCTGTGCGAGCCCTGATTTCTCTTATTTTATCGTGATGAACATTTCTCCCTATGTATGTGGATGCCAACAGAATGTTTTCGCAAGAATGTTAACGTTCTCCGTTCACAGTACCTCGTGTTCTGTGAATTCAGATCACAGGAAAGACGAAACCTCGCTTCATTACTCATGATGTAATGGAAAGCGGTCTAACAAAGCATACTTGATGTTGTTCAAAAGCCACGTCCAGTAATCTACACACTTTTGACTGTCATGCTGCACAACCGTCACACGATATGTCTTCAAATTAGGACGTTTCAATATGCGCTGATAACTCCTCCTACTTAAATGCACATGTTGAGCCAGATTACGTGTAGAGTTCTTCCAGCTCTTAATGGTTCTTCGGCGGATGTCTACAATAACTTTTCGTGTGCGAATTGAAGGAATTCTTAGTAGTTTTACATTTTGCAATGATCCGAAGTTGTGCCAGGTTTTATACAAATTCTGTATTGCTCTCTTTGCTGGTAGTCCTTTATTCCGATACTTGACCCCGAAAATTTAGCAAGTTTCCTTAATCGAACCATTTTTCATAAACGCTTTCAAAATTTCCAGTTCTTTTATTGTATCGAGAAAGTCATTTCGCCGACAGAAGAATGCTAACAATCGATTATTACTTAAAGCTGTCCATTGTTGTAGCTGTTCATATCAGATGTCGAAATATCGCATTCGCATTCAAAGGACAGATCGGATACTTACAACTGCACCACCCTGTACAATTGTATCACATCTCGTCGCTTCATAGAATCGCACGGCACATACTCAATAAAGCAGGCACAGGATATGATTTCACCATACAGAAAAGTGTGCCCTAAAAGCTCATTCATTTTTTTTTCCTTTCTGTATACTTCTACATGAGAGGGTCCACCCCCAGATTGCCCATTCATCAAATCCCTCAACCTTTCTTTTCCGCAGGTTGGAAATCCTCTACATACACTCCAAAACCTGGCAGACAACTACAGGGCTATTACAAATGATTGAAGCGATTTCATAAATTCACTGTAGCTCCATTCATTGACGTATGGTCACGACACACTAGAGATACGTAGAAAAACACATAAAGTTTTGTTCGGCTGAAGCCGCACTTCAGGTTTCTGCCGCCAGAGCGCTCGAGAGCGCAGTGAGACAAAATGGCGACAGGAGCCGAGAAAGCGTATGTCGTGCTTGAAATGCACTCACATCAGTCAGTCATAACAGTGCAACGACATTTCAGGACGAAGTTCAACAAAGATCCACCAAATGCTAACTCCATTCGGCGATGGTATGCGCAGTTTAAAGCTTCTGGATGCCTCTGTAAGGGGAAATCAACGGGGCGGCCTGCAGTGAGCGAAGAAACGGTTGAACGCGTGCGGGCAAGTTTCACGCGCAGCCTGCGGAAGTCGACGAATAAAGCAAGCAGGGAGCTAAACGTACCACAGCCGACGGTTTGGAAAATCTTACGGCAAAGGCTAAAGCAGAAGCCTTACCGTTTACAATTGCTACAAGCCCTGACATCCGATGACAAAGTCAAACGCTTTGAACTTTCGGCGCGGTTGCAACAGCTCATGGAAGAGGATGCGTTCAGTGCGAAACTTGTTTTCAGTGATGAAGCAACATTTTTTCTTAATGATGAAGTGAACAGACACAATGTGCGAATCTGGGCGGTAGAGAATCCTCACGCATTCGTGCAGCAAATTCGCAATTCACAAAAAGTTAATGTGTTTTGTGCAATCTCACGGTTTAAAGTTTACGGCCCCTTTTTCTTCTGGGAAAAAAACGTTACAGGACAAGAGTATCCGGACATACAGGAAAATTGGCTAGTGCCACAACTGGAGACCGACAGCTCCGACTTCATCTTTCAACAGGATGGTGCTCCACCGCACTTCCATCATGATGTTCGGCATTTCTTAAACAGGAGATTGGAAAGCCGATGGATCGGTCGTGGTGGAGACCATGATCAGCAATTCATGTCATGGCCTCCACGTTCTCCCAACTTAACCCCATGCGATTTCATTCTGTGGGGTTACGTGAAAGATTCAGTGTTTAAACCTCCTCTACCAAGAAACGTGACAGAACTGCGAGCTCGCATCAACGATGCTTTCGAACTCATTGATGGGGACATGCTGCGCCGAGTGTAGGAGGAACTTGATTATCGGCTTGATGTCTGCCGAATCACTACAGGGGCACATATCGAACATTTGTGAATGCCTAAAAAAACCCGTACAATGTCAGTTTACTATTCGAAGTCAAGATTCTTCAATCCGATGCGCGGATTTATTTCACGTTTGACTTACTTCCCTGATCCAGAAGACTCACTTCTTCTGTGATTTTTTCGTGAGACCATACTTCTCTCTATATAGAAACTCTCTGATGTTAACGTTCAGCAGAAACAAAATTCTGCAATTTTGCCTTTCGCTGGCGTACATCAGTGTATGTTGAACTGGTCTCTGGCTCTGGTTGTTCAGACATAACAGTATACATCGGCGTGCGGTACACAGCGTTGTCGCTGAATTGCGCCCAAGTAAAACACCTAAAATGGCAACCGAGAACAAACAAAGGGCAAGACGTTTCTCTCAGCATCAACATTTTGGGATTCTGTTATGAAGGAAGCCACTAAGATCAAACTGCGCATCGATTGCTTTAAGCGGGAAAGTTGTTGTGTCATCTACGATCCTTGAAACCGGACGCTTGATTGTGAGAAGCTACACAGGAGCCGTCTGAGCTTACCTACTAGACCAATGGTATTCCGCTTTGGTACAATATTAGCTTTATAATGACGCATCAAAATGTAAGAAGCACGTATTGGAATCGTAAGAGCAATTCCAGTTCCTTTCGGAAATCTTCGCTCGGAATCTGTTTGAGATGAACGTCATTCGCCGACAGCATTATTACCCTTGACGAGGCGCGACACTCGTCTCCAGTCCATATCGGTTAGGTTAGAGGGTCCTGGGAAAACGCGAAAAAGGCTTCAGTCTTAAGGGGTGCAGGCCAAACACAGAAAGAACGTAGATGCATAAAAATTGTAATTTGTCGTAGCTGTGTTGCAGTCATTAATGGAAAGCACTGATGCTCAAATCGTTGTAAGCAGTGAAATCAGGCTAAAGCAAGAGATTAATTCAGCTGAAATTTTTGCAAAGTTCCTAAGATGTTCCGAAAGGATAGGCTAAACACAGCTGACGGTGGCGTGTTTGTTGCTCTTATAAGTAGTTTATCTGGTAGCGAAATTGAAGTAGATAGTGCCTGTTAGTTAGTGTGGTAGAGGTCATTCTTGACAACCGAAATGAAATAATAATTGGGTTCTTTCATCGACCTCCCAAATCAGATGATACAATTGCTGAAGGTTTCAGAAATAACTTCAATTTAATATCAAACAACTATCTGACTCATACAATTATACACTCCTGGAAATGGAAAAAAGAACACATTGACACCGGTGTGTCAGACCCACCATACTTGCTCCGGACACTGCGAGAGGGCTGTACAAGTAATGATCACACGCACGGCACAGCGGACACACCAGGAACCGCGGTGTTGGCCGTCGAATGGCGCTAGCTGCGCAGCATTTGTGCACCGCCGCCGTCAGTGTCAGCCAGTTTGCCGTGGCATACGGAGCTCCATCGCAGTCTTTAACACTGGTAGCATGCCGCGACAGCGTGGACGTGAACCGTATGTGCAGTTGACGGACTTTGAGCGAGGGCGTATAGTGGGCATGCGGGAGGCCGGGTGGACGTACCGCCGAATTGCTCAACACATGGGGCGTGAGGTCTCCACAGTACATCGATGTTGTCGCCAGTGGTCGGCGGAAGGTGCACGTGCCCGTCGACCTGGGACCGGACCGCAGCGACGCACGGATGCACGCCAAGACCGTAGGATCCTACGCAGTGCCGTAGGGGACCGCACCGCCACTTCCCAGCAAATTAGGGACACTGTTGCTCCTGGGGTATCGGCGAGGACCATTCGCAACCGTCTCCATGAAGCTGGGCTACGGTCCCGCACACCGTTAGGCCGTCTTCCGCTCACGCCCCAACATCGTGCAGCCCGCCTCCAGTGGTGTCGCGACAGGCGTGAATGGAGGGACGAATGGAGACGTGTCGTCTTCAGCGATGAGAGTCGCTTCTGCCTTGGTGCCAATGATGGTCGTATGCGTGTTTGGCGCCGTGCAGGTGAGTGCCACAATCAGGACTGCATACGACCGAGGCACACAGGGCCAACACCCGGCATCATGGTGTGGGGAGCGATCTCCTACACTGGCCGTACACCACTGGTGATCATCGAGGGGACACTGAATAGTGCACGGTACATCCAAACCGTCATCGAACCCATCGTTCTACCATTCCTAGACCGGCAAGGGAACTTGCTGTTCCAACAGGACAATGCACGTCCGCATGTATCCCGTGCCACCCAACGTGCTCTAGAAGGTGTAAGTCAACTACCCTGGCCAGCAAGATCTCCGGATCTGTCCCCCATTGAGCATGTTTGGGACTGGATGAAGCGTCGTCTCACGCGGTCTGCACGTCCAGCACGAACGCTGGTCCAACTGAGGCGCCAGGTGGAAATGGCATGGCAAGCCGTTCCACAGGACTACATCCAGCATCTCTACGATCGTCTCCATGGGAGAATAGCAGCCTGCATTGCTGCGAAAGGTGGATATACACTGTGCCGACATTGTGCATGCTCTGTTGCCTGTGTCTATGTGCCTGTGGTTCTGTCAGTGTGATCATGTGATGTATCTGACCCCAGGAATGTGTCAATAAAGTTTCCCCTTCCTGGGACAATGAATTCACGGTGTTCTTATTTCAATTTCCAGGAGTGTAGTTGGTAGTGACTTTAACTTACCCTCGGTGAAAATGTTGGTGAAAATAAATTTTTAAATCTGGAGGTCCGCATAAAACATCATCTGGAACTGCGCTAAACGCATCCTCTGAAAATTCTTTCGAGCAGTTAATTCATGAGCCCTAGCGAATAACAAACGGCAATGAAAGCACATTTGACGTTTTACCAACAGATAATCCTGAGCTAGTAACTAGCTTGAAAACGGACACAGCAATTAGTGCACACAGGTTATCGAAGAGAAACTGAATGTCGTAAGCCCCCCTATCTTCCAAAAATAAACAAAAAATATACTTGTTCAAAAAAGCAGATAGAAATTCACGTGACGCCTTCCTGAGAGACAAAATGCACTCCTTCAGATTAACAATGTAAGTGAGACCAGACGTGGCTTGAATTCAAAGAACTAGTATCGACAGCAATTGATAGACGACGTAGCTGATCCACCTTTGTATTCCAAACGGTTCAGAGCACTGTTGCAGAAACAGAGAAAGAAACATACCAAAACGAAACGAACCCAAAATCTCCAAGATTGGCGATATTTTACAGAGGCTCAAAATTTAACGCGTACATCAATGTGACATGCTTAGTTTCGACAGCGAAATTTTGTCTCGAAAACTGGCAGAAAATTGAAAGAGATTCTGATGGTATGTAAAGTATGCTAGCGGCAATATACAATAAATGCCTTCTCTGCGCGATAGCAATGGTAATACTACCGAAGACATTGCTTCAAAAGCAGAGTTACTAAACACAGCCTTCCGAAATTCCTTCACCAAAGAAGACGAAGTAAATATTCCAGATATCGAATCAAGAACAGCTGTCGAAATGAGTAAAGTAGAATATACCCGGAGTCGTGAAGGAACTTAAATTACTTAATAAAAGCAAGTGTTTCGGTTCCTACTGTGTACCAATTACGATCCTTTCGAGTATGCAGATGCAGTAGCTCCATACTTAACTATCATATACAGCCGCTCCCTCGACGAAATATCCGTACCCAAAACCGGAAAGTTGCACAGGTCACACCAACACTCAAGAAAGGTAGTAGGAATAATCCATTAAATTACAGGCCCATATAAATAATGTTGATATGAAATAGGATTTTGGAACATATTTTGTGTTCGAACATTATGAAGTAACTAGAGGAGAACGCTCTGTTGACACACAGCAAACACAGATTTAGGAAACATCGTTCTTGTGAAACACAGCTAGCGCTTTGCACACACCACGTGTTGAATGCAATTGACAAGGGATTTTAAATTGATTCCGTATTATTTCCAGATTTCCAGAAGGCTTTCGACACTGTATCACACAAGTGGTTTGTATTGAAATTGAGTGCACGGGAAATATAGTCTCAGGTGAGTGTATTCGAGATTTCCTATCAGAGGGGTCAAATCTCGTAGTAATTGACGGAAAGTCAACAAGTAAAACGGAAATTATTTTTGGCTCTCTGCTATTCTCTATCTATATAAACGATTTGGGAGACAATATGAGCAGCTCTCATAAGTTGTGTGTTAGATGATACGGGGGCTTGCCATGTTTTTCCAATTTACTTTCTTCGTATCTGTTGATGTATGTGATCTAAAGGGCTTTAGAAGTGGTTATGAAATTGCAATGGTGTAGCCGATGTATTTATATGAGTGACTGCTTTGTGTATTTTGCTAGTTTCTATTCGTTCTATAAAGAATTTTCTTAAATTGTCTACCTGTCCATAATGTAGGTTTTTTATGTCGATAAATCCCCTTCCTCCTTCCTTTCTGCTTAATGTCAATCTTTCTGTTGCTCAATGTATGTGATGTATTCTATATTTGTGACATTGTGATCGTGTAAGTGTATTGAGTGCTTCTAGGTCTGTGTTACTCCATTTCACTACTCCAAATGAGTAGGTCAGTATTGGTATAACTCAAGTATTTATAGCTTTTGTCTTGTTTCTTGCCGTCAATTCTGTTTTCAGTATTTTTTTTTTAGTCTTTGTCTGTATTTTTCTTTTAGTTCTTCTTTAATGTTTGTATTATCTATTTCTATTTTTTGTCTGTATCCTAGATATTTATAGGCATCTGTTTTTTTCCATCGCTACTATGCAGTCCCTGTGGCTATGCAATATGTAATCTTCTTGTTTAGTGTGTTTTCCCTTGACTATGCTATTTTTCTTACATTTGTCTGTTCCAAAAGCTATATTTATATCATTGCTGAATACTTCTGTTATCTTTAGTAATTGGTTGAGTTCTTGATTTGTTGCTGCCAGTAGTTTTAGATCATCCATGTATAGCAAATGTGTGATATTGTGTACGTATGTTCCAGTAATATTATATCCATAATTTGTATTATTTGGCATGTTGGATAGTGGGTTCAGAGCAAGACAGAACCTGAAAGGACTTAATGAGTCTCCTTGATATATTCCATTCTTAATCTGTATTGGCAGTGATGTGACATTATTTGAATCTGTGTGGATATTAAGTGTGGTTTTCCAATTTTTCAATACTGTGCTTACGAACTGTATCAATTTAGGATCTACTTTGTATATTTCCAATATTTGTAGTAACCATGAGTGGGGTACACTATCAAAAGCTTTTTGGTAATCAATGTATGTGTAGTGCAGCGAGCTATGTCACCTCTGCATCTACTATCAGTTGCTCTTTACATCCTCATGCTCCTTTGCAACAACCTTTTTGTTCTTCATTTATAATTTTGTTCTGTGTTGTATGTGTCATTAATTTCTGTGTAATGACTGAAGTTAATATTTTGTATATTGTTGGTAGACATGTTATGGGGCGATATTTTGCTGGATTTGCTGTGTCTGCTTGATCTTTAAGTTTCAGATAAGTTATTCCTTGTGTAAGTGTCTCAGGGACTGTGTATGGGTCTGCAATGTAAATGTTATACAATTTAGTTAGATGTGAATGTGTTGAGGAGAACTTCTTTAGCCAGAAATTTGCTATTTTACCTTATTCAGGGGCTTTCCAATTGTACATGGAATTAATTGCTTGGGTGACTTCATGTTGCAAAATTATCACTTCAGGCATTTGTGGTATCATCTTGTGTGTGCCTGTTTCTGCTTGTATCCATCGTGCATGTCTGTTATGTTGTACCAGGTTTGACCATATGTTGCTCCAGAAGTGTTCCATGTCTGTTATGTTTGTTGGATTGTCTATTTTAATGTGTGTGTTATCTATTGTCCGGTAAAATTTCTTTTGCTTTGTGTTGAGTGTTTGGTTTTGTTTCCTTCTATTTCCACTTTTTCTTGTATCTTCTAAGTCGTTTGGCCAATGCTTGTAATTTCTGCTTCTTTTCATCTAATTGCTTTATCGCTTCTTGTTGTGAGATTTTACCTACACTTTCTCGTTTTTTGTCTGATATTTCATTTCTTATAAATTGTGTTAGCTGTCCGATGTCTTTTCTCAGTTTTTCTGTTCTGATCTGTAGTCAGCGCTGCCATTCTGGTTTTGCCGGCCGGCGTGACCGAGCGGTTCTAGGCGCTACGGTATGGAACCGCGCGACCGCTACTGTCGCAGGTTCGAATCGTGCCTCGGGCATGGATGTGTGTGGTGTCCTTAGGTTAGTTAGGTTTAAGTAGTTCCAAGTTCTAGAGGACTGATGACCTCAGAAGTTAAGTCCCATAGTGCTGAGAGCCATTGGAACCATTTGAACCATGCTGGTTTTGTGGGTTTCTTCTGTGTGTTGGTTGGATCTTGTATCTGCCTAGTGTGTATATTTAGTGTAGTGAGTGCTTCTATACAAACCAGTAGTTGTAACTCTTCCATAGTTGTATTTTCATTTATTTTGTTGTGTATGAATGTGTTGATTGTTGTTATTGTTCTTTCGACTTGTGAGTTATTTGGTGGTCTATGCAAGAATGGTCAAATGTCTGTATTTGTGTCTTTGTATTCCATATCTGTCAGCTGAAATTTTTCTTTTATATCTAACATGTGTGTCACTTCGTGTTCAATTTGTGGTTGTTCCGGTGGCAGTCTTAAGATTTCGTTTTCCTCTGATAGTTTAATTGATGCGTGTTGTTCTTTGTTTGTTTGCTCTGGGATGTTTGAGTCCATTACTGTATTTTCTTCTTCTTCTGATTGTACATTATTTTGTTCCAGTATTTGTTGTACTTGTTGTTTGATGTTTTCTAATTCTGATTGGGATATCCTGTTATTTTTGATTACTACACGGATCTGATCAGCTAGCCGTTGATCTGTTAAAAATTTTGATTCTGGGTATCTGGTAATAAATGTTGCATATACTTGTGATCTGTATCCATTTGTGTTGGTTTCTAAGTTTGTTGCTTGATAATAACAGAACATGAGGTGTCAGTTAACTTCATTTGACCATCTCATCCTCTGTCTTTGTTTTCCTTCTAGAGTGGTTACAGGATCCTGCAAAACACCTCTATTTGGATTTAAATCATTTTCCGTGGGGATAGCAGTGCCGTTACCATTGTGGATGGGCATAGGGTTCAAGCGTCATCCCCGACCATGACAGTTCTTGTCCGAGGCTTCATTAGTTCTGTCCTGAACCAACTAATTACACTAAAAGGGGGGTTAGCCCTATTAGTGGTTTGTTCTTTTCGTCGCCTTTTACGACTGGCAGAACATACTGGAGGCCTATTCTTTTCCCGGGCCTCCATGGGGTTTATTCCATGGGGTTTATTATTATTATTATTATTATTATTATTTATATATCAAAATTACAGACCACCTGTAGTATCTGCCATCCAAGATGTAACGAAATAAAACCATTCAAGAGATAAGGTGCCAATGCGCTGTGCTGGGTTGTAAATGGATCTGAAGGCTCACGCCTAACCATCAGAAAAACTGGATATGAAGTAGAAGATAAAAAATTACCTATCCTACTCAGTCACATGTGGACCGGATGTGTGTCTCATACACACACCTGACAGTACCTAACTTGAGACATCTATCGAAACAACATAACGGAAGCAGGATCTGTTACATTTAAGATATAAATCGAAAAATAATATTGACAAAAATTCATAAAAATGTTGCATTTAACATTTCAATATTTGTTAGCAGGAAATATTCTATTTTCGAAAAATTACTTAACAGACCTATATTAGAAACCACATTGTATAATCAAAAATGAGAAAACAGTTTTGCTCAAAGACATAAAAGAAGGCTAGCATGAATGAAGTGTTGAGACAACATGTAATTCCACCCTTTACGCAACGACACAAATTCAGCACAATAGGCTGTAGGGTGGTAAGACTGGACCAAAGTAACACGTCAGGCAATCAACATCGCTAGTTGCACCGAACATTTTATTTGGTACCTTTAAACAAAACTTGACAAATAAAACCATCACATGTTTAAAACTACCACACATCTTTAAAAAATACCATTCAGGTGAAAATAAGTAACTTCAGTCTCATACATTCATAGAAACGCGGCACTTATGGCCTATTACAATTTACTGAAATGAGTTACATTTTATATACTCTAAATTGTAATGAAGCTGATGAAAAATTTACTAAATTTTTTTTAATGTACTCTTTCATTACGATGGTGATTGTTATTACCAAAATAATTCAGAGTTCAGACATCAATCATATACCATGGCACACAACACGTTTCTTAAATGGTAGGCACCACATAATGTAGCATATAAAATACAAAATTTCATGTGAGCAAACAAGCTCGTTAGATTCAACAACTCGGACGCTCGCCCGCTCAGGTGTTTCCAATACAGGCTCGACATGGACCCCAAGACGGCAGCAGCAACGGTCACGAATGAGCACGAGAATACCCCAGTACTAGTGGGTATCTACAACTGACTGACAACTGCCTTAAATAACTGGAAACACAATAACTCATTACAACACATCATCAGTTAAATTAATACATGAAATTAATTACAATATCGATCTACTGTCATCAAAGAAATTCTAGTACCTCCACCAATAAAATCAGTTTCAGGCTATTAAACACACAATAACAACTGGCCTCTCAATAACTGGTAAGAATTTAGGAAACTACTGATTTCAATATTATACATGTGTCTCTCAGACACAATATTAGTTCAAAAAGAAATGTAACAGTAATGTTACTACAATTCAGAGATAAATATATCCAGGTAAATATTTTATCTATATGTATACCAATAGCTACTGGCCTTCTTAACTCCGTGGTGTGATATAAGCACAGTAACCAGGCGGTACTTAAACAAAGGCCAGCAAACTGCTTTCAATGGCGGTTAAACCTTGACAGTAAGGGTCTACAACGGAATATCTCAGCACTCCAGCCCCTCATAAATGTTAATGATCACACCACATACACCTTAAGGGGCTCCGGAACGCCACGTACTTGCAATGTTAAAATAACGCTTATAAATTACATCTTTCCTCACAAAGTATTTGAGGTAGGAAGTTGAACTTTTTGCAGATTATTTATTGGAATATGGGCTACAACTTAACACAGGGATTTTACAAAATTTTAGTTCAGTTATTAAAGATGATTTTTTTTTCAATTGTAATGAAAATTCACAACATTTTTTTGCAATTTTTTATTTATATGTTCAAAAATATACAGTTTTTTGGAAAAAGGCTGTGTTAAATTATGCAGAAGGTACTGTGTAACATTTACTGGAAGTTTGAAACAAATATGTTTGGAAGATCCTTAGAAAACATGTAATTAGTATGAGAAAATAAAAGTTTTGGGAATCGAGCGACAAAGATTGGATTAACTTTTTAGTGCATTCCAGGTCCATAGGATGGATTATCTTCATCCTCTGCAAACTCCTCCTCCAGCTTCCTCTTGTTCCTCCTCCTGTTTACTCTTGCTTGTATTTCTAGACTCTTTACAGCCCTGTCTGCACCCCGAAGGCGTTCCTTGTCTAAAGCAAGCATCGCTCGTTGTTGTGTTCGTGGATTTTGCTACCATTTTCTTCAGTTGCAGTTAATGCAACACTGTTCCAAAAGGTGGTCATGTATGAACACTTATCACATTTCAGTTGTATTTCACTAGCAAGTCCTACGTGCTTTATTATGTAGAGTTCCAGACCAACTTCACTACAATGAATACATCTTACACAGTTTGAAAAAATTCCTTTGAGAACCGACATATCGAATATTTCATTCGCATCCGATTCGCCCATAAAACATTCATAGTTTTCACTCATTGAACCAAGCTTCTTCTGTGAAGTATTTTCTTTCCCACTTTGACTGCTATGGGCAGGTGTACTTGAGAGGTTAGGTTCACTCACTTGGTTATCGTCTTTATTGTTTACAGTAATAACACATACCTTTGGCTTTCCAGCATTTCTCCTTTTCTTAAAAGCCTTCAGAGGATTTCTAGTAACTTTACTTTTACTCATTATTATACTTCAACAAAACAGAGACTCAAGAAACAGAATTAATTACGAATATTTTCGAGATAACGACAGAGTAAATAAACATGAAACAATAGACAATCACACCAGCGATATATATTGAACCATCACAGGTTATCCACAACACATACTTTATCTCACATCACTAAAATGTACCTGATGAACACGGACGTTAATAATAACACCATTTGACAGCAGTTTAACAGCGCCACAGTGGGTCACGCCCATGTAGAACACATTTCAAAAAAAATTTAAAAATAGTTGTAGTCTTCGGAATTGAATAAATTATATATCTATTAAAAGGTAATAGTCTGCAGATTCAGAAAACGCAAAAAAGTAAAATTTGAACTTTTCATGATTTTGAGCCTTTCCGGAGCCCCTTAAAACATTACATATTAAACTAATAAAACTCAACACATTGAAGGCCAGACTCATAGGAGTAGCGACGGCTGCCCGTCAACTGCACACATCGCAGTAGTGGATTCAGACCACAATTTATCGGACAAGCAAAGTCCTTACCCTCTTGCTTGTTCGACGAAGCCAGTCGCTGCAGATCCTGATGCCAGGAGACATGAAGCAATCGCAAATAAATCACCAATGGCTTCCAATAAACGTCTCTTTCCACGCCCACGATATTTGCCCCTTTTAGACGTGCCCTACTTGCTGGATGACACCGTACCGGACCTCAGTTCCCAAAACACCGTTACTACTCGGCGTCCAAAAGCAAAATCACTCCCTCTTCCTCGGCTTTTCCTCTCGCTCCCCATCGGCCCGTTAGGTGGCGCCAGTGCACGCCCTGCGCACAACGCCGGAAAGCTGACCCTTACCGGCGGTGGGAATATCGCTGATCGGGCCACACGGCTCAATGAGTGAAAACATGGATTCGGTAGGGGGGCCAATAAGAGAAGACCTGTTATCAAAACGTCTCCATAATTACAAGAAATAATCCAACCTATCTGTAATTATAAAACCTTTACAAGGAATAGACGATATCAAAACTGGTTTGGTACCTTAGAGGCCATATTACAGTATTACAGAAGAATCTACAACTTGACCTAAATTAACTTTAGATTCGCATTGTCATTCTTTTGGATATTTTAGAAAGGGGAGGCATCACTAATAGAGAGCAATGCATTTAAGATAATGAAAAGTAATTATAAATGCCTAGAATTTATAAAAATGTGCATCATAATTTCTAGTAATAACAGACATGCATTTATGTGTACATAAAGGCCTACGTTCAATAAAGGTGCACACAAGAGACGATCAGTCCCAAAGACTTGAGAGTGGTTTATATTAAAAGAAATTACAAGACTCATGATAAATATAAAGCAATCTCAAAATTTTACATAAATAATATTAAAGTGAACTTTATGATTGACTAATGAAACCTCCAGTTCTAAAAAACTGAAAAAGATCAAAACTATAAAATTGCGATTTTAGATCAGTAGGTTTGGTATTATTGCTTATGAGAGTTCTATTCAATGTGAAGGTTTTATAATTGCAAATTGGTTCCATTTTCCACTGTAATCACAGAGATGTTTGGATATTGGGACTTCTCTTATTAGCCTCCACTACTGAATGTAAGTTTTAAGTATCTGTCTATGTTCTTCATGTTAGCGTTGTTTTAATCTCTCTGAACAAAACTGTGTTTTAACTTTTTTGAATATACAATATGGTATCTAATATACGCTTGTTAACTCATATTTTGCAAGTAGGTTATTTTATGGCAACAAATATTTAAATGTTAAATGCAGCATTTTTATGAATCCCAGTCAATATTTCTTAAACATAATAGGCTCTGGGTGTGGCATATATTTAGAAAGATATGTAAGGTTAGGTATTTTTCGGAGTATATATGTAACACCCATCTGGCCCACATCTAAGTAGCATAGGTGCTATGTTCATTTTTTATTTTCTACTTCACCTCCAGTTTTTCTGATGGTTAGGATTGAGCCCTCACATCCATTCTTGACCCAGCACGGGGCGTTGGTTCCCTATCTGTTGTATGATTTCACTTGGTTACGTCTTGTATGGCAGATCCTAGGGGTAGTCTGTATTTTTGATACATAAAGAATAATAATAATAATAATAATAATAATAATAATGTTAGCGCTGCTCCGTTCTGCCTTCTGTCTAGTATGTTCTGTACTCACGTTCATCAAACATAAAATAAAGTAAAGAGTTATTGGTAAGAAAGGTCACTTGCCCCCGCCCCACCTCTCCCCACCCATCTTTCACTGGGTATGTGGAAGTGAAAGTTTTAATCTCTATGCTCAAGAGGAATGCATCCTACTGTTACAATAAATTGTGGTACAGGATACACTAGCAGGTCCCTAACCAGTTTAACTCCAGAATGGGTATAGAGCGACGATACGTTTAGACAGAGTTAGTATAGTCTAATCAATACCAACTTAGCTTCGTGTAAGACGTTTTGGATAATGGCACCATGGGAAATCAGAGGATATTTTCAAGAAAGCCCATGGAAAAAAGCATTAAATTTTTTTAAAGAATTAAAGAACATCAGAGAATTCTGAGGTATCTGGCCAATCAGGGAGAAATATTTCCCACAAGAGACGTAGGGTGGCAAGAAACCGGTGTACACCTGCAGCACTGGGAACAAATTATAACATGTGCCTCTATTAGAAATCTGATCTACTCGTATGAGCAGTAAAAGTAAAGCGCTTAACTTTTAAGATATGCAGAAGGTTTCAAATTTTATTTCCCACAAAACAACTTGGAAATGCGATATGTTCTAGGGTTCAACAGAATAACACATATACACACATGCTTACATACCTTCTTCGCAAAGGAAATAGATTTTGCGTAGGTTTATTCAAGTATTGCCTAGGTTTATTCAAGTATAGGATGATAAATGATTCCTCAAGAAACTTTTAGCGTCCAGCAGTACAGATGAGGCTGTTCCTTGAAAAATGTAATCACCGAGTCCAGGCGCGCAAAGTAACTGAAATATTAAAACCACCGTACAAATTCTGAATACATATACCAGTTAAGAGTTAATAAGCCCCTCGCTAGTCTGTGTTCCACCAAGCGAATTGTCAGTGGAGCTCGTCCGTAACGGCAGGCGTCGAATTTTCCTTTCTGCAACTGGAACCTAATTTCACGCAAAGAGAAATTCTTTACTGCCAATATTTTGAAACGGCAGATTTTTAATTCAGTGGGCTGCCTCAAATGCATAACAATATTCACGCGTGGTAGTTGCCATCAATGAGTAACAGTAATGTGACGGCGTGACAGCGCGCTACTGCATCACGTACAAAACACACACACACACACACACATATATATATATATATATATATATATATATATATATATATATATATATATATATTCCCAATTAATTAATTTACTAGTCTAAGTGGGACTTCCGAGTACACAAAAATGTATTTCACAAATCGTAAAGGTAAGAGTATGTTCTCAGTGCACAAACTGAAACAAGGTAACGACTGTTTAATAATGCAGGGAAGGATGATAACTTTGAACCTGTAGTACCACTTACAGAAAAGATAACATTCACTCCTACAATCAGCTTTCATTCAACCAAAATTGAGGAACCAGTGAGGTTCCATTTCGATAGGTGCTTGGATATTTCGGCCAGCCTAAGCGTGGAGTAATCACGAATAAATAGTGCAGGAATTTGGAATGCAGTCCCTAAATAACCTAATCAGTCGGGTAGCATTCATCACGGTGTGCCGTACTCGGCACTACAGATACGGTGACCTCTCTGACTAAAGTGGGGCTTTATATGTGCCAGCGTAGCGATAGAAGGACGTGAGTGACTCGGTACAGTGACGGCAAGTAAGGAATAAGTGCGCATCTCGAAGGGGGATGCACGGTCAGCGCAGACAACGTATTTTTGACTGTAGACGGAAGGCACCGTGCACTGTCTTACTAGATGACGTCCTTGTGTATACTGGCTACTAATATTAAATGTAGGCCTTAATGTGAGGGAGAAAATTCCGAGAATGTACGTTTGGAGCACAGTATTGTACATTAGTTAAACATGTACTGCTGGAAAACCGGAAGAAAAGAATCGAAGCATTTGAGTTGTGATGCTACAGGCGAATGTTGAAAATCAGGTGGACCGATAAGGTAAGGAATGAGGGGTTCGACGCAGATTCGGAGAGGAAAGGAATATGTCGAAAACACTGACAAGGAGAAGGGACAAGATGATAGGACATTTGTGAATAAATCAGGGAATGACTTCCATGATGCTAGAGGGAGTAGTACAGGGCAAAAACTGAAGAGGAAGACAGAGATTCGAGTACATCCGGCATACAATTGAGGTCGTAGGTTGCAAGTGCTCCTCTGAGTTGAAGAGGTTGGCAGAGGATAGTTATTTGTGGAGAGCTGCATCAAGCCAGTCAGAAGATCTATGACTCACGATAGATGTGCTACCGCAACGCCCCTACATCCTTAACAAAAACTGTCACGTCCTCCGTTGCCTTGTCCGAGAAGGGATTAATCAGTGCGACGTTCGCCGGGTCATATAGAACAGAAGGTACCTTCAATCCAGACATACTTTCCGAGACTCCGATTGCGACTGATCATGGCTGTCTTTACGAGCAACTAACTCACTATTAAGTTCGAAATTTCTGTCCTTCATGCTCTCAAACTCCACTGTTAACGCTTGCAATTGCAGTGTTAAGGCAGAAACTGCATGTGCGGTGATAGTAAATATTTCACCATTTTGCTTACTCCACCTCCACCTTTGTGCAATCTGTTTTCTTAAAACAAGACAAAACACCAACTTCTATTCAACTCTGCTCAAAAAAATGCAAACAAAAATTAATTTCTACGGTGAATCGTCGCCTATCTCCAGCTACTAGACAGATGACCAGTACTCTTACATACAGAACAAAGAGCTGCTACAGCTCTGGTTCACGGCAACTCGCGCCTAGACAAATTGCAAAATGGTCATCTCGCTGGCACTAAGTTATAACATCCAATGTTACCTCTAAACAAAGATAAGTCCATGGATTCCTGTGGTTTCACAGAAGTACCTCTAAGCATCTTATAGCATAGCTCACACAACTAAGTCAGAGAACGAGAGAACAAATTTAATGTTACCAGTCGCTGATTATCTATCTCCACGACGCGCTACAAAGGTTTAACTCTCCACCGTTACGTGGATTTACATTTGTTAGTATGACATGCATGTGAGTGTGTTTTGTGTGATTTTTGGAGGAACATGTGGCACTATCTTCAGTGATCACAGGTTCCTTTCACCGCCGTAACACATCACATCTGTAATGTCGTATTCTGGAAACAAATGTAGCGCCGGGAAACTATTAGGTGAATGCATCACATAGCAGAAGAGAAACACTATCACAGAGTTCAAAGAATATTTATCGTATCAGTAATATAGCAGAATAAATTTTAAAGGATTCTGGTGATATTTGTTTTGAGGTGTTGAATAAATGCATTGGAAGAAATGTTTCAGTTGGTATACAAATCCGATTCTGTCAAGTTAATGTAGCTTAAACTTCATACTCGTTCATACAACAAGGTAATATGATGCAATCCTTAGGTACGATAATTATGTTCACTACAGTGGTAAAATTATACACAAATAACAATTTTGATTTGGATTCACGGACAGAAATAAAGGGCTGTATGTAGAGCGAGAGGATCGAAGGAGTGACTGGATGAGTGCAAACTTTCCAAAGCAGGGTTCTTAGCATTATATCTGTTACATGTAATAACTGCCTAAATGTTCGGGTAATACATTGGTTAATGCTTTAAAATATACGGATGGATGTACAGTTTGTGTCATTAGTTGATGTACATATAATTTCAAGCTGACACGGGTACAAGATGATACTGTGATGACTGGTAACAGTAAACTTGTTGTTTCATCTAATATCAATAACAATCAAGCAAAAGCTTAACTTGTAATTTTCGCATTTTAAGTAACAGAAACAAAATAGACTCACCGCACCACATTGTGTCGAGCTGGTACCTACGTCATTTGTCAGCGCCTCACTCACCACTCGCCAGAATCAAATGTCTCACGATGGACTCTTTCCGACGCACATCCTGACATCAAATTGTTACAACCCCCCGAGATCAGGAGTTGTAAAACGTCAGAACTACCGAGAGGTATGGTTTGGGATAGAAGGACGACTCACACCGAAGCGTGCAGAGAAACACAGGCAAGCATGTGTGATAGGTGGTACCTTTGACGCCAGTCGTTTCTCTGTTATTATTTAAGACCTCTGCGATCGACTCTGTATCGCCTGGCCGCGGTATTACTCTTTGGTCACTTTTCGGTTGTTTAAGTGCACGACGCAGTGGGCAGAGGAATGGTTTAGATCGGCTGGTTGGCGCTCCGGTGTGCAGTCTGGTTTGTCGGCGGTCGCTCTTTGGGCATACTCTGCCTCTTTGTGTCACGTGGGCAGTGGAGCTGCGGACGGAGATGTGTGTGCAGTCGGGAGCGTATACTGCCTCTAGTGAGAGGGCGATCGCCTCGTCTGTGCTGCTAAGCGATGTTAACACGTGAAAGTGGCTTTGGAATGTATCAGCCCGCAACCGGATACGCTGCAGAATCAGACGGTGGGAATTACTCAGGTTCTGCAGGTGCTGCAAATATGTATATTGAATTTCGTGCTGTTTGCAGTTACCAGCTCTCCCAGTGTTTGGACGCCCATGTTATCTGTTTCGAATTGACCTACTGGTGGACAGCTTATTGACCTGTGTGAATGACGTTTGCCTGGTTTGGACGCACTTGTGATATGGGCAAGGAGCGAATATCTAAATGCTTGTCTGTACACACCAAAATAACAATAGGTTCGATTTTCTGGCTGTCTGCTGGTATTAGGTAGTGTGTGCAGATGTAAACAAGCAGGGGCTTAATGATGAAAAATTTGTTATGTGCTAGAGTCCTGTCGTATTGTAATTATTGAGTGCGTGTTTATGGAATGTATATAATATAATTAATCGACTCTACGGTTAGGTTTTCAGTTACGTTTTGAGAGCGTGATTTAGCACTATGACCAATCTCTTATATATTTGAGTATATTATTACTTCCTGCTCTGGAAGTAATAAGCCTGTCTGCACACATTATTGATGACAAAGTAGTGGAGATATTTAAAGTGGTTAGTTCTGAATGTGAAGGGCTTATGGGTCAATTGTGGCCGTATTCCTGTTTCGAAATTATTCTAATGATTTAAGGATTATGTTACTCTGGATACTGACCAGTTACTGTGTAGTTTTATGTTGTGGTTTCAGTGGTATAATCAGCGGTGCGCGTCGTCCGTTGTGGCTGCTCGTTTAACTGGGGGACGGCGCCTTGGCGGCGGTCAGTTTGAATTGGAACCGACAGCGCAGTATCTGTGTTTATCAGTAGATTCCAGTTCTTAGGCGAATTTAAGTTGAGTATTTTATTATTTGTTCCTGATAACGCCGCGGCGATCGTCTTTCATTCTTCACCGTTCCTTTCAACTTTCATTTGAGCTCTTTCTGAGTTGTAATATCCGACCACCTCTTCTGTGCCATTACTTATCACTGAAATATTGTAATACATGAAAGATGCCTCTCATTGTACTGGGCATTTAATACCGTATTCAGAAAGAGAAATTGTGAGATGTTTCTGCTGTTATATCTTAAAAGACGTCCTGCTATTGTGGAAGATTTTCTCAGTAAACGATTTATTGTTCATATGGTTCTTAAGATTTACGTAAAGAGGGTTTCAAAGTTATTTCTCGTTCGGGCTGGGCTTTGACGCCCGTAGACATTTTGTCTCTTTACTAATATTTCAAAGTCTGAGCCACCGAGGGCACAGATGAATAGCGCCACTGAAGGGACTTATCCCTTGCATGCCTCCCGCGAGACCCACATTCCCAACTATCCACAATCTAAATACGTAATGTACCTAATAGATATTTGCCCATCCACTCATTACTTGCGCACACTAAGGTGACGATTCCCGTAAGAGTTCGGGCAACCTGTGCGCATTCACACAGACGAAGGTCAATGGCCGGGTAGCCATTTAACTATATACGAAGATAGTAACTTTTCTCGAAAGAACATATACCATTGATGACCGTGGAGCTTCTCTAGAATAAATGATAATTAATTGAAACCCTCAGCTGCCCTTAGTGTGCGTGAGTAACGAGTGGACGTGCAAATATCTATTAGGAACATTACGTATGTAGATTGTGGATAGTTGGGAATGTGGGTCTCACGGGAACCGTGCAAGGGATAAGTCCCTGCAGTGGCGCTATTCATCTGTGTCCTCGGTGGCTCAGATGGATAGAACGTCTGCCGCATAAGCAGGAGGTCCCGGGTACGAGTCCCGGTCGGGGCACATATTTTCAGCTGTCCCTATTGAGGTATTGCAACAACATCTGTCAGCAGCTGAGGGTTTCAGTTCATTTATTCTAAAAAAGCTGCACGGTCATCAATGGTATCTGATCTTTGGAGAACAGTTACTATCTTCATGTACAAATAGGTATGTTATTCTGGGGTAACAGCAGCTTGCTGTTGTTATGCAATTGCTAAACAAAATCTGTTGGAAATTTCAAGCCACAGTTTGTGTTTGATTGGTAATTATTGCCTTGTCGTTATTGAGTTGAAGTAACGTTGAGCGTGTGTCCCACGTCTCAGTGTCATTGACTTAATTACAACGAAGATACACAGCCCACCTTACGCTGAACTCAGCGATGGTGCAGCGCGTGGATGAGCTCATCGCGAATGCTGGAATCTGCAGCTTCGGCGTCCAGTCGCCCATCTTTGCGGATGTAGCGATTCAACTCGCCCCATGGCTAAGTGGCCGCTGTGTGCGTTAACTGTGCCCGTGGCCCGCAACACGGCTGACTGCTCCCTCAAGTGCAATTCGTGGGCCTCATGTAGAGCGCCGAAGGACAAAAGCCGACTGCCATCGTTGTAGCGAGCCTCAGCAGCTCCCGCTTTCCGTCCAGGACAGCTCGATCAGTGCCCGCAGATAACTCTCCACCCCGAGGGCTGCGAGGCCCGCATCTCGTGGTCGTGCGGTAGCGTTCTCGCTTCCCACGCCCGGGTTCCCGTGTTCGATTCCCGGCGGGGTCAGGGATTTTCTCTGCCTCGTGATGGCTGGGTGTTGTGTGCTGTCCTTAGGTTAGTTAGGTTTAAGTAGTTCTAAGTTCTAGGGAACTGATGACCATAGATGTTCAGTCCCATAGTGCTCAGAGCCATTTGAACCATTTAGGGCTGCGAGTTCGCGGCCCGGTGCCGCCCCTGCGGACGGCAGGTTGGGGTCCGGCCGGACGATGCCGCCCAAAGAGCTGAGGCTAGCACTAGCAGCCCTCTCCCTCCTTGCGCTGGTGTAGCTCCGGGGTGCGACGCGCCACGCCACAGCAATGACACGTCCGTGCAGCGGAGATTGGAGGTAGCTTCAGTGATCCTTTGCCAGAAGGTCGTCGTGTTTGTCCTGCAATCTAAACAATCGTCGTTCTCGCCGGTTCTAGATGTTGACAAAATGGCGACACGAGTGTCAGTTTGAGCCTCCGGGCTCGCTTACTTATACGTCTCTTCTGTACGCCTCTTCCAGAGGAAGTGACAGGTGGAGTGCTCTTTAATAATTACGTCAGGTTTCCTCAGCCCTCTTGGGCCACAGTATCCACCGGGGCGTGCTTTCGTATCGGGGTTCCGTAAACCTGCCACGCAGAATCGTTTGCAAAATATCAACATCGCCCTCTCGTGCCGTCCGATGTTCCTATCGGTGCGTTTACTGCTGCCTTCCAGCCATAGATGCGCGAGATTTACAACAGTATCCCAAATCCACGCCTGTATTTGCCGTTAGGCTCACCTTCATTATTGTAGAAGTTTTTTCCTGTTTTTTTTTCAGTGGTAGCCACTGCCGATAGAGCATAAAAACATTTATAACGTATTTACTGTTTCTGGTGATTAATGTTGAGCGTGCCCTTGGCCCACACGTTAGCGAAATATTGCAGTGCTTTTTCTATACTACGTTCTTTCAGGTGTGCTATGTGATATCTGTATACCGTATGAAGGACTCGGAAACCGATCAGAAGAGTATTAGCATATAACGAAAGACACCTGGAAACTGAACGAATATTCCGTAGAGAAAAAATCATTTCTAATAATTTTGGTTAATAGTAATGATTTAAAATTTTGATCTGGCTGCCAGATGAAGTAGGCAGTGCTCACTGCTGGTGCAAGATACTGATGGTTAGAAACCTTCATTGTGGTACCACTACCTACGTTTATGATGTAGTTTTGCGTTTAAAAAAGCAACGATAATAGAATTATCAGGTGTACGGATACATTACTTAAAGATTGGGACTGTTATTTGTAAAATAATTTCAGTTCATCCAGTTTACCTGATTCTATTGTGAGTAACTGTTTACTGAGTTCAGTTGATTTTTAATCCATTTTAATAATATTAAGCTCTTAGTTGTTTTAACAATTGTCATGTGTCGGCATAATAGTTTATCTTACCAGATGTTGATGATGAAAGGCAGTTGTTCTATAGAATTTTAAGAAGTCTGTTTTACGTAATGTATCTGTCATTCAAACAATCGTTTACCCTCGTTTATAATCTACAGATCCCAACGTTTCTGCACAACGGTAAGTTCTTGAAATGATCTCACCCGCTTTCGTCTCGCTGCAGAACCTCCGATGCAGCTCGAACCATCCAGTCGAAGCCAGATTACCTTCTAGCACGAATAGAACCGAGCTCGGAAAAAATTACTAGCGTAATGGTGGAAGCACGATCGAACAACGAACACCTCGTGGCTTCTAAGCTGTGAAAACTTCCAATTGGCTGACAGCCACACTGACCTCATAATTATGATGCACAGTGGCCACACGAAGAAGTTGCTCAAACAGCTTACTGCGATTATCGGAAGCTGAATAAAGCAGTGACACGCAAAGTATAGCAAAGACGACGTCGCAAAAATTGTAGGTGAAACAAAATTGCCAAAAGAATAGGCTACATTCTCTATCAAGAACGTCTCTGAAGTTTCATTGTCAAAATGAATCACACACAGTTAAGAAGTGATATAGTTTGTAACCACTCTGTGTCGAGGCAGTGTGAACTAATAAACAAAAGAGAACAAGATAGTTCAAACAGAAAGTGCACGAATCCAAAGCCATATCGTTATAACTGTTAACCACTTCTTTCAAAGGAGCAGTCCAGTAACAATCCTTGTTCACATGTTACGGCAGATGTACTCCATCTGTCAGGTGATGTCACAGGTTGCTAGAAGTTTCGAGTTTAAGCTGCACGGTCAGTGCTGGCCACACCCTTTAGAGCACCCTGGCACAGTGCGGGTTGCAGCGCCCTATCTGAACCTCCTAGCGGTAATGCGATATTGTGTTCTTCTCCTAGCACTGGTAGGATTTTGCGGTCTCCTTATAGGCGTCCGTGTCGTAACCCGAGTCACCGTACGATGGGAAACTAGACTCTCGCTAGACATTCACAGACACATATTGGTAAGTGGAACCGAATCTGATCTCCTTTCTTTATTCAGAGATATACTTCTTTTTCCCAGTCTTCTGACTGGTTTGATGCGGCCCGCCACGGATTCCTCTCCTGTGCTAACTTCTTCATCTCAGAGGAGCACTTGCAACCTACAACCTCAATTATTTGCTGGATATATTCCAATCTCTGTCTTCCTCTACACCTTTTGCCCTCTACAGCTCCCTCTAGTACCATGGAAGTCAATCTCTCATGTCTTAACAAATGTCCACATATTCCTTTCCTCTCCGATTCTACGTAGAACCTTCTCATACCTTACCATCTCATATCTTACCTTATCGGTCCACCTAATTTTCAACATTCGTCAGTACTACCAAATCTCAAACGCTTCGATTCTCTTCCGTTCCGGTTTTCCCACAGTCCATGTTTCACTACCATACAATGCTGTGTTACAGACGTATATTTTCAGAAATTTCTTCCTCAAATTAAGGCCCATATTTGATATTAGTAGACTTCTCTTGATCAGGAATGCCTTTTTTGGCATAGCTAGTCTGCTTCTGATGTCCTCCAATGCTTATTTTAATACCTAGGTAGCAGGATTACTTAACTTCATCTACTTCGTAACCATCAATCCAGATGTTAAGTTTCTCCCTGTTCTCAATTCTACTACTCCTGTTCTCATTTATACTACTTCTCATTACCTTCGTCTTCCTTCGATATACTCTCAAACTATACTCTGTACTCATTAGACTGTTCATTCGGTTCAGCAGATCAAGTAATTCTTCTTCACTTTCACTCAAGATAGTAATGTCTTCAGCGAATCGTATCATTGATATACTTTCACCTTGTATTTTAATTCCCCTCCTGAAACTTTTCTTTTATTTCCATTTTTCCTTCCTCGACGTACAGATTTAACAGTAGCGGCGAAATGCTACATCCTTTTCTAATACCCTTTTTAATATGAGCACTTCGCTCCTGGTCATGCATTCTTATTATTCCCTCTTGGCTATTGTAAATATTGTATATTGCCTGTCTCTCCCTATAGCTTACCCCAACATCTTACACCATTTTACATTGTCGAACTCTTTTTCCAGGTCGACAAATCCCCTGAACGTATCTTGATTTTTCTTTAGTCTTGCTTCCATTATTAACCGCAACGTCAGAATTGCCTCTCTCGTGCCTTTACCTTTCCTAAAGCGAAACTGATCGTCATCTAGCATATCCTCAATTTTGTTTTCCATTCTTCTGAATATTATACTTGTAAGCAATTGGATGCATGAGCTGTTAATCTGATTGTGCGATAATTCTCGCATTTGTCAGCTGTTGCCGTCTTCGGAACTGGGTGGATGATACTTTTCCGAAAGTCAGATCGTGCGTCACCAGACTCATACATTCTACACACCAACATGAACAGTCGTTTTCTCCCTCTTCCCCCAATGATTTTAGAAATTCTGATGGGATGATATCGATCCCTTCTTCCTTATTTGGTCTTAATTCCTCCAAAGCTCTTTCAAATTCTTAATAAATTACTAGATCCCCTACCGTTTCTAAATCGACTCCTGTGTCTCCTTCTATCAGATCAGCCCCTCGTAGATGCTTTCAATGTATTCTATACATCCATCCGCTCTCTCATCTCCATTTAACTGTGGAATTCCCGTTCCACTCTTATTGTTATCACCCTTGCTTTTAATGTCACCCAATGTTGTTTTGCCTTTCTGTATGCTGAGACAGTCCTTCCGATAGTCATTTCTTTCTCCATGTCTTCACATTTTTCCTGCAGAAATTTCGTCTTAGTTTCCCTGCAGTTCCCTTTTTTTTCATTCCTCAGCGACTTGGTTTTCTGTAGACCTGAGTTTTTCGGAACATTTTTGTACTTCCTCATTTCATCGATCAGTTCAATTATTTCTTGTTTCCCATGTTTTCTTCGCAGATACCTATGTTTTCCTTCCCAACTTCTGTGATGGCCCTTTTTCGAAATGTCAATTCCTCTTCAAATTTACTGCCTACTCAGCTGTTTCTTATTGCTGTATCTATAGCCGTAGAGAACTTCAACCGTATCTCGTCATTCCTTTGTACTTCCGTATCCCACTTCTTTGTATTGATTCTTCCTGACTAATGTCTTAAATTTCAGCCTATTCTTCAGCATTACCCTATTGTGATCTGAGTCTATATCTGATCCTGGGTACGCCTTACAATCCAGTATCTGATTTCGGAATCTCTCTCTGAGCATGATGTAATCTAAATGAAATCATCCCTTATCACCCGGCTTTTTTTTCCAAGTATACCTCCTCCTCCTGTGATATTTGAACAGATTATCCGCTATTACTAGCTGAAACTTGTTACAGAACTCAGTTAGTATTTCTCCTCTCTCATTCCTTGCCCCAAGCACATATTCTCCTGTAAACTTTTCTTCTACTCCTTCCCCTACGACTGCATTCCAGTCCCTCACGATTATTAGATTTTCTTTCCCCTTTACATTATTATTCTTTCAACATCCTCATACACTCTATCTCTTCATCTTCAGCTTGCGACGTCGGCATGTATACCTAAACTACCATTGTCGGTGTTGGTTTAATGTCGATTCTGATAAGAACGACCATGTCACTGAACTGTTCACAGTAACACACCCTCTGCCCTACCTTCCTATTCATAACGATCCTACTCCCGTTATATCATTTTCTGCTGCTGTTGATATTACCCTATACTCACCTGACCAGAAATCCTTGATTTTCCACTTCACTTCACTGGCCCGTATTAGACCTAGATTGAGCCTTTGCATAGCGCTTTTCAGGTTTTCTAGTTTCCATACCATATTCGAGCTTCTGACATTCCACGCCCCGGCTCGTAGAACATTACCCCTTCGTTGATTATTGAATCTTTTTCTCATAATACATAATAACCTCCCTCTTGTCAGTCCCCTCCTGGAGGTCCGAATGGGGGACTACTCCGGAATCGTTTATCAATGGAGAGATCATCATGACACTTCTTCAGTTACAGACTATGTCCTGTGGATACAAGTTACGTGTATTTACTGCAAGGGTTTTCATTGGCTTCTGCCTCCTCATGCCGCTGATCATTGCTGATTCTTCCGCCTTTAGGGGCAGTTTCCCACACCTAGGACAAGAAGGTGCCCTGAACTTCTGTCCGCTCCTCCGCTCTTTTTGACAAAGCTCTTGGCAGAATGAGAGTGACTTATTATGCCAGAACTCTTCGGCAGCCAACGCTGATTATTAATCAAAATATAAGCAACGTCGCGATGTGAACCCGGGACCTAAAACAATTTGTTTATGAATCAAAGACGCTATCTCTGGACCACGGCGTCCAGTCTACGTTGTAAGTAGGCTGTTTATGTTTTCTCTATGTAAGTAGGCTGTTTATGTTTTCTTATTGGCAACGTTACGTAGCGCTCAATATGAAAATCACTGGCTGTGCTGTGTGCAGTCTGTGGCTGCTTTGCATTGTTGTAATACTCGCCATTGTAGTGTTAGGCAGCTGGCTGTGAACAGCGCGTAGCGTTGCGCAGTTGGAGGTGAGCCGCCAGCAGTGGTGGATGTGGGGAGAGAGATGGCGGAGTTTTGAAATTTGTCATGAACTGCTATATTTATATATGATGATATCAAGGTAAATACATTGTTTGTTCTCTATTAATATGTTTCATTTGCTAGCTATCCCTATCAGTAGTTAGTGCCTTCCATAGTTTGAATCTTTTATTTAGCTGGCAGTAGTGGCGCTTGCTGTATTGCAGTAGCTTGAGCAGCGAAGATTTTTGTGAGGTAAGTGATTTGTGAAAGGTATAGTTTAATGTTAGTCAGGGCCATTCTTTTGTACGGAATTTTGAAAGTCAGATTGCGTTGCGCTAAAAGTATTGTGTGTCAGGTTAAGCACAGTTGTATAAATTGTTCAAAGGGGAAGTTTCATATGTCGACCCTTAGCCAAGGATACCTCACTGGAATCTTCTGATTTTTTGTTGTAGTTTGTGTAATTAGTGTAGATTTTGTTTATTGCTAGCGCGTAATTGTAGAGAAAATCTCCTTTGTAGTTGCAGACTTTCATTGTTGTACAGTAAAACAGTTCTGGCATGCATGTAGATTTGCACCAAGTATTTCGCAGCTGCAATTAACTAGATATTATTTTCAGTGCTATGTTAATGTGTTCTCTTATTTTTGGTCTTCAAATTGTGTTTTTCTGTGTTGTCGTGTGAAATACTGTGACAATAATAGCGTGTGAAAAACGTAATACTAGGCTCCAAAGTAAACTGAGAAATGACAGTGAAAATGAAAGCAGTGTGTTAGCGCCGCAGAGTAATGAATTAACTAATGTTCAAAGTAGTAATTTGGTAATTGCGCATAGGGAAATGGAGCGGGCGGCAAACAATGGTGTAGACAGTGAAACAGGTAGTGAACAGGGAAGCGTTATCGATCGATTGGTCGGCAACAGCTCGCCTCAGGAATCGCGAATGACAGAACACAATATCGCAAATACTGTAGATTCAAGTTTTGGGTCATCACCGTTTTCTCAAATAAGTCAAGACACATTTTCTGCTTGTCAAAATGTGAATGTTGCCGGTGCAAATGCACTGCCGAAAAGCGTAGAGAAACAGATTCCAGACACTAATACATTATTATTGCAATTAATGCAACAAATGGAACAAAATCAGAGACAAATGGGACAAAATCTTAAAAAGTTAGACACAATGGAACAACACCAGAGACAAACACAGCAACAGTTAGACGCAATGGAACAAAATCTTCACACCACGCTTGAACAAACACGTGAAGATTTAACTACTGAGTTACATAACATTTAATCGAAATGTCAAAAAGTCTGTAATGACGTAAAAACACAAATTTGTGAGCATTTTCAACCTATTTTTTCGCGGCATGAAAATGTATTACAGAATCACGAAGCAGCCACAAAAGAACTGCAAACCATTGTTCATGAAAATCATGAGACCTTGTGGGCTAAAATTGACTCAGTTGCATCTACCGATTCGGTTACGCAACTTGCAAAAACTCAGGAAAACTTTAAGGACACAGTAGATATTCTGAAACTTGGTTCAGAAAAACACACTGAAGAAATAAGTACACTATCGGAGAAAGTAGCCGAACTTTCGGATCAGGTCACTAACTTATCTACAAAGGTAGATGATGATCTGAATGACACAAGACCCGTAGCCTTCACTGACACAGAAGAGTATGAACAAATCAGAAAATTCAAACAAAATCAGAATCAAATTAATACACAACACCAAAGAGAAATCCGGGAAGTACAAGATCAGCTGACACAGGTAATACAAGAATTACGTATTTCAGAGGACACTCGCGCTCCAACACGGGAAGAGGGACTTAGAAACACGGAAAAGCCGCAAAATAATAACACAGGGCATTTCGGAAGTTATGAAAGAAATTGGCAATGTGCACCGAATTTTGAGATGGAACGGCCGACACGACCTAACAATGACCGATATGCGACTCGCCGACATGACGATTTTGACTATAAGCTGTTCATTACTACACGTAAATTCAAAACATTTAAGAATTCTGGCAACGACATTCATCCACAAGCATGGCTCCATCAATTCTCTCATTGTTTTCCTCCCAACTGGTCATTGGAGCACAGATTAGAATTTATGTGTGGCTACTTAGAGAATGAACCAGCTGTAAGAATGCGATCGGTCATTCACGATTGCCACAGTGAAGGAGAATTTTACCATGCCTTCCTCTCAGCATATTGGTCTCAAGCCACACAAGACCGCGTAAAACATGGCATCATAATGATGAAACATTTCGAACAATCTGAATTCTCCAGTCTTGTGAAATATTTTGAAGACATGTTGCACAAGAATCAGTACCTGTCAAACCCATACAGCCCCTCAGAACTCATCCGCATTTGCTTAATCAAATTACCTGAACATTTACGACATATTATTTTGGCAGGACGTTGCAAAGACGACATTGAAGCTTTTCAGGGACTGTTACAAGAACTGGAAAGTGACACTGACAATCACGGAACACAGGAGCAGAACAATTACAGATCACATCAGTCGCAATTCCGCGATGAAAGAAATAATAACTGGACGCGACAAGGCTATTCTTACAACGTAAATCGTGACCAAAACAGACACCACCCGTATGATAACCGTTGGCAGAGTAAAAATAATTACAGAGAAAGATCGCATTTCCATAGTAATGACTATCACAGAGACAGCCATAGAAACAGACAATATGGGAACCAAAATAATTATTATCAAGGGAGACAGAATAACTTCAGACGCAACAGTTCAGCCCGCAGGTACGATTCAGGGAGAAATTCTCCACCATTTAACCGACAAGAAAGAAACTACAGGAACTACCGACATGACGACAGACGATGTGATCGTAACGACAGACCTGAATTGCATCAGAACTGGCGAGCTTCAAACAGAGGAGGGCCCTCTCGACAAAGTGAATTTGTAGAAGTTAGGTCTCCTAATCCCAATAACGACGCGCGCCAACAAAGAGACAGACAATGACTCGCACAGCAGGCAGCCGCGTGCGCCCGCTAGCTCCGAGAGAAATAACATAAGACGCTAGCCTTGAGAAAAATTTTAGCATTCTTTACCGATGTATACAACATGATAATTGCTTTGAAGTTGAAACTCTGCGTACTAGGAAGAGTAAAGGTTTACACCACATTTCACATGTAAAACCATTTATTGAGAGATAATCTGCTTTTTAACTTTGTCTTTGCCATAAAACTTTTCAATTGACGCTAGTAGTACGCTTTGTCACACTGAGAAACTGTTAACATGCAACAATGTTTTGAAGTTAAATATCCAGTCAAGAACCAAGAGAACTGATTTAAACAGAAATTAAGAATGCATTGTTATAGTGAACTGACGACACATCGTTATTGTGTGTGTACATTCTTGCTTGTTAGTTGCACGATTACGTAACGACTATAAGGCTCACATACTTAGAACATTTACCAGTACTGCTAATGAGATTTTAATGCAACATTTTGGTGTATTTGAAAATACATTCTGAATTTAAAGTGCTTTCTGAGAGATACCAGATGACACAGAGGTTAGTTTATGTGACAGCTACACGATTTTTATCACGACGCTACTAATGAGTGACAATTTACAATGTTGCTTTTGCGGTGTATCTGTTTTATATCTGCACAGTTTTCTGAATTCTTCTAGGAAGAAAAACATGTTTTAGTAGTAACTTTTGTGGTATAGCAACAATGAGACAGCCTTTTTCGTGGCATAACAATACGTTACTGTACAGTACTTTCTTCATTACAACAATAAGCGTAATAACTACGATATCTATACGCAAAGCATTTCACTTTTGTGTATTATGAGGTAAGTACATTGGCTTCTGCAGAACTTAGCTTTCGGAGGAAAATAACTACGACACTTCCACAGAGATTATCTTACAACAAGATGCACATTTAGCGCTACAGGACACGCATTTGAGTGATTAATTTTGTACTTTAAAAACTTATTTTTTAAGATATTTGAAGTACAATGATACGAAGTTTTTCCATGATACATTTCATTCCATTGCTGTTATCTGTAACACCTGACAGTATAATTACATTAATCCTCAGGGGGGTACACGCTTGCTTTGTGTACCATGTGTTTGGCAAGCACAAGGAGCCCTAGCTAATATGGTATTTGCTTATACAACTTTACACATCGGTACCATATTTCTCTAACACAGAATTACACAGCTATCTGATTATTTGACAGAGAAACAAACATTCTTTTTACTATGTCAGTGACACATGTTTACGCAATTACACAGTTGGATAACTTCACACTTATGAAATTGTATTTTGTCTGTACTTTGTGAAATGCTCATATTTTTTCGGAACCATTGTGATACTATGAGAGCTTTGAATGATGTATTTGGTATGGGATCATGATTTTTAAAGTACGTTTGAGGCAGATGACACTTTTGACATGAGCAGAGAATTTTTTTAGGTTTTGAAATTATTGCAGAAAGCTACGACGTTTTTGAGATTTGACTGAGGTGTAATGATATTTTTTACGACGACAATGTGTATTATGCTGCTGAGGTATGTTTATGATTAATAAGCTGGTGCTATATAAGGAATTTGGTTATGCTATGTATTTATTATGATGAAATATTGAAGTGTCGTCGCAAGGTTGACGTGTCGACGAATATAAATATGTGTAATAAGGTAAGGAGTAATGAATAGTGATTAGGGACTCTGACTTATGGAATAGGATGTTGGAAACCAAGAATCGTACTTTAGAATTATGAAATGTGAAATTTTGTATATATGACTGTCACTGTAGCGGAAACTGCTGTCGTAAATATTTCCGTACGAAAGTTAAGTGACCACCTGCACATAATGCGTCGTGGGCACCCAGGTGTGTCAGACGCCTGGAGAACAAGCCATTAGTGTGAGTGCCTCGTCAGAAGCACAGGTAGAAAAAAAAGAAAGGGAAGGCCATTGTCCGCGCTACTGACATCTCCTTGTTGAAAGCATACTGTGGAGCTCGTAATTTATGATATTTACTGAAATGCCTAATGAAACGATGAGAAACATTTCACAGCTATTGCCTTGCTAGTTAAGAAAAATGCCATATGGCTTGCTTTATGTATTTATTTACACATTTTGTTTAATATCAAGTTTCTAGCTGCACTGCAGCATTGGTTAAAATAAAATTTTATAGATGTACTAATATAAATATTTTCTGTCTACAGATCGAGTATATAATAATTTTTTTCAAAAAAATGAGGGAGCACAAAGCGACATTTACCTTCACAGGAACTGCATTCATAATTTTCTTTTCAAGTACTTGGTAATTTCTTTTGTAGAATAAATTGTGATGCATCACTCTAATGTTAAGATGTGGCATAGGTATTAGACATGGCCATTTTAGTGTAATATTTTTTCTGCTTGCGCTATGTCATGTTTAGGTATAAGTTGCTGCT
Organism: Schistocerca americana; assembly: GCF_021461395.2. Taxonomy (NCBI): domain Eukaryota; kingdom Metazoa; phylum Arthropoda; class Insecta; order Orthoptera; family Acrididae; genus Schistocerca; species Schistocerca americana. The sequence goes on along the minus strand of NC_060119.1, from coordinate 603,113,252 downwards.
GTTTGCCAGGCATAGTGTTATTGAATTTGACTTTTGCTAATTTATACTGTAGCTTGCTTTGCAATTTTCCATTCTTTTCATTGCTGTTTATAATAATTGTTTTACGTGCCGCTGCATTGCCTCGTCCCTTAGTTTAGCATCTGAGCTCAGTAGATTTAAGTTAGCTTAAGAGGGGGTAGACTATATAAGAACCTAACTATGGAGAATAGGGAAAGAATGCTTTGAAAGTTATATGAAAACGATTTGGGCCTAAATGAGTATTGCACAATGAGCCATATTTCTTTTGAAAGAAATATGGTTAGAATACAGAAAACAGGTTTAGGTAGGATTTTCTTGGAAATAAATGTTGAGGTAAGAAATGTGTGAACATATAAATACAGAAAGCATGCTTAGGTAGAATTTTTTTGGTGGAAGCAAAGGTTGAAATAAGACGAAAGATCTATGGAATGAAGTTTTGGGATGGACTGCAGTACCAAATGTTACACTGAAAACGAACCCTGTCCTTTCCTTTTGTGTTATCCCAGTATGTATTTGTGTACCCTTGTGTATTTGTTTTCTTCCTGTCTCTGTGTAGTTTCATAGAATTTTTTTCTCTTTTAATATTAAGCTACATTCACTATGATGAGGAATACTGTTATCCTCAAATACAATTGGCATTAATAATGTGTTATTTACTTTGTAAAGATGTTTAGACATTATTTATTCTGTCTTGTGTTAATGCTCATGTGTGAAGTTGATGTTTCGAAAGTTATTCGATCTTTTATGTATGTACTCATGTCATAATTCCTGTAACACTGATGTATATGTTTATTTCTATTCTGTTGTAAAGCCGGTACTACAAATGTTATCTGTATTGTTATGTTTTTAATGATGTATTTTGTACCTTTGTTATTGTATTCTTATGTTATAAAATTGTAATTGTCACCAGTTCATGATATTATTAACTTGTTAGTTACATTTCACTGCACACGTTTCTGTTGGTCATAGTATATGGACAATATGTGAGAAGTAGGGACTGATAGTGTTTGCACGTGTGTTAATGATTCAGCAAGGGACTGGATAACAGCATTGCTGGATCTAAGGACAATTTCAAAAACTTTGTGAGTGCACAAGTGGTGGTTTATGGACTTGCTATATTCTCCGCAAGACTCTTTGATGGTGAATGTGCACCTGCACAATCGCAACGGATGGCTGTTGGCCATCTCTACAAGGACTACAGTGGGTCTGCATCTTTGATGGCCCACCATTACCATTATCTCTACAAGGACTACAGTGGGTCTGCACCTTTGGTGGCCCACCAATACCGTAATCTCTACCAGGACTACAGTGGGTCTGCTCTGTGATGACCTACCTACCAATATTCTTCCAAACTTCGAATGACTCTGCTGTGGGTTTGCTCTGTTGTGGCCCATTACCTGTATGCATGTCAAGAGTCAGCACTGTCTTTCCGTTGGAAGGACAACACTACTTCTTCAAGACTGCATGGAAATCCACTACTTCTGTGTGCAATTTCTTTTACTAATGAGACTTTGTGAAAAAAAAACCTGTAATTACTGTTATGATGAATGGTCAGGACTATCTTTATGGACTGTGAGAAAATTTTAGCTTTTGACCAACATTGTATCAATAAGTGTGTGCATTTGATTTCTTTGTTATTGTAATTATGAAAAATTTTACCAAATCATTATTGGCCACTGCCCAAAAAAAATTTGTAAAATTTTTTGTGGGGAGCATGGGGGCTATGTAAGTAGGCTGTTTATGTTTTCTCTATGTAAGTAGGCTGTTTATGTTTTCTTATTGGCAACGTTACGTAGCGCTCAATATGAAAATCACTGGCTGTGCTGTGTGCAGTCTGTGGCTGCTTTGCATTGTTGTAATACTCGCCATTGTAGTGTTAGGCAGCTGGCTGTGAACAGCGCGTAGCGTTGCGCAGTTGGAGGTGAGCCGCCAGCAGTGGTGGATGTGGGGAGAGAGATGGCGGAGTTTTGAAATTTGTCATGAACTGCTATATTTATATATGATGATATCAAGGTAAATACATTGTTTGTTCTCTATTAATATGTTTCATTTGCTAGCTATCCCTATCAGTAGTTAGTGCCTTCCATAGTTTGAATCTTTTATTTAGCTGGCAGTAGTGGCGCTTGCTGTATTGCAGTAGCTTGAGCAGCGAAGATTTTTGTGAGGTAAGTGATTTGTGAAAGGTATAGTTTAATGTTAGTCAGGGCCATTCTTTTGTAGGGAATTTTGAAAGTCAGATTGCGTTGCGCTAACAAAATATTGTGTGTCAGTTTAAGGACAGTCGTGTAAGAATTGTTCAAAGGGGACGTTTCAACGTTTTTTATATTAGGTTCATTGTGCTGCCACCTACTGCCAGGTACTCCGTATCAGCGACCTCACTAGTCATTAGACTTCGTGAGAGAGCAGAAATGGGCGCTCAGCAGAAGTCATGGACATCGAACGAGGTCAGGTGATTGCGTGTCATTTGTGTCGTACGTCTGTACGCGAAATTTCCACAATCCTAGGCATCGCTAGGTCCACTGTTTCCGATTTGATAGTGTAGTCGAAAAACGAAGGTACACGTACATCACAAAAGTGTACAGACCGATCTCGTCTGTTGACTGACAGAGACCGCTGACATTTGAAGAGCGTCGTAATGTGTAACAGGCAGACATCTATCCAGATCATTACACAGGAATTCCAAACTACATCAGGATCTACTGCAAGTTCTGCGACAGTTATGCAGGAGGTGAGAAAATGGTCGAGCGACTGCTCATAAGCCACACATCACGCCGGTAAATGCCAAACGACGCCTTGCTTCGTGTAAGGAGCGTAAACATTGGACGATTGAACAGTTGATAAACGTTGTGTGGAGTGACGAATCACGGTACACAATGTGGCAATCCGATGGTAGGGTGAGGGTGTGGCGAATGCCAGGTGAAAGTCATCTGCCACAGTGCATAGTGCCAGTAGCAAAATTCGGAGACGGTGACGTTATGGTGTGTTCGTGCTTTTCATGGAGCGGGCTTTCACCCCTTACTGTTTTGCGTGGCACTATCACAGTACAGGCCTACATTGATATTTTAAGCACCTTCTTGCTTCCCAGTGTTGAAGAGCAATTCGAGGATGGTGACTGCATCTTTCAACGCGATCGAGCACCTGTTCATAATGCACGGCCAGTGCGGAGTGGTTTTACGACAATAACATCCCTGTGATGGAGTGGCCTGCAGAGTGCTGACCTGAATCCTATACAACACCTTTGGAATGTTGTGGAATGCCGACTTCGTGCCAGGCCTCACCGACCGACATCGATACCTCTCCTCCGTGCAGCACTCCGTGAAGAATGGGCTGCCATTCCCCAAGAAACCTTCCAGCACCTGATTGAACGTATGCCTGCCAGAGTGGAGCTATCATCAATGCTATGAGTGGGCAACACCATAATTATTTTCAGCGTTACCAATGGAGGGCGCCACGAAGTTGTAAGTCCATTTCAGGTATGTGTCCGGATATTTTTGATCACATGTTGTAGAAAATCATAAGCGGAACTGCAAGAGGCACGAGATGGCGAGTAATGGTAAAGTATAAGAAGATGTCATGTAATCGCTGTGCTCTGATTAATCTGTGGCTGAAGTTCTGTACTCGTTTACAGTGTCTCTGGAATCTAATGAGATACTATGCAAATATATTGATCCTCAGCTTTGTAAGATAAAACCCTTTCGTGAGCTGCAATGGCAATTCTCATACCTGCAGTAACACCACAACTCGTCACACCACAACTACCCATGTAACGTTGGTGACGGTCCTAAAGAGAAAGATAAGAGCCTGTAGGCCTGCAATTGGACTCCCTCTGCAATTGGACTTGAGTCTAGTTCACGCTACGACAGGTTGCGCCAATCGTTGTGAGGAACAAGTTGCACGTAAAAAGTTTTGTGGAAAGCGTGTCTGACAGCCTGTATCTACTGCGTGTTTGTCTCTGGCCCATTGCTGGTTTACCGAGGACACCTGCTCGCAAGAGACCACACAAGCAGCGGTGGATGGGAATATAGGGGCGTGTCTAGCAAGTAATGGGGCTGGCATCAGAGAGGACAGTTGGAGGTCCGGGTTAATCGACGACGTGCGAGCGTTGTGTTGGGCCGAACATAGCTGAAAGGTGGTGGCCTGGCCTGTGGAGGTTACTGGCACCATCAATCCGGTTTGAATTTAACTGAATTCTACTCTATCGTTAGGAGAAGCAAAAAAAAAAAAAAAAAAAAGGTTCAAATGGCTCTGAGCACTATGGGACTTAACTTCTGAGGTCATCAGTCCCCTAGAACTTAGAACTACTGAAACCTAACTAACCTAAGGACATCACATACATCCATGCCCGAGGCAGGATTCGAACCTGCTACCGGAGCGGTCGCGCGGTTCCAAACTGTAGCGCCTAGAACCGCTCGGCCACCCCGGCCGGCCGTTAGGGGAAGCAATCCTGCTCGGGGACAGTGGCTTGGCCATCTTGTGGACTGTACTGTAAGGCCTTTTGTAACGGTCAATACTCTTGTTATTGACTGATGTATGAGCCACTGATATCCTTGTTCGTTTTGTGTTTAACTGGTATTTGTGGCCGTGCCTTCAATTTTCTGTTATGAGCCGAAGGCGGTCGATTGTATTTTTCTACCGGGCTATGTTTAGGCAATTTTCCGGACATATATTCGCAATTTGCGGCGGACTTGGACTGTACTTCGATTTTGTACACGCTGCGTTGTTGTGTAGCATATCTGGGTAGTTTGTGTAGACAACCCTGTGCTCTTTGTCAAGTCTTTCTGTAAGTTACGTGCGGCGTATTATTTACTCAGTGATTGGTAGCCTCTTTAACTGGTGTATCTTGTATTTAACGTTAACTGTAACCTACTTGTACTCATTGCTTACTAGCCTTATTATCTTCACATGTGTACGTATTTTATTATGATACTGTTTCACCTTTCAGTACTTGCCAAACTTGTTTTGTTCATTAGTGTTTTGTATTTCCTTAGAACAGTGTTTAACCCTTTCAGTGCTTGCCAAACTAGTTCAGTTACTTGGTTTTTACGTATTATTAGAAAACAGTTTAAATTTGCTTATATATGCGTGTTACAGGATAGCTTAGTGTTCCGGCGTAACGTCAATGGAGGGCACGTCGTAATGGAACGTAACCGCAGATAAGGCTATGAGACGACGGCCTCCATATGAAGAGAATATAAGCGCCATTCCTGCCAGCCTCGGCCGCACTGGAATACCCACTATAAGACGAGCCGTCATCCTAACTGTTTAGTTGAGACTTGTGTCTTACATTAACTGCTTGCATGGAAATTTTATGTAACGCAGGGCATTATTTTCTGCATGTCACCAACTGCTTCCGATACCACATTGTACATACGAAAGTTAAGTATTGTCATTTCAATTACTGTAATAAACTCCATTAATACGATTTGCTTTTATGTTGTCTAGCTATCCGAGAACAGCTTCCTAGGCACGATATATTACACAAATGAGCAGGATCCCACACTTAGCCATTATTTGATGCCTTATACTTCACATCCAGAGTGAAACGCTGAAAGGGATCTCACTGTATGCTTTGGTTGGTTTTGTGGCGTTCACCACATCATTTTATAAATTCGTCAAACATTTGTTACAAAGTATCTGTTTTGTTAAGACAGCTGGGCAACTGAATCTAGTAAATCCACATTACTTATCATTAGCTGTTGTCCGAACTGGCCGCCAGTGTAATAGTTATCTTGTGGTTTGTTCGTCTGTTGTCTCAGCCCATCAGGCTTAGTTGATTCCGACTGACATTTTGTCGGCTATTGCCGCTGTTTGCTTTCCTAAAACCTCTGAAATTAAGCGTTTGCCTTGCTTCAGCGTTTTATATTTAAGTTGTATATGACTTATTGCAACTGATTCTCTCTAAAACCCGCTTACGTAATTCTAAGCAACATTATGTAGAGGTCGACTTTAGTGTAAATTTAACTTGATGTTTTGGTCGACCACTGCGCAATAAAACACACTGTTTTTATAAGGCTGATAACATGCCGGTACATGGAGGCACGTTCAGACGTAAGTTTAGCAACCTTCCAAATAATTACTAATGGATGTCTTGTATTGTAACCAATTTTTCATGTAAATTCTGAAACACCTTCACCAATTGTAAAGTCTGTTAGCACTGCCACCGGCCGTTAATTCAGTTATACTGCATCTGTCTTAAATACTGTAGAAGTTCCTTGAAGTGGAATTGTGTACACTTAAGACAGGTCAGTGTTGTCCTAAACTGATGTTTATGGCCGACGTATTGTGATCCTGAACAAAATTTCTACATAACATTGTTTTACGTGAACTAGCTTACCGTAGAAGACTTTCATCATTGGGCCTTAAACCGTGTGAGCACTTGCTGAGTATAGTGATTTGCTTGATCATTTGCTGGTATTTGACCTGTGATAGTCTGTTAATAACTTTTATAGAGCTATTTAATAATTTAACTTAGTATGGCTTTCCTGTGGTAGACATTTATCATTGAGCTCTCAGTGATTTGTGCAGTTGTGAAGTATAGTCAAGTGCCTGATCAGTTCTTGATCTGTAATTGTCAATTACGAGCAACGCCGTGTGGCAATTAATAATTAGGTTGAAACTGCTTAAAACTTGGAATTGTTTTGATAATTTTATTTTGGCCTGGCAACGTGGGTCGAACTTTGTATTGTTTTCCTTCTTTTTTTTTAAAATTGTCGGTTTACCCTCATGTATTCCATGGATTTTAGGTAATTGTATTTTCCTTCTTCCAAAGGGTTTAGTTTTTCCGAAAAAACTGCTGTTCATGCATACATCATTTTGTTGTCACAGTACCTTACCATTTCCCAACGAACTCCCCACCGCTTCAGGCTTCATATACGACCTTAGAAATGGGGACACCACTATACACTTCAGCTTCGTCGTTGCTGGAGTCGTTTCTGAAATGAAAGTTTCTGCAGCTGCACGAGCTGTGGCCGCCTTAATGCTAGTTTGCCTGAGAGCATTGCATAACGAAAGAAATAAGAAACGTATTTGTGTTCGCGACTGGAGAAAGAAGAGACGTTAGGTCGGTTGCTTAGCGACCTTGCTGAAAGTACTTGCAGTGGATGAAACTAGAAGTTATTATATTCATCTTAGAATGTCACCAGAGCAGTTCATGTTTCTTCCAAATCTAAAAAGAGTTAATAATGCAATAAGGAAGGAACAGACCGTAATGCGTGAATCATTGTCGCCAGAATTAAAATTACTAATTACACTGCGACCAGTAGTCCAGAACTCTCAGCCTGCTATAATATGCAGTTTTAACTGATGATGACGCATTTGCGCTAACGCCATATTTAATTAAGCCTTTTTTTAAAGCTCTGTCTACTGTGTTTCACAGAAATAATATAGCTCGGTATGTCGTGAAAAATGAAAAGCTCGGTCCACTGTGTTTCGCAGAAAGAATACAGCTCGCTGTGTTGTGAAAAATGAGTTTGGAATTCTGGTTTCCAAATTACGCCTCTATGAAAAGGCATTAACAGTAGACCGACTTACACACCTAGTTAATGAAATTGTCAAAGCTACATTTACAATTCAGAGAGAAAACAGATCCCCAGAAATCCGCACAATCACAGCTAACAGATCGCAGTATACAGATATGTGAATGCAAAGCTGCAATCCGACATCAGTAATCGTCGAATCATGCTGCGTTAAGAAAATAATTGTTTGTAAAATATACTAGTGTACAAAAAAAGCAGAACATCTTGAACGACTAGAAAAGGACGTTAATATTCACAGGACGTGTACATTAGTATGTTCAGCAGAAATGATTAGCATATGAACAATGTTGGCCAGCGGGTTCAATGTCAACATCCATATCGCTGCACAACGCCACCTAGCCCCCGATCTAAAATATTTCCTTACAAACGATCTTGTCATCACTAATTCTGCAACTGCTCATGCCATTGCCAAGCCTTATTCTCCAGTTAACTTGACTAAGCCTGCCAGAATCACCGGTTTCGTTTTCTCGCTTATATTCTCCGGTTAGGCGTTACTACGTGTTCGTACAACGCGTTTTCCGCACTATTCCGAGATTAGAATTAATCAGCAGTTAACAGGGGACAATACAACTGGCCTTTAGTAGTGAGGTGATCTGGCAAAAATTTTCTACCAGATATCATTTTCTTTGATACAACGAGAAGATATGTGCTCTTTCTTACCTGGTATTCCTGTTAGTCGTTTATATCCACTCTGGTAGACTGAGTCTATGGATTTCGCTAGTAATTATAGCATCGCATATCATTCGCACACCCAGCCAACTACATAAACAAACAGCGATTGGCATTCACCCGTTCAGGTTTATTTGGCCCAGCTCGGATAGCCCCGTCCTCTTTTGTCTGAGGGAAAGTATTTATTTCTAGACGTGATGGGGATTTCCCTGGAAGAGACGTTATGTACACCATGTACACATTCAAAAAGAAACGATTCGTTCATATATAAACTTAGAATGTACTCAAAAACGTTTAAAAACAACCAGGGATGCGTTTCAAAACCATACGAAGAATCGATATGCAACGTGTGCTGGACGCTAGGAGCTCAGTGAAACAAGGAGATTTTGTTCAAGAATATGAATTTGGTGCCCTTGAAATTGCTCCTCTGGGGAGATACACTGGTTTTCCCTATCCCTAGATCCGGGCCTGACACCACCTACCGGTAAAATGTGCCTGCGGCTCTCGTTGTCGCTATAAAGCAAAGGTAGTGGTTCAGTGTGATTTGAGCAGGCATGCAGGATGCCTCACAGACGAATGCTCGAACCATACCGTCGAATCAGTGAGTTTGAAAGGGGGCGCATTATTGGAATAGAATGTGATGCATCCATCCGGGACATTGCTGCTCGTGTGGGACGAAACGTTTCGGTAGTGCAACGGTTGTGTTCAGAATGGTTCACGAAAGGCCGTAGAACACGAGAAGAAGAAGCAGGTCGTACCACCCAGACCACCCTCCCGAAAAATCGACACCCTTTACAAAATGGCATTGCACGACAGATCTGTGTCCTCGTCAGCTTTGGCGCAACAGTGGAAGAGTGTGACACATCATACACTATCAGGGGTGTCAGTCCGTCGCTGCTTCTCCGCCTTCCTTTGACGAATATACAGAAACTTGTTAGACGATAACGGTGTACGAAAAGTTGTCATTGAGGACTGGAATGGCATCAAATAGTGTTTTAGGACGAATCCAGATTCTGTTTGCTTGAAAATGGTGGCTGCATTCGCACAAGGCATTCTGGGCCAACTCTTTATGGTATGGGGTGCTGTTGGGTACAATCACGAATCACAGTTCGTGGGTGTCCAAAGAAAAGTGTGTTCTACGTAAATGACATCCTGCGATCCGTAGTCATAGTCTTTCTGCACAACACACCAGCTGCCATTTTTCAGCAAAACAATGCACGGCTGCAAGTTGGTGCACGAACACATGCCTTCATGGTATCACAGGATCTCAGCCTTTTGCCCTGGCCCGTCAGATCACCAGACTTGCTGCCCATCGAATATGTGTGGGATTTCAAGAAGAATATAATAATTCCAATCCCAAAGAAAGCGGGTGATGACAGATGTGAAAATTACTGAACTATCAGTTTAATAAGTCACAGCTGCAAAATACTAACGCGAATTCTTTACACACGAATGGAAAAACTGGTGGAAGCCGACCTCGGCGAAGATCAGTTTGGATTCCGTAGAAATGTGGGAACACGTGAGGCGATACTGACCCTACGACTTATCTTAGAAAATAGATTAACAAAAGGCAAACCTACATTTCTAGCATTTGCAGACTTAGAGAAAGCTTTTGACAATGTATACTGGAATACTCTCTTTCAAATTCTGAAGGTGTCAGGGGTAAAATACAGGGAGCGAAAGGCTATTTACAATTTGTACAGAAACCAGATGGCAGTTATAAGAGTCGAGGGGCATGAAAGGGAAGCAGCAGTTGGAAAGGGAGTGAGACAGGGTTGTAGCCTGTCCCCGATGTTATTCAATCTGTATACTGAGCAAGCAGTAAAGGAAACAACAGAAAAATTCGGAGTAGGTATTAAAGTCCATGGAGAAGAAATAAAAACGTTGAGATTCGACGATGACATTGCAATTCTGTCAGAGACTGCAAAGGACTTGGAAGAGCAGTTGAACGGAATGGACAGTGTCTTGAAAGGAGGATATAAGATGAACAACAACAAAAGCAAAACGAGGATAATGGAATATAGTCGAATTAAGTCGGGTGATGCTGAGGGAATTCGATTATGAAATGAGACACTTAAAGTAATAAACGAGTTTTGCTATTTGGGGAGCAAAATAACTGATGATGGTCGAAGTAGAGAGGATATAAAATGTAGACTGGCAATGGCAAGGAAAGCATTTCCGAAGAAGAGAAATTTGTTAACATCGAGTATAGGTTTAAGTGTCAGAAAGTTGTTTTTGAAAGTATTTGTATGGAGTGTACCCATGTATGGAAGTGAAACATGGACGATAAATAGTTTGGACAAGAAGAGAATAGAAGCTTTCGAAATGTGGTGCTACAGAGGAATGCTGAAGATTAGATGGGTAGATCACATAACTAATGAGGAGGTATTGAATAGAATTGGGGAGAAGAGGAGTTTGTGGCACAACTTGACAAGAAGAAGGGACAAGTTGATAGGACATGTTCTGAGGCATCAAGGGATCACAAATTTAGCATTGGAGGGCAGCGTGGAGGGTAAAAATCGTAGAGGGAGACCAAGAGATGAATACACTCAGCAGATTCAGAAGGAAGTAGGTTGCAGTAAGTACTGGTAGATGAAGACGCTTGCACGGGATAGAGTAGCATGGAGAGCTTCATCAAACCAGTCTCAGGACTGAAGACAACAGCAACAACAGCATGGTGGAATGACGGCTCTAGCGCTGTGACCCAAAGAGAACCATGATAGATGAACTTTAGAACCAGATGAATGCAGTATGAACTGCTATATCACAGGACGCCATTCACGCCTTTTTTACGTCGATGCTATCATGCGTGGAACAGGTAAATAGGACCCATGGCAGATCATGTGCTTACTAGGCAACAGGGCACATGCGAACCCGAGGTGACTGACACGCTAATAATCTCAGCACGACGTTCTAATGTACAGGTCCTGTGAATATGAAAGTCCAGATTTTAGTTGTAACACCGCACCCATCACTTATCTGGTTTTGGTGTGTGTTGAACCCATAATCGACTAACAGATCAACATAGGGTGCAAAAGTGCCGCAATGTCGGATAATGCAAAGAGAGTAATAAGGCCCTGTGACTCCTGATTGAACTGGGGTGGTAGTGTTGACATTAATTGATTCAGAATTGATCACTTTTAATTAAAAAGAGGTGAACATTGATGTTATATTCAGCTATTGAACACGAGATGCAAATGTTGAACATAAAATTACTTAAGAAAGTGACTTGGGATTTCAAATACTTGATTGAAAACAGATGCAGTCGATTAGCATAGATTTATTTTAACTCACGACCTTCAATCATCACATTACATGACTCTCCTAACAGGCAGTGGTAATAAATTGCGTTTGCGTGGAGTAAAGCGCGATAAATCAAAAGTAATTCTTATCAACTGACCCAGGCATAATGCGAAGTGCGAGAAGAATTCTACAATACAAGGCCCATAAAACCCTCGTGGAAACTTTGCCGACGTGATCCAACAAATTAATCAGTGGCTGGAGCGGGCGCAATATCACCGAATTCAGCGTGGCGGCGCGGCGTTGTTATGTGGACGCCGGCTGACCTCGTAGTGCTGCAAGGCTGCGCTCGTCTATTCACTTCTAGCTATCTTGCTCAGTACATAGCTGAACGAAAACTCCAAGACCAATCGTTCCGTTTGCTAAGACCTAAACTGTAGAGATGCTCACTCTCTCTCAGGCAAGCTGAGTAAAGAACACCACGTCCGCACTCTAGGCAAGCTGGAAACGGAAGACCACTATGGAGACTTCTCCCACTCCGCTCTTCACCTCGGTTTCCCCTCCAGCAAAATCACTTACGCCAATTGCAGCGCAAGTCACATTAATTATGCGTCACTTCCCAGAACCGACCAATGCCTGCTCTGGGAAGTGAACAAATTCCCACAGAATTTCTCTTCCTCTCAACTTCTGCTATTTAGCTCCTCCCAGGCCACCCATCAAGGTTAGCGCCTGCACAAAACACCAATTTTTCCGGAATTCTGCCTCCCAGGAGAGTACTTCAAATTCCTTGGTCCTATGTTCCCATTGGAGGTCGGCGTGTTTCATTCTGTCGCTCTTCACCTGATTTACTTCAGACTCTGTGCACTGTGAATTCAGCGTCAAGTTGCTATACTCACAAACACGCATATTTTGGCCTCTGTTGACCGCTTCACTGTAGCTTTGCGCGGCTTACTCGCATGTTTCACTGAAAACGGGATGATGGACATTTATCAACAGGCGTACAAGTTCTCCGTCTGCTTCCCGGTACACCAGCATGGGATCAACCCCCCCCCCCCCCTCCCCTCACTGTCACTCATCTTAAGGCAGCTTTAGGCCGCACCCTGTTACCACTTTCTCAAGACTTTGAGCCACCCTAAGCTGCCTATTGGTGCTTCCCTTCACCACTCCCCAGCCACGCGCTGTGGTCAACTCGAATACTTCCCTGGGGTAAACTAGCCTCCAGTAAACCGACGCGTTTCCACAGAGTTTTCATGTCGTGTGAATTACTTTAAAACCATCATCCGACATTAATTATTCCAATACATCCATACTATACCCTCTACAAGATGCATTGTGGCTTGTCAGTCATTTTTGTTCAGCCCTACTGTTCGCTCAACATGAGTTAGGTGATCTTTAGTGACTTCATGTAAGGGGCATAGTTCTTGCCATCTTACGTAGTCGTTTAAGATGTCCTTTACTTTTTGAAAATTAGTGTACTTTCTTGAATATGGAACTGTACCGTGTCAACATTTCAAAATTTAAAGATATGTACTACAATTTGTGAATGGGAACCGTCGCTGTGACGTTTTAAATAAATGGTATCTTTTCCTCTTGTCAGCTGTGTTTCTTGAAGAAAGGAGCGGGCAACTGGAACCTTGGGATTTTTAGACTTGTAAGTGTTGGCTGTTCCATAGCAAGGTGTTTTGCTTACTAGTATTTTTCTTAATTCATTGGAAAGTGTACTAGTTTACCGAATGTTGACCTTCAGTGCAGATATTGTCAACCCATCTACAACGAGGCGACAAAAGTTACGAGACACCTTCTTATGTCGTGTCGGACCTCCTTTTGCAAGGAATAGTGCAGCAATTTGACATGCCATGGACTCCGCAAGTCGCTGAAAGTCCCCTGTAGGAGTACTAAGTCATGCTGCCTCTGTAGTTGCGAATAGTTCCGGTGCACGAACTGACCTATCATTATGTCTCATGTCGGGCGATCTGAATAGTCAAATCATTCGCTTGGATTGTCCAGAATGTTCTTAAAGCCAATCGCCAATAATTGTAACCCGGTCGCATGGTGCTTTGTTACCCGTGAAAATGCCATTGTTTTTTGGGTTTATGAAACCCATGAATGGCTGCAGATAGCCAAACACATTCATTTCCAGTAAATGATCGGTTCAGTTGGACTGGACGACCAAGTCCGTCCCACGTAAGCACAGCCCACACAATTATTGAGCCCCTACCAGTTTGCACAGTGCCTTGAATCCACGGCTTCGTCGGGTCACGCTAGAAACTTACCATCAGAAACCGTGACTCATGTGACGAGGCCACGGTTTTCCAGTCATCACAGGTCCAGTCAATATGGTCACGACCTCAAGAGAGGGCGCTGCAGGCGATGTTTTGCTGTAAGCAAAGCCACTGGCGTCGGTCATCTGCTGTCGTAATCCATTAATGCCGAATTTCGCCGCACTGTCCTAAGGGATACGTTTATCTTAAACCCCACATTAATTTCTGGGGTTATTTCACGCAATGTTGCTTGTCTGTTCGCACTGACAACTCTGCTAAATGCTGTTACTCTCGGTCGTTAAGTGAACGTCGTCGGAAACTGCTTGTCCGTGGTGACAGATAATGACTGAAATTTCGCATTCTCGGAAAACTCTTGACATTCTGGATCTCGGATATTGAATTCCCTGACGATTTGCGAAATGGAGTGTCCTATGCGTCTAGCCACAACTATCATTCCGCCTTTAAGTCTGTCAATTCCCATATCACCTTTTCATGCAAATCACCTGATAATGAACTACTTTTTTATGCCTTGTGTACATAATACTACCGCAGTCTATATATGTGGGTATCGCTGTCCACTGACTTCTTTTACCTCAGTGTACATTCAGACTGCGTATGACCGTCTCAAATGCTATAACACGTCACTGGTTGTTTTTGTAATCAGCATTATTGAAATCTCACAAACACCTAAGAAAATCATAGGTATCGAAAAAGTGAACCATATTCTCTGTTCCCTACTTCATAGTTCAGTTTGTTTACGTTCTGTCAACATATATGTTCATTAACATTAACATTCGTATTAACATGCCACAAAGCTAATGCAACAAGTGTCGGCAAAGTTGGAACAAGCCTAAAATGTGTAACTAGTTTTGAAAGGTATGTGCTAAGGCCTGATCAGGGTAGCTCCAGAAAATAAAGTCGGTAGTTGCCAACCACAATGTGGAACGAGTACAATATCTTTGAGTAGGAGGTTCTTTGATGGTTAAGAGAACCGGGCGCGCGCATTAAAAAACCGGGGAGTGGCAGCTAGTTGCCTTGAGGAATCAGACGTGTGGTGACACCTTTAAGGTAGGTCGTGCTTGCTGCCCCTGACCAAACTTAAGCACCTAAGTGAGATAAGATATACAACGGTTTCAAATTGGTTTCGTTAGATAATGTTCAGAATTAGGATTTGTATGTCCAAGGTTTGACACAGTAAGCGTTTGGTAAAATTTTTTGTAGGAGTGATTTATGCTACAAAAATGTTGGGAATTGTAGGTTTGGTGTATGACTATATATATACTGAGATCAACATGTATTGAATATGAAAATGAGTTGTAATGTAAAGTTACCCACCAATGAAAGAACCAAGTAAACATCAGGGCCAAAAGTTAATTTTCCAGTACCATCTCAATTCCATTGCACAAACGGCATTATTCTTTTAAACTTGATTGCTGAGTCAAATACATGTTGCATTTCCGGCAAAATGGAGGAATGCAAGAAACAAGTTCACAGACGCAGCCAGATGCAGGTTTGCTGAATAATGAATTTAGAACAATCTTATCAATGATACATTCACAAAGAAGGATACAATTTTGGTTAGATACTTTTAGTTTGTCTGCGTAGCCAGTGTTTAGTTGCACCGTCGAGTTGCGCAAACGCACGCCGCACATGCCCAGTGGCCGATTGCGCAGTTGCATGTGCGTGCAACATAGTGTCGTGGTGTAAAAAAGGCTTAAGATTATGAACCTGGTTTCCGTCCTGCAATATACCCACAGACACTGAATATGATTCATTAACCTAGCAGCCTGGTTACAAAAGCTATTTTTCGGTGATGGCAGAAACTACGCAAAGCGCACGAAGAAGGAGACGAGGGCGGGGTTACTCGGAAATAACACAACTGCGGCGGAAGTAAAGAACTGAGGTTTGAATTACAACACTGATTGTTAAAAATCGGCCATAAGGGCTCAACTTGTGGAGTACTAGTGTGCTTATTTGTGGGCTGTACTACCGGACATCCTGAAAACAGAGAGCTAGTGTGGTGAGAGCAATAATTTACGATGACACCGTCCCTGCCGCCGTATATGCCGTCAGCATTTGAGACGTATCTGAGTTGCTGAAAACCAAGGGAGATGGAACGGCGGTTAGCACACTGCACTCGCATGCGGGAGGACGACGGTTCACATTGTCGTCGAACCACCCAGATTTAAATTTTCTGCGATTTCCCTAAATCACTGCAGGCAAAATCCGCGATGAAAATTGTACGGACAATTTACTTCCCCGTCTTTTCAGGATCAGTGTCTCATTCCGCGCCATTGACGGTGCGTTAGACTGTAATCTTCTTTCTGAATTGCCTCAAAAGTTCTTACGGATGTGCTGTTTCTATGTATATCGCCACTCTTGGGCAAATACACTCCTGGAAATTGAAATAAGAACACCGTGAATTCATTGTCCCAGGAAGGGGAAACTTTATTGACACATTCCTGGGGTCAGATACATCACATGATCACACTGACAGAACCACAGGAACATAGACACAGGCAACAGAGCATGCACAATGTCGGCACTAGTACAGTGTATATCAACCTTTCGCAGCAATGCAGGCTGCTATTCTCCCATGGAGACGATCGTAGAGACGCTGGATGTAGTCCTGTGGAACGGCTTGCCACGCCTTTTCCACCTGGCGCCTCAGTTGGACCAGCGTTCGTGCTGGACGTGCAGACCGCGTGAGACGACGCTTCATCCAGTCCCAAACATGCTCAATGGGGGACAGATCCGGAGATCTTGCTGGCCAGGGTAGTTGACTTACACCTTCTAGAGCACGTTGGGTGGCACGGGATACATGCGGACGTGCATTGTCCTGTTGGAACAGCAAGTTCCCTTGCCGGTCTAGGAATGGTAGAACGATGGGTTCGATGACGGTTTGGATGTACCGTGCACTATTCAGTGTCCCCTCGACGATCACCAGTGGTGTACGGCCAGTGTAGGAGATCGCTCCCCACACCATGATGCCGGGTGTTGGCCCTGTGTGCCTCGGTCGTATGCAGTCCTGATTGTGGCGCTCACCTGCACGGCGCCAAACACGCATACGACCATCATTGGCACCAAGGCAGAAGCGACTCTCATCGCTGAAGACGACACGTCTCCATTCGTCCCTCCATTCACGCCTGTCGCGACACCACTGGAGGCGGGCTGCACGATGTTGGGGCATGAGCGGAAGACGGCCTAACGGTGTGCGGGACCGTAGCCCAGCTTCATGGAGACGGTTGCGAATGGTCCTCGCCGATACCCCAGGAGCAACAGTGTCCCTAATTTGCTGGGAAGTGGCGGTGCGGTCCCCTACGGCACTGCGTAGGATCCTACGGTCTTGGCGTGCATCCGTGCGTCGCTGCGGTCCGGTCCCAGGTCGACGGGCACGTGCACCTTCCGCCGACCACTGGCGACAACATCGACGTACTGTGGAGACCTCACGCCCCACGTGTTGAGCAATTCGGCGGTACGTCCACCCGGCCTCCCGCATGTCCACTATATGCCCTCGCTCAAAGTCCGTCAACTGCACATACGGTTCACGTCCACGCTGTCGCGGCATGCTACCAGTGTTAAAGACTGCGATGGAGCTCCGTATGCCACGGCAAACTGGCTGACACTGACGGCGGCGGTGCACAAATGCTGCGCAGCTAGCGCCATTCGACGGCCAACACCGCGGTTCCTGGTGTGATCATTGCTTGTACAGCCCTCTCGCAGTGTCCGGAGCAAGTATGGTGGGTCTGACACACCGGTGTCAATGTGTTCTTTTTTCCATTTCCAGGAGTGTAGCAATACAACTGAATGTAAAACGTCTTAAGGTACAGTGCTGTTACAAATGATTGAAGTGATTTCATAAATTCACTGTAGCTCCATTCATTGACATATGGTCACGACATACTACAGATACGTAGAAAAACTCATAAAGTTTTGTTCAGCTGAAGCCGCACTTAAGGTTTCTGCCGCCAGAGCGCTCGAGAGCGCAGTGAGACAAAATGGCGACAGGAGCCGAGAAAGCGTATGTCGTGCTTGAAATGCACTCACATCAGTCAATCATAACAGTGCAACGACACTTCAGGACGAAGTTCCACAAAGATCCACCAACTGCTAACTCCATTCGGCGATGGTATGCGCAGTTTAAAGCTTCTGGATGCCTCTGTAAGGGGAAATCAACGGGTCGGCCTGCAGTGAGCGAAGAAACGGTTGAACGCGTGCGGGCAAGTTTCACGCGTAGCCCGCGGAAGTCGACGAATAAAGCAAGCAGGGAGCTAAACGTACCACAGCCGACAGTTTGGAAAATTTACGGAAAAGGCTAAAGCAGAAGCCTTACCGTTTACAATTGCTACAAGCTCTGACACCCAATGACAAAGTCAAACGCTTTGAATTTTCGGCGCGGTTGCAACAGCTCATGGAAGAGAATGCGTTCAGTGCGAAACTTGTTTTCAGTGATGAAGCAACATTTTTTCTTAATGGTGAAGTGAACAGACACAATTTGCGAATCTGGGCGGTAGAGAATCCTCACGCATTCGTGCAGCAAATTCACAATTCACCAAAAGTTAACGTGTTTTGTGCAATCTCACGGTTTAAAGTTTACAGCTCCTTTTTCTTCTGCGAAAAAAACGTTACAGGACACGTGTATCTGGACATGCTGGAAAATTGGCTCATGACACAACTGGAGACCGATAGCACCGACTTCATCTTTCAGCAGGATGGTGCTCCACCGCACTTCCATCATGATGTTCGGCATTTCTTAAACAGGAGATTGGAAAACCGATGGGTCGGTCGTGGTGGAGATCATGATCAGCAATTCATGTCATGGCCTCCACGCTCTCTCGACTTAACCCCATGCGATTTCTTTTGTGGGGTTATGTGAAAGATTCAGTGTTTAAACCTCCTCTACTAAGAAACGTGCCAGAACTGCGAGCTCGCACAACGATGCTTTCGAACTCATTGGTGGGGACATGCTGCGCCGAGTGTGGGAGGAACTTGATTATCGGCTTGATGTCTGCCGAATCACTAAAGGGGCACATATCGAACATTTGTGAATGCCTAAAAATAACTTTTTGAGTTTTTGTATGTGTGTGCAAAGCATTGTGAAAATATCTCAAATAATAAAGTTATTGTAGAGCTGTGAAACCGCTTCAATCATTTGTAATAACCCTGTATTGACACACTGGGGTAGGTTACACTTGGTGAACAAAGCAAAAGCCGTAGGATAACTAATTCATGAAGATAAAATGTATAACTACAGCATAACGCATAAGCACGAAAGGTATACAAAGTTAAGTCATGGATAAATACGAACATGGGATTAGATCGTTCAACATCCCATCAGAACACCAATGGCACAAGAAACATTTAAATAAATTTACAAGCATTTAAAAATGATCTTGTGAGTGAGAATCTGTAAGTCGCTTCAATTTATGGATGGTTAGGCCAGAAACAGATACTGATCACCCCTTGTTCTGACGTCAAGAAGGAGAACAAAGGCATTTTTTTTTTCTTTTTTTTTTTTTGCGGCATATCCGAATACAAAATCCAACTCGGAAAAGACGCGTATTTACATAATTCCAACACACTCGTGATTTCTAATTACGTGGCTATAGCCCGATTGCTAACAGCTTGCTGCCGTCTCACCTTTGTGCTGAAAGACCCTGGTCAGATGTGCCCATATCACGCACACTAGATAAGAGTCTAAATCACTCCTGCTCGATGTACTTAAAGCTATACCAAGGGTCTGTGACTTAATAAATGGTTCGAGGTTACGGGATTTATGAAAACTGCTTGCCTTGCAGCGGCCGCATTTCAAACTACGATTTTGTCATGAAAGCTCGAAAAAATGGCCACGATCACGAGAAAGCACCTTGATATATCGAATTCCCTTAAAAACGAAACATACATATATTCCTAGTTGATAAAAGATTGACAGAATATAAAGTGAAGGCAATCTAAATACTGCTTTTATGGACTATTCACAACAACCTGAAACCAATAAGTCTGATTTACTAATCAACCAATTACAGAGAAACGTATAATTGTGGATAAAAGGATGTAAGGCGAGAGGTTAGGGCCCATGTACCATCGTGCTTCATTTCCTGTTATTACCTTATTGACATAAATACCTCTGAAACAGAAAGGCCTTTCGCAATGACAGTTTCAATTACTTTTAACAAAGATTGAGTAAGATAACTGATCACACTAATAGGGCAATAAAAACGGGTAGGCCTTGGTTGATATGAGGTTCAACTAACCCACAACATGAAGTAGGTCTTAATTTAATTAAAAGGGAGCAGGCAGGCCTTCAATAATAATAGCTTCATTTAAGCAAGATTACCGAATAGAAAATAAGCAGGTCTTCTTTAATAATGGCTTCAGTCAAGTAAAATTACGAAACAGAAAACAGGCAGGCCTTCATTAATAACAGACTCAGTTTAAAAAAAATTACCAAATATAAAACAAGCAGGCCTCCTTTAACAACAGTTTCAGTTACTAAAAGTACCAAATAGAAAGCAGGTATGAGGCCTTCAGTAATAGCAGCTTTAGTTAAGTAAAAATACCAAATAGAAAACATTCGGGACTTCAGTAATAACAGCTTCAGTTAAGTAAGATTACCAAATAGAGAACAGGCAGGCCTCCAGTGGTAACAGCTTCAGTTAAGTAGCCAGAGTTTGAGTTGCCTCCTCACAAGGGGTGCACCAGAAGGCTTGTACGCAAGGAGCACAAGACTACACCACATTGGAAGGCCAAGAAAGGTTATAACGAGAGGACCAGCTTTCCAAATCATTTTCGTTGGGAACAGACCGGCAAAGGAAGTATTAACGCAGCAAGGTTAATTACGTGAAAGCAACAACAACTAGCCGAACGGTATACCCGCGTCAGTGCAAGATACCGTCTCTAAAACGACGGCAAAAAGTCCGAAAGGAAACTAGGATTCCAAGCACAATTACATAGCCTTAGCATTTGGAAAGTTTGAGACGCCGGCACCTCCTAGGTAAATACACTCCTGGAAATGGAAAAAAGAACACATTGACACCGGTGTGTCAGACCCACCATACTTGCTCCGGACACTGCGAGAGGGCTGTACAAGCAATGATCACACGCCCGGCACAGCGGACACACCAGGAACCGCGGTGTTGGCCGTCGAATGGCGCTAGCTGCGCACCATTTGTGCACCGCCGCCGTCAGTGTCAGCCAGTTTGCCGTGGCATACGGAGCTCCATCGCAGTCTTTAACACTGGTAGCATGCCGCGACAGCGTGGACGTGAACCGTATGTGCAGTTGACGGACTTTGAGCGAGGGCGTATAGTGGGCATGCGGGAGGCCGGGTGGACGTACCGCCGAATTGCTCAACACGTGGGGCGTGAGGTCTCCACAGTACATCGATGTTGTCGCCAGTGGTCGGCGGAAGGTGCACGTGCCCGTCGACCTGGGACCGGACCGCAGCGACGCACGGATGCACGCCAAGACCGTAGGATCCTACGCAGTGCCGTAGGGGACCGCACCGCCACTTCCCAGCAAATTAGGGACACTGTTGCTCCTGGGGTATCGGCGAGGACCATTCGCAACCGTCTCCATGAAGCTGGGCTACGGTCCCGCACACCGTTAGGCCGTCTTCCGCTCACGCCCCAACATCGTGCAGCCCGCCTCCAGTGGTGTCGCGACAGGCGTGAATGGAGGGACGAATGGAGACGTGTCGTCTTCAGCGATGAGAGTCGCTTCTGCCTTGGTGCCAATGATGGTCGTATGCGTGTTTGGCGCCGTGCAGGTGAGCGCCACAATCAGGACTGCATACGACCGAGGCACACAGGGCCAACACCCGGCATCATGGTGTGGGGAGCGATCTCCTACACTGGCCGTACACCACTGGTGATCGTCGAGGGGACACTGAATAGTGCACGGTACATCCAAACCGTCATCGAACCCATCGTTCTCCCATTCCTAGACCGGCAAGGGAACTTGCTGTTCCAACAGGACAATGCACGTCCGCATGTATCCCGTGCCACCCAACGTGCTCTAGAAGGTGTAAGTCAACTACCCTGGCCAGCAAGATCTCCGGATCTGTCCCCCATTGAGCATGTTTGGGACTGGATGAAGCGTCGTCTCACGCGGTCTGCACGTCCAGCACGAACGCTGGTCCAACTGAGGCGCCAGGTGGAAATGGCATGGCAAGCCGTTCCACAGGACTACATCCAGCATCTCTACGACCGTCTCCATGATAGAATAGCAGCCTGCATTGCTGAGAAAGGTGGATATACACTGTACTAGTGCCGACATTGTGCATGCCCTGTTGCCTGTGTCTATGTGCCTGTGGTTCTGTCAGTGTGATCATGTGATGTATCTGACCCCAGGAATGCGTCAATAAAGTTTCCCCTTCCTGGGACAATGAATTCACGGTGTTCTTATTTCAATTTCCAGGAGTGTATAAGCAACAGAGCGATAACGTCTGTAAAGCCCCAAGGTATCTCGAAACCGGTACCCGGCTGCATTACAAGAGGAAGGTACTTATCTGGTGCTCGACGATGTTTGGCAGCGAGGTAGGCTAGAACCCAAGCAGCCAAGCAGCGAGGTACGACATGACGACGGTTGGGGGGGGGGGGGGGGGGGCGTCCAGTCCACTACATAGAAGAAACACGATATCGCTGCACTTAAGGATACACCATCAGTCACACAGCTTAAGATATCCGGTTAACGAACAACCAAGGCCAGGAAAAGCAAACAACAGCCACAATTATTCAAGGAACCAACTGGTGGTTAAACAGATCAGCTAAGAAACCGCAGTGATGGCAACAGACCTATAGGGATTAACAGTTAAGACCTCAAAATGCAAAACGTAACTGAAGTTAATGAATCGAAGCAGTAGCTTGCCTTCTCCCAAGGGGGCCCAGAATTCAGCACAGCGAAACTGGCCTTAACTCTCTCACGGTTGTGCCACGTCAAAGAGCTGGCTGGCCTGGATACGCACAAAGATGACACCCGAAGTCAGCCACGGATTGAAATTGGCTCACAAATATGCCCCCAGTTAAAACTCGCCGGACTCCATGCCCAACGCGCTTGTGCACCTGCTCTTCTTAATCGCCGAGCGGACCTCTCGTACCGCCCTCCTCGCTCCGTTACCGCACCCCAACACGCCATGTCACAATACGCCTCGTCGCCTATCAACAGCCTCGAGTAAAGAGCTTAGTGGCCACGGTTCAACCTCTCCCCCTTAAACCAATGGACCCCAGAAGATGGAGTGGAAGTTTAATTAATGGACTTACGTAAATGGTGCACTCTGAGGACCTTACCAGTGGCCAGATGCCTGACCAGCAAGTTAACTAAACCCAGAATGCTGATGACAGAGTATGGAACTATGAAACGAGGAGTGAACTTCACGAGCTTGCCACCACCCCTCAACCGACTGGCACAGTTCTTCACAAAAACCTCGTCTCCTACCGTGCCCTGAAAGGGGCGTCTCTTCCTCTAATATAGCTGTGCCTGGCGGTGGTGGGTTAACCTAATGCTATTCCTGTGGTCCGTTCCCAACTTTCCCTGAGATCTTCAGGAGTAACAGACGAAGGCAGGCGGTCACTGAAATCCCACAACTCGGACAGATGTAAATTGATGGGATACACAAATAAGATATCGGCTGGAACTGCCTTGGATGCTTCTTGCTGTGTTATGTTAAATGCAAAATTGAGCCCAGTTGTGTCTCTCTTACCTGGAGACTTATGATAGTAAATAAAGCTGACTGAAAGTTGCGATTCACTCTCTCAGTAAACGATGCCTGGGGGATAATATGGCGTGGTGGTTATGTGCTTAGCAGCGTTACGAAAGCAAAACTGCTTAAACTCTTTGGAAACAATTGCCGGAGCATTATCGCTAAAAAGAACCTTAGGAGTCCAAACCAGCTGTAGATGTTTCTCAGATTTCCAGTGGTAATGCCAGCCGTGACCACACGAGTAGGTATTAACCATACAAATCTGGAAAACGCGTCAAAGCACACCAGAATATGCCGGTGCCCACTCTTGGTACGAGGAAGAGGCCCTTCGTAATCGATAAAAAATTTGTCCGTAAGACTCTCCTCGCGCTCTGATTGTAACAACTCCCTCGGAGGATTATAAATTATAACTGGGTTTCGCCTTCTTACAGGCTTCCCACTCACCACTAATCGCCTGATATGCGTATACAACGTGAGCCTTAAACTTTTCAGAGGTTTTATAGAGGCTCAGATTTCTTCTTACTAGAGAATTATGAAAATAATTTCCCTGAGACAGACAAATTTTAAAGTCCCCAGCTTCCTTAAAACGTTTACATAGTATGAAATTTCTGATGGAATAGTCGCTAACCTCGCTACCAGAAAAGAGTTCCTTTCTTAGCGGTCCACTCAACGCATCATGATCCTGTTTGGTTTTAAGGTCCCCAAAGAGCTCAGGAACTTCAGCTAAAAAGGTACACTCAACCGGGCGAGACTCACTAACACCCTTATTCTCGACTGCCCCTCCTCCTGAAATATGCGACTGAGGGCGTCGGCAACTTGGTTGTAAGATTTTGGTAAACATTTTTGGAAAGCAGTGATCAATTAATTGTTATATTTTGACTAAAGCTCAGTCTTGATCACATCATGTATGTTTTAATAATATAGGTAACCGGTTTCGGTTCTTTCTACAAAACCAACATCAGACCCATGGCTCCCTGAGGATGGTAGGCGGAGCTCTCCTCGCTGTTACGCCTTTTGTGTGTCGCACCGTCACATGAAACTTGGAGATGCAGACGGTCCACCTGGAAATCCTACGATTTTACCTGGGTCGAGCCAACACCCAGATTAGGGCCTGATTCTCCGTCTCGAGTTCGAACCTTAAAGATAGGGCTGAAACTTCTCTAAGGTAAAAAGCATAGGCAACTCCTCGCATCCGTGAACGGAGTAGTTGATCTTTGGACCAGGCATTCTTCTACACGCGAAAGCTAATGGGCGTATTGTACCTTGATCCTCCTGCAACAACACTGCAGCAACACCGTCATTGGAGGCATCTATTTGAACGGTATATTCTTCGTCAAAACCCGGGACAGCTAAGACTGGCGGGTTAGTGATAGCGGCCTTTATAGCTTCAAAAGCCGCCTGTTGGCTCTCGCCTCAGACAAATTTCTTCTCCTTCCTACATAGTTTATTCAGGGGAGCGGCCATGTGGGCAAAGTCAGGGACAAGTCAGTGAAAATAATTCGCCATCCCAATAAATCTGGCTATCTCCTTCCTATTTCAAGACTGATGAAATTTATTCAACACCTTAGTTCGTTCCCGGTCAATCCTAAGCCGTCCCAGAAAATTAAATGGTGGAGAAGGGACACCCGTTTCTCAGCAAGTGTAATATGGGATGGTTTAACGGCCAATACCGCATCGCCAAACTTGGAGAGGACCTCCCGAATATTGGAAATATGATCCTCAAACGACCGACTGTAAATGACAACATCATCAAGTTAATCAAAGACACAAGAAAACTTCAAGACGACCAGGGTATGATCTAACAAACGAAACCGCCACCCCAGTGAACAAGCCGGATGGCACCCAATTGACTTGAAAGGTTCTAATCAATGCAGAACGCCGTGACGTGTTTGTACTACCCTGTAAGAGGAATCTCATAATAAGCTTGATTGAGATCGGGCACGGTGGACCATTGAGCCCCAGAAAATCAGGTAAAACAGTTGTGAAGTTCGGCTAGAGGAGAGATTCTAAGATAATCAAATGGTTCAAATGGCTCTGAGCTCTATGGGACTTAACGTCTGAGGTCATCAGTCCCCTAGAACTTAGAACTACTTAAACCTAACTAACCTAAGGACATCACACACATCCATGCACGAGGCGGGATTTGAACCTGCGACCGTAGCGGTGGCGCGGTTTCAGACTGTAGCGCCTAGAACCGCTCGGCCTCACCGGACGACTAAGATAATCTTTTTATTAAGTAATACACCATAGGTTTGTGGTCCTGGCCCTGAGCTTTAGGAACGAGAAAAATCTGTGACGCCAATTTCTGTCTCAAGATTTTCATTTGGGATGGTGAGTAGCGATAAGGAGACTGTCTCACCAGAATATCGTCAGCCAAGTGTATGTGGTACAGTATAGCGTTAGTGACCCCTAACGTATTCGAGAAAACCTGAAAATTCCCCTAATAAACTCAGTAACTGCCCTGCCTGCCCCAGCTCAAGACGGGTCACAACAATTTACCGAATCCCCAAAACTGCCTAGCGGCTAGAGCCAAAGGTAAGAGGCCTGTCACTACACAAAATCCTCAAAGAGAGAATGCGGCGTGAAAAGTCGAGAACTAATCCTGTTTTCTGAATAAATTACACCAGAGCAACAAATTGAGCTGCTGGACTTCCTCCCGCTTCCTGATTTTCCTACCTTAAGGACGCTGCTTGTACCTGCAAATGTCTCGCTCGATCACTCAACTACCCTAGCCTGGTAATTTTAGGCTGGCTACTTTGCAAGGATTCCCCAAATGTTCTAGGTGGGCATGAAAGCTCCAAATTTTCCTAACAGTAGGTTGACTGTCCTTCAGAAAGAACAGGTTCCGCTCGACCTAATCCAACACCGCGGAAATGTTATCGAGAGGAACACCTATATCCGTAATGGTGCTCGCCTTACCGCCAAGCTGGATCTAACGCCACGCTCAACTTGGACGCCACATATGGAACACTCGACGCTAAGCTCCCGAATCCTAAGTTCATAAAAGTGCTTCTTCTTTAGGTGCCCGATACCGCGGCAGTCGTTTGGATCCGTATCAACAATTAGGATTAGTACAATGCTCGACAGACAGTAATGGTTAATCATGCGCTAACGAAATAATCACAGGAATTCTGAAACCTCTTCTGCCCACAGAACGCAATCACGCTCTGTAATACCAGTAGAAACCTACATTTATGGACATTTATGGACAAAGGGATGTAAGGCGAAAGGTTATGGCCCATGTACCATCTTGTGTCTTTTCCTGTTACTACTTTATCGAAATAAATACCTTTGAAACAGTTAAGCCTTTGTCAGTCACAATTTCAGTTAATTACAACGTAGATTGAGTAATATATCAGATCTCAATACTAGGACAATAAAACAGGTAGACCTTGATTAATAAGAGCTTAACCAACCCAAATTATGGTTGGTTCAAATGACTCTGAGCACTATGGGACTTCACTTCTGAGGTCATCAGTCCCCTAGAACTTAGAACTACTTAAACCTAACTAACCTAAGAACATCACAAACATCCATGCCCGAGGCAGGATTCGAACCTCCGACCGTAGCAGTCGCGCGGTTCCGGACTGAAGCGCCTAGAACCGCTCGGCCACCGTGGCCGGCCCCAAATTATGGAACAGCTTTTAATTTAACTAAAAGGGAACGGGTAGGCCTTCGTTCATAACAGCTTCAGTTAAGTACGATTACCAAGTAGAGAACCGGCAGGCCACCAGTGCTAACAGCTACACTCACGTGAAATTACCAGATAGAAAACAGGCAGGCCTCCAACGATAACAGATTCAGTTAAAAAATGTTACCAAATAGACGACAGGCCGCCTCCAATGGTCAGAGCTTCAGTCAAGTGAAATTACCAAATAGAAAATAGGCAGGCCTTCAGTGATAACAGCTTCAGTTAAGTAAGGTTACCAAATAGAGAACAGATAGGCCTCGAATGGTGACAGCATCAGTAAAGTAACCAAGAGTTTGAATTGCCTCCGCACAAGTGCCTCACGAGAAGGTTTATAGGCAAGGAGCACAAGACCACACCAAAAATGAAGGCCAAGACAGTTTACAACGAGAGGACCGGCCTTCGAAAGCTCTTTTCGTTGGATACATAACTGCAAAAGACATTATAACGCAGCAAGTTAATTACGTCAAAGCCACAATAACTAACCAAACGGTATACCCGTGTCACTGCATGATACCGCCTCTACTTCGACGGTGAAAAGCCCGAAAGTAAACCAAGCTTACAAACCCAATTACATAGCTTCAGCAATTACAAATTTTGAGGCACAGGTACCTCCTAAGTTAAGATAACAGAGTGATGACGCCTGCAGTACCCAAAAGTATCTCAGAATCCTTCACCCGCCCGTATCACAACAGAAAGGTACTTATCTGATGTTCGAAGACATTTGGCAGGGAGGTAGGCTAAAAACCGAGCAATGTAGTTACTGCGTGACGCCGGGGTGGCGACGGGGAGGGTGCGGCTGCAGGGGTGGCCGGCCACAGAATAGAACAAACACATTATCGCTCCATCTGACGAAACTCCACCGTCTCATAAAATTTAAGACATCCTGTAAACAATAACCAAGGCCAGTATCACCTCAGGAAAAGCAAACAACAGCGTAAATTCAAGGAACCCACTGGTAGTGAAATAGATCAGCTAAGAAACTGCAATTATGAGAACAGACGTAGAGCTATCAATAAGAACGTAGCAGTTAAGACCTCAAAATCCAAAATTGAAGTTCACGAACCGAAGCTGAAGCTTGCCGGTTCCAAAGAGGGCCCATAATTCAGCACAGCGAAACTAACTTTGACTCTCTCACCTATGTGCCACATCCAAGAGCTGGCTGGTCAGGCTACGCACGAAATCGACACTCGAAGTCAGCCACGGATTCAAATTGGCCCACAAATACGCTCCCAGCCACCATTCGCTGGACTCCGTGGCCAAGACGCTTACGCAGTTACCCGCCTTACTCGCCCAGCGGACCTCTCACACCGTTCTCCTCTCTCCGTTTCCCCTCCCCATCTCGCCAAGCCTCAACGCGCCCCATTCCCCATCAACAACTTCGAGCAAAGATCTTAATGGCGTCAAACCAGACGGACATCACGCGACATCAGGAATTTGAAAGCCGACGCCAGTAACCCAGCTGTGTCTCATAAAGATATGAAAGTCTGAAAGTTATCCTGGCATGGGACTCCACAGCAGTCCGGAACCGCGGGACTGCTACGGTCGCAGGTTCGAATCCTGCCTCGGGCATGGGTGTGTGTGATGTCCTTAGGTTAGTTAGGTTTAAGTAGTTCTAAGTTCTAGGGGACTTATGACCTAAGATGTTGAGTCCCATAGTGCTCAGAGCCATTTTTTTGGACTCCACAATGAAAGATAACCTGTGGTGCTGACTATATAAAATTATTGAGAATGTAGTAAAATTTACAAACATTTATATTTTAAAATAAAAACAGATATAAATTACAGTTATTGATTGAATACAGTAAACAAGTAACAGTCGGGTTAAGGGAACAATGGAGAAGGATCCTGGGTGGTAGAAGTGAGTCAAGTACTCTGACGATAAGAATGTGGATAACGTAATCTGAATTGATCTGACGCTGAGCAGACTTTGCTTCATAATCTATAGAAGTCTATATATGTGAATTTGAGAGCAAGTGGCGATTGAGATCTGTACACCCTGACAGGGCCAGAGCGGCAGTACATTACCCTGTTTGCTTCGTGCAGCGAATCCCTAAATCGCTTCAGGCAAATGCCGGGATGGTTCCTTTGAAAGGGCACGGCCGATTTCCTTCCGCGTCCTTCCCTCACCCGAGCTTGCGCTCCGTCTCTAATGACCCCGTTGTCGACGGGACGTTAAACACTTATCTCCTCCTCCTCCTCCTCTTTCGTGCAGCGAAGTAACTTGCAGCTGGCGAGATGTGTGCAGCGGAGGCGAGGCGTAAGGCGGCACCTGTGAATCTATCGCGGCCACGAAAGAAATGCAAAATCTCACGGACTAGCGAGCAGGCAGACGGATCGCAATTTACTCTCTACCAGAGCCCTGAAATCACGGTAGATTTCAGTGTGTGGCACACCTGTTCGCTGGTCGTACCTAGGACCAATTTGACTCACTTATATGACAGAGCGCACAAGGATGCCAAACGTCAAGACTGCTAAACCAAAACCGAATAAGTGTGCCCTCCGGAGATGAGTATGAGACGTTTGAAGTCATGCTGTTCGTACAGTAAGAACTTCACCACAGGCTCCCCAGTCTAAACTACTCGCAAGTGAAGTTAGTCTCAGGACAGGTCCCAAGCACCAACCTCGCATGCCAGAGCTTCGACGAGAAGCTGGCTTCCAGAAGGTCCAGATCCCGAGTGCCTCACACCTCACTAGATAAAAAAAATCCGTTTATTACGAAAAGTGTATGAACGGCACCGCCTTCACCCCATCTCGAGCCAATCATAGATCTTTAGAGGCGCTAAATTTCCCCTTCTACACGACAGTACAAACCCATGTCGAAACAGCGAAAGAGTTAAGAAACATGCCTCTCTGGGGAAAAAAAAGAAACAGTCAATTACAGGCTTCTTTAAGGTTTCATGCAGGGAGATGTTTTTTTTCTCCAAAGTCGCATCGCTTACCATGGCAACAAGTGAACAGATACAGTCTTAAAGATCTTTATCCAAATCGCCTGTGCCTTGGGACATGTTAGTCCTAGCTATGAGGTGTGATAAGGATTCTATCTCTAAACATCTCTCAGACACCATAGTTTCTTATACAACTGAGGTGGCTGGTGGCCTATTTGCAGTATCAGCGAACACAAAAACCTGTGATTTTTTATTATGCGTAGCTCTGCACACAATTCCTGGTTTATGACTCCACTGTGTGGATGCGTTCCTTCAGTCTGCAGCCCCCAGCCCAGCCTTCTGCTGGCGCCAGTGCAGGTATTGTGGCATTGTTCTGCTGGAGACCTGTCTCAATTTTGGGGTTGCTCTGTCCGCCCTGTATAGCTGTGGGCCTGTGAGGCAAGATTTACTGAGGGATGGGCTCGCCACCAATTGCTTTCAACTTCCAACATGCCATTTCTACAAATTAGGAACCATAAAAATACCTCATGCTTTTAGCGCCCTACCAGGCTCCATCAATGTCTCCTCAGGCCAGTAGCTTTCTAGAGTCTCGCTCAAGGTGCATAAGGTTTTGATAAAATCTTTAATAATTTTCTGTATACGAAACATAGGTGAGAGAGTAACTTGTCCTCTCTCAAGTTAACATTCCAAGCATGATTATGAACCTATGCATATTTAAAGAACGTTGTGAGGCTAGCTATTCTAAGCGTGGATTAACGTAAATTCAAAGTACCATAGTCAGTATATGAGAGAAGGCGAGCAGATAAATGTATACAGCACTGTCGCTCATCCCAAGGCTTAGTACAGGCGGTTTGCTGTTGCTGTCCTTCGACCTGATATGAAGTATTAATGTGTATCTGCATCGTGTGCATGAGAGTGACGAGGGTTTTTGACGGTATAATGTTGGATTTGTATTGTTATGGATGAAAAGAAATGAGAGGGTGAAACCCAGTACCGGCACATAGTCTGCTCCCGACAAATAGCACCAAGGGCGCCGCCGACCTTAACGTCCTTGTCTGATGGATGTATCACTAGCAACAGTGTCATGTGCTCTCACTTCATGGGACACTGCAGAGAAGATCGGAACTGTATCAAGCTCACTGGTGCAAAGACTGGTCACCATAAACTACACGCCACCACCTCTCTTTCCAGTGCCGTCCAAATACTAGCAGTTACTAGCAGTGAAAATGACATCCACCACCAGGATTCGAATCAGCTTATCTTCGATTTGAGTGCCACCGCAGTAGCGTGTATTAACGACCTCAATTATGGAGGCAGGTTGCAGTTCAATAGGTAAGGTTAAATCGGTATTATATTTTGTTCAGTTATCAGATTATCAGCACCGTTATCAGATTGTTTGAACAATAATTTGTACATTACCCCCAAAATTGCTTAGCCTCGGATAGTTTTCCATAATAAATCACCGCTGAATTGGAAATTCACCCTGAAAGATTTTTATTTATCTTATTACATACTTGGGCTAAAAACCTAGGGCAGTAAACTCACAGATAACATACGTGTGACCGGTTTTAATGATGTTCGTAGAAGGATATTCAGATAGGTCGTCGCTTGTTTGTTCGTGTTATAAACATAAGCAGTCTTGTCAGTTTCCGTCAACTGAATATGAGGTACCTGACTTCGACTGTAGAATCGCTTGCTGTTGATACGTGGTAGAAAACGCAGACGCTACCGTAATGGGTGATAATTCCACCCTAAAGGCGACAGCACATGTCAGGCTTGGAGTGAGGGAGCAACACCCTCCCGCCATATTGTCCTACTTGAGGCACGATAATGATAACAATCACAGAGGAGATGGGAAACTGTAGTCGAGAACTCGGAGAATGTAGGGGGAAAATCTGTAGAGAGACCGTGGAGGAAATCCATAATTTACAAGATAAACATAGTTAATTACTTCGAAACAAGGGTCTTAGCCTAGTGAATTAAACTCTTGTCAGAAAGCAAGTACTTTATCAAGAGATATCCACACGGTTTATGCCACCATGAAACGGAAGCGCAGTATATGAGCTTCAGTGGAAATCTCTCACGGCCTTCTCGAATTTCAATTAGGGGACGGCGAATGAAACGGGAGTTTTCCAGGGGCAATGATGTGTTCAACTTTCTCACCCAAACCACAAACTACGAAAGAAACTGTTGCCAATTTGTCGCAGAGCCACCTTTGCCCAGTCAGTACTCCAAACAGGTACAGTAGATATTTACAACAATGCAAAATCCTGCAAAAGAAAAGGTAAGAATCAATAAGATTAAGGCAACTCAGAATGTAGTTACAGTTGATGTAGCCAGGGAAGAGGACGAAACAAGATAGTAAACAATCAGAAATTTTGTTAGACAGTGAAGTGCGAACTGCCAAAAAAGAGAAATCCTCTTGTAGTAATGTATGATGTGCCAATCACATTTGACCAAAACGAAATCTGTCGAACAATTAGGCAGCAAAATTTTGAGTACCATAAAAGATTTGTTTTATAACGAGCACTGCACTTGTGAGGCAATGGTCAATTGCGGGGCTCTGAAAATATGTTAAGTTCGGAGTTGGCATTGCTGAGCTGGGGCCGCTCGGCAGGTCGTGGGCCGGCAGCCACCACATGGTGCCGAACGTTAGCATAGCAACCGGTCCAGCCGCGTGGCTGGGAATTCCATGGTAACACTGTGTTGATGAAGGAGACCCGCCAGGGGTGCCAAAGATGGCGGACTTTGTGAAACCTTAATGGCAGACATTTCACAGTTCATATAGAAATTAATAGTAGCCAGATGAATCATGATATCTCAAAGAGAAACATGTACATTACCATTATTTGCACCACGATTCTGATTGTGTAATCAGATTTTCAATATCTTTATTAGTTTAAAGTTCAGTATCTGACGATAAATTATACAAGTAACACCCAGTAACGTATTTCCAAAATCTAAACGGTTCTTCAGATTTTGTCGATCGACGTGTCTTTAGAAAGCTGTGTGTAAGCCTAAATTGGTATAAATTACAGGCATGTAACATGAGTGGTACATGAGTTATTGGAGGTCAAAATGTCCGATTACTATCGATCGCGTCAGGCCATAAGTACTCCACAGTGACACGAAAAAACGGTAACAGCATGCTTATAAATATATTTATTCGTCTATGTCTTTGTTTATATCCGATATATACTATTCACGAAGAAATTGGTTAAATATTTACTGTGTTTTAGAAAGCACAGAGACTTAGGCTACTGGCCTACCTTTTGTTCTATTCCTTTGATACATGTGTATTTAATTTGTTTATATATTTAATAATGTGTGTTAGAGATTGTTTATGGTCCAGCCGTAGGAATAGTTATTTAATTTCAAGTATTTAAATATGAATCCAGTATTTCGAATATGTTTAATTATGTTTGTGAGTGTGCGTTGGCTTGAAGACTGGGCGGAAGCGCTGTAGCCAATAACAACAATCGCTGCAAACAGGACATGTGGAGAGACTGTATGGAAGTGGGGAGGAGCATGGTTTCCGTAGAGGACACGAGGCAGTGCTGAGGCAGGATGGGAAGTGAGGCGCGAGGGACGGTACGGCAAAAGATATGGAAAGTGCTGGAAGTGACGGCGCGATGGATGCATGGACGTGAGAGAGACTTGGAGTGTGGAACGGTTTGCGCGTTGTCACGAGAAATAGAAATACTTCGGAGTGTGGACTTGTGAGATTTCCGAGGTTTCTACAGTGAAGACGTAGTGTGCGTTTAGAAGTGAATATCTCGCGAGCTATGTTGTTGTTCATAACTAATTACGTGCACTAGGAATCTATTGTTATTAAACTTATATTTTATTTAATTGCTGGACCATCGACACCAATAAGTGTTTTGCAGAAATATACTGCATTCTCAAAAGGAATTATTCTATCTTAATAATCATTTAAAGTTGTTAAGGTAGTACAACTTATTTTATTTAATTGCAGTCTTTCATTTATAAATTTCTACGTTACATTTGAAATTGCCGAGTGATAGGTACCTTCGACCATACGATTCATGTGGATATTCATATTGTATACTGTAGACTCAGCAGTATTTGGCTTGTAATGCGGAAACTATGTATCCCAGACCCTAGACAACGAAACCTGCCAAAACTTTTAATATTTCAACTCTGAGTTGGAGGGCACGTAGCTAAGTGCCACCACACCACCATTTCATTTTGTTTCGAAACCCCACACACTTATGCTTCTCGGCTCTAATCTGGAACTGGGATACAAGTTTCAACATAAAACACGTTTATTCTTGGGACAATGATAGGAAGGAAAGTTACTTTCTGCTCGTTTTGATACTTCGCTCTGTAGTGTAAAGTAAACCTTAAGCATCATTTACATTTTAATCTATACTGCTTTCATAAGAAAGGAGAGAGTTGGATATTTCTTCACTCTTACTAACCTAATTTAATACACACTAGGTTAGGAAAGAATCAATGATCTTTCTGAAAAGTGAGAAAGCTTTACTATCGCAGAGTTGCTATTCAATTACTGTTTTTGCTTACTCATCATTTGTGTCATTGTTTATAATCATGCGTATTATTACAAACTTACAATGTGAAACGCAGATTTCCTTACTTAATTAAAAGTCCCGACAGTAAGTCATTGGCTTCTGAATGAAGCTCATATGGGGAAACTGTATTCCTCAATATCATATAAGGTTCTCTCCATATTCACTGGAAAGCTGAGCTGTTATTGATGTGCACTTATATTAAATTATCCATAAAACCACATTTTGAATAGCAGTTTATTTTATAAAAAGTATTTGTGAATATCGAGCTAATTGATGTTTTAGTGTCCCACAAGGTCCTTAATAATACTGATGATAGCCTATGCTTATTAGTTTGCGGAGGGTCGTGAGTTATATATCCGGGACCTCTCCTATGAGCCGTCAGGCTTATTTTCTCTGGTGTGTCGGTAGGTATTTACAATTCCATTTCTGCAAGGTGTAGCTGCTGTCAGCGCAAATATATGCTATGCATCACTCGTCACATGCTATGCCCTGCGTCAAAGAAAAGCGTTAGTTTGTTCCCATTACAAACTAAATGATTTTTAATGCAGAATTTTTCCTTCCCTTTTCCTTTAACCAACAGTCTTGCCGCAGTGGTACCACCGGCTCCCGTCAAACTACCGAGGTTAAGCGACGTTGGGCTTGGCTAGAGCTTGGAGGGTCTAGAACGCGGATGTATGACCGTCTGGTTCTACTGAGCGCTTTCGGGAAGCGCGATGCACTCAGCCTTTGTGAGGCCAGTCGAGGAGCTATTTGAATCAGAAGTAGCGGCTCCGGTCACGAAAGCTGACAACAACGGTGAGAGCAATGTGTTGACCAAATGCAACACCGCATGGCCTTCCGATTCCTGTTTGGACAGAGCTTAGTTTATCATATCACTTCCATCTTATCTTTTTAATGATTTGAGGTGGCGCACCCCGAATTCCTCTCCTTTGCTAACCTTTTCATCTCAGAGCAGCAATTGCAACCTACGACCTCAATTAATTGCTGAATGTATTTCAATCTCTGCCTTCTTCTACAGCTTGTAGCCTCCGCAGCTCCCACTACCAAGGAAATTATTGCGAGATATCTTAGCAGATGTCCTATCCACCAGTGTCTTCTTCTAGTCAGTGCATTCGACAGATTCTTCACCTTTCCGAATCAGCGCAGAACCTCCTCAGTCATTACGTTAACAGTTCACCTAATTTTCAATATTCGTTTGTTGCATCACATCCCAAATGCTTGGATTCTCTATGTTCCCGTTTTCCCACAGTCCATGTTTCACTACCATGCAATGCTCTGCTGCCAACGTACATTCTCAGAAATTTCCTCCTCAAATTATGGAATATGTTCGAGAGTAGTAGACTTTGCTCGCACAAAAAATGCCCTTTTTGCCAGTGTTAGTCTGCTTTTGACGTTCTCCTTTCTCTATCCTTCAAAGACAGGTAGCAGAATTTCTAAACTTCATCTATTTCTTGACAATTAATCCTGATGTTAAGTCCTCGCTGTTCCCATTTCTGCTACTTCTTATTTCTTTCGTCTTCCTTCAATTTACTCTCAGCCCATATCCTGTTCTCATTAGACAGTTCATTCCATTTGGCATATCCTGCAATTCTTCTTCACCTTCGCTGGTGACACCAATGTAATCAGCGATCTTTATCATTGATATATTTCACCTTTAATTTAATTCCACTCTAGAACCTTTCTTTGATTACTATGTCTAGACCTAGTACACAGTACCACCACCAGAGATTTCTGTTGTCTGTCCAGTGATGCAATCCAAGATGGTTGGGAGGAAATGGTAGGAAAACGACCCTTTCTGTGCTAGACATAACTGTCTTACACATTGTTTTTGGTCTTCAACCCTTACTATTCCCCCTTGCCTCTTGTATCTGTAGTATGTTTCCCCTCTCTTCCTACAGCTTAGTACTACTTTCCTTAGAATTTCGAACATCTTGCACCATTCAGCGCTGGATAATGCTTCTTCCAAGTCTACAAGTATTAAGAACGTGTTATGATTTTCCTTTAGCCTTCCTTCCATTGTCAAGCGCAACATCTGAATTGCCTCTCTGGAACCTTCACCTTTGCTGACACCAATGTGATCATCATCTAACGCATCCTCAACTGCATTTTCCATTCTTCTGTTTATTATTCTCGTCAGCAACTTGGATGCTTGATCTGTTGAGCTGATTGTGAGGCAATTCTTCCGCTTGTCAGCTCTTGCAGTCTTCGGAACTGTGTGGGTAATATTTTTCAGAAAGTCAGATGATATATCGCCCGACTGGTACTTTCTATACACCAACGTGTTTAGTCGTTTTGTTTCCACATCCCCCAATGATTTTAGGTATTCTGATGGAATTTTACCTATCTCTCTCGCCTTATTTGATCTCAGGTCTTCCGAAGCTCTTTTGAATTCTGATTCTGAAACTGGAGTCCTATGTCTCCTGTATCAACTCGCGTTTTCTCTTACATCAGTCGTTTTCCCTCTCGAAGAGCGCTTAAGTGTACTCTTTCCAACTATACTCTTACTGCTCTGCATTTAACAGTCAAATTCCCATTCCACTCATAATGTTACCACCTTTGCTTTTAATTTCACCGAAGTTTGTTCTGTTTTTACAATATGCTGACAAAGGCCTTCTGACTATTATCTTTTCCGATTTTTTCACATTTTTCACATGACCATTTCACCGTAGCTTTTCTGCACTTATTGTTTATTTAATTCACAAATGAGTTATATTTCCATATTCCTGAGTTTAATTCAACATTTTACACTCTTACATTTTATATTCCTTGTAACTATGTTTTTATTTTCAGCTTCTGAGAACGTCTTTTAAGAGATGTCCATCCTTTTTTACTGAAGTGCCAGCTGAGCTATCCCTTATCGTAGTATCTACGGCCATCGAGAACTTCAAGCGTACCTCTTCATTCCTTAGTACTTCCGTACCCCACTTCTTTGTGCATTGATTCCTCCTGACTAGTCTCTTATACTTCAGACTACTCTCCATCACTACGAAATTGTGATCTGACTCTGTGTCTGCTCCTGAGTACGCACTGCATTTCAGTATTTGATTTCGCTATCTCTGCCTGACTATAATCTAACTGAAATCTTCCCATATCTCCCTGCCGTTTCGAAGTTTACCTGCTCCTCTTGCGATCCTTAAAAAGAGTATTCACTGTCGATGGATCGGAAACGGTGATGTAGGAGCGCAGATCGTAGTTGGGATAGTAGGTGTGGGCAGTTGAGGGCAATCGTGCGACTCAGATCACATGCCAAATCGAGTCCAAAGAATCGGGTAGTAGCAGCTACGTGCAATGGAGCAGCGTTGTCAGCAGGAAGCCCTGCACCTACAAGGATAGAGCCTGATTTGCGGACGTTAAGGCAGCTACCAAAAACTTCACCATAGGTGACAACTAATGCCATTGACTTCCTGACCTCAACACCGCTGTGAAGAACGATGTCGAGATCATCTGCATAAGCAGTGCAGCTGGATACATGGTCACCTACGAAGGACAAAGAGCAACTGTTCCGCGACGAAAACATACTGGGTGGCCCAAAAAGGATGGTCGGATTTGAACTGCGTAGTACCATTGAAAGGTGAGGAGGGGGGACCACTGCCGGCCGTCTGCAAGTCGGCCATTACACCTAGTTTGCCACGAGATGCCGCAGTGGACGGTCGAGCATCGTGTTTTTGCTGTGGAACAGTTTTTCAGAAATGATGAATCGTTTATTAATGTGCAACGATTGTTTCGACAACGTTTTGGTGTAGCGCGTGATGGACCCATTCCAGATCGCAGATCCATATCACGTTGGGTGACTGCATTCCGGACAACAGGGTCTGTCAAAAGTGGTAAATCTACAGGGCGTACACGTACGGCAGTTACTCCACAGAACATTGATGATGTTAGAGCGTCAGTGCTGCAAAGCCCGCGTCGTTCCACTAGGCGTCGTGCTCAAACTTTAGGCCTCAGCCGTAGTTCGTTGCAGCGTATTTTAAGCCGTGAGTTACAGTTTCACCCATACAAAATTATGATCACGCAAAAGCTGTATGATCGTGATTTTGAGCAGCGAAGACGATTTTGTGAATCAATGCTTGACATTTTGTACTCTAATAATGATGTTGTGCTTCTTATGTCAGATGAAGCCCATTTCCATTTAGACGGCTATGTCAATAAACAAAACTGCAGGTATTGGGCAGCAGATAATCCCAGAGAATTGCACCAAAAGCCTCTTCATAGTGCTAAGGTAACAGTCTGGTGTGGAATTTCAAGATTGGGGATTGTTGGTCCTTATTTTTTTGAGGGGAAAAACGCTACAGTCACAGTGAACTCGAAACGTTACGTTAACATGCTACGTAGCTTTTTGGTGCCGAAACTGCGAGAGTTACATGTAAATCGAGATCGAATTTGGTTTCAACAGGACGGGGCCACGGCCCACACAGCCAATGACTCCATGTGTGTTTTAAGGCGAATGTTCCCCCACCACATCATCTCGCGTTTTGGAGATGTCCACTGGCCCGCGAGATCACCTGACCTCTCAGCCTATGATTTTTTTCTTTGGGAATACCTAAAGTCAAAAGTCTACGTAAAGAAGCCCCGAAACTTAATTGATCTGAAGGAGGCAATCAGTGCGGAAATTATGGCAATTCAAGAAAAAACAGTAGTGAAAGTGATGGAAAATTTCGAGGAAAGACTTGTGGAATGAATCACCGAGGAAGGACACCATCTTCCGGAAGTCATTTTCCGTACATGATTTTTTGTGGTTAGTTCTTGTAATTGGGTGCCTGGGAGCATTTAGTTACGTAATTGAATAAAATTAATTTGTAAAACTGATGGAGTTATAGTTATTTAAAATGTGACCATCCTTTTTGGGCCACCCAGTATAACAGTGCAGAGAGCGGGCAGCCTTAACGCACCGAACGGCAGATCAAGATCGGTGGAGTGAAACGGCGATTGTAAAGTACATGGGACGTATCTCTGCGAAGGCGAAGCATTACGATGTCGACCGTAGTATCATGCGGAGCAGCCCTTCCAGGTAGTCGTGATCGTCTGGCTAGTCAAGTGTTGCCAGAGGTCCAGGCATACGACGAGCGTGAGCGTGAGCGATTACGTCCCGGTAGTCACAGAGGGCAGTGCGGATATTATTGGCACCTACCAATGAAATTTGATCAGGAGAAGCCACGTACCGGGCCGTCCGTTTACACAGTGCAGCCAACCGCCGGTCGAAGATCTTCGTGTCGCTGTTGAGCATAGCCAAGGGGCGGTAATCGCTTATCCATGTGGTAACCTGAGGCGTGTGAATGAGAATGAGGAGATCGTCAAGGAAACCATTTCGAATAACACAGGGTTTTGGCAAGATTCCATCAACACTGGCGCCAGTAGGAGACGAAATGTGCGATAAAATTCCAGTCTGAGGCTGTCAGGACCAGGCGACCTATTCGTAGAACTCACCTGTACAGCATCATGGATTTCCTCCTCCGAGAGGTTAGCAAGCATACCATCGTTGCAACCCAGGAGCCAAACCAAATGTGAGTCTGGAGACCGCCATAATGTTGGCAGGGTGATGGCTTTGTTCAGTTAGTCACCGCTATACCAACACCTACTTTCGAAACCAATCAAAGCCTTACAGAGTGCAGGCTTTGCGCAGAGGACTCTCCATGACAGGACAAACCGATGTGCATCACAGGCTCGACGATAAACTGTCCACGTGGTCTCGATGAGCTGCGGGCAGTCGGGTGAAGTAAAATGGAATGTGTTCAGTTTCCATTACTCCGGACGCGATACACCCATTAGCGGTAGAGGCTGGATGCACCGATGTATGCGTATGCACACCACCGACAATATCGCGGGAGATATGAACACGATCTAGATGACTGTAAGAATTTCTAGTGAAATATATAAACTCCAGACGATCACCATAAACACTTCCCAAGAGTCTACAAGACTGAGGTGCTGGAGAATTGCTTCTAGCGCTGCGCTTGGATATTGACGCAGCAGTTGATGGTTCAAATGGTTCTGAGCACTATGGGACTCAACTGCTGAGGTCATTAGTCCCCTAGAACTTAGAACTAGTTAAACCTAACTAACCTAATGACATCACAAACATGCATGCCCGAGGCAGGATTCGAACCTGCGACCGTAGCGGTCTTGCGGTTCCAGACTGCAGCGCCTTTAACTGCACGGCCACTTCGGCCGGCAGCAGTTGATCTGTGGGCGCCTGGGTGGAGTTGAAGTCGCCTTCCAAGATCAGTGCAGCCTGCAGAGCAAGAGAGAGAGGCGTGATTGCCTCAGAGAAGAAAGTGGTAAGTGGCGGTGACCCGAACCAGGCGGCGCATAGACGTTGATAATCCTGATGCCACTAAACATCAGAACCAAACCTCTGGCAAGAGGGATATAGACAACTGTATCAGCGAGGATACCATTACCAGGATCTCCACCCCGCTATCAGTGTGGCAAGCGTGGGAGACGTCTGCCGTAAATCCTTGGGAATGACAAAAGGTTGCAACTTGCTCCTACTGAAGAAGGGCAACATGTATGTCCGCATCATACAGCATTTCATGGAGTAAAGCCAGTTTGTTGTACTGGCCATTGCCAAGCGATAAGTTGGAAAAGCTGCCATCTGTAGGAGGGCGTATGATGCCCGACATGGGAAAAGCAGAGGTAGCTCAATGTTACGAGCACCTGTGGAAGGTCACATCACTTTGACGGAGAGGGGCCCGATGCCACCCACGGGGTTCCATGTCTCTGTATACCTCCAGAAAGTCCATCCTAAGAATCGACTTCGTTTGTCAAGGAGACAGAAGTCTCATTCGGCTGTTTCAGGGGAACACTATTGCAGTTGCACCCACAGCTAGCCTCAGGCACAGGAAGGAGGCAACTGCATGAGTCGCAGGTGGGGAAAGGTCGGTGTTCGTAGGCGGATGCTCAAGACAGCGCATCGTCAGTGGAGGCAGTCGTCCGCAGGGGTACGGCGTTGTCTCTCCCGTTTTGTTGACGTTCGTAGCTTCTTAACACGTTGTTCTGTGTTGGATGGCGGGTGTCTGTCTGCCGACTTGCGACCAGATGACAGAAGAGCGGAGATCGGTACAGCCCCATGACCAACAGCCATGTGGTCGGGACGGACGGCTTGCGACTGCTGACAGCCATGGATCGTTGGTACTTGGCGCCAGTGTAGGAGAGAGCAAAACCTTCATCGCTTCGTCGAGAGGAGTCGACGACGGTACCGACTGATTCAGTGTGGGCGCAGCAGGCAGTCCCGGCGCTGCCGCTTAAGACAGAAGTAACAGAATGGGTGCCGCATGGAGAGCGACGTCTCCAACCGGCGTCTGAGCCAGCCTACGTTGGAAGCATTCAGAAAGGACATGACCTGAACTAGATCCTGGCTGGCCAGGAGGACTGCCCTGCAGCTGTCAACAAGGAAGGCAAGTGTTTATTCTACTCAGTTTTTATCTGATGGATACCACTGAGGACAAAGTAGGCTTCGAACACCTTCCTCGTTTCAGCAAAGTGACTGACGACGTTGCCTTAAGGTTTAAACGCGGCCGCCAAGACGACCGACTGTACCTCGAACGGGACTCGAACGTCGAGGGCCAAAATCAGCGTGATCAACCACAATCATACCTAAAACGCCGTCATAGTATCGGAACTTGAGATCATTATCATGGCACCATACAACACCGGCACACAGCCCTTCATTTGCCAGCTTTACGTACACAGTAGTACTGAGGATTGACAAATGAAGTCCGAGAACATCTTGCGGCGGGAGACGAATTTTCTCCCGTATAAACCATACCACTACATACCCCTGACTAGGATGAACTCTCTTCCTTTTACCGATATGTTTTAACAAGAAAGATAGCTGATACCCTAGCATCGAAAGGTGTGCCACCCTGTCCCATGCTCACTGCTAATGCCATGCATCAGCCACGCTCAGTCGCTGCTGGAGTACTGATTATTCTTCCTCGTTTACTGTCTCTTTTAATACATATCGTAAAAACGGATGTCACACTAGACTAATCTGGGTCTGCTGTATCGAATGGCCACGTAAAATACTCCTTTAAAAATAAATTCGTCTGTAACAGAAACAAAACGATGCTTTCCGTTGACACTGGGCGTTGCATGGAACGTAAGATGAGCAGCTTTTGTTTCAGATGATTCCATCTAAACACTGCAAAAGTGAAATTCTAAGTTTCTGTTAAAACACCAGAGTGTCTTCACAGATAATGAGGAAATTTATGCCACCATGAATGACCAAACATGTAATGCACATCTCACTTTGGGTAAGAATGTGGTTAAGTGTGTTGTAGTCATTGTAAGTGTTGTTGTCGAAGAGTTAATAGACAAAGATCAGTTGACAAGAAACTTTAAAAAAAAAAAGAAGGAGAGACCATTAACATACTGCACTACATAAAGCATTTATCTCCATTTTGATACTGCGTTTCATAATATAGTTGTGAATTTAAATTATGTTTGGTTAATCTGCTGAGGAGCAAAATTTACGTATAAAAGACCTCAAACGAGTTCCTACACCTTTTATAGGTGCGAGAAGTGTCATGGAATTGGTATCTCACAAAAAAGTAAATGTAACTCAAATGAAAGATGCAACAGCTAATAAAAATGTGGTAGGTAGTAAAGTGGCCAATGTTACGAGAGACAATTAAGTTACAAATAAGAAACAGGGTTCAAATACAACAGACCAAATTACAATTAAGCCATTTATAAAAATTAGGTGAAGGATTGTCTGTAATTCTTATGGCACACAAAGGAAATTTTCTTGTCATCGTTTCTAAAGAAGAATATGTTCCAAAAAGGAAAAGAATCTTTAAAGATAACCAATCAGTGAATATTCCAGATGACACGCCATGGAGAGTTCTGACACAATCTTAACATATATACCTTACAACACCACTATAAAATATCTGGACAGATTGGAAGGGATATTTAACATTTTTTTTTCTTTACAAAAGAAAACTTGCATAATTATGAATCCAAGTGTTCCAAAACTTTGGGCCCACCATTAAATACATATAGATGGGGTTCTTATTATGCCAACTATAAATTACTTTTACTGCCCTACATATTATTTTAGTCAGTAACATAATAATATGATAACCGTGAATTAATGATTCACAAACAAACACTTTATAAAAATTCAACAGAATTTTGTGGAGTTTACCCAAGACCTCGTGATTCCAGATAAGGCTAAATTCCTTTCAGCAAACATCACTAACTTATACACACAAATGTAGCAGTCGTTGGAGCAATTAAACTCCAGTCACATTTCCCTCTGCTATTCTTTTAGCTCTTCCGTGTTTTGTTTTCCCTCTGTTTTAATTTCTTGATTAGCTATCTTGCCTCGTCATTTGTTTTACTGCATGCGAGAGTGCCTGTGCGATAGAGTAATTGTGTGGTCATTTCTTGTGCGTGTACTACAGTTTTCGTTCTTATCCACATTCGTTTATTTTAATTATTGATAACCTCACCGTCGGGCGCCCATAAGACGCTCAATTACACAAACTTCTTTTTCTTCTTTCTGTTTTCAGTCACCAGTTTTCAGTCTGGTCTGATGTGGTCGCCACACCTGAGTCTCTTGTCTATTTTCCCACAGTGTCTTCCCCAAC
This sequence comes from Schistocerca americana, assembly GCF_021461395.2. Lineage (NCBI taxonomy): Eukaryota > Metazoa > Arthropoda > Insecta > Orthoptera > Acrididae > Schistocerca > Schistocerca americana. The sequence goes on along the minus strand of NC_060119.1, from coordinate 603,069,107 downwards.
AGTTTCTTCACCATACTGTTTTCTCTAGTACCATGGACGTCATTCCCTAATATCTTAACACATGTCTTATCAACTTGCCCCTTCTCCTTCTCATGTTTTTTCTTCACTGATTCTGTGGATACCTTCCTCATTTCATGAGTTATCAGCCCAAATAATTTTCAAAAACAGTTCACTATCACCACATCTGAAATGCTTCGATTTTCTTCTTTCCCGGTATTTCCCACAGCCCATGAATCACTACCATGCATCTTTCTGCTCCTGTTGCAGACCGTCGATGGTCGATCCCGGGACCCCAGTTGGCGGAGCTGAAGCCAGGGCCCACCTCACTGTTTCTCGTCGGGAGGCCGATCGAGTTCAATAGAGTCAAGGGGCAGTGCAGAGTGATACAGCGGTATTCGGTAGTATTCCTTTATGCAGCTAGTTTACAGAAGTGTAATGTCGGCGCCGCCCGTGCGCTGTTCCGCGAGTCTTGCTGTCGCAGCACAACTGGACTGCCGACACCGCTTCTGCGGTCATCAAGACTGCCCAATGATGGAAATCAGCCGTGCTCGCCAAGTCGCTGCCTGCTGAGGCGTAGCGACAGGCACCGCTCACATTGCCCGCGACTCTGTATACTGTTACAGTCCCCGGTCCCCGCCCCCTCCTCCCTGTTTGGCCCGCTCTGTCTGACCATGGGATAAAGGTGGTTGTACTGGTCACACAAGGCCTTCGGCCACTGCTGCTCCCAGGACTGGACCGGACTCGAACCCGCGCCCACCTGGATGCCGCGCCGTAACTTGCCGCTAGTGGTGCTTGCCAGATGGCAACACCCACCACCATCCCTAACGCTGTTTCAGCGCTGCTGCGCCTCCCACAACGTAATCCTCGCCCGGACCCCAGCGTATCAGGTGGGATGCGAAAGTGGCCCATCTTGGGCCTGCTGCAGACTGCTGTCATTGCCCTCCTTCAGGCAGACCATGCAGTCTCCAAGTATGCGGCAGCTGTCCCGTCCTGCCCCCGTGTTGTGTCCGCGGAGGCAGAATACAGCCCGAACAAGTACAGGTTTACACAAAATATTTACAACATCGCTGCCAGACTGGCCCTTATAAGCGTAGACCAGCACAGGTCCGACCCCTCTCGCGACTGACGTGGCACACCACAAGCTAAAGGTGCCTATTTATACTGCTTTTCCTCTCGCTTCTGACATAGTGTCCGAGAGACAGAAACTATGGCAGGGGTAAATTCCCAAATGTCAGCCACTTACACATTACCATTCTCAGCTCTGGCCTACTGCCTCGCCTCATACATCGCAATTACTTAGAGCAACACTGCAGTTCCCTGCCTCGCTGTTGCTCCACTCCAAACAAATCGTACGTGCAATACGCCGCTGCAGCTCCGCGCCATGTTTACTCTGCCTGGCCTACTGGCTGCCACCTATTACCACACACTGCCAGTGGCCCCAGACTTCATCGCCCAACCGCGCCTTTACTGAATTTTTAACCTTCCCTTTCCTACGACGAAGACTATTACTAGCGCAGCACTCCAATCGTAAATTCTCAGAAATTACTTCCTCAGTTTAAAAAATGGTTCAAATGGCTTTGAGCACTATGGGACTTAACTTCTGAGGTCATCAGTCCCCTAGAACTTAGAACTACTTAAACCTAAGTAACCTAAGGACATTACACACATCCATGCCCGAGGCAGGATTCGAACCTGCGACCGTAGCGGTCGTGCGGTTCCAGACTGAAGCGCCTAGAACCGCTCGGTCACTACAGCCGGCTTCCTCAGTTTAAGACCGATGTTTGATGATACTGGCACATTTCTGTTCGCCATGAAATCCCATTTTGCCTGAAGTGATCTCCTTTTTGTATCATCATTGCTTCGTTTGTTGTGTTTTTTTTTTTTTTTTTTTTTTTTGCTTCCAATACAGCTCTATTCCTTGACATGGTCTACTACGAGGCTTAGGCAAACTTCTCACTATTAAGTGAGCCAAAAAAGAAATTACGATGAACAGTAGATCTACAAAAATGTACCAATGATACAGACGATTGTACATTCGAGTGGAACCAAAGATAACAGCTCAACAAGGAATCGTCGTATTTTAAGATCAGAAATGGGAAAAACCAATAACAGCATACACGTTTTATGATCAGAGACGTATGCCACTTCTTTTTTAAATACTTTGTGGTCCTAAGCCGACAGTGGCGGTTTATCTTTCAGGTAAAGACAGAGAAGAAGAGGTGGAGAAATCCTACGAGAAATGATGACAGAGATTAATAAAGCAGACAGACAATACGTCTGTGGACGCTGAAATGCTCGATTAGGAACATTTCTATCAAGAACCTTGAAGGAAAGTTCTGAGATGCCAGAATTAAAGCTAATGGCGAGAAGATTCGAAAATTTGGCACATATCATGTCTTGAAAATAGCTAATATAATTCATAGGAAAAGAAATATTCATGGGAACACTGTGAGAGACAGTAATTCTGTATCAGTTGTAGGTTATGTGGTGGCTAACAGAAAAGAATCACCTTTAGTGAATGATGTAACAGAACACAGAAGATTTGATGGATAAAGCGACCATTGTCTGCTAGTGACCAAAATTCTCTTTGGAACTAGAGGGTCAAAACTAAGAAACAAATTAGTACTAAAAATAAAATGAAGCTAACTGCATTGTTGAAAGAAAAGTCAATTCCAGATCTCTTCCACTATGATGAAATCGATATTTGGTAGCAAACCAAACAAAGAAAGATGTTAATGAAGACCGGCAACGTACAAAGTATTGTATGAAAAGAGAAGAAGATGAAGTATTGGGAAACAAACAACTTGGAAATGAAAGACATGTTTAGCAATATACAGTAACCAAACAGAAAATGTCTTCAGGGAAAATCAAATAGCGCATGAGACGTACTTCCAGTTAAAAGCAGAGGAAGCGAGACAAAGTTGTACAGCCGCCAGGAGTCATGTAAGATATCTGACAAGAGAGAGAGTTGGTAAACGTTCGTAAATAATGTGGAACACCATGTATGCGTGAGAGAAGAATTTTCATATAAATTATTAAGTAATTTAAGTAAACCAGAAAGAGGCAGTGCACGAACAGAAGTGAAAACACATAAATTAACTGAACAGTATAAATACATTTTATTTAAGCCTGAAGACAGGACTGGAGAACTAGTAAAAATTACTGACTTACTTACCTTAGAAGAGTTAGAGGCAGTAATATAAAAACAAAAGAATAAAATATCAGCAGCATCAGAGGGCACACATTGCTAACTCACAAACAATAGAGAACTCATACTCAGCTCTTCTTTATCTATTAAACTCCTGTTGGCTGACACAGAGGATACCTGATACAGAGTTAACGGCTTTTTCTGTATTTGAGAAAAGGAAAAAAAAACACATATTACAGAGTTATAAGTATATTAAGTTCAACATATAAACCATTTGCTGGTATTTTATATAACCGAATAAAGCCAATAGAAGAGTCACTCTAGCGAGAAGAACGAATGAATTTCGAATTGTATGGAGAATGTATTTACTGTGAAATAGCTAACACAGCGTTTGTATATTTAGAGAGACCTTCTACGAGGTCGACAGTCGTGAAGCACTGAATATGCTGGTTAAGCGGGGCCACCCTCAACACATAACAACGTGTGTAAAACGTTTATGTAATGGGGCCTGCTTCTGACTCACTATTTCTGTTTACAATGGAGGAAGTATTTTTATTAATTTGGGAGTTAGACAAGGACATGTATCATCATCCACATTTTTAACATTTATGTGGTTTGTATCGTACACAGATGGAAGGAACAGGCGCCACCAGCATTTAAATGAGGAAGGACCACTCTAAATGTGCTAGCATATCTTGATGACATAGTGATTATATGGAATACTGAAGATGACTTCGAAAAGCTATCTATTTATTACGTAATATTTGTAAAGTATATAACATAAAAATTTCTATGTGGAAATTAGTATCCATGGTATTCCAGGGCAAACTCGGAGTAAGAGCTTAGACTATTTTTGGTGACAGAATTTCAGAAGACGTACAAGATTTTACTTAACTAGGCTATGTTATCTCACAGAGACATAAATAATGAATTAGGAAGATACCGGGCAATGTGACGGACTATCCTGAAAGCACTGGAAACAACGGCGACTGAAACACAGGTGAAGATGTACAAGATGACGACAGTGCCGGTTATTCCATGTGACAGAGGAACGTGGATATTAAGGCTGAAAAACAACACCCGTATAAAAGCCTAAGAATTGAAATTTCCTAGGACACTACTGGGACAAACATGCCTTGCTAAAATAAGAAAGATATAAGGAATCGATTAAAAATATTGGCAATACGGGAAAGAAAGGACGAATGTAGAAACATATAAAGAGTAAAGACTTACGGATACATCCTGGGTCAACCGAAGCTTGCTATTCCACCTTCATTTCGGTCTGGTTTATTCCGATTTTTGGCTATAAGTATGAGATCCATGTTTCTCACATAATTATGCAATACATTGTTACTTTCAAGAAATTTTATAACTTTTCAAATTTGTGGAGAAGGTAACCACGTTTTCATTTTTATGTTTGATAATGTTATGGTACGTAAATTAGTTATCCTTCAGATTTCACTTAATAGTAACTTAAATTCGAAATAGAACATTTACTTACGCAAAATGTAATCTGATTTTTTATTCCAAATCATCCATAAATAATGCCAAGTGGACTTGATTATTTCTCAAATATAATTTACGTAATGGAAAATAGAAATTTATTGCGCATTAAACAAATAATCATTCTTATATTCCAAAATCGCAGTGAATCTATTCAGAAACAGTTTATTGTAAGTAAAATATTAATACTGAAATACGTAAACAAACCTGTAAACACTGCTCATTTTGAGATTGTTAAATTTATTTTCGTAACCGTACATATACCTTTTCTTTCTGTTGCAGTTCTGAGAACATTACAGTCATAAGAATACGATATCATTTAAATTAGTAATTGTTAAAAACAGCAGAATTTGCATAAATTACTAATTTCATGCACTGAAATTACTACAACATTCTAGAAGCCACATTGTTTTACATACATAGAAATGAGCTCCAAAGCACTCACATCCTCTTAGCCCTCAGTGTGATTCAGTGTGGGTTTAGTATTAGATCAGGCTGCGTACTGTAATCAGACTCCTATCTGTAAGAACATTTATCCGCGTACAGAATGTCATTTGCTTCAAAAAAAGTCTTGCTCCCTTAAGTATAAAAACACGTATGACATGCTTTACTATTGTGACTAGATAAACAAAATTAAATGAGGAGAAATAGTATGAAATAGCGTTTCTACTGGATGATTAACATCATGGACCAAATTGTCTTCTAGTTAAACGATGAGCACTAAGTTTACCCTGAAAAGATGGGTGTAAGTCATAGGAATAATAATATTCACCAAATTTTGTTACTGTATGCCAATACTTTCCGTTATTAGGTTAGGTTAGTGTTGTTTTAACGTCCCGTCGACAACGAGGTCATTAGAGACGGAGCGCAAGCTCGGGTTAGGGAAGGACGGGGAAGGAAATCGGCCGTGCCCTTTCAAAGGAACCATCCCGGCATTTGCCTGAAACGATTTAGGGAAATCACGGAAAACCTAAATCAGGATGGCTGGAGACGGGATTGAACCGTCGTCCTCCCGAATGCGAGTCCAGTGTGCTAACCACTGCGCCACCTCGCTTTCCGTTATATTGGTATGTACTATACCAGCAATAAGAATAATTAGCAGAGTAAATAACTTTAATGAGAAATACCTTAAATATTTGATAATGTTGGAAAGTAGGCCTACTCGTATTTCAAGCAAATGGGAAGATCATTTCGAAAGAATGGACGATAGAAGGTGTTCCAAAACGGCACTTCCATTCAGATCCATTGGGCGAAGAGACCGAGGAAGGCAAATCAAAGCTGGACTTGGTCCGATCAGATCGAACGGCCTATCTCTAAGAGGATGATGATTTTTCCGAGCGATCGACGACTTTTAGGTATATGTGGTTTCAGTCTTTCTGACAAGCAGCCTACAGCCATTGCGAATCAAAACGCAAAGGAATTAATTAAGTTATCTGACAGTGGTATTGACTTAAATCAATGGGGCAAGTTGAACGTTAGTGCCGGACCAGTGCTCGACTCCGCGTATAATGCTCACTTGGCAGACGCGCTGACCACCACGTCATCAAGACATCACGAATTTATTATTAAGGTGAAGAAGGCCAACGATTCTTTCAGTGCAAATGGAATTTATAATGAAGGTGAGGAGGGCCAAAGATTCTTTCAGTGCAGATGCACACAAAGCGCGAATTCTTACGGAAACTGCTTGGATGCCGCGAGTAACGAGGCTAATGAGCAGGGGCACTACACTAGTGGTGTGTGGTGTAAGTTGAGAATTTGCGTCGGACAGGAGGCGTGCGAGGGTAGTCCGCGCAATTATACTGACTACTGTGTCTGGATGGCGTAGTTGGTAGCACATCTGCCTCGTAAGCAGGAAAACTGCTTTCAAATACTGGCCCGGTATGCGTTTTCAGCTTGCCCCGTTGATCTAAATAAATTTCCGCAGGCAGCTAATGTCTTTAACTCCTTTGTGTTTAGGACGACTTTGTCAAAGTCTGTGTTTTAGCTACTCATGAAAAGCTCAGCTTCGAAAATCACCTTGTTATTATCTTGGAAACGACTGCCACGCAGTGGTTGCATCGTTATAGGAAATGGAAGGAACGACTGGGTGCCTTATCAGGAGAACACAAAAGCAAGGCAAAATTTGTTACACAAGAAAAACAAGTGTAGCTTTCTAGTACAGGCTGAGATGCTGAGCAAGGAAAACATCCCCTTAGATAGCATCCCATAACCTCCACCAGAAATTTCGATAGTTTGCCCCTTACGAACATAATCTGTTACAAACATAACATAGCCATCTCGAAAATTTCGCCGGCCGCTGGTGGGCGAGCGGTTCTAGGCGCTTCAATCTAGAACCGCGCGACTGCTATGGTCGCAGGTTCGAAGCCTGCCTCGGTCATGGATGTGTGTGATGTCCTTAGGTTAGTTAGGTTTAAGTAGTTCTAAGTTCTAGGGGGCTGATCGCCTCAGATGTTAAGTCCCATAGCGCTCAGAGCCATTTGAACAATTTTTTTTTCGAAAACTTCCGTGCATCGCCGTGGGCTATGAAGGTTAGGCTTTCGACTTTTTCCGAGTTGGAGAATCCACATGTGTCCACTGCTTGCTTTGTCCCTTTGTTGTAGACAAACACACTTAAGACATATCTCTGGTGATTGGGCGGTTGAAGGAGATATCTGGATTAGCTTGACACAATTGGGACATCTGCGCAGCTGACCGGTCCCCGGGTCTCTATGAATGGGTGTGAGAAAACTTGCAACCCAAAGGCCGATTTTTGTCATCTGCAAAATGTGACGCAAGTTCTTGAAAACGGACACATGCCGGCTTTTCTCTTTCTCCACTATCGCCTGGATTGTGAAACACCAGACTTCAAGCACTAGAGCCACCACTGCTCTTACGACAGCTGGTTCTTCATGGAGAGATCATCTGCCACTCCGTTCGCCGCCACTCATACTTGTCAAACCACATTTGAAGACTCTGTACCAACTACTCACTGTGTCATGGTTCAAAAAATGGCTCTGAGCATTATGGGACTTAACATCTGTGGTCATCAGTCCCCTAGAACGTAGAACTACTTAAACCTAACTAACCTAAGGACATCACACACATCCATGCCCGAGGCAGGATTCGAACCTGCGACCGTAGCGGTCGCGCGGCTCCCGACTGTAGCGCCCAGAACCGTTCGGCCACTCCGGCCGGCTCACTGTGTCATATGATGGTGCATTGTTCGTATGCAGTTCTATCAACATATGATGGGTGATTCCAGTTTTGTTTCCCTTCGAGTGCTGAGAAACGTATTGCTGTTCGGTATTCGACCCTAATTATGAATGGCGCCATTTTGTTTTAACTCCTCTAGCGGCGCGTTACTTTTCTATGGTTAGAATGGGTCCAGAAAATAAACAGAAAATCTATTACGTTACTTTATTAATTCGATGTGGTAGTAAAAACTCTATGATTACCCCTCATATTATTCTGATTAACAGATCTATCACGGACTACAGTTAGTCGAAGCCACTCATTCAGTATCAAATATTGCAAACCGAATACAGCATTTCAGCAATCAATAATTTATGTTTAATTCTGAACCGTGTGGCTCGATGGTTAAGATTAAAAATCCAGAAATCCGGGCTTCAGTTCACGGTAGAACGTATGACTGTTTCAGTCAGTAAGTAGCATACTACCTTCAATAGGACAGTTCGCAGTAAACCAATACGTTGTTCAAACGAGCCTTAGAGCTGAAGAAGTCTTTACCCTTTACCTTGCTTGTGAACTGATGTCAATGAGTTCCTACGCAGTGACGAGCATAACCACTCTGCCTTGACCGTACGCCGTCGTTCGACAGCACTGGTATTCGGCTGGCAAGTCGACACAGTCCACTAAATCCGTGTGATGAGGCAAAAACTCTGTTTCCGTACTACGACGTCTGTTGTGAGGCTCACGCTGGCAAGCCGAAACTGCGTGCTAGGCTGTCGCCAGGTGGGGCGCGCTCCGTATATGCGGGCACTTTTAGCCGGACCACACAGACGCGCTGTGTTAGAGCGCCATCATAACTGTAGAGGGGACAAGTAGCGAGCCGGTCGGCCTCCTCCAGTGCGGTCCTAATAGCCCACCCAGTTTCTCTGGACACCGCGACTGCTGGAGTCGGCTAAATGAAACAGCCACCGAAGCGCCGGTGCTTAAAACCAAGTGCTCGGCACGCTAAGTACAAGGCCCATCGTCGAGAGAAAGTTTCCCCCAAAATTAAAACGAAACAGCAAGGCCACACTCAGGATTAGTCAGTGTAAAGACGTTACCGAACGAACCACATACACAATGCAATGACACACAAATCTCTTTCAGTTTGTCTGTACGAGGTCTTTGAGTAAAGTTGTCATAAGTCTTCTTGCAAACAGCGATCAGACATTTGCGTAGCCCACCTTCACAAAGGTTATTTACACCGTTTCCTCAGTCGCCCTATGTCTCTCCTTTCTTTCGGGTTATAATTCACGATATACGTGTTTCCACATGTCTATGTATTCAATTATTTCCTCATTATCATGTAAATTCAGCTCGTTGCAACGCTATAATCTCAAATTACATCTATTCATCTGTAATAGCCTCTCCCTCTCCTCAAGAATCCTGTCTCTGCTGCTTGGATTTTGCTGTCTGTATTTTGATTTATCTAATTCTCGATTTCATACAACAGCAATGGCATCGTCATACATTTCAGAAATTAATTTGTATTATATTGTCACGTCTCGTAGTTAAGTGCTGTGCTCTTACATCCAAATATTGACTGAAATTTCATTATCATAACTTTTGTCGCAGCACAGGTATTTGAGATGTGACATTTCGTCAGTTATTTCGTAGCTACTTACTATTTATACAGTATTAAATGTTTATCTTGAAACGGGATAACTTTCGTTTTACGTAATGCAGTCTTAAAATTTACGGCAAAGTGAATGAGAAGGTAAACTGAACTGAACTGTTTTCATGAAGCGAAAAATGTAGCGCCATGGCGTGTCTTATAAAATAACTAAACATTATTTGTTTTCAATTATGGAAAAGATAACTCTTCAGGTGGGTTAAAAAGAGACTACTTTTTAAGAAGGAAGATCATTTCTGCGTGAAGGCTAATTACCTTACCGGCATTCTTTAGTAACGTGTTTTGGAGGACATTTCACCTCAAACAGTTTTATGTAACAAAATAGACGTTTGCAGACCAAATCCTTATACACAATGGCTCCCACATATAAGGCCGGTGTTTTAATTCCTCAATCACCACACTGGATTCTCAACTGTCTATTTGCTGATGCACGAAAGACATGGAGTAAACGGTACAATCTCGAAATTGACAAACATATGACGCGACGTTAGCCGTATCCTTCTTCAGTGGAGCCAATCCGCATTGGCCTTACGCAATGTAGAAAACAACGGAAGATATTAGTGAGGATTCTTGGGTGAGGATCTGAACTCCGCTCCCCCTGTATGCAAGCCAGGGCTTCAACAACTGAGCCGGCATGGAATAATGATACTGGCCCTAGTGTTCGCCATCTTTGAGTATTACGATGTTCTCCAACAAGATTCAATCCAACTCCTTTCTTCTTGACGTTGCCATAAATTTCCATCTGTGGTACGTAACAGGTACGCTATTCCTGATAACATCATTCCTTCCTACTCATGGAAGGGACGCATGTTTACTGCCCAGTCGACTCAGTAACCACAGATCGAAACATCTGCTCCGAAATGTAGCTCAGAACGTTGTGCGCAGTGTTAAGACACTGGAGTCGTATTCGGGAAGATGGTAGTCCGTTCACCTATCCATATTGAAGTTTCCCACGGTTTATATTAATACACATAGAACTAATTCCTTCCCCTGTTTACGTTTGTGTTCCGTCTCTAATGATCTCCTTGTCGTCAGGAAGTTAAATTCAAATCTACCTTAATTGCATCAAAATAGCCTGCAACTAATTCTTACCTTGTAAATTACTTTCATCCCCCTTAACATGACTTGCAGTTAGGCTCCTAAGTCAGGTCAATTAATTTTTGTATTATACACCAGCTGAATCAGATTAGGCGGACACCACTGTGCAATGCGAAATCGACCACAAGTTGAGACGAGAGGTGTACCCGCCAGTATAAAAGGAGTGGGAGTATTGTGGTGTCAGCAAAGAAGCAGTGAAGTAGAGAAGCAGCAGCAGCAGAATGGGTATAGTAGGAGAGCTGAGCCACCTCGGACGTGGACTACTCGTTGAATGTCACATGAGTAACAAATGCATCAGGGTGTGAAGGACCCTGTTACTATTAGTGTAGTCACTCTTCTAAACAGCATCACATACGAACAAACCAGAAGCGTCTTTACCTGTGGGTACTCGTACCTTAGGTACCTGGACTATCCGCGGCAATGTTTAAAAAGAATAGCTAGATCTAGGCATAGTGTCGAGCCGTGCACTTATGCTTTCATACCCAACAGCTAATTCACAGCAAAGACTAACCTGTTGGATTCATCCTCCAGTCAAATTGTCAGTGCTTCGGCTAGTATTGTCAGTTATAAAATAAACAGAAATACAAAATAGAAGTTAAATTAATAATTTAATAACAAGGACAAACAATCCTGTCACAGGGACATCCGCAACTGGGCATTACACCAGAGGTTCAAAATGCCGATACAATTGTAAGGTTCTTTTATTTAACACATAACCGCTTTCGGGCTCTTACACGCCGATCTTCAGGTGTCGAACTGGGTGATGTGACCCCGAACGACACGTAGGACGTGTACAAGATGCGGTGTGCTACCAACGAGCGCAGAGCATACACAGTAAGGATTCCTTTCTGACATCTGTAATCGAAGTACGTAACAGATATTTATGTTGAATATTGTTTATTCAAGAAAGGACATCTCAAATAAAAGGGAAGTGTTTCTGCCATATTCAGTTAAAATACAGACAGAAAATACCATTATCAAATGTATTCAAGTCACACTGAGAGAACTGTTGGTTGGTTGGTTTGGGGAAGGAGACCAGACAGCGTGGTCATCGGTCTCATCGGATTAGGGAAGGATGGGGAAGGAAGTCGGCCGTGCCCTTTCAGAGGAACCATCCTGGCATTTGCCTGGAGTGATTTAGGGAAATCACTGAGAGAACTGTCCTCGAACTAAATTGTAATAACAGCTCATTTCGTAATCAAAATACACAAGATATTCCCCAGCTCAAAATACGTCAGAGCTTAAGATAACGATTCAAAAATTGACACACGAGACAAAAAGGATAGTAAAGCATTCTCTGTCTGTCCTCGATTCCCTACCAGCCGGCCGCGGTGGTCTCGCGGTTCTAGGCGCGCAGTCCGGAACCGCGCGACTGCTGCGGCCACAGGTTCGAATCCTGCCTCGGGCATGGATGTGTGTGATGTCCTTAGGTTAGTTAGGTTTAAGTAGTTCTAAGTTCTAGGGGACTGATGACCATAGCTGTTAAGTCCCATAGTGCTCAGAGCCATTTGAACCGTTTGAACCCTAATACCAGCGGAAAATGTTACACTCCTACAATGGCACACATTCAGACCTCTCTAAATATGAAATCCGTTCAAATGTTAAAGTATGGTAGTGGCCCTTCACTGCACAGAATTAATGATCTACACGATTGAATACCACTCGTTGCCACAGGCGGGTAAGCTTCGTTCAAGCCCAAACGCAAAATCTTCGTTTATGGATCGTGGGACGACGGCTGCCATGAACTTCTTGATGCAATAATTTACCAACAGCCGTATGTATTGTAGAATTTTATTTTATTTTATGGACGTCTATGTGGTACCAGTTTCGGCATTACATTGATGCCATCTTCAGGCCCCACTCGTCATAGTCGTAAAATCGCTATACACGGAAGGAGCCATATAACTGGATCCGTGAATCAATCGTCCTGCAACAGCTGTTCATAAAATGAAATAAAGTTCTACAATACATACAGCTGTTGGTAAATTATTACATCAAACGCAAAATTGTCCAGGATCACTTCATTCAGCTCTTCACTCAAAAATGTACAATCCCCACCCCAAGTGTTCAGCTACTGTCTGATTTTCTATTGGCTGAAGGCCGTCCCCACCAAGAAGTCATCATTATTAAGTCCTACAGGCATGATTTGCACCATCTTGACCACTTCCTGAAAAAAATTAATATATTTTAACCGTATTTAAATAGAGAAATGTTATAAATATTCGGCCACACTCAGATCATTCACAATAATTACAAATAAATCTTTGTAAATGGGAACAAATTGTTATTAAATGTTGTGTGAACAATTATTTATGACTGTAAATATTTTTATTGGCTGCGATCCAGCAACTCTACGTTACTTAATTACGCGATGTATGCTGCTGACATGGGAGAGGTATAGAGCAGCTAACTCTGAGGAGGTGCTGCTGTTGAGGAAAGTTACTGTTAAAGGTCAGGACTAAAAATTTGACATGGAGGATTAAAGCGAAGCTCGGAATTTGAAAGTTTCTGCTATTTTTGGCGTGGACTTTATCCGACATGTTAGTATGATTCCTAACTGGAGGAGAAGCAAGTTCTCTTTTGACTTCGACTGAGTGCATCATTACAAGTTTTCTAATCAGCGTTTGGGAAGGGGTACCGAGAATCAGCCTAGAGTGGTTACAACAGAGGGAGTTAAGATTGGTTATGATTTTAATCATGTATCCTCTGGACAGGTACAGGGATTATGCCAGTTGTGTAACGAGTTCGGCGCTGTACTGACTGATCGCTTGGGTGTAGTGAGAAAGGAGGAATGCAAGACTGAACTTACTGACAACAACTAGTATGGCACTCATCATGTCGTCTCTCTCTACCTGTATTGAGCAGCTCAAGTTTTTCATATACGAATTGTTGAGAGAGGGGGTCGTCAGGACGTCTAGATCACCCTGTGCATCCCTCATCTATGTAGTACCCAAAGAACAGGGAAGGGTAGAGGATTACAGAGCCTCGAATAAGAAGGTTCTTCTGCATACATGTTTTGCCTTGCTTATGAATGCCATGATTTTTACAACTCTCGGCCTTAATCAGGCCTACTGTCAGGTTCCGTTACCTGAAGAACCAAAACCCTTGACAGTTTCCATTACCGACTGGAATCTTTACAACAGAGTGCTCTTTGGACTTTCCAGAGGTGCCACAGTCCTCTAGAGAATTTTAGATAATGTTTCTTCTGGCTTAAAATATAGGTGTATTTGTCACTACCTTCAAGGCCTAGCGAACGTTAGTGAGAATTTCGAGCAACATCTTGAGTATATTAGAGAGGTTTTGGAGTGGCTGACGAAGGTTGGGTTCACTGTTAAGCTGAAATTTCCTTTTCGGGACACCAAGTTTCCAGCCAGGGGTCAAGGCAGATCAAATCCATACGACGGTTGTCCGCTCGTTTCGCCCACAAAAATATGCGAAAGAGATGGCACGTTATATTGCGAAGGTAATTTCTTTTAGGAAATTCATACCCAACATTGCACAGTTAGCGGCTCCCCGAAATGATCTTAGGAAGGAAAAGAGAAAATTTGAGTTGGGCCCACTCCAAGAATCCGCATTTGAGGCGTTGAAAGCCGGTCAGGTGAGCACTCCGGTGTTGGCAATGCCTGACATTAACAAGGAATTCATAGTGCAGACTGATGCCTCAATGTCAGATGTCGCATCCGTCCATTTGCAGGAGGATGACGGGTAGGGCCGCGCTATTGCGTATGCTTCACGTGCCCTCTCCCCCCTGGAAACAAGTACTTCGAGTCTGAGCTGGAGGCACTGCCAGTGTTATTTGAATTTGAAAAATTTAGAATATATCTTGGAGACCGCCCATTCGCGTTGAAAACGGGTAACCAGGCTCGGTGTTGGCAAGACCAAGGTATACAGGGCGCATCGCCCGATGGACAGTGAAAATTTTGACGTTTCAGTTCAAAGTAAATAACATACGCGGAACGAAGAACATCGCTGCGGACAGTTTGAGTAGTATGTTCGGAGATGAGCATGATCGGCTCCCGGTTGAGGAAGTAGTTGGATCAGATGAATCGGATGGCTTAGATCACGTAATTCTTAAGTGGGTGTACGTTCACTTTAAAGACATTGCCAAGCAAGAGGATACTGAGCTGGAGTTTTCGGAGTTGAAACAGAGAACTAAGAAAGGCGAATCGATTAAGCGTTACTGGCTGAAGTGCACGGTACGAGGCCGCAGACATAAAATTGTCTTCCCCAAGGATTTGGTACATCTGCTTTTTCTTTCACGAATGCCTGGTGGGCGGTCATATGGGTATTTTCAAGACAAGACTGAAGATAAGGGAGCATTTTATTCGGACGTCTATAAACAAAGAGGTAACGGCAAAATGTAAGATGCGCGCTGTTAGCATACCATCAGGGGTTGCTGGCATCTTACGTAATGATTCGGCCTATGGAGAGGATGTTGGTAGAATATGTGGGGCCATTCCGCAGTCGAGAGACGGGAGTCGCTATACGCTTGTATGCGTGGACGCATTTTCCTTGTTGGTTAGTCCTGACGCGTGGTACGACATCCTCGTCCTAGATTGCTATCAGATGCCTTCAATCGATATTTGGGCCGTTTGGGCTGTGTAGCACTTAAGTTACAGATAATGCTCCTTAGTTCGCTTCAGTGGCCTTCCGTAATGTGTGTTTCGATGCTGGAATTACACTACTACAATGGCACGCTACCCTAATCCCTCAATTGATGAGAGAGAAAACCAAAATTTGCGGGCAGCCCTTATCGCCTTCCATCACGCGGGACGGCTCACAGCCCCGGATGTATATTGCATTTAATACAGCCGTACATGAGGTTCAGAGGCAAACTCCGAGGCCCTGACGTTTGCGTTCAGATCAATTTCTCCCTTATCTAATTTATGGACGTTGGATTACCTACCGCCGGTGAAAGTTGACGCTGCGCAAATACAGTCGAAATGGAAGCTTGCCAAGAGCAATTTGAAGGCAGCACATGAGAGTTTAGAGGGCCACTATAATGCTGGAAGATGGCCGATCTCATTAAGTCTGGATGATAAGGTTTGGGTAAAAATATTGCGGCAGCGAGCCGGAGTGCAGATAGGTTGATGGAAAAACTCTTACGCAGATTTATGGGCGCTGTCCAGTAGATCCTTTGCTTTGCAACACCGGTCGCCTTGCTCGTTACAAAACCACAGACCAAGCGAATTTTTAGGGTCCACATATCTTAAGGTAAATCTTTTCAAGAGGCTTGGTGCCAAAGTAACAGCTAGTTTCTTAAAGGTCATGCTCACTGCGATGGTTGTCTTATTTTTATTTTTTATGATTTATTTCATCTTATATCCTTGCTCGTAAAATGACTTTGAATTCTCTGGATGGTATTAAGGCCCTGCAGTGCTGTGGCTACGTCACTAATTCCAGTGTACGAGTTTTAGCGTTCTGCACCGCTTGGGCTTGTGGTCTAAGGGAGGGGAGAGTGTGACGGTTCGATTAGGAAGCCAGCGGCCACCACTTTGAATTCTCGCCGAGTGGTCGCAATGACAGAGGGCGCTCCGGGATCGGCCGCACCACTGCTGCTGGCAGCGTGTGGGAAGAACCTTCCAGAGTGGGACGACATAATCTCCCCGCTGCGACAGAAACGGCCAGCGAAGAGTGACTGCAGTCTTGACGGTGGTGATCCGCTGGACTGTTCGCTTGACATGGTCAGTCAACTGGTGGTTCCCATACGCTGTTGGATCGAGCGGGCACTAAGAGTTTAACGAAGGGGTTGGTTGTTTTGGGGAAGGAGACCAGACATCGAGGTCATCGGTCTCATCGGATTAGGGAAGGACAGAGAAGGAAGTCGGCCGTGCCCTTAGAAAGGAACCATCCCGGCATTAGCCTGGAGCGATTTAGGGAAATCACGGAAAACCTAAATCGGGATGGCCGGATGCGGGATTGAACCGTCGTCCCCCCGAATGCGAGTCCAGTGTGCTAACCACTGCGCCACCTCGCTCGGTTTAACGAAGGGGCCGCTGGAACTGCTGCAAACCGCTATTCGCCGATTTATGGACTCTGAGCGATGTTAAACGGCCACATAAAAAA
Source organism: Schistocerca americana (assembly GCF_021461395.2). NCBI lineage: Eukaryota > Metazoa > Arthropoda > Insecta > Orthoptera > Acrididae > Schistocerca > Schistocerca americana. The sequence continues at coordinate 603,052,452 of NC_060119.1, read as the reverse complement.
AAAGTTATGTTGGTCGAGAAGGCCGTTTGCAACTGTTTAGTCTATGTGGATTCGAGTTGCCGATGCAGCTTGTAAAGGCGTATTCACCGCTCAGACTCTTAAGTAAGTTACTTGTTTGTGGTGAAGTACGTTAATGATGCTCATCGTGGTTACTGTAGTGAGCCATGGGCTATGGATGTCCGTGCTTGCTCTGATAGGAATCATATTTCTCATAGTATGTTGTATTCGCTTCAGTACTGCGTGTCCTCTTATTCACCTTATATTATTGGGAAAGGTGTCGTTCACGTTTTGGGAGGAGGGCTGTGTATGGGTAATGTAGACGTGTGAGCTATCAGTCCAGGATAGTAACGGACGTCTGTTGTGTAAGGATTACCTGTGGTCATTTTAATATTATTTATTCTGAAATGCAAATGCGGTGAACTCGTTGTATAAATGTAAGTCTTTTCTAGTTAAATGCTATTGAGATATGTGCGATTTCTGTCTGCTATGTTAGCTGATGAGATTTGCTTTTTATGTAAAGATTACCTGTCTACACTTTAAAATTGTTTATTGTAAATGTAGGAAGATGAATCCAGTACGTCATTTGAAAAATGTTTTGGTTGATTCGAGGTATGCTTATGTCATGCTTGTTCATTAGCTGCTGTCTTAATATTGATTATTTCTTAAAGATAAAAGGGGGAATGAAATTTAAATTAGAATTTATTCTGGTGATTGATCTTATAACTTTTATTAAAACAAAGCTTTATTTGTTCAGCGTTCAGAGAATTTGCTAGAAAAACTGCTTTATCGATCCTCCTTTAAGACTAACTGGAAATTCACCTCTTCAATTAATTTTATGTTCAAATATTTGCCTGTAGTCAAAGACTGGCACTTTGTTCATTGGAATGTTATTACGTATGCCAGTGAACCCCTTCATCACCAGTACATTGCTACGTTACAATTCCTGAAATGGACTGGTCGACGGGATCCCCAACTTGAACCAAACAGAAGCCTTTGGGATCAGCTATAATCTCGTATCCAGCGTCCAGCATCACTACTGTCTCTGTTTCCAGTTCTTGAGACAGAAAGGACTTCCATTTCTCCACGGACAATCACACACCTCATTGAAAGCGCCGCAGCACAGTTCAAGGCGGTATAAAGATGAAGGGTGGAGACACCCCATAGTAATGTCCAGTAATAGCTGTCCAGATGTTTTTGATTACGCGGTACAGGGGACACAGAAAATAAGACGAAAGACAAGCGCGAGGCTGCCGCAGTGGTGGCAATGAATTGAAACATCTTTATTACGAACTCATGTAGGCCGGCGAAGGCTGAAACCGGTAATTTTGTAATTCGTCCAACTATGCTGAGCAATAAACTATTTCCGTTATGAAGAATTATGGAAAAGGCAAGGCATCACATCCAGGCGGCACAAATGCCCCTTCCCACCAGCTACTGAGAACCAGTTCATGCGTCGATCATAGCAACAACTAGGAAATATGAGGAAAACTGAAACCATGAATTTAAAAAAAAATGGCTCTGAGCACTATGGGACTTAACATATATGGTCATCAGTCCCCTAGAACTTAGAACTACTTAAACCTAACTAACCTAAGGACAGCACACAACACCCAGCCATCACGAGGCAGAGAAAATCCCTGACCCCGCCGGGAATCGAGCCCGGGAACCCGGGCGTGGGAAGCGAGAACGCTACCGCACGAACACGAGATGCGGGCTGAACCATGAATTTAAAGCTATATACAAAATGAATTATTTTCCTTTATTGCATTTCGATACCCCCCAGAGGAGGGAGGGAGGGCGGTCTGGCAGCATCGTAATATGCTGCTCTACAGCCTACAGAAAAGTTAATCAACGTAATGAAAATATAAAAAACAAGAAAAAACAGGCCATAAAACGGTGACATTGTTAGAAATTGTAAAATGGCAGAACGTTGTGGAGTTTGAAATATAAAAAACACTGCGGTGACGATGCGGATGAAGACACAAAGTAGACAGGAACAATTAAAAAAACATGGCAACAGTCTAGTTTCTGTTCACACGAGATAAAAAACACAACTACCGACAGTATGGTGGCTGTTTGCAACACTGATAGGGGATGCACAACAATGAACACTCACTTATGACAGCACTATACAGGTGACACGGCGGCAGATGGAGGAGGGGGGAGGAGAGGAAAAGAAAAAAAGGGGGAGCGACAGAGGGAGGAGACATAGAAAAGGGGGGACTGGGCAGACATGTGTGTAGTGGAGGGGAGAGCAAAAAGGACTCGGGGGAGAGAAGGGAGGCAGAGAGACGGTGGGTGGGAATAAAGCAGGATGGGAGGGGGGAGAGGGAGCCCACGGGAAGGTTAGAGGAAGGGAGGGGAAGGTGAGGAGCAGAGTTGATAGGAGTGATAAATGGAGGGAGAGAGGGCATCATCTGGGAGGGAGAGTTGATGGAAGCCACCCTGGAAAAGGAGATGAAGGGTGTAGAGGTGAAGGGTAGGGGGGACACAATAGAGAAGGCATGGCAGAGGGCAGGGATTGGAGAGGAGAGGAGCATCCAGAGGATGAGGGGGATCAAAGGCGGCGGGAGGTGTAGAGGATGCAGATATGTTCGAGGAATAGGAGCAGGTGGGGGGAAAGGAATCAGGTCGCAGAGGATGTGCATGGAGGATGGGAGGCGTATATGGAAGGCGAGGCGGAGTGCATGGTGCTCAAGGATGTGGAGGGATTTATAAATACAAAATCATTTTTTTTGTTTGTTGTTATTGTACACCTCATAGAAGGTGGGCTGGCAGCGGAAAATGTTACTCCGCTCTTCAGTCACAAGCAGTACAATAAAAGAGAAAACCAATGAGGATAGAAAAGTAGCACAATGGCGGTTAAAAAACAGTAGACACAATAATTTAAAAAAAAACCCATGAAGCCGTGCACACTCGACGAAAAACAAGAAAACTGTCGGCACTGTGCACAAACACTGACGATTTAGACGATACACGTGAACGAAGGAGTGTTGGTGGCGAAAAACACTGAATCACAAACATGACGGCACACACATGAAGAACTGATGGCGATGATATCCGGCGTGCGAATGTCCAGTTAACGTGTGCGAGTCCCAAGAGGGGAAGAGGGTGGTGGGGGAGGGAGAGGAGAGAGCAGCGATGCCAAAGGCAGAGATGGTGGGAGGAATAAAGGTATGGGTGTAAGGGAAGCCTGGGGGGGTGGGGGGAGTAAGGGAGGAGGGAGGGAAGGGAGAGAGAAGGGAGAGAGGGCGCCCATAGGAAAAAACACAGGAAGTGGGGGGAAGTATCAAAGTTCATAGGAGGGGTAAATGGAGGGGAAGAGGGCATTATCAGGTAGGGGGAGCTTGCGGAAGCCACCTTGGGAGAGGGTAAGGAGAGTGGAGACATGAAGAGCAGGTGGGATATGGAAATACAGTCGCGGCAGTGGACAGGGGTGGGAGAGGATGTGAGAGACGAGCGGGTGAGGGGGACCTAGTTTACAGTAGGTGTAGAGGACCCGTATCCATTCAAGGAAAAGGAGGAGGTGGGGGAACGGGATAAGGTCATACAAGATCTGTTTGGGTGAGGGGAGACAGATACGATAGGTGAGGCAAAGAGCATGGCGTTTGAGGATTTGAAGGGATTTCTAAAAGGTAGGAGGGCCAGAGATCCAGGCAGGGTGGATGAGGGATTTGTAGGTGTGGAGAATGGTGGAGGGGTCCAGACCCCATGTATGGCCAGAAAGGAGCTTGAGGAGATGGAGTCAGGAGTGCGCCTTGGCTTGGATTGTCCGGAGATGGAGGGTCCAGGAGAGGTGACGGTTAAGGGTGACGTCAAGGGGGTGAGGGCGATAGGACGGCCATAGATGGTGACATAGAAGTCGAGGAGGCGGAAGGAAGGGGTGGTTTTGCCTACATGGTCGTCTCGGTTTTGGAAGGATTGACCTTAATGCAATCGCTGGTTGCACCAAGCGGTGAACTGGTCAAGATGGGATTGGAGAAGATGTTGGGAGCGCTTCATGGTGGGGGGCAAGGGCAAGGAAGGCGGTGTCATTGGTGTACTGGAGAAGGTGAGTAAGAGGTGAAGGCAGTGGCATGTCCACCGTATACAAAAGGTACAGAAGATGGGAGAGGACGGATCCTTGGGGCACACCAGCGGAGGGGAAAATGGTGTAGGAATCCCTGTTATGGAAGGTGATGTAGGAAGGACGTTGGGAAAGAAAGGACCCGATCAGATGGACGTAGTTAATAGGAAGGGCGTAGGTTTGAAGCTTGAAGAGAGGGGACCGGAATGCTACACACGGTCACAAGTGAGTTCGAGTTCGACGGAAAGGGAGATAGCAGAGCGACGGGAATTGAGCTGTTCAGAGAGGTGAAGGAGAAGGTCATCAGTAGAGATGGATGGCCTAAAGCCACACTGGGTAATGGGAAGGAGGCGGTGCTGGCGGAGATGCTGGTGGATGCGTTGGGTAAGGATGGATTCCAGGACCTTGCTGAAGATGGAGGTAAGGCTGATGGGATGGTAGGAGGAGACAGCGGACGGCAGTTTGTCAGGTTTAAGGAAGATCAGGATGTGGGACATTTTCCACAGGTTGGGGTAGTAGCCGGTGGACAGGACAATATTGTAGAGCCTGGCCAGGATGGAGAGGAAGGAGGCAGGAGCTTCATGAAGGTGATGATAGGTGACACGATCGTGACCAGGAGCGGTGTTGCGTTTCATGCAGAGTGTAGTGATGATGTCATGAGTTGTGATGGGGGCATTGAGTTCAGTGTGCAATGTTGCCCAAGTACTGGAAACCAGGAGCGAGGGGAGGGACAGGGGTGTCAGTTCGATCGCAGACATGTGGGAAGAGGGAGTAATCGAAATGGGGATCGTCTGGGATGGTAAAGACATCGGAAAAGTAGGAGGTAAAGTGATTGGCCTTACTAAGGTTGTCAGGGAAGGGTTGATTATCATGAAGGAGAGGGTAGTAGGGGGGGGTTTAGATCCGGTAATGTGGCAGAAGGCTGACCAGTACTTGGACGAGTTCATAGGAAGTGTAGCATTAAGACAGGTGCATGTCTGTCGTCAGTCCCAGCATTTCTTATCCGAGAGCAAGTTTGTGATGTGTTGTTGTAGTTGCCGGTGGTGTTGTTGTGTGCCTGCATCATGCGTGTGAAGGAAGGCACAGTAGAGATGGTGGGATTCATGGAGAAGGAGGATGGCCTGCAGGGGTAGAGTAGGATGGTGGGGTTGGATGGGGATGGAAGGGATGTGGGCCTCCACGGCCTCAGACAAGGTCTGCTGGAGAAAGAAGGTGGCACGGGTAATGTCATCAGGGTGGTGGTAGGTCAGGGGGTGGCTATCGACCTGGGTAGAGAGGGTATCCCGGTAGGCATTCCAGTCGGCACAGGAATAATCATGGATGTAATTTGGGGAGGGGGGAGATCATTACAAGGGTCAGGATGGGGACAGGGAGATGGTCACTACCAATGGGGTCCAGGACATCCACTGCTATGTGGCCAAGGAGGTTAGGGGAGGAGATGATGATATCAGGAGGGGAGTTGGATTCAGGGCGGGTGTGCTGAGGAATGGGGACGAGATTGTTTTGGAGGGAGGAGAGGAACCGATGCCACTGCCGTAACTGGGTGATGGAACAACTATGGATGTTGAGGTCGGCAGCGATCACGTAGGAGGAGAAGGTACGATCAATGTGGGAGAGGAAGTCAAAAGGAAGAGGGGTCTTAAGGCGGACATAGGTGGTGGTGCAGGTGATGGTAAGGCCAGGGAAGATGAGACTAAGGATCAGGTGTTCTGTGGGGTCAAGAAGGAGAGATTGGAGCAGAACAGGGATCTGGCAGTGGTGACCAAAGGCTACTCCAGCATGCACTATTGGGAGGGGATTATCAGAGCGGTGAAAGAGGTAGGGCGAGGTGTGTTAGGGCTGAAGAAAGGTTTCATTGAGGAGGAAGGCATCCACGCGGTGAGTTGTGCGGGTATGCAAGAAGAGGTTCTTGTTGGTGGAAAAGGAATGGATGTTATTGAACAAGATACAGTGCTGTCACGCCCTGACAGGGATTTAGACGAGGGTATTGAGGTGGGAGAAGGTGAAATGGTCCTGATTATGGGAGAAGGTGGCATACATGTTGAGGTGGAAGATGGAGCAGGTGGCAAGGGATATCTGCTGGAGGGTGTGGTAGCGCTGGAAAGGGTGGACATTCTGGAGGACGATGGTTAGGAACCTTATGTCCTCAGCGGTGGTGGGGGTGGGGGCACGAAAGGAATCCCAGGAGGGGTGGGGGCGTCTAAAGGGAGGACAGGGACGGTGAGTTCAGGAGTGGTGGGGGGGGGGGAGTCGGGCCTTGCATTCCTGTGAGTAAGTGGGATGTGGGAGCTTACAGGTGTTGCAGGAGGGAGGTGACTGTAGGTTGGGGCACTGCCGGAGGAAGTGCACCTGTTTGCAGTGCAGGCAGACAGAGGCTTCACAGCACTCTGATGTTGGGTGTGCATTGTAGTGGAGGCACCTCTGGCAGCGGAGGGATTGAGGAGGGGAATGGGAGGGGTCGACCTTGTAACGCTGGTGGAAGAGGAGGGCACCCTCCTTCAGGAAATGGTCGATGGATGGGGCATGTTCCGAGAACACCCACATAAGGTGGGTGGGGCTGGCGGTGTTGAAGATGTGGTGGACTGCCCATATCTCCAATGAGGGGTGCTCCTTGAGCTCTGCCAACACCTCCTCCTCCGTGATCATCAGACTAAGCCGAGTGAGGGTCGATGGGTGATGCGGGGGTTGGGGTTGGCAGGAGGGGGATGGGGAAGGTGCAGGGGTGGGGTGGCATTGCAGCCATATCGGATGACAGGGATACAGGAGAGGATGTCTGTGTGAAGGGTGGGGCTGTGGGAGGAGACGAGGATGGAGTCTCGGCGAGTCGTGAGGAGGGAGATGGGGGCTCTGGCAAAGTGTTGGCAGAGGAGGAGCATGAGGTTCCGGGCCTCGAGGGGGATGGGATCAGGATGGGAGACGAGGTATTTGTAGAAGGAGGGGGAGTTGGAGGAGGAGGAGGAGGAGGAAGGGGAGGTAGCAGGGCATCCTGCGGGGGGGGGGGGGGGAAGGAAGACAGGGCTCAGCGTTTTTGGAAGCAGAGGATGCAGGGGTGCCACTGGGGCGTGAGCTGGTGACGGAGATGGGGAAGGTGATGGTGAAGGGGATGGCGATGAAGAAGATGACGACAATGGTGAACGCGAGGGCGAGAGTGGGGCATGGGCTGTGGCACTCCAGGCCACCATCCTAGTGGGGGCTGGAGAGACAGTGTGAGGGAGGGGAGGGAAGGGATCAGAGGAGGAGGTGTGGGAGGAAGGAGCCAGGGATGGGGCAACAAAGAGCGAAGGAGAAGGGAGAGTGGGAAGTGGGGTGATGGAATTAGGGGGGGGGAGGGCATTGGGCACACCACGGAGTGGTGGTGGCGGCGGAGGGAGATGTGTAGACTATAGCGGTAGTGATGGTAGTGGTAGTGGAGGTGGAGGTTGACATGACGACAAGGAGGAAAGGATACAAAATGAGGAGTAGGAGATATATGGGGACTTCTATGGAAAGAAGAGAGAGTCTGATGGATAATGTGTTGCTGCCTACATAATTGTGTAGACTAATAACGAGAAACGGTAGAATGGATTGCAACCTTTGATGTAAAAGTTGTGTATATATGAAGAGCGGCAGTTTTAGGAGACGCAAAGGAATGAAGGCGTTCTAGAAAGCAAACGTAGTCCTGTAGTGCAAGGTGCTGCCCCGTAACTACAGCGGCCGCAGCGCTGTGCGCGCCGCGCAGCCGGGCAACGGCGGGAGAGCGTGGTTTTTCAGGCCTCCGCCGCGGCCGCTGCCGTATTGACAGCTGATGCCATGACGAGCGACCGGGTCCGCGGCTGGCGCGGTGCGGCGGGCGGCCGCTGCCGGTGACGGCTCGTCTCGTCCAGCGGCGCCCCTGCGGTCGGCGCCCACGCGGCCGCCCGCCGCCGCTTCCTGGAACGCCGCCGCTGCTGTCACTCCTGCCGCACTCGCGATTGACAGTCTCCTGTACAGCCTGGTCGATCGTGTGTGCTGGCAGACTGAGAACTGAAAGTTAAGGGTCAACGAAGCGTCCACGAAGCAGCTTCCAATATGTTACCGGAATGTTATTTATTCCCATCCGTTTATTGCGTAATGACTTTTTAACTAGTTTTTTTTAAATATAATCATCATGTAATAAATAAAAATAAACATATTACGGACAATTGCAGATGATTTGGATGCACTATGCAAATTAATCTTTTAGAAGAAATGGCCAGTATCAGCGGTTAAAGAATTTGTCCAGAAAAAAAAATCATAACCAGCAGAAATACACTGAAATTTCTGGAAACAAATATTTTACAAATAGAGAGCGTTAAAAATTTCAGTATTATTGTGGAGCTGAATCAAGAAAATTGTTTGGCATAGGTACGGTGCAAGAAAGGGTACATAAAATAAGAAGCGCGTATGGTGTAACTACTGACCTTCACAATAAGAAATACCCGACCAAAAATGTAAAAACAAAGCGATCCAAAATGGAGAGAAACCAGAATGTTTAGCATTAAACTATAATTCAGGTAAACTAGAAATACTGCAAAGCCAAAACAGTAGTAAAATATTAAGTTCACGAAAAGTTATGGAAGATTAAAAATTGCGACGTAATATGGAATGAAGTAATGAGAGAAAAGAAGAAATGTATTTTTTTGGCATTTATATCAAATGTAAGATAGTAAACTGACCAAAAAATATTTTCAATATATATGTGTGATAAGTCAGCAACAAATTCTGTCCATGAAACGGAAACGAATTTACGAAAAAATAATATAAAAGCTTTCGAAATAACTGACAGAGAAGGGTTTGTAGAAATTTTATTGAATATGTATGATGCAGAAAAGTGCTATATCTATTCTATACATACTCGCTGCATTTACATCCAGTGTTTACGTTCTGTGAAAAGGTGTGAAACCACTTGCAGCTAAACACTATGTATATTTATATGTCCACCTGATAATGTACATTATGCGAATGGATTTTCTGTGGATACCACGATGAAGTGCACTGTAAGCACCCACAACATAACAAGATTTCCGTTTCATAAACGTTTTGCAAACAAATACGAAATTTCTGTCAGATTCGCCAGCCCCTTTACCTCATTGTCTAGCTTCACTTGTCCTGTAACACCTCCATCTAACGATGAGCCTGCAGTTCCTCGAAAACAAGTTAATGGTACAACAAGTCGTACCTAAAATGCAAAGAAAGCCACTGGTTGCTATTTGTACCGATATAAATCGACAGTTATTTACTATTGTATGTACTCGGTTATTTTGATTGATTGTATTATTAGTTCCCCCTTGGGGGGAAAAGATATAAGGTGGCCGCCCGCCCTCAGTAGCTCAGTTCGTCAGCGTACCTGACGATGGCGACATGTCTGATCGCCGAAATATTGTGCCCTTTGGAGACTATGAACCGGCAGTAAACCTGCAGAGTCTTTGATCAACAAATACGCCGTGAGAAACTGAAGAATCACAACATATTAGTTACTGCGATCAGTTATTTATGGTATTTGTCGGGAAGTTATGGATTTCTAACCACTATTTCCTGTGTTATTAAATTTTTATGTAAGAGTGTTCTATTCAACATATTTACATAGTGTTGCGTCTAAGCTTGTGTACCGTATTACCTTGTCTTATTGCGTGTTTGCTTCACCCTCTGATTCTGTACTACTGTATTATATTTCATTTACTCTGTTACCACTGCTTTTCTTTTTTTTAATCTCATTTTGTTCGCTTTTGTTCGTTGCATCTGCTCGCGGTGGACGTCGTAAGCCAACCGTTTAAGTTCGTTATTGATCGATTAACTCAGTTTTTTTATTACAGAGGTCACGTAACCCTCTAACCGAACACGCTGAGCTATTGTGCCGGCTATGCTGTCATTCACTTTCATGATTATGACTACTTACCACTTGCATTCAAATTATATAATATAATCAAAACTGACAGAGGTGTAAGCGTTTATTTGTAGTGTTCTCAGCACCTGTTCTCCTGTGTGTCTGAAGCACATCGTTCAATACCGTTATATTATTTGAAATTCTCTAAATAATCATCACAGTGCGCAGAGTTGCAGTATGGAGGTGGCAGGGGCTTGGCCCTTACTAGAGTTAGGAGCATGGGGTAAAATGTTTTGGTTTAGCCCCGAATAGCGACCATTTGCAGTGGATATCTGTCCAATTGTAGCTATATTGCAGTACATCAAGCAAGGGTTGAACGAGGAATCGCAGCTGTAGCCAAAGCGAATAGTAGAAACCGGTTAATTACTCAGGCAAAATATTTTAAATTGGATGAAATTAAGGCACAACTAATGGCACCATCTGTATGTGAACTGTTAGTATTTTGCACATAATAAACACGTTTTTGTGGGAGGTTTTTAAGCCACTGTTGGGTGGCGGGCTATTTTAATAATTTATATTCGCCGTCGGTTACAAGAGCCTGAAAACTATTTACGTGATCAGTCAGAAAGCGATTGAGAACATACTGACCATAATATTCATCTGCAAGGCCGCATTATTCTTTGGCTCACTGAAAGAAATGTTTGCACTCTCTGTTAACTCAGCGGGATCAGGAACTAGTGTTATAAATAAACGTTTTGGAATCCGTATATTCAGTAAAAGCTCACGAGCACAAACATAGTTATATTCCTGATAATAATGATTATAATGTCACTATCATAAACAGCACTACTAGCAGTCTGGAGGCAACCTCTACAGTGAGTTCTAGTTAAATGATCTTTCTGACTTCTAATCATTTAAGTTAATTAGTCGCCACAAAAGTGGAAAATAATCTCACGACGGGCCACGTGGTTTTGCTAACATTACAGGCGGCACACAAACGGTTCCTTCCGTGAACTCTAAGTGATCAAGGACGCTGTACAGTTCTCGCAAGTTCACTTCCTACTTCTACTGAAAACATGCGTTTCGTTGCAACGTGGCTGTGACGTCATCCGAGACAGAAGCCATTGACCGACGCGGACTGAGTGATATCTCGGGATGAAGTGTGTCTGTCATTGTCTCTGAGGCTATATTTATATATGGCCACAACGGACTGCCTAAGGGAACATCTGCCATCATGTGCTCTGTGCCCAGCTGGCAGCATCTAAATGGTCGCTTTCTCAAGCACGTATTACGTAAGACCTCGGTCATGAATCAATTTACAATCTTCGTAATTTTATTAAGAATGGAGTTAAGTTGGCTTTCATTACAGAAAAAGGTCGACTCCATTAGCTCCACTCCATTCAAACTTTGCCGGCCAGAATTTTTAGAACAGAGGCGACAGGAGAACGTGACCTCTGAACTTCATCTTTAAGAGACCTTACACTGATATTATTTGCACTGAGGTCTTGTTATAGCTTTCCTATTTAATGGGTGTAATCAAGAGCTGTAATTAGAAATTTCTATCTTTAATATAAGTCATACTTAATCTATTACAGTTTATGACGTTTTTGTTCCGAATTTAATTTTTCGTGAATTACTCGAAAACTATTAAGAGGTAGCTTAATGGGGTCACATAGATAATGTTTTTATATAAAGCTGAACTTTCATATGAATTTTTATTTTCCTGCGCCTAACATTTTGCGCCTTCAGTTTTCGTTAATACGCCGATTTTGACTAGAATATTACTCCGATCAAGCTGGAACTTGTAACAGTCGATTGCGACATACGTACGCACGTTCTGACAATTTTTTTCTTTTGTAGCTTTATTATTTAGTACAACTTCTTTTATTTAAAACGATATATTTAGGGAAACGTATTCATCTGATCACAGTTTTTACATGAATATACTGAAGCATGTGGTAACAAGTTTGGAAAAACTACTTGAATTTGTGATTTCATTTTAGATCACGGCGCAATACTTTGCACGCTACGCCCAGGCGCGTTATGATAAGGTGGCGCTAGTATCAGTGAATTGGATTAAGTCCCGGCACACTCACTCGCTTCTGTATCTCTCAAATGATACAGCCCTTGTTTAGCATCAGCACGTCGCTTCTATACTTTAAACTTTTGTTTCAAGGTAGGTAAATCGATAAAGTTAAAAAACAAAGTATCCAATAACCTTCATTCGTTGTCGAGATACAATGGTTGAAATTCGAACTAGCTGTAGTAGATATTACCAGCATTGGTTCTTATGTGAACTGAACGGACGGAAACGATTGAGAGTGAATCAAGTACATAAAAAATGTATTTTTATAAAAATCAGAACAGTCGCTTTCAAAAACCTAGCTTCATTCGGATTATACGTACAACAAACATGTTTTTTTGTGAGTTTTGTAACCTGTGTCAATTTTGTGTGTCGTAGATTCGTGAATCGATTGCAAATATAGACAAATACACATAATTAATGGTCGTCCTGTTGTGAAAGCTAAGATACAAGCGACATGGTTTGAAAGACAATAGAAAACCCCATGCGGAACAGTTTCGCCCAAGTCAACAAAAGTCCGTTCGGTTGCTAGCTATGGCTGTCTAGTGTCAGAATTATGGTAGAGTAAAAGTTGGGAACCAGAACGAAACATATTCCTATCATACCACAAAGGAAGGGTAATAAATATGGACCGAGTGAAGGACGTAAAAGAAGAGAACTAGCTTTTTAATTTACCTAAAGCTACAATGATATTTAAATCAAAACATATTTCGCGCTTTTTTTACGAGTTAACCCTTCTTCCCCTGCACAGTGAGCTCTCTTAGCTGCAAGGTGTTGACAAACCTTCATTTTCCAATTTATAAGCTGATGTTTCAGATCCTGTGACCAAAAGCCAGAGCATTCGCCACCTGTAGTGAACAACGTGTAACATCGTACGATCACCCGTGGTCTAAGGGCAGTTCGGCTCGCGCAGCCGTGAGGCGCGGATGTCCGCTGTACCCTGCCTATAGTGGAGCACAAGCGCGCCATGTTTACTTCTCGCCGCGGTTTCGTGCGTTGAGCCCTTGTTACGAGCGAGCAATGGCACACTCTTAAGCCGTCGGCACACGGACCTTGCTGTCGGACATCAACGATGAGCGTGCCGAGTTACCGTCCTTGAGAACGCCCAGAAACGAGGCGATTTGTGCATACAGTACTTGTGCCTCGACGTGGTGCACGCGATCGCAATGCGCTCCAGCGGCAGTTTTCTGCTGTATCTGGATCTTAAATCACATTATTTACTAAATGGACGGGCGTAAAATTCCTGTATTAGCTCTATTAAAATGTACTTTCCTCCATTGTCCATAGGCTAGTCGGGTTGTTCTGTCTGCGGTATAAGTAAACAAAAACTTCAGTACCCGTGAAAAGATTATCAGACAAAAAGGAAAGTACCATGTCCAGTCGCTAATGACATGGGCTTGTAATGTTCCAATACAGACAGTGCGATGCAAATTTCATCTTTCTAACTTTTAGAAAAACCCTAAGGTCACTCTTACTTGATCGCTGTTCGTCCTCATTAACAGAATATCTACAACATGTGAATTGCAAAATTTAAAATAAAAGAAAGTGCTATCGTGTTGCAAGGGGAGCAAGGTGTCCTGTACATTAAGCCAATCGAGCAGATTCAGTCCTCAAAATGAGCGACTTGTATTTATATAACATAGAATATTAAAATATAAACGTATATTAAACTAATAGGAAAGTATCAGAACCTATTAAGAACGCAAAGATAAGACATAAAAATTTGAAGTTAACAAGATGTGGACCACCAACAAATTATGAATTTCACGACGAATATATGAGCTACTCATTGTGCTTTTTTATCTTAATTTGTTCGTTACTGTTCATTACATTTGTTAGGAGCGGATACCTCATGACACCCCTTGAAGTTCACTCAATTTTATTATTACAGAGGACAGATAACCTTCTGACCGAACACGCTGAGCTACTGTGTCGGATATAAAGCGGTCATGAAGCTGGATTGACCTTATCAAGAGTTTTGCCGTATCCTAAAAGCTTTAATCTTAGCTACACTACCAAATGAAATGTAATCACAATAAACTGCACCACGAACAAAGCGTTTATAATGGATCCTCAGCAAGTCGTGGCCTTCAGTGTCACGCTCTTATAACACTCAAGTTACAACAATTCTTTTTTATTGCAAAGAATCATACAATAAATGGCCGGTTTTCGAGAGCTCTTCAGTTTGCACGTGCTCAGAAACTGCCTTCAACTGGAAGCCACTATAGAGCCTCACAGTTCTGCCGTGCATGTGACGTAGGTAGCTTCCCGTTATCTCACTGGTCAACTTTCAAACGCGCGTTCAGAATACCTGACATACTAGATATTGCTCTGGACGTTCGGAAAGGTCCCTAACGCGCTAACATGCTATTCCACGCTATGACGTCGCAAACTCGGCACGCTCAACGCGCAACGTTCGCTGTGTACGAAAGGAGACGATAAAGAATGGAAGATAATTGCATACAAAGTATTTTTTCTGGTAAATTGTCTTTATTCAAACAAAATAAAAAGGCTCTACGACCGGAAGGTTGTTAAAAAGTATTTACACTAGAAATACCAAACTTTACAATGATTCTGCATATAATGGTTAGGATGAGGTGTAAAATTGCATCAAAATTAATATTTTGTGAATATGTGGGCAAAGTCACTACGTAGTGCACTGCTTAGAGCAAAGAGAGTACCTAAGTATAGTATTTTTTTCATAGCTATGTGTGAAACTCAAACAATATTTAGTATTTGTATATAATCCCAGTTCACATGTAATACGTTTCGTTACGCTGGAATTTCATAGTAAATAAGTCTGAAGAATACTTCTTCTAAAATAAAAGAACTTTTGTAATTACGTGTAGGCTGAAGATTTCCTTGCGAATGTCTAGATACTTGAAAAAAGATGAGCAGTTGTGTTAATAACGTGGATTCATGTACATATGTGTATGTATTGGCATATATAATGACTGAAATCTTAACACAACCTTTGAAAAAGTAGAATTTCATTTTCACGGGCAAGTTGGGCAGGGACGAGTAAGGTCACGAACGACTGATGTGTTATGGAAAGCGCAGCATCTAAGCTAAATAGTTTGAAAGTATGTACTCTATTATAGGCCTGCCTAATAAGAAAATGGGTGCTGGAATACAAATCATAAAGTGGCAATTTTACTGTCAAGACGTTCAGTAAGGGTGGAAGGCAATGCCAAGAACAGCCGGCCAAGTGGCCGAGCGGTTCTAGGCGCTTCAGTCTGGAACCGCGTGACCACTACGGTCGCAGGTTCGAATCCTGCCTCAGGTATGGATGTGTGTAATGTCCTTATGTTAGTTAGGTTTAAGTAGTTCTAAGTTCTAGGGGACTGATGACCGCAGATGTTATGTCCCATAGTGCTCAGAGCCATTTGAACCAATGCCAAGAACATGTAAATACAAAGCAGTAGCTATGCAAGCAAGACACAAACATGTAAACATTTACATGGTAGTTTTATTAGTTAGTATGTAACGGATAAGTTTTGTTCAGAACCTATTAATTAAGCTTTTCTTAACGAATTTTCATATGAAAATGAAGTAAGCTCATAGTACTGGTTGAAAAATACTAGTTGAAGTATCCGATTGTGAGTTGCTTATCGCTATGTCTTGTCGATCTTAAAGTTAGACAAAATTTGTCTTGGTGTTTCTTTGGATACACTGGTTTTAATTCTCGACTGCAGTGGACGAGTTCCTGCCCATTTTTTCACTTTGCTCTTTGTGACTAGTTCATAGCCGCCCTAATGTTCTACGCATGTAGGTGTAAAACAGTGGTGTCCTGTACGACGAAAACCACCGTTCTATGACACGGAATACAACTCACATCATAACACTGAACCAAGTAACTAGGAACACGGCCAAATGGTGAGACAATATAAAAATCTTATATATAAAGTTATCATTTAAAAATTTGAGTTAAAAATATTAAATATGTAAAAGTTCTAGTGTTGCAAGAAGTTTCACGATCAATGGGAGCCAAATACTTGAGTAGCCCTTATTCATTTGACAAGGTACATAAAAACATGGGGAAACAAAGACTCAATGATTCTGTATAAATCACCGTTTAAATCAAGTGAGAAGCTCAGGACACTTATTGAAGTTATACTGAAAGTCTACGGAAACGCAAGCAAATGAAATAGTTGAAAACGCACACTAGTATGTGAATTTTAATTCTGGAGATAATAGTGTGAAGTATCCACGAAAGCTTTTAATCCTGTGTTTCTTCAATAAGTAACGTTGCACGTAAACGTGACGAACGCTTTTCACTCGAAGGGCAGAATTACTGTCGCTCATTGGCGAGAAGTTGGAAGGAGGACTTGTCGATTTGTTTAAGCACTTACTCATCTCGACCTACTTTTTATTGAATGACCAATACTTTGAGCAGACTGACGGTATCGCAATGGATAGTCCTTTGTCACCTATTGTGGCTAGTGGTTTTATTGATGAATTAGAGGAGAGAGCACACCAATTAGCGGAGTTGTAACCCACATGGTTTGGCGATATGTCGAAGATAGCTTTGTCATTTGGCCTCACAGCACTGCATCCTTGGATTTTTTTAACACCTAACTTCTCCTCATTCAAACATCAAGTTCACGATGGAGGTGGAGAAAAACGGCGAACTATCGTTCCTGGACGTGTTACTGCGGAGAAAAGAGGGTGGCAACTTGGGTCGCGCTGTGCGCTGTAAACCTAGAGACACGGACTTGTACTTGAAGGCCACCAGCTGTCAGCACTCCACACAACTAAGTGGTGTGCTGAGGTCGTCGGTCCATAGACCACGAGCGAGCCATTTCGGATTTGTCAGCTTGTCTGATAAGCTACACCAGACCTCTGTACAGTATTTTTAGAGAATGGATGTTCTGAACGGGAGATCTGCAGTGGCCGAGCGTAGACTCAGTACAGGACACGGTATGGAGTTCAAAAACAAGGATATTTTGTCGTCGACGTCTTCGTACTGGGACCTCTGAATTAAAGAAGCAGTGGATACTTGCAGCTCGACTTACTTGCTTAGCGGGGTGCATTATACCTACTCAGCGCGGCATGGATCGAGCGCTGGCCATGTTAAAATCACAATGGACACAAAAAAGGTTTGTCGTAAGGGGGGTAACACTGCGACAGCAACATAGATATGGGGGTGACAACGGCGAGGACACGTATTCCAGCAGTTTGCTGTAGACTAATGGCACTGGGACAGCCGACAGCAGCGCACACTATGACTGACAGCCTCTGCGTGTGCATTCATCGTCCTACAGCTGGCGTTGCTGCCTCTCTCGCTAGCAATCTGCATACACTACGTGATCAAAAGTACCCGGACACCTGGCTGAAAATGGCTTACAAGTTCGTGGCGCCCTCCATTGGTAATGCTGGATTTCAGTATGGTGTTGGCCCACCATTAGCTTTGATGACAGCTTCCACTCTCGCAGCCCTACGTTCAACGAGGTGCTGGAAGGTTTCTTGGAGAGTGGCAGCCCTTTCTTCACCGAGTGCTGCCCTGAGGAGAGGTATCGATTTCAGACGGCGACGCCTGCCACGAAGTCAGCGTTCCAAAACATTCCACAGTGTTTTGTAGGATTCAGGTCATGACTTTGTGCAGGCCAATCCATTACATGAATGTTATTGTCGAGTAACCACTCCGCCACAGGCCGTTAATTATGAGCAGGTGCTCGATCGTGTTGAAAGATACAGTCGCCATCCTCGAATCGCTTTTCAACAGTCGGAACCAAGAAGGTGCTTAAAAAAAAAAATAAAAAAAGAGAAAAAAAAAAAAAAAACAATGTAGGTCTGTGCTGTGACAGTGCGACGCAAAACAAGGAGTACAAACCTCCTCCATGAAAAACATGATCACACCATAACACCACGGCCTACGAATTTTACTGTTGGCAGTACACACGCTGGCAGGTGACGTTCACCGGGCATTCGCCATACTCACACCCTGCCAAGGGGTCGCCACATTGTGTACCGTGATTCTTTACTTCACAAAACGTTTTTCCACTGTTCAATCGTCCATTGTTTACGCTCGTTACACCAAGGCAGGCGTCTTTTGGCATTTACAGGCGTGATGTGTGGCTTATGAGCAGTCGCTAGACCATGAATTCCAAGTTTTCTCACCTCCCGCCTAACTGTTATAGTACTTCCAGAGGATCCTGATGCAGATTGGAATTCCTGTGTGATGGTCTGGATAGATGTCTGCCTATTACACATTACGACCCTCTTCAACTGTCGGCGGTCTCTGTCAGTCAACAGACGAGGTCGGCCTGCACGATTTTGTGCTGTACGTGTCCCTTCACGCTTCCACTTCACTATCACACCGGAAACAGTGGACCTAAGGATGTTTAGGAGTGTGTAAATCTCGCGTACGGACGTACGACACGACTGACACCCGATCACCTACCACGTGTGAAATCCGAGAGTTTCGCGGAGCGCCCCATTCTGTTCTCTCACGATATCTAATGACTACTGAGGACGCTGATATGGAGTACCTGGCAGTAGGTTGCAGCGCAATTCAACTAATATGAAAAACGTATGTATTTGGGGGGGTCCGGATACTTTTGATCACATAGTGTATGTGCGCTATTGGTCATCGAAAACTGGTGCGTTCACGACAGCACAGTTTCGCCGCACCTGAAGATTTCGGTCAGTTGCATTGACGAAATATTGTAGTTTTCGCCACTTCCAAAATCTCGCCTGCGAACCAAATGTACAACTAGTCCACCGAGAAAGCCTCAAGCAAAACATGTGTAACACTTGTCGCGAAAGTGATACTGCTAAAGCGAACTGTCTGTCGTAATGGTAGTCAGCAACAATGCTTAACGCGACAATTGTGATCGTGCTGATACAATGTACAGAACTTTAACGAACATAGAAGTAACGTGTGCTCGATCAGTATTTGTGGTGGATACTTCTGTAAATACAGTTTGCTGAGAGCAGAAGTATGCACAACAAGCTAACTATGACTGTTTACTGGAAACCATGTGTAGTGCAGATCGGTAACAGTGCTACCAATGGAAGATTTGTCAGCAACATGTGTTCCCACTAAACGAATCGAATGGATAGTAATAACCGCATATACGCTATATGAAACTTGTAACAAGACAAATGTTCTAGTCAAAACTCTCGTTAGGGTCGCAAATTGCGTAATAAATGTGTTTCTCTCTCTCTGAAGCTGCCCTTAATTTGTTTCATATGAACAGATGAGTCGCTGTAAAAATGCGTACGACACAGAAGCGCCCTGTCAATCCGGGTACTAGAGGCGGGCATCTGCTTCTGTCAATCAAGTGGCGTGGGGGCGGTGCCTCACAACCAAGGTCTCCGACCGCTTCACGTGGGCAGTCGTCGTGCGATCTTCGCCACACACTAAAGCTGCAGCAGCAGTCTGCTGTGCCGATCTGAGGACCACGAGTCTACATTGTGCTTATACAGTCATACCAAGTGGGATTTTAAAGAACGAACATTGACATTGACTAATGTCACTTAAATCTGTAAATTACTCATCATGTCAAATTAAAAGGACGGGGATTTTATAAATAGCTGCTGTTAATCTGAGACTTTCTTCACGTCACGTCTTCATTGGGGAAAGATGTAATTAGATGAAATGTAATACGAAATAAATACATTTGTTCACTTCGGGCTCGTAACATTAAATGTACCTAATTCAAAATTCCATTCCGTGCGATATTAAACTTTGTAACAATAACAGATAACTTACCGTTACAGCGCTCAATAACGCAACCACCTAAAATCTGTTTGAACGACTAAAGAAAATGAAAGTATTCCTGAAAGGGATTTGGAAATTGGAAATTTTTGGTAAAGTATTATGGGACCTAACTGCTTAGGTCATCGGTCCCTAGGCTTACACACTACGTAATCTGACTTTCGCTAAAGACAGCACACACACCCATGCCCGAGAGAGGACTCGAACCTGCGACGAGGAAGCCGCGCGGACCGTGCGGCTTCCTCGCGCGGCTGCAAAAAAATTAATTGATTCTTTCGTCAAAAGTAAAATTCTCTTACAAAATATATGAAATGCAACTACATGTACCCTAGTTGGTAATTGTTAATAGGTTGAATGCATGAAGTCCGTTCTGTTCATCGCATAACTTCATGCATTCAAGGGGTCTACGAAAAGTTATATGTGCTAACCATGAAATACATATATACATTGTCCCCATGTAACTTCATAAACTTATAAGGAATGAGATGAAAAAGAACAATAGAAACACACTTTGCCAGAAAAGAATAGTACACCTGGAAAGAAGGTGTCAACTTTGATCTGATGACGGCATGTGCCACCTGGAATACAGCAGATGTACTGATGATGGTTTCAACGTCGTCGGCAAACAGATAGTGGCCTAGCTACTAGAGCGTCGTCTATGTCTACCCATTAATAGGGAGTGCTCACAGCCAGAAGGTTCAGTGTGGCGCAAGTAGACAATCATGGCACGAAGACGCAATCGTACTTCCTACTACCAAATGAGCGAGTTTGAAAAGGGTCAAATTGCGGCATTTCGATTGGCGGGATGGTCCTTCCGGAGAATTTCTTTACAAAATGGACGTGCTCCGTGAGTTGTGCAACGATGCTGGTATCAGTGATCAAATGAACATTCTCACACCAGAATACGAGGTTCTGGACGCTTACTCAGCACAGACGCCGGAATCGTCGTTTTGTCAGAGTAGCAGTGGCAGATCGTACAACTGTTACAGGACAGATATGGGGGCTTCTGAGCGCAGACTTGTCAACGCGATCTGTTGCCAAGCAATGATTAACAGTGAGACTACGAGCACTCCCACATCTAGCCAGTTAGTCACTGTTCCACTTACGCCACAACATAGACGCGCACGGTTCAACTGGTGCCGTTAGAGGATCACTTGGAAGATGGAATCGTGCGCCGTCGTCTTCAGTGATGAAAGCTGATTCAGTCTGCACGCAGATGATGGTCGTTTGCCTGTGCGATGTAGATCTAACGAGTGCTGTCTCGAAGAGTGCATTCTTCCAAGACAAACTGGCCCCGCACCAGGTTATATGTTCTGTAGTCTGGTAATCTACAACGTTCGTTCACTTTCGGTGTACCTGCAGGGGAAGCTAGCCAACGCTGGGTACGTGCAAGTTGTTGTTAGACCTGCTCTCTTACCGTTTTTGTACGAGGAATGTAAAGTTTTATTCCAACACACAACGCTCGCCCACACACCGTCCGCTTAACACAAACTGCAAGATGTGCAGTAACCGTCCTTGTAAGAGGAAGGTGATGTTTTGTTCCAACAGGATAATGCTCGCCCCACACTCAAACGGCAAGATGTGGACTAACTTCCCTATCCAGCACAATCTTCAAACTTCTCTCTAATCGAGTGTGATGGAACGAGAAGTTATCGGTGCGACTCGGCGGCCAACAAGTATTACAGAACGATGTGAATAGGTCGAACAGGCGTGAAATAGCGTATACCAGAACAGTTTTCGCCATCTGTACCATCGACTACATGGCAGAGACAACGGCTGCATTGCCGCTCTTGGAGACTACTCGACGTACCAATATGGGGGTTTCAGCAAGGATCGATACATGATACGTCACAACCGTTTCTGCTATTGATCTGTAAATGTAATCATTACATGTACTCCGTATGCACTGTAGCAACAAAGAATCTTTAATGAATTGGAAAGCTCTAAAGGGATTACTAATCTTTTTCCGGCATTGAATTAATACCCTGATAAGCTGTGAATTCCGGTTTTTGGTTTTCTTTGTAGAAAAGTCTTGTAGTCAAAAACATAAAGAGAGCAAATTGAAATGAACTGTGCGTACCTTTTTCTGTAATCTAAGTGACATGGCATTTCACTTCTCGCGCTTCTGTGGCGGCTTTTTTGGTCGGGCTGTTGGAAAGTAAGTTCATATATCTTTCGATAAAATATATGTTTCGGTAATACTTAAATGGAACTTAATTATGACATCAGCAATGACCATATTCCACGATAATAACTATAGCTTTGTATTAATACTTATATCTTTCTTTTCAGAGGCCGTAAAGAAAGAATTGGTGAAGAATTGTTCATTGGTAGAACGAGCGAACACATTACGCGTTCTCTCGTTACGTTTTCAATATTGCTATGCAGCACATCCTGTGGTCGAGATGGCGACCATTTCTGTTCATTCTTTAAGGATATTTTTTACGTTACGTTGGTTGGTCAATTTCCTTCGAACAATGACGTCGGCAGTCGCTTCAGTGGCTTGATATTAATAGGCGGTAAGCTGATAATTACGTGTATAAATAAACTACATATTTTCAGTAACTATGAGTTTTATTTATATAGGTATTTGCTCAAGTCTGACGTCTTTGAACCCTCTCTCAAAGGTCACGGAATTGCGTAATAATCGGTTATTTTATTTCCCGTGACGTATTGGGAAAAGTTTTGATAAAATTAATATCCCAGGCTTTTTTTTATGATAAGTTCGTTTCGCTTTGGCTCACAGAAAGACAACATTTTCTCCATAGACTTACCTTCCACAGTTCCAATTACGACCAAGTCATTTTCACGAGACAAATACATCTGCAATTTTCTTGGCAACTTACTCGTTTGTGCTGGGTCGAAGAGAACAGACCAGTTACAGGCACTACCGTTGCCTATACTTCTAGTGATATGGCACTTGCGTGTGAGGCCCTTACGAAACGACAAAGGACTAGGAGAACTGCCTGTCCCTAGTGGAAAAAAAGGTGGTTAGTTTATCCACTCTACACCAAACCTTCTACGAAATAAAATCTCCGCATGAGTGTGCTATTACTGGCCCGTCCTTGCCAGGAAGCTCTCGCAGAGACCCGCTGATGGGCGCAGTCGGTGACCTTGTGACCCGGAGACGTGTCAGCGGCAGCCGCGGCATTCGCCGACACAGCGGCTGTCGATAAGGCGCGGCACCGCCCCGTCTCCCCGCTCCTCTGGGTCGGCACGGCGGGGGCAGCCGGCACTCGCGGCCCCCGACTGCTGGATGCTGGATGCTGGGTGCTGCCAGGCTGTTCCACTGGCGAGGCGGCGTGCCGGCAGGGCGGAGAGGGGCCGCCTCTGCGGTCGCCTGGAGACCAGTGCAGCTCCCATCTGGCTGCACCGACCTCAACATGTGGTCAGCATTCTACGAGCAGATAATACTGTATAACGTCAAACACTTGAATTAATTTTAATTTCAAACTGTGTCAACGTATTACTTAAGTTTTGCGCTTAAGTTGCCACGATGTCTTCACTGAATTATAGTGTTAATATCAAGACAATCTATCGACAGGCCACGTATGCCTACCTAGGGAGGCTTTGTAGTGTCCCTTTTGCAATATTCACCATTATCGAGGTGAAACATAAATAAAAATGACTGTATGTGGCTCAAAATGAACTGCAAACATCGATTTATCTGTGAAAGGTAATAACACTTACTGTAAAAATGTACAATATAGATCGATAGATGCAGAAAAGACATTATTTTTATTGTATGAAATTATAATGTGTAAGTAATTAACAGAAGTGTTATTATCTTTGTAAGAGTATAAAACACAAAGCAATGCTCATTCTTCTGTCTAGTCTGTTTTGTTCTGTTCGTTCAGGTGTTAGTTGGAATAAGGTACGCAAGCTATTGTGCTGCGCTAGCATTTGTTTCTGTCGTAACGTAATTGCAAATATTTAATGGTGTAAACTGTATCGTAGTAAGAATATATTAGTATAAAGTGATCTCCGTGTGTTATTTCAAGAACCTACGCCACATTTATCTTATGAAAAGAATATTTAATGAAAATTATTTAGCATGTTTCCAGCTTCTGCCGAGCGAGTAACAGTGATCTCTGACTGTTAACAATTAGCCGCCATTACGCGGTACATTTAAAAATATTTTTTCACAGCACAATGTCTGATAGCCGGAGCGGAAGAAATTATGTAAAAATATTCAGTGATATTAATTGAAGGAGTCCAGTGAAATAATTTTATTAAAACTTCTCTATTTTCTGTGATAGTAATAATTTCAGATCAGTGAACTGTAGCTGAGTAATACTACGCTATTGCATTTACAGTAATTTGTAGAGAGCCTGGCGCTCCATAAAACCAGATATAATTCGTAATTGGCAACCTACGAAATTCATTATTTTGCTTATTATATCTCTTTTGTATTTTTTTGAAAGCTAAACGTAAAAACTAACTTCACTAAAAATCAGTAACAGATCACGATAAATCAAAGGACAAACAAATTTACTAGGAGAGTGTTTCCTCTAAATAAATAGTTACATTACTTTTTAAGAGATATAATAACTTCCAATATTTTTGCTAAATCAAGAAGTTTTAGTATTGTACATCTGAAACTCCATGACATGTGTGCCTGTATCCTAACTTCTCGCCGTTGCAATTTCCAGCGAAGACAAAACGTGAACTCTGAAACTATCAATTCCCAAGAAGAACACCCAAGCATGAGTCGACATAATAAACGTTTGATCAGAGCAAACGCTTACCATAGCGGTCTGGTTGACAGTCGGGTTGAGAGGAGTAATAAGAATCGGAAAACAGTTTTAAAAAAGTAATTTTCGGTTTTGCACCCGGATCCCATCAACATTCTGCCACAATATTTCGGCCCAGAGACGTCCGGCCATCCTCAGGTGAGTAGACGAAGTACTGAAGAGACCTGATGCAGACATGGTATTTACAGCGAATCACGCATGCGAATTGTACTGGCGGTTTACGGCGGATGCTTTATGTGACATGGGCGAGGCAGCCAAGTTGTGTGCGGTGACGTAAGAATAACGTAATCGCTGACTATCGACTGAGGATGTCGATTCCGTTGTGACCGCGTAATTTTAATAATTGTATTCCAATTTTTATCCAGCTGAAAGCCGTTGTCCCGATTCATTAAAGTATCAGCAAGACGTATTTCCACGGATTCTTTAATTACAGAGTGCCAGAAGCTGGAAAACGGAGATAAAATTTTAGTATTATTGTATTCCATTGAATGTCCCATGGAAATGCAATGTTTTGATACTGCTGATTTTAAAGGTTGCCGCAGACGGGTGTGTCTTTCGTATTCTACACAGCGTTCCTGGACCTTCCATTTCGTCTGACCTATACATGCAGAGCCACACTTATACGGAATTTTATAAACTCCCGACTTCCTCAATTGTAAATCGTCTTTAACGGATCCGACGAAGGCCCTGCTCTTTGCTGGTGGGCGGAAGATGACATAATGTTATTCGTCATAAGATATCTGCTAATTTTAGAAGACACGTTCCTGGCATGTGGATGGAGCGCAGTTGATTTATAATATTCACCAGTCTCCTAAGGGCGTTGCTTCTTGTTATTATAATTGTGCATAGCTTTCCGTATTTGCCGCGAAGTATAGCCATTATCTTTAAAAACCTTCTCCTGAACTAATTCTTCGTGAAGGCTCTCAGCATCCTATACTACATGCGCCCAATGAATTAAAGTACTGAGAACACCGGTGGTTTGTACGGTGTGATGGCAGGTGGACGCCTGAAGATATAGATCTGCATGTGTGGGTTTTGTGTACACCGAATGTCCCAAAGACCCATCAGTCATACGGCGTGCTAACACGTCTAGATAGGGTAAAGTTCCATCTTTCTCAGTCTCCATAGTAAAATTGATGTTCTCATGTAAAGAGTTTAAATGGCAAAGGAACTTTTCCAGTTCTTGTCTGCATGAGGCCATTCAACGGAAGTATCATCTACGTAATTAAAGAATCCGTGGAAATACGTCTTGCTGATAATTTAATGAATCGTGACAACGGCTTTCAGCTCGATAAGAGTTGGAATCCAGTTATGAAAATTATGCTGTCACAACGGAATCGGCAACCTCAGTCGATACTCAGCGATTAGATTATTCTTACTTCACCGCTGAGGACAGCACACACAACTTAGGCTGTGTCGCGTATTATCACCTCCTAACGCATGCGCCGTAAACCGCCAGTACGATTCACTTGCGCGTAATTCGCAACAAATATCATGACTGCATCAGGTCTCCTTAGTACTTCGTCTACTCACCTGAGGATGGCCGGACGTCTCTGGGCCGAAATATTGTGGCAGAATGTTGATGGGATCCGGATGCAAACCCGAAAATTACTGGAAGAAGAAATTCGCCGGGAATATTTCAGAAGTCACAGTTTAAAAAAAGACGCTAACACCATTAGGCTATTCTATAACAGCAATATTCTGCAAAGAAAACGTAACATTCTTAAGCCACAGGTGCTATCCACACACGATTATTCGCTGCAGCATAGATTCTATGACGATCTGAAGAATAAGATTGGACGTACATAAGAAGCTTTGTTTACCATATAATGCAAAATACAAGCGACAGACAGATGGAGAACGCCAAAAAGAGATACAACGACCACATTGAAATGTTCATACTGAAAATTAGCCAAAGATTCACAATAACCATGGCCGTGACTCTGGACACCTGGAGAAGATCATGATGCCTGACACACTGAATAAAGTGAAGGAAATTGACTTTTGAGAGTAGTTATGAATTCGTTTTCTTTTCGAAACAACTGGAAGTAATTTATGCTGAAATGAAATAGATACCACACAACGCGAAATTTTCTAAGTCGTTTCACTTCCTAGCTTCCTAAAAACCGACCGTCCGCTTTCGCGTCTCCACTCGCACTGTCACTCTGCTTGTCGCCGGCCGCGTTTCCCGCGCGAGAACATCCTCGCTCAACGGACTAGGGCAGTTGCCCTTCCTGAAGCCATCCATCTGATTGGCTATAGCTTATTCAACATTATTTTACATTTTAACGTATTTAAATAATCATGGCTTGACCACTTTCACTTTCTAAATATAATGTCCATTAAACAATAAACGTTAAATCTTTTACATAAAACCAATACAATTTCCTTCTTAACTTTGAATGTCACGGCCAGTAGCCTTTCACCAGTGTGCTTTCTGATAACTAAATAAAGAACAATAGTAACTATTAAGCACTAAACTTTACAACAAATATTGCAATGCTTCATGACTCAAAAACGTGTCAGGCTGCCATTGTTCAATGTGTTTTGTGTGGAGGAAATGATATTGTGATGCTTAACTGAAAATACTGATAGCTTAAATTAACTATATCTTTTAAACAAATAAAGTTACAGAGTTGATATTTACAACATTTGTCATTTTAATGATGCACTTTTATATGAAATGTCGATCCTTAAGATCGACCAAAGCGTTTAGATTTTAGCATTCAGGTCTTAGTTACAAAACTTGTTAATTTCACTTTAACAGTAAATTCTAGACTATTATACATATGATCAGTATTCAAGTCTTATTGGGATTAAAATGAAAATTTATGAAGGATGGCAGATCAAAATTACTGTGGCTTCATTCCCTGAATTACTACAGAACTAAACAGTTTTAATTAATGTTTCCCTTTATGGCCAATCTTAGGTCTGCCATATTTAACACTTCCACGTCTCCCTGGCCACAAACAGCTTCTACAAGGTTTCCCTATGATGTAAGATCTTGTCTGTCTCACAGACACACTACAGCACTTAGGCCTCATTCAGCACAATAGACGCCTGTGAATTTCCCCATCTCGTGCCGAATCTGCGCTCCTTATTGCACATGGTCTTAGACAACAGGGCTCATTTCACAATTGCTGAAGGGTGACTCTTTCTGCCACGTACTTAATTGAGAGCGAAATGCTCGTTAACTCACATGGTGTGTCCACCTTATTTTTGGTTTACTTTTTCTTTTATTTCTGGCTGCTCACCAAAGGCCCACACGTACAGCTTCCTCTTGCTCTTCAACCCATACCTTATTTTCTTCTTCATTTGGTCTTCTTCCAGCTTTTTCTCACTGGAGTGCATAAACTGTTCTCTTTCAGCACACAGTTACGCCAGTGTGCCAATACATACTAACTCGATCAAATTCTGTGTGTTACCTACATTTAGAAAATAAATACATGCTATGTTACAATGAATAACAGATTTTAATAACTGTGAGGTTGCCTCCTTATATCTGTCACGCTCGCCTCCGCCACATCTCAAAAAGCGCCGGTCCTTCTGTTCCTGGTCCCTACTTACAGGAATGGGAAGAGGCAGCACTTGTCGGAAGTCGTCATTCTTATCGCATATTTCAAATACTGAGTGTACACGATTACCCGCTGAGCAAAATTGTCCACCTCTCTCTTATGAACTGTGAACTGAAAGGAAACTTCTGCTCTGGTGTCAAAAGGAAGAATGGCTAAGGAGGAAATTTTTTGGTACTTGAGGACTGAACTGTTGTAATAAGTAACTTTAAAATTATAGAGTAAGATCCTTGAAATGAGACTAATGTAATTGGGGCTCTGAAGAAGTAATACAACACATATTTATTTCGGCGAATTGCGGAATTTGTTGTGAGACGTCGTGGAATATTCCCACTTCACCCTCTACAGGTTCATGACATTCTGATAGATGCTCTTCAAAATTGAGGTGCGTTCCACGAGGGAAACTGGCAATGAGTTTCTTTTGGAGGAAAACTAGAAAATTATAAAAATTTATAGGCGTGTGCGCAATGTCTACGGACGCCTGGCAGTGAACAAAAGCACGGTGAGTCGTCGTGCGAGGTACGTGTCATCATCGCAGCAGCGTGTCGCAGCCAGTCATGCATCCCGCGTGGCGACCGGTCGCACACAGCTGTGAGTCCTGCTGTGTTGGAACGTGTGTACACTCTCATTCAGGTGATCGACGAATCAGAATCAAACACACCGCTGCACAGCTGTACGTCTCCGTTGGTAGTGCTCCGTTGGGGTACCCAGAGGTGTGTGCCCGCTGGGTTCTTTGCCACCTTATAGAAGATGATAAAGAGCAACGAAGGACCATCTCTGCTGAACTGTTTGTACGTTACGAGGCTTATCGTGATAATTTACTGTCGCGCATCGTCACAGCCGACGAAACATGCGTTCGTCACTTCGAACCGGAAACAAAATGGCAATCCATGGAATGGCGCCACAACGCCTCTCGTCCGAAGAAAAAGCCCACAGCGGTATCCTCAGCCGATAAAGTCCAATATTTCTAGAACTTTCAAGGGGTTACTCTGTTCGATGTCCTTCCTCATTGTGCAGCCACGAGGTTTAAAGAGAATTGTGCTACACTCAGGAAACTGAAGAAACATCTTCAATGTGTTCGCCGACACAAAAACGCAAAAGAACCTTTCCTTTACCACTGCAGTGCAAGGCCCCACATCTGTGAGCGCATCTGTGAGCGGTGTACAGGGTGAAAAGAATTTAAACCTACAAACTCTGGGAGGTTGTAGGGTACATCAAAACAAATATTTTTCCCTAATGTCATTTTTTCCTATGAGGAGTATTTAGACCGGTAGAGGAAGATTTCTCTGGCGGCAAATTAATGAAACCAACAAACATTTTTCCCTTTTTTATGACCAAGAGACAGCACATTAACACAACCCAATTTCAATTACAGCAGCTTTTCAAAAATGCCTCCATTGACACGTAATCAGAGGTTACTCCGTCGCATCATATTCTGTACGATGCAGGCAAAAACCACAGGAGTATCCTGAATTATTCCTGCTGCTAATACTATCCGGGCAAGCAGATCCTCTTCGATGCAACAGCGGTTGCGTAAACGAGGTTGCGCATCTCTGCCCACACAAAAAAGTCCAGAGGGGACATATCTGGGGATCGAGTAGGCCACGGTACAGGACCACCTCTGCCAATCCACGTTTCCGGGAACCGTTGGTCCATGAATCGACGCACACGGCGACTGAAATGTGCCGGCGCCCCGTCATGTTGGAACCACATGCGTTGCCTTGTAGGGAGCGGGACGTCTTCCAGCAATTCTGGCAATGCTCTGGCGAGAAAATTGTAATAGAGGCTACCATTTAATGGCCTAGGTAGCAGATACGGCCCAATTAAACAGTCGCCAACAACACCGACCCACACATTAACGAAGAACCGCACTTGATGAGAGCTAGTAACTGTGGCATGTGGGTTATCCTCATTCCAAACATGCGAATTGTGCATGTTGAAGACTCCAACACCCCCGAACGTTGCTTCATGGGTAAGCAACACAGAGGATGGAAATGTAGGATGCATTTCACACTGTTCCAGGTACCACTCCGAAAACTGTGCTCTGGGTGGATAATCAACTGGTTCCAGGTTGAGGACATGCTGTAAGTGAAATGGACGTAACTACTGCCCTCGAAGGACTGTTCTTACATTCGTTTGATTCGTCCCCATGTTACGTGCAATTGCACGAGTGCTGATTGAAGGATCCCGCTCCACATGCTGCAAGACAGCTTCCTCAAATTGCAGCGTTCTTACCGTGCGACGGCGTCCCTGTCCAGGTAATCCGCTAAATGACCCGGTCTCATGCAGACGTTGGTACACAGCAGCAAAGGTCGTATGATGCGGGATACGGCGATTAGGATATTGTTGTTGATAAACCCGCTGTGCACCTCGTGCGTTGCGGTGCGCTACGTAGTACGCACCAACCATATCAGTGTACTCACTTCAGGTGCATCGCTCCATAAGTAAACAGAGAAAATGCACTACTATACTAGTGGACAGCAGTTGCCTACAACTGAAGATCGTAATACGGCCTCTAACAACTAAAGAGCGTAATACGGCCTCCACCGGTTTAAAAAATCCCCATGGGAAAAAATGACATTCGGGAAAAATGTTTGTTTTGATGTCCCCTACAACCTCTCAGAGTTTGTCGGTTTAAATACTTTTCACTCTGTATATACGACGTGGCCATTCGCACTAGGTGCTGTATGTTCTCCAATATTTTAGTTATGAAATTTTTGAAATTTGTGGTTTCTATGGGACCAGACTCCTGAGGTCATCGGGACCTAGGCTTACACACTACTTTATCTAGCTCAAACTAACTTACGCTAAGGACAACACACACACCCACGCGTGAAGGAGGGCTCCAACCGTCGACGCGGGGAGTCGCGCGAACCGTGGCAAGGCGCCTCAGCCGCACGGCTACACCGCGCGCCTTAGTTATGATAAACATTTTGTAATGTGCTGTTTATTATTGACATGACAAATCGGTGTGACATCCACCCAACTTAAAATGAACAAGTTTCATAATAAAAACATTTTTTAAGACCAGAAGATGATTTCAAAATCTGTCGAAAGCGGTAGATTTAAGCAAATATATGATTACAACACAAACGATATGATTCGAGTTCTTT
Organism: Schistocerca americana; assembly: GCF_021461395.2. Classification (NCBI taxonomy): domain Eukaryota; kingdom Metazoa; phylum Arthropoda; class Insecta; order Orthoptera; family Acrididae; genus Schistocerca; species Schistocerca americana. The sequence goes on along the minus strand of NC_060119.1, from coordinate 603,021,320 downwards.
GAAATTGTCGATATCAGTTATTCCTCGATAGTCGTTCTCAACATTTGAGACAATAGGTTTAGCCCTGTAGCGCTGTGGTACGGACGGAAGGGCCTGCGAGATTCAGATCGCTGCCGCCCATCACAGCCTGCAGCGGACCGCCGACTGAATTATTGCCGGGGGCGGGGAGGGGGGGAGGGGCAGCACCCAGATACTGGCGTGCGCATTGTTAACTTCTGTGCGCGGCGCTTGAATTATTATCGGCAGGGCTTTATCACCCACGATGAGCATGCAGCGCTCACAAAGGGCGCGCACTGTCCTCCGGCCGCTGATAAAACTGCGCTAAGAGCCGCGCTGTGCCGCGTGCCGGCCAGCTGTCGCTGGGGAGGAAGAGGGGGGGGTGGGGGAGGGGGGGGGGAAGGTTCGTAAATCGTAAACGCCGCTGCGTGCCCGCACAATGGGGCGCCACGGCCTTGTGGGCTTCCCGCCCTCACACATGTAACGTTCCCCTATGCGGCACTTCCAACGACTAGTTGCCACAATGAGGCGAAACTAAACGGGATTCGTGCACTTTCTCTCCGAAACTGTTGTTGTTAGTTACCATCTCCCACATTCAGGAGTTCAGCTTTAGGTCTCAAATGACCTCAGTACCGCCAAATGGTTCAAATGGCTCTGAGCACTATGGGACCTAACTGCTGACGTCATCAGTTCCCTAGACCTTAGAACTACTTAAACCTAACTAGCCTAAGGACATCACACACGTCCATGCCCGAGGCAGGATTCGAACCTGCGACCGTAGCGGTCCCACGGCTCCCGACTGTAGCACCTAGAACCGCTCGGCCACTCCGGCCGGCTCAATACAGCCAATGTGGACACTTACACTCTCGTAAATAAGGAAGTTCCATAAAAGCTGAATTAAAAATTCATACTTATACACTGTCTAGTCGCATTTATGTGGCCTCCTGTCAAGAGCCTGAATTGCCTTTTTTGCGCAACGGAACGCTGGCAGACGCGCAGCAAAAGAGACAATAAGGTTGTGGTAGATACCGACAGGGATGTGGAGCCAAGCCGACTTCACTGGTGTGGCCAGCTGCGCTAGGTTTCGTTTGAGGACCCGTGGGGCGAACATCCTGGATTGGGTTTTAATACGGGGAGTGGTGGCAGGGGAGCGCGGTGAATTCGTCCTGGTGGTCTTCGAATCACGTACGTACACTGAGAGCTGTGAAACACGTTACATTGCCTGCTGGTGCATGCAATCGTGCCAAACGAAAGCAAATAGCATGTATGGGTCATCATTGGTGTGAGAGGTTCCGTGATATCTTTTGCACGTCGCCTCTCATTTTCATCTATTTTATTAATGTTTTATGCCATTGTACAGTGGTAACAGGCCGAATAAGGTTATTATAATGAGAGTATTTGTACAAAGAGCTCAAAATACTTTTCACTTGATTCCTTTGCATGTTGGGTGGCCTGTGCGAGGTGTGCACTGGAGGAAGCGACACACTATTTTCTGGTTGGAGGCTGCTCTTTTCCGAATACTGAGATGGTCGTACATCAGTAGACTTAAGCGCCTGGCGGAACGACTGACGTCGGTCCAGTTTCGCCTATTGTAAGCAGGCGAAACGACCTTCGAGTCGTCTGAGTGTCGCCACAGTTTATGCGTTTACCGTTCCGGTGCGCCCGGAACGAAGACTGCTGGCACCGACTGACTGCATTGTCCTCATGATTCTGAGAATACTTTTGGACCGTGCCCTGCTGGTTACGGTTGTCTGGCGCTGGATGGCCGGTGGTCTAGGCATGTTATTTTCATAGCCGGTCAAAAAATGGTTCAAATGGCTCTGTGCACTGTGGGACTTAACTTCTGATGTCGTCAGTCCCAAAAAACTTAGAGCTACATAAACCTAACTAACCTAAGGACATCACACACATCCATGTCCAAGGCAGGATTCGAACCTTCTACCGTAGCGGTCGCGCGGTTCCAGACTGTAGCACCTAGAACCGCTCGGCCACCCTGTCAGGCAAGTTTAGTGCCCTCAGCTGAATAGCAGAGGCATGACTGGTCACTCAACATGCGGCCAGTTGACGCTATAAAGTACTTCTCGAAATTGGGGGGAACAGTCCCTACGGGCGCGAATGATGTTCTGAGACAGTGTGGGGGAATTCTGGAATCAGCACTGAATGCTGATTCGCGGTTTTCGAGAGTAGTAGGGAGTTGAGCAATGTTGGCTTCACTCTTGCGTTGCGCGGGCGCAGGAGTTCGGGATCTGATCTTGGTCTGAGTCGGGCAGTCTTTCGACTTAGTCGCGCTTTTTTGGCAGAACTTAGACTTCTCGGACAGCCTTCGAGGCCAGGGGTTGAAACAGAGTTACTGCACAACAGAAGTCGGCGCCTACATCATCAGAACGCTGCCTACCGACGAACTGCTGCAGATTTCAGATCTGGTTCAATATTTTGCGGCTTCGGCGTTGTAGGACCTCTCATTTTTATACCGAATCCCTCAGCAGGAAGCGCGATCGCTTTGCTACAAGTCCACCTTGCTTGTTTCTCCGTGTGATCCCATTTGAGCTCTCACTACTAATTGCGATATTGCAATGTAGTCGGGAGAGTAATATTTGACTCATTAGGGCCTCCAGTCATTATCATCAATCTATTGCATCACAGAGAGCAGGAGCCCTTGTTCTCGAGCCAACTCTTATTCTCAGAATAGTTCAGTATACACCATCCTTTAACCTACTGTTTGTGTCGATAATGATGTGCCTTTATGCTCTGATGCATAATAAATCTGATTGTAATATTTAATCTGCACATCATTTCGTAGATATATGCAGAAGCAAATTTCCTCTTGTTTATTATGACAAAGTTCTCTGTTTTTCTCAGAGTTGATTACGATTTTCATTAAATTATTGTGAGTGTGCACTACTTATTTCACCAACTAGCAGGGTCCGCCATCATTTCCTTTCGTTACCGCCTTACTCACAGTTAATTAGGTGTAGGCAGGGAGGGGGTCGAGTGCATGTCTGGTTCTCATGCAAAATTCGTCAGAATTGAAGAGGTGCAAACTCTTCTCCACCCCGGCACCTCGCAGATGCCAATGATATATGCATATCTGCACTAATCTATTGTGCATTTCGGATTGACGAGATCAGCCAGGTAATGCTATGAAAACATTTCTCAGACCACAACACTTCCTTCTCCGGACTGGACCCTTCGGACGATTGTTACAGGGTATTTGTTTTCAGACTTTCAAGGCTAGTGGTGCATAAAACGTGATTCGTCTGAAAAGGCCACTGAGTGGACGACCAGCTGCGGTACTGGTGTGCAAATTCCACCCATCGTCGCTGATGAACGGCAGTTAGCTAGGGTGCATGGACCAGGCTCCTGCTGCGGAGATCCATACACAGCAACGTTCGCTGAACGGTCGTTGAGGAGTCCCTGTTGGTAGACCCTTGGTTCATCTGGGAGGTCAGTTGCTCAACATTAGCACATGTACTCGTCCGTGTCATCATTGGCCTGAGGTGCACCGCATTTGTCTCAGCGCAGGTTTTAGATACCACCATTTTCATTTTAACATGCGCGGTATTCTTTAAGGATGGCGAGAAGCGAGAAGTTTAAAAACTTTCCGAAATTCTTCCACACTTGATCCGAAAACTAATGACACCGCCCTTTTGTATGTCAGATAAATTGCTCCATTTCTGCATTATGTGAACGGCTGCACTGTTTTGCTCGTCCCCTGAAACGCTTTACATACCCTTACTGCTTGTGCTGCCGTATGCCGTCTGTGAGTGGTTATTTGAAGTTGACGTCGAATGTAGGATGTGGTCATAGTAATGTGATAGGACCGTGTAGACTGAAAGTGCTAAACATTTCCCTAAACGTACTTGTGAATATTTCAGGTTAGGTTTTACCGTGACTGTCATTGATATGACAGAAACTACAGTTTCCTTACACCAGTCACAGTTTATTTCATTTACACTATGCCTTCCATTATGTGGTGGATTTATGAGAAATAATAAGATATGTAATGTTTTGTGTTTACAACCTAGGGGTAGCTTGTCCAGTCTCCAATGATCAAAGGCTCTTTTTTGTGGTATGACGACAACCCATGACTACTGGAGATATAGTTTGCCGATAACATGCTCACGCTATTTTAAAGTGTATGTGGTGTCGTATGTGATGTAACACGGCATGAAAAGAGCCTGTGACCAATAAAGGCAGTGTAAGTCGTGCGCATATACATACATGTCATAGTAAATTACAATAATCCATCTGATGATGCAGATTTAAACCTCTGAAAATAATGCAGACTTGTAGATTCAATTGCAAACTCACTAAATTCTAAACTTTTTTGCTATATTATGCTGACCAGCCAAAAACCCCCCGGTGAATTCAGTAACGACAGCGAAGTGAATCTTACATGTCACTCGCAAGGAGAGGCCACGACGTTTGGAACGCGGATTTACTGCAAACTTCGTACATTCGTAGTACTCCATGAGGATAACAAAATGTGTAAGCAGTAGCGCGCACTTCTCAAGCGTTATTGACAAAATCGCTAGATAATTTCGGTCGTCAAATACATACTTGTGCGTGGCCATTTTTACCACAAAGCGGCGGCAGCCGAGTGGATCGCCGGCACGGTAGCTCAGCGTGTTCGGTCAGAGAGCCGGCTGGCCTCTGTAATAAAAAAACTGAGTGGAAAGATGAACCACCGAACTTGACCAGGATGTCTTGCGACGTCCGCAACGACCAAACACAACGATCAACAACGAACAAAATACAAAAAAAAAGTGGTTAGCGCTCAGCTCCCTTAATCGTTGGATCGAGTCCCGTTCCTCAGCTCCTTTTTTTTATTTTCAACACAGTCTTTTTCTTTACTATTTATATTACAACTGATGTAATGGGAAAAATACGTGTAATCAGATGAACTTTTATTAAATTTACAATCTTACTTGGGAATCTACAAATTTTTACTATCACAAATAATATAACATTCATAACTATCGACTAGTAAACGACCAAACGCATAAAGTGATACTGAAAATGTATGCTTGTCCGTGTCTTCAAAATTTTTCGTATTTAATCGAAAGAGATCGAGAAATTGCTTCTCGTGAAGACACTATTAAAATACACTCGATATTGCATGACCAATTATCAGCGCCAATATTTAAGGAAATGCTGCGTTATGCATGGTTTTCTTCCAGATTATCGGCTGAAAAGATAGGTTTTGAAAAAGTTGACGAGGTCTGCTTTTCCACGGAAAACCTCAAAAGACCTTACGTATGTGGAAACATAGCATTTATTCACTGCAGCTGGTGCCGTTTAACTTTATGTTTTCCATGTTTTTACGAAAAATACCATCCTGCAACTTGTATTCGTAATGTCGAAAGCGACAATTAATCGTACATCTTTCGAAACCCGTCTGTGCCGGTCTAAACTTGAAGGTAACAAGTAGTTTCGGGCTCCTTCCGGGTATAAGGGATTTCTGAAATCACGGACAAGCATTCATTTTCAGTATCACTTTATGCGTTTGGTCGTTTACTAGTCGATAGTTATGAATATTATATTATTTCTGATAATACAAATTTGTAGACTGCCAAATAACATTATAAATTTAATAAAAGTTCATCCAATTACACGTATTTTTGCCATTATATCAATTGTAATATAAATAGTAAAGAAAAAGACTGTGTTAGAAATAAAGAAAAAAATCTGACGAAAGGGGCTCGATCAAGCGACTACGGGGCTTGAAAGCTAACCACTCGTCTGCCGCCGCTTCATGGTAAAAATGACCAAACACAGAAATTATCTAGCGATTTTCTCAATAATGCTTAAGAAGTACGCGCTACTGATTTCACATTTTGTTGTCCTCATGGAGTACTACGAGTGTACAGTGTACGAGTCTGCAGTCAATCCGCGTCCCAAACGTCGTGCCCTCCCCTTGTCGGTCGCACGGAATCGGCATTGTATGATGGAGCCATGTATAGACATAAATGAATTTCAGAAACGATCTACCGTCTATAGAGGTTTCCATGAAAATATAGTGAATTTACTTGCCCAATTTCTTCGTGTCAACGGGGACTTTAACGTACCACTGGCAGCCCTGTAATAAGGCGTAAGAACTCTGACATTAAAAACATCCTAACCAGTAGGGACCGGAATCGAGTCTTACGCGATGTCAGTGACAGTAGCCTTGAAACCAGAGAGGAACTGATACTGTCGGTGACTGCAGGTACATACACTCCTGGAAATGGAAAAAAGAACACATTGACACCGGTGTGTCAACCCACCATACTTGCTCCAGACACTGCGAGATGGCTGTACAAGCAATGATCACACGCACGGCACAGCGGACACACCAGGAACCGCGGTGTTGGCCGTCGAATGGCGCTAGCTGCGCAGCATTTGTACACCGCCGCCGTCAGTATCAGCCAGTTTGCCGTGGCATACGGAGCTCCATCGAAGTCTTTAACACTGGTAGCATGCCACGACAGCGTGGACGTGAACCGTATGTGCAGTTGACGGACTTTGAGCGAGGGCGTATAGTGTGCATGCGGGAGGCCGGGTGGACGTACCGCCGAATTGCTCAACACGTGGGGCGTGAGGTCTCCACAGTACATCGATGTTGTCGCCAGTGGTCGGCGGAAGGTGCACGTGCCCGTCGACCTGGGACCGGACCGCAGCGACGCACGGATGCACGCCAAGACCGTAGGATCCTACGCAGTGCCGTAGGGGACCGCACCGCCACTTCCCAGCAAATTAGGGACACTGTTGCTCCTGGGGTATCGGCGAGGACCATTCGCAACCGTCTCCATGAAGCTGGGCTACGGTCCCGCACACCGTTAGGCCGTCTTCCGCTCACGCCCCAACATCGTGCAGCCCGCCTCCAGTGGTGTCGCGACAGGCGTGAATGGAGGGACGAATGGAGACGTGTCGTCTTCAGCGATGAGAGTCGCTTCTGCCTTGGTGCCAATGATGGTCGTATGCGTGTTTGGCGCCGTGCAGGTGAGCGCCACAATCAGGACTGCATACGACCGAGGCACACAGGGCCAACACCCGGCATCATGGTGTGGGGAGCGATCTCCTACACTGGCCGTACACCACTGGTGATTGTCGAGGGAACACTGAATAGTGCACGGTACATCCAAACCGTCATCGAACTTGCTGTTCCAACAGGACAATGCACGTCCGCATGTATCCCGTGCCACCCAACGTGCTCTAGAAGGTGTAAGTCAACTACCCTGGCCAGCAAGATCTCCGGATCTGTCCCCCATTGAGCATGTTTGGGACTGGATGAAGCGTCGTCTCACGCGGTCTGCACGTCCAGCACGAACGCTGGTCCAACTGAGGCGCCAGGTGGAAATGGCATGGCAAGCCGTTCCACAGGACTACATCCAGCATCTCTACGATCGTCTCCATGGGAGAATAGCAGCCTGCATTGCTGCGAAAGGTGGATATACACTGTACTAGTGCCGACATTGTGCATGCTCTGTTGCCTGTGTCTATGTGCCTGTGGTTCTGTCAGTGTGACCATGTGATGTATCTGACCCCAGGAATGTGTCATAAAGTTTCCCCCTTCCTGGGACAATGAATTCACGGTGTTCTTATTTCAATTTCCAGTAGTGTATTTTAGAGCACACTTCGCGAAGACAACGGTATGAAATGGGCATTTGGAATCGGGTACCACGGAAGAGGTCATTGCTCACAGCGACATGTCTCCCAGGCAAGGCGGTAGACAACGGGAGGCTTCCAGCGTGGTCCAATAACTCACGATTTCGCCTCTTTCCAAATGGTATGCTCAATTCCAATGGTGCGATGAAGTATCTAACCCGCATTATGTGTGTGTGTGTGGGGGGGGGGGGGGGGGGGGGGGGGGATCAGGCTGGATGTGCTTCCATAATGTGTTCGTGCATCATGATTTGGGTCCACGCCTCCAAGTTACCTGTTCCAGGCCTTTCCTCAGGATATTACCCAGCGTGGCAAAGGTGATTAGCGTATCAAACTTTCATTTCTTCATTCTGATTTCCGAATCATTTTGTGTTAACCCTGCATTTCGCGCAATTTTACAGATGCAGGTTATGAGTGATTAGGACTGGGTGGTCATATTGGATTCTGGTGTCAAGCTTACATCTGGCGAGATTCAGATTTCTGTGTATACACATCTTCTCTCTGCACGTGGTATTTCCTTCAATTGTTGAACACTTACCATGTCAGCTCCGTAGAGCGTCACGTCACTCGAGCCACGTTTTCCCTAGTACCTGGGTTCCAGAGAGGACATCGTGGCGAGCGTCACCCCACAGATTATCCGCTGCCCGCGTGTGGCCAATGGGAGGCGGACCCAAAGGCGCTCAAGAAAACTTTGTGTACGATAGCAACCGGAACCTCATGGGTGGTTAGTCTGATTTGTTAAAGCCATTCACGAGCTATGTTTGCTTACGTCGCGCTGTCTTGCTAAGTCAGAATTACAACCACACTGCAGTTCGAAAAATTCCGCAGCGCTCCTTCAGTGGGAGCGACGCTGGTAGCCTTCATAGAACTTGCAAAATATACCATCGTGGAGAACCGACCGCGGAACTCTTCGCGTTTTGTCTGCTGGCTTGTGAAATCAGCTTATGCACGTTAAATTATGTGGTGGTGATGTTTAACCAATTTTCAGGTCTGGGATTGGTGGAACAATGAGGCTCTTTTGCTGATTGTTTGTAGGTCTGTTCTGTGCAAGTTTTGTTCCGAGATGAAGAAGAAGGTCTTGCCCCTCAGAGTAAGCAGTTTGTGGCTAGTTAAGTGAAAGGTAGTGGGTGAGTGACTACTTAAGTGAAAGCGACGGTTGGACATCGGGCTTCTGGCAAGACATTCCGGAGTTGTACTTAAAATTTTTCGTGACAGATTATTCAACCATACCGGTATCGAGAGGACGATGAGTTGGCTCCACGCAGTCAAACTCCTACAATCAGCGGCATACTATTTTAGCAGCTCTTATGCATCAGCGGTCGATGCCAACACCTCCGGCTGCGATTACTGCGGCCACCATAAGACTACAAACTAAGATGCGCACTTTCGGTATCAGGTTATGCGGCAGAGTGGAGAAAGAAAGGCTTAACCTCGATATAGTGCTCACCTAGTGTTTCTGAGGCACTGTTTTAGTTACGTGAAGTCATACATGTTTTTTTTTTTTTTCTGCCAAGCATCTTTCCTTTTCTTGGGGTTTTCTGATTGTGTTGCCGTTGCAGGGCGCACTATGATTCTAATGACTTTTAACATTTTAATTTCCAGATTCTATTCCATATGAGTACTCTGTTATTGTCAAGCTACTTTAATTTTTTTACAGTGTTAGAAATAATTATTTTGTGTCCGTAAATTATTTTTTGATTACCATTTCAATCGACGTGTCTAGTGTCATACTGGTGGCCACCCTTGGTAATTAATTGCTCAAAATACATGTTTGAATAGCTTTTCTGTTTTCTACACACATCAAAAACAGTTTTGCATCATTCCGGTTAACAGAACTCCTGAAATTAGACGTCGACTGTGGATACTGTAATACAGACACAGTCGCTTTGACTGTTCAGATATGTCACTAAAACCGCCCAAAGATATAAACAGCCATGCATGAGCAGCGCCTATTAGACGGAGGGGACCGACAGCCAATCAGTTCCAGGAACGAAGTACACGGCTCGTGTTGACTGTAGATCAGCCATGCGTAGACGGTCAATATCGCGAATCGACAGCGTGTTACTCTCTGCCAGGAACAGCTCTCAACATTGGAAGGGTCCAGACATCTCGGATATGGAGGCGGTACAGAGATACAGAAACGGTCGATGACATGCTTCGCTGAGGCCGCCTAATGGCTACTACTGCAGTGGATGACGCCATCTACGGATTATGGCTCGGAGGAACCCTGACAGCAACGTCACCACGTTGAATAATGCTTTTCGTGCAGCCACACGACGTCGTGTTACGACTCAAACTGTGGGCAGTAGGCTGTATGATGCGCAACTTCACTCCCGACGTCCATGGCGACGTCAATCTTTGCAACCACGACACCATGCAGCGCGGTACTGATGGGCCCAACAACTTGCCGAGTGGACAGCTCAGCATTCGTACCACATGCTCTTTATCGATGAGTGTTGCTTATGTCTTCAACCAGACAATCATCGGAGATGTGAGGCAAATTGGTCAGGCTGAACGCCTTAGACACACTGCCCAGAGAGTGCGCAAGGTGGAGCGTTCCTGCAGTTTTACGGTGGCTTTATGTTGGGCCGACGTACGCCGCTGCTGGTCATGGAAGGCACCGTAACAGCTGTACGATATGTGAATGCCATCCTCCGATCGACAGTGCAACCATATCGTCAGCATATTAGCGAGGCATTGGTTTCGTGGACGACAATTCGCGTCCCCATCGTGCACATCTTGTGAATGACTTCCTTCAAGATAACGACATCGCTCGACTAGAGTGGCCAGCAGGCTCTCCAGACATTAACCCTATCCAACATGCCTGGGATAGATTGAAAAGGGCTGTTTATGGACGACGTGATCCACCCACCACTCTGAGAGATCTACGCTGAATCTCCGTTGAGGAGTGGGTCATCGTGGACCAACAGTGCCTTTACGAATTTGTGGATAGTATGCCACGACGAATACAAGCATGCATCAACGCAAGAGGATGTGCGAGGTACCGGTGTATACAGAAATCTGGAGCACCACCCCTGATGGTCCCGCTGTATGGTGGTATAAAATGCGACGTGTTGTTTTCATGAGCATTAAAAAGGGCGGAAATTGTTTTTATGTTGATCTCTATTCCTGGGGACCGAGGTGATGCAATTTTTTGTGTGTGTATGTATTCATAATTTCTCTGATTTACTTACTTCTTGAATTAAAATAATCCAACTCTTTCAACTTTTAATCCTTAGATTACCCTACACATTGATTGCCCGAATCCCCTAACAATAAGCTAACGGAAACGGCAGCGTAATAGTTTCAGATATTTAATTTCAATGTTTCTTAGGGGCAACAATGAATACATCGGTGCATAGTCCACCCGATTCAATGGACATTTTATCACATCTCAAGAACAGGTATGACGAATTACCAAAATCTAGTCGTTGGAACAGTGAATTTGTTGAAGCCGTGTCTGTGCTCATAGCATACGGACTTATGGCACATGTATATGAAGCAGAGTATTTATTTCGATATTCGTTGTTGTTTTATTCATCGTGAGTATTATGTGGACGCTCCCATCTCCCTAGATAATACTAGTGATGTTTACAACGACGTACGAGTACGTTGATGATTTTAGGAACATGCACCCTGCCGCGCACTGACCATGTCGATGTTTCCCGCAGAAAAGTCTGGGACGATTTGTAAGAGCACGTAAGGCAAGGACGTCGACATACCCGAAGTTCAACAGGTCTGCGGGATCTATCATCACCGACTGACTGCCTTCAGCGTAGTATGGCATACCTGAGGAAAAAAGTGATAGGACTTGTAGGCTCTCCTCCGCGCCAAATTGTCATTATCAAGGCTAGAGGTTGAATTCCACGGCAATATATGAATTTTTTTTTTTTTTTTTTTTTTTTTTTTTTTGCTTCTGGGGTAATGTGACACAGTTACTGGAATTTATCTATGGTCCTATTGTAAGACGACAGGAAGAATATTCAGGGAATGAAAAGTGTTGATGCCACGGTTGAGGACAAGGGTTTAGAAATTTATAGAAACAGCCCATGCACTGATTGTGTTTACCTCAGTCTGATGCACAATAGTGTCTGATGAAAAAAATGCTCTTTAAGTACTGCAGCTGCATAAGTGTGTCACTGAAAGCGGTCCAGCGTGTTTCCCCTCAACATTTAGTGAAATTTCTGCATACGGCGAGGAGTGGTGGTCATCTGTGTAGCCAAGAGACACAGCAACATCCGTGCAAAAGCGAGAGGCCTGGTCGTGCGCGTGCGGTATTCGGAATGCCTTGGACCGGAGCACAGTGAAGCCTACTCCCCGTTCAAGCGGAGAGCTTGCAGTCTCTCGCACGACTTTCTGGCGTATCTACGAACCATATCGACCACAGTTGTATTTGCGTTAAAACTCATTGGCTTTGTCAGTGCTCTTTTAGAGGACATGGAAAAATGATACTTTTCATCGCGATTAATTTTCAACGATAAATCAACATTTTATGGAAGCAGAAATCTTAAGTATCATAACAAGCTATAAAAGATCAAAAACAAAATTCGCCTGGAGTCAACGTTTCCTCTCCCATTCGTCGTGAAATGTCTTACTGCCAACGGAATAATTGGAATGAGGTACACAAAAATGTTGTGGACGGCAACACGATGTAGACTCTACTTCGTATTTCAACAGGCTGCTGCACTGCAGTGGCATATCGAGGAAAGACAGTTTTCCAATGACATACTGCCTCAGTGCTAGATAGAGAGCACTTCACGCAAAGGTATAGTATCTTTGGTCTCCAACATTTCAACATATAATTCTATACAGTATTTCCTTGTGCGAGTAGACTAATTTCTTCTCCCTATATCCCTTGGCGTAAATCAGCTCAGAACTAGAATGGTAGCAGTAGTTCCTGTCGCTCTCGCATGACGTGTATTACGTAATGAGATGTCCGTACGGCTGGTCGACGAAACAGAGAGCGTTTGTAGTATCACAGCCAAACAACTATGATTTTCTGAGTACTTTGCAATTTGTCCCCATTTTGTACATTATTTGGAGTGTACTTACTGTGTTAACGCTATCAGTGCGGTGGAAGTAGACACATACCATATTTGTAATAACACAGAATGTTTTGTAGCATATTTCCGTAAATAACTGTAAATTAATGAAATCATACATCTATCATTAAAATGTGACTTACATGAAGTTTGATCACGTTGCTGTTTCGAATGTGATGTTCGTCATGGTGGTGGAGAACACGGCTGCGTCATCACTGGGCAGTACTACCCGACAAGGTCAACAGTGGCCAAGTTAATGGCATGTTCATGTTTATATACGATAAAGTGAAACAGTGATATAAACTACATACAGGGTGACAATTACAGAACTACACGAAGAAAACGTAAACTAGTTATGAATTACGACGTGCCCACACTTTATTCAACTTGTAAACTTCACTACACACATTCAGATTCAGGTTATGACATGTTCAATATGCCTACCATTATTGGCGATGATGTGACGCAGACGAAAAGAGAAATGCTGCATGACCAACTGAAGTGTCGGAACGTCGAAGCTGTCGATGTCTAGGCGCTTCAGTCTGGAACCGCGCGACCGCTACGGTCGCAGGTTCGAATCCTGCCTCGGGCATGGATGTGTGTGATGTCCTTAGGTTAGTTAGTTTTAAGTAGTTCTAAGTTCTAGGGGACTGATGACCGCAGCAGTTAAGTCGCATAGTGCTCAGAGCCATTTGAACCATTTTTTGAACCTCCAGAATGCCTGTTTTCAGCTCAACACTGTTTTGTGGTTATTGCTGCACACCTTGTCTTTTTATATAGCCCCACAAAAAGGATTGGCATCTGTTCAGATCCGGAGAATAAAGCGGCCAATCGAGACCCATGTCAATGGCCGCTGGGTACCCCAGAGTCAGAACGCGGTCCCCAAAGCGCTCCTCCAGGGCATCAAACACTCTCCTGCTTCGATGGGGTTGAGCTCAGTCTTGTATGAACCACATCGTATGGAAATCGGGATCACTCTGGGTAATGGGGATGAAATAATTTTCCTAAAGCTTCACGTACCGTTTGGTAGTCACTGTTCCATCAAGGAATATCGCACCAATTATTCCGTGACTGGAAACTGCAAACCACACTGTCACTCATTGAGGATGAAAAGACTCCCCAATCGCGAAATGCGGATACTGAGTCCCCAAAATGAGCCAATTTAGCCTATTGATGAACCCATCGAAACAAAAAGGAGGTTCATCGCAAAACCAGACTATACCAAACTATACCAAATCCCATCAATCCCACAGCCAACCCTAACGCAAACCGTTCAGAATTTATGAGGATTTTGTTTCATATAGTTCAATAATTGCCACACTGTACATTCCAGTTCGTTGCAGCTGGCATAATGATGCTTGGTACTCGAGTAAATATTGACTTTTTTTCTTTATTGTCATTTTATACCTTTACAAATGGTAGCCCCTCCCCCCCCCCCCCCCCCCCCCCCACCACCCATGAACCATGGGCCTTGCCGTTGGTGGGGAGGCTTGCGTGCCTCAGCGATACAGATAGCCGTACCGTAGGTCCAACCACAACGGAGGGGTATCTGTTGAGAGGCCAGACAAACGTGTGGTTCCTGAAGAGGGGCAGCAGCCTTTTCAGTAGTTGCAGGTGCAACAGTCTGGATGATTGACTGATTTGGCCTTCTAACACTAACCAAAACGGCCTTGCTGTACTGGTACTGCGAACGGCTGAAAGCAAGGGGAAACTACGGCCGTAATTTTCCCCGAGGGCATGCAGCTTTACTGTATGGTTAAATGATAATGGCGTCCTCTTGGGTAAAATATTCCGGAGGTAAAATAGTCCCCCATTCGGATCTCCGGGCGGGGACTACTCAAGAGGATGTCGTTATCAGAAGAAAGAAAACTGGCGTTCTTCGAATCGGAGCGTGGAATGTCAGATCCCTTAATCGGGCAGGTAGGTTAGAAAATTTAAAAAGGGAAATGGATAGGTTAAAGTTAGATATAATGGGAATTAGTGAAGTTCGGTGGAAGAAGGAACAAGACTTCTGGTCAGGTGCCTACAGGGTTATAAACACAAAATCAAATAGGGGTAATGCAGGAGTAGGTTTAATAATGAATAGGAAAATAGGAATGCGGGTAAGCTACTACAAACAGCATAGTGAACGGATCATTGTGGCCAAGATAGATGCGAAGCCCACACCGGCCACAGTAGTACAAGTTTATATGCCTACTAGCTCCGCAGATGACGAAGAAATTGAAGAAATGTATGATGAAATAAAAGAAATTATTCAGATAGTGAAGGGAGTCGAAATTTTAGTAGTCATGGGTGACTGGAATTCGTCAATGGGAAAAGGGAGAGAAGGAAATGTAGTAGTTGAATATGGATTGGGGGTAAGAAACGAAAGAGAAAGCACCCTGGATGAATTTTGCACAGAACACAACCTAATCAGAACTAACACTTGGTTCAAGAATCATAAAAGAAGCTTGTATACATGGAAGAATCCTGGATATGCTGACAGGTTTCAGATATATTATATAATGGTAAGACAGAGATTTAGGAACCAGGTTTCAAATTGTAAGACATTTCCAGGGGCAGATGTGGACTCTGATCACAATCTATTGGTTATGAACTGTAGATTAAAACTGAAGAAACTTCAAAAAGGTGGGAATTTAAGGAGATGGGACCTCGATGAACTGACTAAACCAGAGGTTGTAGAGAGTTTCAGGGAGAGCATAGGGGAACAATTGACAGGAATGGGGGAAAGAAATACAGTTGAAGAAGAATGGATAGCTTTGAGGGATGAAGTAGTGAAGGCAGCAGAGGATCAAGTAGGTAAAAAGACGAGGGCTAGTAGAAATCCTTGGGTAACAGAAGAAATACTGAATTTAATTGATGAATGGAGAAAATACAAAAATGCAGTAAATGAAGCAGGCAAAAAGGAATACAAACGTCTCAAAAATGAGATCGACAGGAAGTGCAAAATGGCTAAACAGGGATGGCTAGAGGACAAATGTAAGGATGTAGAGGCTTATCTCACTAGGGGTATGATAGATACTGCCTACAGGAAAATTAAAGAGACCTTTGGAGAAAAGAGAACCACTTGTATGAATATCAAGAGCTCAAATGGAAACCCAGTTCTAAGCAAAGAAGCGAAAGCAGAATGGTGGAAGGAGTATATAGAGGGTTTATACAAGGGCGATGTACTTGAGGACAATAATATGGAAATGGAAGAGGATGTAGATGAAGATGAAATTGGAGATATGATACTGCGTGAAGAGTTTGACAGAGCACTGAAAGACCGAAGTCGAAACAAAGATCCGGGAGTAGACAACATTCCATTAGAACTACTGACAGCCTTGGGGGAGCCAGTCCTGACAAAACTCTACCATCTGGTGAGCAAGATGTATGAGACAGGCGAAATACCCTCAGACTTCAAGAAGAATATAATAATTTCAAACCCAAAGAATGCAGGTGTTGACAGATGTGAAAATTACCGAGCTACGAGTTTAATAAGTCACGGCTGCAAAATACTACCGCGAATTCTTTACAGACGAATGGAAAAACTAGTAGAAGCCGACCTCGGAACACGTGAGGCAATACTGACTCTACGACTTATCTTAGAAGCTAGATTAAGGTAAGGCAAACCTACGTTTCTAGCACTTGTAGACTTAGAGAAAGCTTTTGACAATGTTGACTGGAATACTCTCTTTCAAATTCTGAAGGTGGCAGGGGTAAAACACAGGGAGCGAAAAGCTACTTACAATTTGTACAGAAATCAGATGGCAGTTATAAGAGTCGAGGGACATGAAAGGGAAGCAGTGGTTGGGAAGGGAGTGAGACTGGGTTGTAGCCTCTCCCCGATGCTATTCAATCTGTATATCGGGCAAGCAGTAAACGAAACAAAAGAAAAATTCGGACGTATTAAAATCCATGGAGAAGAAATAAAAACTTTCAGGTTCGCCGATGACATTGTAATTCTGTCAGACACAGCAAAGGACTTGGATGAGCAGTTAAACGGAATGGACAGTGTCTTGAAAGGAGGCTATAAGATGAACATCAACAAAAGCAAAACGAGGATAATGGAATGTAGTCGAATTAAATCGGGTGATGCTGAGGGTATTAGTTTAGGAAATGAGACACTTAAAGTAGTCAAGGAGTTTTGCTATTTGGGGAGCAAAATAACTGATGATGGTCGAAGTAGAGGGTATACAAAATGTAGACTGGCAATGGCAAGGAAAGCATTTCCGAAGAAGAGAAATTTGTTAACATCGAGTATAGGTTTAAGTGTCAGAAAGTTGTTTTTGAAAGTATTTGTATGGAGTGTAGCCATGTACGGAAGTGAAACATGGACGATAAATAGTTTTGACAAGAAGAGAATAGAAGCTTTGGAAATATGGTGCTACAGAAGAATGCTGAAGATTAGATAGGTAGATCACATAACTAATGAGGAAGTATTGAATAGGATTGGGGAGAAGAGAAGTTTGTGGCATAACTTCACTAGAAGAAGGGATCGGTTGGTAGGACATGTTCTGAGGCATCAAGGGATCACCAGTTTGGTATTGGAGGGCAGTGTGGAGGGTAAAAATCGTAGAGGGAGACCAAAAGATGAATACACTAAACAGATTCAGAAGGATGTAGGTTGCAGTAGGTACTGGGAGATGAGGAAGCTTGCACAGGATAGAGTAGCATGGAGAGCTGCATCAAACCAGTCTCAGGATTGAAGACCATAACAACAACAACAACAAAAGGTAGGACGACAGCGGCCTATCCAGCCGCTCTTCGGCCCCAGGAAAAAAAACATACAAGAAACATTAAGATAAAAAACCGATGTACAAGTAGGATAACAACAAGAGACAGGCAAATGAAAAAGGAAGGTTGTTTGTAGCTGCAGTTTATGGCGGGTCATGGCCCATTGAACATAGGTCGGTGTGAGGTGGAGCGTACACCATTAAGCTAAGTAGTGGTTTTGACTTTGTACATATGGACTGCTGTGTTTTCCTTTTATTTTTCGTTTATAAATGTATACTTATGGTGATGTTTTAATCATTGACAGAGGTCTTCTTAGGCACTTGTGGGTTTTATTGTTGTTCTGAAGAAAGTGTAATTATCTACGCCGAAACCTGGGATAACACTTAACACTATGTGCTTTTTTCGCAAAAGAGGCAGGATTTTATTTTTTAATATATTAACCAACGATTGCTGACGCGCTGCGATGTTGAAGCTACATGAAAAAATTGAAGAAATCGAAAGGGCTGACTCAGCATACAGGTAAGTCAAAACGACCTTTCGTGAAATTACAAGCAAGGGTGGTAACATTAAGAGTGCAACGGAATTCTACTGTTAAATGCATAGGAGAGAGCGAATAGTTTGAAAGTGTACACTGAAGGATTGTGGAGAGGGAAGATTTGTCTGATGTGATTGAAGAAGAAACAGGAGTCGATTTAGAAGAGATAGAGGATATAGTATTAGAATCAGAATTTAAATGTGCTTTAGAAGACTTAAGATCAAATAAGGCTGAAGGCATTGGTAACTTAGATGACGATCAGCTTGTCTTGGAAAGGTAAAGGACCAGAGAGGCAATTCTGACGTTGCAGTTGATAATGGAAGCAAGACTAAAGGAAAATCAAGAGAAGTTCATAGGATTTGTTAACCTGGAAAAAGCGTTCGACAGTGTAAAATGATGCGAGATGTTCGGAATCCTGAAAAAATAGAGGCAAGCTACAGGGAGAGACTTTGTAATACACAATGTCCACAAGAGCTAAGAAGGAATAATAAGAGTGGACGACCAAGAACGAAGTGTTGGGATTAAAAAGTGTGTAAGATAGGAATGTAGTCTTTCGTCCCCATTGTTCCATCTGTACATCGAAGAAGCATTGATTGAAACAAAATAAAATTTCACGAGTGGAATTAAAATTCAAGATGAAATGATATCAGCGAGAAGATTCGCTGATGACATTGCTATCCTGCAACAAAATAACTAATGGAGGATGGAGCAATGAGGACATCCAAATGAGATTAGCACCGGCAAAAGGGGCATTTCTGCCAAAAAGAAGTCTAATAGTATCTAAAATAGGCATTAATTTGAGGAACAAATTTCTGAGAAGGTTCGTTCGGAACACAGCATTGTTTGGTATTGAAACATGGACTGTGGCAAAACCGGAACAGGTGTGCTGTAGACGAATGTTGAAAATTAGGTGGATTGATAAGGTAAGAAATGAGGAGTTTCTGCGCAAAATTGTACAGGCTGATAGGACATCTGTTATGACCTCAGGGAATGACTACCTTGGTACTAGTGGGTCTGCTGTAGAGGGTAAAATATGTTGAGGAAGACAGAAATTGGAATACACTCAGAAAATAATTGAGGACGTAGGTTGCAAGTGCTACTCTGGGTTGCATCAAACCAGTCAGAAGACTGATGGCTCAAAAAAAAAAAAAAAAGAGGGGCGGGGGGGGGGGGGGGGGGGTCGGGCGATTGCGGTACCGCTACTCACCTAACTTCCACCACTCCTCCTCCATCCAATGATGTCACTCACCCCTAACCACTATCCTATTCCCCCCCCCCAAAGTGGGCCCAAAGTTCCTTTGTGGGTATGTGTATGGTGGGCACTTGTCCCCAAGCTATTGCAGCCCTTCTTATTTTCCGGACGTAAACAGAGTTACTCTCCTTACAGTTCATCATCTAATTTTAGGCTGTGAGCGTTAGCACAAAGATTTTAAACTAGTGTGAGAGGTCTGGACTTTAATATCATTTGTCAATTCAAACACTACAATCAGATTCCTACAGTCAAAAGTTCATAAGTAAACTGGTGAAAGTTGGCCGTAGTGGCCGAGCGGTTCTCGGCGCTACAGTCCGGAGCCGCGCGGCCGCTACGGTCGCAGGTTCGAATCCTGCCTCGGGCATGGATGTGTGTGATATCCTTAGGTTAGTTAGGTTTAAGTAGTTCTAAGTTCTAGGGGACTGACGACCTCAGCAGTTAAGTCCCATAGTGCTCAGAGCCATTTGAACCAAACTGGTGAATGTCGATTTCTTGGATGTATTTAGGTGGAGCCCAGTGACACCAACAACCACATAACGCTGGTGTCGGTCTACTACTGTCTGAGAGATAATCAGCCATTTAACAGAAATACACCTTGGTCAATGCACAGCTTCTGGCTCAGATGAAATGCACTCAAGTTTTTTCTATTTTCACGTTTCCTTTTGCTGTCAGTAATGTGAAAATTCAGAAGATTAAAAGAACATACTAGAGCTATCAAACGGTTGTAGACATTTAATAGCTTGTGGTTTTTCCTCGGTTGTGAAGTATGTAACGTCTCAACGCCATAACGATCAAAAAAAGGCTCATATATCTTGTGAGAATTGTTATTATTTTAACGTCTGTATGACTGAATTATATGTGGTCCCCTGGGCTAAACTCTATCACTTTCGATAGTTTTCATTTGTATAACGGGCCTCTAACATGATATCGCAGATTTGCGTTGAAACTCTGTGGGTTAACTCTGCAAAGTTAGCTCTGAAATGTAAGATGTTTTCACATGATTAACCGGCAGCTCCATCAACAGTAGTCTTAATGTTCAAATAGCTCTGAGCACTATGGGACTTAACTAACCTAAGAACATCACACACATCCATGCCCGAGGCAGGATTAGAACCTGCGACTCTTGCAGTTGTCCGGTTCCGGGCTGAAGCGCCTAGAACCGCTCGGCCATCTACAGTAGTGTCTCGGTGAATATTACGAAACAGCTTTGATGTCGTTCACATGTCTGTGCCGTTATGAACACGTGTCTGTAGTAAAATTAGGGTTCAAAGGGGGAGGGGGGGTGTTCTTGGTGTAACATCCACGAGATACATTTTTGGCTACAGTGCGACGAGAGGAAATAATGCCTCAAAAAGCTATAAACATTATCTATTCGACGTATGAAAAATCAGTGAAAACTTATAAATATTAATTATTTATATAATATTCTATGATATAACAGGACATATCGATGTGTATCATACAAAGACAATGATAGTTGTAAATTGCTTTTATGATCTGAGTTTGTCTATTTTTGTTTTTACCTTTTGTTGGTTGGCGTTTGTAAGTTGCGGACGCATATAAAACTGAGGTCTGTTAAGAAATTGTAATTATTTGTTAATTATTACTTGAAAATAGAGTTCATTATTATTATAAATATGAGTGAATAATTATTTGTAACTTTAATTCCTCTCTCAGTAAGCATTATCTGTGTTAATTATTTCTTTCCGCTGCAAGGAGCGCAGCCATTGATGATAGCGATTTGTATCGCGTTTTTGTCTGTGTTTTCCTTAGAAACAAATAAAATGTTTGCTTGATGAGGTCTAAGTAGTGCACAATATGAAAGTATAGCTTATAGAATTTAATGATCATTTCAAATACTTACTTATTTGGTCTAACAATAGAAAGTCTCTATCAATTGTCTGCCGCCATCTTAACAATTATCTCAGCGGCAAATTCAAATTACGCAACTCTGCAGACATAAATACCGAACGTAATACAAATGTGTAAAAATAAATGTGCACCGGTGGTTCCGAACTTATTTTAATGAAAATGATTCGAAGCAGATTGGTTCTTTTAAAACAGTGCTCATAGCACGATCGTTATAACAAACTTTTCTAGCTGATGTATGGAGCCGAAATTAATTACGCACGAGTTGCGAAGAATATTGTTTCAGGTAACATACGTCAGTGTTGTGCGCGGCTGATATTCGGTGGTTTTAATGATCATTTTGCTGAAGATAACTGTTTCCATCATAATCCATAGTTGTATAGAATCCGTTGTATGAACTGTGATTTAGTGACACTTACACAACTTACAGACAACATTTTAACTCGACGTTAACTTGGAGTTCTTTAGCAACTTGATCAAATCTTTAGCCAGGAGAAAAATTTATTTAGTAATCACTCAATGTAATAAAATAAGACTATCATTTTCGTTTACAAATTGGTTAAATACCAAACCACAGAATAACACAGCGAACGCCACACTGGCGCCCAACGTGGGGCCACCAATGCACATTTATTCATTTTAATAATTGAAATTGTGATCTATTACAGTTACGGGGTACCAAAACAACCTATTAATCATTGTTTATTTATTTGTTTCATGAGCATTGACATCTTCCTACCGAACTGCTGTACGAATCTGTATCTGCACTGGTGCCAGACACACTAGTAACTTCACAGAAGCAGTACAGTCCGTAACTGTCAATCAATACAGGTAGGTACTGATGTGCATTTTCACAAAATTTACTGCAGCACACCAACAACATTCGCTTAATTTGCAATTTGAAATTAAAATCAGTACCTGCAGTCATAAGTAGTAATAATTGAATATTTTGGCAGCGAGAATAATATTTTTAAGTGTTAGTTTTGTATATGTGTTAGTTATAAGATTATTTTGTGTCAGTTGGTGCTTGTCAGTGATTTATAAATTTGTTGTGCTATATTGGTGATAGAATGGTAAAACAAAAGAAACAAAATAAATCGAATGAGCATACTGATGCAGAGATGACATCAGAGTCTCAGGTAGAACAATCTACCCATATTTCTGTTGAATTATTAGAAAATTTAATTATGAATGATAATTTAGAAACTGATGTCCCGAGTGATAGTAAAGCCGAGGAGTTGCCAAAACAAACTGACATTCCTGGATCCAACCAGTTAGGAATTAATGACAATATTTCTTCTGGGCAAGGGGCAGAAGTTAGCAATGCTCAAGCTATGTCCATACAGGATATGCTAACAGCATTACTTGAAAAGTCTACTATTAAAGAGCAGGAGCGTGAAAAACAACGCGAGCTTAAAGAGCAGGAGCGTGAAAGACAACGTCATCAGGAAAAGGAAAAACGTAGACAGGAAAAGCTGATAGAAAAACAGCAACAGGAACTCAGGGAGCAAGAAAAGGAAAAGAAATTTATGGAAAATACAAACAATATTTTTCTTGAAAGAGATAAAGAAATTGTCCGTTGGATAAATCAAGCGTTGGTCGATCGTGATAATGCTATTACCACCCATTTTAAGCAGGGGATGGATGCAGTGAAAACCACTATAGAACCGTTAACAAACATTCCAGTTGAGGTCAATAGTCTTCAAACTGAAGTAGATAGACTAGAGAACCAATTCAAAGCCTTGGCTACCGCTGTGGAAACAATGCAGGAGGACATTCCCTCGGAAATCCGAAAGCAAGTCCGAACAGAAGTAGCCAGGGTGCTGAGCTCTGAAAATCAAAACTTTGAAAATCTGACAGTATGCAGTAATGACAACACTGGTACTGACAGGGAAAAGATCGCAGATAATCTAACGGCGAATTTTAATGCACCAGAAGGAAGACCAAATTTTGGTAATCAACCGATATTACCAGAGCAATATGTGACACCAAGGAACAATAATAGTGGAATAGAATGTACTTGTAGTAAAGCAACCACACCACCTGCGAATGATAGCAATTCCATGCACTTAACTACTTTGATGCATGAAGAAAGCGTAATTAAGCATAGACAGTTCCAAATACTTAACGAAGAAAGCAAGAAAAACATACATCCAGTAGTTTTCATTCGAAACTTCAAAACTGTTCTTCGAAAATCATGGTTGGAAGAACAGAAAATACAGTTTGTGGTTTCACATATTTATGGTGATGCGTCGCTCTGGACCTTAAATGCAGCAGAAACTTGCAAGACTTTCCACGACTTTGAGAAGGCGTTCCTTGATCAATTCTGGTCAGCGTCTACTCAAGAGCGACTCCGCAAAATTGTTAACAATGCAGAAATGTACAATCCAGAGTCAGGTTCCTTGTGAAAGTACTTTGAAAAATATATTAACATGACCCGGTACTGGGATGAGCCAATAACCACCAGAAACTTTTTGCGAGTGTTAAAAGCTAGATTACCTATTCATATTAGAGAAAAATTATTTAATGTTACAGTCACCGATCTGAAAGAATTTCTGTCTGAAATTGATTCTCTGGATCTGGTGCAAGAAGACGCCAGAAAAAATTCTGACGTGATCAGCAATAATAATAGTCCTAATAGAAAAAATTCATGGAATGGAAATAATGGAAATAGAGGCGAAGGTAGTCCAACGAAAAATAAAAGTAAAGCTTATAGTAACGGAAAATACAATAATAATAATAGTAGTAGGAATCCCTGCCACCAAAATTTTGGTTATCCTAATAATAATAACAGTAATTATCAAAAGGCCGAAGAACACCAACAACTGAATGGTAATCAGAGGGCGTACCACAATGAAAACCCAAACAATAACAATAGCAACCGAAAGAGATGAAATGACAACAGGTCAGACAGTCCATATAAAGACAAGCCTAAAAATATGCGGGGTGACAGTGAACATTGGCGACAGCCAGGGCCAAGTCACTGGCAGCCGCAGCAAAATTCTATCAATTCAGATCAGCCAATAAATTATGTACAGGCTATACCTATACCAAGCAATCAATATCCATCGTGGTGGGATCCAAGCAGGCCTCCTCCGACTGCAAACTCACAAAATGTTAAAATAGTGGAGGTATCTTCGGAAACAAAAAACAACAATGAAGGCAATAGGTCGACAGAACAAAAAATAAACATGATACGGTATCAGGATGGTAACAGGATCGAAGATGAGCTATATCAGGAACCTGCTCTCTCTGATAAGCCACAAAGGGAAAATATCCAAGCAAGTGTCATCGGAGCAGTAAATGGTGTAACAACTACTATTCTGCTTGACACAGGTGCTAATGTATCAGTTATGAACACGCAGTTTATCAAGAAGGTATCGGAGATAAGGAGATTGCCGATTTTGCCGGTTGCAAATTGTAAGGTTATAGGGGCATTGGGAAAAAAGCCATAGAGTATAAAATACCAGACAGGTGGAGGTTTCCTTGGGAAATGATTGCTTATTATGCACGTTCCTACTAATGGATAACTTGTCAGTACCGGTGCTTCTGGGTCTTGAGTTCCTTCGGGAAAGAGAAGTTGTAATTGATCTCGCCCGTGGGACATGTGCACTTAAGTACCAACAGCGACCCATAACATTAATGCTGAATCGGGAGCTCGGTGCGAACCTTCCGCTGATGAGAAAAATGAATCTTTCTGTCAGCAAACAGAAGTTGTTAGTGTTGGATCATAAGCACCCACAGATGTGTCACAAAAATCGAAATAACGATGCACCCAGCAACGTGAGTGATATCGTCACAACAATAGAGGAGAAGGTACAGGAGGCAACTTGCATTAATGCTTCAGAGGCTAGACAATTAACAGAATTATTATCCGGATACCTCGAAGTAAGCACTGAACGCCCTGGAATCATAAAAGATTACCAGTATAATATGAAAGTATATCCGCACAAGACCTATTGCAGAGCATCTTACTCGGTCCCCTGGACTAAGGAAAACGAGTGAATATACAAAGGACCAATCAGACGTGCAAGTGCACTATCCCGTCACTGTGAATATAATGTTTATGGTAAAATAATTAGCAGTAATAATGTGATAATATTATGTATGTGTTAGTTTATAAGCTTTTATGTCAAATATTACGCTGTAATGTTCTTGAATTATTTGAACAAGGAGTAGAGAATCTCCATAATAAATGTATTTTTACTCTAAAAGGGATAAATAACTTGATAAACACTTGAGTGTTATTGCATTAAATGTGAGGAATTTTACCTTCCTATGCATAGGATAGAAATGATTAAAATGCTTAAGTAATATATTTGTTTGTGTGTAAGAATAGATATAACAAAAATATTTTCATAAGATCGAGTCATGTAGTCCCACACACGTAGTGAGTGTTCGTGGTGTGTGAGCTGTGTGACTGAAAAAATAAAAATAAAAAATAAAATAAACTGCTTTCACCACTAGTGAAGCAAAATCTGAATGTGTACTGATTTACGTACACGGTTTCATTACAAAGTCATTTAAAATGCTCTTATGAGCGACATTCCTGTTAGATAAACCGAACATGGACATCTGTCCCAAAAACATGGTAAATAACAATCCCAATAAAAAAGTAAAAAATAGAAATATAGAAATATATGTATCTGTAATAAAAATGGAATTGTACTGTTATCTGGACAGTTCAGTAATGATCTCATGGTCAAGATAATGTAGCAGATTCTGAAAGTTTTATATTGTCTCATGTTCATGTGACAGTGTAAAATTTTAAATTTTTTTATTCAGTCATGGTAATACGAACTTATGTGCAAGTGTACCAGACCTCTTTATTTGAAAAGTGTCATTTGCATATAGATTGTCTGTTAAGTAGTGTGGAAAACTACTGACAGCAATCAGAACAGTGAAACGTGTTTCGCAGGAACTAGTGGACGCGTGAAGAACTGTGATTTACATTGTGAATAATGATGAACAGTGATAAAAACTGTGATCACGTAACCTTATGAACGCTCTTGGAGTGTCAAAGTTAGCAGCAACGCTATGAATGTTGAGTACTGTTGACTGTATTAATAATTAATTTGAACTGATGACCTTTAGTAGTTTGATATGAAGCGTCTCCGCGTGCCAAATTTAATGTGACAGACTGTACAGCCAGCCGCGCAGCAAAACAATAATGCAACGTTGGCTACGCAGCGCGTCGCGAAAATACTTACATTCCGTTTAAGTGAACGAAGCACACTACGTACACTTGTATGATTAACAGTGCAGTGTTCAAAATGTGCATATTGTGATAAGTGTCAAAATACCGAACATACTACAAAAACAGTCTAATTCCATCCGTGTGAATGCAAGTGAAATGGACACTAATAGACTTTTCCACAAGATGAAAATAGTAATTATCTTGTCACTGAAGCTTATATTTTGACATTTCATGTACCCGTCTTAAACTGAGGGACGTGGGAAAGGAGAAACCTGCTGCAGCGCGACTTCTAGCCAGCAGCAGATCCAAACCACGATGCAGCCGACGGCAACCGACGCCCCACCGACTAGGCCGGAGGCGGTCCAGCAGCAGCCACTACCTGACTGCGGTCCAACGGCTCGACACGGGGGCGGTCTTACGACGTCAGCAGCAAATTGTTATGACATTCGATAAATGAGTGACTTTGGAAGTTTTATGATATACCACCATGAAAAAACATTCATTATCTCAGATGCTTACAACAGAGTCATAAATTTGCATTTTCCAGCATATTTTATTACATTCATGTCAAGCCTGACTGTTAAAAGTAGGTGTCTGTATTTTCATGAAGCCCCTTGGACGGTTTTATTCCCGGTTTTCCGAGTGCAGTGAACCCAAATGGGGGGGGGGGGGGGGGATAAGTTAATCTGGGAAGTATCCGCAGCAATATCCGAGATAATACAGTCACTTAAGTCATTTAAAGTACTCGATTCAGCTACAATTTAATCATGTCTAAAACAACATTGAAACTAAATATTTGCATCTTGAGAGTAGCAAATCTATGTGGATAACGTAGACTGATAAAAAAAATATACAATAGATAACCTAATTTTTTTCTCAGCCCAACTGGCATTGTAACATCCACGAGATAAATTTTTGGCTACAGTGCGACGACAGGAAATTATGCCTCTAAGAGTTATAAATATTATCTATTCGACGTATTAAAAAAAACAGTGAAATCTTATAAATATTAATTATTTATATAATATTCTACGATATAACAGGACATATCGATGTGTATCATACAAAGACAATGATAACTGTAAATTGCTTTTATGATCTGCGTTTGTCTTTTTTTGTTTTTACCTTTTGTTGGTTGGCGTTTGTAAGTTTCGGACGCATATCAAACTGAGGTCTGTTAAGAAATTGTAATTATTTGTAAATTGTTACTTGAAAATAGAGTTCATTATTATTATAAATATGAGTGAATAATTATTTGTAACTTTAATTCCTCTCTCAGTAAGCATTATCTGTGTTAATTATTTCTTTCCGTTGCAAGGAGCGCAGCCATTGATGATAGCGATTTGTATCGCGTTTTTGTCTGTGTTTTCCTTAGAAACAAATAAAATGTTTGCTTGATGAGGTCTAAGTAGTGCACAATATGAAAGTATAGTTTACAAAATTTAATGATCATTTCAAATACTTACTTATTTGGTCTAACAATAGAAAGTCTCTATCAATTGTCTGCCGCCATCTTAACAATTATCTCAGCGGCAAATTCAAATTACGCAACTCTGCAGACATAAATGCCGAACGTAACACAAATGTGTAAAAATAAATGTGCACCGGTGGTTCCGAACTCATTTTAATGAAAATGATTCGAATCAGATTGGTTCTTCAAAGACAGTGCTCATAGCACGATCGTTATAACAAACTTTTCTAGCTGATGTATGGAGCCGAAATTAATTACGCACGAGTTGCGAAGAATATTGTTTCAGGTAACATACGTCAGTGTTGTGCGCGGCTGATATTCGGTGGCTTTAATGATCATTTTGCTGAAGATAACTGTTTCCATCATAATCCATAGTTGTATAGAATCCGTTGTATGAACTGTGATTTAGTGACACTTACACAACTTACAGACAACACTTTAACACGACGTTAACGTGGAGTTCTTTAGCAACTTGATCAAATCTTAAGCCGGGAGAAATATTTTTTTATTAATTACTCGAGTAATAAAATAATATTACCATTTTCTTTTACAAATTAGTTAAATACCAAACCACAGAATAACACAGCGAATGCCACATTGGACTGCGTCTGTGGGATGCTCAGCTTTGATAAAGAAGGGCAGCAGTGATGGTTACACCTCATAGAAGCATTTCGTAGCACTGCAATCCTACCGAATCGTTTATTTTTGTGGACGTACGCAGGTCTTTGTACTAGAGTTTCTGCTTTGGGTAAGCTTAATTAGTACTTCCTTTGTCTCCTATGTTACGTTAAAGGTACCGCTTATTGTCACAAGTAACGATACAGATTAGAAATTTTCGGTGTTGTTCATGTACCTATCGTTAGCTAGCAGGTAGTAATGTACATATAACTACCTACATACTTAGTGATTTTGTCTTAGACCACACTCTAACCATCACGATTTTTGAACCCCCTCATCTCACTCAAATGCTGCACGCAAGTGGAATGATCACAGTTCATTACATGTGTTAGTTCTCCAGTGCCCTGGCGTGGATGAACGATAAACGATCTTCGTCAAAACCCAGTGAGTCCCTAACGTCAAAAACAAGAAAACCTTTTCCTGACTGTGCTCTGTTTAATGGCATTATCACCAAGCACACGTAAAATGTTTCTAATTGCCTTCCCTGCTGTCAGCTCTGTATTGAGCTAATTTAAAGCTAACGGTGATGAAAAGTCTGAAGGAAATTTCGAAGATGGAACAGAGTTTCACATGCTACGGGTAATAGCAGATCCATCTAATGGCTTACTTTTTTGACTCGCTCACTTAAAAAAGTTTGGATATCTGAATTGACACGAGCAATTTTCTGCCTAACTCAAGGGACCTGTATCGATTCCCTAAACAGCTTTCTGCCAGAAATTTCAAGTTATACTTCAATGCCGTTTTCATTTATGTCGACAGTGCTCGATTCCGAAAAGAATCGAGCGGTTACGTTAGTTCACTTGTGCCTGGTGGCAATACTCTACAGCTGAGAACAACATAGTCAACGAAAAGAAGTTACATCGTTGTTGCATCTATTTTATGAATCTTTAATGGACACTATAACCTTACTCAATGTGTTATGCTTACTGTAGTCATATCCAAGTTACTTTCATTTAGGATGAACATTCGATGTCCTGTATCACGTTCCAAGTATAGTACTGTATCTACTGTATAGTAGATATGTACTGTATAAACGTCCGCCCCGGTAGCTGAGTGGTGCCGGCACGGTAGCTCAGCGTGTTCGGTCAGAGGGTTAACAGCCCTCTGTAATAAAAAAACTGAGTTAATCGATCAACAACGAACTTAACCGGATGTCTTACGACGTCCGCCCCGAGCAGATACAACGAACAAAAGCGAACAAAATGAGACTAAAAAAAAAAAAGTGGTCAGCGCGACAGACTGTCAACCCTGAGGGCCCGAGTTCGAGTCCCGTCTGGGTCGGAGATTTGCTCTGCTAAGGGACTGGGTGTTGTGTTGTCCTAATCATCATCATTTCATCCCCATCGACGCGCAAGTAGTCGACGTGGCGTCCTACCCGACGGTAGGCCCTAGTCACACGACATTTATTTATTTACTGTATAAATCTCTGTGTCCATTAACATCTGTGCCGTATTTCATTCAAGCGATGTCTCCTGATGCTGTGTACCCTTTGTTTTCGTCAGCACTCTTCGCAGTTACGAGAACCGATGACTGCACTTGAGATTCGTGGTATTGTCTGACTCGTTATCAACACCTAACGGTGGTGGAGATTACTAATACTCAGAGCAAAATTCGTCACGGATTTGAGTACGCAACTGGCTTGTGTGTGTGTGTGTGTGTGTGTGTGTGTGTGCGCGTGCGTGCGTGCGTGTCATTTACGCTAATACCAACATTAATTTCGTGTATACGAATACCATGCTATTTGACGAGACTTGATTACTACACCCACTTTTCCATCTAGAACGTTAAGGTTTTGGCGCTGTCTCACGCTGTTACCCCATTGTCTGTTAAGAAATAACACACGTTCTAGAACCACATTTTCATTTTCTGTAGTGCGCTGCTTTAAGGATGGGGGGACGTGTCATAACGTTCGGAAAAGTCCTCATTTCCACCACGTGTTAATGTTTGCGCTAAGTACCAACGTATATTTCAGAGGGCTTGGAGGGATGTAGGAATTGAGGAGGGGTCTTTCATGAAGATTGGGTAACTAGCTTCCAGTATTGGTAAAAGTTTGGCGCCACGTGCGCGTGGTTGTTGTATTACACCCACACATGGAGAGAAATAGCCTTTGTAACAAAATCACCTACATACAGAACTGATATAGTGATATATAGTATTAACGTGGTATTTACATCTCCTCTGGGTTGCTGTTTGAAACCATTCAGGGACTTAGTGAGTGTCATGGGTGAAAATGGAGTCTAATACTCTACTCTTGTGATGCAGGACGTAACAGATATTAAGCTGATAAGATCAATTTTTTTATTATTTTAACAAACGAGAAAATACTTTTAGAAAATAGTTAGTTTGTCAGATAATGTTGCACATAATTTTCACGATACTTCAGCGATGTGAAACGTGTGTTTGCTGAGTCGCTTCGAATGCGAGGCAGGGATATGCAATTCGTAAAACGTGGTCAGCAGACAAGTATTTTGCTATAGCTCACAAGTCAGGCAAATTACCGTTCCGGAAAGTATTTCTCCTCAGCACTGAGGCGTGTCTTTGAAGCCAGAACGCCAACGTTTCGTGGAATATTCTAGACAGAAATTTTGTTAACAAAAACCGTTTGGTTCCACTGGCCACGTATCTCACACACACACACACACACACACACACACACACACGCACACACACACACACACACGCGCGCGCGCGCGCACACACACGCGCACACATACACACACACACACACACACACACACACACACACACACACACACACACACACAGGTCGAAATACGCCATTGTCCCAGAGCAGCACCAACTTCTGTTTGCTTTCTTCCATATATACACGTGAGGTTAATAACATATTTGTATTCAGATCCTGCAGAATGGACCACGTCACTGGAGAAACCGGCGTGAGGATTAGAGGAGGTTATTTATACAAGCACTCTATATCTGTCGAATTGTGAACTTCCTTAGTAGGTCCTCTGACGCCTAGATGAACACTCGCAGTTGCCTCCACTGCTCTGGCTGATGTTTTTTGTGACAATGATATTCGTGTTTCTTTTGTTTTTTGTGTTTTTGATGTTTTAATCGATTTTACGCAGTTAGAGTGGTGCATTTCCATCAGTTGTGTTCCGTGATCTGTTTTGAGCACGACGGCTGTTTTCCTGTTCAGTTATGAGATCTGGAATTTTAGAGCCTTTCCTAGTGTATAAGGTTTTCGAAGGTTGTACTGCGAGCCCTCTGAGACAGCGGCATAGGACGAAGTATCCAGAGACCATCTTTTAGAGAACCACGGTTATAAAATGTTTAGTGGAACAGGTGGGCATTGTTTTACAAGTTCATATCACGAGAGTTGCGTAACGAACACTAGAGTTTTGATAGCTGTTATTGGGAACTACATAGTGTGACATTCGACACGGTACATGCCTGTGCGGTTAGTTAGTCGGCTGTGGGAGTCACTCACCTTGTAGTTGAGGCACGGTCACCAGTCACATCCGCGGCCTAGGGCCTGGCATCTTCAAAAGCGTTCGCTGTGCAGTCTTTGCGCACGATAAGAAGGAGTTTTGAATGAGCTCCGTCGTCAGATTCTGAGCCGTGCGCGACTCGTGTTCGTGGCGTTTATTACTTGACATCTTGTGTTTGCGGTACTGCCATCCCCTTCCTTATTCCATATACTGGCGACACCAAGTTGCTGATCTGCCTACCCGTGAGTGGCAGCAGCAGCGCTATCGATAAGATCACTGTCGTACTATCTTTGGAGCTACCACTAGTGTTTCCGGGTCGTGGTGAGCGGTGATTTCAGTCGGGATGGAGCTCCAGATAGTACTCGCCCGACCGCTGGTGACACACATGCACTGTCCGACGGAAGGAGACTTGAGCAGGGACGATCGTTGGTTGGTCGTTCGGTCGGTCGTCTCATGGGGCGACGTGTATTTGGTCTTCCGACCGCTTCTGGGCCCCTCCAATTGGTCATCTTGCGGGACGTGGGTCGGTCCCTTCCTTGCGCAGAGATGTCGGGTGGCCAATGGGCAAGTGTTTCCTCTGCATGGTTGGGTCCGAGCCAGTGTTTCGGGTCATTGTGTGTCCGAGTTGAGAATGGACATCAAGGGAGTGGGGACGGAGCAGCAGTGAGGTCCGGACAGCCAAGACTCGCCCGACCGTGGCCGGCACACATGACTTCACTGGGGACGACCATGGTTGGTCTTTCGGTCGGTCGTCTCATTGGACGACGTGTATTTGGTCGCCGACCGCTTCCGAGTTCCCTGTGTGTGTCGACTTGTGATTCCTCCTAGTTGTTCCATGGTGACTGGTTTGAGTGTTGTTCGCCTTGTTTGTGGAAGTGTTTCACCGAACCGTGTGTAGCTTGTGTGGTTTTGACTGAGCAGTTATTTTAATGCTTTCTGCGTGCTGGATTGAGTCGGTCGGTTGGGACGGAGCAGCAAGCAAGTCTCCGCGGCGTGAACCCTGGCCGGGCCCGCTTTCGGTGTGCACGCGCTGTCGGATAGTGAGGCGCTAGGTGCGAGAGCGACTAGTTCGTTGCCCACCGAGCCTGGACGCTGAAGTTAAGTGATCAGTTAATCTGTTATGAAACCTCAACTATTGTGACACCTCTTCGTTCATTTGCGGCTGTTGCCTTCTTGGCCGTTCAGGCTAGCAGCATCATATGATGTGTTGGCGAAATCCTGCACCCGTGTTCCTGTGTTGTGATTAATTATTAAATTGACTGTTACTTATCAGTGAATTACACCAGCAGTACTTTCTCCCCTGTGGCCATTAATGCTCCTGTTACCTGCCCTGGTCGTTAGCGTAGTTTGTAGGCAGTGTGCCTTTTCCTCGTGTTGTTGCTGTCCAGCTCGGCGTGTAGTTCGACAGCTTATAAAATAAATAAAATAAAATAAAATATTAATTATGTATTATTGTATGATAGTGATTGGTTGTAATTAATATTTACGTGACGTTTAATTATTCGGTATCAGACGCTTGACAATGGCTTTTTCGTAAATGTAATATTATTCGTAGTTGACCGTGAAATAAGACTCAAATAATCGGACTTCGTATTTAAATCGTTTCCAAAGACTGCTGCGGTAGGTGCGGACTCAAATCTAAATCTCAATATTAGAATAATTTGCCAGCCATGTCAATACGTCGTACAGAGGTGACTGTCTACTAAACATAAAAAGTTAGTTAAATCAGATATATTCAACGAATAAGCCTACAGTTAAATAATTCTACTTACTTTCATAAATATAAATTCTTTACAGATTCGAGTGCCTAGTAAGATTGCAACTCGCAGTGATCTTATATAACATTAAATATGGCGGTGTGCCAGTCAATAAAATATACGTGCTTCCCGCACCACTTATCCAAGACCTCTCCCCTTAATCAAACATAAGAGTATCGTAATTGTGTTTTTGTTTTATCAGCGACACAGCGCTGCAGTTCTGTGCCATAGGCTTTATTTATTTCTCACAGATTAATTATTTAATTAAGATTTCGCGTTTCCGAGGAAACTCACGCACGGCATGCAAATGTGCCTTTATAAGCTTATTAAGTTGTTTGGTTCATATTTGCTTAGAGGGGAATTGTTCCCCTGGCTGTTTTTAGACGCCAATTTCTGGATGCGTAGTGCTGTTCGTATTTTCGTTCTCGGCCGATATTCTCTATTGTTGTGTCGTTGGTCGGACGGAAGGGAATTGGTTAAATTGTTGGGTGGTGCTTGGGCCGTACCTAGTTTGGGTTGCCATCAGATTCCCTAACTTCAACTCTTGGTTGCCCGTCTCACCTCACGTTATCTATAAGCTACCTTCCCAGGTCGACCCTTGGAACACTTGAGAGCACCACTTATTCTGTTTGTTTTCAATTGTGATTTTCATTTTAGATGAAGTATTGCCCGAGGCCTTTGGCCGTGTGTTATTTCAGTTTTCCTTTTTTTTTTTTTTTCTAATTTTACATAAATGCCTTCAGCCGTGTTAAATTAAAATTTTGAGCGTAGATATTTTTTTAAATTATTCTTAGAAATTGTTCTATCTGAAATTGTCTAAGCCGTTAGTTATTCCATGTGTTGTGTGGCCTTCAGCCGAGGATTTGCGCCAACCCCTTAATAAGTCTTTCAGCTGTGTGTATTCTCTAAAGCAAAATTTTTTAATAAGAAGCAAAGGGTTTATTCTAAATTATTTATCTGACTTGTTCTTCAGGCCTTCAGCCGTTGTTTCAGATTTGTTTGTGGCTTTCAGCCGTACAATATGTTAATCAGGCTTTGGCCGTTTTATACTAAGATTAAAAGGAAATTTTCTTGCTTAGAAAATAAGTTTAATAATCTGCCTTAGTTCTAGTTGTCCTTCAGACGTGTAGTGTACGCCTTCAGCCGTTAACTGTTTTCATTGCATGTTTTTTTTGTTTAATTTTACCTTCTACTTTAATTGCTTCTGATTTCTAAGCCAGGGCTTTAGCCGTTCTTGTGTTTGCTGTGGTTCTGGGGCCTTCAGCCCAGAAAGCATCTCAAGTTTTCTTTAACTAGGCCTTCTGCTGTATTGTTTAATAGTGATTTTTTTAAGCCAATGTGTAAATAAGTGGTTCTTGGAAAATAAAGTTGTGTGCTTGATTGGGCCACCCACAGTAACTGTTTACGGCCCCATCCACAAACTTAAACTTATCCTGTGCGCTCTCTGGTTACCTAGCAACCAGGTTTCAAATTCATGTGGACTAGGTTTTACAGCAAGGCGGCGTTCCCACCAGTCCTCCTGCAAATGGTGTTGTGAACATCTCTCACGTGATACTAAATCCAATGAACGACAGACAGTAAAAGTTTCCAGCCGGTATACGTAAGACACTATCAGTAGTAAGAACCGTCAATCAGTGTCTTTGACCAGTCTAGCACACTAGCTGAAGGGATGTCACTGGTCACAGAGCCCGTTCTGACAAAATCCTTATTGTAGAATAACGCTCGTTTAAGGTGTAACACTACATCTGAATAATAAAAGTACTCTCAGTAGTCCATATTTTAGTGATAAAATCTTCCAGCGGATGTAGGTATGAGGGCATCAGCGTTGAGAAAGAATAGCTTTTACCAGGCTAATGTTTCTCGTCTATGAACCTGATTTCACTTAGCTGAGGACCACCTTCGGTCAGTGCTGGCACATCCAGATCATTTGAATGTACACCACTGTTGACCGTTTAGTTGTTTATCCGTGACAAACAGGTATTCCGCTATTCTCCCAGTGTAGCCGAGCAGCCGGCCGAAGCGGCCGAGCGGTTCTAGGCGCTACAGTCTGGAACCGCGCGACCGCTATGGTCGCAGGTTCAAATCCTGCCTCGGGCATGGATGTGTGTGATGTCCTTAGGTTAGTTACGTTTAAGTAGTTCTAAGTTCTAGGGGACTGATGACCTCAGAAGCTAAGTCCCGTGGTGCTCAGAGCCATTTGAAACATTTGTATCCGATCTCTCCAAGATTTTGTTCTAATGGCTTGCAGTAAGCATCCTGTTCTTTTTCATTCATCTGATCTCTGCAGACAGGAGGTGGTGAGATTAGTGACGTCAAGATTAGTGACGTCACACTTCTTTGTCGGCGCTGTAGTGAAACAAGTAGTTGCAAGTCTCTCTCTCTCTCTCTCTCTCTCTCTCTCTCTCTCTCTCTCTCTCTCTCTCTGTGTGTGTGTCGTCGGTCCGGCAGGTACGAAATTTCCCGATCCCTTTTGTTTGACTGTGAGGTATACTGCCATTCTAGGCATGTTTGTTGAGAAAACGTCGATTGTGACGTGTTGTTTTCATAGAGATGGTGGAACACTAGTGGAAGAGACATTTGCTTGTTCTCTAGACACGAGAAACACGTATAATCACGAGTAATACAAGCATAGTTACCTGTAAAGAGAACAAGGATTATCTGGAATCTGTTATAACACTGACATCGATATTCGATTAAAAAATACGTGGTGAACTGCCATTTTCATTTTCGATTTGTCACGAAAAGAACTTTGCAGATGATATAAGTTTCTAATTACCTAGTACTTTGCAGCACGTCCCATGCAATAACTCGTTAAAGTTTTGGCTGTACAAAGAAATAATTTTCACTCTATCTTCTGAGTTATACTGTGCAGACGATACGTAATGTAATGCTGTGCAGTTGATATGGAGAACAGCCGCGTAAATGGTACGATAGTCCGGCAAAACAATGTGAAAATACATGTACTTAAGGAAATTTTCATATGGTTTTCGATGATTTCAGTGTGTCACAAACAGGTCGTTTTTTGGCACGTAAAATCGGATATTCCAACTGATACCGGTTTCGAGACCGGTAAATTAATCCGCGATTGACGAAGCGTTTCTCATCGACAGAGCTCAGAAGGTAAATAGTCTTGTAATCCCAGAGTCTAGAGTTGGTCGCAACTCGTTGCAGAAACCACGGCAGAAAGTGGGTGCAGCCAGAAACAGTACTGTCAGCAGAAGCATTTGTGTCATAGAAACCAGCCTAGCCATTGTCCACCAGTTTGGAGAATGGCCGTTGTCCCTGGAGGTCGACCGATCATGCATCAGGTCAACGCTTGTGTGGGATCAGTTGCCGCCTGGCGCATCGGCCGCGGTGGATGAACCACCAACACTGCAGGGGATATCGAGCACTACATTCATATACGGTTCATGTGCTTTTTTCTATTTTTTTTTATTAGGAACCTTGTGTCTTCGCGGTATATGTAGGAAAATGGTTCAAATGGCTCTGAGCACTATGGGACTCAACTGCTGTGGTCATAAGTCCCATAGAACTTAGAACTACTTAAACCTAACTAACCTAAGGACATCACACACATCCATTCCCGAGGCAGGATTCGAACCTGCGACCGTAGCGGTCGTGCGGTTCCAGACTGTAGCGCCTTTAACCGCACGGCCACTTCGGCCGGCGTATATGTAGGAGTGTCTGCCTGTCGACAGATGTATGCAGGTAGCAGAAGTGATGGTTTTGTATGGTGCAGGATGTGAACTGCTTTTACTATAGCGACGTAGAGATATAGCATACTCGTACACTCGTTTCTTGTGATAAATCCTCGTTGGAGATCGGTTTCACGCAGAAAAATTTAAGCTTTCCTTGACAGCAGCAGAAAAGTTTAACTGACTATCTTTGGCAATAGTTTCCACATCCCATTATCAGTATTCCACTATGACAGGGTTTAACTGTCAGCGCAATATGACTGCTGTATGTTCATTTTCGATCTGTACAAAGGTAGGTTTTGCGGAAATTCTCGTAATTTGTCCACGCCATCAGCAGCATTTTGAAGGGCAAATTCAGTAAGAACCAATCAGGATGCTTCTTCATTCACAGGAAGTCCCATGATGTCAGAGAATGAGAAAGCATTTGTTGTGGGGGCGTAGGAATCTCTACAGACTACTTCAAACAAGACGGGGGAAGAACAAAGCATCTAAGGAAAGTTCCGTGATGTCAGAGAGTCACGTGATGTATTCTTTGTTCGAGTGTTCAGAGACAAGTCCAGGCAGACCAGCCAGCCAATGTGGCTTTAGACCATCTTCAGACCAGCAGTTCTAGGATATCGAAAATTCACCTTAAATTCCAGCCATTTTTTTCGTCCATAGGACAATGGTTCGAATCTACGAGAAACTTTTAGACATACATTCTGGGTGTGTGTGTGTGTGTGTGTGTGTGTGTGTGTGTGTATGTGTGTGTGTGTGTCATTCTCACGATAAGTTGTGGAAACCCAAACACGTTGTAAGACGTCATGGTCTCTTGACCTTCATTGCTTACATATTCCGCCCTCACAATCATATTCTGCACATCAAGACGCTTCATTCGAAGCCAAACTGGATAAGATAAAGTCAATGTTGTATGAATTCATGTAAACGACTTGCAACTAACAAGTAAGCACACCGTGGTTGAAATACTCGAGGCTGGCATACACACATACATTCCAGACACGACGGTCACAGAAGCTTTTAGTTCGGGAGAGAAACCGCACAACAGGACGCCGGTCCCTTCAGAGGACGACCCAGCCTATGTCGGCCAGTGACCGCCCGTGTAGCGGACAGCGTGGGCTTGAGTGAAAAGGGGGAATAACCACGTGTTCAGCTTAAAAGCAAATTCCGCATTTTTTACACATAGTATGCAGTTTCAGAGATTTTCACAGGGAGACACCAAACACCAAACGCCAATGCTACAGGTTTCCGGATTAGTCGCCTTAAACGAAACGTCATTCTCCCGTTTTAAAAGAGCAATGCTGATTGGCAGACGATATTTCTGACGCCTTGAGCTGAAGGAATAATGGACGAGACTGAAAGATATACCCCTTCACGTCTGGCGTGGAGAGGCGCCGTTCCGTTGTCGCTCTTGGAGTGAGGAACAAGTCTCTCAGTAAACTGGGACAGCACCTCTGTCGAGAGCGAATCGAAGTGCTACTCTATATTGAGTCCTTGCGGTTAAGTGTTGTTCACTGTGTTTGCTGAAGCACTTATTGTGCAGTGTGAACGGACAGAGTTATAGTTAAACGCCTGTGAGCAAATTTTGAGTGGCATCGCGGTGGACTGGTTATCTGACCGGTGTAGCACGCCAACAGTTGGACTAGGGACGAATAGTAATCTTTGACTTCATCAAGGCATTGGGAGAGTTATCTTAATTGTCAGCAGCGAGCGGCGCAGACAGCAGTCGTCGCAGCGTACGGTATTGTGCGCTACAGCTATTGCGAGGTCCATATTTCCTCCGTAATAGTACGCTTCACTACATTTCACACGCAACAGCCTCGACCGTACCTTGCAATATTCTAAAGGATAATTATTCAAGTTGAGTAGGCGTGCCTCTCAGCCATTCTGTCAAGTCAACAACCATCTTAAACTTTGTATAGAAATTTCATTAGCGAATCCTATCCTTGAGAGGTAACTTCACATTCCAAAAAGAACCAGGATATAAGTTGTTCAATACATAACTAAAGGTTCCATTGTGATTTCTCAGAATTTTTGCTAAATAAATAATAACTTTCGTTAGTTCCATGTTTTTCTTACACTAAATAGCATTACTCCAGTACCCAAGTATCCCACTAGTTACGTAAGAAATTTTGTGTCATTTCCTTACAGCGGACGACTCCAGAAGATATTTATTGCTGAAAGTTTTTCAGGCATTTCTCTTTAGAACTTTAGGAGCGTCTGTCTGACTTCTGGTAGTGTAGGATTGGAAATTGCATCTTGCAGGAGCCACAGGGTAAAGGGTACATATCAGATTAATCCGTTGCGCAGAATAACAGATCAACCCCACACGTCAGAACTTCACGAAATTTTAGATATGTAATTGTCTGACTTTCGTGTTTGTGCTTAGACGGTCAGTGTGGGTTTCGCGTTGTAGAACTGTACTTCGAAAAGTGAGGAAAATAAAAAAATTAGTGCCTTATTAATCATGAACCTATCAGCAAATATAAACTAAGCCCACTTAGCGTTACAGAAAAGTAATAAACACCACAGTAGATGTAGGACTCTGATCTATTTTCTCTCCGACAGTGCCGCCGAACAACCAGCTGGAAATAGAAAAGTAGGAGTTGGAGGCGGTGGAAAATAAATAAATAAATACTTTACATTTTTCCTCTCCTGTAGCTCAGTACAGAGTTACTGCTTCCCACAATTTTCAAGGGTGTGGTGGTGGTGGTGGGTGGTGGTGGTGGTGGTGGTGACGTCGTATTAGTGGTGGATAGGTGGGGGAGTTAGGATAGTGGAGGTAACTCAATTGCCCTATTTCCCGCAAAAATTTAAATTTCCCACCAAGACGGCAGTGCGACATTACCGTATCCACAGCCATCCTTCTTGGGTCCGCCCTTTTGGATAAATTTGGAAACAATGCAAGCTGTGCCAGAAACCGAATATCTTTGCTGCTGGCGTTTTGAATTTTCTCCAGAAAGGGTGATCAGAACGATATGCTGTGAATTTTTCGATTCTTACAGACTGTTGTTAAGTGTTCCCCAATCTTCGGTATTTCAGAATTCTTTGTTGCCTCTGTCTGTAATGTTTATGGGGCTTTCGGTCAGTAATATGTACCTGCAGAAATGAAACCGTGGCAGTATTTCTGTTAACACCAAGAAGATAAACAATTAGTACTTGCGTAATATTTCGCTATGGGCTGTACAGACTCATGTGCACTATTCTATAGACCCCATTTCCTGTAAGCTGCCTCAAGAAAGGGAAACTCTGAATGATAAACTCCATATTTTCCAAACTAAATTTGTTCTTATTCGGCAAAGGATATTGTCACAGTGACTTAAAGCATTCCTATAAAGCGCAGTTCATTCCATTAGAAAATTATATATATTTCATTTGCTGAAATAGTATTTCATCCATTTACCTTGAAATCTAACATAAAATTCCCGTGAACGTATTCCCAAGGCAGTTCCTGCGCATGCTTTACTGTGGATTTAATTACAAATCTCCTTTTTCAGAAAAAGAGTATACCAAATGTATTGCCATTTTTCGTTTCCTGCTTTCCCCGTCTGATGTTTATGCTTTAAAGGTAGTCGCATTCTAAACCAAAATCCCTAACACTGACCTCCGTTCATCATTGGTCTTTATTGAGAACTACACAATTTTGCCTGTAGAGCTCCTTCAGTGCCTGTTGAACTCTATTCCCAGCTTCCTTCTTGCATTTATAGCTTCTTTGTTTTATTTAGAGTTGAGCTTTTGTACATACTCTTTAGTAATAATATATTTCTAACTTCTGTATTTATTTGTTCTAAATTTGCAGTTCTATAATGTAAACAGCATATATAGTAACTTTTCACCTCATACATTTCGTTAACTTGTTCTAGTTTTAATCACAAAGTGTAGGCTATCACGGCCGGCGTTTTCATTAGTTAAAGCTTCCGGGCTGAGAAGGCGTGGTCGATCTGTAAAACTACTTCTTTACGTTTCGTTACCAACTGCGGGCAACATCTTCCGAGATGAGTCAGCGACTGGCTGTCAGGCAGTGAAGGTCCCATTTATATAGAGCGCGTAGAGGAAAGCACCAAACGTCACGTGGGGTTGACTGTAAGTCTGTCTCTGACAAACGCCACTATTCTCGATTGAAAGTGATAGATTGTCACATCGTTGGTGCAAAGTCGACCGCCATATCTTGTCAAACTTTAAGCCTTCCTCTTTCTATTAAAATTATTGTGGTTTTTCTGAATCTCCAAAGCTTCCCTATACATAAGTGGATAATAATGCGATGTCCTGGCTAGCACGCTCGTTTCACTAAATTTTATTTCGTGATCACCGTCTCTAAAAACATGTTCCGCTGCAGATGATTTGTCGGTATGTCCTAGTCGACAATTCCTTTTTTGTTCGGTTAAGACCTGTGAGCCAGATTATTTACAAGATTAGCTAAAACATTTGCTAACGTCTTTTAAGAAAAATGGATATGCTGACAACGAGATAGATCGAGCACATCATCCCAGAAGAAAAGTGTCTGACAACATTCAGCAACAACAAATTTCCACTGGAAAAGCTTTTTTTCCATTTATTCGCAATATTACGGAGCGTACTGGGAAAGTTATGGCCATGTGTCAGGTTGAAACAATCTTTAGACCCACCCAAGAGGTTAGTGATTTTTTTGTACTTTCAACATAGTAGCACAGTCAGCAATAGTGATAATCTAATATGTGATAGTTTCTTATGTATAAGGTTAGTGAGCATTTAAGATTGGACGCACGACACCCCTTAGCAACTCCTGGGGTCCATAAAATTCAGTATAGCTGTGGGAAGATTTATATTGTAACAACGAAAACGACTAGGACATACCGACAAATCAGCTGTAACAGAACTTGTTATTAAAGACGGTGATCATGAAATAAAACTATTGAGGCGAGCGTGCTAGCCGGGACATCGCATTATTATACACATATGTATAGGGAAGCTATAGAGATTCAGAAACGCCACAATAATTTTAATAGAATAGAGGAAGGCTTAAAGCTAGACAAGACATGGCGGTCGACTTTGCATCAACGATATGACAATCGATCACCTTCAATCGAGAATAGTGGCGTTAGTCAGAGACAGACTTACAGTCGGCCCCACGTTACGTATGGTGGTGCCCTCTAAGCACTCTATATAAACGGACCTCCACGGGATGAGAGCCGTCGTTGACTCACCTCGGAAGATGTTGCCCGCAGTTGGCAACGAAACGTCATGAAGATGTGTTTTTACAGATCGACCACGGCTTCTGTGCCCAGAAGTTGTTGTACTTTTGTTAAAAATATCTGTCTTTCTGCAGTTCTTCGTTAAGATGAATAGTCATCCAGTAAAATTTTGCGTGACTTATGCATCCACATTTTTATCTGTTAATGAAGATGTTTCCTTCCTCATCTACTCCACCTTTAGGAAGTAATTTCCATCTCAAAGGGGTAGTGAGTATCCCAATTTTTGTTCGTTCTCCTGACATCTTTTGGA
The DNA here is from genome assembly GCF_021461395.2 of Schistocerca americana. Classification (NCBI taxonomy): domain Eukaryota; kingdom Metazoa; phylum Arthropoda; class Insecta; order Orthoptera; family Acrididae; genus Schistocerca; species Schistocerca americana. Next base: position 602,978,540 of record NC_060119.1, on the reverse strand, counting down.
ATCACCGATAATAAAATAAGTGTAGCATCTCTGGAACATGTTAGGCCACTCTGAACATGATTTTCATGCAGAATTCTCACATTTTATCCAAACGGTGTCTTTTACATCAACTTTATGATCACTGAATGGTTTCCGGTAGTCTAAGACAAATATTTTATAGTAAACTACTTAAGCGGTGATCATCTTCTGTTTTTATTATTGCAAGTAGTTGCAACACTTCATATGAGTTTTTGTCGAAAACTAACATATTACAGTGACGAAGACTACTATTTCAGGTATAATGATTTGTGGCGGTGTGATGATTATTGTGAAGAATTCCTTCATCATTATAGCTGCAACTGGTACAAAAATTGATGTAATGACTGGATGAACACTCGCATAATCTGAACCTCTCACCATTGTGTTGTTCAGATGATTGGTACATGAAAGTGGTCCCAGTGTACGTATTAGTCTACCATGTGACAATCACATTGACAGTTTTAAGACAACACTGGACTGCGTACAGTCATGAAGTAGTTGGTTGGTTGGTTGATTTGGGGGAGGGGACCAAACAGCGAGGATATCAGTCCCATCGGATTAAGGAAGGATGGAGGAGGAATTCGGCTGTGCCCTCTTAAAGGAACCATCCCAGTATTTACCTGAAGCGAACTTGGAAAGTCACGGAAACCTACATCAGGATGGCCGCACGCAGGTTTGAACCGTAGTCCCCCCCAATGAGAGTCCAGTGTTCCAACTAATGGGGCACCTCGCTCGTTCCACGAGGTGGCATAATCTGTTTGTCTTCAGATGACAAGATTATTGGCCACCAACAATAACTTTCCTTACTGCGCTTTCTGTCGGTGCTCACTGGTATAGGAGTACCATTCTCCTCTTACAGTTCCTTGGTTCAGTTGCAGTACTGCAACATAAAAGAAAGCGACTTATTGTAGGGAGTCGGCAGCTTCTCACCGCACCCATCTGTTCAAATCTTAGGTCGCATCAACAATCGAATGTCGTATCTCGTTTTCCGTTGACGAACACACGGATGGCTAGAGGTTTATAAACTGATAACACACTCGCACAGGAAAGAAATGGGAAGAGAAATAAGGGTATGCACAGGGGCGCAAATGTGAGGAATGCGGTCGATGGGAGCGTATACAGGATCCGAGACTGTACCGTGCCGCACCGATCTCGTGTCTGAGCAAGCCGGGTTACACGGTGGCAGTGGCGATTACGGCGGCAGTAGTGCACACATTACCAGTGTAATTACGTCGGCGGCAGGCCACCGAGGCAAGCAACCTGGGCCATAACGAGGCCGTAGACCAGCGCCAGACGCAGGGGGTGGGGCAGCGTATTAATAGAAAGGGAGGCGCCCCCGGGTCGCGCACATCGACCCCGCCCAGCTGTTGCCACCTAGCGCTGCCCAGCCGACCCACCGGCCAACCACCTCTCGCGCTCTCATCCTAGCAACGTTCTTTCTGCGGAGGAGGGGCGGGGAGGAGAACATAATCTCTCCGATAACGGTGCTGGAACATAGATTCAGATTCCCAGCAAAAATACAAAATATATTTAAAAGCTGACATTCTCAAACGAAGATTAATTACGTACGAGATCGCTTAAAAATATAGCAGTTTCCACACTAGATTGACATAATCAAGTGCGAATAATTCGCCAACATCTTCGTTAAGATTTGTAACAAATCTAACGTACCATTGTGAACATCATAAAGTCTTAGAAAACGTGCCAATGACCATATCGTATCGTCGTATATGCCCATTTGCAATCTGCATACGCCTTGGACGTAATCAAATGTGATACAACGTGATTTTATCCGACGTGTACAAACTCTAGGGATTGATCGATGAGAAATAAGGTCTAATGAACTTATGTCCGGAATGCATGGTTTCCATGCTAGAGACCATCTATTCAATCATACAAAGAGTGCTATATAATAAGCGCTGCACCGTGCAGCCAAAGTTACATTACGCATTGTTTCGTCGTAGAGGGTGGTACTGTCCCTAATACGTCATCCCCTAGCGGCTTTTCCTCCCATAGTAATTGGTAATGTTGTCTATTTCACTACTCTTGCTGATTCACCTTGTAGTGGATGTGATACAATGTTGTGCACAACGGGTCCATATTCGAATCGAGAGCTTGCCGACATGGTGTTTACTTACGGAAAGGCAGATGGCAACTGGCGGGCCGCAGCGAGGTTGTATCAGGAGACCTATCGCGCTGACAAAAACCACAGCATTCAATGCTTGCAACAGTTTACGTGCAACAGGGTCGTTTCAGGAAGCAGGAAATCGTGATGGACGTTCTCGAGACGTGGAGAAAAATGTGATTAACATAGTGGAAGGCGATAGCCGTCTCAGTACCTGGCATCTGGCCCGCCAGTACAGGGTAAGCCAGACGACCGTGTGGAACATTCTCCACGACAATTATTATTACCCTTATCATTTATAGCGTGTTCAGGGCATACTAGTGACATCTAGAGCAGTTTTCTCACTAGTATCTTCACCAGGCAATCACGATTCCGGGATTTATGTCATCAATCCTACTCACAGATGAGGCCATCCTTACTAGGAGTGGTATCTTCAACTTTCATAAGTCATGTGTGGGATAGAACGCAGAACCCCCACGGTATGGAGACAGCGAATCATCAGCATCGGTGCAGCCGGAATGTGGGGGCCGGGATATTCGGCGACAGTATTTTTGACCCAGTTTTCCTCCCACGTCAATTAAGAGGCCGGAACTATCGGCGTTTCATGCGGGGAAATTTGCCTCCACTGCTGGAAGAAGTGTCATTGATGATTCGAAGGGTTATGTAGCTGCTACATTATGGTGCTTCTGCCCATTTCGCCGCTAACGTCCGGACGCATCTCAATCATGCATTTTCTGGTCGATGGATCGAACGGGGTGGTCCTGTTGCATGACATGCTTGTTCGCCGTATTTCTGGTTATAAGGCCATCTCAGAAGTAAAGCGTATGCTGAGTCCATTCCAGATGGAAAGACACTGGAGCAGCACATTTATACTGTCTTTGACGCTGTTCGAATGGTTCAAATGGCTCTGAGCACGATGGGCCTTAACATCTATGGTCATCAGTCCCCTAGAACTTAGAACTACTTTAACCTAACTAATCTAAGGACATCACACAACACCCAGTCATCACGAGGCAGAGAAAGACGCTGTTCGAATGCAGCCTAGCATGTGTGAACGCTTAAGACAGAACGTTCTACGGCACGTGCACGAATGCGATGACGCACACGCAAACCATTTTCAACTCATACTGTTACTGTGGCTGCATGGTACAGCGCACATTATACCTCAGTCTTTGTAACAATGTATGACTGAATAAATAGTCTCTAGCATTGAAACCACGCATTTCCTGAAATAAGTTGATTAGACTATATTCTTCCGTATCCTCTCATCGATCAATCCTTAGAGTTTGTACACGGTCGAAAAAATCAACCTGTATAAACGGAAAAACATACTGTATCTTATACGTTGCTTGGCCAACGCCGAGAGAGAGAGAGAGAGAGAGAGAGAGAGAGAGAGAGACAGAGAGAGTGATGTGTGACAGTGGATGTGTTTGCGCTGTGTATTGAAGCGCATCACCTTCGCATCGCTCCTGTCACTTGTTAGGGCGATATCGTTATAGGCATGAGTCATCGACAGATGTCACCAGCTGACATGGACCTGAGTTAGAGCTGCACGTAGTTCTACTAGTAGGGGGCAGAGGTCAGCAGTTGACGGACAGTGCTAGCAGTCTGTCAAAACAATATTGTAAGGTTAACTTTGACTAATATGTAATGTATTTGCATGATAATTGTTTTATATGTGTAGTAATTAGCAGTGTGAGTGTTGTATGAGTCAAGAAGAACAGAAGTAAATGAAAATTGTTTTGTTTATTCACGAAGTACCAGTTAAACTATACAGGGGATTTACTATAATTAAATGTGCAGTCAGTTGATGGTACTAATAAATCGTGAGAAGAACACAAGTTAATCGGTAATTTCGGAAGCAGTAATTTTATATTTGATGCTTTTCTAAATTTATTTATTTAGCAATTGCCATAGAAAGAAATGTTTTACTATGATTGGCCATTGAAGTAAAGCGCGTGTTAGCACGGGATAATACTGCAACCTGATTTGCTGTTTGTGATATCAGCCAATCAGAAAAATGTAGGCTCGCGCCAATCTATGCTGGGAACAAAGCCTTTGGTGCGATCTAGGTCGATCGGGGCTGAGGGTTCGAACTAGTAACATCTCATGGAAAGCAACTCCGACGAAAATACTATAAAATCGCGGAAAATGCTAATTACGAGTTCGCAATGTAGTACAAAGTGTATTTAAGTGAACGGTATAGTGGAAGTCGTGTGGAATTTCGGACGGAATATCAAAATTATTCCTTTCGACTGTTAGTTAAAACCGCGTGGCGTGTTGTGCGATCTAAGACTGGAACAGGTATTACGTGTAGAGCAGAGTGCACAACATTTGAGCGAGCATTTTCATAACTAACGATCCAGTGAACTCTATTAACTTCGGTATCGGGTGTAAATACCATAAACTGGCTACGTGTGTGATTGTGGTGTGCGTGGGAACTTTACATTGTGTAGCCACTTAGCATGGACTTGGCAGTATTAACTGTGATCTTTATCGTAAAAATACAACTGAAAATTTACAGTGCCAAGTTAAAACTTTTATTTCAGTAGCTAGCCACATCCCGTTTACCGGACAATTCTATGTATGTTGCGACTTGCAGTAGACAGTAGTGATCGAGTATTTTCTACTACAGCTTTTAGCTAGACAAATGCACATTGCTCGATACTGGTAGGGCGGTAAAAAGAAATATGCCGCGCCGCAGTGTGTCCTTTTTTGAGTTTGTGGGTGCGTAACGGCGAGGTTATCAGCACCCTAACTAATTTTCAAAGAAACTGAAATGGATGAAACGGCTGAACAGGTTATCACACAACGAGGAGGGAACCTACAAAATGACGCCCACTCCTCAGTCACTCACACCTCATCGTGTTGACCTATACAATCACTCTGACTCACACGCCATAAAACAACTAAGAAAGGGTTATAAGTGTTATATCTGGCATTACATCAGGAGTAATGCGACAGAGAAGATAAAATAGCCGCAGAGGAAAATATGACTTGCTGACCACTTACAGATAAGATGGGTGAGGCATTCATCCCGATTATGAACATCTCCCTAAGATTTTAGAACACAGATTTTGTCATGTCACAGAACATTAAAACTCTCTCGTCGTTCGTTTAAACGTCACTTAAAATAGAGGGCTGATCTATCTGCAATTCTGCCTCTTCGCTCTTGTCCGAAAATGAAACGCAGTCTAATAAAAAGTGGCATACTGTGGTATGTACGTCAGAAGGGTCCTCTGGTTGGAGCAAGAAGCAGTGCGTCATAGGGCTGTGGCCTATGCAGAGGCGAATAAGGAGGACCTAATATTGCCTGCTGAGGAAGGAGGTAAGCCACGCCTGCGTTGTGAAGCTTATTTTCTGTCGCTTTCAGCCATTTATCTCCCCAGTGACACATGACTTAGTACCTCAACAACGAGACAATGGGGTACCGTAGGATAGCACAAGGAACGAACTGATGATTTCTCCTTTGACTGCTACATGCATAAGTAGCCCCCCCCCCTCCCCCAACCTCCATACGCCCTGATACCCAGCAGAAAGACACCTCCTTCTTCAGCCTCTGTACTTCGAGGGCGCCCCGAATATTCCGGACTAAATCTGCTTGTAGAGAGTGAGGGGCACTCATGGAATTGGGACAAGGAATTTAGCACCTTTAATACTTTATATATCCAAGAGCGCATATAACTCCACATCGAATACAGTAAAGTCGGGAGACAATCGTAACGTGAGGATACGATTAAGAAAAAATACTTCGGCACCCTACGGAGTCCCCCTGTTTAGACCCATCCGTAAATACAGCTATAGAGTTGCGGTGTTTAGTTAAAAACTCGTAAAATTATGTATTAAAATATATATGAGAGCGCAAATTATCCTGTACTACACTGAATCCAAAATTACTCTAGGTCTTGGCAGTAACCAGGGTGACAGGCACTTAAAGCCTTGCAGTTGGGGATGAATTTGTTCCACGCCAAGTGACTATTTCACTTCTTGTGCCAACCCCAAACGGCCTCGTTGTCCATGGAGGATAGGTAGAGAGACGTATCGTAGTTGGACGATGACGGGTACTATGTGCTGATCAGATGGGATTAGCGGGAGACCTACACGCCTGATGCCCCATAAGGAGTTGCCACCTGATTCTAAGTGGCTGTTCACAACCCTCAGCAGAGAGACCCGTTATGGGGCTGGTCCTGTAAGCGCCCGTGGTAAGCGTGATCCCCTCACGACGTATAGGCCTCGCTGATCCGTAGACTGTGCACCCATAGCCCAGTCGCGGTCACATGAATGCTCTATAAAACTCGAGCAAACATGCCTATCCACTCCCCAGGACCAGTGGCTATTTCTGGATATTCAATTCCTTCTGGGCTCTTCTTGCCTTCAGGTCCTTAAGGTATGGTAACCACGGCGGAAGTCAGTAAAAAGTAGGCCAAGAAACCTTTAGAAGGGGGATGATGTCCCACATAACAATTTCATATAAGCTAAAACTACCATGAAAATGATGAAATGAACAAACACAAACTTATCAGTACATAACAGAAATCCTGTTTGCAGCCTCTTCACAGTAAGTTTTAACTGACGAGTCGCAGTTGCAAAGAAGGTAACACAAAGGAACACCGTTCCTCGTTCTTAAAACGATCCGACAGCAAGTCACCAACTCAGGTCATAAAACAGAGACCGTACGAAGATGGGGAGGTATTCATGGAAGCCCCGTTGGTCGATCTACCCTAGAATATTGTTTGAAGGTAGTCTACTATGCCATTTTTTAAGCTCATCCGTCTTCTCATTCGTTCAATGCAAACCGCCACAAATTCCTCTTCTGTGCCAACCTCTTCGCCACTTGCAACATACGTCCTCAATTATTTGTTGGATGTATTCCAATCTCTGTCTTACTCAACAGTTTTTGCACTCTACAGCTCCCTCTAGTACCATGGAAGTCACTCCCTCATGTCTTAACAGATGTCCTATCATCCGCTCCCTTGTCCTTCTCAGTGGTTTTCACATATTCTTTTACTACCCGCTTCTGCGCATAACCTTCTCATTCCTTTCCTTATCAGTCCACCTAATTTTGAACACTCGGCTGTACCATCACACCTCAAATGCTTCGAATCTCTTCTGTTCCGGTTTTCCCACAATCTGTTTTTCACTACCATGCAATGCTGTGCCCCAGACGTACGTTCTCAGAAATTTCATAATCAAATTAATGTCTATGTTTGATATTAGTAGACTCCTCTTGGCCAATAATGCCCTTTTTGCCAGTGCTAGTCTGCGTTTGATGTTCTCCTTGCTCCGCAAGTGATAGGTTATTTTTCTGCCTAGGTAACAGAATCCCTTAACTTCATCTAATTAATCCTGATGTTAGGTTTATCACTGTCCTTCTGTCTGCTAGTTTCCATTACTCGATTTACTCTCAGTCCGTATGCTGTACTGAACGTGAACAGTAGTTTCGCTGCCACACTCCCCAACAATTTTACAAATTTTGACGGTTTGTTATCTATCCATTCTGACGTATTTGGTCTTAAGTGCTCCAAAGCTGTCTTAAATTGTGATTCTAATAGTTCTAAACATTCTGCGTGGTGTCTGTCTGTTGTATATCGTGTCTCCCTACCACTTTCGCGCAACGACGCTCTGAGCGTGTTTTTTAGGGAATTGGCTAGTTTGAACCTGGGACCTGTTGATGGTAAGGAGACGGCAGACAACACATGGCATGTAGAATTCAGAAGAGTTCAGTGAGACTAGCGATGATATAACCGAATTCTTAATGATTTCAGCGTCAGCTCCACTGCACTCCCTGTAAAAGAATCTTAATACTAACTAAATTTAGTGGAAGGGGTACAAGGCTTTCCTATTTTTAGTTAGCTGGTAAAACAACGTCGAAAAAGCAGTTAAGTTTACCATTGGAAATTTTATTCTACTCACAAAACATCGTTTATAAATTGCACTATTGGTAAAAGGAAATGTTTTAATACAGGATGGTAAAAACCAACTGCGTTCAACAAAAATGTGAACGAATATTCCCTGAACGGGTTTCCAAGTTCTACAATGGATCTAAGGATGACCTATGCCATATCACATGTATAATCTAGGTTTAAATTAAGTTTCACAAAAGAGAAAACTATCAAAATGGTCTACAGTGACCCTCAATTATCTTTCATTACTTATCTAACTTGTCGTAAATTACAGTGGCTGATCTAGCTTCTCAATAACTATATAACAGAAAAATCATTGCGTTTCAGATTTTTACTTCAAGTGGCAAATGTGAGCACAATGAGCTTTAATTGACGATCGACACTAGTATTACGCAAAAAGGGGGTGTAACGGATGAGATTTGTGCAGTTCTGAGTGAAGCTTTATGCACTGTTACGTGGCATCGCGTGCGTTCATTACCTTGTCAGTGTTCGTCAGGGGGCGGCGGGCAGCACAGCTCCGCTCACCTCTCCGTCTCGGAAGCAACTCTCCCCTAACTTCTCCTTACTACCATTTACCGCAGTTGGTTTTAAAAAAACTATCTGGCTATGTTTTCATCTGACCAGTCAGGGTCTCATTGTTAACCTTAAGCTCCGCCTACTAAAATTCTGTCTATCCAATGAGAAAAGTTATACTTTTCGTGGTGGTGCATTGTTTTCAAAGTTTGCAACGTAACAGAGATACGAAAGAGTCTCACACAAAAACTTGAAGCTGGTGTGGTCCTTTTAGCGTTATCGTAAGATCTACACTGTTCTTCTGGATGGCTCTAGCTTTTAACATTGGCTGGGGGCTGGTCCTAACGTAACAGAGACGCGAAAAAGTCTCACGCTAAAAACTTGCAGGTGGTGTGATCGTAGCGGTTAGCTGGCGACGTGGGTGTCCACCCCTTATCGTGAGGCCTTCTCGCTTAACACTGTTCTGCTCTCGGCTTCTGCTCTAGTTTCTCCCCTTGGTACTGCATCTGTCTCATGGTGGGAAGGTATGACATGCATTTAGGCATTCATGTGTTAGTCTGTGGTATTCCATTTGCTTACTCGTTACACGTTTTACTTTGGTTAATTTAATGTCACGATTTATTCGGAGCTATGTGACATACTACTGGATTTGCTTATCATGTCAGGGTTTTCACGGAAGGTGTTGGATTTGCCTGACACCTTACACATCACCACCCTTGGAACTTAATTTTTGCACTGAAGTTAGGCAATGATTGAATCATTGTCTAAGCCAGTCAAAAATTATTGATCATCTAAATTTTGTTGCCTACTGTTCAGCCACGTTATTCTAGTTCTATGCTAGTTTGTATCACTAATTTATATTTTTACATTCTCCCACATTATTCTTAAAAATGACAAGAGACGAACTTTTTTATGCTATTATTAATTTTTAATTATTTTCTTTCTTTATTTAAGTGTGAAGTTTGTTTTTTAAGAAGTTTGTTATCGAAAATTGAGGAGTCTTTCACATCGATTTTCTTGATATATATTTTTTTATAAATGTAGTTTTTAAGTAAAGTCTATTCTTAACACATTTTCTAAATATCATGTACAAGTAAAATGCTTTTGTTTCTAGACACTCATTTCAACAATGTTACACTAACAAATAATTATTTCCAAGAATTGCTTTGACAAAGAAATATACATACACAAGTATTGAGGTATTATCCTAACAAATGGTACAAATGTTAAAAAAAAGGGAAAACATCCAACAAGATAATTTTTTATTCTTAGTTTTTTTTAAGGAGAAAATAAGTAAGATATAGTTATTCTTTTATTTTTATGAGGAGAAAATAAGTGGCATATAGTTTTAGTGTTTATTATGCCTTACTTTTGTTCTTTATATACTGTCCATTTCAGAACTAATGACTTATTTTTATCGATAGTCTATTTTTTACTTAAGTCCATAGTCAATGACTTATTTTGTAGTTTATTAACTGTCTGGTGTGCTTAACTTATTTAGTTTTTTACACGTTTCTATTGCACAATTCCTACATCACCTCATTCGATTTCACACATTCACACAATCCTATGAATGTTTAAGCATGAGGTTGGCGAATGTTTTTGCACAAAGGGTGATGGACTTGAGGGAGATGGATGTGGGCAAGTATTTGATGTACAGCTTCATTCGTCGTTCCTTGTTGGCTTTGCAAGTGTGTGTTGCTGTTGTGGAGGTCCCATAATGGAATGGAGCTGTGAGTGCAGAATCTCGTGGTTTACTGGCTTTGTATGCGTGAAAGTCATCGTTATGTGTCGCTGAAAGCGGTCGTTTTTCGTTGTAATACTTCGCAGACGACTAGTTCATAATAGGATAGGGATTTGGGAAGGTATGTCGTCTATTCTTCACCCATCTTCTTTCTTGGTCTCAATCTTGCAAATCTTCAACTTCTGTTCTTCTTGCTTCTTCTCTGCTTCTTATTTGATTCTTGGTTCTTCTCTGGGCAGGATATGGAAATATTTATTGATAACTAGTCACTTTGAAGTTCTCCTCTTAGAAACAGTTTTATAAATGGTTTGGACATATCATTTCTACTTTGCGGACGTTTTCTTCAGTTTCGTGCATCAGCGTGCTGTTTAATAGCGGTAGTGTGACTTTTACACTTATTTTTTGCCAGTGGTGGCTTGCCCAAGCGGTCTTTTCGTCGGGCCGCTTTTTGCTCGCTCCGCTGAGTGGGGGCGCTCGGAGACCCTTCTGGCGTTTGGCAGCCCATCTCTGCAGGGCTCTGTCACTGTGCGGCTCCGTGTTCGTTCCAGCAGGGTTCCGGCTGGCGGTTAGATTTATTGCTCACTTCAGTTACAATGGCCTTCTGTTGGTCTCACTGTCCTTTCCCTTCTCTCGACGCTTCTGCCTTGTAGGAATTGTGTCTTGCTAATTATGTCCTTTTCTTTCTTGATACTTCTCGCGTTGCAACTTGTGGGTCATTGCATCTGTCTTTTCTGGAGTTTTTACAATGGTTCTTACAAAAAGTTTTACTTATAATCATCTAACATATGTCTAGTACCTACATTGTTTCACGCCTTGTTAAAAAGCTTTACAAATTTCCACGCCCTTTCCATGTTACAATTCTAAGATATTTTGAGTCTTAATCCCCAAATCCTCAAATTCGTTTTTTTATTTTTATTTGTGTAGTGTCATGGTGTATAGTATTTTAGTATTTTATGCTGTTAGACTATCTACGCTTTATCCCTTCACCTTAACTATCGTACTGTTGTTGTTATTTTTGTTTTTGTTTTTATTGAATCTACTTTCTTTTTCCCACCTTCCTCTCTCTTCATTCTTCTTTCTCCTGACGATCTTATCTGCATCATAATCTTGAAATATTGTGCTGATTATTTACCAGTAATAAAATTAATCTTCAAACTTTTTGATATGGCAAACATGGTGAAGTCCTAAGGTTTTGCCTGTTTTTGGGTCCATTAGTTCCACAGCATTATCATGAGCAATTCAGCTAATTATGACAGGTCCTTTGTATGCAGTGTAAAACCTATGTATTTTGTGTTTCTGTTTGCTGGAGAGATGGTGTGTTTTTACAAATACTTTCTGGCCTACTGAGAATGTTCTTTTAATTGCTGTTCTATCTCCTCTTTCTTTTCTTTTAATGGCTGCCTTTCTGATGTTGGAGAGTGCTGTTGCTATGACTTGTTTGTGCTGTCTACGTGGTACAGTAGGAAGTCTAACATTTTCTCTGATTATGTTTGGGGGTTCAATATTTTTAAGTACAGTAACTGGAGGGAGTAGTGTAGTGCTATGTGGCATTTCATTTATTACTTCTTGAAAATCTTTAAGGTATATATGCCAAGTGATGTGTGTTTTGCTTGCATATAATCGGCATAAAGTGTCTATGTCCTTCATAGATCGTTCTGCTGAATTTACGCTAGGTTTGTACTTAGATATGTAGATGGGTTTTATTTTGTGTTGTTTTAACGTGTTCTGCCATTGCACTGATTTTTATTGTGGGCCATTATCCGAAATTATTCGTTCCACTCGACCTACTTGTCTGAGAATCTTGTCTAAATGCTTTACTTATAGTAAGACCTGTTGCCCATTTTAATGGTGTCAAGGTAACATATTTAGAAGTAAGTTCCAAAACGACAAATATGAAAATATATCCATTTTTGTGCGTGGGTGGGGCCCTATCAAATCTGTTGCAGCAATTTGTTTTAATCTTTTAGGGATTATTGGTAACATAGGCGGTTTGGATTGTAAAGTGACGTGTTTAGCCCTCATACATTTTTGGCATTTGACTAATACTGTTCTAATTCGTCTTTCCATATTAGGAAAATGCCTTGTTTGCTTTATTTTTAAAAAGTATTTCTTTGGTCCAAAGTGGCCATTACTTAAATTTGTATACCATATGTACTTATTAATTAGTTCATCTGGGATATAAATTAACCATTCATTCGTTGCAACATTTTGTCTAAAAAATAAAACATTGTTTCTTACGAGATAGTGCTGTCGAATGTCTGGAAAATCCTTACTTCTCCACTTGTTTGATTCCTAGTATTTCGTGATCTTTGTCCTGTTCTTTGCCTATGTTTTTCAATGCTGTCGTAATGTAGTTTTCAAAAGGTACTTGTTTCATATAGTACATTGTAAACTGGTCTTCTGCTGCTTCCAAACCGATGTTACTGGATGCACCCTGTGGACATCGTGATAAAGCATCTGCTAATACATTCGCTGGTCCTGGTATGTGTGTAATAGTGAAGTCAAATTCTTGTAGTATTAACACCCATCTGGCTAACCTCCCATGAGTTAGTTTGGCGGATAACAGAAATTCTAATGCTTTGTGGTCAGTGTATACTTTTGTTTTTCTTCCGAATAGGAAGTATTGAAAGCGTTGGAAGCCCCATACAATGGCCAAAGCTTCCAGCTCCGTTTTTCTCGCTTTTTGTGAGTACCCGACTGGCAAATGCAATTGTTCTATATGATCTTAGCCCTGCCTGTTCGTATTCTTGGAATAAAACAACTCATAAACCCGTTTTCGCGCTATCAGTGGCCATACAAAAATTTTGTGTTGGATCAGGATGTGCCAAAATCGGTGCTGTTGTTAGTGCGTTTTTCACTATTAAAAATTTTTCATTGGATTGTTGATCCCATACCCATGGCGTGTTTCTTCCAGTTAATGCACATTGGCGTGGTGTTGCGAGAGAGTCGACCCAAATAAATTTTTTATAGAATCCGGTGAAACTTAAAAATCCTCTGAGAGTTTTCTTATTATATTGAGTATATAATTCTTTGATTGCCTTTAGTTTTTCTGGGTTGGGCATTACCCCTTTCTCTGAAATTATGTGTCCTAGAAATTTGACCTCTCGCCTTCTAAATTTGGATTTTGTTATATTTACTGTGACCTCATGCTCTTTCATGATCTGTAAAAACTGATTTAATGTGTCGTTGTGATGTTCCCAAGAGGGCTCTGCTATAATCACATCATCAACATAACAAGTAATTTTTTGTAAAATTTCAGGACGGAGTATAGTATTAAATCCTCTAATAAACGCTGCTGATGATATGTTTAAACTAAATGGCAATCGTTTATACTGGTAATATCTACCGAATACGATAAATGCTGTAAATTTTCTACACTCTGGGGCCAATTCTATTTGCCAGAAACTACTCTGTAAATCAATTGATGAAAATATCTTAGCACCATGGATGTTCTGTATCAATTCCTCTAATTTTTCTGGGCGATCTGTTTCAGTGATTATGATTGTGTTGATCTGTCTGGATTCAAGCACTAACCTGAACCTCCCATCTCGTTTATGTACAATATGGAGCGGGCTGTTATATGTGGAGGTAGCTGGTTCAATAATATCGTCATCTAACATTTTAGATATCTCCTGGAATACTTTATTCCTGTAGCTTAATGGGATTGTATAGGGTGGCACTCTAAATGGTTTGTGCTGTTTTACTTCAAACTTGTACTGAAAGTGTTTAATACTGCCAGTCTTAGGTAAAAATACCTCTGCTTTATCTCGTAAAATACCCTCTAATACTCTTTTACTGTGTTCCGAAATACCTTTAACTTCTTGCAATTTTTCGTCGATTTCTTTATGAACTTCTAACACGAGTTGAGGCGATTCCCCCTTTTGTGCATACCGTTCTAATTCTTCATCCTCTTTATCTCGCATCATTCTTAATTGTTTGTCTATGACTGGTATTTCTTCTAATTTTAGTTTTTGCTCAAAGAGAAGTGTGACATTCCCGAATGTTACGCTACCTTTCCCCATATCTATTATCGCTCGTCTCTCATTTAAAAATCTGCACCTAGAATCAAATATACAGTAACTTTAGGTATAATCACGAAATTGGCTTCGATCTTTTGACCTTGGCACGAAAGAGTTAACCTTGTTTGTCTCTTAACTTCCGCAGCATTGTTTCTAATAGGACCTCTAACTTTAATCTTACGTGATTTCAGAACTGGCAATTCCTCATTGGCATTACACTGCATGAATAAATTTTCTGAGCTCGCAGTCAGTTCACTTCCGCTATCAATTACAATACTGACTAGCATATGCTTTACCATGGCCTTCACAGTTGGTTGGATTTGAAAGGGTTGGTTCTGTTTTTCTTCTTCTTGCCTCAACGAATCCTCCACTGAATCATACATGAGTCCTTTTAGGAATTTCCCTTGTGAATTCAAACTTTCTGTAGGATAAGCTTCGACTGCTAGTTCTCTCTCTTTTATTTCCTCTTCTCTATTTCTTCCTTCATTTACGCTTTCTTCAAGATCCTCTACTTTTTCCTCATCCTCGTCTATCTTCTCCTTCTTCGTCGCTACTTCCACATAATCGCATCTAAATGCTCTAATGATCGCTTCATACCTTCCTTCATTATATACGTTGGGTTGTGTGCCCACTGGTAATTTATTTTCAATTTCTGTCGACTGCACATGATCCTCATTGAATTCGCTTTCCCTGGTTTCCATCTCAAATAGCTCTGCAATACTCATTACTTCGTCCTTTCCTCCTACATTCGTTGTGCGTGCCTCTGGTAATTCATCTTCCTCGTCAGTATTTTCCCAATTAATTTCGTCCCAACGCGATATTGTTATTTTCTTGTCTTCGTTTTCATCTGGTCCCTGCGGATTTGTTTCTTCCTTCTTCTCTTCTCGTGATAAGTTTTTTACTTCTCTGTTCAAGGTGCTGCAATTGTCCTGGGCCGATGCGTCATTCTCTTTAGCATGGGCGCTTAGTTGTCAATTCGAACGTTTATCGGGGTTTGGTGGTCTTACATCCACCTCTTCTATGTGTATTCTCTTTCCTTGTTCAGCTTGTTGATAGTGGTTTCTTTGTTGATAATTTGTCGGTCTATTGGTTCTCCAGTACCCGTTCCGGTTGTCGTTATTCCCTCTGTAATAGTTGTTGCCGTTCCTGGGTGAATTATAGTTACTGTCATATTCTCTTCTAAATCCATAACCGGTTCTTTGTTGAAATCTATTGTTTCTTGGTGCGAAGTTATCACATGGTTCGTAATTATTGTTTCTTCGTACTGTGTCTTGTGGATTCCACTGCTTTTTGCTTTCGTTTTCACGTGCGCTTCGTCTTTTTCTTGCTTCATCTTCCGAAAATATGAACTCTAGTTCCCTTAGAATACCTTTAAATGCTTCGGCGTCATTGCTTCCACGACCTACTAATGATTGCTGGTATTTCAATGGTAGCTTCATCGCGCATAATTTAATCAACTCTCCGTCACTGTATGGTACATCTAAGCATTGATTTTTCTTTGCGATTAATTCTAAAAATTTCACGGGACTCTCCTCTCCTGAATTTTCAAAATATGGGTTCTGTAATAATTCGTATTTCACTCTGTTCTGTGCTTCGCTGGACCAATATCGTGAGAGAAACTCCTCTCTGAAATGTTCGTACGATCGGTATGTCACTGCAACATTCTGCATGGTTTCTGCGACTGTTCCTGACATGTGTGCACATATAAAGTCTAATTTGTGTGCTAGCATCCAGTGCCCTGGTAATCCTACTCGGAATTGATCAATAAAAGTTCGTGGATGTAATGAGTTTCCTTCTCGAAAGTGTTGAAATTTTCTGATTGTGAGGAAATGATCGTTGTCGTACTTCGACATAGTTCCATATGAAATTCGCGATTCTTCGCCACTTTTGTTTCTGATCATTTCTCCCGTCGTTCTTTCCGGTTGTGGTAGATCCATTGGATATTGTCGACTGTAACTTTCACCTACCCTTGCGTAGTATCGTTGGAGTGGTACGCAATAATTTTCTTCCATCGGTTGTGAACGTGTAGCTGAATGCATTGCACTGTACTCTACGCGACTTGGCTTTCCATTGTCAGGTATTGGTTCGGTATCTTGTCTGGCTAACCTTGTTGCTTCATTGCACGATCCAATCTGCCTTGAAACATACATTTGTGGTTCTGCATGTTTTTGTGATGACGTTTGTTCATCAAGAATTTCGAAACGCGTTTGTTGCTGTGCAGGCTGTCTGATTTCACGTATGTTACTTTCCGCCTGTGATTGGAATCGCAAATGTGTAATATCTTCGTTAATTGCTTGTTTTTCCGGTGGTGTTACAGATACGGTTGTGGTTGCAGACTCTGTGCTTGTTCGATCCTGTTCACTACGCTCTTCAATGGTTTGCAACAACTCTGTTCGCAATTTCTGTAACTGTCGCTTCGTTTGCGCTTCTATTTTGACTATGCGGTTATCATATCTTTTCAGCGCTGCTTTTGTGATACGTTTGTGTAACACACTGTTTTCAACAACTTCACGCCCTGTGCCTGCTGCTTGTCTAGTAATTACGTTCATCTGTTTCTCTAGTTTCTTGACTTCTCCGTGGGTGTTGTTACGTAATGTTTTGATCTCGTCCTGAATGCAATTACGCAATGTTTGTACGTCCGCTTGTACCTTGTCAATGTCTGTTCTCAATTGATTGTGACCTGTTAGTAAGTTTCCTATCACTTCAAGAGATTCTTTTGCCTCGTCTTCAATATGACTTAGGTGTAACTGAATTTTTTTTGTTTTGTTCTTTAATCTCACGCATTTGTCCCGTGGTTTCTGCATTTTGTTTCGTCATTTCTGCATTCTGAATTTTAATTTGGTTCGCAATTTCTTTATTTTGTCTTTTCATGGTTTCCGTCATAAATTGTAATAATTCTGCCAGATTGGTGGGTCCTATTGCGTTTTCTTCCGACGTCCTACGCTCTGTGTTTTCACCAAAGTGTTGGTTCGCAACAGATTGCATTGAACTGCGCTGTGACACGGTTCTGTTCGCATTCCTTGTACTCTGTGGTGAGGGAGCTTTGTACTATGGGTTCTACGTATTCAAGACGCAAGTTAGAATCCTCATCGACTGTCTCTCTACTTTCCTGCTCCTCTGTCGTATGCTGACTTCTGTTTTCTATTCCTTGACGTACATTATCCTCGTTATGGTGCGTTATGTCCTATTTCTCGCCATACTGCATCGTCTGTTGTACTGTCCTCTATTCTCTGTCCATTTTCATGCTGGGTCTCTACCTCAATTCGGTCAAGGTCTCGATCTTCCATTGCTAATCTTTCCGAATCCCTTATTTTCTGTTTTAAAAGCAATTCACGCGCCCTACTTGAGTCAACATGCGCTCATACGATCTAACGCGTTTCATAACCTTTTGTTCACACGACTTGACACTACCAAGACTGACAATCCATTCACTTACTTGTTGGGTCAGAACCAACTTGTCAACGATGTATCCGCTACCTGTGCGCTTGCATTGAGGAGAAAATTCTAACAATATTTAAAATTCATATCTTAATTATGCTATTTTCTCTGCTAGAATGTATATCTATTGAATACTTCCTTATTATCTATTGCTGCAGCTACTGTTTTCGACTATTTATAACTTCCAAAAAAAATTTTTTTTTATGACTAAAATTTTTCAACAGGATATTATTCTGACCTAGTTAGGTATGTGGTCGACCTTCAATCATTGTATTTTACCATCCTGGCAGGGTCGCCATTTTCTAACATTCTGTGTGGTGTCTGTTCCATATCGTGTCTCCCTACCACTTTCGCGCAACGACGCTCTGAGTGTTTTTTAGGGAATTGACTAGTTTGAACCTGGGACCTGTTGTTGGTAAGGAGACGCCATACCACACATGACATGTAGAAATCAGAAGAGTTCAGTGAGACTAGCGATGATATATTCAAATAATTAATGATTTCAGCGTCAGCTCCACTGCACTCCCTGTTAAAGAATCTTAATACTAACTAAATTTAGTGGAAAGGGGTTCAAGGCTTTCCTATTTTTAGTTAGTTGGTAAAATAACGTCGAAAAAGCAGTTACGTTTACCATTGGAAATTTTATTCTACTCACGAAACATCGTTTATAAATTGTACTACTGATAAAAGGAAATGTTTTAATACAGGATGGTAAAAACCAACTGCGTTCAAAAAAAATGTGAACGAATATCCCCTGAATGGGTTTCCAAGTTCTACAATGGATCGAAGGATGACCTATGCCATATCCCATCTATAATCTAGGTTTAAATTAAGTTTTGCAAAAGAGAAAACTATCAAAATGATCTACAGTGACCATCAATTATCTTTCATTACTTATCTGTTGTTGTTGTTGTGGTCTTCAGTCCTGAGACTGGTTTGATGCAGCTCTCCATGCTACTCTATCCTGTGCAAGCTGCATCTCCCAGTACCTACTGCAACCTACATCCTTCTGAATCTGCTTAGTGTATTCATCTCTTGGTCTCCCTCTACGATTTTTACCCTCCATGCTGCCCTCCAATGCTAAATTTGTGATCCCTTGATGCCTCAAAACATGCCCTACCAACCGATCCCTTCTTTTGGTCAAGTTGTGCCACAAACTTCTCTTCACCCCAAACCTATTCAATACTTCCTCATTAGTTATGTGATCTACCCATCTAATCTTCAGCATTCTTCTGTAGCACCACATTTCGAAAGCTTCTATTCTCTTCTTGTCCAAACTGTTTATCATCCACGTTTCACTTCCACACATGGCTACACTCCATACAAATACTTTCAGAAATGACTTCCTGACACTTAAATCTATACTCGATGTTAACAAATTTCTCTTCTTCAAAAACGATTTCTTTGCCATTGCCAGTCTACATTTTATATCCTCTCTACTTCGACCATCATCAGTTATTTTGCTCCCCAAATAGCAAAACTCCTTTACTACTTTAAGTGTCTCATTTCCTAGTCTAATTCCCTCAGCATCACCCGATTTAATTTGACTACATTCCATTATCCTCGTTTTGCTTTTGTTGATGGTCAAATTATATCCTCCTTTCAAGACACTGTCCATTCCGTTCAACTGCTCTTCCAAGTCCTTTGCTGTCTCTGACAGACTTTCAATGTCATCGGCGAACCTCAAAGTTTTTACTTCTTCTCCATGATTTTTAATACCCACTCCGAATTTTTCTCTAGTTTCCTTTACTGCTTGCTCAATATACAGATTGAATAACATCAGGGAGAGGCTACAACCCTGTCTCACTCCTTTCCTAACCACTGCTTCCCTTTCATGCCCCTCGACTCTTGTAACTGCCATCTGATTTCTGTACAAATTGTAAATAGCCTTTCGCTCCCTGTATTTTATACCTGCCACCTTCAGAATTTGAAAGAAAGCTTTCCAGTTAACATTGTCAAAAGCTTTCTCTAAGTCTACAAATGCTAGAAACGTAGGTTTGCCTTTTCTTAATCTTTCTTCTAAGATAAGTCGTAAGGTTAGTATTGCCTCACGTGTTCCAACATTTCTACGGAATCCAAACTGATCTTCCCCGAGGCCCGCTTCTACCAGTTTTTCCATTCGTCTGTAAAGAATTGGCGTTAGTATTTTGTAGCTGTGACTTACTAAACTGATAATTCGGTAATTTTCACATCTGTCAACACCTGCTTTCTTTGGGATTGGAATTATTATATTCTTCTTGAAGTCTGAGGCTATTTCGCCTGTCTCATACATGTTGCTCACCAGATGGTAGAGTTTTGTCATGACTGGCTCTCCCAAGGCCATCAGTAGTTCTAATGGAATGTTGTCTACTCCCGGGGCCTTGTTTCGACTCGGGTCTTTCAGTGCTCTGTCAAACTCTTCACGCAGTATCTTATCTCCCATTTTGTCTTCATCTGCATCCTCTTCCATTTCCATAATATTGTCCTCAAGTACATCGCCCTTGTATAAACCCTCTATACACTCCTTCCACCCTTCTGCCTTCTTTGCTTAGAACTGCGTTGCCATCTGAGCTCTTGATATTCATACAAGTGGTTCTCTTCTCTCCAAAGGTCTCTTTAATTTTCCTGTAGGCAGTATCTATCTTACCCCTAGTGAGACAAGCCTCTACATCCTTACATTTGCCCTCCAGCCATCCATGCTTAGCCATTTTGCACTTCCTGTCGATCTCATTTTTGAGACGTTTCTATTCCTTTTTGCCTGCTTCATTTACTGCATTTTTATATTTTCTCCTTTCATCAATTAAATTCAGTATTTCTTCTGTTACCCAAGGATTTCTACTAGCCCTCGTCTTTTTACCTATTTGATCCTCTGCTGCCTTTACTACTTCATCCCTCAAAGCTACCCATTCTTCTTCTACTGTATTTCTTTCCCCTATTCCTGTCAATTGTTCCCTTATGCTCTTCCTGAAACTCTCTACAACCTCTGGTTCTTTCAGTTTATCCAGGTCCCATCTCCTTAGATTCCCACCTTTTTGCAGTTTCTTCAGTTTCAATCTGCAGTTCATAACCAATAGATTGTGGTCAGAGTCCACATCTGCCCCTGGAAAGGTCTTACAATTTAAAACCTGGTTCCTAAATCTGTCTTACCATTATATAATCTATCTGATACCTTTTAGTATCGCCAGGATTCTTCCAGGTATACAACCTTCTTTCATGATTCTTGAACCAAGTGTTAGCTATGAACAAGTTATGCTCTGTGCAAAATTCTACCAGATGGCTTCCTCTTTCATTTCTTCCCCCCAATCCATATTCAACTACTATGTTTCCTTCTCTCTCTCTTTTCCTACTGACGAATTCGTCACCCATGACTATTAAATTTTCATCTCCCTTCACAATCTGAATAATTTCTTTTATCTCGTCATACATTTCATCTATTTCTTCATCATCTGCAGAGCTAGTTGACATATAAACTTGTACTACTGTAGTAGGCATGGGCTTTGTGTCTATCTTGGCCACAATAATGCGTTCACTATGCTGTTTGTAGTAGCTAATCCGCACTCCTATTTTTTTATTCATTATTAAACCTACCCCTGCATTACCCCTATTTGATTTTCTATTTATAACCCTGTAATCACCTGACCAGAAGTCTTGTTCCTCCTGCTACCGAACTTCACTAATTCCCACTATATCTAACTTTAACTTATCCATTTCCCTTTTTAAATTTTCTAACCTACCTGCCCGATTAAGAGATCTGACATTCCACGCTCCGTTTCTTAGAACGCCAGTTTTCTTTCTCCTGATAACGACGTCCTCTTGAGAAGTCCCCGCCCGGAGATCCGAATGGGGGACTATTTTACCTCCGGAATATTTTACCCATGAGGACGCCATCATCATTTAATCATACAGTAGAGCTGCATTACTTATCTAACTTGTCGTAAATTACAGTGGCTGATGTGGCTTCTCAATAGCTATATAACAGAAATCATCGCGTTTCAGATTTTTACTTCAAGTGGCAAATGTGAACACCATGAGATTTAATTGACGATCGACACTAGTATTGCGCAAAAAGGGGGTGCAACAGATCAGACTTCTGCAGTTCTGAGTGAAGCTTTATGCACTGTTATGCGGCATCGCATGCGTTCATTACCTTGTCGGCGTTTGTCAGGGGGTGGCGGGCAGCACAGCTCCGCTCACCTCTCTGTCTCGGAACCAACTGTCAACTAACTTCTCCTTACTACCATTTACCGAAGTTGGTTTAAAAAAAAACTATCTGGCTGTGTTTTCATCTGACCAATCAGGGTCTCAATGTTAACCTTAAGCTCCACCTACAAAAATTCTGTCCATCCAATGAGAAACGTTATACTTTTCGTGGTGGGGCAATGTTTTTAAAGTTTGCAACGTAACAGAGACGCAAAAAAGTCTCACGCTAAAAACTTGCAGGTGGTGTTGTAAGTAGGCTGTTCAGGTTCTTAAATTGGTAACGCCACGTAGCGCTCTGTATGAAAATCACTGTCTGTGCTGTGTGCAGTCTGTGGCTAGTTCGCATTGTTGTCTGCCATTGTAGTGTTGGGCAGCTGGATGTGAACAGCGCATAGCGTTGCGCAGTTGGAGGTGAGCCGCCACCAGCAGTGGTGGATGTGGGGAGAGAGATGGCGGAGTTTTGAAATTTGTAACACTCGATGTCATGAAATGCTATATATATATTATGACTTTTGATGATATTAAGGTAAATACATTGTTTGTTCTCTATTAAAATCTTTCATTTGCTAACTATCCCTATCAGTAGTTAGTGCCTTCCGTAGTTTGAATCTTTTATTTAGCTGGCAGTAGTGGCGCTCG
Organism: Schistocerca americana; assembly: GCF_021461395.2. Taxonomy (NCBI): domain Eukaryota; kingdom Metazoa; phylum Arthropoda; class Insecta; order Orthoptera; family Acrididae; genus Schistocerca; species Schistocerca americana. The sequence continues at coordinate 602,955,962 of NC_060119.1, read as the reverse complement.
CTGTATTGCAGTAGTTCGAGTAACCAAGATTTTTGTGCGGTAAGCGATTTGTGAAACGTATAGGTTAGTGTTAGTCAAGGCCATTTTTTTGTAGGGAACTTTGAAAGTCAGATTGCGTTGCCCTAAAAATATTGTGTGTCAGTTTAAGCACAGTCGTGTATAAATGTTCAAAGAGGACGTTCCATATGTCGATCCTTAGCCAAGGATACCTCACTGGAATCTTCTGATTTTTTTTCTTGTAGTTTGTGTAATTAGTATAGCTTTAGTTTATTGCTAGTGCGTAATTGTAGAGAGAATCTCCTTTGTAGTTGCAGTCTTCCATTGTTTTACAGTAAAACAGTTGTGGCATGCATGTAAATTTGCATCAAGTATTTCGCAGCTGCGCTTGCAATTAACTAAATATTTTTTTCAGTGCTAAGTTAATGTGTTCTCTTATTTTTGATCTTCAAATTGTGCTTTTCTGTGATATCGTGTGAAATATTGTGACAATAATGGCGTGTGAAAAACGTAACACTAGGCTCCAAAGTAAACTGACAAATAATAGTGACGACGAGCGTAACTTATCAGCAGCACTGTGCAATGAATTAACAGACATTCAAAGTAGTAATTTGGTAATTGTGCATAGGGAAATGGAGCGGGCGGCAAATAATGGTGTAGACAGTGAAACAATTACTTAACAGGGAAGGATTATCGATCGATCGGTCGGCAACAGCTCGCCTCAGGATTCCTAAATGACAGGACACAATGTTGCAAAACTGTAGACTCGTGTTTTGGGTTCTCACCGTTTTCTCAAATGAGTCAAGACACATTTTCCGCTTGTCAAAATGTGAATGTTGCCGGTGCAAATTCACTGCCGAAAAGCACCGAAGAACATGATTCAGATTGTTATTACAGTTAATGCAACAAATGGGACAAAGGCTACAAAAGTTAGACGCAATGGAACAAAATCTTCACACCACGCTTGAACAAACACGTGAAGATTTAACTACTGAGTTACATAAAATCGAATCCAAATGTCAAAAAGTCTGTAACGACGTAAAAACACACATTTGTGAGCATTTCCAACCTATTTTCTCGCGTCATGAAAATGCATTACAGAATCACGAAGCAGCCATAAAAGAACTGCAAACTATTGTTCATGAAAATCGCATCTTGCAAGCTAAAATTGACTCAGCTGCATCTACCGATTCGGTTCTGCAGCTTGCAAAAACTTAGGAAAACTTAAGACACAGTAGATACGATTTCAACACAAATGGACACTCTGAAACTTGGTTCAGAAAAACACACAGAGGAAATAATTTCACTAACGGATAAAGTAGCCGAACTTTCAGATCAGTTCACTAACTTATCTATAAAGGTAGATCATGATCTGAATGACACAAGACCTGTAGTCTTCACGGACACTGAAGAGTATGAACAAATTAGAAAATTCAAACAAAATCAAAATCAAATCAATACACAGTATAAAAGAGAAATCCGCGAAGTACAAGATCAGTTGGCACAAGTAATACAAGAAATACATGTTTCAGAGGACACTCGCGCTCCAGTACGGGAAGAGGGACACAGAAATACGAAACAACCACAAAATAACAACACAGGACACTTCGGAAATTATGAAAGAAATTGGCAAGGCGCATTGGATTTTGAGATGGAACCGCTGAAACGAAGTAACAATGAGCGATGTGCGACTCACCGACACCATGATTTTGACTATAAGCTGTTCATTACTACACGTAATTTCAAAACATTTAAGAATTCTGACAACGACATTCATCCACAAGCATGGCTTCATCAATTCTCTCATTGTTTTCCTCCCAACTGGTTATTGGAGCACAGGTTAGAATTTATGTGTGGTTATTTAGAGAATGAACCAGCTGTAAGAATGCGATCGGTCATTCACGATTGCCACAGTGAAGGAGAATTTTATCATGCCTTCCTTTCAGCATATTGGTCTCAAGCTACACAAGACCGAGTAAAACATAGCATCATAATGATGAAACGTTTCGAACAATCTGAATTTTCCAGTCTTATGAAATATTTTGAAGACATGTTGCATAAGAATCAGTATCTTTCAAACCCATACAGCCCCTCAGAACTCATCCGCATTTGCTTAATCAAATTGCCTGAACATTTACGACATATTATTTTAGCAGGACGTTGCAGACACGACATTAAAGTTTTTCAGGGACTGTTATAAGAACTGGAAATTGACACTGACAATCGAGAAACGCGAAAACAAAAGCACAACAATTACAGATCACATCTGTCACAATTCCGCGATGACAGAAATAATACACGACAAGGCTACTCTTACTTACCCCCCAGGGGGTCCACAACTCTTTTGTGGACACGTGCGTAGCTAGCACGGGACCCCGAGCTAATGTGGCCCTCCTTCCTTTACGGGCTGCATACCTTCCCTTCCCTTTCCGCATCCCTCCCCGTCCCCCATCTTCGGCCCCCCACCCTCACCTCTGGCTCTTTCCTTCCCTTTCTCCCCCTCTGGGAGTATGGTTTGTGCCTACGTCCGGAGACGGACGCTCGAAACTTTTCCAAATTACTTGCTCCTCGTCCTTCCTCTGTCCTTCTCTTTTCCTTCCCTCTTTTCCTTCCCTCTTCTCCTTGCCCTTTTCTCCGCTGCGGCGTTTGAGACCCCCTCTTCTTTCCTTTCCCTTTCTCTTTCTCTTTTTTCCTCCCTGTGCGTGTCTGAAGGCCGACCCACGCACTTCCATGCGTAGCCGGTGACGGGGTAACGCGTAATTCCCCGCCCCGGGTAGACAGGTAGGACACGTACGTACCCCCTCGTAACGACCAGGCCCAGGGAGGGGTGATTACCCGAGCTGATACCTTCCGAAAGTGCCGATTGGTCCCTCCGTCCGTTTGTCGGGAGGTGTGACCTGAGGTGTGAACAATCACTTAAGGCTGGTGTGCCCTCGGTGAGGGCCCCCACAAGGGAGGAGCGCGCCATCAGAGACGCCGGTAATCATGGGGGATTCTTCCGCAATGGTTTCCTCACCTTCCACTATGTCTGCTCACAAACGTAAGTTCACTGAGTCTCAGCCACAGACGGTTCTTCCATCGTTGCCACAGTTCCTTGTTGTTTCTCGGTCTGACGAAGGTTACGACTTTTCCACGGTCAACCCTTTCATTATTCAGAAAGGTGTCGACGCAATTGCGGGTCCTGTAAAGTCTTGTTCCAGATTATGGAATGGCACCCTGTTGTTAGAAACACACAGTGCCCTCCAGGCTCAAAAATTGCTGCGTACTTCTCTGCTACACACCTTCCCTGTCCGGGTGGAACCGCACCGTACCTTAAATTCCTCGCGTGGAGTCGTTTATACACGCTCCCTCGATGGATTGTCTGACGAAGAAATTCAGCACTACCTGTCAGACCAGGGCGTCACGGCTGTTCATCGGGTTATGAAAAGGGTTGACTCGAACATCATTCCAACCCGCACTGTCTTCTTGACATTTGACAAAGTTCAACTCCCATCAAAAATCAAAGCAGGCTATGAGATATTTCCGTTCGCCCTTATGTCCCAAACCCTACGCGTTGCTATCGATGTCAGCGGTTCAATCACACCAGCCAGTCCTGTTCAAGTCCGGCCAAATGTGTTACGTGTGGCAAGGATGCTCATGAGGGTGCTTGTCCACCTCCATCCCCTCGCTGCATCAACTGTATGGGTGACCACGCTGCTTCCTCTCGGGATTGCCCCGTTTTTAAGGACGAAAAGCTCATCCAGGAAATAAGAGTGAAGGAAAAGGTGTCGACCTTTGCTGCTCGAAAATTATTCGCCAGTCGACAGCCCACCGTGCCTCAGAAAGGAAAATACAGCACTGTCCTTGCTTCTCCTCGGCCAACAAAGGAGGCGGCCACGCAGACTTGCGACCTCACCTTTAGTACCATGGTCGTCAGATCGGCCAGCGCAAAGATCGCCCGTTCAACCTCACCACTTTCGCCTGCCCACTCAATGGCTCACCCTTCGTCGGGTTCTGCTAAATCTTGAGCCCAAAAGTCAGACACCAAGTCTTCGAAAAAAGAGCATTCTCGTGAAGAGTTTTTACGTACCGCAACTTCACAACCATCGGTTCCTCCTCCATCTAGACATCATACTTCCAAGAAGGCTACGAAGAAACACAGTTCCTCTCCTTCTCCGCCAAGGCATGTCCCATCTACAGCACCACCTGGCGGAAATCGCCCTCGGCCGTCTTCTGTGTCGCCGAGGCGCACTGCTGGTGGCCGGTCAACCGGCCGATCGCTGGTGGCAGGAGCTGCTCCTGACCAACCTATGGATCAGGATCTTCTGCCTTCGACTGAATGCCATTCCATGCTGTCGGTCGCAAGCTCTGAGTCGTTGAGTTGACAGCACCCTTGGTCACGTTCCTCCATTTCCTGTTCACCCTATGTCCATTATCCACTGGAATATCCGTGGCATTCGAGCCAATCGGGATGCATTGTCGATCCTCTTACGATCCTACTCGCCAGTCATCTTCTGTCATCAGGAAACAAAGCTGCGTCCCCATGACCGCTTCGCTTTGTTCACCCTCATTTTCAGTCCGTCCGATATGACCTCCCCTCTGTTGAAGGCACTCCAGCCCATGGAGGACTCATGATTCTGCTCCATGATATTCTCCATTATCACCCACTCCCCTTAAACAGTTCCTTCCAAGCTGCCGCCGTCCGTCTTTCCCTTTCTGGATAAACGTTCTCTCTTTGTACGGTGTACATTCCATCGTCCACACCAATGGCACGAAATGATCTCCTTCATCTTCTTGATCAGCTTCCACCCCCCTATTTGCTGGTTGGGGACTTCAATGCCCACCACCCGCTTTGGGGATCTCCGCATCCTTGTCCACGTGGCTCACTATTGCTAGACGTCTTCCACCAAGCGGATCTAGTCTGCCTCAACACTGGGGTCCCCACATTTTTGTCTGCCTCCACGACAAATTTATCTCATTTGGACCTTGTGGTCGGTACTGTTCCGCTAGCTCGGCGCTTCGAATGGTTCGCCCTTGATGATACACACTCGAGTGACCACTTTCCATGTGTTCTTAGACTGCAGCCTCAACTGCCATATATGCGCTCGCGACGCTGGAAGTTTGCCCAAGCCGATTGGACACTTTTTTCGTCTCTAGCGACATTCGATGACCGTCGCTTTCCCAGCGTCGACGATGAGGTCACACATGTTACTGACGTTATTCTCACAGCTGCGGAACGTTCAATACCACGCACCTCCGAATTGCCCCGGCGCCCCCCCCAGTTCCTTGGTGGAACGAGGCATGCCGTTACGCAATACGTGGGCGGCGACGTGCTCTTCGCATTTTCCGTCACCATCCAACTTTGGCCAACTGTATCCGATATAAGCAGCTCCGTGCGCGATGCCGTCGCGTCATCCGCGATAGCAAGAAGGCAAGCTGGAAATTCTTTATTAGCTCATTTAACACCTTCACTCCCCCCTCGCAAGTTTGGAGTCGGCTTCGACGGTTCTCAGGCGCGCCTAGTTTCTCCCTGGTCTCTGGGCTCACTGTCGCGCATGATACCTTAGTGGACCCCGTCGCAATTTCTAACTCATTGGGTCAGCACTTTGCTGAGATTTCGAGTTCTTCAAATTACCCGCCAGCGTTTCTCCCGAAGAAACGTGCAGCGGAAGTGCGACAGCTTGCTTTCTCCTCTCAAAATCACGAAAGCTACAATACTGTTTTCTCCATGCGGGAACTCCAACATGCCCTCTCTTCTTCTCGCTCCTCCGCCCCAGGACCGGATGGTATCCGTGTCCAAATGTTGCTGCATTTATCAACCCATAGTCTGCGTTACCTCCTTCGCCTTTATAATCGAATTTGGACCGACAGTACCTTTCCCAGGCGATGGCGGGAAGCTATTGTCGTTCCCGTTCCGAAACCTGGAAAGGACAAACATCTCCCCTCTAGTTATCGCCCCATTTCTCTCACGAGTAGTGTCTGTAAGGTTTTGGAGCGTATGGTGAATTACCGTTTAGCTTGGTGGCTGGAATCCCGCCGTCTTTTAACACCAGCCCAATGCGGATTCCGAAAGCATCGTTCTGCAGTTGACCATCTTGTTGCTCTCTCCACTTATATCATGAACAATTTTCTCCGGAAACGCCAAACGGTAGCAATATTTTTTGATCTGGAGAGAGCATACGATACCTGTTGGAGGACAGGCATCCTCCGCACACTGTTCTCTTGGGGCTTTCGGGGCCGGCTGCCCCTTTTTCTTCGCGAATTTATGGCAGAGCGCACATTTAGGGTGCGGGTGAACACTACTCTCTCCCGTACTTTCTCCCAAGAAAACGGGGTACCCCAGGGCTCCGTGCTGAGTGTTGTACTGTTTGCCATCGCCATTAATTCAATTATGGATTGTCTCCTTCCTGATGTCTCGGGCTCCCTCTTTGTGGACGATTTTGCGATCTACTACAGCTCTCAACGGACCAGCCTTCTTGAAAGACGTCTTCAAGGATGTCTCGATCGCCTACACTCGTGTAGCATCGAAACCGGCTTCCGTTTCTCACCCAGTAAGACCGTTTGTGTTAATTTTTGGCGACGTAAGAAGTTTCTTCCGCCCTCCTTACATCTAGGTCCTGTCAATCTTCCGTTTTCCGACGTCGCTAAATTCTTGGGTCTTATGTTTGACAGAAAACTGTGCTGGTCCTCCCACGTTTCCTATCTTTCGGCTCGCTGTCTGCGATCCCTCAACACCCTCCGTGTCCTGAATGGTACCTCCTGGGGAGCGGACCGAGTGGTCCTTCTCCGCCTCTATCGCGCCTTAGTGCGCTCGAAATTGGATTATGGAAGCATAGTCTACTCCTCTGCTCGGCCGTCTATTCTTCGGCGTCTCGACTCTATCCACCACCGTGGATTACGTTTAGTGTCTGGAGCTTTTTACACCAGCCCTGTGGAAAGCCTTTATGCTGAGACTGCTGAACCTCCGCTGTCCAATCGGCGGGCAGTCCTTCTGAGTCGTTATGCTTGCCATCTGTCTTCCATGCCTGCTAATCCAGCCCATGACCTTTTTTTCGACGCCTCCTTTGATGTAGGGTATGCAGGCCGCTCCTCCTCCATACTACCCCCGGGAGTCCGCTTCCGTCAACTGCTCCATTCTCTTTCCTTCCGCTTTCCTAAAACCTTCTTGACAACTTGGGGTACAGCACCGCCTTGGCTCCGTCCCCGGATCGACTTGCTCCGAGACCTATGTCAATTTCCCAAGGATGGTACCCCTACACTTGTTTACCGTCGGGCATTTGCTGCTCTATGTGCACAAATGACGGACGCCACATTTATTTACACCTCACGGCTCGAAAACATCGTTAGGTGTAGGGAGTGCCTATATTGTTGGCGACACCCCAAATCACTTTCGGCTTCCCGACCAGTGTTCGGTTTATACTGCGGAGCTTTACGCTGTTCTCCAGGCTGCCCACTACATCCGCCGCCATCAGCGGATACAGTACGTAATCTGCTCAGATTCTCTCAGCTCTCTCCTAAGTCTCCAAGCTCTTTACCCTGTGCACCCTCTGGTCCACCGGATTCAGGACTGTCTGCGCTTGCTCAACCTGGGGGGCTTCTCGGTGGCGTTCCTCTGGCTCCCGGGACACGCTGGTATCTGTGGGAATGAGGGGGCCGATATAGCGGCCAAGGCTGCAGTCTCTCTTCCTCGGCCAGCTATTCAGTCGCTTCCCATTACCGATCTACGGAGCGGTTTATGTCGCCAAGTTGCTCATTTATGGCATGTGCATTGGTCAACACTTCCCCATAATAAATTGCGGGAAGTGAAAGCCCTTCCTTGCGCTTGGACCTCTTCCTCCCGAACGCGTCATCGGGAGGAGGTAATTTTAGCTAGACTCCGGATAGGGCACTGTCTTTTTAGCCATCGACATCTTTTAAGCGGTGATTCTCCCCCACTCTGTCCCCACTGCTCTCAGCTGTGGACAGTCAGACGCCTTTTAATTGAATGCCCCTATTTTAATCCGTTACGCTCCCGTCTACAGCTATCGCCTGATCTATCGTCGATTTTAGCAGATGACACGCGCTCAGCCGACCGCGTTCTCCAGTTTATTAGTGACAGTGAAATGACGTCAGTCATTTGAAATTTTCTTTTTTGGGGACAACAAACCCCTTTCTATAGTGGATTTTTAAGCATTCCTTTTGCCTTTAGTTTCTCAAATTTTATGACTTTGTTCCCATTGCTGCTGGTTTTAAATTTCGTTTTTTTCCTGTTTCCTACGTCACGGGCTGGGCGCTAATGACCATAGAAGTTTTGCGCCCTAAAACCACAAACAAAAAAAAAAAGGCTACTCTTACAACGTAAATCGTGACCAAAACAGACACCACCCGTATGACAACCGTTGGCAGAGTAGTAATAATTACAGGGAGAGATCACCTCTCTGCAGTAATGACTATCACAGAGACAATCAGAGAAACAGACAATATGGGAACCAAAATAATTATTATCAAGGGAGAAAGAATAACTTTAGATGCAACGGTCCAGCGCGCAGTTACGATTCAGGGAGAAATTCTCCACCACGTGACCGACAAGAAAGAAACTATGTAAACTACCGATAAAACGACAGACCTGAATTCCATCAGAACCGGCGAGCTTCAAACAGGGCAGGGCCTTCTCGTCAAGGTGAATTTGTAGAAGTTAGGTCTCCTAATCCCAATAACGACGCACGCCAACAAAGAGATAGCAGACAATGACTCGCACCACAGGCAGCCATGTGCGCCGGATGGCTCAGAGAAAAATAACATAGACGCTAACCTTGAGAAAAATTTGAGCATTCTTTACCGATGTACCATATACCACATGATAATTTCGTTGAAGCTGGACCTCTGTGTACTAGGAAGAGTAAAGGTTTACACCACATTTCACATGTAAAACCGTTTATTGAAAGATAATCTGCTTTTTAACTTTGTCTTTGCCATATAACTTTTCACTTTACATTAGTAACATGGTTTGTCAGACTTAGAATCTGTTGATATGCAACAATGTTTGAAGTTAAATATCCAGTCAAGAACCAAGAGAACTTATTTAAACAGAAATTACGAATGCATTGTTATTGTGAACAGACAACACAGTGTTATTGTGTGTGTGTACATTCTTGCTTGTTAGTTGCACGATTATGTAATGACTATAAGGCTCACATACTTAGAACATTTACCAGTACTGCTAATGAGATTTTAATGCACATTTTGATTTACTTGAAAATACATTCTGGATTTAAAGTACTTTCTGTGAGGTACCAGATGACACAGTGGTTAGTCTGTGACAGCTACACGATTTTATCACGACGCTACTAATGAGTGACAATTAAAATTTTGTTTTTGCGGTGTATCTGTTTTATATCTGCACAGGTTTTCTGAATTCTTCCGGAAAGCAAAACATGTTTTAGTAGTAACTTTTGTCGTATAGCTACAAGGAGACAGCCTTTTCTGTAGCACAACAATACATTACATTATAGTACTTTCTTCATCACGGCAATAAGAATAATAACTACGATATCTATACGCAAAGCATCTCACTTTTGTTTGATGAGGTCAGTACATTGACTTCAGACCCCCTGCGGGTCCGGGGTAAGAATAGGCCCGAGGTATTCCTGCCTGTCGTAAGAGGCGACTAAAAGGAGTTTCAACCGTTTCGGCCTTCTATGTGTTGGTCCCCCTTGGGGTTTGACCTCCATTTTTCAAAATTCTACAGAAGTACGAGCCTTTTGGGGAAGGACACCTTACATGGTGTACCACTGGTCCTAAGTGCACTAAGACCTTGGCACTCAGCATTGCACCGGCGTTGTCACCATACCCATTATTCCTCAAATTGGGCCTAAACGCCTGATGGGTTGTCCAAGTTACGCCCATAGTGCATCTCCATCTGCACCAGCGATCATGATGGACTTTCCATGGCACCAGAAATCCAGCACGGTAGCCAGCCCGTTGTGGTGGGGTCGTCATGTACCCTCTAGGTTGTAGCCCCCTGACAACACAGGGATCGTACTGCCGATACCTGAGCTGCACCCTCCCCACGTTGGCCAAGGAGTAGATGCCCGTCTCCTTGGGGCATCAGGACTCCCGGCAATGGTCATCCTGCCAGGTGGCCCTTGCTGCGGCTGGGTGGCGCCCGTGGGGAGAGCCCCTGGTCGGAGTGGGTGGTATCGGGGCGGACGTTTCGCACATGAAACGTCAACACGTATCAGGTCGCTCTGCGGCCGAGTCTTCCAAAAGAAAAGGTACCGTTTCTAGTTCTGGTTCTCCTGCCCTTTCCCCCTTGGCCACTCCATGGGAGGAGGGACAGGCCCGCCGGCTTGGGGCGAAGTACTTCCCCCGCTATTTGGTCTGTTCTCGAACAGATGGGGGGACGTTCGCCACCTCCAAGCCCATGTTCTTTGTTCAGCACATTGAGGACGTCTTCGGTGAAATCGAGGCTCTCAGCAAGATGCGATCAGGGTCCGTTCTTATCAAGACCACCTCTGCCACACAGTCGGCGGCACTCCAGGCGTGCGACCGCCTAGGGGACATCCCAGTCTCCATTGTCCCACATCTGGCACTAAATAGGACGCAGGGGGTTATTTTTCATCGTGACCTCCTGCTACAATCTGATGAGGAGCTCAGGGCCAACCTGGAGCGCCGCGGCGTGCATTTCGTCCGGCGAGTCCAGCGCGGCCCCAAAGACCGTCGCATCGACACCGGGGCCTTTATCCTCGCCTTCGAGGGGGACGTTCTCCCGGAGAAGGTAAAGGTGATGTGCTACCGGTGCGACGTGCGACCTTACGTCCCGCCTCCTATGCGCTGTTTTAGGTGTTTGCGCTTTGGGCACATGTCGTCCCGGTGTGAGGCTGAGCCCCTTTGTGGCGACTGTGGACGTCCTCTTCATGAGGAACATACTTGCACCCCACCACCTCGGTGCCCTAATTGTCCTGGCGTCCACTCGCCTAGGTCCCCAGACTGCCCCGCCTATCAGAAGGAGAAAAAGATACAAGAAATCAAAACTTTGGATCGGCTCTCTTATTCTGAGGCCAGGAAGAAGTATGACCGCCTTCATCCCGTGTCACTGGCCACTTCGTTTGCCTCAGTTGTGTCCACTCCTTCCGCTGTATCCTCACCTCTATCCTGTCCCCCCTCCGCCTCCTCTGCCCATCAGGGGGCTCTGCCTCCGCCTCCCAAATCCCTCCCTTCCAACTCCTCCTCCCCCGCGGCCCCCACCCCCCCTGCCCCAGGGGCCACCCTTCCTCCTCCTCCTCCTCCTCCCCCCACGCCACCTGAGAAGCGATCCTCTTCTCAGGCGTCCAACGGGGAAATGTTCCGGACCCCAGCTTCCGAGGTCCGGAGTTCCAAAACGGACCCCGCGCGTGAGGACCTTCTTCGGGTCCAGCCCACCATCCCTGTGCCTCCTCGGCCTTCCAAGAAGGCCTCCAAGAAGAAGTCTCTATCCCCCTCTCCACCCCGGCGCGTTTCATCTGACGCTTCATCCGTGAGTCGCCGCTCCCGGCCGTCCTCACTTTCGCCGGGACGCTCTGCTGCCAGGCGTTCCGCCGGCCTTTTGTCGGCAAATGATGCGGCCCCTCCGACACAATCAGGGACAGCGGCCGCAGCTGGCGACGAGTCGATGGAACCGGATCCGCCTGCCGTCAGTTGTAGCGTTGTTGCCTCGCAACCTGGCCCTCCGCGGCCATCGAGGTGACCAGCTCTTCCCCGTCTCGTTCCCCCAACCTTTTGACTAGCAATGGCGTTGTTTCATTGGAACATAAGAGGTATTCGATCTAATCGGGAGGAATTACAACTGCTCCTCCGCCTGCACTGTCCGCTCGTCCTTGGTCTCCAGGAAACCAAGTTGCGCCCGACTGACCGTATTGGCTTTTCCCACTATACCTCGGAGCGGTATGACCTCGCCCCTGTGGACGGTATCCCAGCTCATGGTGGGGTCATGTTGCTCGTTCGGGACGATGTCTATTACCATCCCATCCCATTGACCACCCCACTCCAAGCAATAGCTATCCACATTACTCTTTCTGCTTTTACTTTTTCAGTTTGCACCGTCTACACTCCACCGTCATCTGCTGTTAGTCGGGCTGACATGATGCACCTGATCGATCAGCTTCCCCCGCCGTTCTTATTGTTTGGCGACTTCAATGCCCATCATCCCCTTTGGGGCTCTCCTGCATCCTGTCAAAGAGGCTCACTCTTGGCGGATGTCTTCAACCATCTCAATCTTGTCTGCCTCAATACCGGCGCCCCGACTTTCCTCTCGGACTCTACTCATACCTACTCCCACTTGGACCTCTCGATTTGTTCTACCACTCTTGCCCGTCGGTTCGAGTGGTATGTCCTTTCTGACACCTATTCGAGCGACCACTTCCCCTGTGTCGTTCGTCTCCTGCACCCCACCCCATCCCCACGTCCTTCGCGCTGGAACATACTGAAAGCTGACTGGGGACTTTACTCCTCCCTGGCGACCTTTCCGGACCACGATTTTCCCAGTTGTGACAGTCAGGTCGAATACCTCACGGCTGTTATTATCCATGCTGCCGAACGTTCCATACCTCGTACTACTTCTTCTTCACGTCGCGTTTCCGTCCCCTGGTGGAACGAGGCTTGTAGGGACGCTATCCGTGCTCGACGACGTGCTTTACGCACCTTTCGCCGCCATCCTACGTTGGCGAATTGTATTGAATACGAACGACTCCGAGCGCAATGCCGTAGAGTCATCAACGACAGCAAAAAAAGCTTTATGGGCCTCTTTCACGAGCTCCTTTACCAGTTTTACTCCCTCTTCCGTTGTTTGGGGTAGCCTGCGCCGGCTGTCGGGCATTAAGGCCCACTCCTCAGTACCTGGCCTGACCTCAGGTAATGAGGTCCTTGTTGATCCTGTGGCTGTCTCCAACGCCTTTGGCCGCTTTTTCGCGGAGGTTTTAAGCTCCGCCCATTACCATCCTGCCTTCCTTCCCAGGAAAGAGGCAGACGAGGCTCGGCGACCTTCCTTCCACTCGCTGAATCTGGAAACTTACAATGCCCCCTTTACTATGCGGGAACTCGAACGTGCGCTTGCATTGTCCCGGTCCTCTGCTCCGGGGCCAGATGCCATTCACGTTCAGATGCTGGCACACCTTTCTCCGGCGGGCAAAAGCTTCCTTCTTCGTACCTACAATCGCGTCTGGACCGAAGGTCAGGTCCCCATGCGTTGGCGTGACGCCGTTGTTGTTCCTATACCCAAACCCGGGAAGGATAGACACCTTCCTTCTAGTTACCGCCCCATTTCTCTTACAAGCTGTGTCTGTAAGGTGATGGAGCGCATGGTTAATGCTCGGTTAGTTTGGATTCTTGAATCTCGACGACTACTTACTAATGTCCAATGCGGCTTTCGTCGCCGCCGCTCCGCTGTTGACCACCTTGTGACCTTGTCGACATTCATCATGAACAACTTTTTGTGAAGGCGCCAAACGGTAGCCGTGTTCTTCGACTTGGAGAAGGCTTATGATACCTGTTGGAGAGGAGGTATCCTCCGCACTATGCACAAGTGGGGCCTACGCAGTCGTCTGCCCCTTTTTATTGATTCCTTTTTAACGGATCGAAAGTTTAGGGTACGTGTGGGTTCCGTATTGTCCGACGTCTTCCTCCAGGAGAACGGAGTGCCTCAGGGCTCCGTCTTGATCGTAGCCCTTTTTGCCATCGCGATCAATCCAATTATGGATTGCATTCCACCTAATGTCTCAGGCTCTCTCTTTGTCGATGACTTCGCGATCTACTGCAGTGCCCAGAGAACATGCCTCCTGGAGCGCTGCCTCCAGCGTTGTCTAGACAGCCTCTACTCATGGAGCGTGGCAAATGGCTTCCGGTTCTCTGAAGAGAAGACGGTTTGTATCAACTTTTGGCGATATAAAGCGTTCCTTCCGCCATCCTTACATCTCGGTCCCGTTGTTCTCCCATTCGTGGACACAACTGAGTTTCTAGGGCTCACGTTGGACCGGAAACTGTGTTGGTCTCCACATGTCTCTTATTTGGCGGCCCGTTGTACACGTTCCCTTAATGTCCTCAGAGTTCTTAGCGGTTCATCTTGGGGAGCGGATCGCACTGTCCTGCTTCGCTTGTATCGGTCCATAGTCCGATCGAAGCTGGATTATGGGAGCTTCGTCTACTCGTCCGCTCGGCCATCCCTCTTACGCCGGCTCAACTCCATCCATCATCGGGGGATACGTCTTGCGACCGGAGCCTTCTACACTAGTCCTGTCGAGAGTCTTTATGCTGAAGCTGCCGAGTTACCATTGACCTACCGGCGCGACATACTGCTGTGTCGGTATGCCTGCCGGCTGTTGTCTATGCCCGAACACCCCTCTTACAAGTCCTTCTTCGCCGATTCTCTCGACCGTCAGTACGGGTTGTATGTGTCTGCCCTACTGCCCCCCGGAGTCCGCTTCCGTCGCCTGCTTCGACAATTGGATTTTGCTCTCCCTACCACCTTCAGAGAGGGTGAGAGCCCGACACCACCTTGGCTCCAGGCTCCGGTTCGTATTTATCTCGACCTCAGCTCACTCCCGAAGGAGGGTACTCCGGCTGCAGTGTATTGCTCACGGTTTGTCGAACTTCGTGCTCGACTTGCTGGTCACACCTTTATTTACACCGATGGCTCCAAAACTGACGATGGTGTCGGCTGTGCCTTTGTCGTCGGGACCGCCACCTTTAAATACCGGCTCCTTGACCAATGTTCCAGCTTTACGGCCGAGCTTTTTGCTCTCCATCAGGCCATTCAGTATGCCCGCCGCCACCGCCATTCATCGTATGTACTCTGCACTGACTCACTCAGTGCTCTTCAGAGCCTTGGGGCTCCCTATCCGGTCCATCCCTTGATTCAACGAATACAGCAGTCCCTCCATTCTTTCGCTGATAATGGCGGTTCTGTCAGCTTTCTGTGGGTCCCCGGACATGTAGGAGTGCCTGGGAATGAGGCTGCGGATGCTGCAGCCAAGGCTGCAGTCCTCCAGCCTCGGCCAGCCTCCCATTGTGTCCCATCATCTGACGTTTGTGGGGATGTATGTAAGAGGCTTGTGTCCTTGTGGTGGGATGCTTGGTCATCCCTCCAAGGAAACAAGCTCCAGGCAGTAAAACCGCTCCCAACTGCTTGGACAACTTCCTCCCGACCATCTCGGCGCGAGGAGGTCCTTCTGACCAGGTTGCGGATTGGGCATTGCCGGTTTAGCCACCGCTACCTGCTCTCTGGTGACCCAGCCCCGCAGTGCCCTTGTGGTCAGGCATTAACGGTGCGCCATGTTTTATTGTCGTGTCCCCATTTTAGTCAATTTCGTGTTGTCCTGTCCCTGCCATCTACCTTACCGGATGTTTTAGCTGATGACGCTCGAGCAGCTGCTCGTCTTCTGCGTTTTATAACTTTAACTGGCTTGACCAAAGACATTTAACCTTTTTACTTATTTCATCTGCATCTTTGTCAGGTCCTTTTGATGTCCCCCCATCCCCTTGAGTTTTAGCAGGTTCCTTGTGCTCTAACACCAGTGACTGGGCGCTAATGACCTCAGCAGTTGAGCGCCCTTAAACCCCACCAAAAAAAAAAAAAAAAAAAAAAAAAAAAAATTGACTTCAGCAGAACTTTGCTTACAGAGGACGATAACTACGACACTTCAACAGAATTATCTTACAGCAAGACGCACATTTAGCGCTACAGGACACGCATTTCAGTGATTAATTATGTACTTAAAACATTTATTTTTAAAGATTTTTGAATTACGAAGAAAATTTTCCGTGATACATTTCATTCCATTTCTGTAATCTGTAACAGCTGAGGGTATAATTACATTAATCCTCAGGGGGGTACACGTTTACTTTGTGTACCATGTGTTTGGCAAGCACAAGGAGCCCTAGCTAACATGGTATTTGCTTATACAACTTTACACATCGGTACCATATTTCCCTAACACACAAATTACACAGCTATCAGATCATTTAACTGAAAGATAAACATTTTTTTTACTACATCAGTGACACATGTTTACGCAATTACACAGTTGGGTAGCATCACACTTATGAAATTGTATTTTGTCTGTACTTTGTGAACTGTTCATATTTTTTTGGAACCATTGTGATACTATGAGAGCTTTGAATGATGTATTTGGTAAGGGAGCATGATTTGTAAAGTACGTTTGAGGTAGATGACACTACTGAAATGAGCAGAGAATTTTTTTTAGGTTTTGACATTATTGCAGAAAGCTACGCCTTTTTTGAGATTTGGCTGAGGTTTTATGGTGTTATGACGACGATGTATATATATGAGGAATTTGATTATGCTACATATTTATTATAATGAAATATTGAAGAAATGTCGACGAATATGTATATGTGTATTAAGGTAAGGAATAATGAGTAGTGGTTAGGGACTCTGACTTGTGAAAAAGTATGTTGGAAACCTAGAATCATACTTTAAGAGTTATGAAATGTGTCTAAATGCATGAATGTATCACAACGCCGACGAATATTTTTTGGACACTGTTATATTTATAGGATTTTGTTTCAACAGATGTGCAACGCAAATTCTCGAACCCTGAAATTTTTATGAGACTGTCACAGTAGTGCAAACTGGTGTCGTAAATATTTCGGTAAGAAAGCCAAGTGACCTTGACGTAATGTGTCTTGAGCGGCCAGCTGTGTCAGACGCCTGGAGAAAAAGCCATTAGTGTTTGCCTTTTCAGAGGTACAGGTGAAAAAAAGAGGCCATATCCTCGCTATTGACATTCCTTTGTAGAAAGCGTCGCAAACACATCACACATGATTATACGGTGGAGCTCTTAATTTATGATATTTACTAAAATGCCTAATGAAATGATGGGAAACATTTAACGGCTATTGTCTTGCTAGTTGAGAGAAATGCCATATGGCTTGCTTTATGTATTTATTTACTCATTTTGTTTAATATTTAGTTTCTAGCTGCACTGTAGCATTGGTTAAAATAAAATTTAATAGATGTACTAATATAAATATTTTATGCCTACAGATCCAGTAAATAATTTTATGATTTATTGAAAAAACGAAGGAGCATAAAAAGACAATTTCACTTCACAGTAATTGCATACGGAATTTTCTTTTCAAATACTTGGTAATTTTTTTGGTAGAATAACTTCTTGTGGTGCACCACTTTAATTACATAGACATTAAGATGTGAATATACATTTCCCTTGTCTGCATTGTTGTCTTTAGTGTAATATGTTTTCTGCTTGAGCTATGTCATGTCCAGATATAAGTTACTGCATTTGCTGCTGCTGTTTGCCAGGCATAGTGCTACTAAATTTCACTTTGTATTACTCTGTTAAGCTAGTTTTAATACTGATTTATTTTTCTTGTTGCTGCACATTGGCTCATATTAGTTGTAATGTATCATTGCTTGGTAATTTAGATTTACTGCAGCTTGCTTTGACAATTTCCATTTTTTTCATTGCTGTTTGTATTAATTGTTTTATGCTGCTGCATTGCCTCGTCCCTTAGTTTAGCATCTGAGCTCAGTAGATTTAAGTTAGCTTAAGAGGGGGTAGACTATATAAGAGAATGAGTAGCGATGAATTGGAAGAAATGCATTGAGAAGTTTACAAAAAAGTACAGAAAAATGGTATAGATAGGACTTTTTGGGAATAAGGATGAACGAAGGGAGATCTCCAAGAAAAAAAGGTTTTGTTTGCAAAATACTGCAGTACCAAATGTTACACTGAAAACAAACCCTGTCCTTTCAACCTGTGTTATTCTGCTATGTGTTTGTTTACTCTTGTATATTTGTGTTTTTCCTGTCTTTATGTGTTTAGCTAATAAGAGTTAAGTTGCAGAATTTTTCTGATAATATGTTATTTTCTTTGTAAAGATGTTTAGACATTATTTATTCTGTTCTGTTTTAATGCTCATGTGTGAAGGTGTTTCGAAAGTTATTCTGATCTTTTATGTATGTACTCATGTCATAATTCCTGTAACACTGATGTATATGTTATTTCGATTCTTTTGTAAAGCCTGTCCTACAAATGTTATCTGTATGGTTATGTTCTTTAATGATATATTTTGTACCTTTGTAATTGTATTCTTATGTTATAATATTGTAATTGACACCAGTTCATCATCTTATTAACTTGTAAGTTCCATTTCACTGCACACGTTTCTGTTGGTCATAGTATATGGACAATATGTGGGAAGTAGCGACTGTTAGTGTTTGCACGTGTGTTAATAATTCAGCAAGGGACTGGATAACAGCATTGCTAGTTCTAAGGACAGTTCCAAAAACTTTGTGAGTGCACAAGTGGTGGTTTATGGACTTGCTATATTCTCCGCAAGACTCTTCGATGGTGATTGTGCACCTACACAGTCGCAACAGATGGCTGCTGGCCGTCTCTACAAGGACTGAAGTGGGTCTGAACCTTCCATGGCCCACCAATACCATTATTTCTACAAGGACTGCAGTGAGTCTGCACCTCTGGTGGCCCACCAATTCCACCATTTCTACCAGGACTACAGTGGGTCTACTCTGTGATGACCTACCTACCAATATTCTTCAAAACTTCGAATGACTCTGCTGTGGGTTTGCTCTGTGGTGTACCATTGCCTGTCTGCATGTCAAGAGTCAGCACTGTCTTTCCGTTGGAAGGACAACACTACTTCTTCAAGACTGCATGGAAATCCACTACTTCCGTGTGCATTTTCTTTTACTGCTCAGACTTTGAGAAAAACACTGCAATTTTACTGTGATGAACGATCAGGACTGTCTTTATGGACTGTGAGAAAATTTTAGCTTTTGACCAACATTGTATCAATAAGTGTGTGCATTTAAATTATTTGTAATTGTAATTGTGAAAAAATTTTAACACACATGTATTGGCCAGTGCCCAAAAGAATCTGTAAAATTTTTTGTGGTGAGCATGGGGGCTATGTAAGTAGGCTGTTTAGGTTCTTATATTGGTAACGCCACCTACCGCTCTGTATTAAAATCACTGGCTGTGCTGTGTGCAGTCTGTAGCTAGTTTGCATTGTTGTCTGCCATTGTAGTGTTGGGCAGCTGGATGTGAACAGCGCGTAGCGTTGCGCATTTGGAGGTGAGCCGCCGCCAGCAGTGGTGGATGTGGGGAGAGAGATGGCGGAGTTTTGAATTTTGAGAGACTGGATGTCATGAACTGCTATATATATTATGACTATTAAGGTAAATACATTGTTTGTTCTCTATTAAAATTTTTCATTTGCTGACTATCCCTATCAGTAGTTAGTGCCTTCCGTAGTTTGAATCTTTTATTTAGCTGGCAGTAGTGGCGCTCGCTGTATTGCAGTAGTTCGAGTAACCAAGATTTTTGTGAGGTAAGCGATTTGTGAAACGTATAGGTTAATGTTAGTCAGGGCCATTTTTTGTAGGGATTTTTGAAAGTCAGATTGCGTTGCGCTAAAAATATTGTGTGTCAGTTTAAGCACAGTCATGTATAAATTGTTCTAAGGGGACGTTCCAGTGTGATCCTAGCGGTCAGCTGGCGACGTGGGTGTCCGTCCCTTATCGTAGGGCCTTCCTCCTTAACACGGTTCTGCTCTCGGCTTCTGCTTTCGTTTCTCCCCTCGGAACTGCGTCTGTTTCACCGTAGGAAGGTATGACATGCATTTAGGCATTCTTGTGTTAGTCTGTGGTATTCCATTTGCTTACTCGTGACTCGTATTACTTTAGTTAATTTAATGTCACTATTTATTGGGAGCTATGTGACATACTACTGGATTTGCTTATCATGTCAGGGTTTTCATGGAAGGTGTTGGATTTGCCTGACACCTTACATACTGGATTCTTTATTTCTCTTAAATCGAGTCCTGTTTCTTCTTCTATCACGACAGACAAATCTTCCTTCTCATAGAGGCCTCCACTATACTATTCCCACCTACCCGCTCTCTCCTCGGCATTTAATAGTGGAATTCCCGTTGCACTCTTGCTTTTAATTTCACCGAAGGTCAGTTCTTCCGACAATTATTTATTTTTGATTTCTTCACATTTTCCATGCAGCCATTTCGTCCTAGCTTTCCTGCACTTCCTATTTATTTAATTCCTCAGCGACTTTTATTTCTGTATTTCAGGATTTCCCTGAAAATTATTGAACATTCTTCTTTCTTCGAGCAACTGAAGTATTTCCTCTGTTACCCATGGTTTCTTCACAGTTACCATCTTTGCAGCTGTGTTTTTCTTTCCAACTTCTGTGATGGCTGTTTCTAGAGACATCCATTGCTCTTAAACTGTACTGCCTACTTAGGTATTCCTTATTGCTGTATCTACAGCCTTAGAGAAGTTCAAGCGTGTCTCGTCCTTTCTTAGTACCTCAGTATCCTTTTACTTTACATACTGTTTCTTGCTGACTAATTTCCTAAACTTGAATCTACTCTTCATCACTACTAAATTGCAATCTGTGTCTGTATCTGCCCCCGGGTATGCCTTACTATTCAGTATCTGATTTCGAAATCTCTGCCTGTCCGTGATGTAATCTAACTGAAATCTTCCCGTGTCACCCGGGCATTTCCAGACATACCTCCTCTTCTTGTGATCTTGAACAGAGTAGTCACTGTTACTGGCTTAAAACTATTACAGAACTCCTCTCTCATTGCTTGCTGCAAGCCCATATTCGCCTGTAACCTCTTCCTCCTCTCCTTCCCCTATAACTACATTCCAGCCTCCCATTTCGTTTCATCTACTTTTACGTAATGTATTACCTTTCCAATATCCTCACATACTTTATTTTTCTCTTTATCTTCAGCCTGCGATGTCGGCATCTACATTTGAAGTACCGTTTTTGTGTTGGTTTGCTTTCGATTGTCCTCAGAACAACCCTATCACTGAACTGTCGACAGTAACTGACTCTCTGCCCTACCTTCCTATTCATGACGAATCCTTCTCCCGTTATACCATTTTCTGCTGCTGTTGATATTACCCTTACTTATCCGACCATAAATCTTCTTTCTATTTCAGTTCACTGACTCCTTCTATTCCTAGATCTAACCATTTAATTTCCATTTAAGATTTTATAGTTTCCCTACCACGTTCAACCTTTTGACATTCCGTGCCCCGTCTGGTAGAATGTTACCCTTTCGTCGATTATTCAGTCTTTTTCTCATGCTCACCCCCTCTCATCAGACTCTTCAGGGAGATCCGAATGTTGACTATCCCTGGAATACTTTGCAAACGAAGAGACCATCATGGCACTTTTTCAATTAAAGGCTACATGTCTTGTGGATATACGTTGTGTGTCTTTAATGCAGTGGTTTACATTGTCTTCTGCATCCTCATGTCTTTGGTCATTGTCGATTCTTATGCCATTAAGGTCAGTTTCTCACTCCAGGGAGAAGAGAGGGTCCTGAATCTCTGTCTGCTCCTTTGCCCTTTTTGACAATGCCATTGGCAGAATGAGGATGACTTCGTATGCTGGAAGGAGACTGCTTACACTACGCTTGTCCGACCTCTTTTAGAATACTGCTGCGTGGTATGGGATCCAGATAGGGCTCACAGAGTACATCGAAAAAGTTCAAAGAAGGGCAGCACGTTTTGTATTATCGCGAAACATGGGAGGGAGTGTCACAGAAATGATACAGGATTTGAGCTGGACATCATTAAAAGAAAGGCGTATTTCATTGCGACGGAATCTTCTCACGCAATTCCAATCAACAAATTTCTTTTCCGAATACGAAAACATTTTGTTGACACCTTCCTACAAAGGGAGAAACGATCATCACGATAAAATAAGGGAAATCAGAGCTAGTACGGAAAGATTTAGGTGTTCGTTCTTTCCGCGCGCTATACGAGATTGGAATAATAGGTAATTGTGAAGGTGGTTCTATGAACCCTCTGCCAGGCATTTAAATGTGATTTGCGGAGTTCCCATGTAGATGTAGATGTAGATCAAGTCTTCGAACGCCAATGCTGATTATTAATTATATTCCCTTCTGATGTCAAACAACACATCAATAATGTGATAATTACGTAGGAAAGCCTGCTGAACAGCCACCTCTAGCAGAGTAAAGTTTCCGACAGTGGGTCTAAATTTTTTGAATCCACACTGGGAGTGCTAAAGAGCTTCCTGATCTCTAATACCCAGACTACATGACGGTTAACCATTCATTACAGGGTCTTCCCTGCACAGCTCGTTAAGGCAAAGCTCCGGTAACTAATAGGGTATAATTAGCCCTTTCCTGGTTTGAGGAGGTGTATCAAAATCGCCTATCTCCAGGAATTCGTGAAGTGGCCTGTCTGCAGTATCAAATTAAAACATACAAGGATGCTCTATGACACTGCTGACAAATGTCGAAGTATGCTGTAATGGATCTGGTCATCACGTGTTGCAATGTCACGAGCCTCAGACATTGCGAATCCAGCTCCCACATGGAGAAACGGCAATTGTAAAACTCAAAAGCGTTGGATATGAGGTCTAGCTTGTCCATCTCCACATGGGTGCAGAACCCAGGATCCTGTCTGGCATTGGCTGTAGTCACTGTAAAATACTCTGCCGACGTTTGAGTGATGTCTCCGGATATTGTATGGTCCCCTGTCTTAGCACTGTTACTATTGATAATCAGTTGTATTTACCGTAAATCCTTCTGATGGCTTTCCCTACTTTTGCAGAAAAAATGGAATGCCTCATCCAGAAACGGTTTCCATGACCTATTATTGCGTTCTGGATTCGCACATCGAGCGCTGGTTCGCGGCACCAGGCGCTGTGAGGTTTGCAGCCTCTGGGCGGCACTTAAACCGTCGCAGAACTGCACGTCTGTCTCAGATTATTGAATGGCACTCATCAGTCCACGTAGGGGCAGACTAAGACAACATAAGGACCTCGGGACATAAGTGGCGTGGTGGGTCACCCATGTTATGTTGTCCACCCACATCTGGACATAGTTTTGGCGTTCTGAACAGCATCCAGTCAACTTTGCCGACCATCGACTGTGGATGTGTCTTTTCAGGCTAAGCTCTATCCAGAAGGTGAATGTGGAGTGAGAAGGATCACTGGAGTGAAGGTCATCACACTTCCCATAGGGACGAGACTGCGTGGGCTGGATAGTGCGAGGCTAGTTCCATCCAGTAGCAGCACAGAAATAAGTGGAAGTGCGTGTATGAAGGATGTACAGCCCACAGTACACGATCTTCACGGAAGTTTCCCGGTGGGTGAAATAGTCATTGGGAGTTCTATAAGATCTGTTATCGCGTTCACTGGAGGTAAATACATTGAGCAAACACTGATTCTGTGACAGACATCAAATTCAACTGCAGATGCTTGCAGGTCAGTAGCCAGGATGAGAGCAGAGGAGCGATGTGCATTATTGACCAACACAGCGACTCCTCCCTTGGCCCTTACCCCATCCTTGTGTTGAAGGGTATAGCTTTTTAGTACAGATGCATCACATGTTTTCTGCAAAACAAAAGGACAGGGAGACCGTGTGCAAAGACCTTCAGTTCCTAGACACGTGTCATGCACCCATGAATGTTCCAATGTAATATGAGAGCCCTTTATCACGAGTGTAGCACTTTCAACCTGTGTCAGCTGGTGACGGGAGCCCGTGGTGGGTGAAGCTTGGTCTTGGGGTGAGATGAGTGCCCAAGGCCTTCATCTAGGTGCTTGGACTCTGATGAATCGTGAGAAACGTTAGAGTGACGTCAACATCGACATCGATAGATTCTTAATCCGTCGGCCGCCGGTTGTTAGTCTTAGCCCTTTTTTTTCAGCTTCAGGAGGCTTTGTAGCCACAGTTGCAAAGATGGTAGTGGCAATGGAGGACGGGGGAGGAGACTGAATCTTAAGTGGAGGGAGCTCTGCAACAGCGGCAACCATGGTCTTTCCTGATGTTCTAGGAGGGGGTATGTGCTTCAAACGAAATGCAGCAGCACAAATGGATTGGAAAACGCAGGCACTAGCGGTGACATGAGCAACCTTTGTTCGCGTAGCAGCAGCGGTCTTCTTAACTAGCTGTTTAAGAACAGAAGCGAAGGAAACAGGGAACCTGTGGGGGTGGGGGCAGGACATGACTTTATACATCTTTTGGCCTCAAGGTACGAGATGTGTTTCGTTCCTTTAAGTTCCTGTATATTCCGTTCAAGGGGAACCCGTGGTCCACGGGTAGCGACTTTGATTCATAATCAAAACGTCTTCGTTCCCGGGTTCGATCACCGCCACTGCCTAAATTTTGATAAATAATCAGCATTGGCGGCCGAAGACTTACGGCATAAGAAGTCACCCTCATTCTGTCAACGGCCTTGTCAAAGAGGGCGGAGGAGCGGATAGAGGTTCAGGGAACTCTCTTGTCCTAGGGGTGGGAAATTGCCCCTAAAGGCGGAAGAATCAGCAATGATCAACGACATGAGGATGCAGAAGGCAATGGAAACCACTGCATTAAAGACACGTAACGTGTATCTACAGGACATGTGACCTGTAATTGAAGTGTCACGATTATCTCTCCATTGGCAAAAGATCCCGGAATAGTCCCCCATTCGGATCTCCGGGAGGGGACTGCCAAGGGGGAGGTTACCATGAGAGAAAGATTGAATAATGTACGAAAGGATAACGTTCTACGAGTCGGGGCGTGGAATGTCAGAAGCTTGAACGTGGTAGGGAAACTAGAAAATCTGAAAAGGGAAATGCAAAGGCTCAATCTAGATATAGTAGGGGTCAGTGAAGTGAAGTGGAAGGAAGACAAGGATTTCTGGTCAGATGAGTATCGGGTAATATCAACAACAGCAGAAAATGGTATAACAGGTGTAGGATTCGTTATGAATAGGAAGGTAGGGCAGAGGGTGTGTTACTGTGAACAGTTCAGTGACCGGGTTGTTGTAATCAGAATCGACAGCAGACAAACACCGACAACGATAGTTCAGGTATACATGCCGACGTCGCAAGCTGAAGATGAACAGATAGAGAAAGTGTATGAGGATATTGAAAGGGTAATGCAGTATGTAAAGGGGGACGAAAATCTAGTAGTCATGGGCGACTGGAATACATTTGTAGGGGAAGGAGTAGAAGAAAAGGTTACAGGAGAATATGGGGTTGAGAGAAGGAATGAAAGAGGAGAAAGACTAATTGAGTTCTGTAACAAGTGTCAGCTAGTAATAGCGAATACCTTGTTCAAGAATCACAAGAGGAGGAGGTATACTTGGAAAAGGCCGGGAGATACGGGAAGATTTCAATTAGATTACATCATGGTCAGACAGAGATTCCGAAATCAGATACTGGATTGTAAGGCGTACCCAGGAGCAGATATAGACTCAGATCACAATATAGTAGTGATGAAGAGTAGGCTGAAGTTCAAGACATTAGTCAGGAAGAATCAATTCGCGAAGAAGTGGGATACGGAAGTATTAAGAAGTGACGAGATATGTTTGAAGTTCTCTAACGCTATAGATACAGCAATCGGGAATAGCGTAGTAGGCAGTACAGTAGAAGAGGAATGGACATCTCTAAAAAGGGCCATCACAGAAGTTGGGAAGGAAAACATAGGTACAAATTGGTAGCTGCGAAGAAACCATGGGTAACAGAAGAAATACTTCAGTTGATTGATGAAAGGAGGAAGTACAAACATGTTCCGGGAAAATCAGGAATACAGAAATACAAGTCGCTGAGGAATGAAATAAATAGGAAGTGCAGGGAAGCTAAGACGAAATGGCTGCAGGAAAGATGTTAAGACATCGAAAAAGATATTATTGTCGGAAGGACAGACTCAGCATATAGCAAAGTCAAAACAACCTTTGGTGACATTAAAAGCAACGGTGGTAACATTAAGAGTGCAACGGGAATTCCACTGTTAAATGCAGAGGAGAGAGCAGATAGGTGGAAAGAATACACTGAAAGCCTCTATGAGGGTGAATATTTGTCTGATTTGATAGAAGAAGAAACAGGAGTCGATTTAGAAGAGATAGGGGATCCAGTACTCGAATCGGAATTTAAAAGAGCTTTGGAGGACTTACGGACAAGTAAGGCAGAAGGGATAGATAACATTCCATCAGAATTTCTAAAATCATGGGGGAAAGTGGCAACAAAACGACTATTCACGTTGGTGTGTGAAATATATGAGTCTGGCGATATACCATCTGACTTTCGGAGAAGCATCATCCACACAATTCCGAAGACGGCAAGAGCTGACAAGTGCGAGAATTATCGCACAATCAGCTCAACAGCTCATGCATCGATGCTGCTTACAGGAATAATATACAGAAGAATGGAAAAGAAAATTGAGAATGCGCTAGGTGACGATCAGTTTGGCTTTAGGAAAAGTAAAGGGACGAGAGAGGCAATTCTGACGTTACGACTAATAATGGAAGCAAGGCTAAAGAAAAATCAAGACCCTTTCATAGGATTTGTCAACCTGGAAAAAGCGTTCGACAATATAAAATGGTGCTGCTGTTCGAGATTCTGAAAAAGTAGGGGTAAGCTATAGGGAGAGACGGGTCATATACAATATGTACAACAACCAAGAGGGAATAATAAGAGTGGACGATCAAGAACGAAGTGCTCGTATTAAGAAGGGTGTAAGACAAGGCTGTAGCCTTTCGCCCCTACTCTTCAATCTGTACATCGAGGAAGCAATGATGGAAATAAAAGAAAGGTTCAGGAGTGGAATTAAAGTACAAGGTGAAAGGATATCAATGATACGATTCGCTGATGACATTGCTATCCTGAGTGAAAGTGAAGAAGAATTAAATGATCTGCTGAACGGAATGAACAGTATAATGAGTACACAGTATGGTTTGAGAGTAAATCGGAGAAAGACGAGGGTAATGAGAAGTAGTAGAAACGAGAACAGCGAGAAACTTAACATCAGGATTGATGGTCACGAAGTCCATGAAGTTAAGGAATTCTGCTACCTAGGCAGTAAAATAACCAATGACGGACGGAGCAAGGAGGACATCAAAAGCAGACTCGCTATGGCAAAAAAGGCATTCCTGGCCAAGAGAAGTCTACTAATGTCAAATACCAGCCCTAATTTGAGGAAGAAATTTCTGAGGATGTACGTCTGGATTACAGCATTGTATGGTAGTGAAACATCGACTGTGGGAAAACCGGAACAGAAGAGAATCGAAGCATTTGAGATGTGGTGCTATAGACGAACGTTGAAAATTAGGTGGACTTATAAGGTAAGGAATGAGGAGGTTCTACGCAGAATCGGAGAGGAAAGGAATATGTGGAAAACACTGATAAGGAGAAGGGACAGGATGATAGGACATATGCTAAGACATGTGGGAATGACTTCCATGGAACTAGAGGGAGCTGTAGAGGGCAAAAACTGTAGAGGAAGACAGAGATTGGAATACGTCAAGCAAATAATTGAGGACGTAGGTTGCAAGTGCTACTCTGAGCACTTGCACAGGAAAGGAATTCGTGGCGGGGCGCATCAAACCAGTCAGTAGACTGATGACCAAAAAAATAAATAAATAAATAAATAAATTCCGTTCAAGATATACGCTGCAGTCCTTTCTCCAGGAGTTTCCCATTAACGACTGATCCACCTTATCTACGCACAGCACATATTGAGACAGGTTTTTGTACAGGTTTTTAACATCCTCGGGATCCGGGAATCAAGCCTAAATCCCCGTTCCAGTGGTACACAATGTTCCATTGTCACGCCGCTCAGTGGTCACTGAAGCTTGCCCAGAGCTTATGGTTACAGAGGACTGGCGACGCATGGTATTCCCGAGCTCGGGAACGCTTGAATCTCCAAGCTTGTGGCCAGCAAACGAAAGCTGAGCCCCGTAGGGCCTCATGGGTGAGATCGTCAGCCCTTTCTAAGTAATTTAGACTCATGAAGCTAAAACGTTTAAAATTACGTGTGGGTCTTTGTGGGAGCTACGCTCCATCCGCTCGAACGTTGCTCCGCACATACAGCGTAAACAGCCTGTTGGCAATAGGGATGCATGATCCTATGTCATTTTCGAAGTTCTCGTACCGTGCCAACGGCGTGAAACATCATGTACTAGAACTAATTGGTAGAGGAAACCTTTCCGGTGCTTCGAAGGTTCGATGATAATATTTATGCACGCATAGTGACTACTGTGCTCTGTGACATGTGCTCAGCGTAGGTGCGAGGTGTGTGCAAAAAATAATGAGGTTTTCTAAACCTTATTTATGTGACTACCGCTACGCTATTAACTTTAGTTTCAATTACATATTACGCACTTCTACCAGCGCGTTATCGAAAGCCTGTAGCAGTTCCGGAACTCGATTTTTCTCGGCGATGTGTTTCTAAGCTCATTTACGCTTGCACAACGACAGACTCTTAAGGTTTTCTATATTTTTGGGAACAGAGGAAAGTAATATGCGGTCATATCTGATGAATACGAGGCTGGGGCACTATTGCAGCGTTGGTCAGAGTAATTATTAGAGAGATAATGATATTTGGTTTTTGGGGCCCTCAAAATTAATTGAGCCTTGTGCGGCTCAGGTTGGTGCCGTTGGTAGGTTGGCATCGTGTAATAGGAATAGTGGCGTCTTGCTTTCTTCCTCTGTTTACTGGCGCCACTACGTTTGCTAGCGTTGTTTGTCTGTGACTGGCAGCAGCAGCGTTTATAGATATCTAGTACCCGTACCATCTTTGGAAGGACGTGAAGTGTTTCCCGGGTCGGGTGTGTCAGTACTTCGGTTGGGATGGAGCAGCAGAGAGGTCCGGCAGTGTGGGTATATGTCAGAACTGCTTGTGGCACGCAGGCATTGATGGATCGAGGGGCTGTAGTTGAGAGGGCCACAACCTCGTTGTCCTCCGGACCCAGGACGTTGAGTTGAATGAACATTAATCCAGTAGTGAAACTTCCAGTACTTTGTGATCACGCCGTGTCGCCATGAGACGAACAGCAGCAAGTGGAGCGTATCGAGTTGGCAGAATCTATTAGCCGTCTTCTATTGCCTATAATTAGTTTTTGAATTTTGTGTCATTATTTGGTGAAGTGCAACCAGCGGTATTATACTGTCTAGTGCCGCTAACATGCCAGTTACCTTCCCTGGAAGTTAGCGTATTTTTTGCGGCAGTGTACTTTTCCTCGTCTTGGCGATCCTGTCCGGCATGACGTGTAGTTCGACAGCCTCCTTGACTGCGGTGTGGATTGTGGTTTCCTCTGTCTACCTTGGATATAGTGGTTCCTTCTGCCTTTCGATGGTTTAAACACCGGATTCTGAAGACGCAGTGCTGTCTGTCACTTCGCCCTCGCTTGAATTATTCCATCGTTGTACTGGTTTTCACACGCTACGTGGAGATGGTAAGAGGATTGATCAGCGTTTAAGCTGTCTCAAGTTTGAGTTGCCATCCTGTTAGGTGAGCGTAACTCTTGGCTGCCTGTCTCACCGCTGATGCAGCTGTAGGGACTTTTCTCAGGTCGATCGATGGAGCACTGTCTGTGGATCACTCCCTTTTTTATTTGGTCCGATTGTGTCAATTGTTTAAAAATAATGTTTGTTTAAATTATTCCTATTGCTTGTGGCCCTTAGACGACAAATAATTTTGAATTCATTCTCAATAAGGCCTTCAGCCATCAATGTAGCTTGTGTTGCAGTAAATTTTTTTTAATGAATGTTTTAAAACTTACTTTGGTATTTACAACGTGTAGTTGTCTTCTTCACTTGTAATTCAGGCCTTCAGCCGTTATTGTTCTGAAGTATTGCTCGTTTCCTTCAGCTGACAAATAAGTTGAATTCTTTCTTAATACGGCCTTCAGCCGTCAGTGTAGTTTGTGTTACAGGCAGTTTTATTAATGATTGTTTTAAAAATTATTTCGGTGTTTTCAACGTGTAGTTGTCTTTCTCACTTGTAATTCAGGCCTTCAGCTGCTAATTGTGCTGAAGCATTGTTTGTGGCCTTCAGCTGGCAAATAATTGTGAATTATTTCTTAACAATGCCTTCAGCCGTCAGTGTTCTTGTTTTACATTCCATTTTTTAAATGATTGTTTAAAAACATTTTCGTATTTTTAATTCGTAATTGTCTTCGTGATTTGTGATTCATGCCTTCAGCCATTAATTGTTCTGACGTATTGCTTGTGGCCTTCAACCGACAAATAATTTGAATTCATTATCAATAAGGCCTTCAGCAGTCAATGTAGTTTGTGTTACAGTCAATTTAAAAAATAAATGATTGTAAGAAATTATTTACTTAAATAAAGTGTATGTGCATACTGTGCAACCAACAGTAACCGATTAGACCCCGTCCACACCTTCTCCTGATTTCCCTGCGTCCCACGTCTCATTAATAGAGAGAATAGGGTATTATTGTAACTGGTTGCTAAGGGAATCGTTTAGGAGAAATCCAGCGGGAACTTTCAATCGTCATCAAATTCATATCACGTGTTGGTCTTCGAATTCATTTACGTGCGCTATTATTTACATCACCATGCACTATCGTCAGGTTATGTTTGACACACATTGCTGAATGCCGACCTCGGAAATATGGGGACTACTCCAGTTCAGGCTCTCTCCAAATGATAAGAACGGTCGTAGTGCCTCTGTTTCATTGGTTTGTCATTTTTATCCGTATGTACTCGCTCTCTGCCGTTGTGGTTTGTAGGTAATATGTTTCCAATAACTGACATTTGTTTCTTCCGATGCATAAAAGTAACGAATGACTCTGCAAAGGAAACACAGACATTACGATACTCTGGAGATTTACCGACCGACGAAAGTGTGCGACCTAACCATATAAGAAATACCGTATTTCGGTAACAGCTATAAGTCCTGTAAGGATTGCTTTAAACCATGTGATATTATGCTTCATTAACGTAACTCCCCTTCTGTGTTTCTTTATCTAGTATGAAGAACATGCCTACAGAAAAAAAGGAGACTTTAGCACAGAGGAGAATCTTCAGTTCCATGGAGCATTCTTAGACAGCTAAAGCACTACCCTGACTTCTCCCGGTCTCAACATCAATTTTATTCTCCTTAGGACCCACATGTTCGATAACTAAAGTGATTCTAAGGTGGCGTTAAGATTGTGAATTTGCTTTAGATGTTCAGAGCTCTAAAACTTCGCGCTTTACATAACGCAGAGACGTAGTTTCTGCAGATTACAGTATCAGTGGGTCATAGCTGGAATAATTCAACTCATTCAAGCCTCAGTGAATCAGTTTGTGTACGAAATGAAATGGTCACAATGACTCAGTTATAGGTAGAGCAAGTCTACATCAGTTTACGGTAGTGTGTTGGTGAAATGTAGTCTGCAATGAAGCATTTTTGAAAAACAGTCGTGCACCCCGTCTTACGATTTCCCTCAAGTATGTTGGAAGACGTATTAAATTATTGATTATATTGAAATTTATTGTGTTATTTAATCTTTCTTTGCTATTAGTAGAAAAAAGATCAAGTAACAGAAGATAATAATAGAACACAGTTACTGGAATAATAGTTCCACATTTGTCTTTTTTTTTATACATCCATACCAGGTAAGACTAACAGAAAATGGAAGAGCAGTCGTAGGTTTGTTTGACTCAAGTTAGAGCAACGCGGAGGTACTGAAATACTCTGTCAGACGCTTGAGTATGCAAATATCTCTCGAAATACTACTTACAAAGTTTTGAGAAACAGTTTTAAGTGAGGAAGCAAGAGTAGAGGGTGATTCCCGAAGATATGCAAATATTTTAAAATGTTAATCTACAAGGAAAGCTAAAGAAAAAAGTTCATATAAACATAGGTCCGCAAATATCTCGTTACGGAGTTACGGCCAAAAAAATGATTTGGTCTAGGATTTAGCAACTTCGCTAATACGAAGCCATCGCAAAATTGTACGTGGTTAAGGTAAAGAACAATTTCCATTTATTTTGTTGTTGTTGATCTGGTGAATCTAATAACACTTGTCCCCGACAGTATCTGCGGTAGTTTTCCAGAACATCCATAGAAGCAAAGAACTAATTTCGTAACTTTTTTAAGTTTATTAACTACATGGCCCAGTTTTTTTAAATTCCGGACAATTCCACAAAGCTTTCAACTCAAGTTGTAGAGAATTTAATTTTGTAAAAGTAGTGGTAATAACGTTACCTGAAACTGTATGACTGTATCAGATAATCTGCTTTTATTAATACCATAGCACACGTGAATTCATGTTAAACCGGAAAACACAGAGCTCAGTGTTACGAAAGCTGTGCAGTGTATACACAGTTTCACAATACATTCACAATAAATGTTGAAACATGTCTTCACCGAGTTTAATGCACGTGTGTGAACAGATTTTGTTGTTCGTTTCAGTTCACAGGACTGTTCTTAATTTCGTCTATTCCATTCATAACGCGAGCAAGTAACGCCTCACGTGTATTGTCTTTGTCCTCAAACTATGTCTCATCCATCCCCACACACACAAATCCATTAATGTTAAATCGGGCGATCTGGGTGGCCGCAGACGTGTAGCACCACGATCAATCCATTTCTGGGGAAAATTTTCATTTAAATGTGTAGTAACGGTATTGGTAACATGTGGAGGCGCTCCATCATGTTGAAAATACATTTGCAGTCGCGTGGCAAGTGGAACATCTTCGAGCAAGCGGGGCAGTTCTTCTTGAACGAATTTTAAGTACGTCTAGCCCGTTAGACGTCCTGGGAAAGTGAATGGTCCCATAAAATGTGTTGATTATACCGTATCACACATTTATGCTAAATCGCTGCTGGAAATTGCGTTGAACTGTTGCATGTGGGTTTGCTTCCGACCATACGTGCTCGTTAGGTAAACTGTTTATACCATCTCGAGTAAACTGTGCATCAGTAAATAAAATGTATGTGTGTAACTTTTTTGTGGTGGTAAGGTCTTATGGGACCGAACTGCTGAGGCCATTGGTCACTTTTTTGTAACTTTCGATTAGTATTTAACTAGTTGCACAACTCCAAGCCAAGGGCATGATCTCCTGGATGTAAATCGTGCAGTTTTTGTCTGTGGTAAAGATGCCATATCTTGTATTGTGAAATGCCTAATCGTTGAGAGATAGGTCATGTACTGGTACCCGGGCTACGTTGAACAGCATTCATAATATCCTCATCATCGCCTACACGTATCGAGCGCTCGTGCTCATTACGAACACTAGACAGGGAACCTGTCTCCCATAACATTCGAAATATTCCACTAATGGTTCGTGCATTCGGAATCCACCGAGTTGGATAAGGTACGCAATATTGTTTAACTGCAGCCGTAGCAATACCATCACATTTGCCGTAAATAAAGACAATATCGGTGTTTTTCTCTGTCGTAAATTTGTAAGGAATCCCTATTTCATAAATAATCTGCGAACTGCCAAAGTTACTACGTGGTTTTACTTAAATTCACTATTGTTATTATGTTCTTTCACTGAAAAATACAGAAAACTAACTCGTTTCAAGGTTGCGAAACGACTGAAACAAGTCACTGACGGTTGCCAACGACATTAACGTATCTGCATCCTTAAGAGAAAGTAAACAAATTTACTTGTATAATAATGATTGCTTCTCTGAATGTAATGGGAAACTATTGAAGATACACGTTCGATTCCCGGTGAGGTCAGGGATTTTCTCTGCCTCGTGATGACTGGGTGTTGTGTGATGTCCTTAGGTTAGTTTGGTTTAAGTAGTTCTAAGTTCTAGGGGACTGATGACCATAGATGTTAAGTCCCATAGTGCTCAGAGCCATTTGAACCAATTTTTTGAAGATACACGTCTGGGACATGTTTCATTACATTCTTAAGACCAATAAGAACAAAATAAATGGAAATCGTGCCTTACTTTAACCTCGTACAGATTTATCATGGCTTCATATTAGCGAAGTTGCACGATTTCAGGCAAAATCTTTTCTAGCCGTAACTCGGTAAATAAACGTTTCCGAACCTATGTTTATATTAACTTTTTTCGTTAGTTTTACTTATAGAACAACACATTAAAATATTTGCAAATGTTCGTGAATCACCCTGTATAGTAGAGCCCCTACGTATCGCTCCAGTAGAAATCTCGTAGACAACACTAATTACAGCACGCAGGGAGACATTTTAACAACCATTTTTAGCCGTGCTTTATTTGTGAATGCAACAGGAAGAGTACCTAATGCACTAAACGTGTTCGCAGTTCCGTATACTAACAACTATCAGCTGTATAATGGAATGACGATAACGAAAATTTGTGCCGGATCGGGCCTAGAAATTAGATATTCTGCGTTACACGAGCGATCGCCTTAACCGCTTTGCTTATTCCTGGATGACTCACAGCAACACCCATCTACATCTACATACATACTCCTCAATCCACCATACGGTGCGTTGTGGAGGGTACCTCGTATCACAACTAGCATCTTCTCTCCCTGTCCCACTCCCATACAGAACGAGGGATAAATGACCGCCTATATGCCTCTGTACAAGCCCTAATCTCTCTTATCTTTGTGGTCTTTCCGCGAAATATAAGTTGGTGGCAGTAAAATTGTAGTGCAGTCAGCCTCAAATGCTGGTTCTCTAAATTTCCTCAGTAGCGATTCACGAAAAGAACGCCTCCTTTCCTCCAGAGACCTCCACCCGAGTTCCTGAAGCATTTCCGTAACACTCGCTTGATGATCCAACCTACCAGTAACAAATCTAGTAGCCCGTCTCTGAATTCCTTCTATGTCCTCCCTCAATCCGATCTGATAGGGATCCCAAACGCTCGAGCAGTACTCAACAACAGGTCGTATTAGTGTTTTATAAGCGGTCTCCTTTACAGATGAACATCTTCCCAAAATTCTACCAATGAACCGAAGACGACTATCCGCCTTCCCCACAACTGCCATTACATGCTTGTCCCACTTCATATCGCTCTGCACTGTTACGCCCAAATATTTAATCGATGTGACTGTCACGCGCTACACTACTAATTGAGTATTCAAACATTACGGGATTTTTTTTCCTATTCATCTGCATTAATTTACATTTATTCATATTTAGAGTTCACTGCAATTCTTTACACCAATCACAAATCCTGTCCCAGTCATCTTGTATCCTCTTAGTCACTCAACGACGACACCTTCCCGTACATCACAGCATCATTAGCAAACAGCCGCACATTGCTATCCACCCTATCCAAAAGAGCATTTATGTAGATAGAAAACAACAGCGGACCTACCACACTTCCCTGGGGCACTCCAGATGATACTCTCACCTCCGATGAACACTCACCATCGAGGACAACGTAATGGGTTCTATTACTTAAGAAGTATTCGAGCCACTCACATATTTGAGAACCAAACCCATATGCTCGTACTTTAGTTAGGAGTCTGCAGTGTGGCACCGAGTCAAACGCTGTCCGGAAGTCAAGGAATATGGCACTCGTCTGATACCCTTCATCCATGATCGCAAGATATGTGAAAAAAGGGCGAGCTGCGTTTCGCAGGAGCGATGCTTTCTAAAGCCGTGCTGATGCATGGACAGCAACTTCTCTGTCTCAAGGAAATTCATTATATTCGAACTGAGAGTATGTTCGAGAATCCTGCAACAAACCGATGTTAAGGATATTGGTCCGTAATTTTGAGACTCCGTCCTTCTACCCTTCTTATATACAGGGGTCACCTGGGCTTTTTTACAATCGCTCGGGACTTTACGTTGGGAAAGAAATTCGCGATAAATGCAAGCTAAGTAAATAGCCAATGCAGTAGAGTACTCTCGGTAAAACCGAATTGGAATCCCATCAGGACCTGGCGATTTATTTATTTTCAACCTATTCAGCAGCTTCACAACCCCAGGGATGTCTATCACTATGTCCTCATTATGGAAATCTGTACGAGACTCAAACGGCGGTACGTTTGTACGATCCTCCTGCGTGAAAGATTTCTCAAATGCTAAATTTAAAATTTCAGCTTTCGTTTTGCTGTCTTCCGTTGACAGGCCAGACTGATCAGTGAGTGACTGGGTGGAAGCCTTCGACCCGCTTACAGATTTTACGTAAAACCAGAATTTCCTTGGGTTTTCAGCAAGATATTTTGCTAAGGTATGACGGTGGTAGTGGTTGTATGCTTCGCGCATCGCTCTTTTTACAGCAGCACGAATCTCTACTAACTTTTGCCTGTCATTCTCCCGATCTTTCTTGTACCGCGAGTGCAACTGTCTTTGCTTCCTGACCATTCTCCGAATTGCACTGTTAAACCACGGTTGGTCTTTTCCGTCCGTAACCCACTTTTTTGGCACATACTTCTCCAATGCGTGATTTACAATGTGTTTAAAATTTGCCCATAATTCCTGCACGTCCATCGTACCGGAAGTAAATGAAGTCGATTCATTTACTAAGTGGGATGCTAACAACTGCTTATCTGCTCTTTCTAGTACGAATACTCTCCTAGCCTTCTCGACCGAATTTTTAACTTTCGTAGCCATAGTCGTAATGACAACATCATGATCACTAAAGTTGTATGTCGTCATTCCTGCGCCACAAAATGTAGTCGTACAACATTAAGTTGGTCCCGGACAGAGGCAACATTTTAGTTGATATTCCATGCCTGGAATCGGTGGATAAATACAATATTGCAGTATCTGTGTTAAGAAGAACGATGCAATGTTCCTTCGTATATGTATACATCGTTTCTCTTAACGCACAGGCATTGCAATACCGCACATGTGAGATTTATTTACACCTGACCTCTGTCTTAGGTATTACATCGTCATCTTTTTCCATGTTGTATGACTTCAGTGTGCTATTAAAACTTCAAGAGTACTTTTATTGGAATCCAGTATTTCAAGCTCCGTTCACAGAGTCATACAAAATTAGAATTAAAAGTAAGAATATCCTTCATGTGCTCTGGCCAAAACAACATGGAACATACTCAAGCAGTCCATTTCCTATTCTTCATACATGGGCTGAAGACTTACCTTCATTTCAATTAATTCTTCACACCATTCTTATCTTCGCTATGCTCATCCTTTATGCGTCTCGTTCTCTTCGTGTCCACGACTTAATACTATTATTATTCTTAATTCCTACGATTACAGTAGATGTTTCATTTAATGTTGTAAACAAACCTGGTGGTCAAGGGAAGGCAGAATTCGGTTACGATTGTGGACGGGGCCGTAATCAGTTAAGATTGGTTGGCTTCTACAGTTACACAGTTTATTTTAAACCAATGATTCCAGACTCAACAATAAATAAAAATACCACAGGTTATCAATGAAGGAATATACAACTGTGTAATTAATTTTCAATGAGTTACAACTTAGCAAATTACTATTAAATACAGACACAGCAGATAATGTTTTAAAAACAAGCCACTGTGATCTGGGCAGAAGGCCTTACACGCCTTGAATGGGAATAAATTAATAATTATTTAAAACTCACTGTAGCTTACAGGTATTGAAACATTATAGGCAAGTCGCCCCGAACACAGCAAAAGGCATCGGACGCCAGGAATGGCAGTAAATAAGGATTTAAAGGCGTACTGCTAAAATACAAATATCAAATTAGAATTTTAAGGCAAATGACCGCAATGACGGCTGAAGGCTTTACACACCAGGATCGGCAATAATATAAAAAGTTTACAAAGCTGCTGTAAAACAGCAAATACAAGAGCAAAGGTTAATTAAAAAAAAAACTCATCACCAAACGGGCGAAATAAGATGATGGTAAACCTTGTAACACAACCCTTAACATTCACTGAACACTACACTGCTAGACTTATTCCAGAATGCGACCAGAACTATTGACAAGACATATATAACCTTTAATGCAGGCATTAAAAGGTATTGTAATAAATAATACAATAATAAAACACAAGGACCAGTACATAAGTTCTGGGTACTGAGACAGGTTATACCCGCAGAAGGCGCGGACTGAAGGACCGTTACGCTGAACTACTGGTCATCAGACCACCTTTTAGAGCACACATGTCTTACAAGAACCAAGGAGCCACAGACGGTGCTCTAAGAATCGACCTCTGAGAAGGTCCAGCAACAAACACTTTCCCGTGCCACGAGATAGGCAGCCAAGAGTTACATTCACTTCACGAGATGGTAATGATAATCTTGCTGAAGTTACCTGACGTCCGATAAACCAAATGCAACGATGGAGCAATACGCCAAAGCCGGAACCAGCGGTCTCCACTACGTCCCCAGAATACTGTGTTTAGAGCGCCCAGAACGAGAAAGGAATCACTACCACCAAAGATTCAACAACCGGCCTACAATCAAGAAAACTGTCAAAACTACCCGCCTTACCGTACAGCAGCGACAAGGCCAGGAAAAGTACACTGCAGGGCAGGTGACTGGGGCGTTAGCGGCCATCAGGCAAGAAAAATTACTGCTGGTTGAACTTAACAAATTGTAACAAGTTGAACGCGGTAAACTGTAATAAGAAAGTCGAGGGAAGCTAATCAGATCTGTGTTCCCCAAGCACTCCACTCGCTGCTCTTCACCTCGGCTACACTACAAGCAGAGACCCGAACCCAAGTTACTGGAGAATCGCGAGATATCACAATTGGGGGGGGGGGGGGGGGGGGGGTT
This sequence comes from Schistocerca americana, assembly GCF_021461395.2. Classification (NCBI taxonomy): domain Eukaryota; kingdom Metazoa; phylum Arthropoda; class Insecta; order Orthoptera; family Acrididae; genus Schistocerca; species Schistocerca americana. Next base: position 602,917,566 of record NC_060119.1, on the reverse strand, counting down.
CTCTACGTGGATTGAAATGCACCCACCTTAAAGCTTGCTGGATCCGGTTTAGGACGAGGTCGTACACCCTCGTGACCACAGCCCTTCCATCTGACAGTCCATGTGTGCCGCTAGCGGTCCCAGCGTGTTCTGGCACTGCGCGGACCTTACTCCTCCTGAGTCCCCAACCAAACTGGCCCTCTCACACGACCCGGAAAAACGACGACGTCGCCCCAAAGATAGGGCAACAGTTACTACATATCGATAGCCGCTGCTGCTGCCCCTAGCTGGCATTCAAAGCTTGCGAAACCGAGTGGCGCCAGTCAACATGAGAAGAAGACAAACAACCGCGACCATGCTAACTAAACGATACCGTCTGGCCTCCAACAGAGGGCGGAAACCTACAAAGAGCACCAACGCTAGCCGCGGCATGACTCATAAACGTAAGAAATAAATATTGGGGTTTCATGACTCGTCAAAGTCTTTATAAACTGAGCAAAATTTCCTGATGGAGGAGAACCAGGCATGAAATGTCAGTGGCTTTTTCAGAGAACTAGAGTATGGATGTCAAAACGGCAGTTTTAACACCGCATCTTCCGAATGCAAGTCCTATACTTCAACCAACACTCTCCTTAGTTCGGTCTTTGCAGATAGATAACTGCACCAGAATTTGTCGTACACTTTATTCTGTTTCTAAAACATTTAAGCTTGTGTTTCAACATTATTTTAAAGTTTCTCAAATTTTTATACAATCTTCTGAATGGGTAAACTCTACTTCGCCCGTTATAAATTACATTCTGGGGACTTACTTCATTGTCTTAATATATACTTCGTTGTCACTACTACGAATAGCACACAATTATCCAAATCTGACAAGGGAGTTATTTTTCTAAATAATAAATTTGGTAACCGATTGTAAGTGTCTCCAACTAGATGACAAAGTAATTATGAAGATGATCAGAAGAATCGGATGATTTTGCATGTTGCAACCGTTCACAGAACTATATTGATCACCACAGATATCTACTTCACTACATCGTAATATAAGTTAGGAAAACAGCACAAACCTGTTAGGTAGTTTCAATAAGTATCTGGATATATTTTCAGGTAGCTTGGAATTTAATTTTTAGGGTAGCTCATTGAATGTCTGTTTTTCATTGTAACTATCTTTGATAAATTTACCATTAAATCGATCCCTTTCAGGTACTAATATATCCTGCTGAAATTACACTGCAGAATCCCTCTTTATTACTTGTCACGGAAGGAAAATGAGTCTGGGAGCATTAACAAGAAATGAAAGCCTTTACCATTCTGACGTGAGAACACAGTTTACTAAAGAGGGAAAAAATAGGAACAGTACTACGTGGAATGGCTTTGCGCCACAATTCTTAAGTTATTGGAACAAAACTTCTGTATCCAGTCAGTTCGTCATAAGTAATTTTACATATACAAGCAGGTTAAGCAATTTTCGAGAGATTTTCTGAAAACATATGCTGGATACGTGGGAGATGATGCAGCAATGGTAATACGAATATAGCCAAACCTTTTTCTACGAGTGACATTTCAGAGCCTCCAAATATTTGAACAATCTCATTATTAACGCTAAACAAGTGCTGCAAGGAAACATTCTGTAGTTACGGGACTACTAACGTCAGAAAATCTTCTTTAGCCAACGAAAATTATAGTTCCTGCAAATGTTTGCAAGAAATACAAAATCGTAGAAAACATACAGCCGCGATCATAAAAACCTTGTATTGTCCGTTATAGTATGTGTTTATCCCGTAGCGTCATCAGTTGCGAAATACATCACAAATCGGATCTATCATACATGTGGTACCACCGAATAGTCACAAGGAATACATAATTGTGCATTCTAAACTCTAAGGTGTCTTACCTGATCTATGTAGGGGCCCGAAAGGTCTTATTTGGGTATAATTACGAAGAGAACAAGGAAATATGGAAAAATTATATTTTTGTTTACCAGGGACCACAATGGGCGGTAATCGGTGGTACTTGTAAAGTCTCGTAGTGAGGATTTGCAAGTAATTACTTTCCGAGAAGATTTTCAGCTCTTATTGCGCACTGCTCTCAACACAACAGGTAATGATTTTAGAACTATGTGAGGTATTAATGTCGCTGAAGCGTTTCGATTTGTCTGCAAAAGAGATGTAATGGAACTTGGTCATTCTTTGGATCTCATTTATGTCAGTGAGTTATTATCATACTGGCAGGTTTAATGTAAATGATTCACACGTAAGAAACCGAGGCAATAATTAACCACAGTTAGTTTTGTAGCCACACTTGCTCCCCTCCCACGGAGAGATGTGCCCTCTGCCACCTTGCAGGTATTATTTGCTGACTTGTTTCGAAGTATTTGTTCATGTGCCTTGTACAGTGTGAAGGCCATACCATTTCTGTTGTAAAAATATCCTTATGATTATTTTTTGATAAAGTGTTGATAGACATGATAAGTCTTCTCGGAAGACTCAAAAGTAGGAGGAGGAAGAACAAAGGGTACGTAAAAGGTTCTCATCAGCGCTGCTGGTATCAGCGCGCAAGAGTCCCTTACAAGAAGGCGCGTGTGTGGAGGCTGCCGTAAAATGGCGGCAGAGGCGGCTATCGGTAACGAGGTGGAGGCGAGCGCCTCAGGATGGATGGCGGCAGTAATCTGCGTGGGGCCTGGGGGACCTGGCGCAGACAGGGGATGGAGCAACCCGACGCCTTATCCGCTGGCAATCTGCGTAGCTCAGGCAGCCGCCTCCGTTGTCGCTGCTATCGATGGCTGAGCTGCCAGCCGTGCGTTAACAGCTCCGGGCGTTCGATAAGCTGTCTGCACTCCACTACTCTGGTGACCTACCAAGCAAGCCTGCAGTAAGTACTGCCTGGGGCGCTGCACACGCAGCCTCATTGTCTTCGCGGAAAACTTGAAACTAGTGATCTGGGGGAAAAAGGGAGGATAGAATTTAGTTTAATGAGATACCATTCGTTTGAGAGTGGAATACCACCGAAGTATGAGTATAACGTTTCCGAGCGGGAAGGAGCGCCTGGTCCTCGGCACGAATCCGCCCGGCTGATTTGTGTCGAGGTCCGGTGAAGCGGCCAGTCTATGGGTGGTTTTTAGGCGGTTTTCCATCTGCCTAGGCGAATTCTGGCTGGTTCCCCTTATCCCGCCTCAGCTACACTATGTCGGCGATTGCTGCGCAAACAAGTTCTCCACATACGCTTACACCACCATTACTCGACCACGCAAACATAGGGGTTACACTCGTCTGGTGTGAGACGTTTCCTGGGGGGGTCCACCGGGGGACGAACCGCACAATAACCCTGGGTTCGGTGTGGGGCGGCGGAGGGATGAAGTGGACTGCGGTAGTCGTCCTGGGGTTGAGGACCACTGCGGCTGCGGCGGGGACAGAGCCTCTCCGTCGTTTCTAGGTCCCCGGTTAACATAAAATAACAAACATAACGGATCATAGTGGCGTTATCATAGAAAATATTCTGCCCCAAAATTAATTAACTAGCAATAATTTGGATCAGTTTGTTCAAATGTGAATAAGAACCACGCGTCTTCCGAATGCAGACTAGTTCCAGAGCCACAGATCACTTCGTGTTACGAATAAAAGAAGAGTTACACCATACTTTTTAAAAACTTGAAATGGTTGATTTACTATAGATACATCTTCTGGGCTCTGGGTTTTACATGGAAAGAATGGGTTTGTTCCTAAAGAACGGTCACCACCGAAGGCTTCAGACGATAAGCATAACTTAAGTGACAATATTCACGTTGCGGATATCATTACATCAGCAGAAAGGAAGATTCATTACCATCCAGAACATAATTATTACGAATTACAGCATCTGGTACTTACACATACACTACTGGCCATTAAAAATGCTACACCAAGAAGAAATGCAGATGATAAACTGGTATTCATTTGACAAATATATTATACTAGAACTGACATGTGATTACATTTTCACGCAATTGGGGTGCATAGATCCTGAGAAATCAGTACCCAGAACAACCACCTCTGGCCGTGTTAACGGCCTTGATACGCCAGGGCATTGAGTCAAACAGAGCTTGGATGGCGTGTACAGGTATAGCTGCCCATGAAGCGTCAACACGATACCACATTTCATGAGGAGTAGTGACTGGCGTATTGTGACGAGCCAGTTGCTCGGCCACCATTGACCAGACGTTTTCAATTGGCGAGAGATCTGGAGAATGTGGTAGCCAGGGCAGCAGTCGAACATTTTCTGTATCGAGAAAGGTCCTTACAGGACCTGCAACATGCAATCGCGCATTATACTGCTGAAATGTACGGTTTCGCAGGGATCGAATGAAGGGTAGAGCCACGGGTCGTAACACTTCTGAAATGTAACGTCCACTGTTAAAATTGCCGTCAATGCGAACAAGAGGTGACCGAGACGTATAACCAATGGCATCCCATACCATGACGCCGGGTGATACGCCAGTATGGCGATGACGAATACACGCTTCCAATGTGCGTTCACCGCGATGTCGCCAAACACGGAAGCGACCATCATGAACCTGGATTCATGCGAAAAAATGACTTTTGCCACTCGTGCACCCAGGTTCGTCGTTGAGTGCACCATCGCAGGAGCTCCTGTCCGTGATGCAGCGTCGAGGGTAACCGCAGCGATCCTCTCCAAGCTGATAGTCCATGCTGATGCAAACGTTGTCGAACTGTTCGTGCAGATGGTTGTCTTCCAAACGTCCCAATCTGTTGACTCAGGGATCGAGACGTGGCTGCACGACCCGCTACAGCCATGCATATAAGATGCCTGTCATCTCGACTGCTAGTGATACGAGGCCGTTGGGATCCAGCACGGCGTTTCGTATTATCCTCCTGTACCCACCGATTCCATATTCTGCTAACAGTCATTGGATCTCGACTGACGCGAGCAGCAATGTTGCGATACGATAAACCGCAATCGCGATAGGCTACGATCCGACCTTTATCAAAGTCGAAAACGTGATGGTACGCATTTCTCTTCCTTACACGAGGCATCACAACAACGTTTCACCAGGCAACGCCTGTCAGCTGCTGTTTGTGTATGAGAAATCGGTTGGAAACTTTCCTCATGTCACCACGTTTTAGGATTCGCCACCGGCGCCAACCTTGTGTGACTGCACTGAGAAGCTAATCATTTGCATATCAGAGCATCTTCTTCCTGTCGGTTAAATTTCGCGTCTGTAGCACGTCATCTTCGTGGTGTAGCAATTTTAATGGCCAGTAGTGTAGATCCATTATATATCACTTGTGGTGGATTCTTGGTGCCGTTATTTAAATACATTGAAGCTATACAGAACTGTTTAGTGAAAAAGCACCATCTGTTCGAAGGTATTCCGACACCTATCAGTGGACATTAATATGGGACTGCATGAACTTTACTGGGAACACTTTCAATGAGGTACCACAAAAATGCAATCAATAGATAACTGTGAAGAAGAATAAGTCGAAGATAGCAATATGGCTAATTCGACAGTAGAAAACGTATGTGCAGACTACAAACTGAAACAGAATTCCAGTCACCATTTTCAGCTAGTACTTCCCAAATGGTCGAAGTTTCAAATCCACTAATCCATTATTCGAGGAACTAATGTATGTATACAAATATCGAATTGTTAGCTGAAGAGTAATGTGCCAAAGACCATACTGATTTCACAGTGTAATCTTAACGTCAGTATGCCCAAGCTAAGGCAAATTTTAAACGCTTAGCACAAGAGAAGTTTCGGATTATTAGCGCAAAAGCACTCTGCCCAAGCCGAGACAAATTTCAAATGGTTAACACAAGAGCAAGCTACTCTAATAAACAATCATGTTAAAAATATCTTAATTAAAATTTCGAAAATGAGAGAAGCTTATAAAAAGTCTACTAGATACAATCAAGCAGTTATAAGCTGATGTCCATTTGCTTCAGATGGCTCTGGCTGAAATCGAGTCTACTGTTCCGAAACTACTATGAAAGCTAATAGCCTAAATACTTACCAAGAAAGTTGCAGGAATAATTCAATGCTCGGAGAAATATTTTGTCCAACAGTTTTTCAAAGTTGATGAATGATAAATTCCAAAAAATTAAATGCTGAAGTAAAAATCAAGGTACGACTTGCTAGCGCAATATTAGCATCTGAGCGAGGTACTACCAGCGAGGAATTTAATCATAACATTAATCAAATAGAAACTGTCCTGACCAAAGATCTCTAAGACTGGCGAGATAATACAACCACACAAAAATGAGTGATATTCGTAGGGAACTGGTAATGGTCAAGAGCAATGTGCGTGACACACTGCCGTAAAAGCTAGAACAGGTGACATTTATAAGGCCGTGAGTCTAAATGACAAGGTTTGTAGGGACAACATAGAACAATTTAGCCTTTCTCCCGAGTATTTAGCTGGTGCTATGAAAGCAGCACCAACGTTGTCATTAATTTCAGTGGAGGAAAGACTGCTGAAGCACAGACAGTGTCAGGTTTCCTCTCCAGATAAGGAAACCATACATCCTGTTATATATAATAAGGTATTTAAGGTCACTTTTCTAAAACCGTGGACAGGTTATCGGAAAATCCTGTTGACCACCACCTACGTACAGGGTGAAGCCTACCTCTGCGCAGCAGAAACAGTAGAAAAGCGCTTAGTTTAGGAAAAGGTGTTCCCGGAAAATTATTTGTCACCTTGCGTCCAAGAATGAGTCCCAAAGGAAGTCCTTAATCCTGAACAATATAACACCGAGGAAGGTAGCTTTAGGAAGTACTTTAAACAATTTTGAGATGCATATGGACGTCCTACGAATACTGAAATCAAAATTGCCACTCAGTATTCATGAGAAATTATTTCATATCCCAGAAAACAAAGAAAAGTACTTTCAGCCAACATTATAACTTTTAGAGTTGTTACAGGAAGGTTCTAAGAGTAACTGTGCCAACGGCAACGCACAGTTTGCGCATGCCACTCGTCATATCAACAATCTCAGCCGAAATACTAACTGTCATTGCAATGGTTCAGCGCTGCAAGGCGGATCTGTAAATCAAAGCAGACCACAAAATGTACATGAATAGGCTTCAGAGGAATAAGAACAGGTTTTGCTAAGGACATAATACAATATCTAATCAAAAGTATGCGGACACCACCAAAAACGTACGTTTTTCATATTAGATACTCCATGTCGGCGACTTCTGTAGTCATTAGACATAGAAATGAATATTACATATTAGAATGCATCATTATTGCCTTGAACAAGGTTTCTAAGAATTTGCATTTATACCATCACTGATACGGCGGGCTTACCAGTTACTTCTGTGACTGAGTATATATATATATATATATATATATATATATAATATAATATAATATAATATAATATAAAGTATCGGCGTGACGTGTGGCTCATGAGCAGCGGCTCGACCATGAAATAACAGTTCTCTCACCTCCCGCCCTAGCTGTCATCGTTTTTGCAGTGGATCCTGATGCAGTTTGGAATTCCTGTGTGATGGTCTGGATGTATGTCTACCTATTACACACTATCACCCTCTTCAACTGCCGGCGGTCTCTGTAAGTCAACAGACGAGGTCGGGCTGTACGCTTTTGTGCTGTACGTGTCCCTTCACGTTTCCACTTCACAATCACATCGGAAACAATGAACCTAGGGATGCTTAGGAGTGTGGAAATCTCGAGTACAGACGTATGGCGCAAGTGACACCCAATCACCTGACCATGTTCGAAATCCGTGAGTTCCGTGGAGCATCCCATTCTGCTTTCTCACGATCTCTAATGACTACTGAGGTCACTGATATGGAGTACTTGGCAGCAGGTGGCAGCACAATGCATCTAATATGAAAAACGTATGTTTTTGGGCGTGTTCGGGTACTTCTGATCACATAGTGTATATGTCAGTTCCATTTCTTGCCATATGAGCACCACTCAAAGCTACTACACCATCTTCGTCCGTTGTACATTTTCAGCATTACATTAAAATTTTATACAATATTTGGCTCAAGGACGATTCCTTATATTTGAAATCATCTTTACGAACAATTGGTATTATAAGTTCCGTTTCCACATAGTTTTGCTTTACGTAATACGTCAGTCAAAGAAAGAAGACTTGGCATGTAAATCTCGATAAGCCAGCATAGCTTCACTTAGCTACGCCTCTTGCAAGTCTATTAGAAGGTGTCTACTAGTCTACAGGAATGGTTCAATAGAAAGTAAAATGCATTCATTTTAGTTTGTTACTACAGTTCGTCGTCTACCTATAACAGAACCAGTGAGTACACTCTTCGTGAACATTTAATCGTTTTGTGTTAACTAACTTTGTTAGTGATTCCTACCTACTAGTAAAGTCTGAAAATATAATACCATGTTATGCAGGTCATCAATGGGGGTCATCAACAACAACTGTCTGGAAATGCCTGCGATGATTGTCCTTCAGTGTTTGTGTCTTATACCTTTTTCACTACAAGGTATTACACTTATGTATTATAAAGTTTATAAAAAAGTCGCTACGAAGATCGCGTCAGCTACCGTGAATTGCTGTAAGATAATGTTTGGGTAGCTCGCAATCATTTATAAATGCACCATGGACACATATGCTTGGCGCTCTTATCAGCAGCTCCTAGATGTGGTCTGACCCTTTGTGGTTTGGTTGTAAGAGACTTCTATCTAACTATTATAACATTTGATGTACTGTAGCATTTTAATACGCACACACCACTCTATCATATTCACACCCATGTTTCTATTCTTATTATTATTCATACAAAGATATAACCCTGGTTTTGGTACCCAGTACCTATCCACTGTATTCCTTATTTACCGCAGGCCGTGTCCGTGCAACGCTCGCTGGACATAAACTTAAAACTAAGAACGTTCTTGCTCAAAGGCTAATAACCTAACTTTTCACTATAAACATAGTCATTTTCCATCACTGTTGTTTGTTGTTGTGGTCTTTACTCCTGAGACTGGTTTGATGCAGCTCCCCATGCTACTCTATCCTGTGCAAGCTTTTTCATCTCCCAGTACCTACTGCAACCTACATCCTTCTGAATCTGCTTAGTGTATTCATCTCTTGGTCTCCCTCTACGATTTTTACCCTCCACGCTGCCTTCCAATACTAAATTGGTGATCCCTTGATGCCTCAGAACATGTCCTACCAACCGATCCCTTCTTCTGGTTAAGTTGTGCCACAAACTTCTCTTCTCCCCAATCCTATTCAATACTTCCTCATTAGTTATGTGATCTACCCATCTAATCCTCAGCATTCTTCTGTAGCACCACATTTCGAAAGCTTCTATTCTCTTCTTGTCCAAACTATTTATCGTCCATGTTTCACTTCCATACATGGCTACACTCCATACGAATACTTTCAGAAATGACTTCCTGACACTTAAATCAATTCTGGATGTTAACAAATTTCTCTTCTCCATCACTACGCAGCTGTATTCAACATACATCTCACTTTACATTTATCTCGGATCTCGTGTTATACATATATTTTTTGAGTCATCAGTCTTCTGACTGGTTTAATGCGACCCGCCACGAATTTGTCTCCCGTGACAACCTCTTCATCTAAGATTAGCACCTGCAATTTGTGTCCGCACTTATTTGCTGGATGTGTTTCAATATCTGTCTGCCTTTACAGTTTTTGCCCTCTACAGCTCCCTCTAGCACCATGCAAGTCATTTCCTGTTGTCTTAACAGGTGTCCTATCATCCTGTCCCTTCTCCTTGCCAACGTAGATTATGTCCTTGTCAATGTTTCCCACATATTTCTTTCTTCTCCGATTCTGCGTAGAACATCCTCATTCCTTACCTTATCAGTCCTCCTAATTTTCAATATTCGTCTGTAGAATCAATTCTAAAATGCTTCGATTCTCTTTTGTTCCGGTTTTACCATAATCCGTGTTTCAGATCCATACTATACTGTGCTCCAAACGAATACTCTCCAAAATTTCTTCCTAAAACCATAGCCTATATTTAATATTAGTAGACTTCTTTTGGCCAGGAATGTCTGTTTTCCCAATGCTAGTCTGTTTCTGATGTCCTCCTTGACCGTCCCTCATTGGTTATTTTGCGCCTAGATAGCACAATTCCTTAACTTCATCTGCTTAGTGACCATCAATCCTCATGTTAAGTTTCCCGCTGTTCTCATTTCTGCTACTTATCTTTACGTCATCTTTCTACGATTTACTCTCAGTCCATATTTTGTATTCATTGCAATATTCATTCCATTCAGCAGATCGTATAATTATTCTTCACTTTTACTCAGGATAACAATATAATTAGCGAATATGATCATTGATATCCTTACACCTTGAATTTTAGTTCCACTCATGAACATTTCTTTTATTTCTATCATTGCTTCTTTGATGCAGAGTCTGAACAGTAGAGCCGAAAGACTACATCCATGCCGTACACCCCTTTCAATCCGAGCACTTCGTTCTTGGTCGTCCACTCTTATCATTCCCTCTTGGCTCTTGTACCTATTGTGCAGTGTGACAATTATTGAACTAAATGAAATGAAATCGTCTTACCTTTTTAACGGTTTGCGTTAGGACATTCAGATTGCAGGTTGGCCGTAGAGCATGACGGAAATTAATATGCGTAGTATGATTTGGTTTAGCGACGAAGCTCACTTTCATTTTCATAGGTTTGTCAATAAGCAAAATTCGCCATCAAGATGTCTCTTCACCCTCAAGGAGTGTCTATGTGGTGTGCAACGCCCAGTCGCGGAATAACAGGTGCGATATTTCTTGTTATTCGAAAATTGTCACCTTCACCGTCTATTAATATAGTTGTTTTTCCAGGATTTCGAACGCCTTGCACCATTTTACATTGTCGAATGCTACTTCTAGATCGACAAAATCTATGAATGTGTCTTGATTTTTCTTTAGTCTTGCTTCCATTATTAACTGCAACATCAGAATTGCCTCTCTGGCACCTTTATCCTTCCTGAAGCCAAACTGACCGCCATCTAACACATCATCAATTTTCTTTCCCAGTTTTCTATGTATTATTCTTGTCAGCAACTTAAATCCATGGTCTGTTAAGCTGGCGAATGATATTTTTCCGAAAGTCAGATGGTATGTTACCATACTCATACATTCTACACACCAACTTGAATAGTCTTTTTGTTGCCACTTATCCCAATGATTTTAGAAATTATGGTGGAATGTTATCTATTCTTTCTGGCTTATTTGATTTTAAGTCCTCCAAAGCTCTCCAAAATTGTAATTCTAATACAGGATCACCTATCTCTTGTAAATAGACTCCTGTTTCTTCTTCTATCATGTGAGACAAATCTTCGCCCACATAGAAGCCTTCAATGCACTCTTTCCTCTATCCGCTCTTTAATCTGCGCAGTTTTGACTTCCCTATACACTGAGTTAGTGTTTCCGACAATCGTTTCTTTTTCCATTTCTTCACTTTTTCATGCAGCCATTTCGTCTTAGACCCCCTCACTTCCTGACGAAGCGGGCAGTTTAATCCAAGAACTGGAGCATTTGATGACTGTTTTTGTTAGAAAATGGATACCCTGAGAAGCAGATTCGTTGGCCTATGAAGTTTGGACCATCACCGTAGGTGCATAAAGAGTAACATAGATCGATGGCCTTCATTCCTTGTGATGGGGTCATATCGTTTAAAACTGGAAGAATTTTGAGGAACTGTAACATTAAGTGTGTGTTCCGTCCACCTTCCAAGATTAGGTCACTACTCCGCTCTGTGAAAGGTGATTTGGGGCTTAGGAAACACGGTGTATACAAAATTCCGTGTCACTGTAGGAAGGTTTCGATTCGTACAATTCATGACAGGTGTGTGGAACGTCGCAGCCATACGAGGCTACAACAGCCGTAAAAATCGACGGTAGCATAACATTGCTTAAACGAAGGACACGGTATGAAATTTGACGAAACTGCGATACTTGCCAGCACTTCCGGTGTCTATAAGGAGGTAATTGAAATTAGGTTGGCGGATAATTTAATTAATAGAGACGATGGTTTTCCTCTTAGCAGGACGTGGAATCCGGTACTATCCCACAGAACGTTTTTCGGGGCGACCGGTTGTCTCTGAGTGCGATATATCGTTGCTGCCGGTGTTCTATTAAGGGCGGCGACAACTGCCCAATCTTTGAGAGCAGCAACCGTGCCAGGTACGGTACGGAGGCCTGTATAGGACGCCGATTTGCAGTCTGACAGCAGTTCTCAGCGAGACTTGTCAGGAAATTTTGGAAATCTGTGGTAAGTTCCTATGTGAGCAAACTGCTAAGGTCATCGGTCCCTAGGCTTACACACTACTTAATCTAACTTAAACTATCTTACGTTAAGGACAGCACACACACCCATACCCGAGGGAGTACTCGAACCTCCGACGGGGGCAGCCGCGCGAACCGTGGCAAGGCGCCTGAGACCGCACCCGCGTGCCGGACTTATCAGGAGAAGCATCGTTCTCCTGAAGACGGCGAACAGATGGATCAGCGAAATATTGGATAGAGTTGATTTTAGGATCTTGCAGCAAACCCGAAGAGACTTTCAAGTCCACATTTTATTTGTTAATTACATAAAGGACAAAATACGTCCGTCTACCACAGCGGACGAGAACAGAGGGGTTATGTTACAAGCATTAAAACATTCCGCCGCCGTGTCAGATTACATTAATGGGCGTAATATGAAACACATATTCTGTGCATTCAACTGACGCGTGTATGAATTAATGCATCTCGTTTTTCTATGCAGATAAGCCTTATAGTTTACCTTCGCAGCGCCTCGTAAATATCCATGTTTGCATCCATGTCTACGCTATCAGATGCTTTTGGCAGATTTCCGCATGTAGTTAACCACACCGGCGGAAGACCGATTCTGGACTGGTAAGTGATAAACACTTAAGTCTCCTGTCACACTTCGTCTGGGAACAGTCCATTTGTCTGTCAGTAACAATAACTAAACTGTGAGAATAAGCATGATAGTTTCCATTACCATCAGGAGTAACTTGTTGATTTTTTTCTTTTTTTTTTTTTTTTTTCATTGCATGGGATGGAAAGATATTACTTGATTTTAACTGTTATGTCAAAGGCAAATGAAAACTTTCTTTGCCACAAAGCCAAATATTTTAAGCAAATAAAATATTCTAAATTGTCTAATTATATTCCTGCAGCTGGTGCAACTCATCGGATACAGTATCATTATTTCTCATATGCCACACTCACGTGCAGTTATTTGTGATGTAAGGAAACTTCGTCGACTTTAATTAACTCACTATCAAGGTAACTTGAGCGAGTTCCAGCCATATATGTTTCTGTATGCAAAATAGTTATACATACAGGGATACAAACAAGGCTTTCATTGCATGAATCCTCATCAATAATCATCTATATCGTAAATATGAACACTATTACTTGGTCTCATACTTAAAGGACTGTGTGTTTTGCACTTCAGATAAACATCTGTCTTAGACTATCGCGTTCTTCACATCAGCGAATATCACCCAAGTACCTCCAATAATGTGTAGGGAAGGGTGTTGAACCACGCAAATCTTTTCAGACTTTCGCCTGTAATTCAAGTCCTGTAATACAATTTTCATATATTCTCTTATTCCTTTCACTTTACGTGTCCTGCGGACATATTCTAAAATTTATAGTAATTACTCCAGAAAAGTAAGTTTTCTCCAAACGTAAAAAATTGTTTGAAGGAACAATACCGCCATGTACCAAAGAATAAATATTCCGTTCATAGTATCCTGTAAATACTGCATTTAATAGTCTATGTGTTTCATTGTAGCTCTGATATTTTTTTAAGTGACTCTGTTTGATTAGTATATGAATCAGTGGCTTCCTGATTATCTTATGCAAATAACACCGTTTTCCTTTCGGTTCATATCTTTGAAAGTCTCGCGTAATTCACATTCCTAACCTTCGAATTGAGCAATACAGTTTGGGACATCGCTGCGTTAGTGTAAGAATTTCGGGATAACTTTGTAATAATCGATCTGGTCTCCTTGTACAATGATCTGTACTGTTGCTTTTACTTTATATCGGACTATCATAATTAACCATTACATCCTGAGCACTATAAACACAAGTAAAACATTAAATTAATAGCTCTCCTATAAATGGAGGAAATGATAGTGGGCTTTGTGGTACTTTTGCCTCTCCCAGACTGACTGGATTTAAAAACGTCCAGAAACGGGGCTTTAACATTCGCTGTCTTTACAAGTATCAGAGTAAGCCAAACCAGATTTCTCCACAAAGAACCCGAATGTTATGCTCACGTGAGACAGAAGCGAAGCATAAATTAGCTTGAGCGTTCCCTACGGTTTGATTTTAGTACGAAATAATGTCGATCCTGTACGAATCTTACGTGGATAACCGAAATGAGACTTGTGGTCGAACGTGTGTTTAAGGATCCACGAGAGTGATCACTACAGTTTTAATACATGTTATTAATGAAGCAGTATTTATTTACCATTTTGTTCATCTCTACACATCTCAGTTAATATGACTGGAAGAGCGAAAAACTCTTCAGTGGAAATCGCTGACAGCAAAACGACGCGTGGAGCATTCAGTATCACGACAGCGTTATCGCGTTTGTGAATAAGCCAGTCTGTCTTAAACCATCTGAGATGAAATTATGCAGATAACAGAAGATCTTAAACTGAGGAAATAATGATGGGAAATGAGTGTTTAGTCTGTGCATCATAATGCCTGGTTGGACACCCTTCCGTTTCCCCTTAACATTTCCCTATATTTTAACATCTACTTAAAAAAAACTGTTTTACATATTCTAAGCTTCGTCATGCTTAAAAACAAAACAAAAATTTGCCTCACACTGTTCCTTCAAGTGCTAAACTTACTATCTTGTTCATGGGCATGCCCACTAACATGTTCTCGTCTTGGTGTGCATTATATACAGTTTTGGTGCGTGGTCTCGCGGCGATGCAACATTACAACACCTTCGATCAGTCGCTAAGCATCCACGAGCTTTAGGCTGGATTCTCCTCTGCCAATCTTATGTATTCCTGCGATGTTATTTTCTTTCTTTAGTGCTTTCCATTCTCTACCCCTTAGGACAGGCGGGGTTATTCGAGTAATGACTGACTGGAGAGCCAGTCATTGAACTATGCATCGTATCGTCATTGTGACAGTGTCTTTACGAAAATGTTTCTAGATTACCCTTGTTCTGAAATGGAAATAATACGTTGAAACTGGTTATGTGAATGTAATAACTAGAAATCATAATATAATAAATTATTATATCCTGAGCAAGCAGTAAAGGAAACAAAAGAAAAGTTCGGAGTAGGTATTAAAATCCAAGGAGAAGAAATAAAAAATGTGAGGTTCGCCGATGACATTGTAATTGTGTCAGAGACAGCAAAGGACCTGGAATAGCAGCTGAACGGAATGGGCAGTGTCTTGAAAGGAGGGTATAAGATGAACATCAACAAAAGCAAAACGAGGATAATGGAATGTAGTCGAATTAAGTCTGGTGATGCTGAGGGAATTAGATTAGGAAATGAGACACTTAAAGTAGTAAAGGAGTTTTGCTATTTGGGGAGCAAAATAACTGATGATGGTCGAAGTAGAGAGGATATAAAATGTAGACTGGCAATGGCAAGGAAAGCGTTTCTGAAGAAGAGAAATTTGTTAACATCGAGTATAGATTTAAGTGTCAGGAAGTTGTTTCTGAAAGTATTTGTATGGAGTGTAACCATGTATGGAAGTGAAACGTGGACGATAAATAGTTTAAACAAGACGAGAATAGAAGCTTTCGAAATGTGGTGCTACAGAAGAATGCTGAAGATTAGATGGGTAGAGCACATAACTAATGAGCGGGTATTGAATAGGACTGGGGAGAAGAGAAGTTTGTGGCACAACTTGACTAGAAGAAGGGATCGGTTGGTAGGACATGTTCTGAGGCAACGAGGGATCACAAATTTAGTATTGGAGGGCAGCATGGAGGGTAAAAATCGAAGAGGGAGGCCAAGAGAAGAATACACTAAGCAGATTCAGAAGGACGTAGGCTGCAGTAGGTACTGGGAGATGAAGAAGCTTGCACAGGATAGAGTAGCAAGGAGAGCTGCATCAAACCAGTCTCAGGACTGAAGACCACAATAACAACAACAATCCGGTGGTTATAATTAAAGTCCAGCTACTCAATGGAGGTCCAGTTGATGCTGTAATTATTGTATGGCAGCGGACTTGGTAGATAATCTAATCCATTAATGCGTAACCTATTACCAGTTTTGACCACCAGGTGCAAATTTGGCGCTGTGCAACATCTTGACGACGTTCTGGTGCCCATTTTGACCAAACTGTGTAAGCGGCGGTTAATGATAAATTTAACAATACGATTTTCTCACTTGCTTGTCCTTTTACGCCCACGTTCCGTTCCTTATCCGTCATAATTGGAAGCAGTTCTGTAAGTTTTTCTTCCATTCACAGCACCAGATTTGCAACTGGTGGCCAAAACTGGTACTAATTTTTTCCCAGCGTTAATCGATTCGGCATTAACGCGTCAGAATATCTTCCAAGATTCGCTGCAATACGACAAATACAGCCCCCAGTGGATCTCTGTGAGTAACTGCACTTTAATTATAACCACTCAGTGTGAACAAAATTGCATCACTTTACTGAGCATTTCCTACGCATCGCACCTATACGATACGTAATTATCATCTTTGACGCAATCCATATAGTGCAGATCCTGCTAACAGTGTAAGCGAATGCTTTATCAGTAATGATAATCCCTGGAAATCGTGTCGAGCTCTTCTGCTACCTGTTAATTAAAACCTGTGGCTTCAGCTCGTTGATCCCGACCGTTTGCCACGACTCGGCGCTGACGTGCAGAGCTTTTGCATAATGAATAATGCTAGTAGCGGGCCAGGAAAACAGTGGGCGCCCTATTTAGGGGGAAGAGCCGGCAGAAGACAAGCCGAAGCGCCCGCGGTCGCGGTTGAGTGATGAATGCAGGACAGGGGCAATAAAAGTTTGACAATGGGCGCGTCATTGCGCAGACAATGGCGGCCGGCGACGGCCCGTTCGCTCATCAGGAGCCACAGAAGCCGCAGCCGCAGCCGCTGGATTGCCGACCGCCCGGAGGCAGGCGGCGGTGGCGGCGGCAGGGGGAACAGGCGGAGGCGGGGCTAATGACGGCCGCAACCTCCAGCAACGCAGGCGCGCTCGCCCGACCCTGCCGACGCTGCTAGCCCTGCCAGAAATACCCGCTGCGTCTGCGAGTGCGCAAAGAGCTTTTGGAAAACTCACGTTTCACTAGTTGAAAATGATCTCCACCTTCTTCACTATCGTCGATCTGCCGATTGTGGTAGTATTAACCTTTAGAGCTACACTTATATTTCTACATTTCCAATATGGGGCATTCGAAGTCCGCAACTAGTGAATATTTGCTTTCTCACACAGTATTGAAAGTTGGTTTCGTATAATACGAGCACCAATAGCTATAATCACTAATGCAGTAGCTAAACGCTGCTCACGGTCACTCACATCAGTCATGGTCGCTCGTATAACGGTGTTGTTGTTGTGATCTTCAGTCTGAATACTGTCGCTGTCCAAACTAGTTCAACCAGTACACTCCACTTCATCTCTGTGCATCTAACGGTGCCTACATCCATTTGAAACTAGTTACTATTCAACCCTTGGTCTACAATTTTTGGCCAACACACTTCCTTTCATTACAATATTGACAAAACCCTGATGCCTCAGGATGTTTCCTGTCAAATGGTCCCTTCTTTAAGTAAGGTTGTATCACAAATTTCCTTTTTCTCCTGTTCGAAACAGTATCTGCTTCATTTAAATTACAGTGTTCTTCCATGGAACCACACTGCAAAAGATTTTATTATCTTCTTGTCTCAAGTGCTTATCGTCCACGTTTCACTTCCGTAAAAGAAATTAATCCAGATAAATAGCATAAGAAAATAGTTTCTACACATAAACTGATATTAAGTGGTAATGAATTCCTTTTTTTCCTAAAGGATTTTTTTGGTATTAGCAGTCTTCATTAGATAAAATCTCTACTTCGGCCATCATCAGTGATTGTACTGCCAAAACAGCGAAATTCATCTACTACTTTCAGTTTTTCATTTTTTTAATCTAAGTCCCTCAACGTAGGAAATGCATATACACAAATTTCGACTGGTCTTAAACGATGGGATTCGAAAATTATCCCCCAATGTCCTTCGATAAATAGAATGCATATGTGATCACTGGTGTACTGTCTTGGGCAATCTCAGTCCTGCTCGAGTGCTCTTCAATGTGTTTGATGGATGTATGTTGACACATGCATTAAAATTCACGCAGCTTTAGATATTTGTAATTATTTTATTTTACTATCATTGCATGTTTATCTGAGTTTGAGTTAATAAACATACACTTGACCAATACCTCTAACTACATGAGGAATGTAATTAAATGAGCATGCAGATGCTTCACGTTTCATAGGTACCTGAACGTGAGATAATATTGTTTTGAAATAGTTTTTACATGTATGAGATAAGAATCACAGCAAAAAGTAAAAAGTTCAGCTGCAAGGAAATCGAATTTCACTGGAGCAAATATGGGTATAAAATCTCGTCAACGATAAGGTAATTTGAGGTGTAGCAAGGTGTCCAATCGGACAAGGATTTGTAAGATGGCAAGAACTATGCCCCTTACATGAAGTCATTAAGGATCTCCTAACTCACGTTGAGCGAACAGTAGGGCTGAACAAAATGACTGACAAGGCACAATGCATCTTGTAGAGGGTATAGTATGGACGTATTGGAACAATTAATATAGGGTGATGGTTTTAAAGTAATTCACACGACATGAAAACTTTGTGGAAACGAGTCGATTTACTCGACACTAGTTTACCCCAGGGAAATATTTAGAGTTGACCGTGGCCGGCTGGGCAACGGCGAAAGGAAGCGATAATAGCCAGCTTAGGGCGGCTCAAGCTCTGGGAAAGCGGTAATGCGGCACGGCCTCCAGCCGCCTTAAGATGAGTGACAGCATGGGTTGTTGACCCCGACCCCATGCTAGTGTACCGGGAAGCAGACGGAGAACTTGTACGCCTGTTGATAAATGTCCGTCGTCCCGTTTTCAGGGAAACATGCGAGAAAGCCGCTCAAAGCTACGGTGGAGCGGTCAACAGAGATCAATATACGCGTGTTCATCACTATAGCAACTTCACGCTGAATTCACGATCCGCAGAGTCTGAAGTAAATCAGGTCAAGAGCGACAGAATGAAATACGCCGGCCTCCGATGGGAACGTAGGACCGAGGAATTTGAAGTATCTCCTGGGAGTCAGAATTCCGGAAAAATTGGTGTTTGTGCAGACGCTAACCTTGATGGGTGGCCTGGGAGGAACTAAATAGAAGAAGTTGAGAGGAAGGGAAATTTTGTGGGAATTTGTTCACTTCCCAGAGCAGGCATTGGTCGGCGCTGGAAAGCGACGCATAATTAACGCGACTTGCGCTGCAATAGGCGGAAGTGATTTTGCTGGAGGGGAAACCGAGGCGAAGAGCGGACTGGGAGAAGTCCCCGTAGAGGTCTTCCGTTCCCAGGTTGCCTAGAGTGCGGACGTGGCGTTCTCGACTCACCTTGCCTGATAAAGAGTGAGCATCTCTGCAGTTTAGGACTTAGCAAAGGGAACGATTGAGCTTGGAGATAGGAAGTTTTGGCTCAGCTATGTACTGAGCAAGATAGCTAGGAGTGAATAGACGAGCGCAGCCTTGCAGCGCCACGAGGTCGGCCGACGTCTGCACAACGGCGCCGCTCCGCCACGCTGTATTCGGTGATATTGCACCATCTCCGGCCTCTGATTAATTTGTTGGATCACGTCGGCACCGTGTATTGTAGAATTCATCTCGCACTTCGCATTACGCCTGGGTCAGTCGACAGGAATTACTTTCGAGTTATCGCGCTTTACTAAAAGTAAACGCAATTTATTACCACTGCCTGATAGGAGAGTCTTGTAATGTGATGATTGAAGGTCTGGAGTTAAAATAAATTTGTGCAATCGACTGCATCTGTTTTCAATCAAGTAGTTGAAATCCCAAGTTACTTTCTTAATTAATTTTATGTTCAACATTTGCATCTGGTGTTCAATAGCTGAATATAACATCAATGTGCACCCCATTTTTATTAAAAGTGATCAATTCTGAATAAATTAATGTGAAGACTGCCACCGCAGTTCAATCAGGAGTCACAGGGCCATATTACTTTTTTGCGTTATCCGATATTGCGGCAGTTTTGCACGCTCTGTTGATCTGTTAGTCAATTATTTGGGGTGAACACACGCCAAAACCAGCTAAGTGACGTGCAAGGTGTTACAGATTATGAAGCTCTCAGTCACATTCTTTATATAGGAATAATTCCAAGATGCAACATGAAACATAAATCAGTGTTGCCGTATATGGGATGCGAATGATATCCTCGACCGCTGATGTGTTATAACCAATGCTGATAACAATTGCGAAAGGATCCGCGTAGATACTGATCCGTCTTTTCTGGAGACATCGTGGAGCCAAAGGTTTCCAGAGTTTGCCCGGAATTTTCTGTGTAAACGTACAAGAATTACTGTTTGTTTTCCCTTAACAGCGTCGTAAATGGCGACGTTGCGATGAAAGGAAATACTTATTAGGTGCTGATTGCTTTATATATTGCCTCTCACAATCTGTTTTGTGTTCTTGCAAATTGCAGCTATCATCGTGGTCTGGTGACCACGGTAGCTGGACATTGCTATCCTGGGGAGTGTATCCTAGTGAATACGGTTGGTTTGTTGCCTTGCTTCGATCTGTTATGAATTTCTACTCTGAGGTGGCACAAGTCATGGGATGGCGATATAAGTGCCTTGGCAGGGCTGTGATTTGTATTTAGGTGATTCAGGTGAAAATGTTTACGGCGCGATTACGGCCGCACGACGAGAATGAACAGTGTTGAACGCGGAATGGTAGGTGGAGCTAGACGCATGGGACATACGATTTCAGAAATCAGTAGAGAACTCAATATTCCGATATACACGGTGTGAAGAGTGTGCCGAGAACACCAAATTTCGTGCGTTACCTTTCACCACAGGCAACGCACTGGCCGACGCCCTGCAATTAACGACGGAGAACAGAATCATTTTCGTCGAGTCGTCAGTGCTTACAGACAGGAAGTACTGTATGAAGTAACCGCAGAAATCAATGTGGGACGTATAACGAACGTATACGTTAGTACAGTGTGGAGAATTCTGACGTTAAGGGGCTAGGGCAGCAGACGACTTATGCGATTGACTTTGCTAACAGCACGATATCGCCTGCTGCGTCCTTCCCGGGGTCTTGAGCGTATCAGTTGGACCCTAGAGGAATGAAAACGGTGGGCTGGTCATATGAGTCCCAATTTCAGTTGATAAGATCTAATGGAGGGATCCGAGTGTGCCGCGAACTCTACGAAGCCAAGGACCCAAGTTGCCAACAAGGCGCTGTGTAACCTTGTGGTGGCTCCATAATAGTGTGGTCTGTGTTCACATGAAATGGGGTGGGTCCTCTGGTCCAGCTGAACCGATCACTGACCATCTAATGCCATTCATGTCCCCAAATGGCTGAAGTTTTTCTGGAAGGCAATGCAACATGTAACTAGGCCTAATTATTCGCAACTGGTTTGAAGAACATTCTGAACAATTCGACCGAATGCTTTGACCATCAACACTGCATAGCGTGAGTCCCATCTAACATTTGTGGGACGTTACTTGGAGGTCAGCCCAGCACAAAATCCTGCACCGGCAACACTTTCGTAGTTACAGGAGGCTACAGAGGCAATATGGCTCAATATTTCTGCAGGGGACTCCCACCGACTTGAGTCCATGCCACATAGCGTTGCTCCACTACGTCAGGTAAAAGGAATTCTACCACTGTATTAGGAGATGTCCCATGACTTCTATTGCCTCTGTGTGCAGTGCATATGCGTCGAGTTAGTAACACTGACAAATACTGAAGATACCACTAGAGTGAGACAAATGGATTAGTAACAGCAACAGAAGCTTCCATTACGTGTGTCACAGTGGAGAGGTTTAGGATTCGGTCTAGTACGTCGACACACAATTTTTTTTTTTTTTTTTTTTTTTTTTTTTTTTTTTTTTTGTTCTCTTCAGCAATATATCAGCATACATTGAAAGGAGGTGACCCTTTGCGCATGCCAACTGTCACCCCTTCTTAAGTGCAGTCCCTGCAGAGGCACTGCAGCCTTATCAGCTAAGTAGTGAATCATCAGGACGAGTACGTGTGACGGGGAATAATGGAGCTTCTTTGTCGCTTGCAATAACAGCTATGGCAATAGATTTTTTTCTGTAGGACATTAGGAAGAAGTGGTCAAGGTGGCAGAAGTCAAAGAAGCAGCTGCAGACGCTTCCAGGAAAGCACCCGGACTTCAACAAAAGCATGACCGCTTTGCTTGTAAGCGCAGGTGGTGGCCCCACGCCATAAAGTCAGTCCACGAGATAAGCCCAGTTTTCAGCAAGACAGTGGGCAGTGGCCAGCATTCCCGAGGCGTGTTGTCCACCTCGGATGTGCGTACGACAGAAAGGCGTCAAGCTTTATGATTTGCTCTGGGAAGGAGAACATTGTCTCCCGCAGGCATGGAATGCATGCACGTTGTTCTGACGCCAAGTTTAGCGGAACAGAGCACAGATTTTGGCGGCAAACTTCGTGATTGGGAGATTACCGCTATGCTGCGTCCCGGCGAGGGTTCTGGCTTGGTGTTATAAGTATGCACCTGAGGCAATTTGCGCGAGCAGTTTGGCAATTGGAGGGGACAATTTTGAAGACTAAATGTGGGTTTGGTGTCGAAGAGGGCAGGGAAGAGGGATTTCCGTGACATTCCGCGGATGTTCACTAGAAGACAGTCTAGGCAGTTCGGCTGAATTACGCTGTACGTGCAGCAAATTTGCGGAGACCCGCCACGTAGGACAGTCTACACGGCGCGTTAGCCGCGTTTCTCTGCAAATCTCGACGCGAGGGTAAGCCGGCCGTGGACTTCGCAGTTGCACACCTAAGGCAGGTATTCAGATCACTCGTTGGGCAGTTCAGTGGTGAGGATGTCGGCAGCTGAGCCACCTAGCAATCTTTGACTGTGGAGTTACCCTTCACTGCAGCGAATCATTCTGACCTTCAGCCCTGTATTTACACCTATGTCGTACTGAGAGCACCCGTGGTCTAGGGGTAGCCGACACGGTAGCTCAGAGTGTTCAGTCAGAGAGCTGGTTGGCCTCTGAAATAAAAAAAAAAAAAACTGAGTGCAAGGATCAACAAACGAACTTTAACGGATGTCTTGTGACGCCCGCAACCACCAAACACAACGATAAAAAAAGAGAAAGAAAGAAAGAAAAAAGAAAAAAAAGGGTAGCGTCTGTGATTCATAATCATAACGTCTTCGGTCCCGAGTTCGAATCCTGCCGCTGCTTAAATTTTGATTAATGATCAGTATGGGCGGCTGAAGACTTCCGGCATAAGAAGTCATCCTCACTCTGACAGCGGCCTAGTCAGAAGAGGCCGGAGAAGCGGATGTATGCCGCGCTGTGTGGCCGCGAGGTTAGAGATGTCATGTCACTGACTGCGCGGCCCCTACCGCCGGAGCTTCGAGGCCTCCCTCAGGCAATGGGTTGTGTGTTGTTCTTAGCAAAAGTTAGTTTAAGCAGTGTATAAGTCTAGAGACAGATGACCTAAGCAGTTTGCTCCCTTAGAAATTCACACACATTTGAACATTTAAACAGAGGTTCAGGACACTCTCTTGTCCTAAAGGGGGGAAACAGTCCCTAAAGGCAGAAGAATCAGCAATGATCAACGGCATGAGGAATGATCAACGGCATGAGAATGCAAAAGGGAATGAAAACCACTGCATTAAAGACACGTAACGTGTATGCACAGGACATGTGCCGTAGTTGAAGAAGTGTCTTGATGATCTTTCCATTGGCAAAAGATTCCGGAATAGTCCCCCATTCGGATCTCGGGGGGGGGGGGGGGGGGGGGGGGATTGCCAAGTGGAAGGTTACCATGAGAAAAAGAGTGAATAATCAACGGAAGGATAACATTTTATGAATTGGGGCGTGGAATTTCAGAAGCTTGAACGTGATAGGGAAACCAGAAAAACTGAAAAGAGAAATGCAAAAGCTCGATCCACGTGAAGTGAAGTGGAAAGAAGACAATGATTTCCGGTCAGGTGAGCAGAGGGTAATATCAACAGCAGCAGGATTCATTATGGATAGGAAGGTAGGGCTGAGAGTGTGAACAGTTCATTGACAGGGTTGTTCTTATCATCGACAGCAAACCAACACCGACGACGATAGTTCAGGTATCATGCCAACTTCACAAGCTGGAGATGAAGAAATAGAGAAACTGTATGAAGATATTGAAAGGCTAATACAGCACATAATGGGGGATGAAAATCTAATACTCATGGGGGACTGGAATGCAGTTGTAGGGGAAGGAGTAGAAGAAAAGGTTACAGGAAAATAAAGGCTTGGCACAAGGAATGAGAGAAGAGAAAGACTAATTGAGTTCTGTAACAAGTTTCTGCTAGTAACAGCGAATTCCCTGTTCAAGAATCACAAGAGGAGGAGGTATTTTTGGAAAAGGCCGGGTGATACGGGAAGATTTCAGTTATATTACATCATGGTCAGACAGAGATTACGAAATAAGGTACTGGATTGTAAGGAGTACCCAGGAGCAGATACAGACCCAGATCACAATATAGTAGTGATTAAGAGTAGGCTGAAATTTAAGTCATTGGTAAGGAAGAATCAATACACAAAGAAGTGGGATACGGAATTACTAAGGACTGACGAGAGACGGTTGATGTTCTCTAAGGCTATGGATACATTAATAAGGAAAAGCTCAGTAGCAGTACAGTTGAAGGGGAATGGATATCTCTGGAAAGGGCCATCACAGGAGTAGGGAAAGAAAACATAGGTACAAAGAAGGTAACTGTGAAGAAACCATTAATAGCAGAAGAAATACATCAGTTGACTGATGAAAGGAGGAAGTATAAAAATGTTCCGGGAAAATCAGGAATACAGAAACACAAGTCGCTGATGAATAAAATAAATAGGAAGTGCAGGGAAGGTAAGACGAAATGGCTGTTGGAAAAATGTGAAGACATCGAAAAAGAAATGACTGTCAGAAGGACTGTCTCAGCATACAGGAAAGTCAAAACAACCTTTGGTGACATTAAAAGCAACGGTGGTAACATTAAGAATGTAACGGGAATTCCAGTGTTAAATGCAGAGGAGAGAGCGGATAGGTGGAAAGAATACATTGAAAGCCTCTATGAGGGGAAGATTTGTCTGATGTGATAGAAGAAGAAACAGGAGTCAGTTTGGAAAAGATAGGGGATCCAGTATTAGAATTTAAAAGCGCTTTGAAGGACTTAAGGTCAAATAAGGCAGAAGCGATAGATAACATTCCATCAGAATTTCTAATATCACTGAGGGAAGTGTCAACAAAACGATTATTCACGTTGGTGTGTAGAATGTATGAGTCTGGCGACATACCATCTGAGTTTCGGAAAGCATCAACCACACAATTCCGAAGACGGCAAGAGCTGAAAAGTGCGAGAGACATCGCACAATCAGCTTAACAGTACATACATCCAAGTTGCTTACAAGAATAAAATACAGAAGAGTGGAAAAGAAAATGGTGGATTTGCTAGATGACGATCAGTTTGGCTTTAGGAAAAGTAGAGGCACGGAAGACTTCTCGTAGCCCTATTACACGGCCTCGTATAAATTCAGAGAGGTGTTGATAGTAGCTCCTTAACGGCAATCTTGAGTAACATCAAATCGACAAGACCAAACTCGAAGATAACTAATGCTCACGACCGTTACAGCGTATTTTCATCGTCATAGTGGAGCTACTAACGCCACTGTTACGCAACTGATGCGAAATTTGAACATATATCGTGTTTCAAATGTAGAATCACGCCTAAAAACTCTCGTTTACATCGCAAAACTCCCCCATATTGGTGCGAGTTTTTTTCCGGTCGGTGGATCTGCATATGGAGCGAAATGCTGGCGAGATGAATTCATCGCACCACCAGGACTCGAGACGCATACACCACATCGGGCTATTTTAGCAAATACGGAAACGGAAGTGTGTAATTGTTTATAACCGATAGCAAATACACCCATCTGCCAGCTGTGCTACTTTTCATTTTCTCTGTAGACGCAGACATTTCAGTCAGGTAATGTTTGATGCTCCAGAACTCTGCACGGAGAGGAGAAGTGGTCGGCTGCTCAGCGCCGCTGTCTCTTGGAGCGCGCTAGGGGCTGTGACGTCTGAAGGAAAGAAAAACTCGAGTTGTAGGCGGTCAGCCCCCTGCGCTTGCTGCTCCTGCTGTCAGGCGGCCGCTGGCGCCTAATTGGGCGCTGCGCGCGACGCGGACGTGCTATCCGCAGCGACGCGCCGTCCCCTGCGACGCACCGTGACGCGTGTCTGCAGGAAGCCGGCGTTAATTGTGTTAGCAGTTTGCGCGCTTGTTATCACGGCAGAAGAGAGGGGCGGCCCGGTGCAAGTTTCTCCCACACCGCCTCTGGTGGGCTCGCGCTTCTTCCGCCACTGCCTGGCCAGTGCGTGAAGCCATTCTTGCTGTACCAATAAGTTCTAAAAACATTTGAGTTAATGGAAACGGATAGGCTGCATGGCCAGCTTTCACTTTTCTGCTTAATCTAGTCCTCGCACTACGCTGCTAGTCAGTCTGTCGCTACAGCTAAAGTTTGGTATCCTCACAAGGAGAACACGATAAGTGCCAGAACCCGACTTCCCAGAAACTTCGCTCGGCGGAAGAGGGGTCAACGTAAGTGAACACGTATCTCGCCTTATCAGTTGATACTCAACTGTTGCCGAAAAAGACGACGGTCAAAGTTTTCGAGGTACACTGTGTGTTCAAAAGTATCCAGATACCCCCATAAAACATACGTTTTTCATATTAGATGCATTGTGCTGCCACCTATTGCCAGTGACTCCATGTCATTCACCTCAGTGGTTCTTAAACATCGTGAGAGAGCAGAATGGGGCGATCCGAGGAACTCAGGGACTCCGTACGTGATCAGGTGATTAGGTGTCACTTCTGTCATACGTCTGTATGTGAGATTTTCACACTCCTAAACGTACCTATGTCCACTGTTTCCCATGTGACAGTGAAGTGGAAACGTGAAGGGACACGTACAGCACAAAAACGTACAGGCTGACCTCGTCTGTTGACTGATGGAGACCGCCTACAGTTGGAGAGGGTCGTAATGTGTGATATGTAGACATCCACCCAGATCATCACACAGGAATTCCAAACTGCATCACGATCCACTGCAAGTAGTATGACAGTTAGGCGGGAGGTGAGAAAACTTGGATTTCATGGTCGAGCGGCTGGTCATAAACCACACATCACGCCAGTAAATGCCAAACGACGCCTCGCTTTGTGTAAGTGTAGTACTAATTAAAAAGTGTAGTACTAGTTAAAAACACTGCCAGTTGTTGGCTTTTGCTACTTTTTGCCTAATTTAGTTCCAGGCATTTGCACTGCTGGACAGTTCAATATCACGATATGTAAATGTCATTATCTGATGAATAATTTTTCCATCCACCTCCAGTTTGCATCTAATTGCTTATAGATACACAGTCATATATTTATTGTTTTCAGAGGATATGACCATATTTAGGTTATTGTATTCCATGTAAGACATTTGTAAAAGCTTTCACTGGTAATCTTCTCTGTTTGCCGGAAGAACTGCAGCGTCCACACAACAAACGATTTTTATTCCTTCGTGCTCCATTCTACAGCCACTACCAGAAAGTACCTTCTCTGTCACATCGTCCATGACTATATTTAAAGATAATGGGTTCCAAGAGTCACCATGTCTACACCACTATTAACTGCTATTCTGCTAGTTAATCTAGAAACAACTTTCGCCTGGACGTAGTTATTGAAGTCTTCAATTGCTTTTATTTATCAATAGTAGAAAATACGATAAAGGTAGTAGGATTCGTTACGAATAGGAAGGTTGGACGGAGATCGAGTTACTGTAAACATTAGAGTGAAAGGGTTGTTGCAATCACAATCGACAGCAAACACTGACAACGACAGTTCCGATATACCTGCCGACGTCGCAAGCCGAGGACAAAGAGACTGAGAAAGTATATGAGGATATTGAACTGGTAGTTAAGTCAAGAAAGACAGACGAAAATCAAATAGTCGTGGCAGACTGGAATGCGGTTATAGTGGGCAAAGTAGAAGAAAAGGGTTAAGAGAAAATATGGGCTTCGTACTAAGAATGAGAGAGGGGAAAGGCTAATTACCTACAACTATTGGCATATTTGTTAACTATTCCTTAATATACTACAAGACTAATTTATGTTACCTATGTGAGGACCTAGTTTTCATCAATTATTTATGTGTCATATGTTTTACCAACAATTTTCTTAGACTATATTAAAATTAGAAATAAATAAATAATTTTCGTATTAGGAAAATATTACAAACTTTCGACATAAAAGTTTTATGGGTATGGTACGGCGTCATATTGTATAAAACTACTACATTATAAAATATGACGTGGTACTATACCCAGGAAATTCTTATGTCGACTGACTATGGCCGCATGAACCTACTCAGTTACATTATAACCTCTGTTTCGCTTCGCGTAGTTCACATTCAGTTGAGTATTTATATATATTTATTTACGTAGATAATAACTGCGTGTCTCTTCTTTAGTTTGCAATAAAAATTTAAAAATAAAAGCTAAATGAGATTAGATACGTATGACTAAAATGACAAAAACTTTGCACAGCTAGCAACTCAACGCCTCAATGCAGCAATCATTGTCAAAGAGCACATAAGAAAGTGCGAAAGATTGATAAAAATATATTCTGAGAGGTATGGAGACGACGCGGTATTAGCAAAAACATTAAATGTATCGACTTGTTCTTGTGTGTGCGTATGCGGAAATGAGCACGAAGTTTGAGCTGCGGCCAGTTATGCATAATTGAGAAGTTACGTAGTAATAAGAATTTTGTAGGATATGGTGAAAAGTAGCACGTCCCGCTTGGCGAAAGGATTAAAATAGAGGTGGGAGGTACCAAACTGAAGCCCACCCCTCTCATATTAGTTTATAAGTCATATATAATTGTGATTGTGTGTTAATTAATGGGAATGAGGATATGTAGGTACATTTGTATTCAGTAGGATGGAACAGCTAAACACGAATGTAGCTGTACCAATTGAAGAATAATAACGAATACAGTAGATCTCACATTAACATAGTCTGCGTGTTAAGGGATTACGTAAGCCTTTGATTGCTATGTCCAAAGAAATACATACGTGGGCGTGAAAGCCACATCTGACGGTAAATTAGCACTTTCGTCCGTGTTGTAACTAGGGTTGTAGAAACACTTGAACGCTACAGTCAAACACAGAGTTTCCAGTATATATATATATCAGTCTGCGGGAAGGATGAAAAGACGGTTCGACAGAAATAACGCAGTGACCAGAGCATGGATGTACAACCAATAGTTCACTTGTCCTCGTAGCAAGTAGCGCAATTTCTTTGTGAAAACAAGTACTAGTACAAGAAGATGCATGATGTTTATCTTAAACACAATTTGCTTAATGTAATTCCTATGCTTTTCCTTTCGTTGTGCAGTGGTGAATTTGCTCTTGATCGTGTTGATGATAGTATCTGCCTTAAGGTTGTTACGGGAGACGTAAAGATTTAGATAAGTAAATTCTTCATTCACTGAAACAAACTGAAGTAAAGGTTTAACCCGTTCGTCTAACTTAGACTTCTCACGCATTAATTCAATTTGTGTAAAAGCTGTTGATGAGTGTGGCAAATTATTTACTATTTGATGAAAAGGCGTCACCTATTAAGTCCTCTTAGAATGTGTGTGTGTGTGTGTGTGTGTGTGTGTGTGTGTGTGGTGTAGACGTTCTGATAAAGCTGCTGAAATAAGGAAGTACCCGTTCTGTTGGGCTGACTTTGGGATGAAATTTGAATACATAAATATGATTTGTGTTACGTGACATGACAAATTCTTTCCACTTCGCACTTGTGAAGTTAGTTCCGTTATCAGACAGAATAGCTTTTCGTTTACCCACTCTCACAAAATATTTTCTCACAATTCGCTTGATTATAGGCCCTGCCATTACAGTTTTAGTGGTACATATCTGCAGATATTTAGAAAACACATCATACAAGTCCTGCTTTTGCCGTCGGGACGGTTCCTGCGGTGTCGACTCATACGAGGTCAAGGGACTTCACTGGAATAATAGGATCTAATTCATTGACTCGTGATCTGTTTAACGTTTCTTGATCACCTATTGTACTCTACGTTTAATCTTAGGGAAATAGTATGCCTTTTTTTCTGAGTACATCTAGCTAAATGACAGTGACTACTCGAGTTATGTGTATACCTGATAAATTGTCTACATGTTTCGGGTAAACAAACATACCAGTTACCAGACTGAGGCGTTGGATGACGAAACAAAACTCCATTATGTAACTTATAAAGTGTTCTCAGATCTGCATCGTCGGAACCTGTTAGTTGTTGGCTTCCTCTTGAAGCTGACTCATATTTTTTTCACATTTTGATATATTAGGGCAAGCGTACATGAGTTGAATGCTGTACTCGGATGTTTGTTCTGTTAATTCTCCTTATTCATTTAATCCTTGTGGAATTCTAGGCAGAGCATCTGCCAAAATATTCTGTTGAAATTTGATATAAATTACCTCAAAATCCAACTACTGAAGAAGAAAGCACCATCTGGCTGATCTTTTGTGCGATAGTTTATGTGTCAGTAATAATGAAAGTGCTTGATATTCACAGTTTACTTTTCTGGAAGCTCCCCATAGAAAGTACTGGAATATGTGGAATGCCCATACTACTGCGAGCATTTCAAGCTCCCTACGGAATAAGCTCTTTCACATTTTGCCGGTGTGCGATTAGCAAAACTGTTTATATTTACATTTTGATTTTGATTATCATGGCTAATCTGAAATAATATTGCCCACAGACACTGGAAGGACGCATCATTTTGCGTTCTTGTAATATTTCAGGACGTACTAAAATTTCAGAGTTAATCAAAAGTTGTTTTATGGTGTCAAAGTCCTTCTGACAATTTTCTGCCCATAGCCATGTGCGGTTTTCCCTCAAAAGATTGAGTAAAGCGTCACTATTTAGTAGCTGATGAGGCACATACTTACGTAAGAGTGATGCTAAGCCCATGAATGCTTTTAATTGTTTTTTAGTTTGTAGGACAGCAAAGTACTGATGGCGAGTTTGTGTGGATCAGCCCAAATGCCTATCTGTGAGTAATGTGACCTAAGAACGTAATTTCTTTTCTGGCAAATTCTGATTTCCTTAACTGTGACTTCATAGGTGGAAAATTTATCTAGCAGACTTCTTAATGTGCGCAAATGCTCATTCTGTTCAGCTGTAACAGTAAGTAAATCATCCACAAAAATGGTATCTTGACTGAAATTCGGGCCTTAGCACCTTATTCAAGGCTCTTGCGCTTACAGTAAATCCGAAGATTAAATACTTGCAACAAGATTTGCCACTATGACCTTTTTAGATTTATTGTAAGAAATTTTTCTCCATGGAATTTTAATAACTGCTCCTAAAGGTTTTCTGGCTTGGTTCTTATAGTACTATAATTTTGCCGATTTCCCTTAGATTCAAAACAAGTCATATACTTTCATTGCGTTTCACTATTTCTGGGATGGGACTGCAATACGATGAGTGAGATGTTTCAATAACATTCCAGTTAAACATACATTTGATCTCCTTTTTTACTGCTTCTTTGTGTGTCCAAGGAATTGTGTATGATGTGCGACAGAAAGTTTCGTGGGGGTATACTTCCATATGATAGGCATATCAATTACTCATAGTTTCTTTTCAAAGACGTGCAAATATTGCAACAACAATGTACGTAGCTCTTGTTTGTGATAAACTATCCGATTCCTCTACCTTACTCTAAATAACGTGGAAAACTGACATTTCCTCTGTGATCTGTTCGTTACATTGCTAATTCACGTAAAAGACTTCTTGATACATCAGGGCGATGTTCACTTTATTTGCTAATTCATTATTCACACAAGACTTTGTTTTCATTACATCAACTGGAATTACGTTATCGGCTAAGTAAGGGTAATATTTGTCCTTGCCTACGTCAATTGTCACTTGATATTGCGTGAAAAGCTGCATTCCTAGGGGACGATTAACTAGTAGTTTTTCTACCACTATGAATGTACGAGTAATTGTGGTTCTAGTGAAAGTTATTGGAAGATAGGATTGTAGCTTGATGCGTTTCGATTTGTTTCCTATAGCTTTTAAAATGAGACGATTCTGCACAGGTAAAGTAGGGAGGTTTAGTTTCCTTTTTATTTCATTGATAAAGATTTACGAAACAAATTCGTAGCTGCTCCTGTGTCTACTGTCACATGTACATATAATGTTCCTATTTTGGCATTAGCCATCTCCTGTACTTCATAGTTTATTCCTTTTATATCATATGCCTTATCTGGCATATGGATTTCTTTGCCGTACATTATATCCTAACTTTCGTTTTCGGTAGCGACGAGGGGGGTGGGGGTGGTCTAGGCCGACAGATCGACGTTTACCATCTGGGGAGGCGGGATGCTGCCGCTCCCGTCAGTCACTTCTACAACATTTATTTACAACCGGCTGGGAATTCTCCATGTTCTATTCTGCGCATTACTGGGGGCGGCGTTTCACTGATTTTGATGTGTATATCTCCCTTAGCCGTTGTCTTCATATCTATTTCTGCTTGGTTGATCATTCCCGTTCCTCTACACTTGCTGTTTATTATCGTCGGGACTGCGCCAGTTATTCCAGCCAGCACGATCATTTCTTGTCGGCGAACCGCGGTACCTTGAATTGTAATTCGTATTATTCCTCTCTTGGATACCGTTAAAATATTACTTTGACGATTTTGGAATCCTTCATTAGTGTTATATCCCTGCGGCGTCGCGTATGGATGCCAACCGCACTGCGCGTTGCCGTACTGATTTCCTCTATTACTACCGTTGTTGTTGTTATTTTTGTTACCGTTACCACGACTATTTTTTGCTGGGCCTGACTGGTTTCTGTTACGCCCATTTGAGCTTTAACTCAATGAGGTTGACCGAAACCAGAACCATGAGAAGGTGTTTCAGGTCATAAGCTGGCACAATTAACAGTTTCTCACGGATGTTATTTGGCAAAAGACTCTCATAACATGGACATGTCCTTTTGGATAGCTCCAGTACCTCGTCTTGTTCAAGTATCTTTCGAAATGCTGGCGCAGTCCGCCTTGTTTTACGTTAAATTGCTGTGGGTCAAAGACTCCCATTCGTAGTTTTTCTTGGATTCCCTGCGACCAGCATTTCTCTCGCAAGGCCTGTTCAAATTCTTCATAGGTTCGACAACGGAACTGCCTCTACGGTTGCCCACAACCGCGCATCATCTTGTATGAAACCAACAATGAACTGAATCTTTCGCATTTCGGCCCTGTGCCAAGGTAAAACTTTTTCAAAAAGTCTCAAAAAGACAATGGTGTGTGCTTTCTTGGATTGAGAGAAGACTGTAAATTAGCAACGTTTTGTTAAAGCTTTGTCTATTCTGACTGACGATAGGTCAGCCATTATGTCATCAAATTGCGACCCGCCCTGCGCCTTTTCGGAAGCGGCAGTGCTCTGTGCGGTGATACTGGCACGTACATTTGTTTCCAAACTTTTCCGCTCCGTTTTTGTAATAATCTGACTTTGACGAAACAATGATCGCGTGACTTCTGTCTACCGCTGCTCTTCTGTTTTGAGTAGCTGCAGGTGGCGGTTCTTTCAACTATCTCTTTCGGAACGAATCTAACCTTCTATTGCTTTCATATTACTATCCATTTTAGCGAGGATTTTATGTTCTCTTGTGTTGATGATCTCTTCAACCGTGTCAACTTAAGTTTTTTTTGTTCCCTGGCCCACATTTCTGCTAGTTTGTCCTAAAGTAAAATAAACTACGTCTCACCTCCGAGAGGGAACATTCGTGTAGCGACCTGAACCAGATGGCGCATTGATTATCCAGACACCACAAAATGTGAGAGCCATACCTCGAGTAACCGGGACATAGGCAACTGGATCAGCAAGGATACCATCATGTAAGAGAATCGCCACCCCACTACCACTAGGGGAAAAGTGGGAGCGTGTGCCGTAAAATCATGAGGAACACAAAAAATTACAACGTACACCTCCTGAAAGTGGGCAACGTCAGCGTCTGCAGCATACAGCATGTCATGGAGCAATGTCAGTTTATGGCTTGCAGGAATAGTATTAACACTGACCACGGCTATGCAATATGAAAAGCCGTCGGCAAGAGGCTGGACAGTGCAAACATGGAAGAAGCACAGGAAGTTCCCTGTTAGGTCCTGTACTGTGCAACTTCTTGGCAATGGTCAGTGCCACTGCCTGCTAAGCAGCAGACCCTGAATCGAATCTACGTGTGGCAAAAATTTTCACGTTTCTACATTGATTTGCATTAATGCCCACTAGCAGGTAATATCATTAATTCCTTTGTGTCCAGAAATTAATCATTTCTCTCGTCATTTCAGTTACAAAGATATTGCTACCGCGGCAAAATTATAAAACTGACTTTTGATTGTGCTTAATTACTAATCCGATAAGGTACTAGATTAGAATCCCCGTTCTGCACAAAACTTTACGTCACGCCATTGCAAGATTGTTACTTGTAATGTTTCCGTATTTAACATCTTTCATGGTTAGTTAATGGGAAGTGCAGCTACTGGACAGATGTCCTTACTGAGTATGAAGACTTTCCACAGGTGATTCTAAATGCAGATCTTTTAACTCATAATAGTTAAAATGAGGTATATAACGTCTCTTTATGCCTAGTCAGCACTGAAAATCAGTTCTGTAATCTAGTCTCGGCCAGGTGAACCGTCTTTGCTTAATAGCATTGTCAATTGGCGATGGTTTTGAATTCAGATACAGAACCAAACAGTTATTCTTGTCATTTTAAAGTAAAAACACTTGTACAACGAGCTGCTCATGAAGAACTTGGGCTTTTAAAGTTATGTGGTGTCAGATAAGAAGGTGATAGGTGCCTTTAGAAATGCACGTCCACTGCGCAACACAATTAAAGCCTTGTCTGAATTTGCGACGCATAAGTTTGAAATTTGGCTCAAAGATGCTAATAACGTTGCTATGTAATGATGCTTGCTAAGGCGTGGCTACCTACGGGCACGGCGATGCTTCAGGGAGCGAGGTATCGACACATATAGTCAGGTGGCTTACTGATGTGATGCCACATTGGCACCAAATTTCATCACAGCTATTTCCGATGTCACCGTGGACTTGTCGCACCATGGGAAGCTCGTCACATCCGAAATTACCCATATTCACTCCTCCGCTTGACGCCTGTGCTATGGAGGTCAGACGCGCGAGGCGCAGCAATTAAATCACGCAGCTTCCTTATAAGTGGCCGAGGAGAACATTTCAGACACATTGCCGCTCAGAACTGACACTGAAATGCCCCAGTGGTGGCACTAAGGCCATCGGTCAAAGACACCTTGCTGTTTGAAAGAATGCTGATCCCGATGGTGACGTCGCAGGGCGCCAGGCTTTTCAACATTACAGAGAGAGGCTGTGCGACCCTTTGAGCCTGAATTCAAACTTCTGCGTCGAAATGGGAGACAATTCGAAGTAAAACGAAATGACCCTTTAATTGTGTTGCCCAGTGTAGATCCACGTGACATCATGAATACAGTGAAAACACCAGTGATGCATTGCTCAAGGTGACGATAGTCCTCCTGTTATTAATATTTGTTTTTCACACTGGTTAGTTTGTTAAATATTTTACAAATAAATCACTTGCCTCAATTCAGAAACCCGATCATGACGTAGGAATTTTGGC
This sequence comes from Schistocerca americana, assembly GCF_021461395.2. Classification (NCBI taxonomy): domain Eukaryota; kingdom Metazoa; phylum Arthropoda; class Insecta; order Orthoptera; family Acrididae; genus Schistocerca; species Schistocerca americana. The sequence goes on along the minus strand of NC_060119.1, from coordinate 602,881,639 downwards.
AGAGTACTCCCCATACCCTCAGATAATTTTCTCTGTTGATGCTTGAGTAGTATATCAGCGCACGTAACGTGATGTCAGAGATACAGAAAATAAATAAATTACATTTACCAGCACAAGTTGCACAATCTGCAAAATCTACAACAGTTATTCAAAATGGTATCCACCAGCATGAATGCGTCGAATGGCATCGTTGCAAAATATTCTGTTGCATTCATTCCGACATCTAGGATTTCGTTTGAACATTATCACGGGAGATCCTCTTCAGTCATCACAGGCATCTCGTACATTTTTCACATGGCACCACAAGAAAAAATCAAATCGGCTGAGATCAGGCGAACGTGCTGGCCGCGGAACAATACCATCTCTGCCTATCCATTTTTTACCGAATGTTCGGGCCAGGTGTTCATAAACCCTCAGTCCGAAGTGAGACGGGGTCCATCATGTTGTAACGACGTCCTTGAATAGTAAGAAGTGGGATACGTTCCAGGAACTTGGGTACTCGGGTATTCCACTTCCAGAGGTACCAGTACGATTTCGTGTACAACTTGCCACTAGGTCGTTTATCGACCAGAGTCCCTTACCTGAAATCGACACGTGTGCTCTTCTCCGCTATACGTGATAGTTTCTAAAATCAACATGCAGTCATCTTGCATAGTATCTATTGTAAAACATCAAATAAGTTAGCATTTCAATGCAGCAGATTTCGTCAGGTGTCCTACGCCTATCTTTTCGCCCTTCCTCTGTTTTGTCGTTATCTTCATCTTTCGAAAGTGCAATCACTGCGTTGTACCTAATTACATGCACTTCGTGTTTCTTCTTGTCCGTTACTGTCTCATTGCAATTACATCTTCCGTAAATAGTTCTGAACTTATAAATTCAGATCTATCCTTTATTCTCATCCAAATTTGTTAACAAATAGATTTCTTCCTTTAGACAAACATTTAGTCGATACGCCAAGTAGCTTCTTATTTACACATAATTCTGGTTTCTCATGAATGTAAATGTCTATTAGTTTCATTAGCTGAGCATAAGCTAGTTAAATACAGCAGGCGGTGACAGTTAGGGGTGTGTTTTCGAATTTGTATCAATTTCAAATCAGCTCAGAAGTCCAGCATTGGATATGAATTGTACACATTTAATACTAATTAACGTATTGTGACAGATTCTCAGTAATTCAGTGAAAGGGAAACAAATCTCCTGAAAACAATGTGCATGGCAGTGAAACGAGACTAACGTGATATCGATAAAAACCTACGAGAATCGATGTGCGTATTGGTCTACCGCTGCGGGTGAAATATCAGTATGTGTGTTCACTGCGCAATTACAAATTTTGACAGCAAGAGGACATGACATTTTAAAAGCACGCATTCTCTTTCGGTAATACAAAAGCGAATTCAATTACCGTCACGTTACGCCCCTTGCCGCAACTAGTGTCCGATTTAAAACAAATGATGAATGGCATGTTAGTGAATTTCGTTAGAATTTCCTGCGAAGTGACGACCGATATTTCAAAGGTAATTACGAACTTACGTGGTTTGAATGTATCCGCACATATATGTTCCTAGCCATAGTCTTGCTCAGTTTACCCTGTAGTTTGACCTTGGCCAATCAAACCACGGAAGTATTACATTTCAGACTACATCGAGTGAATTTCCACTTATCATTAACAATTTCTTGCAACCTGCAGAATTCTAACGAATCCATAATTGGGAGACATGAGCTTATTTCTGGAAGGGGGGCTATGAAAGGGGAAGAGGGAGGAATTTGTATCACTTACTTAACTTCATTTCTGTTTTACTTAATATGACTTCTGTATCACCTAGGTCTTTGATGTAACATCTATGTTAACTTTTATTCACTTTTTATGTAATGTACAACCACTGTAATTAATCTATGGGTGTAATTTTGAAAATAATGCTCCGTAAAAGAAAGGAAATTTAAAAACTTTACTTGTAATACTGGTTCAAGCGTAGAGAAGTAGGTTTGTAATCTTGTAGAACTTGGAGGAAAGTGCCTCCGCAACGAAACTAGTTTGGCGGGAATAGAAGAGGTGGATCTGGCGATCGAACTGCACGGCTCCTTTATGGTCAGAGTCAGTAGGTGGCTAGCGGGCAAAGTGTTCGCCTCTTCGCCTCTTGTGATCTGAACGAGGCAAGAAGAATAGCAAGATTACATAAAGTAGCCGCAGACGTGGAAGTAATTTGACTTATTATTCATAGCATATTATGGTTAGCTCCGTACTACAAAAATCCAACGCTAAGAGGAGAATTTTCAGAACTTGTTTCACAGCAAGAGCCATGGTTACTTTCGCCACCTTCTTTAAATAGCCACCTCCACCTCAAATAAGTTAGCAGTTGATTACTTATAACTTGACGGACATGTTGTGTGATTAATTTATGTTCTTTAAACTCTGTGTTGAGCAACTTTACCTTAGGCATTTAACTAAACAGGGTCCAATTGCAAGTGGTGCGATATTTCAGAGTACCCTATTTTATTGAGCCATAAAGTCGTTTCAGTAAACTTCCACTAAAGTTAATACCAGGTGTTGAGGCATGAAACCGTAACTTGCAATAAATATTCGTCTGTTGTTTGAAACTGATAAACAATATTTTATTCAAAATTATCTCCATTGCTATTTGTACATTTTTCCCACTTTTCCGGCAGACTATGAATGCCATGCTAAAACAGTTCTTCTTTTGAAGCGAACCAGTCAGCGAGCCGTTTTTGTACATTTTCGTACGAACTGAAGCGTTGTTAAGCGAGAGCGTGCCCCAGTGATGCAAATAGATGACAATCGCACGAATCCAAGTGTGGAGGATAAGCCGCATGCCCTAGCGTTTCTCAGCTGAACGCCTCGATCGTTTCTCTGACCATTTTGCTGTGTGTGATCGGGCGTTATCATTGATCAATATGATTTAGTGTCGCCTTTTTCCGTATTCCGGTCATTTTTCACGTAATGCTCGACTTAAATCGATCATTTGCTGTTAGTAGCTTTCGCTGTTAAATGGTTTCACCAGGTTTTAGCAGCTCATAATAGATGACACACTTCTGGTGCCACCAAACACAGGGCATTGTCTTCTTTCCAAAATGATTTAGTCTTGCTACAGATGTCGATGGTTTGCCTGGGTTCAGCCATGATTTACGACGCTTACGATTCTCAAAATATATCCATTTTTCATCATCTGTCCCTATTCGATGAAGAAACGACTTTCCTTAGTATATGGCGAGCAGCATTTCACAAGTGGTCTTTCCCTCTGATTTCCTGGCTGTCCTTCATTCAGTTCACGTGGAACCCACTTACACACTTTCTGCACCTTTCCCATAGCTTTGAACCGAAGAGAAATTGCTTTCGGTGTCACATTCAATTGTTTCGTGAACTCCTATTGAGTATGAGTATCATCTTCATCCAATAAGGCCTGCTATTCGTTGTCTTCGAACTTTTCGGTGGTTTCCCTCACTCGTCGCTTCTCACGTCAAAATCAGCACTTTTGAATTTTTTGAACCACTCGAAACACTGTTTTCCCAAGAGCATGTTTGTCGAAATCTTCTACAAACCTTTGATGCGATTCTGGAGCAGTTTTATTCAAATGGTAGAAAACCAATGCTTTCCGAAAATCGTAGTTCGTAGGTACAAAACTCGATGTGTTTATTAGGTTTGAAACAGATACTGATGTATGGAACCAGGATTACTGTTTGTTGACATTTGATGTCAGCAGTTAGAGGAAGCAGATGACGTTGCAGACGCGGTATGACGGGCCCTACACACACGGCTAGCACCATCTATAGGGAAATTCAGGTTTCATGCTTCTACACCTGGTAAACTTTGTTGAGTAGTAAATTTTAAAATTTTTCAGTGAGCCTAAGTTTTGAACAACTTCACGTATTTTTCATATAGGGATGGTAAAAGTTTCAGCAAAATGTGATTGCAAGAGAAGATTTAAGGTGTTGAGCTTAAGGACTGTTCTTATTCCCATGTCAGTACATTATTACAGTTACCTGAAGAAACCCTAATGATTCATAGTAGTAGACTTTCAACGGCCGGCGTAAATATTAATTATTATGCGAGTCTGGAAGTAAGAGTGTTTACAGTGTCATGTGTGTATAGTTAATGGCATTTCTCATATTGTGTTGTGACTAAAATGTTCAGTCTTGATCTCAGTCTACTGGCAAATTAATTTCCGGGACTCCATGCTAATTGCTGGGGCACATTTAAGTTTCATATTACAACTATAGTATTAATGAAGTGCACTTGTCAGCTCTCTAACATCTATAGGCTATAACAAGCTATTCAAACCATACTAGATCCAGGTACCATATGTTCCATTTGAGGTAAATAGTATAAGGAAGTGAATGTTCCTAGAGAATACAGAGAATAATCTGAGTGGAGAACGTAATTACTTGAAAATCAATTTAATGACAGTATTTCTCAATAATTCTGCTGATAAAGGCACATTGTGTACATGTTAATAGCGCTTCACAATAAGCAAATCTTCTGCTTGTAATGATCATTAGCTTTACTGCTTTATTATACAGATAGCAAATAAAATTGAGAGCCGGTTGTTGCAAAAATAGTCGATTTTCCTGCTTAGTGCCGGATTAGAAATGTAGCCAATGCTACTGTCCTTACGCATTAGGGGCACTGCTCCAGGCTGTAAGAAAATGTGTAAAGGATATGAATAGTTTCCTACGTACCGTCCAATGGAAAGATGGTGGTGTCCAAATCTACAAGGTCTCCCTCTACGAGTTTTACCCTTCACACTGCCCTCCAATAGTAAATTGGTGATTCCTTGATGCCTCAGAACAGTCATACCAACCGATCCCTTCTGCTAGTTAAGTTGTGCCACAAATTCCTCTTCTCCCCAATCTATTCACTACCTCCCTATTAGTTACGTGATCTATCCATCGAATCTTGGGAATTTTTCGTTAGTACCTCATTTGGAAAGCTTCTATTCTCTTCTCGTCTCAACTATCTATCGTTCATGTTCCACTTCCATACATGGCTACACTCCATACAAATACTTTCAGAAACGACTTCTTGACACTTAAATCTATACTCCATGTTAACAAATTTCTCTTCTTCAGAAACCCATTCCTTGCCATTGCCAGTCTACATTTTATATCCTCTCTACATCGACCACAAACAGTTATCTTGCTCCCTAAATAGCAAAAGTCATTTACTACTTTAAGTGTCTCATTTCCTAATCTAGTTCCCTCAGCATCACCTGATTTTATTCGACTACGTTATATTATGCTCGTTTTGCTTTTGTTGATGTTCATCTTATATCCTCCTTTCAAGACACTATCCATTCCGTTCAACTGCTCTTCCAGGTCCTGTGCTGTCTCTGACAGAATTACAATGCCATCGGCAAACGTCAAGGTTTTTATTTCTTCGCCATGGATTTGAATTCCTACTCCAAATTTTTCTATTGTTTCCTTTACAGTTTGCTCAATATACAGATTAAATAACATCGGGGATAGGCTACGATTCTGTCTTTTTCCCTTCCCAACCACTGCTTCCCTTTCATGTCCCTCGACCCTTATAACTGCCATCTGGTTTCTGTACAAATTGTAAATAGCCTTTCGCTCCCTGTATTTTACCCCTGCCACCTTCAGAATTTGAAAGACAGTATTCCAGTCAACATTGTCAAAAGCTTTCTCTAAGTCTACAAATGCTAGGAACGTAGGTTTACCTTTCCTTAGTCTGTTTCGTAAAGTGAGTCGTAAGGTCAGTATTGCTTCACTTGTTTCTACATTTCTACGGAATCCGAACTAATCTTCCCCGAGGCTGGCTTCTACCAGCTTTTCCATTCGTCTGTAAAGAACTCGTGTTAGTATTTTGCATCCGTGACTTATTAAACTGATAGTTCGATAATTTTCACACCTGTCAACATCTGCTGTCTTTGGAATTGGAATTATTATATTCTTCTTGAAGTCTGAGGTTATTTCGCCCGTCTCATACATCTCGCTCACCAGATGGTAGAGTTTTGTCAGGGCTGGCTCTCCCGTGGCTATCAGTGGTTCTAATGGAATATTGTCTACTCCGGGGCCTTGTTTCGACTTAGGTCTTTCAGTGCCCTGTCAAATTCTTCACGCAATATCTACCATTTCATCTTAATCTACGTCCTCTTCTGTTTCTATAACATTTCCCTTTACTTAAATACATCGCCCATGTATAGACCCTCTATACAGGGTGTTACAAAAAGGTACGCCCAAACTTTCAGGAAACATTCCTCACACACAAAGAAAGAAAAGATGTTATGCGGACATGTGTCCGGAAACGCTCACTTTCCATGTTAGATCTCATTTTATTACTTCTATTGAAATCACATTAATCATTGAATGGAAACACACAGCAACAGAACGTACCAGCGTGACTTCAAACACTTTGTTACAGGAAATGTTCAAAATGTCCTCCGTTAGCGAGGATACATGCATCCACCCTCCGTCGCGTGGAATCCCTGATGCGCTGACGCAGCCCTGGAGAATAGCGTATTGTATCACAGCCGTCCACAATACGAACACGAAGAGTCTCTACATTTGGTACCGGGGTTGCGTAGACAAGAGCTTTCAAATGCCCCCATAAATGAAAGTCAAGAGGGTTGAGGTCAGGACAGCATGGAGGCCATGGAATTGGTCCGCCTCTACCAATCCATCGGTCACCGAATCTGTTGTTGAGAAGCGTACGAACACTTCGACTGAAGTGTGCAGGAGCTCCATCGTGCATGAACCACATGTTGTGTCGTACTTGTAAAGGCACATGTTCTAGCAACACTGGTAGAATACCCCGTATGAAATCATGATAACGTGCTCCATTGAGCGTAGGTGGAAGAACATGTGGGCCAATTAAGACATTACCAACAATGCCTGCCCAAACGTTCACAGAAGATCTGTGTTGATGACGTGATTGCACAATTACGTGCGGGTTCTCGTCAGCCCACACATGTTGATTGTGAAAATTTACAATTTGATTACGTTGGAATGAAGCCTCACCAGTAAAGAGAACATTTGCACTGAAATGAGGATTGACACATTGTTGGATGAACCATTCGCAGAAGTGTACATGGTACGGAAACAACTGGTTCTCCCGTAGCACTCTCCATACAGTGACGTGGTCAACGTTACCTTGTACAGCAGCAACGTCTCTGACGCTGACATTAGGGTTACTATCAACTGCACGAAGAATTGCCTAGTCCATTGCAGGTGTCCTCGTCGTTCTAGGTCTTCCCCAGTCGCGAGTCATGTTCCGTGCTCCCTAAGACGCCGATCGATTGCTTCGAACGTCTTCCTGTCGGGACACCTTCGTTCTGGAAATCTGTCTCGATAGAAACGTACCGCGCCAAGGCTACTGCCCCGTGCTAATTCATACATCAAATGGGCATCTGCCAATTCCGCATTTGTAAACATTGGACTGACTGGGAAACCACGTTCGTGATGAACGCTAAGCTGTTGATGCTACGCACTGATGTGCTTGTTGCTAGTACTGTAGAACAATGAGTTGCATGCCAACAACTACCGAGCGAGGTGGCGCAGTGGTTAGACACTGGACTCGCATTCGGGAGGACGACGGTTCAATCCCGCGTCCAGCCATCCTGATTTAGGTTTTCTGTGATTTCCCTAAATCGCTCCAGGCAAATACCGGGATGGTTCCTTTCAAAGGGCACGGCCGACTTCCTTCCCCGTTCTTCCCTAATCCAATGAGACCGATGACCTCGCTGTCTTGTCTCCTTCCCCAAAAACAACCAACCAACAACATGTCAACACAAGCACCGAAGTCAACATTACCTTCCTTCAATCGGGCCAACTGGCGGTGAATCGAGGAAGTACAGTACATACTGACGAAACTAAAATGAGCTCTAACATGGAAATGAATCGTTTCCGGACACATGTCCACATAACATCTTATCTTTAGTTGTGTGTGGGAAATGTTTCCTGAAAGTTTGGCCGTACCTTTTTGTAACACCCTGTATACTCCTTCCACCCTTCTGCTTGCCCTTCTTTGCTTGGAACTATTTTTCCATCTGAACTCTTAATATTTATGCAATTGGCTGTCTTTTCTCCAAAGGTCTCTTTAATTTTCTTGTAGGTAGTGTCTATCTTACCCCTAGTGACGTATGCCTCTACAGCCTTACATTTGTCCTCTAGCCAGCCCTGCTTAGCCGTTTTGCAATTCCTATCGATCTCATTTTTGACACGTTTGTACTCCTTTTTGCCTGTTTATTTACAGCGTTTTTATATTTTCTACATTCATCAATTAGCCCACAGCTCGTGGTCTTGCGGTAGCGTTCTCGCTTCCCGTGCGCAGGGTCCCGGGTTCGACTCCAGGCGGGCCCAGGAATTTTCCCTGCCTCGCGATGACTGGGTGTTGTGTCGTCTTCATCATCATCATCATTCATACCCATTGCGGTCAGAGGAAGGCAATGGCAAACGACCTCCGCTAGGACCTTGCCTAGTCAGCGGTGTGGTGTCCCGCATCGTCCGCTACGCTCCTCGGAGTATGAGACCTCATCGTCATTCATCCATTAAATTCAATATATCTTCTGTTACCCAAGGATTTCTACTAGCACTTGTCTTTGTACCTACTTGGTCCTCTGCTGCCTTCACTAATTCATCTCTCAAAGCTATCCATTCTTCTTCAACTGTATTTCTTTCTCCTATTCCCGTCGATCTTTCACTGATGCTCTCTCAGTAACTCGCTAGTACCTCTGGTTCTTTCAGTTTACCCAGGTCCCATCTCCTTAAATTCCCACCTTTTTGCAGTTTCTTCTGTTTTAATCTACAGTTCATAACCAATTTATTGTGGTCAGAGTTTACATATGCCCCTGGAAGTGTCTTACAGTTTAAAACCTGATTCCTAAATCTCTGTCTTACCATTATATAACCAATCTGAAACCTTCCAGTGTCTATACGCCTCTTCCTCGTATACAACCCACTTTCATTTTTCTCTGTGGCATACTACTCGGTAAAAGAATGCCATAGTAATACAAGGAAGACAATAGTTTTGTAAAAGAACTGTTGTTCTCGGCCACAGGAAACACCCACCTATGAGCCTAAAAAATTTGACCACTTTCTTATCAGCTTGTTAGTCCATCTTTTAAATGCGTTAAGGAAGCGATACTGCATGACACGTATCGGCAACTCCTTGGCAGGTTTCAGGAGGTACCTAGCATCAGATCTCTGTGCAAAGGTCACTAATTCTCGTAAATTACCGGCCAGTGATTTGTTGGCACGGATCTGTCGGCCCATAACGTCCTACATGTGATACATCGCGTTTAAGTAAGGGATTTTGGTGGCATCGATTCACTGTAACCGTCTTAAAACCGCTATAGGACAATTCTGATCAAGTATGGAAAAGATGCAGATGGTACGCAATAATTTTTACGTAGTTTGTGGGATTCGATTACTACCACAGGCTCATGGAAACCTAGGTGAATGTCCCACACAGCATAATTATGTCCCAGTCGGCCTTTATGTGTGGTGCTCTGCATGTTATGGGTAGTCGTTCGCCTGGACGGCGGTGGATCCGTATGTGACCATCGACCTGGTGTAACAACAAACGTCATTCATCCGAACAGATGGCACGTCTCTATTGGTACACAGTCCAATCTCGATATTCCTATGCCCGCTGCTGTCGTAGCTCGTAAATGGTGAATCGTTGGGACAACATGGAAACACGTAGGAGTCGTCAGTAACGGAGACCCATATTCAACCAAGTTCGTTGAAAGTTATGCTCGGAAACAATTGTGCCTACAGCAGGATTATACTTTGTCGTCCCATATACCACTTCATTAATGCTGTAGCTGCAATATACTTTACACAGAGGGACAACCTCTGACCCTCAGATTCTGTAATGAAGCATGTGTTACAATGGAGATTTACTCAACTGCTGATAAACATCATGTACTCGTATTTAAGTTTTAGATTTTGTATGTAACGTTTATTCAATGTGACCTGTATCTTATCGTGAAAAGATAATTAAATCAAGACCCTAAGCCGTCGACAGGCATAGATATACATCAACGAGGACAGTTGAAAATGTGTACCCCGACCGGGACTTGAACCCGGGATCTCCTACTTAACATGGCAGATGCTCTATCCACCTGAGCCACTGAGGGCACAGAGGATAGTGCGACTGCAGGGATTTATCCCTTGCACGCTCCCCGTGAGACCCACAACTTAATGTCCACACACTACTTTTGTAGTGCCCCTGCCGATTACACTCATTACACGTGGCAGACAATCTTACAGAGTCCCGTAACAGTGCGTGTGCATTCAGCACAGAAGAAGGTCAATGGCCAGTTAGCCTTAACTATATGAAGATGGTATCTGTTCTTCTGGACATGTCAGGAAGAACAGATACCATCTTCAACGGTGTAAAACATCGTGCACTATCAGGCACGGCTCGGGTTACTTGTGCTTCGTCCACTTGCTAGACGGAAGTAGTGTATAGGACGACGTCACTGTGACAGGAATGGCATCAGACAGTGTTTTCGGATGAATCCAGGCTATGTTTGTTCTGTTTGTTTGAAAATGGTAGCCACATTTTGGTTGGTTGCAGACAGGGGGAGCGACATCACAGTGACTGCATTCGCACAACTATACAGGGCCAACTCAAGGCCATATGGTGTGGGATGCTATTGGGTACAACCACAAATCATCGTTGGTGCTTGTTCAGGGCACTGTGGCATGAATCACAACATGTGATCGGTTGCCATACCCTTTCTGCACAACAGCCCTATCGCCATTTTTCAGGAAGCCAATGCTCGACCATACGTTGCTGCACGAACGCGTGCCTTCTTGGTCTCACAGGATGTCAGGCCTTTGTCCTAGCCCTCCAAGTCATCAGACTTGTCGCCAGTTAAAATTGTGTGGGATATGGTGAAACCACGGGTGCAGCTCTGTCACCCCCTGCCACACACTACTGATGAAATTTGGAGTCAGGAGAATGGAGAATGCATGGCTATACCACAGGACTTCATTCCCACTATATTCGCATCGATGCTGTCACGCATGGTACAAGATATGAGGGCCCATGACGGATCCTGTGCCTACTAGACAGTATGACACATGATGAAATAAGGTGACTGAAATGCTAATCATTTCTGCAGAACATATTAATGAACGTGTCCAGTGAATTTTAACGTCCTATCTCCAGTTGTTCACAGTTTTTTTTTTTTTTTTTTTTTTAATGTATGTGTATTTGGAATTACGAGGAAAAGATGTAAAGATGAGAATGTACAAATCAGTAGTGAGATCAGTTATACCATGCTGGGGTTGGGCAGCGTTTCAGTGGAATTTGATGCTAATGTGACTTCATTAATCCACCAAACAGCTCACACGAACTTCTGAGCTGTGACTATTTTTTCGCATGTGTCGATACCTTGCAGTTTGAGGGTGACTTCGAGGGTGACGCCGCAGGGCGCTACACTTTTGCGCTACTACAGAGAAAGGTTTTAGGCTCTTTTGAGCCAAATTTCAAACTAATGCATTTCTATGGGAGACAATTATGGGATTTCGAAAAAGTGACACTTTAATTTTGTTGCGCAGTGTGGATAACTACGCCGCCAAGCACAGCCCACCATCAGGAGAATACGTGTCACATATGGGTGCTCTGCTTTGCAACTTGTAAGGAACCATTCGCTTATGATTGTCATATCAAATATACCAAATGTTTACCTGGAGTACTGATAGATGCCATCATGCTGAATTTCATTTGGACTTGATGCGACCCAGATCCGTGCTATGGTGGCATTTCATGTCTTCGGGAGTCATCGGTATTTCTTCTGGTAAACCTTCCGGGATGTAAGGTCGTGGTCCATGAAACTCTTCAGCTCCTAACGTTTCGTCCAGAGCTGCGCTGGACATCTTCAGAGGGGTGTTTCTCCTCCGGTGAATCTTGCCGACTGACGGGTTGGACGTCTGAGAGCGACTTATACATCGTAGAAAGTGGGCGTGACCAGAGTTACACGTGATATGCAGAGATAATCTTTGTCAGAGATAAAACTTAACTATCGATCGTAATCTCGTCACAGGTAAAACTGTCTAGCAATTCTGTAGTGCTACTGTCCAAATATCACTAAGTTTCATGGTCTCTCCTTTCCGATTAAAATTATCCCTATGTTTATATATTTCAATTGCTTCTCTACAAAGCCGTGGGTAATAGTTCGTCGTCGTAGATAAAATTTTTGTTTCGGTAAACTTCACTTGATGATTTCCTGACTGAAAAGCGTGTTCTGCTACAGCCGACTTATCTGTTTTTTCCTAATCGGCAAAGACTTCTGTGTTCTTTTATCCGTGTATTTACGCTTCTTTTTGTTGTTCCAATATAAACTTTACCACATGTGCACGGAATTTTATATACGCCACTGGCTGATAGAGGAGCGCGTTTATCTTTTACAGACCGGAGAACATGACAAATTTTCTTCGTTGGTCTAAAAACAGGTCTAATATCATGTTTACTTAAAATCTTTCCAATCTGATCCGTTACTTTCTTTATAAAAGGGAGAGTGTATTCTTCCATCGTTTTTCGGGCTTATCCTTAGACTTTTTGTTGCTTGGGTGCAGAATTCTGCTTACTTCTTTCTTTGAGTAGCCATTTTTCTCAAAAGCGTGCTTCAGATGTCTTAATCGACGTCTAGGTACTTCGGCGTGCAAATCCGTCTGGCTCTGTCAACGTGACTTTTAATCACACCTCTCTTTTGTTGTGGATGGTGGTTAGAGTTTTTATGTAAGTATCTGTCTGTGTGCGTTATTTTTCTAAATATCTGTTGTTTCAATCTTCCATCTGTCTGTCTCATACCTAAAACATCCAAAAACGGTATTTTGGTATCTTTTCTCTCTCCATGGTAAACTGGATTCTTGGATTTATGTTATTAAGGTAATCAAGAAATTCGTCTAAGGCTTCTCTACCATGGGAGCTGAAGAGTTTCATGGACCACGACCTTATATCCCGGAAGGTTTACCAGAAAATATGTCATCCGGTCGTGAAAGCCTTCATACTATTATCGGTATTTCCTTTCAGATCTCTTGTCTTAATTTTTGTCGCAGATAATTTTCCATAAGTATCTGGTCTGGCGAACGGGCGGGTCATTGTGCGGTTTCCTGAAGGAGCGATCCAAATATTGTATTAAGGAGGAAAGTAATTTTCTGTGTAGTGTAAGCGGGTCATAGGTCATGTTACCATATGTATCACCTTTTGTCAAATGCGTTGTAATCTAATAACTTGGTCATTAAATCTGTTAAAATTTCTGTACACTTCTGGCTATTTTGAAACCTATCATCACACGTTGACACAACAAACTGTTGTGTATTCACTTCTCTCAGTCAAAATAGATTTTCAGATGACAGTAGTGTATACTGCGACGACTAATTCTCCCATATTTCGTAAACGATGCGCCATCTTTAAGACGTAAGAACGGAAGGACGTACAAGATGTGGAAGTAATTATGATGTAGGTAAAGATTTAGTATTATATAACTTACACCAAAACAAAGGAAAGTAGGTGAAAATAGAGGGAACTTGTAGACCGTGTGGGTGGAGAAAGGCTCCCCTTTAGGCTCTCACTTACAAAATCACTGGTAGAACAAATTTAGGACGACCGTACAAGAGATGCAGTACCATAACAGGGAATGTTCCTAATACATGAAGTGAAGAAGAAGAAGAAGCCCTTACAGTTGTACTTTGATTCTTGTTTTTGAAAACTTCAAAGACAGACGATCAAGATACCTTTCAGCACACAATCTTTCCGCTGGAATGAAGTGATCGTATGGCACTGTTGGCCGGGATGTCCCTATCGGGTTCGGCCGCCAAGTGCAAGTCTTATTTCGGTCGGCGCCACAAATGGTTCAAATGGCTCTGAGCACTATGGGACTTAACATCTGTGGTCATCAGTCCCCTAGAACTTAGAATTACTTAAACCTAACTATCCTAAGAACATCACACACATCCATGCCCAAGGCAGGATTCGACCCCGCGACCGTAGCAGTCGCGCGGTTCCAAACTGAAGCGCCTAGAACCGCTAGACCACCGCGGCCGGCGTCGGCGCCACATTGGGCCACTTGAGGCCAGTGAGAAGGATGAAATTATGAAGAGGGCAACACAACACCCAGTCCCCGAGCGGAGAAAAATCTGCATACCGGCCAGGAATCGAAACCGGGCCCCACGAAGATAAGCAGGCGGACATCTGTCCGCTGCTCTAACAGGTTAGCGGCATTCGTCATAAAAGAAGACCACATCCACTTTTCCGCTCCCAAGTGTAAATATCTTCACGAGGAGGTCGTCTGGTCGTTACAACAGTAGAAAAGCTGCTGATGGGGCCGCAAGTCACAGGTATGCACAGGAACGTGAATGCATTACTTGTTTGCTTGTCCATGGTACGGAAGACAAGAAATTTGTGATACCTCTCCTCCTGACAGCTGGACTGTCATTTGTGATACAGTTACATCGTTACTGATTGATCAAGTTCTACCAAAGTTGTGTTCCTGACGTCGTCTTCGATGTCTCTTCGCAACGCCGTTGAAAAAGTATATAGTTGAATTGAAGGAAAACATAGACGGCCTTATTCTTCCATAGATTTAAAGGTCAAAAGTTCCTTGCGTCTGTCAGATGAATTTTAGTGTTTTTCTCTTATTGAGAACCACATCTCGATGTACGTACCTAACGTATTTTTTTATTTACAAAGTATGGGAATTTTTCAATATCCACCGCATTCGTTTGAAGTTCCGGAATGACGTAGGTCCATTGGAAGTCTCTGTTGGTTAAAGTGGGTAATTCTTCAGTTCTGTGTAGTCCTTCTGGTCGTTGTGAACGCGACAATGTAATAATACTGGAGAGGAATTCGAGTGTGCGTGCTATAATAAAGTTACGCTCCGTAGCCGTTCTTTCCATTAACATCAGGAACGTATAAAGGTCCTTGCATAGCTTTTTTGTATTGAGGACCGACCTCTAGAAATATGTGGGACGATATTGCCGTACAACTGAAAAATTGATTACGCGTCGGTGGTAAATCCTACACGTCGGACAGAGCCGTGTCTCTTCAAAGGGCTCTTACCGATAGCTACTACAATCGGCTCAGGAAAAACAGAAAGATTTGAACTTGGCTCTCCCCGAACGCGTTTCGAGTGATTCGTAGTACAACTTCGTCTCCAACGAGGACACCAAATCATCCGTTTACTGTTCATGTGCTGAATCTAGTCTTATCTATTACCTTTGTTCTGGTAATTACAAGTAAAAATGATATATAAACATACATTTCTGGACAACAGTGTTCGTCTGTCACTAACAATAGCTGATTATTAGAAAAAGGAAATGAAAAGCAGTATCGGCTCAGTGCTCAGAAATAGTAGAAACACCCCACTGTTAGACATTATTTTGATTATTATTTTTCTTAATGGTCAGCATCAAAAACAAATTTAAAAATCATCAAAACCACACATTGCATGTTGTACCGCCATACAGCGAGACCTTCAGAGGTGGTGGTCCAGATTTCTGTACACACCGATTTCTCTACTACCAGCAGCACGTCCTCTTGTATTGATGCATGCCTGTATTCGTCGTGGCAAACTATCCACAACTTCATCAAGGCACTGCTGGTCCAGATTGTCCCACTTCTCAACGGCGGTTCGGTGTAGAACCCTCAGAGTGGCGGTCTGAGGCACCTTGTCACGGTCCGTGCGACTTCCCCGTCGGAGGTTCGAGTCCTCCCTCGGGCTTGGGTGTGTGTGTGTGTTGTCCATAGCGTAAGTTAGTTTTAGATTAAGTAGTGTCTAGGCTTAGGGACCGATGACCTTAGCAATTTGGTCCCATAAGACCTTACCACAATTTTCCAAATTTCCTCAGATTGGTTGGTGGGTCATGCCGGCCATGTAAAGCCCTTTTCTATCTATCCCAGACATATTAGATAGGGCTGGAGAACATGCTGGCCACTCTAGTCCAGCGATGTTATCCTGAAGGAAGTCATTCACAAGATGTGCTTGATGGGGACGCTAATTGTCGTCCATGAAGACGATTGCCTCGCCAATATGCTGCCGATATGGTTGCACTGTCGGTCGGAAGATGGAATCCACGTATCGTACAGCCGTAACGGCGCCTTCCATTACCACCAGCGGCATACGTGAGCCCCACATAATACCACCTCAAAAGAGGAGGTGAAACTTCCCCTTTGAACAATTATACAAGACTGTGCTTAACCTGACACACAATATTTTTTAGCGCAACGCAATCTGACTTTCAAAATTCCCTACAAAAGAATGGCCCTGACTAACATTAAACTATACCTTTCACAAATCACTTACCTCACAAAAATCTTCGCTGCTCAAGCTACTGCAATACAGCGAGCGCCACTACTGCCAGCTAAATAAAAGATTCAAACTATGGAAGGCACTAACTACTGATAGGGATAGTTAGCAAATGAAAGATATTAATGGAGAACAAACAATGTATTTACCTTGATATCATCATATATAAATATAGCAGTTCATGACAAATTTCAAAACTCCGCCATCTCTCTCTCCACATCCACCACTGCTGGCGGCTCACCTCCAACTGCGCAACGCTACGCGCTGTTCACATCCAGCTGCCGCTGCCCAACACTACAATGGCAGACAACAATGTAAACTAGCCACAGACTGCACACAGCACAGCCAGTGATTTTCATATTGAGCGCTACGTAACGTTGCCAATAAGAAAACATAAACAGCCTACTTACATAGAGAAAACATAAACAGCCTACTTACATAGCCCCCATGCTCCCCACAAAAAATTTTACAAATTGGTTTGGGCAGTGCCCAATACAGATTTGAAAAAATTTTTCATAATTACAATAACAAAGATATCAAATGCACACACTTATTGATACAACGTTGGTCAAAAGCTCAAATTTTCTCACAGTTCATAAAGACAGTCCTAATCGTACATAACAGTAGAATAGCAGTGTTTTTCTCAAAGTCTGAGCAGTAAAAGAAAATGCACACGGAAGTAGTGGATTTCCATGCAGTCTTGAAGAAGTAGCGTTGTCCTTCCAACGGAAAGACAGTGCTGACTCTTGACATGCTGACAGATAATGGGCCACAACAGAGCAAACCCACAGCAGAGTCAGTCGTAGTTTGGAAGAATATTGGTAGGTAGGTCATCACAGAGCAGACCCACTGTAGTCCTGGTAGAGAGTATGGTATTGGTGGGCCACCAGAGGTGCAGACCCACTGTAGTCCTTGTAGAGATAATGGTTTTGGTGGGTCATCAAAGATGCAGACCCACTGTAGTCCTTGTAGAAATAATGGCGTTGGTGGGTCATCATAGATGCAGACCCACTGTAGTCCTTGTAGAGATAGCCAGCAGCCATCTGTTGTGACTGTGCAGGTGCACAATCACCATTGCAGAGTCTTGCGGATAATATAGCAAGTCCATAAACCACCACTTGTGCACACACAAAGTTTTCGGAACTGTCCTTAGAACCAGCAATGCTGTTATCCAGTCCCTTGCTGAATTAGTAACACACGTGCAAACACTAACAGTCCCAACTTCTCACATATTGTCCATATACTATGACCAACAGAAACGTGTGCAGTGAAATGGAACTTACAAGTTAATAATATGATGAACTGGTGTCAATTACAATTTTATAACATAAGAATACAACTACAAAGGTACAAAATACATCATTAAAGAACATAACAATTCAGATAACATTTGTAGTAACAAACTTTACAAAAGAATCGAAATAACATATACATCAGTGTTACAGGAATTATGACCTAAGTGAATATATAAAATAATGAGAATAGTTTTCGAAACATTAATTTCACACATGAGCATTAAATCAGAACAGAATAAATAATGTCTAAACATCTTTACAAAGAAAATAACATAGTATTTGAAAAATTCTACAACATAAATCTTATTATCTAAACACATAAAGACAGGAAAAAGACAAATACACAAGGGTACATATACACATACCAGAATAACACAGGAGAAAAGGACAGGGTTTGTTTTCAGTGTAACATTTGGTACTGCAGTTTTTTGCGTACAAAACCTTTTTTGTTCTTGGAGATCTCCCTTCGTTCATCATTATTCTCAAAAAGTCCTATCTGTACCTCTTTTCTGTATTCTAACCATATTTCTTTCAAAATAAATATGGCTCATTGTACAATACTCATTTAGGCCCAAATCGTTTTCATATAACTTTCAATGCATTATTTCCCTATTCTCCATAGTTAGGTTCTTATATAGTCTACCCCCTCATAAGCTAACTTAAATCTACTGAGCTCAGATATTAAACTAGGGGACGAGGCAATGCAGCAGCACAAAACAATTAACACAAACAGCAATGACAAAAAAATGGAAAGTTGCAAAGCAAGCTACAGTAAATCTAAATTACCAAGCAATTCAACATTACAACTAATATGAGGCAATGCGCAAAAAAAAAAAAAAAAAAATCTGGCTTAGCAGAGTAACACAAATTAAAATTCAGCAACACTATGCCTGGCAAACAGCAGCAGCAAATATAAAAAATATAAAACTTATATCTATACATGACAAAGCTCAAGCAGAAAAGATATTACAGTAAAAATGGCCATGTCTAATACCTATGTCACACCTTAACACTAGAGTGATGCATCACAATTTGTTCTACAAAAGAAATTACCAAGTACTTGAAAAGAAAATTATGAATGCAGTTCCTGTGAAGGTAAATGTCGCTTTGTGCTCCCTCATTTTTTTGAAAAAAATTATTATATACTCGATCTGTAGACAGAAAATATTTATATTAGTACATTTATAAAATTTTATTTTAACCAATGCTGCAGTGCAGCTAGAAACTAGATATCAAATGAAATAAGCAACTATGTACACAGCAAAGCATAAGAACATCGTTCAATAGCCATGTGGCATTTCATAAGTTAGTAGAAAAATCTCTCAACTAGTGAGACAGTAGTCATAATCAGGTGTATAGACATAAAAATATTTCTCGTCATTTCATTAGGCATCCAGTGTAATCATATGTTTTCAAGTTCGACCGTGTCGTTTTTGCGATGCTTTCTACAAAGGAATATCAGAAGCGAGGTTAATGGCGTCTTTTTTTTATTTTATTTTTTTCTACCTGTGCCACTGAAAAGGGCTCGCAATAATGGCTTTTCCTCCAAGCAACTGGCACTCCTGGCAGCTCGCAACGCATTACGTCACGGTCACTTACCTTTCTTACCGACATATTTACGACAGCAGTTTCCGCTACAGTGACAGTCTCATATAAACATTTCACAGGTCGAAAATTTGCGTAACAAATGTGTAGAAAAAAAATCCTGTAAATATAACAGTGTTCAAAAAATTTTCGCCAGCATTGTGATACATTCACGCATATACACACATTTCATAACTCTTAAAGTACGATTCTTGGTTTCCAACATCCTTTTTCACAAGTCAAGAGTCCCTACCCACTATTCATTACTCCTTACCTTATTACACATATACGTATCCATCGACACTCGTCAATATTTCGTCATTATAAATATGAAGCATAATCAAATAACTAATATAGCCTCAGCCTATTAATCATAAACATACCTCAGCAGCATAATACACATCGTCGTCGTAAAAATAACATCATAACACCTCAGTCAAATCTCAAAATCGTAGTAGCTTCCTCCAATAATTAAAAAAATTCTCTGCTCATGTCAAAAGTGCCATCTGCCACAAACGTAATTTAAAAATCGTGAATCCATACCAAATACAACATTCAAAGCTCTCATAGTATCACAATGATTCCGAAAAAATATGAACAGTTTACAAAGCACAGACAAAATACAGTTTCATAAGTGTGAAGTTATCCAACTGTGTAATTACGTAAACATGTGTCACTGATGTAGTAAAAAAATGTTTATCTCTCAGTTAAATGATCAGATAGCTGTGTAATTTGTGTGTTAGAGAAATATGGTACCGATGTGTAATGTTGTATAAGCAAATACCATATTAGCTAGGGTTCCTTGTGGTTGCCACACACATGGTACACGAAGTAAGCGTGTACCCCCCTGAGGATTAATGTAATTATACCCTCAGGTGTTACAGATTACAGCAATGAAATGAAATGTATCACGGAAAACTTTCTTTGTAATTCAAAAATCTTTAAAAATAAATGTTTTAAGTACAAAAATAATCACTCAAATACGTGTACTGTAGCGCTAAATGTGCGTCTTGTTGCAACATAATCTGTGTGGAAGTGTTGTAGTTATCGTCCTCCGAAAGCTAAGTTCTGCATAAGTCAATGTACTTACCTCATAATACACAAAAGTGAAATGCTTTGCGTATAGATATCGTAGTTATTACGCTTATTGTTGTGATGAAGAAAGTACTGTACAGTAACGTATTGTTATGCCACGAAAAAGGCTGTCTCATTGTTGCTATACCACAAAAGTTACTACTAAAACATGTTTTTCTTCCTAGAAGAATTCAGAAAACTGTGCAGATATAAAACAGATACACTGCAAAAGCAACATTGTGAATTGTCACTCATTAGTAGCGTCGTGATAACATCGTGTAGCTGTCACATAAACTAACCACTGTGTCCTCTGGTATCTCACGGAAAGTACATTAAACCCAGAATGTATTTTCAAGTAAACCAAAATGTTGCATTAAAATCTCATTAGCAGTACTGGTAAATGTTCTAAGTATGTGAGCCTTATAGTCGTTACGTAATCGTGCAACTAACAAGCAAGAATGTACACACACAATAACACTGTGACGTCTGTTCACTATAACAATGCATTCGTAATTTCTGTTTAAAAATGTTCCCTAGGTTCTAGACTGGATATTTAACTTCAAACATTGTTGCATGTTAACAGTTTCTTAAGTCTGACAAAGCATACTAGAAATGTGAAGTGAAAAGTTTTATGGCAAAGACAAAGTTAAAAAGCAGATTATCTTTCAATAAACGGTTTTACATGTGAAATGTGGTGTAAACCTTTACTCTTCCTAGTGCACAGAGTTTCAACTTCAAAGCAGTTATCATGTTGTATACATCGGTAAAGAATGCTAAAATTTTTCTCCAGGCTAGCGTCATATGTTATTTTTCTCGGAGCCAGCCGGCGCACGTGGGTGCCTGCGGCGCGAGTCATTGTCTGTCTCTTTGTTGGCGCGCGTTGTTATTGGGATTAGGAGACCTAACTTCTACAAATTCGCCTTGCCGAGAGGGCCCAGCTCTGTTAGAATCCCGCCAGTTCTGATGAAATTCACGTCTGTCGTTTTGTCGGTAGTTTACATAGTTTCTTGTTTGTCGGTCATGTGGTGGAGAATTTCTCCCTGAATCGTAACTCTGCGCCGAACTGTTGCGTCTGAAGTTATTCTGCCTTCCTTGATAATAATTGTTTTGGTTCCCATATTGTCTGTTTCTCTGATTGTCTCTGTGGTAGTCATTACTATGGAAATGCGATCTTTCTCTGTAACTATTATTACTCTGCCAACGGTTGTCGTACGGGTGGTGTCTATTTTGGTCACGATTTGCGTTGTAAGAATAGACCAGTCGTGTCCGGTTATTGTTTCTGTCGTCACGGAATTGTGACGGATGTGACCTGTAATTGTTGTGTCCTTGTTTTCGCGTTCCGCGATTATCAGTGTCAATTTCTAGTTCTTGTAACAGTCCCTGAAAAGCTTCAATGTCGTCTTTGCAACGTCCTGCTAAAATAATATGCCGTAAATGTTCAGGTAATTTGTTTAAGCAAATGCGGATGAGTTCTGAGGGGCTGTATGGGTTTGACAGGTACTGATTCTTGTGCAACATGTCTTCAAAATATTTCACAAGACTGGAGAATTCAGATTGTTCGAAATGTTTCATCATTATGATGCCATGTTTTACTCGGTCTTGTGTGGCTTGAGACCAATATGCTGAGAGGAAGGCATGGTAAAATTCTCCTTCACTGTGGCAATCGTGAATGACCGATCGCATTCTTACAGCTGGTTCATTCTCTAAATACCCACACATGAATTCTAATCTGTGTTCTAACGACCAGTTGGGAGGAAAACAATGAGAGAATTGATGGAGCCATGCTTGTGGATGAATGTCGTTGCCAGAATTCTTAAATGTTTTGAGTTTACGTGTAGTAATGAACAGCTTATAGTCAAAATCATCATGTCGGCAAGTCGCATGTCGGTCATTGTTACGTCGTTTCGGCGGTTCCATCTCAAAATTCGGCGTACCTTGCCAACTTCTTTCACAATTTCCGAAATGCCCTGTGTTATTATTTTGCGGCTTTTCTGTGTTTCTAAGTCCCTCTTCCCGTGTTGGAGCGCGAGTAGCGCGAGTGTCCTCTGAAATACGTAATTCTTGTATTACCTGTGTCAGCTGATCTTGTACTTCCCGGATTTCTCTTTGGTGTTGTGTATTAATTTGATTCTGATTTTGTTTGAATTTTCTTATTTGTTCATACTCTTCTGTGTCAGTGAAGGCTACGGGTCTTGTGTCATTCAGATCATCATCTACCTTTGTAGATAAGTTAGTGACCTGATCCGAAAGTTCGGCTACTTTCTCCGATAGTGTACTTATTTCTTCAGTGTGTTTTTCTGAACCAAGTTTCAGAGTATCTACTGTGTCCTTAAAGTTTTCCTGAGTTTTTGCAAGTTGCATAACCGAATCGGTAGATGCAACTGAGTCAAATTTTGGTTGCAAGGTCTCATGATTTTCATGAACAACAGTTTGCAGTTCTTTTATGGCTGCTTCGTTATTCTGTAGTGCATTTTCATGACGCGAAAAAATAGGTTGGAAATGCTCACAAATTTGTGTTTTTACGTCATTACAGACTTTTTGACATTTCGATTCAATGTGATGTAACTCAGCAGTTAAATCCTCACGTGTTCGTTCAAGAGTTTGCTCCAATGAGTCTAACTTTTTAAGATTTTGTCCCATTGTGTCTAACTTTTTAAGATTTTGTCCCATTGTGTCTAACTTTTGAAGCTTTTGCTGTGTTTGTCCCATTTGTTGTATTAATTGTAATAACAATGCATTGGTGTCTGAAACATGTTCCTCAGTGCTTTTCGGCAGTGAATTTACACCGGAAACATTCACATTTTGACAAGCAGAAAATGTGTCTTGACTTATTTGAGAAAACGGTGAGGATCCAAAACCTGAATCTACAGTATTTGCGAGATCGTGTCGTGTCATTTCGGCTTCCTGAGGCGAGCTATTGCCGACCGATCGATCGATAATGCTTCCCTCTTCACTAATTGTTTCACTGTCCACGCCATTGTTTGCCGCCCGCTCCATTTCCCTATGCACAATTACCAAATTACAACTTTGAACATCAGTTAATTCATTACTCGGTGGCGCTAACACTCTGCTTTCATTTTCACTGTCATTTCTCAGTTTACTTTGGAGCCTAGTATTACGTTTTTCACACGCCATTATTGTCACAGTATTTCACACGACAACACAGAAAAACACAATTTGAAGAGCAAAAATAAGACAACACATTAACATAACACCGAAAATAATATCTAGTTAATTGCAGCTGCGAAATACTTGGTGCAAATCTACATGCATGCCACAACTGTTTTACTGTACAACAATGAAAGACTGCAACTACAAAGGAGATTTTCTCTACAATTACGTGCTAGCAATAAACAAAATCTACACTAATTAAACAAACTACAACAAAAGATCAGAAGATTCCAGTGAGGTATCCTCGGCTAAGGGTCGACATATGAAACTTCCCCTTTGAACAATTATACAAGACTGTGCTTAACCTGACACACAATATTTTTTAGCGCAACGCAATCTGACTTTCAAAATTCCCTACAAAAGAATGGCCCTGACTAACATTAAACTATACCTTTCACAAATCACTTACCTCACAAAAATCTTCGCTGCTCAAGCTACTGCAATACAGCGAGCGCCACTACTGCCAGCTAAATAAAAGATTCAAACTATGGAAGGCACTAACTACTGATAGGGATAGTTAGCAAATGAAAGATATTAATGGAGAACAAACAATGTATTTACCTTGATATCATCATATATAAATATAGCAGTTCATGACAAATTTCAAAACTCCGCCATCTCTCTCTCCACATTCACCACTGCTGGCGGCTCACCTCCAACTGCGCAACGCTACGCGCTGTTCACATCCAGCTGCCGCTACCCAACACTACAATGGCAGACATCAATGTAAACTAGCCACAGACTGCACACAGCACAGCCAGTGATTTTCATATTGAGCGCTACGTAACGTTGCCAATAAGAAAACATAAACAGCCTACTTACATAGAGAAAACATAAACAGCCTACTTACAGAGGGAACTTCCACCTTGCAGCACTCTCTGGACAGTGTGACTAAGGCATTCAGCCTGACTGGGTTGCCTCCAAACACGGCTCCGACGATTGTCTGGTTGAAGGCATATGCGACGCTCATCGGGAACAGAACGTGATGCGAATCCTGAGCAGTCCTTTCGACATCTTGTTGGGCCCATCTGTACCGCGCTGAATGGTGTCGTGGTTGCAAAAATTGACCGCCCCATGGACGTCTGGAGTGAAGTTGCGCATCATGCACCCTACTGCGCACAGTTTGAGTCGTAACACGATGTCCTGTGGCTCCATGAAAAGCATTATTCAACATGGTGGCGTTGCTGTCAGGGTTCCTCCGAGCCATAATCAGTAGGTAGTGGTAATCCACTGCAATAGTAACCCTTGGGTGGCCTGAGCGAGGCATGTCATCGACAGTTCCTGTCTCTCTGTATCTCCTCCATGTTCGAACAACATCGCTTTGGTTCACTCCCAGACACCTGGACACTTCGCTTGTTCAGAGCCCTTCCTGTCACAAAGTAACAATCCGGACGCGATCGAACCGCGGTACTGTCTAGGCATGGTTGAGCTACAGACAACACGATCCGTGTACCTCCTTCCTGCTGGAATGAGTGAAACTGATCGGTTGTCGGGCCACCTCTGTCTAATAGGCGCTGCTCATGAATGCTTGTTTACATATTTGGGCGGGTTCAGTGACATCTCTGAACAGTCAAAGGGACTGTGTCTTTGAAACAATATCCACAGTCAACGTATATCTTCAGGATTTCTGGGAACCGGAATCATGCAAAACTTTTTTTCATGTGTGTATGTTACATGAGTACGTGCAGTTTATACGGAAGGACAAGGCGAATGACTCAAGACAATGTCGATTCTCACTGTGGAATGTAAACCAAAACGTGGTATTAATTACTTACGACAACGAAAATGCGTGAATTCCGTTAGTGGATCACGGTAGATGACCATTTCCAACAAGGTCGACATAAATCGGTGCGTAGACGCTGGCATGACTTGCGGTTAGCGACGTGCACAGCGATACAAATTCGTCGGAAACGATTGCTGTGGATCGCGAATAAACTGCAGTGTGTACAGATAGTGCATCATAAATGAACCTGTTATGAAGCAGATATTTTGCAAGAACTATGTTTCCATTGCTGAAGAGGACTGCGTGTGGTGAAACAACACTGTTTCCCGCAATCTTCGTTAGGCACCGTAAGCTGGTGGCGTAGCCCAGAAACTTTGCTCTGCTACTGAATTGACTGAGAATGTCCACTATTTTCTCGACGATTGTTCACAGCATTTTTTTTTTCTACGAGAGAAATTTCAGTGGCCGTATCTACCAAGACATGTAAGAATTTGGTTAATCACAGTGAGCTAAGATACTTGAGTGGTGGTGGAAGTGTATTTCATTTTTCTGCATGTCAAGATGCCACCACAATGGCATCGGAGAGTTTACATTGCATTCATCAGAAGTTTCCGGGTGTCTGTTAGTGTCATAAGGCTTTTGACTGTGTGGATCATGTCACACTCTTAGGTTTTATGGAATTGAAAGCTATACACACAGCTGGTTTGAATAGCAGAAATAATGTTGGGAAGGTGGTAGATTCTAGTGAATGGGGAGTGATCACAAAGCAAGTCCCACAGGGTTCCATTTTAGGTACTCTGCTGTTCCTTATTCATATGAATGACCTCCCACTTAACGTTCAGCAAGCGGAACTAGTACATTTTGCACATGACACAAGTGTTATAATAAATCCCATTCCAGAAAAAGCAGCTGAAGACATTGTTAAGGACGTCTTTCAAAGAATTATTAAGTGGTTCTCAGAAAATTGACTCTCCCTTAATTTTGAAAAATCTGACTACATCAAGTTCTGTACGGCGAATAGAGTCATACCGACAATTGTTGCAGCATATGAACAGGACTCAAGTAACAGGTTAGATTTCTCGAAATTTTTGAGTGTTCACTTTGATGACAAAGTGCAATAAGCATATTACTGAGCTTCTCAAACAACTAAGTTCAGTTTCTTTCACTCTTCGTATAATCGCTAGTCTTGGTAATAAACAGATCTGCCTCTTAACCTACTCTGCATATTTCCACTCAATAATGTCTTATGGAATAGTTTTCTGGGGTAACTCACCATTTAGACACAAAGTATTGATCGTACAGAAGAGAGCAGTGAGAATAATTAGTGGTGTTTACCCAAAGACGTCATGTAGGCACCTATTCAAAGAGTTAGGTACTTCATCTGCACCATCAGAGTACATATATTCGCTACTGAAATTCGTTACAAATAATCCATCTCAGTTCTCATACATACAACACTAGAGGCAAAAATGATCTTTCCTATCAGTTATTGAAGCTGTCAGTTGGTCAAAAAGGAGTACATTATTCAGCAGCAGAAATCATTGATCATTTGCCCAAGAACATAAAGTGTCTGGCAGGTAGCAGATCAAGTTTTAAATCAAGCTTAGAATCATTTCTTTTTGACAACTCCTACTCCACGGACGAGTTTCTGTTTCAGAAATGGTAAAAAAAGTTGTACATCTAAATTTAGTTGCATGCTTAGAAACAAAAATTTCAGTCGTATTAATATTATCACTATTCATGTGTGTATATATATACCTCGTAATCTGACTTGCTCCACATCATATCGATAAAATAATCGGGAAAATTATCTAGGGAACATGACATCACTAAAACTAAAACTAACACGGGATGTTTTCACCTTCCTTCTTTATGACTACTTGAACACTGTTGGGAACAGTTTCAATGAGTGTCTCCATGTGTGTGGATGAATAACATTATCTTCCCTCAAGAGTCCGAACGAGGGAAGGTTAGATACTGGGTTCTGGAGTGACGTCGACGTTCTAACAAGTTCCTAAGGTGTTCCATCGGCTTTAAGTCTGAGTGTCCATTTCAGTAGCATTATTGTCCACAAATCTTTGATCACAGTTGCTGCTTTGTAACAGGGTCATTGCCAGCTGATAAAGTCATCGTGTAGGAACTGTCCCTATTGTGTACGGAGTACACAAAGCTTTAAAATATGTTTATCGTCTACGAACGGTCCCTTTAGCGTATGCTTTCTTAATAGCATATAGGGGACTATATTATAAAACAGGAAGACTCACCATACCATTGCCTCCTCTGTAATTCATTGATAGTATAATACATTCGTCAAACCTAAGTCCTTCCATCGGACTGTCACAGTGTACCGCGTAATTCATACGGTCAAACCACTCGCTTCTAGACATCCTCTCTCCTGTGACGTTGCTCTTTACACCACCTCAGTCGTTGCTTTGCATTGACCACAACACTGTGTGGCTTATGAGGAGCTGCTAGACCATTTACACCATTCATCCTAACTTACTACGCACAGGCTTTGTGCTGGTACCTCTTAGAACCCACGAGTGAATTCTTCAACTGATTTCATGTGGGATATTACAGTGAACCTCCGCAGATATCGTCGGTGTCTGTTTGTCAGTACATTCGGTATTACTGGTCTTGGTTTAGGTGTTGATGGTCCTTCGCATTTCACTTCATCATATCACCAACAGTAGGCCTGGGCAGCTTTAGGAGGTTTGAAACGTCCCTGATGGATGTGTTACTCACGTGACATCCAGTGATCAGACCACGATAGAGCTTAATGAGCTCTCCTGACCCAGCCATTATGCCGCTGCGGCTTGTCTACTCGCATTACTCCCTGCCTCTTTTTGTGCTTGTGTCGTATCAAGCGGTCAGTTCCAAATTACATGAGAGTGTCCAGATACCTTTGATCAGATAATGTAGGGGATACACGCCTACTAGAATATCCCGTAGCTCACGCGCATATTGAATCTGGGTCCGCAGCTCTTGGCCTAGTGGCTAACGTTGCTGCCTCTGGATCACGGGGCCCTGGGTTCGATTCCCGGCCGGGTTCGGGAGATTCTCTACCCGGGGACTGGGTGTCCTCATCATTCCATCATCATCAATCGTGACAGTGGTTACATTGGACTGTGTAAAAATAGGACTGTGTAAAAATAGGACTGTGTAAAAATTGGGACTTTGTACGGGCTTTGATGACAGCACAGTTTAGCACCCTACAAACCGAAAACATCTTATTAAATCTGTGGTCCATCCACTTCCAATGTCGTTGCCAGACTTGGCACATTTCTGCAACTAGACAGAACGTGACAACAGGTTTGCTGGAAAGACCTTGAAAATATTTGGGTAGGCGAACACAAATATTACACGTAAAAATCAGATGGAGTGCAAGTAAAATTGGTCTAAAACGTGTAAATCTCCCCGGTTAAGATGGTAATGGTCATTTATGTACATTGCTAATCTAACAAATTATGTTACGATTTTTAGTCATTCTGCATCTTTAGCGTTCAATGTGCAGCACAGTTTTAGTTTATTGCGGTGCACAGTTCGTTGCAGAATGAAGAATTCAGTTTGGAAACGACCTCTAAGCTTTGGCTCAGCCATTTTTCTGAGATATCTTTACTCCTAAGAGTACTACTCCATTCAAGCAAACAGAAAGGCGCTTTTGGCTTTAAAGGAAGTGGAAGACATTTTGGCTTAAAAGAAGAATGGGAGATGGTGGTCTGCAATTTCGTCATAGACGACGTGATCAGAGAACGAGGAAAGGCTCCGATTTGACAAGGATAGCGAATGTAATTGGCCATGTCGTTTTCAAACGAACCACCCCTGCCCTTGGCTTAAACGATTTATGGAAGACACAAAAACCTAAATGTAAACAAATGGTTAAAATGGCTCTGAGCACTATGGGAGTTAACATCTGAGACAATCAGTCCCCTAGAACTTAGAACTACTTAAACCTAACTAACCTAAGGACATCACACGCATCCATGCCCGAGGCAGGATTTGAACCAGCGACGGTAGCGGTCGCGCAGTTCCAGACTGAACCACCTAGAACAGCTCGGCGACAACGGCCGGCTACATGTAAATATCTGGTAGTGGGTTTGAGCCGCCTTTCTCCTGAATGAAGTCTAGTGTCACACCCAGCTCGGTGTGTTATTCCTCTCGAAAGACGGTGTGGCAGGTTTATGTACAATAGTCTCCATGTTTCGGGAAGTTTCTAACCTACTTCCAGCTATATTTTGCTGAGTCTTAACTGAAACAGTTTTTTTTTTCGGTGATCGGACATGGTAATGGTTTTTTTAACTGAGAGAACATGATTGGTGCGATACCTGGCGGCGATGCCTAGTTGACTCTTTTCTTTACGAATATTAAATTCCCTCAATTTTAAGTGGAAAAGGATGCTGTGAAAGGGTAACAGTTCACATCATTTACTTCGTTCATTGCGTTTGTAACTAACACATAACCTAACAAGAGATTCACACGAACATTCTATTACTAGCAATTAAATTTACTTTTACTTTCACATTGAAGTTTGCCGTTTATGTATTGCTTTTCCAAATTAAATTATTACGTGATAACAGTTAATGAGAACCTTCATAATTGTTCACATGACAGCATAACCTGACACGAATGCTACGACCAAAAATTACGAGACTGATTTTTATGCTGTTTTCGTGTTTAATTATGCGCATCCTCCACGATTTAACCAATTAAACAGTCACTCTTACCCTGACAATCGAAGGAAGACATCCAAACTCATATTTTATCTACATCTGCATACTGTTCTGACATACTTGGAGCGACTCGACTGCGTACGATTTTTCCACGCGAAATCCGAACGACTGCCGTCGCATCGCATAAAGAGACGTTAGCTTTGTTATTGTTGAACGAAAGGGTAAGACAATTCCTACTGTCGCAAAAGACGCTCTCACCTCCGAATATTCCAGAGAAACAGCGATGCTTAAGGGTTATGACTTTGTGTTACCACTATCCAGGCCCGGCTTAAGGCCCAAGAAACTCAAACGTCCGCTTGGCGTGCTAAGCTGAGGTGAGCCGCAGAGGTGCGACATGTGCAAAATTTGTCTACAGAGTATGTGATAATTAGTAGCAATAACAACCCATTTCCATGCTCAATAGATTAATTTTTATTTTTAAGGTATCTACCAAGCGCCCTAGGAAATGCAAGTAATATACGATTGAGGGAGGGAAGCGGGGGTGGGGGTGGGTGAGCCTGTCAAATTGAGGAAGTGGGGGGCGGGGGGAGACTCTAAATAGACTCCAAATGGTATATCTCTTGTATGGAAAAAAGTTGTTGAGCCGGCCATGTCATTATGAATAATAGCCCCCTAGTTTCGCTGCAACGCACACTCCGTAGTATGGATGGCAAACAATTGCCGCTATGATGTACCAAGAAGTAAAGTACACCTCAGAACTAGTTTCTGTTCCTCCAGTGTCTATTCTCCGTTGTGAAGTAACAGTAGTGCAGCAACGAATGACTCAGTATCTTAAACCGAAAATTAAACACACACACGAAAAAAAGACACTCTTTTAAGGATGCGATACACAGAAAATGCAGTTCGGCCAACGTATATGTTGCAACAAATACATGTGTATGCTTGCAAAAAATGATAAGAATGGCTGATACATTCCTAATAGGAACAACCCGAGCGGGTGTGCAAATGAAATTTTCGCTCGCGTTCGTCGTCGGACAGGCAGTAATATTCGGAGCGTTTTAAATTTAAACAAAACAGTTTTCACGCGCTAGGGAAGCCGGCAGACTCTATGTGGCCTGACGTGTAGATATTGCAAACGTTTTCAACACGATCAGCAGAGCGTACTCCGGGGCGGCGAACGGGCAGCGGTGCATTTCCGCGATTTAACGCCCCAGCAGGCCGCAGCACGGACAGGGTGGAAGCTGCGCATGCGCCGATGCGAGCGGCGCGCGAACCCTCCCCCCAGCAGCCGACCTATTCAATGGCTGCAGGCTGCTGCTCTCACTGCAGTTTTTCCCTTCGGCCAATCATTAATCAGTTGGCCTCAGATGCTATGCGGTAGTCATCTAACAATTCGCAATCCTCATCTTCTCCATCTCTGAGTACATGTTCTCGCGAACTACTTTTCAAATCTCTGAATAAACAATTTCGCCACATCTCCTAATCTCATGCAGTAAGCCATGCTTTTCGTTCTGCTCGTGAGCCTTTAGCAGTTAACGAAATTCGTCTTCTTCTTTGCTCACTTTGATCACACAAGCCTATATCAATACATTCTCTCCAAAGTGACCTTTCCTCATTCATCTAACAGTACGTGATGATAATGTATGGCGTACCGCATTGCGATTGTGCGTGCACGTATATTCCGCTACCTCTGGGAACTAGTGGGCCTAGATGTGCTTTCTACTGCACAGAAGCAATTCACACTTACCTATACTGTCGTACCTGTAACCTTTTGCAGGATGGGCTCAGTCACCACACAGCATAACACATCGGAAACATCACCAGGGACCATGAAAATGTAAAGATCGTCGGCAGGTTCCTAACCTGGATTTAATTATAATGCTTCAGGTGAATACTTATTTTAATAAGTTCTTGGTCACCTAAAATACATTTCCGCTACTAACTTAAGGATTATTCCTATAATAACTTACTGATATATACACTAGAACGGCTAGGCCAAGAATTATTTACTATGTGGAAAATTTAACAAGTGAATGGATCACCACAACATCGCTCAAGCGTTGTGAACTATCATACTCAAAACCATCCTGCGTCTCGTGGCCGCCAATCCTGGTGAACAAGCCTCTGGTCTCCCGACCAAACCGCGCACGAATGTTCATGTCATACAAGATTCCATCTTTATCTTTGCTTTCAGTGCAGTTTTTAATGTACTGTAGGAATTAACTGCCCTGTATGCTTTAGTGAGAGCCAGGCATCAGTCTACTGACTGGTTTGATGCGGCCCGCCACGAATTCCGTTCCTGTGCTAACCTCTTCATCTCAGAGTAGCACTTTCAACCTACGTCCTCAATTATTTGTTTGACGTATTCCAATCTCTGTCTTCCTCTACAGTTTTTGCCCTCTACAGCTCCCTCTAGTACCATGGAAGTCATTCCCTCATGTCTTAGCAGATGTCCTATCATCCTGTACCTTCTCCTTATCAGTGTTTTCCACATATTCCATTCCTCTCCGATTCTGCATAGAACCTCCTCATTCCTTACCTTATCAGTCCACCTAATTTTCGACATTCGTCTATAGCACCACATCTCAAATGCTTCGATTCTCTTCTGTTCCGGTTTTCCCACAGTCCATGTTTCACTACCATACAATGCTGTAATCCAGACGTACATCCTCAGAAATTTCTTCCTCAAATTAAGGCCGGTATTTGATATTAGTAGACTTCTCTTGGCCAGAAATGCCTTTTTTGGCATAGCGAGTCTGCTTTTGATGTCCTCCTTGCTCCGTCCGTCATTGGTTATTTTACTGCCTAGGTAGCAGAATTCCTTAACTTCATTGACTTCGTGACCATCAATCATGACGTTAAGTTTCTCGCTGTTCTCATTTTTACTACTTCTCATTACCTTCGTCTTTCTCCGATTTACTCTCAATCCATACTGTGTACTCATCAGACTGTTCATTCCGTTCACCATATCATTTAATTCTTCTTCACTTTCACTCAGGATGGCAATATCATCAGCAAATCGTATCATTGATATCCTCTCACCTTGTATTTTAATTCCACTTCTGAACCTTTCTTTTATTTCCATCATTGCTTCCTCGATGTACAGATTGAAGAGTAGGGGCGAAAGGCTACAGCCTTGTCTTACACCCTTCTAAGTAAGAGCACTTCGTTCTTGATCGTCCACTCTTATTATTCCCTCTTGGTTGTTGTACATATTGTATATGACCCGTCTCTCCCTATAGCTTACCCCTACTTTTTTCAGAATCTCGAACAGCTTGCACTATTTTGTATTGTCGAACGCTTTTTCCAGGTCGACA
Source organism: Schistocerca americana (assembly GCF_021461395.2). Taxonomy (NCBI): domain Eukaryota; kingdom Metazoa; phylum Arthropoda; class Insecta; order Orthoptera; family Acrididae; genus Schistocerca; species Schistocerca americana. The sequence continues at coordinate 602,848,513 of NC_060119.1, read as the reverse complement.
AATCCTATGAAAGGGTCTTGATTGTTCTTTAGTCTTGCTTCCATTATTAGCCGTAAAGTCAGAATTGCCTCTCTCGTCCCTTTACTTTTCCTAAAGCCAAAAGTGATCGTCACCTAGCGCATTCTCAATTTTGTTTTCCATTCTTCTGTATATTATTCTTGTAAGCAGCATCGATGCATGAGCTGTTAAGCTGATTGTGCGATAATTCTCGCACTTGTCAGCTCTTGCCGTCTTCGGAATTGTGTGGATGATGCTTTTCCGAAAGTCGGTTATTGTGTCACCGAACTCATATATTCTGCACACCAACGTGAATAGTGGTTTTGTTGCCACTTCCCCCAATGATCTTAGAAATTCTGATGGATTGTTATCTATACCTTCTGCCTTATTTGACCGTAAGTCCTCCAAAGCTCTTTTAAACTCCGATTCTAATACTGGATCCCCTATCTCTTCTAAATCGACTCCTGTTTCTTCTTCTATCACATCAGATAAATATTCACCCTCATAGTGGCTTTCAATGTATTCTTTCCACCTATCTGCTCTCTCCTCTTTTAATGTCACCAAAGGTTGTTTTGACTTTCCTGCATGCTGAGTCCGTCCTTCCGACAATCATATCTTTTTCGATGTCTTCACATTTTTCCTGCAGCCATTTCGTCTTAGCTTCCCTGCACTTCCTATTTATTTGATTCCTCAGCGACTTGTATTTCTGTATTCCTGATTTTCCCGGAACATGTTACCCATGGTTTCTTCGCAGCTACCTTCTTTGTATCTATGTTTTCCATCCCAACTTCTGTGATGGCCCTTTTTAGAGATGTCCATTCCTCTTCAACTGTACTGCCTACTGCGCTGTTCCTTATTGCTGTATCTATAGCGTTAGAGGACTTCAAACGTATCTCGTCATTCCTTAGTACTTCCGTATCCCACTTCTTTGCATATTGATTCTTCCTGACTAATGTCTTGAACTTCAGGCTAGTCTTCATCACTACTATTTTGTGATCTGAGCCTATATCTGCTCCTGGGTACGCCTTACAATCCAGTATCTGATTTCGGAATCTCTGTCTGCCCGTGATGTAACCTAATTGAAATCTTCCCGTATCTCCCGGCCTTTTCCAAGTATACCTCCCGTCTTGTGATTCTTGAACAGGGTATTCGCTATTACTAGCTGAAACTTGTTACATAATTCAATTAGTCTTTCTCCTCTTTCATTCCTTGTCCCAAGCCCATATTCTCCTGTAACCTTTTCTTCTACTCCTTCCCCTACAACTACATTTCAGTCGCCCATGACTATTAGATTTTCGTCCCCCTTTACTTACTGCATTACCCTTTCAATATCCTCATACACTTTCTCTATCTGTTCATCTTCAGCTTGCGACGTCGGCATGTATACCTGAACTATCGTTGTCGCTGTTGGTCTGCTGTCGATTCTGATTAGAACAACCCGGTCACTGAACTGTTCACAGTAACACACCCTCTGCCCTACCTTCCTATTCATAACGAATCCTACACCTGTTATACCATTTTCTGCTGCTGTTGATATTACCCGATACTCATCTGACCAGAAATCCTTGTCTTCTTTCCACTTCACTGCACTGACCCCTACTATATCTAGATTGAGCCTTTGCATTTCCCTTTTCAGATTTTCTAGTTTCCCCACCACGTTCAAGCTTCTGACATTCCACGCCCGACTCGTAGAACGTTATCCTTTCGTTGATTATTCAATCTTTTTCTCATGGTAACCTCCCCCTTGGCAGTCCCCTCCCGGAGATCCGAATGGGGGAGTATTTCAGAATCTTTTGCCAATGGAGAGATCATCATGACACTTCTTCAATCACAGGCCACATGTCCTGTTGATACACGTTACGTGTCTTTAATGCAGTGGTTTCCATTGCCTTCTGCATCCTCATGTCGTTGATCATTGCTGATTCTTCCGTCTTTAGGTGCAATTTCCCACCCCTAGGACAAGAGAGTGCCCTGAACCTCTATCTGCTCCTCCGCCCTCTCTGACAAGGCCGTTGGCAGAATGAGGCTGGCTTCTTATGTCGGAAGTCTTCGGCCGCCAATGCTGATTATTTATCAAAATTTAGGTAGTGGCGGGGATCGAACCCGGGACCGAAGACGTTTTTGATTACGAATCAAAGACGCCACCCCTACACCACGGTTGCCATTAATAAACCGCACGTGTTAAAGTTACTTGCAGACTCTCGATCCAATTTTTGATGGAAACTGGTGTTTGAGGTTTGCTCCAACCTCAGTAATGGCCAACGGTTTTCTTGCCCTCAGACCATCTGTATCGCCCACTATGTGTGGTAGTCATATAGGCTGCATCACTCTGAAGGAGTGACTATGGACCCAAAATCTTCGACTTACTTGTAGGTGATTAACTGATATTATCAACTTCTGAAACAGCGTTCACATCATTTTATGAAACAACCCCAGCATTAGTCATTCAAGCCTTTTTTCATCTTCGTTATGAATTGCGCTTGATTAAAAGCGTCACTTCACAAATGGACCAAATCAACTTGATTATACACCCTGTTCTTTTTCCTCGCTACTTCGTGAGCGTGTCGGTTCTCCGAGACCTGGAGACACTGAAAGCTTTCAGACTGATTATATAATGGTAAGATAAAGGTTTTGGAACTGGATTTTATGTCGTAAGACAATTGCAGCGGCAGATTTGGATTCTGTACACAGTTTATTCATGTACATGTACATCTACATGGATAATCTGCAAATCACATAAAAGTGCCCGGTGGAGGGTTCATCGAACAATCTTCACAATAATTTCCTGTTATTCCAGTCTCCTGCGGCGCGCGGGAAAAACGAACACCTATATCTTATTTTATTATGGCGATCGTTTCTCCTCTATGTCGCCGTCAACAATATATTTCCGGATTCGGAGGAGAAAGTTGGTTACTGAAATTTCGTGAGAAGATTGCGCTGCAGAGTAAAACGCCTTTGTTTTAATTATGTCAACCTCAAATTCTGCATCATTTCAGTGACACTGTCACTCCTATTTCCCGATAATGAAAAACGTGCTGCCTTTCTATGAAATTTCTCTTTGTACACGGTCAGTCCTATCTGTTAAGTATCTCATACCCCTGCGGGCTCTCAAAAAACATTAGAGTTGGTCCTCAACTATGTACCATCAGACTTAGAGTTGAAATATTAAAAGTTTTGACTTTTTTTTTGTCTAGGGGCTGGGATACGTAGTTGCCGCATTACAAACCAAACACAGCTCAGTCTACAGTATACAATATGAATACACACATGAATCGAATGGTCGAAGGTTGCTATCACTCTGCTATTGCAAATTTTGAATGTAACATAGAAATTTATAAATGAAAGATTGCAATTAAACAAAATCTGCAGGTACTATTTTAAGGCCTTTAGATGATGAGTACTGTGACAGAAGTACCTTTAAGAAAGCCATTTATTACTGCAAACGCTTATTGATGTCGATGGTCCAGCAATTAAATAAAATGTAAATTGAATAACAGGAAACAATAGATTCCTACTTAACGTAATTAGTTATGAGCAACAACATAGCTCGCGATATATTCACTTCTAAACGTATACTACGTCTTCACTGCAGAAGCCACTGTAATCTCACTAGTGCGCCCGTCGGCACTACAAACTATTTCTATCTCACGCGACCACGCGCAAAAACTGCTCAACACTCTCCGAGTATTTCCTGCGACCGTCCGTCGCGCCTTCACGTCCAGCACTCCCTCTTGTGTCCTGTGCGACCCGATGCTCCTACCCCACTTCCATACAGTCTCTCCATTGACTTCGGTAGTCACCTACCGTAGCAACGAGCGCTGTGATTGGCTAGAGTGCTCCCGTTATGTCTCAAAGCCAATGCACACTCACAAACATTTTGAAACACATACGAAATACTAGATTTACATTTAATTAACTTGAAATTAAATAAATATTCCTATTGCTGGACCATAAACACGCTCTAGCACACATTATCAAATACATAAACATATATCAAAGGAATAGAAGCAAAAGTAGGCCAGTAGCCTAACGTCTCTGTGCTTTCTAAAACACAGTAAATATTTGACTAATTTCTTCATGAATAGATATATCAGATATAAACAAAGACATAGACGAATAAATATATATTTATAAGTATGCTGCTACGTTTTTTTCGTGTAACTGTGGAGTAGTCATGGCCTGCCATGATCAATGATGATTGGCTATGACTTCCAATAACTCATGTACTATTCAAGTTACATGCCTGTAATTCATACCAATTAAGGTTTACACTAATAGCTTTCTAATGACACGTCGATCGTCAAAATCGTATGAACCGTTTAGATTTTGGAAATTCGTTGCTAGGTGTTACTTGTATAATTTACAGTCAGATACTGAACATTACAGTAACAAAGAAACTGAAAATCTGATTACACCATCAGAATCATCGTGCAAATAATGGTAATGTACATGTTTCTTTTTGAGGCATCATGAGTCCTCTAGATACTATTAATTTCTACATGAACTGTGAAATGTCTGCCACATGAATTCATAATCTACAGGAAACCCACAATCACCAGTACCATTATTCATAACCAATTCAATCACCCCATAACTCACAAAGAAGCCAGCTTCAGATATTTACTTCACAGGCTGAACAAAATATCCTTGAACAAACATGATTACGCATAAGAACTGAACACAATAAAACAAATTGCTCAGGAGAATGGATATGATGCAAAAGAGTAGACAAAATAAACCAAAATACAGAAACAAATAACACACAACCATGAAACACACACACACAAACAAACATAACACAACACACAACAAGTCAGCAGACAGTAAGTAACAAATGGCACATAATGACTTACAACTACAAAGTCACGCACAGCGTAGGTAATATACTCAAGAAATAAGGTCTCAACATCACATACAGAACCAACAACACAATACAAAGCAGATGTGGAAGAAATACCACCAACACTGACAAATACAGCCAGTCCGGCATTTACCAACTTATTTGCAACTGCAGTGAATCTGTATACGTGGGCCAAACATGTAGGAATTTCAGAACCAGGTATACAGAACACCTCAGAGCACTGAAAAGCAATAGCTCTCATTCAGACCACCTGATAGCACACAATCACCATCCAACAACCATTGAAACTGACTTACACATCCTAAAAACCAGTAGCAGCCTATACGAAAAATTAACTATAGAAGAAAACTATTACATCCAAAAATCAATAGCCCAAGGAAAGAAAATACGCAATGAATACACACCACTGTGCAACAAAACCCTCTTCACCACAATAGAAGAACTATACAAATAACACCCACACCAAAACTACTCGTGGAAAAAAATATCATTCCACCCCTCCCTCCCACCCTCCCTCCCTCCCTCCCTCCCTCCCTCCCTCCCTCTCTCTCTCTCTCTCTCTCTCTCTCTCTCTCTCTCTCACACACACACACACACACACACACACACACACACACACACACTCCCTCTAACTATCTCTCTCCCTGCCCCAGTACTCAACACCTCAACACACACACGCAAACCCACACAAACCATACACCACTGACGCCAAATATAATTCAAACTCGCTCGGCTCACCCAGAAAAACACGCTACGAAACAAATTACCACCACACAGCCACAACAACACGTAATGACAGCGAAAACTCCGCCTATGTTTTGAGAAAACGAACAAAAGTGCAGTGCCAAGCGAACGTAGGTTAAGAAGTAAGCCTATTTACTTCGCGAACAACACAAGAGAACGCACCACAACTTCAAAACTGTACGTTACACCCACAAAAACGTGATACAGACTCATTTCCGTTCGTAAATGCATAACAAACAGAAAAATGAATAACGTTTTGTTGTTTGCAGATGACAAGTTGTATATTGTGTAGCAGAATAGCTACCAAAATAAATGGACAACAACATCATGTAAGGTATGTTAACTAAAGTTTACATCCACTTTTCGCCAATTCAGCGATAGATGGAACTTTTACATAATAATGTAAACAAGACAACTGTAACAACAATTTTACAGTTAAAATAAAAATTGAGCCCACTGACGATAGCACAAAGTACGGTAACATGTATGGGTTAATCAAAACCAAAAAAGATTTCCTGCATAAGGCGGAACCTCTCATCCCATTTTCGTAGCGAGCATGGACACAACAAGAAGAGCTGCAGCACAAGATGATTATGTCTGTCATTGTGGTTTCACAAAGTCCGCCATCATTGCCACTCCCGACATACAAATCTCCTCCATACACGCAAAGCACCATTCTCGACACAGTGCCAACACGAATATCCCAGGCTGGCGGTCGGCCTGGACCGCGCGCTGGGCCTACCTCACTTGTTCCGGCCACTGCTCGACACCTGACGAGACCCGGCTTGCCGAGCGGCCCGTGCGGCCTCGCCAACTCTGAACATTTGCAGGGGGCCACAACTCGTCCGTTACCTCACACCGCACAGCAGTACTCTGAAAGAGGACAGACGAGCGTTGTGTAGGCAGTCTCTTTAGTAGATCTGTCACATTTTCTAAGTGTCCTGCCAATAAAACGCAGCATTTGGTTATCATCACTTTCTAAATGTTTCTTCCATTTAAGTTGTTCGTAATCGTAATTCCTAGGCATTTAATTGAATTTACGGCCTTTAGATTTGACTGATTTATCGTGTAACCGAAGTTTAACAGATCCCTTTTAGCGCTCATGTGGATGACCACAATAGTTTCTTCAAAAAAAATGGTTCAAATGGCTCTGAGCACTATGGGACTCAACTGCTGAGGTCATTAGTCCCCTAGAACTTAGAACTAGTTAAACCTAACTAACCTAAGGACATCACAAACATCCATGCCCGAGGCAGGATTCGAACCTGCGACCGTAGCGGTCTTGCGGTTCCAGACTGCAGCGCCTTTAACCGCACGGCCACTTCGACCGGCAATAGTTTCTTCATTTAGGGTCATTTACCAATTTACGCACCAAACAGATATCTTTTATAAATCGTTTTGCAATTTGTTTTGCTCTTCTTATTACTTTACTAATCGATAAACGACAACGTCATCTGTAAACAACTTAAGACGGCTGCTTAGATTGTCTCCTAAATCGTTTAATGATGAGGAACTGCAAATGACCTGTAACACTATCTTGAGGAACGCCAGAACTCAGTTCAGTTTTACACAGTGACTTTCCATAAGTTACAACGAGCCGTGACTTATCTGTCAGGAAATGACAAATCCAATCACATAAACGAGAACAAATCCCATAAGCACGCAATTTCACTACAAGCCACTTGGGTGGTGTGAATTGCAGATGAACTGTAGATTAGAACTGAAGACATTCCAAAAAGTAGGAAATATAGGATATGAGACCTCGCTAAGTTGAAAGAACCGAGTCTGTTAAGAGTTTCAAAAGGAGCATTAGGAATACAGTAGAGCACGAATGGGTAGCTTTGGGAGATGAAACAACGAGGGGTGGAAGACGCAGTATTTAAATAAACAAGGCCTAGTACTGCTCCTTGAATAACACAGGATGTACTGAATTTAACTGATGAAAGTAGAAAGCATGAAGATGCAGTAAATGGAGAAGGTGAAAGTGAATACAAACGACTAAAGATCGAAATAGGCAAGAAGTGCGAAATGGCTAAGTAGGAATGGCTAGAGGTGGAGTTTAGAAGGATGTATCACTAGGGTGAAGATAGAAAACGCCAAAAGAGAATTTAAAGAGGCCTTTGGAGGAAAGAGAATCAGCTGTATGAATATCGGCAGCTCATATGGAAAACCAGTCTTAAGCAAAGAAAGGAAAGATGAAATGTGAAATGGGTATAAAGAGGGCCTTTACGGGGAAATTTACTTGAGGGCAATATTACAGAAATGGAGATGTGGCAAAACAAGAGCTTTACCATTTGAGAGAGACAGAGGTGAGCGAATGTGCGGGGACTTAAGCCAGTTCACTGCTAGTAGCGCCACGTCGCCATGACGTGTCTGTGCGTAGCACACAAGTATTGCACCATAATTAAGAATAGAATTAAAAGTTAAAGTTGCTTTTCCGAACTTTGTCAGAATATTCTTTAGTGTAACAATGTTCAAACTGTAAAACCTCTGATCAGATGAATATTTTCCCTAAATACATCGTTAAGAAAAAAGTGGTGCAAAATGATAAAGCTAGGAACCCAAACATTAGTCATAATGTGCAGGTCACATGTCAAAATTAACTGGTACAAGTCTCAACGTGATTAAAGGAAAATTTTGGTCAGAATTGAAGGCACTAATTATTGGACTTATAACTATGAAAATTTGTATGAAGGTTAAGTTTAGTATAAAAGCATTAATTATGTAACCCCATTAAGCTACCTCTAATAGTTTTTGAATAATTTGCTGAAAGCTAAATTTGGACCAAAAACATCATTATTGGTAGTTGATTAACTATCTGTTATATCAATGCTAGAAAGTTTTGATTGGAGAAAATGATTAAACCTATTAAATAATAGACGTATAGCCAGTTTCAAGGCCTGGATGTGAATAATAACAAATACAAGGTCTCTTTTCGAGTTCAGAGGTCATATTATACTGTCAGTTCTGATCTAAAAATTCTGAAGGGCAAAGTTTATACGCAGCTGAGCTAAAACTTTGTCTGTCATTTTATCCACCTTAAGTACATTCATACAAAAATTAGGAAGATTATAATTTGATCCACAACTGTGTTATAAAATATTGTGGTATGAGAAAGCGGTCGTTTAGTGGCTGCTACCGTGGGCATAGAGCGCATAACAGCAGATGTTCCATTGGCTGTAGGCTGCGCCCATATATAAATACAGACCGAGAGGCAAGACTAGTCTTCACTTCGCACTCAGGCATCGTAATATCCGTGTCTAACGCCGGAGTACGCGATGCCTTGGATGACGTCACAGCCGGACCGCAACTAAACTCATATTTTCGGTACAAACAGGAAGTGAAATCGCGAGGACTGTACACCATCCTGTATCGGTAGGTTTCACAGAAGTAACTGTTAGTGTGTCGTCCGTAATGTTAACAAATCCGTGTGGCTAGTGGTGACAATTATTTTCCACTTTTGTAGCGTGCAATTATTTTGCTTATCAGAAGACAGGGGGAAAGACAGTTTAATAGGAAATTACCGCAGAGGTCGCCTCTGAGCTGCTCATAGTGCTCTTTAGGAGAGAGTGATTTATTATTAGTATTTACATAACGAAACTTTACTAAATATATCTATCAATTAGAACTCAAAATCTTTCATATAATCATATTCCTGATCCCACTGAGCAAATGGAGAATAGAAACATTTCTTTCAGTGGGCTGGACAAGAATGTGGACTTGCAAACTGGGAACTATGGTCAGTAAGTTCTCCACCGCTTTCTGGCTGACCACAGAAATAGTTTCCAGGCTCTCGTAAAAGACGGCAAACAATATTTCAACGTTCTATGATTTCCCACCATTTATGACTGATTGTAATAATTACTAACCCGCCTTCCCACGAAGAAGATGTAGGTGAAGATGAGATGGAGATATGACACTGCAAGAAGAATTTGACCAAAGTCGAAACAAGGCCCTGGCAGTAGATGACATTCCATCAGAACTACTGGTAGCCTTAAGAGAGTCATCCCTCACAAAGCTGTCCCATCTGGTGTGCAAGGGGTATGAGTCAGGCGAAATATCATCACACTTCAAGAAGAATGTAGTAATTTCCATTCCAAAGAAAGCTGGTGCTGACAGATAGGAATATTACGGAACTGTCAGTTTAATAAGTTATGGTTGCAAAATTCTAATACAAATTCTTTACAGATGAAGAAGTTTAGTTCACGTTTCCGAGAAATGTAGGCAGTGTTGATCCTACGAAATGTCTTAGAGGACATGTAAAGGAACGAAAACTTACGTTTACAATATTTGCAGACTTAGAAAACGGTTATCACAATGTTGACTGCAATACTCTCTTTGAAATTTAGAATGTAGCAGATTTAAAATATGAGAGCGAAAGACATTTTACTTGTATAGCAACCAGACTACAGTTATAATAATCGACGGGCTTGAAAGGGAAGCAGTTATTTGGAAGGTGTAATTCAGTCTGTACATTACGCAAGCAGTAATGGAAAACAGATAATAGTTTAAAGTAGAAATTTAGATTCAGGGAGAAGCTATGAACACCTTCAGTTTGGCTGATTCCATTTCAATTGTGTTAGCATAAGACCAGTAAGAGCAGTTGAACGGAACAGTGTCTTGAAAGGAGGATATAAGATGAACATGAACAAAAGCGGAACAACAATAACGGAATGCCGGCCGTTGTGGCCGAGCGGTTCTAGGCGCTTCAGTCTGGAACCGCGCGACCGCTACGGTCGCAGGTTCGAATCCTGCATCGGGCATGGATGTGTGTGATGTCCTTAGATTGGTTAGGTTTATGTAGTTCTAAGTTCTAGGGGACTGATGACCTCAGATGTTAAGTCCCATAGTGCTCAGAGCCATTTGAACCATTTTTGAATAATGGAATGTTATCGAATTACATCAGGTGTTGCTGAGGGAGTTGGATTGAGAAACGACGCACTTAAAGCAGTCGATGATTTTTGTTATTTGGGCAGGAAATTAACTGATGATGGCCGAAGTGGAGAGGATGTAAAACATATACCGGCAATGACAATGAAAGCGCTTCTGAAGAAAAGAAATTTGTTGACAATCGAATATAGAATTTTGTGTCAGGAACTCATTTCTAAAAATGAAGTGTAGCCATGTATGGAAGGGAAATATTGCTATCAACTGTTCAAACAAGGAGGATAAACGGTTTTGAAATATGGTGCTACAGAAGAAAGCTGAAGATCAGATGGGTAAATCATGTAACTATTGAGTAGGTACTCAATAGAATTGGGGAAAAGGAAATTTGTAGCACAACCTGACCAGAAGAAGAGATCGCTTGAGATGACGTCATGGATCACTAATTAAGTACTGGACGAAAGTGTGTGAAGTAAAAATCGGAGATCAAGAGATGAATACAGTAAGTAGATTTAGAAGGCTGTAAGTTGCTGTAGTTATTCGGAGACGAACAGACGTCCATGTAAAAGAGTAGCATGGAAAGCTGCCTTAAACCAGTCTTCGGACTGAAGACCACGAAAACAACAAAATCGTTGCTCCTTACCCCTCCTTCCCCCCCCCCCCCCCACACACACACACACACACCCCAACTTCAACATTTTTCCTCCTTTCTTTAAATCACTACCCGATTCATCCTACCGAGGTAATTGACACACATCTACATCTACATTTATACTCCGCAAGCCACCCAACGGTGTGTGGCGGAGGGCACTTTACGTGCCACTGTCATTACCTCCCTTTCCTATTCCAGTCGCGTATGGTTCGCGGGAAGAACGACTGTCTGAAAGCCACCGTGCGCGCTCTAATCTCTCTAATCTTACATTCGTGATCTCCTCGGGAGGTATAAGTAGGGGGAAGCAATATATTCGATACCTCATCCAGAAACGCACCCTCTTGAAACCTGGCGAGCAAGCTACACCGCGATGCAGAGCGCCTCTCTTGCAGAGTCTGCCACTTGAGTTTGTTGAACATCTCCGTAACGCTATCACGGTTACCAAATAACCCTGTGACGAAACGCGCCGCGCTTCTTTGGATCTTCTCTATCTCTTCCGTCAACCCGATCTGGTACGGATCCCACACTGATGAGCAATACTCAAGTATAGGTCGAACGAGTGTTTTATAAGCCACCTCCTTTGTTGATGGACTACATTTTCTAAGCACTCTCCCAATGAATCTCAACCTGGTACCCGCCTTACCAACAATTAATTTTATATGATCATTCCACTTCAAATCTTTCCGCACGCATACTCCCAGATATTTTACAGAAGTAACTGCTATCAGTGTTTGATCCGCTATCATACAATCATATAATAAAGGATCCTTCTTTCTATGTATTCGCAATACATTACATTTGTCTGTGTTAAGGGTCAGTTGCCACTCCCTGGACCAAGTGCCTATCCGCTGCAGATCTTCCTGCATTTCGCTACAATTTTCTAATGATGCAACTTCTCTGTATACTGCAGCATACTGGTCAAATACTGGACTATTATTCGAGAGAACAGCGACCAGATCCCTATGTTTTCTGTTATATACCGAAAATGTTGAGATGTTTCATGCGTAAATGGCACGGCAGATTTCGTTTCCGACTCTTTCCTAATTCGTATTCCGTCTCTAATGACCTCATCGAAGACAGGTTTTTAAATATTCCTTATCATCCCCTCTTCCATCCTGATTGCCCCTCTATCAAAAGACATTTACTCCGTGTCCTCTAACATCCATAGGAATTCATTCAATGAATAACAGAAATTTTTGAAGAATTCTTCGAATGGAATCAACAGGTGCTGATAAAAATTCTACGTTTAACAACCATTTTCTGTCCACAGACCGCTATCAGGTTCATAAAAGCGTATACAATATCGTATTAGGGGATATAAAATCATTATCATCAGGTAATAAAATCCACCAATTCGTTACTGTTGTCTATAGTAATACACACTGCATTGTCAGTCATAAACTGTGCCAGAAATTGTACTGTGCCATTTTTGGATAAGGAAGTGAATCGCTAACCCATCTGAGCAACACTGTACTCGGACTACCTGTAAGTGTATCTAAATATTACTGTACATCTTTCGGCCATTGGACTTATTAAAGAGTCACATTGAAGACCTGTAGTCTTTGTTTTAGTTGTTACATGATCGGTACTTTAATATGAAACCATGAACGCTTTACGCTATACACTATGTCTATGTTAACTGTTGAAAATCTTAAGCCCTTTTCATAATACTCAAATTATTCCTGCTCTTTCCTTAAGAATAATTTCACATTATTTTTTAAACTCTTTTTCGACAACTTATTTCATTTGTTACTTAGTAATCCCTTCTAAATACCTTTGATTATTCCACAAGCCGAAAAGCTTCTAACGGTTCTAGAAAAACTCTCTAATTTTTCTTTTCATAATACTTTCGTTGTTAAAATTACTGCTTTCTATAATCATTCATTTGAATTTCTTTACATCAACGGACAGTAGGTGGGTTTAAATATATTAATACTTCGTGTTTTCTCTCTCTCTCTCTCTCTCTCTCTCTTGATATGTTACGAGGGCTGGAAACTGCCTGACAAGGGGACTAAATAAGAACAAAATAACTAAAAGTAAACCACTAAGGGCTACTACCACTTAAAGTCTGACATTTAACAGATTACGCTACAGGGTTACTTCATGCGTTGAAACTATAAACCGCACAAACTAAAAGCGCTAATTTAAGCCACTAGTAAAATTCTATACAAGCAGGAAGGGCCGGTTGTGTTTCCTCATCAAATGGTTCCGTGATTGCTTGCTCGATTCCTGTGAGGACAAAATAAAACCTTGATATCTGAATTGCAAAATTAAATCAACCACCAACCGCTGTTACCATATAATGGTATGCCCAACTGTTCGTAGTGACCGTCAAAAGAAATAACGTAACCAGTCAGTAGAGCTACAATATTACACACTATCCACAAATCCGGGACAGTATCACAATGTATCCAAAAGCTTTGGCTCGAGTAACCTCGAGCGAACTAGGCAGCACATTGATTGCATTATTTTGGGATAGTCTGCTCCCCGATCGAAACAAAATATCACCAAACAGATCAATTCAACCTTGTCCAGCGTACAATAAGCCAACAGCATTTCTAACGAATCTAGTATTATTGAATTAAATCACTTTAAATTACCTTCAGATTAAGCTTTAATAGACTCAGAGCTCGACATTTAAAGTACCGATATACATCACGTAAATAACCTCCATCACAGAAAACTCTCACACCGCTCTATGCCGCCGCGCGATCTGAGGCGTCTTGTCGCGTTCCGTGCGGCTCCCCTCGTCGGAGGTTCGAGTTCACCCTCGATCCTAGGGCCTGGGTGTGTGTGTTGTCCTTAGCGTAAGTTAGTTTAAGTTAGATTAGGTAGAGTGTAAGCTTAGGGACCGATGACCTCAGCTGTTTGGTCCCATAAGATCTTACCACAAATTTCCATCGAAATTTCTTACCGAATGAGCAATGCTGACTACAACTGACCGCTGGCGTGCTACCACAATTCCTGCGGCCAGCTCCCGATTGCCTAGTATTACTTCCAATCGATGAACTCCCAAGCAGAAACTGAACTACGCAGATCTCAAGCTTAGTCCGTACTGACCATAAGCCCTACGCCAATTTAATTCAAAGCTGGTTTTCAAACAAATGAAAAAAGTTCTCTTCCACATCTAAACAATCAAGCTGTGTGGGCAGCTGCGCGGTTGATCATTCCGTGCCTCCCTGCGTTCTGTTTTGCCCCAAACCACCTTCTCACCACTGTACGACTGTATTACGAGGGTTGTAACTTAAATAGTGGCAACTATTTATTCACAAACGATACAGAAGAATTACAGGTTTACACCTGTTACTGTCCTTCAAAGTAGTCGTCAGCGTTGTGTAGAACCCATCGCCAGCGATGTGGAAGGTGAAGTATACCGTTAGCAGAGCCTGTTCTCTTTATGGTACGAATGGAGCGGTCTAATGTTATGGTGATTCTCGTGTGCGACTGTTCTTTTTGGAGCATCACCTGCGACCGGCTCTGCAAAAGAAGCGGCGACACTTTCTGCGTCACGCACCCATCATTTTGCACGACAATGCGCGGGAGCATACAGCGCAAGCTGTAGCTGCTCTGTTCGGTCGATGGAACTAGGAAGCACTGTGCCATCCAACATACTCCCCGCACTTACGTTCCTGTGACTTTGATTTGATTCCGAAGATGAAGGAATTTGCTTCAGATCTGTTCCAGGGATTTGACAGACAGTAGACCGTACTATTCGCAGCATAACAGGCTCTGCTAACGGTATACTACGTCTTCCATATCGCTGGCAACGGATTCTTCACAAAGCTGGTGACTACTTTGAAGTACAGTAACAGGTGCAAACATGTAACTCTTTTGTATTGGTTGTGAATAAATACGTATCATTATTTAAGTTTCAACCCTCGAACACTGCCTCTACTGCTAAAGCAAACATATATGAGAAACACAACAGCAGCATGTTCATTTAACACACTTACAGTTGACCACCGATGTCGTTGAAGCCACAAAATCGGATGTAAATTTTGCTCTCGAAAACTTTGGACGCTTAAGTATTGCACTCATTCTAGCTACACTGGCAGTCAGCATTAACGTTAAGGAATGGAGGCATTCTATGTACTATTAATTTGAGGAAGAAATGTCTGAAATAGTACATTTGTAGAACGGCATTGTATCATAGCGAAACATGAACTGTGGGAAAACCTAAAAAGAAGAGAATCGCCGAATTTTTGATGTGTTTTTACAGAAGAATGCTGAAAATTAGTTGGGCTGATAAGAATTGAGAAGATTCTGCAGAGAATCTGCTAGGAAAAGAATACATGGAAAACACTGGAAAGTGGAAGGAACAGGATGATAGGACATTTGTTAAGACGTCAGGGAATAGCTCCCATGACACTAGAGGGAGCTTCTGAAAATGAAAACTGCAAAAAAGGAGACTAGAATACACACAACAAATAACTGAGGACCTAAATTGCAGATGCTAGTCTGAGATGAAGAGACTGGTAGAGGAGAGAAGTTCATGGTAGGCCACATAAAATTATTCAGAAGACTGATGAACCAAATAAAGAAAAAGGGGGCCTCCGTTCCTAACGTTAATGCTGACGGTTGATGTAGCATGAGCGAGTGTACTGTCTGGGATAATGTATGACTAACGATGTAGTTTGTCATTATGTGATAGTAGTGACGAATTCATACATTCTATTATTTGACGCTAATGACTTTACATCGTCTAGTACAATGTTTTAAATTCTTTTGTGAAACTAATGAGAGAAGGTGGCCCGAAAGTGGTTATTAAATAAGGAAATTGTATAATCAGCACTTTGGCGAAAACCTGACGATCCTTAAATGCTTACGAGCTGTGGGACACCACCTTGTAAGCCGGCCGGAGTGGCCGAGCGGTTCTAGGCGCTACAGTCTGGAACCGCGCGACCACTACGGTCGCAGGTTCGAATCCTGCCTCGGGCATGGATGTGTGTGATGTCCTTAGGTTAGTTAGGTTTAAGCAGTTCTAAGTTCTAGGGCACTGATGACCTCAGAAATTAAGTCCCATAGTGCTCACAGCCATTTTGAACACCACTTTCTAAAAACGTTATTATCTTCGCAATATCAATGCTGCATCATACAATCACATTAAACTCTCAGTGTTGATCTTCTTCAACAACGTATACTTTTGAAGTGTCACCAATGGCAATTTTTCTTTCGTCATCAACAGGAAAGCTAGAAAATATGAAAAAGGAAATGCAGAGCAGCGTTCTAGATATAGTGGTGCTCAGTGTGGTGAAACAGAAGTTAAAGATTTCTGGTCAGACGACTACAGGGTAATTTCAACAGCAGGGGAAAATAATATAAGAGAAGTAGGATTCGTTAAAAAGATAAAACAGGGCAGAGGACAAGCCCTCGTGGACATTTGAGTGATTGGATTGTTCTCTAGGTTCAACAGCCAGCCAACACTGACAACGATAGTTTAGATGTACATTCTAACCTCGCAACCAGAAGATGGAGAAAGTATATGAGGATACAAAACGGTAAATTCAATGTGTAGAGGGAGACGAAACTTTAATAATAGTGAGGGATTGGAACGCGGTTGTAGGGGACCGATTGGAAGAAAGGGTTACGGGAGAATATAAGTCTGGCAGTATCAATGAGAGAGGAGAAAGACTAATTGAGTTCTGTACGAAATTTCAGATAGTAATACCGAATACTCTGTTCACTAATCACAATATGAGGAGATATATTTAAAAAATAACAGAAGACAAGGGACTATTTCAGCTGGATTACATCGTTGTCAGTCAGCGATTCCAGAAATAGATGGGATTGAATTGATAGGTAAATATATAGAGAGTCGTCCTGATGAATCAGTGTGAAAGGAATTGGGATATTACAGTACCGAATTCGCCAAGGATGTAATACAGGGATAAAGGATACCAGGGCAGGCACTATCACTGAAGACAAAACGGCAATCACAGTTATTCGAAAACAAACATAGCTAAGAGGAAGATAACTGTCTGAGCCCTGCGCGGCTCGTGTTCGTGCCGTTATTGCTTGACATCTTGGTCTTGGCGGTACTCCCGTCTCGTTTCTTATTCGATTTACCGGCGTCACTAAGTTGCTGGCTTGCCTGCCCATGAGTGGCAGCAGCAGCGCATATCGATAAGAGCACTGTCGTACTATCTTTGGAGCGTCCACTAGTATTTCCAGGTCGCGTGTGTCGGGAGTTCAGTGGGGACGAAGCAGCAGTGAGGTCCGGACAGCCATGACTCACCCGACTGTTGCCGGCACACATGACTTCACTGGGGACGACCATGGTTTGTCGTTCGGTCAGTCGTCTCACCGGACGACGTTTATTTGCTCGCTGACCGCTTCTGGGTTCTCTGTGTGTGTCGACTTGTGATTCTTCCTAGTTGTTCCACAGTGACTGGTTTTAGTGTTGTTCGAGTTGTTTGTAGAAGTGTTTAGCGGAACCGTGTGTAACTTGTGTAGTTTTGACTGAGTAGTTACTTTAATGCTGTCTACATGCTGGATTGAGTCAGTCGGTTGGGACAGAGCAGCGAGGAAGTCTCCACGGCGCTAGGCCAGGCTGGGACCGCTGGCAGTGTGAACTGCGAGAGCGAAAAAGTTCATTGTCCACCGAAGCTGGACGCTGAAGTTGAGTGATCAGTTAACCTGTTATTTAACCTCAATTATTGTGACATCTCTTCGTTCATTTGAGGCTTGTTGCTCCCTGGGGCGTTCGGGCTAGCAGCAACGTATGGTGTGTTGGAGTCAGCGAAATCTTGCAGCTGTCTTCCTATATTGCGAATAATTAGTAAATGGATTGGTACTTACCAGTGAAGTGCACCAGCGGTATTTTCTGCCCTGTGGCCGTTAACGCCACAGTTACCCGCCCTGGTCGTTAGCATACTTTCCTGGCAGTCTGCCTTTCCTCGTCGTGTTGATGCTGTCCGGGACGGCGTGTAGTTCGGCAGCCTTTAAAGTTGTTTGGTTCATATTCTGCTTAGAGTGTTTATTGTTCCATTGGCTGTTTTTAGACGCCAATTTCTGAAGACGTAGTGCTATTCGTATCCTCGTCCTCGGCCGATATTTCCGTCGTTGTGCTGTTGGTCGGATTGAAGGGAATTGGTCAAATTGTTGATCGGTCCTTGGCCCGTTCCTGGTTTAAGTTGCCATCTGATTATTTAACTTCAGCTCTTTACGTTTGAGCTACCTTCTCTGGTCGACCCTTGGAACACTTGTGAGCACGACTTGTTCTGTTTGTTTTAGATTGTGATTTTCATTTTTGTTTGAAGTGTATTAATTCAGTTGTTTTTAAATTTTACATAAAGGGCTTCAGCCGTGTTAAATTAAAATTTTGAAGATTGATTTTACTTAGAAAAGAACAAAAATCCTTAAAATTGGTTCTATTTGAAATTGTTTGTAATGCAGGCCGTAAGCCGCTATTTGTTCGATGTGCTATGCGTGGCCTTCAGCTGAGGATTTACGTGAATCTCTTTTAAGAAGGCCTTCAGCCATGTGTATTCTTTTTATTAGAAGGAAGGGGTTTATTTTAAATTGTTTGTCTGACATGTTGCTCAGGCCTTCAGCCGATGTCTCAAATTTGTTTGTGGCATTCAGTCATGCAAGAAGTTAATATTTCTATAATTAGGCTTTCAGTATTTCTGTAGTAAGTTTAAAAAAAATTTCTTGCTTAAAAAACTTGTTTATTAATGTGTTTTAATTATAGTTGTCCTTCAGACGTGTGGTGTAGGCGTTCAGCCGCTAATTGTTTCAATTTCATGTTGTTTAGAAAAAAATTTAACCTTCTATTTTTAATTGCTTTTGATTTTTAAGCCAGGCCTTCAGCTGTTCTTGTTTTTGGCGTGGTTTTGGACCTCCAGTCTAGAAAGCATCTCAAGTTTTCTTTAACTAGGCCTTCAGCTGTGTTATTAACTGTGATCTTTAAAGCAATGTGTAATTAAGTGGTTCTTAGAGAAATAATGTTGTGTGTTTGATTGTGCAACTCACAGTGACTGTTTACTGCCCCATCCACAGCCGTAACCTTATACTGTGCGCTCTCTGAATACGTACCAACCAGGTTTCACTGTCAACCAACTTTGGGTAACAGAAAAAGAAAGAAAAATACTTCAATTCCTTGACGAAAGAGGGAAGTACAAAAATTTTCGGGAAAGTTCAGGAATTCAGGTATCAGAACAACTTAGGAATGAAGAAAGTTGAAAGTTCAGGGAAACCATCGCGAAATGGTTGCAGGAAAGATGTGAAGAAATTGAAGAAGAATGGTTGTCTGGAGAGCTGGCTCAGCATATAGAAGAGACAAAATAATCTACGGTGAAACAAAAAACTTAGCTGCTAACATAAAGAGTGCAACAGGAATTCCATTAGTAAACGCATTGGAGAGAACAAGTAGTTGGAAAGAGGACTCTGAAGTGCTTTGAGGGGAAGACTCGTCTGATGACGTGATAAAAGGAAAAAATATGAGTCGGTACGAAAGACATAGGGTATCCAGTATTAGCGTCAGAAATTAAGAGCTCTGGATGACTTGACATCGGATAAGACAGGAGTGACAAATAACATCCAACGGAATTGCTAAAGTCATTGGGAACATGGCAATCAAACACTAATCATATTGTTGTGGGGAACCTTTGAGATTGGGGACATAAAACCCACTATTGGAAAATATCATCCATTCAGTTCCGAAGATAGCAAAATCACTATCACACAACAATTGTTATAGCTCATGCATCCACGCTTCTAACAAGAGTAATAAACAGAATATCAGAAAAGAAAAAATTGAAGGTCTGTTAGATGACGATCACTTTGGCTTTAGGAAAAGTATTGGCACTGGTGAGACACTTACGACGTTGCGTTTTATAACGGAAGTAGGTCTGAAAAAAAATCAAGACGGCCTCATAGGATTTATCGACGCAGGAAAAGCATTTGACAATGTAAAATGGTGCAAGTTGTTCCAGATTCTGAGAAAAAAAAAAGCAGTAACCTTTAGGGAAAGCCGAGTAATATACGACATGTACAAGAACAAAGAAGGAACATCAAGACAGGAAGACCAGGAACGAAGCGCTCGTTTTAAAAGGGATGTAGGAATTGATAAAGCTTTCCCACCCCCCATTCTCACCCCCCACCCCCTGTTATTCAATGAAGCAATCGCGGCAATAGAAGAAAGATTCATGACTGGGATTAAAAGTTAACGATAAGAATTGCTGGTGACATTGCTGTCCACAGTGGAGATGGGGAAGAATTAAAGAAACCGCTGAATGGAATGACTACTTTAATGAGTTAAGTCAATGGACTGAGATTAAACTGTGAGAAGTCAAATGTAATGAGAAGTAGCAGTAATGAATACAGCAAAGAAATTAACATCAGAATTGATGATCCTGAAGTAGACGAACTTAAAGAACTCTGCTACCTAGGAGACAAAATAACCATGATGGATGAAGCAAGGAGGACATGCAAACCAAACTAGCACAGGCAAAGAGGGTATTTCAGATCAAGAAAAATCTAGGTTTTACCATTGTTGCACGGCATTGTAAGGTAATGAATCGGGAAATCAAGTGTTTGAGGTGTGAAGGAGGTTGAAAATTAAGTGGACTGGTAACATAAGGAATGAGGAGATTCTCCACAGAATTGGCGAAGAAAGGAACATGTGCAATACACTGAGAGAAGGGACTTGATGATGGGACATGTACTAAAATATCACTGAATATCTTCCATGATACTAGAGGGAACTGTAGAGAGTAAAAATGGTAGGGGAAGACAGAGAGTGGAATGTATGCAGAAAATAATTGCGGGCGTAAGGAGCGAGAGGACACGGTTAGCCGAAACTCTTGACCGAAAAAAAAAAAAGAAAAATGAAACATAAACCTACAACAGAAATAATGCAATCGTCTACACTAGCAGCGAAATAAATCCAGCATTATCCTCTTCTGTACAACATTATGTAACATATATATGAATGGAACATATACGTGAAAAAAACTGTTGTTAGTCAGTTGGCAATTTCTCTTTCTGGCAGCCCATCTCCACCAGGAGGGAAGAAACAGCTGTAGTGGAACAAATTTATATTACCGAATACCAGTACACGTAAATTTCTCCTACATTTCACGTATCAAGTAAAGCAGAAATATGCCAAGAATGTTATGCTGTAGTTATAAATTGGCATTCTGCAACCTTATGTTTTATTATTTACACGATATATATTTGTATTGTAAAAATGCAAGATATTGCATACAGGAACTGTCGGTTAGTTATCGAGTAAGTGCAGATGTCGGGAATTCTGAGGGTGCTGAACAAGACTGTCACAGAAAAGCACTTTACTCTCAAACAGAGTAATGTAAGTGAAGAAACATAGAATAGATCTGGAATAAATAGAAATAATAAAACGCTGATATAAAAACGGAATAAAAAAACTGACAAAGTAAACCCCTTAAACAAGTGCATACTGGAGTAGTACTACAACGGAGGGCGCCTTCTACGAATGAAGGAGTAAGAAACAAGATTGTCTTGATACAGCGAGCGCTTTGAGAAACACTGAAATGAGCATTAGAGTAATATTCACAGACAACGAAGTGTAGCTAGTAAATCGAGGAGGCAAGGAGCTAGTTGCGTTCTTGTTGAGAGACCTGAAGATAAATATATCAAAAGTAAGGAGTTCTGGTAATATGCAAAGGAATAAATTATCTCTTCCCCTAAAAATAAGAGCAAGAATAGAACTGTAGCACTATGTACTACGCCTGTGTTGAGCTAATAGTAAACTACATTGTCGGCTCTTATTTCAAAACTTGTGGTTCACTGTCCACGTAAAGTAGCCACACATTAAATAATGTTCTTTCAACACGGAATTAATTATAATCGAATTATGCAGAAGACAATGCTAAAATCCAAGACCGCCGCATTACCTTAGTAACAAGGGGTTGGTATTTAAATGTCCATTTAAACTTAGTGAAACTTCTTCGTGGGTTTTGAGGCGATCGTACATGTCAGGGGAAAGATGACCATATTTTGTAATGTCTCCGGCTAAGATACTGTGTTATTTGTGCCCATCCCTTAGCATTTAAGTCTCAACTTGCAGCAATAATTTCCATTTCAAGGTCTGTAGCCAATAATCATTACGCATTACTTTAATGATTACTACAGTAAAGAAAAATCATTTCCTCTTACATTTCATGCACAGCTACTAATTCAACCATCACTCTTAGTATGATTCAACTGTAAAGGAATCACATTTCACAATCATCAAGAGCTACAGGTGAAACAAACCGATCGCTCATCGTAAGGTATCATAACACCATTTACATCACATAATTCACGTGATAACCGAGGTGGTTAGTTAATGAGTGTTTATTTCATCAGAAGCCCATAGTAGTTCAGAAACGGGACGTTTTCTTAATTTTTATGAGCTGTGTGGCATCACCGACGCCAATTTTATTCCTATGCGAATGCTAAAATGAAAAATTAAATTTCATTCATTTTATTTAGTAATAATTGTCAATAACTTCAGACAATACGAACATATCTATCTGAAAATGTTTCAGTGCACCTTCATGTATCTTTGATATGAGAATGCCTGTTTCGACTGTCAAAACTGAAGAACAGAGTTGTATGGCCGACGACTAGGAGATGAGAACTGTTCACATGACGGTGTGACTGTTGTGATGGCTTCCATGTGTGAAGATACTGATAAAACGGTGTGCTTTTGTCTCTGTATAAACTAAAACAGTTATAGTGTGTGCAACAGACGAAAATTGGTTGGTCACTGGTCAAACAATGCATGCGCACAAATAACAGATTTGTTTTCGAGGAATGTGATCTGATGTGATTAAACCTTGGACTGTGTCGTGTAACTCACTCAAATGAAACTGTTTCGCTGATGCCACCGAGTAGCGTATTGTATAAACACATACCTCATTCCACAGCCACGTCAATGAGGCATGTTCCAAATTGTGCAGGCTGTGGAACTGCAGTCTAATGACATCAAGGTCTCGACGACATCTGTGACAGTACTTTAGTAATCCTTTCCTGGAACAGGTATCTAATTGATCAGAAGATACTATTTTTATCGCCAAATTGTCGAATATCAGCGTCACGCGACATCGTCGACATACTGGCCCAGAACCCTGGAACGAGATGGATGTAGGAAAAGCGGAGACTTATGAAATCCTGTCAAATAAGATCTGGTCTCAGTTACTAAGATTTCCTCTTGTTCTCTTTTTAAAATAATGTTGCACTTGAAATATTGCCCTACGCTGGCAGTATTCTGTCGCTGCAACAGAAATGACAGACAATTTTAGTAAAGTCGAAATAGTTCACGGATGAACGGCCGGATGTCCAAAGGGCACAATTTTTCAGCAAGCGACGAAGTTGCCCTACGCTGGCAGTATTCTGTCGCTGCAACAGAAATGACAGACAATTTTAGTAAAGTCGAAATAGTTCACGGATGAACGGCCGGATGTCCAAAGGGCACAATTTTTCAGCAAGCGACGAAGTTGGCATCATCAGTTGCTGTGATGAAGCATTTCATCATGAAGTAAGCTGTAGAGTATGAAGAATTATGACTGTAATGATTGCTCAAAGTCCTCTACGATTTTTAGCCGCACTGCACCTATTTATTTAATGTATTTGCAGTCTTCCGCAGATCTTGATACCTCAAGTAACAAATAATCTTATATTGGCCAGAGTCGCAATCCCGCCAATACAAGGCGTTCGCTTGGTCTGTTCACAAATCTGACTTGTCGTGAACTAGATCTGTATTCGAACTACAGGGTCTGCACTCGAACCTGCAACATAAATGACGTAATTTTAGCAACGTCGAAACAGTTCGTGGATGATACGCTTCGGTGTAGTCTCATTCACTACCAAAATTCTATTTTATTCTTAATGGAAGACAGTGACTATAAGAACAATGGATGTGTTTCTTATAACATAACGTTCGCTCATACCAATCATGATTTTTCTTCGTATCATTCTTGAATAACAGTTTTAAGTTCATTCAGTGTCCTTCTCGGTCTTTCTTTCTATTTGGAAGATCCTTACGAACAACACCCCTGTACCATAAGAGCTCTTAGGCGCACAAGTACCGGAGCCTTCTAACAGGCCATCTTCCACGGATACCAGAGTACTTTCGGCGGCAGACTAGGAGGAACCTGTAGGCCGTGCATAGTGTCTGTCCAGCCTACAGCGCACGAAGTACTACAGCGAGCCTTCATGAATTGTCTCCAGATCGTTGGACTAGACGCAAAGGACCCGCAGCATGGCCAGCCCGTTCCACGGATATGATGCCTGTACACTTTTTTCTATGAGGAAAACTGAAAGACGGTCTACCGGGCCATACGAACTACACCCGATGATATGCATCAAAAATGGTGCAAATGGCTCTGAGCACTATGGGACTCAACTGCTGTGGTCATAAGTCCCCTAGAACTTAGAACTATTTAAACCTAACTAACCTAAGGACATCACACACATCCATACCCGAGGCAGGATTCGAACCTGCGACCGTAGCGGTCGTGCGGTTCCAGACTGTAGCGCCTTTAACCGCTCGGCCACTCCGCCCGGCCTGATATGCATCGACGTATTGCTGCAGCCTGCTCAGACATATTCGCTGAAATGCTACCATGTGTGTAGTAATAGCTCCATACCAGACTGGAAGTGTGTGTTGCGGTTGCCAATAGTTATTTTGAACACAACCTGTGATGGTCGGTTGTCTCTTTTTACCTTGTTAATGTCTGCGTCGTTCCATTTAAAAAGTGCATAATTTTGCATAAGAAGTATACTCTCTAGGTATTATTACAATCTGTTGATTTCCCAAAAATACGTGCTCCTGACTACCAATCCATTCTGTAACAATCGCAGACCAATGGCACTTTCCATTTCCGCGAAATTAGTGGTGCAAGTTTTAGGTGATTCACCCGGTTTGTATTCCAAAATTTTAGTGGTTGGTTGGTTGTTTGGGGAAGGAGACCAGACAGCGTGGTCATCGGCCTCATCGGATTAGGGAAGGAAGTCGGCCGTGCCCTTTCAGAGGAACCATCCCGGCATTTGCCTGGAATGATTTAGGGAAATCACGGAAAACCTAAATCAGGATGGCCGGACGCGGGATTGAACCATCGTCCTCCCGAATGCGAGTCCAGTGTCTAACCACTGCGCCACCTCGCTCGGTAAATTTTAGTGAGTCATGGTCATATTACGAAGGTTGGAACTTTAATAGTGGCAACTATTTGTTTACAGCTGGTACAAAATTGATATGTGTTTCAAAGTTTTACTGACCTTCAAAGCAGTCACCAGAATTGTGTATAACCCGTTGCCAGCGATGTGAAAGTCGTAGGGTACTCTTAGCAGTGCCAGTTGTGTAGACCGTTGGAGCGGCGCCGTCTATTGCCAGATGAATTTCGAGCAGTTCTGAAGCGAATGCCGTGAGGAGTTTCCTTCAGTTTAGAAATCGAGTTGAACTCACGAGGGCTTAGGTCAGGGGAGTGCAGTAGGTGGTAGAGGACTTAGCAGCCCCATCAGTCAAATGTATCAGTAACAGCTTGCACTGTACGTACTTGACCATTGTCCTGCAAAATGATGGTCAGGTCCTGCGAAAGTGTCATCACTTCTGTCTCTGTGCTGTTCATTTTTGGAACACAACCTACGACCAGCTTAGAGACAGAAATGATGACACTTTTTGCAGGACCTGACCACCATTTTGCAGGACAATCTTCAAGCACCTCGCGTATTCTGTTCTGTTGCAGTTTATAGGACGTTTCTGTGTTTTGAAGACATTTTCAGTCTTTTGACACACACAGAGTGTGGAAAAAATAATGGAAACACCAAAACCTCAACACATGCCTAATATGGTGTAGGAAAGCCATTGGCATTGAAAACAACTCCGGTCCTCCTGAGTAGATAAATACTGCCTCTGTACGGTTTTCTTCCCGCAAAATCGTGATAAATGAGGGTGTTTAGCCATCATGCACCCTTCTCTCCAGTGTAGACCTCAAAAGCTCAATAGTAGTAGGATTTGGTGACTGTCGTAGTCAGACGTGACATGACAATTTATGCTTGTGCTAACGAGTCCTAGAGACGTGAGCTAAGTGAAAAGGTACCCTTTCACCTCCAACAAAGCACCAGTATTGTGGAACAAACACTGAACCATGGGATGGTCCTGATCAGCCACGTAATCCTTGGTAGTAATGCGATCTTGCAGAGTACCCGTGATGCGCGTGGGATGCCACGTTACGGCTGCTGATATCATGACGGACCTCCCGCCATATTTCACTCTTGGGAGGTAAACCCGCAGCCCTTGTGAGACAACCCGAGGAGCTACTTGATTGAGAAGTGGCGGCTCCGGTCTCGTAAACTGACATACGGCCGGGAGAGCGGTGTGCTGACCAAATGCCCCTGCATATCCACATCCAGTGACGCACGTGGTTGAGGATGACCTGGCGGCCGGTCGGTTTCCTTTGGGCCTTCATGGCCTGTTCGGGGGAGTTTAGGTAAACACGGTCAGAAGTTGTTACCAGTTTAAAAATGTGAAATAAGACTCATCCATCCTAATGAATTTCTCCCACTGCTCCTTATTCCTGGCATTGTGGCTTCGGTACCACGTTTCCTGTTATAGGCATTTGCATCACTGATGAATGGATTCGGAATTCCAGGTTGACCTGTAATTCATTGCTGATGTCGCTCCTTTCGTGTTGTGTGCTGACAGAGTTCGTGAGCGCGAAATTCATTTCAGTTGTGACTTTTGCAGCTGTCAGCTTCTTATTTGTCGTCACAATTGTATTTAATGACCGTCTGTCACGATAAGCCAAAACATTATGATCACTGTGCTCCGCGGCGATGGATGCAGCCTGGTGGCGTTGTCGGCATGTGACTTGGTAACAAATATATGTAAACAGAGCAGATACGACCGGGGACTCGACTTAGAGAAGGTATGAAATACAAATGAGGAAATCCACTGAGATTAGCAACTATGACTAAGGGACGATTATTTTTATCCAGAGCCTGTGAACGATCACCTCTAAAACGGCAAAGCTGGTAGAATTTTCGCGTATTTACGGAAAGAGAAGAACAATGAAACTACCACTAGGCGTTAATTGGTTGGATATTCACGATCTTCACAGAACGTGGCGTTTGGAGGCTTGTCTGCTATGTAAAGTGGGATGAATAGTGATCTGTGGCATCTCTACCGAAAGAGCACAATGCTGGTGCACGCACAAGTGTTTCGGAGCACATCGTCATCGCACACTGCTGAACTTGGAGCTCCGCAGCAGACCATCCACACGTGTTCACAGTCGCTCGAAACGTGCAGCGGGCCACTGACGCATGCTGGTAGGAGCGGTATTGTGCTACTGGGGACTGTCTCCTCCTCTTGCCTGGGACTCGAGGTAGTAATCGAAGACAAACTGACAGCTGCCGACCATCTGTATCCCTTCATGCTTGATGTCTTCCCCGACGGCGATGTCATCTTTTAGAAGTACAACTGTTCGTGTTTTGGAGCCAGAGCCATGCCACAGTGGTTTGAGGAGATATATAGTGAACTCACATTAGTATCTGGGACACCAGACTCACCTGATGTAAATTGTGGGTCGCTATTAGGCGCCAGCACCGTGTATGCAAATCAGCGGCTCGTTATTTACGTTTAATGCCACATGCCGATCAACAAACTTTGGGATCCAGAATGAGATTTTCACTCTGCAGCGGGGTGTGTGCTGATATGAAACTTCCTCGCAGATTAAAACTGTGTGCCGGACCGAGACTCGAACTCTGGACCTTTGCCTTTCGCGGGAAAGTGCTTTACCAGCTGAGCTACCGAAGCACGACTCACGCCCCGTCCTCACAGCTTTACTTCTGCCAGTACCTCGTCTCCTCCCTTCCAAACTTTACAGAAGTGAAAATCTCATTCTGGAAACATTCCTCAGGCTGTGGTTAAGCCATGTCTCCGCAATATCCTTTCTTTCAGGAGTGCTAGCTGTGCAAGGTTCGCAGGAGAGCTTCTGTAAAATTTGGAAGGTAGGAGACGAGGTACTGCCAGAAGTAAAGCTTTGAGGACGGGGCGTGAGTCGTGCTTCGGTAGCTCAATTGGTAGAGCACTTGCCCGCGAAAGGCAAAGGTCCAGAATTCGAGTTTCAGTCCGGCACACAATTTTAATCTGCCAGGAAGCTTCAGACTTTCGGATCCCTGATACTCGGAATCAGTGATATATTATGAAGTTGGCCGTTAATTTTTTTTAAGGTTGGCTGCTGATTCTGCTCTTGGGTGCATACACAAACACTAAGTCTGAGATATTACTGTAGCGAGTGGTAGCGGGCGAACATTGTTGATAGTAGTCGGATGCAGCCTGACATGGACAGAAGCCGTGCCTCAGTAGAGTTTGTAGCCTCCCCTGGCCGTGCTAGTAGCGTCGGAGGAGAGTTTGGTATTAATCAAGGATTTTTTGGTAATTTGCCTTTCCGATTGACGTAGTTGCTGTTTGCTTGCGCACTGGAGGGATTATGTCACATCTGTGTATGCGTACATTGCGAGTACTATTCTATATTTGTTGTGACCTGGTACGTGATTACTGATTATAGAAATTGTGGAGTAATTAAAGTTTTCGAACTATTTAGGGAAAAGCAAGGTCTGAGTAAAGTTTGTCACTGTATGAATGTTCACTTTCAGAATATAGTAAAGTAAAAGGTTTTATTCGTTCCTTTTCGTGTTTGGCCAAACCCCTCCTGATAATTCAATTTCTATGTAAAAAAAAAACATCGAGTAGTTGCATCAGTAGTTGTGGCCCAGCATTGCACTCTGCAGGGATCACAGTATTTCTTCTGAATTATTTTAGCATGTTGCTGGTCAGGCAGTTGCAGAGGCTAGACGAGGTAAATTGTCTGTTGCGTACAGGAGCATTGCAGTATAACTGGTGGGGAACGTTAGAGTATATTTGAAAATTCACTGTCAGATACCAGATAATTGATTTTTCATTATTTGTAGGAAAAGTAATTTATTTCTGTTTTTTGTTCTTTATCAGAATACTGACATGTCCGGTAGCAGAAGGTTCCAGAAAACGTTTGAATACTGACATGTTGGAATATGGATTCTCAGAATACCTTTCACCAGTTTTTGATAGAACAAACAAATTTCATATTGCGTTGCAAAGATGCCGACAAACAAGCTATTAAGCAGGTGTTCACAAGGTGTATGCTTATCTTTTCAGTCTACTTTCGTTCGCTTTGTGATTTAGCGGACGTTGTTTTTCCGCTTTCGCTGTGTGCGCTACGAAACTTCGATACTGTGCCTCGTGAAACACCAAACATTTCGGGTACCTTGGTTACGGAAGCACACCCCAGACGATTTGCCTCCGTTCTAATTCACTGACCTCCGACGTACATCCACGTTATAAAAGCTATGAAGTACCTCCTAATATCGTGTCGGATCTCCTTTTTCCCGACGTAGTGCAGCATTTCGACGTGATATGGACTCGACAAGTCGCTGGAAGTCCACCACATAAATATGGAGACATGCTGCCTCTACAGCCGTCCGTAATTGCGAAAGTGTTACCGGTGCAGGATTTTGTGCACGAACTGAGCTGTCGATTATTTCCAATAAATGTTCGATAGGATTCATGTCGGAAGATCTGGGTGGCCAAATCATTCGCTCAAACCAATGCGAACATTTGTGGCTCGGTGACGTGGCGCATTTTCATCCATAAAGATTCCATCGTTGTTGAAGAAAATAAAGTCCTTGACTGGCGAAAAATGCTCTTCAGGTAACCGAACATATCCATCTCCAGTCAATGATAGGTTTAACTGGACCAGAGAATCCAGCACATCCCATGTAAACCAGCCCACACCATTATAGAACGTCCCACATCGATTTCTGCGATTATTTCACGCAGTGCTGCATTTATGTTAGCAGCGACAACTCTACGCAAACGCCGCTCCTGTCAATCGTTAAGTGAAAGCTGTGGGCCACTGAGCTGTCCATGGTGAAAGGTAACGCCTAGAATTTCGTATTGTTGGGCACTGTTGACAGTATGGACCTCGGGATATTGAATTTCCTAACGATTTCCGAAATGGAATGTCCCATGCGTCTACCTTCGGCTACCATTCCGCCTTCAGAGTCCCAAATCTTTTCAGACGAATCTCCTGAGTACACATCGCAGCTCCGCCAAAGCACTGCGCTTTTGTACCTTGTGTACACGATACTACCCGCATCTGTGTATGTGCATATCGCTATCCCATCACTTCAGTGCCATCAGTGTAAAGCACTCGCAACTACAGGATGACAATAACTGACCTATATGAAAAAAAAGGTAAATTAGTTACAAACTACGCTGTGCACATGTAAAGGTCAGTAAAGATATTCGAAATATCTTATGGCATGTTCGATGTGCCTGCCGTCATTGGCGATGATGTGGCCCAGGCGAGTATCAAAATTCTTTATGACCCACTGAAATGTCGGAAAATCGATGCTGTCGATGACCTCCTGTATTTGTTTCCAGCTTAGCAAAGGTTTTGGGGATTGAGCCGTGCTGTGGCACGCGTTCGTGCTGTTTGTAGGTTTCCGCTCTCTCTTGGAGGCCACACGGTATCGTTTAGTTGGCATGGTGGCGGTTGTTTGTCGTCTTCTCGTGTTGACTGGCGCCGCTCGGTTTTGCAAGCGTTGCCTGTCCGCTAGTGGCAGCAGCAGCGGTTGTCGATATGTAGTAACTATTGACCTATCCTTGCGTCGACGTCGTGGTTTTTCCGGGTCGTGTGAGTGTGCGTGTTCAGTTGGGGACTCAGGAGGAGCCAGGTCCGCGCAGTGCCAGAACACGCCGGGACCGCTGGCGACGCGCATGGACTGCTGGATGGAAGGGCTGTGGTCATGAGGGTGCACGACCTCGTCGTAAACCGGATCGACCAAGCTTTAAGATGAGTGCACTTCAATCCAAGAAGAGAAACCTCAGTCCGCAGCTCGTGGTCGTGCGGTAGCGTTCTCGCTTCCCACGCCCGGTTTCCCGGGTTCGATTCCCGGCGGGGTCAGGGATTTTCTCTGCCTCGTGATGACTGGGTGTTGTGTGCCGTACTTAGGTTAGTTAGGTTTAAGTAGCTCTAAGTTCTAGGGGACTGATGACCATAGATGCTAAGTCCCATAGTGCTCAGAGCCATTTGAACCATTTTTTGAAGAGAAATCTCCACCATTGTGATATCTCGCGATTGTCCAGTGACTTGGGTTCGTGTTTTTGCTCGTAGTGTCGTCCAGGCGAAGAGCAGCGAGTGGAGTGCTTGGGAAAAGCGGATCTGATTAGCTTTCCTCGACTTCTTATTACTGTTTACTGCGTTCAACTTGTTAGGATTTGTTAAGTTCAGCCAGCGGTAGTTTTTCTTGCCTGGTGGCCACTAACGCCACAGTTACCTGCCCTTGCGGTTAGTCTATGTAACGGCAGTGTACGTTTCCTCGCCTTGCCGTTGTTGTCCGGTAAGGCATGTAGTTTTGACATCTTTCTTGATTGTAGGCCAGTGGGTGATTCTTCTACTCTGGTGGTAGTGATTCTTTTCTCGTTCCGGGCGCTCTAAGCACAGTAGCGTATTATTCCATCGTTGCATTTGGTTTATCCGACGTCAGGTAGCTTCAGCAAGAATATCATTAGTCATTCGTTAGACTGATACTACCTCATCGCTCGGGTAACTGTTTGTTGCCAGACCTCCTCAGAGGTCGATTCCTTGAGCACCGTCTGTGGCCCCTTGGTTCTAGCAAGACGTGTGTTGTAAAGGGAGGGCTGTTGCCAGTAGTTCAGTAGAACGCTCCTTCAGCCTACGTCTTCTGCGGGTATAATCTGCCTCAGTATCCTTTATGTATTGGTCCTTGTGTTTTCTTATTGTATTATTTATTACAATACCTAGTAATCCCTTCATTAAAGGTTACATATGTCTAGTTAATATTTCCGGTCGCCTTCTGGAATAAATTTAGCAGTGTAGTGTTCAGTGGATGTTAAGGGTTGTGTTACAAAGTTTACTATCATCTTATTTCACCCGTTTGTTGATCAGTTGCTAATTTTTAAGTAACCTTTCCTATTGTATTTGCTTTTTACAGCAGGTTTCTAAATGTTTTATATTATTGCCGTTCCTGTCGTGCAAGGCCTTCGGCCGTGATTGTGGTCATTTGCCTTAAAATTCTAATTTGGTAATTGTATTTACGCAGTAAGCCTTTAAAACCTTATTTGCTGCCATTCCTGGCGTCTGATGCCTTCTGCTGTGTTTGTGGCGACTTGCCTTTAATATTTCAATACCTGTAATTTGTAAGTTGGAGTGAGTTTTAAACAATTCTTAAGTTATTCCCATTCATGGTGTGTAAGGCTTTCTGCCCGGATGACAGAGGCTTGCTTTTAAAACATTATCTGCTGTATCTGTATTTAATGGTGATTTGCTAAACTGTAACTCACTGAAAACACTATTATTTATACGGTTGTTTATTCCTTCATGAGACGCCCGCTAAATCCACTGGGCAGAACAGGTAACAAGATTGTGGAAAGGGCCAAGGGTTGAAGTCAGTTTCTGTTTCCAACTGTCATTTATTGTAATTTAGCAACTCTTTGACGGCTGAAGGCCTCCAACAAGAAATATTAACAAGATAAAAATCCAATTAAGATAGCAATAAAATAATTCAAAAAAACATTATACGCAAGGATCAATACAACAATTAATTTCCGACATTATAGAATATATTACCATGGACCTTTAAATGTAAAAGGCCAACAAGAAATCTTTAAAAAAAATCAAAAATTCAATTACGATAGCAAAAAAATTATTTGAAACCCAAAAGACAACATATACAAGGTGCAACACAAATGGCTGATGGCAACAATTAAACTTCAAAATTTCAAAATATAGTTCCATAATGTTTAAAGGCAGAAGGCCGATGTGTTTAAGCTTGAAAGTTAAATTTAAAAATAATTTTGCAAAATTTTAAGAAACAAACAATAACCACAAGCTTAAAACTTAAAATAGCTGACAGCAGACAGTTAAACACCGGTGGCACTCAGAAGGCTTCCAGGGAGGTCGGCCTGCCCTCGTTCACTTAGGTGAGACAGGCAGGTGGTGAGCCCACTTATGCTTGATCCATCGGAACCCAACCATGGGGCAGCCACGGACCGACACACACAACAGCTTGCTTCCTGTCAACCAGTACATGAGAACCCCAAACGGGAATGTTACAAACGTGATAATCCACAGTGGACTACGTATTAACTGTCAAAATTACACACCATGTTGGACAGTAACAATAGATGAGGAAAGGACACTGCCTGAAACTACGTTAGTGGCCAGGGCAGGTAACCGGAACACTAACGGCCACTAAGCAGAAAATTTCGCTGGTACACTCGAATTTGAAAACAGAATACTAACGGCCACAAGACAGAAAATTCCACTGGTGTCCTCAAATCATAGTCGACCAAAACATTTAATTGCACCGCACGGCGGCTAAATCTCAGCATTAGAACCACTCGGTGTTGCTCACTTGAAAACGTCCCCAACAGCAAACCACGGAAGCGGACCACCATAACATGAATAGATGTGGCTTAGGTAGTTGAAACCACTTCTCAACTTTGACGTCCTGAGTCGGCGAACCACGAAGCGCGTAGCGATCGGACAGCTCCACACACACTCCGACATTGCGCAGGGACTGCCAGCGGCCCCAGCCGACTGCAACGCGCGGAGAATTTTCCTCGTCCTCAACAACCGACCGACTCTCTTCAGAATGCCGACAACATCTAAAATCGTCTTCAGTGGAAATAACGCCAGCTACACACACAACCCGACAACACTTGCACGAAGACCTGAACGATACACAACCGTAACTAAGCACACACGAAGTCAAATCGGGAGTCGATGCACAAACATACACACACAGCCGACCCATGACCGATTGGCGACCCACCAAGACCGTGGCCCGGCTCAAGTGATGCGTGGCGGTAATGGTCGGGCGAGCCATGTTGATCCAGACCTCATCGCTGCTCCAACCCGACTGCACTAGTGCCGCACTGCAACTCCCGACTGGCAGTCTGGGCTCCAGACACGTTCCAACTGACTGGCAGCCCGAACTCGCGACCCGAACTGCTGACGTGAACTCGCTAACTGAACTGACTAGCTACGAGAGACAACCAGGAAGTAATAGCAGTTGACCAAAGATAGTACTAGAGGGGATATATCGATACGCGCTGCTAACGCCGCTCAGGGTCAGGCAAAGCAGCAACTCGGTGACAGTAGTAATTGAAATTAACGTAGTGAGATGGAAGTACGTTAAAAACAGGGTGTCAAATACATGATGGCGGGAACACGAGCCACGCACGGCTCACTTCATTAATAACGTTTGGTATTTTTATTTATTGTTGAGTCTGAATTACTGGTTTAACATAAATTGTGTGCAACTGTAAAAGGCAACCAATAGTAACCGAATCTGCCTTGGGAGTCCCTTATGGTCGATTCCGGAGAATATGGTGGCCAATCGAGGCCAATGCCAGTTGCCTCTGGGTACCCCACCTACACCTGCTTCGATGGGCTCGAGCTCCGTCTTACGTGAACCACATCTTGTCGAAATCAGGGCCTCTCTTGATAATGGGAAGAAATCATCTTCCAAAACCTTCACCGACCGTTTGATAGTGATCGTGTCTTCAAGGAATATCACACCCATTATTCAGTGACTAGGTACTGCATACCACACAGTCACCCGTTGAGGGTGAAGAAACTTTTCGATTGCGAAATGCGGATTGTCAGCCCCCAAATGCGCTAATTTTGCTTATTGACGAAGCCACTCAAATGAAAGCGGGCTTCGTCTACTAAACCAAACCATGCATGAGCATACTAATTACCACCCTACCGTGCAGTTTGAACATCCTAACGCAAACCGTTCAGACGTTAGAACGACCTTTTTTTCATATAATTCAGTAATTGTCACCTTGTGCATAGAAAACTGTTCTCGCCATTCCTCATTCAGAGTCTTTTAATTACCGACTTGTGCCCATAACCACGTTGAAACCTTTTCACATGAATCACCTGAGTACAAATCACAGCTCCGCCAATGGTCTGCGCCCTTGTACCCTACAAGGTATGTGGTCAAATATAACAGTGGCACATACAGCCGTTGCCTAGCTTCAATTACGTTGTAGGGCACATTTCTTGCCGTGTTTCCTTATTATTGTCCAATCCCTGTAGAACTATAGCCAGTGTGTGGGATGTTAGCTACACATTTGTTTCTCTTTTTCTTCCGTGATCTAGCTTGTGCTTGATTTCCTTTGTTTTTCTCAGTACTGAGTCAGCCAGTGAAGCAGTTAAGTCTCAGTCAACTGCAATCTGTATCATAAAATTTATTTCCTATCCAGTGTTATCATGGTGCGAGTACATTTTATATGGCGTGCTTGTTTGTTAATCTCTGGGTTACATGAAGAAACCGGGATTGTGGTTTTGGGTGTAGCTCACGACTAATGTTCCTAGTAATTGGAATTACACACATCAAAAGAAGTTTAGCTTCACCACGGTTCCCAGAACTCCAGAACATAGAAGTTGTCTGTGGATATTGTATCACAGACACTGTGTCTTTGACTGTTCAGAGATGTCACTAAACCCGCCCAAAGATGTAAACAACCATGCATGGTTCAAATGGCTCTGAGCACTATGGGACTTAAGATCTGTGGTCATCAGTCCCCTAGAAATTAGAACTACTTAAACCTAACTAACCTAAGGACATCACACACATCGATTCCCGAGGCAGGATTCGAACCTGCGACCGTAGCGGTCACGCGGTTCCAGACTGAAGCGCCTAGAACCGCGCGGCCACACCGGCCGGCAACCATGCATGAGCAGCGCCTATTAGGTGGACGGGGTCCGAAAGCCGATCAGTTCCAGTCACTCCACCAGGAAGGAAGTACACAGCTCGTGTTATCTGTAGTTCAACCATGCCTAGACGGTCAATACCGCGGTTCGATCGCGCCCGCATTGTTACTGTGTGCCGGGAGCGGCTCTCAACAAGAGTAGTGTCTAGGCGTCTCGGAGTGAATCAAAGCGATGTTGTTCGGACTTGGAGGAGATACAGAGAGACAAAAACTGTCGACGACACGCCTCGCTCAGGCCACCCAAGGGCTACTACTGCAGTGGATGACTGCTACCTACGGATTATGGCTCGGAGGAACCCTGACAGCAATGCCTCCCTGTTAAATAATGATTTTAGTGCAGCCACAGGACGTCGTGTTACGACTCAAACTGTCTGCAAGAGGCTGCATGATGCGCAACTTCACTCCTTACGTCCACGGCGAGGTCCATCTTTGCAACTACGACACCGTGCAGCACGGTACATATGGGCCCAACAACATGCCGAATGGACCACCCAGGGTTAGCATCACGTTCTCTTCACCGATGAGTGTCGCATATGCCTTCAACCAGACAATCGTCGGAATCGTGTTTAGAGACAACCCAGTCAGGCTGAGCACCTTAGACATACTGTCCAGCGAGTGCAGCAAAGTGTATTTTCCATGCTGTTTTGGGGCAGCATTATGGGGGCCGACATACGCCGCTGGTGGTCATGGAAGGTGGCTGAGCCGTGCGTGCGTGTTCATGGCATATCTCATCTGACATACTCTTTTCACTGTACTACCACCTCGTTATGTTAATATCAATTACTGGTGTCACTGAGTTGTCGCCTTGCCTGCCCGTGAGCGGCAGCAGCGGCGCTTATCGACATAAGCCCTGGTGTGTTATCTTTGCTGACTGCTATTACTTCCCGGTTGTCGTGTGTTCTGGCAGCGAGTTGTAAGGCGCCTGCATGCAGTTCGGACTTGTCATTCCTAGAGTTGGGACGCGGCGGAAGGCGGTCGGGTTGGAGCAGTAGTGAGGCCTGGATAGCCGTGACTCGCCCGACCGTCGCCGGCACACACGACTTGAACTGTGGACGGTCTTGGTTGATCGACGGTTGGTCGTCTTACCGGACGACGTGTATTTCCTAGGCGGTCGCTTCTGGATTGGCGGTGTGTTTCTCAACTCGTGGTTCGGCTGTGTCACTGCTCGGTCACTGCTTTTGGCATTGGTTGCGTTCTTCGTCCTAGTGTTTGTGAAATTTTGTGTAGTTTGTGGTGTCGACGGCTCAGTTAATTTTGTGCTGTCTCCGTGCTGGTGTGCGAGGAGTCGGTCGGTTGGTGTGAATCAGCCAGGAAATCTCCACGCGGCGCAGTGGGCCGGGCCCACTGGCAGTCTCTACGCTGTGTCGGAGTGTGTGGGAGCTGTTCCGATTGTTACGGGGTTCGTGGTTCACCGACCCAGGACATCAAAGTTGAGTGGTGATTTAATTACCGAAGCCAGACTGTTCACATTGTGCCACTGGTTTTCATGGTTGGTTGTTGGGGAGTATTCCCATGAGCAACAGCGAGCGTTCGAGTTGGTGAAAGTTTGGCCTTCATCCGGTTAATTTTAACCGTATGTTGGTTATTTGAAGTCCAAGTGCACCAGCGGAATTTTCTTCCTTGTGACCGTTAGCGTTCCGGTTACCTGCCCTGGCCGCTGACGTAAAATTCAGGCAGTGTTCTTTCCTTAGTGTGTTGTCACTGTCCAACACGTGTGTTAAGTTTTGACAGCTTATGCATACTTGGTTGTGCGCGGCTACGCCTTTACTTTTTGGCTTTGGAGTTCCTTGTGCACTGGTCGGGTGGAAAGCAAGTCGTCTTGTCGGTGGGTCCGTTGACTTTCTCGTGGTTGGGTTGCCGGCGGATAGGATACAGCTGGGCCGACTACCTGTCTCCCCTAAGCAAATGTTAATACTTCAAGTGCAGACCGACCCCCAGAAACTTCTGAGCGCCGCTGGGTGTACCGCCTTTTCTTATTGGTGTTTGATTGTGTATTTTAATGGCTTGTAGGCGATGGTTTGATTTTGTATGCTTTTGGTTGGGTTTCAAATAATGGGCCTTCGGCCGCTTTAAAATTGAAAGTTCGTTACTTGTCAAGTCTTGCATTGTGTGGGCCTTCAGCCTCATTAAAAGTATTTTTCAATAAAGCTTTGAGCTTTCTGCCTTTTGAAGATTTATTGTAGATGTGTTTTTCAATAATGGGCCTACAGCCGCTTTAAAATTTAAATTCCTTACTTGTTAAATCTTAGATTGTTGAGCCTTCAGCCTGTGTAAAGTATTTTTTAAGGTAAAACTTTGGGCCTTGTGCCTACCAAAATTTATTTTAGTTGTTTTAAGTAACCAGACTTCAGCCGTTTTTAAATTAAAGTTCTTGTCTTTCAAGTATCAGACTGTGTGGGGTCTTCAGCCTAATTGAAGATAAGGCCTTCTGTCTTGTGCTTTTCTTAAAATTAATCTTACCTGCAGTCTTAAATCATGGGCCTTCAGCCGTCTTTAAATTAAACTTGTTTGCTTTTCAAGTGTTAGCTTTGTTGGGCCTTCAGCCAGGTTATAGAACTTACTTGCGTGAGGCTTTCTGCCTTCTAAATATTCTGTTTTGAGTCTAAATGTTAAGTTAATGGCTTTCAGCTGTTTTTAATTTTAAGTAGTTGTGCACCTAAGGCATAATATTGTGTGGCCTATTCAGCCGATAACTAAGTACAAAAATTTTTGCTGTATAGTTTGGACAACTAAATAAAGTTATATGTGTTTGAGTGTAACTGACAGCGCCCTTTAGGCCCCTTTCCACAATTCCGACTACCTGTTCTGTCCTGCGGACTTAAGCAGGGCGTTTTAGTGCCGTAACGGCTGTACGATACGTGAATGCCATCCTCCGATCGATAGAGCAACAATATCGGCAGCATATTGTCGAGGCATTCGTCTTCATGGACGACAAATCGCGTCCCCATCGTGCACATTTTGTAAATAATTTCTTTCAGGATAACGACATCGGTCGACTAGAGTGGCCAGCATGTTGTCCAGACGTGAACCCTATCGAACATGCCTGGGATAGACGTGACCCAACAACGGCTCTGAGGGATCTACGAGGAATCGTCGTCGTGGAGTGGGACAATCTGGACCAACAGTGCCTTGATAACCTTGTGGGTAGTATGCCACGATGAATACAGGCATGCGTCAATGCAAGAGGACGTGGTGCTGTATATTAGAGGTACCTGTGTGTACAGCAATCTGGACCACGAGCTCTGAAGGTCTTGCTGTATGGTGGTTCAACATGCAAAGAATGGTTTTCATGAGGAGTAAAAAGGGCGGAAATGATGTTTATTTTATCCCCATCCCAAATTTCTGTACTGGTTCCGAAACTCTCGGAACCGAGGTGATGCAAAACTTTTTGATGTGTGTTTTTCTCATCATGCGAAAAACAAAGAAAAATTGTGACTCGCAGCAGAAAAAGTTATTTCATGGCTAACATTGCCATATTGTAGTTCCATAAAGGCGAACACTTAAGGTACAGTGTTAGCAGTTGTGCCACGGAAGAGGGCAGTGAAGCTGTGGAGCGAGCGAGAATTGGAGAGTGGTGAGGCGGTCTTGAGGACACTCCGACCTCGGGCGCCGGCTCTGGGGGCCGGCCGCCGCCACCTCCTCCTCTGCCCTGCGGCCAATTTGCCGGCAATGCGGCGGCACTGAGGGCCCGGCGATACAGCGCCGACGCCGGCAGCCCCCTGACTTCACCCGGTCACAACACCGCCCACCCGCCCCCCTCCAGCTGCCGACGCGCCGCCGACAATGCGGGCCGGGAAATAGTCATTTGGCCCTCCAGCCGATAGACCCTCAGTACTGCAGGGCCGCTGATGGCGCTGCGTTTCCCCTCCTCAGTGTTGACACGCGGTAGGCTGCAGCAGAAAAAGGGCTCCAATTTTGTGGCAAGCAGGCAAATTTGTTCCCTAAGAACAGTACTGGAGTAAAAAATTTATCCGGACTGCATCATGTTGAAATTGTGACAATAACGTATGAATGTCATTGTTGTTTTCCTAAAAATCACTTTGTATTTCGTCAGCTGGTAATACGTATTTAGCGCGGACAATTCTTTCCGAAAACGAGGACCAAAGTTACAGTGAGTTTTGTGCAAGCATATTCCACCTAGCGACAATGGTATGAAACCAAGCAGCATGAGATCCCGAACTAAGAACTGCTCTGGAGGGTGCTATCAGCCCAGCGACAAAAATAGGAAGAACTGTATCTCGCGTCGGTCGGCCGTCGTAATTTAATATATTATTATTATGTTGATTGTTGCCGACTTACGTGGTGGGCCTTAATAAAAATGATATTTCATTCAATTTTGATTTACGATTAAATGCTTTTGTGAAGTTCTCCTTTTTAACAATATTAATCTTAAATTATTTGTTACGTTAATGAATGTTAGACTCGCTGGATCTTAAAACATGAGCATATAAGTTGAACAATGGAATAAATTTTTCATATTAATTTCCTCGGCTAGTCAGTTCACTTTAAAGCAAAAAATCTTTAGTTGTTAATTACAATTGCGGCCCACACACGCGCGTGAGTATTTTTTCTTACCTCCGCTAACCATTGCATTGTAGTCGGAGTCCTGGCTCCGGCTCTCGGCTGTGGTACTTCAAATAAGAACCTTAAAGCTACATATTTTCTGCAACATCCGGCGGCTGTGGCGTAAAATGAATATTATGTTAATAGCGGGCGAGTTTTTCGCTTCTGCTAATTTTTTATAAGTTAATATAGCCACGTAATGGCGTCGTTGGCTGCATCGCCTGCTGCGATTGTTGAACTGTAAATTACTCGAATGCAGGTTAATTAAAAGGAAGGCGGACATGAAATCGGGATCACCTCTTACAAATTAAAAGTGAACAATAATATTAAATCATTATATTATCTTCTTAATTAGTACAAATATGCTTACATTTGAAAGCACTCGCAAGATGTCCGTCTACACGCAACCAAGTCAAGAGAAGAAGTGAAGACGACTAAAAACTAAACAAAAGAGCGTATCTTTAGATCATTTTGTTATATTTCTTTGCCCTCGAAACTTACACAGAGAAATTATTATAATACGGATAAATGAGAAAATGTATATTACCCAATTTTTAAATGTCTCTTCTTTATAAATACTATCTTTTAAGTCTTTTATTATTATTATTTCGCTGGGGACGCTATATATACTACATTCTTTTCTGCATTGTGTATGAAATGTGTTAACTGTTAAAACGTTTAATGCTACGATATTGTAAAATGAAAAACAAAGAACTAAGTAATATTACAAAACGCATTATGTATTTTAATAGAGAGAAATCGTTAGGAATAATTACCTGTAATGTAAGTTACGGGGAGTATTGCGGCACGAAGCAGGTTATGCGATCCCGCATTTTTCAGTAGTTGTAGTCTTGCAGAATCGTTGTTATGATTTATGTCTCTAAGGATCATGGAGGAAAGTTGCTTTTGTAAAAGTGAGTGAGCACACACTAGAGTGCATCAGACAACTGTATCAACAACGCTACTTACGAAAAAGCTGTTCTTCGTTTCACTGGGTTGACTGTGGCTCTGTTTCGGCGTATAAGGAGAAGCGAGTATTACGATGGTAATGTGGATATATAAATGCTTGTGATAAATGCTGGCTAGTATATCATACTAAGTATTTAGCAGCTTGTATGTGGTGCAAGCTATGGTCAAGAACTGTAAAACATAACGGATACAGCAGTTCGAAAATTTGCGCAGTATTTTCGGCTGAGCCCGTGGACTGCTCACTACAGCAACCGAACAATTGAGTAGTTGTATTCTCAGTGTTATTAAAATTTCTGAACAAGTTGTGTAGCACCCATAACTGAAAGTGAAGTTGTGAATGAATATCTTTCCAATGTGATATGTGAAATTTTTGAATAATTATTCGTTTATGTGTTTTTATTCATAAAGGATAAGTGAATCCAAATTTGATTCCTTTGAATACCATCGTTTTCCGTATTCAACAGTCATTACAGCAAAATTGCACAACGGGAAAACAGTTTCCAACATCTAAAAACGGTAATCTAGTTTCTCCATGTAAAGTATCATCTAGATGGGAATTACGCCTAGAAGCTAATGTCAAAAAAGGTTTCTTTAATTTTTTTTTCTTGTCAATATTCTGACTTGTTTGATGCGGCCCGCCACGAATTCCTGTCCTGTGCTAACCTCTTCATCTCAGTGTAGCACTTGTAACCTATATCCTCAGTTATTTGCTGGATGTATTCCAATCTCTGTCTTCCTCTACAGATTTTGCCCCCTACAGCTCCCTCTAGTACCACGGAAGTCATTCATCATGTCTTAACAGATGTCCTAACACCCTGCCCCTTCTCCCTATCAGTGTTTTCAACATGTTGCTTTCCTCTCCGATTCTGCCCAGAACCTCCTCATTTCGTACCTTACCAATCCACCAAATTTTCCAAAAAATCGGTTCGAATGGCTCTGAGCACTATGGGTCATCAGTCCCCTAGAACTTAGAACTACTTAAACATAACTAACCTAAGGACATCACACACATCCATGCCCAATGCAGGATTCGAACCTGCTACCGTAGCGGTTTCTTCCTCAAATTAAGGCCGATATTTGATATTAGTAGAATTCTCCTGGTCAGGAATGCCCTTTCTGCCACTGCTAGTCTGCTTTTGAAGTCGTTCTTGCTCCGTCCTCGGTCATTAGTTATTTTACAGCCTAGGTAATAGAATTCCTTAACTTCATCTACTTCGTGATCATCAATCCTGATGTTAAGTTACTCGCTGTTCTTATTTCTACAATTTCTCATAACCTTCGTTTTTATTGGATTTACTCTCAATTCATACTCTGCCGTCATTAGGCTGTTCTTTCAGTTCAACAGATCGTGGAATTCTTCTTCACTTTCACTCAAGATGTCAATGTCAATAGCGAATCGTATCATTGATATCCTTTCAACTTGAATTTTAAAACCACTCCTGAAACGTTCGTTTATTTCCATCATTGCTTCCACGATGTACAAATAGAACAGCAGTGACGAAAGGCTAGATTCTTGTCTTGCACCGTTTTTAATACGAGCAATTCGTTCATGGTCGTCCACTCTTATTATTCCCCCTTGGCGTTAGTACATACTGTATTTGACCCGTCTCTCCCTCTAGCTTACCACTACTTTTTCTCAGAATTTAGAACGTCTTGCATCATTTTACATTGTCCAACGCTCTTTCGACAAATCCTATGAACGTGTCTTGATTCGTGCCCTTAGCTTTCCTAAAGCCTAATTGATAGTCATCTAGCGCACCCTCAGTTTTCCTTTCCATTCTTCTGTATATTATTCTTGTAAGCAACTTAGATATATAAGTGCTGTTAAGCTGATTGTGCGATAACTCTCGCACATGCTAGCTCTTGCCGTCTTCGTAATTGCGTGGATGATGCTTTTCCGAAAGTCAGATGGTATGTCGCTAGACTCATACACTCCTGGAAATGGAAAAAAGAACACATTGACACCGGTGTGGCAGACCCACCATACTTGCTCCGGACACTGCGAGAGGGCTGTACAAGCAATGATCACACGCACGGCACAGCGGACACACCAGGAACCGCGGTGTTGGCCGTCGAATGGCGCTAGCTGCGCAGCATTTGTGCACCGCCGCCGTCAGTGTCAGCCAG
Source organism: Schistocerca americana (assembly GCF_021461395.2). Classification (NCBI taxonomy): domain Eukaryota; kingdom Metazoa; phylum Arthropoda; class Insecta; order Orthoptera; family Acrididae; genus Schistocerca; species Schistocerca americana. The sequence goes on along the minus strand of NC_060119.1, from coordinate 602,804,902 downwards.
TTTGCCGTGGCATACGGAGCTCCATCGCAGTCTTTAACACTGGTAGCATGCCGCGACAGTGTGGACGTGAACCGTATGTGCAGTTGACGGACTTTGAGCGGGGGCGTATAGTGGGCATGCGGGAGGCCGGGTGGACGTACCGCCGAATTGCTCAACACGTGGGGCGTGAGGTCTCCACAGTACATCGATGTTGTCGCCAGTGGTCGGCGGAAGGTGCACGTGCCCGTCGACCTGGGACCGGACCGCAGAGACGCACGGATGCACGCCAAGACCGTAGGATCCTACGCAGTGCCGTAGGGGACCGCACCGCCACTTCCCAGCAAATTAGGGACACTGTTGCTCCTGGGGTATCGGCGAGGACCATTCGCAACCGTCTCCATGAAGCTGGGCTACGGTCCCGCACACCGTTAGGCCGTCTTCCGCTCACGCCCCAACATCGTGCAGCCCGCCTCCAGTGGTGTCGCGACAGGCGTGAATGGAGGGACGAATGGAGACGTGTCGTCTTCAGCGATGAGAGTCGCTTCTGCCTTGGTGCCAATGATGGTCGTATGCGTGTTTAGCGCCGTGCAGGTGAGCGCCACAATCAGGACTGCATACGACCGAGGCACACAGGGCCAACACCCGGCATCATGGTGTGGGGAGCGATCTCCTACACTGGCCGAACACCACTGGTGATCGTCGAGGGGACACTGAATAGTGCACGGTACATCCAAACCGTCATCGAACCCATCGTTCTACCATTCCTAGACCGGCAAGGGAACTTGCTGTTCCAACAGGACAATGCACGTCCGCATGTATCCCGTGCCACCCAACGTTCTCTAGAAGGTGTAAGTCAACTACCCTGGCCAGCAAGATCTCCGGATCTGTCCCCCATTGAGCATGTTTGGGACTGGATGAAGCGTCGTCTCACGCGGTCTGCACGTCCAGCACGAACGCTGGTCCAACTGAGGCGCCAGGTGGAAATGGCATGGCAAGCCGTTCCACAGGACTACATCCAGCATCTCTACGATCGTCTCCATGGGAGAATAGCAGCCTGCATTGCTGCGAAAGGTGGATATACACTGTACTAGTGCCGACATTGTGCATGCTCTGTTGCTTGTGTCTATGTGCCTGTGGTTCTGTCAGTGTGATCATGTGATGTATCTGACCCCAGGAATGTGTCAATAAAGTTTCCCCTTCCTGGGACAATGAATTCACGGTGTTCTTATTTCAATTTCCAGGAGTGTACATTCTACATACCATCGTGAATAGTCGTTTTGTTGTCACTTACCCCAATGATTTTAGAAATTCTTATGGAATGTTATAAATCCCTTCCACCTTTTTCAATCTTAAGTCCTCCAAAGCTCTTTTTAATTCTGATTTTAGTACTGGAACCCCTATCCCTGCTAAATCTACTCCTGTTTCTTCTTCTATCACATCAGACTAATCTTCCCCATCAGAGAAGCTTTCATTGTATTCCTTCCACGTATCCGTTGTCTCCTCTGCATTTAACAATGGAATTCTCGTTCTACTCTTAATGTATCAACCCTTGCTTTTAATGACACCGAAGACTGTTTTGACTTTCCTGTATGCTGAGTCTGTGCTTCCGACAATCATATCTTTTTCGATGTCTTCGATTTTTTCCTGCAGCCATTTCGTCTTAGCTTCCCTTCAGTTCCTATTTATTTCATTCCTCAATTACTTGTATGTCTCCATTCCCAAGTGTCTCAGAACATTTTTGCACTTCCTCCTTCCATTGATCAGTTGAAGTATTTCTTCCGTTACTCATAGTTTCTTCGCAGTTACCTTCTTTGAATCAATGTTTTCCTTTCCAACTTCTGTTATCACCCTTTTTAGGAATGTCCATTCCTCTTCAACTGAACTGAGCTATTCCTTATTGCAGTATCTATAGCCTCAGAGATCTTCAAAAGCTTCTTGTCATTCCTTAGTAATTCCATATCCCACTTCTTTGCATATTTATTCTTCCTAACTTATGTCTTAAACTTCAGCCTACTCTTCACCACTAGTATATTGTGATCTGAGTCTATATCTGCTCCTTGGTACACCTTACAATCCAGTATCTGATTTCGGAATCTCTGTCTGCCCAAGACGTAGTCTAAAAGAAATCATCCCGTATCACCCGGCCTTTTGGAAGTATTCCTCCCTCTCTTGTGATTCTTGAACAGAGTATTCGCTATTACTAGCTGAAACTTGTTACAAAAATCAATTGGTCTTTCTCCTCTCGCATTATTTATCTCAAGTTCATATTCTCCTGTAACATTTTCTTCTACTGCTTCCCCTACAACTGCATGACTATTAGATTCTCATCCCCCTTTACATACTGTATTACCCTTTCAATATCTTCATACACTTTCTCCATCTCTTCATCTTCAGCTTGCTTCATAGGCATGTATACCTGAACTATCGTTGTCGGCGTTGGTTCGCTGTCGATTTTGATAAGAACAACCCTGTCACTGAATTGTTGACAGTAACACATTCTCTACGCTACCTCCCTATTCATAACAATTTCTACTCCCATTATATCATTTTCTTCTGCTATTGATATTACCCTGCAGTCATCTGTCCAGAAATCCTTGTCTTCTTTCCACTTCACTTCACTGACCCCTACTATATCTAGATTAAGCCTTTGGATTTCCCTTTTCATATTTTCTACTTTCCCTACCACGTTGCCGCTTTTGACATGTAGAGCGTTATCCTTTCGTTGATTATTCAGTGTTTCCCTCATTGAAACCTCCCCTTTAGCAGTCCCCTCCCGGAGATTCGAATAGGGCAGTATTCCGCAATCTTTTGCCGGTGGAGAGATCATCATGACACATCTTCAATTATAGGACACATATCCTGTGGTTACACATTACGTGTCTTTAATGCAGTGGTTTCCATTGCCTTCTGCAGCCTCATGCCGTTCATAATTGCTGATTCTTCCGCCTTTAGGGGCAGTTGCCCATCCCTAGGACAAGAGTGTGCCCTAAAGCTCTGTCCGCTCCTCCGCCCTCTTTGACAAGGTCGTTGGCAGAATGATGGGTGGCTTCTGATGTCGGAAGTCTTCGGCCGCCAGTGCTGATTATTCGTCAATAGGTAACGTAACAAAATCTTTATCATAAAGCATAGATACTCTGGTGATGAAAATGAGTGAAACAATACAATCGCTTTTGCGTGTTACAAAATGCAAGTGTTTGTAAAATACGAAGGCATGTTATTAAAATTTCGTTCAGCGTATTAAATATTTTCATATCATCACGAAAAAAGAAAATAAAGTTTTGCTTACTTTTACACACAGTAACAACCGATAAATAAATGATTTGCAAGTTTCTGAGTAAAACACCTCTCACAACAGTTAACACTGAGCCTTCAGTTCATATTTATGTTGATTGGGTATAATTAACTTCTGAATATTAATTAAAGTTGCTTACAGTAGATTGTAAAGTTACTTACATGTTTCTACGATGTGTTCGTTTATAAGTGTATACAAAGCCATGTGATTTTACTATGTTCTTACATGAGTCATGGTATGGTCCGTCCAATAGTCAATTCAAAGTGACGAATCGTTGAACAGCTTTATTAGCATTTCGTCCTCTACGCAACCAAAATTCCAGTTAATCATGTTTGTGAATTTAAAGGAACCGAAACATCGCAAAGTTCTTCATTGTAAGTTGAATAAGGATTTTTTCAGGAAAACATAACAGTCCACAATCGCTCCTAAGAGGTTTATTTTTAATTTTCAACATTCGAAAATAGGCTTTAAAGGGCGATCGAAAATTTTCTGTTTGAGGACGTTGCTGCACTGAACATGCAACGTAGCTCGACTTCGTTGCACACACACACTATATATATATATATATATATATATATATATATATATATATATATATATATATATACACTCCTGGAAATGGAAAAAAGAACACATTGACACCGGTGTGGCAGACCCACCATACTTGCTCCGGACACTGCGGGAGGCCTGTACAAGCAATGATCACACGCACGGCACAGCGGACACACCAGGAACCGCGGTGTTGGCCGTCGAATGGCGCTAGCTGCGCAGCATTTGTGCACCGCCGCCGTCAGTGTCAGCCAGTTTGCCGTGGCATACGGAGCTCCATCGCAGTCTTTAACACTGGTAGCATTCCGCGACAGCGTGGACGTGAACCGTATGTGCAGTTGACGGACTTTGAGCGAGGGCGTATAGTGGGCATGCGGGAGGCCGGGTGGACGTACCGCTGAATTGCTCAACACGTGGGGCGTGAGGTCTCCACAGTACATCGATGTTGTCGCCAGTGGTCGGCGGAAGATGCACGTGCCCGTCGACCTGGGACCGGACCGCAGCGACGCACGGATGCACGCCAAGACCGTAGGATCCTACGCAGTGCCGTAGGGGACCGCACCGCCACTTCCCAGCAAATTAGGGACACTGTTGCTTCTGGGGTATCGGCGAGGACCATTCGCAACCGTCTCCATGAAGCTGGGCTACGGTCCCGCACACCGTTAGGCCGTCTTCCGCTCACGCCCCAACATCGTGCAGCCCGCCTCCAGTGGTGTCGCGACAGGCGTGAATGGAGGGACGAATGGAGACGTGTCGTCTTCAGCGATGAGAGTCGCTTCTGCCTTGGTGCCAGTGATGGTCGTATGCGTGTTTGGCGCCGTGCAGGTGAGCGCCACAATCAGGACTGCATACGACCGAGGCACACAGGGCCAACACCCGGCATCATGGTGTGGGGAGCGATCTCCTACACTGGCCGAACACCACTGGTGATCGTCGAGGGGACACTGAATAGTGCACGGTACATCCAAACCGTCATCGAACCCATCGTCCTACCATTCCTAGACCGGCAAGGGAACTTGCTGTTCCAACAGGACAATGCACGTCCGCATGTATCCCGTGCCACCCAACGTTCTCTAGAAGGTGTAAGTCAACTACCCTGGCCAGCAAGATCTCCGGATCTGTCCCCCATTGAGCATGTTTGGGACTGGATGAAGCGTCGTCTCACGCGGTCTGCACGTCCAGCACAAACGCTGGTCCAGCTGAGGCGCCAGGTGGAAATGGCATGGCAAGCCGTTCCACAGGACTACATCCAGCATCTCTAGGATCGTCTCCATGGGAGAATAGCAGCCTGTATTGCTGCGAAAGGTGGATATACACTGTACTAGTGCCGACATTGTGCATGCTCTGTTGCCTGTGTCTATGTGCCTGTGGTTCTGTCAGTGTGATCATGTGATGTATCTGACCCCAGGAATGTGTCAATAAAGTTTCCCCTTCCTGGGACAATGAATTCACGGTGTTCTTATTTCAATTTCCAGGAGTGTATATATATATATATATATATATATATATATATATATATATATATATATATATATACGATTCGTAGGAGAGGGTTTAGTGTGGCTTTCGTGTCTTTTGACGTTTGTGCGGACGGAAATGTGGCCTGTGATGGTATTACCAAACAGTACCAACGTGCTATTATTCTTGTCTTGACTACTAAAGGATGAAACTCAGTGAGTATCTACCGGTGAATGAGAAATGTGTACGAAACAGCACGTCTCTCAGAAACCACCGTAGTGGAACTGTGTGCCAGGTTCCGTGCTGGTCGTGGTTAGACACAAGACGCCGGTCGACCTGAGAGACTGGCCTCATCCAGTACGGACAAATGGGTACCCTTGAGGACCCAACCTATAGCCCAGATCTGCCCCCAAGCGAGTATCACGCCTTTGGTCCCTCAAACAAAGGCCTTGAAGGATCAACGATTCCTGTCGCAAGAGGACGTGCAGCAAGTAGTTACGGACTTCTTCACGCAACAGGACACTGTGTTTTTCCAAATTGGTATCTTGAACCTGGTGCTTGGTGGTTTTATTGTCAGTGTTGACGGCGAGGTTGCCTGATTGGCATACCGATTCTAGGGAGTGCGATCATCGAAAGCAAAGATTCTGATCGCCCCATACACAATTCCGCTTAGATATATCTAATAAATTTTTGATGCCACTCTAAAATTAATAAATCTAAATTGCCATAGTAAACAAACCTGTTGCTCCCCTCTTTACTTTAATTCACCATTTAAACACTGAACTATAATAATGATCTAACGGTTTATACACAGAGAGTGTCCAAATAGGACGGGAACGATCGTCTGAAGCAAAAAGCTTCATATAGACATATGTTCTACTGCGAATGGTGTACGAGATAGAATTCATTTATGGAACGTCATTATTTATTCTCTGCACCATTCAAGATATTGTCAGTTTTACAACGTACAACAGTTAACATTACAACATGCATTTTACAAATTATCATTAAAAAACGTATTTTAACACACTCGCCTCTAAGCATTATAGAACGCGTCACATTCTAACTGTTGTGTAGTTCACAATAAATGTTCGAATATCCAACTTCTAACATTTGAGAACATGTCGTGTTGCTTATCTGAGTGCTTCTGCTTCTTCCCTAAAGAGCGCAGCAGCGACCAGGATGCAACAAAGCACTTAATATCGTGAATTCACCTTTAGTTTGTGCAGCTTAGACGTCACACAACCCCATAACAAAACTGGCGATCTTGGTGAGTCGTTAATGCTGCTAACACGCCAAACCCAGTGATTAGAGTAAGTGCTGCTTAGATGTTCCCTCACAAATATAGCATAACTTGGAAGGGCTCCACCATTCTAAAAATACATTGCAACCCACGTGGCCAAAGGAATATCCACAAGCTGTTCAACAAACCAATTTTCCAAAAAAGGAATTCTATCACCTCATTCACTCTCCTAAAATGACTTGATCTACCAGCATTTTACCATGTCGTACCAGACACTGATCGGAAAACGAATCTATAAACTGGTTTCCAATGTAGCGCGTGGACTGTCCTACGACCATCGATGATTACTCCGTGTGTTGTTGATCCCACTTCGTATGAACGTGGTTTCATCGGTGACTATTATTAATGGAAGCAAATGACGGTCGTCTTCTGACGACTGACAAAATTCAGATCGACTGTCATTGTCATGCGTGTGAGGATTGAGGACACGCCGTATGTGATACGGGTATGAGTTTTCCGCATGTAATGTTCACCATTCACATGTTCGTGGTAGACTGCTACGTGCACAAAGTCCATGTGTGCCGGTAGTAGGACTACGCTGCATCTTCTTAGCAACGTGTTGTTGTTCCTTCAAGGTTTGGCTCAAATGGCTCTGAGCACTATGGGACTTAACTTCTGAGGTCATCAGTCCCCCTAGAACTTAGAACTACTTAAACCTAACAAACCTAAGGACATCACACACAGCCATGCCTGAGGCAGGATTCGAACCTGCGACCGTAGCGGTCGCGCGGTTCCAGTCTGTAGCGCCTAGAAACGCTCGGTTATTCCGGCCAGCCGTGCAAGGTTTATTGAGCTTCACATTCAGAACGAAAACGGAAACTTGGAAGAATACTTGTTTCCCACAGTGCGCTTAAAACTCTACTGAACACTCTAACATCAGGAGTTTGACGTGTTGGATAGCGCTGAGGGTTTTCATCGACATCAGCAGGAGCACGACCATCGAAGAACCAGTATAAATACATCACATCTGCCGTATTGTTCAGTGTAGCTGCGTGAGTTTTAGCCAGCGCGTGTACAAACACAATTAAACGTTGCTTCTATGATACTCTCCCAATCCCTCACACTACTTCATTCACAACGCACCGTGGAGAGCTGCTCCTTAAACGGGCTGGTTTAATGTCAAAAAAGCATCTCGAGTAAAGAGGTTAAAAATGATGGGATAGGATGGACTAGAATAAAATGTCAAAGACGTTGGACGGATAAGACTCATTCGCGCACGTCATCAGAGAAAAAACAAATGTACAAAATGGATTCCGCCACTGAACCCATTTTTGCGTCGGATAAACGTTACTGTCATGTTCATGAATACGGACCATTTCTCTTGGGACGCCTTGTAAATGCTGTCGTTCATTTGTATTCATTCCAAAGTCTGGTTTGATACAGCTCTTCTTGCTAATACATCCTGTGCAAGCTTCTTCACATCTATAAACTACTACAGCATAAACGCATTTCAATTTCCTCACGTACTGAAACCTTGGTCTGCCCATAAATTTTTTACACTTTTCCCATTTACTATTTGACGATTCCTTTGTGCTTCTGGGTGTGTTCTGACATACGATTCCTTCTGTTTGTCAACCTGTGCCATAAAATGCTTTTCTTCCCGATTCTGTTCAGTACCTCCTCGTTCGTTATTCAATCTTCTCTTCAGTATTATTCTGTTCTACTGCATCGCAAACGCTTCTATTCTCTTCTTGTTTCAGCTGTTCATCGTACATATCTCACTTTTGTAAAACTGTACACTTCAGACAAATAAATTCAGGAAAGACTTTCTAAAATATATATTCGAATTTAACAAATTTCACTTTTTCTGAAATGTTTTGTCTGTTGTTGTCGTATGTATTTTATAGGTTCTGTACTTGCTCCATCATCAGTAATTCTGCTGCCGAAATAATAAAACACGTCTGCTACTTTTAATGTCACATTTCCGAATCTAATTCCCTCATCATCGCCTGACTTTCACTACATTCCATTACTTTTCTTTACTTCATGTGATTATTTCTTTTCTAGACAATATCCATTCAGTTCAATTGATTTTCTAAGTCCTTTTCTGTCTGACGGAAACTAGTTGTTTTATTTTTTTTCTCCATTAACTGTAATTCTCTTACAATTTTTCTCCTTGGTTTCCTTAACTGCTCTCTCAGCGCACAGATGGAATAACATTGAGTATAGACTATAATCATGCCTCACTCTCTCCTCAGTTATTGCTAGCCTTTCATGTTCTTCGATGCTTACAATTGTAGGCCGGTTTATATTCAGGTTGAAATTACTTTTCGCTTACTGTGTTTTATCCGTGCTACCTTAGGATTTTAAAAAAATGTAGCCCCATCAATATCACAACAGGTTTCTCTAAATCCACAAATACTATGAACGTAAGTTTGCTTTCTTGACCTTGTCTTAGTAACAATTCGCATCTTCCTACGTTTCTTTGGAACCCAAACAGAACTTCATCAGGTTATCTTCTGTTCATAAGGCTGTTGCACGCAGTGACTGTTATATTGACTTGTAAATAACAGATTTCAGCTATCAGTCGTCCATTTTAAATCTTATTGGCAGATCTAGATTTCAGCTAGCAACTAGCCATTCTCAGTGTACCATCATTTTTGATCAATGCATGTAATGCCTGTTGGTCGGGCATCATCCACAGTTCATTATATGCATTGATCAAAAATGATGGTGCATTGAAAATGGCTAGTTTCTAGCTGAAATCTATTATTTACAAACAGAACTTGTTGGATGTCAGCTTCTACAAGTTTTTCCACAGAGTTCACCTTGATCAGTTATGATTTTTCAACCATCCACTTTCAGTTACACCATGGAAAGAGGTCGCTCCTTTCCCTGTAAATAAAGTTTAATCACAAATTAATTTGCTTTCCACTTAATTTCTTATTTTAGCTTTTCTCTTCATGTTTTCCCTATTTTAGACACTTATAGGTTGGACAACGTTTGCTGAGACTTCAGCAGCTGTACGTTGTTTATCAAACGAAAGACGGTGCGAGGCGAGCTATCTATGTCTTCAAATGGCCTGAACGACCAGGTAATTGGGCCCCTTAGGGATATGGCGGTTAAGGAGGGGAAGAAATCTAGTGTGCACTCCGTGTGCATTCCGGGCGGAGTCATTCCTGATGTGGAAAGGGCCTTCCGGATGCCATGAAGAGCACAGGGTGCAGCCAGCTGCAGGTGGTGGCACATGTCGGCACTAATGACGTGTGTCGCTTTGGATCTGAGGAAATTCTCTCTGGATTCCAGCGGCTATCTGATTTGGTGATGGCTGCCGGTCTTGCTTACGAGATGAAGGCACAGCTAACCATGTGCACCATCGTTGACAGAACCGACTGCGGACCTTTGGTGCTGAGCGGGGTGGAGGGTCTGAATCAGGGGCTCAGACGGTTTTCCGACCGTGTTGGCTGCAGATTCCTTGACTTGCGCCATAGGGTGGTGGGGTTTCGGGTTCCGCTGAATAGGTCAGGAGTTCACTACATTCAGCTGGCGGCTACGCGGGTAGCGGAGGCTGTGTGGCGTGGACTGGGAGGTTTTTTAGGTTAGAAGGCCTCGGGGAAGTACGGGGTGTGCTGCAACCAAAAAGGGTGCATGGCAAATACAGGACGTGCTTGTATCAAGGAACAGTCGGGATTGTAACTGTAAATTGTTGTAGTTGTGCTGAGAAAGTCCCTGAGCTTCAAGCGCTAATAGAAAGCACAGAAGCTGAAATCGTTATAGGTACAGAAAGCTTCCTAAAGCCTGAAATAATTTCTGCAGAAATTTTTACGAAGTCTCAGACGGTGTTCAGGAAAGATAGATTAGGCAGAATTGGTGGTGGAGTGTTTGTGTCTGTCAGTAGTGGTTTATCTTGTAGTGAAGTCAAAGTAGATACTCCGTGCGAATTGGTATGGGTGGAGGTTATACATAACAGCCGAACTAAGTTAATAATTGGCTCCTTCTACCGACCCCCAGACTCCGATGATATAATTGCTGAACAGTTCAGAGAAAATTTGAGTCTCGTAAGATGTAAATAGCCCACTCATACGGTTGTAGTTGGTGGGCACTTCAACCTTCCTTCGATATGCTGGCAAAAATACTTGTTCAAAACCGGTGGTAGGCAGGAAACATCTTCCGAGATTGTCCTAAATGCTTTCTCCGAAAATTATTTCGAGCAGTTAGTCCATGAACTCACGCGAATTGTAAATGTTTGCGAAAACACACTTGATCTCTTAGCCACAAACAATCCAGAAGTAATAGAGAGCATCATGACTGATACAGGGAATTGTGATCACAAGGTCATTGTAGCTAGGCTCAATACCGTTTCTTCCTAATCCACCAGAAACAAACGCAAAATAATTTTACTTAAAAAAGCGGATAAAGTGTCACTAGAAGCCTTCCTAAGAGACAATCTCTATTCCTTCCGGACTGACTATGCAAATGTAGACGAGATGTGGCTCAAATTCAAAGATATAGTAGCAACGGCAATTGAGAGATTCATACCTCATAAATTGGTAAGAGATGGAACTGATACCCTATGGTACACAAAACAGGTCCGAACGCTGTTGCAGAGGCAACGGAAAAAGCAAGCGAAATCCCCGAGATTGGCTAAAATTTACAGACGCGCGAAATTTGGCACGGACTTCAATGCGAGATGCCCTTAATAGGTTCCACAAAGAAACGTTGTCTCGAAATTTGGTAGAAAATCCGAAGAAATTCTGGTCGTATGTAAAGTACACAAGCTGCAAAACGCAGTCAATACCTTCGCTGCGCAGTGCCGATGGTACTGTTACCGAAGACTGTGCCGCTAAAGCGGAGTTATTGAACGCAGTTTTCCGAAATTCCTTCACCAGGGAAGACGAATGGAATATTCCAGAATTTGAAACACGAACAGCTGGTAGCATGAGTTTCTTAGATACCTTAGAAGTTGCGAAGCAACTCAAATCGCTTGATACGGGCAAGTCTTCACGTCCAGATTGTATACCGATTAGGTTCCTTTCAGATTACGCTGATACAATAGCTCCCTACTTAGCAATCATATACAACCGCTCGCTCACCGATAGATCTGTACCTACAGATTGGAAAATTGCGCAGGTCGCACCAGTGTTTAAGAAGGATAGTAGGAGTAATCCATCGAACTACAGACCTAGGTCAGTGACGTCGGTTTACAGTAGGGTTTTGGAGCATATACTGTATTAAAACATTATGTATCACCTCGAAGGGAACGATCTATTGATACGTACTCAGCGTGGTTACAGAAAACATCGTTCTTGTGCTACGCAGCTAGCTCTTTATTCGCACGAAGTAATGGCCACTATCGACAGGGGATCTCAAGTTGATTCCGTATTTCCTCACAAGCGACTTCTAAGTAAGCTGCTGTCCTATGGGGTATCGTCTCAGTTGTGCGACTGGATTCGTGATTTCATGTTATGAAGGTCGCAGTTCGTAGTAATAGACGGCAAATCATCGAGTAAAACTGAAGTGATATCAGAGGTTCCCCAGGGATCCTGGGATCTCTGCTGTTCCTGATCTATATAAATGACCTGGGTGACAATCTGAGCAGTTCTCTTAGGTTGTTCGCAGATGATGCTGTAATTTACCGTCTAGTAAGGTCATCCGAAGACCAGTATCAGTTGCAAAGCGATTTAGAAAAGATTGCTGTATGGTATGGCAGGTGGCAGTTGACGCTAAATAACGAAAAGTGTGAGGTGATCCACATAAGTTCCAAAAGAAATCCGTTGGAATTCGATTACTCGATAAATAGTACAATTCTCAAGACTGTCACTTCAACTAAGTTCCTGGGTGTAAAAATTACAAACAACTTCAGATGGAAAGACCACATAGATAATATTGTGGGGAAAGCGAGCCAAAGGTTGCGTTTCATTGGCAGGACACTTAGAAGATGCAACAAGTCCACTAAAGAGACAGCTTACACTACACTCGTTCGTCCTCTGTTAGAATATTGCTGCACGGTGGGGGATCCTTACCGGGTGGGATTGACGGAGGACATCGAAAGGGTGCAAAAAAGGGCAGCTCGTTTTGTATTGTCACGTAATAGGGGAGAGAGTGTGGCAGATATGATACGCGAGTTGGGTGGAAGTTTCTCGTCGCGGCGAGATCTATTTACGAAATTTCAGTCACCGACTTTCGCATCCGAATGTGAAAATATTTTGTTGAGCCCAACCTACATAGGTAGGAATGATCATCAAAATAAAATAAGAGAAATCAGAGCTCGAACAGAAAGGTGTAGGTGTTCGTTTTTCCCGCGCGCTGTTCGGGAGTGGAATGGTAGGAAGATAGTATGATTGTGGTTCGATGAACCCTCTGCCAAGCAGAATTAAATGTGAATTGCAGAGTAATCATGTAGATGTAGATGTAGTTGTAAGAAACCGTAACGGCCGTAGAATTTCGGTTCCACATTTTATCGGGATACTTTAATCGCTGTTCCGCACTTTGCTGCAACAGCAGTCAATAGTCTAAGGTATAGGCAAAACACCATATCAGTGATGATAAGAAATGGTTTAACACTCACTACTAGCCCCGTACATTGAACACACTACAGTGGCAGCTGTTTACGAATTTGACGAGTGGGTTGGTTCACATGAGGTTCAGAAATATACCGCTTTAGGCAAAGCCTGGCGGTATAATACTAACGAGTGCAAATGGTAGTGCGGCATAATGGGGAAGATCCAAGTAAAAGTGACCCAATGAAACATGGTATCTGTTTACGATCAAGCGATATACAGGGTAATTATAAGGTCCATGACGTGTAAAAGAATATCGGTAAATGGCTGAACGTAACGTAACAAATGACCGTGAAAGACAAACTCTCAGTTTCTGCCGGCTAGGTAGTTTGAAAATCGCCAACACATGCGCCAAGGACCATAGTTGCTGAAAAAGGCGGCAAACCACACAAAGAAAGCAATTTGTTCACTAGAATTTGCCAGTCAGTAGCGAATGCTCAGAGCTTTATGTGGAAAGCTTACTACGACAACAATATAGTTAAGCGGTACAAGGAATTAGAGGAAGATGGTTGTTTGTGGGATGCAAAATATTGGGACCGACCGAGTGGCTGTGAACAGAGAGTGGGCCATATAAGGAATGTGACATCATGAGGTATCACTTTCTGCCCATCGAGATACAGTGGAACCGAACATTCCTCAAACAACAGCAGATGTTCTTACTACCCCTCATACTCAGGCTCGGGAATGGGCAGAAGTGGACTACCGGTTAGATATGTACTGTATGAAGAAGGATATCACATAAAGCATTTTATAAATATACAAATCCTGGAAATCAAACCCCATTATGAACACCTCGGTTTGGAGAGAAGTTTAAAACATAAATATATGCTTTGCTAATAATAGTATTCTGTCAGGTAACATGTGTCAAAATTCTTGTTAGGGATTGTTGCTCTACTGTGCGAATTAAAAGCTGGATTTTAGGAGTGACAAGTAGCGCGGGAAGGACGAAGGTTCTTGTTTTCTGCGAGACACTCCCGGCAGGTGGCGGTACACGCGCAAGGGGGCCGTAAAAACGACAGCTAAACCGATTCACTTCCCTTAGCGGGGCCAACGCTACGGAACGATGCAGTAATTATTCTGCGCATTATAACCTCATTATTAAGCAATATTAGCGACTCATCCAGATAAATATTGCCACGTTCGTCATTAAGGAGCATTCCTTTCCCTGTTACTTAACGTTCATAATTGTTCGATTACACGCGATTCGGACATTTTAAATATAAAGGAGAATCGGTCACACGTGAAACCGGCAGGTGCGGTTACAAGTCCTTCACAGTTCTGACAACTGTACCGAGTCACTTCATTAAACTGTTTCGAGAATTTGTCTGCCAGATGCTGTATCACTAGTTACGCTTTTCTTGGTCATTTATCTGTATCAGTTTTTGCAAAATTACCCTGTTTTTGTTACCACGTTTGTTCATCTAGCGAAAAACTGAACTGAACGCACAGAGCCACTAGCCACAAAGTGTTGCCACTAGGTTGTGGACAGGTACTTTGTGCCGTCTGATCCCTTACGCTTTTCTCTTATTCATATGGGTAGAGTTGCGTTTGTACCCGTTAACATCGTATCGTAAGGCCTGCCTAAAACCAAACATTCCTCGGGAATCCGAACTAATGCCCTGCAAGGATTGCAGCTTCGTTGTGTTTGCGATCAAGTTAGTGATAGTGTATTCTCCAGTAGTTTTATTAATGGAGCGCTGCCAAACACTAATGCCTCACTTAACTAAGCACTGGGCAGCATCTCTGTTTGACAGCACTCCTCACATACTTTGCTGAGATGTATTCACCGTGAAATGTATTTCAATCAGTGTTTCGTTGAGTAACCCTCTGAACAGCGTTACACTAATGTTTCGTTTTTTCGCGACGCCGGTTTTTTGGAAATTACGAGTATGTCTTCTCGTTCACACACATGATGACTCGTTTATTTTGGTACATTATATTACAAATCTGAAAGAGAGGACAACGTTTTGCCGACTGTTCTTGTGAGGACTGACGTTCTGTTCCGAATGATAAAAGTAATGAAGTTATCACGAATTTGTTATTACATTGCAGGCTTCCGTACCTCAGTCAGTAAACATCCTTATAGAATCCTTCTGTTGTCTGTCTGTCTGCCTGGCTATTACGTCCCTCTTTTATGAGGACTACTTAGAGGTGGCGAGTTGAAATTCATGTCACTTACTAAGGTCTACAGTCCCAACGTGGTGTAAGATATTTAAGTTTCGAAGTCAACCCAATCAAAAGTTACGACAATTTTTTGGTACTCGCAACCTCACTAATCAAAACCTTAGAGTGCTTCCTGTTGATCTAGAATCATGAAATTTTGGAAGAAGCAATGTTTTACAGTACAAGTAAAGGATGAATCCGAATATTGTAAATTTTTAGTTTCATCAAATAAAAAAAAATGTTGTGCGACTGCAAACTTACATTGCATTCTTTAAAAATCTCCGAAACTGCCATAGCGACTTTGATCAGGATTTCAGTAGTACGGTAGTGATTCAGAGGAAGGCCAGTGTACGTAATTTACAAATATTTCGTGCTAATTGGCTGAACTACGATGAAGCCAGGTCCCCTGCCGATATGAAGAAGATATCTTTGCCATCTAGCGCTGACAGGCGTACGGTCGAACGTCTATCGTTCCACGTCGGCACTGGCATCGCAAGTCAGTTATGAAATGCACATTCTACAAGGGGCAATCAAAAATTTTCGCTTCAGATGCCGTACAGTTAGGAATCGGTATGCTAGTCAGACAAAATCGCCCTAAGGATTGTGACAGTCATCTCACCGACTCACCAGCTTACTCGTCAGGTAAAACACCCTGTCCTGCTACGAGAAGAAGTCCGTAACTGCCTGCCGTACAACCTCGTTCGACAGGTATCTTCGTCCGCTGAAGGCTTCTTTTAAGCGTGACAATCGCATGGAGAGACAGACCAGGAGGGTGTAAAATTTGAAATTTTCCCGGCGAATCAACTGTTCGAAAAGATTTCGGGCTTGCAGCCGGTCGTCGTAAGCTTCATTGCACGATATTTCGGCTGGACAACTGCCAGCCATCTTTAGGTGAGCCGAACGAGGACTGAATGAATATCAACCAATGAAGTTTACGACTACCGGCTGCCAGCCCGAAATCTGATTCGAACAGACCAGAAGGGTGCTCGAGAGTCTCCCATTTGAGGCGCCGTAAACTCTGTATTACGACAATCATAACATGTAGGCTTTCACGGCAAACGTCTTGATTAATTAAAACTTCCAGGCCAAGAGGCTATGGTCGAACAGCAGAAATTTTTCCTTCTGACCTTTCGTTGCCAATTGCGGGCAACATCTTCAGACGTGAGTCAATTACTGGCTGCCGAGCTCTTTTTTTTATTTTTTATTTTTATTTAATTTTTTTTATGCCTAAAGAGTGGCAAGGTGTGAGAAATGGTTTCACTTTACTGTGTATTCGCTTGCAAAGGGGCTTGGGCTCTCTGAGGCTCCTTAAGTACTTTCAGGGTGCACAACAACTACCACAAATAACTGAAGATTGCATCATCTTTCATGGTCCTTTGGGGGTGTAATAATGGCTCGAGGTACCTTGTATTTGTGCCAAATTTGTGGTAGGGCCTGGCCTACATTCGCAAGTTGGCGGACATTTCCCCGATACTCGTCTAATTTGTGAAAAAGACCAGTTGTTTGCTCTTTTATCTTTTCAGTGACGTATTTTTCTCCAGTTATCTCGTCTATTTCTCTCGTCCTGGCCCATCGTGGAGCGCCTAGACTCCACTTAAAACATCTGTTTTGTAATGGTTGCAAGCTACGTATATTTGAGTCACATGTTGTTACCCAAGACGTCGAGCCGTGCAGCAGGTAGGGTTGTACCGTTGCTCTATAAAGTTTTATTCAGTTTTCTATCTTGTATGTGTTGGGTAAAAGTCATTCCTTTATCCAGTATCATTCCCAGGTATTTCGTCGTCATAATCCAGGGTATTGTCTGTCCATTGATGGTAAGTCGCGTCCTCAGTTCCAGCCGTTTCTTCGTAAACAGTATTGCAACAGTTTTCGTAGGATTTAGGGTGATTTTATTGCTCTTTGCCCATTGTTCGGTGACGACAAGTTGTCGCTGCATTCTGTTGACGCATTGTTGGATGTTTCTTCCAGAGGTTACGAAGGCCGTGTCATCGGCGTACAGACTGGCGGTGACGTGCTGAATGGTGGGAATGTCGTTAATATACGAATTAAACAGGCATGGCGATATCACCGATCCCTATGGGATGCCACCTGAGACAGCTTTCAGTGATGATTTCTTCCCAAATATTTGTACAGACGCCTGTCCTGCAGAAAGCTGTCAATGAGCTTGATGTAACAGTCGAGGAGACAGGTTTGATCGACTAGTTTGACTAGAAGCTTGTCACGCCATTTCCGATCACATGCCTTTCCTATATCTAGGAAAACTCCAACGGTGGAGTTCCGTCTACTCAGATTGAGTTGTAAGGACTCTGTGATCCGAAGCAGCTGAAGCTCCCCCGATAATTGTGGCTGGAAGCCAAACTGTTCGTGGCTGATGATGTTAATATTTTCTTCCAGATAGTCTTTGAGACACTGTAGTAGCACCCGTACCAGTATTTTGCCGAGTGTGAGCAACAGACTAATCGGGCGGTAACTGTCGAGCAACGTTGGTTTTTTCCTCTTTTGGGAATAGTAATCGTCTTCACCGTCTTCCAGTCTGCTTGCCTCTGAGTAAGCAGCTGTTGATAATTCGAGTTATGAGAACGATAATATTTGTCGGAAGATGCTTAAGATCGGCTTTGATCACAGAGTCCTTGCCCGGCACCGAGTTGTTCGTCTTCCTGCTGAGTTTTCTAACTTCAGCGGGAGTACTGAGAACAGGCCTCTGTTGTGTGGAGAGTTGGCGGAAGTCGAAAATTCGCCGTCGGATATGGTCCTCTTCCCTTGTGTCCTCTGCATCCTGTGGGGGCTGAGGTGTCATGTGGTGTTCATATACGTCGGCATACAATTCAGCTTGGCCAAGAGAGTCGTTTAAGAGGCCATGGGGGCGTCATATTGCTCTCATTGGTGGTCTCGTCATAGTGCTCTGACAAGTTGACAACACTTCCCTGGTCTGGAGAAACATTTCGTCCATCTTTCAAATAACATACGGGTTTGCTGCCGGGTGACGTGGTCGAACACCGGTGTGACGACATCACCCGGCAGGAAACCCGTAAGTTATTTGAACATTCGATTCGCCGGGAAAAGTTAAGGTCTCACATCGTCCATCTTTGTTTCCCAGAAGTCTTGCGCTATTCTTCCCTCGGCGGCGTAGCTCCCACGACAAACGATGCGTCATCCGTCTATCTTCTGGATTTCTATATACTTGCCGTCGTTTTCTGTGAGTATTCCAGCGATGATTGATGTCGGTGAGATTAGGAGGGAATGTTTCAAATTGATGATCATGATGAAAGATATCAGTCGCTCCACGTCTTGTTGCCATTGGATTTTAGCTGTCAAAGTTGCCACAGTGATATCAATTTCCGGAATTGTAGAGACTGCTTGGGTCGGTTGGACGTTATTGTTAAAGTATGTCGTAAAGAGTTCCCAGTTAACAGCTCTGGAGCAAGGAGGAGTTACTGGGAGGCCGCCACCCTCGAGGAGTCCGAGAACTGGTAGGTGATCAGATGACAGGTCCTGGATGGTCTTGAGCTGTAGATTTGCAGCGCTATACCGAGAATGTCGCCGGCCGGAGTGGCCGTGCGGTTCTAGGCGCTACAGTCTGGAGCAGAGCGACCGCTACGGTCGCAGGTTCGAATCCTGCCTCGGGCATGGATGTGTGTGATGTCCTTAGGTTAGTTAGGTTTCGTTAGTTCTAAGTTCTAGGCGACTGATGACCTCAGAAGTTAAGTCGCATAGTGCTCAGAGCCATTTGAACCATTTGAACCGAGAATGTCAGCCTCCTGGACGGCGAACTCAGCGATGCGAGTCGGCTCCCGTGGCCCATATACTGAGGCTTGAAGATCGTTCTCTAGATTGTGGAGTTGCTGTCCCTTTCGGTTGGCCCTCCTTGAAAACCAGGCCCCATGTTTGGAGTTAAGGTCGCCTCCCAGTGACACCTTATTGAATCGATCGAAGACAGCACGAAGATCTCTGGCCACAAACTGTTTCTCGGGGCTAAGATATGCCGCCACGGTAGATCATCCTGATGATGTCGTATGGTGTTTTCGACGGACCCTGCAGTTTCGCCACCTCGTTATCCAACCCTGTTCGTCCTAGAACCATTAATGTTGCGTAATAGCAATCTCCGACAGGCGCGTTTCCGATATCAGAACTATGTCCAACCTGTGCCGACTAACAAATTCGATCAGTTCAGTTTGTTTACGTCTTGCGCCATTGACATCCCAAATGCAGAGTCCGATGTGTCTTGATCTGTGGCCGTTATCCACCCCTTAAGGAACGATAAACGCCTTGATTATTCCCTCCACCAACGTGAGGATTCCTGTCAGCTTTTGTTGAAGTTTTACAAGTAGGGCTGAGATGTCCGATATGGCTGGCGTCAAGGTGCCTAGGGTGGCTGTAGTGGAAGCAGATGTTGCAGGTTGGTCGCTCCTAGGCGACGTCGTGTCTGCATAGGATCGTGAAATCCGTCGTTTTGGAGTCTTCTGTAGGGTAACTGATATTTGGGGTTGTCCGGATGGCTGTTGTTCTGGTGCCTCATAGTCCAGTTTACTGGTCGTCGCTGGCGTTGTCGATTGTTGAACGATTTTCACCGTCGGTTTCTTGGCCTGCTGTTGCGGCTGGACATTTTATTTCCGGAGGAGTGCCTGGTATTTTTCGCAACCACGCCATGAGACGCAGTGGCCTTTGTCACAATTAGCACATTTTGGTTTGGTGGTGCCGGGCAGGCTGCAGTCTTTGGTTCGATAGTCTCCAGCGCACTGCACGCAGCGGAGTGTCATCCGGAAATAATTGGCCTTACGCTTGAAGCGTTGACATTTTTTGTACTATGTCGGCACATCCATCTTCAATGCGCACTCTCGTGTAAAGAAGGTACCGGGAGTCGTTGATTTTATGGTTGTCTTTTGCATTGGGAAGGCTGACGCAATACGGGGGGAGCCCAATTAATTCACCACTGACTTGATCCCCCTCTCTTTTTTTATACTGATGTACCCTGGCGTGGGGGAATACTTTTTCACTTAATGCCTCCTGGAGTTAACGTTCTGTGACCTGTGCAGGCAGTCGTTTGCTCACCACCTTAAGTTCCTTTTCCTCCAGTGGTTGATGTGTTAAGTGTGGCAAGTCGTAGGTCTCAAAAAATTTCAGAGCCTTTCTTTGATCCTCAAAGGACTCGAAATGGTACTTAATCCTGCCCTTTTAGAAGATGGCATTCAGGGTTTCGGAGAATTGTAGCACATTATTCAGTTCCACATTCTAGCCAGTATAATAAATCTCGCGCGCTGCACGATTTGTCCGCGTTGTCATCGCGCTCTCGACTGGTGGTGCTGGGCCGTGGAGGTCCCGTTTATATAGAGCGCATAGATGGCGCCGCCATTTGTCACGTGTTGTAGACAGTGAAACTGTGTCTGACTAACGTCACTACTCACGATCACAAGTAATCGAAAGTCACTTCGTTCGTAGAACTAAATTTAAAAAAAAAAAAATTACTCCATAACTGAAAAAAAAACTTATAGCATAAGTAACCATGAAAATAACCAAAGTATTACAAGCACAAAACCTTACTAAAATCACATCTCGCAGTGGAGATACATAAAACAATCGTGCCAAAAGCGTCGTCAGTAGTTACAATTAAAAATCTGTACAGCATAGTTATGAAGAGATGGTCGATGCGATCATGTCATAATATCAGTACTTAGCCTGTGAACTAGCGTGAAGAGGGTGCGAAAACACTAGGGCAGACAGTTTCACTGACAGAGGGCACTTGTAGTAGGCGCGAGACACTCGCGCACATTAAAACCCAGGGATACGTACTCATACGTGTCAAAATTTTGTTTTCTGGTAACATTATTGTGATGTTCATAAAGTTTTCTGGCTGGACATCCACCCGTGCTCTAGCAGTAGCATATTTGATTAGTACTCCCAACAACCTCGCTCCTGGATTTGAAACCCACCACCGCTTAAGTTTTAATTAATAGTCAGCAGTTGTAGTGTCAGCAGGATGCGGTCGTTGCAGCGGCTGCAGAACAAGGTTCTCAGGTGGAGCCTGCACGCTCCGCCAATCACGCGGATTGTGACTCTCCATAAGGAAGCAGATATCGTCACCCTCAAGGAGACCATACGCAACAACGCGCGGCGGCTCTGTGAAAAAGTGGTTGTTGGTTCGAATGGCTCTGAGCACTATGGGACTTAACATCTGAGGTCATCAGTACCCTAGAACTTAGAAGTACTTAAACCTAACTAACCTAAGGACATCGCACTCATCCATGCCCGAGCCAGTATTCGAACCTGCGACCGTAGCGGTCGCGCGGTTCCAGACTGAAGCGCCTAGAACCGCACGGCCACACTGGCCAGCAAGGTGGCTGCCCTACAGGACACTACATGGACTACGCCACGTTGGGACTACACATCCACGTCGCTGGCATCGCCATCCGGTTCCGCTGACTATCCTAGAGGAATCGGTTTCCGAACAGAACTAGTGCTGGGCCTGGCATGCCCACCATGACTGCCTCCTTTGCCAGGACTAGCCCTCTATTCTACGTCCACTACTTTCAGATCCTACCTTCCCATTTTGGACTACGATATATGCCGGACAGAAGAGTACTGTCACTGTTGCAGGGTGTATGGGACTCCAAGTCCCACCGCCAGACCTCCAAAGTGTATTGCACTGACGCAGTGTCACTGCCCTATGGTCTCTATTTACTGGCTCACCGACACAGTTAAACTGCGGAAGGCTGGTGTTGCTGTAGTGTAACGTATCACAAAATTAAATTAAATAAATCAGCAGTGGAACGCGCCTACTACCATGTATGCCGTATGGCATCCTGGCCTCCTCTTCAAACTCCAGACTTACGCCCTCCCCATCATCTATGTTTGCCTGATAGCCTCCTTACTCTCTGACCACCTGGCCTCCTCTTCATACTCCAGACTTACGCCCTCCCCATCATCTATGTTTGCCTGATGGCCTCCTTCCTCTCTCACTGACCTTCTATGTTACCATCCACAACTCCAACTCTTACACCTTCTATCCCCACGCTGGCATGCCCCAATGCTCCATCCTTTCCCCTCTTCTCTTTCTCTTATACACAGCGAACATGCCGCAGCCCCCACCACCTGTCGATCTCCTGCAATATGCCGATGACACCGCCTTCCTTGGTCTTGCTCGCTCCCTCCAACGTTCCCAGCGCCTCCTCCAGTCCCATCTTGACATGTTCACCGCATGGTGCAACAAATGGCTCCTAATGATCAATCCCTCGAAGATCCAGGTAGTCATCATAGGTTTCAACACCCCCTCCTTCCACCTCCTCGATTTCTACCTTACTATCTATGGCCACCCCATTGCCGTCACTCCCACCCTCATGTACCTTGGCATCACACTCGACCGCCGCTTTTCCTGGACCGCCAAACTCCTCACAGTCCAAGCCAAGGCATGTAACCCTGTCTGTCTTCTCAAACTCCTCTCTGGTCGAACATGGGGATTAGACCCTTCCACTATCCTACATACCTATAAGTCTCTCATCTGCTCCATCCTATGTTATGCCCACCCTGCTTGGATCTGTGCCACCCTCCCCTACTACAAATTCATCCAAATCCTTGAACCCCATGCACTCCGCCTAGCTTATCGCATCCATCTCCCATCCCCGATGTGGATCCTTTATGATCTGATTCCTTCCATCTCCTCCTGTTCCTAGAACGAATACAGATCCTATATGACTCCACAAACTGGATCCACCCCATCCATTGGTTTCCCCCATCCGCTCCCACCCCAGCCCACTACTGCACCTGTACCACAGTGACCCACCTGGTCTCCATCTCCACACGTTCCAGACCCTTGCCCGAGGTGGCTTCCGCCAAGTCCCCCTCCCGGATGATCTCTTCGTGCCTTCCATCTACCCCTCCAACCAGATCTAATCCCTCCTTCTTCCCACCCCCTCCTCAGGGCTCCCTCTCTCCCTTCCTCTCCCCCTTTCCTTCTTTCCTTTTCACCTGCTGAACACCTTCTTTTTCCTTTACACCCCCCCCCCTCCTGAGCTTCCAGCTTCTTTCTGTCTCCCCTCCACTGCCCCCTCTTACCCCCCTCCCGGTTTCCCCCTATTGTCTCTCCTCCTTTTCTTCTTCCCCTCCTCCATTCACCCAGTGGTAGGTCCTCTTCGGTGCAGTGGTTTTTAACGTTTTCATTGTGGTGTCAGTGTTACTCCAGTTCTGTGTGCAGTGCTTCGTTCCACCAGCACCAGCAGTGTCGCTGGCTCCATTCATTTGTGTTCCCACTGTGGTGTATCTTTGTTTTCCGTGTCGACTCACAGTGTTCATTCTTTGAATATGTGTATGGCTCTAGTCTATGTTGTTTTTAAATCTACAGTTTATACTCATCTCTTTTTGTTCATGTTAATTCATAAGTTTATACCATTCTATGTTATGTGTTATTTTCTCATTAGCCTATGTTTTGGCTGTAACTCTCTTGGCTAAAGAGTGACGTATTCTTAGCATTTGCGGCTGAAGACTTAACGAATAAGAAACCACCCTCATCCTGCCAATGGCATTGTCAAAGACGATGGACTAGCGTCCCTGGGGTAGAATATTGCCGCTAAAGGTGGAAGAATCAGCAGTGATCAACGACGTGAGGGTGCAGAAGGCAATGCATTAAAGACACATAAAATATTTGGGCAGAAAATGTGGCCTGTAACTGAGAAAGAGTCATGATGATCTCTCCATTGGCAAAATATTCCAGAATTATCCCCCATTCGGATCTCCAGAAGGAGACAGCCAAGGGTAGGTGACCATGAGAAAAAGATAGAATAATCAACGAAAGGATAACGCTCTACAAGTTGGGGCGTGCAATTTCATAAGCTTGAACGTGGTGGGGAAGCTATAAAATATGAACAGGGAAAAGCAAAGGCTCAATCTACTTACAGGGGAGGTCAGTGAGGTAAAACGGAAAGAAGACGAGGATTTATTGTCAAATGAGTATAGGGAAATATCAACAGCAGCAGAAAATGGAATAATTGTAGTAGTATTTGTTATGAATAGAAAGGTATGGCAGAGAACGTGTTACTGTGAACAGTTCAATGATAGGGTTGTTCTTGTCAGAATCGACAGCAAACCAACACCGACAACAACAGTTCAGGTATACATGCCGATGACGGAAGCTGAAGATGAAGAGAGAGAGAGAGTTGTGAAGATATTGAAAAAGTAATACAGCACATAAAGGGAGATGAATATTTAATAGTCATATGGGACTGGAATGCTGTTGTAAGAGAAGATTGCAGGAGAATATGGGTTTGAGACATGGAGTGAGAGAATAATTGAATTCTTTAATAGATTTCAGTTAGTAATAGCGAATACCCTTTTCAAGAATCACAAGAGGAGGAGGTATACTTCGAAAAGAATACAGGTGGAGATCGTATAGTTGGAAAAGGCTGAGTGATACAGTGATACGCTGAGATTTCTGTTAGATCACACCATGGTCAAACAGAGATTGTAAGGTGTACCCAGGAGAGGATATAGACTTGGATCATAATATAGCAATGATGAAGAGGAGGCTGAAGTTTAAGAGCTTACGCACTAAGAAACAATACGCCAAGCAGTGGGATACAGAACTACTAAGGAATGATGAGATATGCTTGAAATTCGTTAAGGCCATAGACACAGCAATAAGGAATAGTTCAGTAGGCACTACACTAATGTAAGTCACTGAGGAACAAAGTAAAAACGAAGTGCAGGGAAGCTAAGACAACATGGCTGCAAGAAAATTATGAATAAACTGAAAAAGAAATTACTGTAGTGAGGACTGACTCAGCTTATAGGCAAATCAAAACTACCTTAAGTGAAATTAAATATAAGAGTGGTAAAATTTATACTGCAACGGGACTTCCACTGTTAAATGCAGAGGAGAGGGCGGACAGGCCCTAGGAGTACACTGAAAGCCTCTATGAGGGCGAAGATTTGTCTGATACGGTAGAAGAAGAAACAGGAATCGTTCCAGCAGGGATAGGGGATCCAGTACTAGAATCAGAATTCAAGAGCTTTGGAAGACTTAAGATCAAATAAGGCAGAAAGAATAGATAACATTATAAAATTCCATCAGAATTTCTATAACCATTAGGGGAAGTGGCAACAGAACGACTATTCGCGTTGGTGTGTAGAATGTTTGAGTGTGGTGACATACATTCTAACTTTCGGAAAAATGTCATCCACACAATCAGAAAATTGCAAGAGCTGAGAAGTGCGAGAATTATCACACAATCAGCTTAACAGCTCATGCTGACATGATTAATATACAGGATAATGGAAAAGAAAATTAAGGAGGTTTTAAAAGATGATCAGTTTGTCTTTCGGAAAGGTAAAGCTAACACAGAGGCAATTTTGACGTTGCGGCTAATAATGAAAGCAAGACTAAAGAAAAACCAAAACACGTCAGTGGATCTATCAACCTGGAAAAAGTGATTGACAATGTAAAATGGAGCAAGGTGTTCGAAATTTTGAGGCAAATAGGGGTAAGCTATAGGGAGAGACGAGTAATATACAATTTGTACAAGAGTCAAGAGGGAATAATAAGAGTGGACGACGAAGAACGAAGCGCTCGGATTAAAAAGGGTGAAAGACAGGGATGTAGTCATTCGCCACTAATGTGCAATACGCGAATCGAAGAAGCAATGACTGAAATAAAAGAAAGTTTCAAGAGTGGGATTAAAGTTCATGGTGAAAAGATATCAATGATACGATTTGATGATGACACTGCTATCCTGAGTGAAAGTGAAGAAGAATTACATGATCTGCTGAATGGAATGATCGGTCTAGTGGGTACAGAATGTGGACTGAGAATAGGTCGAAGAAAGTCGAAAGTAATGAGAAGTAGCAGAAATGATTACAGCTAGAAACTTGACAACAGGCTTCATGGTTACAAATCAGATGAAGTCCGCAGCTCGTGTTCTAGTGGCTAGCGTTGCTGCCTCTGGATCATGGGGTCTCCGGTTCGATTCCCGGCCGGGTTGGGGATTTTCTCAGCCCGCGACTGGGTTTTTGTGTAGTCTTCATCATCATAGTCATTCGTGTGAGTGGCTTGATTGGACTGTGTAAAAATTTGGACTTCGTAAGAGTGCTGATGGCTGCGCAGTTGAGCGCCCCAAAAACCAAACATCATCACAACACTACGAAGTACACGTCAAGCAATTCAGTTAAGTCTTTTTTTTCTTTTGAGTCATCAGTCTTTTGACTGGTTTAATGCGACCCACCACGAATTCCTGTCCTGCGCCACCCTCCTCATCTCAGGGTAGCACTTGCAATCCAGATCCTCAATTATGTGGTGGATGCATTTGAATCTCTGTCTTCCTCCATAGATTCTGTCCTCTACTGCTCCCTCAAATGCGATGGAAGTCATTCACTGATGTCTTAACAGATGTCCTATCATCGTGTCCCTTCTCTTTGTCAATGTTTTCAACGTATTCCATTGCTTTCTGGTTCTGTGCAGAACCTCCTCATTCCTTACATTATCAATCCACTTAATTTTTAACATTTGTCTGTAGCACCACTTCTCATGTGCTTCGCTTCTCTTCTGTTCTGGTTTTCCCAGAGCCCATGTTTCACTACCATGCAATGCTGTGCTCCAAACGTACGTTCTCAGAAATTTCTTCCTCAGACTACGGGCAATATTAGATATCAGTGGACTTCTATTGACGAAGAATGCCCTTTTCGTCAGTGCTAGTCTGCTTTTGATGTCTTCCTTATTGCATCTGTCTTCCTTACTTTTTTATATTGCTGCCTAGTCTGTATCCTTACCGGTTCCCGTCAGATCACCAAAGTTAAGCGCTGTCGGGCGTGGCCGGCATTTCGATGGGTGACCATCTGGACCGCCATGTGCTGTTGCCATTTTTCGGGGTGCAGCCAGCCTCATGATGCCAATTGAGGAGCTACTCGACTTAATAGTAGCGGTTATGGTCAAAGGAAAATGAGCGGGAGAGCCGTATGCTGACAACACACCTCTCCTATCTGCATCCTCAGCTGAGGATGACACGGCAGTCGGTTGGTCCCGGTGGGCCACTTGTGGCCCGAGGACGGAGTTCTTAGTGAGTGCAGGGGCTGTATCTTTAAGTCTAGGGGTATTTATTTATTTATTGCCAAATTACAGACCTGTTACCTGATGTTTTAAAACAGGTCGTAAATCTTACAATTTTCGTTTTCCATCTTTTTGCAGTTTTCTTTTCTTTTGTTTTATCTAAAACGTCTATAAAGAATAATACTTTTCAAAATAACAATAATTTAAGGTTGAAATATAAATAAAATTTTGTTGCTTTTAAAGAAGAATATAAATAATGATAGGATAGAGTAGAGCGGTGGCATTTTTGAATAATAATGTTAATGTCATTGCTCCCGTCTTCGAAACAATCCACCTCTTAAATTTTGATTAGTATACAGCATTGGCGGCTCCAGACTTCTGGCATAAGAAGCAACCCTCGTACTGCCAACTGCATTGTCAAAGATAGCGGAGGAACAGACAGAGGTCCAGAGTACTCTCTTGCCCTTGGGGTCGGAAACCGCCCCTACAAGGTGAAGAATCGGAAATGATCATCGGCATGAGGATTCAGAAGGCAATGGAAACCACTGTAGTAAAGACACATGAAGTGTGTCCATAGGACATGTGGAATGTAATTGAAAAAGTGTTAAGATGATCTCCCCATTGTCAAAGGATTCCGGAATAGTCCTCCACTTGGATCTCCAGTTGAGGACTGGTAAGGGTGAGGTTACCACGAGAAAAAAATTGAATAATCAATGAATGGATAATATTCTACGCGAGGGGGCTTGGAATGTCAGAGGCTTGAATGTGGTAGGCAAGCTAGGAAATCTGAAAATGGAAATTCAAAGGCTCAATCTAGATAAAGTAGAGGTCAGTGAAGTGAAATGTGAAGATAAGGATTTCTGGTCAGTTGGGTATAGGGTAATATCAACAAATGCGGAAAATGGTACACTGGGTGTAGGATTCGTTATGAACACGAGGGGAAGGTAGAGTGTAGGTTACTGTGAACAGTTCAGTGATAAGGTTGTTCTGATTAGGATTGATAGCAAACCAACAACGACAACGATAGTAGTCCGTGTAGCCCCAATTTTGACACATCCAATTACTCAACTTTTAACACATTGATTGCACGCTCCGTCAGATTTTCCGTTAGCTCTGTCTATCCTTTCCCCTTCTCAATGTCTATTAACTGAACGACGTTTATTGCAAGCTATCAAAGCATTCTCCGCTATTGATTTCCATGCAATTACTGCGCAGTAGCAACGGGCGCTACTTACAAGGCGACCACCGATTCCCTTATGCTTTATGCAGGATTTGGCCAGAAATGAAAGTGCCACAAGTGGGAGCTGCCGAAAGACAAGCGTTCAGAAAAAATAGCATATATGAGCCATTTATGTTAGTATAGTTCCAAGGCAGCGATTGGTGCAGCGGCGCGAATACACAATCGTAATTAGAGGTTTGAGGGGCCAAGGCCCAGTACAGAAACTTTTTTCCATCTTTTGTTTCATGCGATCCAAAAATACTATTTTTTCTGCACGCTTGGCCATCTGGAACTCTCATTTCTGTGAAGTTCATTTTTTTCCGGCCATGCTCTAAATATGACACAATTTTGGACGAAACCGTGACGACGTACAGACTGGGTTCATTTGCTGGAACTTGTGCGTGGCTATAGCTAGATGATGAAGTTACTTGTCGCTGCGGCCGCCTCTACGGTTGGTAGTTGTGATGTGTTCCTAAGTACTCCAAAATTATCTAGGCATTTGTCGCCTGATACTGTTCAACGAATGTAACTTGTGCTGTACGTATAAGCCAATCTTAATATGAGTTGAAGTGATGCCTTGCAACCAGGCTGCATACAAACATATGTCAGGAACGTTAGGTATTTATTTTTGAAAAAATGGTTCAAATGGCTCTGAGTGTTATGAGACTTAACGTCTGAGGTCATCAGGCCCCTAGAACTTAGAACTACTTAAACTTAACTAACCTAAGGACATCACACACATCCATGCCCGAGGCAAGATTCGACCCTCCCACAGTAGCTGTCGCGCGGTTGCAGACTGAAGGGCCTAGAATCGCTCTGCCGTAGCGGCCGGATATTTATTCTTGAAATAAAAATGTTATCAAAAGCTCATGTGAACATATGTTAGAAAACTCTTCCTTACGTACGTACTAAAATATTTATTATTCATGACCCAAAAATATTACATTTACCAGGTATATTTATATGTGTAAACATTTATTATTTGTGGCACAAAAATGGCACATTTACCACACACATTTACACTTACAGAAATTGCTCGAAGCGACCACTTCGTGCTCCCATGTAACCCCTGATCCTATTCAATAATTTTCCGTTCATTGTGGGAAACTTCTTGTATGTTCCATATTTGGTCAAATACTTTTCGATATGCTCCCTCATAAAATCAACATTACGTACGGGAGTTGGATACACCAAGAAATTTAAATGTTCCCTAGCGTTCAAATCTGGCGATCGGGCAAGCCACACAATGGAGCCTCCTCGAGCTAGCCAACTATTCGGAAACTGGTTATCAAGATACCATTGTGCATACTCTGCATTCCTTGGATGACGTGGAGAGGTACATAAATCATGTATGAAAAACTGTAGATACGTTTGACCAGTAAGGGGTTGCGGAAAGGGGCCAGTTAGATAATCACAAGCGATTCCCTGTCACACGTTGAGGGTGAAACGCTGTTGAAAGCCCTCTTCCTGCATTTAATAACGATTTTCATGATCCCAGGTATGATTGTTATGAAAATCGATGTGGTAGGCAAGACTGGCCTAAGGTTGCCTGAGAATGGAAGGACCAGGCAAAATAACGATTGAACATTATTATCATCAAGTTTTTTATTAACACTTCTCAGGAAAAGTAACTTTACCAGTTAGGTCCACAGTACTTTGATGCATTAAGACAAAAGCATACAGTCAAATACCGAGCGAGGTGGCGCAATGGTTAGCACACTGGACTCGCATTCGGGAGGACGACGGTTCAATCCCGCCTCCGGCCATCCTGATTTAGGTTTTCCGTGATTTCCCTAAATCGCTTCGGGCAAATGCCGGGATGGTTCCTTTGAAAGGGCACGGCCGATTTCCTTCCCCATCCTTCCCTCACCCGAGCTTGCGCTCCGTCTGTAATGACCTCGTTGTCGACGGGACGTAAAACACTAATCTCCTCCTCCTCCTCCTCCTCCTTTCATACCCCTCTACTCCTACAACTGCCATACAGTCAAATGAAACAATTTCTGCACTGTTACTGATAATCGAAAAAACGAATTTCTTTATTTACGAAACTAAAGTATAACAAGATGGGAAAACAGTCTTCAGACAAGGAATGAAAAACAATTAAAGCTGCGTGATATGAAACCACCGGGCATCAGGCAATGTGATCCGGACGAACGGCTCCGAAATTACTTACAGCAGGCCCAATACGCTACCCAACACGCTCCTGCTTTTCTAAGCAACCAATTGGTACACGTCCCAAGGCACAAACACAAAATGATAGCCTTATGAAGAGAGAAATAACTTTTAAGTTAAACGAACAAAAACTTAAGCTCATCCGATTACACGCTGGCAGTGTAGACAAAACAGTTGCAATAAGTCACTGAAAGATAATAAGGTAACTGGCCACGGTAACCAGCCCCACTTACATATGATTTTGAAGAATCTCAGCGGCCAACCGAGATTCAGCTTCAGATCACGCCACGAGGCGGAGAAGCTAAGTACTGTTTCGTAGCGCGGGACCGAAAACATGGATTGAAGAAAGATTCGAACGGCTTGCTGATGAACCTCACCTGCGTTAAACACGAGATTGGCTTGGAAGTATAACCACCAAAACACATGCAACAAAATTTGCCCGCTTTAGATGTACAGGCTTCTGGGCTCCAAATAACTAAAGGAAGCAATTTGGCGATTTAATGCACAACGTTCCAGGAAAGAAAAAATATTTTTTTAACATCACAATTAATGACGCATTAAACATAAGAGAAAGTTACAAAACCACGATAATTTAAAATACACCGACAGGCTACAAGACGAAAGTATCAGAACACGCTTTGCGGCTAGGATGAAAAGGGAACTGATTGAATCATTTGAAGGAAGTACAGAGGAAATATATGACTATATGAAATATAATGTGGGAATCATAGAAACAGAGGTGTTGGGTAGAAAAGATGGCAACCAAAACCGTGCAGCAGAATGGCAGTCCGAGGAAGTAGAGGTCCTCGTTAGAGAAAAACATAACGATAAATCAAAAGAAACAAGATCAATATACAAGGAAAAGAAGAATGAGGTGACTAAAAAAATTAGGAGGGCAAAAAATGAAGCACGGGAAAGAATATGTGTCGAGGTTAATAGCAAATTAGGATTTGGGAGAGCAAAAGAACGATGGTCAGTGTTAAAAGGGCCTGTACAGCATACAAAAAGCAAAACCAATCTCCAACTGATAACACGAAAGGAATGGGAAGAGTGTTTCCAAAAATTATTAAATGAGGACAGAGATGAATATCTAGAACAAGTAACAGTGGAAGAAAGTGGACAGAGGATGATGAGATCCTGATTTTAGAAAGTGAAGTACTTCAGGCGTTGAGAACTGGAAAGAATGGTAAATCATCTGAAATATGGTAGTGACAAAATTGTGAAACTGATAACACAGCTCTTAAACAAAATGATACAGGGAGATCCAATACCCAACGAGATAGGTTACATTAACACCATATTTAAGAAAGGGGATCCCAAAATTTGTTCAAACTATCGAAGAGTTAGTGTTACAAACACATTAATGAGAATTTTTGCGAAAGTAATTAAAAACAAACCAGAAAAAATTTTAAAACCCAAGAAGAACAATGTGGTTTCACGACTGGAAGACCATAGGTAGACCATATTTTCACATTACGACAGATTTTGGAGAAACATAGGGAAAAATTATAAAATATTGGATTAATTTTCATAGATCTAGAAAAAGCGTATGACACTGTTCCAAGAAAATTACTTTTTAGAGCACTACATATGGAAAACATAAATCCTTCCTTGATTAAAATAATACAACAGATGTATAAAGATAACATGTGCCAATTGAAAGTGGGTAATAAACTTTCACAGAAATTTAGAACAAGCAAAGTCCTTTTACAGAGCTGTCCCATGTCACCATCATTATTTAAAACCTATATAGCTATTAGTCTTAGAACATGGTCTCGTAAATGTAATAATGTGGGATTAAGATATGGAGTTTACCTACATCATTTATTCTTTTCTGATGATCAAGTAGTCGTAGCACAAGATGGGGAGGATGCTAACTATATGTGCAAACAAATAGCAGTGGCATACAAACTTGGGGTTTGAAGATTAATTACTAAAAAACAGAATACTTGACTAACGATTCAGATGAGCTATACATTGAAGGAAAGAAAATTAAAAAGATAAACACTTTCTGTTGTTTGGTAATCCATTTTAGAAATCGAGGGAAAATCAGAGGCTGAAATCAATAAAAGAATTTGTAGCGGACGGAAGGTCATTGGGATGCTTAACTCAGTTTAATGGAGCAGGAATGTAATGAGCAGAACTAAAAAATTCATACACAAATCTATATTAAAAAGTGTAGTTCTGTATCGAACGGAGACCTGGACAACTAACCAGAAGCACATTAAAAAATTACAAACACTAGAGATGGACTTCTTGAGAAGATCGGCATGACTCTCCAGAAAGAGAAGATAAGGAACACCGAAATAATACGGAAAATGGAAATAAAAGAAAGAATATATGACGTAATGGATAGGAAGAAATAACAGTGGTACGGGCATGTACGACGAATGGAGGAAGCCAGAATACCAAAGTTGATACTGGAGTGTGAACCGGAGGGGATAAGAAGAAAAGGACGACCTATGTCCACCTGGCTCCAAAATGTACAGCACACAATGAGGAGAATGGGCGCAGAGGAAAAGGACACACAAGATCGAAACATCTGGAGAAACATTTTGAAAATATAGTTTAAGAACGTTTATTCATTGTATAATAATATCAGACTAAATTATAATGTTGGAGATAAGCTTTTCCTCACGGAAAAGCTCAAAATAAAATAAAATAAAAACAACTCTATGACAATCACCAGATGGGAGCTATTATGTTTTGATACTAGCGACACACTCCTCAAATTGCCAGGCCAGAGAACAAAAACAGCAGGGGCTGAACCGAGTCCGATATAGAAGCAGCAAGACACAAAAATGCGCAGAAACGGAACCAGTCACAATTATCACGCTCACAGCGGAAAGCAACCTCTGTCTCTACGAACGACGCGCGGTCTCGGCACGGAAGCAACTAAGTAAAAGTAGCTCACCGTGCATACAAAGCCGTTGTGCGATGACAAGCAGGGGAAAAACTTGGAGTCGCTAGGAGATGTGTGGATGACGATTACCCACCGCGTGCCTCCAGTTGTGGTCGCCCGAAGAAATAATGCGTCCACTGCCGTTTCCGGTGCATGTCCCTCGTGTCTGGAAGAGGCTCAGCCACGCCGACTCGGAGATCACAAGGGTGGCAAAACAAATAGCTTACCCGTTGCCCAGCACATCCGCGTTTTACGTGCTGCTTCACTCACAGCCGCTCCCGGGAAACGGTCTCAGCGCCACTTGCGGCAAACGTGCCACGCCCCTTTCACGCCAAAGATCGTGTTCAAGGGGATGTGCCGCGAGTTATCGATATCGCAGTGGTTCATGAAGGTCCTGTCACATGAAAAGCGAGTGAATATTATATGCAAGAAGTCAGCACACTGTCCTAACGTGTGTTGACGGTAAGCGGTTGAGAGTCTGCATTTTTATTCCTTGCACCAGTTGGAGACGATATGGGCACATATTTCCTATCTGAAAGTTCCAGATCGTCAGGGGATTAACGCCTTCCCTTCTGACAATTCTACTTGTACTAGTCGATGAAGTTTCGTCCTTCGTACAAATCGTGGTCTCCGACCATCTGCAATTCTTTTCTCGAATGATCTATGTGGCAAGCATTAGTCAGTCGTAAAAACGTTCTTGCACAAATAATACCTTCCCAACATACTGCTTAAAATAACGCTGATGTGCTACGTCGATAGTTTCATTTGCTAGACCATAGGGGTAGTGCTCATCTGTCTTTTCAGACACTGAATATATCATTGTGACGGAATTTACTATAAAACAGAGAGCGAAGCAAATTCCATGATCAACTGTAAGCAAGAAAGAGAGGAAAAAGGAGAATTTGCGGTAAATCACACATTTCTCTTATATCTCCTTAAAGGAGAATTTTCGGACCCATGATCGTATGACTTTTTGTAATGTTTTGATAACAAGAGTAAGACCCTAAAATGCCAGTTGATGGTTGGGGTCCTGACATCACAGTTACAGATAGTCTGCGTAAACCAGTCACATGGCCACTGGTTCAGTGTAGATATGGATCGTGATAACCCCTTCAGCATCAACTAAGGCCTGAAGATGGAGCACTGAAACGTCGAAACTGGTAGCTACACAATACGTAAGATCATAAGGACGCTGTAGGCGTATCATTTTCTTGCAGTAGTGAACGCCATGTTTCCCAAGACCTCAAGTCAAAAGTATAGACATACAAACCCTAGGTGACTGCACCACTAATTACCACTGGGCGGTTTTCAATAAGCCGTTCTCACACGGCTCTATTGCCTTATGCTTGATGACTCTTGAGCCGTTGCGGCAGCGTGTTTGTGGCGAAGCGGAGCACACCGGGACACGCACGGCTCGCTTGTGCGATTGCAACAGCGCCCCTTTGTGCGAGACGCCATCGGCCCTTCCCCGGTGTAGCGAGGGGACGCCAAGTGCAGGATCCCTAATGAAGCTACATGTCCCAGATCGTATCGCAGACAATGCCTTTCGCTTGGTTAAATATTTGTCCTCAACTCACGTCGTTATTACCCCAGGCACGGCGCGTTTCGCAAGACTGCCACCCCAGCCGGTAGGGGCCTCCGTACTGCCTCAGTTAGGTTACGCCGGCGAATGTTTGCTCAATTTACAATTTTAACGAAAGATAAATTTGCATAGTCTCGTTCGAAATTAAGTGAAGTAATGTTTTGTGTATAACACGGCGCGGCGATCCATAGATATGTGCATTATTGATCCTGTGTTGAAGTCAGAGGCCGTGCACTTTATATGCAAATGAGTAGTGAGATGAATTATTAAGTAGGCGGGGCCCAGGCGTCGCAGGCACGAAGTGGCGATCACAAGCGTTCCCTGCACGCGGGAGCGTCGTTACCTACTGTGGACTTAGTAGCTGGTGCGAAATACCGTTATTTGGTTCTCGGACGAAGAAACGGCCTGTTAAAATCAGACGTATAAGTCACATACAACGGTATGTACGACTTTGTCTTTAAATACGTTGGAAGAGGTAGGTTACTTTCTCTGTTATAATCATCGATTATACGAGGTGTTCGGAAATTACCGTCACAGACGTGTCGGACTTGTAGACGGGAACGAGTACATAACATTTTGAATAGGAACTCAGGTTCAGAAACGTACCATTTCCGTGATCTAGCAGTTTGAAAACACGTTTTGCTAGGCAGGTACGAAACAGGGTAGGTATAGTAAGGGGAGTTACACTGGATCGGCTGATGTCATTTGTCGTCTGTCCTACCTCTCTGACCTGGTTCGAGATTTATTCACGTATGTCAGTTTTAGAGCAACATGGTTGAAGCTCACGGGAATGGAAGAGCTGGTCATCGACTTTATCAAGATCGTTCTCCACAACGTCCGGCTCTATCGCATACCCTAGTCGCCACAAGCACGCAGTGGCTTCGATAAATGGTACCTTCACCGTCATCAGGCTTGACTGTGGTGCTCCAAGGAGACGCCGCTCATCCAGACTGGAAGAGGCTGTACTGCGTCACGTTTAAGACAGCCCGTCAATAAGTACGCGGGCAGTTTCTTTGTCTATTAACGAGTGGAATTGTAAAACACATGATGTACTGGACCACTCCCAATCGTTTACTTGTTAAAGTGATCGCGTTATCAACATGTTTTCAAATGGTTGTACCACGATAACCCTACGTTCTCCAACATGGGTTCAAGTTCGGAATATTATCTATTCACGCACTTCTTCAACGGGAATTTTCGAACAACCTGCATATTCCTGCATTGCGACGTAAGTCTATTTGATGCAGAAGTAGAGTTTTTATAATATTAAGAATCTGCACCTGTACCTATCCTCGGTAAACCACTGGGAAGTACGTGGCAGAGGGTATTTACAAGAGTAAACGGTAGCGTGCGCAGTAACAAGTTGCGTCGATGACGTCGCAGCAGACACAACGACCGCTCAGTAGCCCGCTACTGACAAAACCAGTTGGTTTGTCATTGCGTTTTAAAGTGAATGGAAGATTGTTTAACGCATGTGACAGCTTTCAAAGATTGTTCTGCAATCGTTTAATCGTACGATAGTACGTTTCTTTGCCTGTTTATGCGCAACACAGTACATTTGTCTCTGCAGGTCATTATCCCATATTGTGCTGATTTATCTGGCGTTGTCAGTCCTCTTCACATACAAGCATTATTCGTGATTCACGATTAAATGCAGAATCACACTCGAGTTATTGAGGGGTTCTGAAAGTATGTTTTTTTATATTTCCACTAAAAATAATTAACACCAAACGATAATTTAACATCGTTATATTTGTGCTAAAAAAGCTGTTTCTAATCTCAAAGAACAAGAGAAAAACATGTCAAAATGTAACATAGTGACATACTTTAAAGTACAGCATTATACATTTATTATATCCATAAAACCAAATGTTTATTACAGGTCACGTAATGTGTACGGCCAAAGCAAACTGTCTTTCGTTTAGTTGCATAGACAGAACACACCTTCATGAATTTTGAAGCAACCAAGGAATGATGGAAAAGAAAAAAATGAAGAGGTAATGGTTTTCTGTACTATGGCGAGTTGCACTAATCCCCTACATGATACATTTATTGTATATGTAAAAAGAAACATATGTTACAGGCCACTGAAGATGCTTCACAAATAGAAGAAAGGAAACGCGTATGGCAAACACAAACTACCTTTTGTTTAGTTGCACAGACGGAGCACACTCCATGAATTTTCAGGCAGCTAAGGAATGATGGAAAACGAAATGAATGACGAAAACATAATGGTTTTCTGTCTATAGCGAGTTTGCCTTAACCCCTACAGAAAACTAAAGAATTTAGGAATTCAGTTTCATGTAATTCCTGTCAACAATGAGACAAAAGAAAAAATTGCAAATTCTTGTAAACATGCCTCTTCGTTTTCAGCTGCAAATGCATGTGTGCAACCAACATATTTTGCTGATTCAGATTTCCGAAGGTATGTAAGAAGTGAATCCTCCTCCAAAATACAAGATGAAGCCTTATGACGCTCCATCACTGTATCTATTATCATTCAAACTTGATTTAGAGCGTAGTTATGAACCTAATAATGAAATATGCGTTCGTGTCAACAATCTGAAATTATAGACAAAAGAAATTAAATGACACAGGCAGCAGAACACAGTTTTGGATGATCGTTCCTGTTGGTGTAGTGCTGTAAAGCTCAGTTACTTAAAATGAAACAATTTTTCAAAGCTTTGTTTTCCCTCAATAACAAGTTCTTATGACAAGACAGTGTGTTAATTGCTCATCTCAAGATTATCCGAGGATAGCATTTTTACGCGATCGTATAACGCCTTGTGTCTTTAAACAAAGACAAATTTCAAAAATTTGTATGGTTAATTTTTCAGGTACTGTTGCACAATTTTTACAGTATGACTTTTTTCGATCTCCCTGTATCATCTTCTGATCCCTGTAGCAGCGACGATCAAGTGAAATCTAGTCATACTCACCAGGAATATTTCGCTTATAGTGCAAATTTATTTATTTATTTAACCAATAAATAAGTTGTTACAATACTTTACAACATGGAAAATCCCAGTTCTGTTCATAAATGTTCATGAGTTAAACATTTGTGCGCCGTGTGCCTGCAGCCTTCTATGAAATGCGTTGAGGGGTGAAGATCAGCGTCCACATTACCCGTCCCAGAGCGCGAGCTACACTACTTGGTCAAAAGTATCCGGTCGTCTGGCCGAAAATGACTTACAAGTTCGTGGCGCGCTGCGTCGGTAATGCTAGGATTTAGAATAATGTTGACCCAGCCTTAGCCTTGATGACAGCTTCCACTCTCGCAGGCATACGTTCAATCAGTTGCTGGAAGGTTTCTCTGTGAATGGTACCCATTCTTCACGGAGTGCTGCACTGAGGAGATGTATCGATGTCGGTCGGTAAGGCCTGGCACAAAGTCGGCGTTACAAAACATTTCAAAGGTGTTCTGTACGATTCAAATCAGAACCCTCTGCAGGCCAGTCCATTACAGGAATGTAATTGTCGTGTAACCACTCCGTCATAGGCCGTGCATTAAGAACACGTGTTCGATCGTATTGAAAGATGCAGTCGCCATCCCCGAATTATTCTTCAACAGTGGAAACCAAGAAGGTGCTTAAAACATCAGTGTAGGTCTGTGCTGTGATAGTACCATGCAAAATATCCAGCAGTGCAAGGCCCCCTCCATGAAAAACACGACCGCACCATAACACCACCGCCTCCGAATCTTACTGTTGGCACTACACACGCTGGCAAATGACGTTCACCGGGCATTCGCTATACCCACACCCTGCCATCGGATGGCCAAATTGTGTACCGAGATTCGTCACTCCACAAAAAGTTTTCCCACTCTTCAACTGTCCAGTGTTTACGCTCCTTCCATCAAGCGAGGCGTCGTTTGGCATTTACCGGTGTGATGTGTGGCTTATGAGCAGACGCTCTACTATGAATTCCAAGTTATCTTACTACCCGCCTATCCGGCATAGTACTTGCAATGGATGATGATGATGCAGTATGGAATTCCTGTGTGATTGTCTGCATAGTTGTCTGTCTATTACACATTACTCCTCAACAGTCGACGGTCTCTGTCAGTCAACAGACGAGGTCGGCATGTACGCTTTTGCGCTGTACGTGTCCCTTCGCGTCTCCACTTCACTATCGCATCGGAAACAGAGGACCTAGAGATGTTTAGGACTGTGGAAATCTCGCGTACTGATGTATGACATAAGTGACACCCAATCACCCGACCACGTTCGAAGTCCGTGAATTCCGCTGAGCGTCCAAATCTGCACTCTCACGATGTGTAATGCATAGTGAGGTCACTAATATGGTGTATCTATCAGTAGGCGAGAGCACAATGCACCTAATATGAAAAACGTATGTTTTTGGGGGTGTTCGGATAGTTTTGATCACATAGTGTAGCATATATTACAGTACCCTCATATTTTCCATAGTACCACTTATGAGACCAACTTCTCATTGTACTTGAGTATCTTGGTCCCTTTGTGCGCTGTAATATGTCTAATTTTATGATTCTTAGATGTTTGCAGCAGATTCCTCGATAGATTCTTGCTAGGCCTCCACGGGATATTTCTTCAGTCTTCAAGCACCTGCCAGTACAGATTTCCCAATATTTCTGTGTCTCAAGCAAGCCTACGAGCATTCCTTCTGCCCTCCTTTTGTATACGCGTACCACACTCTTCCCCATATTTTAAGATGGATCGCAGAAGTGTTTTTCAGGCGATATTTAAGTGGTCTCATTGAATTTTTTCCAGTCTCCTGCTGAGAACTGAAGATTGCCATCTGCTTTGCTTATGATAGAGTGTGATTGTTTCATTTCATGTTTTTGTGGTAGTTTTCCCGCCGAAGACTGATTAGATGCAGGCCAGAGTGGCCGAGCGGTTCTAGGCGCTACAGTCTGGAACCGCGCGACCGCTACGGTCGCAGGTTCGAATCCTGCCTCTGACATGGATGTGTGTGGTGTCTTTAGGTTAGTTACGTTTAAGTAGTTCTAGGGGACTGATGACCTGAGAAGTTGAGTCCCATAGTGCTCAGAGCCATTTTTGAACTGATTAGATGCGATCATCTACGATTTCTGTCCTCTGCAAGCCGCGTCTCTCGGAATAACTTCTGAACCGTAATGCTTTCATACTCATACACACACAGTGACGATCCCATCATGCTTCAGGATACGTCCCATCTGTTAATTTCATGAGGGCAAGTTGTGTCATTTCATATTACAACGAGTTTTTACACTTAGGAACTTGTACGAGTTGACTAATCCTAGTTCGTGATTCACTGATATTCTTGTCATAGGATACATGTTTTCGTTTTGTGAAATGCACAATTTTATGTATATGACTACTAACGTTCCACATCGTTGCATCATTTTAATATCTTGATCAGCGGGTTCGATTCCCGGCTGGGTCGGGGATTTTCTCCGCTCAGGGACTGGGTGTTGTGTTGTCTTCATCATCATTTCATCCCCATCCGGCGCGAAGGTCACCCAGTGTGGCGTCGAGTGTAATAAGACCTGCACCAAGGCGGCCGGACCTGCCCCGTAAGGGTCCTCCCGGCCAATGACGTCAAACGCTCATTTCCATTTTACCGCAGAGAAGTAAAATGTTGAGAATATTGACCAACTCTTGTGCAAAGTCTATGGAGCAACTGCTGTCGACCGAGGTACAATTGGTCGTCGCTGGGCACGGAGAGTGAGGTCATCAGAAGGCGGTTCGGCACAGGTCCACGATTTGCAGTGGTTGGGGAGACCGTCCACTGCTGTTACACCTTACATGTTGCAGCGATCTTCCACTAGTTTGGACTATTAAAGAGTGTCATTCGTGGAGGACATTTTGAGGACGACGAGGAGGTGATTCACAAAGCGAAGCACTGGCTCTGCCACCAAGACAAGGACTGATACCGAGAGGATACACACACCCTTGTTTCGCGCTGGAGGAAGGCCATAGAATGGGACGCAGATGATGTGGAAAAACAGGGTGCGTAGATAAAACACCGTTCTTTCGTGTGTGTAATTCTCATTATGTTCAATTAAGAATTGTTGAAGAAAAAATCGATGCATTACTTTCTGGGCAACACTCGTACATCTCAGAGATATTGAACGGTCTTTTAGGTATCATTTCTGATACTTTCCTTGCAGAAGTTGCTGCGCCATAGCAGATAATAAATGTTTCGTTTCAGCTTCATGGCTACTAGTAGCATGTGTGGCCGCTAAATTTTTTGCCTCGTGGTTGTCTTCGGGAGCCACCATACACGGCTGCAGTCTGTTCCAGTCAACTTGATAGCCTGTGCCTCTGACATATGGAATTATTAAACTGTAGGAAATAAGTAATTCATAACTGTGGGTGACAAACAAAAATTCATATTGTGTTTAATAAAATAAGCCGTCTATGGCAAAGAATCCGCGCTTGAGTGTCTGGTTGGGCACATGATTACGTGAGAGTGAGGTTGTCTTCCAGGTCTAACTGACGGTCTTCCGCCAAACAGTTCCGCAGATTTCAGCACAACAAACTAACCTGAAGACTATCGCCAAATAATGCGTAAAATTGAGAGCTTAGACTATCCACCATAAATCGCCAAAATTCGGAGCATTGCGCGAAAATTTTACTAAGTTCGCCGTGCTGTGTAGAAACCCGGTCTCAGGCTTCTTGCCATGGTTCCCGCGGCTACCCCGTCGGAGGTTCGAGTCCTCCCTCGGGCATGGGTGTGAGTGTTGACCATAGCGTAAGTTAGTTGAAGTTAGATTAAGTAGTATGTAAGCTTAGGGACCGATGACCTAAGCTATTTGATCGCATAAGATCTTACCACAAATTTACAAATTTTTAAATTCAGAGTTCCGTGCCACTGCACACTTGTTTTTGTTAGATACGAAGACTTCCGATTACGCACCTAACTCCAGAAAGTTGAACCTTGCTGCATCACAGCCCACTTGTCTGGGTAACTTCCATTGAACTTTCTGACTTAGACTATGCGATCAAAAGTATCCGGAAACCCCCAGAAACACACGTTTTTCATATTAGGTGCGTTGTGCTCCCACCCACTGACAGGTACTCCATATCAGCTACCTAACTAGTCATTAGACATGCTGAGAGAACAGAATGGGGCGCTCCGCGGAATTCACGGACTTTGAACTTGCTCAGGTGATTGGGTGTCACATGTGTCATTCCACACTCCTAAAAACATCCATAGATACTCTGTTTCCGATGTGATAGTGAAGTGGAAATGTGAAGGGACACGTACAGTACAAAGGCGTACAGAGACCACCGACAGTTGAAGAGGGTCATAATGTGTAATAGGCAGACATCTATGCAGACCATCACACAGGAGTTACAAACTGCGTCAGGATGCACTGCAAGTACTGTGACAGTTATGCAGGAGGTGAGAAAACTTAGATTTCATGGTCGAGCGGCTCCTCATGAGCCACACATCAAGCCGGCCAGTGGCAAGCGGTGCTTGTTGTAAGGAGCGTAAACATTGGATGATTGAACAGTCGGAAAACGTTGTGTGGAGTGATGAATCACGGTACACAATGTGGCGATCCGATGACGGTGTGGGAGGGTGAATGCCCGGTTAACGTCATCTGACAGCGTGTGTAGTGCCAACATTAAAATTCGGAGGCGTTGGTGTAACGTTGTTGTCGTGTTTTTCATGGTCGTGCTTGCATCCATAGTTGATTTGCGTGGCACTGTGACAGCACAGACCTACATTGATGTTTTAAGCACCTTCTTGTTTCCCACTGTGAAGAGCAATTCGGGGACGGAGATTGCATTTTTCAACACGATCGAGCACCTTTTCATATTGCGCGGCCTGTGGCGGACTGGTCACACTACAATAAAATCCATGTAATGGACTGGCCTGCTCAGAGTCCTGTTCTGAAACCTATAGAACACCTTGGGGATATTTTGGAACGCCGACTTCGTGCCAGGTCTCACCGACCGATATCGATACATCTCCTCAGTGCAGCACTCCTTGAAGAACGTGCTGCCATTCCCCAAGAAACCTTCCAGCAACTGACTGAACTATTTCGTCCCAAATCCCTAAATTTCACAGTCCAAATATAGAAAAAACGAAGATAGAAACTACGGCTTGTGACCTACACTGAAACAATTGGCAGCTTAATGTGCCGCTTCGAAGCCGCATCCCCCGACTCAAATCATTCATTTAGCTTTTCTAAACAAAAATTACTAAACAGTCACTAATTTAGAAGATATGATTGTAATGAAGCATGATCTCTTTCTTTTCCAAAGGATTTTACCTGCTCCTTCCACAAGCGATGACCTTTATCCATAACGTCTCAAGTTGTTACTAATATTCAGAATAATTTTAAGCAAGACCAGTTAGCATCTAGAACGTATGAGTCTGGCGATATACCATCTGACTCTCGGGAAAATATCATCCACACAATCCCGAAGGTTGAATGAATCGATAAGTGTGAAAATTATCGCACAATCGCCCTAACAGCCAATACATCCAAGTAGCTGACAAGAATAATGATACAGAATAAAATGGAGAATGCCTTAGGTGAAGATCAGTTTGGTTTCAGGAAAGGTAAAAGCACCAATGAGGCAACTTTGACGCTGGGCTTGATAATGGAAGAAAAAAAAAAAAGCCATGTTTATAGGAACTGTAGGCCTGAAAAAAAGGGCGATGTCTTACTCTGCATATCTCCTGCCAACCCTGGATGATTATAACGGCTTTAAGTTGCTGTATAATAATAATAGTGTAGAATTTGCACCAATCGATGAAATCGTCATCTAAGTGATTAGTCTGTGTCATTTTCCTGTTCTTCTCCAGAACCATGTTTCAGACCCTTGTGTGTGAACTCTCTCAGCAGTCTTCGGCTGTCGCCGCTTAGCTAATTGAGGAAGACAATTTTAGTTAGAATATGACGCGGCCTAGCCACGAAATCCTGCAGAGATGGCGATCGAACTTGCGTGGGCAAGATGAGTAGTAGTAAAACCAAACTCTGCACTTGTAACTATAACGACGTATTAGTAATTTTATCCCTTTTCTTCTTGATTTAATAAAATTATTTGATTTTAGAGGAAATATCATTTGCTAGATCGAACAATATTGGTCTGCTTGAGCTATTCAAGGCTGACACGGTCATATTTCGTGAAAATTATCATTTCTACGCACCGTAAATTTAACTCTCCAATTATAGTGATATAGTTGCTCCGTAAATGGACAAGTGAAATAGATCAGTAATGTGCTGTACATGTAACTTTTTTATGATCTTACATACAGTTTCTCATAGGAGTATGAGATACCTAAAATCCTAGTAACTACAACAGTGTCAATACGCTTTTAAGGTCACAATTAACGTTAATGACAACTAAAGCCAGTAAGACGGTTAAGAA
This sequence comes from Schistocerca americana, assembly GCF_021461395.2. Lineage (NCBI taxonomy): Eukaryota > Metazoa > Arthropoda > Insecta > Orthoptera > Acrididae > Schistocerca > Schistocerca americana. The sequence goes on along the minus strand of NC_060119.1, from coordinate 602,760,408 downwards.
AATTAAGTTCAGGTACAACAGAATGAGAATGAAGTAAGACAACGACCTGCTAATTGCTAGAACGCAATCACCCAAAATTTTAACCGCTATTTACAATTTTTCATTTGCAACCAAATTTCCATATCCAAACCGCGCGTACCACGCTCCATGTACAGGCCCACTACGATCAGCACAGAAGGCCACAATACACCTTCAACGGGCCCAAGATTTGACAGTAACTACACTCCTGGAAATGGAAAAAAGAACACATTGACACCGGTGTGTCAGACCCACCATACTTGCTCCGGACACTGCGAGAGGGCTGTACAAGCAATGATCACACGCACGGCACAGCGGACACACCAGGAACCGCGGTGTTGGCCGTCGAATGGCGCTAGCTGCGCAGCATTTGTGCACCGCCGTCAGTGTCAGCCAGTTTGCCGTGGCATACGGAGCTCCATCGCAGTCTTTAACACTGGTAGCATGCCGCGACAGCGTGGACGTGAACCGTATGTGCAGTTGACGGACTTTGAGCGAGGGCGTATAGTGGGCATGCGGGAGGCCGGGTGGACGTACCGCCGAATTGCTCAACACGTGGGGCGTGAGGTCTCCACAGTACATCGATATTGTCGCCAGTGGTCGGCGGAAGGTGCACGTGCCCGTCGACCTGGGACCGCACCGCAGCGACGCACGGATGCACGCCAAGACCGTAGGATCCTACGCAGTGCCGTAGGGGACCGCACCGCCAATTCCCAGCAAATTAGGGACACTGTTGCTCCTGGGGTATCGGCGAGGACCATTCGCAACCGTCTCCATGAAGCTGGGCTACGGTCCCGCACACCGTTAGGCCGTCTTCCGCTCACGCCCCAACGTCGTGCAGCCCGCCTCCAGTGGTGTCGCGACAGGCGTGAATGGAGGGACGAATGGAGACGTGACGTCTTCAGCGATGAGAGTCTCTTCTGCCTTGGTGCCAAGGATGGTCGTATGCGTGTTTGGCGCCGTGCAGGTGAGCGCCACAATCAGGACTGCATACGACCGAGGCACACAGGGCCAACACCCGGCATCATGGTGTGGGGAGCGATCTCCTACACTGGCCGTACACCACTGGTGATCGTCGAGGGGACACTGAATAGTGCACGGTACATCCAAACCGTCATCGAACCCATCGTTCTACAATTCCTAGACCGGCAAGGGAACTTGCTGTTCCAACAGGACAATGCACGTCCGCATGTATCCCGTGCCACCCAACGTGCTCTAGAAGGTGTAAGTCAACTACCCTGGCCAGCAAGATCTCCGGATCTGTCACCCATTGAGCATGTTTGGGACTGGATGAAGCGTCGTCTCACGCGGTCTGCACGTCCAGCACGAATGCTGGTCCAACTGAGGCGCCAGGTGGAAATGGCATGGCAAGCCGTTCCACAGGACTACATCCAGCATGTCTACGATCGTCTCCATGGGAGAATAGCAGCCTGCATTGCTGCGAAAGGTGGATATACACTGTACTAGTGCCGACATTGTGCATGCTCTGTTGCCTGTGTCTATGTGCCTGTGGTTCTGTCAGTGTGATCATGTGATGTATCTGACCCCAGGAATGTGTCAATAAAGTTTGCCCTTCCTGGGACAATGAATTCACGGTGTTCTTATTTCAATTTCCAGGAGTGTAAATTAGTGTCAAGCAACATACAACATGAGGTACAATATCACGCTTGCAAAATTTTTCTTAACAAAATTCAGGGCTACTTGCATTAAATGCAATGTTTAAAATCTCATTTGCCAAACCAAATTTTTAAATGTCTTGCATAGATTTGCGTGAAAAGACCACAACGTAACTCAAATGTTAATTCTGTTATCACTTGTATTTACAGATCATTCAGAAGAAGGTGTTTACAACTTATAAAATGGCAGAATGTCATGCCAATTAAAGGTTACAAAAAGAAAGCTCCATCTTCAAGCCTCGTCCGCGTCGCAAAAGCAGCAAGGAGATGAACTGTCCGCCATCAGGGGGGACCCACACCACTCCTTTAGCTCGGTCACGTTCCAGGGAGACAACAACAGGAATAGAGGCTTCCACGCTTCCCAAGCGACCAATCACTTGCTCAGCAACTGCACGCACAAGAGCTCGCCGTCGATTCAGCCCAACGGTGCCCTGCGAGTGCCACAGCAGGACTCTCAGCCGTAGGAACCATCTGTCCACGGGTCGCGAAAAGCGGGCAGAGAGCATCTTCTTGCGTTTGAAAATAGACCGGATCGAATCGGTACGGCTCGTAATTCTAAGTACAAGTCTTAAATAAATAAATTAATTTTACTTACGCTTATCTTTCCGTAAGCTCTGCTGCTAGATTTTTTCATTCATTCATAGAATGAAGGCTTTCACGACCGGATGACGTAGCTGCTGGTATACTTTGGGATGTGAGGTCGTGGTCCAAGAAACTCTGCTTTTCGTGACGTTTCGTCCAGGACTGCGCTGGGCATCATCAGAAACGCTCCTCCGCTGAGTATTGCCGACAGACCGGTCGGACTGCCGAGAGCGACGTATATATTGTAGGAAAGGGAGCGTGGTCGAAGTAACACATGATGAGCAGAGATAATCCTTTTCAAAGATAAAACTATTGATTGTTGTCTTGTCATAAAACTGTCTAGTGATTCTGGAAGGCTACTGTCCATATGTCGCTAAGAGGAGGCAATGAAACTTAGCGACCTGTGGACAGTAGCTCTCTAGAATCTCTGGAAAGTTTTCTCTTTATAAGACGACAATCGATAGTTAAATTTTATCTTTGACAAAGATTATCTCTGCTCATCATGTGTTACTTCGACCACGGCCCCTTTCCAGTAGTATGTATGTCGCTCTCAGACGTCCGACCGGTCAGTCGGAAGGACTCAACAGGGGAGCGCCTCTGAGGATGTCCAGCGCAGTCCTGGACGAAACGTCAGGAACAGAGGAGTTTCTTGGACCACGGGCTCGCATCCCGAAAGGTTTACCAGCAGCTATTTTCATTCATTGGCTCCCGTCTTGCGACAGACCTTTTTTTTTACATATTGATGCTATTAATGATTTCGTTCGTGTACTGACAGTTTTGAGCCGTGGCGACGTTATGCTACCACATGTCCTCTAACGTTCCTCTCGATAGAAGATGCGCGTACCGCACTGATCGGCTCAGTTTACCGCTGTTTGCGAGAGAATGAAGGATGGGACCCGTGCCGCGGTTGGCGAGTTGGTGTTGGTACGAGGTGGCGGCAGGTACGCTCTGAGGGGCCAGTCTGTTGACAAGGTGGCCGTTGGGGCCCCTTACTGTATTCGGAGCCGGAAGCGCCATAGCATCCGTTGTGGCTGTTTTCTGGGTTTTGAAGAGAGAGTGTACGTGCAGCTGGTCCTTTAGAATCTCCGAGTTAGTCTCGGGGTTACGTGAATGTTTACTTATATGGGCCACTGACTGAAGTGGTAAATTTGTCTTTCAACTGTTCTGCTCCGACTCCGCCGCCGGCACTTAGTGTGCGTGGTATATCCGTGCGTTGCTGCTTAGCTGTAATTCTTTCCTTACCTAAGTTTTGAGTAATGTTGAATCAGCTTTCATATTTTGCGCTAATGTTCTTTTAAATTTGTTTTAGATGGGCTTAAATCTTGGGGGTCTAGAACATCAATCTCATCTGTACATGTAAATTCGTGCCAGGCGGATAAGCTTGTATCTATTATTCTGTCGATGTAAAAGAGCATTCGCTGTCTATTAGTATATACGTTATTGGTTATTACAAGTGCCTTACCCTTATGTATTAGCAGTTTTAGTGTAGTAATTGAAATTTCTGCTGATAATTAAAAAGTTTAAGCTTTATTTACATGACTTAGAGTTAAGTAATTGCTTACCGAACGTTACGTTACTTGAAAGGCTTTATTAAGTTTTGAAAGACCTGATGACATTACTGACACACCTCTTGACTTCATTGTCTCAATGGGTAAGCTATCTGTTGACAGCCTTGGTTTCTGTGTCGTGACATGGTAATTGACGCGGCGGCTGCCCGCATGCACGTACTCCTGTGTTTCGGCTTTTGAGTGTAGCCGGACGGCATCTCCGGTGGCTGTTAGCTTTCACTGGAGTTTTGATTCCTACTGCAGATACCAAACAATTTAAGTTTCTGGACATTTTATTTGATGGATGGTTTTAAGTAACTGCCTTTTCCGGCTTGCCCTGTCTTGTGATCTGACGCAATGAATCTAAGAATCTATTTTCTACGAACATTTGCTGTACTTAAGTTTAAATTCCATCTATAGTTCACTGCTCTTCATAATCAGGTGACCCAAGGTGGTTTCACACTTCTTATAACTCAATGGAAGATTATCAGGCTTCAAGTTGTATGTTTTCCCTCTTTCTCGGAGGACCGATTCTTGTTTTTGGTTGTTATGTAATTTCATTTAGGGACCTTTACTTAAATCTACTGTTATAACTGTGTGGCTTTAATTTAAAGGCCTTGCGACAGGTTAAAATTTTGGGTTACTTTAACCTGTCTACTGAATTTAAGAGTGGCCTCTGCGGGGATAACTTTGCTTCGGCCCACTTATTGTGATAAACCATAGATATTTCAGTGACTGTTTCTCCGTTTTAAATTTTGTTTATGTAAGTGAAGCATGTTGTTTAAATAAGTATCTCTCTCGTCTTAAAAGACTGATTATGTAAGAGAAACTTGTTGTTCATTATTACATATCAATTGCAAGTGAAGATTGTGGTTTTATCATTCTGTTTGCGGGCATATTTTGAAATTAATTTGTAATTTCTTAATGAAAAATGTGCTCAGCCTGCATTCGCCTTTCCACGTCTCCTATCCTTTGTCCATCCTAAGTTGGGACATTTCAAATTTACTGTTTTCAGTTTTCAGTGAATGAATAATGTATTGTCCTGCAAAATATAACTGACGAAGACACTACAGTTACTAAACTGTGCTAACTGTGTTCCCATGTGAATGGAACGGAAGCATGATATATTGATTTCCCGAACACCCGGATGACCTCCCTGTACGGAAAAGAAAGGCTTAAATGTATGACTTTCTAACATAACGTAAATTTATGCATCAGATGAACTCTTGGCTAAATAGTGGTCAGCTACTCGTGAACGAGGTCCAAACATCTCAGAAATTTTCTGTAAGTTGGAAGCGACAGAACAAATTTGTTTGATTAGTTTTTGGCAACTAATTGTGCTACGTGCATATAAGACTTTTTGTGATGGATGAAAAGTGAAACGGTGATAGATGACGGTGTGACGTAATGTGTCACATTCAAAATAAGCTATATGAAAATATGAAAGAACATTTCACTTACCAGTGGTGGGACATGGAGGAAGAGAGCGGTGAATGCAGTCACAAATCAGAACTTTGTTCTGTGAAAAATGCCAAGTACTGTGAACTTCTGGTTATAGACACGTCTTGAACGTTCACTAAATCAACGACTTGTGTGTACACGCTAATCAGTGTGGAAGTAAGGTGTGATTCAAACACCTGTCTGCGGTGTTGCCAACTCGGTGATACTGAAGGTTTCCAAGAACCATTTAAAAAATGCTGTTTTAATGAAAACATGCCAAATTTAAAACCAATATAGAAATAAATATAATATCCAATTTATCCTAAAATTTATTGATAATGAGAATCAGGTACTAAGTAAAATAAAGTGTTTCTTAAAACTTACATTTACAGGAAGTCCTCATCCTCACTTCCATATTCCTCCATTCCTGGATGACTTAACACTTTAATTATGAGACACTGTAACTCGTGAAAAGAATTGATGCTTCTAGAACTAATTCAGCCCAAAAATCTTTTGTACTACTAGTGTCACCCCATTATATGAAACTGATATTCTGCCAATAACTATTGATGGATTCAATTAAGTCGCACTTAGCATAACTAGCTAATTCAGTAATTGTTTCTTTAAGAGACATGAAAACCTCGTTTACAGCGAATACGATAATTTTTTCAGCATGTGAATATTATTACGAAGTATATTTCTTAGTTATTTAGTGTATTTTATTGTGAAATCTATGCACGGTTTTCGAAGGAGATTTTCAGTTTGATAACTGAGTTTAATTTCTAAAATCTTTTTTTCTAATTCATACCACATACATGGTTTAGTATCTACATACGAGCTATTGTCGCTTTTCAGGGTATCTACTTTCTCTAGAAGTATTACAGTTCTTCTACTCTCTAAATGAATGAGAACTGCCAAATCCTGAAATTGTCTTGTAGGGCATACGTTCTCACTTTCAAAAGCCCTGGTTGTCTTTTGCATTTCCTGTACTATTGGTTTTAAATAACACAAAAACCACTTATTCTCATGGACGCAGTATGTGTTGTACAGCATTTCTGCTGTGTAGCAGTTTTGTTTGGATCTGACACTTTGAAACTGAAGTTTCATTTCTTCACACTGTGATAATATTCTTGTAATAACCGGCTCGATAGAAAGCCATCCCGTCTCGCACACAGCTGGAATTTTTCTTGATTCTTCCCCGTCTTTCAACGTTTTATAAATGTCTCTGTACATTGCTCAGCGCTTAAAAGAATGCCCAAACTGTTTCTAGATTTCTCTAACTAAGTAGTTGATATTTTTTGGCAGTGCTTCTTCTGTTGCGTGACAGATTGCTAATTGCAGTCAATGTCAAACACAATGCATCATAATCAGGTGTGGTAAGTGTAAACCTCATTACAGCCTCTCATGTACACCACTGTTTACTCCTGTGTTCACGGAAGCATTGTTAACCCTGACCTCAGTCATATTTTCAGACTTAAATTTATGTCACACCAACAAAGCTTTTATCGAATTAACAATGACTTCAACTTTGCCAGATTCTGATTCCAACAAACCCAAGCGGGTGCACACTATTTTTTGCATTGAGACGCTGAAATAGCGTATACAAACGCTGAGTAATTTTGTAAAGGATGTGTCTGTTGATTCAGCAAAAATTAAGCTGAATCCATTTTCACCATTTTCTTAACACAAGATTTCTGCAAAGTGTGGAGCTAACACGCTTACGACAATGTGTTTGCACCTAGTTCTGTGTAACTGGAGTCCTCTCTCACATTTGCTACCCGAAAACCGTTTGTCACATAATTCTGACAAGTGATCACACGAAAAAAGTGAACTGTTAGGCAACGAACACCCAGATTCACGCTCCCAATAACACTGAACAACAAATTTGAAGTGAAGGAGTGTAAATTGCATGATTTTGAGTTATCTATGTATATTTCAGTATAAAATGGTATAAAATCATTATCTTTATCTTCATAAATATTTAGCTCTAGTTTTGTAAAAAGTTATCTACATTTTTGTATAAATAACTTACTAACTAAATATGCAATCATATTCCAAGATTCAGCATAGCAAATTTAAGTGAATAATTACTTTAATTATGTTATGTGCATTGATAAATTTCAGTGCCATTCTGGGAGTACAAAAGTAAAATATTAAGAAAAAATTAATGAAAATGCTTTGTAAGTCTACTTTGTACCAGGACTATGTAAAGCATGTAAGAAAATATGTAAATTAACTGGTCACAAAAGTATATAAAGGATTACAAATGTTAAATTTCCATATGTACAGTATATACAATTACATACTTTGTTCAGAGATAAATTTAGAAGATTACCGTTTCCGCTTGGCTTGACGTTTGTACATATACTCGAGAACATCCCTTATGACAGTCCAGCTGTAATCTGCTAAAATAGTAGGGCTCCACTTTCCGGCATACCTCTTCTCAGATGTGGCAATATCTTGAAGAAATCACTCCCCATGTTCATCACGTACTGCACCTCAATCTTTGGGGAAGAAGTCAAGATGACTATGAAAGAAATGCGTTTTCAATGACATGTTGCAACCAAGTTTTTCATAGGATGACAACATATTATTTACAATCTCCTTGTAATTTATTACTCGTTTGTTCGATAAGAACTGTAAACGTACTGCCTTAAAACATTCCCACGCATGCTTCTCATCACCTTGTATGATTCGATAAAAATTATGGTCTCTAAAACAACTCTCGAGTCTGCGGGCCTACAAAGATGCCTTCCTTTACTTTGGCATCACTTAAATAAAGGAATATTTGCCTTACTTAGTTAAACGCGTCACCATCTTTGTTCATTTCCTTAACAAAGTTTTTCATGAGACCCAGCTTGATGTGCGGGGGTGGGAGCAGAATCTTTTTAGAGTCTAATAGAGGTTCACTCTTAATGTTCTTTATACCTGGTTGAAGAGATTTTCTGGTGGGCCATTCACGTTAACTATAATGAGATGCAGCCTCAGCTTGAGAGAGCTCCAAATCTCTAATGAGATCACTTAACTCATTTTGAGACAATTTTTGTGTATCATCAGTTGATGATATATTTGGAAGAAACTCTGGATCTGGTGATGTACATGGTTCCGACTTTCAGAATCCCCATCGGAAGTAATCTCTTACTCTGTCGGTGGTTCAGGTATTGGCAATCCTTCCCCATGTAGAGCTGGACGTATGGCAGATGGCATGTTAGATCTTACTTCTTCTTCTTCTTCTTAGATATTCCCTTCTTAATAGGAGGAACCATACAAAAGTAGCAGTCACTGACAAGGTTAGTTGGCTCACGCCAGATCATTTGCACTGCAAAGGGCATTGAATGTCCATTCCCCTGCATCCAATTCCTGAGTTTGCTGGCACAAGTGTCTCAGGCCACATGTAGAGCCCCAGGTTTATCCTGATTATCTATTAATCTAGAAACATATGTGAAAAAATTATTACATGGATTAATAAAGTCACTGATATTGATAAGGAGGCAGAAAAAAAAATCACTAAAATTGGTATCAAAACGTTTTTATCCAAAATATTGCACACAAGTAAGACCAGGGACAATAATATAATCCATTGTTACCAGTTATTATGACTTTGACAAACCATTATAATATTGGATTTTAAACTTAACATAAAAATCCGTAGCAATCATCTCACCGTAATAAAACAGTGTAAAATGAAAACTAGAGCTAATTTTGAATTTTCTTTGTGATATTTGCGATCAGCACATTAGAATTGATAGGAATTCGCTGTTTTCATTCGATTTACATTTTCATTGTTGCACATTGTAATTGATTGGAAATTGTTTGAATCTCGCTGTTAGACGGGAACATTTGTTGTCGAGAACTTTCGAAAGGATCCGAAAATTTGCTGTGTTTCTGTATTTTAACACGCTTTTTAATGTCTGTTAATTTTGCATTATTTTCACACTTACGGTCGGTACAGTAGGGTCTTGTAGTGTCCCTTTCAACAGAACGTAATCGCTTTTTAAAATGAGGATAGGATACCCAAACCTATCTGTAATGCTGTTCGTATTTACGATTAAGTCTCAACGAGAAACAACAGCGGAATTCACAATTTTGCACACGAACATGGTTGAAATCAAACACTGAGGTGAACGTAAGTCAGCATTGCAATCCATCTGTATAGCATTCTGGGAGACTCATTGTTGTAATTTGTTTAACTGTTTTGTCCTTTAGTTTAGAACAATGGACTTCACAGCGCAAATTGCACTTCCTTCACAGGTGGTGCAATACAGTAAGGAATCATGTTCATTTACTCAGCAAAACCCTTGCTGCTTGTTATAGGTATGCTAGCTGAGTGCTAGCGTCAGGATTGCGCTAAAATAAGGCACACTCGCCTCTTAGAATGGAAAACAAGTTCTGTCTTTCTCCTTATGCACTAAAGAATCCACACTCACAAGAGAGATATTTAGTGTACATATTCTCTCCGTATGCCTCCTACATTATTGCAAAAAGTATTATAGAAGTACCGAACGTAGGGTGTAATTTGGGAGTTATGAGAGCGAAAAACCTTCAAATTTTCCTTAAGATATCCAGCATAACTCAAAAGAGTTGGCCGAGCGGTTCTAGGCACTTCAGTCCGGAACCGCGCTGCTGCTACGGTCACAGGTTTGAATTCTGCCTTGGGCATGGACATTGTGATGCCCTTAGGTTAGTTAGGTTTAAGCAGTTCTAAGTCTAGGGGACTGATGACCTCAGCCGTTCTAATGTTCAGAAGTGTGTTAGTTCCTAAGGGACCAATCTGCTTAGGTCATCGATCCCCAGATTTACACATTACTTGAACTAAATTAAACTAACTTATGCTAAGGACAACACTCACACCCATGCCCGAGGGAGGACTCGAACCTCCGGTGGGAGGACCTCAGATGTTAAGTCCCAGAGTGCTCAGAGCCATTTGAACCATTTGAACCAAAAACGTCACCCATTCCAAATTTGAGAATTAGTCGCCGTTGTGTTCCTCAGATACCCCCTATTTGGGGACTTTTCCCCAAAATTCTCAGTTGACGCCGTGCTGATTCAGACGCCTATATTCTTAACCTTTAACTCACCCAAATGTACTTTTAGAAATGACAAAACGACGCCCAAAGGAAAAAATTTAGTTATCCCTAGACTGAACACTAACTAATGAAAAGCACCTAAGAACTATCTACAGTATTTCGTACATAAACTGTACTAAAGTAAACCTGGCATAAATATGTGAGAATACAGTGGCGTTAAATTTATATTCACGAGCACTCTTTATAAATAAATAATGGTGCATGCAAAAAAGACCATTATCGCACAAGGAGAAAACAGATTAACTGTGCCCTACAATAAATTTTATTTTCACACACACAGGTGTCCCGTGGGCGCATCTGTTCTGATACGCGTCTTTTTTTTTCAGAAATGCGCTGAATCTGGAAGTTTTCATAATCTCCTGGAATCCCATCCTGTGCAGCCTCGAGGTACCCTGTCTATTACTACCGAAAAAATAAAGTTCCTTGGTGGTCCTGGCTTCCGACTGAGATTCCTGAAACATCATACCATCGCGTCTTCAGCCCTGCGCACCTATCCCGTAATCTGCAACGCACATGTCACTGGCCCTATCCAGATGAAGCACCCATTTAAAAGACACATGGATGTTGTGACTAATTAGATATTATCCCCACATATTAACAACAACCAAGCGTATTGTGGTTTGGTGTCGCACGTTGAATAATTAAAGAACGAAGTGTGGTATACAACTATTACTTGTGACAATTGTGTAACTGGTGTGACTCTTTAAGATATAAAACCTATTAAGACTATGACAGCTCAACAAGATGTAGAACGGTGTTACCTTTGATCTATGCACCGAGGCGGCAAAAGTCATGGGTCAGTGATATACGTATATAGAGCGTCATTGACGCTTAAATGGTTCATGTAAAAAATGTTTCCAGCGCGATCATTGACACGGAGAATTAGCAGACTTAGAACGCAGAATGGTAGTTGGGGCTTTTTCCAATTCAGGAATCGTTAGTGAATTCAATAATACGAGATCCAGAGCGTCAAGAGTGTGCCGAGGGTAGCAAATTTCAGTCATTACCTCTCATCATGGACGAAACAATGGCCGACGCTTACACTTACCGTAACGACCAAATGGAGCGGCGTTAACACAGAGTTGTAAGTGATAACAGACAAGAAACATTGTGTGAAATTTGTGCAGAAATCCATGCAGGATGTACGAGGAAATTATCTGTTAGGACATCGGGGCGAAAACTGGCGCTAATGGCTATGGCAGTAGACGATCGATGCAAATGCATTAGCTAACAACGTGACATCACATGCATCTCCTGTCCCGAGGCTTTTAGCTATATTGGTTGGACCCTAGACTTCTGGAAAACTGTGGCTGGTCAGTTGAGTCTCGACTTCAATTGATAAGAGCCGATGGTAGGTTTCGAGTGTGGTGCAGACCCAACGAAGCCATGGACCAAACTCTCCAACAAGGCTGTGTACAAACTGATGATGCTTACACTGGTGACGGGGTGACAGCTATATAATGGTGTTGGCTGTGTTCACATTGAATGGACTGGGTCCTCTTGTCCAACTAAACTGGTCATTGACTGGAATTGGTTAGGTTTGCTACTTGGAGACCATTTACAGCCATTCATGAGATTCATGTTCCCAAAAAATTATGGAATATTTATGAGTGACAATGCACTAATTGTTCGCAATCGCTTTGAGTAACATTCTAGACGATTTGAACTAATCGTTTGCCCTCGCAGATCGCCCACATAAATCTCTTGAACATTTACAGGACATATTTCTCGCAAAAAATTATGTGCGGGCAGCACTTTAGCAGTTATGCTTGGCCATAGAGGCAGCATGGCTTAACATTTCAGCAGGGGACTACCAACGAGTCCATGCCACATAGAGTTCCACCGCCATTACATTAACAAAATCGGTCACAGAACCTATTGGTGACAGATCGTCTGAGCTCGGGAAGTTCGCTGATGGAGACACGCACGTCCGTTGTATCTCACTGAAGGTGCCTGAAATATCCAGACTTGAGCCTTTCAGATGATCTGCATTAAATGCTTTTAGATTATAGAATCATGTAAAGTCAGATAGGAGCTAGTGGTCGAGAATCATGTGAAGTATTACAGGAGTTAGTGGTCGAATAATATTGCCCACTTTTTTGAAGGGATTCCGTTTTCAGTTCCAGTAGTTTTCTTTGCATTGGTTTACAAAACACGTTTACACAATCACTTATGGTCGATCTGCTTCATAAGCCGATTGCAACCGTCTTACACACATACATGGCTCCAAAACAATGGCACATACAGATAACAAGCTCTAAACACTGCAATAGTTTAAGTGTGAACTGGTACTACCCAGGACTGGATCTATCGTTAAGTAGGAGTGGGAGGGCTAGGCCAAGTTCCAGGGGATCGAGCAATACAGGCTCCGACAGAGATAGCGAGTGGCGCGCCTCAGAATAGGCAACTCTCTCAACTCAAATACGCGCCCGAGGTACAGGGTACAAGATCACGATTGGGTGCGGAACATTGTAAACCAATGTCGGCCCTGCAATGATCATAAATATAGACGTTTCTTGTCTTCCCAAACCTTAAGTTGGAAGAATGTATATAAAAAGGACATACCCCAAGTTATGATCACTATGCAATCAAACAATAATGATAGGTTAATTCTCAGACCTGTTGCGACCAAACACACACACACATACACATACACATACACACACACACACACACACACACACACACACACACACACACACACACCTGCGAGAGCTTCTGTAAAGTTTGGAAGGTAGGAGATGAGGTACTGGCAAAAGTAAAGCTGTGAGGACGGGGCGTGAGTCGTGCTTGGGTAGCTCAGATGGTTGAGCACTTGCCCGCGAAAGGCAAAGGGCCCGAGTTCGAGTCTCGGTCCGGCACACAGTTTTAATCTGCCAGGAAGTTTCATATTAGCGCACACTCCACTACAGAGTGAAAATCTCATTAAGGAGATGGTTGCTATAAGGCCAGGAGCACCCTACCTAGAGAGTAGACTAAGAGGAAAGTTTCGAACGTGGTTGCCTGGTGACACCAGGAAGCTGAAATCTGCACTTCAGATTTGCCGATAGAATTAGCGCGTGGACTGCAGAGAGGGAGAAGCAGTGCACATTCCGTATTTAAGTATTCAAAATAGTATTCAGCTAGGACGTTTGGACACTAACTCCATGTCATTCTGCCAGTGTTGAGTAAGCTCCAACTTGTCTTTTTACTCATTTGGTGTACTGCTCTCAAACGTCTGCATTTTAATACGCTGCTAGTGATTGCTATCTTGTGTTGGTTCTCACCCCTTGAACTCAGAAACTGTCTTCTGTTGTAAAAACAGTCGAACCCACTGCTATTCCCCGCCTTCAGTGTAGTAGATTAGGCTGAATGCAATATACAAGTATTATTCAGATTGATATGGCAGGTAGCATGGAGATGGGTGGGAAGATGCTCAGCTCAACATACCCAGAAAGAAGAAAGAATTTTTACATTTGTTCGTCCTTGGCGTAGTCAAACAACATTGTCAATAATGAACAACTGAAATTCTGAGATAGATAACTGAACGACTTTGCTTTCTTCCAAAGTAGTTTTCCAAGAGCGTGATATGCTATCAACGAATCATACACAGTCTCAAATACACTTCAAGCTATTCTGTTAAACATGCGAGCAAAATTTGCACATATGCGTCTTAAATCCCGTAAAAAGTGAGACAACCGGTATTAATAAAATTTACAGGTTACACGACATTTTTCCGCTATTTAATACAACAATTCACAAATGTGGGAAGAAATACATTTAGTTAATAACAAGGATCTGATATAAGTAGACCAACTTGAGTTTGACCGAGAACCTCTTCATAAAGCTATGATAAGATCCTCTAAAACACACAACAGGGGAAAATTAAAATCACTTAGTCAAAACCAGAAGGGAATTACGGATCAAAACCGAAAGATTCCAGATGGCCTTTTCAGGAATTAACTGAAGAATATGAGTATTCATATTTAGGATAAGTATACTGATTTTAAATAATACTGTTGTAATTTCTAAGGAAACAAACAATTCAAAATATTTCATGGTATTTTTAACACATGAAGCGTTAGAAAGAAGTACTTCCAAAATGATTAATTAAGTTTATATTTCACAATTATTACATCAAATTGTAGACGATTTGCAGTTTGGTGGGGTTAGGTTTAGGAGAAACATAGAGATGTTGGGTAACTCAGAATACTGATTCTCATTGAGGGCTAAGACAAACATAACACTCACTAAACAAAATTACACAGCATTCCACACTAGAACCGAAATGAACTTTCCATATCAAGGCCTTGCCCAAAGAACAGGAGATTTCGTAAATCACAACCAGTACATTAATCACACAGAAGAAAAGGTGGTCACAATTTTCTTTCTACGTTGGTTCTTCGCTGCATTTTAAACACTTACAGCTAGGAATCCAGTGATCCTGATGAAAATTAATACCTGAAAAATTTCCATAAGACTTTATTTTACTAGTATTAGTTTTGTGGAAATATAATTAATAAACACCGCTTACAAAATTTGTAAGAAATTTAACTACTGTTTTATTTTTACATTTTGTATGCGTAGAAGATATAAGAAGTGCAAATGATAATATCCGGTTCGAAGCTCGGTATTATGTGAATACAGTTGGCAGAAAGTTCTAGTTTTCTGTTTTCCACAATGCCGTTTCAGAACTACACTTACCCGTTTTAAAGCGTTGGCAGCAACCTTCATAAGTTGCTAGTAAATGCTGAAATTCCAACATTTTTCGTGAAGAATGAAAAAGAAACAATAATACGCGTTCTAAACCACTCACGCACAAATTTATAATTTGCGCATTGTGGTAATAAATGGAGGCAGTACACAGAATTTACGTGGGCAGTATACATAAAATCTGTCAGCATTTCTCCAAACAAGCGTCCACCTTGACAAAAGAAGTTTGAAAAGTGATTTCAATATTAAGCCAACGTAATGAAACGTGACAATTTAGCCTTGCGGACTTACTCTATTAGGACATCAAGATATTATCTATAATTTCTGAGCAGTGTCGTCTTTATATCGAATTGCGAAGTAAGAACAAAATGGTCTTTATTTACAGTATTGAACCAAATGACAGTCATTAACCCATTGTGACTGATTTTAGAGATATAGTGAAAGATTTATTCAATGCGGAAAATTGATATTCCAGTGGTTATGGTAAAAATGATTGCACTGCCCGGGAATCGAACCCGGCTCGCAAGAATGGGAATCTTGCATGCTACCACTACACCAGCAGTGCCCACAGTAAACAGTATATTACGTCATGGTACATACTAAAACTACCATCTAAAAGCTCAAATATTAATAAATAAATTGTGGAGTCTGAAATAACAATTGCGGCTAACTTACTGTGTAGCAGCCTTGGAACTACGGAGGTGGGGCTGGGGGATGGGTGTGGAGACAGGGTGGAGTGGGTGTAAACAGGGGTAACTGCCCTTGGTGGAAATTTCAGGAGGCGCCAAATACATATGTTCGAAGAAATAAAACTTGTTCATCGAGGGCTAATATCCAGCGCATGCTGTTCTATTAGTTATTCATTTTATATTGGAAAAGTTCTCATTTGGTTCTTGAATACATCATAAGTTGTTTTATGACTGCATCCTAAGTTGATTTTTGAATCTGTAAATAGTGTATGTGATGTCTTTGGCGGGGTAATCGCTGTTGAATCTAGAAAAAAGAATCATTTCGTCAGACGAAAGGAGATGAGGCTACACGAGCTGAATCGAATAAACACGAATAGATGAATGTCAACTGACGATCACGATGTGTTTATGTGCTTGATTGGGTGAGAAAATAAGCGTTATTATAATTATTAGCACATTCTTAGATTTAAACTACTCTATCGAAAACAAATGATTAACAGGAAAAAAAGGTAAGAATGATTACGTGTTATATAATGTTAAAATCTTCTCTGTGAACACTCCTCAAATAGCCCCAAAATGAGATTAAATGTATTGAAGAAAGTCAGATTTTGACACATTTTTCGCCAGAACAGTACAAAACTGAATAGAACAAAATAAGAAGTGCGTGTGTGATACTAATATAAAAGACAAGTATTACACATACTCACACATGATTACGATTTTGCCTGTAAAGGCAGTTCATCAGTGTTAAAATATATTTATTTTTAGTTTTAGGCAGTAAACAGCAAATAACGAGTGCACGAGGCAGAAAGCTTTCTGGGGCACAAGACAGAAAAACAGCTACTGATAAAATTGAAGAGTAGAAACGTCGGTTGTAAAGATGAGAACACGGCTTAACGAAGCAGCTGCATCATTCAGCTCCTCTGATACTTCAAATACTACGATTTCAGGCATTTCGAATAATTCTTGTAATTTGTACATTCAAGGTAATTCGACTGTCAGTCGATGCTTCACGGCTTAGACGATGGTAAACAGCCTTTATCGTCGGTATTAGCGGGAAGGTGATGTTGCCATAGCATCTAGTGACTTATTGCAGTCGAGTAATAAAGACGAAGTTATAGCTCTAATGGATCCTGATACATGGCCACTCCAAGACAAAATTTTAGGTCAACAAAAGTAATTTTTCACCAGACAAGCTGAATAACTAAATGATAAACATCCAAATATCACAGAATTTAGGTTCACTGTACCCATGATTACTACTTTCGTCACGACTGAGCTGCTGTCTTCAGATCCAATAGGGTACAAAAATTACAAAATCAGTAAACTAGGCCTCGGGCTATAGCATGTTCCTTCCGATATCCATTACGGTGGTAGGCGAAAATGTTATTACTTGCATGCCATGTTGGAAATTTCTATATGATGTCCACTGTGAGACGAAAAGTGTTGTACATGATATTACAAGTCTTAAATATAGGCTTTATGTCACAATCTTATAGCATGGACGATTCTCATAGTGTTACATTGCGTCGCTTATTTAGCCTGTAACTAGGGTTTAATGTTGTCTTCTTTCTTCGGTCTTAAAAATTGACAAAATACATTCACATATTATATTTCCCTTTATATATGACTGACGCTGACTGTTTTCCATTTTAAAAGATTCACCTTGTGCGCATACCCCCTTAAAAACCTAGAAAACATCTATTATTATTCATGAGACTGCCGCCATCTGGTGGTACCTCTCTGTACTACTCTGTTAGCCTGCTGTACACGGCCAGCTGCCAGCCCAGACAAATGTGGGAGCTCTTTATGTGCCATTCTTGTCTGACTCTGTCATGCCATAAAGACGCTTTTTTTTACTAAGCTTATATTGGAATTTGTATATTTACTATAACAACTCACATTAAGGTACTTTTGCTTTATTTCAAATTCACAGTCCGTTACCATGGTAGGAAGACAACGTGCAGTTTATCGCACAGCCTGATTTCATAGCCTGTACTTTGTGAATGAGTAAAAAAAAAAAAAAGAATACATGTACAATTGTTATTTTACGATTCCAACCACTGCAGAGGTACCACCAGATGGCGGCAGTCTCATGAATAATAATAGATGTTTTCTAGGTTTTTAAAGGGCTGTGCGTACAAGGTGAATCATTTAAAATGGAAAACAGTACAGCGTCAGTCATATATATATAGGAAATTATACTATGTGAAAGTATTTTGTCAATTTTTAAGACCGAAGAAAGAAGTCAACATTAGACCCTAGTTACAGGCTAAATAAGCGACGCAATTAAACACTATGAGAATCGTCCATGCTATAAGCATGCCTATATTTAAGACTTGCAATATTATGTACAACACTTTTCGTCTCACAGTGGACATCATATAGAAATTTCCAACATGGAATGCAAGTAATAACATTTTCGCCTACCACCGTAATGGATATCGGAATAAACGTGCTATAGCCCGAGGTCTAGTTTACTGATTTTGTAATTTTTGTACCCTTTTGGATCTGAAGATAGCCGCTCAGTCGTGACGAAAGTAGTAATCATGGGTACATACACCCTATCAAGGCAAGAAATCTTGTATCAGAAGCTTTCCCTACGTAAACAATGTTTCATCACATAGAAAAACCGTCTCCAGCAAAATGAAACCATCTCAGGACATCGATTGCGACACTGAGTGATTAATCCCCACTGAGAAAGAAAAATGAAGACACATTCTACATGTAGTAATGGACGCTGTCATTTATCTTGGCACAAACTTCTCTTCGCTCCAGAAGTTCTAAAGAAAAACTGAGCGATCTTATTGAAATTTTTCCTCGGTCTAGTCTTAGAAATTTTCTTAGTTAGGTAACTCTGCTCTCCAAATATAAGCCTAGTCTCAAGCACCAGTTAGACCACTAAAAAAAGAGATACTTATCATGTTTGTCTAAGACAATACAGAATAGAATCATGGATACAATGCAGACAAGTTTCGAAACACCATTATCAGTGATATGAAGACTGCACTTCAAATGTATCTCACACAGAAGAAATGAGCTAAGGGAGATCTTATAAAAAAATAACAGAAACTGAAGGTGAGATGAAGAAGATCTTTATTGACTTTGTGGAAGTTGACGGAAATACTGGAGAATGTATGGGAAAACGAGAAGCTAATGTATCGAATGTGCAAAAATGGCATGGACAATCTTATAATAACGGATCTAACACGGCCAGCGTATTCAGGGTGTTACAAAAAGGTACGGCCAAACTTTCAGGAAACATTCCTCACACACAAATAAAGAAAAGATGTTATGTGGACATGTGTTCGGAAACGCTTAATTTCCATGTTAGAGCTCATTTTAGTTTCGTCAGTATGTACTGTACTTCCTCGATTCACCGCCAGTTGGCCCAATTGAAGGAAGGTAATGTTGAACATGTTCCTTTACAAGTACGACACAACATGTGGTTCATGCACGATGGAGCTCCTGCATATTTCAGTCGAAGTGTTCGTACGCTTCTCAACAACAGATACGTGACCGATGGATTGGTAGAGGCGGACCAATTCCATGGCCTCTACGCTCTCCTGACCTCAACCCTCTTGACTTTCATTTATGGGGGCATTTAAAAGCACTTATCTACGCAACCCCGGTACCAAATGTAGATACTCTTCGTGCTCGTATTGTGGACGGCTGTGATACAATACGCCATTCTCCAGGGATACATCAGCGCATCAGAGATTCCATGCGACGGAAGGTTGATGCATGTATGCTCGCTAACGGAGGACATTTTGAACATTTCCTGTAACAAAGTTTTTGAAGTCACGCTGGTACGTTCTGTTTCTGTTTGTTTCCATTCCATGATTAATGTGATTTGAAGAGAAGTAATAAAATGAGCTCTAACATGGAAAGTAAGCGTTTCCGGACACATGTCCACGTAACATATTTTCTTTCTTTGTGTGTGAGGAATGTTTCCTGAAAGTTTGGCCGTACCTTTTTGTATCACCCTGTATAAAGGAGTCCAATTCAGTCTTATGGAAATGAACGAGCTGGCAGAGTTGGTATTGTTTCTTCATTGGATCCACTACACGATGGAAAATTATGCAAAGCGTACAAAAACAAACTGTAAAGGAAGTAGTGAAACAAGATGTCCGGCTATTAAATGATTTACTGAAAATTGTCAAAGCCCTTGAAGGAACTGAAGAACCCTCCCTTGCGTATAAGCTGCCCATCTACTACATACGGTGATGGATTTTAAATTTATCCCCAGCTTAACAATTTGGGCTAGTATTCTTCGAGAGCTTAATGGATTAAACATCAAAATACAGAAAGAGGACAAAATCAATTAATGTTCTGTGGTGTTAATGCAAGATCTCGTTAAGATCTTGGAAGAAATGAGACAAAAACAAATAGAGCATTGAATCAAAGAAACAGCACCAGCGTTAAAATGTTGGAAATCGAGGCAGTCCTTAACAGCAAAGGAGCTTCCAGAATGTAAACGCGACGCAACGAAATTTGTGAGGCCATATCAAGAACACTATACCAAATTGATCTATTTTCCAAAGATATAAAAACGCTATTTGCCAAAATTTTAGCACAGATTGAAACAAGGGTAGAGAGCGCAAAGAGTCTACACAAAAATTTCCTCAGTGGCCACTAATTTTTAAATACGACTCTGAAGATCTGCAGAAAAGTGGAGCTGACACAGCACGAAAATATTCGAAAGACCTAAATGCAGTTGATTTTCGGCAAGAACTCGCCGTATTCGAAAAGCTAGCTGCCGAAATTAATGAAAAATCAGCTGCATTCGACAAGTTACACCACCTGTGCAAGCATGACTGGCAAGAAGCGCTTCCTAATGTTAGTATAGCCTTAGGGCTATACTACACAATACCGACATCTCCAAGCTGTAAGTCAAGCTTTAGCAAAATAAAAATAATTACGGTGATCTGCGTTCAGGTGTGAGTCAGCAACTTCTGTCTAGCCTCGTAATCTTAGCCACTGAAAATAAGACTGCTAGTGCGAGGAACTTCAATGACCTAACACATTCCTTCGCAGAAAGGAGAGCACGCTATGTGAACCTGTAACAAAATGAGAGAGAAAAAATGCTGTGACCTAAGGACTGAAGAAATGTGTACTGTCTTCATTGTCTTTAGTACTAGTATGATTCCTATATTTCATTTTATGTTACACAAAAGATAAAGTTATTAGCTAACCTATTGTAACTCATTGCAGTCTGAAGCAGTAGCATTTCTATTCCTCTGCTGCCCAAAGTTCCAGTACATTAGTATGTTGACATTCTTTTCATCTTCTTCTTCTTCTTAAAAAAAAAAAAAAAAAAAAGAAAATTTCGGACACAGCCATTATTTCGTCACTATATTATCTCTTCTGCACGAGAATTGATGTGTGGCTCGCTGTTTATTTATGTAGGTATTTGTATAATTTACGATTTCATCAATAAAGTCAAGGTCAGTTACTTTCAAAAAAGCATTAACTTCATCAGTTACACGCATCGCCTTTCTCTTCGGATCTGGTGGAATTTGTACAACGTTTTTTCTGTTAGTTTTGATGTTTTAGCACACTCGCTTTTACACCAACGTGAGACTGTTTCCAATGAAGAACCATCGTACATCTGCTGTCTCTTCGGGATCATCAGCCTCCTCACGTTCAGGTTCAGATTCACTGTCATAGTGCTATTCAGTGTTTTCATGACTCAAATCTACAACACTTTCCTCCAAGTCTGAAAAGTGTGGATAGATTTTATCATCACCTTCGTCGAGCAGTTTGCGAATTTCTTCGTCTGATACATCCTTTGAATTGGAACAAAAAAAATTAAAGAAATGAAATGAATAAATACATTCAGATGTCGGTGTAACCAAAGTAGCGTTTAATGTGCATCTATAAAAACTAAAAAAGTATAGTTAACTTTAGGACATTGACTGCAGGAACAAAGCTTCCAACTGTCACACCAGCAGGTGCGCGTTGTTGTTTTTTACAACATTCGCACGTCGTTGCTTGCAATTGAGAAAACAAACTCAGAAAGCTACCGAACTGAACTGAAGCCACTTTAACATTGCCGAGAAAACGTCAACAATGGAATAATGGCAGCAATGACGCAATAGCTCAAGGTGAAGGCATTCATTACGCGTAAAAAATGCAGCTGTTGTACATTTTACAACAGTGCGCACAGGAATGACGCAATAGCTCAAGGTGAAGGCATTGATTACGCATAAAAACTGCTGCTGTTGTACATTTTACAACAGCGCGCCCACTCGAGGGTTATAGGAGAAAGAAGTGCGAGCCATGAGCAAAGCTTCCTTCTGCAATTTATTACTCATATTGTTTAATTATATTTTTACAACAAAGTACCTTTTAAGTATTTTGTTGAACTGCGAAAATATTTTCAGTTCACTATTCGATAGGAATAGCAAATGCTAAATTCTTTCAGCAAATAGCACATTGTGGAAAAAATTGCAAAACATGCAGTTTTTGAACTGGCATCTCCTTTTAAAATTAGTGATTTATACATCGACAATTGCAGTTTGTTGCAACAACATTTTGAAAATTGGTGTTTAAATATCTGGCAAAATGTTCAATGCCTGCCACTGATACTCAGAAATTAAAATTAGATACAAACGCTCTTGTGATTTGCGTTAAAAAAGGGACACAACTCCTTACCAGTGCTACAGATGCCCCTGAGCCCGATGGCATTCAAAACGGTGTTTTCCGGGAGTTCACGGATAGAGCCGTAGTATACCTTTCGCACATAACAAATGCGATCTTAAAACATCAATACTTACACCAATACTTCCCTGACTTTTGGAAGGTGGTCGACGTCCTGATGTTCAGGAAGACAGGGAAAGCTCCCACAAAATTACCGACCCATCAGTCTGCTGTGCTCTCTCAGCAAGATTGTTGAGTAGGCAATACTAAAACGCATCACTAGGCACTGCATAGCGAATGACACACGAAGACTGGAGCATTTCGGCTTTAGGAATCACCACTCAACAACAAAACAACTCCTCCGCTTAGTCGAATATTCCACACACGGGTATAACAAGAACAGAGCCGCAGTGTCCGCGTTCCTGAACATCGAAAAAGCTTTCGACCGCCTCTAGCATATTGGCCTCATACGCAAATTAAGCGATGCCGGATTCCCCGAAGGACTCATACGTCCCATAAACTCATATCTCACGAACAGGTTTTTCAACACTGAGGGGCAGGGTAAACACTCGGCACAACACGGTATTCAAGCTGGAGTGTCCCAAGGAAGCATTCTGGGGCCCATCTTGTTCAACTTCTACATTAACGACTTTCCAGCAACACAAAACACAACGTTAGCCACCTACGCGGCTGATACAACCACCCATGCGCAAGATTGAAACAGTCGAATGTAAATTCACGAATACAGACAGCATTTAGAACTGCCGAGCCTTGGTTGGAACGATGGTGTATTAAAGTAAACGCCGATAAGTGCGAAGCATTTCTGTTCACACGGAGAGCGAAGCTACGGCGCAAACATCAACACTACACGCACGCCCAATATGTTTCCGAGAGAAAGTCAGATATCGTGGTGTCTGGCTGGCCGGAAACTTACATGGGGGGACCCCGTTGAATACATTGCCAACAGAGCGCACGTGAAGCTAAAATCAATCCACCCAATGCTCAACAGGGAAAGCATATTGAATAGGCAGGCGTCGAGGTCCTTATACATGACCTCTGATGACATTAACAACTCCCGTCTGGGTATGTGCAGCTCCTACACGCCTGCGCCGCCTGCAGATTATACAGACAAAGTGCTTCGTAACATAAGCAACGTTCCACGCTACACACGCACCGTGGATCTTCACAATAAATACCGCCTTGAAACTCTCAAGAAACTATTAAAAAAAACACGCAACGCGACTACACAGGAACTCGATACACTCGAACAATCCTTTCATCGCTACTCTCGGAAACTATGATCACACCAGAGGTGGAAGCTTAAGCAGCCAAAGACTCTACTAGCTGGGGCATAACCACGTATGGCAAGCTAACATGCGCTCACAAGCGCATATCAGCAGCATTGACAGGCTATACCACTTGCTATTAAAGCCAACCAGCAGGCTAAGCAGGGAAACCGACAAGTTCGCACACTAACGCACAAACACTGTGAATCCGATATATTACCTATCGGATGCAAAACGATGATGAACATAATTGTTAAGATATGCTGACGCTGATCGAGAAGCCAACACCGGCATCCACCAGCACCCGACAGTAACACCACCGCACCATGTCAAAATTATCGACTGGCATAGTACCAGCTACTAAAAAAGCCTACCATTGCATGACCTGTCGTTGGCAGAAAGAAAACCGCTGCTGCTCTTACAATCAGACCCAACTATCGTAGAGGTTTTTCTCCCCTTGGTTCTTGCCTTGGCACTTCTTTTTCTCTGCCCTTCAAACCGTTACCCTTCGTTCAACTTTCGACCCAATCTATTTCCAGATGCGCGAGTAATAATGGTTAAAGTAACCAGAAGTACGCAAGCATCGCAGTACCCACGTCCTGCAAGACCTCACTTCAGTGAAAGCTAACTAATATGTATAGATGGCAGTAGACCTTTTATGTTGGCAATCATGCCGATATGTGCGTGGAGGATCTCCACCTCTTACAAAATCTCCAAAGTAATTAGGAGCTTCTTGAACACATTATTTTTGAAGTTTTGTCAACAGTTTTTTGATATTTTGGCAGGTGAAGAGTATGACATCTATGAAAATTACAGACAAACAGTGAAAATATTATAATTTTAGGCCTTCTTAACCTTGGCATAGTTTGGGCAGCCATGCTAATATCTTCCAAACTTGTTGAAGGTACGAGGACTGGAAGCTGGTCTCCAGAGTGGTGTTCAGCTACTGTAATATCTATACTGTTGGCACGCTCCTGGAATTGAATATAATAATCCAACTGCTGAGGAAGCCATACGTAATGTAGTATGCTACAAAAGTTGTGTATCACAACATCGATTTTTGAAATACTATCCGCAGAAATGACACATTTTTCAGTCTCGTTGTGGTAAATGGAAAAAAGTACAAAATTGATTTTGGGAATGTAATGTTCCAGTTGTCAGTGTCATTCAGAACACTATCAAAGAACTGTAACAGTTCTACTCTGTGATTAATTGTGTGGGCCCATTTTGATGGGAAGTTACACCTACCTGGGGCAGCTGATGGAAAATTTGTTATAACAATTTCCTTTACATTAGAAGTTCATTCTTCCAAACAACATTTTATTCCTGGGCGTAGCAGTGAGTGAAGTAACCCATCGGATATCTTGAGAAACTCATCCTTTGTAGGCCCTTATATGACCAACCACTCATTCTTCATGTTACATCATATGTATCTGCAATCTGCTACGACAAATTTATCAACTACGCATTCAGCAAGAGCAGACAAAGCATGCGCCGTTCTGTCTACACTGAAATCAATAAAACTAACGTGCCTACGTGAACATTATGCAGAAGTGTCGACGGGTGCCATCTACATAGTATGTCAGAAGTTTTACTCAACATTATGGCAACATAGTGGGCAGTTTTTCTTTCGTGCTTCAGTGATTCCTTGACTACCTCAGAAGTAACAATGTCATTGTATGTGATGCAGACGTACCTCGAAATACTGAAGTGTACTCAAGTGTGCCTCTAACGAGGTGTCGTCATTTATCAAAACATTTAGTTATTTCATGTAATTTCCTTTGTTAACAGAATTCTTTCACTCATTATGCCATCGAAATGGGAGCTCTTGTTTAGCTAAGTAACACGCTGCATCAATGAGTTCTTTGCAAATTTCCTCTGTTCCTTTCAAATTATTCGTCGTATTACTTCGGTACTGCTCATTTAATAATACGTAAACCCTTCACATCACATGAGGGCTCTCGGCTAGCAGCACGTAGAACGCTTGTTTCAGCTCATTTTCTGGCATAGGGCTCAGTTAACCCATCACCCGTTCTCGGTAACAGAGCAGAACATAGTGCTGTTCCCTGGCCCTCCGCTAATTAATTTCCGAAGGATCCAAAAAGAGAAATTGTCAGAAAATGGCCAAGTACTAAAAATGGCCTTCGGTCCTCGGGTAGCTGCCCTGTGGAAGTGTTTGGCAATCGCCTATCATTACTGGAACTTCGTGTTTCTACATTTGATTTTGACTGTTCGATCTGATCTGAAATCCCTTTATGTCCTCTTACGCTTCCTCAAGTCTATGTCGTGACATGACGAATTAGATTCAATTCCGCCGGAAGAAGTGAAGACAGAATGTTCAGTGGAGGAGATGATACTGACTAATGTTTTGGACTGCCATGGTGTGGATCTAATAGACAATGTTCGTAAGTGGAAAATCCTCACAGGAATGTAATAGAGCAAGTATCTGTTGCAATGTCTCGTGACGTTGTTCACGACGCTGTTTCTGCTGCACGACAACACTCCAGCACATTGTGATCAGGACCCCAGCACTCAGTCATAGCTGACGCTTCTTGCAATTGTCGTATTTTGTCTCACTAACAGTATTGTCCTCCTATGGCTCCTAGTAACTCATGTCCTAGTAACTCATGTCCTCAGATGACGAAACTATTGAATGTCAGCCTTTTTCGGAACGACATCCCCGGTTCCCACCAAATCACCCATCGTTGGGAAAAATTGGTCGCTTTAAAGGATGATAACGCAGAGAAGGTCTAAAAAGTTCAACAAGCTTAGTGGTTGTAGTTAGACATTTTTGAGGCGTTGGTAAATTGTTAATCACCATCATCATATATGAGGACTTGATGAGAAGTAACGCCTCCAATTTTTTTTTTGTGATAACTGTTAATGCTTTTTAATTGAAACAAACTCTATTAAATTTTACATCTTTGTGTTTCATGTCTTTTTCATGTCTTTCAGCCCTCTGCCGCTAGAGCGATCCGAATTGTAGCTTTTAATGTTTCAGTGTGTAATGTAACTATGTCGGTGCCTGCGGAAACAGTGAGGCGCACCGAGTTTCGAATTCGAGTATCTTCGTCCACACCAGGGATACTACGAGTAGAATAAGTGGCAGGGGTCACGCATAGGAGGGCTGTGGGTGGTGAGGTGACCACGAATCCTCCCGCCAAGCCACATTTCATTGATGCTGGGACAGGGCGTACGTATGTTTAACCTAAACGCACTTATGAATCTAATAGAAATTTTCCAGATTTTAGGGTACTATTACTACGTTTCACATTAGTTAGGCTATTTTTTTCTGTGGTGTATGAAACGCTAGTGTAAAGTCTCCGAACTACATCTTTTTTTTTCAAATTTTGTTAATAACTTTGAGTTTTCAAAATACTAATCTATAAAGCTTGGTAGAATGCTAAATTGCCTCCGTCTTATTTTTAACACTAACTTCACTAGGAACGTGATATTTCCGTATGTATCTAACAACAGATAACGCTTTATCACAGAGTCGACTTGAAGTCGCAGCCTTTGCAATATCTTTGGATGACCGTTCAGTACACCGTCCATTCATAACCAGTTATTTTTTGAATGATATTTTCACTCTGCAGCGGAGTGTGCGCTGATATGAAACTTCCTGGCAGATTAAAACTGTGTGCCGGACCGAAAGTATAACTTCTGATCTTTGCCTCTCGCGTTCAAGAGCTCTACCAACAGAGCTACCCAAACACGACTCACGACCCGTCCTCACAACTTTAATTCAGCCTGTACCTCGTGCCGAGTTCGAGTCTCGGTCAGGCACACAGTTTTAATCTGCCAGGCAGTTGTTTGTTGACAGCCAGAAGAAAGAGTCCTGATTCACTTTCGGAAAGTTTTTTAAATTCATGTAACTCAACCCTACATAGAGAAAGAGACGATCCTGTAAAACTACATTCTTTTGTATAAGGTCTTTTATTTCTGTTTCCATAGTCCCTAATCATTGGTATAGACACACATTGTCGCATTTACAGGAGAGTTTGTTTTTACGGTTAATTTTTTCAAGCAGTAGTAATTTCTTCGTTAGTTGGTAATATATTTCCCTGCAAAAATCTTCTGATTTTCTAGATTAGCTTCGTTTTTGTATCTGAATATTTCTCACATTATTAGGCTCATTACTACGCGCTAAATCAGCACCGGTGGATGGTAGATATAGAGTTGGAACAGCATTAGTTTTAAACTTGCGTTTTGCGTCTCGAAGGAACATTAAGGTGTTCAGTTTTCAAATCTGTTTCGTAATCCGAAACAGTGAAATATTTTGACCAAACACTGGCATTTTCAACTGGAGGCAAATCTCTACGTTTACAAGCATTTATTCATTTTCGTTTGGTCTCACTGACTTTAAAAAATGTGTGGAACCTAAGTCTTAACTTACTTATTTATCTGCTGTGGTTAGTACAACTGCAGATCGCACAGCAAAACAATATTTTTCACTTAAAAGTCTTCCCTAAAAATCCCACAGTATACCGATAATTATGGTGTAACCGTGAACTCAATCGCCAGTCACTAATAAAATTTCACAGTGCCGTAAACAATCTTGTTTCCGCACTTAAACGCAATATAACCCAATAAGTTACGGAAGATGGCGAATTACTGAGTCGCTTCACTCTGACGTCAGTGGCGTGACATGGAAATTTTTGGAAATTTGAGGTAAGGTCTTATGGGATCAAACTGCTTAGGTCATCGGTCCCTAAGCTTACACACTACTTAATCTAAGTTAAACTAACTTACGCTAAGAACGACACACACACCAATGCCCGAGGGAGCATTCCAAACTCCGACGTGGAGAGCTGTCCTAACACTGCGTGGCTTCCCACGCGCGGCCCACTATACATTATAGTGGTACACACATGGCGCTCCCTCACCCTTTCTGCATGTAAATGCTAGACCAAACATGAGCGTCGCGGCATTTGCAACGGCGCCTTGGGCTCACCGTCATCAGCCATCTTCTTCACAGTCCCAACTGGACACCCTCCGTCTTTCATCTGTTTCCAAAAATTAATGTTTCAATATTTGCTACCATTCGTAGATAATTTCTTACTGTTTTTAAATGCAAATTTATGCAAATACATATACCTATTTTCAAAACATGCTTTCTACACTTGCCTTCATTTTATGGACCAAATTAATTAACTACGTAACATTCTCTATTGTAATAAACAGTAAAATGATTATTTAGTAATAACCGCTGATGACCTCGATGTTGAGCGCCCATAAACCCCCCCCCCCCCCAAAAAGTTAAGGTACAGAACTGTAGCCACAGGATCTGATAGGGTTACAGAATACCTTCGCAGATGTCATGTTGATAGTGATCAAGCGGTGCAAGCGGAGGTGAGGTTACAGCTCCGTCTACAAAGGTGAAGGTGCTACAGTGAGGGTATCAAGCAATTGGTTTCTCGTTGGGAAAAATGTGTTCGTAGCCAGGGTGACGATGTTGAGTAATAAATACGTACACATGCAGAATAAAGATGTAGACTGTTAATAACGTCTGTCTTATTTAAAATGCTATAAGAGATTCCACACAAAAATTTGGAGACGTTACGTTTCAGCATGACCTCGTAGACCGTCTTACTGTATTACTGTCGGTCAACAGCAGAGAGGACCGTCCATGCTCAAAAAGACGCATGATCCACCATTAAGTATACAACCTTTATCTATATATAGGTATTCTCACTAGCCGATTACCTGAGTGTTGGTAAAACAGTCTAAACGAATCCCGATCAACAAACAAAAGCCAGGTTCGAGTCACCAAATTTCAGTACAGGACAGATCTGAATGTCAATGAATCGTGTTCGAGAGAGATGTGGTGTTAAGAGTACCATATTTTCTCAGTCATAGAGATTGAGAATCATCGCAGTTAAATACAACAGAGGAGCGTTTGACCGGAAAGGAAAAAGCCTTTGAAGTACATCACAACCCTCGCTATCCAAATTTACGTCACAGTTACTGGGATTAGAACATTTTGTCAGGAGAATCGTTTACGTCAGATGCAGTGTCACATACTGGCGTTGTGGCTGTCGATTCTGTCGGAAGACTGCAGGCATGGCCCAGACGTCAACAGGAAAGCGAATAGTAGAAAAAAATGTTCAAATGTGTGCGAAATCTTATCGGACTTAACTACTAAGGTCATCAGTCCCTAAGCTTACACACTACTTAACCTAAATTATCCTAGGGACAAACACACACAACCATGCCCGAGGGAGGACTCGAACCTCCGCCGGGATCAACTGCACAGTCCATGACGCCGCGCCACAGACCGCTCGGCTAATCCCGCGCGGCCCAGTCCATGTTAAATACCAGCTACCTTTATTGTTTCAGAATATTAAAGGACTGTGAAATAAAATTAATTAAGCACATATCTCCAGTGATCACTTGTCAACATTGTCTGCCTCACTACGCATCATGTGACCTCTGACATACATGTGTTAAGTGTTACAGGGTTTACGTTAGCATCTCTGCTGTAGATCAGATGTGGAGAAAGAAGGAGCAACCACATTTAGTAAGAACTGTCATAAATTTAAGAACATAGACATTCATAAATTGAGCTTAAAGATTCATAAATTGGAAGTGTATACCGAGTACATGCAGTTTATTTTAATCTGCATGAATCACCTATATCACCTAGAAGCTCTATTGTCCGTTTTAACAGCAAAGAACAAGTAATTCGTGACTGCAAGTAACTGTACTGTAGATTTTCTTAAAAACTTCTTCTATAGGAATGTACTGCAAATTTCTCATCCAGGGTAACTAATTCTTGAAAAAGTGTCATTGATAATATTTTTACAGGCAGGTTCAATGAAGGAAATTATACTACAAAACCAGTCGACAAAAATATCTCAGATAACTACATGTAATTTCTTTCATTAAACACCAATGTAGAATATATGAATCTATTAAATTTAGTTTAAAAAAATTTAAAAATTATGTTTTTAGGAAAATCCTCAAAGTTATGAACTGGAGAGTTGTATAAAATGCGCAATGCATCAGTGAAAAATATAACTCCCCTGATAATAATCTCCTTACCTTATTTGAAAGTTGCTTTACCGCAGAATTGACACAAATTAGACCATCGTCTACAATGAAACCAAACATTACTCAAGGAATGAAGATATATAACAACAAGGAAACTGCATAAGTCAAAACAGTTGAGATTTTGACATAGCAATTTATACCGCAAAAACACAATAATAAAGACATCAGAGCAAACACACTACAAGAAAAAGATAGATCAGGTAATAAAGTAAAGAGTATGTGATTTGTGAAGTAGATGACCAGTAAGACCAGAAAAGAAGAGATGGAGGCAACTTTAAGTGTGAATGATTGCTAACATACTCGTATGTACATTGTTGAGAAACATTTTGACATTCATTCATAACTGTTACAGAATGAGTAGATGCTACCATGGAATATCTGAGACCATCCACAACGAATAACTTGAGTAATATTAATTTGATCCTCACTGTGGTAATAGAAGAAGTGATGTCCACTATAAAATCCTTAGAATTTAACAATTCTAGTTATTTTGATGCATTAAAGTGTGTCGTCGAGAGTTTATTAAAATTAATCGTGTCCATTTATTTATCAGTGAAACATTTTTCAAATGGTTAAATACGTTGAAGTTAAATCCTCATGTACAAA
Source organism: Schistocerca americana (assembly GCF_021461395.2). Classification (NCBI taxonomy): domain Eukaryota; kingdom Metazoa; phylum Arthropoda; class Insecta; order Orthoptera; family Acrididae; genus Schistocerca; species Schistocerca americana. The sequence goes on along the minus strand of NC_060119.1, from coordinate 602,729,090 downwards.
ACAAGATAACGAAATACTGTCAAATTTACATGTAATTTCATATCCCCAGGATTCTAAAAAATCTTGGAAAAGAGTAATACGTAATCGATCTCTTCACTATTTTGCTTCAAATAATGTATTTTTGATGCCAGAGTTCGAATTTCTAAGGCATTTCAATGTGGAAAGGGCTATTTCCACATAAAGGGGGGGTGCTCAATTTAGTAGACACTAAATTACTGACTAGAGGCATATTTCGTGATCTGTCAAAGCCAATTAAGGAATTAACATTCCAGAATTGTACTTATTATCAGTTTCTGCATCAGTGGGCGTCTTTCTATGATTGCTGTGACGTTCCCAGAGTTTTGGGTTTCGTAATTTTAACGATTTAAAATATGATAATATTCACGTCATTAGTCGTTCAAAGGCTGAGGATACAGCATACGCTACGTTTAAATGACTTGTTTCCTCGCGCAGAAAGGTGCTTTATCCAGTGAAATTACTTTATTGAAAATTATCGGAAAGGTACATCATTTTTATGGGAACTTCACAATTACAAAATTAATGTGCCCTATAATTACGGGTATATCTCAGCTGTCGTGGTATCCATCGATGTACCCACACCACAGCACCGTATCATGCTGCTAGAGCAGCGAAAAAGAAAACAGTGCACCTCCATCTCCGTATCGGCTGTCATTTCTTTGAAAGCACACTGCAGTGCAGTGGTCATCTCAACGCTACCATACATACACTATCTGATTAAAAGAACCTCGACGCCCCTACGTAGTGTGGAACTGACCAGTAGATGTCACTACAGGCGCATCTACCAGCATAAAATAATGGCGTCATATGTTGTCAGTAGGGAAACATTAGCAGCAAAATGAGTCGATTTTGATAGCTCAGTGACTTTCAGTGTCGACTATTTATTATACGTCAGATGAGTATCTAACCCATGAAAGACGTTTCCATCGTTCTAAAGCTGTCCATGATGACTGTTGCTAATTTTGTTTGTGAAGTGTGAACGAGAAAGAAAAATCACAGCTAAATCAGTAGCAGACAGACCTCATCTACCGATTGACAGGATCTGTCTAGCATTGTAATTGGTGGCTGTAAAAATGTCACCAAACCAGCTAAAGGCATCACTCCGGAGCTGCATACTGCTACCACCTGTCCAGCCACCACAGTGACTGTTCGTACGGTGTTAAAAATAATGGGGTCAAAGCTCTATCGGCCCCTAATGACGACAGATTTCCAGAGTCAATGCCAACTAAAGCTTTAAGTGGTGTGAAGAGCGACGCTTTTGGTGAGTGGCTACGTTGTGGATGTCCGATGGGATGATTTGGGGTTGGCGATTGCATGGAGAACACTCTCCGTTATTGTGTGTAGTGCCAGCAGTGAAGTTCGAAGGAGTAGGAGTGTTACAATATGGGGGGGGGGGGGGGGGGTTGATTCTCGTGGTTATATTATTGCCTTATAACATCGCTGCAGAGGGAAAGATATTAACATATTTTAACGTGTTGTCTACTGCGTACAGTAGTTGAACAGTTCGGGGACGATGACTGTATCAGCATGACAATGTGCCTTGTCATAAGGCAGCCTCTGTGAAGCAATCGTTTATGATGAATAACAACCATGATATGGACTGGCCTTCCCAGAATACCGATCTGAGCCCAAGGGAATACCTCCAAAATTATAACCTTCTCCGGTTTCGATTGTCGGGGAACAATAGGCTGCCATATACATTCATACATATCTTTTTGAGTATACCCGGCAGAATTCAAACTTTCATAAAAGCGAAGGGTGAACATATTCCATATTACGTGTACTCTTGATCAGTTAGTCTATATTTAAATGTGAAAGTTAATTACGTATCGTGTCATTGGTAACCATCTCGTTGTTTTCATTAATGGACGACTGAACTGCTTCAGACGAGGAGCGTAAACTAGATCACGCAATGCCAAGATCAGCTTGTACTTCAATTTTTATTTTCTGGAAAAGGCCTGAGTAACAGGACAAATGGCTCTGAGCACTAGGGGCTTTTACTTCTGAGGTCATCAGTCCCCTAGAACTTAGAACTACTTAAACCTAACTAACCTAAGGACATCACACACATCCATGCCCGAGGCAGGATTCGAACCTAAGACCGTAGCGGTTGCGCGGTTCCAAAGTGTAGCGCCTAGAACCGCTCGGTCACTCCGGCTGGCGTAACAGGACAATATTACTGGCTAGATTCAGGGCAATAGAATTCTTCACTGTGACCTCACGCTCTCCGTGAAAACCATAAAAATGGTTAATATTTTTCTTTGCAGCTCAACATTATGAAGCACACAACATTTTCGTAATACGTCGAGAAAGAGAGTAAGGAGCGGAAGCAGAAAACGAGACTGAAATGTGCCTGTGTTCCAGTAAAGTCTGAGAACTCCACCCCAACTGTTAGACAACGGCATAAAGGGAGAAAAATAACGGCATGTAGCTTCCTTCTATGCAGTTACAAAAGAGCTTGTGAGAGCGCTTGTTCTGGAAACTCGTATATCTCGACCGGAGTTGGAGCGAACACAGGAGACATCCTCGTGACGTCTGCGGCGGCGCACTGGATGTCGCAGACGGCGGACGACCTCGGCTGCTGAGTTTCGGTGGACAAGTTGGCAGTTTAAGCGAGAGGGCGCTGCCTCATTCCGCGACAAAGCGCCCACTGTGTTTTGCGCTGCTGTTACTTGTAAGTGGGCCATCCCGAGGCGGCCGGCAGAGCCACGCTTTTCATCGTACGAGAATGCGGTCTCGTCGTGCGGACATTGCTACATGCAGTAGAGAGACGGGGCTGTAAACTTTGTTCCGAACCGAGTGCTGCACTGCTGCTCACAGCTAGTAGTGTCACTGTGTTGCGTCTACCAAAGTATATGTATAAAATGCTAGTTACTAGAAAGAAACATTTTAAAAGCGTAATCCACCCTCTGCAGAATGGTAGAAAGTAATCTGATTTGTTCCTAGCGTTATTAATTATTCAAAGGTTAACTAAAATCTTTGGTGTACATACTGCACTGCAATCTAAAAGGACGATTTAGTCTTGTTAGAAGTGGCTTTCATGTGGCGTGTTAACCTTCATATTACTAAAGGATAAATGACCTTCAAATTAAGAATGCCTCCTACTTCAGAATTTCGAAAATAGAAGTCACTGAACTGATGAAGCGCTCCCGAAATCGACCCTGACTTTCAAATTTATGGGGTTCCAATTATATTGTCACTGGCTTAAACCGAAATTCAACTAACGAATAAAAACTTACACAGTCGATATAGACAAATGTGCTTGATTTATGATTTTTAGTTGGTTGGTGGGATGATTTTGGCGGGAGGGGACCAAACAGCGAGCTCATCTGTCTCATCGGATTAGAAGAGAATGGGAAACCACCCCGGAATTCGCCTGAAGCGTTTTAGGGAAACCATGGAAACCTAAATCGGATGGCCAGCCGCGGGTTTGAAACGTCGTCTTCCCGAATGCGAGTCCAGTGTGCTAACCACTGCGCAACCTCGCTCCGTCTTTTGGATCAATAGAAGTTAAATCATCGAGTAATGTCCCTTTTTTATATATGGGCTGGAACAAATATTAGAGTTTATGTGCCACAGAGATATGCATGCAACACGAGCAGTACTGAGTTATGCTTAATCACGTTTGTTTTCTAGTTTGAAGCGGCACAAGGTAAGAACACTTAGAAATACGAAATAAACGTGGTTATCTACAGGGTGTCACAAAAAGGTACGGCCATACTTTCAGGAAACATTCCTCACACACAAAGAAAGAAAATATGTTATGTGGACATGTGTCCGGAAACGCTTACTTTCCATGTTAGAGCTCATTTTATTACTTCTCTTCAAATCACATTAATCATGGAACGGGAATACACAGCAACAGAACGTACCAGCGTGACTTCAAGCACTTTGTTACAGGAAATGTTCAAAATGTCCTCCGTTAGCGTGGATACATGCATCCACCCTCCGTCGCATGGAATCCCTGATGCCCTGATGCAGCCCTGGAGAATGGCGTATTGTATCACAGCCGACCACAATACGAGCACGAAGAGTCTCTACATTTGGTACCGGGGTTGCGTAGACAAGAGCTTTCAAATGCCCCCATAAATGAAAGTCAAGAGGGTTGAGGTCAGGACAGCGTGGAGGCCATGGAATTGGTCCGCCTCACCGAAACTGTTGTTGAGAAGCGTACGAACACTTCAACTGAAATGTGCAGGAGCTCCATCGTGCATGAACCACATGTTGTGTCGTACTTATAAAGGCTCATGTTCTAGCAGCACAGGTAGGGTATCTCGTATGAAATCATGATAACGTGCTCCATTGAGCGTAGGTGGAAGAACATGGGGCCCAATCAAGACATCACCAACAATGCCTGCCCAAACGTTCACAGAAAATCTGTGTTGATGACGTGATTGCACAATTGCGTGCGGATTCTCGTCAGCCCACACATGCTGATTGTGTAAATTTACAATTTGATCACGTTGGAATGAAGCCTCATCCGTAAAGAGAACATTTGCACTGAAATGAGGATTGACACATTGTTGGATGAACCATTAGCAGAAGGGTACCCATGGAGGCCAATCAGCTGCTGATAGTGCCTGCACACGCTGTACATGGTACGGAAACAACTGCTTCTCCCGTAGCACTCTCCATACAGTGACGTGGTCAACGTTACCTTGTACAGCAGCAACTTCTCTGACGCTGACATTAGGGTTATCGTCAACTGCACGAAGAATTGCAAGTGTCCTCGTCGTTCTAGGTCTTCCCCAGTCGCGAGTCATAGGCTGGAATGTTCCGTGCTCCCTATGACGCCGATCAATTGCTTCGAACGCCTTCCTGTCGGGACACCTTCGTTCTGGAAATCCGTCTCGATACAAACGTACCGCGCCATGGCTATTCCCCCTTGCTAATCCGTACATCAAATGGGCATCTGCCAACTCCGCATTTGTAAACATTCCACTGACTGCAAAACCACGTTCGTGATGAACACTAACCTGTTGATGCTACGTACTGATGTGCTTGATGCTAGTACTGTAGAACAATGAGTTGCATGTCAACAACTACCGAGCGAGGTGGCGCAGTGGTTAGACACTGGACTCGCATTCGGGAGGACGCATGTCAACACAAGCACGGAAGTCAACATTACCTTCCTTCAATTGGGCCAACTGTCGGTGAATCGAGGAAGTACAGTACATACTGACGAAACTAAAATGTGCTCTAACATGGAAATTAAGCGTTTCCGGACACATGTGTACATAACATCTTTTCTTTATTTGTGTATGAGGAATGTTTCCTGAAAGTTTGGCCGTACCTTTTTGTGACACCCTGTATATGAATAATAAAAAGTAAGGTCCCGTTAGTGTGTCGTCATTCTTTCGTTCCAAATATTAAGATGATCGTTCCTGAAAGCTGATCTGTTGTTTTCTTGAGCACATTAACGCAAAATATGACTGCTAGGCATTGGCTTTTGAAATAATTTAGAAAGCGAAATGATTTGCCGAGTGATCAAGATATTCGGAAAGATATCGGTTCATATCCCCCTCCCCCAAATCTGTTCACCTATGTTGAGGTCTTTCGCATTTTTCCTAAATTGCTTAAAGTAAATCACGGGAAATCCCCTTTGAAAAGGCCAGATTTCAATCCCTATCCTTCACAAATTGGAAATTTTTTTATCAGTCTTTTTTTCTTTTCTCAATCGCACATGTGGTGTCCCTCACAAAATGATTGACAATGACGAACTTCAATAAGATTATAAGATATACAGTGACTACGGTTGGTGGTGGAAAAGGGTGCGGGGTGGTGAGATTAGTTTAGTGCTCTTATTTTGGCATTCGTTCCTACATCATCATGGTCACCGTTCAGTAATATTTACGACACCTGCCATGGAAGCTGGTCCAATCAATGGAAGTAAACAGAATGAGAGATTCACAAACAGCAGTTCTACTCGTCTTCTTATTATGAGTTTATATGTTGAGCTCCAATCACCTAAACTGTAAACTTTCATTAATAACTTCAAGCTGAAATTTTTTCTGATCGGCGCGCTCGCGCGAACACACACTCTCACAAACGTACACACACATTATATGTATATATATACATACACTAGGTGAGTACCTGGCGTTAAGTGGGTATTTATTTATTCCAGTCTTCTATTAGTCCATCTCCCCTTTCCCCTCTCTCTTTCCATACCCTTCTCACCTCCTCTGTCCGTCTCCTCTTCTACCCTTCTCTCACCGCGTTATTACGCTCACAATGATGGGAAGCTCGGTATTTTTTTCCAGATCCTAACTAAACATATACCAGATTTGGTTGTAATCGTTCCACGTGTTTAGGATCGACTTTTTACCCGTAGCGTTGATAAAGTATACACACGTCAAATATATTTCACATATATTTCACACATTTCCCTCGTATTTGTAGACACATTTCGCCTGTATTTCTAGTAAATTTCGCCCTGCAGTTTCATTTTCACGCAGCTTAATGTTTATGAAGTATCTCATGAACTATGCGCAATATCATTTTGCAGGTACATCCAGAGGGGCCCGCGCTTGGTAGCCGCCCGGTCTAGGGCCCCTTGCCACGGTTCGCGCGGCTCCTCCCATCGAATGTTCGGTTCCTCCCTAGGGCAAGGTTGTTTGTGTTGTCCTTAGCGTAAGTTAGTTTAAGTTAGATGAAGTAGTGTGCAAAAAAAAAAAAAAAAAAAAAAAGAGGTAGTGTGTAAGTCTAGGGACCAAGAACCTCAGCAGTGGATCCCATTGGAACTTACCACAAATTTCCAAAACGTCCATATCCTATGTGGCTACGTCTGCGAAAAATGTTGCGAATAGAGTTAATGGCCACAAATTAATAAGTTTAAACGTCTTGCATGATGGGGCAGTTTACCACACGTCTTAGGCTTGACGACGTTATATTTCTTGGACTATGTATCGTACAATGATAAAATTATGCTGATACATTCAGTGGTATATGTGAATACTGTCTGAGGAATGTGTCACGAGTGCTGTTGGTAATAAATAATGAGTAAATTAAAAAGTAATGTTTCATGTGACTGTTTTATTGTACGAACCGCGAAAATGTAGTAAGCAATAATTTTCTCCGTTTATCATTTTGCTGCAGTAGTCAGCGAGAAAACGTTTCGTAAAAGTTTTAAATTATATGTAAAGTGAGTTGAAAGTCTGTAAACGTGTGTGTGTGTGTGTGTGTGTGTGTGTGTGTGTGTGTGCGCGCGCGTGTGTGCATGTGTGTGTGTCAACGAAAATAGTCAATTTATGTACACTACTGGCCATTAAAATTGCTACACCAAGAAGAAATGCAGACGATAAACGGATATTCATTGGACAAATATATTATACTAGAACTGACATGTGACTACATTTTCACGCAATTTGGGTGCACAGATCCTGAGAAATCAGTACCCTGAACAACCACCTCTGGCCATAATAACGGCCTTGATACGCCTGGACATTGAGTCCAACAGAGCTTGGATGGCGTGTATAGGTACAGCTGCCCATGCAGTTTCAACACGACACCACAGTTCATCAAGAGTAGTGACTGTCGTATTGTGACGAGCCAGTTGCTCGGCCACCATAGACCAGACGTTTTCAATTGGTGAGAGATTTGGAGAATGTGCTGGCCAGGGAGCAGTCGAACATTTTCTGTATCGAGAAAGGCCCGTAAAGGACCTGCAACATGCGGTCGTGCATTATCCTGCTGAAATGTAGGGTTTCGCAGGGTTGGAATGAAGGGTAGAGCCACGGGTCGTAACACATCTGAAATGTGACATCCACTTAAATTTCCTTTAATTTACGTTCTGGTCACAATCTTTTTGTTTAACAGATTACCGTTTTCGGTCTTTAGTGACCATCATCAGATCTGTTTCATAAAAACGAAGTCCTAATGGGGTTGTAGAAAAATATCCGCTACCAGTCACAATATTGTGACTGGTAGCGGATATTTTCTTACAACCCCATAAAGGAACAGTCACGGAGTTCGACAGCATCCACTATGGATAAAATTCATTAAAAGTCCTAATGTACTGCAGCCATGGTGGCATCGTCAGATGAAAAGTTAATCATTTGCATATCGCAGCATCATCTTCCTGTCGCTTAAATTTCGCGTCTGTAGCACGTCCTCTTCGTGGTGTAGCAATTTTAGTGGCCAGTAGTGTACTTAACTCCCACCCAATTCCCATTTGGTTAAAGTCTGCATATTTCTCTCTCTCTCTCTCTCTCTCTCTCTCCCTCCCTCCCTCCCTCACACACACACACACACACACACACACACACACACACACAAACACAAACAAACAAACACACACATACAACACACAGGTATGTGTGAGAGAGAGATTGAGAGAGAGAGAGAGAAACATGCAAACTTTAACCAAATGGTAGTTAGCTGTAATGGCGATGCTGCCCGTGATCGGAAAATGCAGACAGTCCATTACTTCAGCGGCAAACGTCTTATACAATCTGTTAGTCGTAATTTGTCAAGTTTTTTATGCTGCTAAGGTGGTTTCCTGTTACGGTAACGATTTGCGATACTTCTTCAGTAACACGTGGAGGTGGTGACAACAGAGACCTGTCCATTGCGTAGCCTAGTTGTGGCGCGGCTGAGCGGGCTCTGGTTTAACGCCAGACAGGTTCGCGGCGCCCATTGAGGGCGAGGCGCGCTCCGCGGGGTGCGCACAGTGCTGTCTGGCTGCTCCGCCGTGATTGATGGCTTTATTGTCCCGGGACTCGCGCCGGGGGCGTCGGCCGCCCCGTAATTAACACGCGGTGGCGCCGCCAGCGGACAGCGGCCGGCGTCAGCCGTCAGGACACCTGGGCGGCCGCTCCCCTGCCACGCCCACCGCCCGCACAGCTCAGGTCGTAATGGACAGATGGCCAGCCGGCCCACATATAACAGAATTGATGTTAAAAGAACTCCAGGGAGTAGTTCAGCGACGGTGACGGGTCACAAGGTGTCAGGTGGGGGCACCCAACTCAGTACACCGTGAAAAGTGACCTTACTGCAAGTCAGTTGTCGTACACGAACTTCCCAACATTTATCCACTCAGTACTGTTGAGTGGTACTTAAGATAGGTAAATAAATTAGTGAAATCAATGTGAAGTGAAGTAGAAATTAGAAAGTAAATGAAAAACTTATTTTGCTGGCCGGAGTGGCGGAGCGGTTCTACGCGCTTCAGTCCAGAACCGCACTGCTGCTACGGTCGCAGGTTCGAATCCTACCTCGGTCGTGGATGTGCGTGATGTCCTTAGGTTAGTTAGGTTTAAGTAGTTCTAAGTTCTAGGGGACTGATGACCTCAGATGTTAAGTCCCATAGTGCCCAGAGCGATTTGAACCATTTGAGAATGTACGATCGCAAGAAGACCGGTGTCCTGGCGTCCACATGGCACTGCGGAAACGGAAGATCATAGTATTTGGTGTGCAGCTCTGGCAAATCGTACTGCATGTGCAGTAGCAATTGGAGCAGCAGTTGGCCCCACAGTGACACAACGAACTGTTAGAAATCGGTTACTCCGAGCCAGACTTCCTGTAGTGTGCGTTCCTCTGACCCTAAACTGCCGCACAATTGTGACTTCATTGGTGTCAAGGGAGAGCCCATTAGAGGGCAGAGTGGAGATCTACTGTGTTTTCTACCGACTCTGCCACTGAACCAGTGATGACTATGACGTCATCGGACGACAACTTGAGCGTCATCTTCAAACAACATAAATCGTCGCGCTACTGACCAACCAAGTGAAATAGGCATGGAACTCTATCCCATAAACTGACATCCGTCATTTCTACAACACAATGCATGCACATTTGCATGCTTGCATTCAACATTCTTGTGGTTATGCCAGTTATTAATGTAGCAGCTTTTCACATTTTCGATGACTTATCTCTCGCTTACATTACCCTGTGATCTTGTAATGTTGATCTCTTAAACATGTTACCTAAGGAAATGTATTCCTGAAACTTCATTACTCTACAATAATTATGTTTTGGGGTTACGACTTTCTTCCGTCAGTGTACATACAGGGTAGCGTAAAGTAGGTGTTAGAAAATTTATCGTGATTAAATTGTATGCGGTACATGCCTCTCCTTGTGATATTGTTATACTATGGTTCTGAAAATTCTGTAGTTCACTCATTGGTGTCTCTATTCAGATTTCAGAATGAAAGCACTAAGAATGGAAAGAATTTTGTTGATCGAAGAGACATTATAAGACAATTTTGGACGTATCGTTCTGATGAGACGCGCATTCAGTAGCACATTTGGTCCCAAAACAGCACCATTCAGAAAGACCATTTCTCAGTGATATTACAGTACAGAAGTAAAATCAAATTAAGATGACAAACAATAGGCAGACTTTCACAGATTTTGTGTAATGTTCTCCAGTTTTTTTTTTTTCCTTGAAACAAGTTGCCATGGGGCGTGAGTCACAAGAAAACGCAAAAAAAGGCTTCTAGTTCACAAAGCTTTATTACACATATCCTCAAAACAGTTTTACAGAGTTTTTTACTAACTTACTTTTTAATAGCCACCGATAACAAATATAGTTAAAAACCTTGTACAGGCTTTATAAGATTATACGGAATGAAATAGTTAAGTAAAGATTCTTCCTTTTAACTAAATAACAAATATGGATGACAATCACAATTGCCCACAAATTTAACAGGAACTAAATCCCCATTGGTAAAACAAGCAACAGTACAGAACATCAAATAACAACTTTTAAGCGAAAGAGCAAAATACCCAACGGGAATCTTTGACTAATAAAAAAGTCATAGAACAACGGAATTCCATCAGTTATATAGTGACTTATTCTACTGAACTCACTCGTTAAACCGCTTTCAAGTATAACAACAACATTTAGGCAGAAAAGACATCTATTTTAATAGTCAGTTTAAGTTCCGCGCAACAGCGGGCACACCCCAACGGATGACCCACCCTAAAACAAGAGTGACTAAACTACTAGAAACAGGGGACACACCTTGTCGCAGCCTGAACACTTTAACGAGAGGAATCCCCAAATAATTCCAAGAGAGAATACTCAAATTCTGTCAACTACTGGGGCGAGCCGCCATTCTGACAGGACACAGCCAGGTAGCGCCGTACGTCACCAAGAAGCAGCTGGCCGAGCTACCGCCGTACGAACATATTTCAATCAAGGCGCCGCCCCCTGTATTAGTCAGTCTGGAACTGATTGTGCCCGCCGCTCGTAGTACACTGTAACATAAAAAGAAGGACAGAAAGCCAGACCAAAGGACACAACATAAACCCTCTTATTTCAGAGTTATGCGCCCCACCCCACCCCTCTTTAAATTTAACACCCTTAACACATACAAGACATCAAACAAATAGCATTCACTTCTTACAGCTCATAATTCTTTACTCTTACAGGCAGATTCCTACAACGAGTATCAAGTCTGGAGAAGTTAACGGCCTGCCGAATCAAGAGCATTAAAACTCATAATACAAGATACCATAAGATACTCAAGTAACATTACAAGCACACTGTCTTAACACTAAACATGGCCTGCGCACTATCCTAGAATTGCTCACGCAGCCTTCGCACTACTCAGATAGTCACTGAGCAGTGTTTTACACTCTTAACACCACAAGTCACCATATACGAGAACCAAGAGTGAATTCGTTATTCCCGCCACGTCGTGGATAATCCCATACAAATCACTGTTTTCGGCTGTGAACACAAATTACGATCAGATTGATCACAACTTCAAAGAAACAGCAGATGCCCATCGTTAGTAGCAGTAAACGACAAGAATCCACATAGCGTACATAGGCATCCAGCATCATGTAGTACAATATACACACTTGGTAGCGCATTGGAGGCCATCACTACCAACCCGAAGCCAACACACTCCTCAGACCATAGCACAACGCCACGAGTAGCCAACACTCCTTCGTAACGCTCACTCCAAGACTCGCCAACACAACATATGCCCAAGCGACGGCAAGCATGACCACCAGGGTCCTGGAGGAGACAACCAAGAGAGCGATAGCCAGAAACGCCGCTGTTAAGTAGCGGCCAGAAGAGGAAAACCAAAGAGAAAGCGCTCATGCTAGAACGAGTGGGATTACTGCCCCTACTAGACAAGAGAATCACTGGCACCAGCGACTCCCCCACGGCTCCGGTGAAATGATTGAAAATACCAGGTCCTATATGATAACAGGAAGTTTCAGTCAGGACGACGAGCCTAAGTTGTAATCGTAGAGAATATGGAACGAGTGCGAATATTATTGAGTGAGGAAACCACTGCATCAACTAAACATGAAGCACAGCAACTCAGGATGTCACGAAGGAGTCTCCAGATGGTAATGGAAGACAAACATAACCTTTTCCATCACAAATTTCGACAGTGCCAATCTGCGAAGGACTGGGATGTGAAGTGGCGATATTCATTTGGACATGAAGTGATTGTCATCTTTGAAAATAAGATAATTGAGACTTTTGAAAATGGAACAGGTGATGCAGATCAGATCAGGTTTAGTAACGAGGTACGATTCCATCTCCGTGGGTACAACAAGAAACAGTACTGATGCCACTGGGCTTGTGAGAATGTTCAAACTGAGCTTCAACTCATCAAGAAAAGTCACTGTTTTGTACACAATCAGTGCACAATGATTCATTTGGCCCATTTTTACAGGGACTTGTCACAGTAGACAAATACAGATACTGGAACATGAATCTACACCGTCTGCACGACGCCGCTGGTTCATGGGAGAGAGAACACGTCCACACCCTACTGAGGACGTCTTCGATTTCTTTCAGGAGACATTCAGGGATAAGACCATTGCTTCGACACCTTAGCATTCACTGGAAATGGTATGGAAAGACCCCCCTCCTCCCTCCCTCCTACTACAGCCCGATCGCTACCTGTGTGATTGTACGGTGTTATCTTAAGGACAGAGTCGTCATAGGTGCATCTGCAACGCTTTAGTATGTTATTAATGCAATTTCCAGAGTGATTCGCGCAGTCTAAACTGACGTTCTTCAGAAAGGCATCACGGAATTCACTTCAAAGCTCTACACGTCTATTGTTGCAGAAGAAAAGTACTTTGAAAACCATCTGTATTAAATTTCAGTTTGTATTCTGTAATTTAAATACGATAACAAGAATCTGTCCACCGATATTAAGTCATAGTAGACAGAAAATTCGTAATACCTATTGTGGGCCTCTCTGTACAATGAAGTTTATTTGAGTTCGTAGTACTTTAATCAGTTTTTAAGAATGTTGCATCTAAGTATACAGGGGAAAAGGAATCAGCAAACAGACACGATTAAAATTTTAAATTTACGTATTAAGGAGATAGGAAAATATTAATACAGTTACAGTTTAGATGTATGGAATACCACCACTGAAGCTGTCTAGGATGGAATGCTACCGCGCCACCTAGCCTACGACTGGTATTTCTGAGAGCACACGCCTCAGCAATCCTTTGAGCCACACAAAACGTCATCCTATGTCTTTGTTAGGTTCTATTTTCTTGGCAGCGTTTTCCTTCTCTATTTCTACATTTGCCTTAGTCTAATATTGCTCTAATGTACGTTTGTCTTCGTGACACTACACAGAGTTACCAGTTACGTGCAATTGTGATCCTCTTTACCATTACAGTACTCTAAGTTCTGTCGTATGTGAATATATTTTCACTTGCCGAATGAAATAGTCAGTGCTATTCCATGCCTATGGATATAGGATTTACCTACGTTAGTAGCTATTATTTTTAGGGTATCACCTAATCTATACTGGTATTCTGAATTTCAGTCCTCCCTCCCTGGAACTCTAAGAGGAAGACCAAAAGCTCGCATTCTAAAAACCTTGCTGGTACTGCCACCACCACGTTCTCGTTATACAGTCACTGTGTACCTTCCTAGTTCTCTCCAACGCAAAATTGAGACAAATATTACCATATCCCTTCTCTTAAGAACTCTCCTGTGATTAATCAGTAGCACAAATTTCTCTCTTACAGTGGGGCGGAAAGCAGAAATTCTTTCCAACTGTGAGGCTGGTTTAACCTTTGGGCCAATCATAACGAATGCACGTTGTCACTCATGAGGTTTTCATATCCACTACAAAATATTTTTCATTAGCCAGTCCCGCGCTTCCTTAAAATACTTATCAATTCCTGCAAAGCTCCTTTGAGTCCTGCGGATTCCTCTTGGTCTGAGTCTCTCACGTTTTCCCGTTCCCTTGCAGATCTGTATCTCTTTAGGAAATGTACTTTTCAATGATTCTCACAATGCGAGTTTACAATGTACCGAGTTTGGCGTCCTGCCCCCTGGTGTAGCCGTCAGCGTGTGCCAACTTTGTGCCAAGAAACTCCCATCTTGGCGTGTACTGCAGTCGTGTGAGCTGCTACCACTAATACTGTTATCTGTGTCGCTAGTATTATCTATTGGTAGAGTAATTCATCGCCAGTACTCGTTGGTTCCTGTACTACCATCGTCGAAAGTAGCCATTATATGTAATACACTATATATTCTGTATGTATTGTTGAGATAGGTTCTCAAAGTCTTTAGGTGTCGCGTGAGTATACCAAAAATGGTTCAAATGGCTCTGAGCACTGTGGGACTCAACTTCTGAGGTCATTAGTCCCCTAGAACTTAGATCTAGTTAAACCTAACTAACCTAAGGATATCACGCACATCCATGCCCGAGGCAGGATTCGAACCTGCGACCGTAGCGGTCTCGCGGCTCCAGACTGCAGCGCCTAGAACCGCATGGCCACTTCGGCCGGCCGTGAGTATACCAATCGCCACTTCTGTGATCAATGGTCACAGTTCAGGGGTACAGTCAGCCTTCTGGATGAGGTGTACACTCAGCACAATAGTATGTGGCTAGTTCAGAAATGAACCGTGCCCTGACGTCAACCATTCCCTGATCTTGAATAAGAATGTACTTAAGGACCACATACACAGGCCGCAAATCGGCTCCGTCAGTACAGACAGGTAGGGTCTGTCATAGTGTGCCCACACACAGACAGATGGGTTAGGGAATCACTCAGCTAGATTGCGGGGAGGAGGGGTTGCCGATCATTCACAGTATTAAAGGAGTATGAGAAACTTTCATGAAGTTCTTATTGCAACTTTTAGAGGCAAATTATTAACTGAAATATCCATTTAGAAGAAAGGAACGTACACTGATGAGCCAAAGCATTGTGACTGGTTGCTTATTAGCTTATTTGTCCGTCTTTGGAACGAAATACATAGCTATTTCTGCGTACCAGGGATCCGGCAGTTCGTTGGTAGTTTTGTGAAGCCATGTGGCCTTAGGTGTGTAGGCACAAGTCATGTAATTCGTGTAAATAATGGGCCATTTCCTTGCATACGCTGTGATGGTGCCCAATAGCGATCCACATGGGGATACAGGATTTACATCAGGTAAATCTGCTCGCCGAGACATCAGTGTGAGCTCACTTTAATGCTTCTCAAAGCTCTGTAGCACGATGCTGGCTCCAGGATACGGACAATTTTATTGCTGAAAGGTGACATAGGCGTCGGGGATTATATCAGGCAAGAAGGGATGCAGGTGGTTCGCAGCTCTCAGGGAGTCTTCTATTACTATCACAGGTTGCATGAAAACTCAGAATAACGTCTCCCATAGCATAATACTGTTCCCACCAGCATGTGTCCGTGGCTCGCTGCACTTTTCGAGCCGCCGCTCATCTTCATGACGGCATTTGTCGAGACGATCATCGACCTAGTGTAGCAAAATGTGATTCGCCCGAAGAGCCAATACGTTTCCATTAATCGAAGGTCGAATCTCGACGGTCCCATGCCCACTGAAATCGTCGCTGACAGTGTTGTTGGGTCAACAAGTAAACACGTACGGAAGGTCCGCTGTGGACCTCCATGTTCAACAATGTACAATGAACGGTGTGCTTCGAAACACATGCGCACGCACCAGCATTGTGCTCCTACTGAATAGATGCCACACATCACCATCTCTCCTACTTTACAGAGCAGACAAGCCTTCGAACCCCATGCTCTGTGAAGTGTCGTGGACGTCCAACCATTGAACGCCTCTTGATTGTTTCAAGGTCCATCTACCTCTTCCCGTAAATGCTCACGAGAATAGCACGTGAACATCAAACCGGCTTCGCCGTTTTCGAAGTATTCGTTCACAGGCTCTGCGTTATAATAGTATGCCCCTGGTCAAAGTCGCTTATCTCAGTGGATTTCCCCATTTGCAGCCCGTATATTCCTTTGTTACCATGTCAAGTGCCCGCAAATCCACCAGGCGGAATCCTACGTCGCAGTGGGCAGTTGTTATGGTATTTTCGCTGATCTTTGTACTGAAAGAAAAGAAATGTAATAAGAGCTCGCAACTTTATTCAGGAAATTCTTTTAAGGTAACAATAAGAATCAATTTTTTTACTAAACGAACTTAATTAGATGTGGCGTGTCCTTTTGGCCACAAAGGCATTCCACACATTGAAAGTGTTGTTAATAAAAACTTCTCTATTTAAATTAGACTGAACTGCATGTGACTACTTTAGTCTTTAATAAAACTTGCATCTGATTGCGTATTTAACCCTAGGATGCATGGTGCCGAAAACACAAAAGAACGCATATGTAGGGCCTCCAAGGCCCTGCCCTAATTTAATATTTTGCTCGTTTCATATAATCATTCTCCGGAGTTAAATTTATTTCTGTCAAATTTATTGTCATATTGAACGATTCCTAAGATACAGTAACAGGATCTGGTGGGCCTGATTAACATTTTATTAATTTTTTAAAAAACTCTAAGAGTGAATTTTTATTAGTTACATCCATTTACATACAACATATACAAATAATTTTATTAATTCACTTATAAGTTGCAGTTTACATTTTATAACATTTATTACAACCAATTTCTACAATTAAAACATACTCATTATTCACAATATTATGTATATAGGAAATATTTTGACAAAAAGTTATTATTCATTAAATGTTGACTGACAACCTCAGCTGCCGACAGGTGTTGTTGTTATACCTCGATGTGGACAGCTGAAAATGTGTGCCCCGACCGGGACTCGAACCTGGGATCTCCCGCTTACATGGCAGACGCAGGAGATCCCGGATTCGAGTCCCGGTCGGGGACACATTTTCAGCTGTCCACATCAAGGTATAACAACAACACCTGTCGGCAGCTGAGGTTGTTAGTTAGTCATCATTTATTCCAGGGAAAGCTGCATAGCCGGCCGAAGTGGCCGTGCGGTTAAAGGCGCTACAGTCTGGAACCGCAAGACCGCTACGGTCGCAGGTTCGAATCCTGCTTCGGGCATGGATGTGTGTGATGTCCTTAGGTTAGTTAGGTTTAACTAGTTCTAAGTTCTAGGGGACTAATGACCTCAGAAGTTGAGTCCCATAGTGCTCAGAGCCATTTGAACCATTTTTGAAAGCTGCACAGTCATCAACAGTAACTGTTCTTTCGAGAACAAGTTACTGTCTTCATACATATTATTATTCATTGTTCACATAAAATTGCATTTTTCTTAGTTTTTAACATGTGACATGCAAGAAGCACAAAGAACGCCACTATGTTCCTTACAGATGTTGGCTTTACACTCAATGCATGTCATAGCACTTTTCCTGTGTTTATTATATGGACAATAATTGCATCTTCTTCTTTTTCATGAACCAGGTAGTTGGTTCGGCAATATGACAGCTTTTTGAACACCACGTCTTTGCATGACATCGCCGGCCTCGGTGGTCTCGCTGTTCTAAGCGCGCAGTCCGGAACCGTGCGACTGCTACGGTCGCAGGTTCGAATCCTGCCTCGGGCATGGATGTGTGTGATGTCCTTAGGTTAGTTAGGTTTAAGTAGTTCTAAGTTCTAGGGGACTAATGACCACAGCAGTTGAATCCCATAGTGCTCAGAGCCATTTGAACCATTTTTGCATGACATCAACGATTTTCTTTGGAAGATGAGGGATATGAATACAAAGTTCTATTAGTGGTCTTACCATCTCCTCTGCTAAATCTCTTAGGAACAAATGCCTTTTATCACTTCCTCCACTATGGTATGTCAGATGTTGGGCGGAAAATAAAATTTCACTGTTCATTGCTGCAACGTCCATCATATTCATCCATAATGCAAATGGCCATCCTCTTTTTTGTCTCTTGCAAGTGTAATAACGAATTTTCTGGTCCATTTGATCTACTCCACCCTTCGTAGAGTTATAGAACTTTATTATATCTGGTTTCTTTTTTGCATGAGTTTCATCAATGTCTCTGTCGTGATGCATTGTGCTAATGAGAGCTACAGAATTTTTCTTTTTGGGAACATAACTCACCATTGTAAAGTCACCTCTAAGTGCAAACAAAGGGAATGAATCGCTCTTGAGGCAGATGGTTTCATCTCATTAGGAATTTCTGGTCTATTTTGTTTGATTGTTCCCACCACTGCTTCTGAAGCATCTCTTCTGCCAGCTGCACACTAATAAAGAAGTTGTCAACAGTAATATTTTTTGAAGATCCTTCAATGCTTTTAGCAAGATCTTTCACCACATTCAATCCAAGGTTTTTCTGAATAGGTTCATGGAGCTTCCTTCCCGTGTAAACAATTCCGTCTAAAGCATTTGCAGATTTAGCATCATGTAACCAAAACATTTTTATGCCATACTTGGCTGGTTTAGAGGGCATATACTGGGTGAAGTTGTATCTTCGACGGAATGGGTCTAGCTGTTCGTTAACGGTGAGCGAATCGTTGGGAACCATTCTATTTCTACACTTGTCAAGAAATAGTTCCCATACATAGCGAACAGCTGCAAGTTTGCAATCTGAAGATCGAGCTTCACGAGTACACCTGTCATCAAATCTAATCATTCTCCTTATATCCTCAAATCTATTTACTGACATGGTGGCCGTATATGTAGAATTTGCCTTTTCATCCAAGAATAATTCTCTAATAGGGACATCCCAACTCTTCTCAACACCGGAAAGCAGTTAGAGACCAAGAAAACCCTCCATTCCAGCAAGCGAAACGTTTTTCCGCGTAAAGCAGCCACTGCTCTGCCTTCAATATTCATGCAGGTGATGATTTCCTCTAGTATTTCCTAGGAGATGAAATAGTCCCAGGCATCCTTAGGTTTACACGTTTTCAAACCACGGGCTGGACCAGGTACCTTCTTTACGATATTATGGACAGGTGTTCGGTAAGTTGCAGGAGGATCTAATTTCCAAATCGTTCCATTCTGAGTAATGTATGTGTGGTCTTCTATACCTTTTCGTGGTGGTTTTTCATTTTCAGAGTCTGATGAAGTAATATTATCGGAAGGACTGTCATGTGCCTCAATATTCACATCTGCAGATTCATTGGCTGATTCTTCACTACTTGCATCTTCAAAAATATTTCCTTCCTCGCAAGAATCATCTGCTTCAAACCACTGAGCCACAACACTTTCAAAACTAGCTGCATTTGCACGTACTGACTCTTTTGGTTTACGTGTCAGCCATAGCAAAAGGCGTGTCTCTCTAACAGCAGCTTGTGCAGCACTAAACAAGTCATTCTCGTAACAATATGAGCCTTGCAGCAACAAACAAACTACAGTAACAATGAGGCCAACAAGAGCAGCACAGGATAATAATACTATGCAATAATAAAACATTTGATAGCAAAAAGATCAATAATACATCGAATGGTTCAAAAATGGTTCAAATGGTTCTGAGCACTATGGGACTTAACATCTGTGGTCATCAGTCCCCCTAGAACTTAGAACTACTTAAACCTAACTAACCTAAGGACATCACACACATCCATGCCCGAAGCAGGATTCGAACCTGCGACCGTAGCAGTCGCGCGGTTCCGGATTGCGCGCCTAGAACCGCTAGACCACCGCGGCCGGCAATAATACATCGACATCGCCAATATGTGAAAGTACTGTATATTATTTTTTAGTTATACTATTAATACTACAGCTACTGCTGATGTTGGCACTCCTTTTGCTGGAAATACCACTACAGTTATTGTTGAATTAATAACTGCTCCCAAACAAATGTTGAAGACAATATAGGCTAAAGAACATTTATAAATGTGTGAGGGCTTCTGAAGCCCTGCTTATGCATTCACGGTGTATGGGTAAACGTATTGCATTATACAAAAAACTTAAAAAGGTATCTCGTTCAGCCTTGATAGGAGTAATGTCACAGTGTTAGTGAAAGAGTACTGGAAAGCAGTTTGAAATCAAACAAAAAATTACAGAATTTTTTTTAAAAATGAAGAAATACAAGGACCTCGGAATCCCTGTATATGCATCCTAGGGTTAACTGAAATGAACTTTATCTGACTGCATGAAAATATTGTTGGAAAATTAATACTCAAAATACACATCTGACTGCATGAAAGTTTAGTGGTAAAAATAAATGAAAGTCACCAACCTGCATCTGACTGCGTCTGTGGACTTAGCTCGCGCACTCCTTCCCGTTTAGCCGATAATAAAACATATATTCAACTCAGTCGTAGTGCGATGGCATAAAATTGTCATTCTAGATAACTTTACTCATTTTGGCCCTGTTTATTACTTAATAAAAATTCTGTCCTGATCTGAATAATTTGCCAACTGTGCAATGCAATATAGATTATTTTACTCTGATAAATGAAATTATTAGCTTTACTCATGGGAACTTTAATGTACCTTTTGGTTCAATGCAAGCACAGGATGCGGAGAACGACATAAGGTGTGAGATGAAACTCTAATTTTATCTAAAAAATATCTATTGTTCAAACTTTTAAGGCAATTGTGAAAAACTAAAAAATCTTCTACACCATGGATTTACGAGAAAGTTTCACAAAACGCTTATTGCATCAACAATGGGATTTCTATCTAGCTTTTAGACACTATTTAACCAAAGAAAACCTATTTTATTAATTATTCTTTCTAGTTTCCCCAGGTATGTGCCGAGTTTCGCTCAATATATAGCTTATTATGTGCGTAGCGCCAATTCCTACTTTGATGCCGTCACGACCCGGCTGCCTCCTGCAGGCATCTAGCTCCGACTCGAAACATGTCTGCTATCTCTGCGCATCTCCTCACCACTACTCAAACTTTTACCGCGTGCACCTAGCTCTGTTAGCTGTCAAAGATCTTACTACTCGAAGATGTACTACTCGTCCAACCTTGCGGTTGGGAACTATCGACATTTTTCACTGGCTCTATGCTGATCGAATCTCAGCACATACCTTTCAACATTGATTTTGGATGAATACTTGTCTTTCTTTGAGATTCTTGTAAAATATTCTTACGAAAACAAAGATGACAAATTTTAACTTTTTAGTTCAAATTCGCCTGATTGTTTTCTTTATTTTTTTTTCTTTTTTGTCCTTAAGAGATGGGGCCCCTCCACGCCCGCACCAACGTGGTGACCAGACAAAAAGTTCTACTGTCACCTCCGTCAACATGATAGTTATCTAATAGGTGGATCACAGGATGCTGGGCTGCAATGTTATCCGTGCGTCTGGGTAAGACTACGCATTAACACGGTCCATCAGGTGATAGATAGTGGGCGAAACGCGGCTGATGGTAGCAATTTGCTTATGTTTTTGAGTACTTCGTTTTGTATGAGCTGCAGACGGCGCAGGCGTGTGGGCGCAGCGTATCCCCAGACAGGAGCTGCGTACGTCATCAGGGGTCGAATAAGTGTCATGTACATGGACCTCGACACCCTTCTTTTCAGTGTGCTATGCCTGTTGAGCATAGGGTAGAGCTGTTTGAGCCTCGCACTTGCTCGATTCGTCATGTGTCGTATGTGGTCCCCCCAGAGTAATTTCCGGTCCAGCCCAACACCGAGGTATTTGACTTTCTCACTGAAACGTACTGGGCGTGCATGTAGAGTTATTGGTCTGTAGTATCGGCGTTTGTGCAATCACTTCGGTCTTCTAGTGAACAGAATGGCTTCGCACTTGTCGACGTTTACTCTAACACGCCATTTCTCCAACCAAGGCTCAGCCAATCTGAGTGCAGTCTGTAAGCGTGACGTAATGTTTGATGGTTTCCAATCTTGCGCGAGGATGGCTCTGTCATCCGCGTAGATTGCCATCGTTGTGTTGTGTGTGTGGTTGGGAGATCGTTTATGTAAAGGATAAACAGTAGGGGCCCTATGATGCTTCCCTGGGGTACTACCGCGTGTATACCGTGTCGTGTTGACTGTTTTCCCTGCACGTCAGTGTTGAAACTCCTGTTTGTGAGGTGTGAGTGTATTAGACGCTGCAGCCCGTCAGGGAATCCCGTGTCGCTGAGTCTGCGAATGAGGCCGTTGTGCCATAGACGGTCGAAAGCCTTTTCGATGTCCAGGAACACCGCTCCTGTTGCTTTGTTTGTATTGATGCCATGTGTTATATGTTCAACGACCCGTAACAGTTGTTGTGTTGTGGAGTGGTGATTCCTGAAGCCGAACTGCTCCGGTCTAAGGATGTCATTTGTTATGCAGTGCCTAGTGATGCGTTTGAGAATCACCTTCTCAACAATCTCGCTGAGCGAGCTCAGAAGGCTGATGGATCGGTAATTTTGTGGGAGGCTGTGGTCTTTCCCCGGCTTTCTGAACATCAGGACCTTGGCTGTCTTCCAAAAGCGGCGAAGTGTTGGTGTTTTAGTATGGCATTCGTTATGTGTGTTAAGTATTCAGTAGCTTTATCCGTGAACTCCTGGAGGACACGGTTTTGGATGTCATCATGACCAGGGGCTTTCCTAGCAGCGGAATGCATTACAGCCCAGGAGACATAGGCTATACTAGCATGTCGAATGTCGTCGCGCGATGGTTGGGCTAAAATGCGTGTAACCTCCTGGTCTGTAGCAAGTGTGAACGCTGGGTCTGATGGTACCAGGTTCGATGTGAATAACGGTGAGAGTGTGCGGGCCAGTAGTTCTGCTTTCTCTTCCGCTGAGTAAGCAGGTCCGTCAGGCCCTTCAAGAGTTGGGGTGTACATTTTCTCCTTGGTTAAGTGTCGGGCTAGTTGCCACACGCCAGGTCGCGCGGTGTCCAGCCCTTCGAGTTTTTGGTTTCACTGTTGTGCTCTATGTGTTTCTATTTTATCGTGTATGATGCCCTGTAGCCTGTTAATGTGCCGTTTCAAGTACTGACGCCTGGTACACTGCCATTGTCTCCTGAGGCGATTCCTCATTGAGATTACGCCCAGGATTTCCTGGGGCAGGGCCGCACTGTGTTTTTGCGAGGTGCGATCAGGTATGGTGCCCGCCGTTGCGTCCTGGACGGCGTTAGTGAGGGTTTCTGCTGCCTCGTCAATTTGTGCTGTTTCGTCAATTTCGTGTATGGGTGGGATGTGGTTATCGAGAGTTTCCTTGAACAGTGTCCTATTCGCACGCTCGTAGTCCAACATCCTGCGTTGATCCATTCCATGTGCTACAGTGTTTCCTCAATGAATAGTATTACAGATTGGTGGTTTGAGGCCAGATCGTTTTCAACGGCAACGTTGAGTGTCGATGTAATGCCCTTGATGAGGGCCATGTCTAACACGTCTCGCCTGTGTCCCCTCTGATAGGGAATGTGCGTCGGTTCAGTCGGCGCTAGTATAATGTAGTTTCTGTCTAGTGAATGTTCATAGAGTTTTTTGCCGTTGGGATTGCGTATGCGTGAATTCCATTATAGGTGTTTTGTGTTCAGATTTCCAGAGACTATTACTCGCAGTGAGATGTTGACTAGTGTGCTGATATCGCGTGTTGAAATGCCTGCAGGACTATTGTATACCAATATCAGTGTGGTTGTAAATCCTGTGGCACCCATGTGGATAGCTATCGGGCACCATCACCGCGTACGCAATTCAGCTTCGCATTATTTACAACTATTACATGAACTGTGCTTAGACATCTAATGCCACGTACCTCCATAAATCATACCGACAATCTGTCGAATCCCTGATGCGAAGACGCAGTGACGTATTTCGTCCCTGAAACAGACAAAGATGCTAATAAGCTTGATTTTACGGGTGATCTGTGTGAGTACAAGCACGGTAACTGAGGAGAATCCTTAAATATCAGAAGAAACAATTCAATTGATTGGAGAATGAAGAAGGTAAATTACTTTCACGAAAATTCATGAAGGCTTAGCGACGTAAGTCACTAATGAAACAAATAGGAACCGTAAGGAAACCAGGGTAAATGGTTGCAGGCAATATGTGAAGAAATCGGAAAAAAAATCGTTGTCAGAAGGACTGGTTCAGCATATAGAAAAGTCAGAACAATCTTCGATGAAATTAAAAGCAAGGTCTGCAACATTAAAAGTGGAACTGTAATCCCACTACTAAGCACAGAGAAGCAGCCGATAGATGAAGAGAGTACATTGAAGGCGTGTAGAGAGGAGTCTGATGGTGTGACTGGAGGAGTAATGAGAGTCGATATGGAAGACGTAGTGGGTCTAATATTTGCGTAAAGAGTTTAATAAGACTTTAGAAGACTTGCGATCAAATGAAGCTAACAATATAGGGAGCATCAATAGTCCTAAAATTATTGGAGGAAGTGGACACCGAACGGCAATTCATTGATATATGTCTGGAGACATACCATCCTACTTTCGGAAAAAATATTATCCTCATAATCCCGAAAACAGAAAGATCAGACAAGTGCGAGGACTGTCGTTCATTCTGCTTAAAGATCATCATGCATCCAATTGCTGACAACAATAATATACAGCAGAATGAAGAACTGAGTATCTATTAGATGACAGTCAGATTGGTTTCCGGGAACTTAAGGGTACCATGGAGGCATGTTGTGGTGATAGGTAATGAGACAAAGACTACGCAAAGTCCATACTCTTTAATGAGACTTTTCAGCCTGGGAAAAACGTTCGAGATTGTGAAGATGTTCATCATTCCAAGAAAAACAGGGGAAAGCTGTAGGGAAAGACTGATAATAAATAATTTCTACAGGAAACAAGAGGAAAAAATGAGACTGGAAAACCAAGAAGGAAGTGCACGGATTAAAAAGGTACAAGGCAGGAATGCAGTCTTTCGCTCCTACTGCTCAATCTATACATCGAAGAAGCAATGACGAAATAAATTATTCAACAGTGGGAACAAATTCAGGGTTTATCTTCATAAGTGATAACATTTGCTGATAACATTACTATCCTCAGTGAAAGGGGGAAGAATTACGCGACCTGTTGACAGGAGTGATGAGTCTATTGAGTTCAGTATATGGACTGAGAGTACACTGACGAAAGACGAAACTGAAAGGAAGTAGGAGGAAAGAGATTAACGATAAGCTTAACACTAAAACAAGTGATCACGAATAGACGAAGAGTATGAAATCTTCTACTGTGGAAGCTAAATAACTCATGAGGGACGGAGCGTGGAAGACATAAAAAGCTGACTACAAACTGCCTACCACAAGCAAAGACGATAGTCGTGAGCAGAAGAAATCTACTGATATCAAACATATTTTTTTAATTTCTGGGAAGGAATTTCTGATAACGTACATTTGGAGCAGGGCATTGTGCATCAGTGAATCACGAACTTTGGGAAACAGAAACAGATGATGCAAAATGTATTTTTCCTAAATCAAAAAGAGAGTCTGCGGGCTTTCAAATACTTTAAAATGAAATGTTGGCGTGGCCCCCAACTACATAAATTATTTTGCAGCGGTCTCTGAGAGAATAGTCCGAAGTGGCTGCTTTGCCCATTCTAGGCCCTTTAGTCATCCTAAACCTACAAAAGTCAACCGATCCACCGAGCCATTCACAGAGCCTGTCAGCACCTACAAATACACCAGCGTATGTGGTCGATGTGTTCATACACAGGTCCGTGGTCCTGTTGCGTCGGTTCGGCCGACGAGCCATTGCCTGCTTACTCATACCGCCACATGCCAGTCCATACACCGTCAGTACACCGTCCAATTCTGTGTTGTTCGCTTAACACAGGCCTGTGGACAGCGGGTTTCGTATGCACAGTTCATTCGAACGGTCGGGCTGTGAATGGGCGTTCTAAGGCCGCTGGTACCCAAGACGCTAAAGTATGAGCCGCTAGCTGTCAGAGATCAAGCACGACTGTCGTCAGCCTGCTTCAGCATCAACCTGTGGCGCCGACACTACGCCGTCTGCCCACGACCTCAAACGCCACCGATTTCATCGATCAATATGTGGTGAGACCAAATGATTAATACCCACCCCCTCCCCGTCCGCCCTGTAACGTGGGTCTGTGCGGAGTGAAATCATTCCTGAGAACTCTGAATATATATTGCATATATCAGTGTGAAAACGAATAAAATTAGCTGTTGCAACTCCCCATCGCAGGTTTCATTTGATTTAATTTACATCCTGTTGTTAACTAATTTTTGAGCTTCAGCATGAGGCCATTCCGCTTACTTTATACTCTTTTACACTTCAAGATAGAAAAAGGAACGACGAACCTCGAAGCAATTATCCGATTGGACGGAAATCGGTGGATGTGATGTACACGTATAGACAAACAAAAGAGTACAATTTCAGAGAAATTGGATGATTTATTTAAGAGAATGAGCTTCACAGACTGAGCAAGTGAATAACACATTGGGCAACATCAGACCCTTATGCAAGCAGTTATTCAGCTTCGTATTGATATAGCTGTTGGATTTCCTCCTGAGAATCATGCCACATTCTGTCCAATTGGCGCGTTACATCGTCAAAATGCCGACAAGGTTGGAGGGTCCTGCCCAGAGTGCTCCAAACGTTCTCGGTTGCTCTGAGATACGACGACCTTGCTTGTCAAAGCACGGTTTGGCAAGCACGAAGGCAAAGGGTAGCTACTCTCGCCACGTGCAGGCGTGCATGACGTTGCTGAGGTGTAAGCCCAAAATGGCTTGCTATGTAAAACAACAAAACGGGGAGTAGGACATCATCGCTGTGTTGTACACGTGCCGCGCATGACAAGTAAAAGGGTCTTGCTATGAAAAGAAATGGCATTCTGGAGTATCACTTATGGTGGTCGGTCAGCATGGCGGATGACAGATAGGTTAGTATCCCATTTCTGTACTGGGCGTCTACAGACATGTGTTTGGTCTAGAATATCATTAACTGGAGTAAAATTGTCTTCAGTGATGAATCCCGTTTCGGACAGAGCCTGATGACCAGCTGCACACTGTCAGCAGTTACTCGTGGACATCCGCCATCTTGAGCTGAATTTACAGAAATTACAATAATTACGAATATAGTTATAGCTATAGATAGTAACTAAGTCTGTACACCAGGCGGGACCTAAACAAATTAAAATGAATAAAACGAAAATACAATAGTCTCCATTATGATTTCAGGTTATTGTTGAAAACGTAATTGACTTACATGGGTTACATACACTGAAGAGACTAAGAGACCCGCATAAAACTGGTGCACCTGCATAATACCGAGTAGGGCCCAGGCAAGTACGCTGAAGTACCGCAACACGGCGTGGCATGGATCGACTAGCGTCTGAAGTAGTGCTGGGGGAATTTACACCACGAATCCGGCAGGGCCGTCCATAAATCCGTAAGAGTATGAGGGGATAGAGATCTCTTCTCCACAGCACGTTGCCAGCCGGGGTGGCCGACCGGTTCTAGGCGTTACAGTCTGGAACCGCGCGACCACTACTGTCGCAGGTTCGAATCCTGCCTCGGGCATGGATGTGTGTGATGTCCTTAGGTTAGTTAGGTTTAAGTAGCTCTAAGTTCTACGGGACTGATGACCTGAGAGGTTAATTCCCATAGTGCTCAGAGCCATTTGAACCATTTTTTTGCACAGCACGTTGCAAATCATCACAGATATACTCAATAATGTTCCTCTCCGTGAGTCTGGTGGCCAGTGAAAGCGTTTAAACTCAGAATACTGTTACTGGGTCCACTCTGTAGCAATTCTGGACGTGTGGGATGTCGCATTGTCCTCCTGGAATTGCCCAAGTCCGTCGGAATGCACCATGGACATGAATGGATGCGGGTAATCAGACAGGATGCTTACGTACGTGACACTTGTCAGAGTCGTATCTAGAAGTATTACAGCGACTTCACCATCTTGAACAGTCTTCTGCTCACATGCGGGGTTCATGGATTCATAAGGTTGTCTTCATACCCGTATACGTCCGTCCGCTCGATACAATTTGAAACGTGAGTCGTCCGACCAGGCAACATGTTTCGAGTCATCAACAGTCCAATGTAGATGTTGACAGGCGCAGGCGTCGTGCAGTCGTCAAGGACACACGAGGGCCTTATCGATGATGTTTCGTTGAATCGTCCGCATACTGACACTTGTCAATGGCTCAGCATTAAAATCTGCAGCAATCTGCAGAAGGGTTGCACTTCCGCCGCGTTGAATGGTTCTCGTCACTCGTTGTCGCTCCAGTTCTTGCAGGATCTTTTTCCAGTCGCAACACTGTCGGAGATTTGATGTTTTACGGATTCCTGATATTCACGGTACACTCGTGAAATGGTCCTACGGGAAGGCCCCACATCGTCGCTACCTCAAATGCTATGTCCCACCGCTGGTGCACCCACTATAACACCACGTTCAAACTCAATTAAATCTTGATAACCTGTCATTGTACCAGCAGGAACCAAGCTAAAAAAAAGAAAAATGCACCAGACACTTGTTGTCTTAAATAAGCGTTGCCA
The DNA here is from genome assembly GCF_021461395.2 of Schistocerca americana. NCBI lineage: Eukaryota > Metazoa > Arthropoda > Insecta > Orthoptera > Acrididae > Schistocerca > Schistocerca americana. The sequence continues at coordinate 602,700,527 of NC_060119.1, read as the reverse complement.
GCCACAGCGCCGTATTCTGCCTGTTTGGATATCTGTGAATCTGAATAAGCACGCCTACTCCAGTTTCTTTGGCTCTTCGATGTATGTCTATATAGACACAACCAAGAAAGATAACAATAGAAGAATGAAAGAAGCAAGACAAACGAAACCACAAAAAACTGACAGAGATAGTCTCTTATTCACGTTAACGAAAGTTATTAATCTGCGATATTTAACATTCAGGTTCACATACTATATGCGTTCCTTCCACGTCGTGAACGCATTGTTTTCTGTTCTATAAAACCACTTTCCAATCAGACAAACTAAGCAAGCTGATGTAAAAGTCATAGTTTCTCTACGTAACCCACTTTCGGAAGTGGAGGGGATGAAATCGTGCAAAAAAAATGCTTTTGGAAAGTTTTGTGTTTGTGCTCCATATGCTGGTGGCTACTGTAAAGCTCCGTGGCTGATGATGATGCACATCAGCTATCGCTTGAAACTGGTTTACCACCCTAAATTAGGAAAGAGAAACAAATCAGAAAGCAAAGCCCGGGCGGGTCAATAGGGACCGACTGACCGTCCTTTGATCCACTGCCAATGCCTCTGTCAATGAGGGTGTAAGGCAAGGACGCAGTCTTTCGCCGCTTTTGCCCAGTCTCAATATCTAAGGAGCAATGGCGGAAATAAAATAAAGGTTCAAGCGTAGAATTAAAATTGAAGGTGAAAGTGCATCAACAATAAATTCGCTGATGAGATTGCTATCCTCAGGGGAAGTGAAGGAGAATTACAGGATGTGCAGACTGGAATGAACATTCTAATGCGTACAGATTATGGATTGAGAGAAAAATTGAAGATAGGCGAAAGTAATGAGAAGTAGCACAAATAAGGACAGCGAGAAACTTAACATCAGGTTTGGTGATTACGAAGCAGATGAAGTTAATCAATTCTGTTACCTAGGCGGTAAAGAACACAAAAAGGTGGTTAGCACCGGCAGAAAGGGGATTCCTGGACAAGAGAAGTCTACTAGTATCAAACATACACTCCTGGAAATTGAAATAAGAACACCGTGAATTCATTGTCCCAGGAAGGGGAAACTTTATTGACACATTCCTGGGGTCAGATACATCACATGATCACACTGACAGAACCACAGGCGCATAGACACAGGCAACAGAGCATGCACAATGTCGGCACTAGTACAGTGTATATCCACCTTTCGCAGCAATGCAGGCTGCTATTCTCCCATGGAGACGATCGTAGAGATGCTGGATGTAGTCCTGTGGAACGGCTTGCTATGCCATTTCCACCTGGCGCCTCAGTTGGACCAGCGTTCGTGCTGGACGTGCAGACCGCGTGAGACGACGCTTCATCCAGTCCCAAACATGCTCAATGGGGGACAGATCCGGAGATTTTGCTGGCCGGGTTAGTTGACTTACACCTTCTAGAGCACGTTGGGTGGCACGGGATACATGCGGACGTGCATTGTCCTGTTGGAACAGCAAGTTCCCTTGCCGGTCTAGGAATGGTAGAACGATGGGTTCGATGACGGTTTGGATGTACCGTGCACTATTCAGTGTCCCCTCGACGATTACCAGTGGTGTACGGCCAGTGTAGGAGATCGCTCCCCACACCATGATGCCGGGTGTTGGCCCTGTGTGCCTCGGTCGTATGCAGTCCTGATTGTGGCGCTCACCTGCACGGCGCCAAACACGCATACGACCATCATTGGCACCAAGGTAGAAGCGACTCTCATCGCTGAAGACGACACGTCTCCATTCGTCCCTCCATTCACGCCTGTCGCGACACCACTGGAGGCGGGCTGCACGATGGTGGGGCGTGAGCAGAAGACGGCCTAACGGTGTGCGGGACCGTAGCCCAGCTTCATGGAGACGGTTGCGAATGGTCCTCGCCGATACCCCAGGAGCAACAGTGTCCCTAATTTGCTGGGAAGTGGCGGTGCGGTCCCCTACGGCACTGCGTAGGATCCTACGGTCTTGGCGTGCATCCGTGCGTCGCTGCGGTCCGGTCCCAGGTCGACGGGCACGTGCACCTTCCGCCGACCACTGGCGACAACATCGATGTACTGTGGAGACCTCACGCCCCACGTGTTGAGCAATTCGGCGGTACGTCCACCCGGCCTCCCGCATGCCCACTATACGCCCTCGCTCAAAGTCCGTCAACTGCACATACGGTTCACGGCCACGCTGTCGCGGCATGCTACCAGTGTTAAAGACTGCGATGGAGCTCCGTATGCCACGGCAAACTGGCTGACACTGACGGCGGCGGTGCACAAACGCTGCGCAGCTAGCGCCATTCGACGCCCAACACCGCGGTTCCTGGTGTGTCCGCTGTGCCGTGCGTGTGATCATTGCTTGTACAGCCCTCTCGCAGTGTCCGGAGCAAGTATGGTGGGTCTGACACACCGGTGTCAATGTGTTCTTTTTTCCATTTCCAGGAGTGTATATCTTAAAGTGAGGAAAAAATTTCTGAGACTATACGTTTGGAGCACAGCATTGTACTTCAGTGAAACATGAACTGTGCGAAGATCAGGACAGAAGAGGATCGAAGCGTTTGAGATGTGGTGCTACAGAAGAATGTTGAAAATCAGGGAGACTGGAAAGGTTAGGAATGAGTAGATTCCCTGGAGAATTGGTGAGGAAAGCGATAAATGGAAAAGACTGACAAGAAAAAGGGACAGGTTCGTAAGACATGTGTTAAGACATCAAGGAATAATACGCATGGTACTAGAGGGGACATAGCGGGTAAAAATTGTCGAGGTGGATAGATTTTGGAATGCATCAGGATCAGGTATATTATTGAGGACGTAGATTGCAATTGCTACTACTGACGACTGGAACACAAGAAACACAAAAACGAGTGGCTTAATGTATCCCGCTCTAGTCCTCTCACCAACAGAAAATCATTGGCAGTAGCGAGCATCAAAGACGCATCATCTGTACAGCATCCCAGCATGTTGACCGGTTTTTCTCTGTTTTTCTTTTATTTCTATGCATCTGTTTCTTCGTCATTTGTCGTCATCAATTATGTGCGGATGTCGCATGTCAAAGATTCTACCAAGTTTTTTTTACAGTATAGAGGTTTCCCAGTCCCCTGAATGAACACGCTGATCTACCACGCCTGCGGCCACCGAACTACATAAAAGCTACGTTACCTTGAGCACAGAACAGTTCTGTGCTCACTGGTAGCACACCACGCGGTCGGATGCCACAGCACCAAGTTACGACACCTGAAGATGGGCTTATAAGAGCCCGAAACCGGTCGTGTGATAATAAAAGAACCTTACAACTGAAGCGGTATTTTCAACCTCTTTATATAATCCTCAGCTGCTGGTTGTTCTTAAGCCATTTCATGTTAATAATAATTCCGTCGTTCTTAAGTGAAAAAGAGGAAATTTATCACGTTCAGTCTTATTATGTTCATGTATCGTTGAGATGGACTGTGGTTGAGGTAAGCTATCTTTGGTTTTCGCGTGTCTTATCTTGCGGCTTCGCTGGCGAAGCGAGTTGGTTGTTAGCCTTCAACCGGTAACCATCGAGATCTCGTGTCATTCGCGGGGGAGACGAGTGTCAACGGCTGCCGAACGAGTGTGATGACCGTTATACGTTGTGGTGTGAAACTGGTTGGGCGTTTTGCCGACATGGGCAGTTTGGAAAAACCAGTTCTGTGACCTTGCTGGGAACAAAATTTGAAGGAAAGCGGTGAAGCTGTGGAATCCGCTCCCTCGTATTGTGTACCTGACATGGAATAAGTCGTCCTAACTGTTTGTTCACTGACGCACTCAGAGATTTTAAACTTTATTATTATTGTGGGAGACTTTCTTAGCCTAGTTAAAGGGTGGCTGTTATTTGAAAATTTTATCAGAAGTTTTTTTGTGTCTCTTGCAATCAAATGATTTTATGTTGCTGTTTTGAAAGCCCGCACGGTATTAATACAGTTTTCCATGTGTAAATGAGTCAAAGGATCTGCCCAGTGTTTCTATGTTCCAGAGTTATTGGAATGTTTTGTGATTTGGGCAGAAACTTTGTGCCAGCACCTTGGCGGGGAGCAAAATGTCATCCGAGGTCGAGGCTTGTCAGTGATTAAGAGCCTGGCCACTTCCGGAGTTGGTCACATGACCCATTCTAAAGTATACGAAAAGCATATATTTTGTATGCAACCTGTTTGTGTATGAACTTGTTTTCTTAAATATTACGGACTGGCAACTCGCTAAACCTTAAAGTGTATAACATCGGCTGAGTTCCTTGTGCATCTTTTTCTAGTATTTTTTTATTAACACGTCTGAGTACGCAAACATTTATCTTGTAATGTCAGTGTCTCTGTTGTAGTTTTTTTAGTTAAGTGATTCTGTCACGTTATGTAATGACATCTTAGTTTGGCACTAGTGCTCAAGTATTATTATGTCACCCTTTACGTGTAATTATTTCATTATATCTATTTTGAGGAAAGTCCTATATGGGAGTTTGAACTTCTCAACTTTGTCAGTAACCCAATTTTCTTAATTAGGAATTGTTTGTTAGTGTGCTGAGTACGTTGGGTTTCTAATTGTATTTGAAAGCCGGCCGCGGTGGTCTAGCGGTTCTAGGCGCTCAGTCCGGAGCCGCGCGACTGCTACGGTCGCAGGTTCGAATCCTGCCTCGGGCGTGTATGTGTGTGATGTCCTTAGTTAGGTTGAAGTAGTTCTAAGTTCTAGGGGACTGATGACCATAGATGTTAAGTCCCATAGTGCTCAGAGCCATTTTGTATTTGCAAAGTTTAATCTAGTGGCACGTCCACAATTTGTAATTCTCAAAGTATTTTTTTAAGGCGTAATGACAATATAGTGTCTTAATTATTAAGTGTGACTACCAACCATGATTCCATCCCGCTTCCTCTTTTACGGTATTTAAGATATGCTGTGCAAGTGTGGTAGGAATAAAGAATTACGTATCAGCTGGAAATGTAATTTCTAATATTTGCTACGATTATCACACCAACAGAAAAGGAGTCATTAGATATCTGTCATTCACAGGTGCGCCGAAAACACCAAGCTCTTGTATGTTGCACGGGACGGGTGAGCGGATTGACTGACTCAGCCCATATAATCGCATTCCAAGCCGCTGTGTCGGCGCTCTTGGCAAGCTGTCATCAGTGTTGCTAGTGCCCTCGGCAGCTGCGGCGCGTGACAAAGCCGACAGCGGTGCTCGGCGTTAATCACGCACAGTGCACGTCCCCGTCCCGCATTAAAAACCCGCGACCAGCCGCCCTGGCGACCTGCCCGATGCGGCGCGAGAGCGTGTTCGACAGCCCGCGGGGGACCAATGAGGCCGCGCGGGCCGCGCCCCCCTCCACTGTCATCTGTGCTTTATGTCGCCGACACGGCTCTCCCCCTCCCCCACCCACTCCGTCCCTCTCTCCTCTGCTCCTGCCGTCGGCCACAGTGCTCCGGCGCCCATCATACCTTATTGCACCTGATGCGTTTTTTATGCAGGTTTTTAACTTCCTCGCCACGCCTCGTTTCCGTTATGCTAACGAGCTCTACACTGCGCCCCTCGAATGGCTCTTCCGTCCTTTTTTGATTCACGTGTCCGAGTTTGAGCGTCTCTTCCGCAGTAGACGTTCGTAGTGGGATTTGCGCGGGCGACCTGCTCATATGGCACTCGCGAAACACCACTTGGTCTATTAGAGAATAGTAGCGCTAGTTCTGGATCAGTGTCGAGCTGTCGAAACTAGTAAACAGTTTTTTGAAGGGCAACAACTTCACTTTAAATGTCTGTTTGGACACGGATCATCCACTAACAAATGGCCATATGGTTTGTACTACATTCTTGGTGACTGAAATTAAACCTGTCAAACGAGAAAATATTCTTCAGAGAGTTATATAACATGGTTAATCCTGCTCAAGGAAGAGAACTCACCGGCTTTGGTGACCGAGAGGTTCTAGGCGCTACAGTCTGGAACCGCACGACCGCTACTGTCGCAGGTTCGAATCCTGCCTCGGGCATGGATGTGTGTGATGTCCTTAGTTAGGTTTAAGTAATTCTAAGTTCTACGGGACTCATGACCTCAGAAATTAAGTCCCATAGTGCTCAGAGCCATTTGAATCATTTGAAGAGTACTCAAATGAGTGTTGTTTCCTGTCAATATGCACTATACAAGTGACGCCCAGCAAGAATGGACACTATGTGGGGATACGACAGGTACCATAATTTTAAGCAAAAATCTTCTTGTGCTCGTATGCCCCATTCCGATTGGATTTCGAGACAGAACAGTTTAAGGTGCATTTTTACCTTTTTTCTGTGTTATTCAATACATTTCCAGGTTTACACATGTACCTTGTGCAAGGATTAGCAAACATTACAACATGCGTTTTGAAAGATATTAATCGAAAAATATGAGCGTGTTGTTAATACATTCACCTCAAGCATTATCGCACAGCACTACTGTTTTGCAGCTTAGAATAAGTCTCCGAATAGCCCGCCGTCAACTTCAGTGATTTGTGAGAACTTGTGTTACTTGTCTGAGAGCCTCTGCACATTGTCCGATAAGTGTAGTAGCATCCATGATGTGACCAAGCAGTTCATCTCACGTGTTCACATCTCGTATGCAGATCTCAACTTCGGCCAGGCCCACGAACAAAAACGTAGTGACAAAAGGTCTTCCGTTCTTGATGGCCAGTTGACTGAAGTAAAATAGTCAATCCAGCGATTAAAGCAAGACACATAGGTGCGCGCCACTAGCTACAAACAAATCTACATTTAATGTGGTCTACATTAGAAGCTATTAGCAATAGTGCATATGTGCATATGAAGCCTTTCACTTCAAACGAGGTTTCCTGTCATATCCTTCAATGTTTAACATTACCTCCTGGGTTACCCTCTAAGGTCAAGCCTTACCATGCTGCGTGCAGACATTTCTGAAGATTCTCTGCCTAGCCTTCGGAAGTAAGACTTTTAGTACAATGAACACTTTCGTGAAATATTACTGATTGTTTCTTTAGATCTTGGATATCGAGAAGAATCAACATAGGCATTGCAGTTCTCGCTGCTGCCTATAGTGCAGTTTGCGTGCGTTCGTGGTGGCAGCCTCCCATGTCGCCCATCAGGACTAAGCAGTCCAGAAAATTGTCACGTTTAGCATTATATCTCCAGTATGTGCTGGTAGACTTCCACTTACTGTTCTTCCTGTTTCTTGGGAAACATTCTTAGAATCCAACCAACCAAAACGTTTATCATCGTCCAGTATTTCATTTACCACGATATTAACATGCCTCCACTAGTCAGTCAGAAAGGTTCACTATCCGAGTCCACGTCCGACACATAGCTGTAATCGGTCAGGAAGTTTCAGAGCAGTACACATTCCGCTGTAAATAAGAAATTCGTACTGAGTTAATTTTAAACTGGTTACTTTATTCCGTGATTGAAATCCTCCATTTTTACGAAATGATTTTGTATTATGGTATCCCCTAGTTCACAGACGATACAATCATGGAAGATGATAAACCACTGGAGTCTAAATGTTGCCATTCCAAACACTACCGTTTCTTAAATATAAGCGTAGGCTCCGGCGGCCTTGTCACCGTCAATAAAATTATTCTGGCCTTTTGACCGCGTTGTCTATATATAAGATTTTCCTTTTTCCACCAGTGGCAAGAAATAATATAACCATCAAAAATGGCTCTGAGCACTATGGGACCTAACAGCTATGGTCATCAGACCCCTAGAACTTAGAAGTACTTAAACCTAACTAACCTACGGACAGCACACAACACCCAGTCATCACGGGGCAGAGAAAATCCCTGACCCCGCCGGGAATCGAACCCGGGAACCCGGGCGCGGGTAATATAAACATCATTCAAGCATGTCTTTACCCACCAAGACAAGGAATAATATAAAGACCATTAAACAACGCTTATACCCCTTCTCCTATCCTCAAGTACTCTATGATTATACATAAACAGTTTCCTCCGCTACTGTATAAGATCTAAAGTATCTCTCATTCAGCAGTCAGCTCAGCACTAAGCCCTGAGAAAAGCCATTTGCAAAAGTGGTCGAAACATCGGACGGTCTTACATATTGACAAGGCAGTCAACATCCAGAAGAATTAGCTTGATACTATCATTTCTGCGGGGTCAGGGATTTTCTCTGCCTCGTGATGACTGGGTGTTGTGTGATGTCCTTAGGTTAGTTACGTTTAAGTAGTTCTAAGTTCTAGGGGACTGATGACCATAGCTGTTAAGTCCTATAGTGCTCAGAGCCATTTGAACCATATCATTTCTGTTAGCTAAACGATTAACATTAAACAGCAAAGACATAGTGGAAGCTGTCGGATATCCTTATGGAACAGAGGTTATGTTTGACATCGTATAACCGATGTCCGTCTTCTTTCTACATGAAATGGGAAATTACGACCTCTTGAATGACCATAAGCCATTACGGGAAGAGCTGTGCCGGAGAGAATCCAAACACTTCATTCACTGGATTAATACTTACACATACTTTACGAGACCATTTCCGTTACTGATTACACACACTTTGTGACAAAATTTAAAATAAAGTGAGAAATACACTGTAACAAACAGAGGAATTACCCAAAGTAACAAGTTCCTTTAAATAAAGTTTTATATGCATTTATAATGCAAATGATTAACAATTTTAACACGAGCAATAACTTGGAAGTGATGGATTTCCCATACGCAGATGCCACTGGATAACATTATTTCACGGTACCCAACAATGCACAGTATACATTTCGAAACTTACTTTTAAATAACAACGGACATGAGCAGCCCGTTAACAAGTACTTTTCAATAGAAACTATCGGCTTCATTTGAATAAATAATAACATACACTGCATTTTTAAATGAACAAAGTATTAAGTTAAATTCCCATATCTTAGAGAAAATACCCACATACAATTTCCAAGAAATATTAATTTACTAAAAATGAACTTAACCGTGACAGAAGGAGAATAAGAATGATCGAGAAACTACTTAAACAGGTTAATCATTAGAGACCTGAGCAAGCCCTGAAAGCTGGCACTCATATAGCGCCTAGAAAACCGGTACGTCCAAATCAGGGTAACTTTTCCACAATATGACTGAGCGGAACTGTGGCATGCGCCCCGCAAACGCAGAATACTGCGGATGTGTGGCAGCGAGAGAGTCGGTCGCGGCCGTGTTTAAGCACCAGGACAGAAAGCTGTCGCGACCAGCTTGGCCGACAGCCTCAGCTTGAGTGGGCCGCTTCCATACGAAACCGGTCGCCGATGATCCCCTTTGAGAGATGTCAGTGACACGATCCTGCAGTACTGGTTAGTTAGCTTAAGATATGGACTGCTTTAAAGGCACTACCAGGTGACCCCCACAGGAACATACATTCTGACTCCAGATACTAGAGGTGGGTCATTGGAGAACTAACGGGTCCAAAGGAACGGTTCACCAAGATGAACGGAACGAGCGAGGAACGAATTCTAAGGAACGGCCTTTCATAGTCACTTCGGTCGCGGCTTCCTACTTGTACTTCCCGGGAACGGGAAACGGTCGGTCACGTTCCCGCAACGGCACATCAAACGGTCTCGTTCCAGCCTCGGTGCCGTTCCCGTCTGCCTCGGTCTCGCTCGGCCGGACTCGTCTTTCTTCGCGTGGCCGCTCGTCTCAGATCCACTGCCGACTGATCATAGTTCAGTATCGAGTTTTTGTTGTTTGTTCCATTCGCTACGGACGCCCATTCGAGATCTGTTTCAAACCTTTCTTGAACCCTGAACTTGTGGTTCTTTTCGTATTCTATTCAGCGTCCATGACCAGTAAATGAAATATACTTTATAATTACGACAGTTACATAAAAATTACGTTGTATGTAATACATACATCTTTTCAGGTAATAAAACGGCGTATCAGCTTACTTCACTATTTCGATAAACGGCAGAAGAAATGTAAAAAGGCAAGATTTTTTGTTAGTGCACATGCAAAGTACGTCGGCACGGAACACACGGGTGGCGATTTTCTGTCTTACTTGATCCAAGATAAAAGAGAATGTTCATTGTTAAGGAAGGCAGACAGACTTACAACCGAATGATGCCCTTGCTTCGTAATCGAGTGTATGGTGTCACATTTTGTAAAGTGAATATGATAATTCCTACAATATCATTTTAGTGGTACAGGGTGGCGCACGAAAAATCGGCCATGAGTTATAGAATGCTCATTGTCGCTTACCAATTGTCTTCCATTGTTTCGAAGTTGTTTGCATTAGGTTATTTGTTATTTTTTCACTGCCTAATTATTACATGTTTGTCTATTCTGCTCGTAGCGGTCAACAAATCGTGCGTAACTGGCAAGCAGTCAGTACCCGGGGACGTTTTTCGTGTGCCACCTTATATTATTTCACTGCAATCAGCTACATAACGCTGCAGTTAGTTAAACGAGATGTTTTGCAGCATCACAAAAATTACAAGTGTTTGAGAATTCTGTTATGAATAAAAACTCTGTATTCCATGGGGAAGTCAAGTGCCCCTCTTGGAGCCATCCATCTTCAGTCACCTAAGCTACTAATTTTCAATTTTTCATAGGAACCATATACCAAGCACAATGAACGATGAACGAGTAATAACGAACGGTTCCCAAAAAAGAACGATCACCAGTGAACTAGTTCCCAAGGATGAACGACTTCGCCCATCTCTAACCGGTACTCCAAGAGTTCGAGGATGGTCCCCTTTTGATAGAAAATTACAGTCGAACGGCCTCAGCAGAGCCCATCGGGAAACACCAGCGGATCTTTAATTTTTTTTAACTTGAAGCCTAATACAAATTTGAACGAACATAGTGAATCTTTAACCCACAATGTATTTGGTGGAGGCGTAGAAACGTTTCTACAATCGTCTCAGCACCTTATAATCACGTCATCTCTGCCGATAAAACTTGACACAATAGGATACAGAATAGACTGGTACAAACTGGTTGCTATATGAGCTACTGTATTACTATAAACACGTATCACACGGGCAATGCAGAAAATGTTAATCTAAAATAATTTTAAATTAAGGCTGATATTGTAGAGAAGTAATATGCTGTGATTAATCATCCGTTGACGAATAGGGCCACATAAGTCAGTTTACTTAATTTAGGGGCGATATGTCAAATCAAACCAAGTCAAATCTGAAAAGTCATCCCTCTAAAATACTCCGTATCAGGATATAATTTAGGACATTAATTCAGGACTCGTGCCGCAAACATGCAACGACAACTACATGTTAATGTTACCTTAAACACCAAGCCGATATACAAAAATGTCATGAAAGGAAAAGATGGCACAATAACGGCCAGAGGTCCTCAACATAGTGGCTTCCTAGTTTCAAGAACACTTGACAATAGTTACAGACTAATAAAATAATCCAATAATACACACATCAAAAAAAGTTCTGCATCATACTGGTTCCCAGAACTCCTGAAGATAGACGTTGACTGTGGATACTGTATCACAGACACAGTACCCTTGACTGTCCAGAGATGTCACTAAACCCGCCGAAAGATGTAAACAACCATGCATGAGGAGCGCCTATTAGACGGAGGGGGTCCGACAGCCGATCAGTTCCAGTCAGTCAACCAGGATCGAGGTGCACCGCTCGTATCGTCTGTAGTTCAGCCATTCCTAGACGGTCAATACCGCGGTTCGATAGCGTCCGAATTGTTGCAGTGGGCCACGAAGGTCTCTCAACAAGGGAAGTTTCCAGGCGTCTCAGAGTGAAGGAGAGCGATGTTGTTCGGACATGGAGGAGATAGAGAAAAATAGGAGCTGTCGATGACATTCCTCACCCAGGCCGCCCAAAGGCTACTACTCCAGTGCATGACCGCTACCAACGGATCATGGCTCGGAGGAACACTGACAGCAACGCCACCGTGTTGAAGTATGCTAAAGTGCAGCCACATCACGTCATGTTACGACTCAAACTGTGCGCAATAGGCTGCATGATGCGCAACTTCACTCCCGACGTCCATGGCGATGTCCATCTTTACAACCACGACACGATGCAGCGCCGTACAGATGGGCCCAACAACATGCCGAATGGATGGCTCATGATTGGCATCACGTTCTCTTCACGGATGAGTGTCGCATATTCCTTCAACCAGACAATCATAGGAGACGCATTTGGAGGCAACCCGGTCAGGCTAAACGCCTTATACACACTGTCCAGCGAGTGCAGCAAGTTGGAGGTTCCCTGCTATTTTGGGGTGGAAGTGGGGGCGACGAACGACGCTGGTGGCCATGGAAGGCGCTGAAACGGCTGTACGGTACGTGAATGCCATCCTTCGACCGATAGAGCAACCATATCGGAAGCATACTGTCGAGCCATTCGTCTTCATGGACGACAATTCGCGCCCCCATCGTGCACATCTTTTGAATGACTTCCTTCAGGATAACGGTCGCTCGACTAGATTGGCCAGCATGTTCTCCAGACACGAACCCTATCGAACATGCCTGTGATGGTTTGAAAAGAGCTGTTTATGGACATGTGACACACCAACCACTCTGAGGGATCTACACCGAATCGCCGTTGAGGAGTGGAACAACCTGGACCAACAGCGCCTTGATGAACTTCTGGATAGTATGACACGACGAATACAGGCATGCATCAATGCAAGAGGACGTGCTCTGAGTATTAGATGTACTGGTGTGTACAGCAATCTGGACCACCACCTCTGAAGGTCTTGCTGGATAGTGGTACAACATGCAACGTGTGGCGTTCATGAGCAGTAAAAAGGGCGAAAATGATTTTTATGTTGATTTGTATTCCTATTTTCTGTACAGGTTCCAGAAATCTGGGAACCGAGGTGATGCAAAACTTTTTTTGATGTGTGTATATTGAAAATTCATAGACACATCATATCAGAGGAGAAGTTCCAGCACAAAAGTTGAAAGTCTCCCAGAAACAGAATTCAGCTGACCTTAGTGTCAGTCTGCTCTCTCAACCAGGATAGCCTCTGCAATGGACCACAGCCGGCCGAAGTGGCCGTGCGGTTAAAGGCGCTGCAGTCTGGAACCGCAAGCCCGCTACGGTCGCAGGTTCGAATCCTGCCTCGGGCATGGATGTTTGTGATGTCCTTAGGTTAGTTAGGTTTAACTAGTTCTAAGTTCTAGGGGACTAATGACCTCAGCAGTTGAGTCCCATAGTGCTCAGAGCCACTTGAACCATTTGAACCAATCGACCACAATGGTGACGAGAATAGCAACGAATTGAACACAGTACTCTGACAGCCAGGTTCCTTCCTCGTAACCAATTACACTCTCCTCGAAGATGCCAAACAATGAATACAAGGTTCCTTCCGGTCCTGATGTTGAGAGCCTTTTTTCCATATTGCACTGATAAACCAGACGCCACCAGAAAACTTGTTTTTGATTCCTTTCGACAGCCCATACTGCCACGAGTAAAGACAACCAAAACCTTTGGTTCACCACTGTCCCCCCAGGGAGAGCCACACTTGCTTCAAATCCCTGCGGTCAAAGATGGGAGGCGATAACCAAAGTCAATATCAACCGATAAGACACAACAGCTCACCATTCTCCACCAAAGCAGCTAGCAGTCACCACCAAGCCGGTTAGGGCTGAGTCTGGCCACTTCTTTAACATGGCCTACACGAACCTCAGATGTCTTCCCGTTCTTAAGAGGACATATGAGGAGATTAACCCGGCTTAACAAATGCAGAACCTGGCAAGGACCCACAAGACGGGGACACAATTTACCAGAGAGTTTCTCCTGTCACCATCTGCCAAAGTTAAAATTTCATATGAAGACGTCATCACCCATCTATATTTTAAAACGACGTCTGGCCCGGTTAAGCTCTAAACGCTGTCCCCAACAGACTAACTAAACACTTTTCCTTCATTTCTCAAGTTACATTAAATAATTCCTGGATTAATCAAGTCGTGCTAGTTTTCATCAAAGGGCCATAAACTCGCAAGGGGCTACTTAATGGCGTAGGACAAAATTAACGAGGTGGGTGTAGCTTTAATGGCGTTGTCGTGTGCGGTGTTAAAGACAAAATTAAGCCAAGCGATAGGACTGTCCCACTCCTTTTGGTCCTTAGAATGGAAAATCGTTAATGCACATTTAAGATTCCTATTTATCCTTTCGGCAAATTACGACTTGGGTACTACAGTGTGTTTCTAATATGCTGAACGCTGTTCTGCAAAAAAATGTTGCTGAATTCTCTAGAAGTCAACACGAGGGAATTGTCATTAACTAAGGACATAGATGGTCCAAACACTTACTTAGATATTCAGTGGTCAAAGCTGCAGTGACCCCGGCTAGGAACCTAACAAGTAAAGTATGAAATGCATCCGCTACAACAAGAAGATACCGATTTCGATTTCTGGTTTGGGGTGAAGGTTCGACATAATCAACATAAAGGTGGTCCTTCGGATTATTCTTCATGAGCGAGATGCAGAAACTCTTTTCGAGAGATGGCTGTTTTACATTTTTCGCACTCCCGCCAAGCCGGATATCCTTTTACAATGAACTCTACGTAAGACGATCCCTAGTGTTATCAAGGGTTTCGTAAAGTCCCAAATGCCCTACTACTACAGAATTGTGAAAATAGTGGAGTGCAGTAAGTATCAAATCTCTAGGAAGACAAATTTTTAACCCACGACCCTGCCCGTCCTTATGGTAAACGATCCGCTTATTGAAGGTATAGTCATCGAGTTCCTCATCCCTTTGTAAACGACACTTGATGGACTGAATGGCTGCGTCTTCTTCTAGCTTATGTTTTAAATCAGAAAATAAATGTGGTGGGATTTCGGTCAGCACGATAGCTGTATAGCCCACCTACGGAACAGCACCCCCTTCTCAGACCTGGTAACCATCTTGAAACATTCGACTGAGAGCGTCGGTAACTTGGTTGTGAGCACCTTTAATATTCCTAACTGTCAACTTCAATGCAGATATATGGACTGCCCAATGGCCGATTCACCCTGTTTTCCTGGGGCATCCTAAAATCCAGCTCAAGGCTTGATTGTCCGTCTCGAGCTAAAACTCCCTATGTTCTAAATAAAATTTGAAGTTTTCTAATGCACGGGAAGGGCCTTCCACTCGTACACAGAATACTTTGATTCAGTAGGAGATAACCCGCTGAAGCATTGGCTAGAGGACCTCTTCGGCCTTCAAACTCTTGCTGGAGAACGGCAGCAATTCCTGAGTTGGAGGAGTCCCTTTGGACAATAAAAGGAATTCCAAAAGCGGCCTGGTTAGCAAGGGTCAGCTTAAGAGCTTCAAATGCCAGTTGTAGGCCCTCACCCCAGTGAAAGTTCTCGCCATTTTAAGTGATTTATTACGGGGAGCTTTTAACTGCGCACAATTTTGGAAGAATTTGCGGAAAATATCTTTCACAGCAATAAACATGGCCATGCCCTTCTTGTTCTTGGGATGGGAAACCCATGCATATTACACATATGTTCTTGATCAGTTCTAACCCCGTCAGCTGACACAAAATGTCCCAAAAAGGAAATCTAAGAGCGGACCAAGTTCATTTCAAGTGGTTTAACCGTCAAGCCAGCCCAAATAAAATAAGGCAAGACTTGTTCAAGATGACTCAAGTGCTCCTCAAAAGTTGCGCTATAAACGAAAACATCGTCCAAGTAGTTATATACATATTTAAATTTGATATGCTCAAGAAGCTGTCCAACAGGCGAGACAGTATCGCAGTCCCTGTAGAAACACCGAAAGAAACCCTGTTAAATTCATAAAGGTTCCAATCGATACAGAAGGCTGTACATGTTTGCAAACCTTCATTCAAAGTGTCTTGTAATAAGTTTGGTTTGGAGTAGAGTAGAGTAGAGTAACAAGCTACAGAAAAACACAAAAAACGGTTATGGAGATCAGGTAACGGCAAGGGAACAGATTGTAAGAAAAAATTCTCGTCCAACAGCCTGAAGTCAACAAGCGCTTGGTAATCGCCTCGCTGCTTTTTAGGAAGCAAGAAAACTGGAGAGGATTAGGGATCATGCTATTAATTATTTCCCTCAGAGTTTTTATCTTGCCTAGAGATAACCCATACGGAGCTTGCTTCAGGGGTACATCACCTTTCAATCAGATCTTGTACTGGACTCTATTGGTGACACCAAGCATTTCAGTTAAAGCGTCAGGTAAGCCCTGAAGGAACTGCAACAGTTCCTTAAGCCTTTAAGCTTGCCTGCTTACAGGTGGGTGCGATTGAAACAATCTCATTACTCCACCACCATACAGACCAATAAACGTCCCTGGTAGGAATGTAGGTCAATATGTACTCACACAATATTTACAAAAAAGTCATGACCACTATTGAATTTTCCTAACGTAAATGTATACTTAGAGATAAGGGCAGCGAAATTTCAATTGACCTGGATACCAGGGTACAAGATTCAGTTGATACAGACACAGATGATGTTGACACATAGACACACTCATCTGATGCCGAGTTTGAGGACTTTGTAAGGAGCCCAGATTTTACAGACCTTACGTGAGCTCAGTCTATAACGACACAACAAAACAGTATGAGACCCACAGAAAACTGTATTATCAACAAAAAGCAACTGCAGTAATCTCATGTAAGTAAAACTAACAAAAAATGCCTCTGAGCACTATGGGACTTAACTTATGAGGTCATTAGTCCCCGACTAACAAAACAATATCTACAATATAAGGACAGGGGCATGCATAAATAAGTTAAAGTGAAACGCATTTTGGAGACGAATTGGGCAGGTGGTTAATGGCATCGGAAAACCCCATTTAACAAGAGAACACCGAAACGGATAAGGCCAGAACAATACATTATTACTATTAATGTAAATATGGCCGGGACCAAGGGTGAGTGCCTTCACGGCTTTAACAGGGCTAGTGGGGACCCGGTAAGAAAATAAAAATTCACCTCTACCAAGACGGCAGTTGGCTGAACCCGTACTGTATGGCTGAACCCATACTGAGCGACGTAAACAGGACATGGTTGGGAGATCTCCATTATATAAAAGCATTTTGAGAACTAAAAATTTCTAGATCTCTCTCATCTCGCGGTGGACCACACAAGCGTGTGGAAATTAGCTAGGGCGTTGAGAGACTTGCATCTGCAAAGTGTGGATGATATGTTCCACATATTGTGGCGACAGACAGCAAAGATGTAGTTATTTATTCCTGTGAGAATTTTTTCGAGAAATGAATTTGTGCACATTTTTCCAAACCTTAGAGTGTGCGCAATAGCCATTATTTCGACTAGGGAAACATCAACATTCTATGGAACGAAGGAAAGTGAGACTGAGTGAATTCAGTCAGGCCAGAGAAGGGAATTAGCGTTTCAGATGCAACACGGAGACAGCCTCGTTGCAGATCCAGACTTGAAACGTACCATCGTGCATTAGGCCACAATAAAAGTTGAGTCGAGATTTTGCTCACTACAACCTGCATACGCTTTCACTGTTGAATATCAAATGCTAGGATACTAACCTACCCTCACATTGAGTACATGAGAGTTTTTTCATTGGTTTAAAAGGTAAATTTATTCTTCACCAACTTAGTGCATTGACCAGCTACGATACTATAGAATTAAATTTAATAGATGAAGATTTTTGATCATTATTGCCTGTGATAACATTTTCATTTGTAGAGATAACTATTTAATAACTAGTATGAAGGCTTTCACGACCGGATGACATATCTTCTGGTAAACCTTCCGGGATGTAAGGTCGTGATCCATGAAACTCTTCAGCTCCTAACGTTTCGTCCAGAGCTGCGCTGGACATCTTCAGAGGGGTGTTTCTCCTCCGGTGAGTCTTGCCGACTGACGGGTCGGACGTCTGAGAGCGACTTATGTATCGTAGAAAGTCATTTTATAGAGAAAATTGAAGGTTTAATTCTGACTCCTGAAGACATTTTAGTAAGTTTCGATGTAGTATCTTTATTTACTACGATTCCAGTTAATGAAGTTATGGATTTTATAACGGATATTTTCCCAGAAGATCTGACTGCTCTTTTCAGACACTGTCTTACTTCCAGTCATTTCCAGTGGAATAATGAGTTTTACGAACAAGTTAATGGCGTAGCAATGGGTAACCCATTGGGTCCTGCAGTAGCTAATTTCTACATGGAGAAATTCGAACAGTCAGCCTTGGAAAAAGCAGATAAGAAACCATCTCGCTGGTGTCGGTATGTAGACGATACATTTGTGGTCTGGCCACATGGTAGAGAAGCCTTAGGCGAATTTTTTGATTACCTTAATAATATAAATCCAAGAATCCAGTTTACCATGGAGAGAGAAAATGATCACAAAATACCGTTTTTGGGTGTTTTAGTTATGAGACAGACGGATGGAAGCTTGAAACAACAGATTTTTAGAAAAATAACGCACACAGACAGATACTTACATAAAAACTCTAACCACCATCCAAAACAAAAAGGAGGTGTGATTACAAGTCTCGTTGACAGAGCCAGACGGATTTGCTCGCCGGAGTATCTAGACGACGAATTAAAACATCTGAAGCACGCTTTTGAGAAAAATGGCTACTCAAAGAAAGAAGTAAGCAGAATTCTGCACCCAAACAACAAAAAGCTTAAGGACAAGTCCGAAAAACGATGGAAGAATACAGTCTCTCTCCCTTTTATAAAGAAAGTAACGGATCAGATTGGAAAGATTTTAAGTAAACATGATATTAGACCGTTTTTAGACCAACGAAGAAAATTTGTCATGTTCTTCGGTCTGTAAAAGATAAACGTGCTCCTCTATCAGCCAGTGGCGTATATAAAATTCCGTGTACATGTGGTAAAGTTTATGTTGGAACAACAAAAAGAAACGTAAATACACGGTTAAAAGAACACAGAAGTCTTTGCCGATTAGGAAAAACAGATAAATCGGCTGTAGCAGAACACGCTTTTCAGCCAGGAAATCATCAAGTGAAGTTTTCCGAAACAAAAATTTTATCTACGACGACGAACTATTACCCACGGCTTTGTAGAGAAGCAATTGAAATATACACTCCTGGAAATTGAAATAAGAACACCGTGAATTCATTGTCCCAGGAAGGGGAAATAATTATTGACACATTCCTGGGGTCAGATACATCACATGATCACACTGACAGAACCACAGGCACATAGACACAGGCAACAGAGCATGCACAATGTCGGCACTAGTACAGTGTATATCCACCTTTCGCAGCAATGCAGGCTGCTATTCTCTCATGGAGACGATCGTAGAGATGCTGGATGTAGTCCTGTGGAACGGCTTGCCATGCCATTTCCACCTGGCGCCTCAGTTGGACCAGCGTTCGTGCTGGACGTGCAGACCGCGTGAGACGACGCTTCATCCAGTCCCAAACATGCTCAATGGGGGACAGATCCGGAGATCTTGCTCGCCAGGGTAGTTGACTTACACCTTCTAGAGCACGTTGGGTGGCACGAGATACATGCGGACGTGCATTGTCCTGTTGGAACAGCAAGTTCCCTTGCCGGTCTAGGAATGGTAGAACGATGGGTTCGATGACGGTTTGGATGTACCGTGCACTATTCAGTGTCCCCTCGACGATCACCAGTGGTGTACGGCCAGTGTAGGAGATCGCTCCCCATACCATGATGCCGGGTGTTGGCCCTGTGTGCCTCGGTCGTATGCAGTCCTGATTGTGGCGCTCACCTGCACGGCGCCAAACACGCATACGACCATCATTGGCACCAAGGCAGAAGCGACTCTCATCGCTGAAGACGACACGTCTCCATTCGTCCCTCCATTCACGCCTGTCGCGACACCACTGGAGGCGGGCTGCACGATGTTGGGGCGTGAGCGGAAGACGGCCTAACGTTGTGCGGGACCGTAGCCCAGCTTCATGGAGACGGTTGCCAATGGTCCTCGCCGATACCCCAGGAGCAACAGTGTCCCTAATTTGCTGGGAAGTGGCGGTGCGGTCCCCTACGGCACTGCGTAGGATCCTACGGTCTTGGCGTGCATCCGTGCGTCGCTGCGGTCCGGTCCCAGGTCGACGGGCACGTGCACCTTCCGCCGACCACTGGCGACAACATCGATGTACTGTGGAGACCTCACGCCCCACGTGTTGAGCAATTCGGCGCTACGTCCACCCGGCCTCCGGCATGCCCACTATACGCCCTCGCTCAAAGTCCGTCAACTGCACATACGGTTCACGTCCACGCTGTCGCGGCATGCTACCAGTGTTAAAGACTGCGATGGAGCTCCGTATGCCACGGCAAACTGGCTGACACTGACGGCGGCGGTGCACAAATGCTGCGCAGCTAGCGCCATTCGACGGCCAACACCGCGGTTCCTGGTGTGTCCGCTGTGCCGTGCGTGTGATCATTGCTTGTACAGCCCTCTCGCAGTGTCCGGAGCAAGTATGGTGGGTCTGACACACCGGTGTCAATGTGTTCTTTTTTCCATTTCCAGGAGTGTATAAACATAGGGATAATTTTAATCGGAAAGAAGAGACCATGAAACTTAGTGATATTTGGACAGTAGCACTACAGAATTGCTAGACAGTTTTATCCGTGACGAGATTACGATCGATAGTTAAGTTTTATCTCTGACAAAGGTTATCTCTGCATATCACGTGTAACTATGGTCACGCCCACTTTCTACGATACATAAGTCGCTCTCAGACGTCCGACCCGTCAGTCGGCAAGACTCACCGGAGGAGAAACACCCCTCTGAAGATGTTCAGCGCAGCTCTGGACGAAACGTTAGGAGCTGAAGAGTTTCATGGATCACGACCTTACATCCCGGAAGGTTTACCAGAAGATATTTAATAACTGCCACGAGTTCAAGAGTTAAATTTTTGGCAATGAGTGTTGAAAGTAAATGAAAATGATCATTGTGTATCACTTGACCACTGAAAGTACAGTTGAAAAATTATTTGTAGAATAAAAAGGGGAACTTCTGTTTTGTCTTTCTAGAATAGATCCCAAGCTTTCACTTTTATTAATTCATGCATTCTAGTTCTGTGACACCAGCATTCCTAATTAATTTGCTACGACCCGCACCTAATTTTAGCTGCCTTTCGGGGCCAGATTCATATTTATACATAAGGTCTGTTTAACACCCTGGGCTTGAGAAGACAGTTCAGATGCATTATCAGTTTGCATGCATACGTTACAACTTGAAAACTTTAATTAGTAATAAGTAATCAGAAAACACAGCTGTCACACATAATGAACATAATGAACTTTATGATGTTTTGCCCAAGTATATACAAGTATTTAGCAATTGACCAAGTGTGATCAACACATATGGGTATAAAATTGAAGTTAATCCTCCCCAAATTTTCTTCGAAGAAACCCAGGTTTTCTTCCATGAAACCTACAACGTGCCACTATCCCAGTTATCTGCTGTGTGACTCGAGTTGAAGCAAATGTTAAAGTGGAAAATCATCGAATGTCCCATGTTATCTTACTGTAACCCTCTGCGTGTTGTAAAGAAACCCAATGGGCATATTAGAGTTGTTTTGGATGTTCATACAATTAATGAAATTATATTAACTTTTGACAATGTTGACTGGAATACTCTCTTTTAAATTCTAAAAGTGGCAGGGGAATAATACAGGGAGCGAAAGGCTATTTACAATTCGTACAGAAACCAGATGGCAGTTATAAGAGTTGAGGGGCATGAAAGGGAAGCAGTGGTTGGGAAGGGAGTGAGACAGGGTTGTAGCCTCTCCCCAAAGTTATTCAAACTGTATATTGAGCAAGCAGTAAAGGAAACAAAAGGAAAATTCGGAGTAGGTATTAAAATCCATGGAGAAGATATAAAAACTCTGAGGTTCGCCGACGACATTGTAATTCTGTCAGAGACAGCCAAGGACTTGGAAGAGCAGTTGAACGGAATTGACAGTGTCTTGAAAGTAGGAAATAAGATGAACATCAACAAAAGCAAAACGAGGATAATGGAATGTAGTCGAATTAAGTCGGATGATGCTAAGGAAATTAGATTAGGAAATGAGACACTTAAAGTAGTAAAGGAGTTTTGCTATTTGGGGAGCAAAATAACTGATGATGGTCGAAGTAGAGAGGGTATAAAATGTAGACTGGCAATGGCAAGGAGAGCGTTTCTGAAGAAGGGAAATCGTTTCTTAAAGTATTTGTATGGAGTGTAGCCATGTATGGAAGTGAAACGTGGACGATAAATAGTTTACACAAGAAGAGAATAGAAACTTTCGAAATGTGGTGCTACAGAAGAATGCTGAAGATTAGATGAGTAGATCACCTAACTATTGAAGAGGTATTGAATAGAATTGGGGAGAAGAGGAGTTTGTGGCACAACTTGACAAGAAGAAGGGACCGATTGGTAGGACATGTTATGAGGCATCAAAGGACCAGAAATTTAGCATTGGAGGGCAGCGTGGAGGGTAAAAATCGTAGAGGGAGACCAAGAGATGAATACACTAAGTAGATTTAGAAGGATGTAGGTTGCAGTAAGTGCTGGGAGATGAAGAATCTTGCACAGGATAGAGTAGCATGGAGAGCTGCATCCAACCAGTCTCAGGACTAAAGACCACAACAACAACATTTTACCTGTTCGCACAAAACTTGAGAATTTAGAAAAGCAACTCTGGAAATTTTTAGATTCTAAGTATTTTTCTACGATAGATGTGACCATTTCGGTCTGCCAATCCTAATCGCTTCAGATTATAGAAAGTATACTGCAATCATTTTCGGGGAGCGAACCTTTCTATATTGTGTCGTCCCATCAGTCTGAACGTCAGTTCAGGCGTGTTTATCACCGCATTTGATACTGTACTTGGTGATGAATAGGTTGAATCTCTTACTAACTGCATTGTTGACCTGCTCATAACTATTAAGACATGTTCTGAACACCTGATACTTCGCAAAAATTCTGTATAAATTTGCACAAGCTGAAGTGACAGCTAATTTAAAAAAGTCAAAATTTGCTTGCAGTGAAATTAAGTATCTTGTACATACTATTAATGCTCAAGGTATACGACCAGACCCAGGAAAGATAGACGCAATCAGGAATCTTCCTAATCCACAGAGTAGAAAGCAATTGAAATTATTCCTTGAACTTTGTTCTTTCTTTCGACAGTTTTTACCAGACCAACTTTTAAACAGCAAACATCTATGGAACCTACTCTAAAAGAATCGGATATGGATGTGGTCTGAACAGCGTCAGAAAAATTTTGATAGTATTAGGCATGCTTTCGTTAATGCAAGCATTTTGGATCACCCTGATTTTAATTTAGCTTTTTGTATGACATGTGACGCCTCATCCTATGGCTTAGGCTGTTGTTTGTTTAAGGTTGTAAAGAATGGAGAACAAGAACATGTTAAAATTATTAGTTTTGCAAGTCGCACACTTAGTAAATGTGTACGCACATACTCTAACACAGAACTTGAAAGACTCTCTATAGTGTGGACCCTTAAGAAATTCAATGATTATTTGTATGGTAAGCACACTAAAATTTATACTGACCACCAAGCCCTATCATTTCTGTTAACTTGTAAGATGGACATCCCAGATTATCACATTGGGCTTTATCTCTGCAAAACTATTTCTTTGAAATTGTATATCTTAAGGATAAAGACAACATCAATGCCGGCGCTTTGTCTCGTTTGCCTCAAGGCTTGAATGTGTGTGACTCTGACCTGAAGAACGTGAATGATTACCGAATACTTCTTATTCAGGATGATCTATATCACCAGTATTATATCTAATTATATAGAAATATGTCAACGTTGCAGAAATCTGATCCTCACAGGAATAAGGTAAGAGTTTTACTCACAAATCAGCCTCACCATTCTCTGTCCAACCAATATTTGATACATCTCATGTGACTAGGGACTCCCGTTGGGTAGACCGTTCGCCAGGTCCCACTCTTTGGATTTCACGCCACTTCGGCGACCTGCGCGTCGATGGGGATGAATTGGTGATGATTAGGACATCACAACACCCAGTTCCTGAGCGGAGAAAATCTACGACCCAGCCGGGAATCGAACCCGGGCCCTTACGATTGACATTCTGTCTCATTGACCACTCAGCTACCGGAGCGGAAATTTGAATCATATTGATCAGTTATTTTATCGTCGTCATCCTGAAGCCACTACTTGGTGTGTTTGTATTTCTAAGGACTCTGAACGCAACCTAATTTCGCACACATTTTGTTTAGGGTCATTATGGCGCCGAGAAGTGGCTAGCAAAGCTTGGTACCTGTCGTTACTTTAGCAACATGAGACGTAAGATCCACAGTATACTCAAAACATGTGAGATCTGTCAAAAATCTAAATCGCTGAACTTGTCTATGAAGACTGATTCGCATTCTATTCTACCCACTAAACCTCTAGAAATTATAAGTTCTGACATAAGTTGTCTACATCCCACAAGCAGTGGTGGTGTGAAATATATTATTGCATTTTACAATTTATTCTCTAAGCATGCTACTGCCACTGCCCTCATTGGTCGTTTCTCATGAGACTACATTCCTCACTTGGGAACACCAAAAGCTATTTTATCCCACAATGCTGCATACTATACTGGGTACAAGTGGCGTAAATTTTTCAGAGACAGTAGTATTAATAGTAGACTGACTAACTGCACCATCAGTCTTCGACTACTAACGACTGATTGACGTGAATACTCAATCATTCTACACACTTACACTTTCACCCTGAAGCTGAATGGATACGCGACTCACCACTGAACACACAGACTTACGAGTAGCTGAGGCCATGCTTACACTGTACACTTAACTCGTGGCGCGAGTATTTTCTGTGTTGATATTAGTTCATTGCTTTTGTTAGTTGCTTATTTGTAGTTGTGCGCTCCGTCTTATTGCTGGTGTGGGATGTCGTGTCTAATCCTCCTCTATTTGAGGTGACATCATTTGCAAAAGCAAAACCTAAATCTAAACTTGTAATGATCGTAAATACTGTAAATATTGTAAACTTATGTAAAGCTATGTGAAAAATGTTTCTGTGTGACAAATCACATTGTATGAAGACAAGAGGAATATGTCTCTAGGTTTATATAAAACCAATATGTAATATGTTTGTACGTATTTGCATCCGTGTAAAAACCCATATGTATCACAATTCTATGTATTTAGCTGTATATAGGTAAAGCAAAATAATAACGTTTACTTGTATATGTTATCTGCACTTGTTACGTGTGTCCATATGGGAAAAGTTATGAGACTTGCATAACCTGAAACTATTTGTGGACGTTTACTATATGTCGTGAAACTTGTAAGTTCGAGGAAACTGGTGCGCAAAAACGAGTAATTGAGAAAGACAGTTCATGATATATTGTTATGTATATAGATGTGACGAACTACTTAGGTTTGAAATTTGTTTGCAAACTGTTGATGAAGATCGTGTTACGAAGTGTTTGCCTAAAGACTTGTCAATGGCCATCTACGTCACAACTACTTGTTTATGAATATTTGTATATCACCTCACAAATTGAATATGTGTAAAAACTGTCAGAGTGAAGTGCTCCGACACTTTTGAGTGCATCGCAAACTGACATTTACTGCGGTGCATCTCTGTACTTCTGCAAGTCTGAACAGCAAGAACTGGTTACCTACGCTCGCTTTGTCCCAAATGAGGAAGACCACTCGACGGGTGGAGGAATTTTGGACGGGTCCTCAGGAAGCAGAGTGTTCTCGAAAATGACGGACACTCTTACCTGGTCTAAACGAGGATCGACGCCAGAATCGTGCAGTCCGAGGTCCTGCTTCCATGCCTTCACGAACCTATGCTGTGGAATGGGAATCCACCAGTCTTCTATGAGGCGATGTACCACCTAGGGTGAAAAAAAAAAAACAGTGACATCAGTCTATATGAAAAGTGTAACCAGTGAAAAAATATAAACTGTGCTACGAGTGATCCCGCACATGCATCTGTATCAAAACTGCGAAGTGTGACATTTATCTGCCATAACCAATGCTCACCTTTGTAATGTCATCGTATGTCTTCGGTTCATGGAACTGTGAATAGCGACACGTCGTAAAAAGACATATCTGAAACAAAAAGACATTTCAAGCGCAATATTGTGCGAAAGATACTACCAGCAATAAGAATTTGTTATTTCATGTTAACGAATGTTTTAACTTCCTGCTCCTGTTTTAAATGTTAAACCACATTTGTGAAATCCATGAGGAAAAATGTTGTCTCTGCGACGTCTTTTGCACATGAACACACCGACTGATTATAAACTGTGTGTTGTGTGGTGAACTCGCTTCACGACGTCCTCGTTAGTACTGAAATTTACGCGACTGCGCATGAGCGGTAGGCGTAACACCGACATACGACTGTTCTAGGTGCATGCGCCACATTCATTGAAAATCGGTTTTGTGTAAATATTATGTTATGATATATATGTTATATATGATATGTACGTGTCTTTATAAGCAATGTACTTTAGAGTGAGTTGCTCGCCAGCAGATTTGTGCTTTTGCCTCGTAAATCAGGGGGCAGTTTAAAGGCACACTTGCATGCTGAGCTTTCTTAGCAGAAAGCGTGATTATAAGCAACAAAAAAGGAAATAATTTGAGCCGTAGATATAGTCCACGGCTGTATAAATATTGTATGCAGCCGCTGGAAATTCATATTTCAGAACGATGCTACACCGAATTACAGAAGTATCAATGAGTGACACAGACCAACAAAATGAAATCAATATAATTAAAACAGTCGCTCATAATAATTGATATAAACCCGCAATAATAGAAAAACTCCACAACAAAATGCAGACAAAAACCACAGATCCACTTCACAGCAGTCACTTCAAGTCAAATCAGTGTGCCACTGAAGCCAAACCTAAATATGCTACTCTCCCATACACAGGGCCACTTTCATACCAAATAGCAAACTTATTTAAAAAGAAGAAAAATATCACTATCAGCTTTTCCACAAATAATAAAATTCAATAAAAGTAATCCATGACGTAAATACCTCCAAGAGTCCCTACCGTAAATCAGGAATATATAAACTCAAATGTGATATGTGCCCAAAATTCTACATTGGACAGACAGGCAGAAATTTTGGAATTAGATACAAAGAACATATTGATGCTCTGAGACTTGGTAACTTGAACAAATCAGCATTTGCAGCCCATATTGCTGAAGAAAACCATTTAGTGGGAAACAGTGAGGACAACTTAAAAATTTTGCATCTAGCAAAAAAAGGAGCCACTATGAAGATATTAGAAGAATTAGAAATACACACACACAAAAACAGCACCCCAGACTATATCCTTAACGAACAAACAGAGTTAGCTAACACCCGTTTCCTGAAAAATTTCCAAAAATTACTTTCCAGCCTCCAAAGCAAATAATATTAGTACATCTATCTGCAGATCAAGTAGAAATTTATATGTTACTACAATTCTTATGATGCTAAATGTAATTAAATAATATACTATTTTACCTATACAGTTCTAAATATATATAAAAAAATTTATAATTAATTTAGCAATATCAACTCAAAAAATTCAATGTCTCTGTACTAATGTAAAAGGCATTACAGTTGTGTAAATGAATATATGATCCTTTCCAAACATAGGACATCATCGTCAAATGTTACGATATATTATAGCATCTGTGGTACTCATATGTTTGTAAGCTCTTTGTATGTATCAAAACATGTGGTGCGTGGTATAAATCATCTCAGTGACAAACCTAAAGTGTTCAGTGAGAACTATTTACGTGTGCAACAACGAGGATGCAGTGGAAATGCATTCACATCTGTTGGACGAATGTTATGAAAACAAACACTCGAAACCGACGTTTCACGTAAGTCGCAAGCAACGAAAATCTGTAACGCAACCATCTGCGTGTGGCGTGTTTATAATTATGTATTATTTATATTTTAGGACAATTAATCTGTAAAAACACACCACATATCATAAAGAATGCGTGTAAACCGTCTGAGCATGAATCACAACGATTCGAAACCTGTAACGGTATCCTTCCAATAAAGGAATTGAAAGTAAATTTGTGGCTGGTTGCTGTCCTAACACCATCAACGATTGTAGGGGTGTCTGTTGTTACTGCGACGCTGAGAGAAAAGCGTTGTAAAAATCTTGCTAAGAACGACATTCGCTAATGAGTGCACGTATTGTTACAGTAAGTTCATTTTGAAGAACACTGCACATGGATTCTAGCTTGGGTTTTAAAGGTCAAGTAGGTAGAAGAGCATAAGCTGATTCAGCCATGCGTCGAGATGTATTTCCCCATTATAATAACGGAATGCTTTAAAACTGCGTACTGATAAGAAGTATTTATAGTCAAAAGTTTCCTCGCGTCTTGGCGCGACAAAATTTTGTCTCCGCCAAGCGCTACGCTCACTGTATTGCCGTGGCGTATTGTTTGGCATAACTTGCTATTCCCCAAAAGGCCAGAGATGGTGATAATTTTCTGTATTCTCTATTGCTGGACTAGTGAAAGAAGGAGAAGTTTCCTGCTCGCATCATTTCCGTTGAATCTGTTTTCGACGCGTTTGAGCTGTGGCTGAAGCCGCCTGTTGTCTTTCTTCTGCTGTTCGTTAATCTTATCTTGCTTTTTTGGAAGTGTTTCTGTTACTGATATTCTGCCGTTTCTGAAAAATGCACTGTGTCTTGTCAACTGAATAATTGTCAGAGTCACTGGACAAATTTGCTATTTTATTGTTAATCTCAACTATTTGCTCTGTTATTTCAATAAAACGTTCAGTGTGCGTATGTGTTAAGGTTTGTCAACTTTCTTCTTGGGCAGTTACCGTCTCAACCTGTTCCTGTAGTTATGTAATGCGTTGTTATACTTATTTTATCGTTTCGTTAGATACAACGCTTGTGATTTGCCAAGAATCTCTTCGTATTCGCTCTGTTGCCTGTTTTCAATATGCTCCACTTCCGTCTCTAATATTTGCATACGATCTATTACAGGTTGTAATTCAGCTTTGAGTTCATTTTTTATATATTCCGACATTGTTTCGAACTACTCTTGGGATTATTTCAACTGTTAATCAAATGTGTGAAACTGTGTTTTAGTTTCTTCCCCAATTTCGTATAATTTGTAAAACTTTCGCTCGAGCTGTGAGAACATCCTCTGAAGCCTCGACATCATATCTGATCTACGATCTGCATTTACTAAATTTGCACCCGTAATGGCTTACGTTACATATCCCGAATCCATATTGCTAAAGGTATTTGCATTGGATACCGGCAGCTGATACTACCTACTTCTTGAGCGATTCAATCAGTTTGCGATTGTACTTTCGTGTAAATCCATTCTACAGTTCTTATCTAATCCAGAACTCATGTGAGAAACGGGAAATTACTAAATGATATTAACTGTTTCCGCAGTCATAGCGTCACTTGATTGCTAAGCACGTTCGGTGAAGTTTTGCACCGCTGTGCGCTTCTGGTGTCCATTGTTGTGGTTTAAAGACTGACAGACAGTACTGTGGCTCAAAAACTGTATCCAAAAAATTTCACTTTTACTACACGTACCGGAAAATGAAACTGAATCTCAATAGTGAGTTGGATTTTAATTACGAAACAAAAAATGACAATAAGTCGCACAAGAAACCGTGGTTACGCAAACACAAAAAAGTATCTTAAAAAGCATAAACTTCCTTTCTTTACTAACCAAAAATAACTTTTCCTACGTAATAGACACACGTATGATACCAACAGAATTCACAGAAAGTAAATCACAAGCTGAAAATGAGTTACAAAAACGGTTAAACACTGTACCAACTACTAGATCTTGCCGTTTTCTGCTGTCGGAAAAAAAAACAAAAAAACTTCATATTCTAAGCGCATCAAAGAAAACCAAAAACCCTATGCAGCGTGTCGTCAGTTGTAAGTGAATAGCCTCTAGCTGTGTATATATCTTATCGTAAATACCAACCTGGGAATGTGAACTGAAAACCTAAAGTGCTACTCAGCTCAAAACCATATCACTTACGTGAAATTGGAAAGAATCTTGCCTGTGTGAAAATCGATCCCATTCATAAGCAAATGAATGAGATCAATAACCAATCAATAACCAGTAGTTTCATGCTCAGTAGACTTGGTGAGTGCGAAATGTTTGAAAAAGATTTAACTGTAAAAAACTGTAATGTGACCTGTCTAAGAATGTAACCTGAAACACACGAAAACTTCTGTACTGACATATGGTCCTGGTAAGATAAAGAAACAGGCAGAACTTACATTGCTCAAAGGAAACGAAACGATCACTTATTATGAATCTCACCTGCAAAATGAAGTACTGGCAGAAACAGCAACACAGCAAGACTCAGCAAAAACTAAAAGAAAATACCGCTACAAACTAACTACAGTTGGCCCAGAGAAACTGGGTTCATAACGTTGACACAAAATGTCAATGAAACACATGACTCAACATTTAAGTTTTGAAATTTCAGTTACGAAGGAACTTATTATAAAAAAAAGCTATAGATTCTAATATAAAAATTCATTTAATTTTAGGACTTCCGTAGCACAGTAAATTAACTCAGTAGAATAATTATCAGAAACTCGACTGTGACGAGGTTGAAATGGATCAACAATTTAAGTCTACAAAAATAAAGATAAACTTTTTACCTAATCAAATAATACCTTGTTCTCAATTTCAAAAGCATTTTACGTCTTCATGATATGCAACGATTGTTCTGAGTCATCATGCCTCCTCGTAATAAATTTGAAACTCACATAGTTCCGAAAGCGCGTCCATGCATTACACTGTACGCTCAACGAATCCCCACCTGCTGCACACCGAAACTATTCACTACTGACTGTCAAAGATTCTTTGACTCCACATTGCTGCCGTCGCAGACACACATATTGCTGCCTAAAAACTGTTTCTATGATCACAATTTTTCAAATATATCACTTCTTTGGCAAATATTAACACGTCGTATAACATCAACCAGGAGTAGTTATCTTCAGAATGAGATTTTCACTCTGCAGCGAAGTGTTCGCTGATATGAAACTTCCTGGCAGATTAAAACTCTGTGCCGGACTGAGACTCGAACTCGGGACCTTTGCCTTTCGCGGGCAAGTGCTCTACCGACTGAGCTACCCAAGCACGGCTCACGCCCGGTACTCATAGCTTTACTTCTGCCAGTACCTCGTCTCCTACCTTCCAAACTTTACAGAAGCTCTTCTGCGCAGAACTTTTACACACGGGGTATCACATCAATTGTTCTGGTACACAACTTCAAAGTCTCAGTGAAATAGAATTTAACAGACCTTAATGTCGACTCGCTCTTGCAAAGACCGGAAAGCCACTGCAATCTAGAACCGTGGGGACAAGAATAGCCAGCAGACAAACACCCATCCGTCATGGTAAGCACGCCTCTTAGAGCTCAGTTTCTCTCATGTAACGAACTCCAGGCTCCTCGAAGATGCCAAACAGTGAATACAAGGTTTTCTTCAGGCCGCAATGTTGAGAACCTTTGTAAGCAATTCAGCGACAGACCGGACGCCGCAAGAAAACTAGTTTTTCGATTCCGCTCCACGGCCCATTCTGTCACGACCAAGGACAACCAAAACCCCCGGTTTCGTTCAGTGCCCCAACACGGATCCACACTCGTTAAAAAGCCCTCTGGTCAAAGATGAGAGGCGACTACGAAAGTCGATATCGCCCGATAAGTCACCACGGCTCAGTACAGATCGGCGAACATGTTATGCACGTGATGGTTTATTTGACAACACATCGTTCGTTTGTGGACACTGAATGTACTTCACCCATTGGCGAAGCACTTCCAATGTTCGCAAACGACGCCAGGAAAAGTTTATTAACTGAACGTCGAGGACGATGGAATTCCTGTCACAGATGGTAGTGACACAAAATTTATGAATCCTATTCGCTAGGATCAAGGTCATGTAATGTATATTTATGTTTCCCATTGCCCCTGCCCTACATCACTTAAGGAGAGGAGTTGTACAGACCTTTCAGAAAAGTTATTGCCGTAAAATATCCAACCACTCACTCAGTAAGCAGGTGCATCTTACGTAATGGTCACGAAGAGGTGTGAAAAGTTCATTCATTTCATCAAACGGCTCTTCGGAGTTCTAGCATAGCAGTATTCTTAAAGGAAAAAATCATGCTGTCCCCTGAATCTAGAAGTTATCGTGAACGCAGGCACAGCGCAGTCCTATCACTTGTAACTCAAATTCATACGTTAGATTGTCCGAAGTAAGTTCGGTGTCTTCATGATTCAGAATGAAACTGTGGATGAGATGACAAAGCGATATTCTCTTGTACTTCTACTGTGTTGCAATGCCAGATTTACTGCATATCACAGCTGAAAGCTCCATATAAATACTGCTAAAACTCCACTGCTTTCGCCAGTGATTTTCGTCTCGTGAAAATTTTTCGACATTTGACGTGATAATCATATTATAATAATAGCAATAACAACAGTAATAATACGCGTCATGTACAGCGTAGGAAGGCAATGGTGCTTACATTCAAGTTTTACAAAATTAGATGCAAAGTCACAGGAGCTATGTTTTACTTAGTCTATAAAACTAAGGAAACGTACAATATCTATACTTTTCCGTTTATGAGAACCTAGTAAGAAGGGCGCAAAAAGTTGTGTAAAAGGTCGCAACCAGTTATGTTAGAAATAACATAAACGCTGTCTAATCGTGCCCGGGGAGCTATTCTGTTGAAATTTAATTTGTTTTCACTCTGAACTCCGTAATACCAATTATTGGCCGCTGTGCAAAGCGGAGCTTCCGCGTGTCAATCAATGGCGGTGCCTTTTGCGGCTGCAGCGATGTTTGTGACGGGCGACCCACTGACCACACCTTAACGAGGTGCTTCCCCTACCCTCTGCGCTCCACCACACCACCCTCGCTATTCAGCATCCCGCCAACCGCTCCATCAAATTACTGGGCAGTGCTCATTAAAAATCCCATTAACGCCTGACCTACAATTCATAGTGACATATGTTGTCTCAAATTGCTTTCACACAGAAGCTTAGTTCTGTCTGTCTTTCTTTGATTGGGAAAAAATTCGTGCCGGATTTTTTAATTATTTTCCCTCTTTTCTTAGCTCTCTTATAGACTGCAGGCGCGTGCTTCAAGAAGGTCTGCACTAAGAAGTCGTTTCAAGACTTGCGAAGAGAGATTTCACATTACTTCTCACTTCCAGAATTAGATTATGACTCTGCAGTGGAGTGTGCTCTGATAAACTTCTTGGCTGATTAAAACTGTGTGCCGGACCGAGACTCGAACTCGGGACCTTTGCCTTTCGCGGGCAAGTGCTCTACCATCTGAGATACCCAAGAAGGACCTACGCCCAGTCCTCAAAGCTTTACTTCGGCCAGTACCTCGTCTCCTACCTTCCAAACTTAACAGAAGCTCTCCTGCGTATGTTGCAGAACTAGCACTCCTGAAAGAAAGGATATTGAGGAGACATGGCTTAGCCACAGCCTGGGGGATGTTTCCAGAATGAGATTTTCACTCTGCAGCGGAGTGTGCGCTGATATGAAACTTCTTGGCAGATTACTTCTGAGTTGTTTCCGCAACAAGCCACAAACATTCCGTCAAACACTGTCAAACATTTGAAGTGTGGTGGAACTATGGATCTTAATTCATTTTTTACCACCATTTTACTAATTTCCAAGCTATATAAGACAATTAACGTTATTTATCATTCTAATTTTTCTTTTAATCCAAGTTCCTTTCATGCACTAGCTACTGTTAGCACATCGATCATATACTCATTTTGGGTCAGTTGGACGTCCTAATAAGGTACGTAAAAGCCCGGAGGTATTGACGGACGTTCTGCAGGGCGATAAAGCGCGCCTTATGGACTTGCGCACGTTTCTTCTAAGCCTCTCTTAACATTCAACAACAACCGTACAGTTTATTTTGTAGAAGTTGAAGATGTTTTCATCTGTAAATCCTCTATGAACTTAGAAGCGTCGTCTGCGTGTCCTCACGTACACCACATTTAAAATCGGGGAGCGATCTATGATAATCCCAAAAGATTTGTGGTGAGCAGCCACCGTTGTCTATGGAATGACAACGTGATGGAAACCCCTGCAATAGTAACAGGATAGATTTTCCTTCATTAATGCGGGCTCCAGAGAGAGAACAAAAGGAATTCATTATATCCTTGTGCAAGGGTCATCCGCGTACAATCCTACCGAGAAGCTTTTTCCCAACATCTTACAGCGTGATACGCTATACGTGGTGAAACGTCCGCTTTGGAAAATTTTGTATTACTGTGCTGGTAAACCTTTTACGTTATTTCTTTTTCAAAAAGCTGAGCAAAACTGAACGTACTCAGACATTTCTCCCTTTACTTATTCTGAATATCACTAAAGTGACACGCAATATTTTTAGCGCAACGCAATCTGACTTTCAATAATCCCCACAAAAGAATGGCCCTGACTAACAATAACCAATACCTTTCATGAATCACTTACCTCACAAAAATCTTCGTTACTCGAACTACTGCAATACAGCGAGCGCCAATACCGCCAGCTAAATGAAAGATTCTAACTGCTGGAGGCACTAACTACTGATAGGCATCGTTAGCAAATGAAAGATTTTGATACACAACAAACAATGTATTTACCTTAATAGTGTTCAAAAGTCATCCAGTCATACAAATTTCCTTTTTCTGACGGACACACGACCAGGTCATCCGCTCTCAAAGCTCTGCCATCTCTCTCCATCGCATAGCGCTATTCCACGACTTTTGTCACCTCGGTGTACACAGTATATTCGCAACGAAATTTGTTCGGTTGCTTCCTTTAGCAAATTTAATACCTCTACAGGATTTTCTGAATCCTGTATTTAGTGAAGTGGCATAGACCTTAACTGCATATTCACATTTAAGACTACTGGGATTCAAATATCCATCGGTCCACCTAAATTTATATTTTGCTTGGTTTACCTACATTGATATTGAGTCGTACGAGAGTATGTTTCCGTTGTTAACTTTACGGAAGATTTTCGACCCCATTGTCGTCGAACACGAATTAACTCTTCGTCCTTTATGACGAATTTGTGAATGGGACATGGCCTTTTTTGTCCCAGAATCGCTTCAGTGGAAGCATATATACAACTGCAGAGCTTCAGCTGCTCATTCCCATCCACTTTCCCCTCTACCAACCCATCCTCGCTGCTGTGTGGAATGTGTTTCAAAGAGGAGTTTAAGAGTCATGTTGCCTGCAGGCATACAGCCGAGGACTGCGCCCATAGCCCCCTAAATACCAATGGAAAGGAGTTACATTGGATGAGTGCCTGAAGAAGAAGGGGAATAAGGGCTATGCAGGACAATGGTACCAAGATACATTCTGCTTGTCAGGCAGACAAATGCTATTGTTATAACTGCCTGCCATTTCTGAAATTCACAGTCAGTTTTCCACTACACAAGACACGTCTGTCTCCCACCCAAGGAACAATCAACTGATCTATTTCGCAACTAGGTCACTGGAGGCTCCTGGAATTGACAGTAGCCAATAGGAAAGCTGCATCCGATCACATCGCGGATATAAGGCAGGCCCAGCAGCTCTGCAACCTTAATAGTAGTCCGCATAAAGCACCAGCCAAGATCGTCCAGCGCTGCCCAGACAGACCAGCAGCAGAATAGGACGAAGCCGCGGAAGAGCAAGTACCCTTGGTTAATGCCTGGTTTACTGTGTTGTGCACAGCTGGAGCAGGACAATGAGCTGTTATTTGTCGGTTGAAGACACCCAGCCACCCGCTGGCTCGCTGAAGACACTGGGGGTCCTAATCAGCATGACGCAGGTCGGTACTGGACCCCATGAAACGCGCCATCGCAGAATATTCCAGTGATACTGCATTGACAAACGGGGATGTAGTGGAGAGGAGGTACCAGTTAAGGCCTGTGCACCACTCCTGTTCACTTCAGTGTATAATTTAACCGCTAGTGGTTCGAAGCGTTTACATATTGGTGTAGAAGCAACAGCAGACATGGAATGGCATGTTGTGATAGAGATCGAGAAACAGCTAAAAGTGTTAAAGTGGAATGGCATTAACTGTGTCCTGCAAAAGCCCACATCAAGCAGCAGTTGACCGCTTAGCATCATCTGAGTTGTCCTCCTCCGGACATCTGTTGAGCTGCTCTAGCTCTATCCATTATAGCAGTGTACAATGACATTGTACTCCCTGTGAAGACAGGTAATATATCCATTTATCTACACCACTCCACCGTTACAAACTTGTTCGGTCTGCAGATCGTGCTATCCATTACGCTGGAAAGACTGAACAGATGGTTGCCTTCTTCTAAAGCAGAGTACAGAAACATTGCAGAGTGTCCGAATATGAACAGTGTGCAGGTAGACAACTTCGAACAGTGGTCAATACGGTATCAATAAAAACTAAAATACTGCCAATACGTTTGATAGAAA
The DNA here is from genome assembly GCF_021461395.2 of Schistocerca americana. Classification (NCBI taxonomy): domain Eukaryota; kingdom Metazoa; phylum Arthropoda; class Insecta; order Orthoptera; family Acrididae; genus Schistocerca; species Schistocerca americana. The sequence continues at coordinate 602,664,203 of NC_060119.1, read as the reverse complement.
TACATGCTTAATTTTGTGTTTACAAGAAGGCATTATTTTCTGTATTCTGTACTGGTATTAAGATAAGGAAGGAACCTGTTGATGTTGTGCATCCTGTGTGTGATTACTGAATAAAAATGTATATAACCATGTATGTGTTTTTAACTTCTTACCTCTCAATATACTGCAAGTACTAAAGCTATTGCCACCAGTAATTCCACTGTAAACATGCAACAGCAGAAAATTATGTCATTTCACGAAATTCTCCGTAAAATCCCATTGCACGCCAGTACCTGGCATAGTCGGTACGATGGAAGGTCATAATGTTCATTATTTTCCATAAAAACCCACCGCACTCCAGCACCTGACGTAGTAGGTATCACAGCAAGGTGGGTGAAGCATCAAGTTATTGTTGTTAGCAACTAGAGCTCTAACGGTGTGCAAGATGATCGGAAGAAGAATGGCGTTCTTCTTCCCGACAACATACAAGCAATAACTGTAGGTCCATCCAACTGCGGCGAGACAAATGTTCTCACATCGCTGCTAACACATACGGATGGAGTCTGCTTTGATCGTGTATGTGGATTTTCAAGAACACAGGTTCAGCCCAAATACCATCTATTACAGGTGATATTGCAGGGTGTACATGGTTTGACGTGCACGACTTTCCGAGAGAGCAGTTGCATCCCTCCACCAGAAAAAATAAAGCCAAACACAATGTTCATATCTGACGATGTTTCTGTGGAAAGCCAAGCTCAAATTCGGTGATATTTCTGTTTCGGTCGCCATATCGCTGTTAATGTATTTTATCTGAGTCAGACATATTTCGGAATCCCAAAACAACTCGTGAGGGACAATGCAAACCTAATTATAACATTCAAACAGGACAGTCTGAATTTAAAACAAATTTACCACGCTCCTGTAGTAACCGATATGTCGTTCAATGATTTTGTAAAGACATATGCAGATTGCTGGAATCACTCACAATATGGGTTTCTCGTTATTGATGAAACAAGAAAACTGATTGATGGCCGGTATAGCTGGAACTTAATGGAGTTCCAATGTATATAGCCATACATAGAGATGGGTACATCAGTTTATGCATCACCATGGATAAATTCGCATTCTCGCTGGGAGTTCAGTTTGATAGGATGGGTGTGCCTAGACAAAAAAATTCAGTAGTACATAGACGCGGAAATTTAAATTCTCGAGCGTAAAGGTTAACGTAATTGAAAAGTAGGCTACTTAACTGAAGGGAAAATAGCTGTTACCGAGAAGGGGGAGCAGCATAAGAAGAAGAAGAAGAAGAAGAACGGATATATAAAACCTCTCACGCCGCACAGAAGTCCGATTAGTATACAACGATATGTCGACTAAGGAAAAAGGTCGTCGGGCCTCAGAATGCCGTTCGCGAGAAGCTACATTTGCTGAGGTTAGGGCATTTGAAGCCGGGGCAGTCACTGTGAGAAACCTTTAAACCAGTTACTGAATCTCTCGAGGGAATCTCAGAGAAATTCCACAATGACGAAGATGACGCTATTATCGATTTCATTAACCGTCACAGCGACGATAGGATAGACGAAACATTCGGCGTAAGTGTGACCGTACTTGTTGGGCATGCAGCCTATAACTTTAAATAAACAAACAATACAGGTCGACGATAAACAGTTTTCAAAGAACACCGGGTCTACTGAATCTTATTTTCCTAACACTCACAAAAACGTTAAAGTATTCGCCTAAAGGTATGGAAATGTATTGAGATATACTGCTTTTGACTGATCTACATAAGAATGAAAAAAGGTGAAGCAATGTGAAATACAAGTCCATTATAAAAACTATATGGGATGCGAAAAAAATAGCAGCGGTGATGGTACTGACATTGAGCATAAAAGGATGAGGAATCGGCTCCCGAAGTATGTATATTACCACGACCTCAATGAGCTAATAGAGCGGCTACGACTGCTCATGGCATCAGCTGCCGCTCGTAGTACAGCTCATCCGAAAGAAGTAGTTTCAGTAATTTCTGAGCTTAGAGAGATAGCATCGAATAAGTACCCAGACTGTAGTTCGAGAACTGCACAAATCAGCACGTAAAACATGCCTCGGCGTTACCCGTGAAAGCGAAAACAGGAAAGGATGTTGCACATGTGTTTGAGGGACTGCTACAGACGGGTACGAATCGAAGCCCAGACAATCTTCAAACAAATCACGGTGGCGAATTTTACAACAGATATTGCAATACTGTCATGGAGCCGTAAGGAAATACATCGCTACTCGACGGACACCCGCCTGAAGGGGAGTATCGTGGGATATCTGAACAGAACAGCGCATACCCAAATGTGGATGAGATTCAATCTTCGTGGCTCACAAAATTGCACCCAAAAATAGCTGCACAGTGTAATCGAACCAAACATTGCACAATAAAACTGAGACCAATCGATGTTCATGATAACAGACTTATAGATACAGTATATAACAGTATTAAAGTGTTAAATCCACGCAAACAGCAATTTAGTGTAGATGACTTAGCATGTATTTCAAAACACAAGGCAGACTTTGAAAAGTCGTACACGCTTAACTCGTCAACCGAGATATTCACAGTTTCCAAAGTGCAGAGAACTAATCCTGGAACCTACTCTTACAGGACAGCAGTGGTACTTGAATTGCCCCCTCTGTTTATTGATTGGATAGCCACTGAATTGCTATTTATTTATTTAATGGGATAATAATAATTATTAGAAGGTGGCAATTTTATTTAAGCACCGTTTTTTGTACTCTTTCGATTGTTGCGAGTCAGCTATAGTGCAATGCTGCTCGCTTTGGAGAATACACATTTTATAAGAATTATTTGGTCCAGGAAACACTTTTGCGATCACGGTTGCGATTTAGTTATCGTTTCCGAAAGACGCAGGTTCGATTAAAGCTGAATGCACTTTTGCGCGTAAAATGAAAATATTCATAACACGTCGCGTAACAAAAAGAAACATGCGAATCACAACCGTGGTCAAACGAAGAAAATATATGATAACATAAATGTTCTTCGCTATTATTCAGGACAGGCTCAGATTAGACCTTGCAATTTTTAGTTATAGGAAATCACAAGGCGTTACAGTTAGACATATTTGTTTTGAGTAACTTGTATTTACCTTCTCTCTCTCTCCTTTTTACAGCCTTTATACCTTCACATCGATTAAGGAACTTTTCCTTCTCTACCGACCAGTACGAGAAGAAAATTCAGACTCAACAAAATGTCTTACATCGAATTATTGCATGCTTAAACCTTAACAATCATATATAGTTTCGTAGTACAAACAATGGTAATTTATTCCGTACACTGGAAAGTCTTTGATACTCTGAGCACAAAAATGAAAATAGTAAAATTATAATTACATTTTTAGTATCATGTATACTTCTTTAAATCATGAAAATAAGATTTGACATCGTCGTAATATTAATTTTCATCGTTGTAGCACTACATACTGAAACGATGAGTTACAGAAGAGCTCAGAACCAGATGTCTATGTCGTAGGGAGAGTCATACGGCGTCGATGGAATCTAGCGTAATTAAATGGCTTGGTTTTCCCACATCACAAAACAGATAGCTCGACGCTGACGATTTGCTATATAACAAGGTGCGCGGCCGCAACCACCTCTGTAGCATAACATGTCGAATTACACATTCCTGGATGTAACTACTGTGGACCTGGAACAAACTTCAAAGCCGATTGGCACCGGATAGTAAGGGGGTAAATCCATTTGACGAAGCGTGTCTGGAACACGTCATCGCATGCTCACCAAATAAAGATCGTCACACCGCCGATCGAATTTTAGGTGATAAAGTTAAGGAAATACGTAAGAGAAGAGGTATTGGCATAGATTAACGCATTGCACCATTTGCAGTTGAGAAAACTATGATGTATGGTAAAGTTCAATTGGACTTGGATATGAAGCCAAGTTATGAATGCTGCACATAGGCTGCTAAGGAAGAAGATGACAGTCATAGGGTGCATGAAAAACTGTATCCTGACAGCGTTGTATGTGGCTAAAAGCACCCTGATGCAGAAAGGAGCGAGAAGAAAAAGATCGATTAAACCAACCAGGGTTCTACTATTTCTGCCCTAGCCGGCTCTCAGGGTTGGGTTCACCGTCTAGGGTTGCTTCAGCTATTGCCAGGACAGCCAAGAATGCACAAATATCTCAGGAGCGACTTCTGGAGGCACTAAGATATAACCGCATGATGGAGGTGGCAGCCATGGGAAAAGGGCTATACTTGAAACCAAACGAGAGAGGACTAGGTCTCTTCGTAAACAAAAAAAGGGGCCCCTAGCAGTCCTATCAGACGTGGCACTTACAAATACAGATCTGCTTAATTTTATTAAGAAGAAATTCAACATTCCGAGATGTGTTTATGCGGAATACATTATCGAAGACCAGGAGAATGCGGAATTGTGTATCTGGATGTAGCAGGAGGACTTGGACCTCACTGGGTAGCATATGTCAAAAAAAAAGAAGGAAGTTCAAAAAACGTCTACAGTTTCGATTCATCCGGTGATCTGCAACTCCCAGAGGAATTTCAACGATATTTCACAGGAAAAAGGTACGTGTTCTACAATTTTCGACATTATCAAGACTTCAGTACATTCGTGTGTGGTCATCTACACATCATGTTCCTCCTGACGTTTACGAATGATACATAAGAACGGGTCTTAAGCATCCACTCACCAGTTAATGTTTGGATGCAATGTCGTACACTCTGACTTTAAAAGAACGATCATCTGTATTTCTAGCTATTTGCTTCCCACCAGTTGATCTAAGCGTTGGAGATTTGAGCATCGTGTGGATTGAACTGGAGACATACTACACTGTCACATATATCACAGAGGCTGACAATAAACTGCATCTGGAAATTAATGGTAAAAACGAAATTGTGAAAATAGAACCTGCTGTATACGATAGTGACGACTTAAACAAAGTTTTAGAACAGTTTGGAAAAGGGATTGAGCTCCGTGCAAACATCGGTATACTTATATCTGAAATGAGGACGGTGAATGCTTCGATTGACTTTAAGCAGAAAGGTTCAATTGGCCCACACCTGAGATTCACAGAGGGACAGGTTTTGAAGACAGATCCCAGTATATTTTACAAATATGATCAAACAGTGAGTATTCTCCCTGTCAGTGCAATCCGTGTTGAGTGTAATATTGCAACGAACTCCTGTCTCAACTATAGGTTGGTTCATCCAATTTACAGATTCTTCCCTTCAGTTGGAACAGGATACAAAATTGTAGAGATTCCTACCAACTCTACATACCTTCCAGTGACAGTTCTGACATTGGGCTATCTGGAATTGCGTACTGTGGACCAAAATAACCAACTTGTTGCCTTTCATGGTTAGAAAATCATTTCTGCGACTACATTTAAGACAGGATGGGCGTAAGGTATAAAACCAGCGAACACAGCACAGCACTTCGCAGCAGAACCGCAAGGTGATAACACTTGCAAACTACGAGTTTCATAAATCAGTAGGCTTGAAGCCTCGCAATGATGTCGTCACTCAATACATCTCACCCAGTGGAATACCACGAGGTAATCATACGCGAGGAAGACTTCTCACATAAATCTTATGCTTCAACGATATCTAACAAGAACGATGAAATTAGGAGTGTCACCCAGAACCAAGGCGCTTTAACTCTTCCACGCAGGAGTTTCACATATTTGGATAGATCCTTTAAGAAAAAGGATGGTAGTCATATAGTGGGATCAAAGCTTACACGTAATACTTTGGCATTCTTGTGCCAGGAAATATGATAGACGCGTAATGGGGTGAAGATTGATCGCATACGTAATGTTGGCATAGCATCAACCATTAAAACATATGTCTCATCATTTGATTTGAAAGGTTTAGAAAATGCAGAATGGTTCATAGACGAGCCTGTGTTCGGAAGAGCAGAGGAGAACCACCGATTTACTGCATGCATACCTCTAAAAGTGCTTATGGGATACTTTGAGGAAATACAGCGAATTATTATGAATGTTAAACAGGAGCTTATTCTGGTATGGTGTGCAACGGATAGCAACTCATACAATCAAAGAGCTCAAGTGAAGAATTAGGTCATCATCAATAAAATTATATGGAAAATGTCATACAACACTGTCGCAGACGAGAAGCCTTTGCAGTTCTGAATACCGGTGGATATCTGCCCGTAACTTTCCGCTCATGGGACGTTTCCGAGTATCCAGTGTGTAACAACAACGACGCTATACTATTGTACATATAACTAATTTTTTTTTCTTCTGATTTTTCGATAAACTTGTATAATTGATGTTAAGATTTCATTTCTTTTTTTTTCATGTCATTATTTTAAGAAAACTGTAAATAAGTTTCAATGTGAATATTAATGTTTATGTCAAATGACAAGCAATATTGTAATACAATTTAAATGTAACAAATGTTGAAACTGTTGTAAGATGTTTGAAATTGTAGCTGTGTGTCTGTTCCATACGTTGGCAATGTGTAAGGATATGTAGAATGCAAAACCTCGGGTGAATACCCTGTCTGTAAGGGAGCGGTAAAAGGTGGATGGCAGGCGAGCGCGGGAAAATGCTCAAGGGTACTGCACGGCACAACGGGCTCAGCAGTAGTAGTTGGAGTTTGGCACTGGTTTGAGCAACACCTTTTGGAGCGAGGAGGCTCTCCTGGAAGACGTAGCTTTATTGAGCCTCGGGTATGCCGTTCCAACGCCCACACAGCATGGCAAAATTCCATAGACACTAAATCGAAAAGTGTTGGACGCTAAGAAGAATTAAAGTGCCGATACGTCAAGAGCCATAGCTGTGGTTGTATGTGTGCTCTGTGCCTCGTCATCTCGCCGCCCGCCAACCGCCGCATCGGTAACTAGCAGGTTGAAACTTTTAGTACTGTATTCGTATGGATCAGAGAGTGAACTGTGCAATGATAACCTAAATTTTACCAGAACTTTCCCATCATTTAATTATCCTCACAACTAACCTAGACAGGGTCCTTTCCAAATGTTGCGCAATCCGAGTGTACAAAAATGAAAAAATTAAATTTTGTGTTAACAATAATTATTTGCAGACCTAGCTATGTTAGACCGGTGTTTAAAGAAATGTTTTGCTAACGAACCACTAAATGAATAACGAAGGTCTAACGAAGTTGATAGATAACTTTAATATTGATATAGTAATGAAGTTTAATTATTTCGAGACAGATATAAAGGTATTTAAATGAGCAGTAAATAAGATGAAAAGAGTAGTGACTTATATACTGGAAATCTTGAGCGCATAATAAATTAAGTAATAATTTTTTTACTACAGTGATCATAACAGTTTCAGGGTCCCCCTGGTCCCCCTCCCCCCCCCCCCCCTCTTTTATTAATTTGAATTCTGAAGTGTTCTAAATTGGTTTGACCAGCAAAAGTTAAAGTCAATATAAAAGACAAAATTTATCAGTGTTTTATCTTTATCAAAATTGACATTTTGTGTGTGGCTCGAAAGTGCTATTTCTAGGGTAACCTATGCCCGATTTTAATCAGATTAATAGACAGTATAAAGTTTTGTAATATACATTATAGTGTAGTGTTATGTATTCATGGTTTTTCCATATCAGTACAGAACGCAAAGCTATCAGTTCAATAGATTGTATTGCTCTAAAATTCTACTATATTACGCAGAGTTACTACTTGTTGTTTTGCATGAATATATACCAACTTGTACAGGGAAGAAACTCAGTTAATGCCTAATTAGGCTGGCGACCGTATTATTAACAAATTGGTAGCATCTTCAGGGCTGCTTTTTGTCCATCTTGACGTGTAATTGCATTTCGAACTTACTTGATGGATCATTGTTATTAGAGAGTGGGTATAAGTCTGATTTGCCACCATTCAGGTACACGCGGTCGATATCTATACAAAAATCCTTTCTCATAAGGTGAACCACGCTCACTTACCATAGTATAGGCTTTAACGAGTACTGTGTCACGCGGAGGCTACCAAGCTCCTACTTAGATAGTATGTAGCTTTGCCCAGTTCCTATGTCTGTGGCTTTTTCCGAACACAGGAGATATAATGTCGGCCATTTTTGCTATGTATCTTTTGAAGCGGACACGATCACGTGCCGCCTGCTCTCAAAAACTTACACGTGCACCATGATCGGTGAAATTCCGTGCATTCGTTACATATATTTTGCTTTCCTCCATCTTAAGCGTCACCTCCATCATGCTTCAAACTAATATCTTGTGCGTCTTGCATTGTCTCTTATATCTATTTGTAAGGGTAGGGATTTGTGAAATAACAACAAAGACTTATGGTAACGAATAACAATCTTTTATTCAGACATAAATATTCACAGTGGTAAAATCTACAAATCCACAAATCTTGCTGTTTTTACAATACACAAAGTAATACTGCTTTTAAATTCACAATTTTTATAACTGTTTGAGATTTTCTTATTCATAGTTCTAGGTTTTATAAATAATAGTATTTTGTGAAAAGATTTTCTCCTTTACATTGCAGTACTGATTACATTTCTTACAGAGATATGGTTTCTCTCACACTAATGCTATTAGTAGTGAAATTCCACCCAAACAGAACGCTTAACTCATACGTTGAAGTGGGTTGCTCTAAACTTCTCACCCTCAAGCAACTGAAATAAATTAATAATACAATGACAAAGATGACCCTAAAATGTTCGTGCCAAACAGCTGCACTAAAATGAACTGGGTGGAACTCACAGTTAAAACTAATATTACGTGGACAGGTAAAACTAAAAAACTAATCTGTTTACACATGCACTCACACAATGACACAAGCAGATGAAGTGCAAAAGAAGGAAATACGTTAAAATATTTTTCCCCCATTATTTAAATTTTTTTACAATTCTTTTTACAAATTTAAATTTTTAAATTTACATTTCTTATCACCATCACTTGTTAGCAGTTTTGCCTTATTTTCCATATTGAACTTTTCTAAGATTTTCCTTGTGTACAGAGATTGATCAATCCATAATTGTTCTCTGTTGGTACTTCTTGGAATCTGCATGCCTAAGTATTGATTAATTTCCACTAAATCATGCATATTAAATTCCGTCTGTATCTGTTTTTCAAAAAGGTCCATCTGGCTTTGACTATTGGTTAAAATAAAAAAGATCATCTACCCATATGCCCATGATTGCAGTTTCTTCATTGCTCCTTTTATGATATATACTTGGATCTGCCTTTGACTGTGACATGCCTAGTTTTATCAAAGTTTTATGCAGACATTTACTCCAGCAATGGCCACTTTGCCTTAATTCGTATATGCCTTTCTTCAATCGCCAGATTCTCCTTTTCCCTTGAAAAGGTCGCTTAACTTCATCTGGTGGAATCACAAATATTTCCTCTTCCAGCCTTCCATTCAGGTAAGCTGTTTTCACATCCATTTGATGAATTAATTAGTGTCCGCTTATTGCAAAAGCTACAAGGTATCTTATGAGGACATCACCACTGCTGAGAAAGTTTCATTGCAAATCTAACCCTTCTTTCTGGGAATATCCTTTAACTATCAATCTGGCTTTGAATTTTGGTATTGCACTCTCAGGGTTTTTAATATTAAACACCCATCTTGTTCTTAGTGGCTTTTTATTTTCAGGCATGTCAACCCATTCATATGTATCATTGTCCACAAAAGATTTCAGCTCCTTTTGAATAGCCTTTTTCCAAACCTGAGCATTTGAACTTGCTAAGGCTTCATCGGCTGTGACTGGTTCATTGTTGATTGTTTGGGCAGCATACATTTCATACTCTGAATATTCTTTTGGTTTTGCTATATGTGAAGACCGCCTTAAACTGACTTCCTCTGTTGGATCTTCTTTCTCAATTCAGTTCTCGGGCAGCATATCAAAGTCAAGAGATTCAGCTGTTTCAGTTTCCATCTCTGTTTCAGTACTATCACACATTATGCTTGGTTGCATTACTGTATCATTTTGACTACTTTCCTTTCTTTTAGGTCTATAATCCTCTAAAAATAGTGCATTTCTACTACTTATTCTTCACAGGATTATAAATTCTGTAACCTTTTGAATCCTCACAGTAGCCAAAAAATATATATTGTTGAGATTTTGTATCCCATTTTCCTCTTAATGGTTTTGGAATCTGAACCATGGCTTCACATCCAAAGACTTTTAAGTGCTTTAGGTCCGATTTCTTCCCAGTCCGTGCTTCATAAGTTGTCTTGTGTCTCACAGCTTTGGTAGATGATCTGTTAATTAAATACACTTCTGTTGACACAGCCTCTGCCCAGAAACCTTAGGTAACTCAGCATCGCTTAACATACTTCTTGCCTTTTCTACAATGGTTCTGTTGGCTCGTTCTGCAACTCCATTCTGAGAAGGACTGTAGCGAATGGTAGTCTCATGCCTAATACCCATTCCATTCAACTGTTTCTTAAACTCTCTGTTTACATATTCTGATCCATTGTCTGATCTTATAATTTTAATTTTATTCCCAGTGGCAATAAACAACAAATATATCATTCACTTCATCCTTGCTACCTTTAAAATAAACACATATGTATCTAGAAAAATCATCTATGAATGTCAGAAAATAGAAGCTATTTCCTAATGTTCTCCATAGGTCTACAGAGATCTGAGTGTATGAGTTGCAAGACTTCGGTAGATCTGCTCTGACTCGATTTATATGGCAACCTAGCCTGCTTCCCTTCAACCACACCTCACACTGGACATTGTTCATTCCATAATTTTCCATCCCAGATGCCATATTATTCAGTAAAACCGTACTTTTCCTATTCAGATCTCCAAGCCTGCTATGCCACAAGAAACCTTTTGCAGCGTAAACAGAGTGATTTCCTGTTTCAGCAGTATTTTTAATTGTATTCACTTTTTAAATACCTCTTACATTACTTGCAGTAGATACAACATCACCACAAGAGTCTATCACTTTGGCTCCCTCTATATTGAAGATAACTTTATTACCCTTCTTTACTATTTCGCTTACTGACAGCAGATTAGTTGCAATATTTGTTACATGATGAACATCATGAGCAGTAACAATTTCCTTTTCCCCATTCACAAGCAAATTAAGATCCACTTTTCCTGCGAGTTCACATCTTAACTTAGTTCCATCAACTGTGGAAATTCCAATGTAGGTCCTTGACTAAACATCATGCAAACCTGACGGAGCTTTCGTAATGTGCACAGATGCTCCAGAATCTAGGAACCATTCTGCATGATCGTCACTCGCTTCATTGAAAGAGTAAAAAACGTAAAATGCCTTTCTTTAGTCTGTAGTCTTTCTCTCAGTACTACTAGTATTAACATGTTTCTTTTCCTTTATGCTTAACTTTTCGTTACACTGTGAAGCAATACGTCCAATTTTCTGGCATCCGAAACATCTTACTGACTTCTTCTTTTACTTATAGTATAAAGCCGACGCTGTTTCTTTTTCTGAAGCATTAGAATCTGGTTCATTCTTCACGTCCAGTAGAATCTTTACTTTAACACTATCCGCTGTAATTGGTATTCCCGAACTTTCCAAACCCATAATCATTGGCGAATATTTCTCTGGTAGTCCAGCAAATACTAAAGTTCCAATCCATTCATCCGCAATTTCAAAACCAATATACCTCTGACGATTGGAGATTTAAGTTATTTTATTGACATATTCATCCACGCTTTTACACTCATTCAATCTTGTGGTTATCGGCTCAGGAAATAATCCTACTTTTCTGGTTGAACCACCATCTTCAAATGCGTTTTTCAATTTGTCCCATACCTCCTTTGCTGGCTTAGCCTGTTCTGTGTGAATATAATTCACTGGATCAATCAAAAGGATTAGTTTTGATTTCACCTTCCGATACTTAGTAGCAAAACTTGATTCCGTAGGTTCCAATTTGCCGTTTACGTCGTCCCATAAGTCATCCAAGTGCAAATACGCCTCAACGCCAGTTTTCCAGGTCGCGTAATTTTCGCGCCGTACAAGCCGCTCTATTTGCGATATCTGTGTATTATTCATTTTACAGTTATTTTTCTTCTTCGTATAGCGTACACAGTCAGACTTTATACGAACTTCTGCGCACCTTTTGCGCAAATACATGTCACCTTGAAGCTTATTATTTCGCTTTAACCCAGTATCTGGGCCCATAACCTGTTGTAGTTTATGCAGATTAACACAGCTAAATTCCAAGTAACAATTATTTAAGGGACAAAATAAACCTTTTCTTAATTCGCACAGCACATATTAATACATTTGGCTACGCATATATATTACATTGCTCATCAACGAACACGGTTCATGTATATTCCACAGATTCTAATGTACTCTGCACATCATATCTTATGCGCCACTATGCACGCTGGAAAATGTTTGTTCACATATCCCCAACAAGTACACGGAGCATCGCTACTAACTAGCAAGCTCAATTTCCACGTCCGCTGGACATAGGTTTCCGTAGCAACAAGAAGCCAGGCGGCCGAGCCAATTCTGCGGTCACCACTGCAGGGCTGTTACACTGTTACTTGCATCCCTCCTATTGGAGCATTAGTTCCCAAGCAACGTCCAGGACACCGTTTACGAAGTGCGTGAGATGCTCTGTAAATTCACATAAATGGCATTACGTCGAAAATTCAGTTGTTCAACCGAAAATGAAACAGACTTTTACTGAAAGATCAGTTATCAGAAACGTTCAGTGAAATTAACCGCAAGGGCGTCAGTATTAGAAATGCAAAAGAAATACCATTGTTAAATGGAGAGGAGAAGACAGGTTCTGGAAAAAGTACGACGTGAAGGAACTGTCTGCCGTTGTGACACAAGAAGAAACTGAAGTCGATTTGGAAGACGTAGTCGATCCAATATTGGAGTTTGACAGAGTTGTGAAAGACTTGCGAAAATGCGAGACAGAAGTGATATATCACGATCTTTCTGAATTTCTAAAGAAGAGGTGGCCCGTTACTTAGCTTGCTTTTATCGCAAATCTCTCATCTAGAGCAAAGTCCCAACGGACTGGAAAAGAGTGAATGTAACTTCCGAGCACATGAAGGGTAAAGAACGGAGCCACAAGATTACGGACCAATATTCAGGTTCACGCAGCAGAACGGTACAAATATACCGCCGTTTGACCATTACACAGCCATTCTATGAAGAACATTGAATAGGCATCCATAGTATGGAGAAACAACTGAAAGAATTAAATGCAAATAAGTCGCCAAGACCTGATGGAATCTCGTTTTCGTTTTGCAAAGAGTAATCTGCAGCATTGGCCCCTTACGTAGCTTGCATTTATTGCGAATCTCTCAAAGAACGGACCCACAAAATTACAGACCAATATCCTTCACATCAGTTTTCTGCAGAATTCTTGAACATATTCTCATTTCGAATATCATAAATTTCCTGGAGAGGGAAAACCTTATGTCCACTAACCAGCAGCGTTTTAGAAAGAATCGCTCTTGTGAAAATTAGCTTGCCCACTTCTCACGTGAGATCCTACGAACGATGGATGAAGGGCAACAGGCGGATTCCACATTCGTAGAGTTCTGTAACGCATATCACACGGTGCCACACTGCCGACTGTTAACGCAGGTAAAAGCATACGTAATAGGTTCCCTGGTACATGAGTGGCTCGAAGACTTCTTCAGTAAGAGAACCCAGTATGTTGCCCTCGACGGAGAGTGTTAATCAGGGGAAGCGTAACGTTAGGAGAGACCCACGGAAGTGCGATAAAATCCGTGCTATTTTTTATGTATAGGTAAATGATCTGGCGGACAGGATAAGCAGCAGTCTGCGGTTGATTGCTGATGGTGTTGTGGTATATGGAACAGTGTCGTCGTTGAGTGATTATAGAAGGGTACACGGCTTAGACAAAGCTTATAGTTGGTGTGATGAGTGGCAGCTAGTTCTAAACGTAGAAAAATTTAAATTAATGAAGATGAGTAGGAAAAACAAATCCAAAGTCTTCAAGTACAGCCTTAGTACTGTCCTGCTTGACACACTTATGTCTATTAAATACCTGGGCGCAATGTTGCAAAGCAATATGATATGGAATGAGTATCTAAGGATTGTGGTAGGAAAAGCGAATGGTCGACTTCGGTTTATTGGGAGAATTTTAGAAAAGTGTGGGTCATCTGTAAAGGTTGCCGCATATAGGACAACAGTGTGAGCCGTTGTTGAGTACTGTTCGAGTGTTTGGGATCCGAACCAGGTTAGATTAAAGGAAGACGTCGAAGAAATTCAGAGGCGAACTGTTAGATTTGGTACCATTAGTTTCGAACAGTACCACACTATTACGGAGATGCTTCAGAAACTTAAATAGGAATCGCTTGAGGGACGACGACCTTCTATTCGAGGAACACCATTGAATTTATAGAGCCGGCATTTGAGTGCATAATCATTCTATTGCCTCCAAAGTACATTTCGCGTAAGGACCATTTAGATCAGATTAGAGAGATAGGCGCTCGTACAGAGGCGTATGGACAGTTGTTTTTCAAAATGTTCAAATGTTTGTAAAATCCTATGGGACTTAACTGCTGCCGGCCGGTGTGGCCGTGCGGTTCTAGGAGCTTCAGCCTGGAACCGCGTGAGCGCTACGGTCGGAGGTTCGAATCCTGCCTCGGGCATGGATGTGTATGATGTCCTTAGGTTAGTTAAGTTTAAGTAGTTCTAAGTTCTAGGGGACTGATGACCACAGATGTTAAGTCCCATAGTGCTCAGAGCCATTTGAACTTAGCTGCTAAGGTCATCAGTCCCTAAGCTTACACACTACTTAACCTAAATTATCTTAAATACATATACACACAGCCATGCCCGAGGGAGGACTCTAGCCTCCGCCGGGATCAGCCGCACAGTCCATGACTGCAGCGCCTTACACCGCTCGGCTGATTCCGCGCGGCTGTAGTTTTTTTCCCTCGATCTATTTTTGAGTGGAACAGGAAAGGAAATTACTGATAGTGCAACAGGGCACCATCCGCCATATGCGATACGGTGGCTTGCGAAGTATGTATGCAGATATAGTACGATAACATTCATTACGAATTTCTAAAGGAGCGGTGGCAAACAAACGGTTATTCAGGTTAATATGTAGTATCCATGACATCCTATCGGACTTTTGGAAGAATCAAAGACAGATAAATATGAGAATTATCGCAGAATAACTTTACAATTAGCTCAGTGCATACAGTTTGCTGACAGGTATAAACAATGAAAAACGGGATGTAAGAAAGGATCTGTACATGTCAGTCTTATTTAGATACAGAGAGGTAGTTGTGACGTTGCGATCGGTAAAGGAAGAAACGCTTGAAAAATTGCAACGTAAAGGAAGTGTTCAAGAAAATATAATGGTGCAAGGCGTACGAAATGCTCAGAAATATCGGTATAAGATTAAGGTAAAGAAGATGTATGCATTCCGATTACAAACGGTGTACTGCAAGGCTCTCTACTGTGTTGTGCAACGTGGAGTTTGAAGAAGAAATGAATGAAATAGAAGATGGGTTCTGGAGAGGGAATGAAATTCTCAGAGAAAGGGTAACAGTGCAAACGTTCGCTGATGGACCTGCTGTTATCAGTGAAAGTGAGAAACATTTGTACTACGTAGTGACTGGAACGAACAGAAATAAAGAAGAAAAGGTCGAAAGTCAGGAGAAATAGCAGCAATAGGATTATTGACAAAATAACAGAGCTCGGTACCATGTAACAGACGAAGTGATGGAATTTCGATACCTTGTAAGTAAAATAGAGTATGACGGATAAAGCAATAAGGGTGTAGGAAGTAGTCTAGCACAGCCAAAGAAGTCTACCAGTACCAAAAATAGGACCTAATTTGTGAGAATGTACGTCTATAGTATTAAGCTTTATGTGAAAGTCAATCATAGTGTATGGAAGAGCCGGAAAAGACGTAGATCAATGTGCTGGAAAAGTGTATGGACAACGAATGAAGATATTCACGTATAAACGTGCACGAAGGAATACGTGAAAAACACTGAATAGAATGAGTTCCTTGGCCCTAAAGGAAGCTGAAGAGGGCGAAATTTGTAGAAGAGGACAGAGACTGCAATACAAGGAGAGAAACTGCAATGTATCCAATGAACAATTGAGAATGATGGGTGCTATTTTGGGATTTCGCACGGGAAACGAACTGGCCATGCTTCTAAGATCAAAACTGTAATGTTCGGGTGCGGTATTAGTAGTGTCCAGCTGGAGTCAGTCACGTCGTTTAAACGTCTGGGCGTAACGTTGCAGAGCGACATGAGATGAAACGAGCTTGTGAGAACTATGGTGGATGAGGTGCATGGTCGACTTTAGTCTATTGGGAGAATTTTAGGAAAGAGTGGTTCAGTAAACGAGACTGCTATAGAACTCTGATGCGAACTGAGTTCTGCTAGACTGTTAGAGATCCATTGCAGGTTGGATTGAAGGAAAACGTCGAAGCAGTTCAGAGATGGGCTGCTAGATTTCTTACCGGTAGGTTGGAACAACACGTAACAGTTACGGAGATGCTTCTGAAACTCAAATAGGAATCCTTGGATGGAAGGCGACTTTCTTTTCGAGAAACGCTAATCAGAAAATTTAGAAAACCGGCATTTGTAGTTGATTGCCTAACGATACTACTGCCGTCAACATACATTGAGCATAAGGATCGCGAACATAAGATACGAGAAATTAGGGCTCATACAGAGGTGTATAGATAATCGCTTTTACCTCGCTCTATTTGCGAGTGGAACAGGAAACGAAATGACTAGTAGTGGTATAGGGTACCCTCTGCCATGCATCGTACGGTGGCTTGTAGAGCATGTATGTAGTTGTAGAGGTAGACACAAATGTTCTTTAGGGGCAATAATGGTTTCTTTCGTGTAATACTTTTCGAAAGTTTCCAAACCGTTTGGCAATTTGGTTTCCCGTGCGCATTTGGTGCACCGTGACTTGCATCACAGCATTTAGTGGCGCACTTGGGGCAGTTTTTACGAGTATCTTATTTTATTTTACTTGTTTCGGGAAAAGCACTTGATTTGATTGTGTCACATAACAACACAGACAGGAATTCATTACAGTACAGTACATCACGACGCAAGGTAATTACTACACCAGATCCATTAGACTGACTGCATCGTTAAAGTAAATTTCTTAAATTGTTAATGTACAGAGGTCCCAAAAGTCTTTCGCCGATAACAGACGTCCAACCGAGCGTGGTGGTGCAGTTGTTAGCACACTGGACACGACTTCGGAAGAATGAAGTTTCAAGCCAGCGTCCTGCCGTCAAGATTTAGGTTTTCCGTGATTTCCCTAAATCGCTTCACGCAAATGCCGGTATTGTTCCTTTGAAGGGGCACGGCCAATTTCGTTCCCATCCTTGACACAATCCAAACTTTCGCCGGGATGTTAAGGCCAGTTTCCTTCCTTCCTTGTACAAACATGCGAAGGGCAGAAAATATGACGCTATAATTTTATCTCGAAATGCAGATAACATACTCAAGTTTTTGTGCACACAAATATAATTAACAAATTTCGACATGAACTCCTTTCGCTGCCCGAGGGACATCTAGACTATATTAAAATTCCAGCCGTATGGTTCTCAAGGTTTCATGATCGAGGATGTTATAAGGTCAACAATTCTGCGCTTTAGTGCTGCGATGTAATTCACTGATGTTTGGTAAACCTGCTCCCTGGCATAAACCTAAAGGAAGATATCTAGGGACGTCACGGTTCTAGGCGCTCAGTCCGGAACCGCGCGACTGCTACGGTCGCAGTTTCGAATCGTGCCTCGGGCATGGGTGTGTGTGATGTCCTTAGGTTAGTTAGCTTTAAGTAGTTCTAAGTTCTAGGGGACTGATGGCCACAGATGTTAAGTCCCATAGTGCTCAGAGCCATCTGAACCTTTTAAGGATGTCACGTCCGGTGATGGCCCAGGCCACTTAGTAGGACCCCATACCCGATCCATCTTCCCAGAAATGCGGCATCCGAATAGACACGAACATCTAATCCCCAGTGAGGTGATTCACCATCTTGTTGGAAAATTAAGTTCAGATATCCTGAATCTTTGGCGCAACAAATAACTGCGGCAAATTGAGATTGGTATTGGCTGTGATTGCTATTTTACTGAAGAAGAAAGGTAGTATGATTTAATACTGCCGACGAACACAGTGGACGTTAAGCTTGGGTCTCTCTCTGACGGTCTCAACAACAATGTGGGGATTCTCGGACTCACAGATGCTAGCATTGTGTCGGTTGACAGCACATTTCAAATGGAACGTGGTCTAATTTGATAAAAGGAAACGTTTCAGACACTCTTCCTCAGGCTCAGCCAGAAGAGCAACAGCAATGCTATAACAAACACCGTAATCGGCTGGTTGGACGGACAGCACGATGTGGACGTTGTAAGCAAGGAAAAGAATTTATATGTAGCATGCGGTGCGGTGATGTCTTCGGAATCTCCAACTCACGTGAAGCTCTGCGGACTGACTTCTCGGAAGTTCTCACGAAGGCGTGTCTCTCCGTCTGAAATGTCAGCGCTCTAGGTCAGCACCTGCGTGTTCCAGGCAGCTCTCAGACGCTCCCTGTTCCCTTAAACCTCACACCACACAACTTGATGCTCTTAACGTCTGTTCGCTGTCCATGGTATATTATGTTAAACTGTTTCTGGACGGTTTTTGGTGCATTCGTCTCGTAATACCAGACGACACACTGAACTTTCTTCTGGTTTGAGTATTTGTTGTTTGCAAATGGTGTCCAACTCCGCTGTTGCTATGTCGCTGGGTTCTGTAACGAACAAAGAAAGTGTACATACGTATGGACACAAAAAAACGGAATATGACATATGCAAACCAAGATAAAAAAGTGTCTGTGTTTGTGTCATATTTTAGGCCTCATGAATGTTCGCTATTAGGGAAAGACTTTTGGGGGTACCTGTTTCCCATTGCATATGAAATGCGTAATGTTTGCGTTACGCAAATTTACTGTGTGATGTGTTGTTGAGCCAATAGTGTGCTTAATGAGTTTTACTGTAATACAAAGAATAGAAATAAAAAAATAAAAGATCTAATCTGGAAAACCAATATGCAAGGCCCATAATGAAATTAAGCCCTCTGAAATTTACCCAGTCTCGTGAGCACCGAGTTCTATGGCCCTGTGCAATAAACTGACAAAATTCCCCGGGCAAATGAACAATGAAATAAATTTTCCTTAGCTCTACAGTCGCAAAGGGTGTAATCTTGGTATTCTGCTCTCTCCAGAGTGGGTACAGAAAATACTCAACTTTGGCACAGCGAAGTGCAATGTCGGTCGTAAGATAGCTTAATACAGAGAATATCAGTAGATTAGCTGATAAATGAATAACCTTGAAAATGTTCAGTGAAAATATTGGATATTGGCTCAGCGCTGTCCAATGCTGCCCGCTTTGAAGCTGTTACAAACATTAACACTTTCCTGATTCTGGCACATAAATATTTTTCTGACTCTGATTGAAAAACGATTTCTTTAAAAAGGTATTCTTTTTGTTCAGATAAACACGACATGAAAGAGGATGAGGTACTGATACGGGATGTCCTAAGACCAAATGCTTCAGTTTGAAAATTGTATTAAAAATAAAGTTTCTCCTTCACCAAATCTAATATGAAGCATTTTATATTAACTTCAAAATCATTGAACTTCTCAACTGTTCTACAATCATCACTTACTGTCGTAATTAAAAATATTTGGAATAGATTCCAAAATTTAACTTCTCTTTATCAGGATTACAAAACACACAAAATATTACTAATCAGGTATACCTAGTGTGGCGTGTGTGTGTGTGTGTGTGTGTGTGTGTGAGTGTGTGTGTCGACTCCATGGAAATGGATGTTCAAGTCTGGTTGACACAGATCGGCGTCCGTCGATCGCGACAACGCCGATCTGTAACTGGTAAAATAAACTCCTCGCTTTGTTTGATTAGTTTCCGATACTTTCTCCCTTTAACAGATATCCTCGTATCGATGGAGCAGCACGCCGAAATGCATAAGCGGCCCTCGCTTATAATTGAAGCAATGGTGTTCGAAGGATGTCTGTCTTCTTTACTGCTACACACAGCGACTGCACCACTCGGTACCGCAACAACTCACTTTATCTGAAACAATAAACCAACTATCCTTCGCGTGTTCGAGACGGGCTAATAGGCTTACGCGAAACTTGATAACAGTGGTTTTTATGCCCGGTTTGCAAATGTTCAGACGTAGATAACATGATATCTTGAGTGATAAATTCCACCAATCAAGCCGATTTCACATTATAGTCTTGCGAGGATGTTGATTTGTGAAGTATTATAGCGTCGGTTAATGCGTCGCTACGGTGCTAATTCAACAACTCCTACGTCGTAAATCCAGAGATAATGTATTCTCTAAATAACGTACACAAAGCGTCGTAATACAATGTTCAATTACTGTTGCCTGTTAATTATATCCCTCAGTCACCTTTAGCGTCGGCGTTCTATCAAGAAAATAATTATTCACAGTTACACAATAAAGTTCAATTAAATGATGCAGACGACACGAAGTATTAAAGCCATAACTGAGTTTATTGAACTTCTGGATTATCTAACCACTGCACTGCAAAGCACACCGATCTGTCATTCAGGGAACTGAAGCTACGATTTTCATCAATTTTTACATTGACTGCAGCTTCCGACAACATGGCGTACCTGTGAATTCTTCACGACTTCGTGTCTATGTTTCCTACTCAAGTCTATTTGTAGAGTTTATGTCGGCGTCTGGTACATTGCTGTGTCCTTCAATGTTCGTGACAATCACAGATCACGATGACTAAGTCCCAGAATTGATTAAGTATCACACGAGTTACTTTTCCCTCGCGTATAATATCCCGTTGTCTAGCCAAACGGTAAATGTTCTACCACCTTTCTTCAGAACTTTGACTAATACATCAAGACGGTACATGAAAAACTTTTAATATTACGGATCGGTCTGAAACAATCTAATATCGGTCAATAAGCGTGCTTCTTATCGCGACGTCTACCTCCACTGAAGTTTTTCATTGTAGTCGCAGCGAACTTATAGCTCGATGTAGCTACAACTCTTTTCTTAGATAAATGTGTTCTCTGATCACTCTATCTCATCTGGATTTTAGCCTTCGTAAAGCATATATTTTGAATTCTTTATTTAGAGTTTCATGCTTCATAGATTAATTGATCATCTGATAGTCTTTCATTTAGTTCTTTCCGTGGAATAGATGTTGTTAGGTCCCTAGTATTTATGTTGGTCAAACTTTCATAGTGTTACTATTCTGTTGCCAGTAGCTACCGCAAGGTCAGGATACCTAATTTTTACATCTTTTGCTGTCAAAAGGGACGTCATTAGGGGCTCTGTATTTGGGGTCTTATACTAGTCAACCTATACATTAAATATGATGGAAAATACTTGGTTCCTACATCCAAGGGTCAGTATTTTAAAATTCAGCGAAATCTACAAACTGCTTTGCTGCATACTTAAATTAAAATATAGAAAATTTCGTTACCTTACGAACTTGTTCCAGTTGCTTTATCTTTGAGTTACGGTATAATTCATCACTTCATTTTATAAAAATTGTATTATGCTGTGTCCATAGAGCTGACAGCTACCCATCAGCTTTAAGCCTTACACCCTAAATCCAATGGCAAATGCTACTGCGCTCCACGGGCTCCTACTTACAGTTAATTCTGCCACTCAAGCAACATCTTTGCTTCAGTGTTGTCAAAAACACAATCTCTTCTACATATGACAATCGTTTCGGATCATTTTCCATGAATTACATTACAACATCGGGCTCCACCTACAAGTGGAACCCTCATATCGCTTGTGGTCTAAGTTCAACCTGTTGAACCACTGGGCCTAATCTGTGACAAAAAATGACATGTACCTTAAAGTGATACACCACATGTAAAACCGTATCTCAAACCTAGCCTCATAAACGACCTATAGCAATTGCTGCATTGTAGCTACGAGTATTGTTAATAATTCTTTGATTTCTTTTAAACCGTTCCATCATTTGAACTTGGTTCTTGATAGAGTGCATTAGAAAGTATATCTTGTGTTAACAGCAGCAATTAATTTTTACCTTATGACAACACAAAGTATGTGCCATCTTATCGCGTAAAGTAATCTCAGATGCGAAATGTTTTGCATTACAAAATCTGCATTGTAAATTCCTCTAACCCCAATTATAACTCTCATAATAATTTGGAACTACATTCAGTTAACATTTAAATTTCCCTTTCAAAACAGCAATGGGATTATCATCATCGCTCTCAGCTGTTCTTCGAGGTATACTCCAAAAAAAATTTAGTTTCCGTGTGATAAAGGACGCAATTCAAAACGAAGAAACTGAAAATCAGGTACGCTTCAGATATTTTTGTGACGGTGACAAACGAAAGCAAAGCAAGGTCCATTTACTCTTAGACGAAAGTAAGTGGAAAAACCATGCTAATAAACAGCGTTTGTTGCCCTCGACGGCTTCGTTACTACATTTCGCTTTCCATTGCTGCCAACATCAATGACGTGGCAGTTTCGCTGCAGGTATGCATGGGTAACTGCAAATCAAATATGTACAACACTTAAAGATGAACGTCATTAGAATTCTATTTCACGAAACGTTTTTACTTTCATGTGTCATTTCTACCATAACACCTGATCGGTACACAGGGCGGAAGTTGATAGCACCACAATTTTCGTTGTTCAAGTTTTGGAGATTTTAACGTGTGATAGAGAAAATATCGTTAGGAAATGTACAGAGGAGCAATGACAGAAGTGAGAAGTAGTGTGGGAATGACAAAGGAGTTTCCAGTACAAGTAGGGTTACATCAAGGGTCTGCGCTTAGTCCCTACCTCTTTGACCTGATTATGGATGTGCTGGTGAAAGATGTGAAGAAGGAAGCGCCATGAAATACGATGATTGCGGGTGATGTGATTCTTTGTGAGCAGAGCATCGACAGATTTGAGGGAAAGCTGGAGGATTGGAGGAAGGCACTAGAAGAAAGAGGGATGAAAATTAGAAGGACAAAGTCAGAATATTTAGCACTGAAGGATGCGCAGATGAGGTCTTGCAAGATCCAGCCAGGATGATGAGCTGAAATCGGTCTGCAAATTTAAATACATGGGATCGTACATACAGAGGGACGGAGCACTGGAAAGCGAGATACAACACCGAATAAATTGCTGTTGGAACAACTGGAGGAAAATGAGTGGAGGGTTGTGTGACAAGAAGGTGAGCATTGGGTTGAAAGGGAAAGTGTACAAGTCGGTGGTAAGGCCTGCTATGATATACGGGGCAGAGACATGGCCAATCACAGTAGCCCAGAAAAGGAAGATGGAAGTGGCGGAAATGAGGATGCTGAGGTGCATGTGTGGGGTAATAAGGAAGGACAGGATTAGAAATGAATTTGTTAGAGGAGCTGTGAAAGTGGGACCCATGGGGAAAAAAAAAAGAGAGCAGACTAAAGTGATACGGACACTTACAGAGAAAAGGGGTAGAGTATATCGCAAAGGCCGAGCTATGAAACAAAGAGTGGCGAGGAATCAGTTGCAGAACCACTCAACACAAAGTGCATTTTATGTTACAGTCCACGTCCACTAACACCGTCTATTCCGTTTTTGCTTGTTTGGCGAGTGCTCCATGAACTGTAAGGTAGGGCTCCGTCGGTGCCAAGTACATTCTGCTCCATTTTCGTGTTAGTCTGCACAGTCGTTGGCCCTACAATCAGCATGTCCCGGTATCCATCGCAGATGGCTCAGCCTTTGCGATTAGTAAGACTTCTCAGTATATCGCTTTCCACAGAATTCGCAGTTTTCCTTCCGCAGCTCTCGTAAGAGACTAAGGGACACTCGTAATGTCCCTACAAGCTCAGGGCTCAGTCGACTTTTAAGTGTGGTAAGAACAGCGTGATAAATGGCTCACTACTCAGTGATTAATAGTGATGCTGTTGTAGGTAACAAGAATTTTCCCCTCGCCATTTGGTCATACAAAAATGCGGCTCCAGCTGAGACAAACATTTTGGAACAATCAGTGGACAATTTGTGATACAATTAAATTTTTGATAGTGCAGAGGTTGTCACCTAATTTGGGATGTGATCATTATACGAGATCTTTTCGAAATATTCTGCAACTTTATCCACAAAATTTTTCTACGCTTCCTTTACTTATTGTGCGTGGTTTCCACCGAAATACTCTCCTCCACACTTGATACATCGCCCCCAAGGCCGTTTCTCCTGGAAGCAGTCTCGGTACGCCTCTTGCTGGATCGCTCGAAAGGCCGTCTGCGAATTTTCTTTTATCTCGTCTATCGTTGACCTTCGTCTTTTCGTTCGCGCCGATATCTGAGTGTTCAGCGTGACGGATTGTCTTCCTACGGGCCCGGGTTCGATTCCCGACTGGGTCGGGGATTTTCTCCGCTCAGGGACTGGGTGTTGTGTTGTCTTCATCACCATTTCATCCCCATCTGGCGCGCATGTAGCCTAATGTGGCGTCGAATGTAATAAGACCTGCACCAAAGCGGTCGGACCTGCTCAGTAAGGGGCATCCAGGCCAATGACGCCAAACGCTCATTTCCATTTTTTCGTCTTTTCAATGCACTTTTCAACTTTGGAAATTAAAAAAAAAAAAAGAAAAAAAATCCGCAGACGCCAGGTTTGGAGAGTACGGAGGATGAGGTAGTGCAGTGATTTCCTTTCTTGTGCAACAGTCACGCCCCAACAGGCACAACTGTGTGGCTGCGTTATCGTAATGCAACAGCCACATTTCAGGCCGTTTCCATCTCACATTCTCTCGCAGGCGCCTCAGAAAGTCCAGATACTACCATTGATTAACAGTTTGTCCCTGTGGCTCGCATTCTTGATTCCGTCAAAGAAAACTATCAGCGTGGCTTTGACATTTGAACTGACGTGACAATCTGTTTTTCGTCTTGGAGAACCCTTCCCGACCTGTTGTGAAGAATGAACCTTGATCTCAACTTCATAAATGTAGACCATGTCTCATCACTAATTATGATTCTGTTAAGGAACACCTCGTTCTCATTTGCGCGATTCAAAAGCTCTTCACAGATTTCAAGGTGACTCACGGGTCGTGGGACAAACTTGGCGGCAACATGATGCATTCCAACAGGTTGTGTCAGGATTTAATGAAATGATCCAAGTGAAATGTTACTTACACTCTTCTGTACTCACTCGGTCTCTCCGTCTTCGATAGGCACGCACAATTTCGTTGACGTTCCTGGCATGATCGTCGTCAGTAGACGTCGAAGGGCGTCCTCAATGAGGGTCGTATTGAACTTCCGTCCTGCTATTTTCAAATCGTGTGAACAATTCGTAACGTCGCGTACGGTTGAAGCACCCATCATCGTAGGCTTCCAGTATAATTCGGTGTGTCTCTGTACAGGTTTTCTTGAGTTTCTCGTAAAACGTAATGCTGATGCTTTGCTCGTCTAAGGCTGCCACTCCAAATTCGCAAGCTGTGCGTCACAACGTTCTACTCAATACAGCACTGAACAATAACTAACCGATATGCAACAATGAAACTTCCAGCAGTTACACATGAAACAAATGTGTGTGGAGGGATGCCAGCGACATTTCGCTCCAACACACCGTTGGCGCGGTGATTCTGATGATATACTGTATCTTGGGGAGGGGTCTCTCCTGCCACCTGTAGAGGCACCTCTCAATTGATCCCGGACAGGTGAGCGCTAGGGCACGACGTGGTGTGGTGCTGGGTGCCGTAAATCGTAGCGGGTGGCCGCCATTCAGTTAAACTTCCCGCGTCTTCTGGGTTTTTGGAATCGAAGGAGCCGCCGCATTTCCGGTGGCTTTCTGCACCGTACGCCTGTGGAGAATCTTCCAAATGTAGGTAGATAAGGGTCAAAAACGGGTTGTTGCGTTTTCTTGAGTTTCAGTTGCGGCCACAAACATAAATTTGGTCCACCACTGCTAAGGCCGGTATTACACTATCATATTTCTTTGTCAATGTTGATATGTCAAATATTTATGTCAAAGAAATTTAATGGTGTAATAGGTAACTTTGTCAAATCTCGCCTGTCGTCAAATAAATATGATCAAATCTCGCCGTAGATTTGATCATAGAAGTCGTTCGTCTTCGGTTCACTGCAATGTGAAATGTAACCGCTCAGAGCGCTTGCGTTGCTACGGCTAATTGACGTCTGTGTAGTATGTTTGGAAGCATGGCTTCAAAGTTGGTGTCTTCATTCTACTCTTGCTTCGATAAGGATGGGAGGTGAGGAAGGGACATAGTTCATGCTGTTAATTGTGTGCTGATGGGCAAACGACTTCATGTCTACATTCACAGCTAATGCCATCCACGTCTGTATCTGGAAACACCGAGGCAGCTTTCCAGCAAGCCGAAATAGAGGAAGTGCTCACACTCTCAAATAAAAAATTCTTTCTTAGTTTTCCATCCTACTTTGTCTATTTTTGAACTCTGGATGCCACAAGTTAAAAAGCGCTTCACTGTTTCATACTTTTTATTAATTTTAGAGTTGTTGGAACACTAATTCCATTAGTTAAATTACTCAAAACTAATAACAGTTCTTGTTAGCCATATAGTGTACATTATTATTATTATTATTATTATTATTATTATACAAATTTGGCCGTTAGAGACCGTGAAAACAGGTATTTCTTGCCCTTCTGGGAAGTCTTCTTTCTCTCAGTCCACACTTCTTTCTTCTTGCGCTGAAGGCGGCTTTTCTCTCTTCAGACCATTTAGTTCCACAAGTCTTCTTAATTTTCACACCGAAACCCATGAATGAATTCAGTTTTTTTCTAAAAAGGTTTCTGTTAAATATTGTTTCCTGATCTATGTCCATTTCTCTCATATCTCTTTCTGTATTGATAAACCATAAATTTTTATTTTTTAGATTTGCGATGTACGAAAATATTTGTTTTGTAAGCCTATTCGGGTTCATCCTCATGATGTGAGCATAAAAGGAGCATCTTCTTTTTCTAATTTGGTCTGTAATTCTTTGTTGCTTTTTAGTCTGTATACAGGCTTGCCTTGATCATCTGTTATTTTCCTGTGCCCAAGAATTGTCCTCACAATTCTTCTTTCACGATTTTCTATCTGTTCTGCGTATGTAAAATTTGCCAGTGTTTCTGATGCATATAGTATCTGCGGTCTAATGACAGTCTGGTAGTGTCTGAATTTAATGTTTTTGGATGTACATTTTTTGAATACATTTGTCTGCAGTAGTGAGTTGCTGTCTCTAGTTTTTGTATTCTAGCCCTGCAGGCTGTATGACCTTTTGCCACAGGCTGAATTAGTTCATCAAGATATTTAAAATGTTTAGATACCTGTATTTTCCCGTATTTCGTAGTTATTTTCTTTGGTGCATTTTTGATATTTGTAATGATTTCTGTCTTCTCAAATGAAATTTGCAAGCCTGCTTTTTCAGCAGTTTCTTTAAGTAATTCTATTTGTTTTATTGTGTCTTTTTGTGTGTAAGCAAAACAGGCGAGATCGTCAGCGAAGGCAAAACAGTTGGTTTCAATGGCTTTGTAGCACTTCCCTCCAATTTGGACTTTCTCAACTCCATGTTTTGCGTGAGTTTTCTCCATTCTGCTATGACTTTATCCAGAACACAGTTGAAGAGTACCAGGGACAGCGCATCTCCTTGTCTGACGCCGGTTTTGACCTCGAAATGCCGTGAAATTTCTCCTTGGAATTTTACTTTTGATGTTGTATTTGTTAATGTTTCTTTGAGTGTGGTGATTGTTGTTTCATCTATTTCATATTCTCGAAGTGTTTTGATGAGTGTGTCCCTATCGATTGAGTCATAAGCTTTTTTGAAATCAATGAATGTTATGAAATATTTCTTGCTCCTTGTACATAAATAGTTCATTGTTGTTTTGAGGTTAAAAATTTGTTCGGCGCAGGATCTTCCTGGTCTGAAGCCAGCTTGATATTCTCCAAGTTTTCCCTCTATAATTGGTGATACACGATTGAGCAGGGCTTTTGATAGAATTTTGTATGGGACTGGGAGAAGCGATAGTCCACGATAGTTGTTAACATCCCTTTTGTCACCTTTTTTAAACAAAAGGTGAATTAGGGCAGTTTTCCAGTGACTTGGGATTTTCTTGGTTTCCCATACTTGTTCGAGTTCTTTGTGTAGTGCTTCTACTGATGTTTCTCCCCCAAGCTTGAGCATTTCTGCTGTAATTGTGTCTTCTCCACATGCTTTCCTGTTTTTGAGATTTTTGATTATGTTTGTGATTTCCTCTCGTGTCGGAGGTATTGAATGTGTTGGTAATGTTTCTGGTTGCGTAAAACTGAGAGCCTGGATGGGTGTTTGGCAGTTTAGGAGTGTCTCAAAATATTTAGCCAGGATTTCACAGTTTTCAGTATTGCAGGTGGCGAGAGTCTTATTATTTCTCATAAGGTTTAGGCAAGGGGACTGGTATCCTCGGAGTTTCTGGTTGAATGTTTTGTACCAAGCTGCCTTGTTGCATTTCTTGAAATTCTCTTCGATTGAGTCCAGTTGTTGTTTTTCATATTGTCTCTTGGTGTTGCGAATAGTTTTCGAGGCATTCTTTCTGGCTTGCTTAAATTCATCAAAGTTGTTTTCAGTTTTATGTGAGTTCCACCTTTCCCAGGCTTTAAGTCTTTCATGCAGAACTTCATTACAATTGCTGTCCCACCACGGATGTCTCCGTTTGCTCTTTTTTGGAAAGGTTGTTTCTGTTGCCTCAATCAAGTTTTTCTGAAATTCTTGGAGGTTTTGTGAAGGGGAGAATGTCTTTAGTTTTTTCTGAAAATCCTTGAGGTTAGAGTTGGACTTAAGGTTGTAATTTCTCAGGGTTGTAAGATCAAAATCTATTTTATTTCTGCTTTTATATTCACCGTTTCTGCTTTTCTGTTTGTTTTGTGGGATCAGTTTAGTTTTTATTTTCGTGAGATAGTGATCGGAGTCGAGGTTTAGAGATTTTCGGAGATACCCAGGTTTTTTGTTTTCTGGGAAAATGTTTAAAACGTGTTAACATTAGCTTGAGTTTAAACTGCTTACAGAGCATAATTAACCTTTCTCCATTTTTGTTGGTTCGCTTGTGTGCGGGAAAGTTGCCGACAATATCGCGGAATTTCTTTTCTTTTCCAATCTGAGCGTTAAAATCTCCTAGAAGTATTTTTGCATTGTTTTCTGGGATTTCTGATATATGATCCTTAAGGTTTTCCCAGAATTCATCCGTTTCTTCCCTATTTTTAGGATTATTTTTGTCATTTGTGGGAGCGTGAACATTGATTAATGTGTTTTTTTTTATTTGCACATCGAAAAGTGAGGAAAGATGTTCTCGATGATGTTGACCAAAAATATTCGACAGAGTTCAGAATTTTTGTGTTTACAGCAAAAGCTGTGCCAAGCTGAGGGCATTTCTTCATTATAATTTTTCCAGGTTTTCCTTTAAATATTCTGAATTTGTTTGATTCAAATGTGTTTTCATCAGTGAAGCGAGTTTCTTGTAGCGCCACAATTCGTATGTCTTCCGTGTGTAACTGGTCTGTAAGGTGCTTAAGTTTTCCCACTTTGAGAAGGGAGTTTATGTTGAGAGTTGCAATGTTGAAGATTTTTCTGGGTTTAATCTTGTTGGATTTGCATGGTGTTGCAGACTCGCCAGAATCCATGGGTCTGCTGGCGTCGTTGCCGACGGTGGATTGGCCACCTGGGGTAGTTTCGTTATTGAAAGACATTTCCATCATGCGTTAAGATTGTAACTGTTGAAATTCTTCAAAGTTGGGGAGATTACTTGCGTAACCTATCAGGAATACGACTAACGTTGTTAGCGTTAGAAGGTTTTCTTGAAACAGCCGCCTCTAACATGAGGAACAGACGCTGCCCACAAGCCGCCCAATCTGGGTACAGACGCTTGCAGTTATAGATTTTTGGTTCCTCCGCTCTCTCAGCCGTTGGGAGTTAAAAATTCCTCATCCGCCTATGAGACCGTGGACCGGTTTATTTACCTTCACATATTTCCCCTTCAGTGATTCATAAATCGCTTCACACGATCCTCGAATTGTTTTGGTTAATGTGCAATGTGATATTCGAGTGCTGTGTTGTATCAAGAAATGGCAGTGTCAGAGTTTGCTCCTCTTTTGCACATATAGCATTTCTCAAGAGATTATTCTGTTTTTTAATATAAGAAGCCACTTTATGAAGCATATACTGACATACTCTCTCATCCATATGTAAGTTATTTATAAACTTAAACTCGACTTCCTCCACTTGCAGCTCTGTAACAAATTTTGCTAAATGCTTTTACTATCTTGGGTTTCATCCAGGTGTGTTTCCTTTTTTATGCCGCTTTTCTTTCGTATACAAACACAGTGCAATTGTGGTACTAGCAACTGCAAAGCATAAGAACAAGTTGTCGTCTGCTATCTTGAAATTTGACGAAAAATATGACGACAGTCTAATGCCCCTTTTTAGCGCCACGTCAAAGAGCATTGTCAAAGAAATTTGACGAATATTTGATCACATTTCTTTGTCAAAGGAATGTGATAGTGTAATGCCGGCCTTAGATTGTTTTTCCCAGCCTACAGTAAGGCTCCAAACTAGTCTCTGGAGTGTATGAAGAGGTGTCCACAATCTCTTGCTCTCTGATTTTGAGCCACGTTGCTCACAAATGTAAAGTCACTTCTTGTAGTTATTGCTAGATCTAAACATTTACATGTAGTCGATGGTTAGATAGTAAAGAAATGAAAATGACTGATACCTTAGGGTCCTTAGCAGTATAGTTTCAATTCCTCCTTAATTAGTACTGCTGCACTGTTACCACAAATAACGAATGCAACTTACACACTATCGTTTGTTGTATGCACACTCTATCAAGGACTTACCGCTCACTCTCGCCAACAGTCACACTTCCAAGGAATTGTTATTGGGACCTCTTGACTAGTAGGGTGGATGAAAGCGCTTAGAAGCAAGGAAAATGTAGATATCCCATGATCTTAAAGTGTCAAGTTTCTTATGTTGTGCATGATTTAATCACCAAGTACATGTTAAAGCATACATTAAGAAAATAAATGCAAAATAACCACCTGTAGTAACTTCAAATTTTTGAGTCACGTGGTGTAAAACCCACAAAAAATGGTTCAAATGGCTCTGAGTACTATGGGACTTAACATCTGTGGTCATCAGTCCCCTAGAACTTAGAACTACTTAAACCTAACTAACCTAAGGACATCACACACTTCCATGCCCGAGGCAGGATTCGAACCTGCGACCGTAGCAGTCGCGCGGTTCCGGACTGAGCGCCTAGAACCGCTAGACCACCGCGGCCGGCTAAAACCTACAAGGAAATGCATTTAGGAATTGTATCGTACTGATTTCAGTTGGAAGCCTTTCCGCCTGTCAGCACAGAATATTTCTGTAATTGGAACTCTGTGGTCGCCAGTGGAAATCAAAAGAGCCGTTCGTCGCGCTTTTCTGATTACGTGACAGGGCGTAAGTGAGTCTCTTCTTCACTGTTCGAACGTTTTAGTAAAGGCAGCAGTTTTAATATTAGCGTTTCACCACTGTCTACAGCTTTGTTGTTGACTTGACGTACAGGGTGATACACTTACACAGTTGCGGTTTACGTGGCTGATATTTTTCGCAAGAGAAAAAGAATCTTTGAGGGAAGCAGGAAGCACCATACTGCGATCAGAACTGTAAGAATATTTTCTGTTTTTCAGTTCAGTAGCTGTTAGTCTTCTTATCTGTTATCCTTTTGCCGGCCGGGGTGGCAGAGCGGTTCTAGGCGCTACAGTCTGGACATGCTCGACCGCTACGGTTGCAGGTTCGAATCCTGCCTCGGACATGGAAGTGTGTGATGTCCTTAGTTTAGTTAGGTTTAAGTAGTTCTAAGATCTAGGGGACTGATGACCTCAGAATTTAAGTCCCATAGTGGTCAGAGCCATTTGTTATCCTTTTAGTATCATCACCTAGTGCGAATAAATTCATTTCTAATTATGTACTGCATCTATGAGATTTGCAACATTTCCATAATTAATGTGGGGTGTCGCAGGTGCATATTAGCGCGTCAGGTACGTCGATCGCTAGAAAGGAATGAACTAGATGGCTGTTGACAATGACATTTTAGCTAAAGACTTACGTCGCCAACACTCTTTTTTTAATTAACTGTGTTAAAAGGTAATAGATCTGGGTAGAAGATTGAAACTCGTCACAATCTTCGAGACAGTTTATTTCGCATGAGTAATGGAGGGGTTCTCTGAAAACCGTACAGAGCTGTAATACAAAACACGAATTAACTTTTTTTTTTTTTTTTTTTTTTTTTTTTTTTTTTTTTGCGGCCGAAGTGGCCGTGCGGTTAAAGGCGCTGCAGTCTGGAACCGCAAGACCGCTACGGCTATAGTGCTCAGAGCCATTTGAACCATTTTTTGATTTTTTTTTTGAGTCATCAGTTCCGGTTCTATACAACTCGTTACGAATTCGTCGCCTGTGCCATCCACTTCATTACTGTGTACCACTTGCATTATACGTCCTCAATTCTTTCTTGGATGTATTCCATTCCCTACTTTATCCTACAGTGTTCACCCTCTACATCCACCAGAACCACGAAAGTAATTCCATGATGTGTTAAAATACATCGCGTCATCCGATCCCTTTTTCTTGTCAACGTTTTCCAAGTTCCTTTCTTCGCCGAATCTGCGCAGAGTCTCCTCACACTCTAAATTGTCAGCCACCTACCGCTCAATATTCTTCGAAAGCACCAAATCTCGAATGCTTCACTTGTCTTCTTTTCCGTTTTTCCCATAGCGCACAAAAACTACAATACATTACTGCGCTCCAAACGCACATTCTCAGAGATTTCTTCCTCAAATTAAGGGCGATACTGGGATACTTCTTTTGACTAGCAATGTCCAATTACCAGTGCTTGTCTACTTCTTAGGTCGTTCTTGCTTGATCCGTCATGTGTTATCTCTCGTCCAAGGCAGCAGAATTCCTTATTCGTTTACTTCGTGATGCCCCATTTTGAAGTTCAGGCTATAGCTGATCTGATTTCTGCTACTTTTCTTTCTTTTAGTCTTTTTCCGTTTTACTCTCACTCAACATTCTGTATTCATTACACGGTTAGTTCCATTCTCCTTCATCCACTGACCAAGAAACGTGGCGTGTGTACTTCGTGTTTCTTCAGCTTAGCAGAGAGTTCTCCTCTTTCTTACGTAACCAATCGCTAGCCTGAAAGAAACCAAGCTTCGTTATGACGTGAAGCGATGTGACTACAACTATTGTCTCAAATCCACCATCGCGGAACAATGAAATATTGTTGCTTTATAAGGCGATATGAGGGGTCTGACAACGCTGCAAGTGTGTGGCTGCACAGCATATTGCTTTTCAAAGAAGCCAACTCCTGAAACAGACGAATACTCTAGTTAAATACATAGGGCTAATTAGTCATACTGGTTCTCTGTATGGTCAGGTGATTGATTCCCTGGTAAGAACGAGACAAAATTCAGAGATACCAGATTAGATCCCCTGCCATTCCATTGTTCTTTGTTACTTTCCTCTTCTTCCCACTGTGGCAGCGTGGTCCTAGTTTTACTATAAGTTACCTTAAAAAAGACTGGGTAAGCTACTTCAGAGGTCACTGGAAAGCAAGAATATACCACCTCCTACGGTGCCATGACTAGCAATGCACTGAAGCGCTCAGACCAAACCTCAGTTTGAGGGCAGCTCTCGTTTTCTAACGCTGTTGTTCTACGGGACAGCCAAAAGCGTTGATCCCATGTGCCCCACAGTATAGTAAAAGGAAAAATTTCTTAACAATCCACAGCTTACTAAAGGAAAGGAGCACGTAAGAACGTGTTGGTCCGTGCAAATGTCCACACTGCTAACCGATTCGTAGGATGGCATCTTCTTCTTTTCATGTTGTTGTGTTGTTGTGGTCTTCAGTCCTGAGACTGGTTTGATGCAGCTCTCCATGCTACTCTATCCTGTGCAAGCTTCTTCATCTCCCAGTACCTATTGCAACCTACATCCTTCTGAACCTGCTTACTGTATTCATCTCTTGGTCTCCCTCTACAATTTTTACCCTCCACGGTGCCCTCCAATGCTAAATTTGTGATCCCTCGATGCCTCAAAACATGTCCTACCAACCGATCCCTTCTTCTAGTCAAGTTGTGCCACAAACTTCTCTTCTCCCCCATCCTATTCAATACCTCCTCATTAGTTACGTGATCTACCCACCTTATCTTCAGCATTTTTCTGTAGCACCACATTTCGAAAGCTTCTATTCTCTTCTTGTCCAAACTAGTTATCGTCCATGTTTCACTTCCATACATGGCTACACTCTATGCGTATACTTTCAGAAACGACTTCCTGACACTTAAATCTATACTCGATGTTAAAAAATTTCTCTTCTTCAGAAACGATTTCCTCGCCATTGCCAGCCTACATTTTATATCCTCTCTACTTCGACCATCATCAGTTATTTTACTCCCTAAATAGCAAATCTCCTTTACTACTTTAAGTGTCTCATTTCCTAATCTAATCCCCTCAGCATCACCCGATTTACTTTGACTACATTCCATTATCCTCGTTTTGCTTTTGTTGATGTTCATCTTATATCCTCCTTTCAAGACACTGTCCATTCCGTTCAACTGCTCTTCCAAGTTCTTTGCTGTCTCTGACAGAATTACAATGTCATCGGCTAACCTCAAAGTTTTTACTTCTTCTCCATGAATTTTAATACCTACTCCGAATTTTCCTTTTGTTTCCTTTACTGCTTGCTCAATATACAGATTGAATAACATCGGGGAAAGGCTACAACCCTGTCTCACTCCTTTCCCAACCACTGCTTCCCTTTCATGCCCCTCGACTCTTATAACTGCCATCTGGTTTCTGTACAAATTATAAATAGCCTTTCGCTCCCTGTATTTTACCCCTGCCACCTTCAGAATTTGAAAGAGAGTATTCCAGTTAACGTTGTCAAAAGTTTTCTCTAAGTCTACAAATGCTAGAAACGTAGGTTTGCCCTTTCTTAATCTTTCTTCTAAGATAAGTCGTAAGGTTAGTATTGCCTCACGTGTTCCAACATTTCTACGGAATCCAAACTGATCTTCCCCGAGGTCGCCTTCTACCAGTTTTTCCATTCGTCTGTAAAGAATTCGCGTTAGTATTTTGCAGCTATGACTTATTAAACTGATAGTTCGGTAATTTTTACATCTGTCAACACCTGCTTTCTTTGGGATTGGAATTATTATATTCTTCTTGAAGTCTGAGGGTATTTCGCCTGTCTCATACATCGTGCTCACCAGATGGTAGAGTTTTGTCATGACTGGCTCTCCCGAGGCCATCAGTAGTTCTAATGGAATGTTGTCTACTCCCGGGGCCTTGTTTCGACTCAGGTCTTTCAATGCTCTGTCAAACTCTTCACGCAGTATCTTATCTCCCATTTCGTCTTCATCTACATCCTCTTCCATTTCCATAATATTGTCCTCAAGTACATCGCCCTTGTATAAACCCTCTATATACTCCTTCCACCTTTCTGCCTTCCCTTCTTTGCTTAGAACTGGGTTGCCATCTGAGCTCTTGATATTCATACAAGTGGTTCTCTTCTCTCCAAAGGTCTCTTTAATTTTCCTGTAGGTAGTGTCTATCTTACCCCTAGTGAGATAAGTCTCTACATCCTTACATTTGTCCTCTAGCCATCCCTGCTTAGCCATTTTGCACTTCCTGTCGATATCATTTTTGAGACGTTTGTATTCCTTTTTGCCTGCTTCATTTACTGCATTTTTATATTTTCTCCTTTCATAAAATAAATTCAATATTTCTTCTGTTACCCAAGGATTGCTATTAGCCCTCGTCTTTTTACCTACTTGATCGTCTGCTGCCTTCACTACTTCATCCCTCAGAGCTACCCATTCTTCTTCTACTCTATTTCTTTCCCCCATTCCTGTCAATTGTTCCCTTATGCTCTCCCTGAAACTCTCTACAACCTCTGATTCTTTCAGTTTATCCAGGTCCCATCTCCTTAAATTCCCACCTTTTTGCAGTTTCTTCAGTTTCAATCTGCAGTTCATAACCAATAGACTGTGGTCAGAATCCACATCTGCCCCAGGAACTGTCTTACATTTTAAAACCTGGTTTCTAAATCTCTGTCTTACCATTATATAATCTATCTGATACCTTTTAGTATCTCCAGGATTCTTCCACGTATACTTCTTTTATGATTCTTGAACCAAGTGTTAGCTATGATTAAGTTATGCTCTGTGCAAAATTCTACAAGGCGGCTTCCTCTCTCATTCCTTCCCCCCAATCCATATTCACCTACTATGTTTCCTTCTCTCCCTTTTCCAACTGACGAATTCCAGTCACCCATGACTATTAAATTTTCGTCTCCCTTCACTACCTGAATAATTTCTTTTATCTCGTCATACATTTCATCTATTTCTTCATCATCTGCAGAGCTAGTTGGCATATAAACTTGTACTACTGTAGTAGGCATGGGCTTTGTGTCTATCTTGGCCACAATAATGCGTTCACTATCCTGTTTGTAGTAGCTAACCCGCACTCCTATTTTTTTATTCATTATTAAACCTACTCCTGCATTACCCCTATTTGATTTTGTATTTATAACACTGTAATCACCTGACAAAAAGTCTTGTTCCTCCTGCCACCTAACTTCACTAATTCCCACTATATCTAACTTTAACCTATCCATTTCCTTTTTTAAATTTTCTAACCTGCCTGCCCGATTAAGGGATCTGACATTCCACGCTCCGATCCGTAGAATGCCAGTTTTCTTTCTCCTGATAATGACGTTCTCTTGAGTAGTCCCCGCCCGGAGATCCAAATGGGGGACTATTTTACCTCCGGAATATTTTACCCAAGAGGACGCCATCATCATTTAATCATACACTAAAGCTGCATGTCCTCGGGAAAAATTACGGCTGTAGTTTCCCCTTGCTTTCAGCCGTTCGCAGTACCAGCACAGCAAGGCCGTTTTGGTTAATGTTACAAGGCCAGATCAGTCAATCATCCAGACTGTTGCCCCTGCAACAACTGAAAAGGCTGCTGCCCCTCTTCAGGAACCACATGTTTGTCTGGCCTCTCAACAGATACCCCTCCGTTGTGGTTGCACCTACGGTACGGCCATCTGTATCGCTGAGGCACGCAAGCCTCCCCACCAACGGCAAGGTCCATGGTTCATGGGGGGCTTCTTTTCATATCATGCAGCATTTTTATTGTTCTCTTCCCTATATTCTTCCGTCCTGACACTGAACCTTCGATAGGACTTGCTGAATTCGTTCTCGTCCAAGGATATGCCATATCCAGTTGGCTGTCTTTTCGTAATACCGTTAGGAGATTTTTCATATGTGTCTTTAGTCTGTCTGTTACTTCATTGTTCCCCACTTTATCCACCCACACCATCCTGGGCAACTTTTATTGCTGCCACTGCCACTAAATAGGGCATCGTATGAAGAACACAGTGAAAAAGTGGAATGAAAGAGGTATTTAGGTGAGACGTAAACAATACCATTATAGAGCGAGGTGAGGACGTCTCCACCAACACGAAAGTTGATAATGAGTAATTTTGTAAGGAACTGAAATGCAAGCTAAACAGTATCCCCGCTGCCCCGTATTACATTTCCACGTCACACCAGCGCTGTAAATGTCGCAGTTGCCTGCTTCCTGGTGAAATGAATGAAGGCACACAATTACGAATCCAACTGTTAATATTCCATACCACTCTCAAGGAAAAGAGTATTAAAAATACAGATATCCGTATCTATTAATATAATAGGATATTTTATCTCTTTCACAGCCAGCGGGACGCTATAACTGTCATCATCATCATCAACACCATCAAGTTGTTCTATCTAATGACAGGTTACTAACACCATTGCTGTCTCCCCCTTATCAAGTTCCTCGTTACCTGCTTTGTTGTCTTGCATCTATTTTTGTTTTCGCTTCATCTACCACTTATATTGTTCTCTTTCTTATATTCTTGCTTACTGACACTGAACCTTCGAGAACTGTAGTTGGAATTCGATTTAGTAGTAGAATATATCCCTCCCCCCCCCCCCCCCCCGCCCCACCACCACGGCCAGTTTGTTATCTTCTTGTAACTAAGAGTATCAGAGATATGGTTTTTTACCCTCTCTGCTGCTTCACTGTTCTTCACTTTATCAACCAATTTTAATTTTCCCATTCTCCTCCAAATCCACATACAGAAAGCTTAAATTGTGTCTCTTTATCTCTTCTCCAATGAATATCCTTCACAGCCGTACAGAAAAACACTCCGCATTAAGCATTTAACCAAACTTTCCTTTAAATAAAAGGCCATTTTATTAAACAATAAGGGTTCCTTTTACTGGAAAGCTTGCTTTGCCATTAATATTTTTGAGCTAGCTTCTCTTCCATTCCTCCGGTTATCAATTAGCGTCCTCCAACAATTACTTCTTCCTTTTTTTATTTAGAGCCATTAACCTGCTTACTTGTTTGATGTGGCCCACTACGAATTTCTGTCCTGTGCCAACCTCTTCATCTCAGAGTATCACTTGCAGCCTACATCCTCAGTTATTTGCTCGAGATATTCCAATTTCTGTCCACCACTACAGTTTAGGCCCTTTACAGCTCCCTCTACCACCATGGAAGTCATTCCCTCATATCTTAACAGATTTCCTATCATCCAGTCCCATCTCCTTTTCAATGTTATCCAAACATTCCTTTCCCCTTTCCTTTCCCCTCCGATTCGTGCAGAACCCCCTCATTCGTTACCTTATCTGACAACCTAATTTTCCAAATTCGCCTTTAGCTTGACGTCTCAAATGCTTTGATTCTCTTGTCTTCCGGTTTTCACACGGTACATGTTTCACAATCGTACAATGCTGTGATCCGGACGTAAAAGCTCAGAAATTAGAATGGCATTGTCACTAGCGAATCGTATCATAGACATCCTTTCACCTTGAGTTTTAATTCCACTCCTAGACCCTTCTTTTATTTCCATCATTGCTCTTTTGATGTATAAATTAAACAGTGCGCGTGAAATACAGCATTCCTGTCAACACCGTTTTTAATCTTCCTTCTTTCTTGGTCGTCCACTATCATTGTTCTCTCTTGTTTCCTGTACGTACTATATACTACCCGTCTCTCCCAAAAGCTTAACCCTATTTTTTCAGAATTTCGAATATCTTTCACTAGTTTACATTGTCGAACCCTTTTTCCAGTTCGACAAATCTTACGAACGTGTCTTGATTTTTCTTTAGTCTTGCTTCCATTATCAACCACAACGGCAGAATTGCCTCCCTGGCGCCTTTACCTTTCCTACAGCCAACATGATCGTCATCTAACAGCTTCTCAATTTTTTTTCTACTCTCCTGTATATTACACTTGTCAGGAACCTGCATGCCTGAGCTGTTTAGCTGATTGTTTTATAATTCTCGCACTTACACACTCTTGCAATCTTCGGAGTTGTGTGGAATAAATTTTTCCGAAAGTAAGATGGTATGTCACAAGACTCACACATTCTACACACCAACGTGAATAGGCGTTATGTTGCCACTTCCCCCTATGATTTTAGAAATTCTGATAGAATGTTACCTATGTCTTCTGCCTTATATCATCTCGAAAATTCGTATATATTCTGAGTCTAATACTGGATCCCCCACCTCTTTTAAATCACCTTCTGTTTCTGCTTCTTCCACTCCATAGTGTGTCCTGGAGGAGAGTGGATCGATGCCACACCTTTAATAGTGAGAGGGGCGTATACTCAAAAGATGTGGTGTTAGGATGAAATTGCCATATTATCTTACACATGATCAAAACTATCTGAGACCAGGACTTCTTTGTGACCAAGACTTCTTTGTACAAGAAGAATGCTACCAGAGCTATGGTGATGCTACTGTAAACAGCAATAAGACTGTTACATCTCCTTTGCCTACTGGTCGTAGTGCTTACTCCCTCGTAAGAAGTTCTAGTCTGCATTTTCCTTCTGTTGTGTGTGTGTGGAGGGGGGAGGGGGGGGGGGGAGGCACCACAACGTATCAGCTATCGAAAATATTCAAGTCGGTTTTTCTTCGCTCTATTTCCTAGTGAGACATAGCCGCATCTGTTAAAACCAATGCTACTACGATTGCTGACGATATGCATGACTGACATGGGAAGTTTGATCGAGGAAACGTACGTTTCCGACTTAAAAAGACGTATAAAATCCATTAATTCGCTGAGAGACGGAACAACAATCTCCAGACCTCGTTCTGGTTAGTTTGTAAGAAGCTCGAGCCTTCCTAGGATACCGGAATAGTGTAGAAGGAAGTAATTTTATCATTTTAAAATTTGTGCACATAGAAAAATGGGGTAATATACTTGCAGTGTCGTTGTATGTCTGGGGAAATATATCCTCCATTAGGACCATTGCATTCCGTATGACCAATACTTCGGAAACAATATTGCTTTAACAATACAGCATTTTTGGGTGCAGGACAGTGTAATCATGGAG
Source organism: Schistocerca americana (assembly GCF_021461395.2). Taxonomy (NCBI): domain Eukaryota; kingdom Metazoa; phylum Arthropoda; class Insecta; order Orthoptera; family Acrididae; genus Schistocerca; species Schistocerca americana. The sequence goes on along the minus strand of NC_060119.1, from coordinate 602,623,769 downwards.
AGTGTGTTTATGCTCTATAAACATTTCTCTCATACCAGTACCTCCCTTGTACACATTTCTCTCATACCAGTACCTCCCTTGTACTGGCATCGGACTGCGGAAAAACGCTTCAGAATTGATTTCACGGTTGATTTACGTGAAATGTTTCAAACTCATTATGTTTGGACTCCTATCATGTATAAACCACAATTTCTTCTTAACCGTCTGTTATACCAACACAGCATTCTCATGTCTTTTATACACAGATCTGAGGTGCAACCCTCCTCGACACTCACGCGTATGGGGAGATCTTGTGCTTTATGACGGGTGCCGTGGGTAAGATTAGTGTTCCATGTCCAAAGGGCTCGAAGCACTATGGGACTTAACATCTCAGGTCATCAGTCCCCTGAAAGAAAGGATATTGCGGAGACATGGCTTTGCCACAGCCTGGGGGATGTTTCCAGAATGAGATTTTCACTCTGCAGCGGAGTGTGCGCTGATATGAACCTTCCTGGCAGATTAAAACTGTGTGCCGGACCAAGACTCGAACTCGGGACCTTTGTGCTCTACCAACTGAGCTACCCGAGCAGGACTCACGCCCCGTCCTCACAGCTTTACTTCTGTCAGTATCTGGTCTCCTACCTTCCAAACTTTACAGAAGCTCTCCTGCGAACCCTGCAGAACTAGCACTCCTGAAAGAAAGAATATTGCGGAGACTTGGCTTAACCACAGGGCGTGAGTCGTGCTTGGGTAGCACTTGCCCGCGGAAGACAAAGGTCCCGAGTTCGAGTCTCGGTCCGGCACACAGTTTTAATCTGCCAGGAAGTTTCATATCAGCGCACACTCACTGCAGAGTGAAAATCTCATTCTGTTCACGTAGATAATCTCTTTGCATCAGTATAGGATGCTGTCTGGCATACTTTTGTGTATAAGGTCGAATGGATGTACAGCACAACCACCTCGCTGCAGTCGCAATCTAGTATGTGGTACTTATAAAGTAGTGGAAGGATGATTTAGCGATGACGTAGGAACTGGGAACTATTCTGCCGTGGCTGGCGTTGAAATTACGGAACAACTGGTGTACTTTGATGTATGTGATCGAATGGATGTACTGCAAAGTTATCTACACTCCTGGAAATGGAAAAAAGAACACATTGACACCGGTGTGTCAGACCCACCATACTTGCTCCGGACACTGCGAGAGAGCTGTACAAGCAATGATCACACGCACGGCACAGCGGACACACCAGGAACCGCGGTGTTGGCCGTCGAATGGCGCTAGCTGCGCAGCATTTGTGCACCGCCGCCGTCAGTGTCAGCCAGTTTGCCGTGGCATACGGAGCTCCATCGCAGTCTTTAACACTGGTAGCATGCCGCGACAGCGTGGACGTCAACCGTATGTGCAGTTGACGGACTTTGAGCGAGGGCATATAGTGGGCATGCGGGAGGCCGGGTGGATGTACCGCCGAATTGCTCAACACGTGGGGCGTGAGGTCTCCACAGTACATCGATGTTGTCGCCAGTGGTCGGCGGAAGGTGCACGTGCCCGTCGACCTGGGACCGGACCGCAGCGACGCACGGATGCACGCCAAGACCGTAGGATCCTACGCAGTGCCGTAGGGGACCGCACCGCCACTTCCCAGCAAATTAGGGACACTGTTGCTCCTGGGGTATCGGCGAGGACCATTCGCAACCGTCTCCATGAAGCTGGGCTACGGTCCCGCACACCGTTAGGCCGTCTTCCGCTCACGCCCCAACATCGTGCAGCCCGCCTCCAGTGGTGTCGCGACAGGCGTGAATGGAGGGCCGAATGGAGACGTGTCGTCTTCAGCGATGAGAGTCGCTTCTGCCTTGGTGCCAATGATGGTCGTATGCGTGTTTGGCGCCGTGCAGGTGAGCGCCACAATCAGGACTGCATACGACCGAGGAACACAGGGCCAACACCCGGCATCATGGTGTGGGGAGCGATCTCCTACACTGGCCGTACACCACTGGTGATCGTCGAGGGGACACTGATTAGAGCACGGTACATCCAAACCGTCATCGAACCCATCGTTCTACCATTCGTAGACCGGCAAGGGAACTTGCTGTTCCAACAGGACAATGCACGTCCGCATGTATCCCGTGCCACCCAACGTGCTCTAGAAGGTGTAAGTCAACTGCCCAGGCCAGCAAGATCTCCGGATCTGTCCCCCATTGGGCATGTTTGGGACTGGATGAAGCGTCGTCCCACGCGGTCTGCACGTCCAGCACGAACGCTGGTCCAACTGAGGCGCCAGGTGGAAATGGCATGGCAAGCCGTTCCACAGGACTACATCCAGCATCTCTACGATCGTCTCAATGGGAGAATAGCAGCCTGCATTGCTGCGAAAGGTGGATACACACTGTACTAGTGCCGACATTGTGCATGCTCTGTTGCCTGTGTCTATGTGCCTGTGGTTCTGTCAGTGTGATCATGTGATGTATCTGACCCCAGGAATGTGTCAATAAAGTTTCCCCTTCCTGGGACAATGAATTCACGGTGTTCTTATTTCAATTTCCAGGAGTGTATCTGCAGTCGCAATTTAGTATATGGTACGTGCACAGCAGTGGAGGGGCGATTTAACGATGATGTAGAAATTAGGAAGCGTTCTACTGTGTCACAGACTGGTGTTGAAATTACAGAGCAACAGATGAAATTGACAAAATTGATACCGCTGTCAACTGTAGTTTGTATTGCAGTACATCGTCCCGTATCAGTGGTATCTTTCCCACCCCATCTGTCCACTGATTACTATTTTGGTTACCACATAATGATTTACTGACAACACTGGTTGAGATGGAGTGAGCCTTGGCGGGACATTGGATATCTGCTACTTCTCGCTGTGGAGCATGAGATTAAATGTAGAGGTCATCACCTTCATACAGTTGTTTGGAAGCATTCCTCAGTGCTGTACACTCGTCCTATTTCTATATGCTGCGATGCCCTCCACATGTTTTCATATTTAATTTTTTATTATTTTTTTTTTTTCACCAGTAAGATAACACTACCTCTTTATATTTCTACTACCTCGCGCATATTGTGAACAGCACCTTCCGGCGGTTGTCAACACTGGAATAGTGATGAAGTACACGATTGAAAAATAAGGGACAATGCACTTCAAAATGGAACACCGAGACATCCGCTACCCCGTCACTGGGGAAGATGAGATTAACTGTACAGGTCATCACCTATGAATAGCTGTTGGGATTGCTCTTCAATACCGCAGTTTCTTCCAGCTTCCATGTGTTGCAATGTCTTCCACATTTTTGTCAATGAGACACATCGCCTCTATGTTTTATTTCTGCCAGCCTGTGTATTGTGATAGCTGTACAGTTTACGGCATGCGATGTTCAGCTTTCTGTGAGGGCCAAAAGATCAAAACGTGTTAATTACGGTTTAGCAGCGGCTGACTAGGACCTGTAAGTCATGGTAGCAAAAGAAAGTGTATGGTGGTGTACATTGATTGGATGTCTTACAACCAAAAACAAAAATGAATTAAAATGCTTATGAAGGAAGAATACAGGAACCCTCTCATGTGACTGATAGTCTGTTGGATATAGTCTTTCTCCACTACATACGAAAACACTTGGTGTAGATCTGTGCAAACGACTTCAAGCACTGACCTCCAGCTCCAATTGAGCGATACGTGTGTATGAAATATGCTCGATCACAACATGCAGATGGTAAGTGTTCCTCGATGTTTCGGAAGAGAGAGATGCAGTGAAATCACATAGGAGGTTCTGTAACAAGGAGTGCTATAATTGGTTAAAATCTGGTTGCAGATCGTTCTCTCAAAACTACACCGATTTTGCTCATAAATTAATAGGAATCGACTGTATCTGTTCTCATGGAATCACGACTCTTTTTGTTGTTATGGTCACGATTGCGTGTTGAAAAAAGTAGGTGCTACCACACATCCAGTGTTATTTCATACTCCACAAACTATATTTACAAAGTAAACGCAACTTGAACTATATCTTCTTGTGGAATAAAGAAATGATAGTGTTTTTTTCTGACATGTGGGTAGGGTGCCTGAATCAGGCTGTAATGATCAAATTGCTCACAAAACTAGAATGCGAGAATCTACTTCTGTATGTTCAAAATAATGTGTGCGAAATCTTATGGGAGTTAATTGCTAAGGTCATCAGTACCTAAGCTTACACACTACTTAACCTGAATTACCCTAAGGACAAACACTCACACACACCCATGCCCGAGGGAGAACTCGGACCTCCGCCGGGACCAGCCGCACAGGCTTCTGTATGACAGAAACTTTACAGACATGTCGGTAGAGGTGAGTTACGCATCAAAAATGTCAAATGTCAGCATGCAGATGGTGACTGGTTTGGATGTAACGGAAGAGAGAGATGCTTGGTAAAATCTTACAGGAAGTTCTGCTACAAAACACACTCTCACGATTTGTTTCGTAAACATCAGTATGACATAGCATCACACAGGTAAAACGAAACCAGTCATAGTATGCAAAACGGCTATGTCCTATTGAATTGTGCTTGCTGCTGTCGAACATAAAATGATTGTGTTTTTTCCGATATGTGAGCTAATGGCGTGAAATATTGTATTCTCTGATGATATTTCTCGTGTCTAAAATGTTTGTAATACACATGTGCATGACAGTTTATTTACAGACACTGATTTGAACGTGAGAGACGCTCTCGGGTACTGTGCCTACCAAGCTGAAAGAAATGGTTGAACATAGATTTTTTTTCCTTGATCGTTTCAATTCTTACTTTTTCTTTACTCTGATAGTGTTTTAAAATAATGAGGACATTCTGCGGTGATCGGTAATCTTCGCATCAAAATAATGGAATTTCTTTCCCCATTTAACACACGGTAGACATGGCCCTGCTGATCATCTGTGATCGACGGTGGTGCACTTCCCTGGATGTTGTAAAATAATGAGATGCGAATCGTATCCTGCAGGTGAACGTAAAAATTATACCTATTTCAGTTATAAAATTAAAAATGGCCCGTGTTTATTTTTGAGTCAAGAGGATATTTATTAGCGTTGCGATTGTGTTTTCATTCTTTAAAAGATGCTTTGTTACAGGAGACGCATTGATGTTAAATAGCAATGTTACAGTCCAGTGCTCCGAACGGTGTTGGCCAAGCTCCGTAAGATGTGGGGCTGTCCCATTAGATAAACAACCTGCGGTCAGGACAGCCCTCATTTAACACGGTTTTTTTTTCTGAAGGATGCCGGTGTCGCGCTATTGTATGTGTTACTTTTGCCGTCATCGATAATGCTGACCACTCAGCAACATTCTATGGGGACACATTGTACTGAAGACAATGTGGTGTAAGGCTATGATCACTTTAGGTGGAAGGCCTCCTGTTTCACAAACAGCCTACTTTTGAAAAAGCAATGTGGAGTGTTCTCCGGAATTTCGTTGTTGTTCCAGAGGGGTCCAGTCCTTCCGAGAAATACGTTTAACAGGTTGCAAGAAAGAGTTGCATTAATATTAAATACAGGTGTTCCCCATCACAGAGCAGCAGGCTGCTGGGTTCGAGAGCAGCGTGTTTACTGTAGGTGGGTCGACAGACACATCCGCGCTCTCATCAAGGGGCGGCATGTGAGGGCTGTGTCACTATGTTTTCGACAAACAAGTTGCACTTGGGGTGGCTGTGCTTTTATCTCTTATTGTTCAGTTAGCTGTACCTGACTTTGTGGCGGTGAAGGAGCGTCAATTCAAGGAGGTTAGCAACGTCGGAGAGGGCAGAAGGGTGGTAGAGTGCAAAGCACAGCTGACCATTTGAAAAAGCCTGTGTCCCCCGTGTAGATGGATGGATGGAGGAGGGAGGGAGGTGAAGGATGAGGGGAGGTAAGAGGGCCTTGAATTTCGGTAGTTTGTGAGCGCGTCTCGAGGAGAATGTACGTTCCACTATTGCCACCTCTGCCATCTTTTGGGACAACGATTTTCCCCAGACATGTGTTGCCTTATGAACTGTTCATTACGAGTGCTGGTTTCTTCATGACAATTTCGAAGTGTAACTAGAACAGTGATGCATCAGTTATGGTACCGTGTATTGACTTAGATTACCTGGGCTGCAATGTGACTTTTGAGTAGGCATCTGTAACAAACTCTAACATCAAACAATTTTAGATACTGCCCTCGGCTGCATGCTTACAGGTAATACACTTTTTGAACTCCTCTCCGTCCAACAGCAACGGTTCGTCATTTGAACATATTGTCCGGCAAGAGGAATAAAGGTAGTACCTTACATCCCAGACTTTTTCCCACCAGCTTGTAAGTGAAGGGTAGAATTTGAGTGTGTCTGTCACTAGTTCCGAGTAGTATTGTGAAATTCTTTCCAGTAGGATAATACCAGTTGTATGGTATCATTGATTTTTGAGAAATATAATTTTTTTAGGCAGTCCTTGTGTAGAGCTGTGCATATAGTTGTGTAATTAGACCCAATCATTATCATTAATTACGTAATTAAGACCGATCTTTACGTCTGTTTCCCAAAAAAATCAATAAAGTTCGCTATCTTAATCTGCCTCTCCTGCATCTGGCCAGTTTCTGTGTATTGGGGAGAGCACTTAGGCTTTTCAGCCAGAAGGAGCAGGGTTCGAGTCCTTGAAAGGGCACCGTCATTTGTAATTTCTCGCGTATTCCAAGCGTCTCTGGTGTTACAATTGTGTTACGGGAGTGCATTTGGACATTCCGTTCAGATGGACCAAATTCGAAATTCCCTCCAAAATTCGAAATTCCTGCGAAAATTCGAAATTCCAGCTAATAGAATATGTGGGGGAGGCGTGGAGGAAAGGGAGTGGGGGGAGGTGGAGAGGGTGCTGGGGGCCCAAGTGCATACTGAGAAAAACTTATGACGTCATCTAGGAGGGGAGGTGGGCGAGGTCGTGGTTTTGTGGTGCGTGGTCGGTGATTAATTAATTTTCATATCAATTTCATATCAAAATTCCGCTCGTAACCCCATCTCTCTACTACACACGCAAGATGAAGGTGAAAAGACAGTGACAGTATATGTGGATATTGAAAGGATAATACAGTAAGTAAAGGAAGATGGAAATCTAATAGTTGTGTGACAAATGCAGATGTAGGGAAAGGAGTACTAGAAACGGTTATAGGAGAGCATGAGATGGACAAGGTTTGAGAGAGGAGGAAGACTAAATGAGTTCTGCAATAAATTTCAACTAGTAATGGCGAATATTCAATAACCACAAAAAGAGGAGGTATACTTGGAAAATGCTGGGTGATACGGGAAGCCCTCAGTTACATTACATCATCGTCAGAGAGAGATTCCGAAACCATATACTGGATCGTAAGGTGTACCCAGGAGCAAATATAGTCTCTGATCATAATGTAGTAGTGATGAAAAGCAGTCAGGAAGATTCAATATGCAAAGAAATGGGTTACGGAAGTACTAATAAATGACGAGATATGCTTGAACTTCTCTAAGGCTGTAGATACAGTGATAAGGAATAGTTCAGTAGGCAGCACAATTGAAGAGGAATGGACATCTCTAAAATGGGCAATCATAGAAGTTGGGAAAAAAAAACATAGCTACAAAGAAGGTAACTGCGAAAACAGAAGAAATACTCCACCCGTAGAATGTTATTCTTACGTTGGTTATTCAATCTTTTTCTCATGGTAACCTCTCCCTTGTCAGTCCCATCCCAGATATCCGATTGGGGGACTATTCCGGTATCTTTTGGCAATGAAGAGATCATCATGACACATTTTCAATTACAGGCGACATATCCTGTGGATACGCCTTATGCGTCTTTAATGAAATAGTTTTCATTGTCTTCTGCATCCTTATGACGTTGAACATCGCTGATTTTTCCGCCTTTAGGGGCAGCTTTCAAGGACAAAAGAGTGTCCTGAACCTCAGTCCACTCCTCAGCCCTCTTTGACAATGCCGTTGGCAGAAAGAGGATGACTTCATATGGTGGAAGTCTTCGTCCGCCAACGCCGATTATTAATCAAAATCAAGAAAAAAAGGTGTTTCCATTTTCGAACCCAGGACCCACGAAGTTTTAATGAGTGATGATAGACGCTACCTCTACACCACGGGTGCATATCCACCAATGTCGTTATTCAAAATTGGATTAAGTTATCTGAAGAAATACTGTTTATCTGCAAGGAGTGTCATGTAATCAGTAAAATGGTTCAAATGGCTCTGAGCACCATGGGACTTAACATCTATGGTCATCAGTCCCCTAGAACTTAGAACTACTTAAACCTAACTAACCTAAAGACATCACACAACACCCAGTCATCTCGAGGCAGAGAAAATCCCTGACCCCGCCGGGAATCGAACCCGGGAACCCGGGTGTAATCAGTAGAGCTGATGTTGATAATCTGTAGGCCTTCCTTCCACATACGTGACAAGGAGATGACAGATTGTCACGAGAGAAGGTGCAGCTGTGTCAACGCTTTTTCTCTGAATATATATTAAAGTATTGTTATCCATATTTGACAACTAGTCTCGATCAAACACCTAGTAAGCTGCACGACCCACGACAGTCGGAGTCCTAATGCACCTGTTAACAGATATTTGGCCCAAAAGTTTATATATTTTCTACAGACTATTTAGAATTAAGAACATGTATGATGTTACTGATCGCGTCAGACGTATCGCAATATCGACGGATGCGGTGCTTGCACCACATGAGGTACTGTACATGAATACGAGTGAGGCAATCAGCGAAACATGGATTCAATTACAGACAATTTACTTATACATAACAAAATTGTAGGAGACACGATGGCGTTAAGAGAATTTTCAAAACTAACGTCGGCTTTCATTTATTTAACTTTGAATGCTAAAATCCACCACCAACCAGAAGGATTAGACATGTGCAACGCCCTCGCTAGTATCTTGGCTGAACCATTTAGAGCTAAAATCTATCGACGAAAACCCTTATTTATCTAATAAAATATTATATCATTACCGAAACGTTGGTGATTTCATTTTATTATGGAAAGAAAATGTAAATGAAATGAGTGATTTGCTGCGAAATTAAGTGTTTATCACAAAAAATATAAATGTGGTGTTGAAGATTAATGCAAAGAGGTAATTAATTCCTTTGATGTGGCTGGCGTCAAAGAAGATGGCTTACACAAATCCACCTTTTACAGAATACCTTCTTGCTCAGACTTCATTACTCACTAAAGCTTCTACATCAACGCATCTGACGATATGTACAGAAAATGGCATATTTTTGTTTCTTAATTAACAGACTGCTTGAGTCAGTAGGATAGGAAGAACGAATTATCTGTTCCATAGAAGTCACTGTAAGTAATGGCTACAACACTGAAGTAGCCACCAAAATGTATCAAAAACTTAAAACATGGCACACCCCGAAGAACAACCTATTACGTTGAAAGAGGAACATCAAGCACAAATATCTATTTACATTCAATCTGAACACAAACAAAGAGCGTCAGATAAAGCTCGACTGTTTCGTAAAACCATATTAAGAATAGGTTTCGCACAAGCGAAACTCTCTGATTTAAATTAAAACATGGAACGAATGAATCAAATGTAGCGCATCAGATGTGTGTGTGTGTGTGTGTGTGTGTGTGTGTGTGCGTGTGTGTTTGGGAGTGTGTGTGTGTGCGTGTGTGTGTGAGTGTAAGACATAATGCAAAGATATTTCTTACCATTATCACGTTACTTTCTACATATATACAATTTGATGAATATGTTCAGTTCCTCTGGAACGGTCGAGTGATTGTACATGGCGCAAACAAATTCACTTTTTAGCCTTTTTTTGTTAGAAACAACGTTTTTACATTACATTGTATGTTCGGTGAATTTCAATGATTTCGTTTTCTTCTGGTGAGCATCATCCTAAACTTGCTAATACGAGGCATATTTTTTTTATCTCACTAGTGATCACTTTCCTCATTTTGAGCTTCAGTAGTAATGTTTAATACGAGCAAAGTCTATTAGCCTCGTCCTTGTAAGGCAGCTTTCATTGGAATAAAGATAAAAAGGAGACGACAGACTTCTGCAAACAAGAAACGAGTCAGAAGCTATGGACGTTCCTTTCGATAGGCAGCTACAAGCAGACTGCGAGGAAAAGATGAAACAATGCAGCACATGAAAGCAAGAGCTACTGATGAATGTCAATGAAATGTACGTAAGAGTAGCCTAGATGCAAAAGCCGCTAACAGCACAAGGGTAACTGAAAGAATCGCGAAAAACTCGTCCCATCCTAACTATTAAATTCGTAGACTTCATATCTTTTTAAAAAATTTGTAAAAAATAATTAATTATTCGGTATCAATGGCTGAAACCTGCTATCATGTCTGATACGTTAAAATCTTAAGTAAAATACTGACTTAGCGGTTTTCGCTCTCCATTTATGCTTTTAGCAGGTTTTACAAGCTATCGATCCAAATACAAAACAAACATTCGGTTTCAAAACCCACTATTCGGTGAAATGTTAGAAATGACAAAAGGATGGAGTTTAATTATCGTGACTATAAGCAGAATATGTTTTATTTGAAAGAGGAGTCAGAAAATTAGACAAAATTGGCATTCTCCACAAACTTTGCTAAAACAGACATAAGTCAAGAAAGATCCAACCAAGAAATTTCAAACAGAAATAAGGAAACAAATAGATAACAGTGTGTTTCTATTCACAGAGGAGGAAAAGTTTAAACTGAAAGTAATGAATCCGCGAATCCCCGAATTACGATCACAAATAAAGCTCCATAAAGTTGAAAAATCGATTCGCCCAATCGTTAATAACGCCAGCAGCCCAAGTTATAAATTAAATAAAGAGCTAAATAACAGATTGAGGGCGGCATATACATATCGTCGGACTTTCAACATTAGCAACAGCTACGAATTTGCCGAGCAAATTAAAGACGTACTTATACCTCAGAATGCGTCACTAGCTTCATTGGATATCACCAATCTGTACACAAACATTCCCGTAAAAGAAACGATTGAGATCATTAAGAACAATCTCCTCACTCATGGTAAATTGGCACTGGGGGAAGTGATTGAACTAGTGGAAATGTTGGAACATGGCTTGTCGTTCAATTACTTTACTTTCAATGGTAAAATTTATCAACAGAAAGACGGGCTGGCAATGGGGAACAGTTTAGCTGGGACGCTGGCTGACATTTTTGTAAATCACTTAGAAAACAAATTCTTTGATGAAAATCCCAATATCGCTGAGAAAATTGTATATTACAGGAGATATGTGGACGACTCCATTTTATTATACAAAGGAGATAAAAATGATATCGAAAACTTAGCACAAAAAATGAGCTCTCAACACCCGAAAATTAAATTCACCATGGAATTTGAAGAAAACAACCGTATAGATTACTTAGATTTAACACTAATAAAGAAAAATGGGAAGCATGAATTTAGCATATTCAGAAAACCTACGTGTACAGATCTAGTTATCAACGAGCGCTCTTGTCACCCACCGCGATACAAATGGGCATATTTTACTTCGATGGTATACAGGCTACTAAGATTGCCACTAAGCTAACACGAAGTAGAAAAGGAGTTAAGTATTTTAAAACAAGTGGCCGTAGCGAACGGATATACGTGTAAGCAGGTGATGAATATTTATAGGAAGATAAAGAAGAGGCAAATGGAACAAACAGAAGGAAGGCAAGTAGCAGTTAAGAGGAACAACAAGAAAAAATATGTAGCTCTCACTTACAATGGAAGAATTGCAGAGAAAATTGAAAGATTCTTTCGTAAATCCGACGTTAAAATAGGGTTCCGAACAAATAACACGTTAAAATTGAAGCTCCGGCATAGAATATGTAATAGTAGGAATAAATTTCAGGATTCAGGTGTATATAAAATCAAATGTAATGACTGCTGTAAACAATATATAGGGCAGACTGGTAGGAACTTTGAAACTAGATTCAGGGAGCACACCTACTCTCAAAACAAAACAGCTTTTGGGGCGCATATGGCTGCGACAAAGCACTCAGTCACGAATATTGAAAACAACTTAGACATCCTGCATAGAGCTCACAAGGGACGGTTCCTTGACATTTTAGAAGAGATCGAAATATACACCCATAAAAACAAAGATCCGGATTTAATCCTCAACGAACAAAGCGAATTCAATCATAACGCCTATTTTAGCATTTATGACGACCTACTAAGATGACAACTGTTGCGTATGGAGATCCAGGCCGAGGGATGAGAGATGGTGCGCGGTGGAGAAGCCGGAAGACGCGTGCAACGCCTGGCGTCGTTGACGGGGCCCTCCTGTGCGGCCCTCTTGCCCGCGGCGATGGACAGCAGACGACTGAGCGGCCGCGGCACAACACCAAAGTGGCGGGAACCACGGAAGCAGACCGTAGAAGAAAACAAGTTCACACCAGCACCATAGATATATAAATCGCCCTATGCCTGTTAGATCGTATAAAAATGATAATTTTACCGTTTTTTAATCCTGACAAGTACAGATTTTAGCTTTGACATCTACATATTTTAATTAAATATTTTTAATATAAAAAAGATCTACTGAATACAGTATGTGCAAATGTAATGTAACAAATGTACCAGACGCCACCTGTCGGTAATAGTGTCATAATTAATATAAATGACGTGCACTCTGCCAACCAATTTTATGTGACGTAGCATGTGAAAGTTGCTGAATTGGACGGGTTACTCCTGTAACTTAAATATCAGGTACGTTCTGGTACATTTGATGTTGATAAGATAGGATGAAAAAGATTTGCTTTCGTGAAATAGTAAATTAGTATAATTATTTTTACAGATCTGAAGATGGTTCTGAATGAACCGAAACCGGTCATATGAATAATAAAAAAAATTTGCAATCAAGACGGATTTAAAGTAACATAAAATCACTGATTGCTGTTATCCCATAAGACATTATGTCTGTTTTTGCAAAGTTTGTGCCACGTCAGGCTTCGGGATACATTACGAAGTTCTTACGTATTAGGACAAAGATAATGAAAGAAAACTTGAAAATAAAATTTAACAAAACATGCTTAGACGCAGGGATTACTCCTAACTACGCAAAAGTAAAAATCAGGAATATGTCAAACATAGCACAAATAGTAAAACGTAAAAGTGAAGTATTATGGATTAAAACTCAAATTCGAGAAGCATATAAAATGAAAGACAAGTTAAATAGAGAAGCTTTTAATCTTCACTTGATTTTAGGTGACATTTTATCTCCATTACAGTTCACACACGTAAGCAGAGAGATTGAAAATAGAATTGGCAGGGAGCGAGAATTAACTCTAAACAGACATCAGAAGAAGCTTTTCAACCTAGGTGTAGATTTTAATACTGATAACGAAACGGCGTATAAAAAGTTGCATACGTTTTCTGAGAGGGTAGTGAACTTAACTGAGATAGAATTAACAAAAGATGAGCAGAATCTTTTAAACAAAGGCCTGCAATATAACCTAAATCCCGCAATTAACTCAAATACAATAAAAAAGACTGTCGCAGAAGTGAAAATAGCATGTGATATCGCAAATATGAATAGATACGAACAGACAAACACGGCAATTAAAGAAAAGAAGTCGATTATAGATGAAATGCACTCTGCTCACAAGAACAGAAACGAACTACTAACTCTTAAGGGCTTGAATAAGAAGTTAGAATCACGTAAGGCTATCGTCACAAAGGCAGATAAGGGCGGCACTATGGTTTTAATACACGATACAGACTATATAGAGAAAACTGAAAAGTTCTTTATGGAAAACGGAATAGTAGAAGTCAAGAAAGATCCAACCAAGAAATTTCAAACAGAAATAAGGAAACAAATAGATAACAGTGTGTTTCTATTCACAGAGGAGGAAAAGTTTAAACTGAAAGTAATGAATCCGCGAATCCCCGAATTACGATCACAAATAAAGCTCCATAAAGTTGAAAAATCGATTCGCCCAATCGTTAATAACACCAGCAGCCCAAGTTATAAATTAAATAAAGAGCTAAATAACAGATTGAGGGCGGCATATACATATCGTCGGACTTTCAACATTAGCAACAGCTACGAATTTGCCGAGCAAATTAAAGACGTACTTATACCTCAGAATGCGTCACTAGCTTCATTGGATATCACCAATCTGTACACAAACATTCCCGTAAAAGAAACGATTGAGATCATTAAGAACAATCTCCTCACTCATGGTAAATTGGCACTGGGGGAAGTGATTGAACTAGTGGAAATGTTGGAACATGGCTTGTCGTTCAATTACTTTACTTTCAATGGTAAAATTTATCAACAGAAAGACGGGCTGGCAATGGGGAACAGTTTAGCTGGGACGCTGGCTGACATTTTTGTAAATCACTTAGAAAACAAATTCTTTGATGAAAATCCCAATATCGCTGAGAAAATTGTATATTACAGGAGATATGTGGACGACTCCATTTTATTATACAAAGGAGATAAAAATGATATCGAAAACTTAGCACAAAAAATGAGCTCTCAACACCCGAAAATTAAATTCACCATGGAATTTGAAGAAAACAACCGTATAGATTACTTAGATTTAACACTAATAAAGAAAAATGGGAAGCATGAATTTAGCATATTCAGAAAACCTACGTGTACAGATCTAGTTATCAACGAGCGCTCTTGTCACCCACCGCGATACAAATGGGCATATTTTACTTCGATGGTATACAGGCTACTAAGATTGCCACTAAGCCAACACGAAGTAGAAAAGGAGTTAAGTATTTTAAAACAAGTGGCCGTAGCGAACGGATATACGTGTAAGCAGGTGATGAATATTTATAGGAAGATAAAGAAGAGGCAAATGGAACAAACAGAAGGAAGGCAAGTAGCAGTTAAGAGGAACAACAAGAAAAAATATGTAGCTCTCACTTACAATGGAAGAATTGCAGACAAAATTGAAAGATGCTTTCGTAAATCCGACGTTAAAATAGGGTTCCGAACAAATAACACTTTAAAATTGAAGCTCCGGCATAGAATATGTAATAGTAGGAATAAATTTCAGGATTCAGGTGTATATAAAATCAAATGTAATGACTGCTGTAAACAATATATAGGGCAGACTGGTAGGAACTTTGAAACCAGATTCAGGGAGCACACCTACTCTCAAAACAAAACAGCTTTTGGGGCGCATATGGCTGCGACAAAGCACTCAGTCACGAATATTGAAAACAACTTAGACATCCTGCATAGAGCTCACAAGGGACGGTTCCTTGACATTTTAGAAGAGATCGAAGTATACACCCATAAAAACAAAGATCCGGATTTAATCCTCAACGAACAAAGCGAATTCAATCATAACGCCTATTTTAGCATTTATGACGACCTACTAAGATGACAACTGTTGCGTATGGAGATCCAGGCCGAGGGATGAGAGATGGTGCGCGGTGGAGAAGCCGGAAGACGCGTGCAACGCCTGGCGTCGTTGACGGGGCCCTCCTGTGCGGCCCTCTTGCCCGCGGCGATGGACAGCAGACGACTGAGCGGCCGCGGCACAACACCAAAGTGGCGGGAACCACGGAAGCAGACCGTAGAAGAAAACAAGTTCACACCAGCACCATAGATATATAAATCGCCCTATGCCTGTTAGATCGTATAAAAATGATAATTTTACTGTTTTTTAATCCTGACAAGTACAGATTTTAGCTTTGACATCTACATATTTTAATTAAATATTTTTAATATAAAAAAGATCTACTGAATACAGTATGTGCAAATGTAATGTAACAAATGTACCAGACGCCACCTGTCGGTAATAGTGTCATAATTAATATAAATGACGTGCACTCTGCCAACCAATTTTATGTGACGTAGCATGTGAAAGTTGCTGAATTGGACGGGTTACTCCTGTAACTTAAATATCAGGTACGTTCTGGTACATTTGATGTTGATAAGATAGGATGAAAAAGATTTGCTTTCGTGAAATAGTAAATTAGTATAATTATTTTTACAGATCTGAAGATGGTTTTGAATGAACCGAAACCGGTCATATGAATAATAAAAAAAATTTGCAATCAAGACGGATTTAAAGTAACATTCTCCACAAAATTAATGTACAAGGACAATCCCCTCATCTGTCAAATAGCAAAGCTAGCGTCTCCTATCTTGCTCCTGAGATGCCTTCCTCTTCATCTATCTCTATTAGCCACGCAATCTTCTTTTCCTTTATATTTCCTTAATTATGTTTCATCATGTCTCTATTCTTCTCCTCCCTTCACCATGAGTCTCCCTCATACTCCTTGCTGCCAGCACTCCTATCTAAAATCTGTCTCTGCAATAATGTCTAATTATAACAGTACTTGTGACCTAAGAATATAAACTCTATATGTATGTATTTTTCCAGGTGTACCGTTCAAATTGTTTATTTCACTTTTTGTACTAGATGTAGTTTAACATGCCTACTAAAACATATGAATGTAAAATAAGTAGAACGCCTGGTTAGATGTAAGAGAGGGCCTGATGGCCCTAATCTTGCCAGGTTAAATAAATCAATAAATAAATAAGAAAAATAAATAAATAAATATAAAAATACGAAGGCGACATTATTTTACTAGAAAAAACTAACTTATTTAATGTGAAAAAGTGAACTGAAACCATCGCGTTTTCGACATTACAAGATGTAGAAAATAGAATAGGTTCCAAATTGCATCATAGTAAAACATCAATAAAATAATAAAATTGGCGGAGAGTTGCATCTTAGGTAAGAAAGCGACAAAAAATTCTAGAAAATGAAACTGGTTGGAAATTGATTTTCACTCACTTTGACCTCAACACCGTCCATCAACTCAAAATCGCTTCGGGCTTGAGGGTTGGCAGCGGCAGGAACGACTGTAGGAATGCCTTCTTGTTCTTCTAACATCTCGATGTCATGTTTTATTCAGTCGTTGGTCACCCAGTCTTCACCAAACTGGGGCTCCATAAGCTTTTTGACGTCTATGAGTTTGGTTTGTGAAAGTTTTATTCCTGCCGTGATTGTTGTTGGGCCGTTTCCTGTGCTGAAATTTAGTCTCTTTTCCAAGATGCTCTTCCTCTCTCCAACTTCAGATTTGTGGAAGAACTCTGCACGAACTAGGCAAATCCTGCTTTTTTCGTGAAGACGGCTTTTTTGGGTATTGAATCTGGAAATACGAGTTACTTTCTGCGTAATCCATAAGAATTAATATCAAAACAGTTTTCGCTGCATAACATTGCGAAACATTTCTTTTTCATCGGTCAGGACGCCAATTTCTTTGCCGAGAGGGACCATCGGCTAACGTCTCGTTCTGGTTATCTTCGGCTACTACTACGAGTTCGATTTCATGTAGAATTCCTGCTATTTCAACTACTCCCACTTCGTTCGTAGCGTATTCTACATTTCAAACGCCCACAAAATCATTCATTTTTCTTCAAAACACTCACGCATATACGTCAACACAGATCCTGTTGATCAGTTGAACTGTGCTTACCGGCGTGTATTTCGACAATTCATTGGCAATGAGAGCTTCACTGTTGCGTACGCGTTCTCTACAACGCAGCCAACGTAACTGTGAGTAAGAGAAATATCTCTTATAATCCTTCGAATGTTTAGACTACTAAGTTTGAATTCAGTTGTCGTGCTTTGCATCCGGAAATATCACGGCGATCGTGATGCCTGTTGAACTTGGCGGGTTATGCCAACATTGTACATTTACCGGGCTTTTGATTCGAAAGAAACGTGCAGTTAGCAGATTTAGCAACCGAGTTTGTTTCCTACAACCATTTTCAACTATTTATAACGGGGTTTGCACACTGAAACCTATTCCATCTTGTAGACGCTGAAAAAAATCTATAACGCAGTGTGTTGAACTCAAAATTGACAAAAAATGTATTTAGCAGCTTTTGCATGTGCGCTACTCATAAGCAAGATTAAGTTGGATGGATCCGGAACTATTTAAATTTTCTAACGGATTGTAACAAAATTTTAGACTCTTTCAAGGAAATAAACAGCTTTTTTAGAAGAGGATATGAGGTGTCCATAAACAAAGCCCAGAAGAAAATGGTACTCATGCAACAACAAAATCATTCATCAAAACAGATGAAGACATAGAAATAGCATTGCACAGGTTATTTCAGAAGTGATGGTCAGTAATTCACGCCTTGGAAGTGCAGGCCAAAAGCCGCTAAAAACTTCAACAAAAACTGGTCCGCAAATCAACCGTTGCCGAGATATAGCATTGATTTGAATTGGGAACCAACTGTAAGCTCCCCTGGTCATCCGCGGTATTTACGTTGGTATTTAAAAGTTAAGGATCGACTATCTGTTTGTTTACGCATGCGCAACTACTTCCCTTTCCTCCTTCGTGCACTGCGCAGTGCCGGTTTCACATTCTGTTACGAACGTGAAGGCACTATGGACAGAAGTTACACCAATGAAGAGTACGCTGACATGCACTTCGCGTAAGCTAAAGCGAATGGCAGTGCCCTTGAGGCTGCACGATTGTATGAAGAAGCTTTTCCTCTCCTCAGGTAGCCCGATTGGCATACACTGAGCCGGTTACATCAGCACCTTAGAGGAATCGGGAGTTTCGCACACGGTATACGAGAAGACTGACCCAAGTACATAACACCCGATGTTGAGGAAACGCGGCTTTGCATTGTACACGAACGTCCGAGTACTTCAGCAAGGAGCATTGCTACCCAAGAGCGTGCCCTGGGTTATAGCAGAGTATGGCGGATTTTACGAGGCCTGTTCAGAAAGTAAGCTCCGATTGATTGCCAAATTGAAACCACAGTGAACATCAGAAATGTTTTACTTGTAACAATTAGCTGCACCTTGCAGCTACTTCTCTACGTAGTCGCCGTTCTGACTTAGACTTTTGTCATAGCGTTGTACCAACTTTTCAATAGCCTCATCATAGAAGGCAGCCGCCAGTGCTTTCCGCCAAGTCTCCACGCTGGCCTACACCTCGTTGTCTGTGTCAAAATGTTGTCTTCAAAGACAGCGGTTCATGTGACCAGAATGAAACTCAGGGGGAGACAATTGCGGACTGTATTGTGGGTAATCTCACATTTCCATTTGAAAACGATGCAGGAGCATCTTCATTGCCCCTGCAGAATGCGGCTGAGAATTGTCTTGAAGAAGAAACAGCACGACAGTTATGTAATGTTAGCTGCATAGCTTCAGGCGAAATTTCTCACCAGGCCCTCGTACTTGGCGGCAGACACTATTTTCTAGACATCTTTACGCACTCACTGCGAGCTCAGAAATGAGAAGAGCGACGTGATGCTAACTGGGGTTATACTAGAGACACTAACCAACACATCTGTGCAAAGCTTTATCGGATTTTCATAGTCGTTTCCATTTCGCGACCGATCGGAGCTTACTTTCTGAACGCCCCTCGTACATTAGCAACTACTCCATCCATATCATCTCCTACTGAGAATTTCTCTCAATGGGTGCAACAACAGAGTACCCTGAATCCCCTGCTGTTGAGCAGTATTCTGTTCACCTATGAGGCTGAATTTACACGTGACGGTATTTTTAACTGCGATAACTGTCACATTTCGTCCGATGTCAGTCCTAATACAACACACGTATCACGACTTCAGCAGCGTTATTCGTGGAACGTCTGGGAAAGACTGCTGGGAGAGTGCATAACTGGACCACACTTCCTACCACAGAGACTAAACGGACAGCAGTACATACGGATTCTGTGGGTTGTACTTCCAGGCGTACACGATGAGGTCCCACTGAACCAACGCCTGAACATGTGGTTCATGCATGACGGTGCTCCAGCACATTTTCATTTAAGAGTGCGCCGGCTCCTAACTCGAACGTATGGTCAGCAGTGGATAGGTAAAGGAGAGCCTGTGCCATGGCCTCCAAGGTCTCAAGATTTAATCCCATGGATTTCTGTGTGTTGGGTCACGTCAAAAGTCTGGTCCACGCCACCGAGGTCAACTCTCTTGAGTAATAACGTTTGCGGATTGAAGCAGACTTCCGTAATTTACATAATTCCCTAGTACTGCCTGAGAGGATTCGTAACTCACTACAGAGTCGAGTTCAGTGTTGCATTCAGACGCATGGACAACATTTTGAACACCTACTTTCACGACTATAGATGCCATGTTTCCTAGACACTCATGAACCGCAACAGAAAATGTGTTGT
Source organism: Schistocerca americana (assembly GCF_021461395.2). Lineage (NCBI taxonomy): Eukaryota > Metazoa > Arthropoda > Insecta > Orthoptera > Acrididae > Schistocerca > Schistocerca americana. Next base: position 602,603,671 of record NC_060119.1, on the reverse strand, counting down.
ATCTCGACAACGGTTGATTTGTGGAGAAATGTTTATTGTGATTTTTAACAACTTTTGGCCTGTAATTTCCATGTATGAAGTACTGACCATAACTTCTGAAAATGTATTTATTTAAAAAGTGAGGTTACTGATGAAGGAGGAAGGAAGCGATATAAGACGGGATGAAGATTGTTACTTCATCAAAAGAAAGTTACTACTCAAGAAATTGCTGAAGAAATAATGTCTAGGTCACAGCATTGAAAAGAAATTAAATATGGAATATGCTGTGTGCAAGGAACTGTAATCGTTCGAAGTATGGCACTACAGAATAATGTTAAAAATTAAGGTGGCAGGTACGGTAAGAAATGACGAGGCATTGGCATTTGTAGACGGAGGAATAGGAGTGTGAAAACCCTTCGCTATAGAAATGAGCAACTGCTATGCGACCCAACATCACAGAACTTAATGAGGGAAGGAACAGTAGAGGGACAAATATAGTAGCAGACAAAGACTGAGATATATAAAACAGAATGTAAAGCATGCTGGGTTCACACCCCCTCCTCAACCTCGCAGTGCAATTTGCTGACCACTTGAACATACTACAGATACGGATTTTCTTAATAATAATAACAATGAGAGTAATATTGTGTTTAGATTAGTGACTAGTACATTGCTACATCATAACTTGCTAGAAGTTGTAGTTCATAGAAATACTTCACTGTAAAAGCATTGATATGAAAATTTGAGATGTTCGTGTATATATAACTGTCTTAAGAACTGTATTAGCAACGCTATCACAACTTTAGTTGCGTCATAATTTACAAGATAGAAGATCAAAGTCCATTCTCAGTTATTAGAGTTACCTTCGCATAACGATTAGGAACATAGATCTGCCGATTATAGTCTTTTTCCGATTAACGAATTTCTTTTTCTCTGCTTACTTCCTTTTTTCTGTCGTAGTTCAATTTTCTGTGGTTTGCCAGCTGTACCGTGGACTTTAGAACCATATCGTTGCTGCTGTCAGCAGGTCCTGTCAACATCTGAATGGTAACCATTCTCTGGCTAAAATGTTCTCCAAAGGTGCCCAGGAAGCAACGGCTTACATGTGAGTTATCCCTTAGACGTGCAGCTGAAAAGTGTCGTGTGTTGAACGTAGCTTGTAGTGGTCCATAATGCCTAGTTACGTTTAAGCACCTTAGTATTCATGCCCCTTTGTTTTTCGAAAGTTAGCTGAAAAACACGATAACTGCTCTGTGTTAAACATTTAATAATCGTGTATGCAAGGCAAGGCTTCTGAGCACAGTGTCACAGCTTTCTACGTCGTCGTGGAACCTCTCACACCAGTCAGCAGCTATGTGGGGAGAAGATGGAGCAGAGCAGGCGACGCTTGCTTAAAGCGCTAATAGCGCTCCGTTATCCCTGCACCATCCCGGCGCTGGGATGGCAGCCACGTGAATAGAGGCCGCTGATCGTACTACCTACGCCCACACTGGCAGCTTCTCTGCGATACACAGCGTCACGCTGGGATGTATACACCGCGGGGCTTGCATGTAATGCCAACCCCATGCTGTGTGGCTCCCTGTACCGTGTCTAACACGGACCTCCTTCCCATCACTTTAGACGCTAATATCCTGACGTCATCATCGAACCAATACACGTCAACGTCTGCTATTAACGTCGTGATGATGGTTCTCTATTGTCTTCTGTTAGAGAATTGCAGGCGTGTTACGTAGCGCTTCATTGTTGTCGTGTAATGGCGAGAGCTGCGCATTGCTATCAGTGAAAAGAGTAGGTGTGTATTGTATTCTCTGTCTTTCTGCTGGTGTGTGTATTCATCGAATTAGTCATAAGTGATGCACTTGAGTTCATTACCCACTAAGCGCGTACTTTTGCGTACAAAACTAGTAAATCAGTGATTCAACTCCTCTAGGCCAATACCATTTTCAGTCTCGCATTTGTAAAGCGTTAATTCTTTTATGTTTGAATTCGAACAAGTAAGTTGTATTTAGTGAAGAAATTTTAAGAGGACGTCCCTCACGAACTCATAAATTTCACTCGCAAATGCACTGTTTTGTAGATACACTCCTGGAAATTGAAATAAGAACACCGTGAATTCATTGTCCCAGGAAGGGGAAACTTTATTGACACATTCCTGGGGTCAGATACATCACATGATCACACTGACAGAACCACAGGCACATAGACACAGGCAACAGAGCATGCACAATGTCGGCACTAGTACAGTGTATATCCACCTTTCGCAGCAATGCAGGCTGCTATTCTCCCATGGAGACGATCGTAGAGATGCTGGATGTAGTCCTGTGGAACGGCTTGCCATGCCATTTCCACCTGGCGCCTCAGTTGGACCAGCGTTCGTGCTGGACGTGCAGACGGCGTGAGACGACGCTTCATCCAGTCGCAAACATGCTCAATGGGGGACAGATCCCGAGATCTTGCTGGCCAGGGTAGTTGACTTACACCTTCTAGAGCACGTTGGGTGGCACGGGATACATGCGGTCGTGCATTGTCCTGTTGGAACAGCAAGTTCCCTTGCCGGTCTAGGAATGGTAGAACGATGGGTTCGATGACGGTTTGGATGTACCGTGCACTATTCAGTGTCCCCTCGACGATCACCAGTGGTGTACGGCCAGTGTAGGAGATCGCTCCCCACACCATGATGCCGGGTGTTGGCCCTGTGTGTATCGGTCGTATGCAGTCTTGATTGTGGCGCTCACCTGCACGGCGCCAAACACGCATACGACCATCATTGGCACCAAGGCAGAAGCGACTCTCATCGCTGAAGACGACACGTCTCCATTCGTCCCTCCATTCACGCCTGTCGCGACACCACTGGAGGCGGGCTGCACGATGTTGGGGCGTGAGCGGAAGACGGCCTAACGGTGTGCGGGACCGTAGCCCAGCTTCATGGAGACGGCTGCGAATGGTCCTCGCCGATACCCCAGGAGCAACAGTGTCCCTAATTTGCTGGGAAGTGGCGGTGCGGTCCCCTACGGCACTGCGTAGGTTCCTACGGTCTTGGCGTGCATCCGTGCGTCGCTGCGGTCCAGTCCCAGGTCGACGGGCACGTGCACCTTCCGCCGACCACTGGCGACAACATCGATGTACTGTGGAGACCTCACGCCCCACGTGTTGAGCAATTCGGCGGTACGTCCACCCGGCCTCCCGCATGCCCACTATACGACCTCGCTCAAAGTCCGTCAACTGCACATACGGTTCACGTCCACGCTGTCGCGGCATGCTACCAGTGTTAAAGACTGCGATGGAGCTCCGTATGCCACGGCAAACTGGCTGACACTGACGGCGGCGGTGCACAAATGCTGCGCAGCTAGCGCCATTCGACGGCCAACACCGCGGTTCCTGGTGTGTCCGCTGTGCCGTACGTGTGATCATTGCTTGTACAGCCCTCTCGCAGTGTCCGGAGCAAGTATGGTGGGTGTGACACACCGGTGTTAATGTGTTCTTTTTTCCATTTCCAGGAGTGTAGTTTCGTTCGTCATAAACGTCAGCTGAGTACGTAATGGCAAGTAAACAACACCAGTCTAAAAGATATCACAGACAATTTTTTTTTGACGCACTGGTATTCTGACTAGTTTAATGCACTCCCCTCCCCGCCCCCCCCTCCCCCCCCCCCAAGATTATTTCCTCTATTGTGCCAACCTCCTTTATCTCAGAGTTGCAGCACCCTTCAGATTCCATTGTTCTTGGTTGTGTATTTCAAACTCTGTTTATCACTACAGTTTTTACCCTCAACAGCTCCTTCTACTTCCACTGAAGTTATTCCTTGATGTGTTAATATGTCTTATCATCTCGTCGTATCGTCTTGTCAGGGTTCTTCATATGTTCCCGTCTAAGCCGATTCGGCGGAGAACGGCTTCATTCCATACTTTATCAATCTTATCAATCTACATAGCTTGTTACATCCTTCTATAGCATCATATTTGAAGCACTTCGATCCTCCCCCTTTTCCAATTTTCTCGCAATGTGTGATTCACTACCATATAATACTGTGCTTCAAATGAGGATTCTCCAAAATTTCTTCCCCAAATTAAAACATTTGTTTGATACCAGTTGTTAAATCCTACCTAGTCGTCGAATATGAGGTGTCTCTTAAATCTACATTCTCGGATCGCTAGACAACAATTCAAGCAAATCGTCTTAATGAGTTATGTTTTAAAAGTAAAGGACAGTAATTAACTTTGAGAATTACATACATGTGTTGCAGGGAAATGGCGACATGCAAAATAAACAAGCTTCTTCAGTATTTACAATTCCTAATACAAATGAAGTAATACAGCTGACGCTTATGTTCAGGTCTCTAGTCTTGAAGCTTCTCTTCGACTGGGTGGCGACCAGTAGGGCGCGGCGCTTATGTTCTCTCCACCTAGTGGTCGCTGCTGTCGCGTTGTCGTCCTGGATAGGGGTTCGTCAGTGTGCATTTAGCTGATGTCTTTTCACAGCCGACTCTGGTCTATCGTTCCCGACTGGTGTGCCAGCATTTGGCTTTATGCCGTAACACCAGTAGACGTCCTTTGGCCAGGAACGTCCTATTTTCCTCAACCAGTCTACTGTATGTGCCTTCTTTGTTCGTCATATCATTTTCCTTCCAAAGTAAAAGATTTACTTAACTTTTACTGCATCATGAAAGTAAAATTTTGATGTTAAGTTCTTCAATTGCCTCATTTCTGCTATTCCTCATCAGTTTCGACTTTCTTTAGTTTGCTCTCATTATTTACTCGTTACACCATACCATTCAACGAGTTCTGTAATCCTGCTTCGGTTTCAGAAAGAACAGCAATGTCACCAATGAATATTTTTATTGACTTTCTTCCGACGGAATTTTAATCCCACTCTTGAAGCTTCCTTTTATTTAAGTCATTGCTTCATCGATTTATAGATTGACCAGAAGAAGTGAAAGGCTTATACAACTTTTAATGGAGCACTTCTTTCTTGGTATTCCTTTATTATTGTGGCCCCTTTGTTCTTGTTCAAGTACGCAACCCATCCTTCCCCATAGCTAAAACTTATTTATTTAAGAGTTTCAAACATCTTCCAATATTTTGTACTGTTAAACGCTCTTCCTTGAGTGACAAATCCAAAGAAAGTGTTTTGATATTTCTTATTAAGAGCAACGTCCGAACTGCCTCTCTGGCAACTTGACCTTTCCTAAAGTCAAACTGATTATCGTCCAACAGACACTTTTCTTTCCATTCTTCTATGTATTATTTATATCAGCAGCTTGGATGGATAAGCTGTTTTGTTTGGGTTATATATCTCTCATGCATCTGCTCTTGCTGCCCTCTGAGTTATATCTTTCTGACAGATGTTACACACCAACTTAAATAGTCGTTTGATTACCATCAGTCCTCCCTCCCCTCTCAATGATTTTAGAAACTTCAGTGGAAGGTTATCTACCCCTTCTGTCTTATCTGATTGTAAGTAATCAAAAGCTTCGTAAAACCCTGACTATAACTTTGGATCCCCAACGTATTTCATATCGACTCCCATTTCTTATGCTATCACGTAATCGGACAAGTCGTACACTTCAGAAATGTCTTCAGTGTACTCTTTTCATCTATTCTGCTGTCTCCTCAGTGTTTAATAGTGGAGTTGTCATTGCAGTCTAAAAGTTACCACCCTTGCTTTTAATTTCATCAGAGAGTAATGAGTTAAATGGTGCCTGAAACCATTGTGATTTGTACTGGGCACTGATCACCACAGTCAGTGACCCATACTGACACAGTGTTCTCCACTGAAAGTCACTTCTGTGCTCTGACCAACATTCGAGAGGCAATGACCGAGTCATTTGACACTGTCCGCCTTTATAGACGACTCAGTGTGATGGAAGAAAGCTTCAGTGTTACTTCTTCCACTTGATCAGCCTCCAGACAGCAGCATTTGTACACAAGAGAGGCAACCAGTCATCATCAGATAATTGGGCTTTGTTATGATGGCTACCTTGTGTTGGAAGTTGCCTGGAAGACTACGAAGCACAACTACCAGTGAAATGATAATTAAGTGGACACCCTAGCTGCAAACAGGCGTTGATGTACTTCATTGGGGACATGTTGATAATGTGTGTCCCGACCGGGACACGAACCCGGCAGCTCCTGCTTACATGGCAGACACTCTATCCATCTATGTCCCCAATGAAGTACATCAACGCCTGTTTGCAGCTAGAGTGTCCATTTAATTATCATTTCATTTCTAGCAAAGCTGCATGGTCATCCACGGTAACTGTTCTTTCGGGAACAGATACTACCGTCATATATAGTACAACTACCAGTGCCGTCACCGTCTCAAATCCTCGACTGCTTCCTGACTGCCCAGGATCTGAGCTGCCCTGCGCAAATGTAAGTGGCAAGTCGGAGCATACTTGGTAAAGTAAAACTGAATTCAGTACTTTGGACGTTAAGTGGCGTAGGCGTGGGTAATGTTCATTCACTTGGTTCGGAAGTGCTGGAATTCCAAAAGGGGAGAAGCAGCTCCAGAACAGATGTAGAAGTACTCCCTGTAGTTGGTAACAGCTATGAAATCGTATTTGGTTGGATTTTGTGGCTGTACACTATCTCAGATTTGAATAGGAACAAAGCATATTGGAGCTGGATGCAGCACTGTTTCCTGCCAGTTTTGTAGCCAGAAGAAGCACATTGTTGTAACGATCATATGAAGGTAAGTGATGCTCATCTAAATTGCGTCCGAATTCACTTAAAGACAATAGACCGGATGTCATACCAAAAAGTGCAGGAAAACTGATCTCGGTAAGTCTAGAGTGGATTTGGTGGTTAATTTCTCACCTGTTGTTGACACCTTGCCAGCGAACGAAGATGTAGGTCAGTGAAGTTAGATTAGTCACGATGTTAGATATGTTGTAGTTTGTACTACATACAAGAAGTCGATGGAGCCGGGTTGTGCCCAACAGTATAGACAATTTAATTCTGAAGAAGTAAATGCGATACTCCAAAAGCCAGAATAGACGTAACGGTCGAGGATGATTTGAATAGGGATTTCACAACAGTCTGTAGGCCACTGTGACAGTCTGCTGTCATCTGTCAGTTTAACCACACTTAGGGGGGGGGGGGGGGGGGGGGGAGGGAATGGAATACATTTAGAGAGTCATGATAAAGAAGAAATGGAGATATTTTAGAAAGTATACTCTGAATTATTATCTCCTCTAGCACCATTTCCTGCAGGGTCACTAACTCATGGCAGGATTCCACTGAGTCTCACTACGAATGATCTGCTCGTATAAAAGAAACTTATCAAGTTGTGCATCGTTTACAATGTATAATGAAAGACGCTATAAATCAACCACTTCATGTTAGGATATTAACAGAGCACTAGCCCTTGGGACGCACCAGTTGTAATTACTCTAAAAAAATCATCACATGATAGTAAAGCGTATAGCTTTCGTTGTGGCTACCAGTATTTGAACAATTGGACAGTCGCAGATGCCTGTCTCACGCCAAATATAATAAAGATCTTAAATAACGACGTTAACTATGAAGTTACGAAGTGACTTCTATCAGTTAGACGTAGCACTTTAAAATCCGTTGAAAATCGCATTCACAATTAAATCTGTTCGCTGTCACTACTGTCATGTGACATTTGACGTGGAAGCATGCAGTATCTTTCCAATACCTGTTAGATGGGTATGACAGGGAGTTAAACCAAAGAAACCTGACATCATTTTATGGCATCAGTGTGTATTCTACGGACACTCAGGTGGATATGGTCCATTTACGCTATGTGTGTAACCGGGTATGTGCTGCGTGCCTAACGTTCAGCTCGGAGAAATGCCATTTTGTTTTATGTAAAGTCTGTTACTTGAGCCACATAATCTGCCAGTGTCGTGTAAGTGCCCAATCTTGGAGCGTTGAATCCTTGAGACAATTCCCGATATCCACTACAGAACAAGAACTGCAATCATTTTAGGCAAATTTTTATGGAAAATTAACTCCGAAATTCGCTAACATTACAAAATCCTACACAGAATTAAAGAAGGGAGTGGAATTCCAGTGGTCTGTGTATTCTGAAATATCATTAGCGGACGCCAAGCTTAGGCTGTAACAAATGGTTCATGGAAAACGAGCTACAGCCCATGATGAGAAGCTAAACAACGTCCATTGATATACAAGGGAAATACGAGCTGATGAAGTCAGCTCTTACACTGTTAAAAATACAACTACATACTTATTCATGTGAATCCGGCGAAAGAGGGGTTGCTGGGACGCCGGTGGGGAAATCCTGAATGCAGCTACCACTACAGCTGATGCAGAGGACTTGGAAAAGATCTGCAAGACATTACACCAGGTACGAGTGAATATGGAAAACAACCAGGTAACCCTAGGGTTGTGGTTTTCCATTCAAGTGGCAGGTCAGACCGATCGTAGTACTGTGGTTATTTTGTAGTGACAAAATTCTTATAGAAAGTGCAGGTAATCAATGTAGCACACACATTAGTTTAGGGATTAAAAGCAGGGAACATAAGATAAAGGCGAATGTGTCGTGTCGGCTGCCACACATTTTACAAATTGCCCGCCTCGTCCGCATTAGTTGCAGGCCGCGTTATAGAATTCACTGTTCATCTAGGGAACACTGTGGCGTTGTCGTAATCTAGGAAACGAGGCGATGCCGAAGGGATTACTTGGCGGTCACGTCCTGCTCTCTCTGTTACAGGGAAGACACGTGTCTAGAATTCGTGGCGTTGTATGTGTACAACGGACATCTGGGGCAGGCCCCTCCATGGTGTAGAGCTCACTCAACTCTTGCTGTGTGCCGTGTCGTGAACTAGTTGTGCATGGTAGCTGATTCGTGCCCGCTGAATTAAACCCCCCTGTTCCTTGTTCGTCCAGTGCGAATTTTGGCTCCGAGAAACTCACTTCTTGTCTGAAAGCGTGCATCGAGCTCTTGCTAGAGAGACTGATTTTTCGGCCGTGTAAAAGTCTCGTGCCCCGCATGTCTCGTTCTCGGTACCTTTCTAAACTGGAGGGGAGACAAGTTGATTTGCAAATATCTAACTGCTCAAGTTTCTTAGTCGACACTCGTCAGTAGTTCTGGAATTATTTTCTAATGCACCATCCGGTTTTGTGATAAGCACAGTGCATGTGTAGTATAATACTTTAATTCAACTTTAACCATGAGCAGTGTAATTATGGCATTGTCAGACTTGCAGTGGTGGCCCGAATTTAGAAGTGCGTTTAGTCTGTTCAGAGTCGCGGACAGTGTCGTATGACGCCTTATGGGACGCTGGGACCTTAGTTCCTCTGCAGCTCTGCTTTTACACACCACGCCAACTTGAACCATCTTCGCCGAGGAGGTCACCACTCTCTAACTTAAGTAATTGTGATCTAGTAACTTTTTCATGTAACTACTGTTTTCTCCTTCTAAGGACCTAAGCGATCAGTCGTCCTGTGACAGTTTCGTACCACTTGTTTTAACAGTGTAACATATTTAAAACCAAGTCACTAGTGGTCTAGAGGCAGCGTCTTTGATTAACAGTCAAAAAATCCTCGGTTCCGAGTTCCCGAGTTCGAAACCCGCCATCCCTTAATTATGATTAATAACCAGCAATGGCGCCCAAAGACTTCCGGAGTGAGAAGTCATCCTCATTCTACCAACGGCCTTGTCAAAGAGCGCAGAGGAGCGGACACAGGTTCAGGGCACTCTTGTCCTTGGGGTGGGTAACTGCACCTAAAGGCCGAAGAATCAGCAGTGATCAACGGCATGGGGATGCAAATGGCAATGGAAACCACCGTTTTAAAGGCACGTAACGTGTATCCACAGTACATGGAGCCTGTAATTAAAAAAGTGTCAAGGCGATCTCTCCATTGCCAAAAGATTCCGGAATAGTCTCCCATTTTGATCTCCGGGAGGGGACTGCCAAAGTGAGCTTGCCATAAGAAAAAGATTGAATAACAAACGAAAGGATAACGCTATACTGGTAGGGCATGGAATGTCAGACGATTTAACGTGGTAGGGAAGCTAGAAAATGATAAAAGGGGAATGCAAAGGCTCAATCTAGTCGGAGTCAGTGAAGTGAAATGAAAAGAGTACAAGGATATCTGGTCAGATGAGAATAGGGTAACATCAACAGCAGTAGAAATTATTATAACGGGAGTAGGATTCGATATGAATAGGAAGGTAGGGCAGAGAGTGTGTCGCTGTGAACAGTTCGGTGATGGGATTATTCGTATCAGAATCGCCAGCAAACTAACATCGACAACGACATTTCAGGTATACGTCTCAAGCTAAAATGATGAGACAGAGAAAGTATATGAAGATATTGAAAGAGTAATACAGTACGTAAATGGACGTGAAAATCAAGGGAGGTGAAAATGTAATAGTCATGGGGGACTCGAATATCGTCGTAGGGGAAAGGGGTAGAGAATGGGCATGGGGTGACGAATGAGAGAGAAGCAAGAATAATTGGGTTCTGTAATCAATATCAGCTCGTAACAGCGAATTCTCTGTTCAAGAATTACCATAGGAGGAGGTATACTTGGAAAAAGCTGGGTGGTAAGGGGAAGATTTCATTTAGATTACATCATGGCCAGATAGAGATGCCGAAATCAGGTATTGGATTTTAAAGGATACCCAGGAGCAGGCACACACTCAGGTAAAATGTAGCAGTGACGCAGAGTAGACTGAAGTTTAAGAAATTAGACAGGAAGAATCATTACGCAACGACGTGGGATACGGAAGTGCCGAGGATTGACGAGATACGACTGAAATTGACAAAGGCTCAAGATATAGCAATAAGAAATAGCTCAGTAGACAGTACAGTTGAAGAGAAATGGACATCTCTTAAAAGGTCAATCAGAAGTCGGAAAGAGAAACATAGCTACAAAGAAGCTAACTGCCAAGAAACCACGGGTAACAGAAGAAATACTTCAGCTGATCGATGAAAGTAGGATGTACAAAAATTTTGAGAGAGATTCAAGAACACAGAAATACAAGTCATTGAGGAATGAAATAAACAGCCTATAGGAAAGTCAAAACAACCTTCGGTGAAATTTAAAGCAAGGGTAATAACTTTAAGACTCCAACGGGAACTCCACTGATAAATACAGAGGAGAGGGAGGATGGATGGAAAGAGTACACTGAAGGCCTCTATAAGGGGAAAGATTTGTCTAATGTAACAGAAGAAGAAACAGGAGTAGATTTAGAAGTGATGAGGGATGCACTATGAGAATCAGAATATAAAAGAGCTTTGGAGGACTTAACATCAAATAAGGAAGAAGGGATAGACAACAAAATGACTGTTCACGTTGGTGTGTGGAGTGTGTGAGTCTGACGACATACCATCTGACTTTCGGAAAAATATCATCCCCACAATTACGAAGACTGCACGAGTTCATAAGTGCGAGAATTATCACACAATCAGCTTTTCAGATCATCCATGCAAGTTGCTGACAAGAATAATACTCAGGAGAATGGAGAAATAAATTGATGATGTGTTACATGACCATCAGTTTGGCTTCAGGAAAGGTGAAGGCACCAGAGAGTCAATTCTGACGTTGAAGTTGATAATGGAAGCAAGACTAAAGAAAAATCAGGACACATTGATAAGATTTGTCGTCCCGGAAAACGGGTTCGACAGTGTAAAATGGTGTAAGATGTTCGAAATTCTGAGAAAAATGAGGGTAAGCTTAGGGAGATACGGGTAATACACAATATGTACAAGAACCAAGACGGAATAATATGAGTGGACGACCAAGAACGAAGCGCTCGGATTAAAAACGTTGTAAGAGAGGGATGCAGCCTCCCCCTCTGACCCTCGTCAATCTATACATCGAAGAAGCAATTATGGAAGAAAGAGGGACGTTCAGGACTGGGATTGAAGTTCAAGGTGAAAGGATATCTGTGATACGATTCGCGTATGACATTGCTATCCTGTGTGAAAGGAACAAGAGTTACGCGATCTTCTGAATGGGATGCACAGTGCAGTGATTACAGAATATGGATTGAGAGTGAATCGAAGAAAGAGTAAAGAATTGAGAAGCGGCCGAAATGAGAACAGCGGTAAAGTTAACATCAGGATTGATGGTCACGAAGTAAATGAGGTTGAGGAAATCTACTAAGTAAGCAGCAAAATAATCAACGACGAACGGAGCAAGGAGGGCATCTAACGCAGACTAGCACTGTCAAGAAGGGCATTCCTGGGCAAGAGACGTCTACTACTGGTATCAAACGTAGCCGGTAAACTCAGGAAGAAATTTCTAAGAACGTACGTTTGAAGCAAAGCATTCTGTAATAGTGAAACAGGGACTGTGGGAAAACCGGAACGAAAGAGAATCGAGGCAGCTGAGATGTTGTGCCATAGAAGAATGTTGGAAAGTAGGTGGATTGATAAGGTAAGGAATGCGGAGGTTGTGAAATGGCAAGTAAGGAAAATGAGGAAAACACCGACAAATAAAAGGGACAGGATGATAAGACATCTATTAACAACAGGGAATGATTTCTATGGTACTAGATGGAGCTGTTGAGGGAATAAACTGTAGAGGAAGACAGAGATCGGAATAATTGAGGATATAGGTTTTAAGTGTAACTCTGACTCGAAGAGGTTAGCGCAGGAGGGTAATTCGTGACGACCCTCTCAAAGCAGTCAGAAGTCAGATGACTCAAAAAAATCTTTTGTGAACTTGGCCAATTTTTTTTATGTTGTATGGGAAGTTATACAATTTTACAATTTGGAGACTGCTCACGCTTTTGGTTTAGTAATTTATTTAAGTGGCTGTCTTCCAACCCTCCTTTGTTTTAATGTCGCGGGCTGCAACGGCAGTGACTTTGGGCACGCTGCGTTGTTTGGCCACAGCTAACTGTATTTCGTAGAGGCGGTGCCTAGATGGAAACATATTTTTTTTTAGTTATGTGAATCTCGCTTTTGAGTTTTGATGGTTGTGTTTTGTTTCAAAAGGCAGCACTTTTAATAGGAAATACATATAAGCTGCATTGCGAGGGTTAAACACTGCCGGCCGCTGTGGCCGAGCGGTTCTAGGCGCTTCAGTCCGGAACCGCGCTGCAGCTACTGTCGCAGGTTCGAATCCTGCCTCGGGCATGAATGTGTGTGACTGCCTTAGATTAGTTAGGTTTAAGTAGTTCTAAGTCTAGTGGACTGATGATCTCATATATAATGTCTCATAGTGCTTACAGTCATTTGAACCATTTGGTTAAACACTGTGCTTAAGGGATTTATCTCTGACGAACATTCTGGCCGCACGTTGTTGACCAATCTTGTGTAGCGCAGAGTTCTTTGATAATGAACGTTTCTTACAAACAAAAGAAGGTGTGGGATGGGCGAAAGGAGAGGCCGGAGTGGCAAAGACAAAATTTTTGTGTTTCCACTCACTGAATTTTAAAGTTTGCTATGGCACCGGTATATGTTTCTCACTGCTGGAGATACTGAAACCTCACATATTTTCACCACTTCACATTTCTTTTTTTTTCTTTTTTTTTATTCTAAAATTCAGGCCATTGCGCCTCAATTTAATGGTTGTTGAAATGTTGAGTTAGCTTAATGGGGCAAGTTTGTAACGCTCTTGTCAAAGGTTTTGGGAACTTGTGCTGGAGATATTTGCGGCCATTGCTATTGGTTCAAGCTGTGGGCTTTGTTAAAATACACTACTGGCCTTTAAAATTGCTGCACCAAGAAGAAATGCAGATGATAAACGGGTATTCATTGTGCTATAAGACTGATGAAAGAGGAGAAAGACTAATTGAGTTCTGTAACAAGTTTCAGCTAGTAATAGCGAATACCCTGTTCAAGAATCACAAGAGGAGGAGGTATACTTGGAAAAGGCCGGGAGATACGGGAAGATTTCAATTAGATTACATCATGGTCAGACAGAGATTCAGAAATCAGATACTGGATTGTAAGGCGTACCCAGGAACAGATATAGACTCAGATCACAATATAGTAGTGATGAAGAGTAGGCTGAAGTTCAAGACATTAGTCAGGAAGAATCAATACTCAAAGAAGTGGGATACGATAATACTAAGGAATGACGTTTGAAGATCTCTAACGCTATAGACACAGCAATAAAGAATAGCGCAGTAGGCAGTACAGTTGAAGAGGAATGGACATCTCTAAAAAGGGCCATCACAGAAGTTGGGAAGGAAAACATAGGTACAAAGAAGGTAGCTACCAAGAAACCGTGGGTAACAGAAGAAATACTTCAGTTGATTGATGAAAGGAGGAAGTACAAACATGTTCAGGGAAAATCAGGAATACAGAAATACAAGTCGTTGAGGAATGAAATAAATAGGAAGTGCAGGGAAACTAAGACGAAATGGCTGCAGGAAAAATGTGAAGACATCGAAAAAGATATGATTGTCGGAAGGACAGACTCAGCATACAGGAAAGTCAAAACAACCTTGGGTGACATTAAAAGCAACGGTGGTAACATTAAGAGTGCAACGGGAATTCCACTGTTAAATGCAGAGGAGAGAGAGCAGATAGGTGGAAAGAATACACTGAAAACCTCTATGAGGGTGAATTTTTGTCTGATTTGATAGAAGAAGAAACAGGAGTCGATTTAGAAGAGATAGGGGATCCAGTATTAGAAATGGAATTTAAAAGAGCTTTGGAGGACTTACGGTCAAATAAGGCAGAAGGGATAGATAATATTCCATCAGCATTTCTAGAATCATTGGGGGAAGTGGCAACAAAACGACTATTCACGTTGGAGTGTAGAATATATGAGTCTGGCGATATACCATCTGACTTTCGGAAAAGCATCATCCACACAATTCCGAAGACGGCAAGAGCTGACAAGTGCGAGAATTATCGCACAATCAGCTTAACAGCTCATGCATCGAAGCTGCTTACAAGAATAATATACAGAAGAATGGAAAGGAAAATTGAGAATGCGCTAGGTGACGATCAGTTTGGCTTTAGGAAAAGTAATGGGACGAGAGAGCCAATTCTGACGTTACGGCTAATAATGGAAGCAAGGCTAAAGAAAAATCAAGACACTTTCGTAGGATTTGTCGACCTGGAAAAGGCGTTCGACAATATAAAATGGTGCAAACTGTCCGAGAATCTGAAAAAAGTAGGGGTAAGCTATAGGGAGAGACGGGTCATATACAATATGTACAACAACCAAGAGGGAATAATAAGATTGGACGATCAAGAACGAAGTGCTCGTATTAAGAAGGGTGTAAGACAAGGCTGTAGCCTTTCGCCCCTACTCTTCAATCTGTACATCGAGGAAGTGGAATTAAAAGTACAATGTACAAGGTGAAAGGATATCAATGATACGATTCGCTGATGACATTGCTATCGTGAGTGAAAGTGAAGAAGAATTAAATGATCTGCTGAACGGAATGAACAGTCTAATGAGTACACAGTATGGTTTGAGAGTAAACCGGAGAAAGCCGAAGGTAATGAAAAGTAGTAGAAATGAGAACAGCGAGAAAATTAACATCAGGATTGATGGTCACGAAGTCAATGAAGTTAAGGAATTCTGCCACCTAGGCAGTAAAATAACCAATGACGGACGGAGCAAGGAGGACATCAAAAGCAGACTCGCTATGGCAAAAAGGCATTTCTGGCCAAGAGAAGTCTACTAATATCAAATGCCGGCCTTAATTTGAGGAATAAATTTCTGAGGGTGTACGTCTGGAGTACAGCATTGTATGGTAGTGAAACATGGACTGTGGGAAAACCGGAACAGATAAGAATCTAAGCGTTTCAGATGTGGCGCTATAGACGAATGTTGAAAATCAGGTGGACTGATAAGGTAATGAATGAGGAGGATCTATGCAGAATCGAGGAGGAAAGGAATATGTGGAAAACACTGATAAGGGGAAGGGACAGGATGATAGGACATCTGCTAAGACATGATGGAATGACTTCCATGGTACTAGAGGGAGCTGTAGAGGGCAAAAACTGTAGAGGAAGACAGAGATTGGAATACGTCAAGCAAATAATTGAGGACGTAGGTTGCTATTGCTACTCTGAGATCAAGAGGGTAGCACAGGAAGGGAATTCGTGGCGGGCCGCATCAAACCAGTCAGTAGACTGATGATGAAAAAAAAAAAAAAGACTGCTCGTTGGCTGTATGCTGGTTATTTATATATTTTTAATTTATATTGAACCTGTGTGACCATCTCCTCGCGTTACCTTTGAGAATTGTACTCAACTTTGCGTCCTGGCTGCTAATATACCAGGCCTATAAGAAATGTTGTCTATATTGTGACCCTTATTTGATTAACTTGATAAACAAATTAATTATTTTTGAAATATGCTCAACGGAAACTGGTGCGAGTTTCTCTAAGATAACGCGTTCTGGGGTGTTTGAACTCAAAGCCGTCCTATAGCAGCTGGTAGCCTATCTAAATTCACATTGCAGATTATTTCTGTCTTTCATTAACCTTAGAAAATCGAACTGAAAAAGATACATCCTACCCATATTATGTGTCAGGTGACTGGGGGAATATTTCTTAACTGAAATCCTGACTCTCGCTTAATAGATTTATTTTCTACTTTGATGAAAACTTATGAAGTCGACACATTACAATTTTTCTTTACTTACAAAACTTATGTCTGAATCAGCGTCACCTCTCATGGGTAGGCCAATGACAAAACGAAAACACTACATGAATAATTTCATATATGACACATAATTTCATAATAACACACCGTCTTCAGCGGGAAAATCGTCATTCATTCTTTAAGACTCACATATCGTCATGCATGAATTACACCACTAGAAAATTAAGGTAGGCCATTGCTGAAGGTAGATAACCTCTATTAGAGAAAAGATTCTGGGCAAAAATGATGTATTATTGGCGCCAAAATGAAGTGCGAACTGAACTCACAAAGAAATTACCAAAAATAATTAAATTTCGTGACAGAAATTTCTCGATCTACCATCCGATACGCAATCTACACTCATTGAGCTAGAAGTGAAGATTATAACCCGGGAAATAGCTACATGAACTGATGGTTCCTGTTGCATGCTCACTACCACAAAGCAATATTTCACAAACACATTTCAGAGAAAACTATTGCAAATAAATTAAAACCGTAACCTGTACCGATGAAGGTATGTTGAATGTGTGCTATGAGCATACCCTGTCGTGAATTTTTAGTCATATTACCTCATTTTGCTGGCCGCGGTGGTCTCGCGGTTCTAGGCGCGCAGTCCGGAACCGTGCGACTGCTACGGTCGCAGGTTCGAATCCAGCCTCGGGCATGGATGTGTGTGATGTCCTTAGGTTAGTTAGGTTTAAGTAGTTCTAAGTTCTAGGGGACTGATAACCACAGCAGTTGAGTCCCATAGTGCTCAGAGCCATTTGAACCATTTTTACCTCATTTCTATCTCACCAAATCTGCAAGCCGCTATGCTGCCGCGTCCGGTCCGTCTCATGGCTGGCCCCACAGTGCTCTCCACGCACCTAAATCCGTCCAACGTTCCTATTCAAACGCGGTGGTGGGGAGACTCACCTCACCCCCGCACCAACTTCGTAACGTACGCTCGTTTCTGTTTTCATCTTTGCTTGCTGCTCTGGCCTACCTGCCGTTATTCTTGTAAGGTTGGCAATGACTGCTATTCCCTTAAACTGTTCCCTTTAGTCCATGCTCCCGCTACATTTGACTTCCATTCATACCCATGCACATTCATACAGGATGGAACAATGAGTATACGTATAAACGCCGTGTGACATCTTTGTGAAATGATGAAAAGAAATAAACAAATGCGTCAAATATTCCTTTCACCCAGCGAAGTACTGAAGCTGCTAGAAATCAAATAAAAACTTATATCTCGATATAGAAAACATAATTACTTCCTACTGTAACCTGAGGCAAAACGAAAATAACGCCTCAATTGGACAAATATATTATACTAGAACTGACATGTGATTACATTTTCACGCTATTTGGGTGCATAGATCCTGAGAAATCAGTACCCAGAACAACCACCTCTGTCCGTAATAACGACTTTGATACGTCTGGGCGTTGAGTCAAACAGAGCTTGGATGGCATGTACAGGTACAACTGCCCATGCAGCTTCAACACGATACCACAGTTCATCAAGAGTAGTGACTGGCGTATTGTAACGAGCCAGTTGCTCGGCCACCATTGACTAGACGTTTTCAATTGGTGAGAAATCTGGAGAATGTGCTGGCCAGGGCAGCAGTCGAACATTTTCTGTATCCCGAAAGGCCCGTACATGACCTGCTACATGCGGTCGTGCTTTAGCCTGCCGAAATGCAGGGTTTCGCAGAGATCGAACGAAGGATAGAGACACATCTGAAATGTAATGTCCACCTTTCAAAGTGCCGCCAATGCGAACAAGAGGTGACCGAGAAGTGTAACCAATGGCACCCCACACGATCGCGCCGGGTAATACGCCAGTATGGAGATGACGAATACACGCTTCCAATGTGCATTCACTGCGATGTCGCCAAACACGAATGCGACCATCATGATTCTGTAAACAGAACCTGGATTCATCCGAAAAAATGACGTTTTGCCATTCGTGCACCCAGGTTCGTCGTTGAGTACACCATCGCAGGCGCTTCTGTCTGTGATGCAGCGTCAAGGGTAACCGCAGCCATGGTCTCCGAGCTGATAGTCCATGCTGCTGCAAACGTCGTCGAACTGTTCGTGCAGATGGTTGTTGTCTTGCATACGTCCCCATCTGTTGATTCAGGGATCGAGACGAGGCTGCACGATCCGTTACAGGCATGCGGATAAGATGCCTGTCATCTCGACTGCTACTGATACGAGGACATTGGGATCCAGCACGGAGTTCCGTATTACCCTCCTGAACCCACCGATTCCATATTCTGCTAATTGGATCTCGACGAAAGCGAGCAGCAATGTCGCGATACGATAAACCGCGATCGCGATAGGCTACAATCCGACCTTTATCAATGTCGGAAACGTGATGGTATGCTTTTCTCCTCCTTACACGAGGCATCACAACTACGTTTCACCAGGCAACGTCGGTCAGCTGCTGTTTGTGTATGAGAAATCGGTTGGAAACTTTCCTCATGTCAGCACGTTGTAGGTGTCGCCACCAGAGCCAACCTTGTGTGAATGCTCTGAAAAGCTAATCATTTGCGTATCACAGCATCTTCTTCCTGTCGGTTAAATTTCGCGTCTGTAGCACGTGATCTTCGTGGTGTAGCAATTTTAATGGCCAGTAGTGTATGTACAGTATGCGGTTTAAATGATAACAACGTTTCGTCGTATTTTGACATTAGAGGTTTCAAGTTTTATGGGCTTGTCTGTAACGAGTTATAATTTGTTAAAGGGCATTGTGTCATTTTATAACTGTTTCTGGGGTCCAAATTAATTGTTGCGGAGCTCATAAATCGTTTTTATTAGTACTTACAGTAATGGTAATAAAGTTCGTCAAAAGATGAAAAATGTGTACTTAAAAGCCTGGCCACTCCTTTCGCGCGCCTGTTTTTGGTTAAGCGGCTCTCTGAAAGGTCAGATTTCAGTGTTTGTTTCGAGCGGGGTTTTCTGGGTTAAGATAGAGAATTTTCCTACTGCATCATTAACCGTTTCCTGGTTTATTGTTTTTAGTCATTGTTGTTTTTATTGTATTTGCTTACTGTAATTCATTGCAGCAGTTAATTATGTCCCGTTTGCAGCAGTATTGCCAACCACGGCGTCGCACCGTTGTCCTAGTATTTCCATTCTTAAGAAGGATTATTTGCTCTATGAGGCCAGGACACGACAATTCCCTTCTAATGGAAGTGTCACTGAGTTAGTTACTCGTTGACGTACACAGTTGGACAGCCCTTTGGTCCTCACTTTTGACACCATGGGCGAGGTAGATGCCCGCACAAGCTAACTTCGCCACTGCCATATAAGCCTTATGCCAAAATATATAAATGTTAGAAACTAGTCAGCCCACCCGTAAGCAGGTTTACAAGATATAAGCCCCACTAATTCAGTGGGACAGCTGTTTGAGCGAGGATCAGCAGATTAAACTGAGTTCTGAACAGAGTAAACCTGTTGAAGATTTGCATGCGCAGGTGTGGAATTTACAAGCTAGTGTAAGCGGTTTTGGCTTAGAGGACTTGGGAAACGTGACTGGCTAGCAGCAATCTTCGTATAGACATGTAACGCTCGGTCAGGTGGTAGGCAAGGTTCAGCAATCAGTTGAGAGTCCTTGGGCAAACTGCCTCATCCTGGGGTTCAAATGGCTCTGAGCACTATGGGACTTAACTGCTGAGGTCATCAGTCCCCTAGAACTTAGAACTACTTAAACCTAACTAACCTAACGACATCACACACATCCATGCCCGAGGCAGGAGTCGAACCTGTGACCGTAGCGTCATCCTAGGGCTTTTTGCTCCAGGGTACTAAGCAACTCTCGTTGGAGAGTCTGAACGAGATATTATCCGTTTTGTGGCTTACTGCGTAGGTTGAATTCAATGCTAACGCTTTGTTTCCTTTGATATGTGAGGTTGTAAACGGTATATTTTCCGAAATTTTGCAAGAGAAAGCACGGTTGAAGTGTCTGCATAATGGTATCATTGAATTTAAGCTTTCACTCCGCTTTACAAATGAACTCGGGCGACAGCACTTTTGGTGGGTTCAGGCCACCAAAGGCACTTTGGGTAGGTATACTGGGTAAATCTGGATCGCCGTCTCAGCCTTTGAGTTGCAGGTTACTGAAACCCAAATAGTTCATATAGTGGACCGTATGAGGCCGGCCGACCGATCGCGCATTACCTTCGCTAAAAGACCTTCCACCTTCCTTGAATTGGATGCCTTGGTTTCTGCGATTGAGTGGTTATTTATCGCAGACCAACATCGTGGCGGTATGGGTCGTTATTTTGAAGAAGTCCGTGTGGATTCTAAAGAATACCAAGGTGATTCCTTAAAAAGGGACAGGGCAACGACATGTTTTCGGTGCCATAAAGCGGTGCATTTGGCTCGTGAATGTCCTGTTCATCGGAAGGGGAAATCCAACAGCTGACGCCACCGGAAACAGAAGGAGGTATGATACTCTCTCCCGAAGTGCTGTCGGCATATTACAGCTGTGGTGAGGGGACCCTTATCTTATATTTGCATTCAGCTTAACCAAGAGCCTATATGCTGACTTATTAATTCGGGCAGCTCAGTTTCTCTTCTTGACTACCAGTGGTATTTGGAAAACAGGACTATCTGTAAATGACATTGCTTGTGCTGTTCCTGATAGAGATGTCGGCCTATTAATGGGTAGGTGATGCGTCTGGTTGGGGAACTGCGAGTCAAATTGAGCATAACTTTGCACGGCTAATCAATTTACTGATCTTCAATACCTTGTCTGTCAATCTAATTCTGGTGTGCGATTTTCTCTAGAATACTGGCTTAATATTGGATTGTCAGTATACAGTTGTTTAGTTCAAAATTTTTCATGTTGAGATGTTTCACTTTTGTTCCTGCTGTCACAGTTCTTTGGAAAATTCTAGTGCGTTGTGCCCCTGTGGAAGGTCCGAGATCAGTTACCTGAGGCCGGACGAGGCCAAACAGTTGTTGCAGGTCCTGAAACGTTTCCCACAGACCTTAACTGACAATCTAGGCATAACGAATAAGATTCAGCATATGACCATTCTTAAAGATGAAGTGCCAGTTCGGTAAGCTCCTCATGAAAAGTTTCTTTTAAAAACTGTATTCTTGCCTGATTTAAGTAAGTGTTTTACACGTTTCGCTGGGGTCAAGTTCTTTACGTCTCTTGATCTTAATCAGCACATTATAAGATCCTTTTACCCAAGGATTCTAAAAATATTAGCATCTTCTTGCGGACTGTAACTTATGAGTTCTACAAGGGCGTTTACTAATGGGAAGCATTGCCTATCCTCTTTGCCAGGATTTTTTTTTATATAAACGGGTAACTAGGACCTGTGCTAGGTTCTGTCACGTCTCCGGAAGACTAGGCCCCAGACCATCATGTGGCGGAAGCTTTAAGCTGCATGTTCGAAGGCAATTAGCCAGTACAGCTGAAAAGGAATGGACATTTCTAAGAAGGGCAATCACAGAACGTGCAAAGAAAGACATAGGCAGAAAGAAAATAACTGCGAAGAAACCGTGGGTAGCAGAAGAAAAACTTCAGCTGTTCCACGAAAGAAGAGAGTACAAAAGGGTTCAGGGAAATTGGGGAATACACGTCGCTGAGTAAGGAAATAAATATTACGTACAGGGAAGCTGAGGTGAAATGGCTGCATGAAGAAATCAAAAAATAAATGATTGTCGGAAGGACTGACTCAGCGTCCAGGAAAGTCAAAACGTCTTTCGGTCACACAAAAAGCAAGGATGGTAACATTAAGTGTACAACGGGAATTCTACTGTTAAATGCAGAGGAGAAAGCGGAAGGTGGAAAGAGCACATCGCAGCCATCAATGAGAGGGAAGATTTGTCAGATGTAATAGAAGAGGAGAAAGGAATCCATTTAGAGGAGATAGGGGACCAAGTATTAGAATCAGAATTTAAGAGAGCTTTAGACGGCTTAAGAGACAAAAGAGGCAGAAGGGGTAGATAACACTCCATCAGAATTTCTAAAATAATTGCCAGACATGGGAACAAAATGAATATTCACTTTGTGTGTAGGATGTATGAGTCTGGGGACATACCATCTTACTTTTGGAAAAATATCATCCAAATAATTACGAAGACTGCAAGAGCTGACAAGTGCGAGAATCATCGCATAATCAGCTTTACAGCACAAGCATCCAAATTCCTGACACATGCATCCAAATTCACTGACAAGAGTAATATACGAAAGAATGGAAAAGGAAATTCAGGATGTGGTAGATGAGGATTATTTTTGCTTTAGAAAAAGGTAATGAGACCCAAGAGGCAATTCTGACGTTGCGCTTGATAATGAAGGGAAGACTAAAGAAGAATCAAGGCAGATTCATAGGATCTGTCGGACTGGAAAAACGTGTTCGACAGTGTAGAAAAGTGCAAAACGTTCGAATTTCTGAGAAAAATAGGGGAAACTATAGGGAGAGACGGGTAATACACAATATGAACAAGAGGGAAGGAGGTATACTAAGACTTGGTGAACAACAACGATGTGACCGGATTAAAATGGTTGTAAGACAAGGATGTAGTCTTTTTGCCCTACTGTTCAATCTGTACATCGAAGAAGCAATGATGGAAATAAAAGAACGCTTCAGAAGTGGAATTAATATTCGAGGTGAAAGGATATTAATTACGCTATTCACTGATGACAGTCAAAGTGACAAAGAATTACATGATCCGCTGAATGGAATAAACAGTCTAACGAGTACAGAATATGACTGAGAGTAGTTCGAAGAAAGACGAAAGTAATGAGAAGTAGCGAGAAACTTAGCATCAGGATTGATGGTAATTAAGTAGATGAAGTTAAGAAATTATGCTATCTGGGCAGCAAAATAACCAATGGCAGACGGAGCAAGAAGGACATCAAAAGCAGACTAGCCCTGGCAAAAGGGAATTTTTGGCCAAGATCAATCTGCTAATATCAAACATATGCCTTAATTTGGGGAAGAAATTTCTGAGAATGTTCCTCTGGAGCAGAGCGTTATGTGGTAGTGAAACATGGACCGTGCAAAAACCGAGTTAAAAAATGTGTGTGAAATCTTATGCGATTTAACTGCTAAGGTCATCAGCCCCTAAGCTTACACGCTAATTAACCTAAATTGTCCTAAGGAGAAACACACACACCCATGCCCGAGGGAGGACTCGAACCTCCGCCAGGACCAGCCGGACAGTCCATGACTGCGGCGCCTTAGATAAAAACCGAGTATCGAAGCATTTGAGATGTGATGCTTCAGGTAAATGTTGAAAATCCCAGAATGGGATAGGAAAGGGATATGTGGGAAACACTGACAAGGAGAAAGGACAGGATGATAGGACATCTGTTAAGACATCAGGGAATGAATTCCATGGTACTATGGGGAGATGTAGAGGGCAAAAACTGTAGAGGAATACAGAGATTGGAATACATACAGCAAATAATTGACGATGTAGTCCGCCCCTGGTAGCTGAGTGGTCAGCGCGACGGACTGTCGATCCTAAGGGCCCGGGTTCGATTACCGGCTGGGTCGGAGATTCTCTCCGCATAGGGACTGGATGTTGTGTTGTCCTAATCATCATCATTTCATCACCATCGACGCGCAAGTCGCCGAAGTGGTGTCAAATCGAAAGACGCGCACCAGGCGAGCGGTCTACCCTACGGGAGGCTCTCGTCACACGCCATTATTATTATTATTATTGACGACGTAGGTTGCAAGTGATACTCCGATATGATGAGGTTGACACAAGACAGAAATTCGTGGAGGACCACATTAAACCAGTCAGTACAGTGATGACCGCCCCCCCCCCCCCAAGAAAAAAGGGAAAACTGTCCTAGGGAGAAACCTTTCACCGATTACATAGCATTCCTCCCTCGTTCTCTTGCTGGCGATGGTAATGTTCTGGCTGTTTTGTTGCCTTTTCCCGTTTCTGCTGGTTGATTCTGAGCAGCGGGGTTATGGCGTCTTTGACCTTTCGCCACCCACATTCTGAGTATTTTTTCCGCATTTGGACCACCTAGGCCTGTTGTGAGTGATAATACTGCAGCTGTCACTTCCAAATGTATAAAAGTTTGTGTTTTGAGACTGTCGTTAACCATATCGCCACGACTCTGTACTATCAGCAACATTGCCTTGAAAGGGCAGATGGGTTACGCTAGTAAATTGGATCTGCGGTTCCTTGGTCTTTCTGATGTCGTGTAAAAATTAAATCTCGTTAAACCGCTTTTGCGGAATCTCCGCACAGGCAAATTTTCATGGGCTGACGTGAGCGAAACCAATGAGAACTAGCTAAAGGCCGGTTCCCACTAGGGCTGCCGCGCGTCAAAACGGCGCGTCAGCGGCGTGGTTGCCATGGAAATGGCGTCAGCGGCAAGGCGCCCCGGGCTCTGCGTCGCGGTTTGACCATGTCGAACCGCTTCCGCTGCCGCGTGCCGCGCTCCAGGTGCGCGCCGCCAATCACAGAACGCGCTGAGCGTGACGTCAGGTACGGACTCCCGGGCCACACGAACTTTCGCCGAACCGCTGGCGCGGACGCGGCGGCAGCTATGAAATACTTATCATCCGATTCCAAGGAAACTATTCGGTAGAAAAATTTGATTCTTGGGTATGTTACAGCCTGATATCTTCTCTCGTTAAAGGACCGAATTTATTTTCGTTATTCGTTGTGGTTACTTGCTGTATCGCATTTACGTAAACCTTTACACGAAATTTTAATGAGTGTGCAGAGGTAAAAACGCATTGCGTGGACTTTGCGTGCAGTTCATTTTAGGTAATACATTATTGCGTATGAAATTTAGTCAACATATCGATATTGTTTTTAAAGCTGAGAGCAGATCGATAGCTATCACCGTTCTCGAGATATTGGATGATATGTCGGCGGACGGGCTGTGCCGTGACCTACCGCGGCTCGCTCTCGACGCGACCGGTACTTCGTCCTGCTCGTCGTAAACCATGTGGTTGTATCAACCGCAAATTTCGTAAACGGTTCAAGAAATCGAAACATGTTTTTTTGCAAACGATAACTTGTGAAAAGTCATGTATTTCGTCGCATGATAAATATCCTAAATCTGTTTATCTACCGAGATATGAAAGTAACTACAGTTTTTCAGAAGGGATAGATGAATTTTTTTAAACAGCATTTAATAGCATGTGGAATGAGAAGTTAAACCGAAACTAATTTGCTGGTATGTCATAAGATGTAATTTACTAAATATCTACAGCTATTGATTATTCCCTTTGGTAAGTAAAAAACTTTTTTTTCTTTATCCAGTGTACTTCACTGATTGAAGACGCGTTTCGTCTTTTACTTTAAGGCACCTTCGGTGGAATCTAGAATGATTCAGTTTTGTTTTGATATGTGATACTTGCAGATTATAAAACAGTTCACATCTTTTTTTACGTGAATGACTGATTACTTACAGTGAACCGAGTTTTTGGCGGACAGGCGGACATATACGTTTCCCTTCACCTGGTCACATGCTGGAGGTTGAACTAAAACTGAGATTATGGAACATAAGCACATTTTCATGTTCGCTCTGTTTTTTTCTGTCACTAGCAGTAGACGTTTTACCGAAAACTCTGATTTGAAGTCGTAACTACAGTGTGTTCACCTCATGTCCCTTCCTGTCTGGTTTGTTTATGTACATGTTGCCAACCTGCAGAATTATATGCTGAAAACTAATGTTTGTTTATTTTTGTTCTCCTTATATCTGTATGTGCGTGTGGCTAGTCAGTGATAGTTATAGAAAGTTGAAAGTGAATCCAGTAGTTGTCAGACAGTGGTTGAATGATTTGGTGTTCAGCTGATTTCAGTTTTGGTTTAAATGTTTTGTGGAGGAGTGCATGGAAGAGTAAATTCACTGCTTACATTAATAGATAAAATAGTAGAATAGCATTTCAACAGATGATTATTATCAGAATACTATCACCCAACCCCTTTGTCCTCACTCTTTGACGCCTCATAATATGCCCTGTCAACTTACCCCTGTTGTAGTCAAAGTTGTGCCGTAATTTCCTCTTCCTCCTCTATTTAATTCCGTACCTCTTCATTAGCTACACGATCCTCATATCTAATCTTCAGCATTCTTATTGATCACCACGTTTTGAAGCGTCCATTGTCTTCGTGACAGAACTGTTCATCGTCCACGTTTCACTTACATACAAGGCTGCAGTCCACACAAATACCTTTGTAAAATAGTATCCAACCATTATAATTTATATTCGATGTGAACAAATTTTCTTTTTCAGAACGCTTTCTTGCTATTGAGAGTCTTCATTTTATGTCATCTCTACTTCTACCTTCTCAATTACTGCTTCCCTTTCAAGTCATTGAAGTCTTAGAAATGCAGTTTGGCTTCTGTACAAGTTGTAGATAATCTTGTGGTCCTGTGTTTTATCGCTGACATCTCCAGAGCTTCAAATAATGTTTTCATTTAGATTGTCAAAACCTTTCTCTAAACATGCAAATGCTATAAACACAGTTTCGCAGTTCTTCAGTGTGTCTACTTATCTAAGTGGTAGGATCAGTATTGCTTTGCGTGTTCAGACATTTCACAGGAATCTAACATCGTGCTTATGTTAGTTTGCACAACCCCTCCCACTCTCCTACCTACATATTCCTTCCACTTTCTAGCCTTCTCTTATTTGCTTAGTTCTGGCTTGCCAAATGAGTTCTTGACAGTTGCTTCTCCTTTGAGGAAAGTTTTCTTTGTTCTTTCTCATTTTCATTCCCCTATGTTTTCAAAGTGCAAAATCGCGTTGCAATTTTGGACTTTCTGTCGACGTCATGTTTAGACATTTCTGTTTCCCATGGTCTACTTTATTTGCTGCATTTTTATAATTTTCCCTCTTGTCAAATTTAATATATCACGTTTTATCTAACGATTTCTGCTGTACCTTCTTCCCGTTAATATACTCTGCTGCATTCACCACTTCTTCTCTCAAAGATATCCATTCGTATTCTAGCGGATTCCTTCCTCTGTTTCAGTCAGTCGTTGCATTACGGTAAATAAGATTATCGAATAACTGTGGGTCTTGACTTATTCAAGTTCCATTTCCTTAATTTGCTATCGTTTACTGTATTTTTGGTTGTAAACTGCAGATCGTAACCAATAAAGTATTGTAGGTTTGCGTCTGCACAGGGAAAATGTCTTATAATTTAAAATCTGGTTTCGAAAACTTTGTTCCAAATATGTATTATTCTTTCATGAGTGTTAAGCAAGGTGCTGGCGATGATTACATTATGCTCTGTGCGAAATTCTACCAGGTGGCTTCCACTTTCATCCCTTTGTGTTCTCACTGTTTTCCTGTACCTGCTACCGTCTTTTGTCGTACATTGATTGTTTCAATGTGTTTATGGTGAAATGAGAAAACATGAATAATGAAATATGTGAAAGAGTACATTCTACAGAAAATGAAAATTTGGTATGTCTTCATCCAACTTCGTCTTTCCTTCTTGTAGGTGTAAGATATAGTTAATCAAACGCACCGGGCGTTTCAGTGGGTCCCGCCCCGTACCTCAGTGGCTGTCCGTCATTGGCTACCGCTAGCGTCTGCCGCTTCCAGATGGGAACGCCAATTCCGCGAGCCGCCGCGTCAAAGCGGAAAACGCTTGCCGCCGCCGTTGCCGCACGCCGCGCTGCCGCGCTCTAGTGGGAACCGGCCTTAATTCTATAAGAAACAAAAATAAGGGAGGAGTAGGCTCCTCACCCCTTCCCTAGTTTAGTGGAGTAGGTTTACAAATAGCCTGCCTCATCCTCGTCAGTTCGTGGCCACAGTAAAGAGTGAGCTGTTCGCGAGGCGATTGTATAAGGGAATATTGGGTGGTGACGTCCTCCTCTCTCTCTGCCACAATTGGGGAGGGAGGGGGGGTCAAGTTGCTTGCTTGGTTGTTTTATTTGCGGAGAGGGAAGTAAAGAGCGGAGTTCGTATCCTTTCAAAGGGGTAATGCCGGCATTTGTCAAAAGGGATTTAGGGAAATCACGAAAAACCGAAATCACTATGGTCGGACGCGGATTTGAACCGTCGTCTTCCCGAACGCGAGTCCAGTGCGCTAACCACTGCGCCAACTCGCTCGATCATGTCGCTTGAATTTGTGGTGACGCCTACTGACTTTGGGCGTTTGGAGGACTGTATGTGTACTACGACTAAGGTCTTCCTGAGTTCATTAATTTTCTGTATGGTAACATAAAAACATCAAAAAAAGTTTTGCATCACGTCGGTTCCGAGAGTTCCGGAAACTGTACAGAAAACTGGAATAGAAAGCAATATAAACAGCATTTCACCCTTTTTATTGCTCACGAGAACCACACATTGCATATTGTACCACCATACAGCGAGACCTTCAGAGATGGTGGTCCCCATTGCTGTACGCATCGGTACCACTAATACTCAGTAGCAAGTCCTCTTTCACTGATGCATACTTATCCACAAGTTCATCAAGGGACTGTTGGCCAGATTGTCCCAGTCTTCAATGGGGGTTCGGAGTACATTCCTCAGAGTGTTTGGAGGGTCACGTGTCGATAAAAAGCCCTTTTCAGTCTATCCCAGGCATGTCCGATAGGGTTCATATCTGGAGAACATGCTCGCCACTCTAGTCGAGCGATGTTATATTGAAGGAAGTCACTCACAAGATGTGCACGACGGGGCCACGAATTGTTGTCCATGAAGACGAATGCCTAGCCAATATGCTGCCGATATGGTTGCACTATCGGTAGGATGTTGGCATCCACGTATCGTGCAGCCGTTGCGGCGCCTTCCATGACCACCAGCGGCGTACGTCGGCCACACATAATCCGACCCAAAAACAACAGGGAATTTCCACCTTGCTGCACTCGCTGGACAGTGTACGTCGTTCAGCCTGACCGGGTTTCCTCCGAACATCTCTCCGACGATTGTGTGGTTGAAGGCGTATGCGACACTCATCGGTGAAGAGGACGTGATGCCAGTCCCGAGCGGTCCACTCGGCATGTTGTTGGGCCCATCTGTACCGCGCTGCACGGCGGTGGTGCTTCCAAAGATGGACCTCGATATGGACGTGAAGTTGCCCATCATGTAGTCTATTGCGCACAGTTTGAGTCGCAACACGACGTCCTGTGGCTGCACGAAAAGCATCATTCAACAGGATGGCGTTGCTGTCAGTGTTCCTCCGAGCCATAATCCGTAGGTAGCGGTCATCCACTGTGGTAGTAGCCCTTGGGCGGAGTGGGTGAGGCACGTCATCGACAGTTTCTCTCTCTCTCTGTATCTCCACTATGTGCACACAACATCGCTTTGGTTCGAGCCGCCTGGACACTTCCCTTGTTGAGAGCCCTTCCTGTCACAAAGTAACAATGCGGACGCGATCGATCGGCGATATTGATCGTCTATGCATGGTTGAACTACAGACAGAACTGGAATGACCGGAACGCATCGCCTGTCGGACCCCCTCCGTCTTACAGGCGCTGCCCATGCATGGTTGTTTACGTCATTGGGTGGGTTTAGTGACATCTCTGAACAGTAAATGAGATTGTTTCTGTGATACAATATCCACAGTCAACGTCTATCGTCAATAGTTCCGGCAACCTGGGTGATGCATGACATTTTGTTATGTCTGTAGCTGTGCATGATAACTGATTCGTGGCTGCGGAATTAAATCCAGTTGTTGCTTGTTTGCCTGACGTGAATTTTGGCACTGAGTAACCCACGTCGTGTTTGAATGTGCAGCTCGAACTTTTCGCAAGTGAGCGTGATTTTTTTTCGGCTGTATACGAGTCACACGGCCCTGCCTGTCTCGTTCACGTTACCTTTGTAAATCGTAGCGGAGCCGAGATGAATTGCAAGTTTCTGGCTGTTTAGATGTCTTAGTACATGTTCGGCAGTACATCTGGAATTATATCTGTTTTACCATCTTACTTTGTGATACCCATAGTGTGTGCATTTACTCAGCTTTAGCCACCTCACTGAGTGGTTTTACAATGGCAGTGTTGGACGTACAGTGATGGCCAGAACTTAGACACGGATAGTGTTCTGTGCCGCTTAACGGGACTCAAGGATCTTAGTGCTTTTGCAGCTGTGCTTCTTCACACCATGCCAGCGTGCTCCGTCGTCGCCGAGGAGGTAGTCGGTCGCTAAATTAAGTAATTGTAATCTTGTGCATTGTAATATCTTAACTGTTTCATGTAACTACTCTTTTCCTTATAGTAATGGCCTATGCGGTCAGTGGAGGTCGCCGCTCTCTAAGTTATATAACTGTAATCTTGTAACTGTTGCATGCAACTGCTGTTTTTTTTCCATTCTAAGGGCTGAAGAGGCGTGTTAGTCTGTGCCAGTGTATTACTCCTAATGTTAACAGTGCAATATGCCTTTAAACTTGGTCAAGTTTTTTAGTTAGTATGGGACGCTATTCCTGTTGTAAACTACTCATTCTTCTGGTTTAGTAATTATTTAATGTGGCAGATAGCTCCCCTTCCTTTCTTTTAATGTCACGGGCCGTAACGGCACTGGCTCGCGCTTTGTTTGCCCATAGTTGACTGTATTTCCTATTTATAGTGCCTAGATGCAAGCAGAACGTTTATAGTTATTCCTAACTGTGTCAGTTCATCACCTTGTTAGGTTACATGTTCCTGTGTTTGATGTTACCACGCAAATCTTGTAAGGAGACAAGCATATAATCTGCACTGCGTGGTTTAAATTCTGTGCTTCAAGGATTCATCTTTGCTGAACATTTTGGCCGCGCACATTGTTAACTGTGACCCGTCTTGCACGGTGTACAGTTTCTTGATACTTAGCTTTTTTAAGGGGAAAAGTAAAGGTCCCAGAATCAAATATTAAACCTGTTTCTCCATTCAATAAATTCCAAGGTTAGCTACGGCGCCGGAATTTGTTTCTCGCTGCTGGAGATGTATAGAGGCAGCATCTACTCCTGACATTTAATATGTTTTTTTTTTTTTTTTTTAATTCTAAAATTCAGACTGTTGCGCCTTATTATCATGGCTGTTTATATGTTGAGTCATCCCAGTGAGGGAGGTTTGTAATTTCTTCTCAAAGGTTGTGAAACACTGTATTTGACTTATTTGCTCCCGTTACTGTTCTTCCAAGATGAAGAACCTTTGTTAAAATACACTCCTGGAAATGGAAAAAAGAACACATTGACACCGGTGTGTCAGACCCACAATACTTGCTCCGGACACTGCGAGAGGGCTGTACAAGCAATGATCACACGCACGGCACAGCGGACACACCAGGAACCGCGGTGTTGGCCGTCGAATGGCGCTAGCTGCGCAGCATTTGTGCACCGCCGCCGTCAGTGTCAGTCAGTTTGCCGTGGCATACGGAGCTCCATCGCAGTCTTTAACACTGGTAGCATGCCGCGACAGCGTGGACGTGAACCATATGTGCAGATGACGGACTTTGAGTGAGGGCGTATAGTGGGCATGCGGGAGGCCGGGTGGACGTACCGCCGAATTGCTCAACACGTGGGGCGTGAGGTCTCCACAGTACATCGATGTTGTCGCCAGTGGTCGGCGGAAGGTGCACGTACACGTCGACCTGGGACCGGACCGCAGCGACGCACGGATGCACGCCAAGACCGTAGGATCCTACGCAGTGCCGTAGGGGACCGCACCGCCACTTCCCAGCAAATTAGGGACACTGTTGCTCCTGGGCTATCGGCGAGGACCATTCGCAACCGTCTCCATGAAGCTGGGCTACGGTCCCGCACACCGTTAGGCCGTCTTCCGCTCACGCCCCAACATCGTGCAGCCCGCCTCCAGTGGTGTCGCGACAGGCGTGAATGGAGGGACGAATGGAGACGTGTCGTCTTCAGCGATGAGAGTCGCTTCTGCCTTGGTGCCAATGATGGTCGTATGCGTGTTTGGCGCCGTGCAGGTGAGCGCCACAATCAGGACTGCATACGACCGAGGCACACAGGGCCAACACCCGGCATCATGGTGTGGGGAGCGATCTCCTACACTGGCCGTACATCACTGGTGATCGTCGAGGGGACACTGAATAGTGCACGGTACATCCAAACCGTCATCGAACCCATCGTTCTACCATTCGTAGACCGGCAAGGGAACTTGCTGTTCCAACAGGACAATGCACGTCCGCATGTATCCCGTGCCACCCAACGTGCTCTAGAAGGTGTAAGTCAACTGCCCAGGCCAGCAAGATCTCCGGATCTGTCCCCCATTGGGCATGTTTGGGACTGGATGAAGCGTCGTCCCACGCGGTCTGCACGTCCAGCACGAACGCTGGTCCAACTGAGGCGCCAGGTGGAAATGGCATGGCAAGCCGTTCCACAGGACTACATCCAGCATCTCTACGATCGTCTCCATGGGAGAATAGCAGCCTGCATTGCTGCGAAAGGTGGATATACACTGTACTAGTGCCGACATTGTGCATGCTCTGTTGCCTGTGTCTATGTGCCTCTGGTTCTGTCAGTGTGATCATGTGATGTATCTGACCCCAGGAATGTATCAATAAAGTTTCCCCTTCCTGGAACAATGAATTCACGGTGTTCTTATTTCAATTTCCAGGAGTGTATATACAGTCTGTTATTTAAATAATTATAAGGCTCTGAGCACTATATGACTTAACATCTGAGGTCATCAGTCCCCTAGAACTTAGAACTACTGAAACCTACCTAACCTAAGGACATCACACACATCCATGCCCAAGGCAGGATTCGTACCTGCGACCGTAGTGGTCGCGCTGTTCCAGACTGATAACAATAAGGTTTGGTCGTAGTTTGACAGTAGAGATTTCGAGTTCTATGGGATTGTCTATAAAGAGTTATAATTTGACAACGGGCCTGTTTCAATTTATGACTGTTGCTAGTATCCAAACTGTTGCTCTCTTTGCTTATTTCCTTTCCTCTCGGTAATTAAGATGTTTGTTGCTGATCTCAGAAGTGGTTTCACTTAATATGTGTAGCGTGTTTTTAAATGATGATAACCTTGTCAAATAGTGAATGATATGTAACTAAAACCCTTGTGCAGTCCTTTCACGTGTTTGATTTTGGTTAAGCCACATTAAGAAAGGTCAGATTTCAACGAAGATAAATGTAGACTGGCAATGGCAAGGAAAGCGTTTTTGAAGAAGAGAAATTTGTTAACATCAAGTATTGATTTAAGTGCCAGGAAGTCGTTTCTGAAGGTATTCATATGGAGTGTAGCCATGTATGGAAGTGAAACATGGACGATAAATAGTTTGGACAGGGAGAGAATAGAAGCTTTCGAAATGTGGTGCTACAGAAGAATGCTGAAGATTAGATGGGTAGATCACATAACTAATGAGGAGGTATTGAATAGAATTGGGGAGAAGAGAAGTTTGTGGCACAACTTGACGAGAAGAAGGCACCGGTTGGTAGCACATGTTCTGAGGCATCAAGGGATCACAAATTTAGTATTGGAAGGTTGTGTGGAGGGTAAAAATCGTAGAGGGAGACCAAGAGATCAATACACTAAGCAGATTCAGAAGGATGTAGGTTGCAGTAGGTACTGGGAGATGAAGAAGCTTGCACAGGATAGAGTAGCATGGAGAGCTGCATCAAACCAGTCTCTGGACTGAAGACCACAACAACAAAAGAAGAGCCTTTGGAATAGGAACAGTGATAATTGTGTGCCAATGGAGTGATTGAATTCTGCTATAAGTGATCCGTAAGAAACGTATAGTATGCAGGTGACATAAGAAGCTGTATGGCATGTGAAAAACTAATATTTTCCAAGGGTGATATGTTGCTCTCAAATATACATTTATGTTTGACAGCCAAATTTTCTAAGAAGTACTTCTCTACATGAATGTTTTGGGGACTGTTGTACTGAAGGGAGTCACAGAAACATAATTACTTCACTGTGGTAACTTTTGATAATTACATTGGTGCATGGATATGTGAATGTTCATTCTGCCTTGATTCTGTACTTCACCTGAGTTGTCCCTCTCCAAAAATGTACCACAATGGTTGTCATTAATTTTACTTTTTCATTATTATTCTTTCCGAAGGAATTTGATTGACTGTAGCGGTACCAGTGTTTGGTGGAAGATTAGAAACTATGAGAGGCACATTTTTCCCAGTTGTTCTAACGCCGTTGAACAATCTTTTACGTTTTAGTATGCTGTTCTAAATTTCGAATCTCGATTTCTAGAAAACGCTTGTGAAGCGCTTCAGGCTAAGGAAGTATTTACACATGGAAGTATGTACTACAATAATGCAAAAAACTGAAAATTATTTAAAAGCTTGTGCGCAGGTTTTGGGTTTAGTTTGGCTGGAGGTTGTGCGAGTGTGAGCTTATGGTAAATACTTTCCCCGTTAAAAATTGGATTACTGCGTACAGGAGCTGAATAACAAAAGTAACTGAACAGTGCGTGGCTCGAGGTCATACCGTTTATTGATCGTTATCTTGTTTTTATGGTTCTGTCGCCTCGTTTTCTTTTAATTCGATTTATTCTCGTCACTAGGTTACTGGTTTGCTTAGCCATAAGTGGCAGCAGCAGCGCTTATCGATAAGCGCACTGTCGTACCATCTCTGGAGCGCCCGCTAGTATTTCCGGGTCGTCGTGTGTCTGGGGTTGAGTTTGGACGGAGCGCCAGGGAGGTGCGGACAGCCAGTACTAGCCGACCGCTTGGCAACACTCATGGACTGTCCGACGGAAGGAGACTGGAGCGGGATCGACCGTTGGTTGGTCGTTCGGTCGTTCATCTCATCGGACGACGTGTATTTGGTGGCCGACCGCTTATGGAAACTCTCTGTGTGTGTAACTTGTCATTTCTCCCTGTTGTTCCACGGTGATCGGTTTGGATTGTCGGAGTTTTTGGTGAAAGTGTTTACTTGGAACTGTGTGTAGCCTCCGTGATTTCGGCTGTGCAGACGAATGCTGTCTGCGTACTGGAGTAGCCAGTCGGTCGGTTGCGACAGAGGGTGCTGCTGGGATCTCCGTCCTCGTTGATATTTTCGGATGTCGTGCCGTTGGTTGGGTGGAAGGGAATTGATTAGGTTGTTGGTTGGTTCTTCAGCCGTCCCTGGGTCGTGCTGCCACCCGATTATTTAGTGTTACGCTTAGCTGACTGTCTCACCTAAGCTGTTGTTACATTTTCCTCCCCAGGTCGACACTTGGAACACTACTGAGCACCACTGTTCTGTTGTTCGTGTTGTGATTTTCTTCTGTTGCGAGTACTGTGCCAGGCATTCAAACGTGTATTAATTTTGTCTGCTCTGTTAGTATATGTCCTTTAGCCGAACCTTATGTGAAGTATTTTAAGATTAGGCCTTCATCCGTGTTTTATTTAAAATTCTTGTTTGCTCTGTAATTAGGCCTTCAGCCGCGTTTGTTTTAAAATTTGTGGCTTTCTGCCGTAATGTGTAAATTCCTGTCTGTGAGGTTTCTATTTAATTATCTTGAATTCTCAAAATGGCCTTCCCCGTACTGTGTAAATGCATATCTTAAGGTTTGTCTTTAATTATTCTGAATAATTGTTAGGGCCTTCAGCCGTCAAGATATTTCAAATTTTCTTAAGATGATTTTCTGTTGTACTGTGTAAAAGCTTGTCTTTAGAAGTTGTCTTTTATTGTGTTCAAATATTATTGGGCTTTGAGCCGAGGAATTAATTTAAATTTTTTTTAAATATGGCTTTTAGCCGAAATTGGTCAATGCTTATCTTTTAAAGAATTTCCTTTGTTGATCTCAAATATTATTTGGTCCTTTAGCTGAGAAAATATTTTAATTTTACTTAAAGTAAGGCCTTCAGCCGTTTCTCGAAATTCTTGTGCCTTAAAAGGAATTATTTAAGTATATTTTAATTTTACTTCAGTAAGACCTTAAGCCGTTTCTCTAAATCCTTGTGTTTTAAAAGGAATTATGTAAACCTTATTATAGAGAAGTTACTTGTTGTTTTAAAAAGAAAACTGTGCATTGTTCAAATGGTTCAAATGACTCTAAGCACTATGTGAATTAATATCTGAGGTCATCAGTCCCCTAGACTTGGAATTACTTAAACCCAACTAACCTAAGGATATCACACACATTCATGCCCGAGGCAGGATTCGAACCTGCGACCGTAGCTGCAGCACGGTTCCAGACTGAAGCGCCTAGAATCGCTCGGTCACAGCGG
This sequence comes from Schistocerca americana, assembly GCF_021461395.2. Classification (NCBI taxonomy): domain Eukaryota; kingdom Metazoa; phylum Arthropoda; class Insecta; order Orthoptera; family Acrididae; genus Schistocerca; species Schistocerca americana. The sequence goes on along the minus strand of NC_060119.1, from coordinate 602,567,073 downwards.
CCGGCCTGTACATTGTGTTTTCGAGGAATAAAGTTCTGTGTTCTTGTGTAACTAACAGTAACCGATCTTGGCCCCTATCCACAACCTGATCCGCTCTGTCCTGCGAAACCGGATTTCCATAATGTAGCTGAAAACTGCTGGTAGCAGAAATAAAATAATATTTCACCCAGACAGAATTGTAATAATTGTTAAATCGAATGGGCTTCAATAGCACACTGTATAACGATATGCATAGATAAACTATACAAATAGGCCGCGATTGAAAGTGGCATCATAATTAACTCTGTGATTAGCCTTAAAGAAAAAAAAAACACGGTGACATCTGTAATCTACAAATATCAACTTTAATCATTTGCCAGACCATCCCCAAAAAGTAATACAACTACACATAACTAACAACTGCATAGATCATAAGGAAAGCAGTACAGTTAACAATAACTTATTACCAGTACATAAGCGTGGAACCATGCTCTCACCGTGTACTATAGTTTCAGAGAGAAAATATTACCGTATCCTTCACCACAACCCTGCCTTGCGATATTGCAATTCACTTGATACCATTCGTCGCTGCCTCGCTGCGTCTCTTTACAGCAACAGTAGATCATCACTCGACTTCACCTATCTAGACGCACACTGCCATGCTGTAAACTAATGACAAGAAATGACAGCTCAGACCATCACTTCCGGGGCTGTTGGCGACAATCAGGTTAGTTTCCTACCGCTGTCTGGGGCGTCTCCAGACGTGTCTTCGCCGGTCATTGGGGCTCAGAGTGAAGCAAAACTCATCACCGAAAACAATTCTACTCCATTCAACGAGATTACATGCCGAAGACCAGTCTGGAGATGGCCCGGACAGGTCGGGGATACCAAATTAAATGTTGGCCGCCATACGGCTTGACACCCAGGACCGATAGTCTAGGGTGCCATTTCTTTTCATATCAGAACTCCTTTGGTTGACATCTGCGGCATCCTTTACACCACAGAGATTCGTCGACGATATTCTACACCTCATTTTGTCACGCTTCGTGGCAAGCAAGCCTTGGCTTGCGTTTCAGCGAGGTAACGGCCCTACTGTTTGTCTTCGTGCTTGCGAAACCCTTCTTTGGCCAGCAAGGTCACTTTATCTCTCGCCTGTTGAAACCATTAGGGCTCGCAAACAGTCTTGGGATTTTGGCTATCTAACTCACCAATTGGACAGAATTTGGCACGATATCGCTCTATCAATCATTGCCAAATCGAATAGCTGGTTGCATAACTGCCAGAGGCGGATCAAACAGTTATTGACCTCCTCAATTTATGAAGCCGTTCCTCTTGAACAAATAGCTCAATTTTTCGGAAATTGCAATTATTTATTTGTCTGTAGATGTCAGTCACATCTATTGATTTTCGTCTCGTTCGGATAATTATTTCTTGATGAGTCTTCCTGTTTTCTCGTCTTTCAGTATATTCCTATCGTTTTTGGTTTAAAACAGATACGGAGATGATGCTACCCGTAGTAATAAGACTATGGACATGGTTATGCGTCGTGCACTTAAAGAAAGAATGATACACATCAGAGTGTTAGCTTGTGCCTGACCCCTCTGCAAGACGAGCAAATTTCGTGGATTTATGCATCGCCTGACAGATTGGTTTGAGTTAGGTGCAACACGTGTTACTTCCTCTTGGCAGCGAAATATGTTCGGTTTTTGTTAAACTGGCAACCTCCAACCGCAGTAGCATGTATAAAATAAATTTCACAAATACTTTATTGAGCTTCATATGTTTTAGGGCTGAGATTCGGTATAACTTAACGGGGGAACTCAGGTAAAAACTTTACTAACTCGGATTAATCACTGCATTCATTTCACGTCGTCACGTCCACTTAACTAGTTGTAGATGATTGCGTGTATAAGGGAGTTCTCCGGATAATAGCAGGAGGGTCCCGCATTTGAGGTGGGCTGTGCTGGACGGCCGGAGGGCGGCTGCTGAGGGTAGCAGTTGGAGGGTGCGACAAGCCCCGGGGGGAAATGAACTGCGCCGTGGTGTGGTCGGGGGTATCGCGCGGCGAGGGCGCCGGCCAGCTAATACATGCGCCCCGCGTGATATACGAGAGGAGCGGTCCGCGGCGCGCCACGCTCCTGTCCGCGCCAGCGCGCCCCAAAGAAATTATTGCCGCCGCCTGTCACTAACAAAAACGAATTACTCACTTACGCCGCCGGATTCGTGAATCACTTTCGCGACGGGACCCAGCGCGTCACGTCCGGCTCGGGAGCGACATTTCAGCCGGCGTATGGCGTGTTGCGGCACTCCACCCAGAGTCATCCCCACTTGACAAGAAGGCCGAGGGGACGTTAATCGTACGCGGACTGTGCTGCGACCGTGCCAGAGTGGCGATGTGATGTTGGATTTCACAAAACATTTTCGGCCTGCTTGTCGCGTCAGACCTGTGGGAAATTTTGAGATTCCCACGAAATTCTCTCTCGCCTTCGTGAGGAACAAATGGCTGTCGTGGCTCTTGTTGCAGTGATTTACGGCCGATAGACGTCACTAATCAGAGTACGTAATCATTATATCGTACTTTGATAAAAGATTTGTAAAATTGTTAATGACTGCGCCATTTCCGGTAAATAATATTTTGAGGAAGCCAAATTTCAAAACATTGAGCAATGTAAATTAGGGAACCACACTGGACGTTTTGTTGGGACGACCCTGATGATCTTGGTGGTGGCGCACGCAACAGTTGCGAGTGGAGGAGGTTGCGAAGAAAGTAGCGAAACGTTGACCAGTGTGGAAATATTGTTGATGGCCGGAAATGTAAAATTATTTTTGCGCTTAATTATGCCTCGAATCACGTCTAAAGTGGCGTGGCTTTTATCTGCACGCTTACAAGCCGTCTCTGAAATTCTTTGATAGGTAGTGCAAGAGTTACCGTCCTTACGATGTTGCCAAATTTCTTGAGCCATGGCTACAGTTGGATCAATGGCTCTGAGAAGGCTGATGGTAGCCTACGCTAATTTACTTTGTCAGAGAAATGGAGTAGCTGTGTGAAATTATTTTCCACCGCTTATTCCGACAAAACACCAACTACAAGGAAAGACGTGTATGTTTTACGTAGACAGCCGGACGGTGTGGCCGAGCGGTTCTAGGCGCTACATTGTGGAACCGCGCGACCGCTAACGTCGCAAGTTCGAATCCTACCTCGGGCATGGATGTGTGTGAAGTCCTTAGGTTAGGTAGATTTAAGTAGTTCTAAGTTCTAGGGGACTGATGACCTCAGATGCTAAGTCCCATAGTGCTCAGAGCCATTTTTTTATGTAAACAGATTTAGTAACGGAGTGATAGTCATCTTAGTGCCCGTCTTGAACAGAACATGCCTCAGTATTATGAATTATCTGTTAAAAGTAACTGGAAGTTCATTTCACATACAGTGAAATCACATTCCTAGACCCTACGCCAATGATGTAATTAATTAATTGTCTTACAATTGCAATGTCAAAAAACGTGTTTGCTTAATATGAAAACTTTGCGTAATCAAAAGGATGAAGTTCATTTCCCGTTCGGTTAAACAGAACGCAAAACAATCTTGGTACAATGATCGCCTTTGTCCATGTCCTGACTTAATTATTCCTGAATGAAAGCTCAGGTTCTATTTAATAACTTTCAATAATGACCAAGTGGCAATTTTAAATATGGCTGCCTAAGCGTGACATCATAAACAGTGTTGCTTGCTTCCATCTTGAATTTTAAGCACAAATTTCATTAATAAAGCAGAACACTAACTCACAGTAAATTTCAGAACCAATGAAGTAAATTATCTCCTTCGGAACTAGGTGACCGTAAATTCATAGTTACAGTATAACACGAATTCTTTACAGAGGAATGGAGAAACTGGTAGAAGCCGACCTCGTAGAAGACCAGTTCGGAGTCCGTAGAAATATTGGAACACGTCAGGCAATACAGACCCTACGACTTATCTTAGAAGATAGATTAAGGAAAGGCAAACCTACGTTTCTAGCATTTGTAAACTTAGAGAAAGCTTTTGACAATGTTGACTGGAATACTCTCTTTCAAATTCTGAAGGTGGCAGCAGTAAAATACAGGGAGCGAAAGGCCATTTATACTTTGTACAGAAACCAGATGGCAGTTATAAGAATCGAGGGACATGAAATGGAAGCAGTGGTTGGGAAGGGAGTGAGACAGGGTTGTAGCCTATCCCCGATGTTATTTAATCTGTATATTGAGCAAGCAGTAAAGGAAACAAAAGAAAAATTCGGAGTAGGTATTAAAATCCATGGAGAAGATATAAAAACTTGGAGTTTTGCCGATAACATTGTAATTCTGTCAGACACAGAAAAGGACTTGGAAGATCAGTTGAGCGAATGGACAGTGTCTTGAAAGAAGGATATAAGATGAACATCAACAAAACCAAAACGAGGATGATGGAATGTAGTCGAATTAAGTCGGGTGATGCTGAGGGAATTGGATTAGTAAATGAGACACTTAGGCACTTCAGTCTGGAACCGCGTGACCGCTACGGTCGCAGGTTCGAATCCTGCCTCGGGCATGGATGTGTGTGATGTCCTTAGGTTAGTTAGGTTTAAGTAGTTCTAAGTTCTAGAGGACTGATGACCACAGATGTTAAGTCCCATAGTGCTCAGAGCCATTTGAACCATTTTTTGAGACACTTAAAGTAGTAAAGGAGTTTTGCTATTTGTGGAGCAAAATATCTGATGATGGTCGAAGTGGAGAGGATATCTAACGTAGACTGGCAATGACGAGGAAAGCTTTTCTGAAGAAGAGACATTTGTTAACTTCGAGTATAGATTTAAGCTTAAGGAAGTCGTTTCTTAAAGTATTTGTGTGGAGTGTAGCCATGTGTGGAAGTGAAACATGGACGGTAAATAGTTTGGACAAGAAGAGAATAGAAGCTTTCGAAATGTGGTGCTACAGAAGAATGCTGAATGTTAGGTAGGTAGATAACGTAACTAATGAGGAGGTATTGAATAGAATTGGGGAGAAGAGGAGTTTGTGGCACGACTTGACTAGAAGAAGGGATCGGTTGATAGGACATGTTCTAAGGCATCAAGGAATCAGCAATTTAGTGTTAGAGGGCAGCGTGGAGGGTAAAAATCGTAGAGGGAGACCAAGAGATGAATACACTACGCAGATTCAGAAGGATGTAGGTTGCAGTAGGTACTGGCAGATGAAGAGGCTTGCAGAGGATAGAGTAGCATGGAGAGCTGCATCAAACCAGTCTCAAGACTGAAGACCACGACGACAGTGTTTGTTTCAGAGCGTTAATCAAGGTGAGTTAAAAACATCTCTTCATGTTCCAGCAGAGGACAATTTTTGGACTGACGGATTTAGTCACGTTATCAAAGATGATAACTACGGTAGGCAGTGGTACGTATACTGAGGTCTATTAATGCTTGTGAGAAATGTACGATCCAACCACTGTATTCACGAGTCGCTTTGGAATTTAGTAGTCGATAGTCTTTTCTAACAACAGTTCACGTTACGGCACACACGGTTTTAAAAAATCGATGAAAACTGCAATTAGCATCGCAATCGCCAACGTAATAATATTGCTTATGCTCCATTGAACGCCAGAGCAAGCCTTTTATACTTCATAATGGCTGTTGTGAGGGTTGCGCACACGGCCGATGAAGTGTCTGTTTCCGTGCGTAGCGGCTTGAGACACGAATGAGTGTCTTATGTAGATCTGAATAAGTGTTATGGACATGTCTGGCACGTTTACATGATATTAACCGACAAAGCAAGGAAACCCTAAGATCGTATGGTCGTAAATTACGCGTCAGTATTTCAGTAGCTGTTAGGAACTACCCGACTTGATGCCAGATAGAAGAATAAATTAATGACTAATGTACAGTTCTTCATCTTCTTGCGTTACGGCCTCTGTAGGACCACGGGTAGCCCCTTTGTGGACTGTATTTTCCTCTCCTTCTCCCAGAACCTCTTCATTCTTTCTCTTTTTCTCTCCCGCTTTTCTTTCGAGATCTTCAGTTTCCGTTTCTCTTGTTTTCTCCACTTGTGACACACTAATCTTTTCCTGTATTCTTCTCTGTCATTGATCTCCGGCGTATTGGTCGGTGTATATTTGTTCCTCCAATTTTCCTTTCCATCGACCTTGACCCCCCAATTCCAACCAGTACTTCCGAAGTTCAACAACCCACTTGGTTCCTTTCTTTCCCCTTATCCTCCCTGTAGTTTCCCACACTCTCTTCGTCATTCTGTCCACTCTCATCCTAACTAAATGTCCAGCAAACCTTGCCCTTTTGAGTCTGATTTCCCCGCATATTTTACTCATGTTCCGTTACAATTCTTCCCTAGGTCTTCGCATCCACATCTCTCCACCTCTTTTGGGACCTAGTATTTTTCTCAGTATTTTTCTCTCTTCTTTCTCTAGTTGTTGTGTCCCATTTCTTCCTAGTGTCATCGTCTCAGCAGATTATAATACTGCATTGCTCACCGTTACCCTGAAGTGGCTTATCTTTGCCCCTGTGGATATATTCTTTTTATAGTATATCTCTCTCGTCATGCAGAAGGCTGACATCTTCTTTATCCTCTCTGTTATTCCCTTCTTGCTCTTGTTACTTCCTGTACAGTTCGTCTATAAACACCACTTCTTAAAACTGCTTCGTACATCGCTCTCAAACAAAGCTAACAATGAACGTCCATAGTGGTTTTTTTAACAGCATCCTACTAGTACGTTATTCTGAGGACCACGCAAAAGTCAGGTTTTCGTTTCAGCGGAAGGTGTATTCTCAGAGACAACACTAAGATGAGTGGGCGTGCGTAATGGATTTGCATATTAACGGGCCGCGTAATAAGATGTGTTATTATCTCGGGAGTGCTAATTCCGAGCTGTCGACGCAGATTAGCAGCACATTAACTCGGCGTCGCTGCGAGCTAATTACGTGACAAGCCTGCGGCCGTCAGGAGCACGGCGGCGCCGCCTGGGGTCCCCGTCCCTGCCCTGCCTGGCTGCCGGCGCGTGCGGCTTCAAGTTGGCGCCGAGGTTAAGCCGCAGGTCCCCCAAGTTACTTCCCACGGCGCGCAGCCCCAGTCACGGCGGTGTCCCTGCGGACAGTCTTCCGGGTGGCCCTCAGAGGCGTTGCCACCAGCGCGGCGTCTGAGGAATACCACGGCCCGGGACGGCTTCACAAGCTGAGAGGATGGTGCGGGAATCACCCCATCTGCCGGGTCAGGGTCTGACACCTCTAACCTGAAGACACCTAAGGAATTCGGACAATTTCGTCCTTTAGAATATTTAACCTCTCCTCCTATGCAGGCATCTCATTAACTAACACAGCCTACGAAGAGTTCTGTAGTGTTATCTAGAAAATACTGCAACCATATTTAAAAGAGGTAATCGATGAGAAACGCCATCGGCCTTGCCGCTGTAGTAACACCGGTTCCCGTCACATCACCGAAGTTAAGCGCCGTCGGGTTTCACTAGATTTCACGAGATCTGTTGGCAAGCGGGGTGCACTCAGCCCCTGTGAGGCCAACTGAGGAGCTACTTGACTGAGAAGTAGCGGCACCGGTCTCGAAAACTGGCAACGGCCGGGAGAGCGGTGCGCTGACATGCTCCTCCGTATCCGCATGCGGTGACGCCTTTGGGCTGAAGATGACACAGCGGCCGGCAGGTACTGTTGCGCTTCCAACGCCGATTCGTACGGTGTTTGTTTGCTTTTTAATAGATGAGAAACAAAAGTAATTTATAAATACTAGATCCACCACTGTCAGACAGGTAATGGTACTAAATGAAGACATATCAAAATGTTGGGAAGAGCCGGCCGAGGTGGCCGAGCGGTTCTAGGCGCTATAGTCTGAAACCGAGCGACCGCTACGGTCGCAGGTTCGAATCCTGCCTCGGGCACGGACGTGTGTGATGTCCTTAGGTTAGTTAGGTTTAAGTAGGCCTGAGTTCTAGGGGACCTCAGAAGTCCCATAGTGCTCAGAACCATTTGAACCATTTTGTTGGGAAGAAAACAAAGGAATAATAATATTGTTTATTAAAGAAATTAAATGTCGTGTGACTAGGGCCTCCCGTCGGGTAGACCGTTCGCCGAGTGCACGTCTTTCGATTCGACGCCACTTCGGTGACCTGAGCGTCGATGAGGATGAAATGATGATGATTAGGGCAACACAACACCCAGTCTCTGAGCAGAGAAAATCTCCGACGCAGTCGGGAATGGAACCCATGCCCTTAGGATTGGCAGACCACTCAGCTACCGGGGGCGGCGCTGATGACCTCGATGTTGTGCGCCCATAAGCCCCCCCCCCCCCCAACCGGGGGCGGACATATTGTTTATTGATTCTCAGTGTAAGGTGCCAGGACATGGGCACTTACATGTTAGCTTACCAACATTTGTATTAATAATGAAGGGACTGGCAAGGGCATCAGATCATGACTCTATTGAATTATGATAAATATGTGGCACTCTCGAGCAGTATTCCCTGCATGTCTGCATGATTGAGCCCCTAACTTACAGCCTTGGTGAAAAGTGTCGGAAGTTGAGAACTGTGGAATATAAAGTCTGCAGATGGCCGTAGCTCGTCGGGCTGCCATGGGCGGCAGGTAGCGGTCACCGGAAACGCGGGACAATACGGCGCTTTTGGGGATAGCCTGGCAACCGGAGCCACCTGTGCTGGGCAACACGTGGCGAAGACGGGAATTTCGTTTGCCTAGCGGCGTTATGACCTACACGATCATTGAGTAGACCTCAGAAATGCCGTTGGAGGGATTTCGGCGATGATAGAGCGTTCGACATTGGCCGAAACTGAGTATTCTTCCGCCGCGTTTTCGTACGCGTTGGAGACTGGAGAATTGTTTAGAGAGTGGACTTCGCCTTCAGTCATCGAGCGGTACGGACTTGAAGACGGCGTCTTGACCATCGTCTTCGAAGGGAGATATACGGTCTGTATCGTAGCTTTGCACCAACGCGTGTTCCCTGCAGAGTTCTACGGTTAGAGTTCTTTGTGTGTTCAGAAGCGAGATTTTCACCAACGCTTAACCACTTCCAACAACTTACCTAATATTCTTGATATGGTAGTTATCCTTGCGAGGTGCCGAGTATTTATCAACGTACCTGCCGGTAATAGCGGCGCGTAATTGCAAATTGTTAATGTGCCATTCTCAGGAGTGTGTGGGTGGACAGGGAAATTCGCATTTTTTTGTAAATCTTGTCAGTTGTGGGGGATATCAAATTAAAATTCCAGTTTTACAATCGAATTATCGACTTCATTGTGGCCAGCATTTACCCTGTCCCAGTAAGCTTTACATGTACTCTAGTCACTGCACAGCTCGCCCAGACGGGAAGGAAAGAAGGTTTGCCGTCTTCTATATCAGCGACGGACAAATAAGCTTAGATCAGAAATGCTACAAAAGAACAAACAGAGAAAAGTTCTGGGAGAAAGTGCATAAGCTTGGAAAACGAAAGACGATTACTCCTCTTAAAAGTTATTATGAAAGACTTTAAAGCAATGCCGTCGATTACTTTTGACATAAAACCAGTGGTCAAGCAAGGAAATGGAATATTACAAGTTCAGTTCAGCGTATTAATACAAGAAACACTGGATGCAGCAAACGAGGCAGAAGAGGGAGTTAGCTTAGGAACAAAATTGCATGTACTTGGCTTTGCAGATTGTGTGGAATTAGGCACAGAAAATCTAGATGACATAAAATACTGGCAAGAAAGATATTTAAAAACGCTATGGCAGTCGAGTTAGAAGTAAATGATGTAAAAACAAAATTCATACGCTACAAAGAAATTACAAGAGGAAAAATGAAAGAAACTCTACAGATTCATAACCATGTGTCCGAAGAAGTAAATGATTTTAAATATTTGGTAGTGATAGTAACAGAAATGATGAAGACAAGAATTAGAAGGGAGAATGAGATCGGCGTATACAGCGTCGTATTCATTCAAGAAATCACTGCCACCTGCATTTTACAAGAAGAGCAGAAGTATAGATGTATAAAACTGTAATTAGACCAATATTAGTACATGCGAGAGAAATATGGAGAATGAATATGCATAGAGAGAGAAAGATACATGTGATTGAAAGCAAAATCCTGCGGGAGATATTTGCACCACTTTGTGACGGAGGAGAACATGGAAGAAGAAACAAGGAAACTGAGATGGGTTGCCCATGTCTACAGAGATTAAAATGGCTTTAAGCACTATGGGACTTAACATCTGAGGTCATCAGTCCACAAGAACTTAGAACTACTTAAACCTAACTAACCTAAGGACATCACACACATCCATGCCCGAGGCAGGAATCGAACCTACGACCGTAGCAGCAGCGCGGTCCCGGACTGAAGCTCCTGGAATCGCTCGGCCACAGCGGCCGGCTGTCTACAGGGGAAAACAGAGTAGAAAGACGAAGGACGAAGCCTTTTAGGCCGACGGAATACAAAATGAGGAGGCCGGGTGGCCTACTATCTCGACAGCAAGGGAACAACATACCACTGACAGGTCGCTCAGTGGAAGCTACCTGAAGAGGCCAAAAACCGAATGTGTTTTGTGAGGAGAGTGTAAGTGAGGTGAGGCACAATATGGCTTCTCGGTTTGTAGCACTCTTTACAAGAGTTTATATCGTCGTACGAGCACCGCTTTTTTTAATTTCATTTTGTGGTCGCATGCTCTTCGTGTCGTCACAGCCGTCAGTTACCTGACGAAAGGAAGCCGTGCGTATCATCTGTCTATTAATACCATACAAAAAATAAAATAAATAAAAAACTGACATTTCGGCCGTGATGCCTTGTTGCAGTGGCCTTCCTCACCATGTACAATACTTTGTGAGATGACACGGCTTTCTACCTACAAGGACTTACTTGAATGAAATTGAGACCGGCTACGAAAAACTTCGCATTTATATCGCGTAAGCTTTATTCTGTTTGTATAGCATATCGTAATTTGTGAGGCGCAGATTGGCGACCAGCTAACATCTGTCTAAACGAACTTGGACAACTGCCTAAAACTCACTTTCTGCATGGTGTAAGAGTGATTTACATTGTTAACTTGTAAATTTTACACAGTTAACTGAACATTTTAAATTCCTGAAACGGAAATATTTTGCCACAGTAATGGTTTAAAGGGAATAACGGAAGATCTAAAAAATAAACACACGAATTAGTAATTCTCCCGGCCGAAGTGGCCGTGCGGTTAAAGGCGCTGCAGTCTGGAACCGCAAGACCGCTACGATCGCAGGTTCGAATCCTGCCTCGGGCATGGATGTTTGTGATGTCCTTAGGTTAGTTAGGTTTAACTAGTTCTAAGTTCTAGGGGACTAATGACCTCAGCAGTTGAGTCCCATAGTGGTCAGAGCCATTTGAACCAATTAGTAATTCACAAAAGAGAAATATTTTGATTTTACTCTTGAGCTGTCAGTAAGTTCCATATTCATGATGTTCGTCCATTCAGATATTCGCAATTGGAGTTTCGTTGTACACTCGCAAATGACACAGGGAGGCGGTCAAAATCCGCGCGGCAGCTAACCGGCCGTTGGCGCCCATTGACGGCACAAAGACTCCGATGCACCCGGCTGCAGGCGACAGTGCGAAACGCTGAACACTTAAGTAACACGAATTGCCCTCAGTCCCAGAGACCAGACTGCAGGGAAACTATTCTATGCTGACAGAGGCCACCCACTCAAGAATGCCATAGAGATGAAATTTCCACAATAGCAGCAGAACATGGCATGGGAAAATCGATTTCCTTGGTAGCCGATTTCCCTGTAGAGGGATGCCTCATCTCGTTCGTACGTACTGGTGCGGTTGACTTCCCAGATCTTGATGCTCTGGATTTCTGATCCTTGATTTTGATAGAAATCCGTCGGTTTGGTCTTGCTGTTAAACAGATTGTTGGCCGGCGTCGTTGGTGACATTCGTCACCATTTTTTGAAGTCTACGTTTCAAGCTATGACTAAGAAGATTATGTACATTTCTTTAAAATTTGCTGTTTGCTTCGTTTATTTTTTCTTCTTTATTTTTTTCAAGTTGATCGTTTGATAGGTAAGAAATCATAATACCTCGGTGTCTCGCAGGTGGGACACGGCATGCAGCGAATGGGTTAAGGTCTGGTACCGTGATTATTGTACCAAACAGTTAGACGCGGTTGTGTTAATTGGACAAAGCATTTACTTACTACTAGCTTCGCACCACTGCTTTGCTTGCATAGACTGTATGGTTTGCACAAATTTTATTTTGTTTTTCTTTAATTAAATTTCTATGTTGTTGACAAATTGCCACACCTTCGAATCTTTAACTAATTAAGGCCATAGAAGCATGGTCTTTTTCGAATAAACTACTGACCAAAAAATGATTCTGGCAGCTGGAGACCACGTTTGTTAATCATGCCTGTATATTTCTAGTGGAGATATTTCCATAGAAACTTTCAGCCCCTGATGCATTTCTTTATAGCAATCGGAGAAGTCAAATACCAGGTTTCGTATATTTAGCTGTAAGTATTTTTAATGTAATCAAATATTTTCTTAAAAATTTTCATCCTCTGAATTTCCAAAGACAGTAAAACAGGGATTTTTTCCCTTCTAACCGAGACGCCAAACTTCTTTCTTCAAAGATTCTGCCTCAAAAACCCTTTCACAATGAAATAATTTCTTAAAACATTTCACCATCTGTTTAACACTCTTGGTAGTCGAGTTTCCGAAAACGGTGAAATGGGTAATTTTTTAATTTCTGACAGAAAAGGCAAATACAAATTTTCATAGGTTTAGTTTCAAAATTCTTGCTTCATGAAATATTTACATAAATGCTTTGATCCTTTATTTCATCCCCACAGGGGTGGAACAGCAAAAGAGTGAAATATGTAACCGAGAAGCCAAATTCTAATGCTCATAGCTGTAGCTTTAAAAATGCATTCATAATGAAATATTTTCATGAAACGTTTCATTCCCTATTTAAACCCCTTAGGAGTCAAATTTTCAAAACACTAGAACAGTTATATTTTTATTTATAGTCAAGAAGTCAGATACCAATTTTCATAGACATAGCTTTAAAAGAATTTAGTGGTTCTTCGATAATTATTTATAAAAAAAACATTCAGCCACTTTTTCACCCATTAAGGAGTTAATTTTTTATAAATACTGAAACACGGATTTCCTTCCATCTGACCGAGGAACCACCTACCGAGGCCTAGCTAGCAACTTATTTTCATAAAACCTTTCAGTCCCTGTTTTGAGAAATTCCTTCTTAAGCGACGCCTACACCATAAGATCCAAATCCTCTCAACATTTCGAGTTCCTATCCATAGCAGTTCTGGATGGGCGACGATGAGTCAGTCACTCAAGACATTGCCATATATATGCTACATAAAATATTTCCATAAGAACTTTATTTCACTCCCACAGGGGTTTAATATCAAAAGAGTGAAGCATGTAATCGAGAAGCCTAATTACACATACACACACACACACACACACACACATATATATATATATATATATATATATATATATATATATATATGTGTGTGTGTGTGTGTGTGTGTGTGTGTATTTCCAATCGGCTGCAAAGTCCGACACAAAATTCCGTGTACCATATTTCATTGCAACTGTCGCACGCGTCTGTGTTGATCGGGAGTGTTCCTTTAGTTTTTCATTAGTCGATATCATCAGATTATAGCTTCATCCCACGTCCCACGTGCTGCGTGTTTCTGGTGGAAAGAAAAGCCCCGAGACCTTTTCCGACACGATGTTCCACCGGTACTGCGCAAATTTTTACGCTATGGTATTCCTGAGTGGGCTACCTCTGACAGCGACGTACAGTTATGGCCAACATATCTCATTTCGTAGAGCCCTGGTGAGGAAAGCACTGCAATTCTCACCACAAAGGTTTTAGGAAATCTACCGATCCTGGACAAGTCTGTTCGGTCCCCTGAATTGTTACCCATAGACCATGCCTAGGATACGACGGAAGAATAATTATAATGAACCGACACAGCATGTAATGCATGGCAGGCAACAGATTTATTATTGACACATGAAGAGGCGGTTATAAGCAACAACCAGTACAAGAGATTATTCGTGACCGTAAGGATCACCCTTCACACTAATGCAGTTGGACATGAATTCCGAATGGAATGCAGGTGCAGTCATGTGATCAACTCTATGTGAGAATATTTCGTCAAAGTTTCTTAAGTTCCTGACTGTTGGTTCATGATGTAAAACTTCCCTTATCCGTCAATGCAAGTTATCCACGAGGTGCGTCCTCCTTTCAAAGTAGACGTTTAAGCAGAAAGAATTTCGTTGAACAAAATTTCGAAAAACCCGGCATCATTTGAGATCAGTTTCTCACAGTGACATCATCGTTTTACTTTTTGCGTCAGATCTAAGTAAAATTTCGAGCTTTAGACGAAATCGCGCATTAGCACTCTCAGGAAAGCCTCACTGTCGTGTATGCTATTGAGGTAACCATTTATACCTCATAAATGTCTTGTCGTTAATCGGTGTACGTCAGCATTACACCATGCTGTCAGAGACTGTGTCTATGCGTCGTTTGGAAATTTGTCTTTCTCTAAGTATTATTTACCGGAAGTTGCGCAGTCATTTACAATTTTACAAATAAAATTGTCAGTTAAAAAGACATAAAATTTTTCATATCGTTATTAATTGACAGATAATTACATGAAAGATTTTTGTAAAAATCATTATTTCACGTATTTAGAGTAGTTTCTCGTTGTATATTCGTTAGTTGAGTCTAAAAGTTGTCGCTGCCAAATACAACGAAGGAAATTTGTGGTTGGGCCTTATGGGACCACACTGCTGAGGTGATCGGTCCCTAAGCCTACTCACTACTTAATCTAACTTTAACTTACGCTATGGACAACACACACACCCATGCCCACGGGAGGACTCGAACCTCCGACAGGGAGAGTCACAAGGACGGTGACAGTGCGCCTCAGGAGTTCGAGTCCTCCCTTGGAGGAAGATTAACATTTGACGCCGAGGTCGATGAAGCACAAGCTCATATTCAGGAAAGAATGTCTCTTTCTTAAACAACCGTCAGAGCATCGGGCTTAAGCAATTTACTCGTACAAAAACCGCATCTGAGGCGTATTTCAAAGCAAGTGCCGTTCATTTGCAAAACGTTAAAAATCATTAAAAATATTTTATTGGCGCTTTTACTTTCAAGGAATCCATTGACATACGATTATCTGATGACATCATTAGTAGGGATAAAGGTTTTCCTTTAAGCAAGGTATGGAACCCTGTTTTATCTGATATAATACAACAGCGGTCTGGTTTTCGATCCGCTACATCTTAATTTCCGATTTATCACTTTATCCAGTTTCTAACACCGGCGGGGCTGGAATTCTTCGCTTCGCAGGGAGCAGCTCTTTCGCTTCTCGCGCAGGCGCAGTGGCCTGGACCCGGGGTATAACGAGCCGCCGTTTCGTTCAGCTCCGGCGTACTCAGCAATCGCACCTGAACATGGCGTCCAGATAGATCACCGAAATTTCGTGTAATGAAGACGATCATAACCGGCAGCATACCACTGGGTCGTTTCTGTGTCAAAATAAAGTTCCAAAAATCTTACCTCCAATAACATTCAGTTCTCAACTATTCAAAATTTCTCAAAATTTTTCGTCTTCAAAAGGGAACCACTTGCCCTGACCCAGAGCTCACCAAGTAGGCCAATCGTTTACCATCACATTTCGCCCAACAATAAACTATGCGTCGTTCCCACTGCTACTGCTCTTCTGCTAATCGTGTGCTAGTTTATTCAACAGCTTAATACTCAGACAGTTATCCTCACATATGTCAAAGCCTTACAGATGTATCTACGGAAGTTAAAGTCTTTGCAAACGATCTGTTACACAAAATATTGACAACCGCATGCAATGTAAAATTATGTCTCAGTAAATCGACACATTACAGTTAATATATGTATTTCAAATATGGTCAACAAATTGTTTTATATAAATAAAATTTCTTCGTGATTCAAGTGGCACAAAGCATGTTTCCCTAAGATTCTTCTACAATACATATGAAATTGATCGATAAAATATTCCCATATCATGCAATAAAGGTCGCTTTATCCATATATGAAACTTTCATAGGCCACAATTTACAAAACAAAAATTCAGCCATATCATTACTGGCAACGGTAATGTAGACTTATCGAAATTCTTAAATCGTATTATGATCTGTGCAAAGTAGTTAGAAAATTTCCACATTTTTTTTAAATTTTGTGATTCCATAGTACAAAGTAATTATTATAAGTGAGTGTCTTATCCAAATTTAAGTAGCCACTGTTTACATGAATTGTAAATTATGAAAAATATATTAAGCATTACCAGAAACGACAAGTTTTTGTTCAGTCAGTGACTTCATGCTGGCTGGCAACCTTAGATAATGTCATACAAACTGAATTACAATAAACATGTAAAATGAATGTGCATAAGATATTAAGTACATCTCAATCAGAAAATACTGAAGAAGCCAAAAACTAACTATACATCTTTCAAAGATTTTATTGTGTTTTTTATAAATTTCGGAATTTTTCAGTTGAAGGGTAGATTCAGGGAACGCTATCTCCAATAACAACCCTCTGAATATAAAGCATTTATGGCTTGTGGAACAGGAAGACTCAATAATGGTATCATTTACTTAGGCAATGTTATTGAAAACCTCTCCCAAATACTTTATGTCGAGGTACTTGATATTATTTGATTAAATGAAAAATTCAATAATATGTTCGGCATGATTCACTAATAAGCATCGAAAATCTTACCACTGTGCTCACAAGGCAAAGTGTAGTTTTCATATAACAATGTTTTACATGATATCTGTGCATTTTTTGTTCTTCTAAAGTACCCTATCTGTTATTGTTTTTGGTTTTTGTTATTGTTTTTTGTTATTGTAGTTGTGGAGATACGAAATTATTGTAGCGGTTTGCTTAGTCAGCCGTACGTTGGAATTTTGTGACATTAAATGGATCCTGAAACTTGCGTAATAAATACTTCGCGTGAAGTGCGATTTGCGGCATAAAGAAAAATTAGTTGCAGACATGCAATCCACCGAATATTAACAGAAAAACTTTAGAACAATGCGCACGACTGACTAGACACATTCAGAGGGTACGTACATTCGCGTACGAGTGGTTGCGATCTGATGAGAATGATTTATCTTAATTTTTTTTGGTGTAAAATAATTACGTCGTAACACACTCGGAGATTGCGAACGTACAATCAAGGTAGAGGCACGTACTTTCTATCATTCCCCGTGGCCTGGGTAAAAGAATTGAAATTATTTAAATTTAAGAATATTTCTTTTTCAATCGGACTCCTATTTTTATACGATGAGGAAGATTGCAGGTTCTGAATGTTTCGGCAAAAACACATCGAAATTAATCTTAGCGGCCACCAAAGGAAAGTAGTGAGCACAATCACGTACCTCTATTGTTGAGCAGCGCCGTCGTAAAGATCGTCGCCTCCATCTAAAACTCGCATTCTCGAATTAACAGAATAATTTGTACTCCATTGGTATGGGATTTCGGCTTGATCTTGACAGAAATTATAAAACACATTTTTCGTCATTTAACACCTTCATTTAACACACACATAGACATGAAACTATACAGTATGTCTTTACCCCAGCACATCAGAACAAAAAAGGTACTTAATACTAGAAGTAATAAAAGAATCTCGAAATTAGTCCTTTGTCTCTCAGTGATAAAAAAGTTTTTTAGAGTATTCCTCTGGTATGACCGTCGAAAAAATTTTCTTCTTGTATCTTTGAGATTAAATTACAACATCTTTTAGTGCCTTTTCGTCGTCCCCTTGGGCGAATTGTCTGAAGAAATGTCAATTTTCCGGGCAATGAGCCCAAACACTTAACACTTGACTGTTATACACACGTAATGGGACTGCACTGTCAGTGTCTTTCTTCCCATATCTTCATTCTGCAAACATGGTTTTGATGCCAGTTCTGACACAAGGCAATGAGAACAAAACATATACATTAGAATATACAGAACACACGTAAAACACAAAAACTTACATACTATACACACAAAAGCTTTTATATTGTCTTTACAACGTATTTCACATAAAATCATCACATCTGGATAATTATACACAGAATTGTTACATACTCCTTTTACCTTCTTTCTCATCTTTCCTCTCTTTTTTATGTCGTACAGTATGCACAAAATTATTTTATTATCTCTTTGTACATTGTATTATACAAGGGTATTACATTGTTTTATACATAATATACCGCCGTATAAACAGCCTTCTCGTTCGCATGTTGACAATAAAATTCATTTTTCATATGTCTTTGTCTCTTGAGTAAAAAAAGAAAAAAATTACAGAAAAGTCACATATTTATTGGAGTGTACGGATCTAGGGTGTGGGGCTATCAGAGGTGTCTGGGGCAGCCAGAGGCGTTAGTTCTTGCTTAGACTTGCTTGTGCGTTCCACTGCTTCCCACTTCTACGCAAGGATCTGCTTAGTGACATCCTTTTCGCATTTTACTATTGTCTCGTCATGGGTAATATAAACATGTAACAAATAAAAACTCACATGGATTAGTACTTTATATATATATATATATATATATATATATGTATATATATATATATATATATATATACAGGCGTTGTTCAAAGGTAACGTGGTACGTGAATCATGAGCTGTGGTAATCAGACATTACTTAGTGTGAGGGAACTGTTTTTCTTCATGTCTTGGCACTTTGTTGGGCGTCCATTTAAACGTGGATATTGCTTTTCATTTAAATTGTCCTCCTATGTTACGTCTTTAGCCAATAATGCGTCAGATGCGCATAACTGCAGACGCAACTATCAGTTCGATGGCGCTCTGCGCGCCGTTTGGAACTCAGCAGTTGCGTGGGCCCACCGCCGTAAAGCGATGCCGCGCGTCCCGGTCCATACTTTTCGGTGTCTCGTGCGGTGTACGCAGAGTTTGCGAAAAACCAACCGCACTTGATTCAACTTGCCGCACACCTTGGCTGTGGGAAGGGACCACTGGGTGCCTTCTAAGTTTACTGCACAAAGGGTAAGTACTGCACTTCACTATTAGGCTTGCAACGGCACACTGACCTATATAGTGCACAAACACTCGTACCGTAGCAGGCTTCCTCGATTCACTATATTTCTTTTACCTGGAAGAAAAAGGTTTGTGATATGAAACGTATTTTCACTTGTCTATTTGCGTATAGCTCACGAGTCACTGACACTAAATAACTCATTGTCACTGGGCAAATATACACTGTCCTGTTCATTATCCAGTTCGTTCAGAAACAAAACTGTAGCTCATGATACCACTAGCTTGTCTTTTATGATAAATGCCCACGTTCGTTATTTTTTCCTGTGCTTCTATACGGAACTATGTCGGCGTACTTTTTTCTCACAGCATTTTATTACACAAATTGGTAGGTGATTATGTTCTCAGAGAGTACGTGCCTCTAATACTACATTTCGCGGTCGCAACACTGTCTGACATCTCACAAAGCATAGAAGAACACGCTTGAGAACAACAGCACTAAGTTTATGTCGTACTACTGATGCACTTATGTATTGAAGTGACACCACTAGGACATGAACGCACTATAAGTGTTTCTTAGAAGTTGTCTCCAAATGAGGCAATTATCCTTTCGTCACCCAAGTTCGTAACAACGCATGGTACACACATCATAAACAAACAAATAATAAAAAAATAAGAAAATACATACATAAATAAATCACTATACTTAAATTGCTAGGTAGTGCAAACAACAGATAAATAATGAAGCTTGGCTGCTGTGCGCTCTTGCTTCTAAAGTCTATGCTTACGTATGTGGTGTTTCTCTGTGTTCATATTTGTGTTACTTTTTCCTTCCATCAAATATCTTCTGCTCAGATTGGACAAAATATTATAAACATAGCAAAAAAAAAAAAAATTAAGTGTACTGCATTCCTCTAAAGTCAGCATACATCCATAGTGTTTTCATACTGAGAAAATAGATTATTAAAATCCTCTGGCATTACTTAGTGTCACGTAGTGTATTTCTCAGTGATCTTGGTAACGTTTTATTAAGTCAATCGTCAGTCATAGTGACATTAATGGAACTTAGTGGCTTTTCTCCGCCGATTGAAGTCTTGCAGTATCTCGCCGAGCGCCACCTGTAAATAATTGTTTGTTTCGGCGTTACCTCATTTTTTTTCGGCTAGTTGGTTTACAGTAACTTATCTTGTACATACTCCTTTATTTTGTTATAAGAGACGGTGTTATGTCTGCCTCAGTTAACAATCACTAATCGTATCTCAACATCGTACTTGCATTCAAACATGTATATAAAGTTGAAAACATATCTGTATGACAGTAAGATCACACGAGTTGTTATTCATGAATGCTACCTTTAGGTGCACTTTCTTTAGATTAGGTTACTGTGCGTATGATATGTAGTACGCTAAGCTTTCATTAACAGCTAGAAATCATTTTTGTAATTGCAGCATCCCAAAAAATTTACATCATTTTCCATGCGATACATTTGTAGATAAGACCTCGTGGTGTGGATACGTCAAAAACACACAATACTTTCTCAGCAACCTATAATGTACTTGCGTCACACATTTATCCTTTGTACCTTAGGGAGTCCAATATTTTTCTGTAACTTACCCTGTACCTTATTGCTTTGATACACAAATGGCATAAAAAAAACTTACATCTATATTGTCCCGAGGTCTGTGCTAATTGTTCGCTCCAGATACCTCCGTATATAAACTTAAAACTAAAATACCACTGTGCCCAAACAAAAACATTTCGTCAAAACTTACAAGTACACTTAGTGTTAAACATTGGTAGTCGCCAACTGACGCGTATGTCCTAGCTTACCTGTGTCTTGCGTCCACGTTCACTGACAAATGTAAACAATAATAGTGAAAAGTTCTTATTCACTTAGCTGCATAGGATGTACTTTCTTTATCCTAATCGTGTTCGTTCTCTTTTTCACAGTAACTTATTTTATATGTGTGCATTAATAGGTATGGCGTGTGATACTTAATTATAGTTGAATTTTCTTAAGTCTCTGTCTGCATACAGTCCTTTGATCTTGCCATCGTGAGGGTATGCAAGTAAATAACATCCGTCGTGCGGAATATGTATAATTACGTACGGACCAGTATATTTTATTTGCCACTTAGCGTTTTTCTTAGCTAACAAGGAAGATGTCACATGAGTTTTGGGTAACACCTTTTCTCTGATTGTAAATTTGGTAACACCATGTAGCTGTTTATCATAATGCTTCTTTCGGCGTTGGGCTTGTTGTGTGATAGAGATTAATACTTGCCTCATTTTTTCATTTACGTCTACAGGTTGTCTAGGAATAGACGGGATAGGGTTTACCCATTCATTATTCTCTTCCTTATTGCATATCAGATCAGACGGTGTAACTGCAGTATCGTATATTGGGAGATTGTTTACCACCTATTCAAAAACGTTTAAATATTCAATCCACTTAGATTGCTTGTTGGCTACATATGTCCTCATAAACCTATTCAGTTCACGGAATATTCTTTCAATTGGGTTGGATTGGGGGCTATACCTGGATATCAATATTTGTTTAATCTGTTGTTCTTTCAGAAATTGTGTCCAAGTATGGCACGTAAAACTGGTTGCGTTATCTGATAAGATCGCCTGTGGTTTCCCAACAGACGGGAAGTAGTCGTTTAGCAACCGTCTGATAATAGGCTTAGCTGCAGTTGTTTTCGTGGCATACAATTTCACATACTTTGAAAATAGATCATATACTCCAATGACATATTTTACACCTCCCCTGGCAGAGGGTAAAGGACCCATAGCATCTATGCATACTAGCTTTAGCGGGTTTTTTCGTAAAATAGGATGCAACTCTGTCTCGCAGTTCAGATCGACAGGCTTAAACTTCTGACAAATAATACAAGTTTTTAATATTTGTTGTGTGCGTCGAAGCATATTAGGAAAGTAGCAGTACATATTTAATTTCTTACAGCACTTGCGGGAGCCGTAGTGCCCCCAAGCGTAGTGAGTATGCCAAATTAAACTTTTCTCGTATGCTTCGTGTGCACAAACGCACCATGTATCGCTGTCCATGTTTCTTCTGTAGAATAGTACATCCCTATGTAACCTGTAATGCTGTTTTATGGGTAAAGGGGGGTTATTGTTCAACTGGGATCTGACTTTCCTCCAGCAGTCATCTTCTACCTGTAATTTGGCCACATTATTGCACATATCCAAAAAATATTTCCTAAATTTTGTGCCCTTGATGAGCATAACTTTAAATTCTGTGTTCTCTTCTACCAATTCTTCGAACTCAGGTAATCCTTGTGGTAATCTTGACAGTGCGTCGCTGATTACGTTATCTTTGCCATTCACATATATAATTTCAAAATCATAAGACTGTAAAAATAACGTCCACCGCGCAAGGCGATTGTGTAGCAACCTACAAGTGAGCAAAAAGCTTAATGCCTGATGGTCACTGTAGACTCGTACATGCTTGCCAAACAGATAATAGTTGAACTTCTTAAAGGCCCACACAATAGAAAGGGCTTCTAATTCTGTTGTAGAATACCTGCGCTCGCATTCTGATAGAGTACGGCTAGCAAAACTAATTATCTTAACATTGTCGGAGCTAGCGCCTTCGTCCAGCTGAAATAGACAGGCTCCTAGTCCCGAAAATGAAGCATCCGCCGCTATACAAAAATCTTTGCTCATGTCGGGATGTTCTAGGATATTAGAATTAACAAAAGCGTGTTTTATTTTATCAAAATCGGTCTGACATTGAGGCGTCCAGATCCACTGTTTGTCCTTCTTTAAGAGGCCCCGTAAGGCGTGGCTATTGAGCAACTGGTTCGGTACGAACCGGCGAAAGAAAGAGCACAAACCCACAAATGCCTTTAGCTGTCGTTTTGAGCATGGAACGGGAAAGTTTTTTTTATGGCTAACAGTTTTTCTGGGTCGGGTCTTATCCCTGCAGGTGTAATTATGTGACCGAGAAATTTTATGCTTTTTCTCACAAATTTGGATTTCTTAAAGTTAGCTGTGACACCAGCCGCTGAAAACCTCTGTAGCATACTTTCCAAAAGCTGTATGTGTTCATCCCACGTAGGTGCTGCTATTAATATCTCATCTATATAAACTGTGAGTTTGTCAAGGACGTCAGGTCCTAAAACAGTGTCGAGCGCAGTTATGAAAACGCCGGCACTCACGTTCAATCCGAACGGCAGAACACAATGCTGGTAGGACCTACCTGCAAATATGAATGCTGTATACTTCCTACTATCAGGTGATAGTGCGATTTGCCAGTACGAACTACGAAGGTCTACTCTAGTTAAATACTGCACCACATGAAAACGCTGCAGCTGTTCTTCCAGGTTTTCAGGTCGGGTGGTTACTGGAACTATAATCTTATTAATCTCCCTGGCGTCGAGAACGAGTCTCACCGAATTGTCGGCTTTCTTGACCGCTAGTAGCGGACTGCAATAAGGCGATAATGAAGTCTCTATGATATTTCACGAGAGCATTCTCTTTATTTCTTGAGCCACTGCCTTTCTTTGTGAGCAAGGTATAGAATAGGTGTTCTTAGAGAATGTGTCGTGGGGCCGGACATCCATGCTATACTGATACGTCCTAATGACTCCGGGCATTTTATCGAACACACGAGCATAGCGTAACAATACACTTCTAAGATCACCCTTCTGCTGTTGTGAGATTTCCGAGCATTCAGATTTTTTTGTTCAATCTCATGCTGCTCTACCTGCTGACACCACAGTTAACTTGAGTCGCTACATCGTGAAGTACTGACCTTCAGGATTTGGATGTGGACAGTTCGACAAGATTTGTCGTTCCTACTCTTGACTTTTATTAAATCCACGCAAGAATTCTTCCCGTTAATATACAAATGACACTTTCCAGATTCCAATTTTACCACTCTTTTCCCTTAAGAAATGCATGCCGAAAACGCACCGTTCTGTCAACCCTTCTACTACTAGAAAAATTGACTGAAAAACCATGTCTTCAATCTGCACTACGACCATGGTTTGCATTTTAATTAGCTTGGATTTACCACCTATGGCTCCTAATATCCTACAATTTTGTACTGGATAGGTCGGTAAAGTTGCGTGAATGTTAATCTCTTTAAATAGTGCCTTGGACATCACACTAATTTTCGCACCAGTATCCACAAGGATATGCGTAGGTACTTTTGCTACTACGGCCTGTAAACTAGCTTGTACTATACCATCACCTTCACATGACTGTGGTTCTTCCTCCTTGTTCAATAAATCACGCATGTCCGTTTCATCTTGGTACCTGAGCAATTTACTATCATGACAGTATGGATCGCCCCCACGACTATCTATGGCCAACATTGGGGAGCATAATGAGGCCATGCTTAGTTTAACGCTCCGCGGTTCACATCTGTTTGTGTTTCGTTTGCGACTTCAATTATATTTACCCCTGACGTGTTGTTCCGTAGCTGAGTATTCCTGTCGTGGTTTTGCCCTGAGTTCAGCGGCATATTGTCACCTAGTGTTTGTGATTGATAGGCTTGGCTGTTAACTGGGTATTGCCACTGCCTACTTTGATGATCCTCCGTGTGGTTGTGGCCAAAATAAGGTTGGAAATTATTGTAACTGTTTCCCCACTGGTTCCTATTGCCATTTCTGTTCCAGTTACGTTTTCGGTCATCGGAATAACCAGAAAAATTCCTATCACCGTTTTTTCTTTTTCTATTTGTAAACGCTGCGCGCGGGGCACACGATACTCCTTAAAGCCTGTACTATGGTAAGTTAACGGGCTTTACCTTACGAGAAAGGATTTTTGTATAGAAATTGACCGCGTGTACCTGAATGGAGGCAAATCAGACTTACACCCACTCTGTAATAACAATGATACGTCAAGCAAGTCCGAAATGCAACTACACGTCAGGACGGACAAGAAACAGCACAGAAGATGCTACCAATTTGTTAATAATACGGCCGCCAGCCTAATTAGTCATTAACTGAGTTTCTTAGCTGTACAAGTTGATGTACGTTCAAACAAAACAACACGTAGTAACACAGCATAATATGGTAAATTTTAGAACCAGAAAATCTATTGAACTGATAATTTCACTTTCTGTACTCATAGGAATAAACCATAAATACATAACATTACACTATAATGTTTACTACAAAACTTCGTACTGTCTATTGATCTGATTAAAATCGGCCAAAGGTTACCCTAGAAATAGCACTTTCGAAACACACACAAAATGTCAATTTTGATAAAGGTAAAACACTGATAAATTTTGGTTTCTATTTTGGCTTTGACTTCGCTGGTCAAATCAGTTTAGAACACTACAGAATTCAACTGAATAAAAAGGGGTGGGGGACCCTGAAACTGATATGATCACTGTATTAAAACAATTAATTGCTGGAATCATTATGCCCTCACGATTTCCAATATATGATTTACTACTCTTTTTGACTTATTTCCTGCTCATTTAAATACTGTTATATCTGTCTCGAAATAATTAAGCTTCATTACTAAATCAGTATCAAAATTATCTTCCAACTTTGTCAGACCTTTGTTATTCGTCTATTAGTCCATTAACAAAAAAAGTTCTTTAAACATCATTCTAACATAGCTAGGTCTACAGGTAATTATTATTAACATAATCTTTAATTCTTCATTTCGGGACACTCGGATTGCACAACATTTGGAAAGGACCCTGTCTAGGTTAGTTGTGAGGATAATTAAATGATAGGACAGTTCTGGTAACATTTAAGTTGTTATTGAACAGTATGGAATAAAAGTAACACTGGTCCATACGAATACAGTACTAAAAAGTTCAACCTGTTCGTATCGATGCGGCAGTTGGCGGGCGGCGAGATGGCGAGGCACAGAGCACACATACAACCACAGCAATGGCTCTTGACGTATCGGAACTTTACTTCTTCTTAGCGTCGCAGTACTCTTCCATTTAGTTCCTATGGAATTTTGCCATGCTGTATAGGCGTCGGAACGGCATATCCGAGGCTCAATGAAACTACGTCTTCCAGGAGAGCCTCCTCGATCCAGGACGTGTTGCTCAGACCAATGCCCATCTTCGTTCGACTACTACTGCTGAGCCCGTTATGCCGTGCAGTGCCCGTGTGCATTTTCCCGCGCTCGCCTGCCATCCACCTTTTACCGCTCCTCTACAGACAGGGTATTCACCCGAGATTTTGCATTCTACATATTCTAACACATTGCCTACGTATAAACCAGACGCACAATTACAATTTTAACATCTTACAATAGTTTCAACGTTTCTTACATTTCGATTCTGTTATAATATTGCTTGAAATTTGTCATAAGCATTAAAATTCACATCGAAAATTGTTTACAGTTTCTTTAACATAATGGCATGAAACAAAAAAGAAATGAAATCAGAACATCGATTACACTAATTTATCGAAAATCAGAAGAAAAAATTATTATATGAACAACGTTGTTGTTGTTATATATTGTACTGTGGAGGGTAGGTCTTGTTGTAGCTGTTGCCGTAATTTCCTCGCGAACTCGGGCCTGACGTCGGGGCGCGATCGACAAAAGCCGGTCGCGACTCAGCCGCGCACGCTACATTGTTGACGCCGAAATGCGGCTAGCGCTGCGCGGGATGGTTGTTACCGCTGCCACGAAAATTGTTTTGGTGGGCTTTATTTTTCCTGGCATCCTCATTATTTGAATCGATAGAATGTAATGCAGATGGGACATACTCGAGATTGCTCTCTGGTACTTGTACTAATTTTTCGCGGATACTGAACGGTTAATTTGCCTTCAGGATGCGCAGTACATCTGGTGTGTGACGGGCTCGTCCCAGAACGGCGTTTTATTTAAGTATTTTTCAAAATACTTCCGGAGTGATCCAAATTTTGGATTGTATTGCTCCGGGTTGAACAAAGTTTTCCTTAATCTCTCATGTACACCTTGTGGCCAATACTTTGATAAAAATGCATCTTCAAATTGTTCTAAAGTCTGACAGTTTTCCTACATTTCCATTGCCCATAGGGCACCATCGCCTTGTATATATCCAGTTACATACTGTATTTTTTGCTTTTCAGACCAGGTCTTAGGCAACACATTCTTAAATGACTTTATTAAAATTACCGGGTGGACGGATTTTTTTTCTGAGGTAAACACTTGGAACTGCCTGTGTTTTATAAGGCTTTCGTCTAACAGAACAGCCGACAAAGCTGGTTCGGTTGTCTGGTGTCTCTCTCGTTCGTCGCGGTAATGTCGGTTACCGTTACGACCGTGGTTAGGTGAAAACACGGGTACATCGGGATAAAGATAACTGTTTGCCGCATCGTCACTCTTTCCTGTGCGTCTGTCATCAAATTCCTCTTCTGGATGTTGTTCTCTCTCGTTCTGTGTGGGGTGTTTACTCTTTAGTTGCTCGTCTACATGTTTTTCTCCAGTCAGGTAAGTCCTGTGTCAGAGTCTTTTGTAACTGAGCTAGGTCAGTTTGTAGTTTAGTTACGGACGTGTTCTGGGTAGTGTACACCTGTTCTACAATATGAGTTATCGCTTTTTTTAGTTCTGTCTCTAAAGTATGGTTGATATGTTTGTCTTTTTCCTCTAAAAATTCGTCAAACTGCTGTTTTTGTTGTTTCGTCATGTCATCAACTTGGTCTACAGCCTCCTGCATTTTGACGCTAATCTCGGTCTGCTGTAAACTCATAGCTTCAAAATTTTCGCTTAAGGTACGGATCTGTTCTGGCATATCCTTAACTGTGGACTGTAAGTTGTCAATGTCCTGGCTCATGTAATTTAAATCTTCGCGTACTACCTCTATCACTTGATCCACTACCTCTCTTCTTAACTGGGTCAGTTGAGTCGTCAGGTTGTTTTGCATGTCGGTCAGGTTCTTCACGCCATTTTCTATTTTGTCCATTTGTGTCGTAATATTTTCTAGACGAGTATTTACAGTACCTATTTGTGCTGCAACATTATCTATCTGCGTGGTGACCTTTTCTGTGCGAGCGTGCATTTGTGCTGTGACATTTTCTATGTGAGCGTGTATTTGTGCTGCAACATTTTCTACACGTGTGTTAACAGTACCTGTCTGAGCTGTGACGTGAGCTGCAAACTATGACATTAAATTCGTCCGCATCTCTCTAAACATGCGCATGAGGTCTGGTTCTACTGGGTCTTGTTTATAGTCAGTATTCGTGTCTGTTTCTGTAGTCGACATGTTGTCGCCCGTCGCTTGCGACTGAGCACTGCCGCTCGCTGCGACTGTGTTTTCAGTATTCGCGGTACTTTCTGCCTCAAGGTTATGTAAAGGTTGGACTATGGTTTCCTCATCTGACGAACTATCCATGGTTTTGGTTTGAGATCTGAGTTTCACCATGCCGATTCACAACTCAGAACAGCGTGCAGCCGAACTTCACTATCACTACAGCTCGTACTACACGTAAATAAATCACAGATGGCTTTGCGCTCGTCCGTGGAAATTCACGTAGTAAATTATGTCTCTGGCAAAACAGAAGACTGATAAATGACTCTTCTTTTTTTTACGCGCGCAATTAACAAATTTTGTCCGCCATCTTGTGATGCATTTACATATAATAGCAAATGAACTACTGCAATTTTTGCGTAAAAGAAATGGACAAGACTTTGGAAAAAAGGAAATGATGCGTTCTACGCAGTGGTGTCGAAAAAATGAAAAAAAACAGTCCCATATTTACTTTCAACTAAAGCGTAGTAGTGCTGCTGCTCTTACCTTACGTGTTTTTTTATGGACGGTTTTGAAGAATTAACATTAAATGGTCCAACACTTTTATCTCAAAAATTGGTAATTTCTATGGGCTTTTCTTTTTTTGGTACGCAGCTCTCGTAACATGCAACAGAAAAAATGAGTTGTAATAGCAATAATGAATGGCAAAAATGGCTTAAATATTTCAACTAAAATTTCTACAGATTTTTTAATGAAATAATCGTCATGGCACTCGGTCGCCACTGTCACGTACCTTCTCTCTCTCTGTTAATGTTTTTGTTCTTTGTTATTGTTTTTTGTTATTGTAGTTGTAGAGATACGAAATTATTGTAGCGGTTTGTTAGTCAGCCGTACTTCGGAATTCTTTGACATTAAATGGAGCCTGAAACTTGCGTACTAAATACTTCGCGTGAAGTGCGATTTGCGGCATAAACAAAAATTAATTGCGGAGATGCAATCCACAGAATATTAACAGAAAAACCTTAGAACAATGCGCACGACTGACTAGACACATTCAGAGGGTACGTACATTCGCGTACGAGTGGTTGCGATCTGATGAGAAAGATCTATCTTAATTTTTTTGTGTAAAATAATTACGTCGTAACACACTCGGAGATTGTGAACGTACTATAAGGTTCAAAATGGCTCTGAGCACTATGCGACTTAACTTCTGAGGTCATCAGTCGCCTAGAACTTACAACTAATTAAACCTAACTAACCTAAGGACATCACACACATCCATGCCCGAGGCAGGATTCGAACCTGCGGCTCCAGACTGTAGCGCCTAGAACCGCACGGCCACTCCGGCCGTCCGTACAATCAGGGTAGAGGCACGTACTTTCTATCATTCCCTCTGGCCTGCAATAATTGCAATTATTTAAATTTAAGAATATTTCTTTTTCAATCGGACTCCTATTTTCATACGATAAGGAAGATTGCAGGTTCTGAATGTCTCGGCAAAAACACAGCGAAATTAATCCTAGCGGCCACCAAACGAAAGTAGTGAGCACAATCACGTACCGCTAGTGTTGAGCAGCACCGTCGTTAAGATCGTCGCCTCCATCTAAAATACGCCTTCTCGAATTAACAGAAAAATTTGTACTCCATTGGTATGGGACTTAGGCTTGATCTTGGCAGAAATTATAAACACATTTTTCGTCATTTAACACGCACATAGACATGAAACTATACAGTATGTCTTTACGCCAGCACATCAGAACAAAAAAGGTAGTTAATACTAGAAGTAATAAAAGAATCTCGAAATTAGTCCTTTGTCTCTCAGTGATAAAAAAGTTTTTTAGAGTATACCTCTGGTATGACAGTCGAAAAAATTTTCTTCTTGTATCTTTGAGATTAAATTACAACATTTTTTAGTTCCTTTTCATTCTGTAAGATAAATAACTTCAAAAGTAATTTCATTTACATACAAAGGCAATAGAAAATAGTTGATTATCATGCAAAGTATATGATCTTCACAAGTTTCACAATTGTTTATAAGTGGCAATGGAGCCTTCATGTCTTTTTTAGTCATAAACACATGTATAAAAGAAGAATATTAAATGTATCATGTAGGTATCTACCTTTTACAGTGGATATTCACATATCAACATAATAAATCATCATTGAGTCAAAGCAATGAAAAGCATTAATTACTCTTATGCAAAAACATCAGTCCATTCAAAAATCATTGTCTCGGTATGCATGACTAGATGTTCATTTCGTAATGTCCAAAAATGTACAGTCATATTTCAATATACATGTCCATTTTTTTCCTTTATTTGTTGCAGAGCCAAAATGAAATATATTCATGACAAAAAGAAAGTACAAAGTACTAACTACAGAGTACTCTCTTACAAAACTAAAACACAGAACACCCTAATTTTCAATGAGAAAGTAACACTTGTCTCTAGAAAAAGGATAGTAGGTATTCTCATGATAACTATAATGGGTGCAGTCCTTAATTACCATTATGTTTCTCATTGCAGTCGTAAGACTAACATTTGCATAATCATCAGTGTATATGTACCGCATCATAACTTCCACTTTCTTTAGTAAAATCATAAACAAATTTTAATAAGTTCTGTTATAACATTTTATGATTATTTAAGAAAGTATCAAACTAATAAACTTCACCGAGACAAAGAGAGGGACCATTAGAAGTACATACTTTCATCGCAAACTAGTACATAAAGCTACCTGGATATCCCGAAAGGTAGTAGGATGAAACAGATCGACCATGTTCTTTTTGACCGAGGACACCATGGGCAGACATGAATTCCGATCATTTCTTGGTGGTAGTCAAAGTACGTCTGAAACTTTCAACCAAGTGGCGAAGAAATCCTGTAAATATGGTCCTCTTTGGCAAGGATAGGTTGGAAGATGTAGAAGCGAGACAATGCTATCAAGATACAATTGCAGAAAACCTCACATTATCGGAGAACCCTACCAACGTGGAAGACACGTGGTTGGTGTTAAGGTATGCAGTGTACAGAGTGCAAGAGGAGAATTTGCTTGCGATCTAAAACGCAGAAGTAAATTTTGGTTCAATGAAGAATGCCGAGAACCTATTTGGGTGAGATCATTAAAGAGGATACAATGGTTAGAAAAAGTCTCAGAAGAGCCAAGGGTAGCATATTGTGAAGCGAGGTGTAACACGGACAAACTCATGAGAAAGAAGAAACAGGAACACCATAACAGACTGTTGAAAGCAGTAGAAGAAGCAAAGTCATCACGTTCGTTTTTCCAGGCCCCTAGATTCGCCAGGGGTATCTACCGACAACGTACATTGGTTCTAACAAAGGAGACAGGCGAAATGGTACCGCTAGAAGAGCAGGCAAACCTAGTTAATAAACATTTTGAGAATCTATTGGCGTTCCACTGGCAGTGACAACTCAGACGGGAGCCCGTCTTGACAGCGTAGAAGTCCCTGAACCATCAGAGGAAGAAATCAGAGTTGCCCTAAAACTACTCAAGAACAACAACGCCCCAGGAGGTAATGGTATCACAGCTGAGATGCTTTGTTTGGGATGTTAACCACTGATGGATACA
The DNA here is from genome assembly GCF_021461395.2 of Schistocerca americana. Lineage (NCBI taxonomy): Eukaryota > Metazoa > Arthropoda > Insecta > Orthoptera > Acrididae > Schistocerca > Schistocerca americana. The sequence continues at coordinate 602,535,270 of NC_060119.1, read as the reverse complement.
TCGAAACGAATAATATCCACTATCTGGGCAGCAGAAATAATTCCTGAAGAATGGAAGGGAGCAATTACATGTCCCATCTTCAAGAAGGGTGATGCTACCCAAGTATCCATCTACCAAGAAATTTCACTTCTTGAAATTGGATACAAAGTCTTTACAGCTCTGCTGCTAAACCGAATGAAACCACTGGCTGAAGGAATTGTAGGCACATATCAATGTGGGTTCGTCCCCAGACGGTCTGCCACTGACCAAATATTTACTTTGAGGCAGTTGATAGAAAAATTTTATGAGTTCAATCGGGAACTACATGACATCTTTATCGATTGTTGGCAAGCTTATGACAGCACTGACCGCGTCAGAGGAACTTGGCCTACCATCGAATTACATCCGTCTAATTGCAGCTTGCTACTTCCAGTTAACTTCTAAAGTACGGCTTGACAACCAACTACCACTGCCTTTCACTATGCAAAATTCATTGATACAACGAGATCCATTGGCATCAATGTTATTGAACTTGGCCTTGGGAAAAGTAAGCCATGACACTTGCTGAACCAGAGAAATAGAGATGGAGGGAGCAGACACAATTCTGGCGTTTCCTGACGATGTTGTGATCCTTGGCGACTCTCTAGAGCAAATGTGTGCTGATACTTCCCGATTCCTCCAAAATGCAGAGGAAAATGGGATGGAGGTCAACGAGGACAAAACTATATACCTTGGAGTATCACGTCGTAGCGTTCTCCCTCCCTCAATTGTTGTAGACGGGCATACCTACGAACGAGTTGAAGAATTCAAGTACCTGGGCTCAACATTAACCAACAAATCTGAAGTCACGAAAGAAGTGCATCAACGCATAATAAGTCCTAATCGCGTGTTCTTTTGTCTCAACAATCTTTTTAAATCTCTTCTGATATCTCATAAGAACAAAGTCCATCTGCACACGACACTGGTGAGGCAAGGACTTTTATATGGCTGTGAAATTTGGGCGACGTCAGCAACGACAGAAGATTTAATACGTGCGTTTGAAAGAAAGATACTTCGGAAGATCTATGGACCTGTCTACAATAATATGGAAGGTAAATGGGAAAGAAGAGGGAAATAAGACCTGTACCAGAGGTTTGGAAAGCCACACATTGGACAAATATTGGGACAGAGGTGACTACAATGGTTTGGCCACATCTTAAGAGCTGGCGGATCACTTCCTATCAGAATCCTCCAATCTCAACCCACGGGAAAACACGCGAGAGGACGCCCAAGAACGCGGTGGAAGCATCGAGTGACGACGATCCTTCAAGAAGTGTAACCGGCGGCCGTGGAGGATGATGCTAGAGACTGAAAAAGATGGAGTGCCATCTGCAGCAAATACCTCTTCTCTTGTGATTGACAGACATTCCTTTCACTGGAGTTTTTGTGTTGTCAATTTTTTTCCTATTGTTATTCTGCTGTAGGCCTCAAAGGCCCGTTAACGCAACAAATGACTATGATGATGACTTAAGAAAATTATACTTCATTTTTCAATACATCGAACAATTAGGTATCATCCCTAAAGTACTTAATATGTGTGAACCATGGTCAACAAATAATGCCAAAACTCAGTAGTCGACCCACTGTATCCCTTCCTATTATCGATTATGATTGTAACCTCAGTGAAATATTCATGAAAGACCCGTATGACCTAAGTTCAATAAAAGCTCCATTGTTTCCTTTCATATTGATAACTTTTCATTAATCATTTTAATCATAGTTTACGACATTTTACATTCCTCTTACTGTTCTTATCATCGTGGACTAACATCTTCATTCATTAACACTTGTACTATGTATTACATTCTTCATCATTAACTAATTCACCTGCACTTTCGCTAAATTTTAGAATGACTTTGTTGCTGAGTTGAACACGATGATAATAATCAAGAGAAAATCTAATAATATTATTCAGTGCAATACATATGGTACCATGAGTAAATATTTTTACTTAGTGAAAGAATGGTTTTGATTCTGAATGCATGATGTAGCCCTTGCGATTTATGACCCTTCATAGCTTCAATTTCCAGAGCATTTACATACCGAATCCCCTGAATATGGAATGGGGCTTATCACACCAGAAAGAGTTTATGATTCAAATATTTGCTTTTGTGGGTCAAGTGGTGCGATCCACCTAAATTCTTTTGTCCTATGCATAATGTGAAGGACAAAACCATTTGTCCATTTCATCTTCTTTCTACTACTTTTGTGATATTTCTTTTCGTGAGATTAAATATCTCATGGCAATGTAAGTTTTTGTGCGAAGGAAAAGATATGTGTTCTTTTATAGATACTGCATGTTGTTAATTTTTAATCTCTAGGACTGGGGATGATTATGTGTAGTCGTTTGGTAATTCAGTTATTATCTCTTGAAAAAAGTGTAGGTACTGCTTCCAAGACTTGTGTTCCCCATGTCAATTACAAACAAAGTTGATGATTTTTTCTTATTGATAGATGTATACATAATAATTCGACTATCATTAATTTGAAAAATATTTAACAGCGCAAGACAAAGGAGGATTTACGCCCTTCGTTTATCGGTTTTAGTAATAGTTACCTTTCATTGTTCTCGTGTCCTGGCGATAAGACGTGCTGTGTAATTGCTTGTGAAATTGTGCTTAATATTGAAAGTAACTTGTGAAACAAAGAATATACTTTTTTCATTTTCGATACCATGAATCCCAACTCCTATAACTCTGGAAGATTATTATTATTTTAATTTTGCATGGAGAATTTAGATGGAGGCGACGATCTTCATTTACGGCGCTGCTCAATAATAGAGGTACGTGAATGTGTTCATATCTTTCCTTTCGTGGCCGCCAATGTCAATTTCAATATGTTGGTCATATTTGCCGCGACATTCAGAAACTGCTATATTCCTTTTCATTTAATTACGAAGTCCAATTACATTCTTTCTTAGATGAATAAATGCGTTTTACCCACAATTCCTTTTACCCAAGCCACGGGAAATGATAGCACTTAGAACATATGTGCCTCTATCCCGATCATACGTTCGCATACAATTGAGTATGTACTGACGTAACTATACTTACGACCAATTTACTTTATAGTATTAATTCTTGTTTTCAACCACTCACTCGCGAATGTATGTGCCCTCTTATTTTGTGTAGTCACCGGGTGCATTCTTTAATAACGTTACTTATAATATTTAGTGGCTTAATTTCCACAGTTGACCTCTGCCTCTGTCGAAACGGCGCCTCACGCGAAATATTTATTGCACGACTTACATACGAACTCTCATTTCAAAACTACGACACCGGCTGACTAAGCTTTTACGAGGGCAGTTCAATAAGTAATGCAACACATTTTTTTTCTGAAACAGAGGTTGTTTTATTCAGCATTGAAATACACCAGGTTATTCCCCAATCTTTTAGCTACACAACACTATTTTTCAACGTAATCTCCATTCAATGCTACGGCCTTACGCCACCTTGAAATGAGGGCCTGTATGCCTGCACGGTACCATTCCACTGGTCGATGTCGGAGCCAACGTCGTACTGCATCAATAACTTCTTCATCATCCGCGTAGTGCCTCCCACGGATTGCGTCCTTCATTGGGCCAAACATATGGAAATCCGACGGTGCGAGATCGGGGCTGTAGGGTGCATGAGGAAGAACAGTCCACTGAAGTTTTGTGAGCTCCTCTCGGGTGCGAAGACTTGTGTGAGGTCTTGCGTTGTCATGAAGAAGGAGAAGTTCGTTCAGATTTTTGTGCCTACGAACACGCTGAAGTCGTTTCTTCAATTTCTGAAGAGTAGCACAATACACTTCAGAGTTGATCGTTTGACCATGGGGAAGGACATCGAACAGAATAACCCCTTCAGCGTCCCAGAACACTGTAACCATGACTTTACCGGCTGAGGGTATGGCTTTACACTTTTTCTTGGTAGGGGAGTGGGTGTGGCGCCACTCCGTTGATTGTCGTTTTGTTTCAGGTTCGAAGTGATGAACTCATGTTTCATCGCCTGTAACAATCTTTGACAAGAAATTGTCGCCCTCAGCCACATGACGAGCAAGCAATTCCGCACAGATGGTTCTCCTTTGCTCTTTATGGTGTTCGGTTAGACAACGAGGGACCCAGCGGGAACAAACCTTTGAATATCCCAACTGGTGAACAATTGTGACAGCACTACCAACAGAGATGTCAAGTTGAGCACTGAGTTGTTTGATGGTGATCCGTCGATCATCTCGAACGAGTGTGTTCGCACGCTCCGCCATTGCAGGAGTCACAGCTGTGCACGGCCGGCCCGCACGCGGGAGATCAGACAGTCTTGCTTGACCTTGCGGCGATGATGACACACGCTTTGCCCAACGACTCACCGTGCTTTTGTCCACTGCCAGATCACCGTAGACATTCTGCAAGCGCCTATGAATATCTGAGATTCCCTGGTTTTCCGCCAAAAGAAACTCGATCACTGCCCGTTGTTTGCAACGCACATCCGTTACAGACGCCATTTTAACAGCTCCGTACAGCGCTGCCACCTGTCGGAAGTCAATGAAACTATACGAGACGAAGCGGGAATGTTTGAAAATATTCCACAAGAAATTTCCGGTTTTTTCAACCAAAATTGGCCAAGAAAAAAAATGTGTTGCATTACTTATTGAACTGCCCTCATAACAATGTAGCAGGGTGGTTACACAATACAGCCTACTTAATTTACTTAATTCTTTCATTATAAATTCTGTTGGAATTGAAGGTGCGTAATATAATGAGATAGGTTTGATGTTTCTCTGTCATAATGTTCGGACTCACAGACAAAACCGGAACTGAGGTCCATCATCTGAAATAACTTTTTCAATATGCCCTAATTACTTGAGAAACTCCTTGAGAGAGGCCACAGATATCGTTTTTACCATAGCATTTTTCAATGACATGAAAGTTACAAATTTAGAAGTAAGCTTTACTGTTATGAACACGTAACAAAATTATTTCTTTCTCTTTGACAATGGCCCTAGGAGACAACATTGGCTAACTGTTTCGATTAGATGGTATTAGGGGAGAAAATTGGAGCATGATGTGACACTTTAGGAGCTTTGGCCTTTTTCTTCTTCCATGTTTTGGGAACAACAGCTATCACACAGATTACTGGAAAATTTTCTCAGTTCATAGTGAGCATAGCGCAAACCGGTGTAACATACAAGCGTGTTCACTGATTCATCTGGGGTACATACAACCCAAAGTAAACTATCAGGGTGTCTGTGTCTGAATAAGACATTATTCCTAATTAAATAACAACGGCTCAAGGTTGTATTAGCTGAATCATGCCATTTAGTTCTTACTCCTTTAAAAACGGGGCCTTTATCACACTCCTTAGCTACATCAGTGACAGTGAAATGTAGTGTGCAAAAGTTACCATTCTGATATACAACCCACCACTGAAATTATTTTCCATTACATCATCTTCTTTACTTTTAATGAGACCTACTGGTGCTCAACGCAAAGTGTCCGTGACTACATTCTGTGGACCAGGGAGGTAGATGGCTATAAATCTGAATTCTTGTAAATATAATGCCCAGCATGTTAATCAGTCGTGGGTTAACTCGACAGACACAGGAATCTCTAAAGCATGATGGTCTGTGTTCACTTCTGTGTGCCTGCTGAAAAGGTAAAATAAATTTAATAAATGCACAGACTATGACCAAGGCTTCCAGTTTCCGTACTAGATAATTGTGTTCCTTCTTTGACAATACCTTGCTCTTTGAAGCGGGAGGTGAAGAGCACCACGCTTTTGCACTGTTACTGAGAATGGGTGTAGGTGATTTTGAGCAAAAATTCTGACTCACGGATACCAATGAAAAAAACATGAACCTTTAATTTCGTTGTACAGTGTTTTGTTTTCCTTAGTAGTTAGAAGCTGTTTTTTGTTTGCAAAAATGAATGGCAGCAAAATATTATGCAACCGCGTTGAGCTGGGGTAAAAATTGTTGTTTTGAAGAGCGCGTCGCAGCGCGGAGTGTGAAGCAGTCGCCATCCGTTTCTGGTGGTGGCGCCGCTGCGGCAATCGCAGCTTTGGTGTCTCCCTCTGGTGGGAATGGGGAAAGGTTGCCTGTTCACATGCATTTAAGGGGCGCTATGAGCTCGCGAGTCTGGTCAGTTGGTCAGCACGGCCAGTGTGGGGCAGTCAGTGTCTGTCTGTCGTCGGGAGTGCTAGTATGTGTTAGCTCGCCAGTCTGCTCGAATTTGTTCAGGCAATCGTCATTGGCGGTTGGATCGATCGGTTGGTCGGTAGCGCACTGGGACACAAGATGACTTGTCCGTCTTGAGCGTCGGCGCATGTGAGGTCGCCACGTCAGTCCAGTGGGCCGCGCCGTATAGCGAGGTGTAGTGGCTTCGCGACCGACACGAGAGCAACAGGAGCCAACCCACGACCTCGGTCTGGCCGGTGCGAGCTGCGACGCCGTGAGACGGGAAATCGGCGCGCCTTCCTGCGTCCGTTGAAGCGGCTGGCAGCGGAAGGTTCAGGAGAGTTTTGGGGGTGCAGCGCCAGGTCTTCGCCAGAAATCGCAGTTTATTTGAAGTTAAGTGATTCGCGATATGTTGTTTCATTTACTTGTTAAATTCTACTTGCTTTCTTGGTTAGTCTCTCGTACCCAGCTTGCTTGTCTGTCTCCCGTCCGCATTTGTTAGGCTGTTAGTGTTTGTCTGTCTGTCTGTCTGTCTGTCGGTCTGCCGTACGATAATAGCTGCCTCTGTCATGTTTGTCGGATTCGGTGTTAACTAATTTATTGCTTGAAGTGTAACGGCCGAATTCCTGAAATACGTTTCTATCTTGCCTATCATCTTGAGAGGCGGTCTATGTGTAATGTACAGCATGTTTGTATATTTTATGTAAGACTGCATTTCATGGGTTTTAATTTAAATGGTCATTGTAGTATATAAAGTTGCCACCCTTCCACCGTAAGATTTTTTTTTTTTTTTTTTTTTTTGAAAAATCGAGTTGCACCTTCGGTGGCAAGTTAATTTTTTTTTAATGTTATTGTTTTGTACCATTTCCATCCCTCCTACGGTATGCATAGTTTATGTGCTTGTGTGAGTTGTTAAAATTCTTAGTATGAAGTAATCTGGTGTGTTACAGATTTGCACCAGAGTAGTCTTTCAGAGGTTGTTGTGAGTGGTCGTGACGACTGCCGTGCCAGAAGGGAGCGGCAAGGTTCTCAGCCCGACAGCTCATACTGTCAAAATTTGTTCTTTTTGCCTCTGAATAAATTTAACTTGATATTTAGAGGGTACTTTCTGATTATAATTTTAAATCTGTTTCAAATAAAAGGGGGGGGGGGGGGGCTTTAGGAATAAAATTTCCATTTGTTGAAAGAAATTTAATTTATTTTCATCAGTTACCCACTGGCAACTACTTTCACGTCACATAGTATGATTAAATGTGTTAATGTTCTTGATGAATCGCTAGTAAATAAAGTAAATCCTTAAGAAAAGAGTTTAGAAGGTAAATTCACGGTTAACGCATGAATATCGTTTTACTGCATGAGCTGCATCCCACCAGTGTTCTTCAGAAAGTTGGGAGATAATTTCTGGTATACCCAAGTGTCGCGTGTTTCCCCCAGCTGGAGTGAAAATTTCTATTGTGTGCCACATTGCCTACAAGCCAGATAAGGCATCTCCAAAACCACAGTAATTATACTCCTAAGAAAATGTACAGTGGTAAAAATGCAGTGTTCCATTGCGCAAGAACAGATTACACAAATTTGCAACATTCTGCCAATAGAGAGGGCCTTATTGCCCTTTTTCTAGCATTGCTAATACTTCAGGAACAACAGTTTGCATCTCTGCTGGGCATTACATGTACTGTGGGGAGCACCAATAACTTATTTTGGCTCAGATGGTGATTGAAGTGTGGGTCCACAAATCCTCAGGATGGATATCTTGCTACTGAAAATTATTACATTGTGGTATCAGTAAAAAGTCATCTGGGAACATTTTAGAAAAATAGATGTTAACATGTTATTTAAAGGTTAAGTGTTAATTGTGACGGCAGATAATTGAAAATTCAAAACTTCCTTTTCACTGAGATACAAGTAAATGGTACAAAGTACAATTTTTTGACCACTCTAACCATACATGAAGGATATGCTTAATATTTAAGCGTGCTAGATTTAAACATTGAGGTGATCCTAGGAATAGATCGGTTGGTCAGACAGTAGCCACTAACTGATTGCAAAAATAAAAAGTGAGCTATAATTTAGAGAAAAAGACATAGAATGAGAATTTAATGAACTGAGTGAACCAATGAGTACACAGTACAAATCTGAACAGACATGTACATTTCTTTTGGATGGAATGAGAACAGATCTTGATCATATGGAATTGCCAACATGAAATTAATTCTGAGAAGTAACAATAGTTTCACTAGAGAATATACACTTTACTGGTGAATATTACTGATGAATAGGTCTTGGGTTACCAGCTGGGTTCCACTGACAAGATTGTAAAATTAATTGTTTCCATTGTAGTGATTAAAGCTACTTTTCCATACTTACTATAGAATGCCTACAATTTTTCACATGGAAATAAATTTCGTCCATTTTCATGTAAGGTGTTACTTCTCATATTATACACCATATTTGTGAGAAAGACATCCCTTGATGATGTATGTGAGATATATCACATCACTGATTTCTGGGCATAATTTTCAAACAGTTTAACATAAATAAATACTACTGCTGCCCTTGTTCTCAAGTGACAATGATTCTAGAGTTTGTTTGTTTCAAGATAAACGAACTCAATGTGAAGTACATGTTACACCTCAACAAATAAATAGAAATTTAAGAAAGTAATTAACATATTGTGCTGTAGAACAAGGTTCGTGATAGATTTGCTATCACAATATTCAGAAGATTGTCATATCAGAACCATAATCACTAGTAAATCGTTTGCTGTCTAGTATACTGGGAGCATTTGTGAAACAAAATTCATTGTTCTGCTGTGACTTTACTTGTATATCATTCTTTACGTAGCTAGTTCATAACTATCTGAAGTATGAAAATAAACTATTCCCTACTGAGAAAGGGTAAAGTGTGAATTATTTCACTAGTTCTCGTCAGAAATATTTATATGTATTGTATTCATGATCAACTATTTGTTCAGCAGTGCACATGAACAAGTATTGGATGACCTACAAAATATATTGGTGTGACATTTGAATTGCATTCTGAGCTTTGCATGAAATATTTTCATGATTGATTCAGACACATCAGATTTTCTGGCTATTTTACTTACTGTGTAATTAAGACTTTGTGTCATAGATTTGACACCCTGGTTTGTTGTATTTGAGCGTTTTTACCTCTTTGTCTTGTTAGTACGTAAGTATTAGGTGACTTAGTTGTTGTACGCAGAGCATTGTTTCTACAAATGCAAACAGTGAGGTAAGTGGTGCTGAAGGTAATTCATCCTGATGACTGATTGTTGTTGCCTTCTATAAGTTAAATCACTTTCAACAAGGTTAATTTACATGTAACAGCATACACTATTTTCGATTTGTGTCTGAATTCAGAAGAAAGGTGCAGATCAGTTCAGCACATTGTTAAGTAATCATAAGTGGGACTGTGCATTTGCATTTTTAAACACTGTGGCAAGGTTGTAGTAATATAAATATGCAGTATCTCTTCCTTTTCTGCACACTATTACATGTGAAGTGCAAATCTTCTGCAATCTCTGAGTAATAGTTGTTGATTGAGCTGCTGTTGTAAATCAGTTATCACAACACGTCGCAGTCTGGTTAAGCAAAGTCATTGCTGTAGCAATCAACTAGTTCATGAATACATGAAGCTAACTGTGTTGTCTGCTTGGAATGGCTTTTGTGTTTTAATTAATTTATTTCTTTCCTTAAACTTAATCGTTACAATATCTCCAGCCACTTATCTTTTGGTATTATTGTGCTATTCTATATAAATTTCTGTTACTTTTACTAAAATTACATGAAATTTCTTTTCTTTCTGGTTACTTGTTCTACATCTTTCATTGTATAAAGTCTCGATATCTGGTAACTCATGCGATATCTAGACACGTCAAGTAAACCTTCACCATGTTATTAGCAGTAACCGATTGACATGTGAGGGTTACATGTGAAACTAATAAAATGTTTCTTCAAGTGTGTTTCATATAATCTACGGCTACAAGAGTTTCCACACAGTCATTCTCATGATGATGACACCTTGCACAGCTCCTTGAAAAACTTGTCGGTGTCTAGCCATTATCCAGATACATAAACGAGCAGATCATGCATTTTTTTCCAATCTTTACGAGTTGTAAGGTTACAATCATACGTGCCCAATAGAGTTTAAGTATAATTCTAAATACGTGTATTTTGAAATAGCTACACTCATCTTTTGAGTTAAACTGTAATTTGTATGTAATCGAACATTTAAAAATCCTCTGTAACTATGCAATAAACATTATTAAATAACTACTTCCGCAATTTCATTTGGAGTCCTTTAGAATTTGCGGGGCTGGTGCACAGAGCAGTGGTCAGTGTACTCAGCAGAGGTACTTGACTTCTCAAACGACGACGTTCTTCACACGACCTGGAAATGACAGATATATTAATGAATATTGGTCTTCAGGTGTTTTGCATACCCTCTTAAATAATTCATATTTCTGATGAAAATATATGGAAGATATTCACGGAATCATAAAATCCACTCAGAAGAGAGATAATACCGTACAGAACAGTGTATTTATATGTGTATTGGTGTGAGAGATAGTCATTTCCAGATATAAATCTTTATTGAAACATAGGTTTTAGATTATACTGTGACTGCTTGAAGTCAACAGTGTGGGGTACACTCTAAGCATAAAAAATTATTTCTATTGAAACGTATTTCTAATTGTTTTAAAAACTGCTTCTTTCCAGTAGGTATTACTTATAACTACGTTTCCTCCTCTCTGATGATAATCTGAAGACAATCCTGTTTGGAAGGCATAGTGCACTACATTAAAACTTCTGTCAAAAGTGAAAAATTACTTACATCGCCATTTTACTGTAGGAGGCATTTCTTTCCCTTATCCAATGTTATTAAAAGACTCCAAAAACATACGAAACCAATGCTTCTTGGGAAAAAGTATTAATAGCTAATGCCCTGTCAGCGACGAATGCATGAGCGACGGGGCTCAACCTCCGCAACACTAAGAATGGGAAAGAAAAGTGATAGTGCAGTATCTTTTCCAACGGGCTCGTCTCTGTGCTTGCCTTAATTAGAGAACGTAATTGCCGGCCGAAGTGGCCGTGCGGTTAAAGGCGCTGCAGTCTGGAACCGCAAGACCGCTACGGTCGCAGGCTCGAATCCTGCCTCGGGCATGGATGTTTGTGATGTCCTTAGGTTAGTTAGGTTTAACTAGTTCTAAGTTCTAGGGGACTAATGACCTCAGCAGTTGAGTCCCATAGTGCTCAGAGCCATTTTTTAGAACGTAATTGCTTACCTCCTCGTGGCTATTTAATCCCCCACACTGTCGTTCGCAACTACACTGACTTAACCCCTATACCACTTCGCTCTTAAACTCAACTAAGCAACACTGTAAAACAATGCTGGTTCGTTGATCGACTTTGACAAACTGTTATTCTTAAGAAGAATTATTGGAAAAAATTTTCACTAAATTGCTGAAATAAATTTTAAGATACATATTATCCCAGTGCAGCATGCTGCAAGACGAGAATACTATTGTATAGAGAGGTAAGCATTTGCTGAGGAAACTAGTCCCCTCAGGTTAAAAAAGACTACAACGCTGAGTAAGTAAAAATGTAACACGTTATATCGATGAAAGTGGCTTCCAGACATTGCTGCCTGTGCTGCTAATACTTCCACCCTACATCCTCAATTATTTGTTGGATTAATCCAATCTCTCCTTTCCCCTTTAGCTTTTACCCTTTGGCGCTCCCTCTAGAACCAGGGAAACTATTCCCCTTCGTCCTATCATCACATTCCTTCTTCTTGCCACTGTTTTCGTTAGGTTCCTTTGTTCGCAGATTCTGCGGAAAATTTCCTCATTCCTTCTCTTATCTGTGCATGTAATTTCTGACATTCTTCTGTGTCACCATATCATAAACGATACGATTATTTCTGTCCCGGTTATCCCTCAATCCGTGATTGACTACCATAAACTGCTGTCTTCGGAACAAACATTCTAAAAAAAATTCTCGCCGAAATTAAGTCCTGTATTTGATGCTAGTAGACTCCCTTGGCCCGAAATGCCCTCTTTGTCTGTGTTAATCTTAGTTTTATATCGTCCTTGATTTGTCCGTCAGCGGATATTTTGCTTCAGAGGTAGCAGAATTACTTATTTTGGTCTACTTCGTGATTACCAATTTTCATATAAGACTTTCCGCTGTTCTCATATCTGCTACTTCTCATTGTTGGCGTCTGTCTTTGATTTATACAAAGTCCATATTTTATACTCGTTAGATTTTTCATCCATTCAAGGGATCCACTCTTTCACTTTCACTGAGGATAGCAATACTATCAGCGAATATTATCGTGGTTTTTCTTGAAAGGTTACTGTACCTGCCTTGAGATTAAACTGCACTCTTAAATCTGTTTTGTTTACTGTAACTGTTGCAAGTACCGTCTGAAGTCACCCACTGCTCTGAAGGTAGGGCATGATGGGGCAAAAAGTGATTCTAGTTAATTAGCATCTAAACTGCCTTCATTTAAATTGAGCTGTTTTATTATTTCAAATAGAAACCAAACTTGATACGCTACTAGCTTAAGTTCTCTCTGATCATCAATTTAAAAAATAAGAAGATAAAAATGATACCAAGCTGAATTCAATGGTTTAACGCGCTTAACCTTGAACGGTACTGATCGGTGGTGAGAAAGCGATGATTATGCATGCGTTCCAGAGGGAAACATTATTATTAAATTAGTAAACTTAAGCATGCGCCAGTTGCTGGAACACGGGAGCTGATAGTGGGATCTCATTTTATTATGATTCTAAAACAAAAAGGGTCAGAATAAGAACTATGTGCTGGGCTAAGGGCCACAAGAGTAAAAAGTACCACACAAAGAAAACTACTTAAACTCACGAAATTACACACGCAAATTCTACTTTATCTTGCTTGTTATAATATGCGCAATAATTTTATTATGGTCCTATCACAGTGACAGAGTAAGGGCCACGTGCTCGCCTGCTGACCACAATCGCAAAGTCGATTCACAAAGAAAGCTAGTTAAAATTACGAAAACTCACACGCATATCCACAATAAATGTATCATAAACTACTCAATCGTCGTAAAGCTAATATAACCCCTAATAAAGTCTACAGTCTGGAGCTTGAAACTGAGGAGGAATACATAACAAAAGCAGTGCTTTGTCCGAAAATCAAGGGAGCGCTTACCAGAGACGTCCATACCTTACATAACCTGTCCAACAGTCAGGAGCTGTACGCCTCACATCGCTCTCTCTCTCTCTCTCTCTCTCTCTCTGTCTTAACAGTTAGGCCTAGACATAGGGGGGGGGGGGGAGACAGGTACCATTCACCTTCCACAATCCACGTGAGAAAGGTGGTTCGACGACGCCATCAGGTTGCCCTCTTTGGTCTGAACATTACTTACCCAGCATTGCTTGCCGGATGCCCCGCTTACCAAACACCCTGACTGTGGTGGAGCGAGTTTTAAACTCATTAGTTTGCTTGTTTTCTCATTTGTACAGGTTAGATGAATGGAAGTGCTGCTATACAAGGTGAGAACATCAATAAATAAAGAGACTAGCGCTCATTCTTCCTTCGGAGAATGCCTGTCTTACACTCTTTTTAACCCGAGCACTTTGTTCTTGGTTTACAGTCTTCTCATTCGTCTTGAGTTTTTCTGTATATTGTGTATTACCTACTTTTCCTTGTAGCTTACTCCTAATTTTCTCAGAATTTCAACGAGCCTGCGCTCCATCCACCCCTCTACATTGTCGAATTCAATTTCCTAAGTTTGCAAATTCTATAAAGGTGTTTTGATTTTCCTTCGGTGTGACTTCCATCACTAAGCGCAACGTCGGAACTGCCTCACTTGAGGCTTTACCTTTCCTAGAGCTACAGTGTATTGATCGTCTTCTAATAGGCCCTCTATTTTATTTACTGGTCTTCTTTTTATCATTTTTTTCAGCATCTACATCTACATCTACATCTATACTCCGCGAGCCACCTTACGGTGTGTGGCGGAGGGTACTTATTGTACCACTATCTGATCCCCCCTTCCCTGTTCCATTCACGAATTGTGCGTGGGAAGAACGACTGCTTGTAAGTCTCCGTATTTGCTCTAATTTCTCGGATCTTTTCGTTGTGATCATTACGCGAGATATATGTGGGCGGTAGTAATATGTTGCCCATCTCTTCCCGGAATGTGCTCTCTCGTAATTTCGATAATAAACCTCTCCGTATTGCGTAACGCCTTTCTTGAAGTGTCCGCCACTGGAGCTTGTTCAGCATCTCCGTAACGCTCTCGCGCTGACTAAATGTCCCCATGACGAATCGCGCTGCTTTTCGCTGGATCATGTCTATCTCTTCTATTAATCCAACCTGGTAAGGGTCCCATACTGATGAGCAATACTCAAGAATCGGACGAACAAGCGTTTTGTAAGCTACTTCTTTCGTCGATGAGTCACATTTTCTTAGAATTCTTCCTATGAATCTCAACCTGGCGCCTGCTTTTCCCACTATTTGTTTTATGTGATCATTCCACTTCAGATCGCTCCGGATAGTAACTCCTAAGTATTTTACGGTCGTTACCGCTTCCAATGATTTACCACCTATGGCATAATCGTACTGGAATGGATTTCTGCCCCTATGTATGCGCATTATATTACATTTATCTACGTTTAGGGAAAGCTGCCAGCTGTCGCACCATGCATTAATCCTCTGCAGGTCCTCCTGGAGTACGTACGAGTCTTCTGATGTTGCTACTTTCTTGTAGACAACCGTGTCATCTGCAAATAGCCTCACGGAGCTACCGATGTTGTCAACTAAGTCATTTATGTATATTGTAAACAATAAAGGTCCTATCACGCTTCCCTGCGGTACTCCCGAAATTACCTCTACATCTGCAGATTTTGAGCCGTTAAGAATGACATGTTGTGTTCTTTCTTCTAGGAAATCCTGAATCCAATCACAAACCTGGTCCGATATTCCGTAAGCTCGTATTTTTTTCACTAAACGTAAGTGCGGAACCGTATCAAATGCCTTCCTGAAGTCCAGGAATACGGCATCAATCTGCTCGCCAGTGTCTACGGCACTGTGAATTTCTTGGGCAAATAGGGCGAGCTGAGTTTCACATGATCTCTGTTTGCGGAATCCATGTTGGTTATGATGAAGGAGATTTGTATTATCTAAGAACGTCATAATACGAGAACACAAAACATGTTCCATTATTCTACAACAGATTGACGTAAGCGAAATAGGCCTATAATTATTCGCATCTGATTTATGACCCTTCTTGAAAATGGGAACGACCTGCGCTTTCTTCCAGTCGCTAGGTACTTTACGTTCTTCCAGCGATCTACGATAAATTGCTGATAGAAAGGGAGCAAGTTCTTTAGCATAATCACTGTAGAATCTTAAGGGTATCTCGTCTGGTCCGGATGCTTTTCCGCTACTAAGTGATAGCAGTTGTTTTTCAATTCCGATATCGTTTATTTCAATATTTACCATTTTGGCGTCCGTGCGACGGCTGAAGTCAGGGACCGTGTTACGATTTTCCGCAGTGAAACAGTTTCGGAACACTGAATTCAGTATTTCTGCCTTTCTTCGGTCGTCCTCTGTTTCGGTGCCATCGTGGTCAACGAGTGACTGAATAGGGGATTTAGATCCGCTTACCGATTTTACATATGACCAAAACTTTTTAGGGTTCTTGTTTAGATTGTTTGCCAATGTTTTATGTTCGAATTCGTTGAATGCTTCTCTCATTGCTCTCTTTACGCTCTTTTTCGCTTCGTTCAGCTTTTCCTTATCAGCTATGATTCGACTACTCTTAAACCTATGATGAAGCTTTCTTTGTTTCCGTAGTACCTTTCGTACATGATTGTTATACCACGGTGGATCTTTCCCCTCGCTTTGGACCTTAGTCGGTACGAACTTATCTAAGGCGTACTGGACGGTGTTTCTGAATTTTTTTCCATTTTTGTTCCACATCCTCTTCCTCAGAAATGAACGTTTGATGGTGGTCACACAGATATTCTGCGATTTGTGCCCTATCACTCTTGTTAAGCAAATATATTTTCCTTCCTTTCTTGGCATTTCTTATTACACTTGTAGTCATTGATGCAACCACTGACTTATGATCACTGATACCCTCTTCTACATTCACGGAGTCGAAAAGTTCCGGTCTATTTGTTGCTATGAGGTCTAAAACGTTAGCTTCACGAGTTGGTTCTCTAACTACACTCCTGGAAATTGAAATAAGAACACCGTGAATTCATTGTCCCAGGAAGGGGAAACTTTATTGACACATTCCTGGGGTCAGATACATCACATGATCACACTGACAGAACCACAGGCACATAGACACAGGCAACAGAGCATGCACAATGTCGGCACTAGTACAGTGTATATCCACCTTTCGCAGCAATGCAGGCTGCTATTCTCCCATGGAGACGATCGTAGAGATGCTGGATGTAGTCCTGTGGAACGGCTTGCCATGCCATTTCCACCTGGCACCTCAGTTGGACCAGCGTTCGTGCTGGACGTGCAGACCGCGTGAGACGACGCTTCATCCAGTCCCAAACATGCTCAATGGGGGACAGATCCGGAGATCTTGCTGGCCAGGGTAGTTGACTTACACCTTCTAGAGCACGTTGGGTGGCACGGGATACATGCGGACGTGCATTGTCCTGTTGGAACAGCAAGTTCCCTTGCCGGTCTAGGAATGGTAGAACGATGGGTTCGATGACGGTTTGGATGTACCGTGCACTATTCAGTGTCGCCTCGACGATCACAGTGGTGTACGGCCAGTGTAGGAGATCGCTCCCCACACCATGATGCCGGGTGTTGGCCCTGTGTGCCTCGGTCGTATGCAGTCCTGATTGTGGCGCTCACCTGCACGGCGCCAAACACGCATACGACCATCATTGGCACCAAGGCAGAAGCGACTCTCATCGCTGAAGACGACACGTCTCCATTCGTCCCTCCATTCACGCCTGTCGCGACACCACTGGAGGCGGGCTGCACGATGTTGGGGCGTGAGCGGAAGACGGCCTAACGGTGTGCGGGACCGTAGCCCAGCTTCATGGAGACGGTTGCGAATGGTCCTCGCCGATACCCCAGGAGCAACAGTGTCCCTAATTTGCTGGGAAGTGGCGGTGCGGTCCCCTACGGCACTGCGTAGGATCCTACGGTCTTGGCGTGCATCCGTGCGTCGCTGCGGTCCGGTCCCAGGTCGAAGGGCACGTGCACCTTCGCCGACCACTGGCGACAACATCGATGTACTGTGGAGACCTCACGCCCCACGTGTTGAGCAATTCGGCGGTACGTCCACCCGGCCTCCCGCGTGCCCACTATACGCCCTCGCTCAAAGTCCGTCAACTGCACATACGGTTCAGGTCCACGCTGTCGCGGCATGCTACCAGTGTTAAAGACTGCGATGGAGCTCCGTAGGCCACGGCAAACTGGCTGACACTGACGGCGGCGGTGCACAAATGCTGCGCAGCTAGCGCCATTCGACGGCCAACACCGCGGTTCCTGGTGTGTCCGCTGTGCCGTGCGTGTGATCATTGCTTGTACAGCCCTCTCGCAGTGTCCGGAGCAAGTATGGTGGGTCTGACACACCGGTGTCAATGTGTTCTTTTTTCCATTTCCAGGAGTGTATCTGCTCGAAGTAATTCTCGGACAAGGCAGTCAGGATAATGTCACAAGAGTCTCTGTCCCTGGCTCCAGTTCTGATTGTGTGACTATCCCATTCTATACCTGGTAGATTGAAGTCTCCCCCTATTACAATAGTATGATCACGAAACTTCTTCACGACGTTCTGCAGGTTCTCTCTGAGGCGCTCAACTACTACGGTTGCTGATGCAGGTGGTCTATAGAAGCATCCGACTATCATATCTGACCCACCTTTGATACTTAACTTAACCCAGATTATTTCACATTCGCATTCGCTAATAACTTCACTGGATATTATTGAATTCTTTACTGCTATAAATACTCCTCCACCATTGGCGTTTATCCTATCCTTGCGGTATATATTCCATTCTGTGTCTAGGATTTCGTTACTGTTCACTTCCGGTTTTAACCAACTTTCCGTTCCTAATACTATATGCGCACTATTTCCTTCAATAAGAGATACTAATTCAGGAACCTTGCCCTGGATACTCCTGCAGTTTACCAATATTACGTTAACTTTTCCTGTTTTTGGTCTCTGAGGACGGACGTTCTTTATCAACGATGATAATGTCCTCTCTGGTAAGCCGTCAGGTATTTTATCGTTTCGCCCAAGGGGGGGTCCCTCTAACCTAAAAAACCCCCGTGTGCACGCCACACGTACTCTGCTACCCTAGTAGCTGCTTCCGGTGTGTAGTGCACGCCTGACCTGTCTAGGGGGGCCCTACAGTTCTCCACCCAATAACGGAGGTCGATGAATTTGCAACCATTATAGTCGCAGAGTCGTCTGAGCCTCTGGTTTAGACCCTCCACACGGCTCCAAACCAGAGGACCGCGATCGACTCTGGGCACTATGCTGCAGATATTAAGCTCAGCTTGCACTCCGCGTGCGATGCTGGTTGTCTTCACCAAATCAGCCAGCCGCCGGAAGGAACCAAGGATGGCCTCAGAACCCAAGCGGCAGGCGTCATTCGTTCCGACATGTGCTACTATCTGCAGCCGGTCACACCCAGTGCGTTCAATAGCTGCCGGAAGGGCCTCCTCCGCATTACGGACGAGACCCCCCGGCAAGCACATCGAGTGCACACTGGCATTCTTCCCCGACCTACCCGCTATTTTCCTAAGGGGCTCCATAACCCGCCTAACGTTGGAGCTCCCTATAACTAATAGGCCCGCCCTCTGTGACTGTCGGGACCTTGCCGGAGAATCGGCCACTGGCCCAACAGGCGAGGCATCCTGTGGTGGCTCGGAAACGATGTCATCACCACTAGGAAGCACCCCGTACCTGTTGGAAAGGGGTAAGGCAGCTGCCACGCGGCCAGATCCCACCTTCGCCTTTCGGCCAGGCACGCGCGAGCCCACCACTGTCCGCCATTCACCCTGGAGTGATGGCTGACCGGTAAGATGCTCACTGCCGGAAGACGCAGCGACATCAGGGGTTCCATGTGATTCCAAGGCCACCGAAGTAGGCATAGGTCTCACCACAGTTGCCCCAACGCCACTACGAGCCGACGCCTGCGCCTCGAGCTCGATGAGCCTAACAGACAAAGCCTCCACCTGCCCCCGAAGAGTGGCCAATTCTCCTTGCGTCCGCTCACAACAACCACAGTCCCTACACATGACTTTGTTTACCCTACTCAATACGGTGACAAATTCCCAAGATAATCTTCTGATGAGCTACTCTGATAATCAAGAAACACTCACTGAAATACGATACGCGAAAACTACGCTAGGTTTTCCCAGAAAAACTATTTAAAAGCTAAGCGCAGCAAATAAGTACAAAAACGCTTTATACAAACAGTACTCGCTGCTGCTGGTGCTCTCGCTCTGCCAGTCACAAGACAACTGCTGATTCAAGTTTCGAAGCTTGAGCTGTCACACTGACTATGCGATAAATCTCATTCTCATCTTCTCTTGCTATCTTCGGAATCGACGGATGATATTTTCCGGTAGGTGATGGTATTTTCTTGTCTCAGAGATTCTGCACACTAAACTTAACAGTCGTCTGGTTGCCATTTACCACAATTATTTTATAAATTCTGTTGGAATGTTATCCACCCCTTCTGCCTTGTTAGATCTTAAGTCTTCTGAATTTACTTTAAACTCTGCATCCCCTACATCTTCTTATATAGGTCCCAGTTCCTTCTTTTATCACGTCATCAGACAATTAGGAAAAGAAATGATAGGCGAAACCCTGTAGCCCTTCAGTTACGACGATCATTACTTTTTCAATTTCTTCACATTTTCCTGCATCCAGCTCGCCTTGGCTGCCCTACTAGACTGTTTATTTCATTCCTAAGCAGTCTATACTGCTATATTCCTATCTTTCCTTGACATTTTTGTTTCTTCTTCTTTCGTCGATCAGTTGAATTATTCCATCTGTTACCTAAGGTTTCATCACCGCTACGTTCCTTGTGCCTATGTCTGTCTGTGAACTATCTGTGACTGCTCTTTTTTGTACATGTGTCCACTCCCATTCAACTGAAATGTCCACTGTGTTTTTACTCATCCGACTACAAACATCTTTAGAGAACCTCAAACGTATCTTATTCCCCAATACTTCAGTATCCAGTTTCCTTCCACACTGATTCTTCAGGACGATTCTCTTCAGTTTCGTCTACTGTTCATCGTCAGTAAATTGTGATGTACGAGTAGTCCGTCTGCTTAGCCGAGTGGAAACGTGTTTGCTATCGTGCAGCAGGTCCGGGTTCGATTCCTGGCCGGGTTGGAGATTTTCTCTGCTCGTATACTGGGTGTTGTTGCCTTCATCATCACGGACACGCAAGTCACCCAATGTGGTTTCCCCCTAAATGAGAATTGCAACTCGGTGGCCAAACTTCCCTGGATGGGGTCTTCGAGTCCTCAATACAACACGACCACTACATTTCATTTGTGATGTAAGTCTCTCTCTTGTATCACATATTTGATTTCGGAATCTCTTTCTGATCATGATGTAACCTGTCTGGAAGCTTCCCATGCCTCAACGCCTTTTCCAAGTACACCTAATCCTCTTGTTTATTTTGAATGGAGTATTCATTAATAATAGTTGAAATTTATTGAGGAATTACATTGGACTTCCTTCTCTCTCATTCCAACTATCAAGTCCATTTTCTCTCGCAACCCTTTCTTCTGTTCCTTTCACTACTACTGTTTTCCAATCTCCAATGATTATTAGCTTTTCATCTCCCTCATTAAGTCTTTCTCCTCTTCATTCTTAATACCAAACTTATATTCTCTCATTATTGTTCCCGTACTTAGTGAATTACCTGATGAATATCCTCATATACTTTCGATATCTCTTCGTATTCTGCTTGCAACGTATTCATGCATACCTGAACTATTGTCGTCAGCAGGGGTTTGCTGTCGTATGTGCTGAGACTGTTCACAGTAACTTACACCTATTTCTTATTCATAACGAGTCCATCTTCCTTGATACCATTTTCTGCTGCTGCTGATAATACCTTATATTTGTCTAACGGGAAATCATTCTCTTCTTTCCATTTCACTACTACTACTCTTAATCTGAGCTTTTGCAATTCCCTTTTCAGATTATATGGCTTCCCTACAGTGTTCAAACTTCTGAAACCCACTGTCCGATTCTTAGTACGTTACGCTTTCGTTGTTAATTGAACATGATCCTCATGGGCATCTCCCACTTGGTAGTCACCTCCTGGGGATCCGAATGGAGAGTAATTTGGAATCTTTTATCACTGCAGACATCATCATGACACGTTTTCAATTACAGGATAAATATCCTGTGGATAAACATTTTGCGTATTTAAAGCAATGGTTTCCGTTGCTTTCTGCATCCTCATGCCGTTGACCATCGGTGGTTCTTCCGCTTTTTAGGGGCGCTCTACTTGGTATTGAAATATCACATAAGCTAGTATCTACTAGCACAGGACGATCCGCCCGTCCCACAGCGGGACTGCAGTCTTCATAAGTACTCTGACTCCATCTGCGTCATCCCACTTCTGACACCACTTGTAATGGTGTGGCTTTTTATGGACGATTGGTGCTCTGACAGAGGTAGAGATGAGGTGCAGAATACGTCAGCAGCCAGTTTTTGACAAAAAATTGTATCTAATAAACATAAAAAGAAACAATGTGCCCAGAGGTGTTGGATATCAGCCATTGGGTGATGGATGTAAGGCGAGGTGAGGCTGGTGTAGGGATGCACTTGTCAGTGATTGTTTGTGGTGTTTCCCAGGGTCGTACCCCAGAACAAAAGCTGAAGAGCAACAGCTGACGTCAGCATCAATATCTCAGTGTTGGGAGGCCCTCACTATGTTCTTTCGCCCGTGTGGCGGCAGCTGAATCTCTTGCAGGTGGTCGCGTGGAGGTGGTAACGAAGTGTCGGCTGTCAGATGATGAAGTACTTCTGGTAGCGGCCATTGGTTTATTATCCTACTGCACTGATGACAGCGGCCGACAATACGTAGCCTGACCACGCTGTTGACCAGTCCGCCTGGGTGATTGGTACATGTACACCAAAATGGGGCCCACTAATTTCAGGGCACTTACTGCTGGATGCTTTAATTCTGTAAAAAACTTCGTAATGGCTGATGATTGTCCGGGTATTGCTGGCTTGCTATTGAGAAAGCAGTCAATGACGAAATGCTTCGTTAGCGGACAAACTTGTCCTCTGAAGACGGCAGGAGGTTCGTGTATTGGAACCTTTTAATTACGATAGATGACAAATAACTTATTCAAAATAAAAAGGAACTTTCCTCCATCAGGTCATCTGTGAAGCTTAATTACTTTCAGAGCCACATGTACTGCCAAAATTATACCTAAATCTAAAGTAGCGTGGAGGGAGGTGCCGGTAGCTGATTGGTTAAAGCAGACACTCGTAGTGCGAGCGGTCTGGAGAAGACACCGCTTGATAACAGCAGTTGTTCGTGGTTCCCCGTGAATAGCGTACTCGCCAGATTTCGTCATCGACAGATCTGAGTAGAGATTCACAAAATGGTGAGATGATATGTGTCTGTTGATTTATTGTAGATCTTCCCCCCCAAACGTTCAAGTGTGCGTGTATCTAAGGGACCAAATTGCTCAGGTCATCGGTCCCTATAGTTACACTAACTTATTCTAAAACAACACACACCCGTGCCCGCGGGAGGACTCGAACCTCCGGCAAGAGGTGCAGTGCAATCGATGACATGGTTCCTCAAACCGCGCGGCTGCAGTGCTTGGCTCTCCGTCTCCAGGATCAGTTCATGGCATAATCATTTTATCGCAAATGATTAATCTAGGATTTAACTTCATAAGTGATTAATACTTCGCAAAAGCAAGTCAACACTGTGCTGTCATCGGAGTAAATGTTGGCGCAGAAAATCCTGGCGAAATCCTGTGAAGATGTGGTTGTGCTATCAACATAATAGAGCCCAAGGTTTCTCTCTAGTAATAGCGGTGGAAGAGAACTACGCTTTTAGAGACGACCGACTTCCGTCGCACTAGAGATAAGGTAAAGGGTGTGAGATGCTGTAGCGAGAACGTTCTTCATCTTCTACACATGGAGGGCGTCTGGTTCCGCAAAGAAGTGTGGTAAGACTGAAACAGCATGGGCCCAGTACGGAAGTAAACAATTTCAAACACTCGGAACATGAACATACAGTCAACAAATGCAGCTTTCCTGTATCTTGCATATCACTACGAAGCACTCAGTGGCGCTGCAACATCAGTGAATGAAATCTCCACCGGAAAATATCTGTTGGTGCAACAAGTTATGCTCGACAGAAAGAACAAGTAATAAATATAATTTACCCTCTCCTGGTACAAAATCTGCGCTCAAAAAATGGGTGAATGTACGTTCAGTCATAGCTGAGATATCTGGAGGAGACAGACGTTGACAGAAGAATAGAAGCCATTGTACTGTATTCCATTGTTTGTTAACCGGGGGCCTACGAAACGACGGAGAGGCTCCGTCCCCGCCACAGCCATGGTGGTCCACTACCCCCAAGACGACTTCCGCAGTCCATTTAACCCCTCCGCTGCTCCACACCGAACCACTCTTTCGGGATTATTGTGCGCTTCGGCCCCCGGTGGACCCCCCCCCCAGCCCCCCCCCCCCTCCCCCCGCCCAGGGAACATTTCACACCAAACGAGTGTTTGCATGGTAGAGTAACGGTGGTGTAAGCGCGTACGTGGCGAACTTGTTTGCGCGGCAATCACCAACATAGTGTAGCTGAGGTGGAATAAGGGGAACCAGCCCGCATTCGCCGAGGCAGATGGAAAACCG
The DNA here is from genome assembly GCF_021461395.2 of Schistocerca americana. Lineage (NCBI taxonomy): Eukaryota > Metazoa > Arthropoda > Insecta > Orthoptera > Acrididae > Schistocerca > Schistocerca americana. The sequence continues at coordinate 602,511,186 of NC_060119.1, read as the reverse complement.
CCTGAAAACCATCCACAGATTGGCCGGCTCACTGGACCTCGACACAAGTCCGCCGGGCAGATTTGTGCCGGGGACCAGCTGCTCCTTCTCGCCCAAAAGGCAGTGCGTTAGAACGCATGGTTAACCGGGCGGGCATAGATGCCATACTTCACCTTTTCCAACAGATCTGTTACTAAGCGCCCCGCTTGATTCTTTATTATTCGAGCTTTGATGTTCCTTGAATGTGGTGTAAGTTTACGTAATCAAGTACGTCTTGACTCTTGAGAGACTAAGATGCAGGGCTAGATCAATCCCTCGAGCAAGAAGCAAAGAGCTGCTGGCATGCAAGAAGGCAACAGAACATAGCACAGAGCCTGGAAGACAAAGGGCGCAGCGTCGTCGCGGTTGCGCACCTCGGCGGTGCTTCGCCTGGAACGCAGCGATTTGCGTCTGGTCGCTGGCCGCGCATAAGAAGCGCGGGCCACGACCGTCCGACTAGTGGCGTCCATTAGGCGGCGCTCGGCGCTCGGCGGGCTCATCAGGGCTCGTTAGCAAATTGCCGCTGGCAGTGATAGATGCGGCGGGCCCGCTCCCGTTACGCTTCCTGCCCACCTCGCCACCCAGCGGCGCGCCCCGCCCGGAATTCCGGAAACGGATAGCAGGCGAAAAAAAAGCGGAGAAAAAAGAGTGTGGAGCGCGGCTCCCAGAGGCGTAACGAGGACGCTTCCATCACACCCTACTTTCATTTTTTTTTTTTCACGCAGCAGGGGCGTGGTACTTGTTCGGAACTGAGCTTAGTCGCTGTCAGGGCGACGAGTAAAATTCCGCGCGTGCCGTGGAATTTGCACGTTACCCTAACTCGTCATTCGAGTGTTGTGGTATGTTCGAGTGTCCCTTTTTTTTCCACCGTGAACCACCATTTCACCATCCTCAAGTCACTACCGACGACGTAAGTTACTACCACAAGAATAATTAATAGCGACGTCTGACCTTGCTCACGTAACATTATTTTCAGAACGATTCACACTGCTACGGAAAATCAGCCGTAGTATAAGCTCCACAGTGACTTAAGACATACGGCGAACCAAAACTCGATCACAGAATACTGTAGTTCTACATCTACATTTACATCGATACTCTGCAAATCACATTTAAGTGCCTGGCAGATGGTTCATCGAACCACCTTCACAATTCTTTATTATTCTAGTCTCGTATAGCACGCGGAAAGAATGAACACATATCTTTCCGTACGAGCCCTGATTTCCCTTATTTTATCGGAATGGACTGGATTGTTTGGGAGAATAGACCAAACAGCGAGGTCATCGGTCTCATCGGATTAGGGAACGACGGGGAAGGAAGTCGGCTGTGCCCTTTCTAACGAACCAACCCGGCATTTACCTGGAGTGATTTAGTGAAATCACGGAAAACCTAAATCAGGATGGCCGGACGTGGGATTGAACCTTACTTTATCGTGGTGATCGTTCCGCCCTGTGTAGGTCGGTGTCAACGAAATATTTTCCCTTTCGGAGGAGAAAGTTGGTGATTGGAATTTCGTGAGAAGATTCCGTCGCAACGAAAAACGCTTTTCCTTTAATGATTTCCAGCCCAAATCCTGCATCATTTCTGTGACACTCTCTCCCGTATTTCGCGCTAATACAAAACATGCTGCTTTTCTTTGAACTTTTTCGATGTACTCCGTCAGTCCTACCTGATAATGATCCCACACCGCACAGCAGTATTCTAAAAGAGAGCGGGCAAGCGTAGTGTAGGCAGTCTCCTTAGTAGGTCTGTTTCTAAGTGTCCTGCCAATAGAACGCAGTCCTTGGTTAGCCTTCCCCACAACATTTTGTGTGTGTTCCTTCCAATTTAAGTTGTTCGTAATTGTAATACCTAGGTATTTAGCTGAACTTGCGGCTTTTAGATTAGACTGCTTTATTGTGTAACCGTAGTTTAACGAGTTCCTTTTAGCACTCATGTGGATGACCTCACACTTTTCGTTATTGAGGATCAACTGCCACTTTTCGCACCATTCAGATATTTTTTCTAAATTGTTTTGCAGTTTGTTTTGATCTTGTGATGATTTTATTAGTTGATAAACGACAGCGTCATCTGCAAACAACCGAAGACGGCTGCTCAGATTGTCTCCCAAATCATTTATATAGATAAGGAACAGCAAAGGGCCTATAACACTACCTTGAGGAACGCCAGAAATCATTTCTGTTTTACTCGATGACTTTCCGTCAATTACTACGAACTGTGATCTCTCTGACAGGAAATCCCAAATCCAGTCACATACCTGACACGGTATTTCATTGAGAGGCACCCACATGCCTTGCTCATACTGTGGCATCAAGCAGTCAGGCCTGCAAGATGAGTGGTTTGCCAAGCGAGCGGATTCATTCTTATTTATCGAGTAACATGAACTCTTGTACTCACAATTACGTTACAAATTATCCTGCTGTATGAATAATACGCAACGGAAACACGCATCTGACTATCAGTGATTTACAGAACTCTGACTGTTCACTACGCACTGGCAATACCACATTTTCTTTTTGTCTTTTATTTAACGGCTTTTATCAACACGTGGCCACCGCACTGAATATGAATGGCGCACACATTATAAATTCGGGACATCATGACAACATACAATTCGAAGGAAAAGTCCACCAATCTTTTTCTTTTCACTATCTTATTCCGATAAATTCTATAACCTAAGCACACAAATTCTATAACCTACAACAATAACACATGAGAAATTCCGCCCAGTGGGCATGGCTTTACATTGGTGAATCTCTATATTATGGTCTCGTAATTATTTAACGCTACAGTGCACTTTCTGGATAGGATGGTGGATCTTTTATTATATCTCACACTTCGACTCTCACAATCATCACGAAACTATCCTCCAGACCGAGCAGTACAGAAGGAACAAGCATAACCCACTAATCTTTTGAAACTACCTTGCTACTCTCCCATGCAAACCACACATACCCAAATTACATGACATACATCACACTGCAATAAGAAATATAAAAACACTACATAGTCACAACACTATCACTTTCAGCTTTCCCACTTCAATTAATATTTATCCCAGTTTCACACGATACTGCCCCACTTCGTAATTCTACTTTCCTACTATGAACTCTGGAGATATATGCACGTCTTCCTGTGCAATGCAAGCCAAGTGGCGTTGCTGGATAGACGGCCGACTCACCTTGCTTCTCTCTCAGAGTTTGAATCTAGCGTCACACGGAATCATATCACGCAAAGTAATATTAAGAACGTATTCATCACACACGCGAGTCCTCAACTGATACCATGGACGAGTACTTCTCTTTATCTTTTGTCTCATACACAGATTGAGACTCACACAGTACTCACCACGTGGAAGTACTCGTCTCTAATCTCAAGTCCTGCACACGCCATTTCTTAAATATTTCAACTTATGGTACACACGCTATTTCTTAAATATTTCAACTTATTGTACACATGCTAGTAATTAAGCTTAACTTAAGCACACGGAAGTATTTCAACTTATTGCTACACGTGGTTTCATTGTGACCGTTGGTCACTTCTGAAGATTACCACAATCCCAATAATATTACCTGCCTGACATTTAATTCTCCCCACAAAAGTTCCTGAAATAGAGAAATTATTTCAAACTACTCTTAAATATTCCACATGCATACCATGTCTCCACTCTTTCGTCATTACGAAGCACAACTAAAACAGGTCTTAACAGCACAAGATCCAGCGGCAGAGTGCTGAAATATGGCCATTCTCCAGGTCATCTCCCATCTCTGTCGAGGTGGGGGAGCACCTTGCTACCGTATTGGTCAGCCACATTTCAGGCGCTCAAAGCTCTGGTAAATTTCATCTCTTTGGTCCCACCAAAGGTGGCCAAAGGATCGTCTCAAAGATGATCATACATTCACATTCACTATCTGTGGTTAGCAGATGACCATACATTCATTCATTTCCCAGATCTCACCAAACTGGATGTAGGGATTTATTTTGTGGGAGTGCACATGTGATCAATTAAATAAATAAATTGTCATTCTTTCCCACACTGGTATCCGGCTTCGCTGTATTAATTGAAATTGAGTTATTTTACAAAAAAAAAATTGTTGTTCTGACAAAAATAATGTATGTTGTACCTATTTTCAATGTCGGGCGGTACTGTACCCTTTCACCATAAGCACGCAATTTCACTACGAGCCGCTTGTGTGGTACAGTGTCAAAAGGCTTCCGGAAATCCAAGAATACGGAATCGATCTGAAATTCCTTGTCAATAGCACTCAGCACTTCATGTGAATAAAGAGCTAGTTGTGTTTCACAGGAACGATGTTTTCTAAACCCATGTTGACTGTGTGTCAATAGACAGGTTTCTTTGAGGTAATTCATAATGTTCGAACACAATATATGTTCTAAAATCCTGCTACACATCGACGTTAACGATATGGGTCTGTAATTTAGTGGATTACTCATACTACCTTTCTTGAGTATTGGTGTGACCTGTGCAACTTTCCAGACTTTGGGTACGGATCTTTTGTCGAGCGAACGATTGTATGTAATTATTTAGTATGTAGCTAATGCATCAGCATAATCTGAAAGGCTGTCAGATGTTTTTCCAAGTGCGCAATCGCGGACTCCTGCATTAGAACACTAAAAATAAATTGTTTTCTGTTTCTGGCCAGACAAGTTGGTGTTAATAAAATATTCTAAAAATCGTGCTTCATAGTTTTCATAATGTACATTTAGCTGTAAGTAACCACTGCTAAGAATCTTATTTTTTTCTTCTGGAGCTTGTTTCGACTTTGAGGAAGTTTTTTCGTAGTAGTAGCACATCTCCACAGTTTTAAAATGTAATCCAAATTATTTGTCAGTATCAGTGTATGTGGTCCAGACATATGGTACTAAATCTTGAGCGTTTGTGTATCAGATACTGTGTTAGGTATTCGACGTGCTCCACCAAAGTTAAGTCGCAGCAGTCGTCAGCATTTATTAAAGAAAAAACGCGACGCACTACGAAGAAATTATCCGAAAAGGGCAGAAGTCTGCAAACGTGATATACATTTACTGATAAATGGCTATGATTTCAGAGAAATGGGATGATTTAGTCTTGAGAAGGAGCCTCGCAAACTGAGCAAGTAAATAAAGCGTTGGTACACCTGTGGCCCTTTTGCAAGCAATTATTTGACTTGACATTCGTTGACAGAGTTGTTGGATGTCCTCCTCAGGGATATCGTGACAAATTCTGTCCAGTGGGCGCGTTACGCTTCAGATCGCTTTTGGGAAGACCCTGCCCATAATGCTCCAAACGTCCTGAACTGGGGAGAAATCGGTGACCCTGCTGCCCAAGGTAGGGTTTAGCAAGCATGAAGACAAGCAGTATAGACTCTCGCCATGTGCACATGGACATTACCTTCCTCAAATGCAAGTCCAGGAAGACTTGTCATCAAGAGCAACACACCGCTGTGACAGCCAAGGTTGTCCTGATATTAAATGAAACGGCATCCCAGATCATCGCTTATTGTTGGGACGTATGGTTACAAGCCGTAGCTGCTCTAATCATAAATATATGCCTGAGCGACGCTAAATATAATTATTTTTACATAACGAAAAGTATTCTCTCCTCAATAAACTTCAAATTGTGAGCTACACCATTAATTTTTTACAGATGAAATAAGTGAATTTACTCATGCCAAGTTTGTTGCCTATGTCTCTGGCCTCTTTCAGACCTCAAATTAATAATCAAACTAATTAATTTAATAAGACTGATCGTTAAATTACTAGTGTACCGATGCATCAACACAGTAACATAAAGACAGTAGATAGACGAGTGTGAATGAGAAGAGTGGTGTGTTTAAGATCACAAAATAATGACAAGTTTTTTTAATCTTTTTATGCCTACGAGTTTATAAATGTTACACAAAAAAGACAAACACACATCAGAAAGGGATGTTGTTTGTCTGGTAAGTCGCCTATTGGGGGTGGAAGTTATAGAAATTCTCCCCTGAATTAATCCCTTTCACAACGCTGTCTGACTTTGTTTGCATAAACCTACTGCGATGTCCAACTTACTGTTGTGTTGGCAGAAGAGCCAACACCGTGTTACAACTGGAGGCCGAAATGCACGCGTTTTAGCTCACGCAGGCTGGCGTGAGGAGGGAAGGACTCTACTGACGTGCGGTCTGGAACATGACAAGGAATTAGAATTCAGAAAGCGGACGTAATTAGTTTGATGCTTAACTTTAATCCATTACTGATGAACGTCGCTCTTGACGGCACATGTTTCACAATATTATCTGTTCAGAATAGTAACTGAATATGGAACCTTGCTGGGTCGTAGCAAATGACGTAGCTGAAGGCTATGCTAAACTGTCGTCTTGGCAAATGAGAGCGTATGTAGACAGTGAACCATCGGTAGCAAAGTCGGCTGTACAACTGGGGCGAGTGCTAGGAAGTCTCTCTAGACCTGCCGTGTGGCGGCGCTCGGTCTGCAATCACTGATAGTGACGACACGCGGGTCCGACGTGTCTGTCGGTGACACCACACTTACTCCATTCAAATGGGATTAACTATGACCGAGAATACCGTAAACTCTGGTTCTCCTAAGAACAGGGAGCTGTGAATATCATTTAACAACCCTATGCCAGTGCAGCAGTACTTTATACCCTTTCACCTTGATTCAGACGGCAGCAGAAAAGGACGCTCTGTGTTGAGGAGCAGCGCACTACGGCAGCTGTAATGTTCTGACGCATCCACGAAAATTTTCAAACTACGCGGTCTGGCGTTCCGATTATCAGAACGCGGCAAACTTCCGCATCAGAGCCCTGAAAATCTCGCGGATTTCAGTGTGAGGTGCACCTGATCGCTGGTCTGGTCAAATCAATTTGACTCACAGGCACGATGATGCATGCTGGAATACGTGCATGCTGGAACTGTCAAACGACAGATGGTCGACTCAGAACGAATACGTTCACCCTCATGACACACAACATGTCAGACATGATTTGCAGTTCTACTGTCGGTTCAGATCGAAATTGTCACTTGCTCTTAGTCCACCACAAGACACAGGCCCGAAGTCTCACCCACTAGGGAAAGACCTGAAGCTTTCCACCATGGGAGGACCAGAAGACTCAAATCTGGTTTCGCAGGATAGAGCGGAACAGGTTATGGTTGTGCAGGGGGCCGTAACAAGTTACTGTTAGTTGCACAAAAGACACAAACTTTATTTTCCTAAGAACCACTTAATTACACATTGCCTTAAAAGGATAAAATTAAAACAGTACAGCTGAAGGCCTGGTTAAGAAAACTTGCAATACCTCCTGGGCTGAAGGTCCAAAACAACACCGAAAACAAGAATGGCTGAAAGCCTGAACGCAAGTTATAAAAATTACTTTAAAGAATACACCCGGCTGATGGCCTTACTTTTTTAAAAAAAAGAACTATTTCACATAAATACTTGGCTGAAGGCCACACACAAGACATTGAACAACTCCGGTCTTAGGGCCTGGATAACAAGAATTTCAGATAGAATAAACTTTCAAAATCTAGTTTTTAAACAATGTGTTTCCAAATTTTAATGTAAGTTGGCTGAAGGTCTTACTTTAAAATTAAAACAAACTAAATTAAAAGACCACTGAAGGCCTCGCACAGTACATCAGACTAAAATGAAAATCACAATCTAAAACCAACAGAACAGTGGTGCTCAGAAGTGTTCCAAGGGTCGGCGTGAGGATTTAGATCTAACATAAGATGAAGTGAGGCAGGCGGCAAGTGTAAGGTTACATAACCGGACGGCAAGCCGACCCAGGGACGGCTGAAGGACCGACCAACAACCTAATCAATTCCCTTCCGCCCGACCAACGGTACGTCAACGGGAGATATCAGCCGAGGACGAAGATACCAGCCGCACTACGTCTTCAAAATTGGCATCTAAAAACAGCCAAGGCACAATAATCACTCTGACGAAATAAATATGACCAGGGCAGAAATGGGGCGTTAATGTTTAAAAGGCAGAAAATACCACTGGTGCACTTCACTGATAAGTAACAACCAATTTAATAATTAAAGACCATACAGGAAGATGGTTGCAAAATTTCACCGAGTCCAACACACCATACATTGCTGCTAGCTGGAATGGCCCAGGAAGCAACTACTGGTAATGAACAAAGAGATGTGACAGCCGTTGAGGTTTCATAATAGGTTAACTGATTACTCAACTTCAGTGTCCAGGTTCGGTGGGCAACGAACTTGTAGCTCTCGCAGCTAGCACTTCACGATCTGACTGCGCGTGCAAGCCGCCAGCAGTCCCGGCTTGACCTCGCACCACGGAGACTTCCTCGCTGCTCTGTCCTAACCGACCGACTGCCACCCCCCCCCCCCACACACACACACACACACACCACCACCACCACCACCACCACACGGAAATATAGTGATCACACCAAAGAGGGTACAGCAGTACTAGCATCGATAAGTGCTGCTGCTGCCATTGACACAGGCAAGTCAGCAACTCATTACGGTAGAACTCAGGGAGAAATAAGACACCACTCAATTGCGACAAAATGCCAAAGAACAGACGGCACGAATGCGAGCCGGCCACGGCTCAAAGACGAATGAAGCAAAGAATCCCCACCACTTTCCACAAAGCCTCGGCACGGGAGCCGAAGTAGTAAAAACGAAACTGCCCCCACATTGTACAATCCAATCGAAATATTCGCTACTCATTGAATCCTCCTCTTGATGTTCTGTTGGTCTGATAACCAATCCAGGCACAGCACCTGGCTTCCCGCACTAGAGAAGAATCCTCCATTTCGCATATCCTGAGAGGAGCCAATCAGCGACTCAAAAATTACCTTGCCCGAAAAAAGATTTTAGACTATGGAGGCGTTTTTCTCACTATAAGCGGGGACATCTCTGAACAAAGAAACGTTTACCTATGTGAGACCATTCTCATTTACGAAAAGGTCTAATCTCTCTAGGCCGACCATTTGTAATTTCTGAAAGAAGGCTGTTAACTTCCCAGACTGTCGTGCCCATGAAAAATATGCCCCTCGCTAGAAGAACCTGGCTACTTCCTGGTGTTAGAGAAGATTCAGTCTTGCCTCCACTAAACACAGTCATGAGCCGCTATGTCAATATCGTTCTAGCTTCTAATATAACAATGCACAGAGTTTCATGACCTTCCCATCATTTGCACAAAGGCACATTTTACAATAGTCTCTCTTAAATGGCTTCGTCCACCCACTTTCTGCCAACTGGCCATTTTTGCGATGGACTGTCACCCGGCCTCTGCAAGTACGATCCACTGAGTGCTGCTTCCCAAAATCACTTAACAGCCTGGTCTCTGCATTGAGAATTTATGGTTCCCAATCCATCTGTCTCTCTCATTGTTCCCTGCCGCCTCCTCTATGTCCCCTCGGGTACAAGTTCTCTACGGGTTTACATATGCAGCAACTAGGACATTCTGTCCACAATTTTCTCATGTAACAAAGTCATAAGCCACATTCATGCCAATGTAGTACGGTGGAACATCGAGATCATTACCTAAAATATGAACGTTAATCTGCCTGACAAGTTGTTAGAGTGGCGTGCCACCTCTCAAGGTCAACGGTGGTCAAGGGCAGCCGTGAGCTCAGCTACCTTTCTGTGAGCGGGGTACCGATGGTCCTTGTGGTCCGAAAACACCAATTACACATCAGATCTATGACAATGACGAGTCGGGGCTCAGAGTGCCTGTCTCACAATTGTTCAGTCTTCACGTTCTGTCGTTTACCTTGGTCGACAGCTTCCATCTTGATGCTGTCTTCGGCCACAGTTCACCCATTCCTACAACCATCCTCAAATAGAGGCAGCGCTTCTATTCAAATGTCGAACGGATTGCCGATTACTACAACTGGTTTCTTTGAGTCCAACTACACGTCCTTCCTCAAAAACTGCTATCTGTATGTATTGTTCACAGGCCTCTCTGTAAGACTTGGTTACTGTCCAACTGAGTTCATGGAATGAAATCCACAAAGACTTTGTGCCCTAGTTTTTCCTGCGTATACCATACTTGCCAGCTGCGCGGTGAAATAGCTCTGCTTTGTCACACATTCATCTATCAGCCAATCCCGTCGATACCTGTATGAATACCGTTTAATGACCAATTTGCGTAATTCCTTCGTGGTGAGTCATTCTTTAATTTTCTTAGAGTATATTTATCCTTGATAGGTGCTGTTCGTCAAATTTTACACCCACAAATCTTTCTTTAGCCATTTACAAACGCCAACAGCAGAAAATTATTTAACTCCGAACAGAAAAAATGATTCTACCGCATATTAAACTACGTTTTCTTGAGAAATTCGAAGTCATTGGTCATCAGTCCCTCGGCATACTTTTCAGTCACTTTTGGCACTATCCGACGTGTCAGCAATAACTGTCCTAGTACGTTTTTGAACCGCAGTTACTGTGCATTGCGAAATAATCTCTCACCCTCTCGTAGTGTTCTATTATAAGCCGCTGAATCGTTTTTATGTAGCAATAAACTAGACATTAACTGCCACAGAAACTACGCTTGTAAAAACACGCCTACGTATCACGGCTCACAGGTACATTTACGAGTTGTCCAGCTAGATGTCACACATTAATTGTAAGGCTGGTATCGAATACGTAGGATTGTCTCAACAGCTAGTATTAGACATCAGCCTTTTCCTGCATACCTCAGCTTACTGAGGGACAATACACTTTTAATACGGTAAGCCGGCGTAGACACTGTAAAAGGAAAACGCCTCAATCATAACAAAATAGGGATAGCTGATGATGGTGAAATTATTGACTTAGACTGCATTTAATCCTGTGTTTCTACGACGAGATATATTCGCAAACAGATGGTGTCGTCACGGGCATCTGCATTGCTCGTAGACTTGCAGACATAATTTGAAGATATGTAGTGGATCAATTCTTTAAAATATTTCCTAGTGTTGCTAGCAGATTACTTAGTAGAAGATACATATGGATGAAATTATTCTGCTACCCACTGACAAAATTGCTGCAATCGACAGTATATTGTTCCAGTTCAGTAACATATAGCCTAAATTGTTTATACACTCCTGGAAATGGAAAAAAGAACACATTGACGCCGGTGTGTCAGACCCACCATACTTGCTCCGGACACTGCGAGAGGGCTGTACAAGCAATGATCACACGCACGGCACAGCGGACACACCAGGAACCGCGGTGTTGGCCGTCGAATGGCGCTAGCTGCGCAGCGTTTGTGCACCGCCGCCGTCAGTGTCAGCCAGTTTGCCGTGGCATACGGAGCTCCATCGCAGTCTTTAACACTGGTAGCATGCCGCGACAGCGTGGACGTGAACCGTTTGTGCAGTTGACGGACTTTGAGCGAGGGCGTATAGTGGGCATGCGGGAGGCCGGGTGGACGTACCGCCGAATTGCTCAACACGTGGGGCGTGAGGTCTCCACAGTACATCGATGTTGTCGCCAGTGGTCGGCGGAAGGTGCACGTGCCCGTCGACCTGGGACCGGACCGCAGCGACGCACGGATGCACGCCAAGACCGTAGGATCCTACGCAGTGCCGTAGGGGACCGCACCACCACTTCCCAGCAAATTAGGGACACTGTTGCTCCTGGGGTATCGGCGAGGACCATTCGCAACCGTCTCCATGAAGCTGGGCTACGGTCCCGCACAACGTTAGGCCGTCTTCCGCTCACGCCCCAACATCGTGCAGCCCGCCTCCAGTGGTGTCGCGACAGGCGTGAATGGAGGGACGAATGGAGACGTGTCGTCTTCAGCGATGAGAGTCGCTTCTGCCTTGGTGCCAATTATGGTCGTATGCGTGTTTGGCGCCGTGCAGGTGAGCGCCACAATCAGGACTGCATACGACCGAGGCACACAAGGCCAACACCCGGCATCATGGTGTGGGGAGCGATCTCCTACACTGGCCGTACACCACTGGTGATCGTCGAGGGGACACTGAATAGTGCACGGTACATCCAAACCGTCATCGAACCCATCGTTCTACCATTCCTAGACCGGCAAGGGAACTTGCTGTTCCAACAGGACAATGCACGTCCGCATGTATCCCGTGCCACCCAACGTGCTCTAGAAGGTGTAAGTCAACTACCCTGGCCAGCAAGATCTCCGGATCTGTCCCCCATTGAGCATGTTTGGGACTGGATGAAGCGTCGTCTCACGCGGTCTGCACGTCCAGCACGAACGCTGGTCCAACTGAGGCGCCAGGTGGAAATGGCATGGCAAGCCGTTCCACAGGACTACATCCAGCATCTCTACGATCGTCTCCATGGGAGAATAGCAGCCTGCATTGCTGCGAAAGGTGGATATACACTGTACTAGTGCCGCCATTGTGCATGCTCTGTTGCCTGTGTCTATGTGCCTGTGGTTCTGTCAGTGTGATCATGTGATGTATCTGACCCCAGGAATATGTCAATAAAGTTTCCCCTTCCTGGGACAATGAATTCACGGTGTTCTTATTTCAATTTCCAGGAGTGTACTATGGAAACAGTGCGGAGATCCAATGGCTTCCATATATCTTGAAATACGGTGAAAACAACCTGCTCACGCAGTATAATTCATGGTGTTTCGTGTCGTTCCAGGATACGCAACACAGTCTTTTGCAAATTGAGGAAATCTTTAAAATCCCTTTGGAACAAAAGAAAGTCAGAACAGTGAAGTTTAAGAAAACATACGGCTGCTAAACTTATACAGCTGTACAAAGTTAAATAGGTTAGCATCCGACATTTAAGATACGAATTCGTGGCATGTAATGCGTGCAGGCAGCCGCCACAGTGAACCGCATTCAGCCGTGATAGAACAGCCCTGCCCCATTGAAAGTTTACCGTCTTACCTCCTTGCCTAAGGACGCCACATGAAAGTTGATGGCGTCAAGCCCTGAATCAAAATTGCGCAACGGATAACTGGGGAGAGGAGCTTGAGAGCGCTACGTAGAGAGCGTGTCCTTTCTGTAGGATACTAGGCAAGGGGGCTGGAGGGCTCACACACTGATGTGTGGGTCCCTGCATTCTATAGCTTTTATTTTAAATAAATTCCTTTAACTCGACTTCTTTGTGATTTTTAAGGTATGTTAAAGATTGAAGACAGTTGATTACCTATTTATTTTAAACATTATCACTCGACTTTACAGCGATAGCAGCAATTGTTTCAGTTTACAGATATTACAATTTTACAACTTATAGCTCGGGTATTTTATATACTAATCTGCACGCTCATTTCTACGGGTAAGACGGAATTGCGTTGGCCAAATGTATACCACCAAAGTCTCCCAATATTTTACATAGGACATTCACTATGTGAGGAGGATAATGGGCAAACTGGGGACCAGATACTTTAACACAGGGGTCAAATTTCCGGAATTAAACGAGCACATTCATTACCTTACACAATCCGAAGCTGGAAATAAAAGAATTAGTGCAAATATTCGAGTACCTCTCCTCCATGCGTGAACATTGAGACAGACGAACTGAGGGCACGTCTGCTCACTTACCCGTCATCTGTAACCCTCCTAGAATATGGCGGGCACCCGGAGGTCTTCCTGGGCCCCGGTGGAAAGGGTGGTCGAACCACTTGGCCGTGACAGCCTCTCTAGCCCAAATCTTGTGACACTAGAAAGTCTTTGACTTTTACCTGCCTGTGCTGTCTCTCTGATCCCCTGGCCAGGAGTAAGGTTGGCACTACTATACCACAGAACTACTTCCCAACAAAGATTTGGCCACGCTTTACGGAAAGGTGTGAGGAGGATTAAGAAAGTTCATGTGCAGATTAACATCCACGTACAAGAAATGCATAATACACGACACATATAAATACGTATTATGAAGCCTGACACATTTCTTTCCACCCGTCCACTTCGGTTCTGTTGCACCCGCGGCCGGCCGCGTCGTGTAATAAAATTGGCTGCGGAGCCGCCTCTGTTTCTATTTCCCGGTGCGAGCGAGCAGCGAAACCTCCTGCTTATACAGCGGAAACTACCGTACTGTTTCATCATATTGACGCTTCATGAGTCACTACGGTGTATAGGACGCTCATGACGCGCAACTGACCTAGAGAGAAGACTGAACGAAACAAATATGAAATTCACATTTGGTGTCGATGTCTATGGTGTCTTTAATTATGTCAAAAACTGTTCTTAATTCTGGTCAAAGCCAAAGTATTGCAAATTTTTCCTTACGGATAAAATTTTCCCGTGTTGTACACTTTTTACAACTTGTGTGGTATTCCAAAAACTACTGAAGAATTCGGCATGAAATTTTCGCAGATTTCCAAACTGGTTCGTCTTCCAAAGCTTCTTATAACATCGTGTTTTCTATGTATAAGCTTCGTAAACGGTGTTTCTTTGATATTTTTGGCAATATTTCAGTTGTAACCAGTACGAAGTTTAAAGTACCATTAGCTATCAAAAACAAAAAAATACCTTATTCAAGTAATTCGCACATTATAATGTCTCTAAACACGTCAAAAACCTTTCCCTAACTTTCATTAGGGCTGCAGTTACCCGACAGTGTACGGGGGAGCAGTCGAACCCGTTATTTGTCAAATACTGACTGACATAAATAGGTGTACAGACATGTTTGCAAAAGGAGTAGTTATCGGGGAGACATCAGTACGAGACGAAAACTATACGTCACACAAGTTCACAAGCACTATGTTGCACTCTGCAACATGCATGTAGAGGTAATAGATATGCGTCATGCGAGAAATTGCTATGAAACCATCAAAACTATAATGTATTAAAAACATAGCTGAAGCTACGTAGAGAAATTTTCAAACACCAATAGTCATGCAAATCATCCATAGTTCCCTCAATAACAGCTGTTGATTTTCTACACACTGATTGCAGTTCAAAATGAACTACTGTTACGATCTCTCGTCAACGACTAGTTCATTATAGACGGAGCTCGCTCTTGGATGTGTGATTGAAACTGGCTGCGTCCTCTTAAAAGGAATCATCCTCGCATTTAACTTGACTCAGGAAAACGACGTGTATTTTGAATATGGATGGCCGAAAAGGAATCTTAGCTGTGATGTCAATTACGCTAGTCCTAAAGTACGGCAATCGAATGCGGGATTTCATACTCGCAAATCGTACCAGCTTGTCCGCTTACCCAGTACATCGATTTCGAATACGTTGCAGGTGTTTATGCGTTTCTTTGGTAGAGTGTTCTACAAAGATTACTACATCTACATTGTGTCGTTGTAGGTGATCACGATGCTAACTAAAATCATCCGTAGTCATTAATTTTTTTACGGTAGATCCTCAGTGACTATGGTTACACATAGGGGTACATTTTCAAATACACAGGGCCTGTCCCAAAATTTTCCAAAGTAATAACAAAGGTATGACATAAAGTGACCATTCCGATAAATAAATGTAGATCTACACTTGACGTGGCTAGGTCGCATAAATAGTAATACAGCCAGTGAAGAATGACTTTATGCGCGCTCCACATTGTGTTTATCTGATTGGCAGCTTATGATGTCATCATGCTTATATAAGTGGGAAACCGTAGCAGCCCCGGCAGTCAGTGAACTGACGACGATGGAGGAGATGGTCATGGAAAGCTCGAGGAGTTTATTCGAACTGACGCGGCTTGAAAATGGAAAACATTTTATTGATGACTTTATTGGAATTATTTTCATCTTTAGAAACCCAAGTGTATAGGTAGTGTACAGGTAGTACAGGGAGAAGAGCGTTACTCTTTGCGTACGTAACATGAGATGACAGGCTACCTTATCGTTTCGCTAAATTTGCGTAGTTTGTGAACGTCTGTCTTCCCATTCTTCATGACTTTATGGACGCAGACAGCTTGTCTGCTCTCTTATCAACTCTCCGTCTGAAAAATCAGGGTTACTTTCGCTGCATTCCCACAACTCGCTACGCTTCTGCACATGGATCTCAGCTTGCTCGTTAGCCACCGCTCTTGGGACCATCATTTCGGACTTCTTTTTCAATCCTAATTCGTCCATCAAAATGCAATAAACATCCGATTTTCCTGTATTTAAATCCTCTGCTATCATTCTTCAGGTGCTCTTCCCCATTCAAAACTTTTTGCATATTATCCACATTTTCATGCAGTTAAGACGTTGATAGAAGCTCGAAGCCCTCGTTATCGACGGAGCTTTCTCAACGTTCCAGGATACTACCTCGTGCCACTCGCAAATCCTTCGTAGAAGGAATGGCTTCCTCCCCGAAATCTTTCCAAATCAAGCTCACAGTCTCAGGACAGATTTTAATAAGTTTAACACTTTTTTTTTTTTTTTTTTTTTTTTTTTGTATCGCGGTTCGATAAACCGATGCAATTCGAGTCTCGACACGTTACAAAAACCAATTACGCGTGAAATGTGACACCAACATTGTCACTGCCCAGGGGTAGTTGCATTCCTTAGCCAAGATGAGTCACCACCATTCCCACCGATAAGCACATCACTTAGCCCTTTTGACTGGCACGACAATTTTACACTCGAAACTTATTGAAGAAACACTTTATGGGACGTATTACACAATTTGCTTTTTTTTTCCCTCGCTTATTTACATCAGCGCACAAGGAATGAGGGATGTGGACACATAAGGCATCAAAAATAAATAAATAAATGATAAAATAAAAAAGGAAATGCAAGAATGAAAACACAAAGTTCTGAACATAGCAATGTGTTAGACACGACCCCAGTCCGAAATAAAATGTACTGCATCTATTCGTTCTGTCAAAGTACTCTAGAAGAGTGAATCGTCTTCCTCGCACTGCTATGGTCGCAGGTTCGAATCCTGCCTCGGGCATGGATGTGTGTGACGTCCTTAGGTTAGTTAGGTTTAAGTAGTTCTAAGTTCTAGGGGACTGATGACCACAGTAGTTAAGTCCCATAGTGCTCAGAGCCATTTGAACCACACACCATTAAGCTCTACGAATTAAACCTGGGATCATCCTTAAAAACCGTTATACGCCTATAACGAATGTGTGAACACCACACCCCGTAGTTCGTAGTTATACAATTAGTGATGGGCCGTCTAATTCTGTTGATTAAAGCGAACGTGCGGACTATTTCGCCAAATTGGCTTACATGGCGCACAAACCCTAGTCGAGCCGTCCCCTCCTTTCTCCCAAAAGCCTGGATCACGATTCCGACGCTCCCTCTCGTAGCGGAAGGAGAAAAAGCGGCGAGAGAAATCCCTGTAACCCCTTCCTTAATCGCGCTGCCGGAGCAATCCGTGCTGATGCGGCCTCCGCTTTGAGAAACTCTGATTTACGGTCGAGGAGAGCGCGGCGGCGGCGCGTCAGTCGCGAGTCGGCGGAGATGGTGACGGGGAGAGAATTCACCAGACACTCCCCCTCCCCCCCAACCCCTCCTCTTCGCCGAGGCTCCCCGTAGCTCCCAGGGTGCGGTGGAGGCAATTTATTTCGCACCCAGACAGCGGCATTACGGCGCGCGTATATATCCTGCGAGGCCCCGGAGCGCTCAAATATACAGTCGCTGCGGGTGCAACATGTTTTAATTTCTGGGGATGGCTACGGGAGTGCCAGGGGCTTCCTTTTATACCGCAGCGTCTGATAATGCCGGCAATCTTGAAGCTGTCATAAATATTCGTTACGGCCGCGGGCCCACAAGGGGGGCCGAGAGAACGCTCCCGGAAGGCACTAGAGGACAGCCCGTATGGCGGCCGCTAATTGGGCACAAGTGGAGATGGATGCCCACTCATGTCGTGCGGCCCACAGCAAGTGTTAGCCTGCACACGGTTGTGGACTGTGGTTTACAGCGGACAAGTGGCGAAGAGCTCTCGTTTATCTTCGATTCCCTCATACAAGGAATTCTTAATGACGGTAGTTGAGCTACCCCGGAACCCTCCCACACAGTACTAACAAACCCTAATAGAGTGTACTACTCCTCCCGAGTGATACACTTCATCCCGTTCACCCCAACAAGTCTGCACATCCTGCTCCAAAACCTGCTGAACAAAACAACATATTTATTTCCTCGCTCCGCAACGTGTCTTCCAAAGCGTCTTATCGCACTGCGTTTCGTATGCGTAAGCTTCGGAAAGGGTGTTTCTTTAATATTTTTGGCAATATTTCATTAGTAACCAGTTTCCAGTTTAAAGTTCCACTTGGTATCAAAAACACAAAAATCTTAAATTCGAGTAAGTTACACATAAGATTGTCTCTAAACACGTCAAAAACCTATATGAAGTCTTCACGGGTTGTCCGCCGAGTAGCGTCATCGTCTCGTAGCAACGTTTCGATGGAATGCGTCTCCATGACTTTCAGGCGAAGATTCTGGGTGGACAACCCCTGAAGACTTCATACATGAAATTCGATGAGAAAGCCTGCACTCACATACGTCAAAAACCTGTTCTTAATTTTAATTAGGGATGCACTTACCAGACAGTACTCGACTCCCAATGATGTGTTATTGGCGGGAGCAGTGCAGCCAGCTGCTTGTCAAATGTCGACTGTTTTAGACAGGACCGCAGGCATCCCTGTGAAAATCCGATGAAACCTTGCACGGATGTGTTGGATAGTGTCTCTAGTATCCCCATCGATCGTGTCAAGTCGCTCTTTTCAGTTTTGAGCGCACTGTGAGCACGTAAAGACGCCTAGAACAATAGTGTCTCCCGCCAAGTGTGAAGGCTGGTGAGAGATTTCGCCTGATATCATGCAGCCAACATAACATAGTTGTCATGCGTTTCCTTCTTGAAGACCATTCTCTCCCGCAATCAGCAGGGACAATGAAGGTGCTCCTTCAGCGTTTGCGATCAGGAGTGTTTGATTACCCACAATAAAGCTCCAAATTGGCTCCCACGTAGTTTCCCTTCTGCTCACATGAACCGTTCGGTATGAAGGCAGCATTATGGCACAGACAACAAGCTGTATAGATTTGGCGGAGAGTTCAGGCAGCTGCCCTCTGTGTCGACGGCATTGGAAAGTTGGCAAAAAAATTCTACAAATGTCCAAGTCGGAGAGGCGACTATGTAGAGGCGTAGCCTGCAGCTGTAGCTAACTGTTGGAAATAAAACATTTTTGATTTTCACAAGTTTTCATTTCGCGAGCGATCGGACCTTACTTTCTGAATAGCCCTCGTGCTTAGTGAAATATTCAAACGCGTACAGTCATTTAAGGCATCCACAGTTACTTTAATATTACAACCAGTTTCCGCGTACCTGATAGTAATTGAGAATGAACTGCTTGTATGACCTCTAATCAATCACTAGTTCATAGCCGGCCGGAGTGGTCGTGCGGTTCTAGGCGCTACAGTCTGGAGCCGACCGATCACTACGGCCGCAGGTTCGAATCCTGCCTCGGGCATGGATGTGTGTGATGTCCTTAGGTTAGTTAGGTTTAATTAGTTCTAAGTTCTAGGCGACTGATGACCTCAGAAGTTAAGTCGCATAGTGCTCAGAGCAATTTGAACCATTTTGGAACTAGTTCATATTGACACACACTTGAATTCGTCAACGAAAGTGGTTGTCCTTTTCAGAAGAACCAACTTCTCATTTGACTTGACTCAGACGTACCAAGGGAAATACAGATGGCCAAAAAGGTGTGATCTCAATTAGGCCAGTCCTATAGAATAACACTTGGAATCAGTGTTTCACACACCAAAACGGTAAAAGGATGTCTAATTGGAGGCTTTAGTACAGTGTCCTAGAAACGTTATTACATCTACGTTGTCTAGTGGTAGGTCATCACAATGTCGACTAAACCGTACAGCCTCGGTGACAATGGTTATAGGAACTAATATATGGTTCAATATTCAGGGTCGGTCCCAAAATTTTCCATAATAATCATTTTGAAAAAAATTATATCTTTTCAAAGTATAAAACTTCAAAAACCAGCAAAGTTCATTCGTTCTTCATCACTGCCTTGCTTCTACCCAATGCTCTCAAACATTACTGATCCCTCCAAGAGATAAACTTCATCTTGTTCAGCCAACGAGACCTGACGTCCTGCTCCCATCGCAGAAGATAGGCTCTCTGTACGAAATATTAGTCTCCCCTAAAAAAACCACACTGGTCAGTTTGGAGCGATGAAAAAGGTGTTTGGCCCCTGGGATGGACATTGAAACATTTTATTAAAACTCATTCACTCAGCAAGAGGAAAACTAAAGTAATGCCAGAGACTGAGGCGGAAGCAAGAAGCGAGCCAGAATATCATAAACGGGCCAGGTCGGCGACATATTACGAGACCGTCTGCCAAGTGAGGATACGCCTTCAGCAGAAAGGGGACTGCGACAGAAAACCAAAAGAAGTGGGACAAGCGTGTTAGCTTGTAATACACATTGCAAGGGACTCTGTCAGTTTCACAAGATCACATACCAAGGAACTGACACAGCAGTTAACAGTAAGCGAATGTAGACGAATAAGGGCACATGTGCTCATTACGAACCGACCGTCCTCCCTGCGGGTCCGGGGTAAGAATAGGCCCGAGGTATTCCTGCCTGTCGTAAGAGGCGACTAAAAGGAGTTTCAACCGTTTCGGCCTTCCATGTGATGGTCCCCCTTGGGGTTTGACCTCCATTTTTCAAAATTCTACAGAAGTACGAGCCTTTTGGGGAAGGACACCTTACGTGGTGTACCACTGGTCCTAAGTGCACTAAGACCTTGGCACTCAGCATTGTACCGGGGTTGTAACCATGCCCGCTATTCCTCAAATTGGGCCTAAACACCTGATGGGTTGTACAAGTTACGCCCATAGTGCGTCCCCATCTGCACCAGCGATCATGATGGACTTTCCATGGCACCAGAAATCCAGCACGGTAGGCAGCCCGTTGTGGCGGGGTCGTCATGTACCCTCTAGGTTGTAGCCCCCTGACAACACAGGGATCGTACTGCCGATACCTGAGCTGCACCCTCCCCACGTCGGCCAAGGAGTAGATGCCCGTCTCCTTGGGGAATCAGGACTCCCGGCAACGGTCATCCTGGCAGGTGGCCCTTGCTGAGGCTTGGTGGCGCCCGTGGGGAGAGCCCCAGGTCGGAGTGGGTGGTATCGGGGCGGACGTTGTGCAGATGAAATGTCAAGCCGAGTCTTTCAAGTGAAAAGGTACTGTTTCTAGTTCTGGTTCTCCTGCCCTTTTCCCCTTGGTCACTCCCTGGGAGGAGGGACAGGCCCGCCGGCTTGGGGCGAAGTACTTCCCCCGCTATTTGGTCTGTTCTCGAATCGATGGGGGGACGTTCGCCACCTCCAAGCCCATGTTCTTTGTTCAGCACATTGAGGACATCTTCAGGGAAATTGAGGCTCTCAGCAAGATGCGTTCAGGGTCCGTTCTTATCAAGACCACCTCTGCCACACAGTCGGCAGCGCTCCAGGCGTGCGACTGCCTAGGGGACATCCCAGTGTCCATTGTCCCGCATCTGGCACTAAATCGGACGCAGGGGGTTATTTTTCATCGTGACCTCCTCTTACAATCTGATGAGGAGCTCAGAGCCAACCTGGAGCGCCGAGGCGTGCATTTCGTCCGGCGAGTCCAGCGCGGCCCCAAAGACCGTCACATTGACACCGGGGCCTTTATCCTTGCCTTCGAGGAGACGTTCTCCCGGAGAAGGTAAAGGTGATGTGCTACCGGTGCGACGTGCGACCTTACGTCCCGCCTCCTATGCACTGTTTTCGGTGTCTGCGCTTTGGGCACATGTCGTCACGGTGTGAGGCTGAGCCCCTTTGTGGCGATTGCGGACATCCTCTTCGTGAGGAACATACATGCACCCCACCACCTCGGTGCATTAATTGCCCTGGCCTCAACTCGCCTAGATCCTCAGACTGCCCCGCATATCAGAAGGAGAAGAAGATACAGGAACTCAAAACTTTGGGTCGGCTCTCTTATTCTGAGGCCAGGAAGAAGTATGACCGCCTCCATCCCGTGCCGTTGACCACTTCGTTTGCCTCAGTTGTGTCCACTCCTTCCGCGGTATCCTCACCCCTATCCTGTCCCCCCTCCGCCTCCTCCGCCCATCAGGGGGCTCTGCCTCTGCCCCCCAAATCCCTCCCTTCCAAATCCTCCTCCCCCGTTGCCCCCGCCCCCTCTGCCCCAGGGGTCACCCTTCCTCCTCCTCCTCTCCCCCCGCCACCTGAGAAGCAATCCTCTTCTCAGGCGTCCATCGGGGAAACGTTCCGGACGCCAGCTTCCGAGGTCCGGCGTTCCAAAACGGACCCCGCGCTTGAGGACCTTCTTTGGGTCCAGCCCACCTTGCCTGTGCCTCCTCGGCCTTCCAAGAAGGCCTCAAAGAAGAAGTCTCTATCCCCCTCTCCACCCCGGCGCGTTTCGTCTGACGCTCCATCCGTGAGTCGCTGCTCCCAGCCATCCTCAGTTTCGCCGGGACGCTCTGCTGCCAGGCGCTCAGCTGGCCTCTCGTTGGCAAATGATGCTGCCCCTCCTACAGAACCAGGGACAGCGGCCGCAGCTGGCGACGAGTCGATGGAACCGGATCCGCCTCCCGTCGGTTGTAGCGTTGTTCCCTCGCAACCTGGCCCTCCGCGGCCGTCGAGGTGACCAGCTCTTCCCCGTCTCGTTCCTCCAACTTTTTGACTAGCGATAGCGTTGTTTCATTGGAACATAAGAGGTATTCGATCTAATCGGGAGGAATTACAACTGCTCCTCCACCTGCACTGTCCGCTCGTCCTTGGTCTCCAGGAAACCAAGTTGCGCCTGACTGACCGTATTGCCTTTACCCACTATACCTTGGAGCGGTATGACCTCACCCCTGTGGACGGTATCCCAGCTCATGGTGGGGTCATGTTGCTCGTTCGGGACGATGTCTATTACCATCCCATCCCATTGACCACCCCACTCCAAGCAATAGCTGTCCGCATTACTCTTTCTGCTTTTACTTTTTCAGTTTGTACCATCTACACTCCACCGTCATCTGCTGTTAGTCGGGCTGACATGATGCACCTGATCGTTCAGCTTCCCCCGCCGTTTTTATTGTTTGGTGACTTCAATGCCCATCATCCCCTTTGGGGGTTTCCTGCATCCTGTCAAAGAGGCTCACTCTTGGCGGATGTCTTCAACCATCTCCATCTTGTCTGCCTCAATACCGGCGCCCCGACTTTCCTCTCGGACTCTACTCATACCTACTCCCACTTGGACCTCTCGATCTGTTCTACCACTCTTGCCCGTCGGTTCGAGTGGTATGTCCTTTCTGTCTCCTGCACCACACCCCATCCCCACGTCCTTCGAGCTGGAACATACCGAAAGCTGACTGGGGACTTTACTCCTCCCTGGCGACCTTTCCGGACCACGATTTTCCCAGTTGTGACAGTCAGGTCGAATACCTCACAGCTGTTATCATCAATGCTGCCGAACGTTCCATTCCTCGTACTACCTCTTCTTCACGTCGTGTTTCCGTCCCCTGGTGGAACGAGGCTTGTAGGGACGCTATCCGTGCTCGACGACGTGCTTTACGCACCTTTCGCCGCCATCCTACGTTGGCGAATTGTATTGAATACAAAAGACTCCGAGCGCAATGCCGTAGAGTCATCAAAGAACGCAAAAAAGCTTGTTGGGCCTCTTTCACCAGCTCCTTTAACAGTTTTACTCCCTCTTCCGTCGTTTGGGGTGGCCTGCGCCGGCTGTCGGGCATTAAGGCCCACTCCTCGGTACCTGGCCTGGCCTCAGGTAATGAGGTCCTTGTCGATCCTGTGGCTGTCTCCAACGCCTTTGGCCGCTTTTTCGCGGAGGTTTCAAGCTCCGCCCATTACCACCCTGCCTTCCTTCCCAGGAAAGAGGCAGAAGAGGCTCGGCGACCTTCCTTCCACTCGCTGAATCTGGAAACTTATAATGCCCCCTTTACTATGCGGGAACTCGAACGTGCGCTTGCACTGTCCCGGTCCTCTGCTCCGGGGCCCGATGCCATTCACGTTCAGATGCTGGCACACCTTTCTCCGGCGGACAAAAGCTTCCTTCTTCGTACCTACAATCGCGTCTGGACCGAAGGTCAGGTCCCCATGTGTTGGCGTGATGCTGTCGTTGTTCCTATACCCAAACCCGGGAAGGATAGACACCTTCCTTCCAGTTACCGCCCCATTTCTCTTACAAGCTGTGTCTGTAAGGTGATGGAGCGCATGGTTAATGCTCGGTTAGTCTGGATTCTTGAATCTCGATGGCTACTTACTAATGTCCAATGCGGCTTTCGTCGCCGCCGCTCCGCTGTTGACCACCTTGTGACCTTGTCGACATTCATCATGAACAACTTTTTGCGAAGGCGCCAAACGGTAGCCGTGTTCTTCGACTTGGAGAAGGCTTATGATACCTGTTGGAGAGGAGGTATCCTCCGCACTATGCACGGGTGGGGCCTACGCGGTCGCCTGCCCCTTTTTATTGATTCCTTTTTGACGGATCGAAAGTTTAGGGTACGTGTGGGTTCCGTATTGTCCGACGTCTTCCTCCAGGAGAACGGAGTGCCTCAGGGCTCCGTCTTGAGCGTAGCCCTTTTTTGCCATCGCGATCAATCCAATTATGGATTGCATTCCACCTAATGTCTCAGGCTCTCTCTTTGTCGATAACTTCGCGATCTACTGCAGTGCCCAGAGAACATGCCTCCTGGAGCGCTGCCTTCAGCGTTGTCTAGACAGCCTCTACTCATGGAGCGTGGGAAATGGCTTCCGGTTCTCTGAAGAGAAGACGGTTTGTATCAACTTTTGGCGATATAAAGCGTTCCTTCCGCCATCCTTACATCTCGGTCCCGTTGTTCTCCCATTCGTGGAAACAACTAAGTTTCTAGGGCTCACGTTGGACAGGAAACTGTGTTGGTCTCCACATGTCTCTTATTTGGCAGCCCGTTGTACACGTTCCCTTAATGTCCTCAGAGTTCTTAGCGGTTCATCTTGGGGAGCAGATCGCACTGTCCTGCTTCGCTTGTATCGGTCCATAGTCCGATCGAAGCTGGATTATGGGAGCTTCGTCTACTCGTCCGCTCGGCCATCCCTCTTACGCCGGCTCAACTCCATCCACCAT
Source organism: Schistocerca americana (assembly GCF_021461395.2). Lineage (NCBI taxonomy): Eukaryota > Metazoa > Arthropoda > Insecta > Orthoptera > Acrididae > Schistocerca > Schistocerca americana. Next base: position 602,486,222 of record NC_060119.1, on the reverse strand, counting down.
CGGGGGATACGTCTTGCGACTGGAGCCGTCTACACTAGTCCTGTCGAGAGTCTTTATGCCCGAAGCTGCTGAGTTACCATTGACCTACCGGCGCGACGTACTGCTGTGTCGGTATGCCTGCCTGTTGTTGTCTATGCCCTACCACCCCACTTACCAGTCCTTCTTCGCCGATTCTCTCGACCGTCAGTACGGGTTGTATGTGTCTGCCCTGCTGCCTCCCGGAGTCCGCTTCCGTCGCCTGCTTTGGCAATTGGATTTTGCCCTCCCTACCACCTTCAGAGAGGGTGAGAGCCCGATACCACCTTGGCTCCAGGCTCCGGTTCATATTTATCTCGACCTCAGCTCACTCCCGAAGGAGGGTACTCCGGCTGCAGTGTATTGCTCACGGTTTGTCGAACTTCGTGCTCGACTTGCCGGTCACACCTTTATTTACACCGATGGCTCCAAAACTGACGATGGTGTCGGCTGTGCCTTTGTCGTCGGGGCCGCCACCTTTAAATACCGGCTCCTCGACCAATGTTCGATCTTTACAGGCGAGCTTTTTGCTCTCCATCAGGCCGTTCAGTATGCCCGCCGCCACCGCCATTCATCGTATGTTCTTTGCTCTGACTCACTCAGTGCTCTTCAGAGCCTTGGAGCTCCCTATCCGGTCCATCCCTTGATTCAACGGATACAGCAGTCCCTCCATTCTTTCGCTGATAATGGTGGTTCTGTCAGCTTTCTGTGGGTTCCCGGACATGTAGGAGTGCCTGGGAATGAGGCTGCGGATGCTGCAGCCAAGGCTGCAGTCCTCCTGCCTCGGCCAGCCTCCCATTGTGTCCCGTCATCTGACGTTCGTGGGGATGTATGTAAGAGGCTTGTGTCATTGTGGTGGGATGTTTGGTCATCCCTCCAAGGAAACAAGCTCCGGGCAGTCAAACCGCTCCCAACTGCTTGGACAACCTCCTCCCGACCATCTCTGCGAGAGGAGGTCCTTCTGACCAGGTTGCGGATTGGGCATTGCCGGTTTAGCCACCGCTACCTGCTCTCCGGTGACCCAGCCCCGCAGTGCCCTTGTGGTCAGGCATTAACAGTGCGCCATGTTTTATTGTCGTGTCCCCGTTTTAGTCAATTTCGTGTTGTCCTGTCCCTGCCATCTACTTTACCAGATGTTTTAGCTGATGACGCTCGAGCAGCTGCTCGTATTCTGCGTTTTATAACTTTAACTGGCTTGTCCAAAGACATTTAACCTTTTTACTTATTTTATCTGCATCCTTGTCAGGTCCTTCTGGTGTTCCCCCCATTCCCCTTGAGTTTTACTAGATTCCATGTGCTCTAACAACAGTGACTGGGCGCTAATGACCTCAGCGGTTGAGCGCCCTTAAACCCCACAAAAAAAAAAAAAAAAAAAAAAAAAATTGCGAACCGAGCTTTCCGTCATAGCCTCATGCTAACTCCCTTTAATATCCCAGCTCTCGTCATGAGTTGATCAATAGTGTTGACTGAATTCAAAACAATAGCACTCACTTCCATGATTACTGTAGTGAATCTATGTCCTAGATGCTCGAGTACTGTCTATGAAGTAGCCGAAAAATTGCTCAAAAGGATGGCCTTCACTTGACGAACCTCATCTGCTCGCTATCTATGTCTGCTGATGGAGGAACTGACTGTCTTCCAATAACATCACATCGCAGAGTTCTGTCAGTACTGGTCTTCAGCTTGGAAGCCAGCAAAATGACGTGTTGCAGTCCACTTTCCTGTTCAACCCTCAGGCGCCCCCAGGTGTAGAAACCTACAAGGCATATGGAGGAGGACAACCGCCTACATGACTACCGACACTAAATACATTGCAGATGGGTCATCAAGGGGCATTGTACAATTCGGAGCGAGGACACTCCACGAGTCAGCTTGAAAGTTGGCAACGGTCGCACCTGCCAACCGGCACCTGCCCCGCAGCCAGGGTAGATGACATCTTCTGATGGGCAAGCTCTGAGCAGTCGTTGAGTTGACAGCACCCTTGGTCACGTTCCTCCATTTTCTGTTCACCCTATGTCCATTATCCACTGGAATATCCGCGGCATTCGAGCCAATCGGGATGAATTGTCGATCCTCTTACGATACTACTCGCCGGTCATCTTCTGTCTTCAGGAAACAAAGCTGCGTCCCCATGACCGCTTTGTTCTCCCTCATTTTCAGTCCGTCCGATATGACCTCCCCTCTGCTGAAGGCACTCCAGCCCATGGAGGACTCATGATTCTGCTCCACGATACTCTCCATTATCACCAAATCCCCTTAAACAGTTCCTTCCAAGCTGTCGCCGTCCGTCTTTCCCTTTCTGGATACACGTTCTCTCTTTGTACGGTATACATTCCATCGTCCATACCAATGGCACGAGCTGATCTCCTTCATCTTCTTGGTCAGCTTCCACCCCCCTATTTGCTGGTTGGGGACTTCAATGCCCACCACCCGCTTTGGGGATCAACACATCCTTGTCCACGTGGCTCACTATTGCTAGACGTCTAGTCTGCCTCAACACTGGGGTCCCCACATTTTTGTCTGCTTCCACGACAAATTTATCTCATTTGGACCTTGCGGTCGGTACTGTTCCGCTAGCTCGGCGCTTCGAATGGTTCGCCCTTGATGATACACACTCGAGTGACCACTTTCCATGTGTTCTTAGACTGCAGCCTCAACTGCCATATATGCGCTCGCGACGCTGGAAGTCTGCCCAAGCCGATTGGACACTTTTTTCGTCTCTAGCGACATTCGATGACCGTCGCTTTCCCAGCGTCGACGATGAGGTGACACATATTACCGACGTTATTCTCACAGCTGCGGAACGTTCAATACCACGCACCTCCGAATTGCCCCGGCGCCCCCCAGTTCCTTGGTGGAACGAGGCATGCCGTGACGCAATACGTGAGCGGCGACGTGCTCTTCGCATTTTCCGTCACCATCCAACTTTGGCAAACTGTATCCGATATAAGCAGCTCCGTGCGCGATGCCGTCGCGTCATCCGCGATAGCAAGAAGGCAAGCTGGAAATTCTTTATTAGCTCATTTAACACCTTCACTCCCTCCTCGGAAGTTTGGAGTCGGCTTCGACGGTTCTCAGGCGCGCCTAGTTTCTCCCCGGTCTCTGGGCTCACTGTCGCGCATGATACCTTAGTGGACCCCGTCGCAATTTCTAACTCATTGGGTCAGCACTTTGCTGAGATTTCGAGCTCTTCAAATTACGCGCCAGCGTTTCTCCTGAAGAAACGTGCAGCGGAAGTGCGACATCTTGCTTTCTCCTCTCAAAATCACGAAAGCTACAATACTGTTTTCTCCATGCGGGAACTCCAACATGCCCTCTCTTCTTCTCGCTCCTCCGCCCCAGGACCGGGTGGTATCCATGTCCAAATGTTGCTGCATTTATCAACCCATATCCTGCGTTACCTCCTTCGCCTTTACAATCGAATTTGGACCGACAGTACCTTTCCCAGGCGATGGCGGGAAGCTATTGTCGTTCCCGTTCCGAAACCTGGAAAGGATAAACATCTCCCCTCTAGCTATCGCCCCATTTCTCTCACGAGTAGTGTCTGTAAGGTTTTGGAGCGTATGGTGAATTACCGTTTAGCTTGGTGGCTGGAATCCCGCAGTCTTTTAACACCAGCCCAATGCGGATTCCGAAAGTATCGTTCTGCCGTTGACCATCTTGTTGCTCTCTCCACTTATATCATGAACAATTTTCTCCGGAAACGCTAAACGGTAGCAATATTTTTTGATCTGGAGAGAGCATACGATACCTGTTGGAGGACAGGCATCCTCCGCACACTGTTCTCTTGGGGCTTTCGAGGCCGGCTGCCCCTTTTTCTTCGCGAATTTATGGCAGAGCGCACATTTAGGGTGCGGGTGAACACTACTCTCTCCCGTACTTTCTCTCAAGAAAACGGGGTACCCCAGGGCTCCGTGCTGAGTGTTGTACTGTTTGCCATCGCCATTAATCCAATTATGGATTGTCTCCTTCCTGATGTCTCGGGCTCCCTCTTTGTGGACGATTTTGCGATCTACTACAGCTCTCAACGGACCAGCCTGCTTGAAAGACGTCTTCAAGGATGTCTCGATCGCCTCCACTCGTGGAGCATCGAAACCGGCTTCCGTTTTTCGCCCAGTAAGACCGTTTGTGTTAATTTTTGGCGCCGTAAGGAGTTTCTTCCGCCCTCCTTACATCTGGGTCCTGTCAACCTTCCGTTTTCCGACGTCGCTAAATTCTTGGGCCTTATGTTTGACAGAAAACTGTGCTGGTCCTCCCACGTTTCCTATCTTTCGGCTCGCTGTCTGCGTTCCCTTAACACCCTCCGTGTCCTGAATGGTACCCCCTGGGGAGCGGACCGAGTGGTCCTTCTCCGCCTCTATCGCGCCTTAGTGCGCTCGAAATTGGATTATGGAAGCATAGTCTACTCCTCTGCTCGGCCGTCTATTCTTCGGCGTCTTGACTCTATCCACCACCGTGGATTACGTTTAGTGTCTGGAGCTTTTTACACCAGCCCTGTGGAAAGCCTTTATGCTGAGACTGCTGAACCTCCGCTGTCCAATCTGCGGGCAGTCCTTCTGAGTCGTTATGCTAGCCATCTGTCTTCCATGCCTGCTAATCCAGCCCATGACCTTTTTTTCGACACCTCCTTTGATGTCGGGTATGCAGGCCGCTCCTCCTCCCTACTACCCCCGGGAGTCCGCTTCCGTCAACTGCTCCATTCTCTCTCCTTCCGCTTTCCTAAAACCTTCTTGACAACTTGGGGTACAGCACCGCCTTGGCTCCGTCCCCGGATCGACTTGCTCAGAGACCTATGTCAATTTCCCAAGGATGGTACCCCAACACTTGTCTACCTTCGGGCATTTGCTGCTCTATGTGCACAAATGACGGAAGCCACATTTATTTACCCCGACGGCTCGAAAACATCGTTAGGTGTAGGGAGTGCCTATATTGTTGGCGACACCCCAAATCACTTTCGGCTTCCCGACCAGTGTTCGGTTTATACTGCGGAGCTTTACGCTGTTCTCCAGGCTGTCCACTACATCCGCCGCCATCAGCGGATACAGTACGTAATCTGCTCAGATTCTCTCAGCTCTCTCCTAAGTCTCCAAGCTCTTTACCCTGTGCACCCTCTGGCCCACCAGATTCAGGACTGTCTGCGCTTGCTCCACCTGGGGGGCGTCTCAGTGGCGTTCCTCTGGCTCCCGGGACACGCTGGTATCTGTGGGAATGAGGCGGCCGATATAGCGGCCAAGGCTGCAGTCTCTCTTCCTCGGCCAGCTATTCAGTCTCTTCCGTTTACCGATCTACGGAGCGGTTTATGTCGCCAAGTTGCTCATTTTTGGCATGCGCATTGGTCAACACTTCCCCATAATAAATTGCGGGAAGTGAAAGCCCTTCCTTGCGCTTGGACCTCTTCCTCCCGAACGCGTCGTCGGGAGGAGGTAATTTTAGCTAGGCTCCGGATAGGGCACTGTCTTTTTAGCCATCGACATCTTTTAAGCGGTGATCCTCCCCCACTCTGTCCCCCCTGCTCTCAGCTGTGGACGGTCAGACACCTTTTAATTGAATGCCCCTATTTTAATCCGTTACGCTCCCGTCTACTGCTATCGCCTGATCTATCGTTGATTTTAGCAGATGACACGCGCTCAGCTGACCGCGTTCTACAGTTTATTAGTGACAGTGAAATGACGTCAGTCATTTGATTTTTTTTTTTTTTTTTTTTTTTTTTTTTTTGGGGACAACCAACCCCTTTCTATAGTGGATTTTTAAGCATTCCTTCTGCCTTTAGTTTCTCAAATTTTATGACTTTGTTCCCCTTACTGCTGATTATAAATTTCGTTTTCTTCCTGTTTCCTACGTCACGGGCTGGGCGCTAATGACCATAGAAGTTTTGCGCCCTAAAACCACCAAAAAAAAAAAAAAATCTTCTGATGGGCGTGCAGACGCTGAACTTACTCGATTGACGTAAGGTAAAATCTAATAAGGAATTGATTGAACAGCAGCATAAGCTGGTGCGGAAGAATGACGACTTGTTAAAATTGTGAAAAAGAAACCGAAACCAAATCATGTTACACTAGCACTGACGACCCTTCACAGGTTCCCAGTAGCTATCTTCCACACGTCCCTCGGCAGTGGTGTACAACTGATACTAGACGGCAGTGAAGTTGTGCACAAGTGCCGTGATACGACGCCGAGACATAACAGAACGTCACAATGGAACTACCGTGTTTGTGCGTGTCCATGACTACACGTTGAGTGAAGTTTCCCGGTTTATTGGTATATCAGCGCTTGTCAGACGGATTTACAAAGAATTGTGTATCCGAGCCAGCCATGTAACGCGGCGTCAAAACAGGGAGTCGCTTAGAGTATCACGTCTAGTCAATGACGTTCGGTTTGAAACATGACAATTATGCTGCCGGTGAATGCAGGTTCATCTCAGTTTCTTAGTCAACATTGTTAATGGGACGGAATGCGATACACATCTCTAGTCTTGCATCTCGACAAAGACCATTTCTCACCGCTCCATATAAGGCAGAGTATCTTCAGTGGACCAAACACACGCCGTTTAATAGCTGATCATTATATGGTTTGACGAGTGACGATGCTTCATTGCAAATCACGCAATGTGCCACAGTGTAGCACAAAGGATGTAATGCTGTTGTTCAGCCCGCGAGTGATTCTGAGCTGTTTCGGGAAGGCTTCTCGTACCGTCGCTTGGGCCGACTAATTCTGAAACGTCCCCTTAGAAAAATTTATGAATGACTGTGCTGATAAACCCATTACGTTATTTGATTTTCTAACAGCTGAGCAAAACTGAACGTACTCAGACATTCAATAAACTGACACACAATATTTTTAGCGCAACGCAATCTGACTTTCAATAATCCCTACAAGAGAATGTCCCGGACTAACATTAACCTATACCTTTGAAAAATCACTTACCTCACAAAAATCTTCGTTACTCGAACTACTGCAATACAGCGAGCGCCGGGTTTATCAGCACAGTCATTCATAAATTTTTCTAAGGGGACGTTTCAATTCAAATTGAATCAGAATGTTTATTTGAACACTATCGGTGAGGTTCTAGATCTTTATGATGACTATTCTGTCTACATTCCCGGCTTCCAAGATGCCACACACATTCGATCCTGATGACCAACACTCAGTGATCCCATCGCTTCGACTGCCCTGCTAATTCACCTTCTCTTAATCTCTTGAACTGTTTGAAACAGCAAGTGAAATGTTGCAATCAGCACTTTGGTAGATGTACGATACCTAGTCTGTAATGAGTGACTTGATCTAAATATGGCATAACTTAAAAAACAGAAAAAAAGCACTTTCTTTCCCCGAACTGAGACCATTGTCAGTGCTAGAGGTGGTTTTATATGTTATTAGCGTATTGTATTCTGGGAGTGTCATGTATTTTGTCCCATGCTGATAGGCAAGGCGCGGCGAAATGAAAACCGAACAACTCTCATGAAACACCGCCCGTACGAGAGGTGGCTCCACTGTTGTTACCTTTCGATACTGGCACCGCTGTAGTAGGGGAATGGCGTAGTGCTACATCACAGGTGCACACTGTTGGTTTATGACCTTGGTTGTTGGCAGACGGTCTAGTGTGATCGTCTAACCATTCGGTTTATGAGGCATTCACAAGAAAACGAGACACACGGGAAAAAGTAAGTAAGCTGTTTATTATTTCAAAGTATTGTACGGCTAGCGCCTACATTTCGACTATCCTTGAGAGAGCTGCGTAGCAGACGTGGCCTACGTTCCTAGCCCACTAGTTACACTGACTCCTGCTACCACATGGAAACGAGTCCCTCGGGAACTGAAGCCGCAACTGAACGAAGGCTACGCTTCAGCAGTTTGGTTGAGAAACACTGCAACATGTCGGATTTTTCATCGTATGATTTTCGTATCTTAGGCGACCTGAAGAAAGACATGCATGGACGTCAGTCTCAACAGGAGGAGGGCGCGGTTGTGGATACGTCAAAGGCCGACTGCTTTCTACGAAACAGGATTTGATCGTCTCGTCTCCCAGTGCGATAAATGTATTAATGCGTCTGGTGGTAACTTCCGAATGGCCCCGTTGTCACTGAAATTCTGTTTTCATTTTCTGCCCCTCACACCTTGTCACCAACGTCGCATAACTTTCCGTTTGACTGACCCGACAGTCTACATGAAATTATAGGAGCCACCATGCAATTCCATCTACTATTCGACCAAAACTGTCACGAAAAATTACCTGCCGCATCAGAACAGCAAATGAACTTTCCAAAAGCTTGTTATCTTCCATCACAATTGTAGTTCCTTGCACTTTTTTTTATATTCCCACACAGAGATTCCAACACAAATACATCTCAACTTCGTCCCGTCTCAATAATCGATGGTCAGACGCTGTTTCAAATTACTACACATACAACAATCACCAGCATCACCACTAGCTGATTTATCGTACAGAATGACGTTGACATGCACGTGGTTGACAAAGTATGAAGATACTTCGTGAAAGCATAGATGATACTCTCAGTGAGTTTCCTTTTGGAATTTTTAACGTATCAGTTGTATTTAATAGCTCAGGTCTCATTTATATGTGCGCATGAGCGTTAATCTCAATAACAGTATTGGCTGTTAATGTATCAATGTACATTCGATTGTGAGCCTTCGGTTGTTGGTGGCACGTTCCACCCTTCTTACAAGTCACATATTCTCTGTGGATTGTGTGCACTCTCATTAATAGATGTTCACTTGTAAATATATTTGCTATAGTAGTATGAACTTTTGACTCTAATTTTCATGATAATCTTTCCAGATTGCGTCGAATTCCAGTTTCTTTATCAAAAAATATGCCTTTTTCTTTATTTATCAATTCTAAACGTGTAGTATAAGATAAGGAACAGCTCATTTTCGTAGTAATTAATCTCTGTGTTATAAGGTGGCGTGTGTTTCGGTGTAGCGATAAGTGCCGGCACGAAGATCAAGAACGATACAATAGAGAGGGCTGTGAGACGGCGTCAGCCAATAGCACGCTGACTAGGATGTCACCACGACAGGAGCGGCCTCTACACGAAGATAATAAAAGCGACGCGCCGCCTAGCCGCGGCCGCACTAGAAGAGAGAACTAGAAGAGCACTGATGTTAACAATAGCAGTGACTTATGAACTTGTGTGATTAGCTTGCATGGAAATGTATATAGCGAAGGACACTGATTATTTGCATGTCGCCAATTGCTTGCGACACTTCAGTGTAGAAGGCAAAGTTAAGTATTGTCATTTCATCTACTGTAACAAACTCCAATAATATCATTTACTTGCGTGTCGTCTAGCTATCCGAGAACAGCTTCCTAGGCACCCTGTATTACACGGGAGTGCAGGATGCCGTAGTATGAGCTGGTTGTAGCATTAGGGATTTGAAATGCTGTACGTGCACATTCCGCAAGTTGCGGAATCCAATAGATTGAGATGTGCTTTGTATTGTCCAACTGAACCCGACCCACACTTTCACCTCTGTGCCCTCTTGTAGAATGAACACAATCGACACTCTCCATGCCACATGGCCAGAAACGTCAGCAGAACTAATGGAGCCGTCGAGGTTGCCACTGGATTCTAAATCCGGAATAAAGCTAATGCAGTGTCACGCACTCAAGAATGCCATTTGGTTACAATTAAAGTGCAGCTGCTCAAAGAGGTCCAAAGCATGCTGTAACTCTCGTATGGCAGCGAAACTGGATAGAAACTCTAATCCATCAATGCGGAACCGATTTTCGCTGAAACAAAAGATAGTTCCAATTTTGGTCACCATGTGGAAATCTGCGCTCTGAATGTAAGGTAGACGTATAGAAGTGTTTCCAAATGTAATGGATTCACAATGCGACGTGTGAAGAAAAGGTGAAACAAGGGAGAAAGACATAGCGTTGATATTATTAACCGTTGCTTTCACGGTTTATTCACCGTGAGGCGCCAACGAGAAGTTGTATATCGCAAGATTTGCACCTACTGGCCAGTATCACAACAAACTTTTTTCGAGTGTAGATCAGTTCCGCATTAACACATTACAACATCTGTCCAGTGTCGCGGTCACGCGATAATTACAGCTCACACTCAATCTCTGTGAGTAGCTGCTGTTTAATTATAACCACTTGCTAATGAGGCATTCACAAAGAAACGAGACGCATGGGAAAAAGTAAGTAAGCTGTTTATTATTTCAAAAGTAATCGCCATAACTGTTAATATATTTATCGTATTGTGGGACAAGATGGTCGATGCCTTCATAGAAAAATGTTTACTGTTTCCTACGGAACCATAATTGTACCGAGATATGCACCTCTTCATTCAAAGCAAAACGTCAGCCACTAATGTATTTTTTCAGTGCTGCAAAAATATTGAATCACAGGGAGAGGAACAGGGACAGTAGGGAGGATGTGTAGGAGCTTCACAGCGAGACTTCGGCAGCGCAATCGAAACAAAAAACAAAAAAACAAAAAATGGCTCTAAACACTATGGGACTTAACATCTGAGGTCATCGGTCCCCTAGACTTAGAACTACTTAAACCTAACTAACCTAAGGACATCACACACATCCATGCCCGAGGCAAGATTCGAACCTGCGACCGTAGCAGCAGTGCGGTTCCAAACTGAAGCGTCTAGAACCGCTCTGCCACAGCGGCAGGCGCAGTCGAAACAATTTTGGCAACATGTGGGCCCTGAAGTGTGTTTCTCCGGTGTCTGTGACACTTTATGCATACAACTCATCATAATGAAAATCTCTTGCTTTAGTGGACGAAACCTTAGCCCATAATACAAGTACAACAGGGCACTTTACAGACGTTTCTACATATAGTTAATATACGTGGTGTCCCACTTAACTTCGCCACATCCTATATTTACGAAATGAAACAAAATGTGAAAACTACAATTGCTCGTGGATGATCCTATGTGAGGGTTTCACACAATGCACAGGAATGAGAAACACATAAATGTAAACAAATATCACTTTCATCACATAACCACGATTTTTTAAAATAGCACACGTATTTTTTCTATGGAAATGAAAACTGGAGGTACAATTAGTGATGGAAGACAGTTTCACTGTTGTAAACTTTACATCTTCTAGAATAGCCACGCGGGGTAGCCGCGCAGTCTCAGGCGTATCCCACGGTTCACGCCGCTCCTCCCGTCGGAGGTTCGAGTCCTCCCTGGGGCACGAGTGTGTGTGTTGTCCTTAGCGTAAGTTACTTTGTTAGTTTAAGCAGTGTCTAAGCTTAAGAACCGATAGTCTCAGCAGTTTGGTCCCGTAGGGATTTACTACTACCATCTTCTGGAATACTTAGGCTTTAAATAATGGAAACAGCGCCACAGTTTATGCCGTAATGCTCTAATGTCGTAATGCGGGTTGCATGGAATGTCTGTAAGCCCGTTGTTGGCAACGCTTGCTCTGGGCATTATAGCAGTAATAGTAAAACTATTGCCATCCCTTAAAGTCAATGCCTTTGTCATCTTTGCCAGAGGTACAAGGCTTAGAGCAATGCGCTGCATTCCTGCCCATTATGCGAGCCGTTGACGTACGCGTGTACCTGGTGAATCGAATTTTTCACATTTTGTTTCGTTTCAGACATATACGAAGCGACAGGACTACGTGGGACATCTTGTATCGTACGTGTGCCAAGCGTCGAAAATAGTTAAACATGAGACGTGGCTGGGCTGTTGAGAGGCACAAGAAGCCATTCAGAAGCAAGTATGGGACAGTTATAATGTTTTAACTGTCACATCCAGTACGTCTCTTCTGTGTGCAGCGAATTCTTACACACAAACAAGGTATCCTCGCAGTGACCGTCAGTGCGGATTGAAGTAGAATGCCTGAAGATGACCTCAGATACGGAGAGGAAGAAGACGGTAACGGACTCACCACCACCCAGTGCACGGTTCGTAAACCAATGGGAGGCGTCTGAATTCCAGGAAAAGCTTCATAGAGAGAACGCTCCAGACCTGGTGGGTGTTCACTGAAAGAGCCAGTGGCAAGATGAAGGGCACAACTGGAGAGCCACATCATCCTCCAGAGGGAAGAGCCAGCGTCCGGTAGTGGACTCCCTGACCTTATGTGCCGAACTGTGAAAGGGACGGAGGTGGGAGTGACGATTGCAAGAGCTATGTTGCCAAGTAGGACACCTACTACAAGGTAGCCTCTTGAAAGAACCTTAAAATTGACTAACAACGTAGTTTTCCGGAAGGAGATAGGAAAATAAAGGTACATAATTAGTTTTTTGAATGACTGGAAATAAATGTCTGCAGTCACTGAAATCCCGCTCTGCGGTTGAATAACATGGCTTTGGAAAAACGAAACAAGAAAAATGTAGCACCCATTGGTAAAATTGAGTATGTAGCAGGAGACAGTCACAAAGATTCAATCTTCATCTCGAAAAAATTAAATAAATATATTCTTTTTCTCAGAAGCACATGTCTGGGGGTCTAGTACACACGTAATTTCCCGTGAACACAACCTAGATTCAACAAAAATGGCGCAGCGATTAGAGAAAAACTGCTCCATTTTGTTTCAACTCATCCAGGAGCGTCCTACGGTACTGTGATGCGGGGATTTAAGTGTGTACCAGGAAGGTGAACATGTGTCGGCAAATAAGCAAAAAATTAACTATGTAATTTTATTATTTTAATTGGTAATTGAAACTACAATCGAACTGAAGTTTTACGTCGCCAAACATTGCCCTTGCTGACTTTGTATGCCGTTAAAACAGAAAAGGATCGATCGAAAATTACCCGGTGAATAAAAGTGCTTGGAAGGCAGCAAGTAATGCCATATATGGATTAAAACCTACCTGCTGATATTAAAGAAAACTTGGACTGAACCTGATAGCAAATTTCGTACTGATATTTTTATCAGGCTTATGAATAGCATCGGGAGGGCTGCCACGAAGTCCTCTTCAATGCCAACTTCTTTATCGCAGAGTGGCATTTCCACACAACATCCTCAGCTATTTGCTGGATACATTACAGTCTTTGTCTTCCCATACAGCTCTATCTAATACCTTGGAAGTTATTCCGTAAGCTCCTTTCCTCGCCGATTCTACAGAGGATCTCTTCAGTTCTGATCTTATCAGCCCACATAATTTCTGACAGCCTTCTATGGCACCATACCTCAGACAGTTACATTTTCTACTTTTTCGGTTACCCCATTGTTCCTTAATTAACTTCCACAGAATTTTGTGCTCCATAAGCACATTTTCAGAAACTATTCCCTCAAATTAAAGTGAATGTTTGACATTGGTACAGCTACTTTTATTGGGAGTGCTTTCTTTTCCTGTTCTGGTCTGCTTTTTGTGTCCTTGCTTCGTCTGCGTTGGTTTATTTTTCTTTAAAGCTACAAGAATTCCTTTACTTCATTTGATACATGGACACCAATGTTGGTGGAAGTTCTTTACTAATCCCATTTCTCTTACTTCCCATTACAATCGTTTTCATTTGGTTTACATTTAATCCGAATTGTGCACTCATTACTTTGTTCGTTCCTACCAACATACCTCGAAATTGTTCTTGAATTTAAATGAGGACGAGAATTTCATATGAAAATCTTACTATATTTTCTTTTTAATTGTAAACGCGAAATGGAAAATCCTGAAAACGCGAAGTGTCAAAACTTTAAAAGAAAATATAATGAAAACCATGACAGATTCAGATTTCAAACCATATTATTTGAAGAAATGGATATTGTATCATCTGTCAGAAAAGCTGTTACTAAATATGCACAGTACAACCTCCCTTATTTCCGAGCAGTGACGAAAAAATTGTGTATGGACGTCTTTAGCAGAATTAAAAATAAAATTCCCTGTTTTTTTTTTCCTTTTTTTCTTTTTGTTCAACTGGTGCCATGTCCCACGGTTTCGCAGGGTCGGCATTGTTAGGAACGGATTTGGCAATGTTAGTATGAAGGGGATGGCCGGATGCCCTTCCTGCCGCCACCCCGTACCCCCTGTGAAGGAATTAGTGTACCCCGACTGTCTGCATCGACCGTAATGCATTGAATAATGCGAACGGGTTCAGATGTCTGGGATCATGTAACTGAGGCGGAACGTGGGAACGAGCCCGGTATTCACCTAGTGGGATGTGGAAAACTGCCTAAAAACCACATCCAGGCTGGCCAGCACACCAGCCGACTTCGGCAACGCGCAGGGTGGATTCGACAAGGGGCCGACGGGCCTACCCGAGTCCAGGAAGCAGCACATTAGCGCTCTCGGCTAACCTGGCGGGTCAATCATGGCTACCACAGTATTTGGACAAAATTATGGAATATCCGAGAGAAATACATGCTTGAACGTAAATGCATATGCTAGCCAAGCCTGCAGGTTGTCCTGTTGAATGTGAATAAGAACAGTTCATGCGCAATGTCCGCAGTACGTTGCAAGTCTTAGTCGGGGTCAGAACAGTGCTCTGTGTAGTGAGCGTATTATGTCGGAGCTCAGTGATTTCGAATGTGCGCAAATTGTTGGTGCTTGTATGGTTGGTAGCCCGTAATCAAGATAGCCTAAGTATTTCTTGTATGACTGCGTAGGCTTCCGCGGCCGGAGTCAGTCGACATCAAAGTTTTCTGGGTATGGTACCACCTCATAAAGTATAAAATTACTGCTGCTGGAGAAAAACCAACGTTTAGGCCACGGTTGCAGCGGCCTTCTTCTGGCCGCTGCAACCGTGGAAGAAACGATGATTTTTCTACAGCAGCAGTAGTTTTATAAATTATGATGCGGTACTATACCCAGAAATCTTTGATGTCGACTAAGTATTTTTTGTTTCAAGAGGTACCGTAACAAAAAGCTATACGCATACAGAGAAACTGGAAAAAAATCATCCACTAATCAGAACACGGATGACAGTGAGCACTGAATTGTCCTGGCCGAAGGTCACTGACGAGGACTGCAATGAAAATTAAGAAGAAACCACTGCAAAGTCACCACAGAATTCAAATCCGAACTCTTCAATTCTGTCAGCACGGAAGGAGGCTCATAAACATGGAACTGCAGTACGAGTACATTTCCACAACCACTCATTAGTAATGCAGATGCCCATTATAGAAATACGTCCTGCTGAGACTTTGAAACATGAATTATGGAGCAACGGGACTAAGTCATTTGGCGTGATTGATCTTATTTTACGCTGTTTGCAACTTCTGGCCAAGTTTACTTCCCAGGTTTGAAAAAGAGCAGGGGTTCACCGATGATTTGGTTAGCCACACCATGGTATTACGTGGACTCCTGCTCGCATTACTGCCAAGGATTATGTTGTCATTTTGGCTGATCAGCCAAACATATGGTGAAATCTTTGTTTCTCTGTGGTGATGCTGTGTTCTAAAACGACACGGCCCGTGTTCACACACCTCGCATCCTCGAGCACTGGTTTTTTGAGCGCGAGGACGAGTTTTCACATCCCCCTGGGACCACACTCACCAGGTCTCGGTATTATTGAGTTTTTGTGGTATGCTTTGGAGAGAAGGGTGCGTAATCGCTATCGACTTCCATCATCATTATACGAGCTCGCCACAATTTTGCACAAGAATGGTTTAAGATTTGCTGGAAAACCACGCAGGACTTGAATTTATCCTTTACTAGACGAGTGGAACCTGTTTTAAATGTCAGCGGGTCTTCACACCGTATTAAGCACGGTAATGTGTTGTGTTTTTGGTGTTTCCATATATTTGTCATTTGGTTTTAGCGTTTAATTAGTTGGTCGATGGAAGGCGAGGAATTTTTCCGAGGATGGGAAGATCATGCAATTTGAAACTGAAAATACACTATGTTTTGTTCTAATAAGTGAAAGGCGTTAGTTTGCTTTTGTTCCACAGTATTAATTTTATACTGATAACTGGTTTTCGACTTAGAAGGCCATCTTCAGGCACGTCTCCAGGTGGCCTTGTAAGCCACAAACCAGTTAAAATAAATACTGCAGAACAAAAGCAAACTAGCGCTTTTCATTTATTGTAATGTTGTACCGAGAACCGACGGATTGTTCAGTTAAAGTATTTTGTTTTATTTCATGATACAGCACAATATGCAGCTACATTCTAATGATTCCATCTTACATCGCATTGCGATGGTTTCTTCTGAGTAACAGTCGTCCCTTTGTTTGTTGCACACGGCTTTCCCTCGATTCTCAGCTCAGTGTTCTTCTTGATGTTTCTACTCCTGCCGTTCCTTTCCATCACACAGCACTGGGCAAAAAAAAAAAAAAAAAAAAAAAAAATTAAATAAAATAAAAAAAAATGCTATTGCTTGTTGCGTCTAGTAAAGCGAGCAAGAATGAGACACGTTGCCAGAGTCAGCATTGGACGTGCAACAAACAAAGGAAGCTGTAAATTGCCACATACAGTGGAGAAACAAGACCGCTTCTCTTGTACTAACCCTATCTCATGTCATTAGACACGACAAATTCAGAGGTTTACAGAAAAAAAAAAAAAAAACGAAATTATTCGATTTTGTAACTTCCAGCGTTTCCCATTTCCAGTTTTTAGTCACACTGACTGCATTACATCGGCAATTCAAAGCTCTACTGTGTACACAGGAACGCACATGAAAACTTCTTCCTTCATATGTCAAGTGAGTACTGTCATATGGGCCATGGTCTTTGTCCCGCAGGCGCAGTGCTGTTTAACTTCAGCCAGTTCGGCGCAGCTGGTGAGGCGGCAGCGGCGGTCCAAGTTGCCCCAGCTGAGCTCCAAATGAACGTTTAGCCGGACAGCGCGGCGAACTTGGTGGGTGCAGTTTGTGTTAATGCGGCCACTAGTCAGGCGCGGCTGTTGACATTACCAACTTCCCGTCTTGAGCCCCGCTCCGCAACTCTTAAGTGTCCGGCGAAACAATTGCATAGTTAAACAGCTTCGTCTCGAAACAAACACGCCGGCACTGCCAAGAAAGCCGTTCTGTCAACAGCCAACTCGAGAGCTTCAAAGAAGCTGTTCGTGGGACCTCCAACGCTGAATCCGAGTAATGGATCACCCCTCTGCAGAGTAAGAAGACAAAGGCCGATACTTTTAGCAGAAAAGTTCAACGGTCTCTCTAAAAGTAAACGAAGCCAGAGTAACACGTTATGTAAAAACGTTAATCCTCATTTTATCAACACATACTTCAGACTGTTACGCACCATTTGTAAAATGCGTGACATATTTAACACAACGTATGTCGAGACTACGTTATCTTATTGACAAATAGCACCGTTGGTGTCTGTGATATATGCGTAGCAGTATAATAATATCTCTGGTAGGAGAAGGCAGCTTCTGCGACCATTATACATCAACATGGGAAGTTCAAGAAAGAGTTTTTCCTTCGACAATCAGTGTTTGCTGCTGGCTTTTTTGCTTTTGACGTTGCCTAATGTCACAGAAATTTGAAGGTTGTATTACAGAATAATTCTGATATTTACATGGTGATCAATGTGTGTAGTATTGCAGTGTACTGCCGTTTGGATACTGATGGCAACCGACGAAATATTTGTACTCCACTCAGCAGAACGCATGTAACGGACATGAACGAGTTTGTCGCAAGGGACAGTAGAAGTAATGAGTGAACAATATTCGGGTGACTGTATCATTATACACAGAAACAAAAACGGCTAATAGGATGTATGTTCGGGAGGCTCAAAATGGTTCAAATGGCTCTGAACACTATGGGACTTAACTTCTGAGGTCATCAGTCCCCTAGAACTTAGAACTACTTAAACCTAACTAACCTAAGGACATCACACACAGCCATGTCCGAGGCAGGATTCGAACCTGCGACCGTAGCGGTCGCGTGGTTCCAGACTGTAGCGCCTAGAACCACTCGGCCATTCCGGCCGGTTATGTTCGGGAGGAAGAAGCATTTGGTTCTAAGCACTTCCTTTCAGTACAGATCTTCCAGAAGTATATAGGCGACGGAAATTCTATTCATCCCAAGGTATGAATATCTCAATTCTGTCTATTATTACCACCATCTTAGCCATTGCAACTAAAAATAGATTTCTTGTGTGCACATTTAGAAGGAGGTCCGAAAGTCTGGATGAGTGAGATCGGAGAAACGTGTAGTTTATACCAGGAGTTTAAAGATGCTTTCCTTGCTATATATTGGTCGAAGGGAACTGAAGAGCTCATCAAGAAAGAAATTGTGATGTACAAAGACTTAGTCATCAGAGCAGAGGAGTCTGGCGAAATTCTTCGATAATCTTTTACGCAGGGGCCGGTACTTCAACAATTAGAGTTTGCTTTCAACGATAATCAGGCGAAGAAAGGAAGGAGGGAACTGGAGAACAATAGCAACAATTGTAATAATTTTCGTGACCCGCGACGAAGGGAGAGTCACAGAAAAAGCAACAGAAACAGACACAAGACAGGGGTGGGAAGTTACAGCAGTTCCCAGCAAACAGAGGCGAAGGAGACTGCTTCCAAACGAAAAATACCCCAGAATATATACCAACGTGGCCACAACTTAATGAAAGGGTGTGGCCAGCGGATATCACAGAGATTAGGTCATCAGACTCTCGTGAAAGGGATCACGCAGCAAACCAGAGTCAGCAATGACAGAGGCAGAAGCGGGTCCGGTCACTACACCTGCAGAACAACAGACCAGGACGATGTTGTAGATTCTGTATATACACTGCTGGCCATCGTAAATGCAACACCCTGAAGGAAGCATCCGAATCAAGTGAAATTTACACCATGGGTTTGCAGCGATGAGATATGCAACTGATTAGAATTTCAGCGCAGACGCACATCACGCGCGCCTGTGGCGCCACCTCATAGCGCCATTTAAGGCTTGGCGATTTCGACGAGTGTACGTTCGGCACGTGTGTTTACCTTGTGGTTGTTTCACAAGACGATCAGTTATGCCTCGTAGACAACAGCGAACATCGTTTGATCAAGTATCCGAGTTCGACAGAGGAAGGATAGTGGCTTACCGAGATTGTGGATTATCATACAGAGAAATCGCTAGTCGTGTTGGACGAAACCAAACAACTGTAATGCGGATATGTGACCGTTGGATGCAGGAGGGTACGACGGACCGATGTGGTCGATCGCATTCACCTCGGTGCACCACTGCACGTGCTGATAGGCAAATTGTGCGCATGGCAGTGACGGATCGCTCAGTGACATCCCGAACCATAGCACAGCACATTGCGTCTGTAACGCATCATCCAGTGTCTGCGCGTACCATTCGACGCCGTTTACAGCAGAGTGGCCTGTCCGCAAGACGTCCATTGCTTCGTCTACCATTGACGCAGAACCGCAGACGTCTCCGTCGCCAATGGTGTGATGACAGACGGATGTGGACGGCAGAATGGAATGACGTTGTCTTTACTGACGAGGCACGCTTCTGTCTGCAGCACCACGATGGTCGGACTCGAGTGTGGAGACACCGTGGAGAGAGGTTGCTGGACAGCTGCATTATGCACCGCCACACTGGTCTTGCACCGGGTATTATGGTATGGGGCGGTATTGGATATTACTCTCGCACGCCTCTAGTACGCATTGCCGGTACTTTAAATAGCCGGCGCTACATATCCGAGGTGCTGGAGCCAGTTGTCCTTCCTTACCTTCAGGGCTCAGCCACAGCCTTATTTCAACAGGATAATGCGCGACCACACGTGGAAAGCATTGTCCAAAGGTTCTTCGTCAATAACCAGATTGAAGTGCTTCCCTGGCCGGCTCGCTCTCCGGATCTTTCGCCGATAGGAAACATGTGGTCCATGGTTGCTCAACGAGTGACCCAGATTACATCCCCAGCTGCCACACCAGATGATCTTTGGCAACGTGTGGAAGATGCTTGGGCTGCTGTACCCCAGAAACATATCCAACGTCTCTTTGACTCAATGCCGAGACGTGTGGCAGCGGTGATCTCCAACAATGGCGGCTACTCTGGCTACTGAATCTGGCAGGAACCACATGTCACAGACGTTTGTAAACGTAATCATTTGATACTTGGTCAACATGTTGTCTACAAAATAAATTTTGTTGTGCTACCTCTTGTCTTCCTTGGTGTTGCATTTACGGTGGCCAGCAGCGTATGTCAGAAGAGGAGCAGCCTTGGAAAGACGGAAATGATGGAGCGTTTCTCATTATAAGGGCGACGGCAGTAATGAATAAGAACGAGTTGTAAATAATGATGGGGTCAGATTATAAGCCATTTTAGGGAAGGAGGAAAGTGAGGGAGAAGAGGGAAACTGGTAGTCGATTGCAGACGGTGAACAAGGTGTAGATGAAGAATCGTATTTAGGACTTGGGAAAGAAAATCTATAATATGATGAGGGGAATTCGGAAACATAAGCTGGACCAAAGGTGGTGGAAAAGCTATGTCAGAGCAGAAGAGC
Source organism: Schistocerca americana (assembly GCF_021461395.2). NCBI lineage: Eukaryota > Metazoa > Arthropoda > Insecta > Orthoptera > Acrididae > Schistocerca > Schistocerca americana. The sequence goes on along the minus strand of NC_060119.1, from coordinate 602,465,886 downwards.
TGGAAAAGATGTAAACTACGATTAAAGAGGTGAACCTATAGAAATATTTGTGGTATCGATAGCTACGATGCCACGGTGTAGGTACAAGTTCTTAGGTTGGCACTACGACACCAACATCGATGACAGCGCCCTCTAGCCGGCGCTGTGCAACTCTACGAGCGCCGCTCCAGATTCTGCCCATTTGATTCCGAGTAGACGACCAAGAAACATTGTTTCTAATTCATAGTGGGCGAGCCATTACAGATTTTTTGCCTTTGTATCTTCTAGCCGATGTTAGATTTGGTTTATGTACAGCTTCGCACCTACGTGCTCATCTCCGCCAAAGTTAAGTTACAATTTATGAATTCAAGTTAATATTGTTGTGATATAGTAAAACCATTTCTAAGAGCAGTACCGAGAGACTTTTACCTCACCTGCTCCTACTCGCTTCCTACATTCGGCCTACCTTTCAATTTACAGGAGCAGACCCACGCGCCGCCTACCAGGCGGGATACAAAAATATCAAGCGGAGTGATAAACAGTATAAATTTACTCAAGTATGCGGACATGTTAGAGGTCCTGTTAGAAGAAATGGAAGCATTGTACGGTCAGGAGCTACATCCCGTGGTAAAGACGAGAAGGGGAAGGTAGAATTAAGGGAATTTTTGTTAGTGACACTGAAATCACTGAGATTTAGATGTCCGATTTGTAAGATGTGACAAGGAGTCACAGTGGCCGGTGATGTCTTTAATAAAGACACGCCAAAAAATTGTACACAGAAGTACACAGGCGGGCCAGAAGAGGTTTTATATGTCATAGTCATGAACTTTAGTGTAACTTCATCAGTGTCCATAAGCTTGCCACAGATTTCGTATTCAGCATAAATTTCACGAGGGAAAATAACGCCACATTAATAATGAGAGATAGCGTAACTACTCTTCAGAGAGAGAGGGAAGTACTAATACGTTTTGAGGACTAAGCAATTAGGAAACAAGTCCCACTGAGTTCTATATGATTGCTTGTGGAACCAGAAACGGAGTTAAAACCGAACGAAGATTTTTATTAGAACCTATTGCGGCGTTCCTGACAAGAGAAAACACAGATGAGCTTGGGTGAGATAGATCAGAAGATTAACAAAATCGGGGATCAAAGTATGACGTTGAGGGCCAACGCAAGCAAGAACTATGTAATGCGGAGATATTCTTGCCCATGACAGGTACAATAAGGAATCTCCAATAAAAATTCTAAGTCAATGTTTTGTGTAACACCATACGCAATAACACTTGCACAGAGAAAGAAGGTCTGTGAAGAACTGAACAAGACGCTGAATGACGGAATATTCGAGCACGCAACATCACAACGGTCACTCGCGGGTTGTGGTAAGGACGGATCAATAAATTCGCCTTGTACTGGACTCATCTGCACCTGCGGTCTAGCGGTGGCATCTTTGATTAATACTAAGAAAGTCCTAGGTCCTAGTTTATAACGCCACTACTGGTTAAATTTCGAATGAAAACCATAATTAGTGGCAGCCGAAGATTTCCGGTGTACGAAGTCTCCTTCACTCTGATATCGGCCTTGTAGAAGAGAAGAGAGGAGCCGACAAAGGTTCAGCACACTGTCTTGCCCTTGGGGTGAGCAGATGTTGCTAAAGGTGGGAGCATGAGAAATTTTCCAAAGGTATAAGGATGCAGAAGGCAATGGAAACCACTGCAATAAAGACATGTGGCCAGTGATTAAAAAGTGTCATGATGGTCTCTCCATTAGCAAAAGAATGCGTATTGGTCCCCCGTTCGGATCTCCGGAAAGGGACTGCCAATGGAGAGGTTAACATAAAAACAAGAATGAACAACCAATGAAAAAATAACCTTCTAGGTGTCGGTGTGTGGAATGTCAGAAGTTTGAGCGTGAGAGGAATGTTAGAAAATCGGGAAAGGGAAATGAAAAGGCTCATTCTAGACATAGTGGAGGTCAGTGAAGTGAAATATAAAGAATATGATCAGATGAGTCTAGGGTAATAGCAACAGCAGCGGGAAATGATATAAGTGGAGTAGAAACCGTTATGAATAGGAAGATAGGGCAGAGGGTGAGTTACTGTGAACAGTTCAGTGATAGGGTTGTTCTCATCAGAATCTGCAGAAAACCAACATCGATAACGATAGTTCAGTATACATGTCGACATTACAAATGGAAGATGAAAGACGAAAATCTAATAGGCATGAAGTTGTAGGGGAAGGAGTAGAAGAAAGGGTTGCTGAAGAATGTGGGAATGGTACTATAAATGATAGGGGGGAAAGACTAACTGAGTTCTGCAATACATTTCAGCAAGTAATAGCAAATACTTTGTTCAAGAATCACAATAGGAGGAGGCTCACTTTGAAAAGACCGGGAGATACCGAAAGATTTCTAGATTACATCATGTTATGTTATGTTACGTTATGTTAACCGGGGACCTAGAAACGACGGAGAGGCTCCGCCCCCGCCGCAGCCGCAGTGGTCCGCAACCCCATGACGACTCCAGCAGTCCACCCCTCCGCCGCCCCACACCGAACCCACGGTTATTGTGCGGTTCGGCCCCCGGTGGACCCCCCCCCCCCCCCCCCCCCCCTCCCGGGAACGTCTCACACCAGACGAGTGTACCCGTTATGTTGGCGTGGTAGAATGATGGTGGTGTAGTGGAGAACTTGTTTGCGCAGCAATCGCCGACATAGTGTAGCTGAGGCGGTATAAGGGGAACCAGCCCGCATTTCCCGAGGCAGATGGAAAACCGCCTAAAAACCATCCACAGACTGGCCGGCTCACCAGACCTCGACACAAATCCGCTGGGCGGATTCGTGCCGGGACGCGGCGCTCCTTACAGCCCAGAAAGCCATACGTTAGAGCGCACGGCTAACCGGGCGGGCTAGATTACATCATAGTCAGGCAGAGACTCCGAAATCAAATACTGGACTGTAAGGCGTACCCGAGAGCAGAGACAGATTCGGATCAGAATTTAGTAATGATCAAGAATACCCTAAAATTTAAGACTAGTTAGAAAAAAGCAATGCACAAAGAAGCGAGATACGGTAGCACTAAGGAATGAAGAAATACGCTTGAAGTTGTCCACGGCTGTAGATACTGGAGGGAATACCTCAGTTGGCAGTACAGTTGAAGGTTAATGTTAATCCCTAAAAAGAGTAATCGCAGAAGTAGTACAAAAACATAGGTACAAAGAAGATAACGGTGAAGAAACCATGGGTAACAGAAGACATACTTGATGGCAGAAGGAAGTACAAATACGTTCATGGAAACTCAGGAACACAGAGATACTAGACACTTAGGAATGAAATACAATGGTGTCCAAAATTAAAGCAACAAACCGCTATTTCCCTGTCGTGTCTAATTCACGATATAATCAAACAGACAGTCAACAGTTGTCGGTACAATTGTGTTCTGCACGGAAGCTGAAATTTCGGTCAACGGCAAACCACACCAGCGACGACGTTAGGGCACCTATCAAAGGGACCAGTGTTTTGCGGGTAGTCCCACAGCTACAGTCGCTACGTACACAGTCACAGACGGTGCAGTATGGCACAGAGAAGACGCCTACCAGACTCTCTGCGGAGGAGGGCCGTAGGAAGAATGGAAGCACGACAGTCGCTAACTCGTGTGGCCGCTTGCCTTAACGTGAATCGTTCTGTTGTTTCTCGAATGTGGCGACAGTTTATAGAGACCACGTCTGCATCCCGAAGACCAGGGCAGGACCGATCACGTGTGACATCATAAAGAGAGAACCGTTATTTGACTGTAATGGCACCACGGTACCGCCATAGTATTGCGCAGCAACTGGCATCTGACCTCGCAGCATCCCCTGGACGTGTTGTATCGAGTATAACAGTGTAGAGAAGGCTTCGAAAGAGTGGCTTTTATTGCCGGAGACGTGCTCTATGTGTGCCTCCGACGTGTCTTCACAGAAGGAAACGTCTAGAGTGGAGTCGTCAATATGCCATATGGAAAGCTGAAAACTGGGCCAATGTTCTTTTCACAGATGAGTTCCGATTTGGTCTGGAGAGTGATTCTCGACGGATTTGCATCTGGAGGGAAAGTAGAACACGATTTAAAGACCCAAACAATGTGGAAAGAGACCGATATCGATGAGGATTGCTAATGTTGTAGGCAGCCATTAAGTTGACCATTCGTACATCTCTTCCTGAAATTGTACAGGTCAATTGGAAACGTTTAATTGCTGGTCTCGTGACGAGATCTCGGGACCTTATGTACGGTTGTTGCGAGGTGTTGTGCGCCCAGACTTCGTATTTATGGACGATAATCCTCGACCTCATAGAGCACGAGTGGTTGATGTTTCCTTGGAAAACCAAAAATACTGCGCACATGGCGTCGCGTGCTCCCTCTCCTTATTTGAATCCCATAGGGTATGTCTGGGATGCACGAGGGAGACGGGTTGCATCAAGTCAACATCCATCAACCACTCTCCAAGACTTGCGAGCAGCTCTGCAGAAGGAATGGGATTGCCGCCCGCGGTAGCCGAGCGGTTCTAGGCGCTTCAGTCCGGAACCGTGCGACTGCTACCGTCGCAGATTCGAATCATGCCTCGGGCTTGGATGTGTGTGACGTCCTTAGGTTAGTTAGGTGTAAGTGGTTCTAAGTTCTAGGGGACTGATGACCTCAGATGTTAAGTCCCATAGTGCTCAGAGCCATTTGAACCATTTGAACCAAGGAATGGGTGTTATTGCCTCAGCATGACATTGATGTTATTCACAGCATGCTCCATCGTTGTCAGGGCCATATTACTACGAGAGATGGTCTCAACCCACAGAGAGCACATTATCCAATCGTCGGAATGTGTGAGAAAATCTTTGTTGGAAAAAACGAAGGACATTGTAGTCTACTCTTACGGATGTTGTAGTTGTTTACATTCTGTATTCTTTACACTGTTTCTACTTTACTATCACCTGTTCATACTCTTTTGTGACAAAATATATGCAACCTAGCAAAATTTCCATTTACTGCTTCAATTTTGGACACCAGTGTAAATAAGAAGAGCAGGGAACCTTCTGCGAAATGGCTGCATGAAGAACGGGAAGAAATCGAGAAAGAAATAACTGTCTTAAACTGACTCAGCGTACAGAAAAGTCAGAACAACGTTTGGTGAAATTTCAAGCAAGTGCGATAATATAAAAACTGTAATAGTGCACTGTTTAATGCAGAACAGGTATCTGATAGGTAGAAAAAGTACACTGAAGGCCTCTGTGAGTTTAACATTTGTCTGATGACGTTATAGAAGCAGAGTTATGACTCGTTATTGATCCAGTATTACGATCATAATTTAAAAGACCTTTGGAAGATTTAAGATAAAATGTGGCAGAAGGGGCAGGTAACATCCATCATAATTTGTAGAATCATTGGGGAAGTGGCAACAGAACGACTGTTCATATTGATGTGTAGAATGTATTTTATGTTGTATGTTAACCGGGGACCCAGAAACGACGGAGAGGCTCCGTCCCCGCCACAGCCGCAGTGGTCCACAACCCTTCGACGACTACCGCAGTCCACTTCACCCCTCCGCCGCCCCAAACCGAACCCAGGGTTATTGTGCAGTTCGGTCCCAGGTGGACCCCTCAGGGAACGTCTCACACAAGACGAGTGTAACCGCTATGTTTGTGTGGTAGAGTACTGGTGGTGTAGCGTACGTGGAGAATTTTTTTGTGCAGCAATCGCCGACGTAGTGTAGCTGAGGCGGAATAAGGGGAACCAGCCCGCATTCGCCGAGGCAGATGGAAAACCGCCTATAAACCATCCACAGATTGGTCAACTCCCCAGACCTTGACACAAGTGCGCTGGGTGGATTCGTGTTGGGGACCAGGCGCTCCCTCCTCCTCCGGAAAGCCGTGTGTTAGACCGCTTGGCTAACCGGACGGGGTAGAATGTATTAGTCTGACGTTATATCATTGGACTTTCAAAAACACATCATCCACGCATTTCCAAAAACCGCAAGAGCTGACAACTGAGAGAATCATCGCAGAGTCAGCGTAACAGCTCATGCATCCAGATTGCTGAACAGAATGACATACAGGAGATCAGTTTGGCTAAAAGAAAGGAAAAGGCATCAGAGAGACCTTTCTGACGTTGCAGTTGATAATGGAAGCAACAATAAAGACAAATCAAGACATGGTCATTGAGTTTATCGACCTAGAAAGAACGTTCGAGAATGTAAAATGGTGCAAGATGCTCGAAATTCTGAAAAGAATACGGGTAACCCACTGGGAAAGTCATATAAAAAGACAGATAATACACAATGTGTACAAGAGCCAAGAGGAAACCACAGTGGCAAAGGAAACCACAGTGGAAAGCCAAGAAAGGTGAGTTCGACTTAAAAAGGATGCAAGACAGGGATGTAGTCTTTCGCCACTTTTGATCAATTTTTTCATGGAAGAAGCAATGACGGAGATAAAAGAAAGATTCAGGAGTGGGATTAAAATTCAAAGTGAAAGGATATCAGTGATAAGATTAGCTGATGCCATAGCTATCCTCATTGAAAGTGAAGAAGAATTACAGGATAAATGGAATGTACAGTCTACAGAGTAAGGAAAGAGAGAGAATTGAAGAAATACGAAAGTAATGAGAATAGTTGAAATGAGAACAGTGAAAACCTAACATCAGGACTAGTGACCACGAAGTAAATGAAATTAAGGAATTCTGCTACCTAGGCACCAAAGTAGCCCAAGAAGGGTGGAACAAGGGGGACATCAAAAGAAGCGTACTACTGTCAAAAAGGTATTCCTGACACAGACAGCTTATCGGTAGCATAGACAGGCTTTAATTTGAGGAAGAAATTTCTGATACTGCACGTTTGGAACATAGTATTGTATGGTAGTGAAACACTGACTGTGGGAAAACCTGAACAGAAGAGAACAGAACATTTGTGATGTAATGATGGAGTTGAATGTTGAAAATTATGTTGGCTGATAAGGCAATGAACCACGAGGTGCTCAGCTGAATTGGCGAGGAATGGGATAAATAGAAACATTAACAGGAAGAAGGTACTGGACGATACAACATCTATTAAGAGATCAGAGAATAAATTGTAAGATATTACTGGTATTCGAGGAAGCTGTAAAGACAGACAGAGGAAGACAGGGAATGGAATAAATCTCTCTCCACAGATCAACACTATAATTATGCCAGAGACAGGCTGGCTGCAGAAGCTGGAGACCTTATTGCAGAAGTTTCATATATTGTCATTATTTGCGACGATGTATTTACAGGCAAGTTTCTGGGAGATGAAACTCCACCCATGCTCTCACAAAAATATGTTGTGTCTTGCTTTCGCGAGGTGTTACCAATTGAAACGTCTAACATTTGGATTAAATTTGCTGTCAGCTGCTTTCTTCTGTTGTCTAAATAGTGTACTAAATAATACCTGAAAGCAACATCTCACTATCTGCGTGGATAACATATTGGTGATATATTGATGGCTGAAAGCTCAGGGTGGGAGCACAATGAGATATTACGGACATTCGTTACCACACTGAAAAGTCATGTGCTACTATTAATCGAGACAAGTCATCTTTTGGATTTCTGCATATAATGTTTTTGGGACACGTCATCGAACCACTAAAATGGAGAAGCAACTGCTTAACATCTTTCCTCTAACACACACTGTGTAGCTAGAACGCACCATCAGACCCAGAGAAGGCCGCTGCAGCCGTGGCCGAAACGTTGGTTTTTCTCCAGCAGCAGTAGGTTTTACATTATGACGCGGTAACACACCCAGAAAACTTTTGTGTCGACTTACTCTGGCCGCCGAAGCCTACGCAATTATAACATGCCTTGGGTATGGGACGAGACGGCAGAGAAAGAATTCCAAGCCTTAAAGTGAGTTTAACACAGTGGTTATGGCCCATCTAGATCTGTTGCAAGATTTCTGCATAATCACAGGCTCGGCAAGGATGAGGCTTTATGAGGATGTCTTTTAACGTTATGAAGAGGCTGTCAGAATGGTTAGGAAAACAACAGAACTCAGCAGTATGGTGCTATCTAATAGTAAGTGGAACTATTCCGTGACAAATCTAGAGGCATTGGCAGTAGTGTGGGCCTTTCAGAAATTTCGTTATTTTCTGTTTGGGGGAAAAATAAGTGTTTACCGACCATAAAGCATTATAGAGCCTCATTACGGCAAGACTGAACCATTATCGTCTTTCTAGATGGATCTTACATCTTCAGGAGTTTCATTTTTCAATAACATATTTATCTGGTTTTACGAATGTTGTGGCAGATGCATTACCACGGTCTCCATAGGGCTGATGGAAGATATGAGTGAGAATTCTGGAGAAACCCACTTTAGTTTGTGATTTAAAAAGCAAGCCAGTGAAAGTCTCATAGTCATGCCACTAAAGGACATAGCAAAAAGGCAAGATAAAGACCCAGTACTACAGCCATGAAGCATACATGGAAGACAAGAGCCAAGCGGATAGGAGGCAGTACTACTTACTGAGAGAAGGTATATTATTTTATAGAAGGAACGATAGATGAGAAGCTGTGGCTGCTCTTACTCCCTAGAGAGTTCATCAACCATGCAACATACCTTAAAACTATGCTCATTTTGGAGCAAGAAAATGCTTTAAGAAAGTAAAGACATAATGTCATTTTAAGAATACGGGACAGACGATTAGAAAGGGGTTGGCTAATTGTAAGGACTGCCAAAAGGGTAAACGCGTAACAGGGCACACAGGCAACTATGTTTCCGATTATTTCGAAGAAATTAAAGCATCTCGCAACCTGTGAACTTCTAGCTCCCCTGCTCAGGCCAAAACAATGTTTTTTTTTGTTAAGAATTAGCTTCAAAACTTGCGACACGCCATTGTGCAAAGCAACAACAGTGAAGCTATCTTGACACAAGTGAGCCATTTACAAATGGTTATTTCGGATAACGCTTCACAGTTTGGATAACAAAGTTGGGTGGAAACGTTAAAAAGGCACAGGTTTAGATCTATTTTCATTTCATTCTGTATGCCTGTATCCAAACCTGCAGAACGTATTATGCACGATTTGGGAAGTCTGTGTACGATTTTTTTTATATGTATTTCTTTATTTTTATTACAAGGACCATACAGCCAAAACGGTATAAAGTGACAAAGAAACATAATCGAAAAGAAGCAGAATAGCACAAAGTCACTCTTACAGTGAAATAAAAGCGCAAGTATACAAACATCAGACAGTTGACGGCAGTGACAACAATTACTTTGAAGCAGAATTACAAACAGTACAATACAGCAACATTGTAATAAACATACATACGCTCTTGAAGGAAAAATAAAACATTAAAGGGCAAATACCGAACATCATAAAATAAGTACAGAATTGAAATAACATCACATGACAACGGGAGAATTGTAGTAAACAGACAGACGTACTTAAAAGAAAAAGCCAGAATGTCAAACAACATACAACCAACGGTATGTATAATAGTGCCTGTAGAACAGCGACAAAGTGCACAAGAGAGCAGTAATGAAAATTTTATGTGCAAATTGAGGTCCGTACGCAAATTAAAACACAAAATTTTCTGAGGTACGAACCAGATTGGTGCCATTTGAAAATGAAGACCTTGGCAGCTCATATAGTAAATATGGATGCCGGTGTCTTTCAGATAATCTTTAAGAAAGTTGTATTTATCGAAACGGTGAAGTGAAACAGGAACCCTGGTAGGAACCGATAATCTCTCACAACCAATTTCTTATACGAGTCTGATTGTGCAGTCATGTGCTTGGAACATGCCAATATGAAGTGGTTAAGATCCGCTACTGATTTGATGTCCATATCGCAGCGTGTAGACATGATAATCTTCTACGGATATAGATGTTCGAGGTAACTCCCGTGTCCCAGCCTCATGTGAATGACAGAAGTCGCATGACGTCTACGAAGCAGCACCGAGGCGAACCATGGTCGAGAAGAGATGTTTGGTTGTATGGCCGCCAGGTGGCACCCTTAGAGGGCTGAGAAAAATGCCATTCACAGTTCCAAGAATGGTAAGCAGCCTTTCGTGTTGCCGATGTGACACCCGTATAAGGGGTGAGCGTTGGTGTAACCGACCTTTTCTAATATTCCTGCAGGAAAGACCATCAAAAGTTTCATTATGAACAATGCCAAGTCCTTTACGCTAGAATAATTGAACGGCAATGCCCAAGGCGTGCGTGTCTCTCATGGCCACCAAGACGTCCAGAACATACCTGTTGGTCTGTTCATCTAATGCGGGATGTTGCAATTTCTGCAGCACACTTTGAATGCCCGTAAGTATCGAGACAAACTTAATGTCCGGGTACCAAAACGAATATCATCCGTGATGACCAGTAGCTCCACCGTGTATATAGAAAATTCAGTGGAAGCACAAACATTTCGTAGGCACCACTAGAAGAAAGCATGTCCCACACCCGCCTCAGATTTGAAACCATATGTACAGATGTGAGCCTACTGAGGCCTTCGTATGCTGAGAAAGTGCTCCAGATCGCGATTGATATTGAATCACTGACTGGAAAAAAGGAAGAAAGTATATTTTTTTAGAAAATAAGCTGAGATATACATTTAATTTTGGAACTGTCCACTCATCGATGAGTGGAAATGGGAAGAAAAAAATCAGTAATAATGCGGATAGTATAGCCGTTTAAAGTTTGTAATTAGTGAAATAGAGAAGAATGTCCGGACCCTCTTCTGTTTTCCACTCAATAATGTAAGCAGCAAAGAATGTCACAACAATGCTACTAAGTGGCATTGAAACACATTGTTTCAGTTTTACTGTCCCACATTATTGTCAGTGTGTTTACGTAAGTTGCTGTCTGTAGACACGTAGCATAATGAGTGTAAGTGACTCTGAAATTAAAAAAGTGCACGGGAGAAGAAAAGGTGTAAGAAATGTAGATGAATATGTCAAAGAAAGAAGGAAGAGAGCTAGGTCAGTAAGACAGGAATGCATAAACTCTAAATGATCAGTTGTGCCAGCAAAACGGTCTGGTCTACCTAGCAAGTAAGATTTACATAAATGTTTTCATGTGATATTTGTCTTCATTTTACAGCTAAAAATTTACGCGTAGTACATTGTATCTTGCTCCAACATTCTGTTTTATTGCAGTTGTTCGAAAATGTGTTCAGAACATTTCAAAGATAAGGATCAAATGGAAATAATTAGAAGAATGTACGAAGGTAAAACTAAGAGGTAGAAAGATCTGTATTTAATGGGACTGATAGAGCATTCACCTGTACAATGGAGAAGGAGCAGAAAAGAAAATTCGACATTTATGAAGATTCTTTATTATGAATTAGACCAAAAGGGTACAGGGACGTCGCAAAGCATTTTGGAGTTAGCACGCTGTGAGATATAAGGCTGTTGTTTGCTTAACATCACTCCTTGTTATTGGTCAGTCTCCGGATGACCATAGACGGAAGCATATTAAGAGGGGAAATATAGTTGGATCTGATGTCATTGCTAAGATCGATGCTCATATTCAACCACCAGTCACACTACAGTGGCAAAAGTGTTGTATATGTGGATTCCAACTTAAATGTGAAAAAGATGCACGACTTGTTTTGTGATGAAAACCCAGAATTGGCAGGGAAGTATGAATATTATCTCAAATAATTCAATGAAAATTTTCATTATAGATTCGGTCGCCACAAGTAGATGTATGTTCTGCCTTTGAGAAGCTTCTAGCCAAAATGAAATCTCCGTTCCTGTATGAAGTTACAAAACGAGTAGCTGTCACAGAATTGATGGTTCACAATCGACGGGCGTCTAAGTTTTATAAAAAAAAAGAACAAGAGGTAGTAAAACTGTGTGCTGAAAGGAATGGTATAGTCGGCCTGGTATTTGATTATATGCAAAATATTCCCCTTCCTTGTCTTCCTCTACACGAAAAGCTCTACTTACGAAAACTGTGTTTTTTTATTGGAGTCCATAACTTGAAAGACAATACAGCACAGCTTTACTACTACTATGAAGGAAAAGGCACTCGAGGTCCCAATGAAGTGTGAACATTTCTCAGCGACTACGTAAGTGCAATATCTGACTCAGTGAAAGAACTACATGTGTTCAGTGACTTTTTGGCGGGCAAAAGAAAAACAACACTGTTGTACGGTACCTGATGTATCTCGCAATGACTGGGAAATTTCAAGTAATTCAGCATTATTTTCCTGTTTGAGGTCACTCCTTCCTCCCATGTGATAAGGATTTAGTCGTAGAGAGTCATACGACAACAAGATAGGATCTATGTATGAATGCATGGTTTCGCGGCGATATGAATTAATAAAATTTTCTCGGGCTTTCAGCTCCGACAGGTGGTTACAATCCCACTAGCTTTCGACAGAGCTCTCCTCGGTGATTGTCAAGTGGTAAGACTGACTGCTGTATCGCCGTGGCCGCGTTGTTATATAGCCGCACTGCTGGCTGTGACGTCACTAGTGCCTCTTCCTCGCCCTACGTCGCGAAATGTGCCGTATCGTTTCAAAATCTGAAGCACCGAGGTCTAACTTGACTAGGGCTGAACGCGATGGTCTCCACGCCTTCCACAACGATCCCCTCATCGTGGTTCTGCCAGCTGACAAGGGCAATGCATCCGCCATTCTGAATGAAGCTGACTACTACAACAAAATTCAGTTGATTCTTGGATACATACCGGAAAAAGCCACGGGACCCGACGTCAAGAATAATAGGAAGACATCAGGTCTTCTAAAACATTCAACACTGGAAGGGGGCGTTATTAAGAATCTCCTCCCTCAGGCGCCGAGACCACCAACGATTTATCTTCTTCTTCTTCAGTAGCTCTACAGCCCTTGGTGAGCCTTGGCTTCTTCAACAATCTTCCTCCACACTTCTCGGTTATTTGCTGCTCTTTCCACCCCCGGACTCCCATATTGCTGATATCCATTATTACCTCATCGATCCATCTTCTTCTAGGTCTCCCTTCTCGCCTAACTGAATGGATCATACCTTTCATCATTTTCTTTGGAATTATATCCTCTGCCATTCTCTCCAAGTGTCCTAGCCATCGTATTCGCTGTGATTTCACAAATTTTACTTGTCCCTGCCTTGTATTAACTCTTGTAATTCGGCACTGTAGCGTATTCTCCAGCCTCCTTCCTCCCTTATTGGCCCATAGATTTTGCGTAGTATTTTCCGCTCAATGCTTGTTAGAGCGTATTTATCGTGTTCTGTCAACGTCCATACCTCTGAGCCGTATGTGATAACTGGGCGGACTGGGGAATTATATATTAGCAGTTTAGTTTTTCTTGTAACAAGGCTATTTTTGAAAAGATGCATATTTGCAAAGTAAGCTCTATTTCCTGCTTGTATTCTTTCTCTTATAGCCTTTCCAATACTGTTATCGTTTGTTATTAGGGCTCCCAAGTAGTTAAAAGAGGACACTCCATTGAAGCATTTCCCATTGATGTTTAGGTTTTTAGGGGTTCTTCTGGCCTCAGATTGTGACATTACCATATATTTTGTTTTGTTTTCATTTACAATGAGGCCAATTTTTAAGGCTTCTGTTTCCATTGCCCGGTATGTTTCTAGGAGTGTATTGGTATTTCTTCCTACTATAGCAATGTCATCAGCATATGCACATATCTGGCTAGTTTTCATAAATATGGTGCCTCTTTTGTTGATTTTATTTACTGCACTATGCAGGGCTATGTTGAATAGGACAGTGGAGAGACTATCCCCTTGCTTCACACCTTTATTAAAGTCAAAGCTATCACTTGTTCTGCTAAGGACTTCACTTTTGCTCTTGTCTCTGTCATTGTTATTCTGATCAGTCTTATTAATTTAGCACATATACCAACTTCTTTCAGTACTCTGTACAGTACTTGCCGATTTATGCTGTCAAAGGCTTGTTTGAAATCGATGAATAAAAACTGCAGATCTACATCATATTCATAGAACTTTTCCATCATTTGCCTTATCACAAATATTTGATCAGTTGTTCCTCTGCCTGGTCGAAAGCCTTACTGATATTCCCCTAGTATGCCTTCTGCACACTTCTGTATCCTTTCGTTTAATATACTTGTGAAGATCTTATAAGCTGTACTTAGGAGTGTTACACCTCTATAGTTTTCACATGCTGTTCTGTCCCCTTTCTTATAAATGGGGACTATTATTCCAATTTTCCAATTATCTGACATAGTTTCTGTTTCCCATATATCTGATATTAATGTGTGCAGTTCCTTTATTACAGCCTCACCACCAGTTTTTATTAATTTAGCAATTATGCTGTCTTCCCCAGGGGCTCGATTGTTTTTTGACTTGTGCACAGCCTGGGAGACCTCTTGTAGTCCACAAACCGGATTCTCCACTTCGTTCCATTGTAAACACCATTGGGTCACCCACTTACAGATTGGCAAAACACCTGACCAGCCTCCTTGCACCGTGGTCCCCTTAGTCAACAGCTGTGTGTCGACTCACCTCCTGTCCCAGACTGTGCTACCCGTGAGTTACCGGATTCTCCTTCTAGTAATGGGACAGTGGGGACAAACTCAGAACGCTCTGAGTCAACTACTGACTTGCACCGCTGCAGTCGTACGGACAAGTGTCAACAACTGGTGCAGTCGATCAGATGCACGGCCCTGTGTCGCCTTTGTGGATAGCTTAGATAAAAAGGCTGACAAATTCCACTCTATGTCGGTATGCAAGTTATTATTTTCCTATTAACTCTCATCTCAAGGATGACATAGATGACATTAGTCTTTCTGGCAGAGACAGAGTCAAGGTAGAACTTTTATAAAATTCGTTTTAACCATCGGCTGTTTATTTGTTTCATTAGATATCTACCAGTTTCTGTTATTAAACGTCACCCAGGATGTATCGTACAGAAGATTAGATAAAGCATCCCATATTTCTTTGGAGCTGAACGATATCGAAACTATCCAGTGAAATTATCCAAACAATTTGTCTGACATTATTCTGAGACAAATTTTTTGTACAATTTCACTGGATAATTTTGATATTGTTCAACTTCAAAGGAATACGGGATGCTTTAATCTGTTGTACCCTACATAGTGGATGTTGCTTAGCAACCGAAACCGGTAGATGACTAATGCGACCATTAAACAGCTGACCATTAAAATACATCTTACGAAATACACTTCTGGAAATTGAAATAAGAACACCGTGAATCCATTGTCACAGGAAGGGGAAACTTTATTGACACATTCCTGGGGTCAGATACATCACATGATCACACTGACAGAACCACAGGCACATAGACACAGGCAACAGAGCATGCACAATGTCGGCACTAGTACAGTGTATATCCACCTTTCGCAGCAATGCAGGCTGCTATTCTCCCATGGAGACGATCGTAGAGATGCTGGATGTAGTCCTGTGGAACGGCTTGCCATGCCATTTCCACCTGGCGCCTCAGTTGGACCAGCGTTCGTGCTGGACGTGCAGACCGCGTGAGACGACGCTTCATCCAGTCCCAAACATGCTCGATGGGGGACAGATCCGGAGATCTTGCTGGCCAGGGTAGTTGACTTACACCTTCTAGAGCACGTTGGGTGGCACGGGATACATGCGGACGTGCATTGTCCTGTTGGAACAGCAAGTTCCCTTGCCGGTCTAGGAATGGTAGAACGATGGGTTCGATGACGGTTTGGATGTACCGTGAACTATTCAGTGTCCCCTCGACGATCACCATTGGTGTACGGCCAGTGTAGGAGATCGCTCCCCATACCACGATGCCGGGTGTTGGCCCTGTGTGACTCGGTCGTATGCAGTCCTGATTGTGGCGCTCACCTGCACGGTGCCAAACACGCATACGACCATCATTGGCACCAAGGCAGAAGCGACTCTCATCGCTGAAGACGACACATCTCCATTCGTCCCTCCATTCACGCCTGTCGCGACACCACTGGAGACGGGCTGCACGATGTTGGGGCGTGAGCGGAAGACGGCCTAACGGTGTGCGGGACCGTAGCCCAGCTTCATGGAGACGGTTGCGAATGGTCCTCGCCGATACCCCAGGAGCAACAGTGTCCCTAAATTGCTGGGAAGTGGCGGTGCGGTCCCCTACGGCACTGCGTAGGATCCTACGGTCTTGGCGTGCATCCGTGCGTCGCTGCGGTACGGTCCCAGTTCGACGGCCACGTGCACCTTCCGCCGACCACTGGCGACAACATCGATGTACTGTGGAGACCTCACGCCCCACGTGTTGAGCAATTCGGCGGTACGTCCACCCGGCCTCCCGCATGACTACTATACGCCCTCGCTCAAAGTCCGTCAACTGCACATACGGTTCACGTCCACGCTGTCGCGGCATGCTACCAGTGTTAAAGGCTGCGATGGAGCTCCGTATGCCACGGCAAACTGGCTGACATTGACGGCGGCGGTGCACAAATGCTGCGCAGCTAGCGCCATTCGACGGCCAACACCGCGGTTCCTGGTGTGTCCGCTGTGCCGTGCGTGTGATCATTGCTTGTACAGCCCTCTCGCAGTGTCCGGAGCAAGTATGGTGGGTCTGACACACCGGTGTCAATGTGTTCTTTTTTCCATTTCCAGGAGTGTACTTTAGGGTCGTTGGACCACAACTTATGGAAACATTACAGAACTTAAAACTGCTGCTGCTGCCAACGCTTTGATAGAAGTCCCTTTTTACAAAGATCGTAGGTTTGACATCTATATTCCCAGCTTCCTTCTCCAAACTCATGGCATTATTCCTGATGTTGACATCAGCTTGACTGACAAGAACATCACTGACGCAATGGAGAGCATATACCCTGTCGCAAGTATCAAACGACACAATAAGACACATCATTCACACCCTGAACAAAAAGTGCCGATTCCAATCTGTCTGGCGGGATTTCATTCCCAGGCTTTTCCCTCACATCTTGCTATTCTTGGGCTGTGTTGTCCAGTGTAACTGTGCGTCGCTGCAGTCATTCAGTGTCTAAATTCCTGACGTTTCCATCTTAGGACAAGCCAATGTCTCGCTGCAGCAAGTGTAGTGGTCCACACCCAGCGGATTCATGAACGGCACCGTTTCCGACGTGTTTAAATTGCTCTGGTCCGCATCCAGTTACAGATCATTCATGCGCGGCCTTTCGTCATCAGCAGTAGTTAACGTGCCGAAGCTTAGGCCACGTCAGGGTGGGTGCTTTGTAGCCCACAACTCTCATACACTGTCACTCTCCGCCAGTCTCCTAGTCTCCAAAATCCCCTTGATTTCTCTCCTCTACCTCCAAGGCATTCCCCGCAACCAACAGCCGCTTACACGACCAGCGCCACCGCCAGTGCCGTCCCATTTGGGCTCTCTCCCTCAGGGTGCCGCTCATCGCCAACATGACTTCCAGTCAGCAGACAGGTCGGGTGCCATCTCTGACATTGAAATGGCGTGTTCCTAGGCCAGTCTGATCGCAGGGATTCACAGACATTCGCTATAAATATTCTGTCTCTCATCGTCTTCCCCAAGCCCCACTACCACTCAGTACAGTCAACAACCGCCGCCACTTCACAGTAACAACGAATATGTCGTCAAGAAGATTGTCTCGTTTATCATGAACCTCTTGGAAGATGCGAGAAGATTGTCTCGTTTATCATGCACCTCTTGGAAGATGCGAAGACACAGCCACCTGTAATTTTACAGATACAGCCTCTAAGACAACTACTGACGACCGTACTTACGCCTTGCAGATGTGACAGGCTTTAGCATCCACCAACGGAATGCACAATCTGTGATTGCCAGTAAAGGTGTCATTCAACATCAACTTTGGACATGGAAGATAGCAGTGGCAGCCATTTCTGAAATGTGGTTTCATATGAGTTCTGATGTCTATATGCAAGGATTTTAGGTTTCTCACCAAGACACAGTAGATGGTCGAAGAGGTGCCACCCTCTTAACTAATAACGAGATGTATCACACCCCAGCAGCCAGGCTCTCTAGTCCAGTCGGTCGCACAACCATAGTGGCTCTTTACAGCCGGACAAGGTCGTATATTCCCCTTGAAAATGGTATACACTGGTTTTGCAGCTGGAATCTACATTCTAATTTTGTGGGGATTTTAAAGCGCACAACAGACTGGGGCTGTGCCTATATTGAGAGCCGGACGAGGTGGCCGTGCGGTTCTAGGCGCTACAGTCTGGAGCCTCGTGACCGCTACGGTCGCAGGTTCGAATCCTGCCTCGGGCGTGGATGTGTGTGATGTGCTTAGGTTAGTTAGGTTTAAGTAGTTCTAAGTTCTAGGGGACTGATGACCACAGCAGTCAAGTCCCATAGTGCTCAGAGCCATTTGAACCATTTTCGCCTATATTGATACGTTGGGTGACGGGCTCCTTGAGATTCTCGACGAGTTCAATCTTATCCTCCTCAATGACGGATCCCCTACGTTACTTCCATTACATGGACAGAGACACTCACACAGTGATTTGACTCTTTGTTCGGCCTCACTTTCTTCTTTTTTTATATGGACTACTCTTCCTATCCTTTGCTGTACTTATTTTGACTCTTTTCCACCCTACGGTCTTCTTATTTTGACTTTCACTGCAACGCCTAGGTCTGTAGCACATCTCGTAAATGGAACGTTATGCTGGCAGACTGGTGATGGTATAAAATATTAATTCGTATTAATGCCGAACTATCGTCATTCCCCACCGTGGCGTTTCCGCAAGCAAAGTACATTATGTTTAGGGATTACCTCAATGCAGCTGCATCGCATTCTATTTCACAGAAGAGTTTGATGAGTGACACCAGCCGACGCCGGTTCCCAGGTGGGACCCAGAATGTTCGCATCGGGTGGCGGAACAGAGACTGGCCTGCATTCGCGTTAAACGGCATACCAAACGGGAGAACTATGTTGCCTACAAACAGACGTATGCATCCACTAAGCGCTTTCTCAAGGCCCGCAAGGAAGAACGCTGGAGAAAGTTCTGCAAGCAACTAACTGCGAATATTGCTGTTGAACGTATTTGGGCGATGGAGAACTCGCTCAAAGAGAAGCCGGTACCTCCCAAACGGATGCAGATCTGGACAGACAAGTTTGCCGCCATTGTCGCACCTCCAGGTGCCATGCCGGAAACCATCGACCTCGAGGCGACAGGCTCCATAGCTGATCTACGAGGCGGTTTCACCAGGCCATTCTCTCTCGCCGAATTCCACAGGGCCCTGACGTCCTCATCAGATACATCGCCTGGCTATGATCAGATCCGATACTCCACGATTCTGACGATGCAAAATACGTTCTTGTGAACATCTTTAATGAAATGCGGAGGGATGGGAACATTCCCGATGACTGGAAGACTCAGATATTGGTGTATATACTGAAGCCTGGGAAACACCCTGCTCCAGCGACGTCGCATCGTCCGACTGCCTGTCTTCTTGTGTATGTAAGACATTCGAGCCTCTCCTCAAGTTTCTCTTAGAGTGGTGGTTGGAACACGAGAACTTGCTCCCACGGACGCAAAACGGCTAACATGAGGGGAGAAGTACTAATGCTAGTATTTCATTTTCGTTTGACACTGAAAACACGTTATTCACTAACAGGCTTTTTAATGGCCTTATTTCTTGACTTTTCAAGGGCGTACAACAATGTCCTGACACCTGAACGTATGGAAAAATAGCCACTGCTGAATCTCCTGTTGATGATTTTAGGTATTATATAAAGTTTCCTTGGTTGCCGCATCGCATATATCCGCGATAAGGACCCCATCTAGTGTCTCTTGGCCTCCCACAGGGCCCCTCACTATATGCCCTATATGTTGCCGACCTAAATACTTTGTTCAGCCCAATCGTCAAAGTCCTTCACTACACGAACGATGTGTCTATATACTCACGCTCATCGTGCTTTTGAGTGAAGCGCCTATGATTTACCGACGCATATGAAATGTTGGCCGCATGTGAGTTCCAAAATGGACTCAATTTGTCGCCTGACAAATCAGTTGTTGTCATACTCACGAGGAAACGGCGTACTAGCTTTGCATCTTGTAACTAAAACTTCATTGGCCCTGGGTTATAAAATCACACCGCTTAAGGGGACCCATCTGCCAAATCGTCTGAAAAAATCGAAATTTCTTTTATGGTCATTTCAAATGCTTTGTAGTTTTCTTTGCAAAATGAGCTTTTTTTCATCAAATCTGACGATCTTATTTATGTATGCCATAGTTCAGGGGTAATCAGGTATTTGTTTTCCTTTAAAATGCCTGTATGTATTGCGAAGCAGTCCATCTATCCATTCTGAACAAATGACATACCCTGGATTCTGATGCTTATAGGTCCAATGACGAAATTTAGCAAGCGGAAATCTTTCCTTTTCTTGACAATTTATGGCAAATGAAAATTTTTTTTAAAGTGGTGTGGCAACCATTCCTTAAAGTCAATAATATGTTTATTATCAATAATCTTGACTTGAAACTATTTCAGTGTTTTTCTTTAATTAACTATCACTTCAGTGTATTGTTTGACAGAGTAAATTCTATCTAATAAAATTTTCTCGGGCTTCCAGCCGCGTCAGGTGGTTATAATCCCATTAGCTTTCGACCGAGCTCTCCTCGGTCATTGTTAAGTGATAAGACTGACTGCTGTGTCACCGTGGCCGCGTCGTTATATAGACGCACTGCTGGCTGTGACGTCACTAGTGCCCTCTACCTCGCAATATATGGTAATGTTTTCACCCCGCGTCCGTCGCGCCAGTTTTAACCTCGCTATGGCCGGGTCCCAGGCTGTGCTGAGCTGCAGACGTTTTGATGGTGTTTTAAGAGGTTTTTATTTCAATAGCTTCTTTTATGACGCTATCCCAAAATCCCTTCGACCTCATAACGACAGATGTTTCGTCGAATAGAATTCGATTTTCTAAGGCGTGTTCCGCCACAGATGATTTTTCTGGATAGCGTAGGCGTAAGCACCTCTCGTGTTCCGTCCGCCGTTGCTCCACAGTGCGTACTGTTTGGCCGACGTAGTAACAGCCACACTGACATGGTATCTTGTACACTCCAGGCGTTCTAAGCCCTAGATCGTCCTTCACAGGCCTCATGAGATGTCGAAATTTTGCTGGGGGTTTGAAATGTTATATCTCTGCAGGAGCCGGCTAATCTTTCCCGACACTATACCACAAAAAGCCAAAAACACAAGTTTCTTGCTTTCTTCTTCGGTAGTGTTCTCTCTCTGTTGGTGTGTTTCTTGCGTGTCACACCAGATACAGCCTGTTACACTTGTACGTGGCTGTACCCGTTTTCCCGGTAGACTTTTCGGAGGCGGCTCAGTTCTAGTCGCAGACTTTCAGCGTCTGAGACGACAGTAGTGCTATGGACGATGGTATTCAGAACACCACGTTTATGTGCCGGACGGTGGTGGCTGAATGCGTACAGATACCGATCTGTGTTCGTCGGTCCTGTAGACACTGTGGCTGAGGTTCCCATTGGATTTCCATCGTATGAGGACGTCAAAGAAGGTCAATGAACCATCTGTCTCGACTTCCATCGTAAACTTGATGCTGTTCAGGTGTTCTAAGAATTCTCCCAGTTTTTTACGACCATGGGGCAGATGATAAAAGTGTCATCGACGTAAGGATATAAGCAACTTGGCTTAGCTGTAGCCGTGTCCTTTCTCAAATAAAGTTTGGCTATGGATGGAGCTAATGGGCTTCCCATAGCTACGCCGTCCAACTGGTCGAAATACCGGCCGCCATTTAGGAAATACGACGACGTCAACGTGTGCTTCAGCAGTCCCACAATTGTGCTATAAAATCACTGGGAGAGGAGATCTATACAGTCTTTGACCGGAACACGTGTAAACAGGGTGACCACATCAAAAGTAACCATTATATCTCCTTGACTAAGACGCAGTTGTTTAATTCTGTTGATAAAGTTGTCGGTGTTCTTGATGTGATGCACAGACGTCCACATTAGTTGAACACCGTTCTGTCATTCGTTTTATACTTGCCGAAGGTGAGAAACCAATGAATATATACTGTAGAATGTCTAAAGTTTATGGTGAAGGTTGTACGAATCGTGTAAATTTTTACAAGTGAGTAGAGCAGTTCAAAAATGGCCACGACTTGTGATGAATCTTGGATTCACTATTACGAGCCAGAATCAAAAAGACAAAACGTGGAGTGGATGCTCACCATCTCACCTGTCAACAAAAAAAAAGTTCAAAACCCAAGCATCGGTTGGAAAAGTCATGTTGACGGTAGTTAAGGATGCTGAAGGTCCAGTATTCTGTGATTATCTAGAAGAGCAGCGTACAGTATACAGGCAATACTACTCTGATTTGCTTTTAAACAAGGTGAAGCCAGCCATGAAAGAGAGAGACGTCGTGTATCTGAGAGGAAAGTGTGATTCTACAACAAGACAATGTGCATCCTCATGTTGCTCAAATAATCCGTGAAGCCATCGACAAAATGGCCAGGGAAGCACTGCCTCAACCCCCCTCCCTCCCTTCAAAATGGTTCAAATGGCTTTAGGCTCTATAGGACTTAACATCTGAGGTCATCAGTCACCTAGAACTTAGAACTACTTAAACCCAACTAACCTAAGGACTTCACACACATCCACGCCCAAGGCAGGATTCGAACCTGCGACCGTAGCGGTCGCGCGGTTCCAGACTGTAGCGCCCAGAACCGCTCGGCCACTCCGGCCGGCTCCCCCTCCCTTACAGTCCTAATTTAGCACCTAGTAATTTCCATTTCCTTGATGCACTGAAGGAGGCATTACGTGGGAAGAGGTTACAGGACAACGAGGACGTGAAAAAGTTTGTGGGAAATTAGTTCAATCACCACAGTAAAGAGTTTTTTGCAGCCGGAATAAAAGAAAGGTTTCAGCCCGTTAGAACAAGTGCCTAAATGTTCAAGGGGATTATATTCAAAAATAGGAAAATATTGTTTTGTAAAAATAAACGATTTTTTCCTCCAGACCATTTTGTTTCTTTAATTATTGAATGACCCTTGTACATACAGAAGAAGAACAGTCAGAAGGGCTATTAAAAAGTTCTGAGTTATGCAGAGAATAAGAAATTCCTCTAGCAGGTAACAATGTCCATACATGAGATCAAGGAGGAAAGTGCCTTGAAGAGCATATGTGAAAACTTAAGAAGAGAGCAAAATGATGATGCTCAGTGCAGGTGAGTCAAAAGTCATTTAGGTGTCTCTTTATTCTAAAGCAGCACAGTACTATTGCCTCTAGAAAGGTTATTTATTCTGAAGAAGGAAGTTCGGTTCGGCAGAGTGCAAGATATGTTTTGCATCCCAACTTGTGGATCTCCTTATAGATTACGTGAGTGTACGATATGGCCTTTGAGGAACAAAGAACTACATTGCAAAATTAAGTGAGAAGGTGTTTTTCGACAACATGCATCATAGAGTGGCAAGGAACATCGTACGTTGTATGTCAGAAGTTGAGTGTAGTAAATAGCATAGTGCAGGGAGATAAGCACAATGTAGAGCCTAGTGAACCCTTGGAATTATGCGCAGTCTCTTTTTGGACCGCTCCCAGCATCTAAAGGAAGACGTAGCTATGTTTTGGCGGAGATTGACGGTTTTAGCAAGAATGTCATACTGTATCCAATAAAGGAATATAATGTCAAAACACTGGTAGAAAAGATGGCAGTGACTATTTTGCAAACACTGGAAAGATCAGGAGTCTGTTATATGATAATAGCGTGCAATTTCTATCTGAAAAATTTTAAGCATGTCTAGAAAATTCTGAATTAGCCTAATAAGGATTTTGGCCTATTTTTCACAGGGAAATGTCAGCGAGAGGATTATTCGCTACTTAAATAGATTTGTATAACTTATTGTGACAGGAAGCTTTCCAGTTGGGCCAATCAGATAAAAAGCTTTGAAGAAATCATCAACAACTTTAAAGATTTTGCAGCAGGTTTTGCTCCTTGTGAAGTAATGTCCTTTCAAACACGATTGGTTTTCTGGTCCTGTCTGAGAGCCCTATGTATGAAAAGAAAGCACAGTCTAGAGTAAAAATACGTAAAAGAGCCTTGGGCAGAGAAAAAAGATGACATAACGCAAAATCTTCCCCCACTAGCGTTAACGTTGGTATACAAGTGTTTCTAAAAAAAAAAAAAAAAAGCTAAGAAAATTTAAGCGGAAACAAAGAAGTTTGTTCATCAAAAACCACTCAGGAAAATAGGTAAGCCACATGCAAACGTACAAAGATTGCAATACCAAAACATTGTGGATCTGAAGCCTTTCAAAATTAAGCTCTGTTATACTCTGTAAGGAGTTTGCGTTATCTGGGGGAAACACAGTTTGGCGTACTGTGTGCTCCCTGATAGATGAAACTTTATTTCCTTTTCAGGTTTCCTTCTGTTCTTCTGTTCTATTTGCAGCAAGTATGAAATATATACCTTCATGTTGTACATATGGTATTAATTTGTAATATCTCCGTAGTAAGTAGGAATGATTCGCAAAAATGATAATGAGATCTAACTGGAAGCATCTTTCTGGTGCGAAATTCCTGGGATACATACCTGAAATGAGTCCTGTACGGAAGCTGAAGATGAATATCTGTTACGCTGTTTGATATTATGAGACCTAGATGAGAGAGTATTTTAGTACCCTTACTGAAGACCTACAGATGAGGATTCCTTGCACTTCTGTCGTAGTTAGTGGTTCATGACCGAACTCAACAAGCATATTTTATAGATTCATGAATACGCAAATTGTAGGAGAGTAATCCCTGTGGAATGAAACAGAATACCCTTGCAGAGAAGTGCGAAAAGCCTAGAGTATTCTAAGCGGCTTTGTGTTCTCTTACAGGGAAATGGCACTCCGTTCTGAGGACCGCAATCCTTAAACAGATCAGATTGTTGCTGTGTTGGGGTGGGCCAAACTCAATGTGAGAAAGTTCCCACGATAGCAACCACAGTACTTACGCATTTTCTGACAAAGTTTGTAAGCTAACCACATCTTTCTTCTTATCTGAATACATGCAAATACGTCTTCAGAAACACGCCATGAATAAATTTACTTTTACACATAAATTTATAACACTGTCTGGATGCATTTCAAAAAATTATGCAACATATTCGAATGGAGTTAAAGGGTTGTTGCTGTTTACTTTGCACAATGGAAAGAACGCCATAAAATAATATGTAAGTATATTTTATGATCACCCTCAGTTCTAACTACTTAAACCTAACTAGCCTAAGGACATCACACACATCCATGCCCGAGGCAGGATTCGAACCTGCGACTGTATCGCTCGCGCGGTTCCAGACTGAAGCGCCTAGAACCGCTCGGCCACAGCTACATTGTTCCTCGTGGCTACAGCTCCATCTGTCGCAACTGCAAGGCACCCTGTGAAGACTGGCAACACCTTCACTGAGGCGAATAAGAAATAGTTCGACGTAACAAGATTTTCTCATTGGCTGCCTCACAATTATTGGTTATAAGAATATTTCACATTTTGGAACAAATCATTGTGTGGTGCAGATTTCATTTTTTGAACTAAAATGGGCCTTCTGTAGGAAGAAAAACAATTGTTTTACTCAGTTTTGAACGAAGTTGTTACACTATTTTCGGCACATTTTTGCTAAAATTTTAATTGATACCACTGTTCAATAACTTCCTTTTGAACAGCCAGAACTATAGTAAGCTACTAAATATATTTTCATAACATGTTAATACTGCACATTTTCAAATGTTAGATTAAAATTAAAAGAGCTATTTGCTCTAGATACTTTAACAATTTTTGGTTCAGGATAATTTACCAGCTCCGTAATTTTCTTTGTCTCATAAACAATGAAGTTCGCTATTTTAATAAAATTCAAACAGATTTATTGACTGAATTTTCGTGTAAATCAACAATGACTAACATTTCATTCTTTAAATTTTTATAATAGGAGATTCTTGTATCGAAACGCATGACTTTCCTCAAATAACTGTTAGTCCACGGATGTTATATATATTTATTTATTGAAGCTGGCCTAATTACGGCCATCAGGTCCTCTCTTACATCGTACTAGGGTTTCACCCCCATACAGTACCTTTACACATCACAGTTACCTAAGAAATAACAGTTTTAATATGACAAACAGTGTCAAAATGATTCCGAGAGTCCATAGTGGCAATGTGAGTAAATAATACCGACTATGAACTAATAAAATTAATGCCCGTGGTACTCGTACTACTACTGCTGCTGCCATTCCTTGTAATAATACTAATAATAATAATAATGTTAGTGGAATATACATAAAAAGAATTGGTTGGCGTAAAAAAATAAATTTTTTTTTGCCATTGCAAGTCCTGTGGAAAGGACATATTATGTGACCACACAATCTAATATTACTGCAGAACTGAGGAAGATTTGATTGGATGGAGAGATGTACAAGGGTAAATAGCGCCTTCAGGGTAAGTGGTAATCATTATTGTTGCTCTAGTCGATATGGCATTACCTGTCTTTTGAAGATGCAAATGATGTTTAGTTCTCCAATATAATGCAAGTGGTTTTCCCAGTGTTTGGTTCCTGCTATTGATAAGATTATTGTTGCTGTAGTCGATATGTCATTACCTGTCTTTTGAAGATGCAAATGATGTTTAGTTCTCTAATATAATGCAAGTGGTTTTCCCAGTGTTGGGTTCCTGCTATTGGGAAAAACGTCGAGAAACTGGCTGTACGATTGTGTAGGACAGAAACTGCGCTTCTGTACCATATGTGTCGGACGATCCACATCGCTGAATTAAGAACATTAAGCTTAAATATAACTAAATGCAAATTTAAAATCCGAAAATCGCGCCAAGCCGCGCGATATGAACCGGAATCTCACCAGACAAGTGCTACTTGTGGCTTAAGAATGGCCAACAGAAAGCAACAGAAATTCATATCAGTATGTTACACGTCCATAGCAGAACCACCGAACCCGGAATCGGCCACATGAAACGCAGACAAGATCAGAAGGCTCCGTGTGGTGCGTGGCATACAGGGAGACACGGGGCAACGTTTGCTGCCCATTATTTACCGCAACAACCCGTCAAAGTGGCTCACTTCCGATACCTCTCCTCCTCTAGTCAAAGACAGTGATGATACCTTCAGTAATCTATGGCACGGTGCAGACGATTTTTGCGGTGTGCTTGCGATCCCGAATATGCAGAAGAAGGAGTTGTTCTGAAGGTTGTCATTGTGATTAGCAACATTCGAGTTGTCTCTTCGAATATTCGCCTCGATTTTGGTACACTGATAGACATATCGAGAAGTCATCGACTTCGTTCTGATACTCCCACTTACAGATAGGCATATGGACATTGTTCTCTCTGATGGGAACGGATATTTCTGCCATATTGCTCAGATAAGAACTTTGAGGTCGAGGAGACATATGAGGCACAGTGTACGTTGATAACAGGAGATTTAGTTGAAAGTCAGTACATCGATTCTTTAGAAAAGTTTACTCTCCATGGTTCTGAATTAGACAGCGAGCGAGAGCAGAGTGTGAGCAGGTCGACAGCCCTCCTCATGTATAGATCGAGATTTTCTCCCATTGGCTACAGTCAGCATGCGCATTAACCACAGTTGGTTGTAATAGCCTTTTGCCTTAGTACCAATGCCGTAAAAATTGACACTGCTGAAGCACAAGTAAGAGGATCTACCACCACAGGATCAAGCAATTCTGTAATGTGACTTTTTTCCTGTCTGCAATGGTGTAGACAGTGAATCAGAACTCTGCAGACAAAGTTTCCGAAGTCATTCTGAGCTAATGTGTCGGTAATAACTGTTGTCGATTAATCATGATACTGTGTTTTATTATGTGAAACAGCACATTTCTCAGGTTGGACTATTTTGGGTTCATAATTCATGCAACATAAATGACTGATTTTGGAATACACTTTCTGTCACCAGGGGTATCTGTATACAATAAAACATAAACAAGTTTTGGACAAGTTTTGTATTCTTTAATACTTACTTTCTTAGTGGTTGCTCGAAGAATGTAGGAACTAATAATTAAAAATAAAGACTTTGAGCTTCCTGATTATCTAAAAACTCTATTCATTTAATTTGTCTTCGTGATACAACAGAAATATTAGCAGCCGTCACACCTTTATTTTTGCTGTCCTGTGTGTACAAATGAGAAAGTATTATAATACACTTAATGCACGGAAAGATGGTGAAATTAATATGTGTGAGCATTTTTTACTCAATTGCTATACAAAAGTACTTGTTTTCTTACTTATATGACAAGATCGAGAGCGCTGCAGTAACCCGACGACAGCATTTTCGTCGCTGCTCCCAGACATACTGTGCTGATTACTACTGCATCCGCAGCGACAGCCAGAGGCGACAAGAAGGTAAATCCGCCAATTGTTGTTTCTCTATGAATCTCACTTTAGAATTGATACAATAACTGCATTCAAATGAAAAATGAACGACGAATGGCCGGCAGGGTTGGCCGTGCGGTTCTAGGCGCTACAGTCTGGAACCACTCGACCGGTACGGTCGCAGGTTCGAATCCTGCCTCGGGCATGGATGTGTGTGATGTCCTTACATTAGTTAGGTTTAAGTTGTTCTAAGTTATTGGGGACTGATGACCTAAGAAGTCCCATAGTGCTCAGAGCCATTTGAATGTGAATGACGAATGTAATTCTAAATGCACATGTAATGAATTGTGAAACTATGTATTTTGACGTCTGTCAGTCAATACCTGTCATATAACATTTTTGTATTATGTGACGCCACTACTGCGTGGAAGTTCTTTCTCTGAATACTCAAGAAATATAAATATATTATTTAATGTGTGCAAAACGATTTCAGGGCAGCTAGCCTTCTGAAACATGTGGATTTTTCGACGTTAGAATTAAATTATTTTTCATGTTGACAATTTATCGAATATTAAAATATGAGTCTGAGGTCATTCAAATCGAAGGAAACTGCAGGAAGCAATAGCATCTTTGACATTTCTAAGCTAAAATCAGAAATTTTAGACTATAAATGAAAGTAATACATCTCCAATTTAGTCTATCTCAATGGACGAATCGGATAATTAATTGCAAACTGAAATTAGCTGCTTTTAATTTGAGATTTCGGTGCGGATTCCGCCCTGGTGGGGAGAAATCCGATCATGCTGGGAATTAGTCTCTCTGCCATTGGTGAACAAGAATGCACTGATGTTTCTTTACTTCTTTTCCTGACTAACGTCCGTCGTCCTCATCTTTCTTATCAGAGTAGTTTAGTGGCATTGGCATGGGGTACCAACTTAACATCAATTGATCTAACAGGAAATTCTGGTTTGTTGCCTTAAGTGAAAGAATTGACAGCTACCTCTGAGTATAGCGCAGGTTGCGGCACCCTGCTTCTTCCCTCTCCTCACCGACAGAGTCTCAGGCGGGCTAATGAAGAAGCCACATTGCAGCAACGGATTCTGTGATTATCGCATGCACTTGGCTTGTTCCGCTGCCTTGATAAAGAAAGTCCTTAATAATCCGAGATTTGATCAGATATTCCCAAGTAAGTCGCTGGATTAATTGGCGATAAAACATAGGAGCAAAAAATATTGTTTACTTGGTAATTAATGGGTTTAATCTCGTGAATGATTGATTGCCATCAACCCTTCGATGACGAGCTATTCAAAATTTCGTGTGTGGTTGCCTTGTGCTTATACACCGCAATTAGTATGACATTTTTAATCTTAGGAAAAATAATCTTTATGTAATCGCTAGCTGCACTTTAATGGACAAAACAAAACGTAAGCTTGTATTACATGTATCTCTATAAAAATAATCTTTCATTTACTTCTTACCTTCATAAGTGTCTGTTATTGTCATTGTAATTTATAAGGTGTCTATATTCTTTGTTCCTTTCATGTCTTTCTTTTTAAATTTTTGGAGTTAACGTCACTGATTCACTTGAAAAAAGAAAGTAACAAGAGAACACATTATGAAATGGATCACTCATAAAATCCCACTCCAGTTTAAGATTGGGAATAAATTAGTCAACTTCCATCTGCAGCTTACTTTCACATTCATACATTTTGTATTTGTGACAGTATGTTTCTTACATACATTTTTCCTGCATTTCACATATACTGTGTTTGTTCTGTGGTTTGTATGTGTGGGACGTATGTAACAAATTCCTCGTTTTGCTCTTGCCTTGGTCTGCTTTTCTTCATGCCTACAGTTAGTCAAGTAGTCAAGAATATCCTTTGAAAGTGTCTGAAGTAACGCTTCTTGATTCAAATGTTCTCCTGTCAATCAAAGAGCAAGATGTATCAAAAAAATTCGTCTTCTTTACTATGAGGATCTGAAAGTAATGTTTGCATTTATTCCAGCAATATCTAGAAGTGGTCACTGTCGTGTAATTGTGGAAGTGCTGTAGGATGAGTATATCTGATCTACAGCGTCTACTCCTCCTTTGTTAGCATTGCAGTCCAGGTTCACTCTTGATTCCTTAGTCTCTCGATCTATTATGTTTGTGCTGTGAATTTTCGATACAGAAACCACAGCTTTTTTTCTTTTAATGAACAGTAGAGACCGTATAAAAATCGTCTTGAAAACAGAAGAGACATGATTGGACGTCTCTAATTTTATTTGATTGGAATTGTGGAGGAATTTCTTTCTAATTTTTTTTCATGGCTTCTAAGCAAATTCTTTGTCGACGAAATTTTCAGTCACGAGGTAGTTAATGTAGTAACTGTCAGTCGTAAGATTCCTGTTTGTTTTCTCAATTTGTGTCACTGATCTTTGTACAATGTCATCAGGCTTGTTGGACATTGGGTAGTGTCCTAGCATCTGCTTGCTTTAATAAATTTCGAAGTTCAAAATACGAAATGTTTTGGCATTAGACAGGATATAAATCTTGATCTCCTATTTTGCAGCCTTATTAGGGTTATACTGTACAAACCCGCAGCGTCCTCTGAAAGCATGTAACATCTCGGCAGTAGTGACAAACTCGCTGACACTCTAGTGAGCAAGACAGTTCTTGACAAATTATTGATGGAAGTCCAGAATAGGTGCCAGTTCATCACTTTCTTTTCCTTCATTCCGTCCAACCGAAGAGCTCGAAGCAGCAAGAGAAAGCGCCTATAACTGAAGAGAGCTCGTAAAATAATCATTTCTGTAACATCTGAATCCCACAGCTCACAGACGTTCGTGTGTCTTCCTTTCTTTATACCCATTACATAAAATGCAGCTAAAATAGACCTTATCTCTGGTTTTGTGGTGTCTCTGCAGTCTCGATCTCTTGTATACTGAACTTCAGCTCTTTTACTATTCTGTATGTATAGCTTTGTATTTTCTACATTGTTGTCAGTCATCCCATCAATGATAAACTGGTAAAACGCATCAGTTTCTTTTTCAGTAATTTTAGCACTTTTCTTTTGGAACTGGCAAAACTTTTCGAATGTTCTTGGACTCGATTTTAGAAGAAGAAGGAATAGTTGCTTCATCTTTTGCTATGTGAAAATGGTAATTGTTTGTTTCTTGTCGCACAATTTGAACGGGCCCGTGAAATTCCTTTTATTTCTCCATTCACACATATTTATGGGACCTAATGAATCAAATGTTTATAAAAGTGATGTGTTCTTGGAAAGTAATATCCAAGATAAAAAAAAACTATGAAAATTGCATATGGAGACTTCGATTCGCTTAGAAAATTCATTTTATATTAAAATGAAAGAAAGACTGTCTTAAAGCGAAAGTAGAACACAAGTAAAGAAAATATTTACATCACAAGGCGCGAAGCGGTAAACACTCCGCAAACAAACACACACTCACTTTCCGAGCAACAACAACGACCAAACTGCTGCAAGCGTGAATAGTGCAAATGTAGTTAGGGGGATATTTGTTATGAATAATTAGGATGTGCACCCAGCTATAACTCTATCTGTGACTTTAATAGAAATCTAAATCTTGCAGCTAACTGGTGAAGGTGCGCCCACGGAAGGGAAGGAGGAATGTGCCGGGCGGCACGCAAGTTTTAGAGTCCTCAGAATTATACTAAAAACTACTTCCTTATGTGGAACTATGGTAGCAAGTGAAAGATCATTACATTCAAGTCACTTCCAGGAAGATTTTATTGTTATAATGATAATCTTTTGGTTAAGCCACCACGTTGGTTTGGAATCTGGATTATATCGTATTAATTAAAAATACGTTTGAAATAATTAATCAGTTAGTACGTTGATGTCTATTTGGGTCCTATACACATAAATTAAGAGAAATCTTTGCTCATTTGTACTAGGTCTATTGTTTGGGATCAGAAGATCACGAGTTTGTAATATTAAGCTAGTCTTATTTTAACTTTAATAAGTTGATAGATCATCTTTGAGAGACTCCAGACATACCACGTGGGATGATTTGTACTATAGATTTCATAAGTGATCAATCCATTGGAAATTTTGGCGCCACAGGTCTACCGGGACAATGTACCTAGCCATTATTAGCAGTACCACGAACGAAAGGTACGGTCACAAGGTTGGCAACAGGGGCCTCAGTAAACAATTAACTACATATTTTTGCGTTGCTATTCATTCTGTAATAAATCGGGAATGCTACGCATTTCTCGTTTCATTCTGTGTAGAAGCGACGAAACAAAACAAACGCATAAGGCTATGAGTTTTAAGGATACAAATACTTACTCCCTGAACCTCCTTTACGAGATATATATAATAACATTTCAACTGTTTTGTAAATTAACTATGTGACTTTATATTGAATGAGTCTGATGGGAATTATGTTCCCGCACCTATCCTGTCAAAATAAGGATGGACTGCTAGATAAAATTATGGTCCATGAATATCATGACTAAATTTTTTGTGAATTTAGTGTGAAAGATCAAACTTCATAATAAACCAAACTCTATAACAAGAATGAAAGAGACGACAAGCTACTCTCTCGCCTATTTTTTGCATGCAGAAAAATAATTAAAGGTTTCATTACAGCCAGCCGCAGTGGCCAAGCGGTTGTAGGCGTTTTAGTCCGGAACCGCGCGACCGCTACTGTCGCAGGTTCGTATCCTGCCTCGGGCAAAGATGTGTGTGATGTCCTTAAGTTAGTTAGGCTTACGTAGTTCTAAGTTCTATGGGACTGATGACCTCAGATGTTAAGTCCCATAGTGCTCAGAGCCATTTGAACCATTTTTTGTTTCATTACAATCTGATGCACTTTGAGTGAGACTCTAGAAAGTTAACGGACTGAGCAGGCGTTGATGGGGTCTGATAGGGCGCTAAAAGCGTGAGGTATTGTTATGATTCTTAGGTCATAGAAACAGCATGTTTTGAGTGAAATCAATAGGCGGCGAGCCCATACCTTAGTAAATCTTGCCGGACAGGCCCACAGCCACACAGGCAGACAGGGCAGCCCCTCATCGAGCCAGGGCTCCAGCAGAACAATGCTGCGACACCTGCCACAGCGCCAGCAGAAGACTGGGCTAATGTGATGGTCAGAAGTAACGCACCTACACAGTGAAGTCGTAAACGGAGCATTGTGTGCAGAGCTATGCGCAATGAAAATTCACTTGTTTTCGTGTTCGCCAACAGTGCAAAGAGGCAAGTGAACCACTTCCCCTGGCCGCCTCGGTTGTATAAGAAAAATCCGATGTCTGAGAAACGTTTGGAGAGCTCCCGGGCACAGGCGATTTAGATAAAGATCTTTGAGATTGAATCTGTTCGCTTGTTGCTGCGGGAAGAGACACAACTTGGGAAAAAATCATTTTCCCCTCTGTAAAAACTTAAAAAAGCTAGTAATTGGCGGTTTCTTAACTCTTGCCCTGTTTCGACATGAGTTTGGGCTGTCGTGCCGGAGGGGAGATTTAGCGCTTGTAGAGCCCTGTGATTAGCTCAAGACAGGGTGCAGGCGGTGTCGTTCATGCACTTCGCGGGAAAACGGATTTTTTTTTTTTTTTTTTTTTTTTTTCTGGAGATGTGCGAGGCACTTGGGTGCAGGACTTGGGTCTGGTAAGCACTTCTTCTAGTCAAAGTTCTGGCATGTGTGGTTGGTACTTGGGACCTGTCCTGAGACTGACTTCACTTGCGAGTAGTTTAGACTGGAGAGCCTGTTTTCTAAGGGCACACTTAATCGTTTTTGGTTTACGATTCTTGACGTTTGGCATCCTTGTGAGCTCTGTCGTATAAGTGAGCCAAATTGGTCCTTGGTACGATCAGCGAGTGTGAGTCACACACTGAAATCAACCGTGATATCTGCACTCTGGTAGAGAGTAAATTGCGATCCATCTGCCTGATCGCTAGACCGTGAGTTTTTTTAATTTCTTTCGTGCCCGCGATCTATTTACAGGTGCCGCCTCCACGTCTCGCCTCCGCTACACACATCTCGCAAGCTGCAAGTTACATCATCGCACGAAGCAAACAGGGTAACGTGCTGCCACTCCGGCATTTTCAGGGCATACACATCCCAACAGCCACTTGCTCTCAGCTGCACCTATGTGGAGAAACTTCAGTTTATTTGATCAGTAAAAGTCTGCTCAGCGTCAGACCAATTCAGACTGCGTTATTAACATTTCTAGGTCCAGAGAGCTTGACTCACTCCACTAGTTAAACTGTCTCTGCCGCCTAGGACCCTTGTCCAGTGTAGTCTTAAGTGACCTGTTAGTTGTTTACAGTATTCAATCAATAACTTGTTCAGCATAATTTATGTCTGTTTTGGGAAAATAAAGGTTATTAGTATATTAATATTTTTCCAACACAATCAATCATTTTAAATAGTCCCACTAGGTTTGCCTTTCAAATGAGGATAAGTAACACCATATAACGTGACCACCAATTTTCATTTATCCTTTTGATATGTAATCAGAAACGGAAGCCATCAGAGAGATTGTTAATATTAGTGAACTATGGGATAAATGTAACCCACTTCGAAATTAAATGATGAGATAATGTTGGCATTACTCACGACATAGGTTTATAGAGTTCATCTGCATGTCCTTCATACAATTTTCATTCGATATGTTATCCACTACGCTATTTGCATTTACCATTTAATGTTCCAGCAAAGAGTGAGAATAAGCGAACGTCATACGAACATCATAAGTGCACGTGCATGAGCCGGCCAGTAAAGATGTGGAACACGCGGTCGTAACATAGAAATTGATACGAAAGTGTTAGCTGTCAGATACAGAGTAAAGAACAAGTGAAAATACATGGTTCCAAAAACTTTTTCAAGTCTCACACCTCCATGACGTTATACTTGCAGACTTAAAGGATGATTGAAAAATTGTACCAAGTTTCGAAACTAGGTTTCTTGTTCACGAGGTAAATGCGTTAACCACTACGCCACGCTGGCACAGTGTCTTGGCATATCTGCAAGGACTACACTAGTCAGCCTCCCTCCTCAGTACAAATTCCTGTGCTCATCTGGTATACCACCTAACCTCGAAAAGCTTCGCAGAGGATATCCAACCGTATTGGAATATACCTCAGCATTGAAACTAATGGGCGATCCTCCCTGACACCCAGGTATTTGCGTTTTAATCAAGTGAATCTATGTGGTTCCACACACCTTTTCAAATTTCAAAGATCTGTGATGTCTTATATGCAGAATGAAGCGACAAAAAAAAACATTTGTACCAAAGCCAGGATTCAAACCCAGGTCTCTTGGTCAAAAACCAGATGCACTAACCACTATGCCACCGTGGTACAGTGGCTTTACACCAACTACCCTAGCACGCCTCTCTCACAGTGCAAATTTCCATTCGTTCCTCAGCCCACTTAGTATTCCACCTAGACTCGATCAGCATTCCAGAGACTGTCCAAGTGTATTGGTATAGCGTCTGAGCGTCGAAACATTTCGATTGAGGAGACAATGTTGCTAGGGTTTCAAATGGCTCTGAGCACTATGGGACTTAACATCTGAGATCATCAGTCCCCTAGACTTAGAACTACTTAAACCTAACTAACCTAAAGACATCACACATATCAATGTCCGAGGCAGGATTCGAACCTGCGACCTTAGTAGCAGCGCGGTTCCGGCCTGAAGCACCTAGAACCGCTCGATCACAAGGGCCGGCTGCTAGGGTTTAGGGGGAATATCACGAGGGCTAATAGTTGCAAGAGAGTTTGGAGTGAGGAAGCAGGCATAATGCGCTAGCCTCTGTAGTTGCGCGAAGCACTGTGCTACTGAAGGATAATGGTTAGCGCACCTGTCTAGCGAACAGGAGACGCGTGTTCGAATCCCAACCTTGGTACAAATTTTCATTGTCATTTCAGTCTGCACACTGTCAATGTTTGGGACTTGAAAACTTCGCTGCAGTTGGGTATTGCCATGATAAAGGAAATGACATTGATGGACTAGGTCCCTATAACTAACATCATTTATCCTTGAACAAATTCGCAAGCAGTTGAGAAAATTAAAATTGGTTTGACATTTCAAAGTCGAAGTCGTTCAAAATGGTGAATAAGACAGCCGTTGAATTACAATAATGATATCCTCAAACCAACTGAAGAAATAAGAACGTAACAATACTAGCCTTTTTAAAATTTTAAACTAACCAAATTTAAATAAACCAGCCAATTAAGATAATTACAACGGTTCTTGATAAATTTCTTCAAAATATTAGGCAGACCCGCACTGGCTGGCTCTGAGCACTATGGGCTTAACAGCTTAGGTCATCAGTCCCCTAGAACTTAGAACTACTTAAACCTAACTAACCTAAGGACATCACACACATCCACTGCAGCGCCTACAACCGCACGGCCACCGAGGCCGGCAGACCCGTAGTAAATTGACACTAAAAGAGTTACAGTAAGCTTAGAATAAGGATCTAATATGTATTAAACATTACAGAGAAAACTTCTTGTGTGAAGCCAGTTAATCAAAGTCGTCTTAAGTGACAACAAAATTTCATTTACAGTACATAATCGCATTGAGAAAAGACAGCCAGGACGCCAGACTGCGTACAAGCGGCAAACCGCACTAGGAAATGCTCGAGGGTCGTGGACAAGCCCCCAAGTATGCGGGGCCCGTACGGCGAGAAGCCGCCGGCACGAAACTCTCCCAGCAACTTAGTAACAGGAGAGATAAGTGTCTGACTGGGTTATACTACAACTCAAGTTGTGGTTTAACCATGAATCCACTTACAGAACATTTCCAATAAGTTGATACGCTCTAGGTAATATGCTTCATTAACAGAGAACTACAGAAAGGAAGCTGTAATTTCTTCCAGGAATACAATAAACAACTCGCTCTTGTCTTACCAATAGCTGAAGCTCAGAACGTGCATGGAAGAGATAGAAAAATAGTGTCGCCAGAGCGCAGCAGCTTCTAAAACATTGAGGAAACAAATATTAAACTTTGAAACAGGTGCATTCCTTGCATCAGAATTTTAAAATCAAATCATTCGGAAAAAAAAACTAGGTAAGGCGTACGACTCTGATATATCTATGCGTGGCAAGTAGTCACATTACATAACCACAACAACAATAACCATGGCAAATCTTTTGGTGAGAACGCTGGCCAGCAGATTAAGACAAGACGGAGTAGACAGGGCAATACACTATTTCTAAAATCACAGAGGCAAAAAAGAAATGAATATAAACA
Source organism: Schistocerca americana (assembly GCF_021461395.2). Lineage (NCBI taxonomy): Eukaryota > Metazoa > Arthropoda > Insecta > Orthoptera > Acrididae > Schistocerca > Schistocerca americana. Next base: position 602,428,449 of record NC_060119.1, on the reverse strand, counting down.
CGAACATACGTTCAAACAGTTTGCGTAGCAAGAAATCAATGCACAGAGCTGAAAAACTAGTTGCGCACAACGTAAGTGAGCAAGACCTTTGCCTTCCGCCCAGTCCTGGCGAAGAAGAATGAACAAGTACCCGGAGAAGACGTCGTGCCTATCCGCACCGCGTGTGAGCAACTCCAAGCACTGCTGTTGCCCCAGTATTTTCCACACTGTGGTAAAACTATCCGTCACTTCCCCACACCTGATCTTCAGAGGCTTCTCTCACTAGACGCAAGTCCAGCAGCCACTTTTGAGGACTAGGTGGGGCAGCGATGGCCGACAAGGGGTTAAGAGTGGTCTCTGATGCAGCCCGCCAAGAATTTCTCTCCTGTGCCAGCCTCTTCATCTCAGAGAAGCACTTCCAACCTACATCCTCAATTACTTGCTGGAGGTATTGCAATCTCTGTGTTCCTCTACAGTTTTGGCCCTCTAAAGCTCCCTCTTGTATCATGGAAGTTACTCCCTGATATCTTAGCAGATGCCTTATCATCCTGCCACTTCTCCTTGCCAGTGTTTCCCACATATTCCTTTCCTCTCCGTTCTGCGCAGAACTTCCACATTCCTTACCTTATCAGTCAATCTGATTTTCAACATTCGTCTGTAGCAACGCATTCAAATGCTTCGATTCCCTTCGGTTCTGGTTTACCAAGAGTCCATGATTCACGTCAAAACAATGCTGTGCTCCAGACAAAAATTCTAATAAATTACTTCAAAAATGTGTGTGAATTCCTAAGGGACCAAACTGCTGAGGTCATCGGTCCCTAGACGTACACACTACTTAAACAAAGTTAAAGTAACTTATGCTAAGAACAACACGCACACCCATGCCCGAGGGAGGACTCGAACCTCCGGCGGGAGGGGCCGCGCAGTCGGTGAAATTGCGCCTCTAACTACGCGGCCACTACGCGCGGCAGAAATTACTTCCTCAAATCAAAATCAATTGGTACTCATACTAGTAGCCTTCTCTTGGCCAGTGATACCTTTCTTGTCAATGCTAGCGTACTTTTGATGTCCTTCTCGCTCCGTAGATCATAGGTTACTTTGCTGCCTAGGTAGTAGAATTGCTTGTCTTCATCTACTTCATGACTATGAATCTTCATGTTAGGTTTCTCGCTATTCTCGTTTCTGCTATTTCTCATTACTTTCGCCTTTTGGATTTACTTTCAATCCATAGTCATTCCTTTTACCAGGTAATGCAATTCTTCTCCACTTTCACTCATAATAGCAATGTCATTAGCGAATCTTACCATTGATATCCTTTACCTTGAATTCTGTTTCCACTCGTGAATCCTTCATTTATCGGTTCAAATGGCTCTGAGCACTATGGGACATAACAGCTGAGGTCATCATTCCCCTAGGACTTAGAACTACTTGAACCTAACTAGCCTAAGGACATCACACACATCCAGGCCCGAGGCAGGATCCAGGCCGAGGAGGCGCGGTCGCGCGGTTCCAGACTGAAGCGCCTCGAACCGCTCGGCCACACCGGGCGAGCCCTTCATTTATTCCCATCCTTGCTTCTTCGCTGTACAGATTGAACAGTAGGGATGTTGGACTACATCCCAGTCTTACACCCCTTTCAATACGAGCCATTCCCCAATTCCTTGTTGGTCGTCCACTCTTATTATTTTCTCTTGGCTGTTCTGTATATTGCATAATACCCGTCTTTCCCTACAGCTCACCCCCGTTTTTCTGAGAATTTAGAGTATCTTGCAGCTTGTTACGTTATCGAACACTTTTTTCAGTTCGACATGTAAGAACGTTTCTTGATTTTCCTTTAGTCTTGCTCCATTGTCAAGCGCAACGGCAGAACTACCTCTCTAACGCCTTTACCTTTCCTAAAGCCTAACTGATCGTCCTCTAACTGACCCTCAGTTTTCTTTTCTTCTCTGTATTATTCTTGCAAGTAACGTAGATGCCCGAGCTGTTAAGATGATTGTGCGATAATTCTCGCACTTGTCAGCTCTTGCAGTCTTAGTAATTGTGTAGATGATATCTTTCCGAAAGTCAGTTGGTTTGTCGCCAGACTTATATATTCTACACACCAAAGTGAACAGTCGTTTTGTTGCCATTTCCCCCCAATGGTTTTAGGAACTCTGAAGGAATGTTATCTATCTGTTCTGACTTAAGCTCTCTTAAATTCTGATTCTAATACTGGATCCCCTATCTCTTCTAAATTGGCTCGTGTTTCTTCTTCTGTCACATGAGACAAAACTTCTCCCTCATGGAGGAATGCAATGTACTGCGGGCCGGGGTGGCCGAGCGGTTGTAGGCGCTTCAGTCTGGAACCGCACGACCGCTACGGTCGCAGGTTCGAATCCTGCCCCGGGCATGGATGTGTGTGATGTCTTTAGGTTAGTTAGGTTTAAGTAGTTCTAAGTTCTAGGGGACTGATGACCTCAGCTGTTAAGTTCCATTGTGCTCAGAGCCAATTGAACCAATTGCAATGTAATCTTTCCACCTTCCACTCATTCTTTGACAGTGGAATTCCGACTGCGCTCTTAATGTTACTAACATTGCTTTTAATTTCACCAAAGGTTGTTTTGACTTTCGTGCATGCCGAGTCAGTCCTTGCGACAATCATTTCTTTTTCGATGTCTTCATATTTTCCATGTAACCATTTCGTCTTAGCTTCACTGCACTTCCTATTTATTTCATTCCTCTGCGACTTTTATTTCAGTATTCCTGAATTTCAATGGACCTTTTTGTGCTTCCTTGTTTCATCAAGCAACTGAAGTATTTCCTCTGTTACCATGGTTTCTCTGCAGGTACCTTCTTTGTATCTATGTTTTCCTTTCCAACTTCTGTGAGTGACCTTTTTAGAGATGTCCTGACTATAGGGCTATTCCTCACTGCCGTCTTTATAGACTTAGAGACCTTCAAGCTTATCTCGTCATTAGTACTTCCATATCCCACTTGTTTGCGTATTGATTCTTCCTGACTAATCTCTGAAACTTAGGCCTTCTATTCATCACTACTACATTCTGATCTGAATCTACATCTGTACACCTTGCTTTCCAGTATCTGAAATCGGAACCTCTGCTTGACCATGATGTAACTGAAATCGTCCCGTACCACCCGACCTTTTCAAACATACATCCTCCTCTTGTGATTCTTGATCAGAGAATTCGCTATTACTAGCTGAAATTTATTACAGAACTGAATTAGTCTTCCTCCCCTGTTATTCCTTGTCCCAAGACCATATTCTCCTGTAAATTTCGCTTCTGCTCCTTCCGCTACAGCTGCATTCCAGTCGCCCACGACTACGTGATTTCCATCTGTCTTTCCGCACGGTACTACCCTTTCAATATCCTCCTATACTTTCCTATCTCATCTTCAGCTTGTGACATCGGCATGTATACCTGAACTGCCGTTGTCGGTGTTGGCTGCAGTCAGTTTTGATAAGAACAAACCTATCACTGAATTGTTCACAGTGGCACACTCTCTGCCATACCCTTACCTTCCTATTGATAACGAACCCTATTTCCCTTATACCATTTCCTCTGTTGTTGAGATTACCCTACACTCACCTGACCAAAAATCGTCTTCTATCCAATTCACTTCACTGATCCCCCCTATGTCTAGATTCAGACTTTTCATTCCCTTTTCCAGATTTTCTGACATTCCTGTCACGCTAAAACTTCTGACATTCCACACGCCGACACGTAGATGGTTACCTTTTCATTGGTTGCTCTGTCTTTTTTTCATGATGACCTTACCATTCGTAGTCCCCTCCAGGAGATTCGAATGGAGGACCCATACACACTTTTTGCTAATAGGGAGACTACCACGCTAATGTTCAATTACTGGCCACATGTCTATTTTTCCGTAGTTTCCATTACCTTCTTCATCCTCATGTTTCTGGAAAATTGCTGATTTCTCCCTCCTTTAAGAACCGTTTCGCACCCGATGGGCAGCGAGTAGCTTCAACCTCTGTCGGCTGCTCTGTCCTCCTTTACAAGGGCGTTGGCACACTGAGGATGACTTCTAATGGAGGAAGTCCTCGGTCGCCAATACTGATTATTAATTAAAATTTAAATTCTGATGGGTTTAGAACCCAGGACTGGGAATATTTTGATTGCCATCAAAGACCCTAACCCTACACCACAGGTACAGATAATGACGTAGCTCAACCTCAGCTAGTCAAGCCAAGTACGCCGCCCTTCCTTTTTCTCTTATTTTTCAAATGAGAATAGAAGGAGAGAAACGAATCGCCTAGCTTGTTTTTATTTCATGTCTATCTTCAAGATTTTCTCAGTCACCACGTTTCGGACTAGCAGATTAACGAGACTTAATATTTTGTAAACTACACAGCGTCCCACAAACCTTGAAGCGTGGACCCTGATAATACCATTATCCTGATTATAATCCATCCTAAGATTCCAGGCAAAAACCTTATCCCCATCTCGGCCGCAAAAGTGTCTCCTTCCCTGAGTATGCCGTCTTTCTTGACAGCCTTGGGCTAGGTCGACGATTTTCCTAGCTCTATCCCACTTTTTCTTAATCAGACAAAAGGTAATTCTCTCAGGCAACAGCTCCTTTATACTCCCCAAATTAGCCAAGAGCGAATTAAAGGAAAAATAAAACATCAAAGCAGCAGGAACTGCTTTACAAGCGTCACGTTGTGCTGACTTCAAGGTAGGATTATTCCAGAGGATGGAAATGTCCCACTTGGTCTTATTCTTAGCATGATAAGTAATTAAGGCGGCCTTAAGATTCCGATTAACCCTCTACGAAAATAAAGGTTGAGAGTAATAGGGGGTGGTCGCAATGTAATTAATGGTGATACCAAAAAAAAAAAAAAAAAGAAAATAATTTGCTTAAATTCTTGTGACACAAAGGTTGGGGCATTGTCACTAATAAGGGCCTTTGATGGTCCGAACCAGGAAAATATTTGAGTTAGCGAGGCGGGAAGCCTCTACTTGGCAAAAGCCACAGGCAACGAGAAAAGTCGTCCACAACAAAAATATATAATGGATACTAGCTCTTGTTCGAGGCAAGGGACCCACATGATCAATGAACAGTTTATCCATACGGTATTGCTCTCGTTCGGAATACATGCATTTTTACGTGAATTGGAACTAGACTTCCACAAGATTCTGACTCCTGAACCAGTCGGCTATCTAAGACGAGCACGGGCCTTAGCAAGGGTTATATAAAGGCCCAGATGCGCATCTAATAAGGAACTCTGAAAGTAGCAGAATACTGATGGCACGATTTCAACAGGTAAACAATTCTTGGCTAGTCTAATTTCCCAAATTCACGACAAAGTATACCCTTTCTCAAGAAATAACCGGGAAGCTTGTCTCCTGCTAACAACCACCTTCTTATAGGACCTAAAAAGGATCTTTGTCTTGTTTATTGCTGGGACCAGAAAATAATTGAGGCATCTTAGTTAAGACGTTAGAAACCGAAGAGCTGATGACTCACCATTCCCTGATCGTGGGCGCCCTCCTCAAACACGCCGCTAAGCGCATCGTCCACCTGGTTATTTGAATCCCTGATATGGCGAACCATCAAACGAAAGTCAGATATACAAATCGCCCACCTCGCAGTCCTGCAAGTGTTTCTTGGGCGAGCCAAAACCCAATCTAATCGTGGTTGTCAGTCTTTAGGTCAAATTCTCTGTGTTCAAGATAACATTCAATCCTTACAGGGACAAACAAAATAGCCAGAAACTCACGTACAGTGAATACTTACGTTCGGGTCCCACCAATCTTAGCGCGGCAAAGGCCATCGGTCGTCTGTCACCTGCACCTTCCTGTAAGAGAACTGCGGCCACCCCGGAATTACACCCGTTGGTGTGGAGAATGAATCTCTTTTTTTGAAAATAGGAATCGATACCTCTGGCCCGCCTCAGATGCGGCCTGCTGGCTTTCAGCCCATCCTTTCTTATGAAGATCTTTAATATGGCCAACTAACTGAGCCAAAATAGAACAAACTTTCGAAAATATTTGGCCGTCCCGCTAAATCTGGCGACTTCCTTTTATTCTTAGGAAGAGGAAACTTCCTGAAATCGGAAGTACGTTATCAATCGATTCTCGTTCCATCTTTAGAAACTAAATCTGTCATGAACGAAATTTGCTGCTTGTCGAGAGTGACACTGGACGGTTCGACCGACAAATCAGCAGACCAAAGCCTCAACAAGACAAGTGTTTAAGATGCGAAAGATGTTCATCAAAGCACCGACTATACACAACAACATCATCGAGATAATTATAAACACAGAAAAACTTTATATACCCCAAAACATGATCTAAAAGGCATGAAAGAACGGAAATTCAAGTGGCTTGGCCAAAGGGCACAGAGTTGAATTCATGCAAGTTCCAGTTCATACATAAGGACGTAGTGGACTTGGAATCCTCACTCAAGGTTATTTGATAATAAACCTGATTTAAATCAAGCCCAGAAAAATAAGAGGTTTCAGCAAAACCAAGTAAAACAGTTATGGAGATCTGGAAGGGGAACTGACTCTAAGATGACCTTTCTATTGAGGACCCTGTAATAAACAACCGATCTATAATATTCGTCGTGTCCCTTAAGCACAAAAAGTGTAGGTGCGACATACAGAGAGGTTGAAAGCTTAGTTACTCCATCGCGAAACATGGTCTCAGTCTTTTTCCACTAAGTCTTCCTTTCAGGTACTGACTGATGACAAGGAGCCTGGCGAGCAGGAACATCATCCACTAAATGGATTTTGTACTGCGTATTATCAGTCATCCGCAACTCATCAGTTAGCATGTGGGGAAACTTCCTCAAATGATCCTTCAACTGAATAGCCTCAGGCTCACTAAGATGACCGCTCAGTCCGCAGGCTATTGATGTTAACACTAGTAGCAGAACAGGTACAGGGGGTTATCTTCTCTTATAGGCAAAACATGAAGAAAAAGCATTTCTGGCGAAATCAAGGACTAATCCAGTACGCTGAATAAAATCACATCCAAGTAATAAGGTGACGCTAACCAAAAACAGCCGTTTGGTCGGGAAATTGTTGCATACACGACCTCATTTTACGAGACGATTTTCCACAGAGAACATAAACGACACCACACACCTTAGAGTGAATTAGAGCACTTATTGCACAAAATCAATGTTCACCTCCGCAGCCACGAGCAACAGCTCCTCTTACATCAAGGCTCAAGCTGCCTCTGCCTTTCCGCAAGGGTCGCACACGTCACCAATAGACGCCACCCTTCTCGTCTGATCAGAACTCGCCTTCAGCTTCTCTACAGTTTTGATTCTAATTCTGTTAATTTTTAATAGCTTGGAATAGTTCATTGGTCATCACATTCAATAATAACATAAACTATTCTTTTATTTACAAAATCTCATCTGTCTACCATTTAAGATTCAAACTTCTCATACTCGACTTGGAAGTCGTGAAGACAAACGCCATCCGGCTCCCTACTACAGATCTAGATTGGCAAGACTATTACTGAAATGGCACAACAGTTCTTGAACACTACACACTGCTGCTGCCCGCAGCTCAAACACTGTGGAAAAACCCGTCAATCCCCTTCGCCGTGCTCTTCGGAGGCATATCTCACTTGCGACTTTAGCGGCCACGATAACCGCACAGTGGAGTATTCCACGGCCCCTGGTGAGACGCCAGCTGAAATTCATCGGTAGTGAAATATAACGCCACGGCTCACCATCTGGACCAATATAGTTTCATTTAACTAAAGCACCTCTGCCTGTATTTTTGGGAGGATTCCCCATTTCGTTTGATGCTGACGTGCTATTACAATACAGTTACAGAGCCTCTACAATCCTTTTCGAGTTTAATGGGTATACCAAGTGAGCTGAAACTCAGACGGGTATTAAGACTGAAAAGAGTGCTGTGGCAGCAATTTTGTCGGGGTAATGCAGTGGTTACCTCACCTGCAGAGTGAGCCGAAGGCTGTGGTTCGATTTCCAGCTAAGATACAAATTTCGATTCGTTGCTTCAGTCTGCACGTACGAGATCAAAGACTGAAGGCTGACAGATTCCATAAGTAATGGCTCCCCCTAACGTTTCCAGCCTGTCCCGCATCATATTACTCCTAGTAGAAAGAAGTAGTGCTCTTCTATCGCGTTCAGTGATATGAAGGACTGTCCGAAAACGGGAGAAACAACCGAAAGGCTTGCCCTCCAAAACACTATGGATAAAAGTAAGCCGGTAAAGGCCTGTCGGCTACTGCTATTGCTACCCACTGTCGAACTTAAAGATGACGACCAGCTGCTTCGTCGAACTATTGCAAGATCCACGACACTTTGTTCTAGCCACAACATGTTAATATGAACTAAGTGTGCAAACTTCAACACAAATTATCGATACTACGTGTAAAAACAGACTGTATTGTGTAAAAATGACGATAATTATTTAATTATTTCTGTAAAAATTTCATTTCTGTGTGAATTTTAAAACTATTATCAGAGAACTACATTCATAGACAACGACAATTATAATTTTTTGTTATCTGTGATAATAGTGTGTCAGTTGTTCTTCCTGTCCTTACCGGTGAACAGTTCGGACGTGAGACGTGTGAGGACTGTAAAGAGAAAACCTGTACTTATATTGTTAGTTATTATTTGAAAAATAAAGTCGCTATTGTCTAGACGTGGATTTGTATTTAATTCAATTGTAATTTAATCTAATTAATGACTTTAAGTGTTAATTTTCAGCTCCGCAATTAGGAGCGCAGCCATTAGCACTACTAACTTACAGCGGAGTTTACTAGTAGCTGGTATAAAAATGTTCAAATATTCAAATTTGTGTGAAATTCTATGAGACTTAACTGCTAAGGTCATCAGCCCCTAAGCTTACACACTACTTAACCTAAATTATCCTAAGGACAAACACACACACCCATGTCCAAAGTAGGACTCGACCCTCCGCTGGGACCAGCCACACAGTCTATGACTGCAGCATCTTAGGCTGCTAGGCTTATCCCGTGGGGCTGGTATAAAGAATATCAAACATTTTCTATTGAGAATAATTTTAAATGGTAAATAATAGAGAGCAAAAGGCTTAAAGACTTTACCTGAATAAACTTGATATAAAAGGAATCAAGAATAATAGGCAAATTGACTATCATCTGTCTGCCGCCATCTTAGCAAAAATATCTCCGTGGCAGTTCTGAATTGAGAACTTTAATAGACATAAATGGTGTTAGATATAAATGAATGGAAATAAATACGCACTGGTGGTCCTGAATGTACTTTAAAAGACAGAATTCAACTCAGACTGAATCCTTAAAAGCAGTGCTCACAGAAAGTTACGTAATATCAATTTCTTATTTGCTGATGTATGAAGCCTAATTATTTCGGACGATTTACATGATTCATTTTAATAGGAGACATACGTCAGTGTTGTGCACAGATAGCATTTCGTGACTAAATGTTCCTTTTGCTAGAGAAAAGTGCTCCCATCTTAAGTCAAAGTTGTGTAAAATCTGATAAATGATATGCAATTTAGTGCCACTCACACGACTTTACAGACAAACATTTCTACACAATCTCAAGTGGAGATATCTTTAGCAGAGTGACAAATATTAGTCGGGATAATCATTTTTGAGGTCAAACGAATTGTTACGCTGACAATAGGTAATTGGTTTTATATATTGTTATGTAAATAGTTCCGCATAGTCAGCGCGTATACAACTTTCCCACTAGAGCCCGCCCCGCTAAGCACAACTGTGCAGGCGCAGCGCTTGTCCATCTCCACACTACGAGATGGCGCTGCCATAGAGACGGACCAAATTCTGTATCCGTCGATCCAGGTATTAATATGTAATGCAGCCAATGAGATTACTGCTGACGTAGAACCTTTTCTCCTTGCGGATCACACTCGCACAGTGATACATGAACTCACGAGGTATTATAACGAGTGTACAGACCTCCTATTAGTCAGTCTACATTTGTCTGCACCAGTCTGTACGAGTTTTACATTTGTCTGTACCAGTTTCAGGCAGTGCCTAGTAAGATTACCATATTCCTGTACATAGCCATGAAGATAAATGTATAGACACTTTTGTCAAGTATCAGAGATATATGTGAGAATAAGATTAACGTACCAATACCAAAGGAACTTCAGATTGTCAATTGTAAATAGCATACTGAACCAAGTTAGGTAATTATTATGCTTGTTATTATTTTAATAAATGTGTGTGAAAATTAATCAAGTTCTGTTTAAAGTTGGTTACCGTCAATCTGCTAGTCTAAGCGTGCAGGTGGCATTTCTATCGTCTGACCTAACGGCACGCCACGATAAGACCATGAGACATATTGCTGACACATGCCTACTTCATTAGAGCGACAGGTCAAACAATGTGATGGTGTGTGTACTGAAGGTATTTCAGTACGCACACCACACACACACACACACATATATATATATATATATATATATATATATATATATATATATATATGAAATATCATTTATAAATAATTAAAGTCACGAAATAAAACCGGTTCCGCCACAGAGGCTTGCACGTCTTCCGGCGCAACGCTCAACAACCTTTCAAACAGTTATTACGTCGGAGGAACGACAGACAGCAGGAACAGGAATTACTCTGTAAAGGGTCACCGGAGAGCACAGGTGCCTGGTACCAAAATACTCAGGAAACATCCCTGAACAGGCTCCAAAATCTTGTCTTGGCACCTGGGTGAGGCATGTGAGGAACTGAGGCAAGTATTCAGAGCCCGTATCAAATTAGAGACGCCAGAGAGCGCGAGTCGGTAATTGCGCCGCCGCCAGCGGCCACGTCCGGCTGATGAGTGTCTCGTGTCGCAGCTAACAACGCGGCGCAGCACGGAGCGGCCGCTTCACACCCTCTCCTCGCCCAGCGGCCAGCGCCCAGCACGCCTTTGTCCCAGGCGGGTGCCGCTGCCTCTGCCGCTGCTGTTGCTGCATTATTGAGCGCGCCTAATTGCCGCTGTCCCGCGCTGTCCTGCCGGGGACGCCGAGAACCGCCTCCTTGGCTCTCGGCGTCCCCCTCTCCCTGCTAACAGCTCTTCAGCACCGGGCTACGCCCAACCCCACACGCTGCCTCCCTAGCCAGGAACAAGTTCCGCGCTCGCAGCTGCCCCTTGAGGACTTGGGTGCTGCGTGCAACTAACGTACGTGAGAGAATACCGAATATACAAGCAATGTTATGAAAATAATTTTGAAGTCGCCGGCTGCACGCTTTAAGCTCTAGCACACACAAGGTAAGTGGGAGCAAAGACCTGCGGTTTTCAGTTTTTCTAATGTTTCTACGGCCGCAGGTTCGAATCCTGCCTCGGGCATGGATGTGTGTGATGTCCTTAGGTTGGTTAGGTTTAAGTAGTTCTAAGTTCTAGGGGACTGATGACCTCAGATGTTAAGTCCCATAGTGCTCAGAGCCATTTGAACCACTTTTTTTCTAATGTTGTGGTCAATGATGCGTAGATTTTCTCGCTTTTTAAAATTGAAGTCATAGTTGGGGATGTTATCCAAAACCTATTCAAATTCCAGCTTTGTCTTCTTATTAATTAAAGAGAAATCTACAATTTAGCTACATGAAAAATCGTGGGGTTTTACCCTATAAAGTGGGGTAAAGCCCCTCATTACCGGTCTTTGCCCCATTTGAAACAGGCGTGAATAAAAATGAATGAATGCATAAACAACACTTGAAACAACTTTTTGTAATAATGTTGTATTGTAGCCAAGTTACCCGACACAGTACTGAAATGATACGTCTCGTAAATATGAACATCATGCTTAACTTAAAAAAAAAAAAAAAAAAACTTTCTTGTCCACGAAAGGAGAATTAGTAGATTAACCTGACAGAATCAATCACTGAGGCTAAGCCATCTAGATAGCTACAAATCAGCGTGCTCCGTTATGTCCTCTGATTTTTCCTTGTTCTTCCCCTTTCTCGGATATTTCTTCGCCAAACGGTTTGTTCATAGGTACATCTGCGGTACTGTCATGATGTGAGAAGTCTGAATCTGACTCTGAAAAATAATCAGCTGGCTATCTGGTCTGATTTCTTCCCTTCTTAAGCATCTATGTAATGAAATACAGTTTACGCACTTTTGTTTCTTCAGCACGCCCTTTTCTTTCTTTAGCATGTCTTCCCCTTTATTAGCAAGCTTTTCTTTTCTCATGCATTCTTCTTGTATTCGTTCTATTTTTTTTTACTGGGTGACGACTTTAAAAGCACAAATTTCAAAGTTTCTCCCGAAGGTTTCCCCTAATTCGTTATTTTAGGCAGCAGAATTATATCTTCAGGTGAGACTACACAGACTGAATGTCATTTTACCCTGTTGATTAGCATTCAAGAAGCTATTGCCCATATATCCTGTCTTCTTTTCTACCAAAATTATCGAAATGGTTTGGTACTTTCCCTAATCAGAAAAGACTTGCGTTCCTTCAGCCGTGTATTCACGTTTGTGTTGGTAGCGCTAATATAATCCTAATCACACATACACGCTATTTTATAAATCACAGATACCAACTGAACAGGGCGGTGCTTTTGTACATGTACGTAGTGTATTGTTGAAATCTGAAGTGCTTATTCAGGAAAGTTTGTGAAGTTCTAAATACAATTATTAAAACATAATTAATTTATTATTGTAGATTTAAGATGATAAAAGAAAACGCTTATGTACGGTACGAGCTCACCTGTAAAAACAGAAAGAAGAACAATAAAAGCAAGGATCCCAGCAGGCTGGAAGAAAAAACAGTTTTTGCGCTTGTCGTTCTGAACCTCAGTGGGCACGACATAACGTGAATCACATGAGTAATAGTGTATTTGTTCTATTTATAACCGTTCTCGTTTTCATTTTTCTCAAAAATTCGCCGCCGAAGTATACACAGATAATCCACAAGGAGACTAATCTTATCACCAATACTCGGGAACTTGCTTTGTTTAAAGTTTACTACACTGCCTTCCATAGTGTGACAGGTCCAGAAGGCGTCATCAGATGCCTATGGAACATCGTACACTTTCACACCATTGGTCGGTGTGTAAAATTGCCCCCAGAATGCATCACAGTTGTTCGTGCTTAGTGTACGTCTGTAGTTGTGTTCCCGGGTCCCGTTTGATATGAAAGAGGATTGATCAGTGTCACATTAAACTATAAATGACAGGGCGATGATGTGGTCTTGTGTTAGAAAGCATTATGAACACAAAACATAATTAGAAATGGAGCTCATTGTTGGACACCTTTTGACTGATTCGTCGATCTGTGAAATATCCAGACTTGTGAGCCACTTAGATGTGAAAGTGGCCCAATTTTGAACTGCACGCGAGCTTGAGGGCAAGAAGTGCGTCGTCAAGGTTCAGATCGATCACGTCTGACCGTCGCAAGGGGGATTGCCGTATTGTGCAGAAAGCACATCGTAACCAATTCATATCTGTGTCTCCCATCCGAGTACAGTTAATGGACTTTCTGCAGCAATCTGTGTCGTACCGCTGCACTGGTCAGAGCCTATCAGCTGCCGTACAAGGGGATTACCAACCCACGCGCAGACTGCAGTTAACGGCTGTGTTTGGAGAAGTGACACGACCAGCAGGCATGGACTACTGGTGTATGACGTCACATATTGTTAAGCGATGGATCGTAGTTGTGCAATAGCCCAGGAAGGCCATCGTCGGCGAGTACAACGGCGATCTGGGAAGAGATCCCATTCTTCCAGTGTTTTAGAGTAATAAGGTAGTGTTACTCTGGTGTCACAGTGTGTGGAGACTACAGGTCACGACTGTCGACGGTTAGTGATAGGGAACGGTATAACGGTACATTATGATTATACTGCGCCCTCATGAGGTACCTTTCATGCAAGACAACCATTCTACCAGGACAACGTCTCTCTACATGTGGCACGTTTCCTAAGCTGCCAGCGTGGCGCTGAGTGGCCAGCAGGATCAGCTGATCTGTTAGACCAGATCGAACGTAAATTCGGCCAGTTGCCAGTAACCACAACATCAAGGAACAGTTACAGCGGTTGTGGAGTTGAGGGTGAGCTTGTCTCAGAAGAAGGCACGGTACGCTAATGACACACTTCCCAACCATGCCATTGCATATGTCCATGTCAGCGGGGGTGCAACGTCGTACGGATAAGTGGCCTCAAACTACCAAGTTATTTGTAATTGTGAATCGATTTTGTCTATACATTTTACATGTGGCAAACTCAGCTCCATAGTAAAGTTTCATATCTCACAAGGATTATCTCTTCCGATCACGTGTAACGCTCCTTTTTCTCAATGTTTATGTCACTCTCCGACATTCGACCCGTCAGCTGAGAAGACTCATTCGAAACACGAACACTTCTGCGGTGGACGAAACGTTCAGAACGGAAGAGTTTCATTGATCACGACCATACATACCCGAGGATTTAACAGCAGCTAATAAAAGAGTGTTTTATGTGCAATTTTGTAAATAAGAGTCCGAGTTTCGCGGGAGTAATTATGTAGTAGACTTTCGAATGCTAAAAATATCATTTTTATGTACAGAAACCAGCTGTTTTCGGTAAAAAACACGTGTATTTAGGCTTCTCCCTTTGTCCAGTTATCTGTGCAGTCTCGGATCCGCATTAACCAGGATAATCGGAGTCTTGTCGTCGGCGTTTTGCCAGATAGCTTAGTAGCTGGCCACACCATGAAATACCAATGGATGTCTAGCATTGTTGGTTCCTACTGGGTTGCCATTTCCGCTACATAACCCATTGGACCTGTCAGTTCTGCGGTAGGAAACTTTTCTGGCGGCAAACATTTCGACTAAGAAAAGAAAAAAATCTAATTCTGGGTGTAATTGCATTTAAGAACAGATTTTTGTCAAACTAAGAGGCACTATATTGCTAGTTTTCGTGATTTTTGTGTAACATACAAGATTTTACATTTTATACTTGCTATGAGTAAAATATTGACAAAGTTACGAAAATGTCGTTTCCTGAACCTCAAAACAGCAAGCGTAAAGCGATACGAAACTTAGGGAATACACACTACCGAAAGAGCTAATTTGGCTATCAACGTCAGAAACTAATACAGATCATTAACTTGCGAGGTATGACGTGATAACTTTCTAAGTTTTCTCCGACGAGAAAATTACACTCGTTAAAAATGCCTTAATCAGGAGCAAATATTTTATTTAGTCTATAAATGTACTTTTATTTCTCGGTAGACTAATAAATTTACGACTACAGACCAGATCATATAAATAACGAGATATGTAAGAATCAGGCCTAATTAAAACTTAGAACAGATTTTGGTATGCTCCGAGACACTGTAGTGATCCGTAGCTTGTGTAAAGTTCCAATGTTCAAGTGATTTTTGTGAAAGAAAGCTGCCGTTTTCCAGGGATGGCAGAGTATAGAGGTGGCTGTCGACAAACTGTGTGCCTACTTTGAATTTGAAAAGCCAGATACCAAATCAATTTAAACAGAGCTATAACTTAAAAAGAGACTCTTACAGTCGCTTAATTTCTTTTCTGAAATTTCTCAGCCTGCCGCTAAAAAACTGCACATTCATCAGTTTTAGGTAAATGCACTTTCCACGTTGAACAGATGTCGCTTAATTATTCTGAAGCTGGAAGATCAGGAAAATACATATCTGCGATAAACACAAACGCTTCATTGGAACTAGATCCTATAGAGCCAAACTTGCCTCATCACTGGCGGTAAAACCTTATGTCATAGTTCTCTTAAAAATTATTCAGACACCTATCTGACTTTATGGATGGATGTAATATGATCCGTCTAGTTATTTGCTACTAATAGCAGCCCCCGCTCCTGTCTTCACATTACGTAGATGACTCTAACCTAATCTGTGAAGGTCAGGTGTTGGTACAAATGCAAACGTGTTTCATCAGAAAGAAAACATTTCTGGGTCCTCTCTCTAGCATGCGCAAGCAACAGCTGACCAACAGTTTCTGAACAGGTCCGTCGACTTACTACCGATACTTTTTAATGTTTCAGTACGAATTTTGTACAGAGCTCTGTCATCAGACACTTCTGACTCACGAGTCTTTAGGGCCACGAGTGTCTTAGTCACCTTCCGAGGTCCTCGTGTCTCGCACTGTTCGACTGTAGACGATACGCTTGCACACCTGTCTCTGCCAGAGAATTTGTTTGCAGCCTATGTGTCGATCGAAACCAGCCGTCTCGGTACAAGTTCCTGCACAGGAGCACAGCAGGTAAAGAACCCGACACGTCGCATACAGAATATGCCACGAACATGTTTGTAGAAATAACTGCGATTCCTTTTAGGCTTGCGTAGCCCAACAAATGTCAACGAAGACCTCGAACCCTGTATCCAAACCATCTACACTGCAGCGCCAAAGAAACTGGTACAGGCACGCGTATTCAAATACAAAGATTTGTAAAGTGGCAGAATACGGCGCTGCGGTCGGCAATGCCTTTATAAGACAACAAGGGCCTGGGGCACTTGTTAGACCGGTTACTGCTGCTACAATTGCAGGTTATCAATATTTAAGTGAGTCTGAACGTGGTGTTATAGTCGGAGCACGTGCGACGGCACCCCAAAGGTAGCAATGAAATGGGGTCTCCGAAATCGCTGCGACCGAAAAAAAAAGAAAAAAAAAGATCCTACAAGAAAGAGACCAATGACGACTAATGAGAATTGTTAAACGTGTCAGAAGTGCAATCCGTCCGCGAATTGCTATAGATTTCAATGCTTGGCCATCAGCAAGTGTCACCGTGTGACTGCTTTCGCAGTCGAAGGCCCGCCCGTGTACTGTTTATGCCTGCTCAACACAAAGCTTTACGCCTCGGCTAGGCCCGTAAACAACGACATTGGATTGTTGATGGCTGGAAACATGTTTTCTGGTCGGACAAGTCTCGTTTCAAATTGTATCAAATGGTTCAAATGGCTCTGAGCACTATGGGACTAAACTGCTCTGGTCATAAGTCCCCTAGAACTTAGAACTTCTTAAACCTAACTAACCTAAGGACAGCACACAACACCCAGCCATCACGAGGCAGAGAAAATCCCTGACCCCGCCGGGAATCGAACCCGGGAACCCGGGCGTGGGAAGCGAGAACGCTACCGCACGACCACGAGATGCGGGCCAAATTGTATCGAGCGGATGGACGCGTAAGGGTATGGAGACAACCTCATGAATCCATGCACCTTGCATGTAAGCAGGGGATTTTTGAATCTTGTGAAGGCTCTAGAATGGTGTGGGGTGTTCGCAGTTGGATGGGACCCCTCATAAGTCTAGGTACAACTCTGACAGGTGACAAGCACGTAAAGACCCTGTCTGATCACCTGCATCCATTCATGTCCATTGTGCATTCCGACGGACTTGAGAAATTCGAGCTGGACAATGCGACACCCCACACATCCAGAATTGCTACAGAGTGGCTCCAGGAACACTCTTCTGACTTTAAACACTTCCGCTGGCCACCAAACTCCCGAGACATGAACATTATTGAGCATGTATTGCAAAGTGCTGTTCAGATCTCCACCCAGGCGTCTCTTACGGATTTATGGACAACCCTGCAGGCTTTGTGGCGCCAGTTCCCTTCGGCACTACTTTAGACATTAGTGGAGTTCATTCCCCGTCGTGTTGCGGCACATATGTGTGCTCGCAGGAACCTTGGACGATATTAGGCTGGTGTAACAGTTTCCTTGGCTATTCAGTGTATAATTCCATGCTATGTGTGTGGCCACTTATTAAATTTACCTACCAAAAATCAGAATTTGCGTAGTGTTGTAAACTTAAGAACGTACTAAATTTCAGCCCAGCATTAGCGAAGTCCACGTAAGTTAAGATAAAAAAGCCCTATTCATTCGTCATTTAACTTATCGTATCCATACATCGGCACGAAAGTTGTAGCGCTGTCTGGAATGAAGGTGCTTAGAAGCTCATTTTGATTTCCAGTACTATGCCTCACTCCAGGCTACAATTACGATTTTTCCAGTACTGAGCAATTTTATTCATCGCTACTAGAAAATACGGACTATGGAAAAATGTCTTCCTTCACAACACACACTTTCTTTATACTTTCTTAGATCACCACCGTTTTCGAAACATATAAATTCATTTGGAAATGCACGCAATTGTACTTTTACCACAACAAAAAAAAACCATGATGAACAGTCAACCATAAACCACCAGTGGCAAAGCTGATGCATTCCATGAGCGGAACATAAGCTGTGGACTGAAACGGCCAGACGTTTGCAATCTAAGTAGCAAAAGTCCCCAGAAACAGCAGTGGAGTAACAAAAAACCAGAAAATTACAAAACTGAACATTTAATATATTGTCGTCAGATTGGATACAGCTACCAGATAAATTACGTAATATATACGAAAAGCGTTATAAAACTGAAATGCATAACTAAGGAATTACTATTTTTTCTCCTGGTGGTAGATACTCACGAGGGGGCGAAATTATTGTCCTGACAACCTTCGCCGAAATGTTAACTGTACATATGAACAACAGGTGCGAGAAACACGCACTGTTACTGCACAACTCTCAAATCATCTTCGCCAGCCGCTGTGACCGAGCGATTCTAGGCACTTCAGTCCGGAACAGCGCTGCAGCTACGGTCGCAGGTTCGAATCCTGCCTCGGGCATGGATGTGTGTGATGTCCTTAGGTCAGTTAGGTTTAAGTAGTTCTAAGTCTAGGAGACTGATGGCCTCAGATGTAAAGTCCCATGGTGCTCAGAGCCATTTGAACCATCAAATCACCCTCGAGATGCATGAGGAGGAGTCTCCATTTGTTTACGATACAAACCCAAAACATGATTAACGCATATTGCTTCAGAGCCCGAGACACGTCTTGCCAGAGACAGACGGTAAGCGGTCACTTGTTTGGTTGGCTGATTTGGGGGAAGGAACCGAATAGCGAGGTCATTGGTCCCATTGCATTAGAGAAGGATGGAAGTCGGCCGTGCCCTTTCAAAGGAACCACTCGGCATTGGCCGAGAAACCTCGGAAAACCTAAATCAGGGTGGCCGGATGCAGATTTGAACCACCGTCCTGCAGAACGCGGGTCTGGAGTACTAATGACTGCACCACATCGCTCGGTACCCGGGCTGCTGCACATTCTTGTGCAAAGATCATGAGGCATTGGACGAATTCTGCTGTCGCCAGTAAAGATAAGCTGGTGCCATTAATCCATTCTCGGCTTCTGGCGTTTCCTTAGAAAAGATTTTTGCGTACCATTCCACTGTACGGTTACTTAAGTCATGGATGAGACCAAATTGATTGTGTAGAAACAGTAGAATTCTGGTGCTGCGTATATCTCCCAGTAGCTTCCGAATAGGCAGTGTGCAGATGTGGTGCATTCTCCCCTTGGTACCTACCAGCCATAATTTGTAAGTGGTGGGCATCAGCTGGTGTTGGTGATGATCAGCGAGCACTACGAGGCAGATCGTCATTTTTTGTGTCTCACAGTAGCGAATGAACGTATGTTGTGGT
The DNA here is from genome assembly GCF_021461395.2 of Schistocerca americana. Lineage (NCBI taxonomy): Eukaryota > Metazoa > Arthropoda > Insecta > Orthoptera > Acrididae > Schistocerca > Schistocerca americana. The sequence goes on along the minus strand of NC_060119.1, from coordinate 602,409,018 downwards.
CCACGTCAGCTCGAGGGCAACTTACCTTGCTGAGAAGCCTTCTTGTGATAAACTGAAAATGCAGGCTTGATCAGGATGCGGCTAGGAGAGGAAAATCACTCACGCTCGCTTTCTCCCTGGGGCTTGTCTTTGTGTTTGCCAAGAACGTTTGGACAATCATCGGCAGAGTCCCTCCAACCAGCTCGGGATTTTGACGACCTAACGCTCCAATTGGACAGAATTAGGCGCGATATCCCTCAGTACGACGTCCAAAGCCTCTATGAATCTATGCCAAACTGAATAACTGCTTGCATGATTGTCGTAGGTGGATCAACGCGTTATTGACTTGCTGACTTTATGAAGCCTTCCATTTTGAATACATCATTCAATTTTTCTGAAGTTGTAATCATTTGTTTTGTTTCTACATGTACATAACATGGGCCGATTTAAGTCCCATTCGGATTATATCTTCATTGAGCGTCTTTTTTGCCGTTACATTGTAGACACTTACGATGCAGTGTGTTTACTGGACAACATTCTTTTTACAGAAGTGAAAAGCAGAATGACGACGATATCAGGAACTTCACGACGAACGTCTCACACATCAACATCATTTTATATCAGCGTAAGATGCCTATGTGTTGATTGTACACTGCTGGCCATTAAAATTGCTGCACCACGAAGATGACGTGCTACAGACGCGAAATTTAACCGACAGGAAGAAGATGCTGTGATGTGCAAATGATTAGCTTTTCAGAGCATTCACACAAGAATGGCGCCGGTGGCGACACTTACAACGTGCTGACATGAGGAAAGTTTCCAACCGATTTCTCATACACAAACAGCAGTTGACCGGCTTTGCCTGGTGAAACGTTGTTGCGATGCCTCGTGTAAAGAGCAGAAATGCGTACCATCACGTTTCTGACTTCGATAAAGGTCGGATTGTAGCCTATCGCTATTGCGGTTTATCGTATCGCGATATTGCTGTTCGCGTTGGTCGAGATCCAATGACTGTTAGCAGAATATGGAATCTGTGGGCTCAGGAGGATAATATGGAACGCCGTGCTGGATCCCAAAGGCCTCGTATCACTAGCAGTCGAGATGGCAGGCATCTTATCCGCATGGCTGCAACGGATCGTGCAGCCACGTCTCGATCCCTGAGTTAACAGATGGGGACGTTTGCAAGACAATAACCATCTCCACGGACAGTTCGACGACGTTTGCAGCACCATGGTTTATCAGTTCGGAGACCAAGGCTGCGGTTACCCTTGACGCTGCATCATAGACAGGAGCGCCTGCGATGGTGTACTCAACGACGAACCTGGGTGCACGAATTGCAAAACATCATTTTTTCGGATGAGTCCAGGTTCTGTTTACAGCATCATGATGGTCACATCCGTGTTTAGCGACATCGCGGTGAACGCACATTGGAAGCGTGTATTTGTCATCGCCATACTGGCGTATCACCCGGCGTGATGGTATGGGGTGCCATTGGCTACACGTGTCGGTCACCTCTTGTTCGCATTGACGGCACTTTGAACAGTGGACGTTACATTTCAGATGTATTACGACCCGTGGCTCTACCCTTCATTCGATCCCTGCGAAACCCAACATTTCAGCAGGACAATGCACGACCGCATGTTGCAGGTCCTGTGCGGGGCTTTCTGGATACAGAGAATGTGCGACTGCTGCCTTGGCCAGCGAGCAACTGGCTCGTCACAATACGCCAATCACTACTCTTGATCAACCGTGGTATCGTGTTGAAACGGCATGGGCAGCTGTACCTGTACACGCCATCAAAGCTCTGTTTGACTCAATGCCCAGGCGTATCAAGGCCGTTATTGCAGCCAGAGGTGGTTGTTCTGGGTACTGATTCCTCAGGATCTATGCACCCAAATTGAGTGAAAATATAGTCACATGTCAGTTCTAGAATAATAAATTTGTCCAGTGAATACCCGTTTATCATCTGCATTTCTTCTTGGTGCAGCAATTTTAATGGCCAGTAGTGTATGTAACGGTGTCTTGAAATGTTTAGTGTGCTTCAAAATTCGGAACAGAACGAAAAAAAAAATCAACTTACATCTTCATGATAGAACCTATAATGCAAAGGATTATGGACACTTGCAAGCTGAATAGCGAGAAGTGCAGCGGCACAATTTAAAGAAAGCGCTATTATGTGATGTGATTGTAGAAAGCTATCATCATATTGGAGCAGAGAAATAAATGTCTGAATAATTTTCCTCATCATTTACACTATGAATATTTCTTTTTTTGTTTTTGTTTGAGGGGGAAAAGTCAAAAAATGAATCCGCAGTTATAGCAAGTTACCACATTGCTTTTTAGTTTATAAAGCGTTGCGCAGTTTCACTGATGTACTGTTGATGTCCACCATCAGAAAGCTAACATGCATTGATAATTTATAGACATACAGTGGAACAGGCAGTTGCATGATAAATAAGAACTTTCCTCAACGAAAATTTCCACATCTTTTCAGGTCTGCAGTTACGATTATGTCGATATATCGATCGGCACATGGCAGCTTTTTTCTGCAATGAAGGGAAGCTCAATCATTAAAATGCTTTTGTTGACAATAGCGGTGTTCAGAGAGTGTTATGAGATGCTGAGGCCTTAGCGAAAAGCAAAGTAAATAACGTTAATTTTCATCCAGTGTTTTAAACACAGATAAAATGATAACGAAATATAAATTTGACGATTTAAATCTCGTAATAAAACGGCATTCATCATAAGAATGCATCGAATGTAAAAAATATAGTGTTTCGTATATAGATGCCCCATGTTCTTCACTTCATCAAAATGTATAAAAAATAGGTGTTCCATTTCGTTGCAACTTCTTATTAAAACAATAGTAATAGAAAATAAATTTGAGACAAAAAGAGTTAATGAGGTACCGTGAAGCAGTACGTCTCCGTATAATACGACATTATCAGTCTTGGAATTAAGACTCGTTGCGAAGTTACCCAGCTCCGATCCCTCCCTCCCCTACCTGGCCCTCCCTTCTGCTTTCCCCATCACATGTCGCCTTCAGCCAGCCAGTTGCCCTCTGCCAACGCGAGAACGCGAGACGGCCTCACACGAGCAGATCGATGAATAGGCCTGGTATAAACCGCAAACACAGACAGTCCTACTCAAACAGTGGCTGTATGTTGCTTATTTCTGTGGCCAATAAAACACTGAGCAACAGGCTGTAAACGTACCAAACATATAAATCACGAGGATGATGAAAATTGTTTGTAGCAGTTTACTTCCTTGGTTCTGCATGTTCAGCTAACACGAAACACATCCAAGAAGTAACTAGAATGAATTTTCACACTGCAATGGAGTATACGCTGATTCTTGGCAAATTAAAACTGTTTGCGACTATTGCCTTTAGCTAGAAAGTGCTCTACAGATTGAAATATCCAAGCGCGATTCACAATCTCTTCCTCCTTCCCTCTCATCTTTTGCCCCCCCCCCCCCCCTTCCATTCAAAGCTCACTTTCTCCAGTATCTCTTCTCCTTCCTTAGAAACTTCATTAGAGTTCTGCTGGACACCGTGTGGTCCTAGAACTCCTGGAAGAGGGCTATTGTGGGGAAATATGATTCTGAAAAGAGTCCTATAGGCTGTAGAGAAGCCATTTTTCCGCCATGTTTCTTCTACTAGGAGTCCCGCAAGGTATATAGGATCAGAACGCTGTGTATGTGACTCTGTAGTTGTGCTAGGATAATACAGAGGATATGGCACTTGCCACGGAAGGCGGAAGATTCAAGACTCGGTTCTGCACGCAGTTTTCATCTTTCAGGAAGATTCAAATATTTAAAGTAATTTTATACACATGGTTGTGTTTTTATCCATAACAGTGAAATATCTCATCATAGCAATTCACTATAGTAATTTCTTTATTCTCTCGAAACTATTACGCTGAGTAAATTATTGTTTGGGAGGAGCCTTCGTCACACACGTACACCGATTGTTTCAACCACATAATAATGCCCACTCGTGTACAGAATACGTTTCGGTGGTTTCCACGTGCTCAAGTTCCGTTGCACACTTCAAACTCCTTACATAATTCATATCGGTCCGGCGGCAGCACGGTGCGGGATCGGATGAGATTGATTAAACGGCGGGCATTAATTAACTAGCTTGTTAAGTCGCAGCGGCTCGGATCCCTGTGGGAAGATGGCGCGCCTCTCTTCAGCTCTCACTCAAACTTCACGTTTAACTTTCAGCCCACTCGCGTGCTGCGTGTGGTAATTTAATTAATCCTCCGTGGTTCGCGACATTATACGCTCAGGGACGAATATTGGGGATCTCTTTCCTCAGCGGTTAATTCGCTCACGTGTGTCAACTTGACGACACAGTTACCGAATATTGTCTTCCATGTGGTAGCTGTATCTGAATGTTACTGTAATAAATCGGAACAACTTACAGGCAGATAAAATTTGGAATATATCGAGGTAGTTAAATCGGTAAAAGGTTGTGCGGCGACAACCGATGTTAACTGATTACGTTCGTTGACTTTCCATCCAGTTAAAACCAACGTCCTCAGATGATGTTAAGCCTCTTATGAGAGTGTAATAATTAATGGATAATTAATTGATGGTAGAACTTTGTAATGGAACTACGTTTGTCGCATCTTATGGAGATAAGAGATATTAATCCATTGTATACAACGTAACGACGTGCACCAGTTGACACCTATGGTACTAACAGTCTCTCCTGTATTTTGAACACAAAGATAGCCTAATTCGTCCCAAACTGCTATTTACCCATAAAACGTGATCACTGTTGTGTTTTGTACATATATACAAGGTTATTCGCGTAATATGTAACAACTCTTTCATTTCCTTAATGGTTCGAAGAATTGAAACGAGGTTTTCTGCAATGCAGAGACAAATAATTTTGTCTCATATTAATCTACTTTAAAAATGTGTGTTAATTCCTAAGGAGCCAAAATGCTAATGTCATCGGCGCCTAAACCTACACATTACTTAAACTTACGCTAAGAAAAACACACACAGACACTCACCCTGTCCCGAGGAAGGACTCGAACTTCCGGCGGGAGGGACCGCGCGGCCACTTGGTGCAGCTAATCCACTTTAGCTACTGTACCAAACGAGATATTGAACCAAATAGAACGATACATTTTTAATACTACTCGGAAGCTCTTGAAAATACGACTATAGTATGCCTGCATATGTTGGCAATGAAACATCTGGTAAAAAACATCCGAGAAATGTACTACAATTTAACAGCCGTCTGTTAGAAATGTGACTCGTATTAAGTATCTCTACAGGAGTTGCGAGTGACTGATATTGCTCAGAGAACTTATGGTCTTTTCTCTCGTCTCCTAGAGAAGTCTTATCTTTGCTTGCGTAATGAGAAGTATATCTGGTTCAAAATGGCTCTGAGCACTATGGGATTTAACATCTGTGATCATCAGTCCCCTAGAACTCAGAACTACTTAAACCTAACTAACCTAAGGAGATCACAAACATCCATGCCCGAGGCAGGATTCGAACCTGCGACCGTAGCAGTCGCGCAAGTATATCTGGAATCTGTACTTTGAACGTTGAGCCTTGCCGGCCTATCGGATGCCTAATGCAGAATTTTGAGTTTGAATAAGGGCACGTGGAGACACTCTTTCCGTGGCTGCCGCCTGGCGCTGTTAACATCATTGTACCTGCTGGCGACTTAAGTGGAAACATTTTGTCTGCTCAGGTTTGATACCATGCGGAATCAGCTGTGCCCTGCCTAGTACAAGATACAGCAATCAGTCGCAAATAACTTTTATTGTTTCTATAGGTTTCGGCCAATGTGTGGCCATCTTCAGAGGTATAAATATGTGGAGAACCAATCACAATAAGGTAACATGCATCCCTTATTAATGTACAGTTGCGTAATCTTTAAATGGGAGTCAATCGTAAAATGCTGCACCAATAAATAAAAGATAAAACATTAAAACTTCTTGTATCTGCACTTAGTCCCAACTGAACTATTCATGTAAGGGGCCCAGTTCACATTGAGGCCTGTGTTTACAGTTACAACACAACTGTACGTGATACTAGTCTACAGATTTCTCCTTCCAATTATGACGCGTTGACAACGCGTATTAGCTTTATTTTGCAGCTCGTATTTCTTATGATTTTATTTATTATTTTATAGTTTTTAAAGCTTATGTACAGGAAGCTAAATAGTGATTGTAACTAAAAGCAGTGAGTAACGTTTTATATTTATACATGGTGGTAATTGCATGAACTAACCAGTGGCATCTGTTATTGCTAAACACTTTACATTTTATCATAATATACAAAATACAAACCATCTTATTCAAAATACCAAAGTTGGTGAAATTTTTTATTAAAACTATTCTACGTACTAAGTAAAGATAAAAGGATTTGGAGCAGACAAGAGTCATCGTGCCATCAGCAGTATGTCGAAAGGCCAGAAATCTTTTTGCTTCAAAATGCCCTCTCTCGTAAGTTTCATATAAAATCCATTATAATTTACAGAGTGTGGTGTTAAAACTGATAAACTGTCAACTGCATTATGCAATAATGTGAGAAATACATTACATTATTCTCCAGAAACATTGCACTCGTATGCAATGAAGAAGGAGTGTAAATCGTAAATAGTTCGTTACTCTCAAATCAGCGTGCCTCTTAGATTGGCGCGTTGTAGTCGGATACTATTGACTTTTTAACAATTCCCAAAACTGTAGGCTTCTCGTGGCCACTTGCTCATTAAGCAATGTTACACGAGACAGTGTCGCATGGCAAAAAATTTCCAACTCCTCTGACTGGTCTATACATCTTGCCTTCCCGCATTGGTGATGCAGCTTCATGTGAGAAGACGAAAACTGTTGTACCACGGTCACGTTCAGAAAGACGTACACAAACCATAATTTTTTTTGTAACCTTTTCAAGATCTAATCCGACATCTACACCGAATCTGGCATCCAGCTGCAAGTATTGCAGACACGACATTTAATTCTATGGATACCTGACCTATGGAAAGGGAAGTGGGATACGGAAGTACTAAGGGATGACGAGATACCCTTTAAGTTCTCTAAGGCTATAAATTCAGCAGTAAGGAATAGATCAACAGGCAGGGCAGTTGAAGAGGAATGGACATTGCTAAAAAGGGCAATCATAGAAGGTGGAGTGGAAAACATAGGTACAAAGAACATAACTGCGAAGAAAGCATGGGTAACAGAAGAAATAGTTCAGTTGGTTGATGAAAGGAGGATGTGCAAAAGTATTCTGGGACACTCAGGAGTACAGAAATACACGTCGCTGAGGAATGAAATACATAGGAAGTGCCGGCAAGCTGCGACAAAATACTTGCTTGAAAGATGTGAAGAAATCGAAAAAGAAATTACTGTCGGAAGCAAAAACTCAGTATATTTCGAAAGTCAAAACAACCTTGCGTGTCACTGAAAGCAAGGGTGGAAACATTAACAGTGCAAAGAGAATTCCACTGCTAAAAACAGCCAAGAGAGCGGATATGTGGAAAGAATACACTGAAAGGCTCTATGAGGGGGAAGATTTGTTTGATGTGATGGAAGAAAAATCAAGAATCGATTTAGAAGAGATAGGGGATCCAGTACTAGAATCAGAATTTAAAAGAGCTTTGGAGGACTTAAGGCATTAGGGATGGATAACATTCCATCGGAATTTCTATAATCATTTGGGGAAGTGACAACCAAAGGACTCTTCACGATGGTGTGTAGAATGTACGAATCTGGCGACATACCATCTGACTTTCGAAAAAATATCATCTACACAATTCCGAAAACGGCAAGAATCGTAATTTTAGAGAATAAGCGCACAATCTGGTTAACAGCCCATGCATCCAAGCTACTGGTAAGAATAATATACAGAAGAACTGAAAAGGACATTGAGTATGTGCTACATATCGATCAGTTTGGCTTTAGAAAAGGTAAGGGCACGAGAGAGGCAATTCTGACGTTGTGGTTGATAATGGAAGTAAGGCTAAAGAAAAATCATGACACGTTCATTGGATTTGTCAACCACGTTCATAGGATTTGTCAACCTGGAACAACCGTTCGACGATGTAAAATGGTGCATCGTGTTCGAAATTCTGAGAAAAACAGAGGTAAGCTATAGGGAAAGCCGGGTAATATACAGTATGTACGAGACCCAAGAGGGAACAATCAGAATGGACGATCAAGAACGAAGTGCTCAGATTAGAAAGGGTGTAAGACAGGGATGTAGTCCTTCGCCCCTACTGTTCATTATGTGCATTGAAGAAGCAATGATGGAAATAAAAGAAAGATACAGGAATCGAATTAAAATCCAACGTGAAAAGATATCAATGGAACGATTCGTTGATGACATTCGCTGAGCGAAAGTGAACAAGTATCACATGATCTGTTGAATTAAAAAAAAAAATCTCATGCGAATAGAGAATATGGATTGAGAGTAAATTGAAGAAAGACGAAGGTAATGAGAAGCAGTAGAAATGAGAACAACGAGAAACTTAACATCAGGATTCATGGGCACGAACTGGCTGAAGTTAAGGAATTCTGGTACCTATTCAGCAAAATAACCAATGACGGAATGAGCAAGGAGGACATCAAAAGCAGTCTAGCACAGGCAAAAAGGACATTCATGGCCAAAAGAAGTCTACCTGTATCAAACATAGGACTTAATTTGAGGAAGAAATGTCTGAGAATGTATGTTTGGAGCACAACATTGTGTGATAGTGGAACATGGACTGTGGGAAAACCGGAAAAGGAGAGAATCGACGCACTTGAGATGTGGTGCTAATGACTGTGGACTAACAGAGTAAGGAATGAGGAGATTCTGCGCAGAATCGGAGAGGTTGGAATATGTAAAAAACACTGACAAGGGAAAGGGACAGGATGGTAGAACATCTGTTAAGACATGATGGAGTGACCTCCGTACACCTCGTGGCGGCCCGCTTCAAACCAGTCAGAAGACTGGTGATTCAAATAGGAAAATCTAAGTAAATAAATTAAGCTAAAGCTTTGAAAGGGGACGTAGACTCCAATTGGCCCTCATTCCGGTTTCTGAACTTCTGTCAGCACTCTGATATGTGATGTTGTTGGATGACAATCATTTTCTCTATCAGCAAAGGTAGGTTGAGAATAGTATGACTTCGGATGGTACATAGGCTGTTCTGGAATATCTGTGATGTAGATTCCCTACAGTATCGTAATCATAGAATCGAGTGCTATTACCGTGAGCACCAGTGGTCCCAATGGCCAGCTCCTTGAGAACTGCAGACCTCGAGTATTTAAAGGGAACTAACGTGAGGCTTTAATGCGATGCTCGGTTCGTAATGATCGGATGCGTCCTCATTCTGCTGTGTTCGCCTAATAAGGTCCTAACTGCTGAGAAGATTTTCTGATACTGGTTCTTATAAAACAGGTTCAGTTCCTTTAAACATTTCTCGTGAACTAACAAATATGTGTCTCACGTTTCAGTTCGTTTTCTGTGCCATGCTATTTTCTGCTGAGCTCGTCCTCTCTCTCTCTCTCTCTCTCTCTCTCTTTCTCTCTCTCTCTCTCTCTCTCTCAGCATGGTGTTGTAACACACCGAGGCCTGGCCCACGTCCGACATACCGCTTATTTCCCGGTTCTGTTTCTGTCTCTAGTGTGGCCACACTTTCCTAGCCGCAAGGTGAATGAGTTTTAATTAAATTTTCTGATTTTGTAACCCATTACTATTCTGTGCCGAAATACTCGTCATTGTTACTTATTCAGCCGCATAAGGTCCGGGAGTATCTACATTTCATACTTCTGCAAGAAGAGACGCATTTACACATTTAATTTGTATTTTAAACTTGAAGATCTTAGCTGTGACTTTCGTTTACTTTAACTCTTACAAAAGCATAATTTTGCGTATTATGTTGTGCTAAAAAGCAGTGCTATGATCAGGCAGAGATTCCGAAATAAGGTACTGTAGCATAAGGCGTACCCAAGAGCAGATATTGAATCAGATCAGAATTTAGTAATGAAGAAAATGGGGCTAAGGCTTAAAACAATATTCCTGAAGGATCAGTGGACAAAGAAGTAGGTTACGGAAGTACTGAGGAATGAAGAGATACGCTTGAAATTCTCTAAGGCTATAGATACTGCGATAACGAAGAGATGAATGGACATCCCTGAAGAGGGCAATCACAGAAGTTGGAGAGAAAATCGCTGGTACAAAGAAGGTAGCTGCGAGGAAACCATGGGTAACGGAATAAACACTTCAGTTCATTGACGAAAGGAGGAAGTACGAAAATGTTCAGGAAAATTCAGGAATACAGAAGCACAACTCACTTAGGAATGAAATAAATAGGCAGTGAAGGGAAGTTAAGGCAAAATGGCTGCAGGAAACATGTGAAGAAACAGAAAAAAAATGATTGTCGGAAAGACTGAATCAGCATATAGGGAGGTCAAATAAACATTCGGGAAATTAAAAGCGAGGGTGGTAACATTAAGAGTGCAATGGGAATTCCTCTGTTAAATGCAGCCGAGAGAGCGGGTAGGTGGCGAGAGTACATTGATGGTTTCTCTGAACGGAAAAAGTTGTCTGATGACGTGGCAGAAGAAGAAACAAGACTCGACAGGGAAGAGATGGGGCTCTAGTAGTAGAATCAGTATTTCAACGAGCTTTGAAGGACTTAAGATCGAATAAGGCAAAAGGGACAGGTAACATTCTATCAAAATTACGAAAATTACTGCGAGGTGGCAACAAAACTATTCACGTTGATGTGTAGAATGTGTGAGGATGGCGACATACCATCTGAAGTTCGGAAAAACATCTTCAGCACAGTTCTGAAGAATGCCAGAGTTGACAAGTGCGAGATTTATGGCACAATCAGCTTAACGGCTCATGCATTCAACTTGCTGACAAGAATAATAAACAGACGAATGGAAAAGAGATCTGGAAATGTGCTAGACGACGATCAGTTTGGTTTTAGGAAAGGTAAAGACACCAAACAGGAAATTCTGATGTTGTGGTTGGTTTGGAAACAAGACTAAAGGAAAATTAGGACAAGTTCATAGGATTTATCGACTAGGATTAACGCTCGACAATGTCAAGTGTTGTAATGTGTTCAAAATGTTGAACAAAATAGGGATAAACTACTAGAAGAGACGGGTATTATACAACATGAAACAGAACCAAGAGGGAATAATAAAAGTGGAAGACCAAGAACGAAGTGCTCGGATTAAAAAGAGTGTAAGATAGGGATGCAGTCTTTTGCCCCGTTGTTCAATCTATACACTGAAGAAGCAAAGATGGAATGTTCAGGAGTAGCGGAAATAAAATTCAAGGGGAAAGGATACCAGTGATAAGATTCGCTGATGACGTTGGTATTCTGAGTGAAAGTGAAGAGGAATTATAAGATCTATAGAATGGTATGAATAGTCTAATGAGTACAGAGTGTGAATTGAGCGTTAATTGAAGAGAGACAAAACAAATGAGAAGTAGCAGAAAGGAAAACAGCAAGAAACTTATCAGGAAATTTGGGCACCAGGCAAATGAAGTTAGAGAGTTGTGCTTCCTAGGAACCAAAATAACTCATGACGGACAGAGCAAGAAGGAAATCAAAAACGGATTAACACTGCCCACAAGGGCATTTCTGGCCAAGAAAAGCCTGTTATTACCAAACATAAACCTTAATTTGAGGAAGAATTTTCTGAGAATGTACGTTCATCGCATCACTGTATGGTAATGACATATGGACTGTGAGGAAACAGGAATAGAAAAAAATCGAAGCATCTGAGACAAGATACAACGAATGAATGTTGAAAATTAGGTGGTCTGATAATGTAAGAAATGACGCGTTCTGCGCAGTATCGGAGTTGAAAGGACTACGTGGAAACCACTGACAAGAAGTACAGGACGATGGGACAACTGCCTAGACGGCACGGAATAACTAGCGGGAGCTGCAGAGGGTAAAAACTGTAGAGGAAGACAGAGATTAGTATACATCCAGCAAGTAAGTGAGGATGTAGGTTGCAAGTGCTTCTCTAAGATGAAAAGACTGGTAAGAATGATGATACAAAAAAAAAAAAAAGGCTATGATTACAGCATCATCTTTCCTTAACAGTAGTCAGACTGTGTTGTTCACACATGGATCAAATTTTATAGAAAGAGGAATGTTTTCAGACCATTAACACCGAAGTCACAGCTGTTATTCACGCTTCCGTGAAGCAATAACAGATAGTAACGTTCTCAAACTGAAAGGTAAGGCAGCTGAAATCGGTTATTCCGGAATAAAGGCCGCCATGCCTGAATCTCATGCATGGCTCCGTTGTTAACGCGTGAAGAAAATAAGCAACTACTAGAAACGCACTTTCAACCTTAAACGACACACGTGCAGGTGTTGAACTGTATGTTAATTTTTAGTATGATAAGATGCACCTAGGAATCTCAAATGTGACGGTGTTTAATCCATCTTGCCTTTCAGTTTTCGCACCTCTATCGGAATTTTGGGAATAGCGTAGGTGCCTTATTATCGTTATGTCACTGTATTCGTATTTTTACACATAAATCTTTTGAATAGAGTATATCGTTCAATTTTTATAAATTATTCGCTTCTGTGTCTTGATTGAAAGAAGAGTAAAGAGTGTAAGACGTGTATATTTCTATTGTCAAATCACAATTTATGAAAGATGTTTATATTTTATTAATAGGTTTAAGTAGGAATAATTAATATTTGTCATGTTGGAAAAAATTGTGGTAGCAGGGAATGTCTGCACCAAAGTATTGTTGACAAGAGAGACCGCAAATTTATATAATTTTAAAAAGTGCGGGAGAGACCGCGTATGGATACATTTTAAGAAAAGAGCGGGAAAGACCGCGCATTGATACATTTTGTAATGGTAGCAGGGATTATCTGCATCAGAAAGCGTTGTTGGCAGGAGAGACCGCACTTTAGCTTTCGTAGGAAGTCAGTAGTAACCGAGAAGTGAAGCTAGTCGGTAGCAGATCTGAAGCGAGAGGTTGAGAGGAGCGGCGTGCCTGCCAGCCACTAGCTATGAGCTACAAGAGATTATAAACGGATGTACAGAGACATCAGCTAACTATTATAATAAGAGGAACTAATATTATGGAATTAATATTTTGAGAAACTCAAGACTACTGAAGGTATGTTTGCGCATTTCTAGTTTTAAGATTATTGTAAAGAGTAAGTCCCATTTGAACGTTCGTAAAATCATTTCATTTAGAATATAATTAACTTTTGCCAGCAATATTACATTTATAATTATAATCCATCCCAAAAACCATCAACGTAAGACTTTGCAAAATTTTATTGTTGTCAAGAAAAAGTTTAACTATGAATTACGTAACTTCAGTCAAATTAGTTAAAGAATAACGTCAGCTTTTGCTATTGAAGAATAAAGTCAGCTTTGGTAATAAATACAGCCACTTATTATGAAAGCCCACCAGCAGCTAATAAAGTACAGTAAAACAGAGTAAGTTTCATAGTTTATTGTAAAAGGAAAGGTTGTCATTAACAAAAGAAGTATATAGGAGACGGGAAGGTTTCAAGAGGAAATAACGTTTTTCGAAATAACATGTGCCTCTACCTACCATCATTGGTAGGAAACCTTGTTTCGATATATGGATCATTCACGAAATAAAAGGTCTGCTTCGTTTTACGTGTCTCAAGTCACGTATGCGACGGTCAGTATTCCTTCAGTTGTCACATGACAGATATATCTTTGCAACCATTGTCCTGAACTTATAATAGGCCGAAGTGGTGTATTTCAATAAATATTTGATGTCAAATATCGTTGTTCATTAACGGCAAATAGAATAAAAGTTGTCGTCACGGCATATCGAGGCGTATGCATTTCCCATTGGCTCCTCGTACCTCAATGGTTCCGGTTCCTTTTACTCGGCCAGCTTCACCAGCGCAGTTGCTCCATTGTCCGGCACGTGCTGCCAAAATGGAAGGAGGCAGTGTTCTCACAGTGTGTGCTGAGTGGTTGTTATACTGTCTTGAATCAATCTCTGACTCTCTTCTTACCGCAAGATCCAGAGATTGTCGAAATAGTACGTATTTTCAAACTTATCTTCGTGTTCCTCAACAGCCAATTTGTTACATCGATACTGCCGTCAAATAATCTACGTTCTCTCGTACTGCGGTTGTCTGTAAGTTTTCTGTTGGTGGTGTAATTGAGAAACAAGCGAGGCATTTGGGTCTAAGATGGTGGGGACCACCTGATAGCTACAAAAAACGTAAATTAGTTACAGACTATGGCGTGCATACACTTTATTCAACATGTAAATGTCACTACAGATATTCGTACTTAGCTTACGACATGTTCGATGTGCCCACCATCATTGGCGGTGATGTGGCACAGACGAATAGCGAAATTCTGTATGACCCGCTAAAGTGTCGGAACATAGATGCTGTCGATAACCTTTTTAATGGCTATCTGCAGCTCAGCAATGGTTTCGGGTTTATTGCGTCCACCTTGACTTCAATATAGTCCCACAAAAAGGAGTCGCGTGTATTCATATTCAGGGAATTCGAGGGCCAATCGACTCCCATCCCAGTGGCCTCTCGTACCACAGAGCTAGAATGCGCCCCCAAAGTGGTCCTCCAGAATATCTAACACTCTCCCGCTTCGATGGGATCGAGCTCCGTCTTGATGAGCCACATCTTGTAGAAACCAGGGTCGCTTTGGATAATGGGGATGAAATCATCTTCCAAAACCACGCACCGTTGTGTAGTCACCGTGCCATCAAGGACTATCGCACCGATTATTCCATGACTGGACACTGCACACCAAACAGTCACCCATTGAGGGTGAAGAGACTCCTCGATCGCGAAATGCGGATTCTTAGCCCCCCAAATGCGCCAATTTTGCTTATTGACGAACTCATCCCAATGAAAATGGGCTTCGTTGCTAAAAACCAAATCATAATGACATCAATGTCCTGTTCGTCAGTTCTGTGGACAATAGTGTTGGTGAAACACAACCACCGTTCCATAGCCCTGCGGCTTAATGGCTGATGGGTTTGAATTTTTTTGTGGGAAGAGATCCAGGTCCTCGGGAAGAATTTGTCGCAGTGTCTCCTAGTTGATCCCCACCTGTTGTGTAGCTCGCCTGACTGATTTCCAGGCATTGGTTAGATATATATGCGTGTCTTTTCGATGTTTAGAAGCGTTTCTGCCCTTTTCGGACTACCGACATTGCCAATACTGTGATGACGATCACTACCCATTCTCTCGAACCTGCGAATCAAATTCTTGATTGTTAGCACACTTGGACCGGTTGTCTTCAGCTTGAACCCGGTGCAAACTTCCTTTCGCCGCAGTTGTGATGTTACTGCTTGGATAGTAAGCCTTCTCCAGGGATATACGCTCAGGCACGCTATAACGTGACATTTTCACGTGGAAATGGCTGACAACAGTAACTCGCGTGCGTATGCGCATATTAATTCCCGTCATGCCCCGCGGCCAATCGTACCGTTTGAACGTCCTAACGCAAATCGTTCACAAGTTATAACGATTTTATTCCATATAGTTCAACAATTGTCACCCTATACATTGAGTTAGGCTGATGTAGACAAACAGAAAACCAGAAACAAAGTAAAGCTTAGCATTTTTTTTTATTTCTATGCGATTCTGTCACACGTTTTCTCCTCGGAGACCAGTGCAGCACGCGATATGTAGTACGACCAGGTCGTTCCTAGTGGTGGTTATTGTGAACAAATATGTGACTAAAATTCTACACTACCACGATGTCTAGCGATACTTATAATAAAAGTGAAAACTGTATTTTTTGCGAAAGAGCTGTGGACTGGTATCTGATTGACTTTACCTGCCAGTCTGACGCTAATAAATGATTAATATTCTATTACGGTTAAATAATGAATGATTAGACTAGGGAATAATGAGATGTGAAGCGTAAGTCGTTTCATTGACCGCAGAGTAAGCAGGCTAGTATGTGCCTCCTGATAAAAGGGTAGTTATCGCGTAGTGACGTTGAGTCCTTAAATTACACCGTTCTTTGATTCTCGGGAAACTCGCAGTAGTGAGAGTGTTAAAGTGGGATTCGGTCGACCGAGAGTGCGATTGGCCTCACAGTCTCACCCCGCGGAAGAGCGGAACCGCTCGCCGCTATCTTTAATACAAATTACTGTGCGAGCGGCAGTAAATCAAGAGAGTGCGGCTCTACCGAACAATTACTGGTGGCGCTACACATCAATCACGCTGATAAGGGAGATGTATGGCGGCGATCAGTCAGCGGAACGACACCCGCGCGGCGCGCCCGCTTTGCCACCTGCTGTCTCCTTGCTGTACTACTTCTGCGCTCCCGGTGCTACTAATCGCCTCTTTTAGAGCACCCATTACAAGTTCTCATTTTACGTTTGTGATAAGCCAAGTTCAATCACTTCAGCCATATGATACTGCCCAGAACTAGAAGCGTGTAGGTTTCGTCAGGTGGTGGCTTTTAAATAATATTATTTGATGATTCAGGAGCAGATTCATTAAAATTTTGAGTTCTTCTGTTGAAATATGCACGGTATTGTTTGATTATCGTAATTATTGCTGTTGTTATTGTCAGTTCGAAGGTTTTCAGGGCTGGAGTGTCTTTCCAAAGACCTCCTTCTGGCTTGTAGATCCCATTATCTAAAACAATTCACTAACGCTGGAGCCACTACTAGAAGTGACCACCTCCATTTCTATTGGTCCAGGGTTACCTGCCATTTTATTATGCTCCCATGATGTTTCTTAAAAGAATCATAACTGGAGATGAGAGGCATGTTTGCAGTTACGATATTGAAACGTCGAAACGACGAAGATTTGCAGTGACAGACGTGATAACAGAAAATTCGCAGACGACGCTTCGCGCGGTCCAATAAAAGATGTACCCAGACTGCTTCCGGAATTCAAAACGGCGTTGGCAGCGCTGAGTCAGTTATCGAGGTTGGTATTTCGAAGGAGACCATGCACAATGAGAAAAGGTAAGTGTGGAAAAATTTTGTGGACGAAATTCAGGAATTTTTTCAACAGACCTCGCATTTACAGGGTGGCTCAGTGAAAATGTTACAAACTTTCAGGGGTTATGGAATAGGGTGAATGCATCAATTTGGGGCAAAGAGTTTCTGGTCCGAAAACGAAAGCTGTTCGGATACCTCTGTCAGAGGAATACATGTGCTGATACCACTGCAGCTGAGACTGTAGAAGGGGCAGCTTCCAGAAGTGAAAGTATGGACCAAAATAAGAAAAGAACGTCTAGTAAACATGGTCACAAAAATGCATACCTGAGGAGCTATGACCATTCGCTCAATAGATGAGATGTGTTTCACATTAGCGAAGATGAAAAAGTCTTCATAGCTCATCAACTCAGTTATGTAGCTTAATGCTACAGGCGAAGGTTGAAAATTAGATGGACTGAAAAGGTAAGGAATGACGAGGGTCTACGCAGAATCGGAGAAGAAAGGAATATGTCGAAAACACTGACAAGGAGAAGGGACAGGATGAAAAAACATCTGTTAACACACAAGGGGACGGCTATCATGGTACTAGAGGGCGCTGTAAGGGGCAAATCCTGTAGAGGAAGATTGGAATACATCCAGCAAATAATTGAGGAGGTAGTTTGCAAGTGTACTCTGAGATGAGGAGGTTGGCACGGGAAAGGTATTCGTAGCGGGCCCTGTAAAACCAGTCCACAGATTGATTATTAAAAAAAAAGTTTGGTTATGGTACGTAACACCACCTCTGAAAGTTGCCTAAATTACAATCTCGGCAAGAGCATTCATGTATTCCACTGTCAAAGGTATCAGTAATACTTTCGCTTAGAACTTTCGACTTGTTCGTTTGTGGACCACTATCCTTTGCCTAAAAGTGATACATTTATCTTTGTACATCATTCTTTAAGGTCTGTAACATCGTTATGGAATGAACCTAGCATATTGTTGTTGTAGTCTTCAGCCCAGAGACTGGTTTGATGCAGCTCTCCATGCTACTCCATCCCGTGCAAGCTTATTTATCTCCCAGTACCTACTGCAATCTACATCCTTCTGAATATGCTTGGTGTATTCATCTCTCGGTCTCCCTCTACGATTTTTACCCTTCACGCTGCCCTCTAGTACTAAATTGGTGATCCAATGATGACTCAGAACGTGTCCAACCAACCGATCCCTTTTTCTAGTCAAGTTGTGCCACAAATTCCTCTTCTCCCAATTCTATTCAGTACCTCCTCATTAGTTACCTCATCTATCCATGTAATCTTCAGAATTATCCTGTAGCACCAAATTTCGAATGCTTCTATTCTTTTCTTGTCAAAACTACTTATCGTCCATGTTTCACTTCCATACGTGGCTACATTCCATACAAATACTTTCAGAAACGCCTTCCTGACACTTAAATCTATACTTGACGTTAACAAGTTTCTTTTCTTCAGAAACGCTTTCCTTGCCATTGCCAGTCTGTATTTATGTTCTCTCTACCTCGATCATCATCAGTTATTTTGCTCCCCAAATAGCAAAATTCATCTACTACTCTAAGTGTCTCATTTCCTAATCCAGTTCCCTCAGCATCACCCAAATTACTCGAATACATTCAATTATCCTCGTTTCCCTTTTGTCAATGTTCATATTTATCCTCCTTTCAAGACACTGTCAATTCCGTTCAACTGTTCCTCCAGATCCTTTGCTGCCTCTGATAGAATTACAATGTCACCGGCGAACCTCAAAGTTTTTATTTCTTCTCCATGGATTTTAATATCTACTCCGAAATTTTCTTTTGTTTTCTTTACTGCTTGCTCAATATACTGATTGAATAATACCGGGGATAGGCTACAACCCTGTCTCACTCAACTCCCAACCATTGTTTCACTTTTATGCACCTCGACTCTTATAACTGCCATCTGGCGTCCGTACAAATTGTAAATAGCCTTTCGCTCCCTGCATTTTACACTTGCCACGTTCATGATTTGAAAGAAAGTATTCCAGTCAACATTGTCAAAAGCTTTCTCTAAGTCTACAAATGCTAGGTTTGCCTTTCCTTAAGCTATCCTCTAAGTAAATATAAGTTCAGTATTGCCTCAAATGTTAAAACATTTCTACGAAATCCTAACTAATCTTCCCCGAGGTCGGCTTCTACCAGTTTTTCCTTTCATCTGTAAAGAATTCGCGTTAGTATTTTGAAGTCGTGACTTATTAAATTGATAGTTCGGTAAACTTCACATCAGTCAACACATGCTTTCTTTGGAACTTTAATTATTATCCTCTTCTTGAAGTCTGAGGGTATTTAGCCTGTCTCATACATATTGCTCACCAGATGGCAAAGTTTTGTCAGGGCTGGCTCTCCCAAGGCTGTCAGTAGTTCTAATGGAATGTTGTCTACTCCTGGGGCCTTTTTTCAACTTAGGTCTTTCAGTACTCTGTCAAACTCTTCACGCAATATCATATCGCACATATCATCTTCATCTACATCCTCTTCCATTTCCATAATACTGACCTCAAGTACATCGCACTTGCACCTTTCTGCTTTCTCTTCTTTGCTTAGAACTGGGTTTTCATGTGAGCTCTTCATATTCATACAAGTGGTTCTCTTTCCTCCAGAGGTCTCTTTAATTTTCCTGTAGGCAGAAACTATCTTACGGCTAGTGAGATATGCCTCTACATGCTTACATTTATCCTCTAGCCATCCCCTAACCATTTTGCACTTCCTGTCGATCTCATTTTTGAGATGTTTGTATTCCTTTTTGTCTGCTCCATTTGCTGCTTTTTTATATTTCCTCCTTTCATCAATTAAGTAATTAAATTCAATATATCTTCTGTTACCCACGGATTTCTACTAGCCCTCGTCTTTTTACCTACTTTATCGTCTGCTCCTTTCACTATTTCATCCCTCAAGCTACCCATTCTGATTCTACTGTATTTCTTTCCCCCATCCTGTCAATCATTCCCTAATGCTCTCCATGAAACTCTCTACAACGTCTGGTTCTTTCAGTTTATCCAGGTCCCATCTCTTTAAATTCCCACCTTCTTGCAGTTTCGTCCGTTTTAATCTACAGGTCATAACCAATAGACACATCTGTGTCTAAAAATGTCTTACAATTTAAAACCTGGTTGCTAAATCTCTGTCTCACCCTTATATAATCTGTATGAAACCTTCTAGCATCTCCACGCTTCTTCTATGTGTAAAACCTCCTTTCATGATTCTTGAACCAAGATTAAGTTACGATTAAGTTATGCTCTGTGCAAAATTCTACCAGGCGGCTTCCTCTTTCGTTTCTAAACCTATTCCATAGTCACCTACTACTTATCTTCCTTTTGCTGCTATCGAATTCCAGTCACCCATGACTATTAATTTTTTGTCTCTCTTCACTATCTCAATAATTTCTTTTGTCTTATCGTACATTTCATCAGTCTCTTCGTCGTATACAGAGCTAGTCGGGATATAAACTTGTACTAGTGTGGTAGGCGTGGGCTTCGTGTCTATCTAGGCCACAATAATGCGTTCACTACGCTGATTGTAGTAGCTTACCCGCATTCCTACTTTTTTATTCATTATTAAACCTACTCCTGCATTACCCCTATTTGATTTTGTATTTATAATCCTGTATTCACCTGACCACAAATCTTGTTCCTTCTGCCACCGAACTTCACTAATTCCCACTATATCTAACTTTAACCTATCCATTCTTTTTAATTTTTCTAACCTACCTGCCCGATTAAGGGATCTGATATTCCATGCTCCGATCCGTAGAATGCCAGATTTCTTTCTCCTGTTAACGACGTTCTCCTGAGTTGTCCTCGCCCAGAGATCCGAATGGGATACTATTTTACCTCTGGAATATTTTACCCAGGAGGGCACCATCATCATTTAACCATACAGTAAAGCTGCATGCCCTCGGGATAAATTACGGCTCTAGTTTCCCCTTGATTTCAGACGTTCACAGTACCAGCACAGCAAGGCCGTTTTGGTTAGTGTTACAAGGCCAGATCAGTCAATCATCCAGACTGTTTCCCCTGCAACTATTGTAAACGCTGCTGCCCCTCTTCAGGAACCGCACGTTTGTCTGGCCTCTCAATAGATACCCCTCCTTTGTGGTTGCACCTATGGTACGGCTATCTGTATTGCTGAGTGACGCAAGCCTCCCCACCAACGGCAACGCCCATGCTTCATGGGGGGCATATACATACATACATAGGCGTCGAACCTGTACCTTACATGCTCTGTAGCATTGTTCCATGGGTTCATAGCCTCATTTTGTTCCGCAGGACATCTTCTTCATTCCATTGAAGTTTGTCGTGATTATTTTGAAACACCCTGAATAATTTTCTTTTGTGCCTGCAAATCCGCCCCTTCCCTAAATACGTTTAAAAGTAATTTGGTACACTGTAAATGATTTCTTGTTCTGTGATCTCATTAGTTGGTGCTGTACAAAGGATTTCGAGACTGTATATCTAATCATGATGTATCTCATTTTTGGTGTGTTACACAACGTTATATGGATCCACAGTCGCCATAAATTTCTGAAAGGAAGTTCTTTCTCTGCATTGACTGTTGTTCTATTCTGAATATTTAAATATTAGTTAATTTCACACAATTGTGGAAGTTTTTTTCTTTTCTGTTAAATCATCGGTCTTCTGTCTGGTTTGGTGCAGTCCGCTAAGAATTCCACTCCTGTGTCGACTTCATCTCAGGGTAGCACTTGCGACCTACGTCCTGAATTACAAATGCTTGCTGGATGTATTCCAGTCTCTGTCTGCCACTACAATTTTCATCCTCTATAGCTACCTCTAGTGCCGTGGAAGCTATTCCGTGATGTCTTAACAGATGTCCTCACGTCCTGTCCCTTCTTGTCAGCGTCTGCCATTTATTCCTTTCCTCGACAGTTCTCCGGAAAACATCCTCTTTCCTTAGCTTAAAGTGCACCAAATTTTCAACATTATTCTTTAGCAACACAAATGCTTCGGTTATAATCTTTTTCGGTTTTCCCAAGGCCCATGTTTCACCACCACATAATGCTGTGCTCCTAACGTACAGTCTTAGAAATTTCTTCTTCAACTTAGGGCCTGTGTTTCATACAACTAGACTTGTGTTGGCTAGGAATACCCTTTTCGCATTGCTAGTCTGCTTCTGATGTCCTCCTTGCTGCATCCATCATGAGTTATATTGCTGCCTAGATAGCAGAATACTTTACAATCATCTACTTCGTAATCACCAGTTCAATTGAGTTTCTCGCTGTTCTCATTTCTGCTACTTCCCATTACTTTCGTCTTTCGTCGATTTACTCTTAATGCATATTCTGTGTTCATTAGACTCTTCATTCCGTTCAGCAGATCCTTTAATTGTTCTCCACTCTGTGCGAGATTAGTAGTGTCATTAGCGAATCTTATCATGGATATCGTTTTGCCTTAAATTTAAATTACATTCTTGAATATTTGTTTTATTTCCATTATTGTTTCATTGATGTATAGAGTTGTACAAAAGTGGCTAAAGAGCACATCCGTGTGCTACAACCTTTTTAATCCGGGCACTTCGTTATTGGCCTTCGAGTCTTATGTTGCCTCTTGATTCTTGGACGCATTGTATATTACTCGTGTTTCCCCTTACCTTACCCCTACTTTTCTCAGAATTTCAAACATTGTTTACCGTTTGACATTGTCGAACGCTCTTTCTAGGTCAAAAAATCTCCTTATTGTGCCCTGATTTATTTAGTATGGTTTCTGCTATCAACTGCAACGTCAAAACTTCCCGTCTGGTGTCTACCTTTCATAAAGCCAAACTGATCGTCATCTAACACATTGTTATTTTCTTTTCCGTCCTTCTGTATATCATTCTTGTCAGCGACTTGGATGCATGAACTCTTGATTGTGCGATAATTCTCCCATTCGTCAGTTCTTGCGATATTCAGAATTGTGTGGATGGTGTTTTCTGGAAGTCTGATCGTAAATAGGCAGACTCAAATTCTTCACACCAAAGTGAATAATCGTTTTGTTGCTACTTACTCCAATGAGTTTAGAAGTACTAGCTGCGTGTTATCTATCCCTTCTGCCTTATTCGATCTTAAGTCTTTCAAAGTTCTTTTAAATTCTAATACTGGACTCATATCTCTTCTACATCGATAACATTTTCTTCTTCTATCACTTCATCCGCAAGTCTTCCCCATCGTAGAGGTCTTCAATGTATTCCTCCCACCAATCTGCTCTCTCCTATGCATTTAACAGTGGAGTTCCCATCGCACCATTAGTGTCACCACGTTTATGTACAGGATGGCAGCCAGTCAGGGAATATTGTATGGAATTGGTTTAAAAAATTTATTTCAAAGGCCCAGTGAAATCTGCACAAGTTTTCTCCCAAAGCAACTTACGCTGTGCCTACGTGACACAAGTTGCCTGTCTTTCAGAAATGAGGCAGTTCTGTCCAGTTAAAGCTGCTGGCAAGAGACGCCTTGAGCCTTATGCAGAAATTCATACCACCGGTCTTAGCCAACATCATGCGTGGGATACAGGTCACATGTGTGGACGCTGGAGCAGACCGCAGTGCAGAGCACAGTTGCCTCTGTCTCTTATGACGTGGACCTCAACCGGAACAGAGGTCTTCCTTGGGAGGCACAGCCTCTGGCTCTGTTCCCTGACCGGCCACCAACACCAATTAACATGAACCACCTCCCCTTCCGTCTCCCACTTCAATTAGTTGATCATGTCCTAGACTGTCCTAAACCTGACAACTTCCGACCCTAGGTGCGCCCCTTGTATATCATACATTCGAATATATTCTCTTAATTTGACCTAATTATATAATTCTGTCATTTAACGGCAGCCCTGGATGCTCACCCACGAGTCCTGATGGCTTGACGACTGTACGTTATCGTCGCAGGCCACGCACTGCCCTTGCCGTGGTTCACCGAGCGCACGGGCAAGCTATTGGCGGTCTGCCCCGCCGCTCATGCCGCTGCTACGCGAATACCACATGTGAACGGCCTTCAGCCGCCGCCCCACCGTCGGCAGCGCATTCTGCGCGTCGCAACGCAGTGACTGACTGTGGGTGTTGATATGTAGTGAGGCGCTCGCAGTGATTTGTTCAGAGAAGAACTTAGAAATCAGTAAATAATAGTACGCAGATAAATTTTGCAACTTATACAGTTTTTTGCATGTGTCTTTACCTAGGACGATTTGAACTTTACGTTTTTGTGAGTGTAGTTACTATGAAGTACGCGGAATGTACAAATCCTTAACATAATTTAATTTTTGTTCTGAAGAAGATACCATTATTACCATCGAAACGCAGGTAAGCTAATAAAATTTTATGTTGCAGCTGAAGGCTGAATTTCTTAATTTCTGCGCGTTTGAATGTATAACTGTTCTTAAATAACATGCTTGTTGGTGGGATAGTTAAAAAGTTTTGTAAGGTATATTTGCGAGAGGTTTCGATTGGTCTCCAGGGATGCGCAGCTTGCACAATTTGTTTGGCAACCACAGAGTCTCCCAACCGTTCATGGTACTTTATTCCATTTTGTTTTCGTGTCATGATCAATTCTTTTTTCTTTAGTCTTTCCTGCAACCATCATTTCTGTGCCCTTCAATGAAAGAAGGTTCCTACTCCTTGCTCGACTGACGTGAGCGCTTTAAGGGTTCTGTAACGTCCTGTGGCACCATACCTCGTCTGCAAGGTTTCCGAAATCGTGGCGCACTAAATCTTTTTACTTTGATGTGAGCAAGACCAGACACAGACGAGAAATCATCGTATAGGCGTTGTAAGAAAATCGACAAACCATTGAACTCTGACGGTGCTGGGGATGTCCATGGTTTACCACTGGTACTAGACGACTTTAGCCCTCAAGCGCATACATAGTCGTAATTACACGATTAGCACTTGCGTTGCGGAAACCGATAGGACGCTGTGTGATGTACCGGATTGCGGAACGAAACAACTGAACTTTTTCTGTCTTCTCTTTCCCTTCTTTCTGCGTATCTCTACATTCTCTTTCCCGACCACTTATTCTTTTTCTGTCCATGCGTTCTATTTTTTGTAAGTGGTAGTTGCTTGACTGGTTAACTCAATGCACGAAACTACGGTGTATTACGTGGTGTAGCGTAATAAGACATCTAATGATGAAAGACAATTGATCTGGTGTACCCCTGTAAGCTGTTAAGTGAGGATATATATGGTGCCTTCCGGTTGTTAACCCCGAGAGGGCAGCGAAGTAGTATTGATATGACGTCTTTTAAGACGTTGTTCTACAACAGAGGATATGACGACGTCCAGCTGTTACCCCCCAGAGGGCAGCGACGTTTACTTCACATGAATTGATGTATGGGGTTGTTTTATTAAGGTTATTAGTGAGCAGGCAAAAGGTCCTATCGTTCATGTAGTTCAAGGTAATTGTGTGCAGCCAAGAATTCATCTGTCAGTTGTTTCAAGAGATGGTTATAAGAGAGAAGATGATTCAGTGATGTTAAATTGTTTACTTTATACTGTCGTCCCCAGAGGGCAGAGCAAAACCGCTAAGCACGATTCGTTTTACCATTCATCGAGATACCATTTGAGAAAATGTTTTTTTGTAGTCGTCTAAATGGCGGTCCATGTTACCAATGAACGCTTACTGTAATCAGTGACTGCATGGCGTAAACATGTGGAGCGGCACAGCTGTCGCCTTGCGATAAGCCAGCCACGCCCCTACACGCTGCCACTTCTCTTCCTCTTCTTCGTCTGGTTTGTCATAAATTAAGTCTAATATTCATTTGACCTATAAGTCATTTGTTGCGTAGGTTTTGGTTCAAATGGTTCAAATGGCTCTGAGCACTATGGGACTTAACATCTATGGTCATCAGTCCCCTAGAACTTAGAACTACTTAAACCTAACTAACCTAAAGACATCACACACATCCATGCCCGAGGCAGGATTCGAACCTGCGACCGTAGCGGTCACGCGGTTCCAGACTGAAGCGCCTAGAACCGCACGGCCACACTGGCCGGCCGTAGGTTTTGAGTGACAATGTACAGAGCGTATTATGTAGAATATAAATATTAAGTTTTTGTACGTAAGAATTCATATTTTTTGTGATAAAGATGACCCAGGTGCATGCCTATTGGTATTATGTGGAACGTTTAGGTACTTTGAAGATTTTGAGGTGTTTAAATTTGGAAATTTGCGGTCCTGTGGGACTAAACTACTGAGATCATCGGTCCCTAGGCTTACCCACTACTTAATCTGACTTAAACTAACCTACGCTAAGGCAACACATGCCCTAGGGAGAACTCCGTCCTCTGACGTGTAGGGGGGGGGGGGGGGGAGGAAGGGGGAGGGGAGCCCCGCGAACCGTGTCCAAAGGCGCCTTAGACCGCGCTGCTACACCAAGTGGCTGAGGCGTTTAACATACCTTCTCCCAACTGCTGTATAGGTATTTGTCGTTTTATGATAGTAGACAAATTACATATTTCAGCTTTGTTCTAGGAATGTGATGTACTGTATTTCGCTCGTAGATCTCTTTTATTGACAATGATTCTGTGTTGCCTTTCGAAAAAAATGCGTTAAAATTACCTTACTTAAGTTTTTCTGTAGTGCTACCTTTCACAAGACTGCGTCGTTGAATGTTTCGTTTCGTTATCAAACCTAGAACGTGCAGCCCTCTTCGCGGTGGCTATTCTACTTGTTTTTTATTGTTCGAAGGACGATTATACTTCTAATCTTCAGCTGATTTTCATAACTAATGTTCCACTGCTCTGCACAAGAGCTAATTCAACTGTCGGTCTAGAAGCATTCATGTCCCTGTTTCCCTTCAAGCTGTCACTAAGAGTTAAAAGTGATTACGCGTTTTTTGATTCTCAAGTCCGCTGAATTGATTGTTTCCCTTCAGTCTCTCTTTACAAAACTTTCCTGGCCTGTGCAAAGTAGAATTTTCAGTTAATACTTCCCAGCAGATTTGGCCCTCTTAACTATGACTCTAGCAGGAGTGGTTAACGGAGATTCATATTTTAGCAAGGGCGCCATTAAACTTTGCCGACGTCACACACGCTTTTCTCCCCTTCCCCGCAGGTACACGCCACCAGCTGCGCTTCAAAAAATCATTTTTTTCAAGATCGCTTTAACAAGCACAAGTGTGCTGTGAGGAGTGCTGAAAGTGCTACCTCCCCCTAACCCCTCTCGCTCTTCCTTCTCCCATGCAAGTAACCCTTCGCTCTTCCCCTACCGCAAGACGTGCGTTAATTCACAGTTGATACCCTCCTCCTTCAACCTACTAGCGAAAGTGCCATTAAAATTTGTCGACGTCACACATGCATGTATCTTCTTCCCCGCCGTTCAAGTCACGTGCTCTTCTTCCGTCAGTCGGAAGTTTGTTTACGAACAGTGCGTGCGTTTCTGTCGCACGGTACCACATTATAGCTTTGAATCTTTTCGTATGTTGTGAACTGATCAAAAACTCACTGCATTCTTTCCCTTCCTTTGTCTGAAGTTCTGCTAATCTCAAAACTGTAAACTCTATGAAAATTTGACAAGACAGGTGTTTCTCTAGAACTTTGCCGTTTTACAGCACTATTTAAGGTCATACCAGATCCTCATTTTGCAACAGGACAATACTGTGTTCTACGTCGAGCACTAATTTATGAGAAATATTGTTTATAGTTACCCATTTTGAGAGCTATATTATTTGTCGTACAAACCAGTAGGCCTAACCATTCAGACCCCAAGTTGGTCACATTTCAACCTTCCTGTGTTTCACACATAGGATTTACATCTGTGATAGTTGTGCCCATTGCTGGAGGAGGGGGAGGAGAAGGAGAAGATTAGTGTTTAACGTCCCATCGACAACGAGGTCATTAGAGCACAAGCTCACACTAAGAAAGGATGGAGAAGGAAAGCGGCCATTCCGTCAATTTCCTTAAGTGATTTAGGGAAATCAAGTGCGCATTGCTGCTTTGATACCATGAGCTCTTACTAAGAACACTGCCATATATTGTCTTCTTCCTGACAATGGGTCAGAGCATGCTGCAATCATAAATCTTTTTATTGTGTTGTAGCTTGGTAATTCTGAAGTTGCACTTTACAATGAAAGCAGTCAACAGACGTTCATGGGTTTTGTCGACCTATAAAAAGCGTATGACAAATCGATGCAAAATGAACGAAAATCTCAGAAAAGTAGATGTAAGATATAGAGAAAGACGGGTAATATACAGTATGTAGAAAAATCAGGAATGAGAATTAAAAATGAAGATAAAGAAATGCTCGGATTAGAAAGAACTGAAAGTAGCCCATTCATTTCATCCCATTATATTCTCCATTTAGCAGATCTTGATAGTTACCTTTGCAGTACTTTACACGTATCTGCTATACTCAGCTTCGATTAATCGGCCTATGATCTACTAGAAAACTCTTTTCATGGTGGCTGATTCGATTTCGCATTGTTGAGCAGTCGGTTTGTTTTTAGACTGACGTGATGCGAACATGGTTCAGAGGCCAAGAGGCTGTCTGTTTTCTCTGGTGGCGATCCGTGGCGTTGTGGAGATTCTTGTGGTGATTTTGCAGGGTGATTTTTGTCCACCATGTGCAAGCTCTAGGAATTGATAGATTGATAGATGACAAGATGCGGAACACAAAAGGTCTATATGCCATTGCAGTCTTTCTCGGCGTATTCCACTGATGAATTCTCCTCGGGTTATCAGCCAAGTGGTGGCGTCGCACTTCGCCAGAAGATGATGGGTACGAAACTCATTAAAATGTTGCGACAAGACGACGCCACCACTCGGCTGATAACCAAACAAGAATTCATCAACAAAAGCTCTAATGAACTTATGTCTGGAAATGCATGTTTTCTGTGCTAGAGACCACTTATTCAATCACACTTTTTTACAGAGGCTGCTGTTCAATGCTCGCTGTACTATGCAGCCACAGTTACAGTACGCATGGTTTCCTCCTAAAGGGTGGTACTGTTCCTCATACGCCCTCTCCTACCATAGTAGTGTTAATGTTGTGTCCCATTCTCTTCTCTTCCTGAATCACCTTGTAGTGAATGTGGTATAGCGTTGTACACAACGACTCCGTAATCGAATCGAAAGCTTGTTCACACGGTGTTTACTTACGGAAAGGCAAGTGGCAACGGGGAGAGCCGCGCGGTCTCATGCGCTGCAGTCTTGGACGGTGCGGCTGCTCCCGGCGGAGGTTGGAGTCCTCCCTCGACATGGGTGTGTGTGTTGTTTGTCCTTAGGGTAATTTAGGTTAAGTAGTGTGTAAGCTTAGGGACTGATGACGTTAGGAGTTAAGTCCCATAAGATTTCACACACATTTGAACATTTTTGCAACTGGGAGCGGGCAACAAGGTTGCACCGAGAGACCTATCCCTTCCTCAAAAACCACAGTATTCAATGTTTCCAACGATGTTTTGCAGTTAGTCTGAAATAGGTCGTCTTAGGAAGCAGGAAATCGTGAATGACTTACCCGAAATGTTCGGACACCACACTTGGAGGAAAATGTGGCAGGCAGTTGGCCTGGCAGTACGGGGTAAGGCAGACTACCGTGTGGAACATTCTGCACGACAGTTATTGCTACCCTTACAGCGACAGACTGTATACAGTGGGAGCAGTTTTCTCACTGGTTTCTTTTCCATGGCAACCACGATTCCGGGATTTGTGTCATCCATTCACAGCCGAGGCCATATTTAAACAGTGTGGCAGCTTCAGCTTTCATAACAGTTATCTGTGCGATAATATGCAGAACCCCCTTCTATGGTGTGGCGACGAATCATCAGCATCCGTGCAGCCTGAATGTGTGGGCCGAGATAATTGGCGACAGTATTTTAGGACCAGTCTTCCTTCCACGTCGCCTAACAGACCGGAACTATCGGCATTTCTTGCGGGTGACTTTGCCTCCACTGCTGGAAGATGTTCCATTGATGATTTATATGGCTGCTACATGATCGTGCTCCAGCCTACTTCGCCGTTAACATACGGACGAATCTCCACCGTGTCTTTCCTGGTCAATGGAT
The DNA here is from genome assembly GCF_021461395.2 of Schistocerca americana. Classification (NCBI taxonomy): domain Eukaryota; kingdom Metazoa; phylum Arthropoda; class Insecta; order Orthoptera; family Acrididae; genus Schistocerca; species Schistocerca americana. The sequence continues at coordinate 602,379,096 of NC_060119.1, read as the reverse complement.
AGGAGGAGGGGTCCAGTTGCATGGCCTGCTCGTTCAGCGGATCTCAACCCGTGTATGCAGAGACCATTCCAGATGCGGCGACTCTGAAGCAGCGTGTTCATGCTGCGTTTGACACTGTACGGATGCAGCCTGGCCGATGTGAACGTGTGAGACAGAACATGCTACGACACGCACACGCGTGCGTTGAGGAACATGGAAACCATTTTCATCACGTACTGTAACTTTGGCTGCATGGTACATGTCGCATTAGATCACGGCCCTTGTAACAATGTATGACTGAATAAATGGACTCTAGCAGAGAAAACATGCATTTCCAGACGTAAGTTCACTACATATTTTTTGTTCCGTATCCTTTCAACGATCAGTCGATAGAGTTTGTACACGGTTACAAAAATCACACTATATTGAAAGGCTTTAGTGGGAACATTTAACTCACTTTCAGTGATGTTTAGGTTACTTCTGCTCTCCTTACTCAAGTCATTCAATGATTAGGGTTGCAGCAGCGTCGATCCGCATACGAAATCAGACACTCGTCCGTTTCTGGTACGTGATTGACTGGGAGTTCATTATAGCGAAGCGTCTTATCTTTTTAGTCATTTGCGTTGTAGATTCAAAGCTATCACCGTCGCCCCCCCCCCCCCCCCCTCCCCTAAGTTATGGAAGAGCTATTGCTTTGCATAAAATCGAGTACTGGTAACACAGTATTTCCATTATTCACTGTGAAACTGGATTTTATACCTCTTGCTTTGAGTGCCCATCTGAGCTTTTGAATCAATAATTTGTTTTGATAATAATATACCTACCTATTTCTTCCGTAAATATTTGGATCCAGAAACAATAATTCTCTGTTACTTATTCAAAATGCAGTGCCACGTCACATGGCCGTCATTTTGTATATTGTGGACTCGCCTCATAGTCCACAAATATTCTGTGGCATCGGAAAAGACATACTGAGCTCCAATCACAAAACATTAGAGCAAATAGTAGCTTCTCTGTGCGTGCTTTCGCGATACTCGTGCGCCTAAGGTAACTCAACTGGCATTGTTTCGACTACTAAATATTATTCAGAGTGATCACACATATTACTGTGGGATTAGGTGGGTATTATAGTCACAAACTGTGCGTTGATTCTGATAGCTTAATTTATCTCTCAATTTAAAGTAGATAGTTAATGAGGAAATGTGTACAGCTGCAGATTTGGATATCACAAGCAGGAAGGTACCACTTGCTCGGTTTTGGCTCATACTCTTACTGCTACTTTACAATGATGCGTATGATGAGCCCATTTCAGTTGCGCTATGGACTATTACTATTAGAAGGACAGATTGTGGTACCGTATCGTTTTGTATGGCATAAGCTTACGGTTCAGAGCTTTATTATCACTATTTATGAGAGTAATTCACTGTTCCCTTTAGCACAGACGAACCTTACAGCCTGTAAGACTGGTATGTTTTCTTTCGGTCTTACTGTACCACCTGTAATTGGAAGATGCAGTATCGGAAATGAAATATGAGGTCCATGATTGGGATTAAAATTCAGTGGGGACACAGAAGAAAGACCGAAATAATGAGGGAATAAGAAAACATCAGTAATATAGTTAGCATCAAATTTGAAGGCAACGAATTAGAAACACAAGGAGCTCTTTTACCTTTGCAGCAAGTTAATCCGTGTAGGAGGAAACAAAGAGGCTATGAAAAGAAGAGTAGTACAAACAAAAGAGCAATCGCAGCTAAAACAAATTTACTTATTTAAATAGCAATCTTAATTTGAGGAATAAGCTTCTGAGAATGTTAGTTTTGAACCAAGCATTGTATGAAACTGACTCGACTGTGGATAAACGAGAAATGCAGAGAATCAGAGCATTTGAGATGTGATGCTAAAAAGTCGTTGAAAAGTAGGTAGACTGATAAGCAATGAGTAGGTTCTCCACAGAATCGGAAAGGAGAGGTACATGTGGAAAACACTGAAAAGGAGAAAGGATACGATGGGAAGACGTGTGTCAAGCAACGAAGGAATAACTTCGATGCTGTTTAAGTGCGCTACGTGAGGGAGGACAAGAACGGAGTATAGCTAACAAGTAATTGAGGACGTTGGATGCAACTGATACTCAGAATAAAGAGATTATCACAGAAGGTGAATTCGTGGCAGAGTGTATCAATCTGCTCGGAAAACTTATGGACCAAAATATGTTCAACAGTGCTGAGAAATTCTCCTGGAAAACGATATGTTCTGCTTCTATTCTAATGATAATTATCATCTCTCTTTATCTTAAGTTCAGGCAATTGCAGAACGTACTGAGACCCTATGGAGCTACATAAATATATTAAAAGTGTGAATTAAAACTCGTCACAAGGGAAGAAAAGATAGCCAATACATCAGTTTTCCCGTAGCACAACAGACTAATCTCTTAATTAACGTAAAACATTAAGATCTCAATACACATTATTCATGTTTCACAATAAAATTTATTTAACAAGTCGTTATGAATCAGCTTTCGGCTTCTTACGTCATCGTCAGTTAATACTAGCCAGATGGTCTACTCAACTTCAGCGATAGTTCATAGCTGTACAAAGATAGTTGTACAAAGACATGTGACAATTTATGCCCATACCGAGACAAAACATAAGCATAAAGTAACATCCAAAGAGGCTATGAAGAAATTAATCTTATATTACAGTATATTCACTTATTAAAACTATATGAACGTATTGGCCAAATGTGTGGTACATGTGAGTCAAATACAGGCTACTATGTTATGTGGACAAATTGGTAAATTTGATGGACAACCCGAAAACAGAGGGGGGAATGAGGGCGAAATATGTATCTGGAATGTGGACGTGGAACAGTTATAACAAACTTCATATTTAATGGTGAGAGAAATAATAACTGGCTGCTGTTACTTCAGTAAGGGTGGGTAATGGAACTGTCTTCGGTGGCAGCTGTAACTTAATCTTTCTCTCTGAATTAAATAATAAGCTTTTGTTACCTGATCTACACTCACGTTTCGTAGACTTCTTTCTCCACCTTTCCCCCCTTTCTCCAAAGTCTTGTTCAATTTCACCAGTTTCTCCGAGACACATATTAGCCTGTGCCATTACTCACTTATACAATCTATTTGGCTTATACACTCATATAGTTTTAATATTTGAATATACTGTAATATGAGATTTATTTCCTCAGATTATCTTTCGATATTACATTATCCTACTGTTTTGCATCGATATAGTCAGAAAATGTTATATATCTTGGTGCAACAATCTCTGTACAACTATGAACTCTCGCTAAAGTTGTGTAGACTATCTGATTAGTACTGGTTAAATGATGATTGCCTATGAAGCCGAAAACAGGTTCAGAACATATTATTAAACAAATGTAATTCAACAACTTTAATACTGTGTTTTAAATATCCCTAGGTTCCTGAGCCGACGGAATATTCTGTAAATAATATCGTAAGACAATTTAGAGCCGTAGTTTTTGATTCTCAGAAAATTACTGAGAACGACACTGTGTAGTTTCTTCGATTCTCACAATCTTAGGGACTCGAAATCATCATCTCAGAAAACTTGATTTAATATAAATTACTTGCAAAATAATGGGATTTAGTGTTTATTTCAAATTAAAAGAAAAGTCTATAGAGAAAAATCACTTCTTTGAAGTTATTGTACTGCAAAGTAGTAATCTAACACGAACGTAGGTAAAAATTTTGTGCAACTTAAAATTCATAAACTGTGTTATGTATTATTACAGCGATTCATGTAGTATACACAGTCAAATCAGTGTTGTTACTACAGTTCTTCTTGGTTCTGATTAATCTTACTCACTGGCGATCAAAAAAGTTGTGTGGGATATAATTATGTAACCAATGCGATTCAGATTCAAAATGAGTTACCACAGCCTTGACGGATCACAAACACAAAACACACTCCATAATGTATCTCAAATTTGTTGTGGATGGTCGCTGAAGTCCATGAAGTGGCGTAAGTTTTTACATTCCTCCTTAATCGTCGCCACCACGAAATCGACGATGATTTAAAACGTGCTGGCTTTCTGTTACGGGTTTCTATTCCAGTTCATCTTGCAGCCATCTGTCCTTACAATTAAGCCTACCGCACACGTGTCCGCCACTAGGGAAACAGCGTGAATGCCTAGGGAACGGCGTGGAGGGCTCACTGCACCGGAGTGGCAACTTGATCCTATAATTTGTTAACTCTTTCTCGAGTTGCAGATGCAGAGCGCGCGGCTTCGGATAATGGCAGAAAGCCGCGCCCGCCTGAATATTCATGGACCGGTACAGAACTCGGTCGGCGGTTGGCGGTGCGCGGGTGATCGCCAGCTCCGTTCCCGGATTGGTCCCCGGGGAGCCACGCAGTTCACCTGCCGTGCCGTCACGTCCGCCCGCCAGAATCACGATTTCTGCTTGGTACGTTACCACAGTGGTTCTCGAACGAGAGAAATGTGACGGGGAAAGGGTGTTTTCGAAGACGTAAAGTAATGGAATTACTCTTATGTATGGGCGTCTAGGACGCATACAACCATATACTTTTACAGTCTAGTTCAGCAGTATTTGTAAATTAATCGTGTTATCTTCCATTAAATAAGTAACTTTTTCGCTGCCCATTTACGCTGTATTGGCATAGTAACCAATGGATGCTGTTACGGAATACCCATTCTGGTTGAATTTAAGACTTCATAAAGAACAAAACATCACTCGTCGTTCATAATGGAAATTAGTGAGGAGAAGCTGGAGCTGTACTCAGCACACAAGTGATCTGTGTTAGCTGTGTTGCGTCTATCGCTTGCAGCTGAGGTGCCTGAGCAGAGGGTGGGAGAGGTGGATTGCTCATATTGGAAGAGACAAATGCAATAAACAGAAAAAAGCAAGCAATAAAAAGAAGCACACAACTAAAAAAAAATTTCAGCAACGCCCACCTAAAACCATTGATAAGCAAAAACACTATAAGATACACTGTCAAAGAAAGTCAACACACCCCTGCAAAGAAAAAGCAATTTACAATGAAGGCACCACAATACAAAAGAAAATCCGTGTCGCGAGGCGCTGGTTTCCTCTTACTCGTCGCCTGTTCGTCAAATTGGGATCCCTAGGAAATCTGGTTTCTTGGATCGTTAGACAAACAGTTCAAGCAAATGGTATTAATGAGTTTTATTATAAAAAGTAAGTGACAATACTTAACTTTGTGAATTACGTAGATGTGTCTCAAGCAAAGGGTGACATGCAAAATAATCAGTGTTCTTCAGTACAACAATTCCAAGACTGAGCTATATAAAATATACAAACAAATAACGAGCTTTGACACTTTTATTCAGGTCGCTAGTCCTGAAGCTTCTTTTCAACCGGGCCCTTATGTTCTCCTCGCTTAGAGGCCGCTGCTGCCGGGTTGTCATCCTGGATAGGGGTCGGTCAGCTTGCAATTGTCTGACGTCTTCTTCATAGACCTCTCTGCTCTCTCGTTACCGACTGGCGTGCTGGCGCTTGATTTTATGGTTCAAATGGCTCTGACAAGGGAACTTCCCCATCGCACCCCCCTCAGATTTAGTTATAAGTTGGCACAGTGGATAGGCCTTGAAAAACTGAACACAGATCAATCGAGAAAACAGGAAGAAGTTGCGTGGAGCTACGAAAAAAATATAAGCAAAATATACAAAGTGAGTAGTCCATGTGCGACATATGCAACATCAAGGAAAGTGTGAGTTCAGGAGCTCGGTGGTCCCGTGGCAAGTCGGCTTTTGGCGGTCGTGGTGTGCGGACCTCCGGCGTGTGCTGTGCGCTGCGGTCAGCAGCGCTCCGCTCGGTAAGTCAAGCGCCTGTTGCAGTAGTTACTGCGTTATTTGAGACTCTTGATGGATTCACATTAGAAGGAGAGATGGATCAGCATAATAGAAGAGACACATTGAAATTTGTTTTTGACCAGAAAGGGCAGAGACCGAATTCGTTCGAAATTGAGACATGGTTAGAGGAAGTTGTGAAAATTTCGTTCGAGGATATTATAGGTATTCACTTTTCAATTGTGAGTAGCATTGTGTATGTCAAGCTTAAAAACACGGAATTGTGTGACAAAATTGTTGAATCTAGTGGCGGAACATTTAAGTTCAAACATCACGATGGCAATGTTAGTGAAGTTCGTGTTACGCATTAAGGACTGTCCGTATCTTTGAGCTACCAGTTGAAATCACCGCTGAGCAGATCAATTCCGTGATAGCTCCTTATGGGAGAATAATTAGCAATTTTGCAGAAAAGTGGTCTCCCGCTCACAGGTTCCCCGTCTTGAATGGTATCAGGCAACTGCGAGTCGATTTACACAAGCACATACCCTCGTATATAAATGTTTGTGGTTATCGGGCTATAGTAATATATGATGGGCAGCCAAGAACCTGCGCGTCTTGCGGCGGTACAGGCCATGTCCGCTCGCAGTGTATACAACGCCGAGTGGCCCAGCTACCTGCGGGCGAATCAGTCAGACCCCCAGCCATGTCAACGTTGCCTTTAACTTACGTAGCGGCAGCCGCTGGACGACTCCATACGCGTGACGCTGCTGACGCTACTCGGGACGCTACTCAGGATGATGCAGCTCGCGACAATGAAGTGATAATGGAAGTTAGCGACTCGACGGTGACAACACAGCCAAAGAGTCAAGAAAAAGAACCAAATATCTCTGTTCAAATAGAACAAACTCCTGAACAGATTATAGTCCTTCAGAATGAGCAGTCTCCAGAAAACCACAAGGAAACCAACCCATCACTTGCCAGCGAACAGGACCGAGCGCAAGAAACCCAAGAGGTAATGGAAAACGATGAAACCTCTCCAAGAGTCAGTCCTCCAAGGAAACATAAAAAGAGGAGACTGGCTCATAAGGGCGCTGAACAACTGGCACCGCCTTTGCGAGAAAAAGCAAAGCAGATTAGCAACAAACTGCATGAAGAACAACATAGTAATCCTGTTCTGAGTATGCAGGCACCTGACCCCTTGCAAGTCAAATCAAATACACCATGCCCCATGTCAACGGACCATTCGTCACACGAGAGGTTGAAGCTGATAGTAAATTTCGATGCAGACAAGGTTTTCCCTGATACTAGAAATGCAGAAAAACCTGGGCTCAACTCAAAACCTGGGCTGATGAATCGGATGAAATGAATGAAGATGAAGAATTGAATGAAACTGGAGGAACGGAACAGACTCCTGCCCCAAGAGATCAACTGAACACGATGGATACATCATTGCCGGAACATACACGTGAAAAAGGATTTTCCTCCGACAGCACTTCGTATGACGAATATTGACTTCGGTAATGAATAGGACAACATGAACGCAGCACAAGCCTACAAAATCGCTACGTTGAACATTAATAAGATACGCTCCTCCCTGCATTTACAACATCTGCAACTTTCTCTACGCAGCTGACGTTGATATACTACTGTTACAGGAAGTAACAGATATTAAATTAGAAAAGATACGTGGATACAACGCCATAATAAACCCCGGTATCGGTGCAGAGCTGGGAACCGCAATTCTCACGAAAGAAGGCATCCGTGTCACACAAATAAGAAAACTTCAAAACAGCAGAGAGGTTGCAGTGACTGTTAACAATGCCCGCATCATCAACGGTTATGCATCGCCAGGCAACAATAACAGGCGTGCTAGAGCGGATTTTTTAAAAAGTGAAGTCGTTCATCTCTTCGGTACACGTCAAGATTATATAATCCTAGCCGGCGATTTTAATTCTGTATTTAGCCCGAAAGACCAGACACCGAATTTCAATAAGTCCGTAGAACTGGAAAGAATAGTCCACCAAATACAGTTAACTGATACCTGGGAACATACCCATGGCGCACAGGCCGGTTTCACTTATTTTACCAGTCACTCAGCAAGCAGGCTAGACAGAATTTACGTCTCGTCCAACCTTAAGAATCATGTGCTCCAGTCTGAGTACTGGCCCACTATGTTTTCTGACCATGCCGCGTACATTACCACAGTAAATTTGGAAAAACAAGAGACTTACCGAGCGAGGGTTATATGGAAACCCAACATTACACATCTCCAAGATGAGGAATGTCGCGTAGCATTTACTAATATGTGGCAAGAATGCGAGAAACGATTCCCGCTATACAGTTCTGCCATAGCTTGGTGGTTCAATGTGCGAAGCCTAATATAAGAAGAATGCTGATCGATTACTCACGACAGAAAAGTTTCTGGATTAAAGAGATGACTGAATTTTATTTTAGCTGCCTTAGCGACCTGTACACCTTGGACACATGATTAATGGAGAACTTTAGCCGGATTCAGAAAGTTAAAGCAAAACTTTTAGCACTGAAGCGGCGACAGTCAGAAGGTTTTAAATCAGAGCGAGACTACACAACATTGTACAAGGGGAAGAAACGGCTATGTACCATGCAATACGTGAGAATAAGAGAGGAAACAGAAAAATACTGACAGAAGTTACGTTACCTGATGGGACCAGGCACACAAAACAGCATGAAATTCGAAACGCTGTTCATAAATATATCTCAGATATGATGTCCACCAAACCCACCGTCGACGAGGCGCGGCGTGATCTTGTTAGAAACGTATCAGGACGAATTAGTACAGAGCAAGTAGAAAATATCATGGCCGAAATAGAAGAGGACGAATTGAAAGACGCAATAGCACAGAGTCCTAAAAATAAATCTCCAGGACCTGATGGTATCCCCGTGGAATTCTACCAAGTGTTCTGGCCACAAATGAAAAGCAAGTTGCTATGTATGTACAACTAAATTATGAGTGGCACTGTTGCCGCTCCCAAAGAATTTCCTGAAGGGATCATAGTTCTAATTCCTAAAAACTCACTTAGCAAAGCAATTGAAAACCTTCGACCCAGTAAGATTACTCAACAGTGATTACAAAATTATCGCCCGCGTATTAGCAAGAAGAATAAAAATGGTTATTAACTCTGTAACTGGCACGTACCAAACATGTGTAGGCAAAGACAGAAACATCTATCAGAATATATGCGAATATAGGGATATAATATCAACCGCAAATGTATGCCGAATAAAATTTGCTTTAGTGTCATTAGACTTCGAGAAGGCATTTGACAGAGTCGATCATAGGTATCTCCTTGGTATCATGGACGTAATGGGATTCCCACCACGATTCGTGAGGATTATTCAACAAATTCTGAAAAACGGTGTAGCACGAATAATGATAAACGGACAACTAAGTAGAGAGATTGAATTGACTGGATCCGTACGTCAAGGTTGCCCAATGTCAATGGCCCTTTTCGCAATAGCAATAGAACCTCTCCTCGCGACACTCACGCATGACCTCCAAGGATTGTGTATAAACTGCAAGAAAATAGCGTGCAACGCCTACGCAGATGATGTGGGTGTCCTGGTTATAAATGAAGACGAAGCGGCGAAAGCTCATCAGATTGCACACACATATGAACTTGCTTCTGGCGCCAAACTAGATAAAAGGAAGTCAGGCATCATGAACCTAGGCAGAGGAATATCCATGCAAAATCGGGGACAATTGACGGAAATATTCACATTGAAATGTTTGGGTATTGAATTTAGGAGCAACATCCAACACACTATTGCCGTCAATTATAAAAAACTACTTGCAAGCATACGAGCATCTGTACAAGGAAACAGTATGAGGCAACTGGACGAGATACAGAAAATCAAACTAAAAATAACTTAACTATGTTGTCCAAGCTTTTCTGGTGCCATTAGAAACAGCCAGAAGAATTTTATCCGCGATAGGAAGCTTTGTATGCCAAGGCAACATTTTCAAAGTGAAGTTCAATACACTAACACTCTCAACAAGGAAAAGAGGTTTAAACCTTGTTGATGCCAGTTACAGGTCACGAGCGTTATATGTGTGTCGAATGTGCAAGCAATGGCAACAGATGCCCGACAGCTTAACGGCCCACTTGCTGAATCAAATTGCTCCAGCAAGCATGCAGCCGCCAATAGATGTGAAGCATATACCAGCTGGTCTTTGTCACCTGAAAACTTTTCTCGTTGAGTACAATCTCCTCGGGACTCTCAGAACAGCAGTTGAAGAGAGTAAAGGACATCTATACATATTTGATGGAAGCTAAGGAAGGAAATATTATTGAAAGAAAATATCCCAACAACGACATGTCTGCAATTTGGAAAAATATCCACGATCGAAACTTACCCTCTAAGGTGAAAGCAACTTGGTATAATGCAGTCAACAGGAAAATATCAACTAATTTCAAATTGCATGCTGTACATCTCACAACTTCGCCCTTGTGCGCGTCATGCAACCTTCTTGACACTGAAGAACACCGATTCGTGTGCGAAAGAGTAAGAGACATATGGCATATAGTTAAGCAGAAAATAGCGACCGTTAACAGAACATCTCCAACCGTTTTCACCGCCGCAGATTTTCTGACTCCAGACGCAGTGCCATAGCCTAATACGAAAAGAAATGCTGTTAACTGGCTAAAAGGGCACACAGTTCACTATATCTTGAAGGCAGAAAATAAAAGCAAAGAAGATTACTGGGTGTATCTAACGACTCAGCACCATCATCTGATGCGGACGAAAGACTACAAAACAAATTACGCATGCTTCCTAAATAGAATCGTGGAATAAAATTATAAAGAGAACAATAACAGATTAAGATTGGTACGGAATTCAGCCTTCCACGATTACAGATAACTGGAACCGGAATGTTTTCGATCCTCTCACGAGACACTACAGAAAAGAAATCAAGTCCGTGGCAAGACGCACCGGACTACATCCTCATGAAGAAATTAGACATCAAATTTTATGTATTTTATTTTTCTAATCATCTTATGCCATACGCGGAGAAGTTTTAAATTCTAAAAAACGTTTTTCAAGGGGATGCAAGATTTTATGTTTTCCTTATGAAGATGAGAGACTTCACGTTTCAGTTTATTTTAATACACTTATCTTTCCATTAGCAAGAGGAAGATTCATTACGGTTAATTAATATTAAGAAGAAATATTTATTCTCATTTATGTTAGCTAAGATAATTTAGGCATCCAGCTTACAGAAAAAAAAATTAAGAAGCCGAAATAAAAAAAATTAAAAAAAATAAAAGATACAAAAAAGAAAAAAGTGGTCAGCGTCAGCAGCTGCGGAGCGAGAAGTCCTTGGTTCAAATCTTACCTCGAGTGAAAAATTTATTTTCTTTATTTTCGCAAAGTTATGATCTGTCCGTTCGTTCATTGACGTCTCCGTTCACTATAATAAGTTTAGTGTCTGTGTTTTGCGACCGCACGGCAAAACGGTGCGATTAGTAGACGAAAGGACGTGCCTCTCCAATGGGAACCGAAAACATTTGATCGCAAGGTCATAGGTCAACCGATTCCTCCACAGGAAACACGTCTGATATACTCTATACGACACTGGTGACAGATAATAATTGTCTGAAAATAAAAAATTAAACTCTTCACCCAAGGGAAGACTTGAACCCAGGACCTCTCGTTCCACTGCTGCTCACGCTAACCACGGGACCACGGCGTACCTGAGCTCGCACTTTCCTCGATGTTGCCTATCTTGCACATGGACTACTCAGTTTGTACATTTTGCTTTTTTTTTTCGTAGTTCCACACAACTTCTTCCTGTTTTCTCGATAGATCTGTGTTCAGTTTTTCAAGACCTATCCACTGTGCCAACTTATAACTAAATCTCAGGGGGGTGCGATGGGGAGGTTCCCTTGTGAGCACTATGGGACTTAACCAGCCGGAGTGGCCGTGCGGTTCTGGGCGCTACAGTCTGGTACCGAGAGACCGCTACGGTCGCAGGTTCGAATCCTGCCTCGGGCATGGATGTGTGTGATGTCCTTAGGTTAGTTAGGTTTAATTATTTCTAAGTTCTAGGCGACTGATGACCTCAGAAGTTAAGTCGCATAGTGCTCAGAGCCATTTGAACCATTTTGAACCATGGGACTTAACTTCTAAGGTCATCAGTGCCCTAGAACTTGGAACTACTTAAACCTAACTAACCTAAGGACATCACACACATCCATGTCCGAGGCAGGATTCGAACCGGCTACCGTAGTGGTCGTGCGGTTCCAGACTGTAGCGCCTAGAACCGCTCGGCCACTCCGATCGGCATGATTTTATGCCGTAACAAGAAGTGCGAGAATTATCACACAATCAACAGCTCATACATCCAGGTTGCCGATGAGAATAATATACAGAAGAATGGATAAGAGACTGAGAATGTATTATGTGACGATCAGTTTAGTTTTAGGAAAGGTAAAGGCACCGGAGAGGCAATTCTGACGTTGTGGCAGAAAACGGAAGTAAGACTATGGAAAAAAAGTCACGTTCATAGGATTTGTCGACCTGGAAAAAGCGTTAGATAATGTAAAATGGTGCAAAATGTTCGAAATTCCGAGAAAAATAAGAGTAAGCTACAGGGAGAGAAGGGAAATATGCAGTATCGACAAGAACCCCTCAGGGGCTTGCCGCTCTTTGGTGGGTTCATGCTTGCTACCATGGGGCCCCAGCCGTTGCAGCATCATTTCCTTTTCATGCTGCATGTCTGTCCTCTTGCTGTTCTTTTCTCCCTATCTTGTTGAACATGGCTGGGTTCATTTTGGAAAAGTATTCTGCATTTCCGGTAGTCAATATCAGAATACTCGCCACGGTTTTTCGTTCCTTGTTGCTTCCGTCGTTTACCTTCCCCTATCGTCCCTTCCATTCGGAGTTTGATTTTTCTCTGTTTCTTCTTCCTCCCAGTGCACTCAAGAAGACCAGCTCACGTGTCTGGCGCTTAACAGGTGACGGGTTAACGCGTAATTCCCAGCCCCAGTCGACAAGTAGGGTTCGCACGTACCCTATGGTACAGGCCAGGCCCAGGGAAAGATGATTTTTGTGAGCTGCTACCTTCCCAATTAGCCAACTGATCCCTCTGTGTGGCCTGAGGTGTGAAAAATTACCTAAGGCGGGTACACCCCCATCTGAAAGAGGCCCATTTGGAAGTAGCGCACCATAGGAGATACTGGCAATCATAGGGGATTTCCTCGCATTGAGCCTGTCTGCACAGTCAACGGCTACTAAACCTAAGCGGAATGAGGCTAACGATTTAAAGACAGTCCCAGCTGAACCACGGTTCCCCGTGTTTTCACGTACTGAAAGTCCATAAATCCAATTACTATTTATAAAGTTATTGATGCAATTGTTGGCCCTGTGAAATCCTGCTCTCGTTCACGCAATGGCATTTTGCTTTTGGAGACCACTTCCAGTTCTCAAGCACAACGACTGCTTGCAGCTTCACGCCTCCATGGCTAACCTATTCGTGTCAAGGCCTATCAGATGCTGAATTCTTCCTGTGGTGTTGTTTACACTAGGCTGCTAGATGTTCTGACCGAGGCAGAAATCCAAATGTACCTCTCTGATCAGTGTTTCATAACAGTCCATCTCATGATGAAAACAGTACATGTCACCCTAGTGTCTATAGGTACTATCCTTCTCACTTCTTCCGTCAAAGATCAAAGCAGGTTATGAAGTTATCACAATCAGACCAAATGTTCCTAGCCTGATGCGCTGCTACCAGTGTCGTCGTTACAGCCACACTCGAGAGTGCTGTCGACGGCAAGCCAAATGTGTAACCTGCGGTAGGGAAGCTCACGAGGACTATTTTCCGCCTCCCTCTCCACGCTGCATCAACTGCAATGGTGACCATGCCGCCTCCTCCCGCGATTGTTCTGTGTATCTAGAACGCCTCCTACCTCCTGCCTCTGTGCCCTGTAGCACCGAGTCTTCGAAGGCTGGCACTCAGCAGCCGCTGAGGTGAGACCCTTCGCCGACTCGGAGGTCCTTTTCGACGGTGTCGCCGCATGATACCCTCGTCCAGCCGAACTCAGTGTCGCCGGTGCGCAGCACCAACCGTTTATTCCCCTGGACTCCACAGGCCGACAGAAGGAGAATGCCGACGCTTCTGTACACCTCGTGGAGTAGGAGCCTCGTGCCTCCTGCCTCCACCTGTAGCAGCGAGTCTTCGAAGGCTGGCACTCAGCAGCCGCTGAGGTGAGACCCTTTCAGTTTTTCCTCGTCATGACTTTCCTCCAAAGAAACGTTCGTGGTCTTCGATCCAACAAAGAGGATTTGTGGCTCCACTTAGAATCGTAGCGTCCCCATGTTCTCTGCCTTCAGTAAACAAAATTGCGTCGTTTTGACCTTCCCACAATGCACGGCGTTCCATCTCATGGGGGAATCATGCTGCTCATACTGGATGAACGTTCGTAGTCAACCCATCTGTCTGGCGACCCACCTTCAGGCTGTTGCAATCGCCTTTTTCTTCCTCACTTGATCTCTTCCCTTTGTACTGTTTACATCCTTCGGACATACAATATCATCAGGGCAGACTTTCTCCAGCTTATTGGGCAGCTACCTCACCCCTTTCTCCTGCTTGGTGACTTGAATGCACACCATCCACATTGGGGTTCTCCAAGAACCTGTCCAACAGGTGCCCTCTTGTGCCCTCAATCAACCAAACCTCTTCTGCTTTAACACAGGAGCAGCCACATTCCATTCAGACTCCTCGCGTACGTATTCCCATTTGGACCTATCATTCTGCACTGCCTAGCTTGCCCATGGTCTCGAGTGGGTTGTCGTCTCTCACAGATACTCGAGCGACCATTTTCTGTGTGCTATCCGTTTGCTCACTCCTACCCCACCTACGTGCACACCCAAATGGCAGCTTATTAAGACCGACTGGAGGCTTTATTCTTTCCTGGATACCTTCGATGAACAACGTTTCCCCAATTGTAATGACCAGGTAGAATATCTTACAAACGTTATCCTTACTGCCGCAGAATGTCCCATTCCTTGCAATTCGTCCTTACCACGCTGTGTCCCGCTCCCTCGGTGACCTGAGGCATGCCACGAAACAATTCGCGCACAGAGACGTGTTCTCCGCATTTTTAACCGTCATACTGCGATGGCAAACTGCTTTCATTATAAATGGTTGCAGGACCAGTGTCGCCGCGTTATTCGGGGTAGCAAAAAAGATAGGTGGATTTTATTATTTCTTTTAACAGTTCCACTCCCTCTTCTGTCATGTGAGACAACCTCTGATGGCTCTCTGGGACCAAGATACATTTCCCAATTTCCGGCCTGGCACTAGCAGCCCGTATTGCTATCTTCAAGACCTTGGGCGGGCACTTTTCAGAGATTTCGGGCTCCTCCCATTATCAACCTGCCTTCCTCCATCGGCAACGAGTGGAGGGGGCTCAGGAAATACCCTTTTCTTCTTAGAATCGTAAGGCTACAATGCCACCTTTACTATGAGGGAGCTAGATCATGCTCTCACTTAATCCCAATCCTCCTCATTCAGATGTTGCAGCACCTTTCTCTTGCAGGCAAGCACTCCCTGCTTAATACCCACAACCGCATCTGGGCAGAGCGCACGTTTCCTAATGCTGGTGTGAAGCCATTGTCATACCAAGTCTAGTAAGAACAAAAACCTTCCTTCCATCTACGGCCCCATTTCTCTCAGCAGGTATGTTTGCGAGGTGTTGGAGCATGATTCATGCCCAGCTCGTATGGCGGCTCGAGCCTCGCAATTTACTTATCACTGCACAGTGTACATTTCGAGCGCCCCGTTCTGCAGTTCACAACCTCGCCACTTTGTCCACCCATGCCATGAATAGATTTCTGTGGAAATTCCAGATTGTGGACACGTTTTTCGATTTGGAGAATGCCTGCAACATCTGCTAGAGGACTGGTTTCTTCTGTACTCTCTACATGCGGGGCTGCCGCGGAGTTTTCAAGATTCATGAAGGTTCTGGTAAACATTTTTGGAATACAGTGATCAATTAATTGTTATATTTAGATTAAAGTTCAGTCTTGATCACGTTATGTCTGTTTTAATGAGTTGACACAGCAGCAAGGAGAGCTCCACCTACCAACCCAAGGGACCAATGGGTCTGATGATGGTTTTATAGAAAAAAACCGAAACCGGTTACTCATTAAAACAGACATAACGTGATCAAGACTGAACTTTAATCTAAACATGAAGGTTCTGCCTTGTTGGACACCTTTAGCCAATAAAACGGTGTGCCTCAAGGTTCCGTCCTAAGCGTCGTCGTCCTTGCTATCGCCTTTATCCCTGTAATGGCCCGTCTGTTGCCGGTCATCTCCGGCTGCCTTTTCGTTGTCGTTTTTGCCATCTATTTCAGTTCTCCACGGACCTGTCTCAGTAAGCGACGTCTTCAGCCGTGTCTCGATCGTATTTGCTCATGTATCATCGACAATGGATTGTTTTTACACTGAAAAAACCGTCTGCATGAATTTATCGTGGTGCAATTGGTTTCCTCTACTGTCTTTACATCTTGAGCCTGTTGCTCTTCCATTCATTGAAACTACGAAATTCCTGGGGCTCATGCTCGATAACACACTGTCTTGGTCCTCCCACGTGTCTTACCTGGCAGCCCACTGTACACAGCCCGTCAATGTCCAATGTGTCCTCAGTAGTACTTCCTGGGACGCAGATCGAACGACCCTCCTCCATTTGTACGGTCCCTTCTCCGTTCGAAACTAGACTGTGGGTGTGTCGTTTATGCATCTCCCAGGCTGAGCGTGGTGTCTGGTTTGCCTTTGTCATTGACGCCGACGTTTCTTGGTATCGCCTTCCAGAACATGCTCAGTATCTACAGCAGAGCTCTTCACTCTGAATCGGGCCATGCACTACATCTGGCGACAAAGACTTTTCAGTTGGGTCCTCAGACTCTCTCAGTGCCCTTCAGAGCCTCTGTAGGTCCAGGAAAGCGGTCACTTGCTCACTCTGGATCGAGCCACTCTGATGTTCCTGTGGGTTGCTGGTCACTTCGGTCTAACAGGAAACGAGGCCGCTGACATTGCTGCCAAGGCAACAGTCCTCGTACCTCAGCCCTCTAGTTCTTACATTTCTGTTTCACCACCTGTCAGCAGGTGGTGTCACTTTGGCATCACCACTGGTCCTCCCTTCACAGGAACAAGCTCTGGGTTATTAAGCCTCTCCCACTGGCTCGGACGACCTCCTTTCAGTTCTCTTGCCATGAGGGAATAATTTTAACTAGGTTGCATATTGAGTATTGTCCTTTTATCCATCGCCATTTGTGAAATGGTGCACATTGCGCTCAACTTTTGACAATCAGCCATATCCTGATGGAATGCTCTTTCTTAACCGCTTTCGTTTTTGTTTGCCATCTGTGTTATCGGCCGTTTCAGCGAACGACGCGTGGGCTATCGACCACGTTTCAATTTTATCCGTCATAATAATACGGCAAACGCCATTTAATTTTTATTTCTGAACCTCCGTTTCTCTATGGCGTATTCTATAGACCTTTCTCTACGTCGATATTTTTAGCTGTCTTGTATTCCGTCGATTGGGATTGACGTGTAATCTTTTTTAACTCCAATTTCTCTTTCTGTTCTACTGTTTTGACGTAGGCACATATGGCCATAGTTACTTTTCGCCCTGAAACAAAGCAAAACAAAGCAATTACTCGTACGTACAAGAGCCTAGAGCGAATAATAAGAGACCAAGAACGAAGTGCTCAGACTAAAAAGGGTGTCAGACAGTGATATAGTCTTTCACCCCTACTATTCAATCACCCCTACTATTCAATCTGTATCGAAGAATCAATAATGGAAATAAAAGCAAGGTTCAGGAGTGGGATCAAAATTCATGGTGAAAGAATATCAATGATACGATTCGCTGATGACATTGCTGTCCTCAGTGAAAGTGAAGAACAATCACGTAATCTGCTGAATGAAATGAACAGGTTAATGAGTACGGAATATCGACTGAGAGTAAATCGAAGAAAGACGAAAGTAATGTGAAGCAGTAGTAATGAGAAACTTAACATTGGGTGACGAAGTAGAGGATGTTAAGGTCTTCTGCTAAATAGGCAGTAAAATAACCAACGACTGACAGAGCAAGGAGGGGAATGACTTCCATGTTACTAGAGGGCAAAAACTGTAGAGGAAGACAGAGATTGGAATACATTCAGCAAGTAATTGAGGACGTAGGTTCCGACTTGGCACAGAAGTTGTCACAGGAGAGGAATTCGTGGTGGACCACATCAAACCGGCCAGAAAACTGATGATTCAAGTTAACTTCAAGTAGGTGATCGTATTTTTCTTTTTTTTTTCTTTTTTGCCAACTAAGACTTTTGCTATCTTGTGCTGTCAAGTTACGTTAGATTTTTTTACATATTATGTTTAATGAGCTGCTATTCTCTCCCTCTCCAGCAAAAAAGCATTCTCTATCCCCATCCTTCTCCCTCTCCCTAACCATTCTGCCCCATTCTCGCCACCCCCCCCCCAACCCCACCTCTTCCGCCCGCCCCCCTTTTTAGGTCGTGTACCGTACGAAAGTATCTCCCATTATTTATAACGTTCTCATGAATTTAAAGTCATCCACATGCTTTGTAAGACTGCTTGTATAGCTGTTACACTACGTTATGTACGTACGACATATCTAAACATATATTCAGTATTAAGCGACGTTCATATGTTTTGGTATACTAACTGCCAATTACGTAACGTAGTAACCCCTTTGGTGTGTTTGTGGTCCTACATTATGTATATCGGTATCTTTATGACCTATGCCCGTTTATTGACAATATATATTTTGTGCTACAGCAATGTTTATTTTTCAGTTGGATCTTTGTTTCTCTCTGTAGCATTATTATGTCACTTGTTCTTTTCAATTTGTTTCCTACACTCCCACTGCCCTTCCCCCTTCTTCATATCTTGCCGTTGGTTTCACCCGCCTACTACCTTCCTACTACGTTGTTGGATTTTAGGTTATTTATCTTGCGGAAGTGCCATTCACTACTCATAAATTTTCTCATGAATCCTGTCTTATCCAGTTGCTTCCTTAGTTCACACTTCATAATTGCTATACTACATTATGGGGCTATGCTGTAGCTAAGGATATGTAAGGCACTAAGCTATGTTATATGCTTCCATTTAGTGACTGTCAATTATAAACTATAATAATCTACTTTGGTGTAGATATGAATTTACCATCATGTAAATGTATTACACATGTATATTTGTCATAGACACCTTTAATCTATTTGGCCTTATGTCTGGCTATGTGCCTGTTTCGTGCCGTGAGCCATGTGAGTGTTGGTTATTCAGTTGGGACTACGTTCCTGTCTGTAGTTTAGTTGTGTAACCTGCTTTTAAAAAATTCTTACGTAAAACGGTCATTTAGTACAATCTTCGAAATAATCATGTACACATTGCTGCCTTAGTGTGGTGGCGCCTCCTGTCAAGAGAGCTTGAAACAACTTAACATAGGCACCAAAGCGTATCGGCTCTGTTTCCTTGAGTTTTAGTAGACTCATCATCTATACTGACGTACCTGTTTTTACTCCTGTACTCTTATTAGTGCTATGGATATTTTGTTTAGCATGTTTTATATATTTTACAGACCAATTTGAAGCTGTATTGTTATAACTGGAGCATGTTCTTAGTATGCTGAAAAGACTGACGCAGACGCCCTGCTAAATTTGCAGGACAGGACAGGTAGTTTAAGTTGTGGAAAGGGGCCAAAATAAGCGGCTGTCAGTTACACTCGAACATAGAACCTTTTATTTGATCAAATATTACAGGAGCCAAGAAAAATTATAAAGAAACACAGCTTTAGTTCTGGAACTTAATTAGTTCTGAATGCGCCCTAAAATCTCATGCCCTAAGGGCAAGACTACGCTAATTTAGAAACAGCTGAAATCCAGTAACTTAAAGCTGAACCAAAATCAGAAGTTTAAAAGGCAAAGTCTTATCTTAAAACAGTTCCTTAATTAGGCTGAAGGCCCAAAGAATCAGACACTATAAGAGCAAAGAACTTAACTTCAAAATCGGCTGAAGGCCCAACACTTAAGACACAATACATTAAATTTAAAAATGCCAAATGCTTTCCGTAAAACAGTTCTTATATTAGGTTGAGGGCCCAAACCATCTGACACCTTAAGGGCAAAACAACCTTAATCTAAAAATCGGTTAGAAGCCATACAAGTATACACAACAAGAACAAAGAAGAAAAGGCAGTACACCCAAGGGCGCTCAGAAATTCCTAGTGGCCGGCCAGAATGGCCGAGTTGTTCTAGGCGCTAAAATCTGGAACCGCGCGACCGCTACGATCGCAGGTTCGAATCCTGCCTCGGGCATGGATGTGTGTGGTGTCCTTAGGTTGGTTAGGTTTAAGTAGTTCTAAGTTCTAGGGGACTGATGACCTCAGAAGTTAAGTCCCATAGTGCTCAGAGCCATTTGAAGCATTTGAAACTCCGAGGGTCAGCCTGGAATTCAAACACTCGCTTAGGTGAGACAGGCAGTCGGCTCAACCATTGTCGATCCGACGACAACTCAACTGACAGACTGTTAAAGGACCCACCGACAAGATAACCTCCACTTCACTCGACCAGCACACAACAGGGAGTTCAACAGATCAATGAAGGAGGTATTGGCGTCCACAACCAATTATACATTGAGCTGTCAAACTACACACTGCGCTGGACAGCGACAACATGATTAGGAAAATATACTGCCTGTATTTACGTCAATGGCTAGGGCAGGGAACTGCGACGTTAACTGCCACTAGGCAGAAGATTCCGTTGGTGCACTTCAATTCAAATAACCAAGTACAGTTAAACTCTACCGGAGGGTGGCTAAAATTTCTCTACTTGAAAACAAACATTGTTGCTCGTGGGAATATCCCAACAGCCGATAACGAACCCAAACGACACAATGTGAACAGTCGTGACTTGCTGGTAGATTAAGTCAAAACTCAACTTTTATGTCCAGGATCGGTGAGCCACGAACCTCATATCAATGGGAGCAGCACCACACACTTCGACACCGCATAGAGGCCACCAGCGGGCTCAGCCAAACTCCGCACCACGGAGATTTCCTTGCTGCTCCATGTCAACCGACCAACTGCCCAGGCCCCGAAACGGTGAAAGGACGAAGTATACATCGGCTGATGAGACTATAAACCGAACGAGCAACCAACGGTCGTCCCACTCCAATCTTCCTCCATCAGACAGTTCATGTGTGTCGCCAGCGGTCGGCGAGCACTGGCTGTCGGCGCCTCACCGGCACACCGTCCCCCGACTTCACTGCTGCTGCGTCCCGACTGCACTGCTGCTCCGTCTCCAACTGACTGCCAGACACACGACGACCTGGAAATACTATCGGTATGTCCAGAGATGGTACGACAGTGCACTTATCGATACGCGCAGCTGCTGCTGCTCATGGGTAAGTAAGGCATTAAGTTAGTGACCCCAGTAAATGGAATAAGAAAACGAGGCGGCAGTACCGTAATGGAAGATGACAAACAATAAATGGCATGAACATGAGCCGTGCATAGCTCACTGACGTGTAGTTTTATTTCTAGAATATATGTAATTTTTATTATTCTAATACTATGGTTCCTTGTATGTAGCTGTTGTGTTATTGGATAGACTACTGCAACAACAATATTCTAGCCATACGTTTTAGATCTGACAATCTTAGGATGACAGGTAGTTACTGTCGAAATTGGTCATGAAGTAAGCTATCCCACGAGATGCGTTCTTGTCGTTTAACATTATACATTACATAAAATTCAGCTTATAACATTTCTTCAACACTGGACAGCCGAATCAGCTGATCTCCCAAACTCATTACCGTTTCTGTCAAAATGAAAATTGTGATCAGGAAAAGGTACGTTTTTGTTTCTTCTCCCTAAACTTGTTATTTCCACAATTCTTTTAGATTCTCCATACTTCATGATCAAGTAATAGATTAAATTACATGCCGCTCCACTCCCTTGTACGCTACTGCTTCCCATTCATTCCTTCAGCTCTTATAACAACAGCCTGATTTCTATACCAAATGTAGACGAACTTAAGGTCCCGGTATTTTGCCCCATTTATGTTCAGAACTTCAAAAACAGTGTTTCGGTCAAATATTGTCAAAAGTTCCTCACATTAAATGCCTTGTTGCATAAGACAATAAAATTATTCTCATCAATTCAGCACTGTTGTTGGTTTCCAAAATAATGTTCAAACAATGGAGTGAAGCATATTTACTTATTGAAAATTTAGAGTTCTGTTACCTCATATTTTGAAACAGCTCGTATGCATTACAGTTTCGGTTTATCTTCTTCCTGCATTTAGATTGTTTTATTTTTAACTGCAACGTCTGACACGAAATAAATACTCTTTAAAAAAATAACTATAATTTGAGTTTGAAATTAAATTAAAAAAAAACAGTAGCTTTAAGATGAATGTAAAAAGATGATTGTATAGATAAGAGATTTGTTAGTTCCAGTGCCGACTATGACCGGCGGTGAATACCTCCGAATGCTTCCTTCAAGATGTTGACCACCAGTCACAACAAAATAGTTTTAGTTAGTAGTAGAATAATAGTTCTGCGAATCCTATCCTTTAACAATAAGTTTTCATCCATGAAATCTGGTTTCACAGGACAGAGCGGATCAGGTTATGGTTGTGGAAAGGGGCCAAAATCAATTACTGTCAGTTGCTCAAAAAACACAAACTTTATTTTCCTAAAAACACTTAATCACACATGTCCTTAAAAGGGTTCTAAACAATACGGCTGAAAGCCCAAACACAAGTTATTACAATTGCTTTAAGGAATACACGCGGCTGAAGGCCTTACCTAAAAAAGAAAATCTTACGTGAATACTCGACTGAAGGCCACAAACTGGATACAGAAGAAATGAGGCTTTAGGCCTGGATAACAAGTATTTCCAATAGAGAAGAAAATTTAGAAAGGTTTTAAACAAGTGAATTTTCAAATATTAATAAAAGACAGCTGAAGGCTTTATCTTAAAAATATTTGGCATAAAAGCTCGGCTAAAGGCCACATACATAACATAGAACAACTCACGGCTTATGGACTGGATGACAAGGATTTGCAATAGAGCAAAATTCCCCTTTTTTCTTAAAAAATCTAGTTCAAACAAGAGTATTCAAAGCTTTAACTTAAGACGGGTGAAAGCCTTATTTTAAAATTAAAACAAACTAAATTAATAGGCGGCTGAGACAAAAATCACAATCTAAAAACAACAGAACAATGGTGCACAGAAGTGTTACTAGGGTCGGCCTGAGGAGGTAACTCGGACGTAAGGTTAGGTGAGATAGGCAGCCAAGAATAAGCTTAGGTAATCAGATGGCAGCCCGACCCACGGACGACTGAAGGACCGACCAACAATCTAATCAATTCCCTTCTACCGACCAACGGCATGATAACGGAAAATATCAGCCGAGGACGAAGATATCAGCAGCACTACGTCTTAAAATTGGCGTCTAAAAACAGGCAAGGAACAAAAATCACTCAAAAATATATACAATACCAAAGGCTGTCGAACTACACGCCGTGCTGGACAGTTTCAACATGGCGAGGAAAAACACACTGTCGGAAACTACGCTAACGACCAGGGCAGTTAACTGGAACGTTAACGGCCACAGGGCCGAAGATACCGCTGGTGCACTTCACTAATAAGTATCAAGGAATTCAATAGTTAAACACCATACAGGAAGAAGGCTGGAAAATTTCGCCGACTCCAACACACCATACTATGCTGCTTGCAGGAACGGCCCAGAAAGCAACAACCGGCAATGAGCGATGTCACAGCACTTGAGGTTTCATAACAGGTTAACTGATCACTCAGTGTCCAAATTCGGTGGGCGACAAACTTTGTAGCTCTCGCAGCTAGCGCCTCATAAATCCGACCGCGCGCCGCGGAGACTTCCTCGCTGCTCTGTCCCAACCGACCGAATGCATCAAACACGCATACGGCGTTACAATAACTACTGAGTCAAAACCACAGGTTACACACGGTTCCACGGTAACAGAACAACAAGGACGAATCACAAGTCGACACACACACAGAACTCAGAAGCGGTCGAAGACCAAATAAACGTCGTCCGGTGAGACGACCGAACGGACAAACAATCAAGATCGTCCCCACTCAAGTCATGTGTGTCGGCAACGATCGGGCGAGTCATGGCTACCTCCATCCCGACCCCCTTCGGACGCACGACGTCCCGGAGACTGTGGTGTCACCGCCAGACACCACACTTGCTAGGTGGTAGCCTTTAAATCGGCCGCGGTCCGTTAGTATACGTCGGACCCGCGTGTCGCCACTATCAGTGATTGCAGACCGAGCGCCGCCACACGGCAGGTCTAGTCTAGAGAGACTCCCTAGCACTCGCCCAATTGTACAGCCGACTTGACTAGCAATGGTTCACTGCCTACATACGCTCTCATTTGCCGAGACGACAGTTTAGCATAGCCTTCAGCTACGTCATTTGCTACGACCTAGCAAGGCGCCATATTCAGTTACTAAAATCTGAACAGATAATATTGTGAATCATGTACCACCAAGAGCGACGTTCATCTTTAATGGATTACAGTTAAGTATCAAACTAATTATGTCCTCTTTCTGAATTCTCATTCCTTGTCGTGTTCCAGACCTCACGTCAGTATAGTTCTTCCCTCCTCACGCCAGCCTGCGTGAGCTAAAACGCATGCATTTCGGCCTCCTCTCGTAACACCGGTGTTGGCTCATCTGCCAACACAACAGAGACACTGGCTCGCATCCGACCATGCAGAGAAAACACCGGCCCACTGGGCAACCGACATATCTGCACAAGTAAGGAACCGACCAAAGTCCCGCAAGATGATCAATTGAAGTGGCCCAGAAGCGATGGGAAGACCAAATACACGCCGCACGATGAGGCGACCGACCGAACGACCAACCAACGGTCGTCCCCGCTAAAGTCTCCTTCCGTCGGACGGTGCACGTGTGTCCCTAGCGGTCGAGCTTCATCCTGACTGAACTCACCTCACACCACGACCCGGAAATACTAGCGGTCACTCCAAAGATAGTACGACAGTGCTCTTATCGATAGCGCTTCTGCTGCCACTCATGGGCAGATAGGCAAGGAACTTAGTGACGCCAGTAAATCGAATAAGAAACGGGACGGCGGTACCGCAAAGACAAGATGTCAAATAATAAACGGCTCGAACAGGAGTGTCGCACGGCTCAATCCATGTACAACATTAGGTGCTTTCTCCGCTAGATCGCCTACACGTTACACATCATTTGCTCTAGTCTTCGCTACCGTTAAGTATTATTTGGCCGAAATGGGCAATCTGTAAGTGCATTTGGGATGAAACTTCCTGGCAGATTAAAACTGTGTGCCCGACCGAGACTCGAACTCGGGACCTTTGCCTTTCGCGGGCAAGTGCTCTACCAACTGAGCTACCGAAGCACGACTCACGCCCGGTACTCACAGCTTTACTTCTGCCAGTACCTCGTCTCCTACCTTCCAAACTTTACAGAAGCTCTCCTGCGAAACTTGCAGAACTAGCACTCCTGAAAGAAAGGATATTGCGGAGACATGGCTTAGCCACAGCCTGGGGGATGTTTCCAGAATGAGATTTTCACTCTGCAGCGGAGTGTGCGCTGATATGAAACTTCCTGGCAGATTAAAACTGTGTGCCCGACCGAGACTCGAACTCGGGACCTTTGCCTTTCGCGGGCAAGTGCTCTACCAACTGAGCTACCGAAGCACGACTCACGCCCGGTACTCACAGCTTTACTTCTGCCAGTACCTCGTCTCCTACCTTCCAAACTTTACAGAAGCTCTCCTGCGAAAGGCAAAGGTCCCGAGTTCGAGTCTCGGTCGGGCACACAGTTTTAATCTGCCAGGAAGTTTCATATCAGCGCACACTCCGCTGCAGAGTGAAAATCTCATTCTGCATTTGGGATGTTATATCTAATTCATAATTGCAGGTGTCTAATTTACTGTTGCACCCCGTCTTCCTCCTCCTCCTTTTGCTCCTCATCCACTTCAGTGTCACTATGGCGCTGTCACTGTGGATATCGCTGTCCACACTCTGGAGACAGTTGTTGAGTTGCACAAGGGAATAAGTGTTAGTTCATCGTGTCCTTTAAGCAAGCATGTCTGTTTAGAAGGAATTATCGTATTTACACTGGCGATCTGATACAATCTGTTTAATTAAAGTGCTAAGGTTTCACGCAGCGCGGTCGCGTGATACGTGAAACTCGGACCACTGAGGGCGGAGCTCGGGACGGAGAAATTTCGCGGTGATGACTTTCATCACGAGCAAGCCGGCGCCCCCTGGGCTGGAAAATTACTTTTCATACCGCGTGCGCCCGTCTGGCGGGGAGGCAGCAGTGCCACGGCGGCGGCGGCGGCGGCGGCGGCGGCGACGGCGGCGGCGGCGGAGTCCCGGCCTTCTCATTTCGAGGCGGCGCGCAAGCTGCTGCGCCGTCGCCCACGTCGCCGCCGAGCGGTAAGAAAGGCAGGCAGCCGAGCCGGAGGGACTCGCCGGCATTACTGCGCAGGCATTACCGTGCGGGCCATTAGCAGGGGACACCTGACCGGCTGTTTACGGCGCGCCGCCGGCCCTCCGTCCCAATTGCTCGCGGCCCACGCCACGGCGCCGTATTTATTTGTGCGGCCGCGGTGCCCGTGGCGGCGGCTGTTGTCGGCGCCGCAACTCGTGGCGTGCGGCCCGGCCGGGCGACGTTTAGTGCGCAGTAAACTGTGCCGCGCGCCCGGCGCCTTACGACCTACGTGGCCCGCCGCCCTGGCCTTCATCACGTGCCGCTCTGCCGGAACTCCCAAGTGAAGCGGCTCCATCCCCCGCTGCTACTGCAGCCGGGCGAAACCCTCGCGACCTGGCACACTACAAGGATGCGGAGGGGTGGCCCAGCGCAAGGACTCACTGCCGTCTCACAGAAAATCTCTGCGCAGTAGTCTTGCGGATCTTCACAAATCTGGACAAGAAAGTGTAACAAAGCGTCCAAACGCAAACAAATAGTACTTATTCTACTATCTTCTTGTCACATCTTTCGACTGTCCCACATCCTCAACGTAACACGTATTAACTGCTAGGTTGGCGCTTAAGCGTTTCTGTCTTGTATGATGGTAGGTTTGACGCGCGGGACTAGCCGAGCGGTCTAGGGCGCTGCAGTCATGGACTGTGCGGCTGGTCTCCGCGGAGGTTCGAGTACTCACTCGGGCACGGGTGTGTGTCTTTGTCCTTAGGACAATTTAGGTGAAGTAGTGTGTAAGCTTAGGGACTGATGACCTTAGCAGTTAAGTGCCATAAGATTTCACACACAACAAATGATGGTAGGTGTCTTTATAAATAAATCTTCTTCTACCAGTCACGATTTTCTTTATTTACTTTCCATGCGACGCGTTTCGGGAAAAGATTCCCACTTGCAAGTGCGTTTTGTGTGTGTTTTATGCCATTTCTATTGATGTTGTCAATGTATGAGAGTTTGCTTCATTTCGTTGACTTTTTCTGCACTATGTAAGAAACATGCAACTTTTTTTTGGTTATCGATTCTTTTGGTGAAGTTAGCGGCGAAATTTAGAAGAATTTATACTTAGTTTTCTAATGGTCCATTTGTGTAGAGTTACACACACTAACAGTTGTGTGTGATGTTTAGTGTGTGTGTGAGACTCTGCACAATTGGTTCAAATGGCTCTGAGCACTATGGGACTTAACATCTGAGGTCATCAGTCCCCTAGAACTTAGAAGTACTTAAATCTAACTAACCTAAGGACATCATGCACATCCATGCCCGAGACAGGATTCGAACCTGCGACCGTAGTCGCGCGGTTCCAGACTGAAGCGCCTAGAACCTCTCGGCCACACCGGCCGGCCTGCACAAATGGACCATTAGCAAACTGTAATTACAAATTCTTCTAAATTTCGCCACTAAGTTCACCAAAACAATCGATAACCAACTAAAAAATCGCGTGTTTCTTGTATACTGCAGTAAAAGTCAACGAAACGAAGCACTC
This sequence comes from Schistocerca americana, assembly GCF_021461395.2. NCBI lineage: Eukaryota > Metazoa > Arthropoda > Insecta > Orthoptera > Acrididae > Schistocerca > Schistocerca americana. The sequence continues at coordinate 602,351,242 of NC_060119.1, read as the reverse complement.
TCACACATTGACGACATCAATAGAAATGGCATAATACACACAAAAAACGCACTTGATATTGGAATCATTTCCCAAAACGCGTTGTGCGTAAAGTAAATAAAGAAAATTGTGACAGGTAGCAGAATAATTATTTATAAACACACCTATTGTTTTGATACTCATAGGATTTAAAAAACCATTTATAATGGATCAAATCAGATTGTATGATGGTGTTCCAGATGTTATGGGCTCATTTGTCGATTGTCATTTTTTCTTTGTAGTTCACTGTTGCAATTTGAGTTTACATATTGTCATTTTGTCAATTGAAGATAGTGTGTGTCAGCCGTGGCGAGCTGGCGCCAGTGTTATTTTGTTCATGTATCGTTGAGATCGACTGTTATCTTTGCTTTTCGTGTGTCTTATCTTCCGGGTTAGGCGGATTAAGGGATTTGGTTGTTAGGCTTCGACGGGTAACCCTCGAGGTCTCGTGACATTCGCTGGGAGACGAGTGTCAACGGCTGCCGAACGAGCGTGACGACCGTTACATGTTGTAGTGTGAACTTGGTCGGGCGTTTCGGTGACATGGGCAGCTTGGAGACACAAGTTCTGTGACTTCTCTGGGAACAAAAAAATTTGAAGTGAAGTGGTGAAGCTGTGGAACCCGCCCCTTCGTACTGTGTACGTCATATGAGTAAGTGGTCGTAATTGTGTTTTGTTGACCGACGCACTCAGAGGCAATTAAATTTTATTATTATGGTGACACTTTCATAGTCGAACTTTAAGAGGTGTGGAAGAGTTCAGTTGCTGTTGGAACGGTGGTCTGATCATTTAATATTAGAAGACTACGACCAAGGTGTGGACGGCGCCAAGGAACTGACATATCAGACGTGATTTAACACATAAATATTTTATTCATAACATACAATACATAACACCAACTACGTAAATCCTGCTTCGATGCTTACAATTGCCCAGAATGGGAGGATCACCACTTTCGAATTGGAAAGGCTTTAATTTAAGGAGCTAAAACGCCTGTTATAATCTTTGAAAACAATAATAACACAACACAAAAGTAAGCGCTAAGTGAACGAACTCTTAAATCTTTAAATACTAATCATAAAGCGTGGGTTTACCACATTTAAATTCTCATTGCAATATATAATATAAATACATAAATTCACAACACAGCATGGGTTCAAAATTTCTACCTGGACAACCTATGGTCCTAAAACTTTCGTATTACATTCCAGCCAATCACATTGGCTCTGAGCACTATGGGACTCAACTGCTGAGGTCATTAGTCCCCTAGAACTTAGAACTAGTTAAACCTAACTAACCTAAGGACATCACAAACATCCATGCCCGAGGCAGGATTCGAACCTGCGACCGTAGCGGTCTTGCGGTTCCAGACTGCAGCGCCTTTAACCGCACGGCCACTTCGGCCGGCCCAATCACATTAATAACTTATAAGTACGGCTGGTAAAATACAAACGTTTGCACTATAATCAGTTTTAATAATCCACAATCACTCAAAAAGCAACATCAGAAGTTCGATACGGAGGATGTAAGCCTGTTTATACAATCTTTCGGGCCAAAATAGGCACGAGGGCCACCAGAACAGAAGTGCGCTAGTTGCTTTTAGGACAGGTGCTCCCATTAACTTAATGCAAATAGAAGGTATATCTAAAGTTTTTTTTTCCTTCGTCCCTCTTAACAAGGGGGTTTTAGTAAGGTGGAAATTACACTTTGAGGAGACGCAATAGCAATCAAGCGCGCACGCCTTCACGAGGACGCCATGCCACTACACACGTGCTAAACTAGCCGCGTATCCGCTGTTCAAGCCAAACATTAACAACACAGTTCCATATTCCTGACACCCAAATAGTCGGGATCAAAACAAAACCGAAAATCCCAAGAGCACAAGATCCTGCACACCTTCAGAACAGATCTTACTTGATGCGGTTGCCTTCACAAATACAGGTATCGAAATGAAAACAAGAACGTGTAACAACATTCCCTGAACAGCACAATGCTCTTCTTTAGGTCCCGGCAGCGCTAGACAACGCTGACATGCCAATGTTAACAAACCTCCAAAGCAACACCCTCCAACTGACAAGCCGAAACCAATGTGACCACTTATCAGCTCCGTGACAGGACTCGAACCCGCAACTACGGTCAGTGCAACTCAGTTAGAATAAATACAGCTCAAATAGTATGGCGGACACATATACCCAGGGATTAACAGAACACTAGACTGAACTAGAATTAACCTTAATAATACAGCACTAGATCTTGGGACACAAGGAACTAACTCCTCACCCGAAATTATGCAACCACATGGCGGGAGGATGAACTATCAAAACATAGAAGTGCAAACGTACACCAATAACTACCAAAATACACCACTAAACCGGTTAGCACGATGCGTGGATTAATCTGCACTGTCAGAATTGCACCAGTGAACAGAACAGAGGATTGCCACAGCGGTGGCCACAAGGCGGGAAATACGACTGGATGAACTCAATCCCAAAGGACGATCAACTTGAAACATTCACACTTCTTTCCTACTTTCCCTCGGCGCACTTCGTCGTTTGTTTGGGACTGCTGTGCACAGTTCTGAGCCGTCCACAGTCGTCCCGGCAGACACCGACCCAGCCGAACTGCTCCCGGACTCAAACCATCGCCGAACGGCGGCTCCACCGCCACATGATGGTTACTGTTTGTTTGCCTTCGTCGACGCAGGCGATGATTAGACTGCCATCCGCCTCCCGCGGACAACCAGTGAAGAGCGGACAGAGGGGCCCAACCAGGCCGGCGTTCCTACACGGGTAGATGTGCGGGTTCGATAACAACACCGGTATGCGGAAGGCAGGACGTCGACGTCACCAGAGCAGACACGAAGGCCACTGCGTGACAGCCTCCTCCAGCGTGACCGCGCTCGCCTATAAATACACTCCTGGAAATGGAAAAAAGAACACATTGACACCGGTGTGTCAGACCCACCATACTTGCTTCGGACACTGCGAGAGGGCTGTACAAGCAATGATCACACGCACGGCACAGCGGACACACCAGGAACCGCGGTGTTGGCCGTCGAATGGCGCTAGCTGCACAGCATTTGTGCACCGCCGCCGTCAGTGTCAGAAAGTTTGCCGTGGCATACGGAGCTCCATCGCAGTCTTTAACACTGGTAGCATGCCGCGACAGCGTGGACGTGAACCGTACGTGCAGTTGACGGACTTTGAGCGAGGGCGTATAGTGGGCGTGCGGGAGGCCGGGTGGACGTACCGTCGAATTGCTCAACACGTGGGGCGTGAGGTCTCCACAGTACATCGATGTTGTCGCCAGTGGTCGGCGGAAGGTGCACGTGCCCGTCGACCTGGGACCGGACCGCAGCGACGCACGGATGCACGCCAAGACCGTAGGATCCTACGCAGTGCCGTAGGGGGCCGCACCGCCACTTCCCAGCTAATTAGGGACACTGATGCTCCTGGGGTATCGGCGAGGACCATTCGCAACCGTCTCCATGAAGCTGGGCTACGGTCCCGCACACCGTTAGGCCGTCTTCCGCTCACGCCCCAACATCGTGCAGCCCGCCTCCAGTGGTGTCGCGACAGGCGTGAATGGAGGGACGAATGGAGACGTGTCGTCTTCAGCGATGAGAGTCGCTTCTGCCTTGGTGCCAATGATGGTCGTATGCGTGTTTGGCGCCGTGCAGGTGAGCGCCACAATCAGGACTGCATACGACCGAGGCACACAGGGCCAACACCCGGCATCATGGTGTGGGGAGCGATCTCCTACACTGGCCGTACACCACTGAATAGTGCATGGTACATCCAAACCGTCATCGAACCCATCGTTCTACCATTCCTAGACCGGCAAGGGAACTTGCTGTTCCAACAGGACAATGCACGTCCGCATGTATCCCGTGCCACCCAACGTGCTCTAGAAGGTGTAAGTCAACTACCCTGGCCAGCAAGATCTCCGGATCTGTCCCCCATTGAGCATGTTTGGGACTGGATGAAGCGTCGTCTCACGCGGTCTGCACGTCCAGCACGAACGCTGGTCCAACTGAGGCGCCAGGTGGAAATGGCATGGCAAGCCGTTCCACAGGACTACATCCAGCATCTCTACGATCGTCTCCATGGGAGAATAGCAGCCTGCATTGCTGCGAGAGGTGGATATACACTGTACTAGTGCCGACATTGTGCATGCTCTGTTGCCTGTGTCTATGTGCCTGTGGTTCTGTCAGTGTGATCATGTGATGTATCTGAAACCAGGAATGTGTCAATAAAGTTTCCCCTCCCTGGGACAATGAATTCACGGTGTTCTTATTTCAATTTCCAGGAGTGTAGTACAGGCCAAAGAGCCTGCTGCAGTAAACACGTGAGTCGGTCCTGTTACCAACCTACGGTCTCTAAGTACACCAAAGATAGAACTCGCAATCGATAGTGGGTACACTACGTGTGGGAGTTCAAACGAAAGAGCTTCATATAAGACCAACCCTGAACAACCGCGGAAAAACGAAATAGAAGCGAAGCAATAAAAGACAGCAACGAGATGCTAGAGTCCGATCGCGCCCAAACACTGTCGATTACCAAAAATATTGGCTCCACACGACGCTCAAGAAACGAGCCGTGGAAAGATGGAAGTACACACGGCTCAGCCGTACTTACATGGTGGCCATTATTTGAAAGCTTTCTCAGAAGTTTTACTAGTGCTTTATGTGTATTGTAATCAAATGATTTTATGTTGACATTTTCAAAGCCTGCACTCTATTAATATAGTTGTCCACATATAAAAACCTTAAGGTCAAAGTTGCGAATTTGTCAGTAGTGTAACGAGCTCCTTTACATGCTTACCCCGAGTCAAAGGTTCTGCCGAGTGTTTCTACGTATCAGAGTTATTGGAATGTCTTTGTGATTCGCTTAAAACCCTTTGATTGTGCCAACGCCTTGGCGGCGAGTGGAATGTCACCCGAGGCCTTGGCCTGGCAGTGTTTAAGAACCTGGCACTACCGGGAGTTGATCACATACCACCTTCCAAAGTTTAGTATTTATCTTCCTTCCACCAAGGCGGGTTAAGGTGGCAAATATATAAATATGTATTGTATGTAACCTGCTCTTATACGAACCTGTTCCATTAAATATTAGCGACTGGTAACTGACTAAACTTTAAATTGCATAGCATCTGCGGAGTTCCTTGCACAGCTGTTTCTAGTAGTCTTTTATTAACACGTCTGAGCTCGTGAACATTCATTTTTAAAGACCAGTATTTCTGCTATTGTTATTTATGTAAGTGGTTGTATCATGTTATGTAATTTGATCTTAGCTGGGCACTAGTGTTGAAGTGGGATTAAGTCACACTTCATTGGTAGTAGTTTTGATTAAATGTATTTTGAGGGAAATGCTATTTGGTAGTTTGAATTTCTGAAGTTTGTCGGTAATTCCGTTTGATTAAGAAGGGAAAATAAAGCGAGGGGAATTAGTGCCCGTCAACGTTAAGTTTGGAACTGAACTTTTAACAAGTGCTTCTTTAACGGACTGAAGTAGTAAGTTATAGGGGTATTTTTGTAAAGAATGTCTTAAGTGTGGCTATCTTAATGCAACAATAGGTTTTAAGGAGTTTGATGAAGTGGCTATGTGAAGTAATTGATAATTGCTGTGCTTAAGGTTTTTATAAATGCTAGGCACATTAAGCTTTTTATGACTTTCTCTTAAGGGACTGTTTATTTGAGTACAGAGTACGTTGCGTTTCTAACTGTGTTTGTAAAGTTTTATCTAGTGGCTCGACCACAATTTGTAATTCTCAAATTTCTTAAAAGGCGTAATGTCAGTAAACTGTCTTAATTATAAATTGTGACTGTCAACACGATTCCATCCCGCTTCCTCTTTTATGGTATCTAAGATACGGTAAGTTTGGTACGAATAGCGAACCGACGTACCAGTGTGGAACTGTGGACCCTAGAAAATGGAGTTACAAGTGAATAAATCGGAACATTTGCGATATATACCTCTGTTTCAGTTCAGCAGAGGGGTGACAACAGCGAGGCACCCAGAAACATTGGCGCCCTGTATGAGAATAATGCCATCGGACAGAGGACGGCGAGAAAATGGTGTTCTATTTTCGAGGAAGATCGTCTTGACGTCGGTGACTCTCCACGTTCAGGAAGACTTTCTGGGTTCAAAAATGGTTCAAAATTCTCTGAGCACTGTGGGACTTAACTTCGGAGGTCATCAGTCCCCTAGAACGTAGAACTACTGAAACCTAACTAACCAACGGACATCACACACATCCTTGCCCGAAGCAGGATTCGAACCTGCGACCGTGGCGGTCGCGCGGTTCCAGACTGTAGCGCCTAGAACCGCTCGGCCACACGGGCCAGCCTTTCTGAGTTTGAAGAAGATCTTTTAAACGCTTTAATCCACAATGACCTACGTCAGTGTATTGGAGCACTGACAAATGTGATGTAGTGTGATCATTGCATCGTTGTGTAACATTTTCTTGCAATGGAGAAGGTTCTAAGATCGAATGTATGTGTACCGCACACTGGAAGCGAAAATCACAAAAGCTGGTGGCCATATGTGCATCTTTGCTGCCCCGTCGTCGATTGGGTCGTGATCAACACCGACTGTTCCTATCCCGTATCGTTACTGGTGGCGAGAAGCCGTGGCTTTATGTTAACATGAAGAATAGTTGAGATAAAAAAACAGCAATTCCCCGTACAATTACATACGCGCTTCCACAAAAGATAATGCTAAGCATCAGGTAAGACAGATACTGCCTACAAGAAAATTAAAGAGGCCTTTGGAGAAAAGAGAACCATTTGTATGAATATCAAGAGCCCAGACGGAAACCCTGTTCTAAGCAAAGAAGGGAAAGCAGAAAAGTGGAAGGAGTATATAGGGGGTCTATAGAAGGGTGATGTACTTGAGGACAATATTATGGAAATGGAAAAGGACGTAGATGAAGATGAAACGGGAGATATGATACTGTGTGAAGGGTTTCACAGAGCACTCAAGGACCTAAGTCGAAACAAAGCCCTGGGAGAAGACAACATTACATTACAGCTACTTGGGAGAGCCAGCCCTGATAAAACCCTACCATCTGGTGAACAAGAGGTATGAGAAAGGTGAAATTCCCTCAGACTTCAAGAAGAATATAATAATCCTAATCCTAAGGAAAGCAGGTGTTGACATATGTGAAAATTACCGAACTATCAGTTTAATAAGTCACGGCTGCAAAATACTAACACGAATTCCTTACAGACGAATGAAAAAACTGGTAGAAGCCGACGTCGGGGAAGATCAGTTTGGATTCCGTAGAAATGCTGGTACACGTGAGGCAATACTGACCCTACGACTTACCTTAGAAAATACATTAAGAAAAGGCAAACCTACGTTTCTAGCATTTGTAGACTCAGAGAAAGCTTTTGACAATGTTGACTGGAATACTCTCCCTCAAATTCTAAAGGTGGCAGGGGTAAAATACAGGGAGCGAAAGGCCATTTACAATTTCTACAGAAACCAGATGGCAGTCATAGACAGCAAAGGACTTGGAAGAGCAGTTGAACGGAATGAACAGTGTCTTAAAAGGAGGATATAAGATGAACATCAACAAAAGCAAAAGCAGGATAATGGAATGTACTCGAATTAAATCGGTTGATGCTGAGGGATTAGATTAGGAAATGAGACACTTAAAGAAGTAAAGGAGTTTTGCTATTTGGGGAGCAAAATAACTGATGATGGTCGAAGTAGAGAGGATTTAATATGTAGACTGGCAATGGCGAGAAAAGCGTTTCTGAAGAAGAGAAATTTGTTAACATCAACTATAGATTTAAGTGTCAGGAAGTCGTTTCTGAAAGTATTTGTATGGAGTGTAGCCATGTATGGAAGCGAAACAAGGACGATAAATAGTTTGGACAAAAAGAGAATAGAAGCTTTCGAAATGTGGTGCTATAGAAGAATGCTGAAGATTAGATGGGTAGATCACATAACTAATGAGGAGGTATTGAATAGAATTCGGGAGAATAGGAGTTTGTAGCACAACTTGACAAGAAGAAGGGACCGGTTGTTAGTACATGTTCTGAGGCATCAAGGGATCACAAATTTAGCATTGTAGGGCAGCATGGAGGGTAAGCGGGCTGTTCGAGCTATATGTGGTGTAAGTTCGAGAACCTCTTGTCGACCCCTATTCAAAAATCTGGGAATTCTGACATTGCCCTCACAGTATATATTTTCCTTAATGTCGTTTGTTGTTAGCAATATTAGCCTATTCCCAAGAGTTAGCAGCTTTCACTCAGTTAATACTAGGCAGAAATAAAATCTGCATGTAGAATGCACTTCCTTGACTCTTGTGCAGAAAGGAGTGCAGTATTCTGCTGCATCCATTTTCAATAAGCTACCACAAGAACTCAAAAATCTTAGCAGTAGCCCAAACACTTTTAAGTCTAAACTGAAGAGATTCCTCACGGCTCACTCCTTCTATTCTGTCGAGGAGCTCCTGGAAGAGCTAAAAGATTAAGCAAATTCCAGTGTTACATTGTTGATTTTCTTCATTTAAACTCACGACTTGTCACCTGAATATGTTTTTTTTATATTTCATTTTATCTGTTTCCAATATGGTGTTATAATTTCATGTATTGACTCGTTCCATGACCAGGGAGACTTCTCCTTAATTTGGTCCCACGGAACAATAAATAAATAAATAAATAAATAAGACCAAGAGATGAATACATTAAGCAGATTCAGAAGGATATAGGTTGCACTAAGTATTGGGAGATGAAGAAGCTTCCACAGGATAGAGTAGGATGGAGAGCTGCATCAAACCAGTCTCAGCACTGAAGACCACAACAACAACAACAACAAAGTGAAGTTGTCGTCCAGATCTATTGAACAGGGTGTCCCAGCTTGTAGATAAGCACAAAGTCACAAAAGTACTGTACATGGCAGACAGATAGCAAACATGTTTTCCATCCATGGAATAATTGAACCACACTAAGGTTAAAAATAGGTTTTCTACCTGTTTGCCAAATATTTTTACGATTCTTGTAGTTATGCGCTGGAACACCGAGTTTAATAATTCTTGACAGTGACTTCACTTATAAAAGTCTAATTCTACCCAAGAATGTAGTACCTGATAATGGATTCAGGCCAAAATAATGATAGTAATATCAAATAAAGAAGACTGTATACTCAAGTGCCGGAAATATCATTCAAACTTTATTACCTGACTGTGGCACAGAAATATGAGAAAATTATGAATTAAATTTTCTTTTTTTCTCTTCGTCCTGCTGTTGAATTATAATGGACAGCAATACAATTTGCATTTATTTTTCTTATTCCGATAGATCAGGTGTTGTAACAACTTTTTATGTTGTGCCAGCCTCCTGTACCTACAGTAATCAATTGACTTTTGTAGACAGCGAAACGACGATTACATTTCTGCAGTATTTTTAGCACTTCCGTCTTATCGAGTCGGAAAACGACACGTAAATCTCTCAATGGCGATGGTTTTCCTTATTTGGAAGGCATTACTTTAATCTGCTTAATCAACGATGAACTGAGCAATCCAGGTTAGTCTTTTTCGGATTTTGCAGGCCACAAATTATATCTGTTTAATTAAATTAGTACCTCTGAGGGTAATTTCACCTCTGTGACTTCAGACTGCAGTGGAAAAAGTGCATAAAAAATTTAATTATTTCGCTTAATTATTTGTTGATTTCTGCAATATACTGCATGTTTACCTCTACGCCATTTTACGTCTGCTGGTCACATTACGTTAATTACTGTTTTTATTGAAACATATCTAGTAACAGTTGTATATATAGGAGGCAGGAATATTTAAAGTAGCAAACTTCAGTAGCATAACACGATTCCTCTGACTCATAATCTCTTTAGAGTTAACCGAATTTTCGTACGGAGAGAATTAGTGTGTTGTGGAATTAAAAGTCCTGCAGCTTCGTGTGCTGACATGATAAGCTCCACATCGACAAAAAAACGAACACTTCAAATGCGCTGGTCAAAGCACATGTGCTTAAAAATATTCCGTAATTAGATTACTATAGGTGAAAGACGGTTTCCCACAGCAACACCGTATCGTTGTTTATAATGTTAATTAGTAATTCGTGATATTCCCCATTACTTTCGAAAAACAACCCTTATAACATTTCTGTGGCTGGTAAAATATTATTTTGGAATTATAAGTTTTGAAGCTTTACAATATTGTTTTTATTTTATCTATTCATCTAGTCAGCAGCTTCCACACTAGTTCCAATAAAATAAAAATAATGAAGTGTAGCTGTAAAATTACTATTTTCAAAACAAATATTGATTAGTAAATATATGAAATATATGTGGTACATGCAGCTGTAAATGACAAAAAATATTGCTTAACTCTGTTCTCGTACTTTATCGATACTTAACACACCTGGCTAACTAAGATAACATACGATACTTCGTGAGTGTTGTGATTTCTTCCTGTGCTTGTTTTCCTCGTACTTAGCTTGTAGCTACGGTTGTAAAACTCAGTAACCAGGTTTTTCAGCAAAAATGATGGCTTGTAGCTACAGCTTTAGGATTCAGTAAGCAGGTTTTTCAGTGGAAATGATTCGTCCTTGCCAAATGCTCACAAGGCCTCGTCGAGAGATGAAATCCCCTGCGGCGGTCGGTTGCTTCCAGTATTCGCCGCTCTGTAATAGTTCGTGAGCGCTGGCGCTACCGGAGTGTTGCGGGCGACTATAACTGGCAGGCGCCGTCATTAATGAAACATGAGCTGCTGTGAACGGTGGGAGGCGGGGCGAGCTCGTAGGAGGGTTGGCACTATTGCCCACGGGACTTACCCTGCTATAGCTTAACCTACGTTGCTGTGACCGCTAACCTGGGCGAGATCACTGGAGCATTTACACACAAGCACGCGCGCGCGCGTACGCACGCACGCACGCACGCACGCACACACACACACACACACACACACACACACACACATTCCTGCGTAACAGTGTTAGCAGTCTTAACCACCAGGCAAGTTGGGCGACAGAAGGGCTATATAATCAAACAAAAATATTTATTTTCCAACCACACTAGATTAAACCGATACTTCTCAGTGTTCATCGTCAATATAAAATTCCTTTTGAACCGTGTAGCAGTTCCAGTAGATATTCAATACCAACGGTTTCAGAACGCTGCATAGAACATTACATTAAATAACGCAGTATTGACAATCTGTTGCTGCCGAACACAGCATTAACGATTATCTTTAACGAAACAGAAAAGATGAGCATATTCACAATTTTTGTGCTCTGACAGGAGCATTTTTCGGCTAGTTCCCTTCTTTTCTTCTATGGGCACGGTGTGCAGCTTATGTGAAACGTACTCTGTGGGTCAGTAAAGCTTTTATAGTTCATTTACAAATTTCGACACCTTTACATTCTTTGGGACACATGAACAACAGAAAAGTACGCTTTATATATGGTCCAAACAAAATCGTCTCCCATCCAACGAAAGTTCACTTTAGAGTAGTTTACACAAAAATACACAACATTTTCAATCTATATCTACAGTACGTCAAAAAGTAGGGTGTTTGATTTTCAAGTACGAAGAATTTAGTAAGACAGAACAACTTTTTGTAAAGTGCTTAAGCCGCCACGTTACACTATCGAATAAATTCCACGTGAAGTTCCATTTATACAAAGACAACGCATCATAAAGTTTTGTTGTTGAGAAAATGGCTATTAAGAACACAAGATTGACCCCGGAACCCATGCGATCACCCGAGAACCCTTGCCATCTACTCACTACGTCAGCCGCGCAGGGTAGCCGAGCGGTCTGGGCGTCTTGTCACGGTCCGCGCAGCTTCCCCCGTCAGAGGTTCGAGTCCTCCCTCGGGTATGGGTGTGAGTGTGTCGTCATTAGCGTAAGTTAGTTAGATTAAGTAGTGTGTAAGATTAGGGACTGATGATCTCAGCAGTATGGTGCCATAAGACCTTACTACAAATTTCCAAATTTTCCACTACGTCAGTTGAAACTAGATACACGTCACGTGCGGAACATTACGTACATATTTTAATTCGAACCTCTGGATTTCGCAAACGGATACTAATATCGAGAGTAGGTTCAAGGGTCCCCGAGAACGTCGTCTTTTAAATGTGTGGCAAAAATTTCGTCGGTTTCCAATGAACGATACTTACAGAAGTGGCCACCATCACAATTTTTACTTTTGATACTCAAATGTCATGAATTTTCTGGGTTTTCTCCGGATTCCCATTAACAACTGGTGCTTTATAAGCCGTGGTAGGCCTGCACTAGATCACAATGTAAAAATCCCAATCGATCTGCTCTGTTTCCCTGGGTTGGCGGAAGTGAGAAATGTTTAAATTTGTACCCTATATTGTAGGACAGTATGTTCCTTCTTCCGACAGGTACACGAATGGTCTCTAGGCAAAGGGCTATCTAAAACATTTGACCCCTTATTACTGTGATCAACAGACCCTAACAAACGACGGCCTGAAAAATCGCTTCTTAGTGAGTAGCTTTTTGGAACATATTCGTACCGTGTGCTATTATGTAGGGGGCCGACATTCTTATGCCTGCATACTGTTGAACTCTTAACTGGGAAAACTGCTAAAATATTTAACTTTACCAACCCTTGCTACAAATATAACTGTTAATTGTGGAGTGGCTCAAGTCATTAAGTTAACACTCTGCGTGTTTTTAGCTTTGGATATCCTAGCCGTAAGTGTTTACAGTTGGTGGCTTATATATGTATATAGAGGGCGAGTGTCGTATCTCAGTACAATGATATTTTTCAATAACTACATAACGGATTAGAAACGAAAAAATCTTAAGTAGGAACTTCCCATTTATATTTTAGTTTCATATTGTACGACAGAAATACGTAACTTTCCTCGATGCGCGAAAGATGCCACCGTAATTGAAAAATAACGTAATTGAGTTCAAAAGAGGCAGGGTACCGAAAAAGTGCTTTGGATCAATAAATTTTGAAAAAGTGTTTTTTAAGTGTGTCCTCTCACGTCTCACCAAGTGGGTGCTTCTTTGTAAGCAATATTTCAAAGTAAGTGCTCAAAAATACCTACGCCCATTTCATTGTACTTATTTATCCGCACCCTCCCCCATGAACCATGGACCTTGCCGTTGGTGGGGAGGCTTGCGTGCCTCAGCGATACAGATGGCCGTACCGTAGGTGCTACCACAACGGAGGGATATCTGTTGAGAGGCCAGACAAACATGTGGTGCCTGAAGAGGGGCAGCAGCCTTTTCAGTAGTTGCAGGGGCAACAGTCTGGATGATTGACTGATCTGGCCCTGTAACACTAACCAAAATGGCCTTGCTGTTCTGGTACTGCGAACGGCTGAAAGCAAGGGGAAACTACAGCCGTAAGTTTTCCCGAGGGCATGCAGCTTTACTGTATGATTAAATGATGATGGCATCCTCTTGGGTAAAATATTCCGGAGGTAAAATAGTCCCCCATTCGGATCTCCGGGCGGGGACTACTCAAAAGGACGTCGTTATCAGGAGAAAGAAAACTGGCATTCTAGGGATCGGAGCGTGGAATGTCAGATCCCTTAATCGGGCAGGTAGGTTAGAAAATTTAAAAAGGGAAATGGATAGGTTAAAGTTAGATATAGTGGGAATTAGTGAAGTTCGGTGGCAGGAGGAACAAGACTTTTGGTCAGGTGATTACAGGGTTATAATTACAAAATCAAATAGGGGTAATGCAGGAGTAGGTTTAATAATGAATAAAAAATAGGAGTGCGGGTTAGCTACTACAAACAGCATAGTGAACGCATTATTGTGGCCAAGATAGACACAAAGCCCATGCCTACTACAGTAGTACAAGTTTATATGCCAACTAGCTCTGCAGATGATGAAGATATTGATGAAAAGTATGACGAGATAAAAGAAATTATTCAGGTAGTGAAGGGAGACGAAAATTTAATAGTCATGGGTGACTGGAATTCATCAGTAGGAAAAGGGAGAGAAGGAAACATAGTAGGTGAATATGGATTGGGGGGAAGAAATGAAAGAGGAAGCCGTCTTGTAGAATTTTGCACAGAGCATAACTTAATCATAGCTAACACTTGGTTCAAGAATCATAAAAGAAGGTTGTATACCTGGAAGAATCCTGGAGATACTAAAAGGTATCAGATAGATTATATAATGGTAAGACAGAGATTTAGGAACCAGGTTTTAAATTGTAAGACATTTCCAGGGGCAGATGTGGATTCTGACCACAATCTATTGGTTATGAACTGCAGATTGAAACTGAAGAAACTGCAAAAAGGTGGGACTTTAAGGAGATGGGACCTGGATAAACTGACTAAACCTGAGATTGTAGAGAGTTTCAGGGAGAGCATAAGGGAACAATTGACAGGAATGGGGGAAAGAAATACAGTAGAAGAAGAATGGGTAGCTCTGAGGGATGAAGTAGTGAAGGCAGCAGAGGATCAAGTAGATAAAAAGGCGAGGGCTAATAGAAATCCTTGGGTAACAGAAGAAATATTGAATTTAATTGATGAAAGGAGAAAATATAAAAATGCAGTAAGTGAAGCAGGCAAAAAGGAATACAAACGTCTCAAAAATGAGATCGACAGGAAGTGCAAAATGGCTAAGCAGGGGTGGCTAGAGGACAAATGTAAGATGTAGAGGCTTGTCTCACTAGGGGTAAGATAGATACTGCCTACAGGAAAATTAAAGAGACCTTTGGAGAGAAGAGAACCACTTGTATAAATATCAAGAGCTCAGATGGCAACCCAGTTCTAAGCAAAAAAGGGAAGGCAGAAAGGTGGAAGGAGAATATAGAAGGTTTATACAAGGGCGATGTACTTGAGGACAATATTATGGAAATGGAAGAGGATGTAGATGAAGATAAAATGGGAGATACGATACTGCGTGAAGAGTTTGACAGAGCACTGAAAGACCTGAGTCGAAACAAGGCCCCGGGAGTAGACAACATTCCATTAGAACTACTGACAGCCTTGGGAGAGCCAGTCATGACAAAACTCTACCATCTGGTGAGCAAGATGTATGAGACAGACGAAATACCCACAGACTTCAAGAAGAATATAATAATTCCAATCCCAAAGAAAGCAGGTGTTGACAGATGTGAAAATTACCGAACTATCAGTTTAATAAGTCACAGCTGCAAAATACTAACGCGAATTCTTTACAGACGAATGGAAAAACTGGTAGAAGCGAACCTCGGGGAAGATCAGTTTGGATTCCGTAGAAATGTTGGAACACGTTAGGCAATACTAACCCTACGACGTATCTTAGACGAAAGATTAAGAAAAGGCAAACCTACGTTCCTAGCATTTGTAGACTTAGAGAAAGCTTTTGACAACGTTAACTGGAATACTCTCTTTCAAATTCTGAAGGTGGCAGGGGTAAAATACAGGGAGCGAAAGGCTATTTACAATTTGTACAGAAACCAGATGGCAGTTATAAGAATCGAGGGGCATGAAAGGGAAGCAGTGGTTGGGAAAGGAGTGAGACAGGGTTGTAGCCTCTCCCCGATGTTATTCAATCTGTATATTGAGCAAGCAGTAAAGGAAACAAAAGAAAAATTCGGAGTAGGTATTAAAATTCATGGAGAAGAAGTAAAAACTTTGAGGTTCGCCGATGACATTGTAATTCTGTCGGAGACAGCAAAGGACTTGGAAGAGCAGCTGAACGGAATGGACAGTGTCTTGAAAGGAGGATATAAGATGAACATCAACAAAACCAAAACGAGGATAATGGAATGTAGTCAAATTAAATCGGGTGATGCTGAGGGAATTAGATTAGGAACTGAGACACTTAAAGTAGTAAAGGAGTTTTGCTATTTGGGGAGTAAAATAACTGATGATGGTCGAAGTAGAGAGGATATAAAATGTAGACTGGCAATGGCAAGGAATTCGTTTCTGAAGAAGAGAAATTTGTTAACATCGAGTATAGATTTAAGTGTCAGGAAGTCATTTCTGAAAGTATTTGTATGGAGTGTAGCCATGTATGGAAGTGAAACATGGACGATAACCAGTTTGGACAGGAAGAGAATAGAAGCTTTCGAAATGTGGTGCTACAGAAGAATGCTGAAGATAAGGTGGGTAGATCACGTAACTAATGAGGAGGTATTGAATAGGATTGGGGAGAAGAGAAGTTTGTGGCACAACTTGACTAGAAGAAGGGATCGGTTGGTAGGACATGTTTTGAGGCATCAAGGGATCACAAATTTAGCATTGGAGCGCAGCGTGGAGGGTAAAAATCGTAGAGGGAGACCAAAAGATGAATACACTAAGCAGATTCAGAAGAATGTAGGTTGCAGTAGGTACTGGGAGATGAAGAAGCTTGCACAGGATAGAGTAGCATGGAGAGCTGCATCAAACCAGTCTCAGGACTGAAGACCACAACAACAATTTATCCGCACAAGGAATGATTCGGCACAGCTCCTATGCAATCTGCTGACGTGCGTTTGTGATACGTTGATTCAGGTTATCGAGCGTTGTTGGCACTTCATTATAAAATTCACTCTTCAAGTACCCTACAAACAAATGTCAGTCGAAATGAAATCTGGTGATCTTTCAGTCTAAGACACTGGACCGCCTGTTTAGATGTACCGACAATCATACATGCAATCTAATACTTCCTGTGCCGCTACATAATAATGTGGTAGAATGCGGGCACGTCGAAAGCACATTGTTGGTCGCAAGTCCAAGGGAAGTCTAAAAGCAATACTGGAAGATCGTTATCCAAGAATGTTCGATATTTACCCACAATTAAGGTCCCATTGATAAAGAATACTCCGATGATCACCAATTATCCCACACCAGACATTCACATTTCATGGACATTCATGTTCATCTTGGTATAACCAATGCGGGCTTTCCACATGGTAATAATGCATGCTCCGTCGACTGATCGTGTCGTCAAAGAACAAGACTGAAGCAAAAAGATTGGGGTATATAGAGATATGCCTCTATTTGCTGAAGCGACCACTGGAGAAATGTTAGTCGACACGGGAAATCGTCGCGGTGAAGTTCGTGATGAGGAGCAATGTGAAGCGGATGATACACTACTGGCCATTAATATTGCTACACCACGAAGATGACGTGCTACAGACACGAAATTTAACTGACAGGAAGAAGATGCTGTGATATGCAAATGATCAGTTTTTCAGAGCATTTACACAAGTTTGGCGCCGGTGGCGACACCTACAAAGGGCTGACATGAGGAAAGTTTCCAACCGATTTCTCATACACAAAGAGCAAATGACAGGCGTTACCTGGTGAAACGTTGTTGTGATGCCTCGTGTAAGGAGGAGATATGCGTAACATCACGATTCCGACTTTGATAAAGGTCGTATTGTAGCCTATCACGATTGCAGTTTATCGTATCGCGACATTGCTGCTCGCGTTGGTCGAGATCCAATGACTGTTAGCGGAATATGGAATCGATGGTTTCAGGAGGATAGCCGGCACGGTAGCTCAGCGTGTTCGGCCAGAGGGTTAGCTGCCCTCTGTAATAAAAAAAACTGAGTTAATCGATCAACAACGAACTTCAATTGACGTCTTACGACGTCCGCCCCGAGCAGATGCAACGAACAAAATGAGATTTAAAAAAAAAAAAAAGGAGGGTAATACGGAACGCTGTGCTGGATCCGTACGGCCTCGTATCACTAACAGTCGATATATATGACAGGCATGGCTGTAACAGATCGTGCAGCCACGTCTCGATCCCTGAGTCAACAGATGGGGACGTTTGCAAGACAACGACCATCTGCACGAACAGTTCGACGACGTTTGCAGCAGCAAGAACTATCAATTCGGAGAGCATGGCTGCGGTTACCCTTGATGCTGCATCACAGACAGGAGCGCCTGCGATGGTGTACTCAACGACGAACCTGGGTGCACGAATGGCAAAACGTCATTTAACGGGATGAATCCAGGTTCTGTTTACAGCATCGTGATGGTCGTATCCGTGTTTGGCGACATCGCGGTGAACGCACATTGGAAGCGTGTATTCGTCATCGCCATACTGGCGTATTATCCAGCGTGATGGTATGGGGTGCCATTGGTTACACGTCTTGGTCACCTCTTGTTCGCACTGACGGCACTTTGAACAGTGGACGTTACATTTCAGATGAGTTACGACCCGTGACTCTACCCTTCATTCGATCCCGTCCAAAGCCTACATTGCAGCAGGATAATGCACGACCGCATGTTGCAGGTCCTATACGGGCCTTTCTGGATAAAGAATATGTTCGACTACTGCCCTGGCCAGCGTATTCTCCAGATCTCTCACCAATTGAAAACGTCTGGTCAATGGTGGCCGAGAAACTGGCTCGTCACAATACGCCAGTCACTACTCTTGATGAACTGTGGTATCGTGTTGAAGCTGCATTGGCATCTGTATGCGTACATGCCATCCAAGCTCTCTTTGACTCAATGCTCAGGCGTATCAAGGCCGTTATTACGGCCAGAGGTGGTTGTTCTGGGTACTGATTTCTCAGGACCTATGCACCCAAATTGCGTGAAAATGTAATCACATGTCAGTTCTAGTATAATATATTTGTCCAATGAATATCCGCTTATCATCTGCATTTCTTCTTGGTGTAGTAATTTTAATGGCTATTAGTGTATTTTTTTACATTTCACTATTTGACAAACAATAGTCTAATTCCCGATTCATGACTGAATTGGCGACAGCTAAAGTGGGGATTATGATTCATTGCACCAAATATCACAGTTTTTTTATTCTCTCCAGCCATTTATCTCCGACAGATCCATTTCCGCCTGTGCGTAGTTACCTCGGTGGAGAACTGTGGAGTATCAAGATAGAAAAGGAGCCCGTGATCGCACACAGGAAAGTATTGAGCATAATGTGTTACAGCATTAACGACATTCCTGACTCTCTCTGATAAATGTAAACCATTTTAATTTGGTCTTCTATCGTAATGGTTTTCACTCTAATTTATTATGCGGTGAGGTTATGAAGGAACGTATTGAAGAAATGAGGGACGACGAGCACGCAGTGCGAGAAAGTCAAATAATGATTGTGTGAATGTTTGAAAACAGCTACCCGGTAAAACTGCAAAATAATGAATAGTTTGTCACATACATATATTTTATTTTTTGATTCAACGCATTTTCCTCGATTTAATACCGCCTTTGAAATTGAATTGTGTTATTTGTCGATTACAGAGCAAAGAAAGAAATGTTGGACACGGAAGTTACATATTTCTTACCGTAGAATCTGAAAGTATAATTAATTAATAATTAAATAAGATTTCAAAGTTATTCTCGACACACCGTACGGGTGGTTCAAATAGTTCAATGGCTCTGAGCACTATGGGACTTAACATCTGTGGTCATCAGTCCCCTAGAACTTAGAACTACTTGAACCTAACTAACCGAAGGACATCACACACATCCATGCCCGCGGCAGGATTCGAACATGCGATCGTGGTGGTCACGCGGTTCCAGACTGAAGCGCCTAGAACCGCACGGCCACACCAGCCGGCCCGTACGGGTGGGTCGTTAGTATCGCGAGTTAGCATTTCCACAAACACTGAACACTTATTATTCGGTTTTTTAATCTGCCTAGTTTTGAGACATTTCGTTGTCTGAAAATAAAAATCTCGCCCTTTATATATAATATTGCTGGAATATTTTGTTCAGTTGTCACTTTCCGTCTCTTCGTTCATTAACTACGGAACCTGGAACAAAGTAACCAACTGCTGAAATGAAACGATTTTTCAAAAGCAATTCATATTGGTAGATAATCCCCGTCTGACGATACGTGAGGCTTACCTGGTCGTTGTTTGGCTGCGGTTGTTCCTTTGCGTATCCACTTCACAATCACGTCACCAACAGTCGTCTTGGACAGCTTCAGAAGGATTTCTTACTTAGATGATATCCAATGACTAGAACTTATCTGAAGTCCCAGAGGTCTCCTGACGGACCCATTCTGCTATTGCTGCCTCTCGGCTGACAACGGAATACTAATTATACTGGACGGTCCACCTGTCGTGCCACATAGTGGTCAATTTTGCATTACATATATGCAAGTGGATACTTTTGATCAGATAGTCTGTGTGAGACGTGTACAGTATGTGCATTCATAGAATTTAGGTGAGCGAAATGTATGCGTGAGCATTGTTATATTGGTGTTATATGATTGTGCTGATGGAGAGGATGAAAACTGGGGCCATTTCTTAGCCGTAATTCAGCCATATTTGTGTTTAGAATTATCGCTAATGTTGGGGAGAGAGCAGTCAATAAGTTGACATATTTTCCATAAGTTCATTAAATAATGTCACATAGAATAACATTAAGAGATAACTCATCTTTCAGTAAGAAGGTCTTCATCGCTAAATAGCATGCTGTAAGAATAAAATGTACTACTTACCCACGATCCTATTGTATTCATATTTTTAAGGCGTTCGGCATTGTCACTACAGATTCAGAGTGTATTTATTCCCTCAAGAAGTTTGTTGTAAAGAACAATGCTGTACATAATTACAACACCAGAAGGAAAACTGGCATTCATAACTAGACGTTAACGTTGTCTTTAAAACAAAAACAAGTGCACAACGCTGCTACAAAGTTTTTTGCTCACTTACCCAGAGATATAAAATGTCTGCTACACTGCAAAGTAAAATTTGGAAGCAAATTAAAAAAAAAATTCACCTTCACAACCACTTCTATTCCGTGGAAGAATTTCTGTTATTGCAGTGTGTAAAATGTGGTGGGTGGGAATTACTGACTCACGTATGTATATTTAGAAAATTATTGAAAACGAAAAACAAAATGAATATAAAACTTATATATGTTCAGCATGCAGCCTTACTTAAAAAGTAATTTGCGATGTGAATGTAAAATGACTCGTTCCACATCGTTACAACACACATACCAAAGTTTTGGGACAGGAACTGTAGATGACATGCCTCGCTCAGGACGCCCAAGGGCTACTACTGCAGTGGATGATCGCTGCCTAAGGATAATGGCGTTGAGGAACCCTGACAGCAACGTCACCGCGTGCAGCCACGGTACGTGTTACGACTCAAACTGTGCGCAATAGGCTGCATGATGCGCAACTTCACTCCCGACATCCATGGCGAGGTCCATCTTTGTAACCACGACACCATGCTCCACCGTACAGATTGGTGAAAGAACATGCAGAATGGACTCCTCAGGATTGGCATCATGTTCTCTTCACCGATGAGTTTCGCACCGATGAGTGTCGCATATGCCTTCAAACAGACAATCGCAGACGTTTTTGGAGGCAATCCGGTCAGGCTGAACTATTTAGACACACCGTCCAGCGACTGCAGCAAGATGGAAGTTCCCTTCTGTTTTGAGGTGGCATTATGTCGGGCCGAGGTACGCCGCTGGTAGTTACAAAGGGCGCCGAAACGGCTGTATGATAGTGCAACCATATCGGCAACATATTGGCGAGGCATTCGTCTTGATGGTCGACAATTCGCGCTCCCACTATGCACATCTTGTGAATGACTTCCTATAGGATAACGACATCCCTCGAATAGAGTGACCAGCATGTTCTCCAGGCATTAACCTTATCGAACATACCTGGGATAGATTGAAAACCACTCTGAGGCATCTACGCCGAATCGCCGTTGAGGAGTGGAACAATATAGACCAACACTGCCTTGATGAATTTGTGGATAGCATGCCACGACGAAAAAAGGATGCAATAGGACATGCTACTGGGTATTAGAGATACCGGTGTGTACAGCAATCTGGACCACCGCATCTGAAGGTCTCTCTGTATGGTGGTACAACATGAAATGTGTGGTTTTCATGAGCAATAAAAAGGGCGAAAATGATGTTTATGTTGATCTCTATTCCAATTTTCCGTACAGATTCCGGAACTTTCGGAAACGAGGTGACGCAAAACTTTTTTGATGTGTGCATGTATCGTGAAAAATGGTCGATGGAGCATGAAACTAACTAACTAACTATCTTTCCTTGAATAACACTACGGAGGTCACCGAGCTTAACGTCCTCATCCGCTTGCCAGATAACCAACAACAGTGTCCAAAGCCCTCACTTCATGAGACGCTACGGAATGATATCCCCGATATTGACGCCAAACTTAGTAAACAGGAACTTCCGGCCATTATCTCTCCTCTGCTTTCCGGGCAAATACTAGCAGTGAAATTTTCACACACCGCTGGAGTTCTATCTGTCTTACCTCCGAGTCGAGGGCAGCCGCAGGGACGAGCGTAAGCGACGTTGGCTACGGTAGCGCGTCGTTTGATTCGATTCCCAGCCGGTTTACCGACGTTGTTGCAGCACGAGGCGGGTAGCTCTGTGCACTGGGATTCGCAGCGAGTAAACGCTCAAGTAACCTACAAAGATTTTCCGCTTACTATTTCAAAGCCGAAACAAGGCCCCGGCAGTAGACGACATTCCGTCAGAGTTACTGATAACTTTGGGAGAGGCAACCATGACAAAACTCTTCCACCTGGTGAAAAAGATGAATGAAACAGGAGAAAAACCCTCAGTCTTCAAGAAGAATATAATAATTCCAGTTCAAAAGAAAGGAAGTGCTGATAGGTCTGAATATTATCGCACAGATTTTGATACTAAATGAGGTCGTTTAATTCGATCTTACGTAACATGTTTAATGAAGGTAATTTTACTTGATATACCTATCAGCTTAGCAAGTTGTGGTTGTAAAATACTAACGTGAGTTGTTTACAGAAGACTGAAATAGCCGGTAGAAGCCGAACATGGGGAAGATCAGTTTGGATCCTGAAGAGATGTAGCAACACGCGAGACAATATGGACCTGCGACTTATTTTAGGAGATGGATTAAGGGAAGGCAAACATACTCTTACAGCATCTGTGGATTAAGAGAAAGTTTTTGACCAAGTGGACTGGAATATTCTGAAATTCTAAAGGTAGCGTGGGTGAAATACAGGGAGCGAAAGGCTATGTAGAACTTATACAGAAACCAAACTTCAGATTTAAGAGTCGAGGAGCGCGAAAGGGAAGCAGTCGTCGAGAAGTGAGTGAGACATGGTTGTAGCCCATCCGCGATGTTATTGACTCAGTTCATTGAGCAAGCAGTAAAGAAAACCAAAGATAAATTTGAAGTAGGAATTAAATCTTCGAGGTTGCCGATGACACTGAAATTCGATCAGTGGCTAGGAAATGAAACTCTGAAAGTACTAAGTGAGTTCTGCTGTTTTCGCAGAGAAATAACTGATGATCGCCGAAGTAGAGAGGATATAAAATGTAGACTAGCAACGGCCACAAAAGCGTTTCTGTAGAAGAGAAATTTACTAACATGGAATATTGATTTAAGTGTCTGGAAGCCTTTTCTGAAAGAATTTATATGGAAAGTAGTCTTCTATGGAAGTGAAACATAGACGATAAGCCTTTTAGCAAAAAGAGAATGGAAGATTTAGAAATATGGTGCTACATGGGAATGTTGTAGATCAAATGGGTAGATCACGTAACTAATTAGGGGGCACTGCGTAGAACTGGGTGAAAAGAGATTTTGTGACAGAACATGACTGGAAGAATGGATCGATTGATGGCACGGCACAAACTATGAGACATCGAGGAATTACCAGTTTAGTACTGGAGGGAAGAGCAGGGGCTGGTGGTGGTGATTCGGAGATGAAAAAGCCTGCACAAGACACGGTAGCATGGAGAGCCGCATCAACCAGCCTCCGGACTGAAGATTACAACAGCAAGTATACTGTATATGCACTATAAATAAAATTTTCTTATTTCCTATCGTTGCTGCAATTTTAATGTGCAGTTTTGCCTCTCCCAGTGTTAACGTCCGCACAGTACACGAGACATATTTCCTCGAGAGCTGGAGTGGCAGTAAACGAGAGGCTGCGGCCACCGCGCTAGGCTTCCCTAGTCGCTGCAGTTAGCGCAGACCGGAGCGAGCCTTAATACCAGCGGCGTGGCGGCAGTGCCGGGATTGCGGGGACCGCTCACGCTTTAAGGTCGTGCGGCTCATTACGGTAAATGCCGACCTGCAGGCTGCAGCCTGCAGCCGGCCGATTAGTGCATAACGGCCCGCGGTTAATTCGATGCACCCACTAATACACCCTCTTTGACAAACTGCACTCCGCCGATCCTCGTATTAACGGGTGTTTCGGTTAAATGAATTTGCTGAAAAACGGCTTTTCGTTTTTGTGATACATTTCAGTCTCATTTTGACAACATTCAGATGAAGGTTGCGTAGTTTTTGAAATAAATTTGCTATTGCTTTTTTCATAGATGTACACTACTGGTCATTAAAATTGCCAGACCTAGAAGAAATGCAGATGATAAACGGGTATTCATTGGACAAATATATTTTATACTAGAACTGACATCTGACGACATTTTCACGCAATTTGGGTGCATAGATCCTGCGAAATCAGTACCCAGAACAACCACTTCTGGCCTTAATAACAGCCTTGATACGCCTGGGCATTGAGTCAAACAGAGCTTGGATGGCGTGTACGCATACAGCTGCCCATCCGCTTCAACACGATACCGCAGTTCATCAAGAGTAGCGACTGGCGTATTGTGACGAGCCAGTTACTCGGCCACCATTGACCAGACGTTTTCAATTGGTGATAGATCTGGAGAATGTGCTAGCCAGGGCAGCAGTCGAACATTTTCTGTATCCAGAAACGCCCTTACAGGACCTGCAACATGCGGTCGTGCATTATCCTGCTGAAATGTAGGCTTTGGAAGGGATCGAATGAAGGGTAGAGCCACGGGTCGTAACACATCTGAAATGTAACATCCATTGTTCAAAATGCCGTCAGTGCGAACAAGATGTGACCGAGACGTGTAACCAATGGCACCCCATACCATCACTCTGGGTAATAAGCCAGAATGGCGATGACGAATACACGCTTCCAATGTGCGTTCACCGCGATGTCGCCAAACAAGGATGTGACCATAATGATGCTGTAAACAACACCTAGATTCATCCGAAAAAAATAACGTTTTGCCATTCGTGTACCTAAGTTCGTCGCTGAGTACACCATCGCAGGCGCTCCTATCTGTGATGAAGCGTCAAGGGTATCCGCAGCCATGGTCTCCGAATTGATAGTCCTTGCTGCTGCAAACGTCGTCGAACTGTTCGTGCAGATGGTTGTTGTCTTGCAAACGCCCCCATCTGTTGACTCAGGAATCGAGATGTGGCTGCACGATCCGTTACAGCCATGCGGATAAGATGCCTGTCATCTCGACTGATGGTGATACGAAGCCGTTGGGATCCAGTACGGTGTTCCGTATTACCCTCCTGAAACCACCGATTCCATATTCTGTTAACAGTCATTGGATCTCGACCAACGAGAGCAGCAATGTCGTGATACGATAAACCGCAATCTGATAGGCTACAATACGACCTTTATCAAAGTCAGGAACGTGATGGTACGCATTTCTCCTCCTTACACGAGGCATCACAACAACGTTTCACCAGGCAACGCCGGTCAACTGCTCTTTGTGTATGAGAAATCGGTTGGAAACTTTCCTCATGGCAGCACGCTGTAGGTGTCACCACCGGCGCCAACCTTGTGTGAATGTTCTGAAAGGCTAGTCAGTTGCATATCACAGCATCTTCTTCCTGTTGGTTAAATTTCGCATCTGTAGGGCGTCATATTCGTGGAGTAGCAATTATAATGGCCAGTAGTGTACATCTAGCGACCAACGAGAAGAAGAACAACAATATCGATTCTCTATTGCCACATTGAACAGAGGAATAGGTTGCAACTAAGAGAACGAAGTTCCAATACAGTTTTTTATACAACAGTTTTGATTTTCATGCCTTGTCTAATGGGTGAAATCTCAGACTTTCGAGGATCATGCCAATCCACTACGTCAGGAGTATCAATTAATTGCCCCTCGGTTGCAGTCATATCT
This sequence comes from Schistocerca americana, assembly GCF_021461395.2. Taxonomy (NCBI): domain Eukaryota; kingdom Metazoa; phylum Arthropoda; class Insecta; order Orthoptera; family Acrididae; genus Schistocerca; species Schistocerca americana. The sequence goes on along the minus strand of NC_060119.1, from coordinate 602,325,360 downwards.
CACGCGAAAGGAAATCAAAGAAAGTTATATATATATATATATATATATATATATATATATATATATATATATTGTTGCTGCATAAATTCTTTGCGTTTTTACTTTGCATGTCGGTATACCAGCTGCTATCGGTTTATTTATCGATTGTCATTTTTCTGTTCGGAGTTCACTGTTGCTATTTGAGTGTATATATTGTAATTTTGTCATTTGGAGACATCGGAGCATTACCGACAGATTCAGTAGAGAGGTGACAGCGAAGGAGACAGACAGAAACATTTGCGCCGTCTATGGGAATAACGCCACTGGACACAGCACTGCCAGAAAATGGTTTCTCTTTTTAAGGAGGAGGGTTTTGACGTTACTGACCCTCCACGTTCAAGAAGACTTTCAGTGTTCGATGAAGACCGTGTAAACGAATTAATCCGCAACGATCAACGTTAAGTACTCCAGAAGCGGCAAATGTGATTACTCTGATCACTTCCACCATGGTGTGACATTTAGATGTAATAGGGAAGGCTACTTAATCATAAAAATCAGCGAGTGGCCATATGTGTATCTCTGCTTGCTCGTCACAAATTGGCTCGTTAACAAAACCGACCATTCCTATCCCGTATCGTTACCGGTGACGAGAAATTTCATCTTAATGTTAAAATAAGGAAACGAAAGGAACGGTTGAGACCAAACGACCATGAGGCTTGTGTGAAGCGATGCTGCCTCACGCAATGGAGAGAAGTCTTTCGAAGTGAGAGTGATTTCGGATGTGCCGCAGGGCAGTGTCGTAGGACCGTTGCTATTCACAATATACATAAATGACCTTGTGGATATCATCGGAAGTTCACTGAGGCTTTTTGCGGATGATGCTGTGGTATATCGAGAGGTTGTAACAATGGAAAATTGTACTGAAATGCAGGAGGATCTGCAACGAATTGACACAGGGTGTAGGGAATGGCAATTGAATCTCAGTGTATACAAGTGTAATGTGCTGCGAATACATAGAAAGAAAGATCCTTTGTCATTTAGCTACAATACAGCAGGTCAGCAACTGGGAGCAGTTAATTCCATATATTATCTGGGAGTAGGCATTAGTAGCGATTTAAAATGGAATGATCTTATAATGTTGCTCCTCGGTAAAGCAGATGCCAGACTGAGATTCATTGGAAAAATCCTAAGGAAATTCAACCCGAAAACAAAGGAAGTAGGTTACAGTTAACTTGTTCGCCCACTGCTTGAATATTGATCACCAGTGTGAGATCCGTACCAGATAGGGTTGATAGAAGAGATAAAGAAGATCCAACGGAGAGCAGCACGCTTCGTTACAGGATCATTTAGTAATCGCGAAAGCGTTACGGAGATGATAGATAAACTCCAGTGGAAGACTCTGCAGGAGAGACGGTCAGTAGCTCGTTACTGGCTTTTGTTGAAGTTTCGAGTACATACCTTCACCGAGGAGCCAAGTAGTATATTGCCCCCTCCTATACATCCCGCGAAGAGACCATGCGGATAAAATCAGAGAGATTAGAGCTCACACACAGGCATACCGACAATCTTTCTTTCCACGAACAATACGAGGCTGGAATAGAAGGGAGAACCGATAGAAGTACTCAGAGTACCCTCCGCCACACGCCGTCAGGTGGCTTGCGGAGTATGGATGTAGATGTAGATGTAGATAACACCTGCCCGCATTCTGCTCGTATGACAAGAAACTCTATATAGGAGTTGGGCTGGGAAGTTATTCCGCATCCATCTGATTTGCCTGTTCTTGCGTCCTCAGACTTTCACCTTTTCCGCTATCGAACAACCTTCAAGGACTTCCTTTCATGATGAAAATGCGCTCCGAATATAGAACCATGAGTTCTTCGCCTCAAAACCGTGTGATTTCTACCTTGGATACCTTACCGTTGGGAGACTGTTGGAAATAGTGAAGGAGAATTTATTATTGACGACTAAAGACTCTGTTATGTGTATCTGTTTTTATTAAGCTTATGGAAACACGCTACAAACTTAGGAACCAACCCAATAGATGCACTTATATTTGACAGAAGAAATGCTCTGACGTGTCAATAACTTCATCAGGGGATTTTGACCTTACCCAGTGACTGAAAATCTGATTATAAACATTTCATCGTATCATGTGTCAACGTGTTGACTTCTGTTACATATGACACTCATCACGATGTGGAGGGAATGTGACGTCTCCGTGATGGTCTTAATTTTCAATACGAACTGGATAGTTTTACAGTATTAAAATATAACGTGATCCTACCTCCAAGAGGAGACTATTGAAGCCTTTACTGATAAAGTGACACTTCATCATTCTATAATTAGAACAAGAGATAATAGCTATGGAGGTGAACGATAATGTCAATATTGACGAACAGTTTTAACTTATTGCTGAAACGTATTTTGGTCTACTACCTAGAAACAAACCGAACGTAACTATTAATCCACAACGTCATGTAATGAGTTACTTCATATAATTTGTAGCTAATTTACTAATTACGTTCATAACGCTACTCAGTAAATAATATAGTGCGTAAGTACTTAAAACCTACTAATAAGTTTATCAGTGTTTAGTTTAATCAATACAGATTACATCCACTCGTAGACACGAGTATGTGTTAACAATAATAATTTGCGTTGTTATCATCTGCTTTTATTTCTTGACAACAAAAATACTGAACAGCGCTATTGAAATGTGTGTGAAATCTTATGGGACTTAATTGCTAAGGTCATCAGTCCTTAAGCTTACACACTACTTAACCTAAGTTATCCTAAGGACGAACACACACACCCAAGGCCGAGGGAGGACACGAACCTCCGCCGGGATCAGCCGCACAGTCCATGACCGCAGCGTCTTGGCACGCTCGGCTAATCCCGCGAGGCAACTGCGCTATTCTTATCAACTATTCGACCAAAGTGCATAATTGTTTCTTTGCCATCATCAGCAGTGCATTATTGCTGTAGGTGTAGGAAACAAACAGCAGACCCCAATAGTGAAGGATCCTAAGACAGTTCACATAGAAAGAAGAAGGTTCTGCTATTTGGTAGTTCTCATGGCAGAAGTATACGCCAACATTTGCAGTAAATTTTGGTGAGTGAGTACCAGGTCACCAGAATTATGAAAGCTAGTGCAGGATTGGCTCAAGTGACTGTTAACTAAGGGAAGTTATGTGGGAATTATACGAAAGAGGTTCAGCTAGTGATTGCGGGGGAACCGGGAATAGTCTTGATAGGGATGGGGAGTATGATGTTTCAGCGTCATAATCGACCTCATCAATGCTGCAGTTAGTCATGTTAACAGGGGGCTTGAGAAGGGACTGATAGCGGATGGCATGGTTCACATTGATGCGGTGCCAGTTAAGTCTATCAATAGATGGGGTTTCACTAGACATGGCCTGCATCTCAATAGGTATGGGAAGGGGAGGATGGTGAAGTTTATATGTGACAGCGTAGCAGGCTGTAGTGGGATCACTTATGGGAAAATTCCTCTACTACTTAGTCTGAAGTCAGCTGATAGGTAGCCCCACTTAAAGAAGTCTAACGAAGGAATCACCTTCAGAGCAGATCGTGTTTTCAAGTAGTGAAGAAATATCATCAAAATATAAGCTGTATTAGAGATAAAGTTAGTGAACAGATTGTAGATACTGACTCTGTCATTTATGATATATCAGTGCAATACTAAAATAATGTTACACTTCAGATGCCTCCTTTGCCAGGATACAGATTGGCTGGCTCTTTTTCCAGGAGTTGTTTGTGGAATAATGGAATGGCCATGTACGTAAAAAACAGTATTTCCTTTTAGTCCATAGATGTGTAAAGGTGCTGCAATGAAATGGAATTTAGTGAAATTTAACTTTTAGTTATAGTCATTTATTGGTCCCCTTACTCCAGCTATAGTGCATTTTGCTCAAGCCAGAAATGGTTCTTGGTTCACATTTAAGTATCAGAAATGAGTTGTATGTGGTGACTGCAATATGAATTTGTAAGTGATCGTACAAAGAAAAGGTCTTTGGAGGATATCCTGAATTCATAAGAGCTGATGCAGGCAGTTTTTTTTCCATCCGGGGAGCACGTGAACAGTATCACTACCATAGATAAAACTTTTATTCATTCTTCTTTACTAGATGGGCATTCTGCTGCAAAAGGGTGAATGGCTTTCTAGACCACGAAGTAAATATTTTAACACTGAATGGTTTTTGTACTAAAACAAATGTTACAAACAGTTACAAACTATGTCGAAAAGCTAATCCAACAGCAATAGAGAATTTCTAAACGTGATTAAAGAAGAAGAGAGGCAGTGCTGATGATCTAGATCATAAATATAAAGCTTTCCTTAACACGTTTATCAGGCTCTTTGAAAGTTGCTTCCCGGTATAACGTTCAAAACAGAGTACCAGCAGTAAAACGAAGCCTGGGTGGTTGACTAGAGGGATGAGCATATCACGCAGGAATTATATCAAAATGTTAGAAGCAGTCACAATCGACCTACAGTAGCCCATTATAAACGGTACTGTAATGTGCTTAAAATGTTTTTTTCCTCCATAGTCATCAATATTCTGATTGGTTTGATGCGCCCCGCGACGAATTCCCCACATGGGCCAACCTCTTCATCTCAGAGTAGCACTTGCAACCTACGTGCTCAACTATTTGCTGTATGTATTCCAATCTCTGTCTCCCTCTACAGCTATTGCCCTCTACAGCTCCCTCTAGTATCATGGAAGTCATTCCCTCATATCTTAACAGATGTACTATCATCCTGCCCCTTCTCCTTACCGGTGTTTTCCACACATTCTTTTCCTCTCCGATTCTGTGCACAACCTCCTCATTCTTTATCTTATCAGTCCAAGTAGTTTTCAACATTCTTTTGTTCTGGTTTTCCCACAGTTCACGTTTCCCTACTATAGAATAATCTGCTTCAAACGTACATTCTGAGAAATTAATTCCTCAAATTAAGGCCTATTGTCCACACCAGTAGACTTCTGTGGGCTAGAAATGCCCATTCTGCTAGTGCTAGTCAGCTTTTGATGTCCTCATTGCTTCCTCCCTCACAGGTTATTTTGCTGCCTAAGTAGCGGAATTCCTTAACTTTATCTACTTCGTGACTTTCAATCCTAATGCTAAGTTTCTCGCTGTTCACATTTCTGTTACTGCTCATTACTATCGTCTTCCTCGGATTAACTCTCAATCAATATTGTGTACTCATTAGACTATTTGTACCATTCAGCCGATCACGTAATAATTCTTCACGTTCACTCAGCATAGCAAGGTCACCAGCTCTTATTTCCATCACATCTTCTTGGTGTATGTGCGGGTCGAACAGTAGGGAGACAAGACTACATCCCTGTCTTACACCCTATTTAATCCGAGAAATTAGTTCTTGATCACCCACTCTTGTTATTCCCTCTTTGCTCTTGTACGTATTATATAATACCAATCTCTCCTACACATTATTCGTATCCTTCTCAGAATTTCGAACATCTTGCGGATTTCTACATTGTCAAACGCTTTTTCCAGGTCGACAAATCGTATGAACGTGTCTTGATTTTTCTTACGTCTTTCTTCCATTATCGACAGCAAGATCAGAATTACTTCTCTGTTGCCTTTGCCTTTCCCTTTTCTAAAGCCAAACTGATTGTCATGTAACACATCCTCAACTTTCTTCTCCATTTCTTTGTGTATTGTTCTTAGGTGCAACTTGGATGCACAAACTGTAAAGCTGATTGTGCGATGATCCTCGCTTTTGTCAGTCGTTGCAATCTTCGGAACTAGGTGGATGATATTTTACCGAAAGTCACATGGTATGTCGCCAGATTCATACATTCTACACACAATGGTGAAACGTCACCCCTTCAGCCTTGTATGACTTTAAGTCCTCCAAACCTCTCGTAAATTCTGATGATAGTACTGGATTCCCTATCTCTTCTCTTGTTTCTTCTTCTGTCATTTCACATATATCTCATACAAGCCTTCGAAGTAGTGTTTCCAAGTATCCGCTATCTCCTCTGCATTTCACAATGGGATTCTCCTTTCACTCTTAATGTTACCGTCCTTGTTTCTGATTTCACCAAAGATTTTTATTACTTTTCTAAAAGTAAAGAAAGTCGTTGCGAAAATCATTTCTTTTTCGATTTCTTCACATTTTACATGCAGCCTATCTGTGTTAGCTTACCTGCACTTCCTATTTATTTCGTTTCTCAGTGACTTGTATTTCTGTGTTCCTGAATTTCCTTTAAGACTTTTGTACTTTCTTCATTCATCGATGTACTGAAATATTCCTTCTGTTACCCATGGCTTCTTCGCAGTTACCATCTTGTACCTATGTTTTTCCTACCAACATCTGTGATTTTCCTTTTTAGAGATTTTCATTCCTTTTCAGTTATACTGGCTACTGAGCCATTCCTTATTGCAGTATCTATAGCCTTAGAGAACTTCAGACGTATCTCGTCATTTCTTAGTGTTTCCGTATCCTACTTCTTAGCGTCCTGATTCTTCCAGACTAATCTCTTGAACTTCAGCCAACTCGTCATCACTATTATACTATGATCTGAATTTATATGTGCTCCTGGGAATGTCTTACAATACAGTATCTGCTTTCAAAATCTCTGTCTGACCATGACGTAATCCAACTGAAACTTTCCCGTATCACCCTTTCAACATCGTCATATACCTTCTCCATCTCTTCATATTCAGCTTGTAACGTCGGCATGTATACCTAAAATATCGTTGTTGGCGTTGGTCTCCCGTCGATTCTGATAAGAACAACCCTATCACTGAATTGTTCACAGTAATACACTCTTTGACACATATTCCTATTAGTATCGAATCCTACCCCCGCTATATCATATTCTGCTGCTGTTTATATTACCCTACACTCATCTGACCAGAAATCCTCTTCTTCTTTCCGTTTCACTGCACTGCCACCTACTATATCTGTATTGAGCCTTAGTATTTCCCTTTGCAGAGTTTCTACCTTCCCTACCACATTCGAAGTTCTGACATTCCTCGCCCCGACTCGTAGAACGTTATCCTTTCGTTGATTATTCGATCTTCCCGGCCGGCCGGAGTGGCCGAGTGGTTCTAGGCGCTACAGTCTGGAACCGTGCGTCCGCTACGGTCGCAGGTTGGAATCCTGCCTCGGGCATGGATGTGTGTGATGTCCTCAGGTTAGTTAGGTTGCTGACGACCTCAGAAGTTAAGTCCCATAGTGCTCAGAGCCATTTGATCCATCAATCGTCCCTCCCCCCCCCCCCCCCCCCCTCCCAGAGAACCAAATCTGGGACTGTTCCGTATTCTTTTGAAAATAGAGAGATCATCGTGACGCTTTTTCAATTACAGACCAAATGACCTGTGGATACACGTTACATGTCTTTAATGCTGTGGTTTCCATTGCCTTCTGCATCCTCATGCCGTTGATCAATGCCGATTCTTCCACCTTTAGGGCACGAGTGTATGCTGAACCTGTCAAGGTTCGTCTGCCCATTTGACAAAGCTGTTAGATGAATGAAGGTGATTTCTTATGCCGGAAGACTTCGGCCGGCAATGCTGATTACTAGTCGAAATTTAATTGGTGATGGGTTTGGAACTTGGGACAAAGGCCGTTCTCTTTATTAATCAGAGACGCTACTCCTAGACCATGTGTGTTTCAAAATGTTATGAGGAAGGAAAAGAAAGTGTGGTACACAAATAGAATAGCTTCTTCACAGGATAAATGTTATAACCAAATGGTCAACAATGAAGCAAGTGCTTTGTCAGCAGCACAAAGCAAGGAATCAAATTCAGTACGTAGCATAAAGGTTTTTGTTACTGACAAGTGAGACATATGTACAGTATTTATTTACCACTTTCTGGTCATGGTTGTCAAATAATATTACAGCTTGGTATCTGTACTACAACATATAACTTTTTTGAAAAATGTCTATTTGTGATTGGCACCTGAAGTATTCTGAACGACAGTGACTTGTGCGGGCCGGAATGGCCGTGCGGTTCTAGGCGCTACAGTCTGGAGCCGAGCGACCGCTACGGTCGCTGCTTCGAATCCTGCCTCGGGCATGGATGTGTGTGATGTCCTTAGGTTAGTTAGGTTTAATTAGTTGTAAGTTCTAGGCGACTGATGACCTCAGAAGTTAAGTCGCATAGTGCTCAGAGCCATTTGAACCATTTTTTGACAGTGACATGTGGTTTAAGGGTCAGTCCAGCTCTCGCAACCCAGCGAAGCGGACGTGCAGTGTGTTGCTTTCCGCCAGTAGCGCGGGCCCCTCGCGCCTTGTTTACTTCCTTCGGCCGACACTACGTGACGCCGCAGCGCTACAAGATCATGGCAAACCAATACAGAAGTTCAACCTTAAAATTCTCCTTTCGGAACGACTTTACCAGGCGCTCGAAGTCGAAAGCTTTTTAAAAGAGGAAGCCAAGATCCCCGCTGCCGACATTGTCGGCATCCACTTTTCGATCGTCAGTAGCACGGTTTATGTAAGACTCATAAACGAAGTTAGATGCGCCAAGGTGCTTCGTGAGATGAAATATGTATTCCGTTTCTGCCATACAGACGGAAATGTTGGCAACGTCGCACTGGGACTGTGGACTATACGCATATTCGAACGAACATTTGAACTCCCTGCGCAGGCGTTGTGGCGGCGCTCCGCCCCTACGGCACGGCACACTAACAAGTAGCTGAAAAATGGACCCAGTTTAAGACGTATCTAGCGCGCAATGGAGTACGCCAAGTGCGTATTGACCTCCAACGACATGTACCGTCCTACAGATAGGAGGATCCCGGGCCGTTCTTACTTGTATTTATGAAGGACAGCCGGCCGAGGTGGCCGAGCGGTTCCAGGCCCTACAGTCTGGAACCGCGCGACCGCTACAGTAACAGCTTCGAATCCTGCCTCGGGCATAGATGTGTGTGATGTCTTTAGGTTAGTTAGGTTTAAGTAGTTACAAGTTCTAGGGGACTAATGACCTTAGAAGTTAAGTCCCATAGTGCTCAGAGCCATTATGACGGCCAGCCGAAAACGTGTTCCGGATGCGGCTAGGAAGGTCACCTTCGTTCCGAGTGCCTCCAGCGTCGGATCACACAACTCCCACCGATGGACGTTGCACCTCCACCGACGAAGACTATTCTTCCCGTGACTTATGTGGCGGCGCTCACGTCGTTCTCAACCAAATAGACACAGCCGACCGACTTAGTGGCATAGGAATCACTTTCCAAGGATAGGAACTTGGATGATAAACCGACCAGACGAGTGGTGGAAAATAGTACGATGGCGCTGGAGCTAATGAACACGACAGACATTGACGACAGCAAGATGATAATTGATTCCCTTATCGTACCGACCGAAGCATTTGTCTTGGCGAGGCGTGAGTCAATGCCGTCTTCTGACAATGAAGACCACGTACGGAAACAGCGACCACCCAAATGGCGAAAGCGACGTCCTAGGACCGTGTCGGGACACGTGTCGGAACACGGCGGTTCCTATTCGGTCGGGGAAGAACAATTGACGACTCAAGGCGACAACCACGAGGCTGGGGCCGTTTCCACTGACTCCAACCTTCCAGAACAGAAGGAAAAAAATGCAGAGTTCGACTACCAACCCATTGAAATAAACAGTGAGGAGCAGGAAGCTACTAGTGCAGGCAGCGATGTCGCTCGGTCGCTTCCGACCAAGTATTCCGAGCCTATGGAGCATTAACAGACATCCGCGCGCGCTTCGTGGGCCGATGACGTCGAGACACAAGATCTAGCTCAGGGGCCAGCTGAGGCGCCGCCGGATCATGCAGCATAAGCAGCACAAATAGGACCGCGTTTGGCGGGAAGGTGACATCACTTCCGATGCTCGCTTCTCTCCAACATCGACATGGGTAACTCCGTCCAACCGACTCGTCGCCAGGCTTACCGCCCCGCGACAATGAATATCAACATGATAAGTTCTCCGTCAAGATATAACTTTTGAAAGAAACAATACGAGCCACTGGGGTCGATTTTGCTTTCCTGCAAGAAGTTAAAACGACCGCACACCCTATTTTTTGTGGCTTCGCAACATATGTGGTGCCCAGTGGCCCTGCAGACACCGGAGTGGCAGTATTAGTGCGTGATGGTATTGAAGTTACCGACGTCACGTATCTTCCCTCTGCTCGACGAATAGCACTTACGGGGCTCAACACCCGATTCATTAATGTTACACGCCGTCGATCACCACCAGACGTCACGACCGCACTAGATTCTACTCCACGGGTGTTGCCCCCCTTTTCCTCGGACGGTACGAAAACAGCTTCTTCGCCGGCGATTTTAATTGCTTACTTCACCCCAAGGACGAAATCCCACACTACTTGTCCAGTCCTGAACTGGGTGCGATGATCCAAGAACTTCACTTCTGCGACACGTGGGGAAAAGTCCACGGCAATCGCTCTGGCCACACTCATCTTTCCAGTCATTCGGCCAGCCAACTTGATCGCATATATGTGTCACAAGATCTCACACAAGGAGTGGTGGCCGCCGAACTATGGCCTCAGGTCTTTTCCGATCATAGTGCCAACATCTGCACTATAGATCTCCTCCCCCAACAAATCTGGCACAGCAATGGCTTTTGGAAGCTTAATATCCCACCTCCAGGACCTGGATTGCCGTTAGCAAGTTGATGCAACCTGGACTGACTGTGAATGCCGTCACCCCCGATACATCTCGACTCTGGAGTGGTGGCTCCTCTGTGCCAAACCGGCGACCCGCAAGACACTTATGCCGTTTGGCAGTGGCTGCGTGGCTTCGGCAGACCCTAGATTTGTACTAAGCGCCACTCAGGGACCTCGATACCTTACCCCCTTCACCGGAGAGACAACATGACCAATGCAGAATCAAGACTCACATAATACCATTGACGAAGCGCCGACTAGAAGGTGCCGTAGTCCGCTCGCGACGACACGACCGAACTGCTGCACAGGAACCCACTATGCACCACATTGTGGCGGATAAGCGCCGACATCACCAAGACTTAAACACACATCTCAGTACACAAGACGGTCGCTCCTGTAAGACCGAAGCAACCATAGTAATGGCGGTGGAGGAAAGAACCGTAGATGACGAGGCCACTACCGAAGTGTTACAGCAGGTAACACGTACTATCGGTGAGGCTACAGTGAATGCACTAACAGAGGAAGTCTCACTCGAAGAAGTCGATGATGCCCTGGACGAAGGTGCGGTCAATAAGTCTCCTGGGTCTAATGGATTGCCCATCGAATTCTACCGGACCTTCCGTGCCGTCATGATGCCTTGCCAGGTTATAATGTTCCACGTACTTGTGCCTTAGTCTGTTTCGTTCAGCCAACGGCTGTAGAAGGACTTCTCATACCAGTACACAAGCCCGTCTTTGGAGCACAGCCAACTCACACGTCCAGGTCAATGGAAGGACGGTAGGACCAGTACCCATTAAGAGGTCTCTACTACAAGGTTGTCCACTTTCGACCCACCTTTATGCAATCGCACTCGAGCCACTCCTCGGGGCCTTAACCACAGGCTATCACGCATCACGCTGCTGGACGTCACCTTTTACTATAGGGCATACGCTGACGACCTGCTACTAATGGTTCATTCCAATAATGAAGTTCAAAGCTTACTAACCTGGATCGAACGATACGGACAGGCCGCTGGCAGTCTTTTGAACCTCAACAAGTCAGCGGCGTTGGATATTGGGCGTTGTTTAGGGCCGGAAGTCTTCCCTCCCCCCCCCCCCCCCCCAAGTTTCTGATCTGCGATATTTGGGAATCACGTTCACGAAGGATGTACGAAAAACAGCTGCAGCAAACTATCGAATGCCGGACGTTTGCCACGTCGGAGATTTGCCACGCCGGACATTTGCCACACTTGCCCCTTCGCCAGGTAGCTTCTGTAGCGATCCCTTAGGTAAGGGACGCCCTTCCCCGCACTACCTCTGTCCGCTTTCAAACCGCCGTCTCCACATCTTACTCGATACAACCAGTACGTAAGGGACCTTCTTCTTCGACATCTTGGCCAAATACAGAGCTTCTTTTCCGAAATCGAAATATTTATACCTTTTGGGAAACGAAAGCAATACCGACGATTATGTCAGAATGTAATTAGTTCTGCCAAGAATAAATATAGATTCCTCTGTCTGTACGGTAGCTTCCTTTCACGCTTACTGATTGCGATAGAAACAGTCCATCAGCATGGGAGCAACAAGAAAGGAACGATGTAACGAGAATGCGAATGTACGCTAATCATTTCTTTTTGATCACTGCATTTGTGCCTACTTTAATTACTACAACTGCATACCCAAAAGACATTAGTGAAAGAATAAATGGGTATGTGAATGTTTGAAAAGAAGAACGACATACTCCATATTAATTTACTCCCTAAAAACATTAGTTAATAAAGTGTAGCGGGACAGTGTTCAAAACATAACTGAAAACACGTTCAGTAAATAGAAATAAGAACATCTATGATTGGCATGTCATCTAAAGTCGACTTACAATTTCAAAATGTTAGAAATAAGGAAATCAAGTAATACAGAATGCTACACTTGTAACGTACGTTGTTGTTCTACATTGTTTAGCTCTGGTATTTACAGGGTCACAGAGAAAGCATCTTAGGTTCTGAATGGAAAAGCCATAATTGTAATTATCTGCACTACAACAGAAACAAGAAGGACAACTTAAGGAAAAATAATGTAAGCTCACAACCGACTTTGAAGCAGATAGTTCCTGTGACTTAGTATGGGCAGAGGTTATATTCGACAACTGGAATGAATTAATAACTGGATCCTTTTACCGACCTCCTGTCTCAGATGAAACAGTTGCTGAACAGTTCAAAGAAAACTTGAGTCTCATCACAAATAGGTACCCTACTCATACAATTATAGTTGGCAGTTACTTCAATCTACCTTCCGCATGTTGACAAAAATACATTTTCATATACCCTATTGCAAATAGAAAATAACTTCCGCAATTGTTCTAAATATTTTTTTAAAATTATTTTTAACAATTAGTTGACGAGGCCATTCAAATTGTAAATGGTTATGGAAACACACTCTTAGTCTTAGCCACAAATAATCCTGAGCATCACGACGGATACAGGGATTAGTGAACACGCAGTCGTAGTGAGGCTCACTTCCCTAACAAAGAAATTCACCAAAACTAAACGCGAAATCTATCTATTTATAAAAGCAGCTAAAACTTAGGGTGACGTCTTTCTAAGAGATAGTCTCCAATCCTACCAAACTGTGTAAATGAAGACCATATGTGGCTTAAGTTCAAAGAAATAGTATCAACACCACTCGAGATATTCATACCAAATAAATTAGTAAGAGACGGAACTGATCCCCCATGGTACACAAAACACGACAGAAAACTGTTGCAGGAGCTCCGCAAAAGGCACGTATAATTTAGACGAACAAAAAAATCTCCAAGATTGAAGTTTTACTAAGGCTCGAAATTTGGTGCGGATTTCAATGCGAGATACCACTAATAGTTTCCACATCGAAACTCGCTCTAGAAATGTGGCAGAAAATCCAAAGAGATACTGCTCCCATGTTAAGTAACTCAGCGGAAAGGCTCAGTCAGTACCTTTACTCCGCGACAGTGACGGTAATGTTACTGATGACAGTGCCACTAAAGTGGAGGTAGTAAATGCATTTTCCGAAATTTCTTCACCAAAGAAGACGAAGTATATGTTCCAGAATTAGACATGAGAACAGCTGCAAACATAATTTAGAAGTAGATATCCCTGGTGTTGCAAAGCAACTGAAATTACACTGTCAGTGACAGAGGAAATAATCAAATACCTTTTCAGAAAGTTCTAATGTATAAGAAAAGTAGGTCTAATACATCTGTTTCTGATGCTCTTTAGTAACAATTAATTTTCAGTACTAATCTCCTTGCTTTTACTGACCTGTTTAAAGTTAATCAACAATTTAGTAAGAAATTTTAATTTTTAAAGGACTATATCTAAATGTACTTAAGTAGATTTACATCTACTATAAATGTTTGCAGCTAAATTTAAATAAAAAATATTTGAGGTGCCAAAATAGTTAACCTTAGGATCAGATCAGTTTTGGGATGTCAATTTTAGGTGCAATTCAAAGGTTCAGTTCCCATTTTCTTTTACAAAAGCGTATACTATCAGTTTAACAAACCATGATATTTTAGATGATAGTTGCGATTCTGAAGCTTCAGAAAATTGTTTTAGAACTCACAATTATTTAATAGTATGGCCATAATATTGGAAGGTAGAAAAAGTTATCTTAACGTGACAACAATAGGGATACTTTTGTGAGGCTTGAAACACTTTTTAATGTTTACATTATAGGCTCATTCGCATCACACTTTGCACAGGCTTTGGACCGTGAAAATGATAAATGACCATCTACCATTCTGGAGTATGTAAAATCAGCCTAAAAACGGTGAACTAATGTACACTCTATTTACAATTACAACTTAATATTAGCTCCGATAATGCTGCTTCAATGTTTTAATAATTTTACCTCAGCAATATGCGAGGACTCAATGGTCTTCATAGTTTTTAATACATTATTTTTAACGTATTTTAGACCAGTTTCTGAATATGGGCAATGGCTTTCAAGGAAGGCCTAATGTTGCCAGTCTTTTCATAATTTTTTACGATTCTCTCTATCCTGTCGTCCAGCTTCAAGTACTTCTTCTTCCTCTTCTTACCTTCACGATTCATTTCCAATTTCATGTACATGTAGTTTGTGAGCTCTGCTTCCTTTTTCAAGCACTCCACCAAATAGTTGATTCTAGGGTGAGGGTTTCCAATAATACTATTTATTTTGTTGTGTCACGCTTCAACAGCATTCGTCGTTCAGTGCCTTTCTCCGTAACAGTCCCACATTTCTATTGCGATATCCTCATTCTCTAGTCAGTTATCCACAAAGTAGTCAAAAAATTGAGAGAACCGTCCGTTATCAGGAGATTCTGCATGAATCTCAATCCATCCATTGGTTACGTCCTCCGGTTTTACAACTGCCAGCGCTGCACACATGCTGACGTGAAGTCTTAAATCCTCGTTCTAGCAGTACTCCTCAGTTAGACCGAGAACTCGAGTTCTTCCCCATAAACTATTCTTCATATGGAAATAGAATCCATTTATTTCAGTTGTGGGAAAAACTTGACGAATGGCCGATATCGCAGCTGCCTCAAAGTCCACCTTTATTTGTTTAGGACGCCACTCAGAGACTGCCTGTTTTATCAGACGAAACAGACGAACATTAGGGAACAGTGCAAATACAGTAGGAAGAATGTTTGTTTCTTTAATCGGGCCTCCTAAGTCTACGTGTATGGTGTAGATCTGTGCAAACTGCTTGCTGCATCTCTTAAATGTTCCATCCATAAAGGAATGGGAACATGTTTTTGACTTTCTTTTCCTTTGCTTCCACTAAAAATCATTATTCTCGCCTCTAATCTATCGTCTTGGCTCTGAGCACTTTGGGACTTAACAACTATGGTCATCAGTCCCCTAGAACTTAGAACTACTTTAACCTAACTAATCTAAGGACATCACAAAAAAACCAGTCATCACGAGGCAGAGAAAACCCCTGACCCCGCCGGGAATCGAACCCGGGAACCCAGGCGTGGGAAGCGAGAACGCTACCGCACAACCACCAGCTACGGACAATCTATCGTCTTCCAGAAGAAAACAACTGCCATTTCCCATTTTTAATGGATCTTCATGAAGATCAATTTCATAAACTTCTTAGGCTCTTGTTGGTTCCCCCGCTCTTGACTCCATCGACGACGCATGGTTCTCTTCATAGATTCTGAATTAGGAGTCACTCTAACAAAGTCATAAACTTTATTATGTAGATTTCCCATTTCATCCGCGTATATCTCCGATAACTGTGTAGTTTCTTCTCGAGATCTTCTCTTCGCTCTTTCCACTTGCTTTCTCACTTTCAGAGCCGCTTCGTCAGGTGGTCCACAGAGATGTTCTAATATGTTCAACACTTCTCCGTTCCTCGAAAGCAGCTTTCTCTTGCAATGATCCGCTTTTCGGCATAAGCACATCCATGTAACAACACCTTCTTTAGAGTCCCTCCGTTTAAGATACGCGTATCCTTTGTAATGAGCAGGAGGCCTGCCCTTGTTCGTTGTAATAACTTCCATACTGATGGTCACGTTAGGAACTTCGAAAGCAAACTTTGCGGGCGGGTGAGGAGGAGGAGGAGGTGGAGGAGGGTGTGGGGGAGACAAGGGACCCGACCCTTCGGAGCAGGTAAAACCGTGGCAAATGTCCGGCGTGGCAAATGTCCGGCGTGGCAACTGTCCGGACACAAAACTATCGACTTTTACTACAGATCATACGTGCAATGGTACGCAGAACCTGCTCCCGGACTTGAATCAACTACAATGCTTAGGCCGGCCGAGGTGGCCGAGCGGTTCTAGGCCCTACAGTCTGGAACCGCGTGACCGCTACGGTCGCAGGTTCGAATCCCGCCTCGGGCATGGATGTGTGTGTTGTCCTTAGGTTAATTAGGTTTAAGTAGTTCTAAGTTCTAGGGGACTGATGACCTCAAAAGTTAAGTCCCATAGTGCTCAGAGCAGTTAGAACCAATTCGAACTACAATGTATTAAAGACTTGAACCTCTACGCGACATCAAAACTCAAACATGAGGCCCAAGTTCTCCCTTTACCGATGTAGATAGGACGCCAGCTTCAGGCAGCCTTCAGCCTTCAGTTACTAAATTTCCGCAGGTCATATATTTAAAGTACGATACGACACTCTTACTCTCCCAGTGCACAAGGGAGGGGAGCGGGGGGGGGGGGGGGGGGGGCTGGGATTGTTCAACGTCAGGGCAAGAGCAGCTGCCCTTTACATGAGCAATATGTGGAAACGATGGAAAAGTCAACATCCTCTCACGGGTCGTTTATTACAGGTTCTGATTCTAGTCCCTCCCGTCCCGCCGGTGTTGAATGCTTACGTTACCCCACAGCTCTCTCACGTGTCGACCTTCATTTTTATACCAACCTTCTGCGGGCTGTTCCACATAACGTGGTGGAAGAGTGTGGAAAACGATAAACTACAACTTTCTGTCGACCACAGTGCGTTTTAAGTAGTATCAGATCGCCAACAAAAAATATGCGACACGACAGCGGCTTCACGCTATTGGACTAACAGATTTCCCTTATTGCCCACAATGTCACCTTTTGGACACTGATGAACAACGTTTTACATGCGTGTCATCGCCTTAAGTTTGGCGACTAACACAGAAGATATTAGCTTGTTACCTCCGGGTCACGCCTGATATGAATGACCCTCAGACCCTCCTTTGTCCAGATGCATCATACTTTCCCGCCGCAAAATATCATGCGCTTACATGGTTCAAAGGAATTACCGTCGCCTGTATCTTTAGCGACGGAGAGAAACAGCTGCTTGATTACTGGGGGTTCCCACAAAATGCTCACAATGCCCTCTAACACACTCCGAGACACCGTACGCTCTTCGCAAATTATTTACGCAGTGTTTTCGTTAACCTCCCACTCAATTGGGGAGTGCCAAGCTGCCGTCAATATTCTGTGTCGCATCACACTTACGACTGAACGTCCTGTCTCGTCAGAAATGTGAGAGGAACGAGACAGGCTAATTATGGGCTGCTGTTTTCCTTGAGACACTAGCGAAGCAGAATGCCTTCGTTGCAGAAACCCTTCAAAGGCGCTGGTGAAGATCTCAGATACCGATGGCGATGTACCAAGTGGCACCGGTTACGTTTATTGAAGAACATTTTTTTTCGCTGGGATGACATTAGATTTACTTTTTTTGTTTATTCTTTGAATGTCTCCTTTGTTGTTGTAACATTCAGTTTAACACAAAAAATCGGTTAGCGTTCATGCGCAGCATCAGAGTTATGGACGAGGCGGTGGTTCGAGCCCTACTAATATTTTTAATCTACTTTTTTCCATCACTCGTCACTTTATTTAATAAATGCCATTTAAGATGTAATGTAATGGAAAAAACACGTGTGTTTTCGTGAAGTTGTAGTGATTTTTTAAAGGGTAGCGTCTTTGATTCCTAGTCTAAACGTCCTCGGTCCCGGGTTCGAATCCCTCCGCTATTTAAATTTTGATTACTAATGCCCGAAGAGTTCGGGCATAAGAAGTCATCATCATTCTGCCAACGGTCTTGTCAAAGAGGGCGAAGGAGAGGACAGAGCTTCAGGGCACTCTTTTGTCCTAGAGGTGGGAAACTTCCCCTAAAGGAGGAAGAATCAGCAATGATCAACGGCTTGAGGATGCAGAAGGCAATGGAAATCACTGCCTTAAAGGCACGTAACGTGTATCCACATGACATGTGGCCTGTAATTGAAGAATTGTCATGATGATCTCTGCATTGGCAAAAGATTCCGGAATAGTCCCCCATTCGGATCTCCGGGAGGGGACTGCCTATGGGGAGGTGAACATGAAAAAAAGAATGAATAATCAACGAAAGGATAATGTTCTACTAGTCGGGGCGTGGAATGTCAGAAGCTTGACCTTGGTAGGGAAACTAGAAAATCTGAAAATGGAAATACAAAGGCTCAATATAGATACAATATGGGTCAGTGAAGTGAAATAAGAAGACAAGGATTTCTGGTAAGATGAGTGTATGGTAATATTAACAGCATCAGAAAATCGTGTAACGGGAGTAGG
The DNA here is from genome assembly GCF_021461395.2 of Schistocerca americana. NCBI lineage: Eukaryota > Metazoa > Arthropoda > Insecta > Orthoptera > Acrididae > Schistocerca > Schistocerca americana. The sequence goes on along the minus strand of NC_060119.1, from coordinate 602,306,712 downwards.
ATTCATTATGAACAGGAAGGTAGGGCAGAGAGTATGGCAGAGAGTATGTTACTGTGAACAGGTCAGAGACAGGGTTGTTCCTATCAGAATCGACAACAAACCAACACCGCCAACAATAGTTCGGATATACATGCCGACGTCGCAAGCTGAAGATGAAGATTATAAAGATAGTAACTGTTCTCGAAGAAACAGATACCGTTGATGATCGTGTAGCTTCTCTACAATAAATGATAATTAATTGAGAACCTCAGCTGCTGACAGATGTTGTTGATATACCTCGATGGGGACAGCTGAAATCGTGTGCCCCGACCGGGACTCGAACCCGGGATCTCCTGCTTACATGGCAGACACTCTATCCATCTGAGCCACCGGTGACACAGATGAATAGCGCGACTGCAGGGACTTAACCCTTGCACGTTTCCCTTGAGACCCACATTCCCAACTGTCCACCGTCTGCATACGTAATGTACCTAATAGATATTTGCCCATCCACTCATTACTCGCGCACACTAAGGGGACGATTCCCTTAAGAGTTCGGGCAACACAGACGAAGCTCAATGGCTGCGTAGCCTTTAACTGTATATAAGAAGATAGTAACTGTTCTTGAAGGAACAGATACCGTTGAAGACCGTCCCTATCGAGGTATATCAACAACACCTGTTGGCAGCTGAGGGTCTCAATTATCATTTATTCTAGAAAAGCTGCATGGTCAGCAATGACACTTTTTCAAATAGTGCAGATGAAGACATAATTTCATGGCTTGTAGAAAATAAACTAACGCTGAATCACAGTAGGACTCAGTTTTTACTATTTCTAACACACGATTCAACAAAACGTGACGTTCTAATTACACAGAATGGGCATATTATTAGTGAAACTGAATAGTTGAATTTTGTAAGTATTCAGATAAATAGTAAACTTTTGTGGAAAGCCCATGGTCATGATCTTGTTCAAATACTTAGTGTGCCATTTTTACTATTAGAACAGTATGTTATGTAAGTGAAAGTTCGACACGAAATGTAGTCTATTCCGCTTATTTTCAAGACGTATGGCATCATATTTTGGCATAGTTCTTCACATTCTCAAAGGGTATTTTTGGTTCAGAAATGTGCAGGTTCACGAACAACTTGTCGACCTCTGTTAATTAGTCTGGATATTCTGTCACTGGCCGCTCAATGTACATTTTCTTTAATGTTGTTTCTTTTTAACGGTATAAACTCATTCCCAAGGATTATCAACTTTCACTTCGTTATTACTAGGCAGAAATTCAGTCTGTATTTGGATTGCACCTCCTTCATTCTTGAGCAGAAAGGCGTGCAGTGTTCTGCTGCATGCAATTTGAACAAGCTACCACAAGAATTCAAAATTGTTAGCAGTAATCCACGTGCATTCAGTTCCCATCTGAAGAATTTATCCATGGCTCACTCATTCTATTCTGTCCTGTAGTTCCTTTAAAAATGAAGCTAATTACTGTGTTGATTGCGTTTATACAGTATAGTAGCTTGTCGTCATTTCAGGATTTTTAACCATTTTATTTTCTCTGTTATAGTTTTGTGATGTAATTTCATCTAATGACACGTTACATTCCATGGAGATTCGCTCCTCGGTTTGGTCCTGCGATACTAGATGCGTAAAATAAAATAAAAAATGACTCTGACCTGAGAAAACAGTCAATAGGCATAATTTTCTACGATTCGTAAACTTTGTATGGTGTTCGTATCTACTTTGACCCGTAAGGACTTTTGATGGTCTATGATTTTGATAATATTTGTTATTAATAAACTGCGTTCATTGATTTTGTTTGCCCCTTAGTGAAGCACATTGCGACAGAAAAAAATAATTTTGGAACTATGACTGGGCATCCACTGAAATCCTATTTCTAAATTTGTTCGATTCTTTTTAGACCCTATGTGTTTTAAACTTCATTATTACACAAAATTCTGAGAATATTCAAGTTGCCAATAATGGAATGTATGTGGGTGCAGCAAGGTGGGCATAAATAATTGAAGTCCTTTTTGTTTCGAACAGTGGAATTTCTATTGCTGTGGGAAGGACGGAAAGGGGCGCGTGAGTCATTGTTTTTTCCTGTAATCAAATAAGTTTGTTAGTTTTTTAACTTCTAGCAAAGTCACTAGGTTCCTACATTTCATGTATTTTGTAAGTTTCTTATGAAAATAATAGCTATTTTGCAAAATGATTAATAGCAGATTTGCTGATGAACATATATGAATTTGATAAACTAGTTCCGGAAAATGAATATCATGTTTCTTCTGAACGCAGCTCTTCGTCTTCCCTAGAACACGCAGATGATACTCAGAACAATAAGTGGTAGGCCGTGCAGAGATGATGTCAAAGACTAAATCATTTGTATGGAAGACAGAACCCCTGACTCAGCCGGGCTGGCATGCATCGTGTAGTGTGGTTCAACTGATTCCAGGACGAACTAACTATGTCACTTCTCGCATCAAAAACGAATACTCAGCTTTCAAATTGTTCCTTCCTCCATCAACTAAAAACATCCTGTTGTTGAAAGAATACGTTTACGTGGAGATAAGTGTAAGAAATCAGATTATCTTGACTTAGATACTATCGTGGGACTGTTGTTATTAGCAGGGACTTATGTGAAGACGCCTTATTTAGGTATCTTCAGGACTGAAAGAATTAATTAAGTATGGCATCACGTTTTGGGTATTTTGTGGCACTGAAACAAGTTATGTATCGAATGGCTCTGAGCACTATGGGACTTACCATCTGAGGTCATCAGTTCCCTAGAACTCAGAACTACTTAAACCTAACTAACCTAAGGACATCACACACATGCATGCCTGAGGTAGGATTCGAACCTGCGACCGCAGCGGTCACGCGGATCCAGACTGTAGCGCCTAGAACTGCTCGGACACTGAGGCCGGCTTATGTACCGTATATTCAGACTTATGCTGGGAAACGACCTTGTTATTTTCTCTGAAAGGAACCAAGGTTTAAGAGTTGTAACTGAAATGTCTTATGACTGGAAAGGACACAACATTACATGCGACAATTTTTTCACCTCCTACGAGCTAGGACAAATGTTGATGAAGAGAAATATCGCAATGATTGGATCTGTGCGAAGGAATAAGCTTTCATCTTATAATGGACCATCTCTACTATAATGCAAAGTTATTTCCATAAAGACACCGTTACGTTGTGGCTAGTGGATGTAAAGTAATTTGTAGAGATGATCATATTGTCTCTTATCTTGATGCTGCTGAATATCTGTTGTACATGTGGCTTCGTTGTCTAGGCGATGATTGATTCTTTGCTGCTCTGGGTCAGAAAGGTGCGAGTTTTGACTATTACCAGACTATCGAAACCACGAAGCGGGATTCCACTATTTTTTGTTTAGAAAAAACATATTTACTGTCAGAACTTTGCACTAGAAAATAATTTATTAAACTTCACAACCTATAAACGCAAATATAAAGTCCCACGTGCATTGTGGACACCACACGTTTATCAAGAAACACACATAGAAGCAATCACTCTCAACCGTGGCCAACACGCAAGTGACCGAAATCACGTTGCTGACCAAAGATCACAGAGTCATGTCGACAAAGAACTTACGATTACTGTGTTGATTATTGATACTGAATTTTTAAGTTATATGAAATACCAAATAGCATAAAGGGTAATTCAGAGACAATAATAATATGAGTGACAAAATTGTACATATAAATGATGAGAGTCAAATTTTTAGAAATAATAAAAGTCGCAATTTAAACATACACGCTTCCAAATTTGCACTGATCGCAACACATAACCTAAAATAATACTAAGCGAATGCTTTTCGGAAACGACTTTAATTAGCGTATAACACCTCATAACAAAATGGGTTCTATTGGTCAGTTCCATTATAAACCCACCAAAGCTATTGCAGACCTGGGGAATCCCTAATTACAAATCAAAAGTTGTTTTCCCAAAGACCCAACGCTCGAATCATACAAACGAAAGAATAGTAAATACGTTATTGTGCCAAACATTCTGGACCGCAATGTAAAAGTCGGTGACGGCACCATGAAAAGACTTTTTTATTTATTTATTTATTTATTTTTTATTTTTTTACTACAACGTTACGAAAGTAGCTGTGGACACACTACGCAAGACAGTGTGAATATTACCATAAAGAAGAAGACAAACAAATGACCTTTTATTTTGTTTTCAAATTTGATCCACATGTATGCGTATAACTCTAATCTGCTGTACAAGGCAACTTACCCCTAATGGAAAGGAAGCACCCTACAGCGAGGAAGACTATTCCCAGAGACTCTGGACGTGCCACTAATTGATTGGAATATCAAGAGACGAGGACATCTTCCAAGAGGACATGCTACAATAGAAGCTGTAGAAGGAAGAACACTGTCTGAACCCTCCACATCGGAAGAAAATGATCGTACGAGTAACAAGAGAAGCAGATGTTCATCTTCGTGGAAGAATCGACAACTAATGATCAGAAAACTAAGTTAAGAGTGAAAATTTCACGTGCAAGGAACATCTTTCACACAAATTTAAAAACTGCTTGCTAAAATAGGACATAATTTAGTAAAAGCAACACAAATTTAATTGTAATATTCGATTATTGTATTGTTGTCTTTTTTTATTACGCAGTTTTTTATGGTTTCTATATTCTGATGTGTAGAAGTATACCTACATAAAAATATGGAGCTTTCTTTCATCCGAACATCTTAAGTATATGTGCATATAAACACTATAGTACGGCTAATCGTTTCTCTGGTCTGCTGCAAATGTACACCAATTTGGCATCCTCAAAGATTCACTTTATGTTGCTGTGAGTATCGTGCATCCATTTGCGTTGAAGTTCTCTTCGTGAGCTCAAAGAAGTCTTACACTGCCCAGCGGCCACTGCCCTGGCTTCTTATGGGATCCCTTCATTGCTCGTAAAACGGATCATAGCAACATGTCATGACAGTACCGGTAATCACAGGAGTCTTGTAACTCTCAGTAGTCCCCATCGCTTTCCATCACCCTACTGTAGTCAGCGTACATGTATCTGTCACGATCTTCACTTCCATTTGTTGTGATTCCGGACATATTTTCTGAGAAATAAACGCAAAGCAACAATGCCCTACGGTAATACACAATATTTATAACATTTTCCTTGTTCTTCTGCCGCCTCAAGTATCAAACCAGTTGGTTCGTTGCAATAGAGCCATCTACTCTCTGGACTGCTCTGAAAATTCTCTTCCTGGCTCTTCGATTCTGTCACCTTTTCTGCAGTTCACAGTCCAGTTTTGACTTCTATGTAGCCCACAGAGATCTGCCATAACCTCGTAAGATTTTACCTTTGAGTGCATTCGTACTTTCCCCAATTCATTCTTCTGATGGTGCGATCCGTCATACAGACTCTCTTGATCAGCAACAATTTGGTCGAAATGCATCAGATAATTTCTACCTTATTTATTGGTGCCCGTTTTTTATTCTATTTCTGTAATCTACAAAGGCTAAGAAGGTTTTTCAATTGTATTCCCTTCTTTTTTCTATTTAATTTAATGTACAAATGTTATCTAAATTGGATCTTGCTTTCATAAAAAACTTTTTGTTCTTCAAGTAACAGGCTGTCTACGAAGTTCTGTGTTTAGACTGTCAATTCCAGAACTTCCAAGTTTTTATAATCTTGTGAGGCTCCTTGAAGTTCCGTATATTATATTTAATCACTTACCGAAAATACATGTTTATTTATTCCACTTCCTAACTCTTCTTTTCTTCCTCTTCTTCCGACCAAGGATTTCTACAGAATTTCGTCCAATCTTCTATGTTTCGAAGATCTAGATTTTCCATATATCTTTTAGTTTTGTTTAACTGTTTCATTATTTTGAATGCTGCACATCGATGGCACTGTACTGTAAGGCATCGGAATTTATGTATGACTTACATGAAGTAATTAAACAGCACTCGTATTTTAATTGCGGTAAGAGATCGGGTACAAGTTATTCAGAATACTGACACATACGGGCAATGAAGATGACGTTACTAGTTGCCTGTACTGCATGATCAAGGGATAATTGGCTGTCACAATATGGCACAATGTTTTTGCTGAGAGATCGCAGAAAATGAGGACGGCCATGGTGAAAAAGCGGGCATCCCGCCGGTCCTGGCAGGGATGGAACGCCATTTTTGCACGGTCTGCCTCAGGATGGTGTCGGTGGGGGCGGCCGCGTTGCGGGGTCAATAGCACAGCAGAGGAAGCAGGCGTGCTGGCTGAAAGCCATCTCTTACCAGCTCTCGTTTATATGGGCTTGAGCCTTGAGAGCCTGCGGTAGGTTGAGTGGGAAGAGAGGCCTGTTGCGGAAAAACGGCTCCAGCCTAGCCGCGGTCCAACGGCCACAGCACACACTTGGAAAAACCAACAGCCACTGGCCCTTCTGAAAAACTAGACAGGAATGGGAATTTTGCTGGATATTTCCACTTAACTGCTACGTGGACTAGCATGGACTGGCGGAAGGCTGTAAGACTCTAAGTAGGAAGGGGCTACTCGTTTAGAGACAAGACCTGTGATTGGCCAAGAAACCGCTGTCCTGGTCTTTTTTTTTATTTTCAATAGCAGAACTGTAAGTTTTGTGTAAAGAGCTAGGAGGTCTGAGCCTTCTACGTGAGCAGTGGGAGCGTGGGAGCTTTGCTGGATATTTCCACTCAAATGTTACGTGTTTTGTTTTGAACGGTAGCGCTATTTAAAAAAATGACTGGTATGTAATACATTTTAATTATGTGTGACGGTCCTGAGCTAGTTTTATGTTCGTCTTTTGACGACTCCACCATGGCACTATTACACTAGGACATGTTTTTAAAACACATCTGAAGATGATCATTGCTGACTGAACCAGGTAGTCTGAGGACGTAACAAGTTTTTAATCATATACAGAGATAAAGAAAGTTATTCTACACCGTATCACAGCTTGTGAAACTAATGTTTTTGTTTCTTTGCTTAGGGTTTTGTACTACACTCCTGGAAATTGAAATAAGAACACCGTGAATTCATTGTCCCAGGAAGGGGAAACTTTATTGGCACATTCCTGGGGTCAGATACATCACATGATCGCACTGACAGAACCACAGGCACATAGACACAGGCAACAGAGCATGCACAATGTCGGCACTAGTACAGTGTATATCCACCTTTCGCAGCAATGCAGGCTGCTATTCTTCCATGGAGACGATCGTAGAGATGCTGGATGTAGTCCTGTGGAACGGCTTGCCATGCCATTTCCGCCTGGCGCCTCAGTTGGACCAGCGTTCGTGCTGGACGTGCAGACCGCGTGAGATGACGCTTCATCCAGTCCCAAACATGCTCAATGGGGGACAGATCCGGAGATCTTGCTGGCCAGGGTAGTTGACTTACACCTTCTAGAGCACGTTGGGTGGCACGGGATACATGCGGACGTGCATTGTCCTGTTGGAACAGCAAGTTCCCTTGCGGGTCTAGGAATGGTAGAACGATGGGTTCGATGACGGTTTGGATGTACCGTGCACTATTCAGTGTCCCCTCGACGATCACCAGTGGTGTACGGCCAGTGTAGGAGATCGCTCCCCACACCATGATGCCGGGTGTTGGCCCTGTGTGCCTCGGTCGTATGCAGTCCTGATTGTGGCGCTCACCTGCACGGCGCCAAACACGCATACGACCATCATTGGCACCAAGGCAGAAGCGACTCTCATCGCTGAAGACGACACGTCTCCATTCGTCCCTCCATTCACGCCTGTCGCGACACCACTGGAGGCGGGCTGCACGATGTTGGGGCGTGAGCGGAAGACGGCCTAACGGTGTGCGGGACCGTAGCCCAGCTTCATGGAGACGGTTGCGAATGGTCCTCGCCGATACCCCAGGAGCAACAGTGTCCCTAATTTGCTGGGAAGTGGCGGTGCGGTCCCCTACGGCACTGCGTAGGATCCTACGGTCTTGGCGTGCATCCGTGCGTCGCTGCGGTCCGGTCCCAGGTCGACGGGCACGTGCACCTTCCGCCGACCACTGGCGACAACATCGATGTACTGTGGAGACCTCACGCCCCACGTGTTGAGCAATTCGGCGGTACGTCCACCCGGCCTCCCGCATGCCCACTATACGCCCTCGCTCAAAGTCCGTCAACTGCACATACGGTTCACGTCCACGCTGTCGCGGCATGCTACCAGTGTTAAAGACTGCGATGGAGCTCCGTATGCCATGGCAAACTGGCTGACACTGACGGCGGCGGTGCACAAATGCTGCGCAGCTAGCGCCATTCGACGGCCAACACCGCGGTTCCTGGTGTGTCCGCTGTGCCGTGCGTGTGATCATTGCTTGTACAGCCATCTCGCAGTGTCCGGAGCAAGTATGGTGGGTCTGACACACCGGTGTCAATGTGTTCTTTTTTCCATTTCCAGGAGTGTATATCAGTGTCTGTGGGATTTCTACCATTAGCCACAGAAAATGTAGCTCTTTGACATTGAATAGCACATTTTAATTCATCGTTCCAAATAGTTCATTTTTTGCTTTGTATTTAATTCCTTTCCCCAGGATTTCGAAAGCTACCGTTTCAAAGAGATGTGTTAGTTTCTACCATTCTAGTTCAGTGTCGTATTCACAGGTTCCTTTACCATATATAGTCCCATTTGTGACTGCCGCAGAATCTTCTAAAACGTTTTTGTTGTAGTGTCCCTTTTTTGTGCTTCTCTGGTCCATTTTGTTATGGTTACTTCTGCTTCTTCACAGTCTATACGCTACCTAGATTTGAATTCTTCGTCTAGTTGAATATATTTCGCAGTCTTTGTCTAGTTAATGAGTAATCATTGATGTCTCGGGAGGGTACAGTGCCGAACAATAGGGTCCAAGATTTCAATTTCGTCATAGCCATTTGAAACACGTCAGTCCATTGCTGGGATCGATATGGCTCTTATTTCATTACGAGTAATTAATATGATCTGAGCCTGAGTCATTATTCTGATGATTAGCTTGATCATGACGAGCCGAGGGAAGAACAGAAGCTTGGGGCAGTGACTCGGAGTCCCGTAAAAATCTCTGGGGGCACGGCCCGGTTTTCAGTTGAGAAGTGGTGGCAGTTTTGGCACATTTGTTGCACCAGGTTGCTGGAGGTAGGCTGCAGAGGTCAAGTACTGTCAAGCCAGGCAGCTACTGGATGGAGACCACAGTGTTCTTTCACTAGTTGCGTCGTGTGCGGCTTGGGGGCAGAGTCTCTAACTAGAGAAGGCAAGTAATTAGCTGTGACGACAAACCGGCCCTGTGGAGCATATTGCCATTTTAGAAGCAGAGCTGTTCGGTCAAAGCACAGTTCTGAAGAATGTTTTCAACTACCCGCTTCATAGAAGGTATTGGTGTACGAGACCAGTCGCAGATACATAACTCTATTACCTAGTGGAAAATGATGCATCTGCGTTTCGTTTACAAATCGTTTCCTCTCTGTATTAGGGTGGCAAGCCGACTTCCAGTGAACAGCCACACAACTTGAAAATAGCGGGAAAAAATATCATTGCATAAATTAGAAAAGTTATACAGCTTGGGGACAGGACACTAGCTTCTAAGAATTTCAAGTGCGAGAGATCAGCGTACTGGTTGCAGTAAAGATTTAAGGGGAGTATCAGTGTCCAATAAAAATAAGGTTAAACTATTTTATTTCTATCTCATTTTCTCTGGAACTAACCAAGGCAACAAAATAAAACTTAACCTGGCTGTAGTTATAACCCACACATTGACTGATCTACTGTCAAGTACCCGAATTTGTTACGTTTTATAATGAGTGTCTTAGAAATTATGCAATTTTTAAATAAATGGTTTTATAAGTGAACTATGAGTGCTATCTCTGCTAATCTAGACTTTTTTCTTTATCATTGGTCTTCTGATTTGAAGAAGCCCGCCAGGAACTCCTCTCCTATGCCAAACTCTGCATCTCACAGTAGCACTTACAGCCTACTTTCTCAATTATTTCCTGAATGTATTACGATCTCTGTCTTCTTCTGCAATTTTTTTCCCTCTACAGCTCCTCTAATAGGTTAGAAGTCATTCCCTCATGTCTTAACAGACGTCCTATCATCCTGTCCCTTTTATTTCTCAGTGTTACCCACGTATTCGTTTCGATTCTACGCAGAACTTAGTCATTCCTCACTGTATCAGTCCACTCAGTTTTCCACATTCATCTGTAGCACTACATCTCAAATGCTTCGATTCTCTTCTTTTCCGGTTATCTCACAGTCCTTGTTTCACTACCATGCAATGCTACACTCCAGACATACATTGTCAGAAATTTATTTCTCAAGTTAAGGAATGTGTTTGATATTACTAGACTTCTCTTGGCCACGAATGCCCATTTTGCCATTGCTAGTCTGCTTTTGATGTCCTCGTTGTTCCGTTCATCAGTGGTTATTGTACTACCTAGGTAGCAGAATTCCTTAACTTCCTCTGCTTTCTGACCATCAATTCTGATGTTACGTTTCTCATTTCTGCTAATACTCTTCACTTACGCCTTTCTTCGACTTACTCTCAATCAATATTCTGTACTCATTTGATTGTTCATTCCATTCAGCCGATCATATAGTTCATCTTTGCTTTCACTCAGGACAGCAAAGCCATCAGAGGTTCAAATGGTTCAAATGACTCTGAGCACTATGGGGCTTAACTTCTGAGGTCATCAGTCCCCTAGATCTTTGAACTACTTAAACCTAACTAACCTAAGGACATCACACACATCCATGCCCGAGACAGGATTCGAACCTGCGACCGTAGCGGTCGCACGCTTCCATACTGCAGCGCCTAGAACCGCTCGGCCACTCCGGCCAGCAGTCATAAGAGAATCGTATCATTGACACCATTTCATCCTCAATTTTAATTCCACTCCTGAACCTTTCTTTTATAACCATCATTGCTTCTTTGATGTACAGTATGTATTGACCAGTGCCCAAAACAACTTGTAAAATTTTTGTGGGGAGCAGGGGGGCTATGTAAGTAGGCTGTTTAGGTTTTCTTATTGGTAACGCCACGTAGCGCTCTGTATGAAAATCAGTGACTGTGCTGTGTGCAGTCTGTGGCTGGTCGGCATTGTTGCAATAATCGCCATTGTAGTGTTGGGCAGTTGGCTATTAACAGCGCGTAGCGTTGCGCAGTTGGAGGTGAGCCGCCAGCAGTGGTGGATGTGGGGAAGTGAGATGGCGGATTTTTGAGAGCGGGTGATCTGGACGTTTGTCCATCAGAAACAGTACATTTGTAAGAATAGATGTCATGAACTGCTGTATATATTATGATTTTTGAACACTATTAAGGTAAATACATTGTTTGTTCTCTATCAAAATCTTTCATTTGCTAACTATGCCTATCCATAGTTAGTGCCTTCAGTAGTTTGAATCTTTGATTTAGCTGGCAGTAGTGGTGCTCATTGTATTGCAGTAGTTCGAGTAACGAAGATTTTTGTGAGGTAAGTGATTTGTGAAAGGTATAGGTTAATGTTAATCAGGGCCATTCTTTTGTAGGGATTTTTGAAAGTCAGATTGTGTTGCGCTAAAAATATTGTGTGTCAGTTTAGTGATGATCAGAATAGGTAAAGAGCGAAATGTCTGAGTACGTTCAAATAACGTAAGGGGTTAACCAGCATAGTAATTCATAAATTTTTCTAAGGGCACGTTTCATATGTCGACCCTTACCTCACTGGAATCTTCTGATTTTTTTCTTTTAGTTCGTGTAATTAGTGTAGCTATTGTTTATTGCAAGCGCGAAATCATAGAGAGAATTTCCTTTGTAGTTGTAGTTTTTCATTGTTGTGCAGTAAAACAGTTGTGGCATGCATGTAGATTTGCATCAAGTATTTCTAAGCTGCGCTTGCAATTAACTAGATATTATTTTCAGTGCTATGCTAATGTTTTTCTTATTTTGCTCTTCAAATTCTGATTTTCTGTGTTATCGTGTGAAATATTGTGACAATAATGGCGTGTGAAAAACGTAGCACTAGGCTCCAAAGTAAACTGAGAAATAATAGATACGACGAGTATAGTTTATCAGCGCCACTGTGTAATGAATTAACAGATATTCAAAGTGGGAATTCGGTAATTGTGCATAGGCAAATGGAGCGGGCGGCAAATAATGGCGTGGACAGTGAAACAATTAGTGAACAGGGAAGCATTATCGAGCACTGAGGAACATGTTTCAGACACCAGTGCATTGTTATTACAATTAATACAATAAATGGGACAAACACAGCAAAAGCTTCAAAAGTTAGACACAGTGGAACAAAAATCTTCGAAAGTTAGACACAGTGGAACAAAATCTTCAAATGTTAGACACAGTGGAACAAAATCTTCAAAAGTTACACACAATGGAACAAAATCTTCAAACGTCAGACACAATGGAACAAAATCTTCAAAGGTTAGACACCACGCTTGAACAAACACGTGAAGATTTAGCTACTGAGTTACATAGAGAAAAGCCTGTAATGACGTAAAAACACAAACCTGTGAGCATTTCCAACCTATTTTTTCGCAGCATGAAAATACATTACAGAATCACGAAGCAGGCATAAAAGAACTGCAAACTATTGTTCATGAAAATCATGAGACCTTGCAAGCTAAGATTGACTCAGTTGCATTTACCGATTCGGTTACGCAACTTCCAAAACTCAGGAAAACATAAAGGACACAGTAGATACGATTTCAATATAAATGGACACTCTGAAACTTGGTTCAGAAAAACACACTGAGGAAATAAGTTCACTATCGGAGAAAGTAGCCGAACTTTCCGATCAGTTCATTAACTTATCTACAAAGGTGGATGATGATCTGAATGACACAAGACCTGTAGCCTTCACTGACACAGAAGAGTACGAACAAATTAGGACATTCAAACAAAATCCCAATCAAATTAATACGCAACACCAAAGAGAAATCCGGGAAGTACAAGATCATTTGACACAGGTAATACAAGAATTACATATTTCAGAGGACACTCGCGCTCCAGTACAGGAGGAGGCACATAGAAATACGGAACAGCCACAAAATAATATCACAGGGCACTTCGGAAATTATGAAAGAAATCGACAAGGTACACCGAATTTTGAGATGGAACCGCCGAAACGACGTAACAATGACCGACATGCGATTCGCCGACATGATGATTTTGACTATAAGCTGTTTATTACTACACGTAAATTCCAAACATTTAAGAATTCCAGCAACGACATTCATCCACAAGCGTGGCTTCATCAATTCTCTCATTGTTTTCCTCCCAACTGGTCATTAGAGCACAGATTAGAATTTATGTGTGGCTACTTAGAGAATGAACCAGCTGTAAGAATGCAATCGGTCATTCATAATTGCCACAGTGAAGGAGAATTTTACCATGCCTTCCTCTCAGCATATTGGTCTCAAGCCACACAAGACCGAGTAAAACATAGCATCATAATGATGAAACATTTCGATCAATCTAAATTTTCCAGTCTTGTGAAATATTTTGAAGACATGTTGCACAAGAATCAGTACCTGTCAAACCCTTACAGCCCCTCAGAACTCATCCGCATTTCCTTAATCAAATTGCCTGAGCATTTACTACAAATTATTTTGGCAGGACATTGCAAAGAAGACATTGAAGCTTTTCAGGGACTCTTACAAGAAATAGAAATTGACACAGACTGTCGCGGTATGCGAAAACAGGAAAACAATCATTACAGGTCACATCCATCACAATCTTGTGACGACAGAAACAATAACTTTACATGACACGGTTATTCTTACAACGTAAATCGTGACCAAAACAGACACCACCTGTGTGACAACCGTTGGCAGAGTAGTAATAATTACAGAGAAAGATTAAATTTCCATAGTAATGAATGTGACAGAGACAACCATTGAAACAGCCAATATGGGAACCAAAACAACTATTATCAAGGGAGACAGATTAGCGTCAGACGCAGCAGTTCAGTGTGCAGTTAAAATTCAGGGAGATATTCTCCACCACGTGACTGACAGAAAAGAAACTATGGTAACTACCGACAAAACGACGGACCTGAATTTCATTGGAACTGGTGGGATACAAACAGGGCAGGGCCCTCTCGACAAGGTGAATTTCTAGAAATTAGACCTCCAAATCCCAATAACGACGCGCGCCAACAAAGAGACAGACAATGACTCGCACCGCAGGGAGCCACGTGCGCCGGCTGGCTCAGCGAAAAATAACATAGACGCTAACCCTGAGAAAAATTTGAGCATTCTTTACCGATGTACCATATACCACATGATAATTCCGTTGAAGTTGAAACTCTGTGTACTAGGAAGAGTAAAGGTTTACACCACATTTCACATGTAAAACCGTTTATTGAGAGATAATCTGCTTTTTAACTTAGCCTTTGCAACAAAATTTTTCACTTCACGTTACTGGTACTCTTTGTCACACTTAGAAACTGTTAACAGGTAACTATGTTTTAAAGTTAACTATCCAGTCAAGAACCTGGGCGACTTATTTAGTCAGTAATTACGAATGCATTGTTATAGTGAACAGAGGACACAGTGTTATTGGTTGTGTACATTCTTGCTTGTTAATTGCACGATTACGTAACGACCATAAGGCTTGCATACTTAGAACATATACCAGTTCTGCTAATGAGATATTACTGCAACATTTTGGTTTACTTGAAAATACATTATGGATTTAAAGTGCTTTCTGAGAGATACCACATGACACAGTGGTTAGTTTATTTGACAGCTACACGACTGTATCACGACGCTACTAATGTGTGACACAATTTACATTGTTGCTTTTGCGGTGTATCTGTTTTATATCTGCACAGTTTTTATGTATTATTCTGGAAAGTAATACATGTTTTAGTAGTAACTTTTGTGGTATAGCTACAATGAGACAGCCTTTTCTGTAGCACAATAATATGTTGCAGTACAGTACTTACTTCATCATGGCAATAATCGTAACAACTACGATATCTATACGCATAGCAATTTACTTTTTTTATTACCAGGTAAGTACATTGACTTCTACAGAACTTTGCTTACGGACGGCGATAATTACGACACTTGGCACATTTTTTACCCTTAAGTAATAACAGAGATTGTCTTACAACAAGACACACAGTTTAGCGCTACAGTACACGTATTTGAGTGATTGATTTTGTACTTAAAACATTTATGTTTAAAGATTTTTGAATTAGAATTATACAAAGGTTTTCTGTGATACATTTCATTCCATTGATGTAATCTGTAACACCTGAGGGTATAATTACACTGATCCTCAGGGTGGTATACGCTTACTTTGTGTACTATGTGTCTGGGAAGCACAAGGAGCCCTAGGTAACATGGTATTTGCTTATACAACTTTAGACATCGGTACGGTATTTCTCTAACACATAAATTACACAGCTATCTGATCATTTAACTGAGAGACAAACATTTTTTTTTTACTACATCAGTGACACATGTTTACACAATTACACAGATGGATAACTTCACACTTATGAAACTGTATTTTGTTTGTATTTTGTGAACTGCTCATGTTTTTTCGGAACCATTGTGATACTATGAGAGCTTTGATGATGTATTTGGTAAGGGGTCATGATTTTTAAAGTACATTTGAGGTAGATGACACTATTGAAATGAGCAGAGAATTTTTTGTAGGTTTTGAAAATATTGCAGAAAGCTATGACGTTTTTGAGATTTGGCTGAGGTGTTACGATATTATTATGACGACGATATGTGTTATGCTTTTGAGGTATGTTTATGATCAATGAGATGATGCTATATGAGGAATCTGATTATGCTATGTATTTATTATGATGAAATATTGAAGATGTGTTGATGAATATGAATATGTACATGTGTAATAAGTTAAGGAATTAGGAGTAGTGGTTAGGGACTCTGACTTGTGAAACAGGATGTTGGAAACCAAGAATCGTACTTTAAGAGTTATGGAATGTGTGTAAATGCGTGAATGCATCACAATCTTGGCGAAAATTTTTGGACACTATTATATTTATAGGATTTTGTTTCTACACATTTGTAACGCAAATTTTCGACCTGTGAAATTTCTTATATGAGACTGTCACTGTAGCGGAAACTACTGTCGGAAATATTTCGGTAAGAAAGCTAGGTGACCTTGATGTAATGCGTTGTGGCGCCCAGCTCGGCCAGCCGCCTTGAGATAAAGCCATTAGGTAAAAAAAAAGGCAATTAACCTGGCTATTGACATTCCTTTGTAGAAAGCATCACAAATACGACACGCTTATTACGTGGAAACATATGATTACTCATACTTTGTGCTACTTACTGCAATGCTTATGAATTGATGGGAAATATTTGTACATCTGCACACCTGATTATGACAAGTGTCTTTCTACAAGAATTGAGAGAATTTCTACTAACTTATGAAATGCCTCATGACTACTGAATGATATATTTATGCTTTATTTTTTAAATAGTTGCTTATTTTATTTGATATCTGTTTTCGAGGTGTGTCTATCATTGGTTTTATAAAATAAAATGAAATGCATTTGCTAATGTGAACACTTCCTGTCAACAGATCTGTTAGATAATAATTTTATGATCCACATTCTTCAAAAAGAAAAAAAAAAAGGAGCACTTGCAAAGGAAAGAACAATAACAGTAACTGCATACATAATTTTCTTTGGTAATTTTTATAGTAGAATAAGATGTGGTGCACCACTTTAATGACATAGACACTAAGATGTGAACAGACGTTTCCCTTATCTGCATTGTTGTCTTAAGTGTACTATTTTTTCTGATTGAGCTTTGTCATATTTAGGTATAAGTTATTGCATTTGCTGCTGCTGTTTGCCAGGCATAGTGCTACTGAATGTCACTTTGTATTACTCTGTTAAGCCAGTTTTACTAGATTTATTTTTCTTGTTGCTGCACATTGGCTCGTATTCGTTGTAATGTTGCATTTGCTCTGCTAATTTAGATATACTGCTGCTTGCTTTGCTAATTTGCATTTTTTAGTCATTGCTGTTTGTGTTAATTGTTATGTACTGCTGCATTGACTCGTCCCTTAGTACATATATCTGAGCTCAGTAGATTTAACTTATCTTAAGATGAGGTAGGCTATATAAGAGAACGTGTTGTGATGAATTGAAAGAAATACATTGAGAAGCTATAAGAAAATGGTTTGGCAAAAAAAGTAGTGTACAGTGGAGAAAAACTATTTTTGAAAGAGGATGTGAACAGAATACAGAAAGCATGCTTGGATAGGATTTTTTTTTGGTGGAAACAAATGTTGAAATAAGTCGAAAGATCTATGGAATGAAGTTTTGGTTTGGACTGCAGTACCAAATGTTACACTGAAAACAAACCCTGTCCTTCCTCCCGTGCTATTCTGCTATGTGTTTGCGTACTGTTGTGTATTTGTGTTTTTCCTGTCTTTATGTCTTTATCTGATAACAGTTACATTCTAGAATTTTTCTAATAATGTGTTATTTACTTTGTAAATATGTTTAGACATTATTTATACTGTTTTGTTTTAATGCTCATGTGTGAATTTGATGCTTCAAAAGTTATTCTGATCTTTTATGTATGTACTTATGTCATAATTCCTGTAACACTGATGTATATGTTATCTCGATTCTTTTGTAAAGCCCATATTACTACAAATGTTATCTGTATTGTTATGTTCTTTAATGATGTTATCTGTATCTTTGTAATTGTATTCTCATGTTATAACATTGTAATGGACAACAGTTTATCAAATTAAGTAACTTGTAAGCATTCGTTTCACTGCACACATTTCTGTTGGTCATAGTATGTGCACAGTGTGTGAGACGTTGGGAGTGTTAGTGTTTGCACCTGTGTTAACAACTCAGCGAGGGACTGGCTAACAGCATTGCTGGTTCTAAGGACAATTCCAAAAACTTTCTGAGTGCCAAGTGGTGGTTTATGGACTTGCTGTATTCTCCGCAAGACTCTTCGATGGTGATTGTGCACCTGCACAGTCGCAACAGATGGCTGCTGGCCTTCTCTACAAGGACTACAGTGGGTCTGCATCTTTGATGGACCGCCAATACCATTATTTCTACAAGGACTGCAGTGGGTCTGCACCTATGATGGGCCACCAACACCATAATCTCTACCTCGACTACAGTGGGTCTGTTCTGTGATGACCTACCTACCAATATTCTTCAAAACTTCGACTGACTCTGCTGTGAGTTTGCTCTGTAGTGACCCATTACCTGTCTGCATGTCAAGAGTCAGCACTGTCTTTCCGTTGGAAGGACAACACTCCTTCTTCAAGACTGCATGGAAATCAACTACTTTCGTGTGCATTTTCTTTTACTGCTCAGACTTTGAGAAAAACACTGCTATTTTACTGTGATGAACGATCAGGACTGTCTTTATGGATTGTGAGAAAATTTTAGCTTTTGACCAACATTGTATCAATAAGTGTGTGCATTTGATTTCTTTGTTACTGTAATTGTAAAAAAAAATTTCAACAAATATGTACTGGCCAGTGCCCAAAACAATTTGTAAATTTTTTTGTGGGGAGCATGGGGGCTATGTAAGTAGGCTGTTTAGGATTTCTTATTGGTAACGCCACTTAGCGCTCTGTATGAAAATCACTGACTGTGCTGTGTGCTGTCTGACGCTGGTCGGCATTGTTGCAATATTCGCCATTGTAGTGTTGGGCAGTTGGCTGTTAACAGCGCGTAGCGTTGCGCAGTTGGAGGTGAGCTGCCAGCAGTGGTGGATGTGGAGAAGTGAGATGGCGGATTTTTGAGAGCGGATGATCTGGACACGTGTCCGTCACAAACAGTACATTTGTAAGAATGGATGTCATGAACTGCTATATATATTATGACTTTTGAACACTATTGAGGTAAATACATTGTTTGTTCTCTATCAGAATCTTTCATTTGTTAACTATGACTATCAGTAGTTAGTGCCTTCAGTCGTTTGAATCTTTTATTTAGCTGGCAGTAGTTGCGCTCGCTGTACTGAAGTAGTTCGAGTAACGAAGATTTTTGTGAGGTAAGTGATTTGTGAAAGGTATAGGTTAATGTTAGTCAGGGCCATTCTTTTGTAGGGATTTTTGAAAGTCAGACTGCGTTATGCTAAAATTTTGTGCGTCAGTTTAGTGGTGTTCAGTATAGGTAAAGAGTGAAATGTCTGAGTACGTTCAAATAATTACCAGCACAGTAATTCATAAATTTTTCGAATGGGACGTTTCAACTGAAGTTAGAGTGTAAAGACTACATCCCTGTCTTACACCCTTTTTAAACGGAGCACTTCATTCTTGGTCGTCCACTGTTATTATTCCCTCTTGTCCCTTGTGCATATTGTATGTTACCCCTCTCATTCTATATCTTACCCTTATTTTTCCAGGTATTTCGTACATCTTGCACCATTTTACATTGTAGAACACTTTTGCAGGTCAATAAATCCTATGAATGTGTCTAGAGTTTTCCTTAGTATTGCTTTTACTGTCAACTGCAAGTCAGAATTGCCTCTCTGGTTCATTTCCTATCCAAACTCAAACTGGTCGCTATCTAACACATCCTTAAATTTCTTTTCTATTATTGTGTATATTATTCTTAGCAGCAACTTGGATGCGTGATCTGTTAAGCTGATTGTGCAATAGTTCTCCCACTTTTCATCACTTGCAGTCATCGGAATTGTGTGGATGTTATTTTTCCGAATGTTAGATGCTATGTCGCCGGACTCATACATTCTTCACACCAACGTGAATAGTCGTTTTGTTGCCACTTCCCACAATGATTTTAGATATTCTAATGGAATGTTATCTATCCCTTCTGCCTTATATGATCTTAAGCCTTCCAAAGCATTTTCAAATTACGGATCCCCTATCTCTTCTAAATCGACTCCTGTTTCTTCTTGCATCACATCAGACAAATTTTCCCTCTCATAGAGTGTTTCAATGTACTCTTTCCACCTATGCGTTCTCTCCTCTCCATTTAGCAGTTTAATTCCCGTTGCACACTTAATGTTACCACCCTTGCTTTTAATGTCACCTAAGTTTCTTTTGACTCTCCTGTATGCTGAATCTGTCTTTAGGACAATCATTTCTTTTTCGATTTCTTCACATTTGTCATGCAGCCATTTCGTCTTAGCTTCCCTGCACTTCCTATTTATTTCGTTCCTCAGCGACATGTAGTTCTGTTTTCCTGAGTTTCCCAGAACATTTCATGTACTTCCTCCTTTCATTGTTCAGCTGAAGTATTTCCTCTGTCATCCGTAGTTCTTCGCAGCTACCTTTTTCTACCCACGTTTTCACTTACAACTTCTGTAAGGGCCCTTTTTGGAGATTTTCATTCTTCCTCAATTGTACTGCCTACTAAACTATTCCTTATTGCTGTACGAAAGCCTTAGAGAACTTCAAGCTTGTCTCGTCATTTCTTAGTACGTCCGCATCCCACATCTCTGCGTATTGATTTTTCCTCACTAATGTCTTGTATTGAGATCTGAGTCTACATCTGCTCCTGGGTACGCCTTACAATCCAGTATTTCGGAAAATCTGTCTGACCACGATGTAATATAACTGAAATCTTCTCATGACACCCGTCCTTCCACGTATACCTCCTCTTGTGATTCTTGAACACAGTATTCGCTATTACTAACTGATATTTACTGCAGTTATCAATCTTTCTCCTCTCACATTCCTTACCCCACGCCCGTATTCTCTTCTAATGTTTTCTTCCACTCCCTCACCTACAACTGCATTCCAATTCCCAAGACTATTAGATTTTCATCTCCCTTTCTGTTACTCTTCCAATATCCTCATATGCTTTTTCTATCTCTTTATCTTCAGCTTGCGACATCAGCATGTATACCGGAACTGTTGTTGTTGATGTTGGTTTACTGTCGACTCTGATAAGAAGAACCCTATCACTGAGCTGTTCACAGCAACACGCTCTCTGCCCTACCTTTCTATTCATAACGAATCCTACTCCAACGATACAACGATACCATTTTCTGCACTGTTGATGTTACCCTATACTCATCTGACCTTAAATCCTTGCCTTCTCTCAATTTCACTTCGCTGATCCCTACAGGGTCTAAATTGAGATTTTGCATTTCCCGTTTCAGATTTTCTAGTTTCTCTACCACGCTCAAGTTTTTGACATTCCACGCTACTACCCGTATAAAGGTTTTCTTTAGTTGAGTATTCAATCTTTCTCTCATGGCCACCTCCTCTTAGCAACTCCCTCCCAGAGATCCAAATGGGGGACAATTTTGGAATATTTTGCCAACTGACAGACCATCATGACACTTTTTTCATTGCCGGCCGAAGTGGCCGTGTGGTTCTAGGCACTGCAGTCTGGAACCGCGAGACCGCTACGGTCGGAGGTTCAAGTCCTGCCTCGGGCATGGATGTGTGTGATGTCCTTAGGTTAGTTAGGTTTAACTAGTTCTAAGTTCTAGGGGACTAATAACCTTAGAAGTTGAGTCCCATAGTGCTCAGAGCCATTTGAACCATTTTTGAACTTTTTTCATTACAGGCCACACATTTTGTGGACACACGTTACGTGTCATTAATGGACGGGTTTACATTGCCTTCTGCATCTTCCTGCCGTTGATCATTGCTGATTCTTCCGCCTTTAGGGGTAGTTTCCCACACATAGGACAAACGAGTGTCCTGAGACACTTTCCGGTCCTCCGCCTTCTGTGTGAATATCGTTGACAGGATAAGAGTAACTTCTTATGACGGAAGCTGCTGCTTATTTATCAAAATTGAAGCAGTGATGGCATTCGAACCCAGGACCGAGGACGCATTGATTATTAATCAAACACGCTATTTTTTTATGTTACCACTTTTTTTTATAGAACTCGAACCCGGGTTCTCCTACGCACATAGCAGACACACTATCCGACTGAGACATTTTTTGTCTTTGTAGAGACGGGAAAACAAAAAAATTAAATTATAATGGAGTTTCGAACCATTTTTCCCTCCAAAGCACGTACTTGAGACAGTAAATTAAAATAAAACAAATGAAGTCATTTCGACAAAAACAAAAGGGTTAAATGAGAAAAACGAATTTGAAAGGATATGGCGTTAATTTTAACGTAGCCATACCTTCTTTCTTCCGTCCCTGCTACATCGTGGAGCATCTAGATCCAAACAAGAGTGTCCACAAAAAAAGGGGAGGATGCCAACTTATCGAACTCCTTGTCGATGAAACTCAAGATACAGAATATTAGAAAAAAGCTCACGATAATGGGGCATCCTGAGCCACGTTCAATGGGCTGTGGCCATATATTGGGAAAAGGCACTCGGTACTGCCATATCCACTCACCATCACGTAGTGGACATAATGTCCAACAAGCCACATGATGGCATTATTCTTCGATCGGGGAAAGAAGGTTGAATCTGGACGCACGAGAATCTCCCCCGAGATAGCCGCCTCCGGCGTCCAGAGGAGAAAAGCAAGTTGTCGTCGAAGCCATCTCCAGTGGCCATGACCGCATGAGATCAACCGACGATGTCATGTATCAGTTTCATGGCAACGATTGGAACGATCCGTCACATTGAGACCAATACGAAAAAGTCGCACGTTGGTAGGTACAATATCATGAACAACTTGGTAGACGCCACTTCCATCGGAACAATCGGGAGGCTAACGTTAGACCAAACTTCCATTTCGTTTCTGGTGACAGGGCTTCCACAGAGGGAATACTATGAGGAAATGGCCAGCGGAATAATAGCATTTTTAGGGAGAGATTCGCTTGGGAAAGGATATCTACATCTAAGTAACTGACTTCATGAAAAAAAAAAACGGTGCGACGGACGAATAAGGCAGAAGCCTTAGACCGAATGTCAGGGATGCACAAACCTCCCAACAGACGGGGACTGCCCATGACCCCGTAACGCATCCGAAATATACAGTAGCGCCAGATAAACCTGCCAGATATACTTTGAAACTTGCGGTACATCATCGCAGGAAGTGGAAAGATTTGTGCATTAAAATAATCCTTAATTAACACATAAGTTTCCAAGGCCCGGACCTTATAAAGAAGTGAGAGAGAGCGACGCTCGTGTTGAATGATTGCCCCCTGAATCTTATCCGTGACAGGCTTAAAAGTTTATCGTAGCTATCTTTAGAGGACAACTGTCAATTATAATACCTAACGATCAATATCGGGTGACCTTCTAAGCCCATGTAATATCAACAGCGTCAAATTCTCGCAAACTGAGTAAGCGACATTTCTGGTCATTAAGCCGCGCTCCCGTAAGACGACAATAGGCATCCAAAAACTTCCTTCAGCAGTATTATATCATCATGATTACGGAAAAGAACCATAACGTCATCAAAATATGCACGAACGGTAAACCTTTCTCCCAACAGCGAGCAGCTACCCAAGCGAGCAGCGCAGCTATAGATCTCAATAAGGGTTCCAGACACAGCACGTGGAGCGACATAGATAATGGACTCCCTTGAAGGACGCCCTGACACACCGCGGTTAGGAGAGTAAGACAGCCATTTACGTCAATGGACGCCCGAATACCAGTCATTAGAGAGCTAAACAGCCGTCGCACAGCAGAATTAAATCCAAGAGTCGTCAATACTCGCATAAGGAATCCATGATTAACGCGGTCGAACGCTTGGTGAAAATCAATGGAAAGCAAAGCGCTTGGCACGGGAATGGTGGAAACAATCGAAATTAAATCACGACATTCAGCAACGGGAGTCGCGAGAGTATGACCTGGAAGACAACATTGATGGCTCGCGACCGATAGTCGACTATTTACCGCTCGCGCCACTATTTTATAATGATAGTTGAAGAGGGTTATCGGGCGGACTTGAACCACACGCCCATTTTAGTAACCTTAAAGGTGGGTGGTAGAAGGCCTCCATGGAATACTTTATTCACTATGGAAGTTATTGTACCCCCTATCAGGGGCCAAAATCGAATATAAAATTCTGCAGGAAGGCCATATGGGCCAGGCGATTTGTGGGAAGCATAACAAGCCAATATATCATCATCCCAATGGAATATAGAGAAAAACTCTTCCTGAAGCACTGTCAAGGAGGGAGGTAAAATCAACAGACCGTGGACCGTCTGAATCCGCTTCAGTATAAAGGCCGGAAAGAACTGGTAAAGTTCACGTATGATATCAGATTGGGAGGACCACTCACACCAATCTAGAGAACAATGGCAGAAAGACACGTCCTTTGAGACCGCTTGTGAAGTCGAAGAAGATGATAGAGAGAGGTCAACTCATCCTGTACTACTGAACGAGGCTGGGAACGCAATCAGACACCATCCATTTGCCTACGTTTGCGTTGTAGAAGTTTCGCTTTCGCACTTAATTTTTCTAGTAGCGAAGGAAAGGTTAAACATCAATATATATTAAAGTTTAAATTTCAAAAGCAAAAGTTTTACCTCAAATTGATATATGGTGTAGTAAACGAAACTGGAAGGTAAGACTAGTCTATGAACGAAAATACATATATAATTCATACTAACTGAATCCGAAATACTTTTTTTTTTTGTTCATCAGTCTACTGACTGGTTTGATGCGCCCCGCCACGAATTCCTTTCCTGTACTAACCTCTTCATCTCACAGTAGCACTTGCAACCTACGTCCTCAATTATTTGCTTGACGTATTCCAATCTCTGTCTTCCTCTACAGTTTTTGCCGTCTACAGCTCCCTCTAGTACCATGGAAGTCTTCCCTCATGTCTTAGCAGATGTCCTATCATCCTGTCCCTTCTCCTTATTAGTGTTTTCCACATATTCCTTTCCTCTCCGATTCTGCGTAAAACCTCCTCATTCCTTACCTTATCAGTCCACCTAATTTTCAACATTCGTTTATAGCACCACATCTCAAATGCTTCGATTCTCTTTTGTTCCGATTTTCCTACAGTCCATGTTTCACTACCATACAATTCTGTACTCCAGACGTACATCCTCAGAAATTTCTTCCTCAAATTAAGGCCGGTATTTGATATTAGTAGACTTCTCTCGGCCAGAAATGCCTTTTTTGCCATAGCGAGTCTGCTTTTGATGTCCTCCTTGCTCCGTCCGTCATTGGTTATTTTACTGCCTAGGTAGCAGAATTCCTTAACTTCATTGACTTCGTGGCCATCAATCCTGATGTTAAGTTTCTCGCTGTTCTCATTTCTACTGCTTCTCATTACCTTCGTCTTTCTCCGATCTACTCTCAAACCATACTGTGTACTCATTAGACTGTTCATTCCGTTCAGCAGATCATTTAATTCTTCTTCACTTTCACTCAGGATAGCAATGTCATCAGCGAATCGTATCATTGATATCCTTTCACCTTGTATTTTAATTCCACTCCTGAACCTTTCTTTTATTTCCATCATTGCTTCCTCGATGTACAGATTGAAGAGTAGGGGCGAAAGGCTACAGCCTTGTCTTACACCCTTCTTAATACGAGCTCTTCGTTCATGATCATCCACTCTTATTATTCCCTCTTGGTTGTTGTACATATTGTATACGACCCGTCTCTCCCTATAGCATACCCCTACTTGAACAGCTTGCACTATTTTTATTGTCGAACGCTTTTTCCAGGTCGACAAATCCTATGAAAGTGTCTTGATTTTTCTTTAGCCTTGCTTCCATTATTAGCCGTAACGTCAGAATTGCCTCTCTCGTCCCTTTACTTTTCTTAAAGCCAGACTGATCGTCACCTAGCGCATTCTCAATTTTCTTTTCCATTCTTCTGTATATTATTCTTGTAAGCAGCTTCGATGCATGAGCTGTTAAGCTGATTGTGCGATAATTCTTGCACTTGTCAGCTCTTGCCGTCTTCGGAATTGTGTGGATGATGCTTTTCCGAAAGTCAGATGGTATATCGCCAGACTCATATATTCTACACACCAACGTGAATAGTCGTTTTATTGCCACTTCCCCCAATGATTTTAGAAATTCTGATGGAATGTTATATATCCCTTCTGCCTTGTTTGACCGTAAGTCCTCCAAAGCTCTTTTAAATTCCGATTCTAATACTGGATCCCCTATCTCTTCTAAATCGACTCCTGTTTCTTCTTCTATCATGTCAGACAAATCTTCATCCTCATAGAGGTTTCAATGTATTCTTTCCACCTATTTGCTCTCTCCTCTGCATTTAACAGTGGAATTCCCGTTGCACTCTTAATGTTACCACCGTTGCTTTTAATGTCACCAAAGGTTGTTTTGACTTTCCTGTATGCTGAGTCTGTCCTTCCGACAATCGTATCTTTTTCGATGTCTTCACATTTTTCCTGCAGCCATTTCGTCTTAGCTTCCCTGCACTTCCTATTTATTTCATTCCTCAGTGACTTGTATTTCTGTATTCCTGATTTTCCCGGAACATGTTTTTATTTCCTCCTTTCATCAATCAACTGAAGTATTTCTTCTGTTACCCATGGTTTCTTTGCAGCTACCTTCTATGTACCTATGTTTTCCTTCCCAACTTCTGTGGTGGCCCTTTTTAGTGATGTCCATTCCTCTTCAACTGTACTGCCTACTGCGCTATTCCTTATTGCTGTATCTATAGCGTTAGAGAACTTCAAACGTGTCTCGTCATTCTTTAGTACTTCCGTATCCCACTTCTTTGCGTATTGATTCTTCCTGACTAATGTCTTGAACTTCAGCCTACTCCTCATCACTACTATATTGAGATCTGAGTCTATATGTGCTCCTGGGTACGCCTTACAATCCAGTATCTGATTTCGGAATCTCTGTCTGACCATGATGTAATCTAATTGAAATCTTCCCGTATCTCCCGGCCTTTTCCAAGTATACCTCCTCCTCTTGTGATTCTTGAACAGGGTATTCGCTATTACTAGCTGAAACTTGTTACGGAACTCAGTTAGTCTTTCTCCTCTTTCATTCCTTGTCCCAAGCCCATATTCTCCTGTAGGCTTTTCTTCCACTCCTTCCCCTACAACTGCATTCCAGCCGCCCATGACTATTAGATTTTCGTCCCCCTTTACACACTGCATTACCCTTTCAATATCCTCATACACTTTCTCAATCTGTTCATCTTCAGCTTGCGACGTCGGCATGTATACCTGAACTATCGTTGTCGGTGTTGGTCTGCTGTCGATTCTGATTAGAACAACCCGGTCACTGAACTGTTCACAGTAACACACCCATTGCCATACCTTCCTACTCATAACGAATCTTACACCAGTTATACCATTTTCTGCTGCTGTTGATATTACCCGATACTCATCTGACCAGAAATCCTTGTCTTCCTTCCACTTCACTTCACTGACCCCTACTATATCTAGATTGTGCCTTTGCATTTCCCATTTCAGATTTTCTAGTTTCCCTACCACGTTCAAGCTTCTGACATTCCACGCCCCGACTCGTAGAACGTTATCCTTTCGTTGATTATTCAATCTTTTTCTCATGGTAACCTCCCCCTTGGCAGTCCTCTCCCGGAGATCCGAATGGGGGACTATTCCGGAACCTTTTGCCAATGGAGAGATCATCATGAAACTTCTTCAATTACAGGCCACATGTCCTGTGGATACACGTTACGAGTCTTTAATGCAGTGGTTTCCATTGCCTTCTGCATCCTCAAGTCGTTGATCATTGCT
Source organism: Schistocerca americana (assembly GCF_021461395.2). Lineage (NCBI taxonomy): Eukaryota > Metazoa > Arthropoda > Insecta > Orthoptera > Acrididae > Schistocerca > Schistocerca americana. The sequence goes on along the minus strand of NC_060119.1, from coordinate 602,279,167 downwards.
GATTCTTCCGCCTTTAGGGGCAATTTCCCACCCCTAGGGCAAGAGAGTGCCCTGAACCTCTATCCGCTCCTCCGCCCTCTTTGACAAGGCCGTTGGGAGAATGAGGCTGACTTCTTATGCCGGAAGTCTTCGGCCGCCAATGCTGATTATTTATCAAAATTCAGGCAGTGGCGGGGATCGAACTCGGGACCGTAGACGTTTTGATTATGAATCAAAGACGCAACCCCTTTTTTTTTCTTTTTTTCTTTTTTTTTTTTTTTACGAGTGTTCAGTTATGAGTAGGTGGAGACAAGGCGGGCAGGGGTCGAAACCCGAGGCCTGGCCGCGATGTCTCCCCCCTCCCATCCCTGAATCACTCCCTCAAAGTAGCTTTTTGATTTATTTTTGTTTTATTTTTATTTATATTTTTTTACCAGGAAAAGGGTAAATGAAAAAAAAGCTCTTTATTGGTACAAACTTAAATACAACAGAAATGCCATCCTACCGGCGAAAATAACACAAGACAATATACTCGTATAAGGCGAGGATTTTTTTTTTTTATGAACAAGGTGCAGGGAAAAAAAGAATAATAATTCTGATGTAATCTAAGAGGTGGGAAGCAATATACAGTGGAGCGAGGGAAAGACCAGTGTTGTCTGGGGTAGTGCATTAAAGAAAGGAGGCGCGTGTCCATGCGCCTACTCCACTGTGGGGTACAATGTAGAAAGTAGCGCGGGGAGTCTCAGATGTCAGCAGGGGGGGCGGGAGTGCTGTCGGCGTGTGGCACCATCCAACTGAGCGGGGGTGAAGTAAAGATCGCATGTAGGTAATTGGCGAAGAAGGCGCGGTAGCGCGGTCGCTGTTCGACTTCACTGTGGGCGGTTTGTAAGTACTGCCAGAAATCAAGGCGTCATTTGTCGCCACCATTATACATGTAGTTGATCGTCCATCCCTTGACCCATACAATCGCATGATTTTTGGAGGCGGGGAAATAAGTATTCTCAGGATGGATAAAAGTCCGTGGGTCAATCGAGTCCGGCGGAACGCGGAGGTAACAGGCAACGAACTGTCGGGCAAGGTTCCAGACGTCACTGGTGGCAGTACAAGTCAGTTGATGGACATCGTCATGCACGAGGTGGCAAATGGAACAAAGTGGAGAGTCCTGTAGTCCGATGGCGTGAAGGCGATGGTTTGTGGCGAATTTTTCATTTGCGACTTGGTACCATGTTGCCCGGACGTTGGAGGGAAGAAAAGGCTGGTGGATATGACGCCAAACCGTGGGCCACCGCTTGGACGGATGTCTGAGTTCGATATTGTTGCTGGATATGGAACGAAGGAGAGGGGTGTAAAAATCTTTAGGTCGAGGAGAACGCGTGGTCGGTAAGTGTGTGTGAGCATAACTGAAGTCGACGATGAAATCAGAAATGTGCGTCAAATGATGCTTGATGTGTCCGACTGGTACTGGTGGTGTTATGGTCGCGGGCACAAGAATTTCCAGCAAGCTGCGCGTAAGGGAGGTGCCCCCGTGCCACTGCTTGTGCATGGTGGACATGTACAAGGACGCCGCTCGGAGTCGCACATTGACAAGGCCGAGGCCTCCTGCTCGCGGGGGCAGGGTGAGCGTGTCGCAGCGGACCTTAAAGATCGTACCGGCCGTAAGGAAGTATCCGAGGGCAGCCTGGAGGCTGCGTCCAATAGTTGATGGCAGCGGGAGGACCTGTGCGATGTGGACCATTCTGGCCGCCACATGTTGATTGAGGTATTGGACACGTTGTAAAGAATCGAGTCGTCGGAGAAGATTTTGTCGCACCGTCGTGCGGATAGTTTGGAGTGCACGCCGAAAATTGATGGCAGCGGAGCGGCGCACGGTGGAGGTGAAAGTGACACCAAGATATCGTAGTTGTTGTACATACGGGAGAGGTGCTAGGTCTTCGTGTGAGAGGCCGCGTCCAATGGGCATCGCCGCGGATTTAGCCACATTCATGTTACTGCCCGCTGCGATGCCGTACGTTGATATCAAATCAAGCACCGTGTGTATTTCACTCCGTGAGCTGATCAAGAGGAGGAGGTCGTCCGCATACGCACGACATCGAAAACTGTGCTGTTGCAAAGTGAGACCAGAAAGGTGGCTCCTCAGACTCCCGATGAGTGGCTCCAGGCTTATGGCATACAGTAGGGTCGAAAGTGGGCAGCCTTGCCGTACGGAACGCCGGATCGCCACTGGTCCCGCCACACGGCCGTTAACCTGAATCAGAGATTCGGCGGTGCCGTACAGGCGCAGGATCACGTCGATAAAGGCTGGTGGAAAACCCATGCGGTTCATCACTGAGAACAGAAAAGGATGCCGCAATTTGTCGAATGCGCTGTCAAAATCGATGGCAACCACTGCGGCGCGGAGTCTGCACGCCGCTGCCAGTGCAATTAAATCGCGACATTCTCCTGTGGCCGTTTGTATATTAACTGAGCCGCCCGGAGTTGTCTGTTCCGGGGATAGAATGCTAGGCAGGATCTTGCGGCATCGCGTTGCCAGTAGGCGTGTAAAAATTTTACAATCTGCGTTAAGCAGAGTCAGGGGACGGTAATGTGCTGTCGTCACACCTTATTTTTCCTGTTGCCTTCATAATCCACGTGTTAGCAGCGCACAATCGAGCTGGTGAATGGTATTTTTAACATATCAGTTTTGTTATTTTCTGGGGGACTTCCGAGCTCCACATCATATTCTCACACACTTATCAGAAAGATGTTACATTGCCAATCATTTCTCACACATCGTAAACCAATCACCTTGCAATTTCTTTCATTTTACTTATTTTATATTCCAGCTACGCGAAGAATTCTACCGTTTTGAGCTGTTCTCCATTTAAAGTCATCTTTACGACAGACCGTCAGCTTATTGTGAACACTAACTTACACTTCACTGCGTTGCATTTTAGGCCGTACTCTTGCGCAAACTCTTCCCAGAGAAATAATTGTTGCTATAATTCCTTCTTCTTCTTCCCCACCATTAATTCCTCAGCATATAACATATGTCATCTTTTAGGAAATAAAATATGCTCCAAACAATTTTTCACATATTCACTGTCCATGCTATTAATTAACCTCGAATGTTGGTCATTTTCAAGCACCTGAAATGCATCCAGAAAAATGGTGACATTGGTTCATATATTGTCTGCCTACATGAAACGTCTCACATAGATACATAAGCCGGCCGAAGTGGCCGCGCGGTTAAAGGCGCTGCAGTCTGGAACCGCAAGACCGCTACGGTCGCAGGTTCGAATCCTGCCTCGGGCATGGATGTTTGTGATGTCCTTAGGTTAGTTAGGTTTAACTAGTTCTAAGTTCTAGGGGACTAATGACCTCAGCAGTTGAGTCCCATAGTGCTCAGAGCCAGCCATAGATACATACTTCGTAAACAAAGTTACTTACTTATTACGAACTTCAAGCTTCACTTCACATTTGACTAATCTTTCACTTGATAATTTGTCCTCTTGATTATGGTGTAATACTTTAGATTCTCAACTCCGTCAGAGTATGTCTCAGATGGCCCAACGAAACCGACTGTGTGCCGCGTCGTGCTCAGCCTATATGCTTCACTACAATCGGTGATTTAGGTTCATGTGATCAGCACACAACTCTTCCGACCGTTGTCAACTTTTGTTACCAGAGCCCCTACTTCTCAGTTGGTCTCACATGGGGTGAGTGCACGCCGCTTACCACCAACTCTCCGCAGACCCAGACGGTCACCCATCCAAGTACTAGTCAAGCCCGACAGCGCCTAGCTCTGGTGATCTGATGGGAACCAATGTTATGCTGTGGCAAGGCGTTGGCAACTTTAACTTCTAGACGTCCTTATTTTCATTAACATTTTAACCTCAGTTTAGCTTTCTTATTTTTACTGGGGATCATAATACCACCGTTACTCGTGTATTTACGTTAGTTTCATTTCCAGGGTTTTTAAGTTACATGTATAGGGTACTGAAATATTTATCGTTTCTGACCCCCTCCCTCCATAAGGAAACATCCATTGTCTCCTTTTCCCCAAACCACCCCCACCCCCAATAAATTACTATCCCTCTAATATTGACCACTCAACTCCCCACCTTTCAAAAACAAATCTATAACATGACTACACTCGATTTGAGCTGATAAGATTTATACTCTCTTGACTTATGACTCCATAGAAGAGATGAATGAAAATTGTTTCCTTTCTGTGCATTATCTGTTACTGTATTTTTAAAGTAGTACGTTATGAGTGGAAAAATTCTATTTTCTTTCATTTACAGACTTATGTGATCTATTACGGAGTTAAACTTTAGTATTTCTTACTTAGTACTGGAAGTTCCCATTTTAAATTTAGCATGACACATGATGTATGAGCTTCAGACTTACAATATTTAAAAAGACGCAAGATTTACGATCATATATTTTCTTGAAATATAGTTACCTCTTCAGTCACTCTATGCAGTAATTTTTGTGCTTCATGCAGACCGAAAAATCTCGTTCCCCGTTCACATGACACCGACAGGTTCCTACATTTGCACTTTCATACGCTAATATGTAACTAGGGATAATATACAGCCCGAATTGAGGCAGCAAATTACTGGCATGGTTTAATCCAACTTTACTCTCGTTACTTAATACCTGGCTTACGTGTTACAGAAAGATAAATCAGAATAAACCTCCGGCAGGTACGTTGTCACACCATACTACAATAATGATTGTTTGGAAAAATTTTTAATTTTTAAAGAATTACGGAGTAGTCCCCCATTCGGATCTCCGGGAGGGGACTCCAGGATGGATGAGACCATGAGAAAGAACCAATGAAATTATAACGTTCTACGAGGCGGGGCGTAGAATGTCATGAAGCTTGAATGTGGTAGGGAAGCTAGGAAATCTGAAAAGGGAAATGCAAAGGCTCAGTCTAGATATAGTAGTGGTCAGTGAAGTGAAATGGAAAGAAGGATTTCTGGTCGGATAAGTATAGGGTAGTATCAGCAGCAGCAGAAAATGGTATAATTGGATTGGGATTCGTTATGAATAGGAAGGTAGGGCAGAGAGTGTATTACTGTAAACTGTTCAGTGACAGAGTTGTTCTTATCAGAATCGACAGCAAACCAGCACCGACAACGATAGTCCAGGTATACCTGCTGACATGGCAAGCTGAAGATGAAGAGGTAGAGAAACTGGATGAGAATATTGAAAGGGCAATACAGTACGTAAAGAGAGAGAAAAATCTAATAGTCATGTGGGACTGAAATGCAGCTGTAGGGGAAGAATTACGGGGGAAAGGTTACAGAAGAATATGGGTTTGGGACAAGGAATGATTGAGGAGAACGATTAATTGAGTTCTGTAATAAATTACAGCAAGTAATTGTGAATACTCTGCTCAAGAGCCGTAAGAGGGAGAGCTATTCTTGGAAAAGGCCGGGTGATACGGGAAGATTTCACTAGGGTTACATAATGGTCAGTCAGGGATCCCGAAATCAGATGTTGGATTGCAAGACATACCCAGTAGCAGATATACACTCAGATGACAAAGTAGCAGTAATGAACAGTAGGCTGAAGTTTAAGAGATTAGTCAGAGAGAATCAATACGCAAAAGAGTGGGCTATGGAAGTACCAAGGAATGACGAGATAAGCTTGAAGTTTTCTTAGGCTATGGATACAGCAATAGGTATAGATACAGCTGTAGATACACCATTAGGTGGCTTGTGGAGTATGGTGTAGATGTATAATAGCTTCTCTGAAAAGATCTAGCTAGATACAGAGGTACAAGGAAATTCACACGACACCTTCCTGAGAGACAATCTCAACTTCTTCCAAATTAATATAAATAAAGACCAGATGTGGCATGAATTCAAAGAAATAGTGTCGGCAGCAAGAGAGATTTGTGCCAAATAAATCAACAAACGACGGAGCTAATCCTCATTAGTACAAAAAACGTGTCGGAACACTATTGCAGAAACAACGAAAAAAAAACATGTCAAAATTAAACAGACGCGAGATCTGCAATAATGATGATCTTTTACAGAAGCTCGAAATTTAGCACGGACTTCAATGCGTGATGCTTACAAAAGTTTCCACAACGAAACTTGTTCTCGAAACCCAGCAATAAATCCAAAGAGATTCTGGTCGTATGGGAAGCATGTTAGCGGCAAGATACAATCTGTCTTCTCTCCGCGATGGCAGTGGATATACTATCGAAGACAGTGCTTCCAAAGCAGAGTTACTGAACACAGCCTTCCGAAATGCCTTCGCAAAATAAGACGAAGTAAATAATCTAGAATTCGAAACAATGACAGCTGCCAACATTAGTAACATAAAAGTAGATATTCTCGGAGTAGTGAAGCAACTTAAATCACACAGCAAAAGAAGGTCTTCTGGTCCAGACTGTATACCCATCAGGTTCCTTTCAGAGTATGTTGATGCAATAGCTCCATACTTAACAATCATATACAACCGTTTGCTCTACGAAAGATCCATACCCAAAGACTGGAAAGTTGCATAGGTCACACCAATATTGAACAAAGATAGTAGGAGTAATCTACTAAATTACAGGCCCATGTCAGTCACGTCGATATGCAGCAGGATTTTGGAACTTATATTGTTTTCGAACATTATTAATTACCTCGAAGAAAACGGTCTATTGACACACAGTCAATACATGTTTAGAAAACATAGTTCTTCTGGTACACAACTTGCTCTTTACTCGAATAAAGTGTTGGGAGCTATTGACAAAGGATTTCAAATTGATTTCGTATTTCTGGATTTCCGGAAGGCTTTTCACACTGTCACTGTACCACAAAAGCGGCTTATAGTGAATGGAATTTCGTCTCAGTCATGTGACTGAATTTGTGATGTCCTGTCGCAGAAGTCACAACAGCTCGTGCCGGCCGGGGTGGCCGAGCGGTTCTAGGCGCTACAGTCTGGAACCCCGCGACCGCAGGTTCGAATCCTGCCTCGGACATGGATGTATGTGACGTCCTTAGATTAGTTAGGTTTAAGTAGTTCTAGGTTCTAGGGGACTGATGACCTCTGCAGTTAAGTCCCATAGTGCTCAGAGCCATTTGAGCAACAGTTCGTAGTAATTGACGGAAAGTAACGAGTAAGACAGAAGAGGTTTCTGTCGTTTCCCAAGGTAGTGTTATAGGCTCTTTGCTATTTATTATCTATACAAACGATTTGGGAGACAATCTGAGTAGCCACCTTAGGTTCTTTGCAGAAGACGCTGTCGTTTATCAGCTAGTAAAGTCACCAAAGACCAAAACATATATTAAAACGATTTAGAAAAGATATCTGTATGGTGCGAAAATTGGCAATTGCCCCTAAATAATGGGGTGAGGTCATACACACGAATGTTAAAAGGAATCCGTTAAACATCAGATACACAATAAATCTGTCAAATCTACAAGCCTTAAATTCAACTAAATACCTAGGAATTACAATTACAAACAGCTTAAATTGGAAGGAACACATTGAAAATGTTCTGTTGAAGCTAACCAGAGACTGCGGTTTATTGGTGGGACACTTAGAAAATGTAACATATATACTAAGGAGAGTGCATACACTACGTTCGTCTGTCCCCTTTTAGAATACTGCTGCGTGGTACACCAGATAGGATCGACGGAGTACATCGAAATAGTTCAAAGTAGGGCAGCACGTTTTTATTATCGCCAAATAGGGGAGATAGTGTCACTGAAATGATAAATGGTTTGGGATGGACATCATTAAAACAAAGGCCTTTTCGTACTAGAATCAAAATTTAAGACAGCTTTGGAGAACTTAAGATCAAATAAGGCAGAAGGAATAGTTAACATTCCAGCAGAATTTCTCAGATCAATGGAGGACGTGGTAACAATACGACTATTCATGATAATGCGTAGAATGTACGGGACTGCCAACATACCACCTTACTTTCGCAAAAATATCATCCACAGAATTCTGAAGACTACAGGAGATGAGCAGTGCGAAAATTATCGCACAATCAGCTTCAGGCTCATGCATCCAAGTTTCTGACAAGAATAATACACAGAAGAATTGAAAAGAGACTTAAGGATGTGTTCGATGGCGACCAGTTTGGCTTTAGGAAAGGAGAAGGCACCAAGAGGCAATTCTGACGTCGCGGTTGATAATAGTAGCAAGACTAAGGAAAGTGCACGTCACGTTTATAGAGTTTATGGATCTGTAAATGATTTCGACAATGTAAAATATGCAACAAGTTCATAATCCTGAAAAAATAGAGATAAGTTGTAGGGAGAGATGGGTAATATACAGCATGTGCAGGAGCCAAGAGGGAATAATAAGACTGTGTGGGGCGGCTGGTGGAATTATGTTGTTATATATAATATAGAATGTAATGTTGTAAAGATGCATTTCCCAGCCAATGCACCATTTGTGGGGCGGCTGGTGGAATTATGTTGTTATATAAAATGTAGAATGTAATGTAGTAAAGATGCATTTCCCAGCCGATTAGCAACATTTGTGGGGCGGCTGGTGGAATTATTTGTTATATAAATGTTCCTATTATTTATGCTGTCTTTTGCCGTTCTCAACCCTGGCTCTCTAACTACAATATTGGCAACCAGAAAGTGATTAGCAAAACGTAAAGCCTGTAATTAGAATTCCTAGTGCCCACTTCATCTGAGAAATACACTTATAGCTACAGCTTATAGCTCTGAGGAATTAGGAGATTGTCTGGGATTCATAACCAAAAACCATTCTCTCTCTAAGATTTTCACTATAGTCTGAAAGTCACAGACCAAAAAGAATCCACACAGTCCAACTACCAGAGCAGTTCAGAGTCTAAAGCGCTGATACAACTATAACTGTCCAAATTAAATGTTTAAGTGAATGCTCGCCATAATTTGATGATAATGTTCATCAAACGCCACGCTAAATAATGGTAGAATCTCTGTCCCGCGTCGGCACGTGAAAATACGACATACGCAAACTGAAGATAGATCATTAATGTCATCCCAGAATTAACACTTCACTCGAAAACGATATCATGGTTACGCGTATCCCGAGTAACTTATTACGGCATCCGAGGCTGTTTATAGCAATGATACTGAGGCGACGCGACTCCCGACACAGGTGGTGCGCTAATCAGCGTCTGGAGAGAGCTGGGGCCTTACTCTCTCGCGCAGCGTTCTTATATATAAAGCCCCGGTGCGGACGGCTAAGGGAACGCCTGATCAAATCGCCTTTCCCGACTAGCCGCTGGGCTAGTAATGCACCACTTTAAGTTATCGAATAAATCATTGCTTCCTTTGCTGATGGCCAATGAAGCTCTCAATTTAAATTTGCAATCAGCACACAGGTAAGTAATCATAGTAAAAGTCTGACGTGGCTAAGTCAAATATTTTGGGCGAGAGAATTAATTTAATTACACTACACGCAGTAGACGAGCTCTGAACTTGCCCTTTGGAGATACGTTATCGCTATAGTTTTATAGTTATTCGGTTGAAACTTCTCACATTTTTATGACTATAGCGGATCTCCCTTCTGCCTAAATTTAAAAATCCTAGCTTTATTTATTCGCCTACTTAATCTATCTTGCTTCCTTAATTTCTAAGACAAAATCTAGAAAATTATGAATTTCAACTAAAATTTTAATTTGTGAGATCCAAAATACTGTTTCTACTAAATTATTATGAAAAAGGAATCTAAATATAAAATTTTAAGTTTCTAGCTCTTTTCTGTTGCACCAATAATTTTTACAGAAAAAATCCCAATTTCGAAAATTGTTAAAGTTATTGAACTGATATTCAACACATATTGATTTAGTATTACTCCTGACATGCTACAAACGTTTCAGGTTATTTACTTGATTTTTAAAGTATTGCGCAACATTTATGATGTCGGAGCTAGGCTGGCACACAATGGAAAGACTGACGTGAATTTTATACAGCGTGAGTAGGCTGCTCCCCTACAACTGGACGACTGAGAACGTAGTAAGACAGGGCTGCAGTGTTTCGCCCGTTCGGTTCAATCTGGAAACCGAAGAAGCAATAATGGAAGTAAAAGAAAGTTTCAGAAGTGGGATTAAAATTCAAGTGGAAATGATATCAATGACAAAATTAGCTGATAACATTGCTATCATAAGTGAAAGTGAAGAACAATTACGTGATATGCAGAATGGAATGCGCAGTGTAATGGGTGCAGAGTACGGATTGAGAGTAAATCGAAGTAAGACGAAAGTAATGAAAAGCAGCAGATAAGAGAACAGCGATAAACTTAACATCAGGATTGATGATCACGAAGTAGATGAAGTTAAGGAATTCTGCTACCTGGGTAGCAAAATAACCAACGACGGATGGAGCAAAGAGGACATCAAAAGCAAGCAGACTAACACTGTCAAGAAGAGCATTCGTGGCCAAGAGCAATCTACTAATAGGAAACATTAATTCGAGGAAGAAATTTCTGAGAACGCACATTTGGTTGCAGCATTGTATGGTAGCGAATCATGGTCTGTGGAAAAACTGGAACTACAAAATCGAAGCATTTGACATGTGGTGCTACAGAGGGGTGTTTAAAATTAGTTGGACTTGGACTGATAAGGTAAGGAATAAGGAGGTTCTTCATAGCATCAGAGAGGAAAGGAATATGTGGAAAACACTGACAAGCAGACGGGGCAGGATGACTGGACATCTGTTACGACAACAGGGAATGACTTCCATGGTACTAGATGCAGCTGCAGAGTGCAAAAATTGGTAGAGGTACACAGAGATTAGAATACATCCAGGAAGTAATTGAGAATGTAGGTTGCAATTACTAATCTGAGATGATGAGTTTGGCACAAAACAGGAATTCGTGGTGATCCAGTCAGAATACTGATGACTCAAAAAAAAGTTATATTATCCTCTTGTAAACTTTCTACCTGGTAATACGATTACACACCTTCTAGGCAGATAGGAGATTCACCCCGTTACATTATAGCACCACATAAGATGTGTGGAAGAATGGTGCCCTTCTCCTAAGTTATCTGTTACTACACTCCTGGAAATTGAAATAAGAACACCGTGAATTCATTGTCCCAGGAAGGGGAAACTTTATTGACACATTCCTGGGGTCAGATACATCACATGATCACACTGACAGAACCACAGGCACATAGACACAGGCAACAGAGCATGCACAATGTCGGCACTAGTACAGTGTATATCCACCTTTCGCAGCAATGCAGGCTGCTATTCTACCATGGAGACGATCGTAGAGATGCTGGATGTAGTCCCGTGGAACGGCTTGCCATGCCATTTCCACCTGGCGCCTCAGTTGGACCAGCGTTCGTGCTGGACGTACAGACCGCGTGAGACGACGCTTGCTGGCCAGGGTAGTTGACTTACACCTTCTAGAGCACGTTGGGTGGCACGGGATACATGCGGACGTGCATTGTCCTGTTGGAACAGCAAGTTCCCTTGCCGGTCTAGGAATGGTAGAACGATGGGTTCGATGACGGTTTGGATGTACCGTGCACTATTCAGTGTCCCCTCGACGATCACCAGTGGTGTACGGCCAGTGTAGGAGATCGCTCCCCACACCATGATGCCGGGTGTTGGCCCTGTGTGCCTCGGTCGTATGCAGTCCTGATTGTGGCGCTCACCTGCACGGCGCCAAACACGCATACGACCATCATTGGCACCAAGGCAGAAGCGACTCTCATCGCTGAAGACGACACGTCTCCATTCGTCCCTCCATTCACGCCTGTCGCGACACCACTGGAGGCGGGCTGCACGATGTTGGGGCGTGAGCGGAAGACGGCCTAACGGTGTGCGGGACCGTAGCCCAGCTTCATGGAGACGGTTGCGAATGGTCCTCGCCGATACCCCGGGAGCAACAGTGTCCCTAATTTGCTGGGAAGTGGCGGTGCGGTCCCCTGCGGCACTGCGTAGGATCCTACGGTCTTGGCGTGCATCCGTGAGTCGCTGCGGTCCGGTCCCAGGTCGACGGGCACGTGCACCTTCCGCCGACCACTGGCGACAACATCGATGTACTGTGGAGACCTCACGCCCCACGTGTTGAGCAATTCGGCGGTACGTCCACCCGGCCTCCCGCATGCCCACTATACGCCTTCGCTCAAAGTCCGTCAACTGCACATACGGTTCACGTCCACGCTGTCGCGGCATGCTACCAGTGTTAAAGACTGCGATGGAGCTCCGTATGCCACGGCAAAATGGCTGACACTGACGGCGGCGGTGCACAAATGCTGCGCAGCTAGCGCCATTCGACGGCCAACACCGCGGTTCCTGGTATGTCCGCTGTGCCGTGCGTGTGATCATTGCTTGTACAGCCCTCTCGCAGTGTCCGGAGCAAGTATGGTGGGTCTGACACACCGGTGTCAATGTGTTCTTTTTTCCATTTCCAGGAGTGTATTTCCCACGTAGCACTTGATGTAGGATCCCGTAACGTCTTTTGAAAGTGGACCATGCAATCGTACACGCATTGCGGTTTACAGGTGCCAGATGTCAGTTAGTGTAATGGAGTTTCATGAGTGCTCCAGTTGCTCGATCAATACCGAGACGGTTAATGCTACTTGCGGATAACATTGGAGTTGTCGCCCGATGGTGTCCAATATGTAATCGATTGGAGACAGGCGCGGTGATAGAGAAGGCCCAGACAACATGTCGACGCACTGTAGAGCTTGTTGGGTCACAACAGCAGTGTATGAGCAAGCGTTACTCTTTTCGAAACAATCCCTGGAATGCTGTTCATGAATGGCAGCACATCAGGTGGAATCACCAGACTGACATAGAAATTTGCAGTCAGGGTGCATGGGATAACCATGAGAGTGCTCCTGGTGTCATACAAAGTCGCACACCGGACAATTGCTCCAGCAGTGAGTCCAGTGTATTTAACACACAGACACGTTTGTTGCAGGCCCTCAACTAGCCTTCTGATAACCAACACGCGGCCATGACTAGCGCTGTGGCAGAACCAGCTTTCATCAGAAAACACGGCAGTCGGGCACCCTACTCTCCAACAACCTCTCGCCTTACATCACTGGAGTCGCAAATGGCTGTGGTTTGGGGTCAGTGGAGTGCATATTACTGAGCGTCTGGCTCGCAGCTGTCCTTGACGTAACCGTTTTGTAACAGTCGGTGTGTGACTGTGGTGCCAACTGCTGCTCACGCTGCTGCTGCAGGTGCAATGTGATGCGTCACAGACGTACGCCGAACACGATGGTTTTCCCTCTTGGTAGTGCCATGTGTTGTCCGGAGGCCGGTCTTTTTGTGAGCTTACATCCTCTTGACCACCACTGCACAGTGGCTTCAACACTGCCAAGTCTTTCTGCGTTATCACGGAAGGAACATCCATGTTCTCATAGTCCTATTGCACGACGTAGTTATAATTCAGCGAGGTGCTGATAATAGCATCTTTGTCGCCTTAAAGGCATTTTACTAACAGCAACTCATGGCGTCCAATCTCAAACGTATATAACGCTCACGACCGTTACGGAAAACGTTTAAAGCAAACGTGATTTATAACCTCACAGTGGTGCTACTATCGCCACTCTTACGCGACTGGCGAGGAATATGAATAGACAGCACCTTTCAGATGTAGAAACACGTCTACCAACTTTCGTTTACTTCGACATTTCTTTCTCGATGTTTTTCTTTTTCTTCAGAATATGTTTAATGACATGACCTGTGGCGGAGGAGGTGGAGGAGGATGTTAGTGTTTAACGTCCCGTCGACAACGAGGTCATTAGAGACGGAGCGCAAGCTCGGGTTAGGGAAGGATGGGGAAGGAAATCGGCCGTGCACTTTCAAAGGAACCATCCCGGCATTTGCCTGAAACGATTTTAGGGAAATCACGGAAAACCTAAATCAGGATGGCTGGAGACGGGATTGAACCGTCGTCCTCCCGAATGCGAGTCCAGTGTGCTAACCACTGCGCGCCACTTTGACCTGTGGCGGATACCTTGTGAAGCTGTAATATAATAATTTTCCTATTGTACCATACATTCTATCAATTTGTATACACTTTAGTGCACTAAACATAACGTACCCGTAAATATTGCTCTGCTATCTTACATAATACTATCTACCATCCACAGATTTGGTTCTAGGCACCTTTTGTTACAACAGAACAGCCGCTTTCTGTATATGTATTCTCAATGATGTAATCAGTGCACTATTGGACTGAATTTGTGCTACACACAAAGACACACAGACACACAAACAGACACACACACACACGCACAAACACACACACACACACACACACACACACACAGATGCGCACGCGCGAGGAAGTGAAGTATAGCTTTACATACAGGCTGTTGAGATATAAGTGCAGATATTTTTATTGATTATTGAGGACGGTGTTCTGAACAACGTTGCCTCTGTGTTCACTTCATTTGCAGACTAATAACTATCGTCTTTATGAGTAGTATTTTTGTAAGTTGGTTTGTGCCTCCAAGTACGCATGCCACAAGTAAGTCATTAATGTTTATTTTCCCCTGGACAGCAGGTCAGGTATAGTAGTCTGGACGCATTTTTGTGCTAAACGGAAAGTCTATGCTGGAAGGCATAGTCCCGTGTGCCATGAAGTTACGAACGTACAGAAATTAAAAAAAAAAAAAAAAAAAAGGCTATGAAATTATGCGATGTGTTTGCTGCAAGCTCGAAGACTCCTACACGCAGAGACAAAATAAAAAAAAATTAAAAAGCAGGTCAATCACCGACACACCGAAGAAGGTACACAGTAAGTTACCAATTTTGTACCTATACCCCTAACACCCTATATGTACTGGCTGTTTAGTCAAATGTGAAGTGAAGCTTGAGGCTTATCATACGTAAGCTAGTTTGTAAATGATGTACGTTTGCAAAGTACACAGACAACGTATAAATCAACGTCACCATATTTGTGCATGTGTTTCAGAGTTTTAAAATGACCAACAGTCGAAAGTAGCTAACAGCAGGGACAATAAGTACATTACCACCCGTTTGAATCATATATTCATTCTTAAGAATTTCAATTACTACCATCCTGTCTCCTACCTTAGTTAAAATTGATAAACAGAGACTCAAGTACGGTGTGGGAAGGATAAGTTACCACGTTCGAGACAGAGGCTCGGTCTCACTCGGGCGCTGACAATGGGCCGAGGCCCGAGAGACACTCGTGCTCCGTCTCGGAAGGATAATGTCAGAGGAAGGATTTCCCTTCTTTATAGAGCAGCCTGAGCAATCTTTTACGTGGATGACACGGAATGCCGGTGGTCGTAAAACGAGGGCTGCTCGTCGGCTTGAGAACGCTGGCCAGGTGGCCGTACTCTCCCGATTGGAGCTAACAGCACAGCACAGCACAGCCCGGGACGGCCGCGGCGGGGCGCTGCTCGCCTGGACGAGGGCCCTCGGCTCCTCCAGCCAGGCAGATGGCGGGCCTAATCGAGTTGCGCCAGCTTTTCCAGCGCCTCCTCTCCGCCGGCGAGTACTCGTCGACCTAATTCTCGCAAAAACAGCCCTCTCACCGGCGCGCGATGGCCCTGAAGACAAACGCCGGGCGCCCAGTGGCTGTCTCGTCGGCAACGAGCTGGGCTCAGCGCGGCTTCGAGGCGTCGACCCTGTGAAGAGGTATCGATTCGGGGCGCTCTGAGAGCACGGCGCCCTCACTTCGCCTTTGCAGCTGAACTTGCGGTCGATCATTCCAAGCTTTTTAAAGTCGGTACCCCTCTTCAGACGCGTGTCATTAGGAAGAGTATCTACTTACCTTCCAGTAGTAAAACAGTATATTTGATGTCATATTCGAACCCAGCTCCATACCCGTAACGTAATTCTGGTTTTAAGTAAATGCATCAGTTAAACGGAAATTAATATAGCTATCGAAGCCTGTCAACTTCAGAAAATGTGATTGTGTATAGTGCGCAAAACATTTACGAGATGTGATCATAAAGTAAGGAGAAGTTTAGTTTTTTATTTTGAGTATCTCTATGTGTTCATAAACATGAACATTGTATCCTTCAAAGTAATACTCTTCAGATAATACATTGACGGCAGCTCTTTTTCCAATCACGAAACAAATTCCGGTATTCACATTTCGTTATGTTGGTCAACTCTTTCAACGATTCTGTTTTAATCTCATCAGTGATGGCAAAACGGTGTACTTTCATGCTTCACCCCAGCCTCCGACACAGCAAGAAGTAGCAGGGGGCCATTCGCGGCGAATACGGTGGCTCAGGCAATATGAAGGGCTTATTTCAGTAGTGGTACACGTCCTTTTTGTTCATTCTGAGATACAAAGTCCTAACGTTAAATGACCGCTGAAAAAAAAAAAGACACGAACAAGCATTGTGGTGTGAGCGAGAGCATTTTCTTGAGTCACCCGTCATCTGACTGGTTTGATGCGGCCCGCCACGAATTTCTATCCTGTGCCAACCTCTTCATCCCGAAGTATCACTTGCAACCTACGTCCTAAGTTATCTGCTGGATGTATCCCGATCTCTGTCTTCCCCTACAGTTTTTGTCCTCTACAGCTCCCTCTAGTACTTGGAAGTCATTCCCTGATGTCTTAACAGATGTACTATCATGATTTCTCTTTTCCTCGTTAGCGTTTTCCACATATTCGTTTCCTTTCCGATACTGCGCAGCACTTTTATTCCTTACCTTATCATCCCACCTTAATTTCAACATCAGTCTTTTCTGTTCGTTTTCCCACAGTCCATGTTTTACTGACATACAGTGCTGTGGTACAAAAGTATATTATCAGAAATTTCTTCCCCAAATTATGGCCTGTGATTGATACTAGTTGACTTCTCTTGGAGAGGAATGCCCTTTTTGCCAGTGCTGGTCTGATTCTGATGTCCTCCCTGCTCCATCCGTCATTGGTTATTTTGCTGCCTAGGTTGCAGAAATGCTTAACTTCATTTACTTCTTAACCATCAAAGGTGATTTTAAGCTTCTCGCTGTTCTAATTTCTGCTACATCTGATTACTTTCATCTTTCTTAAATGTACTCTCAATCCATATTATGTATCTATTAGGCTGTTCATTCCATATAGCAAATCACGTTATTCTTCTTCACTTTCACTTAGGATAGCAATGTCATCAGCGAATCTTATCATTAATATCATTTCTCCTTGAACTTTGATTCCACTCTTGAATCTTTTTTCTATTTTCATCATTGCTTCTTCAACGTACAGATTGAACAGTAGGGGTGGAAGGCTCTATACCAGTCTTACACCATTTTTAATCGGAGCACTTCGTTCTTGGTCGTCCAGTCTTGTTATTCCCCCTTGGCACTTGTACATATTCTGTATTATCTGCCCCCCCCCTTATAGCTTACCATATTTTTCTCAGAATTTCGAATATCTTACACCATTTTACACTGTCGAACGCTTTTTCAGGTTGACAAATCCTAGGAATGTGTCTTGATGTTTCTTTAGACTTGCGTCAATGAACAGCAGCACTCCGGTGCCTTTACCTTTCCTAAAGCCAAATTGATCGTCATCTAACGTGAGCATTATCGTGCTTTTGTCTCAGTTCTGTCGGTTTCTTCATACTGCTTCACGGAAATGGCCCATTATTGTTTAAATGTGATCGAACACCTCAATACTCTTTGATTTTCTTTTTTTTGTCTTGGCTCTTCATGTAGTTTCCATCGAGGCTATTGCACCTTGGTGTCGACGTCATATCAGTATACCCATGTTTCAGCACCTGTTGTAACTTTCTTTAGAAGTTCTGGATCTTTGTCGACTTCGATAAGTGTCTACGTGATGTCGTTTTAGGACGAAACTCCACGGTTTGGGACAAACTTTGCGCTACACGTCTCACGCACAAAACATCCGAAAAAAAATTACTCGACAACAGAGAAACGATGTGCTGATATCATTATTAACATCCCTGTTGATGATTCGGTGATTTTCCAGAAGGATTCTCCTTACTTCTTCCACGTCGTTGTCTGTGATTGATGTGCTAGGGCGCCCAGGACAGTCGTCGTCTTTAATGTGTTTTCTACCCTGTTTGGAACGTTTGTACCACTCGCAAACTTTCGTTTTACACATAGTACATTCGCAAAAAGCCACAGCTAACATTTTGAATACGGTACTGTAGTTTGTTCCACTTTTCAAGAAAAATTAAATGCAAATTTGTTTATCGATCTTTTTCGAAAGCAAAGAAATTGCCTAGTTTTCTAAAACACATTGAACACTTTCCGCTGTTAAGAATGAACTAAATATTCAAAACAGCAGAAAATGCATACATGCATCAGGAATATACGTAGCAACAAGATAAATAGTTTGGAAAATCTGCTTTATAAAGCCCTCCAAATTAAAAAATTCCCGTTACTTTTTTATCACACTTCGTATACCTTTAAAAAATTGACGTACTACATTATCAGATTAGTTTCTGGAGAAGTAAAAATATAATCTTGTTGTTTCCATTTTCGTTTATTTCTGTACGGGGTGCCCGACTTTAAACGGAAAATAGCAAAATTTTAGAAGAAGTAAGGAAATATGTGAGTCGCTAGTCTGGAAATCTCTTATATATGTTTATCATAATATTTATACTCCGAAATATCTACATCTACATCTACATTTATACTCCGCAAGCCACCCAACGGTGTGTGGCGGAGGGCACTTTACGTGCCACTGTCATTAACTCCCTTTCCTGTTCCAGTCGCGTATGGTTCGGGGGAAGAACGACTGTCTGAAAGCCTCCGTGCGCGCTCTAATCTCTCTAATTTTACATTCGTGATCTCGGGAGGTATAAGTAGGGGGAAGCAATATATTCGATACCTCATCCAGAAACGCACCCTCTCGAAACCTGGCGAGCAAGCTACACCGCGATGCAGAGCGCCTCTCTTGCAGAGTCTGCCACTTGAGTTTATTAAACATCTCCGTAACACTATCACGGTTACCAAATAACCCTGTGACGAAACGCGCCGCTCTTCTTTGGATCTTCTCTATCTCCTCCGTCAGACCGATCTGGTACGGATCCCACACTGATGAGCAATACTCAAGTATAGGTCGAACGAGTGTTTTGTAAGCCACCTCCTGTGTTGATGGACTACATTTTCTAAGCACTCTCCCAATGAATCTCAACCTGGTACCCGCCTTACCAAGAATTAATTTTATATGATAATTCCACTTCAAATCGTTCCGCACGCATACTCCCAGATATTTTACAGAAGTAACTGCTACCAATGTTTGTTCCGCTATCATATAATCATACAATAAAGGATCCTTCTTTCTATGTATTCGCAATACATTACATTTGTCTATGTTAAGGGTCAGTTGCCACTCCCTGCACCAAGTGCCTATCCGCTGCAGATCTTCCTGCATTTCGCTACAATTTTCTAATGCTGCAACTTCTCTGTATACTACAGCATCATCCGCGAAAAGCCGCATGGAACTTCCGACACTATCTGCTAGGTCATTTATATATATTGTGAAAAGCAATGGTCCCATAACACTCCCCTGTGGCACGCCAGAGGTTACTTTAACGTCTGTAGACGTCTCTCCATTGATAACAACATGCTGTGTTCTGTTTGCTAAAACCTCTTCAATCCAGCCACACAGCTGGTCTGATATTCCGTAGGCTCTTACTTTGTTTATCAGGCGACAGTGCGGAACTGTATCGAACGCCTTCCGGAAGTCAAGAAAAATAGCATCTACCTGGGAGCCTGTATCTAATATTTTCTGGGTCTCATGAACAAATAAAGTGAGTTGGGTCTCACACGATCGCTGTTTCCGGAATCCATGTTGATTCCTACATAGCAGATTCTGGGTTTCCAAAAGCGACATGATACTCGAGCAAAAAACATGTTCTAAAATTCTACAACAGATCGACGTCAGAGATATAGGTCTATAGTTTTGCGCATCTGTTCGACGACCCTTCTTGAAGACTGGGACTATCTGTGCACTTTCCCAATCAGATAGTTACTGGTTTCATTATTCTGTCCTACTCATAGAGTGAATCCCCATAAAACGTATCTTTCTGTCGGAGGATTTCTCAATTCACATATTTGAGTATGAAACGAGGAACATAGATCGCTTCTGAAACATTTACTCGGCAAATTTAGAATACGCACTCATATGATGCGCGAGTCCTTTTAGGTTTTTTTTTTTTTTTTTTTTTTTTGGTCATCAGTCTACTGACTGGTTTGATGTGGCCCCCACGAATTCCTTTCCTGTGCTAACCTCTTCATCTCAGAGTAGCACTTGCAACCTACGTCTTCAATTATTTGCTTGACGTATTCCAGTCTCTGCCTTCCTCTATAGTTTTTGCCCTCTACAGCTCCCTCTAGTACCATGGAAGTCATTCCCTCATGTCTTAGCAGATGTCGTATCATCCTGTCTCTTCTCCTTATCATATTACTTTCCTCTCCGATTCTGCGTAAAACCTCCTCATTCCTTACCTTATCAGTCCACCTAATTTTCAATATTCGTCTATAGCACCACATCTCAAATGCTTAGATTCTCTTCTGTTCCGGTTTTCCCACAGTCCATGTTTCACTACCATACAATTCTGTACTCCAGACGTACATCCTCAGAAATTTCTTCCTCAAATTAAGGCCGGTATTTGATATTAGTAGACTTCTCCTGGCCAGAAATGCCTTTTTTGCCATAGCGAGTCTGCTTTTGATGTCCTCCTTGCTCCGTCCGTCATTGGATATTTTACTGCTTAGGTAGCGGAATTGGTTCAAATGGCTCTGAGCACTATGGGACTCAACTGCTGAGGTCATTAGTCCCCTAGAACTTAGAACTAGTTAAACCTAACTAACCTAAGGACATCACGAACATCCATGCCCGAGGCACGATTCGAACCTGCGACCGTAGCGGTCTTGCGGTTCCAGACTGCAGCGCCTTTAACCGCACGGCCACTTCGGCCGGCGGTAGCGGAATTCCTTAACATCATTGACTTCGTGAATATCAATCCTGATGTTAAGTTTCTCGCTGTTCTCATTTCAACTACTTCTCATTACCTTCGTCTTTCTCCGATTTACTCTCAAACCATACTGTGTACTCATTAGACTGTTCATTCCGTTCAGCAGATCATTTAATTCTTCATCACTTTCACTCAGGATAGTAACGTCATCAGCGAATCGTATCATTGATATCCTTTCACCTTGTATTTTAATTCCACTCCTGAACCTTTCTTTTATTTCCATCATTGCTTCCTCGATGTACAGACTGAAGAGTAGGGGCGAAAGGCTACAGCCTTGTCTTACACCCTTCTTAATACGAGCTCTTCGTTCATGATCGTCCACTCTTATTATTCCCTCTTGGTTTTTGTACATATTGTATATGACCCATCTCTCCCTATAGCTTACCCCAACTTTTTTCAGAATCTCGAACAGCTTGCACCATTTTATGTTGTCGAACGCTTTTTCCAGGTCGACAAATCCTATGAAAGTGTCTTGATTTTCTTTAGCCTTGCTTCCATTATTAGCCGTAACGTCAGAATTGCCTCTCTCGTCCCTTTACTTTTCCTAAAGCCAAACTGATCGTCACCTAGCGCATTCTCAATTTTATTTTCCATTCTTCTGTATATTACTCTTGTAAGCAGCTTCGATGCATGAGCTGTTAAGCTGATTGTGCGATAATTCTCGCACTTGTCAGCTCTTGCCGTCTTCGGAATTGTGTGGATGATGCTTTTCCGAAAGTCAGATGGTATATCGTCAAACTCATATATTCTACACACCAACGTGAATAGTCGTTTTGTTGCCACTTCCCCCCAACGATTTTAGAAATTCTGATGGAATGTTATATATCCCTTCTATCTTGTTTGACCGTAAGTCCTCCAAAGCTCTTTTAAATTCCGATTCTAATACTGGATCCCCTATCTCTTCTAAATCGACTCCTGTTTCTTCTTCTATCATATCAGACAAATCTTCACCCTCATAGAGGCTTTCAATGTATTCTTTCCACCTATCTGCTCTCTCCTCTGCATTTAACAATGGAATTCCCGTTGCACTCTTAATGTTACCACCGATGCTTTTAATGTCACCAAAGGTTGTTTTGACTTTCCTGTATGCTGAGTCTGTCCTTCCGACAATCGTATCTTTTTCGATGTCTTCACATTTTTCCTGCAGCCATTTCGTCTTAGCTTCCCTGCACTTCCTATTTATGTCATTCCTCAGCGACTTGTATTTCTGTATTCCTGATTTTTCCGGAACGTGTTTGTATTTCCTCCTTTCATCAATCAACTGAAGTATTTCTTCTGTTACCCATGGCTTCTTCGGAGCTACCTTCTTTGTACCTATGTTTTCCTTCTCAACTTCTGTGATGGCCCTTTTTAGAGATGTCCATTCCTCTTCAACTGTACTGCCTACTGCGCTATTCCTTATTGCTGTATCTATAGCGTTAGAGAACTTCAAACGTATCTCGTCATTCCTTAGTACTTCCGTATCCCACTTCTTTGCGTATTGATTCTTCCTGACTAATGTCTTGAACTTCAGGCTACTCTTCATCACTACTGTATTGTGATCTGAGTCTATATCTGCTCCTGGGTACGCCTTACAATCCAGTATCTGATTTCGGAATCTCTGTCTGACCATGATGTAATCTAATTGAAATCTTCCCGTATCTCCCGGCCTTTTCCAAGTATACCACCTCCTCTTGTGATTCTTGAACAGGGTATTCGCTATTACTAGCTGAAACTTGTTACAGAACTCAATTAGTTTGTCTCCTCTTTCATTCCTTGTCCCAAGCCCATATTCTCCTGTAATCTTTTCTTCTACTCCTTCCCCTACAACTGCATTCCAGTCGCCCATGACTATTATATTTTCGTCCCCCTTTACATACTGCATTATCCTTTCAATATCCTCATACACTTTCTCTATCTGTTCATCTTCAGCCTGCGACTTTGGCATGTATACCGGAACTATCGTTGTCAGTGTTGGTCCGCTGTCGATTCTGATTAGAACAACCCGGTCACTGAACTGTTCACAGTAACACACCCTTTGCCATACCTTCCTATTCATAACGAATCCTACACCTGTTATACCATTTTCTGCTGCTGTTGATATTACCCGATACTCATTTGACCAGAAATCCTTGTCTTCCTTCCACTTCCCTTCACTGACCCCTACTATATCTAGATGTGCCTATGCATTTCCCACTTCAGATTTTCTAGTTTCCCTACCACGTTCAAGCTTCTGACATTCCACGCCCCGACTCGTAGAACGTTATACTTTCGTTGATTATTCAATCTTTTTCACATGGTAACCTCCCCCTTGGCAGTCACCTCCCGGAGATCCGAATGGGGGACTATTCCTGAATCTTTTGCCAATGGAGAGATCATCATGAAACTTCTTCAATTACAGGCCACATGTCCTGTGGATACACGTTACGTGTCTCTAATGCAGTGGTTTCCATTGCCTTCTGCAACCTCAAGTCGTTGATCATTGCTGATTCTTCCGCCTTTAGGGGCAATTTCCCACCCCTAGGGCAAGAGAGTGCCCTGAACCTCTATCCGCTCCTCCGCCCTCTTTGACAAGGCCGTTGGCAGAATGAGGCTGACTTCTTATGCCGGAAGTCTTCGGCCGCCAATGCTTATTATTTATCAAAATTTAGGCAGTGGTGGGGATCGAACCCGGGACCGAAGACGTTTTGATTATGAATCAAAGACGCTACCCCTAGACCACGGGTCTACCCCTTTTACGTAGCATCGTCCAAAGGAGCTTACTGGGCATCTCTGTAAAGAGTTCTCCGCAGCTAATTAACTCCTCTGGGAATTTTATCTACTATATAAATACTAGGGCGATTATGGTACTCTAGATAGTAGAATAAAATATTAATCTGGTTACATTTGGTAGCCATGGCACTGACATTCTTCCCATTCCCTGTAGGTTTCCTTAAGATAACAAATATTTTTGCAGAAGTCGGAACATCTGCTTAGTAACTAAAAATACCTATCTCAGTACTGCAAATCCCGCATTCCTGGAAGATTGTTGACATTTAGGAAGCTCATATGATATATGTGTCAAAAAACATATAGTCAGGTAGGCTAAATCTGTGATTATTTTGAAACAACCTTATGAAACTCTCAGCCGAAAAACAGTAATCGGGAAGACTGATTCAGCACATAAAAAAGTGAAAGCAACCTTCGGTGAAACTTAATGGAAGAGCGTTAACGTCAGGACTGTAACAGAATTCCACTGTTGAACGCAAAGGAGATCGAGGATAGTTGGAAAAAGTCAGTCGAAGAACGTGGAACTGTCTGATGATGTGGTAAACCACATGCGGAGGATATAGGAGATCCAGTACTGCACTCAGACTTTAAATGAGTTTTTGAATATCTGCGATCAAATAAGGCAGACTGCGTAGATAACAGCCCTTCAAAAATTTCTAAAGTCATTGTGAGAAGTGGCAACCAAACGACAATTCAGACTGGTGCGTAGAATCTGTGAGACTGTAGACGTACCAACAGACGTTCAGTAAAACATCATACTCATAATCCCGAAGATAGCAAGGGGACTTAACGAGAGAATGTCGCAGAATTAGTTTAACAGCCCGTATATCCAAGTTACTGCAAGAACAATACGTAAAATAATGGAAATAAAATCGAATATATATTAGATTACGATCAGTTTGGCTGATACCAGAGGCACAGTTCAGACTTTATGCTTTGTAATGGAAGTAGGACTTAAGAAAAATCAAGACACGTTTATAGGGTGTATACTGCTATAAAGCGCATTCGACAATGTCAAATGGTGCCAGATATTCGAAATTCTAAAGGAACTAGAAGTAAGCTACTAGAAAAGGCGTGTAATGTACAACATATAAGCAACAAATACGAAGAGGGAGCAGCAAGAATATCAAGAACGTTGTGTTCGGATTAAAATGGGTGTAACTTGTAGATTTATGTTAAATAGAAAGGGCAGTCTGATGAATATAGAAACTGGATTGAAAATAAAGAAAGACGAAAGTAATGAGGAGTATGGGGACTGAATTGGAGGTAAACACCAAAATTGGGGACCATGAGGTAGATGAAGTAGAGGAATTTTGCTACGTTAGAAGCAAAATAGAAAATGGTAGACGACGTCCAGCTTCCTAAACACTGAACTACCCAGATCAACATACTGTTCTTTCACCTTTCATCAATGGTTTTAATAAGATTTTACTTCGTTAAGCTCACATTTCGAATTTATAGAACTGAGACTTTTTTGCTGGTTGCAAGAAAAAGGTTCTTATTGTCGTTATTCTAAGCTAAAAGACTGGAAGTCACCAGCTCTTCGCATTTATTATATGTAAGCTACGTTAGCTGTTGATATTTATTCTATGTGATCTAGAATAGCGACGCCAAACAATCGACAGCGAGCTACTACTAGCTCGTGGGCACGTTCTCGGTGAGCGCTGTGTCAGCTCGCTTTGTCTAACTTGGTTGCTCTGCTCAGCGCAGACCGCGCTCACGGCAACTGCAACTGCCATTATCGGTCAGGAATACCACATTATCCGTCTAGTAAGGTCATCCGAAGACCAGTGTCAGTTGCGAAGCGATTTAGAAAAGATCGCTGTATGGTGTGGCAGGTGGCAGTTGACGCTAAATAACGAAAAGTGTGAGGTGATCCACATGAGTTCCAAAAGAAATCTGTTGGAATTCGATTACTAGATAAATAGTACAATGCTCAAGGCTGTCAATTCAACTAAGTACTTGGGTGTAAAAATTACGAACAACTTCAGTTGGAAAGACCACATAGATAATATTGTGGGGAAGGCGAGCCAAAGGTTGCGTTTCATTGGCAGGACACTTAGAAGATGCAACAAGTCCACTAAAGAGACAGCTTACACTACACTCGTTCGTCCTCTGTTAGAATGTTGCTGCGCGGTGTGGGATTCTTACCAGGTGGGATTGACAGAAGCCATCGAAAGGGTGCAAAAAAGGGCAGCTCGTTTTGTATTATCACGTAATAGGGGAGAGAGTGTGGTAGATATGATACGCGAGTTGGGATGGAAGCCATTAAAGCAAAGACGTTTTTCGTCGCGGCGAGATCTATTTACGAAATTTCAGTCACCAACTTTCTCTTCCGAATGGGAAAATATTTTGTTGAGGCCAACCTACATAGATAGTAATGATCATCAAAATAAAATAAGAGAAATCAGAGCTCGAAAAGAAAGGTTTAGGTGTTCGTGTTTCCCGCGCGCTGTTCGGGAATGGAATGGTAGAGAGATAGTATGATTGTGGTTCGATGAACCCTCTGCCAAGCTCTTAAATGTGAATTTCAGAGTAATCATGTAAATGTAGATGTAGATGTAGATCCGCCCAAGGTTGATCGTGAACGCATGAGATTGTGTACGTTATGTTTTTTCGTGTGTATATTAGATATGTGCCAACGACCTTGCCGCAGTGGTCTTGGTTTCTAGGTCCCCCGTTCAGTACACACATACGCACATGGCTAGGGTACACCAAGTAAAAGTAAGCGTCTGCAATCCAAGCGTACATGAAAGCCTCACGTGGGGCACCACATCTAACAGTTGCTTCACAAACAATTACATTACTGGTCAACAAGGGGCCCTAAACCGAAACACAACAATTATTACACAGTCCTGAAAACAATCTTCAACACCGTAAAGGTTGACAGTTTCTACACACCTTATTCGTTCACAAACTTCAGTGCTCAGGACGTTCGTGACCAATATACACAATAACGAGATCCAGTAAGACAGAGCACGGTGCTTACTGTCTAGAGCCAAGTAAACTGCTGCGCAGAAAGTGCACACATCGAGATGCAAATTTTTTGGTTACTCGCTGTCACTGCCCCGAGTCCCTGCTGCTCTTGTTCAGCAGCACTGCCACAGATAAAGCATCACCTCAGTCAGAGAGGTCACCTCAGCATCGATAGAGAGTATAGCCAACAAAAAATATACTGCCGAAAACAGCACATCCACACAGAAAGAAATAGCAAGGTGTTCAGTCCGCCGAACGGAATCAGTACGGAAGAAAGTTGTTATCTACTGTTTGCTGCACATCCAATGCAATGTTGGTGAAAAACACTATTAGGAAGCTCTTGTGCAATCCTGTAAAAATTGGGCGGGGCACCGTCCAGTCGCAAAATGTATTCATCGTAACTGGTGTTCAGCTGGGTCACAAACAGGTTTCCAACATGTCTCGGAATTACTCGTCACCGTTTGTTGTTGAAGGAAAACAAGCCGTGCACTTTCTCGCACGACACCGCACAGAAAAGTTCGTTAGTTACGCTGATGCTCTATCAGAATATGTGGTTTCTCGCTTCTCCAGATACGGACGCCGTGTGTGTTCACCTTGCCACTTACTTAGAAAGTGACTTCATCCTGTAAAATGAGCGTCCCCCAGTGTTTAACTATTGCTCATCTCAAAACTCTCGCCTTTTCACTTTGTCTGCTAGTGTAAGGGCTTGCACTAGCCCCACTTTGCTCAGTTTGAAACATAGCCTCTTACGAAACGTTTCCACACCGTAAATTTTGGCACGACCAATTTCCTGCTTTCTTTAGTGAGTGACTTGCGAGGACTTCGGTGAACCACTTTCAACCTTTATATCACACACGAGGCCGACCAGGACTCTTTCCCTTACAAAGGCATCCGGTTTCCACTGACTGTCGGTGCAAGCAACCTATGTTGTTATTGCGTGATGGGTCTTTCCTAAACCGTCCACGAGACTAACTCTGAACTATACATAAACTCTAGATACATCAAAATGGAACACACAGAAAGCCTCTTCCTTTTGCGACGCCGTCCTGAAATCAGACACTACGCCTGCACAGTAAGCGTGGGAAGCAAGCAGCCAGTAGCACATTAAAAACTTGAAAAGTTGCCACTGCTTATTCCGTAAGGTTTGCCCACATAAAGTAATAGATTGACTTATTACTAATTCCACAAATCGAATCATTCATTTATAAACTCGCTGTAAATCAATAAATGCTGTGGATCTAGAAAGGAAGCGCATGGCAGCCTACTTCCATTATAAATGTCACAGCAGTACTGTGAGATTTACATTCGAGTCCTGTTTATTACCATCGAAAATCGTCTCCAACTTTCTATTTATTAGTTTAAATGGAAGTCATTACTGAGCTTTACCCCTAATTGGATGATTACAAACTTTCGTACACTTAATTCATATAAATAGATACAAAATCTACACAAATTATGATTTAGGTTTCAAGGTACATGATACACAAGAGAAAAATTTACATTTTGTTTTGTCCCTCCTATTTCGAGATAATCGGTAGGTATGGGATCATGTTCAGTGCTGTGGTACTGCGTTTTAACACGCTGCGTTCTCGAAGCAATGTAAAATACTAGTAGAAAACTTTCTTGCTGTAAGTGCCTATAATATCTCTTTTCACCTGTTCTAAAACGGTTTGGAAAAAAATGGGCAACATTTTTCCATGTGGAAAATGATGGTTTCGTTAAGATCCTTGCGCATGTGAGTACAGCAATAAAATACAATGCCGTTATCATAACCCTAATAAACAGTGGATTATACCAACGTGAGAAATGAACTGTCTTCAGCTTACTCATTATGTCTCCTTTCTTATTTCCTGTACCTTCATCTGACATAACCTGTACCTTCATCTGACACAACGGGCTTGGAATTCCTGTTTGCATACGTTTATGTGCATAACTTTAGAAAGAAAATAAATTTGACTATTCATAGATAGTGATCAGTTGCTTGAGGTGAATTCCTTCCAACATCATTGTCTAAGAACTACATGTTATGCTTTATTTGTTTAGTTTATCATTCATTTTCTTTTTTGTTTCCTTTGGGTTTTAAAGTAGTGTGTATTTAAGCAAATAAGTTCAATAAAAGTACTAAGAATGCATGTATTAGACACACTAATATGTATGTTCCACTAAACAACATTTCAAAAAAAATTGTGTGAGGAATGACGATGCGAGGTACTCATGAACTGATGATATTTTTACTGATTAAGAACAGAAACTGAAAGGGCGTACAATACTGAAAGTCTGATAGGATAACACATAAAAAATAGAAATGGACTTTAAATTTCTACTCCATAGTCTTGTGTCTGAATTGATCTTGTTTGTGTGTTGATAATGTATTTTATATCCATGGTCCGTAGAACCATGAACATAAATTAAATAAACCAACGAGGAGGTATTATGTTAGAATACCAAACATCTGCCCATTGTTAAAACCCTGGAAATGTATAATAACTGCTTTTGTACAATTTGTAGATGCACTGTCAACAAAACTACTATGCAATGAATATTTCACGATAGGAAACTCATTATAAACTCGCTGAGTTTGTTTCCTATTACTCTTGTTGCTTCAGTAGAATAAACAATTATATTGCTGAAAAAACTGTTCCTATTCCATACGCTAACCAGGACATAACATTTAAAAAGATATGAATGTTGAGGAAAGTTAAGGGCTTGGAAGGAAAACCACGAACGGTGAGTTGCATATCACTGCAATTGCACATTCATGAGCATGCTTTTAAGCAATGGTTTCAAAATTTATGTTCCCTTACATGAAATCTCCTCTGTGCGTGAGAGCTTTTTGTCGGCAAGGTCCTGCAATAAACTATGTTGTGAGTGGGTGCAAGAATAGTTCCGCCTATCGGATGAGATTCCTTTACCGTGAAGTCTACCAGCCCACATCACAGATGTCAGATACCCTGTTGAATCTTGAAGGTATAAGGAGTCTTCGTCACTAGAATTTTGATGGCATTCTGAAAAAGAATAGCCGAGTGGTTCCGAATCATATGTCAATGGCTTAATTCTAAGGCTACTCGAAATGTGCTGTACAGTACGACGGCAGGAGAATGTTTACAACAAACTCGGCGGGTCTTTTGTTGATGCACATTATAAATTGAAAAATTTCCAGGAACTGTTTCATGCTTTTTTTCTATATCGTAAGAGGGCCATCGTAAAACTGATAGTACAGTTCGGAAAGTAGGGTCTGATCGGTTGCGAAATCGAAACCACAGTGAAAATAAAAAAGGTCCACTTGCAACAGTTTTCTACACCTACCAGTACTTCTACACATAGTCTCTGCTCCGACTTGGACGTTTTTCACAGAGTTGTACCAACTTTCCAATACCTTCGTCACAGAAGGCAGCCGCCTGTGCTCTTTACTAATGCCTTATGCTGGTCTGCAGTTCTTTGTCCGTGCCAAAATGTTGTCTTCAAAGCCATCGGTCCAGGTGAGCAGAAGTGACCATCAGAGGGACCCAAGCCAGGGCTAGAAGGTGGGTGATCAAACACTTCCCCTTGAAAAAGTTGCAGGAGTGTCCTCACTGCCATTGCAACGTGCGGACGAGAATTGTCATGAAGAAAGAATGCATGACAGTTAAGTTATGTGGAGTTGCAGGCGAAACATCTCAGCAGGCATCCATACTAGGCTAGACAGTATTGTCCTAGGCATCTTTACGTGCTCACTGTGTGTCATCAAAACTGAAAAGAGAGACGTGTCGCGATCAACAGGTATACTAGAGACTCTGCCCAACAAATACGTGCAGAGCTTCATCGGAATTTCACTGCGGTTTCCATTTCGCGACCGAGTAGACCTCACTTTCCGAATATCTCTGATATATTTAATCATTCGCTGCCGGAGACTCGTAACATTGGCAAATGTGTGGAGAAATAAAATATTTGCAGTTGGTTTGCTTCCTTCCAACTATCTTGCCTCTTTTCTCTCTTCCTCTCTCCTCTCTGTCTTCGTCTCTTTTATGATTTATTTTTAAATTCATCTCTAGAACTAGTTTTTGTTTCCAGGTTTCCGCTTGGTTTCTCTTTGATCATCCTCAATATGACAGTTATTCCTGTTGGCCGATGTCATTTCTTCCTCTACGGGAACTTCTCTCATGTTTCGGTTCACGAAAACTGCCACAAGCTATCAAAAAGACAAGAGCATACATGTTGCTGAAGCAGATCGGAATGTCCAACAACAAAGTTCGAGTGTACAATTTAACATTTGCCGAGTCTTATTTGGTAGTTGTTGCATCATGTGCCACAGTGAAGCATAATACGTTGGATGATGGCTAAGACACCAGTTACCTTCACGCAAGAGAAAAGTGATTGGACTGTTTCTTAATGAAGTACATTTTTGAGCAACGAGTTGGTTTTTACTCATAAGAACAATACGTTTGAAACAATAATTACTTCACATTTTTATTACGCTACTGTCCATTAAAATTTCTACACCAAGAAGAAATGCAGATGATAAACGGATATTCATTGGACATATATAATATACTAGAACTGACATGTGATTAGATTTTCACTCAATTTGGGTGCATAGATCCTGAGAAATCACTACCCAGAAAACCACCTCTGGCCGTAATAACGGCCTTGATACGCCTGGGCATTGAGTCAAACAGAGCTTGGATGGCGTGTACAGGTACAGCTGCACATCCAGCTTCAACACGATACCACAATTCATCAAGAGTAGTGACTGGTGTGTTGTGACGAGCCAGTTGGTCGGCCGCCATTGGCCTGACGTTTTCAGTTGGTACGAGATCTGAAGAATGTGGTGGCCAGGGCAGCAGTCGAACATTTTCTGTATCCCGAATGGCCCGTACAGGACCTGCAAAATGCGGTCGTGCATTATCCTGCTGAAATGTAGGGTTTCGCAGGTATCAAATGAAGGGTAGAGCCACGGGTCGTAACAGATCTGAAATGTAACGTCCACTGTTCAAAGTGCCGTCAATGCAAACAAGAGGTAACCGAGACGTGCACCCCATACCATAACGCCGGGTGATACGCCAGTATGGCAATCACGAATACACGCTTCCAATGTGCGTTCACCGAGATGTCGCCAAACACGGATGCGACCTTCATGATGCTGTAAACAGAACCGGGACTCATCCGAAAAAATGACGTTTTGCCATTCGTGCACCCAGGTTCGTCGTAGAGTACACCATCGCTGGCGCTCCTGTCTGTGATGCAGCGTCAAGGGTAACCGCAGCCATGGTCTCCGAGCTGATAGTCCATGCTGCTGCAAACGTCGCCGAACTGTTCGTGCAGATGATCGTTGTCTAGACTCAGGGAACTAGACGTGGCTACACGATCCGTTACAGCCATGCGGATAAGATGCCTGTCATCTCGACTGCTAGTGATGCGAGGCCGTTGGGATCCAACACGGCGTTCCGTATTACCCTCCTGAACCCACTGATTCCATATTCTGCTAATAGTCATTGGATCTCGACCAACGCGAGCAGAAATGTCACGATACGATAAACATCAGTCGCGGTAGGCTACAATCCGACCTTTATCAAAGTCGGATACGTGATGGCACACATTTCTCCTCCTTACACGAGACATCACAACAACGTTTCACCAGGCAACGCCAGTCAATTGCTGTTTGTGTAGGAGATATCGGTTGGAAACTTTCCTCATGTCAGCACGTTGTAGGTGTCGCCACCGGCGCCAACCTTGTGTGAATGCTCTGAAAAGCTAATCATATGCATACCACAGCATATTCTTCCTGTCGGTTAAATTTCGCATTTGTAGCACGTCATTTTCGTGGTGTAGCAATTTTAATGGCCACTAGTGTATTTACTTATAGCTTTGAGACTAGGAATCCATGGATAAATTGGACATCAGTGGATCTGAAAGCACTGACCAATTCCCTGCAAACATTTTCGACGCCCAAGGGATATTCTCTCTCTGCGGTTATCACTACATACTGCCACTTACGAGGTCCCATTTATGACATCAGACGGATGCATGCCTTGCAGCGGCGCGTTAATGAGGTTAACTGTCACCTGGGCCGCGTTTCAATTTGCAGTTATGAGAAGAGCCGGCGGCCTCTGAGAACAAAAGCTCGCAGCGAGTCTCTTCACGAGCGGCCACCTCCACGGGCCGCACTGGAGCGAGCCGGCACCGGCGGCGGCAGCGGCGGTGGCGACCGTGCCGCCGTGTCGCGACGGGGCCGCGTCCGGCTAATTAATGAACTCTGGCGCCGCGATACGGGCTAATTGCTCAGGCTAATTGCACTCATTATTCAACGTCTACTGATAGAGACGAGCAGCGCGCCCTGCTATCGCACGTGCGTGCCGGCGCCAGTGTAGCTGGCCTGGCCCGAGCACAGAGGTGTTCTCTCTGAGAGAGAGGCGAGCCGGCCGGCCACCCGGCGTGGGCTCAGCCACGCCCCCGCGTGGGCGTCGCCTAGACCGTCGCGCCGTGCTCCTGATTACGACCGCCGACGTCATGCTGCCGTATTAATTAATCATACGTGCGCCTGGCTGCACACAGCACTCGCAAACCGTGGCTTCTGCTACTCCTAGCATGTATGAATCTGTCACATTATACGCTGTGGTACCAATGTAACGGTTGAATTTAGGGTGAAAACGGAAATTCGATAAAGATGTACTCGATGACGCGAAAGTCCATTAACATTTTGAAATCCAACATTTCACAGAATAATGTAGGTGGAGAGGAAAAATTGACACACACGCTTTAAATGACGTGGGTTTCATTGCGACCAAAGAGTGAGCAAAATTAACAACAGTTGGCGCTTCATATGAGTTTTACCAAGGACTAAGTTTTTTACAACAAATGCTCAGCATGTCGGTAAGCCATCCACCAACAAACAATACCTGAAATGGAGAGACAATGTCGAGAGCACCATTGTATGCGTATCACTAGATATGGTGATAAGATGCCGTTGGGTGATGTCTTTTAGCATCCTTGACGAGGTCGGACGATCACAAAAATGGTTCAAATGGCTCTCAGCACTATGGGACTTAACATCCCTAGAACTTAGAACTACTTAAACCTAACTAACCTAAGGACATCACACACAAGATTCGAACTTCCAAACTGAAGCGCCTAGAACCGCTCGGCCACACTGGCCGGCGGTCGGACGATCGCAGTGTACTTAGGACTCCAGGTAACTCCACATCCAACAACCACACAAAATGAAATCAGGTGAACTGGGAGCAAAGCATGACAGGAGTGGCGGCCCAGCACGCGATCCTCACCAAACGAGGTGTGCAAGACACCTTCCACACGTGTAGCAATATGTGGTGGAACGCCATCCTGCATAAAAATCGTGGCTTCCTGAAAGTGTTTATCAGCCTGACTAAGGATGATGGGGGACCGATGACCATGCAGTTTGGTCCCTTTCAACCTCAAACCCACCACCACTAAGGATGATGAGATTTTGTAACGTATCAGCGCGTCTCGAACCGGTCACGCTGACAGATTGAAAAGTAGCACCCTGCATGTTCTCGAAGAGAAAGGGCCCGATAACGATTGATGTAATTCTGCAACCTACCGTGATTTCCTAGTCAAACAACAGAATTCCCAAATCCTGCAGTTGTGAATGCTGACAGACCATCGGAATGTGAAATGGGCATCGTCGGTCCAGCGGAATCTGCTAGCCGGTTTTTTTTTCTCGTTCTCGGTTTCAATAAAACTCCATGTTAGACAAGTGTGCACAATCTTACATCTCTGCTTGCATTATTAAGCTAATTAACATAGTTACCGTGCACTTTAGCTCGAACTCTGTTCAAAATCTGTTTAGAGGAAGATTTACACGAAAGGAGACGTAAAATTCCAGATTAAACTAGAACGTTGTGTACATTATGTTTTGCGGACGACGAAATTATCACTGCAAAAGATGTTGAAGATGTGGAACATATGTTACAAAAACTCAGAGAACTTTGTCAGAAATAGATTCTTTCAATACATCATGTCATCAATGAATATCTTGCAGTGGGAGAAAAACTAGGCAATGGATTTGGAAACTGAAGGAAGTGAAGCATTCGAATACTTAGGAGCAAAATTATCTGTTAGCGGAAAGGTCGCAGAAGAAATGAAAACTAGTTAGACAGGATAAGGAGACAACCCGACAGTTAATTTCTGGCTTATGGTATAAAAAACCAACTATAAAATCCAAAGGCACTTAAATGTGAATTGCAGAGTAATCATGTAGATGTAGATGAAAGGTAACATGCCACACAACAGTCGAAAGTATATATGTATCGGAAATCTAGGTAATTAATAAGAGAGATAAACAGGGCTTCTAGCAATGGAAACAGACTATTGGAGGAAGAGTGGTGAAATGTTAATATTCGATTACTTAACAAATTATGCAATAAAATGGAAGTCGAAAAGACTGTTATAGACCACAACGGAAACAAAAAACGTCACTTTGGTAGGGGCACCTTGAAACGGTGGATGGTACAAGATGGCCGAAAAGAGTATGGCAGTGAATGCTCATTAGAAGAAGAAAAAGACAGGCCAGCAAGAACAAGGGAGTAGGATGTAGATGAAGAAAAGCGAAGTAGAGGAGGTGGGGCAACGAAAAATGAGACGCGAGAAATAGCGACTGCAGTATTAAATCCACACACACACAGAAAAAATGAAAATATAGTTGGGCTAGGCAAGAAACACTACAAGCTCTTCCTTAGCACTGATCTTCTCGTGGTAGTATTTCATTATCAACCGACTATCTTTCCCACTGACAATATTTCCT
The DNA here is from genome assembly GCF_021461395.2 of Schistocerca americana. Lineage (NCBI taxonomy): Eukaryota > Metazoa > Arthropoda > Insecta > Orthoptera > Acrididae > Schistocerca > Schistocerca americana. The sequence continues at coordinate 602,243,822 of NC_060119.1, read as the reverse complement.
CTTTTCTTTACCTTTTTCGTCTTTTTGATATCTCAGGAAACTGGCTTTTGGCTGTAATACGCAACATATGTATCATGCGTTTGTGTTTTTTCTTCATTTCCGTATTATAGCTGTAACAACGAAGTGTCCTGATCAAAAAGGGTGTAGTCTTCCCCCTACTGTTCAAACTATACACTGAAGAAACAATGAGGGAAATAAAAGAAAGGTTCAAGAGTTGGGTTAAAATTCAAGGTGAAAGCATATCGGTATTCAGAGTAGCTGATGACATTGCTATCCTTAGACAAAGTGAAGAAGAACCACAGGATATGCTGAATGCAATCGATAGTCTAATGATAACAGAATATGGACTGGGAGTAAATCAAAGAAAGCCGAAAGTAGCGATAAGCAGCAGAAAGAAGAGCGAGAAACTTAACATCGGGGTTGGTGATCATTAAGTAGATAAACTTAAGGAATTCTGCTACGTTCGCAGCAAAATAACCCATGACGTGCGGACCAAGGAGGACATAAAAAGCAGACTAGCACAGGAAAAAATTGCATTCCTGTCCAAGAGAATTCTACTAATCTTAAACATAGGCCTTAATTTGAGGAAGACATTTCTGAGAATGTATGTCGTTAGTACAGCATTGTATGGTAGTGAAACATGGACTCTAGGAAAACTGGATCAAAAGATAATCGACGCATTTGAGATGTGGTGCTACAGAACAGTGTTGAAAATAAGGTGGACTGATAAGGTAAGGAATGAGCATAATCTCCGCAGAATCACCGAGGAAAGGAATACACGGAAGATACTGACCAGAAGAAGGGACAGGATGGTAGGACATCTGTTAAGACATCACGCAATGACTTTCATGAGCTGTAGAGGGTAAAAATGCGGAGAAAGACAGAGATTTAAATACATCTAATAAACAACCGAGAACCTCGGTTTCAAGTGAGATGAAGAAGTAAATATTACTTTCCATCCTTTTCCCTATTATTCATCGATACTCCTGTTCCAGGTTCAAGTTCTTTCCATTGGTGATGTAATTTCTGACCTCTCTCATGCTTTACTACTTTGATTTGCGACTAAAAAACCGAGCAAACATCATATATATGTGCTGTGATTTCGTTTGCAGTTCACTTACTCACACCGTAATAAGAAATAAGAACAGAAATTCCATCACCTGATTATTCAAATCGACGTTGTAGCAAATGAACATTTATTTTGCTTATGTCGTGTTACTGCCCATAAGTATTATTCCACCTGTTGGCTATTTGCCTGGGTTATTCCTGCTTGCAAAACTGAATACAGTGCTACGATTAATTACACTATTCTGGCTCCCAGTTTAAATTTCGTTCTCATTGTTATAACTGAAGGTAATCCACTAATCTCAGTATTAACATCAACGCTAATGTAAGGTAATTCCACTTGGGTTACATATTTTTCTAATATTTACGAATGTTTCAGTAATCGATAGTATCATTCATAGATATATTATAATTGCGAAAAACCTTCTAAAGAACTAAACGTGGAAAGAAACTAAAGTAAGGTAACTCCACTTGGGCTACATATTTTTCTGATATTTACGAATGTTTCAGTAATCGATAGTATCATTCAAAGATATATTATAATTGCGAAAAACCTTCTAAAGAACTAAATGTGGAAAGAAACGACAAAGTATGTGCAATATTCTTGAAGTAACATCATTTAGTTCTAGGTCCAAATCACAAATAAAGTTCATATTTTACATGTGTGTAAATGGCGTGTAAGTTCCTGATAACAAAACAAAGATTCAGTAGAATAGATCTGCTAGAATACTAAAAATGTGTATCATCTTGTTTACTAAAGTATTCCTGAATTATTGACTAGCTTGATTAAAAGAACAACAATTTTTGGAAAGTAAGGCAAACTGAGGATCGCGGCCACTAGGTCCCAATTTTTCTGTCAGAGATGGATGTAATCGCCTTTGTTTGTTGATATTTTATTTACTGAGATGATATGTGTTTTATGTCCTTTTCGTTATGTGATGTACCAGATCATAAAATTCTTCACACATGTACACAATATGAACGCACGATATTTGAACGACAATACCTTGATCGCTTGTCGAGAGTGTGCAGTAATCTCATTTTTTTCATTTATTTAGCGTACTCTTTCCACTCATGTGCCTTCAGAATTCTTCTTACGGTTGATAGACTTACCTCGCTTTCACGTGCACTCCGCTTCACAGATCTCTGATATGACCTAGTAAAATGTAGCAACACAGCATCGCAGCACTGACCATTCCTTATACACCTCCTGAATAGTATCGTCGGCTTCAAATTTATCCCGAATACGATAAATTTTTGTACCTGTTGATGCCCGAGTATCGTACAGATTACATTGCTGTTGTACCTTCATCATGCTTTCGTACTTCCAGTACCACTTCATTATGTCTTGCGTTGCTCATACGACAATCTTACTTCATTCATTCCTGGAAAACGTGCGCCACGATATGTTGAAAAAATAATGGCTAAACTACCGCCCAGAATTACAACGATATGTTACTTTGCTCCAAAGCTATTAACTATCAAAGAGTGTCTAAATTTTACTCGACCCCTCTGTATTCTGTCAGACAGGAAAGCACTGGAAGTGCTGTTGAACGGAATGGACAGTGGCTTGAAAGGGGGATACAAAGCAAAACAATTTTAACGGAATTTAGTCGAACTGTGTCAGATGATGTTGAGAGAATAAGAATACGAAAATGAGACACTAAATGTACCAGATGACTTCTGCAATCTGGGCAGTAAAATAACTGACAAAGGCCTAAGTAGAGGGAGGATATAAAATGTATACTAGCAATGTCAAGAAAAGGGTTTCTGTAAAAGAGAAATTCGTTAGTACGTAATATAAATTTAAGTGTTAGGAAGTATTTCCTGAAGGTATTTGTTTTGAGTGTGGTCTTGAATGGGTGTGAAACGTGAATGATAAGCTGCTCAGACAGGAAGAGAGGAGAAGATTTTAAAATTTACCGCCGCAGAAGCATACCCTCGATCAGATGCCTAGAACACGTATCCATAAGAATGTTCTTGATGAAATTGAGACTAAAGAAATTTGCGGCATAAATTGGCTAAAAGAAGGGATCGTTCGGTAGGACACGCTCTGAGACATCAAGGATTCCACGACTTAGTAGTGAAGGGAAGTGCTGGGAGTAAAGCGTCCAGAGGGAGACTAAGAGAAGACTGCGATAGACGGATTCAAATGGGTGTTCGTTACAATAGTTCTTTGGGGACGAACATGCTTGCACAGGATTGAGCAATCGGCAGTAGACCCAAAGGACGACCTAAGCAACGTTGGGCTGATACGATTCATAAAGACCTTAAATGCGTGAACATCCATTCAGATGCAGCCCGTGATAGAGCAAAACGGAGACAGCGGACCCATGTAGAGGACCCTGCAGACACGCGAACTATAGCAAACGAGTCTGAAGACCAAACCATCAACAACAGCAACACTCCAATTTACTAATGATTTTCACCGTTTTGTTTTGGTGCTTCTAGCGTCGTGCTAAGGTACTGTGACGCGGCGCTTTCCATGTGTTCCGGGATTGTAGAAGTACACCCGCAAACAAACAAGAAGTGGGTATGTAACTTCATTTTTGTGTCTTATGACTGCCCTTCAGATAAGCGTGGTGTCTGCAGACTTCTTTTCTTTCATTGTTGGCATGTTAAGTTTGTGAGTTCCTACAGGTATCTCCGATCTGCGGAAACAGTAAACTAATTGCACTTTCTCGTTGCGAATTATCTACCATGATAATTGTTATTCATTTTAAACAATGAATTGGAAAAGGTGCAACAAATCATGTGGAATGAATTGTTTTTCATGATTCGTGCTGCTGATTATCGCTCTTTAGACGGATACTTGTAGTCAAAACCACACTTGCTGAGTGTTTCAAGGCATGGTTGAGTATTGAAACCATTATCAGGCAATGTACATAAAGTCATGTCTGAGGACGTTTTGCGGTACGGTATTAGTAGTGGTGGTGTTAGTAGTAGTCTAAAATCGAAAACCACTGTAAGATGTTCCACAATTATCCGGTATTATCTCCTCTAAAATAGGGATGACGGAAATTGATTAGACATTCACAACAGCAATGAATATTAAAAAGTATAAATAATATTTTTATGTACTCAGGAGCTTTACGGAAAGCACAAGGAGTGAAAAACTGCTGTCGAGAATCGGGAGACGCTTTCAGTCTGCTACATATTATACGGAAGTAGGAGGATCATACGATCAGGAATCAGTCTTCCATTGAAACATAGTGAAGTAGATTTAGGAATAAAAGATCCACATAGAATTAAATCAGGACACAGAATTGGGATACAAATTTGGCTCAAAAGCAGTCTATGTGGAGAAAATGCGAACCTCACATATCTATCGCTAAAGGTTTCTAACATGTTGCGTTGTCAGGTGTTCCCTCACAACAAAGAAACAAAGGCTACAGTTAGAAATAAAACTGAAATGAATGTGAACAGGAATTAAGAACTAGCTCTAAACTATGATAACTGTCCTAGAATTATAACAACGCCAAATAATGTCTCATCAAGCATTAAAAAAATATCAAGCGGTTTGTCACATGCATTTTCATTCACAGTCGGTATCGGATGAGTTCGTATCATACAAATGTGTCTATGTTTGCTTACGCATAATTTACAGATACGTGAATCTATTCTGATCTCTGTGTATTCCGGTAGTGCTATCGTTATACCACCGTGGTAGTTCAGTTACGTGAAAGAAGTCATTATGAGATTAGTAGTAACAGAAATTAAACACCACAAATTACATTCGGGAAAGGTCAACAGACTTTCGAGCGTACGTGCGGTAAACCTGCAACGAGATCAGATTTACGGATCATTCGTGCTAACAATCTGATGACACAGAAGAATTTCATTAGTGCAGATTAATTCAGGGTGAAACAGAGGCACTGACCACAGGATGTGTGTTCCATTGCGCTGCCGATGCTTTCGGAAACGCTTAGTATGGCAAAATAATATTAGATCTCCGTTTTTATTTAAAACTGGTTTTCAAGATAAAGTGCACATTTCCTTTATGTTTTTTGTGAGAGGTTTTGTTTCGTCAGTGTGCAACAGGCCAAGATTATTAGTACTCTGTACAGTAATTGTCAATTCTGGTAGAAACTGAACATACTCGTACTTGTCATTGGCCATTGAAAGGGAAAGATCCGTTTCATTTAATCTGACTACGATTCACCAGTATCTGTTTTTATTATTTCAATTACTTTATAACGTCATTGACAGATTGTAGTCTTAATATATTGGTCAGTCACTCCTTTTGAACCCTTACCTATGGTCGGTCTTTTGACGTTTGCCTTTACAAATGTAAGGGCAACGTCAGATACAAAGACTTGAGGATATGGATCGCATACGTTTCCACCAGCTATACTGCGACATCAGCTACGTGTTCATCTTGTCATCTTCATCATAATTTTACTAGAAATACTGTTTAACCCGTATTTTACTAATTTACAAATGAAAGGACTTTATATCGAACTGATATATACACTTGTAAATTTATGGTACTACTATAAAATGATTTCGAATTTTCTGATATTTTTATAGATTTGTTGGACAACATATTTACAGGTCATAACACAAATGTAAATCTGTTTACATTACGTTAACATAAATAAATTTACAACCTATGATGATAAGTTTTTTATTGGTCAAAGTAAATTTACAAAAGCTTCGATATCAATTTCATCACCCTCAAGATAGTATACCGAAGTCTTTTTCATTTAGTATTCCCGAGAAATCCAACAATTCGTTGCACTGAACCACATTTCTTATGGTTCAAGTGGCTCTGAGCACAATGGGACTTAACTTCTAAGGTCATCAGTCCCCTAGAAGTTAGAAATACTTAAACCTAACTTATCTAAGGACATCACACACATCCATGCCTGAGGCAGGATTCACATTTCTTATGTTCAGACCTATTTTTGAACTGAACTGAATTTTACTGGAATCATCCAGTCGAGTAAAGAACATTGTAAAACAAGTCTGGAGACGGTAGTGGTAACATGACGATACTGCCTCGAAGAACCTCATAGATCAGGATGAGTGTGGTTGTAACATAGCCTGGCAAATATGGTAGAATGTAGCTTCATCATTCCGTATGACCTATGAAACGTTCTTTAATTATTGAAAAAACACGTTTTTCAAGTAACTGTGTCTCATCATTTGGATGGGAATTATAGTAACCGCACGGCGTTTTCTAAGAGACTTGTGTACTCGTACAGAGTGGGTTATCATACCATTTCACTGTCATTCGATACATAGCATAGTTTCATTACAGTTCTAGTTAACATTTCTCCACCGCTCCATTTTGGGATAACAGATAACTGTTTTTTGTATCTAGAGGATACAGTACTTTGCGTAAATCTTAGTTTAATGCTGAAAACCCGTATGAACTCTTATCACGTTTCCTACAACGGGTGAAGCACGCAAAGAGAAAAAGGAAATGCAGTATTTTCTCGAAACAGACCATTCCACGTCAAGCTTCTTTTGCCTGAGATGCAGTGAACGCAGTAGATGTTGAGACAGTAAGGAGGACATTTGTAGGCATTTGTTCCGAGTCTTTAATCGTTATTAATTTGTTTAAAAACAATCGATGAAATGTCAAACCGCATGGTGGTGAAATTAAAAGAACACGTGACGCTGAGTACGGATGTAGCAGTTTTTAGTCCACTTTATTACTTATATCACACGCAGCCTAAGACGCACATCACATGTACAATTTTCTTTACCTAGTACTGACGATAACCTGATGATGTCGTACAGCCGAAAACTATTTTCTGAAATCGTACAGTGCTACACAAGGGCTGTGTGTGTTTCTATTCTCAATGATAACAGTGAGATGTTACGCATACGTGAGTACAATGACGTCTATATCAAAGGGAAAATTTCATAAGGACCCAGCCTGCTAGAAATCATCCACTATGATCACAGTCAATGAACTGTGTTGGTCATAGACGTACGTCCAAATCGACACTTCACAAGGCATCTACATCAAACACGCCCACCGGTATCGCCCGTGCCACCCGCAATGATAGCAGAAACTTCTAGTAAGACGAGGCTGGTCTGTGGCTCCTCTAATACGCTGTAGCCACTTCATGACCCGTAGCTACGCACTACGGAGAGATTATTCTCCGTCTTACTTTTCTTCTTCTTCCTCCTCCTCCAATTCTTCTTACTCTTTCTTCTTCATAATTTATTCTCTTTATTTTTATCTCAAGGATTAGAATAAGGCTGTTGCTGATTACCTGAATTAAGATATCTTAAAATCTTATTATACACTCCTGGAAATGGAAAAAAGAACACATTGACACCGGTGTGTCAGACCCACCATACTTGCTCCGGACACTGCGAGAGGGCTGTACAAGCAATGATCACACGCACGGCACAGCGGACACACCAGGAACCGCGGTGTTGGCCGTCGAATGGCGCTAGCTGCGCAGCATTTGTGCACCGCCGACGTCAGTGTCAGCCAGTTTGCTGTGGCATACGGAGCTCCATCGCAGTCTTTAACACTGGTAGCATGCCACGACAGCGTGGACGTGAACCGTATGTGCAGTTGACGGACTTTGAGAGAGGGCGTATAGTGGGCATGCGGGAGGCCGGGTGGACGTACCGCCGAATTGCTCAACACGTGGGGCGTGAGGTCTCCACAGTACATCGATGTTGTCGCCAGTGGTCGGCGGAAGGTGCACGTGCCCGTCGACCTGGGACCGGACCGCAGCGACGCACGGATGCACGCCAAGACCGTAGGATCCTACGCAGTGCCGTAGGGGACCGCACCGCCACTTGCCAGCAAATTAGGGACACTGTTGCTCCTGGGGTATCGGCGAGGACCATTCGCAACCGTCTCCATGAAGCTGGGCTACGGTCCCGCACACCGTTAGGCCGTCTTCCGCTCACGCCCCAACACCGTGCAGCCCACCTCCAGTGGTGTCGCGACAGGCGTGAATGGAGGGACGAATGGAGACGTGTCGTCTTCAGCGATGAGAGTCGCTTCTGCCTTGGTGCCAATGATGGTCGTATGCGTGTTTGGCGCCGTGCAGCTGAGCGCCACAATCAGGACTGCATACGACCGAGGCACACAGGGCCAACACCCGGCATCATGGTGTGGGGAGCGATTTCCTACACTGGCCGTACACCACTGGTGATCGTCGAGGGGACATTGAATAGTGCACGGTACATCCAAACCGTCATCGAACCCATCGTTCTACCATTCCTAGACCGGCAAGGGAACTTGCTGTTCCAACAGGACAATGCACGTCCGCATGTACCCCGTGCCACCCAACGTGCTATAGAAGGTGTAAGTCAACTACCCTGGCCAGCAAGATCTCCGGATCTGTCCCCCATTGAGCATGTTTGGGACTGGATGAAGCGTCGTCTCACGCGGTCTGCACGTCCAGCACGAACGCTGGTCCAACTGAGGCGCCAGGTGGAAATGGCATGGCAAGCCGTTCCACAGGGCTACATCCAGCATCTCTACGATCGTCTCCATGGGAGAATAGCAGCCTGCATTGCTGCGAAAGGTGGATATACACTGTACTAGTGCCGACATTGTGCATGCTCTGTTGCCTGTGTCTATGTGCCTGTGGTTCTGTCAGTGTGATCATGTGATGTATCTGACCCCAGGAATGTGTCAATAAAGTTTCCCCATCCTGGGACAATGAATTCACGGTATTCTTATTTCAATTTCCAGGAGTGTATATTGTTTGTTTCTATTTTAGGGAGAAGTGGTTCAGATATCAGCCCTTGTCTTATTTACACATTTGAGTCTCTGTACACAAAGTATTTCATTATAGGCCTCTTAAAAATTTGCTTCGCCTGAATTCGGATCTTATCTTTCTCTCTATGTCCTCTACATTCACTTCCATACAAAAAGACTGCAACTCCTTTTTTGCGTGCAGTGAGCCTAGTGAAGTGATGGAGCCTCCCAACAGTTATCTCTTTTGAGCCAATGTCTTCTTCTTAAAGAATTTTGAAATTCATTGATGACTCCTGGAAGTCCACCGCATAAATTAATGCTAATAGCAGGTGCACCTACTATTTCATTGAGAAATTTAAACATAACCTGACTATAAATAAAACAACAAATTTATTATTACCAGCCACTGATTATTTATCTTCATGGCGCGTTCAAAAGTTTTAAACCACGTTTATCAGGTGGATCTACATTTGTTAGCATGGCCTGCGTGTGTGTGTTTTGTGTTCCGATTTTTTGTAGAAACTTGTGGCACCCTCTCCAGTGATCACAGGTTCTTTTCACTGCCGTAGCACATCACATGATACTGTCATATTTGGTAAAGAAATATGACGTCGGGAAACTATAAAACACTTCTAGTTTGCGACGGAACAATATACCAGATAACCAAACTAAAAAATATTTTTATCGAGTGCACGATACTAACAGGCTGTGGAAATGGACAAATGGTTTTTATACCAGGAAAGCCAGTAATAATCGCAGACTTACTTTTCCAGCTTCTCCACACAATGCCCTTAGTTATCTGTGATGTATTTTCTAATCAATGTCTTCTTCTACAGTTTTTTCCCTCTAGAGCTCCAGTTGGTACTATACAGACTATTCCCTGTTTTTTTTAACACAAGCTGTATCGTTCTGTTTCTTCTTCTAGCTAATGTTTGCAATATATTTACTCGTCGATTTTGCGGAGAACCTAATTTCTGATCTGATCGGTTAACTTAATTTTCATTGCTCTTTTGCAGCGTATTATCTGCACCTTTTCGATTGTCTCCTTTTCATGTTTTCCCAAAGTTCATGACTGACGTCTATAGAGTGCTGTGTGCTAGACGCAGAGTTGCAGAAACTACAACTATAACTTTATTTAGATGTTAGTGCTGATGTCTTTATGTGTGCCACACTTAAGGAATTTAACTGTACGTAATTACACTGTACGTAGATAACCTCCACGTCTTTATCTATCATTCAGCAACCGAAATAGGTCTACACAGAATCATATACTCGCTACTTGTACAATAAAGCAGATAACATTACGGGGAAAACAAATATATGTTCCCATGTTCTGTTGTATAATCGTACGAAAACAAAGTCGTAGTCATATTTATAAAAGAATGAGACATGCTAAGCATAATATAAAACCTCTACTTAGCAATGGCCACTTTAGGATACTTGCCAAACGTCTCATTTAACTTTCACATGTAATTTCAGTTATTGTACAACGTATTAAAGACGTGATTCGCAAGGTTACTGCAGTGGGAGTTTTTCATATTCTTCCTGTAATCTTAAATGGAGACTATTTGTGACCTAACCAAAGTAACAAAGAACATCAGTGACCAGATGAAGATGCTTTCTAAGTCGAAATACTGGATACATTTTAAATAAAAGATACTTCTGCAACATTACTTACCAACCGCAGAAATTGTTGGGAATGACGACTGCGTTATAATCGTACAAGGGCAAGATTTGTTTATGGAAGCTATGTACACGTTTATAAACCCAACAATTTGTTCTGAATATAAGTTAGTGCTGTGAACCTTGATTGTGGAATGTGGACACTACTTGTCCGTTGTTAAAACTTTTCTGACTGAGGATACGACAATCTTGTGTATGTAGCATCTTTGAATAAGAAAGCTTTCGCAATTTGAGTATATGTATTTATTATTATTTATTATTAATAACAAGCGATCCGCCGCGGTTTCGCACGTGTAGCCCTATGTACCTGCGTCTGGACGTCTGACGTTGCGGTAGTTTTGTTTACGGGCCACTGCGGAGAGCTATGATTAAAAATCAGAGAACAAGTTAGACAACTGAAGAATAGCACTAAATTCAAGTAGTGATCATATCTGTGTAAAAAATTCAAGAATATTTGATGGATTTTGCCTCCGGAAGGAGCCCTAAGAAGTTATTGTTTACGTTTAAACTTTGGCCGAGCAGTTACCTAATACGAATTTAAAATATTTCATTGTATGCTACGTTGATAAGCTCTTCAGGGTTAGGTGCCAAAATTGCTCTTTGATGACACGTGACAGCGCCACGAACACACAACACAGCACGCTTAATTCGGATCTAGCAACATTCGGTGTCTGGCCTTGCGCTTTGTTGACTATCTTGCGAAGGGCGAGTGTGATGGGGAACTGCTCCCGATTCATCTGGAAAAGTAATTCTGTGAGTATTATTGGTTTTCTTGGTATAAAAACCGTTTGTCCAGCTCCACAGCCAGTGCACCCGATCAAAATATTGTTGAGATTCGGTTATGAGTTATACTGTTCCGTCGCAAAGTCGGGGTGTATTTAAATTTCTCAATTAAATAGTTAGTGCACCCAGTCATAGCATTAATTTGCACGGTCGTCTTCCAGGTGCCATCAACGAATTTAAATATTCAGGAGGATAATGCACTGCTTTCTGTCTTAGGCCATGTCAGCTGAGTAATAAGTTTGTGCTGGGGTCACAAACTCACACACAATGAAGCCGTTTACTTTACTGGCTTCTTAATTTAAACGTGACAGTACAGCACTTTCCCCAAACGAACCATGTGTCACGTTGTCAATATCCGTGTTTACTTTCTCACTTAATTTCGAGACGTTTGCTACCGAAACAAAGATGTTAATGATTATGTTACTGTTTGTTCCTTGACATTCGTCCGTTCCCATTTTTAGCACGTTATTAGCGAGAACACAACTCGCATATTAGTTTCGAGCTCCAGTTTTGTTATATAATCGTTTAAGATGCATTCTGGCTTGAGCCATCCTTTCGCGGTGATTTTGCGTACGAGGCATTGGATCAATAACGGCACAAAACGAAATAAGGGTAATAGCTACATCTTTAACTGATTTTGCTACACAGCATATCGCAGCTGCATATAGCGGTTTTTGCCGGTGGAAAATGTCTTCTAGTAGGCCCACGATTTAGCAGCTCTGTGGATGGTATCAGAAGTCGCCTGTCACCGCTATTTGGCAAGGACATTTTTACCACACATTATGGTAATAACAACTTCGTTTCGGTAAACGAACTGCTGCAAGTCACTGCGGTGACTTTCTCTCCGTAGCCAGTAATCAAACTGAGAAAATGACCTCGCTGTTTGGTCCCCCCCCCCCCCCCCCCCCATATTCAATCAACCAACCGGGAAAAGACTATCTACAGTTTTCTAACGTGAAATATATATAATATGCTTCAAGCTAACCCAAGACATATTAAGGAAATTCGATGCTATCTCATACTTAAAAGTGACTGGTCCAATAATGTGGATGCTTGTTATTTGGAAACAAATCCGACTTTGCAACTTCTAGTGTTACTGTTATATGCGAAATTCTGAAAATATTTATCTGAGTGTATTTCAGTTGGTTCTTCAACCAAACTCTTATGTTTTTCACGTGCAGCTGTTATTACCACGACCTGTAATGGTAGCATGTTTATCAGAAGCAGTGCTTGCGGATTAAACACAAAATAGACAGATGTGAGGATAGCGTCATACCTGAATAAAGTCCTCAGACTAATGAGAGACGGACGTCATAACTTAATAAATCCTCTGGAACTTTCCCCTGTGGACTCGCATCTGAAACGTCAAGAAGAGTAGCTGCTTCCGTTCGACACCTCCTTCCTGAACAATGAAACCTGTTTGTGTGTAACGAAAAATCGTCCCGAATATTAGTACCGCCGTCACCTAACTGGATACGCCGGCCGCTTTTGCGAAAATGGCAAAGCGCCACTTATCACTGTCACATGTGTGATAGATGGAGCTGTCAGTGCCCCGAAGCGTGGGTCGCTGAAATTTGGATTCATTGCTGGTGGGCCATTACAGCTCACTGCATCGGAAAGCGTGCTACCCGATGGACTTCGGTAACTCACAAAGTGACAAGGTTTATCAGGACAAAGTTCCCAGATGTTGCACTTACTTTTGGTCACGTTTGAGGCAACGATTTCAGAAGAACTTTTTCCCATTAGCTATCTGCTATTCTGCATGTGTCTATGAAATAATGATTATCGGCATATATTCTACTTTTATTTCGTTCAATAGACATTTAGATGTAAAAGTAGCAATTGGAATCAGATAGGCCCCAAAGTAATAATTAGTTTATTTTTCTGTTGTGCTGTTCAAGGAACTTTCACAAAGGAGTCGGAAGAACATGTCTCGATCTAGTATACACAGCAGGTCCACCAACTTCTAGTAATGCCTCGGGTATAAATTAATTATAATGTTACATTCAATATTATCTACTGTTAGAATCACCGTCACTTTCCGCTGAATCGATTCGACTTCACCAGCAGACTCGCCCTCAATATACTGTACTTTTGGGGGAGAGTGTAATGAGTATGACGTCTGTCGACGTCAAATTTTCCGAATATATACCGGAAGGAAGGGAGCATTGTTCGAGAACAGGTTTCCCTCTTTTTGCCAGAAACAGCAGCACAATCACACTGTCACGCAACTGAAACGGACTGTTGCTAACCGCTACAAAAACAAAAAGAAAGAAGAAATCACCAGCACAGTGAGTATACGTTAAAGTTGTTCCCCTTTCTGAGTAATAGTTACACTTCTTTTTCGTACAAAAATTCAGTGCCATAATTTATTAAACTGCTGATATTGTGCAAGTGATGAATATTAGCAGAGGTACAATGGCGTTGTCTGTTAGAGTGTCTAATGGAATAGAGCATACTCTCAGGACACAAATAAACTCACACGAAAAAGTGGCTGATGCCTACCCCGATAATACAAAGCCTTTAGTCTTCACACCCTTGCGATTAATCTCCCAGATAGAGTTCTTCCTGATGATGAGTAAGAGCACCGCATGATACTTCCAGTTGAAAGTACGAGGGGTGATTACTGGACCACTGACTTAACACTGACATTCCCACAACTGAAGGACCGCAAACATTTCGGTGGAATGCCGATCGCGTCATTCGACGAGGTACGAATTTCTCGCTTTTAAAAACGAAATAAAGGATATTGATGGTATCTAGTGGTCTTCATTGTGTTGCGAGGGACTTAATTTCTTAAACATCTGTTTTTCGTACGAATTCATACTGCTGGAGGGCGGCAGCTATTCGTGGAGAACGTAACGAAACGAAAGACATTTTGTTACGGACGACGAAACTCTGAGTGAATTGGAGCAACGAGTGAGTGTTATGATACTGCTCATCCAGTCTCACCTTGGCTTTGTGGAGGAAGAATGGGGTCCTACTTAAAGTGAGTATTTCTCTATTTTATTTCGTATAACGTTTCTTGGCATGTTGCGATCTTTTGAAATGTTCAGTCACTTTCTGAACCCCTAAACGATGATTATTTTGTTGTAGGCAAACAAGAAAGGCTACGTGAAACCTCGAGCAAAAATTTGTGGGGAATAAATGTAGCTGTGCTGTACTCCAACTTCCTTTGCAGATAACGTGGTGTGACAATGTCTGCAAATCTCTAGACCAGAAAGTCTTATGAGCAACACAAACCAAATCGTAGAGGACAATAATGGCTCTCCTGGAACTGAACCAATATAGGAATTGGTATTACTGGTACCAACCATTAAGGAAAGCATTCATCTTTAAGTTAAATTTTTCTGGTCTTCGAAAACTAGCGCACCGCATTTTAGGACTGTCGGAGGCACTACTGTCACATGACATTGGCGTGGACGTACATGTCTCTGACCTGATGACAGAATACTGGGAACAGTGCACTGAAGGAGATCATGCAATGGGACACGCTAGCACATAAAGTGTTGGGTTGGCAGAGGAGGCAACACCGTGTTACTAGAGGAGGCCGAAATGCACGCGTTGTAGCTCACGCAGGCTGGCGTGAGGAGGGAAGAACTATACTGAAGTGAGGTCTGGAACATGACAAGGAATTAGAACTCAGAAAGCGGAAGGAATTAGTTGATACTTAACTTTAATCCATTTATGATGAACGTCGCTCTTGACGGTACATGATTTACAATATTATCTGTTCAGGATACATAGTAACTGAATATGGCGCCTTGCTAGGTCGTAGCAAATGACGTAGCTGAAGGCTGTGCTAAACGGTCGTATCTGCAAATGAGAACGTATGCAGGCAGTGAAACATCGCTAGCAAAGTCGGCTGTACAAATGGGGCGAGTGCTAGGGAGTCTCTAGGCTAGACCTGCCGTGTGGCGGCGCTCGGTCTGCAATCGCTGATAGTGGCGACACGCGGGTCCGACGTATACTAACGGACCGCGGCCGATTTAAAGGCTACCACCTAGCAAGTGTGGTGTCTGGCGGTGACACCACATAAAGTTTCGTTTATATAAACAACAGGAACCGTAGAATCCTAACTACATCTATTACTATTTATGTGACGACAATACATTACAGAATGTTTAGATCTGAAGTTATGTAAGTGCTATTCGAAAAGGCGCTACGTACCGACAAGCCGAAGGTTGGAGAGTTGTCAGAAAAGAGGCGGAAAGTGAAGACTGATGAGAACTGTAGTTGACTGAAGCTTTTATTATTGTAAGAAGCAGTGTAGAAGCAGTTGTATTAGGACTTACTGTAAACAGGAAAGCAATGGAGAGATGTTCTACATGCAAGGCTGTTAGAAACAGTCTGAAAAATCATGTAAAGGTGTTGCAAGGTAGGCTGTGCTGAGAAATAATTATTACGAAGGCAGTTCTATACGTTGCGCCGTTTTCGAGTTAATTGACATTTAAGTTGGCCAATTATACCGATGCAAGCGAAAATTCAACGGCCCGCCAGAGACAGCGTTGCCAAACGTGATTTTCGTTTAATTCCCTAAAACCGAACTTGTCCCAGTGGACATAAGAGTTGGTAGCAGGGATCGAACCCGAGCCACAGGCTGAGCAGTCTCGTGCGCTACACTATGAGAACCATTAACGCCAATTATATCTGGCGTGCCGCTTGAATTTACATGCGCAGTGGGGTTATTCGCAATCTTCAGTGCTAATTAACTCGAAAATGTCATAACGTTTCGAACTTTTATCTTAACAGTTGTTTCTCAACGTACCCTAACCCGCAACATCCTTACAAGTTTTCAGATGATTCCTGATCACCGTGTATATTGAAAATATCTCTAAAAGAACAGCAAGAATTGATTTAATAATATACATGCTTCTAAAAAACGATTCACGTTCATACACAAAAGCGCCCATATAACTATGAGGATGAAGATTTATAGAAACTTATACAAGACTCCAAAGCTCATAATTGTGTACCATGGACGAACTTCAATATAGTAAAGGAAAACATTATAGAATTTTTTTCTTTAATTACAGTCAGTAATCAGAAGCATTTGTCGTCAGACTATCCACTTCAGTCCATAACGACCATCTTAAAGTCTGACAGAAAAAGGGGTGCCAAATACAGTTGGACAACATACACCTTGCGATCAGTAAATCACAACATTAAAAGCTACTCATTTCATTAATATAGTGTAACCTCCCAACAGTAAAAATACATATAACATTCACATTTAGTATAACCTACCAACAGATAAATTCCGTAACCTACCAATAATAAAACGTGACTAATCTCTCAATAAAACTGTGACTCATATATAACCTTTCAATAATTAACTGACTGTGAATCTAAACTGATAAATTTGGACGTCAGCAGTGCTGCGTCATGGTCCTGAAAGATTATACTGAATAAATTGAAAATTCTTACCTCAGTGAAGTTGCCGGATAACGCGCACAGATCTGCTCCTATAAAAAAATTTTCTGGCACAGCCCAGTGCAATGCTGGCAGCTTGATTTGTCATGTATAAAAGGAAACGACTGATTTTTCTTTACGATAATAGGGATGTCCATGGATTGCAGAAATTAATAAATTCTTTAAATTCAGATGAATGATTGTCAAAAAGTTAATTTTATAAAAAGGAATATTATTAAAAATAATTTTTGAAACATTTACATGGGACGTGATATAATAATAATACATATTATGTTATAACAAACTACATATGCGCGTGGCTGCTTTTACCTTATATTACATTGCTCAGGCTCCGCCATCGCTCCGCACGACCGGCCCAGCCAACTCCATACACCGGAGAGCCAGCTACTACTTACTCCTACTGACACTGCTCTTACTGCAGCCGACACTGCTCTCTGGTCTGAGATTCTCTTATAGCTTACATATCGCAGGCAGCACGTGAGCAACCCATCGAAATTACATCTGCCGAGCGCGCTAGCAACAAATTCCTTAGCCATGGACCCCTTACAATAGAAAACACGAGTAAAAGATGTGATGAAACAGAAGAAGCCTTTCACTATCGTAAAACGATTAAGCCATAAGAAGTAAAGAAAGTTCGCTTGGCGTCATCGAATAATAATCAAGCGCAGGTGACGACACAGCGCCAGGAGGAACTTAATGTGAAAGCTTTGCCGTTCACAGCAAACTGACATAGACTCGTCAGGGTCGCTATTGGCTCATATCTGCCAAATATGTGGATTTAGGATCTAAAATGTATTATACCTTGTTACAGCACTAAAATGATTAAATCAAAATGCTTAAATCAAAGAACATTTCTTTCCTTTTATTTATTAGAAAGGAAATAGCTGAGTGACGAAATGCGGTATCGAAAAACGAGTGAGTGACAATTATTCAATGGGAGCAAAAATGAGTCAATAGAATCTACGGAGAATATGAACATATTTATCCTTTTTAATACATGCTTTCAGAAGGAAGAAAACTGGAACTGGTCTTGCAATGGACCAAAGGAAATTAAAAACTGTGTAGACTATACATAATCAAACAATGAAGAAACTGAAGAATTATTGAAAGTTGCAACTGATCATGTACTACAATACCCCGAGGAGAAATAGATTCGAAACTACATTCATGCTCATAAATTAAGGATAATTGCAGAATGTGGCGCCACACACCGTGGCACTACACAAAACTGGCGCTAATGGCATAGCCACATAGGTAACACACACGACACAGATCTGTAAGTCCATGGTATTGGTGATAAGTTGAGAAAACCGTCCCGAAACACATGTGCTACAAAACGCTACTGTTCCCTGCGGATGTATCCCGTCGTCAATATGGGATATAATCACCATGCATACTTATACAGGCCGCACAACGGGTTGACGTACTCTGGATCAGGTGGTCGACCAGCTGCTGGGGTATAGTCTCCCATTCTTGCACCAGTGCCTGTCGGAGCTCCTGAAGTGTCGTAGGGATTTGAAGACGTGCAGCGATACATCGACCGAGAGCATCCCAGACGTGCTCGTTGGGGTTTAGGTCTCGAGAACAGGCAGACAACACCATTCGTCCGGTATCTTCTGTTTCAAAGTACTCCTCCACGATGGCAGCTCGGTGGAGCCGTGCGTTATCATCCATCAGGAGGAATGTGGGACCCACTGCACACCTGAAAAGGCGGACATACTGGTGCAAAATGACGTCCCGATACACATGACTTGTTACAGTTCCTCTGTCAAAGACATGCAGGGGTGTACGTGCACCAATCGTAATCCCACCCTACACCATCAAACCACGACCTCCATACAGCTCCCTTTCCTGGATATTAAGGGGTTGGTATCTGGTTCCTGGTTCACGCCAGATTAAAACCCGGCGAGAATCACTGATCAGACTATACCTGGTTCAAATGGTTGAAATGGCTCTGAGCACTATGGGACTTAACATCTCAGGTCATCAGTCCCCTAGAACTTAGAACTACTTAAACCTAACTAACCTAAGGACATCACACACATCCAGCCCGAGGCAGGATTCGAACTTGCGACTGTAGCGGTCGCGCGGTTCCAGACTGAAGCGCCTAGAACTGCTCGGCCACCAGCGGCTGGCAGACTATACGTGGACTCGTCCGTCTACAAGACCTGTGACCACTGTTCCAATGACCATGTGCTGTGTTCTTGACACCAGGCTTTACGGGCTCGGCTGACTTCCTTCCCCATCCTTCCCTAATCCGATGAGACCGATGACCTCGTTGTTTGGTCTCTTCCCCCAAACAGTCCAGTCCTTTACGGGCTCTCCTGTGACCAGTGCTCATTGGAATGCACCTTGCAGGTCTTCAGGCAAATAAACCATGTCTCTTCAGTCGTTTGTAGATTGTGTGTCTGGAGACAACTGTTCCAGTGGCTGCGGTAACGTCCCGAGCAAGGTTACCTGCAGTACTCTGTGGCCGTCTGTGGGCACTGATGGTGAGATATTGGTCTTCTTGTGGTGTTGTACAATGTGGACGTCCCGTACTGTAGAGCCTGGACATGTTTACTGCTGTTGGAATCGTTGCCATTATCTTGAGATCACACTTTGTGGCATATAGAGTGGTGCCATCATATGTGTTCTTGGAGTCATTTTCAACACACAGTCATCATTAGCACGCCTGAAAACGTCTGCACACTCACTCGCTGCACCATACTCTGACATGCACCAACACACCTCTGCGTATGCAGACTGCTGCCAGCGTCACCGCGGAGGAGCGCAGGTCAAATGCACCGCATGTTTGATACCCTGAGGTGATTTAAACTGGCAAACCGCCCACCAGAGCGTTGTTTCACCATGTATCAGCATTATCCTTAATTTATGAGCATGAGTGTAGAAGTATACAGTAGGTAAGAATTCAGAATAACTGATTACGAGAAATCATTAAAGAAATTAAAGATTATAGAACCGTTGTAAGATGTCGTAGTCTCCTGACCTTCATTGCTTACGTATTCTGCCCTCACAATCATATTCCGCACATCAAGACGCTTCATTCGAACCCAAACTCGATAAGACAAAGTCAGTGTTCTATGAATTCATGTAAACGATATGCAAATAACAAGTAAATCGCAACTGCGCACCAAGATTGAAATACTCGAGGCTGGCGTACACACACACACATTCAAGACACGAACCTCACAAAAGCTTTTAGTTCGGGAGATGCAAAACACCCACCAGGAGGCCGGGCCCTTCAGAGTACGAGTTAATCTATCTACATCGGCTGGCGATCGCCCATAGAGCAGACAGCATTTGCCCGAGTTTAAGGGAGAACGACCCCGTGTTCGGCTTAAAAGCAAATTCCGCTACATTGCACACAGTTCCAGAGGTTTTCACAGTGAGACAGCAAACGCCAAACGCCGATGCTACAGATTTCCGGATTGGTCGCCTTAAACGAAACGTCATTCTCCCATTTTAGAAGAGCAATGCTGATTGGCAGACAATATTCCTAATGCCTTGAGCTGAAGGAGTAATGGAAGAGACCGAAAGATATACCCCTTCACGTCTGGCCGTTCCGTTGTCGCTCTTGGAGCGAGAACACGTAACGAGAGTTTGTGCGCTCGTACGTGTACTCTAGGAGTGAGGAACAAGTCTCTCCTCAGTGCTTCAGTGTGAGAGCCCCTCTGTCGAGAGCGATCGGAGTGTGACTCTATATTGAGTCCTTGCGATTAAGCGTTGTTCACTGTGTTGGCTGCCAGAGTTATTGTGCGGTGTGGACAGAGTTGTAGTTAAACGCCAGCGAGCGAATTTTTGAGTGGCATCGCTGTGGAGTAGTTATCTGACCGGTGTACCACGCCAATAGTTAGATAAGGGGCGAATAGGAGTCCTTGACTTCATCAAGGTGTAGGGAGAGTTTGATTGGCGAAGGTCAATCCAGTTAGAACGAGAGTTATCTTATTTGTCAGCAGCGAGCGGCGCAGACAGCAGTCGTCGCAGCTTACGGTATTGTGCGCAACAGCTCTTGCGAGACTCATATTTCCTCCACAGCAGTACACTTCACTGCATTTCACATACGACAGCCTCGACCATACCTAGCAACACTCTAACCGATAATTATTCAAGTTGAGTAGGCACGGCTCTCATCCATTCTGCCAAGTCAATAACTATCTTAAACTTTGAATAGAAATTTCATTAGCGAATCCTATCCTTAAGAGGCAACTTCACATTCGGAAAAGAACCCGGAAATAACTTGTTCCGTTCATAACTAAAAGTGACATTGTGATTTCTCAGAATTTTTGCAAAATAAAGAATAATTTTCGTTACTTACATATTTTTCTTACACTAACTAGCACTACTCCAGTACCCAAATATCCCACTAGTTATGTAAGAAATTTTGCGAATTTTTGTGTCATTTCCTTACAGCGGACGACTCCAGAAAATATTTATTGCTGAAAGTTTTTCAGGCATTTCTCTTCAGAGCGTTAGGAGCGTCTGTCTGACTTTTGTAGTAATAGTTGGGGTGGAAATTGCTACTTGCAGGAGCCACAGGGTAAAGGGTACATCTCAGATTAATCCATTGTACAGAATAACAGAATAGCACCCACACGTTCACTCACAGGAAATGGCGACCCTGCCAGGATAGGTAAAATAGGTAAGCTGCCAGGATAGGAAAATGTCAGGATAGTTAGTTATGGCAGGTTGCAGTAGTAGGACTTTAAAGAACTTTCTTTCATGTATTAAATAGCTATTTGCAGAGATTGGGATAAGAATGGATACAGGTAGAGAAGAAAGCAGAATTGTGGGGAAAAGGGCGTGTGTTATTGTGTTGGAATTTTTTTACTTTTTTACGATTTTTGTGTGCCTGTTAGGGCATAGGATTTTCAGACGGTAGGCACAGACGCAGAGACGCAGTGTGACGCAGCATCATATAATTTAGAATTAAGAAACAACATTTTTCTCCCTTTGCAAGCGCTCAGGTAGAGATTGGATATTGTAGCAGAGCAGACAGAACATTAGCCGAGAAGTAACGATGTTGTTGTTGTTGTTGTTGTTGGTTGAACCAACTGGTAAGTGGTCGTACAGTTTTGTAGATAGGGTTGTGGTGTGTTGAAAGAATTTCCATGTTAACGAGAGCACAAGCCAAAAGGTTACGTGAGAGACACCAAGGCGATAAGATGGGAGAGCCGACCGAAGCGGCCATGCGGGTCTAGGCGCTGCAGTCTGGAACTGTGAGACCGCTAGGTCGCAGGTTCGAATCCTACCTCGGGCATGGATGTGTGTGAGGTCCTTAGGTTAGTTAGGTTTACCTAGTTCTAAGTTCTAGGAGACTAATGACCTCAGACGTTGAGTCCCATAGTGCTCAGAGCCATTTGAACAAGATGGGAGAGAATCAACCAGATAGACAGCAAGTAAACGAGCGTATTGAGAATAGGACAGAAGGTGAACCTGAGAATAGGACAGACGGTGAATCAGAGAATAGGACAGTCGGGGAGCTGCAGAATCTGCAGGCTCAGTTAGACTGGGATAAAATTGAGACAGATCAGGCAGATGGAAATCAAAGGGATGAGAACATCGAGTTTCCAGAATGTGAAATTCCAGGTAGGGCACATTCTGAGCCAGAAATAGACAGCCCACGTAGGAAATAGCAAAGATTAGAAGCGAAACGAGCACAGGAAACGCGTTTGTTTGTCGCATATTCAGGGACAGAATACGCGTCAATCCAGTCAATGAACCGGTAGTTAACTAACGTTCAAAGTGAAGTAGACAATGAGGAAGAGGGTGAACGTTTAGAATACGTCGAACCTATCGTACACATTCTAAATATGCCCCAACAATGGGCACAGAATTTTGCGGACTTACGAGCGCCACGAAAAGGTTCCTTAACAGACGCAACTGTACCTGCAAACACAAGACATACACAACATAGAGGGCAGCATGCGGAGTTGTTGGCGCCACGTAATGGTTCAATGACAAACGCAACTAGTACTCAACACAGACAGCACGGGTTATTACAGTTATCAAAGTTAGAAACGCCACAGCATAGCCCAGTAAACGACGCAACTGACAGAGTAAAAAACAATAGATCGAGAATACATAGTTCAGCAGATGGTAGTGTTACAGGACAGGACGAGATCATGGAGATGTTCCAAAAATGAACGCTAGTATGACGAATCAGAATATTAAGACTATTAATACACAGATGACAAAACAGTATCAGGAATTGAAACAGGTACTGAAACAGGATGATCAGGAATTGAAACAGGATAATCAGGCTATTAAGACACAGATCCAACAGGCTAAAATTGAGATGGAAGAAGGGATCGCCAGAATTGGTAGTCAGATCACTCAGATAAACAAAGACGCGAAAGAATCTAGAGAAAGAAGTCAGGTACTAGCACAAGGTCAGCAGCAATTACGCACTGACGTGGACAAGGTCCAATTGGACATCGTAAACGTTGCCAAAAGGTGGATCGTATTACGAAAAAAGCCACTCGAACAGCATACAAATTTCGGAAGAACAAGCAATTCAAAGCAAGGTCGCAAAGGTTGCACTAAAAAAATACGATCAGCAGATCAATAAAATAGAACTTAAAAACAAACATCAGTTTGAAAAACTTCGAACAGAGTTGATACAAACTATCGAAGAAAAGATCGAGATCGATTACACCTGTAGCGAAACAACTGACACGCCAAGCATTAATTCAGTACACGAACACGCGCCGTCTAAGAAAGTTCAAGTAGAATCAATGCTAGACGTAACACTCGCGCAGAAATCGAAACAGAAAACCCCGATTAAAGTAATACATGACATGACACAGGACCAGGCACAGTATCTAGAGAAACAGAACACATACATTCAGCCGATACCAATCGAAAGACAGGCAACTGAACCAGTAAATCCAATGACACAAAATAATATCAGCACACCTCTCCAAAAATAAACCTTGAATCGTCAAACAAATACAAGCGAAAGGCAAACAGAATATTAAGTGGTACCAACCAACATTATCTAGAAATAGATTCAGCAAAATGAACAGTATTCTCCTTACCACGTCATCAAATTGCCATACCAAATCAAGTATGAAGTACTAAGACGTCACAGCACAATACTGGGTAACGATCGTCGGTAGTCAACCACAATCATCGAACTGCAATACCGTCCCAGGTGTAACAGCAAAGGAGTACCATGCATCAGTGTTTATGCACTAAACCACAATCATCATCATCGGCTAAAAGTACCACTCCATGATGACAATGTCAACAAGTAAGACCCGGCATCGCACGCTAGAGTGCTTCTCTCATGATTTGTGACACCCATACAAATGAGTGGACGCTTTCCAGTATTTCAGTGGGGATCGTCGAGCAACTGACGCAGCACAAAACGAAAAGAGTGATAAAATACATATGTAGAGTTAAGAAAATGATATATTTGCAAAAATATTTTTTCCTTTTTTGTAAAAGTAATTATGTTATCATATATGTAAAGCCTATAATGTGATGGGGACCTTAAAATGCTATGCAAAAAAAATTAATTAGTATAAGTAGAT
The DNA here is from genome assembly GCF_021461395.2 of Schistocerca americana. Classification (NCBI taxonomy): domain Eukaryota; kingdom Metazoa; phylum Arthropoda; class Insecta; order Orthoptera; family Acrididae; genus Schistocerca; species Schistocerca americana. The sequence goes on along the minus strand of NC_060119.1, from coordinate 602,219,636 downwards.
GATCTCAAAAATTGCTGTAAAGCCAAGTTAGTTTTTTATATAAAAAAGGTTTTTGTTAATCATAGGTTGAAAGAGGACAGAATAAAGAAAAAATACTTCTTCACTTTTAAATCAGTGACACAAAAAAAAAGAACAATAATGCCAAAATAAATAAAACAAAGTCACACAACAGAGCTTTTGCGAACATTCACGTGAAGCTTACCTAAAGAAAAGATATAACCACACTAAAACATGATACACTGTACACTAACGAGTTTACAAAAATTAATATTGTAAAAACAAGTTTTGGAAATGAAAAAGAAAAACAGAGACACATACTGGCAACGACAAAGAATAATAACTTTTGTAAAGTTTATATTTGCCTAACAACAAAACATAAATTATAGAATTAAAAACTAGAAACAATTGCTATAAAGAAATCATTAGAAAAAATTGTTAAGAATGGCTGAGAAAAGCGTGTTGGAAAATCTAAAAGAGCAATTTTTGCCTGACTTTGTCAATGTTTTCCTCACCATTGACAAACCCGAGACAAAAATTATGCCAGAGGGAGGGAGGTATGTAAGACATTGTGGTCGGAATACGTAAGAGAAGCTTACATATTCCGCCCTCACAATAATATTCCGCACATCAAGACGCTTCATTCGAACTCAGACTCAATAAGATAAAATCAATGTTGTATGAATTCATGTAAACGATATGCAAACAGCAAGTAAATCGTAAATGCGCAGCGAGATTGAAATGCGCGAGGCTGGCGTACACACACACATTCAAGACATGACGGTCACAAAAGCTTTCAGTTTGGGGGATGCAAACCGCACTCCAGGAGGCCGGTCATTTCAGAGGATGAGTCAACCTTATCTACACTGGCCGGCGGCCGCCCGTAGAGCAGACAGCATTTGCCCAAGTGAAAGGGATAATAACCCCATTTTCGGCTTAAAAGCAAATTCCACTACATTGTGTGGAGCGCCCAGCCTACCCATTCTTTACAAACATAGCACGCAGTTTCAGAGGTTTTCACAGGGAGACAGCAAACGTTAAACGCCAATGCTACAGATTTCCGGACTGGTCGCCTTAAATGCAACGTCATTCTCCCGTTTTAGAAGAGAAATGCTGATTGGCAGACGATATTCCTGTTTCCTTGAGCTGAAGGAGTAATGGAAGAGACTGAAAGATATACCCCTTCACGTCTGGCATGGAGAGGGGTCGTTCCGTTGTCGCTCTTCGAGCGAGAACACGCAACGAGAGCATGTGCGCACTTACGTGTACTCAAAGACCAAGGAACAAGTCTCTCCTCAGTACTTCACTGGGAGAGCACCTCTGTCGAGAGCGATCGGAGTGCTCACAGATCACTAGTGCGACCCATCCCAGAATGTTGCTCAAGTGTGTGGAACCAATACGAAATTGTTTTGTGTATATAGAGATGGGCAGCACGAATGGTCACAGGCTTGTTTGATAAGTGGGAGAGCATCACAGGGATACTGAAGAAACTGAACTGGAAAACTCTTAAAGATAGAAAAAAAAAACCCAAGAAAGGCTACATACAAAGTATCATCAACTGATTTTTAATGATGACTCTATGAGTATACTACAGTCCCTACGCATCGTACTTGTAGGGATCCTGAGAAAAAGATAAAATTAATTACAGCATGCACTATAAGCGGATTTAAAGGGAAAAACCCTAATAATTCGTACAATGGGACATAACCACTGCCACGTGCTTTACAGTGGTTTGGAGAGTATATATGTAAGATTTCTGGCAGATATTTGTTTCAAGAAAGTAATGTTTTTCATTCCTCTAATTCTCGTAATAACTAAATCCGCTCTGCGTTATACATGGAAGATCTCACGGAACATTTTTCACGCTCTACTTCGCGCAATGAACCAAGATAGTCCCCCTTGTAGTTTCCTTGTCTTCCCTAGATAAAACTATTATGTGTACAAAATATACTTTAACAGATATGCATTAAATTGGTTTGTAACACTGTCGGTTCTCACAGCGTAATCCCACGTCACTTGTGCATTTGGAATGGACAAATGCAGGAACCACTGTAACCTCTCTCTCCGACTCACATATCAGAATTCATAAGTGACCGATTCAGTCTTAAGCCATACTTAGCTCACATGCTGCTGAAGAAGGTGAATTCGTAGTATGCTAGAGTACCACAGAGGAACTTACTGAACTCAACAATCCCATGTGTCGGATGGGGTTGTCTCAAACTCACCTACCTCCTATCTCTTGCTCGGGACACCATATTTATCCGTTTTTCTTATCACGTGGGGCTACGCGACCTGGGTGTATATCGTAGCTGGTTTGACTTACACATAAATTCGGGGATGTCGAGCTACCACTGGCGCTGACACACGCTCAGGAGAACAGATGCAATGGATGGAGCGTTGGTAAGTTTAAACAGACAATGAAAAGGGATACGTCGGTCAAGCTGGGGCTCTGTTAACACTACAGCAATTATGCTGAAGGAGCTGTTGCTCTTCCATGCTTCTGACATGTCAAAAAAGTGGTTCAATTGGCTCTGAGCACTATGGGACTTAACATCTGAGGTCATCAGTCCCCTAGAACTTAGAACTACTTAAACCTAACTAACCTAAGGACATCACACACATCCATGCCCAAGGCAGGATTCGAACCTGCGACCTTAGCGGTCGCGCGGTTCCAGACTGAAGCGCCTTTAACTGCGTGGCTACACTGGCCGGCTTCTGACATGTCAATGGATGATATTTTGTGCAAAGTCACGTTTACGTAATAAAATATGGACATACATTATTCCCTGCTTGTGTAAATATTAATTTACTCTGAGATCCTGGGGAAAATCATCCGTGACAAAAACTATTGATGTTGAAAGATATATGAGACAGGTGAAATACATAAGTTTCATAAGTCATGCTTGTAAAATAGTGATACGAATTACTTACAGAAGAGTGAAAAAACTGGTACAACGGACGTCGCGGTAGATGAGTTGGATACTGGGGAACCATAGTAACACAGGAGACAATACTCACAGTACTACTTTTCTTAGAAGGTGTGTTAACAAAAGGCAAACGTATATTTATGGCATTTGTAGATTTCGAAAAAGAGGTTGGCACTTTTGACTGGAGTACATTGAATTACTGAAGGTAGCAGTGATGAAATACATGGAGCTGAAAGTTATTTGTGACTTGTATAGAGACCACATTGTAGTTATAAGCGTCTAAGGACGTGAAAGGGAAGCATTATTTGAGAAGGGAGTGAGGCAGGATTATAGTCTGTATCTGATGTTCAGCAAGCAGCGAATGAACAAAAAAAAAAAAAAAAAAATATTTGAAAAGACCTAAGGTTCATGAAAAAGAAATAAAACCTTCCTGTTCCCACACGACGTCATGCTGTCAGAGATCGCAAAGTACATTCAGTGTCAGGTGAATCGGATGAATATCATTTTAAAAAGATGTTATAAACTGAAAATCAATAAAATTAAAAGATGGTTAATGGATTGTGGTCGACTGAGGTCGTAATCTGCTTACCCCAACAAAAATTCGGTACTTCCACATACCACACGGAGTACAACAGAATGACTTCTCGTATATTAAAATAAAAGAGAGTAGACACAATGTCCCTTGTTTATATGGTTCCATTCCTCCTGTCCTGTCTTATTCCGCCATATTTTAAGCTGTATCCCGTGTGTTATGGGGTGCGTTCAGTTATGTCTTGTATTTTGTCTGGTCCATCTTTCTTTAACCAGTATATCGCTGCTCTGTGACGAATTGCGATGTCAATGGGGCACACACGCACGACCACAGACATGGATGTTGTTCTGAAAGCTCTGGATATTCCGCTGAGCATGCTCCTTTATCTGCATCTTACAATGCTTTTGTACATGGTCAGTCTGAGGCGGTGTGCCCAGATGCTCGCAGCAAAACAAATTGTTGACTCTGGAGTACCATCTGATAGATCGGCATAGTCTATAATGGAAGTCAAATCTGCGTCGTGTTACGTTTATACATTATTGTCATCGCTTTGTCAGTAATTAGTGTAGCGTGTTCGTTGAAATATTCCAAGAGGTCTGGTTATTTTCCTGTTCTCAAGTGAGGTATTATTAAGTTTTATTATAGGCTTCCTTTTAAGAGTCAACTTTAATGACAGGTACACCGTTTTAGAATTTTAACAACAGTTGTTAATACTTCCTAGGAGTTATGGTGCCTTTGTTTCTAATTCCAGTCTTGAATTCACTGACATTACAACCAGCAGTTCGTCAGCATATGACACCACAACTTTGCCCTGTTGCCCTCTTTGATTTTATTCAGTAGAGGTTTGATGGCAATATACCAGAATATTGGGCCGCAAATGGAGCATTTGGATATTCTTAGGTAATCATTTTGACAACCTTCCGGTGGCCAGACTTCCGTTCAACTATTCTGTGCCTGCAGAAGTTTACCAGACTATTACACAAAGCTCAAGGAGTCCCTGTATCTCTTAGTCATCTGAAGAGAGTCGGCTAACCACCAGCGGTTGTCAGAAGTTCCAGCAATGCCGACCAATATAGCCGCTGCATGTTGTGGTCAGCTGTCTGAATTATATCTGTTTACTGCGACGTCTATAGATTTATGTTGTCCGAAGCCATACTGATAGTGATTTAATCCGTTTAGCTGTCTATACGATTACAGTATGTCACATAGTAGCCTTTCTTGTATTCAGGTTAAGTTTGTAATAAGTCAGTCGGGTCTCGATCGTCTGACTTTTAAATTATTACTGTGTTGGCAGATTTCCATTGTGCTTGCATTCTTCCCTCTAGCAATGCTTCCTTTAATAAGTCTGTTGGGTGGAGCAGCGTTTTTGTTTGCTTCTGAGTGAATGCCACCTAGGCCAGGGGCTTTCCTACTTTTAATTTGCTGATTGACAAGGCAACCTCATCAACTGCAAAAGAGGCAATGACTCCAGTATTCGCCTATGCTTCAGTTAGTTGTTTGCGTAAGTTTATATGTTGTCTGTTGTATATAATCGTCATCGGAAAGGAGAATATCGAAAGGTATTGAGCAGAGCATCTCCAATCCTTTGCGAACGTGTCATCCGGTCTTCAAAGCGTTAACAGTAATGTTTGGGTCTTTATACGCTCCGTTTCTATCTTAAACGATGCCCTCAGCCGTTGTTTAGTCTGTTGGTTCAAAATGGCTCTGAGCACTATGGGACTTAACATCTGAGGTCATCAGTCCCTAGACTTAGAACTACTTAAACCTAACTAACCTAAGGACATCACACACATCTATGCCCGAGGGAAGATTCGAACCTGCGACCGTAGCGGTCGCGCGCTTCCAGACTGAAGCGCCTAGAACTGCTCGGCGACACCGGCTGGCTTAGTCTGTTGGTCTTTACAAATTTGTCTCAGTAGTTTTGTCTGGCCTTTTGGAGCTGGTTTTTGTATCGTTGTTTTGCGCCTAAGTAATATTGTAGTCTAATGGCTTTTTCATGAGCTGTCTTAGATATTTGGTAGTAGCGTTGTTGGTCTCATGTTCGTACTCTGTCTTGTTGATGTGGTCGACCTTGGCACCACTTGTCTTTGTGTGGTTTGTGTTGCAACTGCTTGCTTTTGCACTTGTGCTAGAATATTTCTTATGATGTGTGCTCGGTAATCGCTACTACCTTAAATTGTATTTAGAGATGAGTTCTCAGTTATCTCTCTATGTTTACCTGAATCTGCTTTTTTTAAGATTTGCAAAATATACTGTAGGAGAGTACCAGGCAGGCTTCCTGGTAGGAAGATCGACCATCGATCACATTTTCTCCATAGGCCAAATCTGGGAAAAGTGCTGGGAATTCAACCATCGGTTTCTGGTGACGTTCGTGGGCTTCCCAAAAGCTTATGACAATATTCACAGATTAAGTAGTGTAGTGTCGGGGGATAGTAAAGAGTTGGAAACGTGGAATATTGTCAAAGTTTCGTTGCCTATGCCGAGATCCAGAGGCAGTAGGTTAGCCAAGAGGTCAGAGGATTGCACATGTATCGGAATGTGTCGTCATGCAGGGGCAGTGCCCTGTTTACACACAACAGGCGAGAGAGAATTGCTTAGCACACGGGTTTGTGTTAGACTGAGACTTTCGTAGAGTGTAAGACAGAGGTATAGCGTCAGCTGTGCTGCATTTCATAACTTTGCGTAAGTCTGTCGTAACAACACGTAACTCTGTCACAAGAACACCTAAGGGGCGAGTACGATAGATAAGACAGCAGTATAAGTGGAACGAATGCATTCATTACAATCGAGCATGACGTCAGGACGTCGCTCGTACTTCCTTTAAATACGCCAGCTTTGGTAGCAACAAGGCACTCACAGTTAGACTTGCAGCTGGATGTGTACTGGGTCGCTGCGTAGCTCTCTAGCTTGGTGATCGACATGTTAACCTTTATTAAGGAGATGTTGCAGTAAGGGCGGCCCATCCAGCTGCAGACGTGAGGGGACAGTACCAGCTCTGGTCCTCTCTGCTGCCGCTGTCAATCATCAACCCAGGATTAGCAGACATCGTGGCAGATTCGCTCGCCGCCAATGCTGGCCACATCAATGAGCTGTCATTGAGATCATGCGGGGCCTAGGCCCTGTGCATCCGCCGTCACAACTGGGTGAGCAGACAACGCTGGTGGATGGCAGCCCGTTCCACCCATCCACCGCGGAGAAGCCACCAGGAGGAGCAAGGAAGGAGACGGGGTGGGCTACACTCCGCACTACGAGAACGCCTCTTGTGCCCACAGCGCCGGGACTCCAACCCGGAGCCTCCTACCCTACGCACAGCGACCTGCTGTCTGCCGCCGAGCTGGCCGACCAGTCCGGCGCCGCCAGCCACACGCGGCCGAAGTAAGGGCATTCCAACGCTACGTCACACCACCCGGCGCTGCGCTAGTAGGACTGGTGAAGCCCGGAGCTGGTGTCATCGCTCCGAGTCAGCGAGGACTTGGGGAAGGTCGTCGATATCACCAATCTCAGCCAGCCTGTGTTACGCGGGCCACGTTGTACTCGGCAGGAATAAAGCTGTCATGAATTAATAATGTTTCTTTGGCGTTTCTGACGGTTCCACAGTCATTTCCTAGCATCCTGACAACTTGAGAGGTCACCGATGGGCTTACAGTCCACTGTAGGCGACCGGGACCACCGGGGCGCCTACAGTAGGTACAGCACCCCGAGAGAGCTTGGCATACCACTTAAGTTAATAAATATGGTCAAGGTGTGCACAGCGGAGACAATAGCTAAAGTCGAATCCAAGGGGAGCTGTTCGAGGAATTCCATATCACAACGGGTTTGAGAAAAGGTGATGTTATTTCATCACTATTATTTAATCTGGTATTAGAGAAAGCAAGCCGAGAAATGAAAAGAGCAAACAAAGGGATGACGCTAAATGGTAGGACAGATTTATTGCGTTACGCAGACGGCATCGCAGTTCCAACAGAATCAGAGGATGAGATGGCAGAAACTGTAGAGGACCTAGCGCAAAATGCAAGTGAGACCGGATTACGGATTAATGCGGAAAAGACAGTGGTAATGGAGGTATCAAGAAAAGCCCCTAATGACATCCCATTACAGGTAGGGATATGGAAATTTGCTGACATGGAAAATTTTAAATACCTTGTTACAGGATTCAACAGGCAAAATTATTTGAAACAGGAAATAAACCAACGTATTGTGTGTGAATGGGTCTAAAACTTATTTCAGACTAAAGCAGATACTGTCATCCAAGAATCTGTAAAGACCAAACTTAATGCATACAGTGCTATGATAGTGCCAGTATTGTTGTATGGGACAGAAACCCTTAGCGCAACAAAGAAGGATGAAGAAAACTTTTTGGACTTCGAAAGAAAAATTATGAGAAGGATCTTTGGACCTGCCCAGGAAGGAAGTTCGTGGAGACGTTGAAAACACCAAGAATTGTAGGAGCTGATGAGGCATCCGAAGATCGTTCAAAAACTGGAAGCAAGGAGAATATGCTTGGCGGGCCACATTGCTAGGAGACCGGTCACCAGCACCTCGGCAGTATCAGGGTGAAACACATTTCTAACCCCTATTCGAAATTTGTGTAGAACTGCAGCAGTCACAATAACATTCTCACACTTACTTGGTTTAAATCGTATTGTTTTAGTGAGAATTTTGGAACGTTTCTTACAAACACCGAGCGCTCGCTCTATTACACATCTGGTAGGAATGTGGGCCCTATTGTAGCGCCGTTCGGCTCTTGTGTGGACTCGGAACACAGGTGTCATAAGATGTTTCGGGATAACATATCCACTAACTCCTACTAGTAACCCAGCAACTCTACTATTGTCCCGAATGCGTACGTCATGTGTGGAATCCGACCATCGCCTTACCACGTTATAATCCTTATATTGAGATCACAGATGATCTGTGTATTGATAGGAAAAATATTCTTGCGATTTCTGTATAGTTCTGCTTGTGCTGCAGAAGAACAAAGCATGGGTATATGTACACAATCTATGGCCCCTATAACATTTGGGAATCCATGAGTTCTAGGAATTCCCTTTTGTTCTCTAATATATTTTCTTGGCTCTGTAGCATGGACACATACAGTGGCTTTAATGCAATTATACTGTTATCACACTGTTAAAAGCTCTTCCAGCAGTAATAAGACTGATATTAATGAGATCCCCTGCTATTATTTTATAGGTACCTGTGCGAGGTATTCCCAGTCGAGAAAGAAGTTGTAGCCCAGAAGACAAAACACGGTTCCTGTCAGAATTATACCGTAGTAACGGCTCCAGCATACCAAGAAGCAGCTCCAAAGATTCCTTACGAAACAGAAACTGGTCTTTGAAATCACTGTCACTATGCATCACAAATGTGTCTCCATTACAACCCTCGTTCTTGGGATGTTCACCTCTTCCTCCATCTCCATATATTGTTCGTTGTCCAAATAATCCATAGAATTCGACATTTCAAACACACAACTCAAAGATCGCACCTTACTGTCTACTTTACTCCTAGTACTGCCTAGGAGTAAGTTTTGACATTATTTCCTCCTTACGTTATTATTGTAGTAGCATAATCTTCAATGATGCTCTCCACCAGTAATGGAGTAAATAAATTTACTTCGCAAGTAAATGTGAAATTTACTCCTGGAGTAATTTACTCCTTTAATTCAGTACTACCGACGCGATGTTGCCGATTTCCTTCTGTGTTAGGAACTTACTACTTTAATTCACTTACTCGTGGTTGGTGCTGTGACCATGCGAAACTACTTTCGTCTGGCTACAACTGTGGGTTCTTCTGTAGCTCTGGGAGAAGGCTTATCATCTAAGTAGAACACATGAAATATTGGTTCACTTTATTGCATATGTAAGCATTTAATTAACTTTGACATTCTTCTCAGCGACAGGATTGCTTGATAAGTTACAACTATTGTTGATTATTACAGCAGAATTTGATGCACGAATTAAAAAACTGTTCTCTTGCAGAACAATGTTCCACATTTAAATGAACAGGCGCATCAGAAACTGTAACCGTCACGTTGATTCCACACTCTGATAGTGAATCCTTCAGATAAGGTCACGAACTGGACAGAGCTCTTGCTAGATCGACACTATGTTGACTCCAGCGTGAGGGCGCTGCTGTGCTGTCAGGGGAGGCGTGGTCTTCAGGGCCGCCTCCCACGCATCGTTGCGGACTGCCCTCGTTAATGTCTGTGCTATCGATAAGCGCTGCCAACTTTTGTGTGGCAACGCAATCTCTGTACGATACCAGACAGAGCGTCATGATTTGTCATCGCCAGGGGCTGCTGATAAAATTTCGTTGTTGAGCAACGATTTTCGGCCCACAAACAACCATTAGTTTCATAAAACGTTTGCTACACATACTAGGTGATTTAAGTAATGATAATTAAACCAGTTTCCTATTTTTTCATGCTTAGCACAAAATGTTTCGAGAATTTATTCCCGGTTTCAGGTGTATTGGTTTACAAGAATATTATTGGAGATGTTTGCATGTGATTTTCTGCCTCTCTCAAACAAATATCAACAAATATATTCATGTAAACAAATAGACTTCAAAATGAGAACAAATTTTCGAAATGCGTTGTGCTAAGCGAAAAATAAGTAGTTGAGCAGTTTTCATTGTTTAAATTATGAATGAGACAGTTTTACGCTTTCGTAAAACATCGATTACGATGAACGAAATGGGAACATGCTATAACACCACAACTCTTTGGATCATCATACATTTCCTATGTGTTTTACGAAGTTAGTTTTATTAGTTGTGCTCAATATTGTTTTTGTAAATATGTTGTTAAGTTAAAATGCTATTTGTTATTTAAGAAAGAGAATACGCATGGCATGTTAACATTTTGTAAGTAGACATGCTGGCCTAGTCAGGGAAAAGCTGTTGTCAAAGAGAGTAACAAATTGTAAATTCATTATCGCTGGGCGTGCGAGAGCGTCAAAAAAGTAGCAGTTCGGAGTCGCGAGGAGACGATTGGTGCCGTTGGTTGTGCGTATTCGCTGGTGGGGCTATGCAGGAGTGCGGAGCGATCAAAACATGAATGGTTGATTTGGTGGATGTTTAATATGGGAAAGCTATGTGTATGGAATTTATTGGGCACAGTTAAAATGCTGGGAGATTCACATAACACCAAGAGTACTGTGGGTCCTTGTTACTGGCTATGTTATGGCAAGAGCCTGTGCCGTATTTTACCGCTAAATGAAGCCGCTCGACAAACCAATGGCATCATGAAGTGAAGTATGATCTAGAATTTTTATAACTACAGTTATAATGGGCTGACCAGTGTAGTTGAGAACTTTTGTTTAAATAACATTGTTATCGTGCATATTGTCACGTAAATAATTTTCCTATGTCGTTACCCAAGTAGTATCCATCCTATCCCTTTGTACGAACCAAGATAATCAGAAAAGTAACTGAAAATGAAGTGGACATTAATTTATTAGACTATCAAAACGTAATTTTTCCAACTTTTGGACAATTACGTAACAATGAAATCTTTGTCTGTACTATGAATAATGCCATAAATCTAATGATGTAAAATCTACTATTAATTCATTTGCTAAAAATACAGTAACTTTCATAATAAAAAAATTGGTAGTAAAACTTTACATAACTTGGACATTGAATTTCATTGTCATAGCACAGTTCTATTTATAGCATGTGGCACAATTTCTAACTTTTATTACAAAGAAATACCAGAGTAACTGCTAAGTAAATGACTGTCCTTACCAATAAGTAAATTCAAACAAGTTTTGTTTGCCACAATTACTACAGTCCGAATTACGGTGAGTAACATAACTTATATTTTCTGTCCACAGCCAGTAAACAATCTTGCTCTAATTGATCTTCGAAAATTAATATAATATGTTGCATGTGTTTGCTGTTTGATTATTGTCTGACTACTGTGACATCTGTGGTGTGAAGTACATGAAAGTGTACGCTAGATATTGTTCCTACGTCATGACACTAATAACTATTCTTACGTAAGATTGTTTACGATTGTAAAGTTCAGTTTCAATTTAATTATTCTTGTTCCGGTGAGGAATTGGCGAACGTTAGTTATTTTCATTAATAACATACTTTGAAAACCTTTTTTCCAAATTTCCACTAACTAATATTTATTAAAAATTAGCTTAAGTGACAAAAATATATAAGTTTACCAAACATTGTTTCTAATCGTCATTGTTAAAGTAGTGAACACTGGCGATTCAGTTGCAGCTTCATCTACTTCTCTCGGTTTTGCATTATTCTTCGAAGTACGTGCCTTTTCCCCACACGTTCATATAGAAAAACCTAATTAGCCGGGGAGGTAGAAGGGTTATAACACTAGGTGATAAAGTCAAAGGCATCAAATTATAAAATTCTTGACTTGGTTAAATTGTAGAAAATTACATCGTCAGTCGTAAAAATGTGCAAACAGTGCGTTAATTCATATTATATTCCCAGTGAGCGTTAACAACATGAACTGAAGAATTCTACACACTCAGCATGTACCGTAGTATGCAGAACGTAGTACGAAGTATGTAGATTTCGTCACTGACGATGTAACTTTTGCTATATAACAGCAGGGACGAATTCATGGGTTTTATTATTTCACGTCTTTATTTTATCGCCGACTATGATGTATTTTATGAGTTTGATGATGGTTTGTGGACTGAAACAGTTTGTTCAATAAAGAAATGTATTGCCAGCTCTTGGCGATAAATAATGACATTTTCAAAAATTTACGAGATGTGTGACATCAAATTGTTGAAACACTCGCATATTCCACACGTAATGTGTGTGGGAAGCCGGCACATGTGGTCTACGTCTACCGGTCTCATCCCGAGCGGCCATTAATAGGGCCAGTCGCCAGCGATCCCACTGGCTGGGGTGTCTGGTCCGGCAGGATCGGCGCGCTGATTGTGACAATCAGCGGAAGGTCCCGTCCGGTTAGCCGGCCTGTAATCTCGTTTTGCGCTGCCGGCTACACAGGGGGCATTCCCCTAATTAATAGATGGCGCAATCAATCCGCCCGCGACCACTGCGTGCGCCCCGATGCTGATCCGGTACGAGTACATTACGGTTAATACGGGATGCCTTTTGTGTGATTGGTCGTCACTGGACTGGCGCCAACCACGAGACGATTCCGCTTACAACTGAACAAAGAGATGGGCTACTGCTGTTGCTACAATGAACCATGACTCGTCCCTGGTTTCGTGAACTTTATTTCCTACCGGCACACATTCTTATCGTCATTACGATGTCGTCATAACAATTTCGCTTTACCACATCTGTCGTCATGTTTTGTTACAACGCGTCAACCATTCAAGTACGCTGCAAGAAAAAAAAGATAAAAAATACGGCCAGATGTAGCTTGGACTCGTGCATTTAATTGTGTATATAGACCTGTGTATGTGAGTTCCTGAATGACCAAACTGCTGAGGTCATCGGTCCCTAGACCTACACACTGCTTAAACTAACTTACGCTAAGGACACACACACGCCCATGGCCATGGGAGGACTCGAAACTCCGGCGGGAGGGACACGCAATTTATGATGTAGCGCCTCTAACCGCACGGCAATGTTCTCGTTTATAGACAGTTCATCACTTTCGTGAATCGAGAATCTCGATTTTTTTGCATCTTATCGACAATGATTCTCGCAAGATATCGGTCTCAGCGATTCGAAAACTTTAGAGAATGTTACTTTGACGACGATCAACAAATGAAAAAATAAGTATTATTTCGCGTGAAATAACTAAAAATTAACTGTTTTCTGATTTTTTTCCTGTATTTGAAACCTTCCTTCTTACTTAAATTCTTGGTTCTAAGTCAATGATAAATACACTGTACAGTTTAATGAGGAGTTTTTGACCTTCAATATTTGTTAGTAAGTGGCTCTATCTTTTTCTTGCCTTGTCTTAGTAAACTAACTTTTTTTATAACAACAGAAGACTAAAGAACCTCAGTATGTGACTTATATTCCAATTTTATAAGTCTACCCCTTCCTAAAAAAAAGTGGATTTATCAGACGAACGAACAGACTGTCAGTTATCTGACAGTCTGTTTTTTTCGTACGGCGTACTTCGAAATTCACAATTTTCACGTTGTTTTCTTTACTTGAAAATTGAAACCTTGTTTTTATCAAATTGCATGAGTCTAGAACAGGGGCGGGCAGGAATCCTGCGCGTGTGTGATACACTTGCACGTGTGCAGTTAACAGGTGTTCTGCGTTCACACAGGGGCAAGCTGGCCACCCGCTTCTCTCCACTCCCCACCATACCGTCTCTCCGCTTCTTCCTCTGTAATGCGTTTTGTTTCCTGGCCTGCTTTATTGAAAGAAGAAGCAAGGTTAGTAGGAGTGCTTGAAAGAAATGGTTCAAATGGCTCTGAGCACTATGGGACTTAACATCTGACGTCATCAGTCCCCTAGAACTTAGAACTACTTAAACCTAACTAACCGAAGGACATCACACACATGCATGCCCGTGGCAGGATTCGAACCTGCGACCGCAGCAGTCACGCGGTTCCGGACTGCATTGCCTAGAACCGCACGGCCACCGCGGCCGGCTGCTTGAAAGAAATCGTGGTTTGAAAGAGTACCTATTACCTACGATACGTTTTATTATCACAAGTGGAGTTTACAATACGTTTAATGTCTGGAACAAAATTTCTACATAAGACAAACGCAAACAGTTACGTAAACTTGCATTACTGATGTTTGCTCTTAACCGAGTCTTATTAATTTTCATAACAGAAAAAATCTCTCACAAACGTATGTCGAGCCAAAAATTGACATTATCTTCGCGGCTTCACGATGGAGACGAGGAAACTCTTGCTGTGGAAAGTCGTGATAAATATCTATTAAACGTCTTGCCAAAAGGAACTTGTCTCTCAGACGAGAATTATGCTGTGGAATCTACAGTGCAGATCTATTAATTCCATTTGCAAACTGGGATGAATATCATCTACAGAGACAGCAAATTGTCTCGAGAACTATTCAAAACTTTGGGATAAGTATGATATATCCCCAAATCGCTTGAGAAATTCGTCTTATATTGCACTAAGTACGGGAACATATTGCAATTTATTATAATGGCGTTCAATATTAAACTTCCGCTGACCAGCGAGAATACTGTCACATATTATACATTTCGAATATTCACGTTTTTGCACTAAGAAAAATGATTCTCCCATTCCTTTTTAAAAGATAGCAAATCTCCACTTCTCCGTTTCCTTGATTCATTCTGCATTTTCCGGTTCTTGAAATACAACGTTCACTGCGTAGTGGTCGCTTCGCTTCAACGTCCGCAGCTTAGCCTGGTACTACACTGCCGCAACCTGCCGGCTGTCGTCACTGTTCCGTTTGACGATTGCACGCGAGCAGCACACGTGCAGCGCCGTGTGCTCATGAGCCGCATGCAACGTTTGCCCGCCCCTGGTCTAGAACAAAGGGAGGGCAGCTATAGGCTTTGATGAGTGAGCTTGCGAGTATCAAAATTTGTGACATAAATGGCCGTGTCTTTTGGGTCCATTGACTTAGAAGCTTGCATTTATTACTGTGCGAAGAGACATCAGATCTTCGTAGGTGACACAAGTTTCAACTTGATATGTGCACTCATTTCTGAGAAAAGGGGTCTTAACAGACGACCGGACAGACGCCCAATCTGGTTCTAAGCGACAAGAACATTTTTCGTATGATATAAGTACAAATTAACAATTTTACGATTTTTTCCTTTGTTTGCATTGTGAAAGTTGCTTCCTGACATAAATGGTCATATCTTTTGATTGCATTGTTTTAGACGCTTCGTAGTTGTGCATCGCCGAAACAATGTAGACCCTAGTCTGTGACAAATTTCAACTTGATACGTCAAGCCGTTCCTGAGAAAAAAGGGCTTTTAACAATCCGGCAGAAACACAGAAGAACTACGTGAGAGATCCTGTAAAGGCTCCGTTCTTACCGATTGTGGTACGGTAATCCAAAACTTGAACTGAAGTATAAACAAACATCTGATGCTAGAATAATTTTCTCCTACCAATTATTTTGATTTTACTTAAATAAATGTGCGCTTTCATATCTCAGGCACTGATAATTAACCCATTTCATTCTACTGACAAGGCAAACAACTTTTTCTTAGGAAATGAAGGTGACTTAATTGCAAAACACTGGTAAGTAGCATCTGTGTATGTGAGAAAGGGGCATTCTGCAAGTAGTTCAGAGAATCTCTCGCGAAGAATACGGTTAATGAAGGCCATTTAAAATCGACAGCGGGGAATTGCCAGACGCCACAGTAAAATCAAACGTCGGCAACTGTTACAACAAACAAAACACAATCGAAAGCAAGTCACAATCAGTTCTTTCAAATATTTCTTCAATTTACAAATGACAAGAATTAACAATCATTTAATCAGCTTACAAGTTTCCTTTAGAAAGTCTATTCTCATAAGATATATGCCTCCAACAGCTCCGCGGGAGTAGCCATTAGCTATTTCGCAACCAGTGGTGACATTGCAGAGGCGTCAGAGTCCCAGCGCACTCAGCAAAGCTCCCAACTTGAACGGTAGGTAAAGTTGGTCCTCTCGCGCAGCTGCAATTACGGCCTCGGACGGCCGGTCGATGTCTGTGCCGTCTGGCCGCAGCCCCAGAAGCATAGAGGGCCCGCGTGGTCCGCTGTCTGCGGACGTACCGGCCCAACTGCGCCCTCAATAGGGCCCGCCGGTATCGCTCGTCAACAGCCGCAGCGAAATTAAAATGTCATGCAGCCACTAACGGAGCGACGCCGTGTCCATCACGGTACTACTCCCCACCTCTTAAACATATCAATGGACTATAATTTACTCGAGGGGCGGAGAATGGAGGCTTAAGATTATTAGGTGCCTTTAATGACTCAATACTTGATTATATAACATACGACGAGTTACATTCTCTAAGGAAATTTTGTCATATTAGACGTCTTTTTCCTAACTGGGGAAGATAGCACTGTAAATCTTCCTATAAATTTCCGCACAAACGGCACAATGACAGATATAACAACAAATGATTTAGGAATAGAAAAGCAACAGAAATCGCTCAACAGAGAAAAGACCTGATGGGATACCAGGTCAATTCTACATACAGTAAGAGAAAGAACTTGGATCTCTAGAGCTGCGTAGCGTTCGTGTTTATGGGAAAAAAACACAGGTTGTTCCCATTGTTTCAAGAAGAGTCGTCGAACAGATACGTACAGCTATAGGCCTGCATCTCTGACATCGATTTGTTGTACAATTTTGGCCGGCCGCTGTGGCCGAGCGGTTCTAGGTGCTTCAGTCTGGAACCGCGAGACCGCTACGGTCGCATGTTCGAATCCTGCCTCGGGTGTGTGTGATGTCCTTATGTTAGTTAGGTTTAAGTAGGTCTAAATTCTAGTGGACTGATGACCTCAGATGTTAAGTCCCACAGTGCTCAGTCATTTGAATCATTTCTACAACTTTGGAACATATTTTATGCTCGCGTATTATGACATTTCTAGATACAGAAAATCTCCTCTATACGAGAGTTCGTGAGAAATCCACTCTGTTCATCAATGAGGTAAAGAATGCAGTAAATATAGACGAAGAGATAGGTGACATATTCCTTGACTTCTGGAAGGCACTTCCATCCTGCCACCCAATGACAGAATACGAGCATATCGAACATCAAATCGATTTTGTGATTCGATTCAAGAGCTTCTAGCAAACATATCGTAGCACGTCATTCTGAATGGAGACAAGTACTCAGACGTAAAAGTAACTTCGGGTGTACCTTAATGTAGTTCCTAGGACCATTACTTTCCGCAATATATATAAATCACCGAGCTGATAACGTTGAAAGTCCATAATAGAGTCCTGCATGACCGAGTAAGCGAGCACAAAATACGAGATGGGGCGAGCACACCCTAACTGGATAGGCTGCCCGCACAAGTTCCAGTGACCGAGCATAGATGCCGTGACCGAATACGTAGCACGTAGCTTGGAACACATTACACGCATCATTATCCGTGTGAGACTGCAGCCAGTACGGTCTTCTCATTTGTGGTTTGTCTGTCTGTAATCATGCAGCGCGAGGAAGCCAGTGCAGTTAAGACATAAGATTGAAACCAATGTTTACACATTGAAGAAAGGTTGGTTGGTTGGTTGGTTTGGGGAAGGAGACCAGACAGCGTGGTCATCGGTCTCATCGGATTAGGGAAGGATGGGGAAGGAAGTCGGCCGTGCCCTTTCGGAGGAACCATCCCGGCATTTGCCTGGAGTGATTTAGGGAAATCACGGAAAACCTAAATCAGGATGGCCGGACGCGGGATTGAACCGTCGTCCTCCCGAATGCGAGTCCAGTGTCTAACCACTGCGCCACCTCGCTCGGTTGAAGAAGAAAGGGAAGGTCTAAAAAGCCAAGTATGGAGTACATTTCTGTTAGTTGTAGACAAAAACAGTGCGTCTACTGGGTACGTATCGCGCATAAACTGCTCAACATTAGTGTGTTTCGAGTCGGAAACCACTCATTTAAAGAAACATAGTTGCAAGAAACCTCACAAAGGTACAGCTATTTTAAGGGATACCGGCAGTAATAAAAAATAGTATTACAGCAAAGTGTGTTGCAATCTGTGCTAACGATGTGAGACCTTTTAATGCTGATTCCAGTTAAGGTTTCAGAGAACTAGGCAAAGAATTAATACATCTAGGTGCGCATTATGGAGGAGTTAACGTGGCAGATGTCAGCCAGTTACATCCGGAACGCGTTAGTGATTTACTGATCAACAATAACTATAATTTTGTTTCTGTTGCAAACAAGTGAAAAGTATGACAAGTTACGTCTGTAAATATTGAATGTTCTTTGCATGCTTTCTTTGTGAAGATGGTTGTCTTTTAGATTACGGGGACAGCACTTATTCAATGCTTCCTGTTAATGAAAGGAAAAGTAGATCTTCTGTTTGGAAATGACACTCGTCTTCTATCCACGATTGTATTGAAATATCATTTTAGTTTCCAAATCCTTTATGAATTTAGCTGCGTCACGTACCCGTTCTTGGAAACGTTACTTTTGTCTTACAAGAGAGAGAGAGAGAGACAGAGATACGTACATTGTGCGTGTGTGTGTGTGTGAGAGAGAGAGAGAGAGAGAGAGAGAGAGGCGTTGGATTTGCAGAGTACAGTGCAGCGAGCCGTGCCGAGGCGAGGTGAGACGTCAGCGGTGGCCGGTCATGCTCGGTTATCCGCGTGTCCGGAATCCGGACAACAGACATGGGGCGAGTAAGTGACCGAGCCGAGTCGTATGGGGCCGGATACGAGCTGCTCGGTCCCCCCCCCCCCCCCCCCCCCCCACGTCAACAGGCGAGCCGTGACCGGTCAAACATTGAGCGTTGCAGCACTCTAGTCCATAAGGCATTCGCGGATACTGTTGTACGCAGAGAGAGATCCCGCTAGGAAATGTTTTCAAAATGAAGGAAGACCGGCAGAGTATCGACGCTTGCTGTAGGAGCTGGAAATTGACCCTCAAAAGAAACAAATGTAACTTGCTGCCAATACATAGGCTGAAAGTCCGTTTATTGTGTTATTATTAGATTGCACAACAATCACCGGAAGTAGTTACCGCTACAAAGTATCTGTGAATATGCGTAAGGACCAGTTTCAAATGGAACGACCACATAAAATTAATCGCCGTTAACGCAGATGACAGACTGAGCTTCACTCTAAGAACGGTGAAAGAACAAAGAACAGTGGCGAAAAGTACCAAACGAGGACTGTAAACAAAAAACGGGCCATTGCACGGTAGCACTGCGCGTCAGAAATTATCAACAAAAGTGGGTAAAGTGTTCAATCAAAGGCATGTGATACCTCCTAATATCGTGTTGGACATCCTTTCGCGTGGCTTAGACAACTCGACATGGCACGGACTCAACAAGTCGTTGGAAGTCACCTACAGAAGCTGAGCAGTGCCAGCCGGCTGCTGTGGCCGAGTGGTTCTAGGCGCTTCAGTGTGAAACCGCGTGACCGCGACGATCGCAGGTTCGAATCCAACCTCAGGAATGGATGTGTGTGATGTCTTTCGGTTCGTTAAGTTTAAGTAGCTGTAAGTTCTAGGGGAGTGATGACCTCAGATGTTAAGTCCTATAGTGCTCAGAACCATATGAACCATTAGAGCAGTGCCACCTCTATAAACATCCATAATTATGAAATTTTTGCCGGTGCAGGATTATGTGCGAGGACTGACATCTCCGTTATGCCCCATGAATGTTCGATGGGTGGCCAAATCATTCGCTCGAATTGTCTAGAACGTCCTTCAAACCAGTCGCTAACAAACATGGTTCGGTGAGATGGCGCATTGTTATCCATAAAAAATCAACATAAAGTCCATGAAAGGCTGCAAATGTTGGTTTTGGTGTTAAGTTTCTACGGGACCAAACTGCTGAGGTCATCGGTCCCAAGGCTAACACACTACAGAGCCCGTACAATGTCCCGACTTTTACACAGTCTAACTTTTTGCATAGTCCAATCGAGCCGCTGTCACTAATGAGGATGATGATTAAATGATGAGGCCAGCACAAACACCCAGTCTTCGGGCAGTGAAAATCCCACCCTGGTCGGCAATCGAACCCGGGACACCGTCATTCAGAGGTGGAAACACGAGCCACTACACCACGAGCTGCTGACATATTCATATGTGCGTATCGCTATCCAAAGAGTTTTGTCACTTCCGTGTAGTGGAAGCTTCTAAGATTCTGGAAAGATATTACAAGTTAGCCGAAGTACACGCAAATTAGGAAATGAAGAGCCGCTGCCAAGAAATCAATGCAAAATTTCACTATTAAAAACTTTGGGAGACCTAGACACTGATTAATGGAACATGCTGTGAAACTCAGTGGTAGTGTGACACAGAAAGAAGAGGTAGCCGGAAACATTTTTAACCATAGGCACCACTCGTATGAAACATATCTTGCTTTATTCAGACACAATATTTGCAAACAACAGATCAAGATTCCATCAAACAGTGTATCTTCACAAATACGTGAATTTCACCAGAAATGTGTGACTAATATAACCCAGTATGTTATATTGGAAATCGAATGTTTCATAAAAACGAATGAAACATCGACTGTGCAGCAGGCAAGAGTAATAGAACCTATAATTATCTAAAAGTACGTAAACATTTTAAAGAGATAGAATCCTCAACACTCTTAGATTGTTCTCTGACGACGCTGTTACACATGGGAACATTTGCTTAGACTGCTTAGACTCTCGTATAGAAATACGGAAGACTTGGACAAAAATGTTCACTTTATTTAATATTTGGTAGCTGTATTTAAATGTGGATTAAAATAAGACGATGCCTACGACAGACACTAAGAAACCGATAGAATCCGTTTACAAGATTAGTGGAGAAGTTCTTGAGCATGTCACATAGGCCGGCCGCGGTTCTAGGTGCTTCAGTCCGGAACCGCGCTGCTGCTGCGGTCGCTGGGTCGAATCCTGCCTCATGCATGAATGTGTGTGACGTCCTCAGGTTAGTTAGGTTTAAGTAGTTGTAGCCTAGGGGACTGATAACTCAGATGTTAAGTCCCATAGTGCTTAGAGCCATTTGAACGATTTGTAATTCCCTATGTGCCTAGCGCGCGATTCGACAAATAAGCGACGCAACCGTAACAACAGTACATAGCGCCGCGTAGCGCCAAGTCCACACATGTCTTTTGAAGCACGTAAACCACACCAGAAATCTCTCAAATCATTAAGTTTCTCAATAACTTACAGTTCGTATCGACAACTGTTGCAGATCCGTTACACAAATGAGGAAAGCAAATCAAGACAGTGTATGATGTTACGTTACAGACTTCCACGAATTAGGATTTTAATTTGTTGACGTGAGATATTGTACAAAAATTTCAGAAGCACAACTCCTATGATAATTCTTGAATATTTTACTAACAAGGAAACAGTTCATTGTTTACTCCTTGCAGTTGCTGCAAAACAGCCTATACCTATTGCGTGGCGAAAACAAATATTTTCTTTGCACCATACACACCTGATTAAAGAAAAATTTATGCAGTTAGGCACTAGGCAGTAGTTACTTGTTTTATTTGAACACAATAGGCGGTACTATGAACTGGTTGTTGTCGTTGTTCAGCATGTTGTGCTGCATGCCCGCAGTGCCTGATCAAATTCGTAAAACGTGCTGATGCAAACTGACAATGCACTGTTCCGCTGATAACCTGAAAGAATAAAGAGCTGTCGGAACTTATCTTGGCGTATAATTTGCTCGAAAAATCTATCGAGATGGTGCATCATGGTATTAGTTACAAGTAGAAACCGAATTGTATTAACAGTCTTTTTGTCGTCCTACTAAAGACACGAGTTTCGTTATGTCCAGTCCAAGAGTCCAACAAATGCAATTATTTTCTGCAGCTGGTAGAAAGACGTTTTGGATGTCATTTGGGAATTTTTTCTCGTATTTTTAACGATTGTAAAAACTCTATTGCAAGATTACTGCAAATAAAAGTCCTTTTATAAAATTTTGATCGTGATTTTTGCCCTGAAATTACTGAAGACCATTAAAAAGCTGAAGATACCGTAATCCACTGGTGCTTATTACTGGCATAGTTATAAACGAATGTATCATAGCACTCACAGTCTTCACAAGCGACTTTCTTTCTTCACTCAGAATGATAACGCGCGATCTGCGGGCATTCGTTGCGTGAATGCTGACTGGCTGCATACACATCACTTTAGGCGATAACGAGACACTTTTTCTTCGTGTCAGATACGGATTACTACCTATTAATAACATCTCCTCTAAATTTCGTAATTTGACTACTTTTTTCCATTTAATTTTCTGAATCTGTTCAAATACGTCGAAGAAGCCTAGAAATCAGCAATATTCATCTCACTTTGATTCGGAGAGCACAGCCTAGCAGATGTACCTCGGTAACAGTGTATTGGGCCACACGAGCACATCTAAATCATTTCATAGTTTTCCTTCCAGTATTTTACAAGTTTCATTGTGGCATGTACTTCGCACTTCCCCCAAATCCTTGTCCCATTTATATAACTAACATTCAGATTTTGCGAAGTGGAACTGGCTTTTGCACGCTGCTTAACTTTAAACGTTTTCTTTCTCCCTCGTTTAATCAAGAAACATAAAACGTTTCCTCTGACAATGAAAACTATTACTGTACATGTTTTCTTTAGGCTAGGAAGTACTGTCTTTTTATTCTTGATTGTAATTAGTACAACGATCATTGTCTGAACCGCAATTTGTGGAATAGTAAATTATTTCCATTTTCTTCTAATGTTTTCACAATTTGTAACGAAATTTCGGCGTCACTGGAATGAATGTCCTATAAATTAACTAATAAATGACTTATATGTAGGTTATCAGCAGCAAATTATTTCGATTCCATACCACGTTGTTCTTATTTCATCTCTGCAAGGCTGAAAACATTAACTGGGTTCCACATTACTGTGAAGCTGTGTTAGGTCTGTTGGTCGATTCTGGAATAACCGTGCTGTGAGGCAGCCCAGCAGTTAACACAAAGACTATGAATCGGCGTGAAATTTACGGAATGAGAGATAATTACTACTTGCAGAACTGGTAAAGATGTCTTGTCGGATGGAAAAAAATACAGCCTCCTCTTATGATTGCTAGCGAAAATTGTTCTTGTGAACGACTATTGGCGTAATCAATAAAAATATTCTTGCGCCTATGGTAACTCTTAACCATGAAAGAAAATACTTATATTATCAGATATAGCATTTACTTGTACATTGTTGACGCTCCAGTGAAAATTACATGTCCTTTTTCTGTGAGATCTAAAACATATGTACTCTCAAGCGAGACTGAAACAAAAGTTTTTAAAAAATTGAATATTTACGGACATTGCTCTTTTGTTACAAAGATAACTGAGGCGTTCGGTCGTAAGACATGATAACCAACAGAATGAAAACTTACGGGAAATCGGCTGTTAAGTTTTGAGGAAAATATCAAATAGTTTGCTCTAACAAAACTCACATAATTATGTTGCGCAGATATTCTATGTGTACTGAAAAGTAACATTCGTCTTAGCAGCTCCTCATAACATTTTATTTGCGAATATAAGAACTAAAATCAGAGGAAAGATGCCCGTAGATACCATATTTTTTCATTCACGCATGAGACATTGCTACCTTGTTATCTGCCAGATACCATGTTTCACAACAAATGACGTTAAATGTTGCTTCTGGTACGTGGCAGATACCAAATAGATGGAACCTTACCTGGATGTTTACAGTGCAGTGGTGTAACATGATAATCACATTGGAAATAAAATAAAGTAGCCAAAATTTGCGTTACCAATTGTTTTTTAAGCAGTTTTTAGGTACAATAATTTTACATTTAATGCTCAGGAACTAAATTCGTGTAATATCCGTGATATGCCTTTGGAATGTACTTGAACAGGCTGAGGACATCGCGCAATTTTTCCTTATTGACTGGTATTGGTGTATTATACAGCAGTGGAAGAGGTGCGTTAAATTTCCCCAGAAAATCTTCTGTAAGAGGACGACCTTTCAGCTTCAATTATGTTTCTTCACCAGATCCGAAATATGATTTATAAACAGACAGAGAATCTGGTTCTTCGCGGACCAACAGAAGTTTGACAGACGCAGCAGTTACATTCTTGGGTGCTCTAAACAATGCCTTCAGTGAAGAAACTTGAAAGAAATCTCCCTGCTGCATTCTGTACACATTAAAGGGAGGTGAGCGTTGGGCGTTTTTCAAGATCTGTCCCCATTCCTCCGGGCAGTACACATACTGAATGTGATCCCTCACATACTGCTCTATCTGATGGCAACATAGTATGTCCAACTACTGGAAAAACAAGTTCAACACGTTTTACACTGCCACTTGTCAATAATTTAAGCCAGAGACCGACTATTATCCAGTTTTTATTTTGACCACAGCAGTTATCTGATATTACTATCAGTTTCTTGCACTGTATGTCATTCACGGTGAAGTGTTTCAATATGAAACTTGCAATTTCATCACTTCCTCTCCTAGCAGTAGCCTCATCCCAGTAATAAAAGTACCCTACGTTATTGCAGCAATCGTGAATGCTGAGGTTATAGCAAAACAATTTTATTTTGTAAAATGCAGGTCCAGTGGATAATTTTGGAAAGGGCAACGCTTGTTGGAGATCAAATGTTGGAACAAGGGCTTCTTTGTCTTCTGGGGCAACTTGCAAAAATGTATGGCCGGCAGCAGCACGTAGGTGGTGTCTCTAGATTTTGTGTCCAATTTCTTGGACTTTAGCGTCATTTTTATAGTTTTCGGCTTGTTGCAGTTCAATTCTCATTGAGTCGCAGTCCTTACATGTGTCTGTCTTAGGAGACTTGAATCCTAAATTAAATTCTTCCGTAAGTATTCTTCTGAACTTGTCTGAAGATACAGGACTGAGTATATTATTCAAAACAATGTTTAACTGTGTATTCCATAGACATAAAAATCTGATAAGGATTTTTGCGCCTGGTGTAGTGACTTTCGTATTTGGGAAGTTTTGATATAAAAGTATGCAGAATTTTTACATCGTCTTCTGAACACTTTTTCTTGTCGTGCCCATGTGCACCTCTTTTATCTGATGGTGGAGTATGACCGCCATTGGTTTTTTTAACCAAAATTTCGACTCTCCCCCTACTTTTTTGCAGTCCGTGGATGTTGAGGAAAGCAGTTTTACATACTTCTACTTTTTACCCTTCAACCAAGATATTGTAAGTAATGGTAAATTTTCTTCAAGAGGGACTTCCACTCTTTTTCGTACTTCTGGCAGTTTTTTTAACATCTATTAGACCAAATAGATAAGCGTTTTGGATGTTGTAGTTTCCCATTCCATTGAACTCTTCAAACACCGAGTGTCATTCGTCAGTATCAATGTTTGAAAAACATTTTTTCTTACAAAGGCAATCTGGGCCTGCTTCTCGACGTGCTTGTGGATTTCCTTTTCCTCGATAAGACAAATAGCTTTTATAAATTTCTTAACTTTTTTTTTCATATTGGTTTACCCCACGTTTCCTTTTTCTACTTTTTGCTTGATTTTTCCTGATCATCTACAGGATCCTTTTGCTCAAGAGATACCGACGATCCTGCATAACGGACTCTACTAGCCGGATTAGGTTTTCCAGAAGCAGTAGGTGACCTTACATCAGCATTGTTTTCATCTGTTGGTTGTAGACCCACTGGTACATGGTTCCGATTCACAATCCTGGTTGATATTGAGCGCGGTCGATTTCTGAAATAAAACAAGGAATACTTGTATCGAAAAGCGCATTACCCTTCTTTCTAAAAAAAAAAAAAGTGCAAGGGATGATAATAATAAAATTCTCGTGTGCCTCCCGATTCTGTTGCTAGTCTATCAACTTGAAGCCACTCGGGAGGTTCCCGTGTCCCCAACCTGCAAGAGAAGGGATCTACGGTTCATCGCGGAAGCCGAACCGCGGCTGTATCTGGCGTAATTCGTATCTTATTGAAAACGATCGGTCCGAAGATTAACTGAAAACGCTTCGTGATCCGACCAGGATTCAATCTCGTGACCTTTGGCTTGGTAGTCAAGCGCTTAAGTCGCTACACTACAGGATGCCAGGTAAAAGTGTTGTGTTTACGTTTCAGGTAGACATTTCTTCTGAAGAGCTGCGTTATACCATGATAATAGAAAAATCCCTGGGTGATTTAACCTAGTGGGTGTAAAACATGGTAACTCTAGTAGATACCGTGGTCACCTTCGCACATATTTATAATTTGCAAGTCAAAATGAAACCTGTTTCGTTTATTTCTAAATAATGCATTGTGTTTATGTTTTACGAAGTTTGGTTACTGATGTGTTGGCAGAAGAGCCAACACCATGTTGCTAGCGGAGGCCGAAATGCACGCGTTTAAGCTCACGCAAACTTGCGTGAGGTCTGGAACAGGACAATGTAATTAATATAGCCCATAAGGTACGTTGCTGCTGGAATACTTAACTTTAATCCACAATTTGTGTACATCGCTCTTGGCGGTACGTAATTACAATCTCAATATAACTGGTAATGGCACCTTGATAGGTCGTAGCAAATGACGTAGCTGAAGGCTATGCTAACTATCGTCTCGGCAAATGAGAGCGTATTTGTCAGTGTAGCATCGCTAGCAAAGTCGGCTGTACAACTGGGGCGAGTGCTAGGACGTCTCTCTAGACCTGCCGTGTGGCGGCGCGCGGTCTGCAATCACTGACAGTAGCGACACGCGGGTCCGACGTATACTAACGGACCACGGCCGATTTAAAGGCTACCACCTAGCAAGTGTGGTGTCTGGTGGTGACACCATATTCCTCCCCCGCAAATCGGCGTACGGTTGTGTTATAAGGCTTCCGCCCGACGAGGGGAGGACCCCATGTTGACGTATGCGACGAGGTGGGGAGCCTAACAACAGGCGAGGCTGTGCCACCCGCACCATGCCATTCGGTCCGAGGGGAGCTAGGAAACGCCTGAAAACCTAGTCCAGGGTGCACGCCAACATGCGGTGTATGCGCCCGCAGAGAGACAGGAGGGGCCGAAGGGTCGACCTCCATCAGAACGGGGCACCCGACGGGCGAAGACGACATCAGGTCCGGAGCGGGCAAGAGTTCCATGTCGGAGGACAGCTGGTCACGGGAAGCGATCGGCGGCCCGTGACCCAGGGAGGCGCCCGGCGTTTGCAGCGACGCGTCCACTGCGGGCGTCGCCAGCGGGAGAACAGGCGGCGGCGGCGGCGTGTCGCCATGGGGCAAAATGGAACGCAGCGTCGGTAACACCTGGGGATGAGGCGAGCCAGTAGATGGGTCCCCAGGGCGCTGACCGGACGGCTCCGTCGCTGAAAGCAGACGGCGAGCGGCAGAACCGGTGCGACGACAGAGGCGCAGCCGATTGAGATGCCGACGCACCTCACCAGAGGCCCCCAAAACCAGATACATAGCGCGGCCGAGGCAGCGAAGATTGCGCCCTGCGAGCCAACGCCGTGAACCTCGATAGTTGCGATAGGATACAACGTCGCCTGGAGCAAAAGCAGGTGGCCGCCGCTGCACAGGAACCTGATGTGGCGGATGTAGCAAAGACAACAATGTGAGACCTGAGTTTCTCCTGGCGTATACAACTTTCAAATAACTTCCGGGAATTCAGCCAGGTAACACTTTCAGCGACCGCCGATATTTCGGCGGGAGAACACCCCGCCATTTTCAAGGCAAACTGCAACGGACAGGCGACCGATTGAACGTGCGTTGCGCTATCGACCAACTGTACATCAGGTGATTGATGATAATTCAGAGTCAACACCTAAGTCTACTGCCTTCTTGCCTTACGTAGGAAACACGTCCAATAAGATCGGTCGTATTTTACGGAAATACGATGTGAAATGTGTTTTCCGACCTCCATCTAAAATTAGAGCACTTTTGAGTTCCGTTAAGGATGATCTTGGACTGCGTAAGGCGGGTGTATATCGTGTCCCTTGTAGCTGCGGCATGGCATATATTGGTCAAACTATCAGGACCGTGGAGGACAGATGTACTGAGCATAAACGGCACACACGATTACAGCAGCCAAATAGATCTGCTATTGCCGAACATTGCTTGGATACTGGTCACTCCATGTTATATAATAACACCGAGATATTGGCATGCACGTCCAGCTATTGGGACAGTGTGATTCGGGAGGCAGTTGAGATTAAATTAGCGAGCAACCTTGTTAACAGGGATGGAGGTTTCTGTTTAAACTCTGTTTGGAATCCGGCTCTCTCCCTTGTCAAGAAACAGAGGGACAGACTCAATGCTACCTCACCTGCGAATTCATAGTCTCACTATCGATAGCTCTGACTTTGGCCATCTTTGGTGGCACTAGTGTTCAGTGTGTGTGTGTTATCTTTCCTGCTTGGGTCCGAGAACCGAGGTATTAAATTTGCATGTACGTCGCCTGTCCGTTGCAGTTTGCCTTGAAAATGGCGGGGTGTTCTCCCGCCGAAATATCGGCGGTCGCTGAAAGTGTTACCTGGCTGAATTCCCGGAAGTTATTTGGAAGACAACAATGTTCGATGAGGGCGACCGGGAGCAACTCAGTCGGCGAGCGACCATCTCGGGGCTGAGAGCGATACGTGGACAAAAAGAGCAATAACGCGTCCTCCCGAGAATGCGACTCTTTCAGCTTCAACATCTGGGACTTGAAAGTCCGAACCAATCGTTCAGCGGCACCGTTTGACTGAAGCGAAAACGGCGCGGATGTCAGATGTTGAATACCATTGGCCTTGCAGAATGACTGAAATTCTGCGGACATGAATTGTGGGCCATTGTCGGAAACAATAGTCTGTGGAAGACCTTCAATCCAAAAGATAGCAGATAATGCTTGGATGGTGGCAGAGGACGTCGTGGAAGACATCCGGACAACAAAAGGAAAATTACTGAATGTATCTACCACAACCAACCATCGAGCATTCCAGAATGGACCAGCAAAATCGATGTGTAAGCGTTGCCAAGGGGAAGTGGCTTTTGGCCATGCAAAGAATTTCCGCGGCGGTGCGGATTGTTGTCCGGCACACGCCATGCAAGAAGAGCACATATTCGTAATCGCAGCATCGATTCCGAACCAAGTACAGTGCTGACGAGCAAGTTGTTTCGTTCGCACTATACCCCAATGTCTTTGGTGGAGAAGCCGTAAGACAGAGGACTGTAGCGAACGTGGGACCACGACCCTGGACTGATCATTATCAGAACGCAACAGGAAAACACCACGTCGTACAAAAAGTCTCTCCTTGTGAGCAAAAAAATCGTCGAACCAACGGATCCTCGATCCGTGACTTTGACAAGGGCCATTGCGTAGCAACAAAACGCAGAACGGTAGCAAGGACAGGGTCGGCAGCTGTGGCTGCAGCTACACGACGAAAATCAATCGGAAACGATTCGACCACGTCATCGGTTTCCGAATCAATGAACATGCAAGCAAGTTCGGAGGAATCGAATGCCCTATTCTCAGCAACAGGCAAACGGGACAACGCATCGGCGTTTCCGTGCTGAACAGTGGACCGATACAAGATATCGTAGCGGTACTGCGAGAGGAAAATAGACCAGCGAATGAATTTCTGCGCTGTACGTGGAGGTCCAGGCTTGTTCGGATGAAAAAGGGATGTCAAAGGTTTGTGGTCTGTGATGATGGTAAAGTGACGACCATACAAGAAATCATGAAACTTAGTAACGCCAAATACGAGAGCCAATGCTTCTTTCTCGATCTGTGAATAATGTCTTTGCGCAGACGAGAGAAATTTGGACGCAAAGGCAATAGGGCGATCATGCGATCCATTTTTGTGCTCAAGCACAGCACCGATCCCGAAATCCGATGCATCTACCATCAACAAAAGGGGTAAGGCAAGTATTGGAAAGCAACGCCGATTTCAACTGGCGAAAGGCGCGTTCGCATTCCGTCGGCCAGACGAACGGAACACCTTTACGGCGTAAGCGATGAAGCGGAGCTGAAATGGAAGAGGCGTGGCGCACATATTTATGGTAGTAATTGATTTTTCCCAGCACGCTCTGTAGCTGCTTCAAATTCTGCGGCGAAGGCAAGTCTTGTATGGCACGGAGGTGCTCTGGACTGGGATGTATGCCATGGGCATTGAGTACATGTCCCAGATAGGGTAAGTTACGAGCAAAAAACACACATTTGTCCTTCCGCAACCGAAGACCATTTTGTCGCAAGACCTGAAATAATGTTCTGAGATTGGCTAAATGTTCTTCTTCCGTCTTTCCGGAGATCAGAATATCGTCCAGATAGTTTGCTGCAGTAGGGACCGAGGCAGCAGATATTGCTGAAACAATGCAGGGGCGGATGCACACCCGAATGGCAGCCTTTTGAAGCGATACAAACCAAGATGCGCGTTAACCACCAAAACGCGATTGGCGTCTTCGTCTCAATATAACTGGTAATGGCGCCTTGCTAGGTCGTAGCAAATGACTTAGCTGAAGCCTATGCTAACTATCGTCTCGGCAAATGAGAGCGTATTTGTCAGTGTAGCAGCGCTAGCAAAGTCGGCTGTACAACTGGGGCGAGTGCTAGGACGTCTCTCTAGACCTGCCGTGTGGCGGCGCTCGGTCTGCAATCACTGACAGTAGCGACATGCGGGTCCGACGTATACTAACGGACCGCGGCCGATTTAAAGGCTACCACCTAGCAAGTGTGGTGTCTGGCGGTGACACCACAGTTACCACGGACTCAGTTCATATTTGTTGAAAGGAACGTTTAGAATTTCCGTTTTTGAAAAGTTTCAATGCGGAACAGGCAGTAAAACTTGGTAAGTGCAGTACATACCATCTTTTACTTCAAACAGATTAAGAAATAAAGGCATCTGTTCTTACCTTTTTAAGGAGTAATTTGCATCCGATTTGTTTGCACTCATAAACAGGATAATACTCTGGGCTTTCATCTTCGTCATTATTGGAAGAACTGTAGTCAGAACTATTGTTAGCGCTCGAAGCTTTCGCTTCAAGTTCTTCATCACTACGAAACAGACTGTGTCGGGCCGCCATGTCTGTTACTTACAATGTTTTACCTGCAGTCAGCTGTCACTTACCATGACATAATACCAACATAATTTCTTACAACGTACACATCTCCCACAGATTCCTTCACCAACCTATGAAATCAGCTGTAAGGAGTCCGACGTTGCCAAAAAACGGCAATTCGCAAAAATTGTTAGATACCATGCTTTACGACCGAGTGCCTCAATTTTAAAAGTCTATCCTTGCCGTCTTCTGCTACAATGTACAAATTTGTTAGTACTAATGATGAAAATAAACATTTTTAGAAATTGACAACGAGAAAAGAAAGATATATGATATTGGGCGTTGTTTGGGTATTACACGAAGGCAAAAGCTGTTAGCTAGCATACACCAAGGCAACAAAAGACAAATTAATTGAGTTTTATCTCCATTGTTAACGCCTCGCATAGGCAACTGCTAATTATCATGGGTTACTTAAAAATTCTACTGTGAGCAGTTGTCCAAGAAGCTATCAACGGAAACAAACTGAATTCATGATTTCTTTTGGCTATGTTATTAACTTAGCGGTTTTCTAGTAGCTAAGAATATTTTCTTGCCGTCTTCCGCATGCAATGTCTGCTACAGACTATGTTAGAAGTGAACATTTCTCCAACCGCCCGGTGACCTACGAATTTGTCTGTTTTCAACATTTTTTAAAAACAGAAATACTCGTAGTGTGCCTTAGCAGCTATAATTTTGACATTGTATTTCTTTCGGTGTATTCTTCCTGTATAAAAAAACTTCAGATTTCGCAATGTCGGATTGGACTATTCTCTTTTTAGAAAGATGGGACGAGCACAAGAAGTAATATAGATAAAGAATGGAAGGGGTTGTATGGAAATTCATTGCATCTGTAAATGAAATCCCATAGAAGACTCTAGTGTGATAGTTTCTGATTTTTTACAATCTGATACCCTTAAAAAATAGGCATTGCAACAGACATAGGTCGTATTCAGGGACGAATTACTTGTATTCTGTCAGATCTGTACGACAATTATGTTGCAGCCATTGTTCCCTCGCTGAACATGCGAATGGAACAGGTGAGAAAATCCATAGTACTGTTGCGATGCACTCTCCACCAGGCACTGTACAACATGTGGAGTGTACACTAAGGTGACAAAAGTCGTGGGATAACTTCTATTACCGTGTAGGAAGTTCTTTTGCCCCACGTAGTGCAGCACGACGTGGCATGGACTCACCAAACTGGTGGAAGTTTCCTGCAGAAATATTGAGCCATGCTGTCTCTAATGTCGTTCATAATTGCGAAATTATTGCCGATGCAGGATTTTGTGCACGAACGGACTCCTTGTTTATGTCCCACAAATGTCGTCTGTGTTTCAACTGACATGGTCATGAGTCTAGGAAGGCGCCATAGGGGATATTGTGCTGCTAGCAAAGGCACTCGCTTCGGTCGTCCGCTGCCATTGCCCAATAACGCCAAATTCCGCAACACTGTCCTAACGGATACGAACGTCGTACGTCCAACATTGACTTCAGCGGTTATTTCACGCGATTCAAATGGTTCAAATGGCTCTGAGCACTATGGGACTTAACGTCTGAGGTCATCAGTCCCCCCGCCGGCCGGTGTGGCCGTGCGGTTAAAGGCGCTTCAGTCTGGAACCGCGTGACCGCTACGGTCGCAGGTTCGAATCCTGCCTCGGGCATGGATGTGTGTGATGTCCTTAGGTTAGTTAGGTTTAATTAGTTCTAAGTTCTAGGCGACTGATGACCTCAGAAGTTAAGTCGCATGTGCTCAGAGCCATTTGAACCATTTTTTTCATCAGTCCCCCAGAATTTAGAACTACTTAAACCTAACTAACCTAAGGAAATCACACATCCATGCCCAAGGCAGGATTCGAACCTGCGACCGTAGCGGTCGCGCGGTTCCAGACTGTAGCGCCTAGAACCGCTCGGCCACTCCGGCCGGCTTTAACGCGGTATTTCTTGTCTGTTAGCACTGACAACCGTACTCAAACGCCGGTGCTCTCGGACGTTAAGTGTACGCCTTCCGTCACTCAGTTGTCCACAGCGAGAGGTAATGCCGGAGGTAATTCGGCACACTTTTGAGACTGAGGATTTCGGAATATTGAACTCCATTACAATTTTCGAAATTGAATGTTCCATGCGTTTACCCCCAACTAACATTCCGCCTTCACAGTCTGTTAATTCCCGTCGTGCGGCCATAATCTTGTTGATAACATTTTCACGTGAATCGTAATATAAATGACAGCTCGGCTAAAGCACTGTCCTTTTATACATTGTGTACGCGATATCACTTCCATCTGCGTATGTGCATATCGCTCTCCCATGAATTTCGTCACTTCTGTTTATGTAAGGTTTTAGATGTAGAAGACAGTGCCATGAAGAGGCTCCTGTTGGAAGAAAACGAAAATGGAAAAGAAGCAAGACAAAACTGACAAAGGACATCATGCTGATTGCAAAAGAAGAACTAGCTCGGTGTTTTTAGAGGATTAAGGGAGGAATGTGTGAGGGTATTCTGAAGAAACTACGCTGACATCGTCACACTGCTCCATCAGTGACAGAGCAAGTGACGTAGCCAGTAAGAGGGCAGTAGCCGGTGCCACTCACCACATGCCTGGTCTCCTGGTGCTCCGTGGTTCCGACACTTCACCCCCACTTGACCTTTCGTGCTGTAACAACAGCGGCGGCACAGTACCTGGCGTCTGCGGCGTCTGCCCTGCGTCGCTCCACCGAAGTCCTGTCACGACCAGGCTCCTCCGGGAGGTCGGAAAATTGTAGAGTTCGAGATGGGCATTATGTTGGCGCGGGATCATTTCCGCGCGATTTAGGAGCAGCGGCCAGATGAAAACTGACGAGGTGGGCTGGTAGGAGCGGGCCGCAGTTAGGTCATTTCCGGTAACACAGCTAACACAGGTCTTTTAATTGGTGGCCCATTTCGGACATCGGAAACTTCTAATTGCTGATTGACCTCCCAGATATGCATTACAACGGAGAAGTGCTTATTTATTGTTTTTACACTTCCCACATGGAACTTCAGCAAACTGTTGCAGTGTTTCAAACAGTTAAATTAAAAGGAAGGTCAGCGTTGGTTGTAATATTGAGGTTTTATTGATAGCAGAATCGATTTTTGATCACATAGTGATCATCTTCGGTGTTGGAAGTTATTAATTTTTACATAGCGATCAGTGAGTAAAACCAAAAATCACAAATACACCTGAGCATAAACCAACTGTTGGAAAGAACATACCTGTGCACATTAAACGCAGACACTGGTATCAAGTTATCAATAACCAGAACTGAGAAGCGATCACAATAACTGAAGTCGCTGTTTACATCACCTATACAGCAGACCTCGAGGTGACAGGGTCTTGGAACGCCCTCTATGTGGCGTGTGTCACGTGAAGACTTAACATTTCTTTATATGCCAAGAGATTGCCACAAATTACCAACGTGCACTTACAAATCATTAATTGAATATTTCAATTTTAAAATTGTACATTAAAAAACGCATAGCAAGAAAAAGACAGGGAGGAAATGCACATCTTGCCAACATACGCTGGCGTGTTATTTTCAAACAACTTTAAAAAAAAAATGTCAGAATAAAAATCAACAGGTGAAGTTATATGGTGTCAGATTACAGGACTAGAAAAGAAGAAAAATATACAATAAAACATAACATCAAATATAACAGAATTTGTTATAACACAGTAACCGCCATCTGGCGTAGGGAGTCAGAGATATAAGATTCTTAATTTACGTAAAATATTACATTGAAACCAATAAGTCAAATACATAAATGTAACTATACCATGTATGTCACAATATAGCAGGTCAAAATGCCAATAAACTCATTAAGTGTTATAAAAAATTTAAGCGGTGCAGATTAACAATTTTTTTATCGTATTTAACGACGTGATGCAACACACATCTCATTTATCCCATTGGGACATGTGAACACTTTATATAAATTAAAAAGTCATCGTAATTATGAAAGCAGAGTGTTTTAAATGCACATTGTGGATGCAGAGATCGTTTAGCGCATTCGTGAGTGAAAACTACTGTTACAAATTACAAAGAATAAATTATATGTTGGATAGAGACAAGTGTACGAAATACGCTAGCTTAGTAGATACCTCCACTATCACACCTGTTATTTATAGAAAAATTTATCAATAAACTATTACCTTCACCGAGAGTCTATCTTCTTTCATCACAATGAGTGGATTTTGGTTTGGCTCCGATTGACGAAACAATCCTATTAATTTATTTCAATAAAAGGAAAATTCATTTGTCATTGAGATTCCGTTGATAAAGAAACGCCGTCAACCGCACGTGCTATGGTCGCACCGAATGTTGAACGAATGAGAAATTAAGCCCTAGTATCACATGTTTATTGCGTAAGAAAACGTGTTTGATCCTGTACGATGATGCGGTGACCAACAATATTTCTGACATGTTATTACTCACCAGCCTACAAATCATTTGTCATACAATTATGCCATGTGATTTATCTTTTGGGTGTGAATTAAAAATTGTATATTAATTTCCATAAAAACAATATTTTACTACACAAAAACTCAACACACAAGTCAATAATCTTATCACTAGGGATAATATTCTAGCTACGGTTCTATAAACACACAGCGAATCACGACGAAATTAATGAAGTAGTAGCAGGGGTATTCTCGATGGGACGTGGGTTAAAACATCAACCACAGCGGGAGAACGGAAACCACAAGTCGAGCATGTACGGTTGTAATTAGTTGTACTTCAAACGGCAACAGAGAGGAAAAAATTCCGTCCATGCACATGTAAATTATATTCCTCATTACTGAGATCTTGCCGGCAGGTGTGGTCAAGCGGTTAACGGCGCTACAGTCTGGAACCGTGCGACCGCTACGGTCGCAGGTTCGAATCCTGCCTCGGGCATGGATGTGTGTGATGTCCTTAGGTTAGTTAGGTTTAAGTAGTTCTAAGTTCTAGGGGACTGATGACCTTAGAAGTTAAGTCCCATAGTGCTCAGAGCCATTTTACTGAGATCATGCAGTTATATTGGACACTACGAAATGTTAACGTTGGAAAAAGAAGGCTTCTCTGAGTCGCAAAGTCCGTTAAATTTGACAGAGTTCGTCATACGATTCCGAGTTTTAAAGTTTTGGTATTCGCTGTACTCGGGAGGTCGAGTTCGATATACTAAAACAGATCGATAACCGACAAGCACAAGTCAGTCGCCGCGTGTGGGTCGACTCCACACAAAGAGAGCGGCTTGACAGTAGTAAACATTGCGATACTGGAAATTTAGACGCGCCACTCAGACATGGACTACAATGATATGACTTGCTGAAGGCAATGAAGATAAAGAATAATGAACAGGAACCGAAATTTCAATGGAGGCACACATATGGCTGACAGCGATGCATGCTTCCCACTTTATTTTCCTCTTAAAATTTCTCTCCTATCAAAAATTTCGTTCAGATTACATTCCGCGAAATGAAGTACCGTTGAATGATTAACGCGAGAGATTACACGTGGAGGTAATTACAAGTAACAAGATACAACCACTCTTGACGGACAAAGCCTGAACACAAGATCCAGCACCATTCATGAGTCAATTTACACACTTAAATATTATCAGGGCGTAATTAATTATGTAACTAGAAAGAAATTCTACTTTCATGGCTAGCAATTGCCGTGCCTGCTTCACACATTCCGATTTATCCTAAAAGTATGTTTGCAAAGGACAAGCATGTCCACCAGCGAAGGTCTGCAGCAAGACTCTATATAAGGAAAGAAGGTTGCATCCGCTCGGCTAGCCGCCAGGGACAAGTATAAAAAAGGCGAAAACGTACTATATCAGCTCAATGCTGGAGCTTTTTTAAAATTTTGTTTCATGCTATTTTTTATTTATTTATTTTTTTATTTATTTAGTCAAGCAGAAAGAACAGTGAAAGGTCAGGATTCGCTAAATATTATTTTACAAAGCTACTTTGCACTCCCAAACTAAGAGAAACGGACGATTAATCTAAAAGTCAGGACCACTACTTCTGACAAAAAGAGATGTATGTGGCCCTTACGGCACGTTAAAAAAAATTCTCTGTCATTTTTTAATGTTTTCAAACCAAACAGACGAAGAAGGAAGGGAAAAACTAGTAATGGGCACAAAAAAAAGATGGCTCTGAGAACTACGGGACTTAACATCTTAGGTCATCAGTCCCCTAGAACTTAGGACTACTTAACCCTAACTAACCTAAGAACATCACACACATCCATGCCCGAGGCAGGATTCGAACCTGCGACCGTAGCAGTCCAGTGGTTCCGGACTGCAGCGCCTAGAACCGCACGGCCACCGCGGCCGGCCGAACGGGCACAGGAAGAAGAACATAACTCAGCATGTTCTTCCCCGAAGCATGATCATGTGTTCGAGATAATAATTAGAATGAGGGCAACTACAAGGCATGATAGTCAGAAAATGATGAAAGCGTGTAGGAAAGCTGACCTCTTTCAATGCAACGCAACACTGTCAAGATAACGTAAGGACTTGAGTTACATATGTCGTACCGCGCTAAATGGCTTTGAGCACTTTGGGTCTTAACTTCTGAGGTCATCAGTGCCCTAGAACTTAGAACTACTTAAACCTAACTAACCTAAGGACATCACACACATCCATGCCCGAGGCAGGATTCGAACCTGCGACCGTAGCCGTCTCGCAGTTCCAGACTGAAGCGCTAAGACTGTTGCGCAGGGGCCAAGCATAGGAGAGAGCACAGATTTCAGTTGTCCTGTAGGTACAGCTTCTGCTATAATACGGATGACAGGTGAATCGCAGTGAGCGAGTGAAAATGGCACAGAAATTGAAAACGTACTCCGAAGGTGAAGTACATGGGACACGACGAGTCTTGTGCACAAAATATCTAAACTGTACTGACACTGGGAAAGCGAAACTATGGCTGTATGTCAAGGAAATGCAATTTTGCGTTCAGCCACAGTTACGTAGTACCAACAGTTTGACAATTCCGCATAGACGTGAGTGATACTGGTCGGAAGATCCAGATCTTTCGGGCAAGATGAAAAAAACACATGATTCGCTGACCAAGACTGGGATTGCTGTCGAGGAAGAATTGAGCGGCCGGCCACTGTGGCCGTGCGGTTCTAGGCGCTTCAGTCTGGAACCGCTTGACCGCTACGGTCGCAGGTTCGAATCCTGCCTCGGGCGTGGATGTGTGTGATGTCCTTAGGTTAGTCAGGTTTAATTAGTTCTAAGTTCTAGGCGACTGATGACCTAAGATGTTAAGTCGCATAGTGCTCAGAGCCATTTGACCCATTTTTGAAGAATTGAGCGTTTGGCTGTTGTTAACAGATACTTGGTTATGATGTTGAAAAAACAGTGTCATGTGTCTGTGTCACTTTGAACTGTACCGCAGCGTTAAAAGGAAATTAGTTGGCCTGTCTTAATAACATGTAATTTCAGATTTAAAGAAAGGTAACAGTCTTACTTGTTGAGTCTCACTTCGGATTAACATGCAGATTTACGTAATGAATGACAGGTGACGACTGATTTCGAGATTCACACACACGTTTACGTAATGACTGCTGTACGCAAGCACATTGTGGGTATGAGCATGACACCGATTTAAAGATGGGCCTGGGACAGAAATTACAAATTGTCAAATACAGTCAAGTTTGTTTTTAGATATTATGTAAATAAAGGAGAAGTAAATATCTCTAAACACATTAAGCGATGAAGTAAAGTTGTTTAACCATAAGATAAATCCTTTTGTATTTGAATGAACAATAGTTCTTTTTTTATAGGGCAGAAGTTTAGGAGTGCACCTGGGTCTACACAAGCCCTCCGAGAATTTGCTGGAAAGCTAATTTTTCTAACGAAATAGTTGATAAGTTCACTTGTTATTTGAGGGAAGTTTTATGTTCCTGGGGCTACAAAACTGTAACACCGGAATTTAAAAATAAATCGCGTGTTAGGATTAGAATATTCAGGAATATCATAACATTGAACAGGAAAAACTTTTGATTTGCGCAAGTTCCATTAAAGACCACATATTCTTAAGGAAACTGGAATGAGACATTTGAAACTAGGTAGGTGAATGCTAAACCAGACAGCTATTAGGGAGGATGGTTTTTGAAGTTTTGGTTTACATGACTCTTAATTGTGAGCATTTACTTAAATAACAAATATTAGTAAAAACGAAGTAGGCTTAGACCACCAGTGATCTGAAAATAATAAACTTTAGTGAAACAGCTCTACTGACATCAGCACTACGCCAGCCGTCAATATGCGGGGAAAATCTTATTTTCTACAATTTTCATAGGCAGAAATTCTGCACATATTCATTTTCATATTTGCTACCAATTTACCTTCGGAAATGTTGGAAGTACTCTGCTAAAGAACAGCGATTACTAGAACATGGATCTCCACAGTGACAATCTCGTGCACATGTCGAAGCATTTTCAGTGTTACGTAAAACTACGTTAGATATGAAGTCCACGTTCAAGCC
Organism: Schistocerca americana; assembly: GCF_021461395.2. Taxonomy (NCBI): domain Eukaryota; kingdom Metazoa; phylum Arthropoda; class Insecta; order Orthoptera; family Acrididae; genus Schistocerca; species Schistocerca americana. The sequence goes on along the minus strand of NC_060119.1, from coordinate 602,180,123 downwards.
AACGTTGCGTACAGCCTTGTCTCTTTTCGACAGAAAACGTTACTCACACTATGTAAATGAAGAGTTTTCGTTTTTTGGCACTAAGCGTCTGGTCACTCGACAAATATTTCTTCATGTATAAAAAATTTCCCACTATTTAATGAACTTATTAAATTCGAATTTGATTTTTCTTCACTAGCAAAATATACGTTTTTCTCACTTGCTCCTATATGGCAAGACGAAATTTTCTAATAATTTTACTAGAGTGTAAAGTCGCGTTTTGTCTTTATAGAGATTGCTGGTTTCATACGAATTTCGAGGGTCTTCAGATTCATTGTAATTGTAGAGCAACCCGTCAGTTTTTATGTGCTGCCCAAAGCATCCGTAAATCACAATAGAAAAATTAAAGATCTATCACGCAGAACACTTAAATCTGACGGCCGCTAAGCGCCTACTATGGACTTGAAGATTTTCGAAATTCGAACGAAACTGCCAATCATAATAAACACAAATGCGACAACAGACCTCAAATCGGAATATTAGAATAAGGATTAGTTGTCACTCATGCATCTCTGCTACCGTGATATTTTCACCCGCAGAATGGCGAAGAAGAACGTCGTCTATGGTTCGTACGTAAACGTTAGTGACTTCTGCGACATACGCTATTGGCGCCCGTCGATAGTGTCACAATGAGATACTTTTACACGTGTAGTTCCGCAGCGCCAAATCAAGGAGCAAATTTCCAGAAGTCATGGAACGAGTCTGTTCATGAAATAAAATGAGTGAAGTGGCGAATGTAGAACACACTTCGTACGGGGTTATGTAGTGTAGACACTTTTGGTGTTCCGAGATGATCCGGCCGGCCGCAGTGGCCGAGCGGTTCTAGGCGCTTCAGTCTGGAAACGCACGACCGCTACGGTCGCAGGTTCGAATCCTGCCTCGGGCATTGATGTGTGTGATGTCCTTAGGTTAGTTAGGTTTAAGTAGTTCTAGGGAAATGATGACCTCAGACGTTAAGTCCCATAGTGCTCAGAGCGATTTGAACCACTTGAGATGACCGGTTTCAACATTCCTTTACTGCCGTAATCATATCGTGTGGAACTTTTACGCTTTCACTTCATGTCAGATGATAGCAGCATAAGACTATTGAAACCGTCATCTTGGAACAATAAAAGTACAGTATCTACATTGCAATCGTGGCGTACCTGGTTTATTCTTCATTTCCAGCCATTCAGATCGCCCAGCTGCACAGCGTGTGTACCTTACAAAACGAGTAAAGTAATAATAGATTAAGTAATATGGACTTGTCCGCAGCAAGCAAGCTGAAATTGTATATATTAGCATAATCAACAGTACAGCACAGGAATTACTTTATGTTTTTCGCAGTAGCTCCCCTTCAGTACAGAAGGCGTGATCCACGAGGAAACTACACAATTTAGACCTGTGTGGATCACTGCAAAGGTGTTGTAATACTTGGGTAGCTTATTGTTAAGGGATGTAGCTGAATACTGCACGCTTTCCTGCACACGAATCAAAAAAATGTTCAAATGTGTGTGAAATCTTATGGGACTTATCTGCTAAGGTCATCAATCTTAAGCTTACACAATACTTAACCTAAATTACCCTAAGGACAAACACACACACACCCATGCCCGAGGTTGGACTCGAACCTCCACCGGGACCAGCCGCACAGTCCATGACTGCAGCGCCTCGGACCGCTCGGCTAATCCCTCGTGGCCACACGAATCAAACAGGCGCGATCCAGACGGAGAATGTATTACTGCCTGAGGTGAACTGAAAGTCCCAATTCATAATGTCAACAAACAACATTACATTAATGTGACCAACGCCTGCGTTCGACATCAACGTGCAATATTCGTTCACAGACGGCGTGTGGCACCCCTAGCAATAGGCGATATATATGAAGCGTGTCGAAGGAGCGCGGAAAACAGTGCAGTCATTGTGGTAACGCGAAAACGAAGCGATTTGTCTAACATCCAGAAGGTCGTGATCTTTGGATTTCGGGATGGGGATGGAAGCATCTCCGAAAGGGCTAAGTTTAGAAACTATTCGCGTAACGCTGTGGTTAAAGGATACAGTACATGGGAAAATGGCGCCTTCGTAAACCGCTGCAGAGGCAACAGTGCTGCACCACAGGCCATAGGTGACAAGGACGCCTACAGAGAGGTGTAAGGGCGAATAGACGAGTAACTGTTGACCACCTAACGGCCTAGATGAACCAAGGAGCTGCCAACAGTGTCTCCTCAAAGACTCAAAAACCGTTCAGCGAACATTGCTGCGTGTGGGCGATGCCAGCAGGTGCCTGGTACATGCACCCATGCTGACTGCTGTCCATTCACGATGTCGGCTGAAATTTGCACACCAGAATCCCAGCTCGACCTCCAAGGAGTGGCGAATCGTGGCCTTTTCAGATGAATCACGTTTTATGCTCCATCCAAATGGCCGTTGGCGTGTACGCCGTGAAACGTCTGAAACAAAGACACTGCAACAATCGTCAGAAGAGTCCTGTTGTGGAATGGAGCTTTGTGGCCTGCGGAAGGTTTCCGTGGCATCCCCTGGGCGATCTCATCATTCTGGAAGGCACATTGCATCAACACAAGTATGCATCTCATTTTACAGACCCTGTCCACCCTTACATTGGGTTCCTTTTTTTCGGCACGATGGCGTCTATTAGCTGGGCAATGCGATGTGTCATATAGCACACAGAGTGCACATATGGTCCGAAGAGCACCACGAAGATTATACTCTCCTGGCTACCAAGGTTCCCGTATTTAAACCCAATCTGTAGGACCAGCTCGAGCAGGCTGTTCGTGCTATGGATCCTCAATCGAGAAACCTTGCGCATCTGTCCATGGGTCTCTAGTCCTCATGGCTCCACATCCATTTCGGTACCTTCCAGAAATACACTAACTCTCCTCCTGGAGGTCTCGCAGAGATTTCCGCTGAAACAGCTGGTTATTTAGGCTCCTGACTGGTGGTCACATTAATGTGAATAGACAGTGTATATACAGAGAGACCAGTGTCACTTTCCTGGACTCATTAAGGGGAGTCGACGAGAGGTTCCCGAATTTACACCAGATATAGCACCAAGTACCAGTTTCCGAGATAAAAATACACTTTGTTGATGGGAGGAGTTACTCCCAAATTTAATGCCTTGCGACAGAAGCGAATGAAAATTAGCAGTGTAGATTAGTTTTCGCATTTGACTATTATATTCTGTTCTAATGGTAAAGATAAAAGCATTCAGTTTTTGACCATGATCTTGAAAATGAGCTTTTCATGGCAGTTAATTATCTGAACACCTAGAAATTTGATGGTTCAGACTCACTAATCATATGCCCACTCCGTATTATCAAGACGTATGTTTTTCTTGAATTGTGTGTTAGAAGCTGTAAAAACTCAGTCAAGGTCTGACTTAGCATCAATATATTTTCATCTTCCATGAACTTATCATTTGAAGTTAACTATTTGATACATTATATAATTTGCACTCAAATTACTTAACTACCGTGCTACTCTCATCATTTTGTGTATATATATATATATATATATATATATATATATATATATATATATATATATACCGGGTGATAAAAAAGTCAATATAAATTTGAAAACTGAATAAATCACGGAATAACGTAGGTAGAGAGGTACAAATTGACACACATGCTTGGTATGACATGGGGTTTTATTAGAACCAAAAAAAAAAAAATGCGAAATACAAAACTTCAAAAAATGTCCGACAGATGGCGCTTCATCTTATCATAATAGCAATAATTAGCATAACAAAGCAAGACAAAGCAACGGTGATGTTCTTTACAGGAAATGCTCAATATGTCCACCATCATTCCTCAACAATAGCTGTAGTCGGGGAATAATGTTGAGAACACCACTGTAAAGCATGTCCGGAGTTATGGTGAGGCATTGGCGTCGGATGTTGTCTTTCAGCATCCCAAGAGATGTCGGTCGATCACGATACACTTGCGACTTCAGCTAAGCCCAAAGCCATTAATCGCACGGACTGAGGTCTGGGGACCTGGGAGGCGAAGCATGACGAACGTGGCGGCTGAGCACACGATCATCACCAAACGACTCGCGCAAGAGATCTTTCAGGCGTCTAGCAATATGGGGTGGAGCGCCATCCTGCATAAACATCGTATGTTCCAGCAGGTGTTTATCAGCCAGGCTGGGGATGATGCGATTCCGTAACATATCGGCGTAGCTCTCACCCGTCGCGGTAGCAGTTACAAAACCAGAATCACGCATTTGCTCGAAGAAAAAAGGCCCGATAACGGTAGATGTGGTAAATACAACCCATACGGTGACTTTCTCGTCGTGCAATGGAGTTTCCACGATAGTTCTAGGATTTTCTGTAGCCAAAATTCTGCAGTTGTGGGCGTTGACAGACCCTCGGAGCGTGAAATGAACTTCGTCGGTCCATAACACGTTACTCAACCAATCGTCATCTTCCGCCATCTTTTGAGACGCCCACACCGCAAATGCCCTCCGCTTCACTAAATCGCCAGGTAACAGGTAATGATGCCATTGGATTTTGTACGGATAGCATCGGAGGGTACGCCTCAGTGCCAACACAACAGTAGTGTATGGAATGCCCGTGCGACGTGCAATTGCACGAGCGCTGACTTCCCCGTGCATAGACGAACCCGCTACAGTGTCCATGTCTTCCTGAACTGTCTCAACAGCATTACGCCTTGTGCTCGGTCAGCCATTACGGGGTCTATCGTCTAAACAGCCCGTGGCTTCGAACATCGAAATCATTCTCGCCACAGCTGCATTTGTCAACGGACCTTTACCCGTTCGAATCCCCTTCCTATGGCGATAGGATCTTAACGCTGAACTAGCCCATTCCCCATTCTGATAATACAGCTCACTAAAAGCGCCTTTTCAGATAACGTTAACATTCTGCGACTGCTGGCGCATCTGATTCTCTCTCTTTTTTTTCTTTATTGTGATTTTAAACACCTTATACAAAGGCGGGCTGTCAGCAGCATAGTACGCCGCTCTTCAGCCTTGAGTTTCACAATAAGTATTACATATAGGTGGCACAGAGAATACAATCAAAACGGCGGGCAAAAAATGTAGACACTAAAAAACAAAAAAACATGGAGCCGTTCACGCTGGACGAGAAACATCACTAACACTAGTTGACACGGCGCACGTAACATGGATGATGGCGACGGCACACGTGAACAGTGGTAGCGTGACGGTGAACAAACACTAAACACAAACGAAGGCATACACACGAGACACTGATGGCGATGATCTCCGGCGCGCGAGTGTTCACTAACCGTGTACGAGTCCGGGGACCTGCCAAGAAAGGAGGAGGGGGGGGGGGGGAGTGATTCTCTCTCTCATTACAGCTCCTTTTATACACGATTGTCATGCGCAGTCACTGACGTTTTGATGTCCAGCGCCATCTGTCGGACATTTTGTGAACTTTTTTTTTTTTTTTTTTTTGGTTCTAGTAAAACCCCATGTCATTCCCAAGCATGTGTGTCAATTTTTACATCTCTATCTACATTATTCCGTGGTTTATTAAGTTTTCAAATTTATACTGACTTTTTGATCACCCGGTATATATATGAAGAAACGATAATGGTCCGAGCACTGACCACTGAGGCACCCCACACTTAACCATGCCGCAATCAGAAGCTACTTCATACCCATTCTTATTATTGTGTGCATATTCATCATGGCTGTTTCCGAGCATGTAAAATTGATGTGGTGCAGACGATAAGGCAGTTGGTAAGTACTCTGGGGAGGGATTAAAATGCCCGTCCCATTTGTTTCCCTGTTACGTCATAACTTGAGTTGTCTGCTTGGATAGTATAGGCCGACATAACTCGTTATCCACGTTCAGCCCGAGCTCGAGTTCCACCACTCATAACGTCGTGCTCACCTGGTCGCGAGACCCTAATCTGCCGCCCTCGCTAATTTCCTGTCTGGGCGGCCTGTGAATGTCGCGCTGTGCGGACTATGTACCCTCAGCGGCAGCAGGTGAGTGTGGCCTAACCAGGTTACGGCCATCTGGCGAGTAATTAATGCTGTCAGCGGCGGAGTGCCGTTAAGGCAAGAAGCGTGTCTCGGCCGTAAAGCGCCCGCGACGCGCAGCTGCGCCTCTGCCAACGTGTCTCCCTCCGCTCCCGTCTGCACCGCAGGCATTGCGGGAGGCGCTGTTCTACGCTCTGCTGTGAAACTACTGTGCACGGAAAGCTGCACCACGCAAACGATTTACACACTGAAAAAGTACGTGTGATTAGTAATGCAAAATGGTTCAGATGGTTCTGAGCACTATGGGACTTAACTTCTCGGGTCAACAATCCCCTAGAACTTAGAACTACTTAAACCTAACTAACCTAAGAACATCACACACATCCATGCCCGAGGCAGGATTCGAACTTGTGACCGCAGCGGTCGCGCGGTTCCAGACTGTAGCGCCTAGAACCGATCGGCCACTCCGGCCGGCAGTAATGCAAATATTCACATCGATGCGCACTGAATAGCGTAGTATATACAAAGAAGTTGCGCTGAAACGTGGTAAAGGTGATGGACCAGAGATATTAAGATCAGAAGTGTATGTGTCCTAACAGGACTCGAACCTCGAAACCTAGGATTCGCCGGCAGCGCTGGTATCGACGGAGATATCCCCCTCTCTCACCTTGCTTCTGCCAGTCCTACTTTCCAAAATTTACAGACTCTCCTTCTTCGTAACTTGCTACTCTAGCACCCGTGGAGAAAGGAACTGCGTTGAAATGGCTTTGTTTCCAGATAAATTATTCACTCTGCAGTGGAGTGCACACTGTTGAGAAATTCCTTGTGTACTAAAACTGCGTATCGGACGGCGACATGCGACTGAAACCTCGCGTTTAATCCACCAGAAAATTCCGAAAGAGGGCATCCTCCGCTGTAGAGTGAAGGACAGATTCTGGGGACAGTTCCCCAGTCTGCGACTAAGCTATTTCTCCGAAAGTACCTATACTACTGCCCATTAAAATTGCTTCACCACGAAGATGACGTGGTACAGACGCGAAATTTAACCGACAGGAAGAAGATGCTGTGATATGCAAATGATCAGCTTTTCAGAGCATTCACACAAGGTTTGCGCCGGTAGCGACACCTACAACGTGCTGACATGAGGAAAGTTTCCAACCGATTTCTCATACACAAACAGCAGTTGACCAGCGTTGCCTGGTGAAACGTTGTTGTGATGCCTCGTGTAGGGAGGAGAAATGCGTACCATCACGTTTCCGACTTTGATAAAGGTCGGATTGCAGCCTATCGCGATTGCGGTTTATCGTATCGCGACATTGCTGGTCGCGTTAGTCGAGATCCAGTGACTGTTAGCAGAATATGGAATCGGTGGGTTCAGGAGTGTAATACAGAACGCCGTGCTGGATCACTAGCAGTCGAGATGACAGGCATCTTATGCGCGTGGCTGTAACGGATCGTACAGCCACGTCTCGATCCCTGAGTCAACAGGCGGGAACGTTTGTAAGACAACAACCATCTGCACGAACAGTTCGACGACATTTGTAGCAGCGTGGCCAATCTGCTCGGAGACCATGACTGAGGTTACCCTTGACGCTGCATCACGGACAGGAGCGCCTGCAATCGTGTACTCAACGACGAACCTGGGTGCACGAATGGCAAAACGTCATTTTTCGGATCAATCCAGGTTCTGTTTGCAGCATCACGATGGTCGCATCCGTGTTTGGCGACTTCGCGGTGAACGCACATTGGACGCGTGTATTCGTCATCGCCATTCGGGCGTATCACGCGGCGTGATGGTAAGGGGTGCCATTGTTACACGTCTCGGTCACCTCTTGTTCGTATTGACGGCACTTTGAACAGTGGACGTTACATTTCAGATGTGTTACGACCAGTGGCTCTACCCTTCATTCGATCCCTGCGAAACCCTACATTTCAGCAGGATCATGCACGACCGCTTGCTACAGGTCCTGTACCAGCCTTTCTGGATACAGAAAATGTTCGACTGCTGCCCTGGTGAGCACATTCTCCAGATCTCTCACCAATTGAAAACGTCTGGTCAATGGTGGCCGAGCAGCTGGCTCGTCACAATACGCCAGTCACTACTCTTGATGAACTGTGGTATCGTGCTGAAGCTGTACAGCAAGAAGAAATGTAGATGATAAACGGGTATTCATTGGACAAATACATTATACTAGAACTGACATGTGATTACATTTTCACGCAATTTGGGTGCATAGATCCTGAGCTTGTGTACCTGTACACGCCATCCAAGCTCTGTTTGACTTAATGCCCAGGCGCATCAAGGCCGTTATTACGGCCAGAGATGGTTGTTCTGAGTTCTGATTCCTCAGGATCTATGCACCCAAATTGCGTGAAAATGTAATCACATGTCAGTTCTAGTATAATGTATTTGTCCAATGAATACCCGTTTATCATCTACTTTTCTTCTTGCTGTAGTAATTTTAATGGCCAGTAGTATACTTTCAAACAGTGCTTGGCCATCAGGATTTGCAAGTGAGCTTCTGTGAAGTTTGGAAAGTGTAGGAGTGATACTAGTGGAAGTAAAACTGTGAGGGCGGACCTTTGGCCGTTTCTTGGCAGCTAAGTCTATTAGAAGACTGTCCGTGAGTGGTAGGGTTCCTGCTTCGATTCCTAAACTACAAGTTTTAATATATCTGAGTTTCGAAACAGTATTTAAGCGTTTCCTTCAATTATCTTCCTTTTTTCTAAGTAATTTCCTTATCTATCCGGTGTCCGCCCCAGTAGCTGAGTGGTCAGCGTGACGGATTGCCGTCCTCTGGGCCCGGGTTCGATTCCCGGCTGGGTCGGAGATTTTCTCCGCTCAGGGACTGGGTGTTGTGTTGTGTTCATCATCATTTCATCCCCATCCGGCGTGCAGGTCGCCCAATGTGGCGCCGAATGTAATAAGACCTGCGATATGGTGGCCGGACCTGCCCCGCGAGGGGCCTCCCGGCCAATGACGCCAAACGCTCATCATCATCATCATCATCTATCCGGTTTAAAAGATGGGGGAAATACCACTAAATATACCTGTTAAGATGTGTCATCATCTGTAAACATACACCATGTTGTCCTGATTTCCGAGCATACACTTAGGATATGTTTTAACTCAGTGGTATTTTATTTATGACTTGCTGATATTCCCTACCACTTTTTATTACAGTTTCATGAAACATCACTGTGTAACTTTTACATGTACATCTAATAATGTTTCGAGATTCTATTATAACAGCATACACCTGTCTAAGCGGTAATAGTAATAGAAAGAATTAATAGCGGCGTTGATAGACTTGATTCTTCAAGAGTCATGTAATTAGTGTTCATTATTTCTCACTGGCGCTCATCCTATCTCGAGATCATTTACGCAGTTCTTAAATACAATGAAATAGAAGAGGCTGGTGGCGGATTATTCGGAGGCAGATGAACGAACTCTATCCGTTTTCTTTCGTTAACTGCTTTACAATAAAATGTCACGACCCACCTGAGATGTTTTGTCTGATCATGTTCCTAACTGCACGTAACATCTTATTGAGAGAGATGCGACAGTCTGATCGGTTACCGTTTTGGAACAATGTCTCCAGGTTGCCTGCTCACTGGTCTGATGCAATCACATCTACTAGAAACCTGTTGATGTTGGAGCACAATAACGTCAATTTTCAGCTAAAGAAAGAGAAGTTTCAATGAACTGCTACCTAAAGGGATTGTCTATCATCACTGTGGGTTGCCTCCGTGTCGCGATTTTGAGCTATGTTAAGTTTAATATCTTCAGCAATTTAATTAACGCCGCTCCTTTGAGAAACCTTCCTAAATAATGTCTCAGAGAGATAGGAGGTAACGACAAGCGTTCATTTCACCATAAAGTGGATGTTTCATTCTGGAGGTACTCTGATCTGTATCGATGCGTATGTTCTAGTTGGTGCCCTTTGTTGTACGAGGAGTCCCAGCAGGAAAGGTTAATATCCACGGATACGACAGAAACGTTGATTCGAAACAAAACTGTTTATCGAGTACGGACTCTAAATACATACGTTAAAAGCTAAGAGCAATTATTCATCTTCGTTACAGTGAAACTTATCTCTTGTGCTGAGCAAGTGGACATAGCTCTTTTTAGGTATGCTTTTTAGAGTCCGTATTTCCTAGTAATTTTTTTCTTCTTTTTCTCCATAATACGTCTCCAAAATATGGAAAGTAATGAGTTTTCAGTAGAAGAGGTTTGTTCATGGATGAATATCGACCATCCTCCTGAGACAACCTGTATAGTTATCTACTAGGATTAAAAATAATAAAATTGTTTTGCCGTTCATATTTATTTTGTCCACTTGTGTAAGGTTCAAGTTCCATGGGGATATGAGAGTCAAAGGCACACTGTCTTCTAATGAATCACTAGATACGTAGCAAAATGCTAAGTAGCAAATTTGTAAACAAAAAAGTTAATAATAAAACACGAAAGAAATTGTGTGTGAGAGAACGAATAACCAGCGGGTTACAGAGAAGAGTTCTCAACTCTGAAGAAGAGCTCGTGTAACGAAAACAAAAAGGAGCACGCTACAAGTAAAGCTTTCGACTTGGATTTGACAACTTGCGGCTCATAATCCAATTTTTTCTGTTCTGTTGGACGTCTATTGAAAATTAAACAGTCTGAACAGTGTGCACATTGCTATGCAATAATTAATAAAAGGTTATCCAACTGCAAATACGTTTCTTCGCATAGCGTTCACAGAAAAAAAGTTGCCGTTTCTTCTGTACGAGATGACCACAAATCCATTGCTGACATAAAAGTGCATATATGGTAGCGCTGGAATTCCGAAACGTCTGTACAACAGCCCATACGAAGTTCACGAGTTGATATCGCAGATCAGTATGACTGACATTTTCGAAGCTAAGAATATTCCTAGTGCGTGCACCGAAATACAGTCTTAAGGCAACTCAATGCGTCAAAAACATCAATTAAGGAACACAAAAATACGTGTCAATATTTTTAAAAGTACCGTCAAGCGATACCAATGTTGAGCCTCTGCCCCACTCCCGGGGGACCAAGCAGTGGATAATTTTGAAATCTTAAACAGGAACATTACATTTTTAAAATTGTTTCTAATTCTGTGGGAAAAATACTTGAATTTTGTATGTAACACGCTCTCACTGCGCTATGGGTGACGCTGTAGTCGATATATAACGCAATTGTGTTCCACCAGAGCATTATCTCCGGAAAAATGCATTGCATAAAAAACACAAAACAGACGTACCAAACGACTCAATGTCTTGCAGTTTTGTCCGTGTTGCTGTTATGAAACATTCATTCATTTATTCATTCATTCATTATTTGGCTTGATCTCATTTCGTGCACATTATCCCTTATTTCTTAACTACGTTCCTTCACAACCTGATTGCGTTATTAATAAATAATGAAGGCTGTTACGATAGAGGATAGGAATGGTTTACATTTATGGAAATGTGCCTGGAATGTTGACAATTGATATAGCTCTTTATGTTCAACGTCTTCCAAACGGGGTGAGTTACTTTTTGTTAGGTCATTCAACAGCTGTCCAACGAGGGAACTACACTGCGACCGTCGCAGAATACTTGCTGAAGAGAATAATGAAATTGGGATATTAGCTACATTGAATCATAGCTTCCACATTAGTACTCGACAGTTCATAAATCGGATATAGACTGACTTCAGCTTGCCAATTTTGAAACGTAGAAAATGTCATCCGTTTCATTTTTTCCTTCATAAGGAACTTCATGGCAGTGATTTCAAGAACATTTTGCTAATGACTGCTGCAGAAAATACGGAAACATCCAAAATTCCTTTGCTGGAGTAGTTTTCTCTGACGAGTCGACCAGTACGAACTATGGTCCGATTCATCGACCCCAAATTCATTATTGGAACGAGGAAAACTCACACTGGTTACGACAAGTTGAGCATCGGTCTGTGGAATATGAAATTTGGTTTGGAATACTGGTGACAAACTCGCTGGTTCATTCTTTATCAATGGCACCTTAAACGGCGATAAATATCGAACCTTCTGGTGACGATATGGCTTTACTGTTTGAGGACCTCTCCTTGAATTTGCGACAAGGACTTGATTTCAACATAATGGTTATCCAGGACATTATTCCGTAACACCACGTGACGTATTAGATCTAGTGTACAACTATCGGTGGATCCGGAGAAGTGATCGAATGTCCTGGCCAGAAAGGTAGACAGAACTTACTTTGCGTGGATTTTGTTTGAAGTTTATAATAGAGCGAAAAAAACGAGTGATAAGGTGATTCAGGTATCACCAGTACACAACATTACACCGAAAACTCTCCTCAGTTGTGTTGAATCATTGTATGTGCAAAGAAATAAGCGCAGCGAAGTGGTTGCAACATTTTGGGTTACTTGCCATGAAATCAGTCTTACAAACAAGCAGTCCATTGATGAGATACAAGATGACACATCTCAAACAAGCCCTTTTTTCACTATCATTGAACGCGTCTGGATTTCTTTTTCTGTTTCACTGCGTTTTTTCTGGAGATAATGCCCTTTTTGAGCTCCATTTTATGTTTTGTTGATTACAATGACATCTAACACACAATAAAAAGTGTCACGTACAAAAATTGTGTATTTTTCCCGTACAATTCGAATCTAAAATATACACGGGATGTTGCTCCTTAATGTTTCGAAGTTGCCCTACAAGATTGTTACCACCTGATACCATTTTTAAAAATGCTGAACACGCGTTTTTCCGTTTTCAATTCTGTCCGTGGTTTTTGACATATTTCGTTCTACAAAGCTAAAAAGTTCACCATGTATAATACAACACGAGATAACAAAGTGAGAATAACAAGGGATATACCATATTTCAGGCGGAATAAAAAATACGGCATTACACCTAACTTAAAATCTGCAGTACTTATTAACCCCGTAAATGCTCCTATCTTTTGCCGCGCCAGATTACAAAGTATTTTCCGCCTGTTGCTGGGTTCTGCTCTACAGTCTCTTCATCCACTACGATCTGTATCAGACGACATCCTGTTCTGACTGGTTGTAATGAAGTAAGCCGTCACAATGTGAGACGTTTGATGAGGATGGAAGAGAGGTGGCTCCATATTGATGACTGAATAATAATTTCTTAAATTATGTTTTCAAGCAAGAGTAACAGGGTCTGCCTGTTCAATTCCGCTGAGGCTCTATGAAGAATCTCGTCCCATGCTGAACGAGTTCTTCAGGAGTGAAATAAGGGACTAGAGACAGATAGATTGTTTTCGATCGCGAAGCTTAAACGGTGTTTGAGGAATTCCGAGTGCAAATAAAATTTATGAAAATCATTGACTCGAATGATCAAGAAAAACTGAAAGATACACACTTATCTAATTCAAAAATACTGGATGTGAGAGATGCCAGTAACAGGAAAGATGTTGCGAGGTGGAGGGAAAGAGTCAAAGTTAGCAAATTAATGGATGTAACGGCTTCTCACCTGAGAAAATCGACAGAAAACGCAGGCACACATTTCAGGTAAGTATGGCAATGTTCTGGGATTTTCAGGGTGTAGTGCATTTGGAATTTATGCCTAGAGGTACCACCATGAATGTTGCAAGGTACTGCGAGACCCTCAGAAAACTGAAAGCATGAATTCGAAGAGTTCATCCATACAAGGAGGACGTTCTCCTTCAGAATCACAATGTTAGATCACACATGAGCGCTGTGACGTCTGCAGCAATTCATCATCCTGGGTTCAGTGCCAACAATCGTCCCCCATACAGTCCCATCATGGCCCCATGCAATTTTCATCTGTTTCAAAAACATGAAAACACTTTCCAGGTCCTCACTTTGGTAGTAATGAAGAGGTGCATGCACAGGTGAGGTTGTGGCACTGTCAAAAACGTCAAGCATTCTAAGTGACGGTATCAACAAATAGGTCTCTCGCTGGCAGAAAATGCGTTCGTCGGCTTGCTGACTACATTGAGAAATAAATGTGTAGAGTGAAGGTACAGAACATTAATAAAGTTTATTTCGGACAAAAATCTTTAACAATTTTCACACAATAAAGTCGTAGGCACTATTTTTCTGCACGCCCTCGCAATTTCGTAAGCAATATGCACTACACGAATTCTCTTTGTGTTTATCACTTGGTCTTCTCTACGTAACATGTGAACAGAGTTCACTGTTATAGTAATGTTCAGTTTTGAATTCAGATAAATCTCCGTTTGTTTTAGTGATATGTGGTACTATGTTACTGAATCGGTAGAAGGAATAAATGTGTTATATGAACTTCTGGTACAATCAATTTGCACATTAGGTCCACAAAGTCGCCTTCCTCCCCCCTGTGACGTAACTGGCGAGTTGTGGCGCCCTGGAAATATTCTAAGTTCTGAGTTGGTGTGGCCGCACTAGGGCCTTTCGGTGGGCTGCGGCCATGTGGTGCCGAAAGTTAGCTGGGGTCCAGCGGCCGCGTGGCTGGGAATTCCATGGTGACCCTGTGTTGATGAAAGAGTTAAAGTTTAGTAGAGTTTAAAGTTTAGTATCTGACTGTAAATTATACAAGTAGCACCCAGCAACGAATTTCCAAATTCTAAGCGGTTATCCGATTTCGTCAATCTATGTGTCTTTAGAAAGTTATTAGTGTAAACCTAAGTTGGTATAAATTACAGGCATGTAACTTGAATAGTACACGAGTTATTGGAGGTCAAAGTTGCCAATTACTACAAATCACGTCGGGCCACAAGTACTCCACAGTGACAAAAAAAGACGGTAGCAGCATGCTTATAAATATATTTATTCATCTATGTCTTTGTTTACATCAGATATATGCTATTCATGATGAGCCAGCTAGGGTGGTAGAGCGGTTCTAGGCGCTGCAGTCTGGAACCGCGTGATTGCTACAGTCGCAGGCTCGAATCCTGCCTCGGTCATGGATGTGTGTGATGTCCTTAGGTTAGTTAGGTTTAAGTAGTTCTAAGTTCTCGGGGACTGATGACCTCAGATGTTAAGTCCCATAGTGCTCAGAGCCATTTGAACCATTTATTCATGAAGAAACTGGTCAATTATTTGCTATGTTTAGAAAACACAGAGACATTAGGCTACAGGCCAACTTTGTTTCTATCATTTTAATATATGTTTATTTAAGTGTTTATGTATTTAATAATAGTGGTCTAGCGGTTCTAGGTGCTCAGTCCAGAACCGCGCAACTGCTACGGTCGCAGGTTCGAATCCTGCCTCGGTCATGGATGTGTGTGATGTCCTTAGGTTAGTTTGGTTTAAGTAGTTCTAAGTTCTCGGGGACTGATGACCTCAGATGTTAAGTCCCATAGTGCTCAGAGCCATTTGAACACTAAATTTTCTCTATCTCATCACATAAAGGAAACTACGACACTCATGATTCAGAACAGAAAACAGACAACCATGAGCCCTATTACTCACAACCAGTCAAATCAGCTATTGGCACACGAACAAAAAACTTTCAGATTCGCGCTTCGCATATTAAACAGAACACTCATAAGAGCACACACTAAAGTAAACAACAGTGGAAAATGTTTATGATATCCATATGAAAAATAAGTCCGTAAACAGAAAACGATGTATAGCACAGTAGATCACTACACGCAGACAATGACCTCGTGCAGGACACAACAGAGCAATAACTCACACACAAAGAAGATGACACATACTCGTCTGATTAATAAACTAGTCCAAACTCAAAGCCATATTCAGAAGAAACTGGGACTTCAAAGAGACAGAATAATACATAACACAACCCTGAAGAAGCTCACAACACACGAAACACCCACAGATAAATTCAAGAGATAGGCATATTTGGAGCTACACGCAACACTTGTGATTCAGCACACACAGGCCTCAGCGAGAAAGCTCACTTCCAGGCACTCAGGCAAGCAGTGTCGTTTACGGCCGTGGCCGGGATCCTGACGGCGTACCGCCGCCAAGGATAGATCCTGCCGACTAGACAGGGGCCTGTTGCATCGTTCATGTCTGTTCAAGACAAATAAGTTAACCCTATTGCAAGATGGTCACTGATGAATTTGCTCCCGCTGCTCACTACAGAACCAGTATGCTAGGGGTCAGGATTACCCTGACAATCCTTTTGCTGCTTCTCCCTCCAACGGGGTGGTAACTATCTATTTACCGTTAAATTTATTAGCATGTCCATCAATGATGATTATTGAAGATTGCTTAATTCCTATAAATTTAGCATTACACGGTTTCTATAGAAGCGTGGAATGGAATCGCTAGGTATAGAAACTTGTTGCTACACCAAAGAGTTCTTTCACTGCACGTTATAACAAAGAAAATTATTTTATGGTTTTTTTGGTGGCATTCGCAGGACACTTTCCCTCCAGTTTCAGGATTCACAACTTCTACAGCCTGACGGTTTGGATGCAAAATAGTAGTGTATACCTTCCTTGTGTTTTAATATGAGGATAAAATGGAGTCAGTTATCTTTATGTATTGCAATGTTATTTCTGCTGTCTACATTGGTGCTCTAGTTCCCCGCAGCGATGCTTGCTGTTATTCCATCGCAAGGGAGTCTGACAGTGGTGTGCAGGAAATCACCCGTTGTGGAGGAAAAACGTTACTACACATATGTCACGATTTTACGTACGGCTTTGTAGAACTCGACCTGTGTTTCTTTGGGGCGTCCTCATACAGCTGTTTCATCAATGGAAATACGACAATGTGTTTCGAAAATGCAGAGCATACATTAGTTTATATCGTACTCTGGTACGGTGTTATATAGGCTTAGCATAGGATAGATTCCTACATAAACAAGTTTGACATCCACAGTGTAGTGAAACGTTTAAACAAGACAAAGATACGACACAGGGTACACAAAGGTAGTATGCTATAAGAATTCTGTTGGTACCACAATAGGAAAAGATAAATCACTCTTGGTACGCATTTGGGACATTCTGTTTCAGTTTATAATAATGATTATGTATCTAAATGAAGTGCAAAATGGTCTTTTGTAGGTCCTATAAGAACTGTTTCAAAAGCTGCAGATAAGAAATTGAATATCTGTACAGGTCTAAGTATTGTCTAAAAAGAATAAGAGGACAATATACAATAGAATATATACATATAGGAGATACATAATGACAAATTTATGTGCAGAACGTTCCATATCCCGCTAAGTAACACGTGAGAACAGTCAATTAATCGATTCTTTGATCTAATTACAAAGATCATTAGTTTAGCAGTGCAGGGAGCTTTATTTGGATGTTGGCACTGTTGACGAACTCGTAAAGCGTTCTACGTAGTTTGCTGCTAAAAAGGTTTGGAGGGTGCTTGAGAACTGATGACGAAGCGCCAGAAGCTTGCTGACAAGGACGTTGATGTGATACCTGTTCCGAGGATATTGTAGGAATATGTGGTTTGACTCTTCTTCCTCTCCGCTTCCGCATAGACCTGTGGCGTTTAGGTTGAGACGAAAGAAGTGTGCCGATGGGTTTCGGGTCTGCTGCTCCACAGCAATAATTTCTCTCTTAAATGGAAACACTAAACACAACGTAACTGCGTTCCGCTATCTGGATAGGAGCGATAAAGTCAACTGATTAACTTATTATTTACCAATGATTTTCGACCTATATTTTGAAGAACAGAGATTTACAGCGAGAGTATTACCGGAACTAAAACAGCGCTTTAAATCGTGTTTCAAGATAGAAAATTGTAAATTCATTCATAAATATCCGTAGAGTTGTCCTTTATCGGGAGGGAGATATTCCCCGTTTCTTGCTGTTGTGCAAGCAGGCACATTATTTCTTTGTCGCGTTTGCATCGCCTGCATAACCGTTTGTTTAAAAGTTGCGTGACCTAATGGTTTCCTGTTGTCGTACACAGTACAAAGTGTGTTTTATTCAGGCAATTTATTCCATTGTGACCGGTAAGGAAAAGGCGAGGCGGTTGGGGCGCCGCCACAATGCGCATGCAAATTAAGCGGCGCCGGCAGCAGCAGCAAGGGCCTCGGCTACAACTACAAGTACAGCTACAGCTACAGACGCGTCGCATAAAGGCACGCTTTCCCCGGCGCCGCTGCCGACGAGCTTTTGTGCCGGCGCGGCGCGGCGCGCGCATACGGAGGGCAAAACACAGCTGCAGCCTGTTCACACCAGCTGCGTGCCGGCCGGCCGGCCGCTCGCCGCCTCCCCAGCCTTCCACACGAGCTGCCTGCTCTCCTCCTCTGCTCCCCACTCTTCTCTGGCTGCTGCTCACACTCGCAAGTCTGATAAGACGGCACCGTCTTATATGGTGGTTGCATCTGAGCTGACCGCATCTACAAATTTCCATATACCAAAGGGACAGGTTCACGGCTTCTGAGCGATATCCAAGCGGCTCTTAGCATGTTCTTCAAACTGCATGGCGAAAATTGTTAATAGATAATAGTAATTGTTTAAGATAACTATCATTTATTGCAAACAATCCTGTTGAAGGAACATCCGCAACCGAGCATTATACCAGAGGTTGAAAATACTGCTCCAGTTGTAAAGTTCTCTTATTATCACACGACCGGTTTCGAGCTCTTATAAGCCCATCTTCAGGTGTCGTTGCTGTGGCCCCCGAGCGTCGCGGTGGACGTGTACTAGGCGCCTTGTGCTTCCTATGAGCTCAGAACTTGCATAGAGCTCAGAAGTTGCATACCGCGCCTAGTATACGTCCACCGCGGAGCTCGAAGTCCAGAGCAACAAGGTACACCTGAAGATGGGCTTACAAGAGACCGAAACCAGTCGTGTGATAAAAAAAGAATATACAACTAAAGCAATATTTTCAACCTCTGGTATCATTTATTGGTCGTCCTAAGTTGAAAGTTTTTAATGAGATTTCAAGTTTCGATCATATTGGATCATCTTCAGATCGAGTCAGATGTATCAACAACTCGTCTTGTCTACTTAGAATCACATATCAGGATACTGTAAACAATATTGTAACATGTGGATCTTAGTAGACGAAACGGATTGCTGACGCTACTGTTTCGATATGAAGATCATACACCATGATCGAACCATGTAACCTAATTAAATTGTGAAGCTGAGGTGGAACAATAAATGATAATTATCTTAAATACCCATTTTCATGACTATTACGTCTGTTACAGTGAGTAATTGTGAAATCGCGGTTGCTCCTCAGTTAGTGGTCTTAATATCCTGCAGGCATTAACTTTTTAGTTGTTGATCCCTTTTAAGATTTTGCGGTGACGCTTCAGCTCCAAAGTCAACAAGCGTCGGTGCCAGGAGAGCGCTAGAGAGTCATATGTAAAACCAGACTAAATAAATTTTTAGATAAAGATCGTACTTCTCTCCACAAATAGTTCGCTACTATCTGCACACCACTGTACGATGTATATGTGCTGGAACGACCGCAATCCGTGGTATGAGGCAGTAGACCCCCATTGTAATGCTGGGAAGGTCATTACATATTAAAAATAACAACTGTAGCTAACATCACTGTTTTCACTATTTATTCACCATCATTTCGTAATTATTGCTATAATTACTAACTTTTATGAGTTCACATTCATCAACAAGCAACAAGTAACAATTTCTATATGATCTTTGGTGTTTTGATTTTAACACTACGCTTCATCCATGTCCCATGTTGGATTTCTCTTTCTCCTGTCCATTGTTTTCCTGCAGTCCCTCTAAATTTAGTATTTTATTTTTAAACAGATTTTTCTCTGTTATTTATAACACTTTCATTTTGTTTCCATAGTGCCCTTTTCGAGTTTAATCTTTGTTGCTGTTGAAGTCTTTTCCAAGAAAACGAGAGCTGTTGTTTTGTTAATATTAGTTTTTGTTACTTCTTGCTCCCTACTCTTGCAATCTTTCATGACATATACAGCAACATGAATTCTACTAGTGCTTACAAGAGTCATGTTCCAGAGCTGTCAATCCAGAGAATGAAAGGGAAAGTGTCCCACAATTGTAATCCTAAGGCAATTACTATGCCTCACGTGTCAGTGTAGTAAAGGAGAGAGGGCGTGAGAAGTCCCGTGTTTGGGTTCCAACAAACAAAATAGCTTAACTATGCTATTCTATGGGTGTGTGTTTGAAACAGAATAGCTTCAACACCCTACCTCACCGCAACAACCCATTTAGGTGAATATGTGTTTTTGCAATAGTTTGTAGATGACTGGGTTAGGAGGGCTATGTATCGGAGCTGGATGGTATAAATAGAAGTATCAAACCATATCCGGTAAGCAGTCAGTGTATATGCATATGGATAAATACTGAAAGTATGGAAAAGCGTCACAATATCAGTAAAATTCTGTTACGACATGTTCTTACTGTATATCTGTATTCATACTTATAGTGTAATGTAAATGCGTCAGTTCACTGAATAAGTGCTTGGGATTTTATCTACTGTGCTGCATGTACGGGTCTATGATCGAAGTCTTTTCTGCACGCTTATCAAAGAGCTCTATAGATTTGTCACCTGTGCTCGAGAGAAGCCAAGTAAGTGTGGGTGGAAGGGGGATGGAGGGGTTCTCGTAGCGGTGGAGGAGCTGAGAGCTACGATGACGGATGTTTTAGTTTCAGATAATGTTTGTTGCAGTTTGGATGTATTTCGATAGACATTTTGATGTGGTTTCGGTGCGTATTGGTACAAGGCCAACCTCTCATACACTGAAGATCAGCAAAAGGTTATACGTTATGCTCTGCCTGCATTCAGTTCCATTATTCACCTGTAAACTACTTTGGGATTCGTAACACCGACTCCAACAAAGACGATACAACTATGGCACAGAAGCAGTATACTAAAGAAAGTGAAACATATTTCCCCAATCCAGGACTAAGGTCTCCGACATACCATATAATATATGTATTACTGAATTAGAGTTGGTTCTCGCAAACGATGTTTTTCTTACAAGTATTCAGGAGGGATACCAATCTATCGAACAGACTTAAAACGTTACCTATTAAGGAAATTACTCCTATAAGTACAGTTGATGACCCATTTGCACTAAAAATAAAACTGGAATTACATGATATCGAAGTCATGAAACGAGAACTCGGATAAATATCAAAGCCATAGAAAAGAATGAAGGAGCAGAGTGTTGTAGTAATGCTGACTATGTCCAAAGGTTTTGCGGACATGACACTCAGCAAGCGACATTGAAGTACCGGATCCTTCCAAGAAAGCCATTGAAGTCACTGCTGCAGGTTTACAAGCAGAATCAAGTTTGGGATGTGCTCTGAGTTTCCAGCATACAAGCATCTTTAGGATCACACACCTACCGAACGCTTCCATGTTTCACAGTTTGCATGGTGGGTATTGTCCGTTGTGTTACTTCAATGCATGTCACACAAACGTTTCAGAGATTTAGAACTATGCAGCTGCGTCATTGGCTAATAGCATTACGAGATCGATGGGATGAGACGTTTTGTTGACGTAACAAGTTTTCGAGAACAGTGGTTGGAAATCGAGTATTTGGATAATTTGTGTGTACAAGTTCCTCAGCAGTTATACCCTTAGAGATTTGTAGGAGGAAACTGTTCCTATACTTCAGTGATGCTTAGCTGTCCTATCTCTTCTTACTATGTGTCTGTGTACAAGTTCCAGAGCAGCTATTTCATTTACACTTCAGTGATAGTTTCCTGTCCTGTCCTATATATATATATATATATATATATATATATATATATATATATATATATATATATATATATATATATGTGTGTGTGTGTGTGTGTGTTTGTGTATGTGTGTG
The DNA here is from genome assembly GCF_021461395.2 of Schistocerca americana. Classification (NCBI taxonomy): domain Eukaryota; kingdom Metazoa; phylum Arthropoda; class Insecta; order Orthoptera; family Acrididae; genus Schistocerca; species Schistocerca americana. The sequence goes on along the minus strand of NC_060119.1, from coordinate 602,158,386 downwards.
TGTGTGTGTGTGTGTGTAAAGCTTCCTCAGCAGCTACGTCACTTGTAGGTTGGTATAAGGCTAGTATTCCTATATCTCAGTAATAGTTTGCTATACTGTTCGTTCGCACAATGTATGTGAGTGCAAGTTTCTCAGCAGCTACACACTTGTTGACTTGTAGGAGACACTTCTTCCAGAAGCGGTTGTATTGAGGATTCCCGCCAGTTTTGAGTGGTACTGCGGACTAGGTCACACATCAAGGAGAATATTTACATACATGTGATCAGAAAGGCGAACAAAAGCCGTTTCAACCGTCCTCAGTCGAAACCCATATACCAAGGCGAGCACCTGTGGTTCATGCAATGTGGGGTAGTGGAACAGTACGATGTTATCTCCTGTTCTGTGGACTGACTGGCCCTTTCACAAAGCACCAACATCTCAAGCATAGGCAGTGGTCCCTATAAGTTGCGGAATGAATCCTTAGTCAATATGGCTGCATCACCATTATTTGTTGAAAAGTATTCCCTCTGCACTCATCCATTATCACCTCCTTCCATTCCTCGAGTAGGAGGCTATGGTCGCAGTCCTCAGTTGTGTGGCTACTTACTAACTACTCTGTGTCGAACACCAACATCTCGTCAGTTGAACACATTTCCTACCAAAAGTAAAGACAGTACGAGTACCTTCCTCTACAGCCTTTTTTCCGCAATTCGCAAGCTGTAGGATAATTCATATATAAATAAATAAAGCGGTACCTTACATCCTTTTTCTCCAGCCTGACCGTGCGGTTCTAGGCGCTTCAGTCCGGAAACGCGAGACGCTACGGTCGCAGGTTCGAATCCTGCCTCGGTATGGATGTGTGTGATGTCCTTAGGTTAGTTAAGTTTAAGTAGTTCTAAGTTCTCCAGCCAGTCAGCAAAGACTGAGTCTTTTGCCCACCAATTCACAAGTGGGCTGTGGTCGGGGGGGGGGGGGGGGGGAGAGTAGTTGGGGGGGGGGGGGGGGGGGTAGGGAGGAGACCTGTCTCCGCAAAGTGATGAATTAAATATACAAATAGAATTTTACAAATAAACAGTATGTTGTTATGTCCTCTGCAATATAATTGACATCGGGTTTCAATTCGTGCCCTGAGATGCTTCCACATTAAATGCTTAGTACATAATGCGTTCCTAGCCAGGTTCCTGATGGGTAAGGGAAGGGGAGAGCAAAGGAGATGGGAGTGGGGTCGTGTAATGTTCAATTTATTTAATTAGTCAGTTAATTTTGTTTCAATTTGGTGCTGGCAGCCTCCTTATTCCCCTGGTCACAACATGAATGCTAAGTCCGGTTAAGGCAGCGCAGCATATCGGCACTAGTGGAACATCATCGCGAATTGGCGCCACCCGCCGGTTAAATTTCAGGGTGTTCATTATTTGCAAGACTGCCAGAGATGTGCAAATGTAAAATAAGAGAAGCAACTGAAAAAGTCTAATTACTACAGTGATGAGGGCGAATGTTGGCTTCCAGCCTTCTGCTACATGGTACACTGATAGCTGGTACACTGCCGTGACGGGGTAAACAAAAAGTGCAGGCTCAACTGCTGTCGTTTCACCGCAAGTAACAGCTGGAAAACATGGCCTCAGAGCTTCTTACTGATTCGTACCGGGCTACCAAGTGGTAGCAAGGCGTGTAACTCCTGAATAGTATGACACATTCTGCCTTTCTCTCTCGTAACACCGACTAGTAGTATCTTGGGACCGATAAAATGTAAAAACTCTAACTTCGATGATCTAAAGGCAATTGGTCTACGCAATGACGAAGGTTCGAAAAGCCGGTCGTTTTAGTAATTTAGTACTTTAAGTATTTTATAAGATGGTGAAGGAGCAGTAAAACCATATGAATTTTTTAAGAACAATATTAACGTATGGTGTACAGATAGCAAGCATTACTTAATTATAGATGTTTGATCACACGACTGCTCAACAGTTGCTATAAACAACGGCATCTGTTAGTATGGAACGATTTAAAGTGGAACGACGTCATATAAAAAGGTAAGAAACTAATAGATTTGTTGGAAGTATTCTCAGGAGGACGTAGTTTAGAAAACTACCTTTCACTGAGTATTTCTCCTCAGTCTGGGATCTATATGAGGTAATATGTAAGAGGAATTACCAAGTATCTAAAAAAGAGCAGCAAAAGAAGTAGAGATTTATCGAAGCCAGTTCCTGGACGCGTATTACTGGTGATATCGGTCGGTTCAACAAGAAATAATATGATTTGCATACCCTCAAGTTCGTAAAGCGTTTCTCAAGCCATTTTTACACATTTCAGGAGTGGTGGAACCGTAGCCGAAGATACAGATCCAACTGTCTTGAAAGACGGCAAGTCCTCTGGAACCGACGTTCTTCTGCTGCACTCATTTACTCAAACGGAAAAGTATAAATAAGGTATATTCATTACTTTAAGAACGCTCTGTCATCAAGATTGCTTACTAACGAAGGTGGACAGTGGTTGTCATACTAAATTCAGTGACAGTTAGTAGGGTATTAACTTTGTGCTTAAAACAGAAAAAAACAAATAAATGAATAACCATACAATGAAGAACAGTATCAACCGACCGCCTCCCCCTACACCGATCCCAGTTCCATACCCGAAAGCAGGCGACACAGTGGTCAGGTCTCAGGTAGCGTTCCTGCTCACTCTGCCGCCATGTTTGACAAACACACAAAAAAATAAATAAGTAAAAAATAAACAAAAGAATTAGGAAGGAAAAGCAAAAGAACTAGTCAGAGAAGAAATGCTGGTGATTTTGATTGGTAACGAAAACGTTCCTTGCCCCGGGTCAGAACACCGCCACTGTTTGAATTTTTAATAAAAATCGTCATCATTGGCCGCCTAAGACTCAAAGGTCTTGTCAAAGGGGGCAGAGATGTGGGCAGAGGCACAGGGCAAGCTATTGCCCTTGGGGTGGGAAACAGCGCCTAAAGCTAAAAAAAAAAAAAAAAATGGTTCAAATGGCTCTGAGCACTATGGGACTTAACTTCTGAGGTCATCAGTCCCCTAGAACGTAGAATTACTTAAACCTAACTAACCTAAGGACATCACACACATCCATGCCCGAGGCAGGATTCGAACCTGCGACCGCAGCGGTCGCGCGGTTCCAGACTGTAGCGCCTAGAACCGCTTGGCCACCCCAGCCAGCGCCTAAAGCTGAAGAATTAGAATTGATACAGAAGGCAATGGAAACCACTGCATTAAAGACATATTGTATATCCACAGGACACGTGCCCTGTAACTGAAACGTTGCTGGGATGATGATTACATTGGCAAAATATTCCGGAATGGACTCCCACTCGTAACTCTGGAGGGACTGCCAAGGAGGAGGTGACTATGAGGAAAGGATTAGCTATCCGACGACAGGATTATGTTCTGCAAGTAGAGGCGTGGAACGTCAGAAATTAATACGTGCAGGAAAGCTAGAAAATCTGAAAACTGAAATACAAAGCCTCAATCTAGATATAGTGGGGGTCAGTGAAATGAAATGGAAAGTAGACAAGGATATCGGGTCACATAGTGTAGGATAATATCAACAGCTGCTGAATATGATATAATGGGAGTAGGATTCGTTGTGAATAGGCTGTTCACATCAGAATCGACAGCAAACAAAAACTGCAACGACAGTTCCGGTATAGTTGCCGACGTCGGAAGCTGAAGTAGAAGATAGAAAATATATGAGGACACTGAATCGGTTATTCAGTACATAAAGGAGGATGAAAATTTAATAGTAAGGGGGGAATGGAATGCAGTTGTAGGGGAAGGAGAAGAAGAGAGGTTTTTCGGACAACATGAGGTTGGCCCTAAGAATGAGAGGGACTAATTGAATTCTGCAATAAATTTCAGATAGCAATAGCGAATACTGTGTTCAAGGATCACAAGCGGATGAGGTTTACTTGAAAAAGGACGGGAAATCAGGGAAGGTTACAGCAACATTACGTCGAGGTTGCGCAGATATAGCGTAATCAGATATTGGATTGTAAGGCGTATCAAGGAACAGATATACACTCAGATCAAAATGTAGTAGTGATGAAGAGTAAGCTGAATCTTAAGAGACTCGTCAGGAAGAATCAATGCGCAAAGAAGTGGGATATGGACTTACTAGAGAATGAAGAGGTACCGAAGCAGTAAGGAGCGTCGAGATACGCTTCAAGTTCTCTAAGGCAGTAAATGCTGCAATAAGGAATAGCTCAGTTCGTAGTTCAGCTGAAGAGGTTTGAAGATGTCTAAAAAGTACAACCACAGACGTTGGAAAAGAAAATATAGGTACAAAGTGTGGTGTCACCGCCAGACACCACACTTGCTAGGTGGTAGCTTTAAATCGGCCGCGGTCCATTAGTACATGTCGGACCCGCGTGTCGCCACTGTCAGTGATCGCAGACCGAGCGCCACCACAAGGCAGGTCTCGAGAGACGGACTAGCACTCGCCCCAGTTGTACGGACGACGTAGCTAGCGATGCACACTGACGAAGCCTCGCTCATTTGCAGAGCAGATAGTTAGAATAGCCTTCAGCTAAGTCAATGGCTACGACCTAGCAAGGCGCCATTAGTAGTTTATTGCCTGAATCTACAGAGTCTCACTTGCATCGTCAATAGCGATGTACAACAAAGATGGATTAAAGTTAAGTATTCCAGCAGCTACGTACTTTTCTTTACAGCATTCATTACGTATCCTGTTTCAGACCTATCTCTAGCCTGCGTGAGTTAATGCGTGGCTTTCGGCTACTTCCGAGTGGCGTGGCTGTTAACCTACGCCACAACAGTTGGCGACGAGGCTTTAAAGAGAAATTAGCGTTCGTACTGCTCTACTTTGCTTGTGTCATGGCTTCGCCACAATCTCCAGATGTACTGTCCGAATTTTATCGCTTGCCGAATCAGCAGACGCAGGCGTTATTGGATGCCCTCGGACAGCTCGTCCAGGTTCAACGTGCAATGCAAAACAATGTGGCAGCCGCCGCTTCACCGTTACCGCAGCCACAACATGCTGTTGCACCCCCGTTCCGGCCATTTAACCCAGCTATGGAAAGCTGGACGGAGTGGTCACGCCAATTTGGATTTCATCTCGCAGCCTACAGAATTCAAGGTAATGAGCGGAGCCTCACTTATTGTCTTGTGTCGCCGTGCACACGTACCGTGTGATAGTGCAATTATTTCCCCGACGCGACGTAGCAACTCTGTCCTACGAAGAAATTTTGTCTGCTTTAGATGCCTATTTCAAGGAAACAGTTAATGTAGTTGCAAAAAGGTATACGTTCTTTCGTACAAAACGTACGGCCGGTCAAACTAATCGGGAGTGGGTTGCAACTTTGCAAGGCCTTACAAGGGATTGTGCTTTTGAGTGTGAATGTGGACTCCCTTATTCAGATACTATGGTCCGTGATGCAATTGCACAGAACGTTTCTGATGTTCGTGTACGGGAGTAAATTTTGAAACTCGTCAATCCCTCCCTTCAACAAGTGATAGACATATTGGATAGGCAAGACACACTTGACTTTGCTCAGGAACCATTTGAACTTCGCCAGCTGTGTGTCACATTAACCGGCCCGCCGGGCGAGCTGCACGGAACTGTAAACAGCCCTCGCGCACGTCCGCGCAGCCACGTGTGCCGCGCAAGCACGCAAATGCAGTGAAATCATGCCCGCGGTGTGCTACTAGACATTCGTGTGAGAATTGCCCGTCACGCCAAGCTATTTGCTTTTTCTGTAATAAAAAAGGACATGTTCAGAGTGTTTGCCAGAAAAAGCTCAGATCGGACACTCACAACGATTCCAGGCCCTTTGCTTCGCGCTGGAATCGAACCAAGAATACTCAGGCTCGTGAACCTTCACCCATGGACATTCATGTAGTTAATTCCACTCCGCCCAGTGCCACTCTTTCTAACAGTGACTGTGTTTGTCCCACAAAATGTGTGCGTCGACGTCGCCGGAAATCACGTCGATTAGCAAGTGATTCTGTACCAGTGTCTGTTCACGTTGCACGAGACAGTCGCTCTTATCATCAGCAGGACAATAAACTTTTTGTAGACTTGGACATTAATGGTAACGTGATCCCGTTCCAGCTCGATACTGGAGCTGCGGTTTCTCTGATCACTAAAGACACGTACAACCAACTGGGCACTCCTCCGTTGCGTGCCGCAAATGTTCAGCTAACTACATTTTCAGGTCACACGATCCCTGTGTTGAGACAGTGCAGCCTTCTTGCAACATACAAGGGACAAACCAAACTTGTGTCTTTTTACGTCCTTTGTTCTTCTACTGCAGTGAACTTGTTTGGTTTAGATTTATTTCAGTTGTTTAACTTGTCTATAGTCAATCAGGTCCTATCAGTGAATCAGACTGTGCCTTCAGCCAGTGTTTCTCATCTATGTGAAGAATTTGCAGACATTTTTGCACCGGGCCTTGGTTGTGCTACGAACTATAACGCGCATTTGGAAGTGAAAGTGCACGCACAACCGAAATTTTTCAGAGCGCGCTATGTTCCCCACGCATTGCATGATGAGGTCGCGAGACCCTTACATGATTTGGAATCACAAGGTGTGAGTGAATATGCGCAATACCTCTTCCATTTCAGCTCCGCTTCATTGGTTACGCCGTACAGGTGTTCCGTTCGTCAGGACGGCGGAATGCGAAGGCGCCTTTCGCCAGTTGAAATCGGCGTTGCTTTCAAATACTTGCCTTACGCCATTCGATCCCCAGAAACCCCTTTTGTTGATGGTAGATGCATCGGATTTCGGGATCGGTGCTGTGCTTGCGCACAAAGATGGATCGCATGATCGCCCTATTGCCTTTGCGTCCAACTTGCTCTCATCTGCGCAAAGAAATTATTCACAGATAGAGAAAGAAGCTTTGGCTCTCGTATTTGTTGTTACTAAGTTTCATGATTTCTTGTATGGTCGTCACTTTACCATCATCACAGACCACAAACCTTAGACATCGCTTTTTCATCCGAACAAGCCTGTACCTCCACGTACAGCGCAGAAATTCATTCGCTGGTCTATTTTCCTCTCACAGTACCGCTACGATATCTTGTATCGGTCCACGGCTAAGCACGGAAACGCCAATGCGTTGTCCCGTTTGCATGTTGCTGAGGATAGAGCATTCGATTCCTCCGAACTTGCTTGCATGTTCATTGATGCAGAAACCGATGATGTGGTCGAATCGTTTCCGATTGATTTTCGTCGTGTGGCTACAGCCACAGCTGCTGACCCTGTCCTTGCTACCGTTTTGCGTTTTGTTGCTACGCAATGGCCTTTGTCAAAGTCTCGGATTGAGGATCCGCCGGTTCGCCGATTTTTTGCTCACAAGGAGAGACTTTTTGTACGACGTGGTGTTTTGTTGTTGCGTTCTGATAATGATCAGTCCAGAGTCGTGGTCCCACGTTCGTTACAGTCCTCTGTCTTACGGCTTCTTCACCAAAGACATTGGGGTATAGTGCGAACGAAGCAACTTGCTCGTCAGCACTGTACTTGGTTCGGAATCGATGCTGCGATTACGAATATGTGCTCTTCTTGCATGACGTGTGCCGAACAACAATCCGCACCACCGCGGAAATTATTTGCATGGCCAAAAGCCACTTCCCCTTGGCAACGCTTGCACATCGATTTTGCTGGTCCATTCTGGAATGCTAGATGGTTGGTTGTGGTAGATGCCTTCAGTAATTTTCCTTTTGGTGTCCGGATGTCTTCCACGACGTCATCTGCCACCATCCATGCGTTGTCTGCTATCTTTTGCATTGAAGGTCTTCCGCGGGCTCTTGTTTCCGACAATGGCCCACAATTCATGTCTGCAGAATTTCAGTCTTTCTGAAAGGCCAATGATATTCAACATCTGGCATCCGCGCCGTTTTCGCCTCAGTCAAACGGTGCCGCTGAACGATTGGTCCGGACTTTCAAGTCACAGATGTTGAAGTTGAAAGAGTCGCATTCTCGGGAGGACGCGTTGTTGCTCTTTTTGTCTTCGTATCGCTCTCAGCCCCGAGATGGTCGCTCGCCGGCTGAGTTGCTCCACGGTCATCCTCATCGAACCTTGATGTCTTTGCTGCATCCACCGCATCAGGTTCCTGTGCAGCGGCAGACTCCTGCTTTTGCTCCAGGCGACGTTGTATTCTATCGCAACTATCGCGGTTCACAGCGTTGGCTCGCAGGGCGCATTCTTCGCTGCATCGGCCGCGCGATGTATTTGGTTTTGGGAGCCTCTGGTGAGGTGCGTCTGCATCTCAATCAGCTGCGCCTCTGTCGTCGCCCGGGTTCTGCCGCTCCCCGTCTGCTTTCAGCGACGGTGCCGTCCGGTCAGCGCCCTGGGGACCCATCTACTGGCTCGCTTCATCCCCAGGTGTTACCGACGCTGCCTTCCATTTTGTCCCATGGCGACGCGCCGCCACCGCCACCGCCGCCGCCGCCGCCTGTTCTCCCGCCGGCGCCGCCCGCAATGGACGCTTCACTGCAACCGCCAAACGCCTTCCTGGGTCACGCGCCGCCGATCGCTTACCGTGACCAGCTGTCCTCCACCATGGAACTCTTGCCCGCTCCGGACCACATGGCGTCTTCGCGCGTCAGGTACCCCTCCCATTGGCAGTGTCCTATTGCACAAGTGCTTGACACATTTTATTAAATTGCCACAAATTCCCTCTAAATCCTTTTGGACGGAAAAAGACAAAACTTTCACGAAGCGCCCTTTTTCCTGTTAGCTTTTATAAACAAGTTTTGACCAGCAGTACGAGTTCTGTTACCATTACCATAAGTAGTCTGGAAAACACCTGAGTCAAAAGGCCTGGATACTCGAGTACTGCTGTTGTGCTGTATGTTAAAATGCACCAGCGGCCCATCCATTTCGCTAAGAGGAGAAGAAGAAAGTTTCATGGGTTCCATCACGATACCACGAGCAGCTAGGAAAGTAAAAGACAGAGCCCCATATGTCTAGCTAAGCCTTGTGCAACCAACTGAACAACTGATGTCTGTGGATTAGCACATTCTATCTTCTGAAATGCTGGAATTGGTGAGCGCAATGATCTGATTGGATTGTTTCAATGCTAAATAGCTAGAGAAATTGCGCAAGGTATCGAAATTTTTTCTTAACAACTATTTCGCAGCACAATTTTCCGTTAAACATACGAAGAAGCTTTACGTACTGTCTGTGAGCATCCTGTGTTGTAACTATAATAAATTTGTAATATGTGTCGTAACTTCTTTAAAAGTAATTAGCTGTTATTAAGGGTCAGATTCCATATTAAAGATAAGACATCATTAAGGATAAGAAGAATATTGTGTTTGAGCCATGCGTGGCTCATGTTCATGGCGTTTATTGTTTTTCATCTTCTCTTGCACCGCCTCGTTTTCTTATTCCATTTGGTGGCGTCACTAACTTCGTGCCTTACCTGCTGTGAGTGGCAGCAACAGCGCTTATCGGTAAGCGCACTGTCGTAACATCTGTGGAGCGAGCGATAGTATTTCCGGGTCATCGTGTATCTGGAGTTCAGTCGGGACGCAGCACCATTGAAGTGAGGGACGGAGCGCCGGTGAGGCGCGGACAGCCAGTGCTCGCCGACCGCTGGCGACACAGGGCCTAGGCAGTCGGTAGGTTGGGGCAGGGTAGCGATGAAGTCTCCGTGGCGCGTAGTCTGGCTGGAGTCGCTGGTGGCTTGCATGCGCGGTTGGAGTTGAGAGGCGCTTCTTGCAAGGGTTATGCAGTTCGTCGCGCACTCAACCTGAACACTAACGTTTATTGCTCACTTAACCTACTATGAAGCCTCAACTGCTATCACATCTCTTCGTTTCATCCTTGATGTCGCTTTCTGGGAGATTCCCATGAGCAACAACATGTGTGCACTAAAGTCGGCTAAAATTGCAGCCGTCTTGCAGTGTGGTGATCAACTTAATTTAATTCATTCCTTCATTAATGAAGTGTACCAGTGGTGCCTTCTGCCTTGTGGTCGTTGATGTTCCGGTGACCTGCTTGGTTGTTGATGTGGTTTTGGCAGTGTATTTTCCTCGTCATGTTGATGCTTTCCAGCATGGCGTGTAGTTCGACAGCTGAGGTGTTGTTGGTAGTTTTGGGAGTTTATTCTGACTTGGCTGGACTGGGCATGGGTATCCAGAACGTTGTGCTATTGACATCTTGTTGTCCTTTTGCTGATCGGTTGGAGCAGAACTGATCTTGTTGGTTGGTTCTTCCGCTCGCTTTCGGTTGGGTTGCCTTCTGATTAAGAGTTTGTCGGTCTGGCTGCCCACCTCACCTAAACGTGCATTAGTGTTACCTTCCCAGGCCGATCCCTGGAACCTTCTGAGCGTCGCTCCTTGTGCCTTACATAGTGACTTACTTTTAAGTCTTAGGTATTCTGTGTGGCCTTCATCCGGGTTTTAGTTTATTAAAATTGCAACACTTTTCTTCTTAGGCCTTAAGGTGTAAAAAAAAAGAGTATCTTGTTTGGTATGTGGTCTTCAGCCGAGTTTCAGCCTTTCAAAATTAAAACTGAAAATTTCTTGTGCCTAGGCCTTAAGTTGTAAATTGGTTTCAAGTTCGTATGTGCCCTCCAGCCGAGTTTTCCAGCTTAAATTAAAAATTGGAAATTTCTTTGTCTGGGCTTTAAGCCGTGAGATTGTTTGTGTTTCGTATGGGGCCTTCAGCCAAGTTTTATGAGAAGCATTTTAGGATAAAGCTCTTCCCTTCAGGCCTTAAGCAATAAAATTGTTTTCTGCATGGTGTGTGGCCTCCAGCCCAGTTTCAATCTCTCTGAAATTAAAAATTCAAAATCCTTGTCTTGCCCTTAAGTCATAAGATCGTTGTTCTTTAGTATGAGAACTTCAGTCGAGTTTTATATGAAATATTTTAAGATAAGACCTTCACACTTTTCAAATTGAAAGCTCTTCTTCCTAGACTTAAGCCGTTAAATTGTTTTCTTGTTATGCGACCTTTAGCCGAGTTTTCAGCCTACTTAGATTAATCATTGAAAATTATTAAGCAATAACACTGTTCTACATTAATGCGTGGCCTTCAGCAGAGTTCTATGGGAAAAATTTTTAGCTAAGGCTTTCAGCCTATTTATATTGAAGGTAAAAAAAAAGTTTCTAAAGAAGTGAAACCTCCCAAAGAACTCCTGTACCTCAGTTCCTTGCTTGGAATTTCGATGTGGCCTTCAGGCGATCTAAATTAAATCAAAGGAGGTCTTTCGTTAAAACTTTGAGAGTTTTTGATTCTTGCGTGTGTGACTGGGTGTTTCATCTAATAAAGTTTTTATGTTGAGTGCAACTGACAGTAACTTATTTTATCTCCTTTCCACAAATATAATCTCATCCGCTCTGTCCTGATAGCCCAGGGATTTCAGTATCAGATGTAAAAGAGGGCCTTATGGCCCTGATCTTACCTGAACTAATAAATAAATGAAAACAGATTTCTGGAACAGGTGAGAAATTTTTTTCAATACTGATTGATGAAATAAGTGAAGGAGAACCACTGACTAAAAACAGTGTTTCGGCTTGTTACTAGGTCTTTGAAGCCTGGCACTAAGTCGGCGTTCCATAACATCCTGAAGCTTTTCTGTAGGATTCAAGTCAGGATTTTGTGCAGGGCAGTCCATTACAGGGATGTTATCATCTGAACTTAATTCGGTCACTTGAATTTAGAGAACGGCAGAGTGACAGCTACGGCTGAAATTGTGAAGTACAAGCATGTCCCAACATAATCGAATCGACTCAAACACCATACGAGAGTGAGCAAAAGTACACTATGTGATCAAATGTATCCGGAACCCTGGCTGAAAATGACTTACAAGTTCTTGGCATCATCCATCGGTGATGCTGGAATTCAGTATGGTGTTGGCCCACCCTTAGCCTTAATGACAGCTTCCACTCTCGCAGACATACGTTCAGTCAGATGCTAGAAGGTTTCTTTGAGAATGACAGCGCATTCTTCACGAAGTGCTGGCGCTGAAGACAGGTATCGATATCGGTCATTGAGGCCTGGCACGATGTCGGCGCTCCAAAACATCCCGAAGGTGTTCTATAGGATTCAAGTCAGGATTCTGTGCAGGCCAGTCCATTACAGGGATGTTATTGTCGTGCGTTATGAACAGGTGCTTGATCGTGTTGAAAGGTGCATCGCTATCCCCGAATTGCTCATCAACAGTGGAAAGCAGTGGGAAGACGTGTTGGCCTGTGCTGTGATAGTGCCACGCAAAACAACCAGGGGTTCAAGCCCACTCCATGAAAATCACGACCACACCATAACACCACCGCCTCCGAATTTTACAGTTGGCTCTACACACGCTGGCAGATGACGTTCACCGGGTATTCGCCATATCCACACTCTGCCATCGGATCGCCACATTGTGTACCGTGATTCGTCACTCCACACAATGTTTTTCCACTGTTCAATCGTCCAACGTTTACGCTCCTTACATCAAGCGAGGCGTCGTTTGGCATTTACTGGCGTGATGTGTTGCTTATGAGCAGCCGCTCGAGCATGAAATCGAAGTTTACTCACCTCCGGCCTAACTGTCATAGTACTTGCAATGGATCTTGATGCAGTATGGAATTCCTGTGTGATGGTTTGGATAGATGTCTGCGTATTACACTTTACGACCCTCTTCAACTGCCGGCGGTCTCTGTCAGTCAACAGACGATGTCGGTGTGTACGCTTTTGTTTTGTACGTGTCCCTTCACGTTTCCACTTCAATATCACATCGGAAACAGTGGACCTAGGGATGTTTAGGAGTGTGGAAATCTCGTGTACAGACGTGTGTCGCAAGTGACACCCAATCACCTGACCACGTTCGAAGTCCATGAGTTCCGCGGAGCGCCCCATTCCCCTTTCTCACGATATTTAATGACTGCTGAGGTCGTGGTAGCACAATGCCCCTAATATGAAAAACGTATGTTTTAGGATTGTCCGGATACTTTTCATCGGGTAGTGTATATATTATAATAATAGGTATTCCCCTTTAGAACAGAAGGAATTGCGGCACAGAAACATACACTTTCTTATCGAATTTCAGTCTGCTACGTATCACCCATCACTGGGTAAGTTCTCAAAGTTTTTATTTGCAGCAATGTGCACCGTTTTCTGTGCTACTGTTTCAAAGTAACCATTTCGTTGATTGCCGCAAGCTATTTAGTAAAATGACGCAACAAATTCGAGATTGCAGGTCGACTGCTTCTACCTTGAATCTTCGGAATGGTAGCACAGTCTCCTGAACGCATGACATCTCTAAGAGCCGTTTTTGGATGACCATCAATGTATGGCACAAGCAGGTTTCATAATTTATTCCCACTGATAATGAATACCTGCTGGAGTCGATGTGTTGCATTCTGCAGAGAATATTGGTGAGACATTGTGCATGATCATAAATGTTGTACGTTACTCGATCCATACAAGACATTTAAAAGGAAGAAATGAGACATCGCGTGAGGGCAGTTACGTAGTAATCATTAGAGCTAGCTCAGCTGGATGGATATAGATCCATTGGAACATTTTTGGTGCAGCCTATGACGAAAGTGATTAAAAGAAACTATGGGAAACAAATACCAAATTCGCAGTTCGTGAATTGAACTTCACTTCTGCTGAATAAAGAATATATAATCGTTGCGTTACCATAAGCGCCATCGCAGATAGTGGGCCGTTGCATGTCGTTCTAAGTTATCTCACACACACATAAATACAAAAAGGTTACCTACTGGTACAACCCAAATTTAAATAAAAAATTATTTCAAGTAGTTGTTGCAGTACAAAATATAAACATTTCTTGTGCTGAAACTACTAAAATTCCTCGTATTAGCGCCTGGCGTGCCAACGTGTGCCTCGTAAAAATATCGACGGCACGAGTCCCCTATTTCCTGTAAGATGTCATCCGTAGACGGAGACTATAAGATTGGTTGTCTAACAGATCCCAGATGGTCATGGTATGATCGCCCAGAGAATTTGGGTGATTTTAAATCTTGCGGCAGTGAAAGTTTTAATATCTTTAATACATATTTGCATTATGGTGCAACAAGAGTGGCCCATTGTCAGAAGAGATTACACGTTCTGGGTTTCGTGCAGACAAAGTTCTGGTGTGTTGGGGATTACAGGTCCGTCACGTGTGCGACTGAAATGGTGCCAAACGAATACACAGTCCGAATTTAAACTACGCAGGACAGTACTATTTTTCTGAGCTAAGCGTTTAAACTGAACGCAGATTCGCCGTAAATTCTGGCAACTAATAGATCAAATGCATGGTTGCATCCATCTGTAGTGAAATGGCGCCAAGAATGTAGCCAAGGCCGCACAGTCGTTGCGGACTCTGATGGGGAAATCCGGATCCTGCACCATGCGATTTCATTCGGCAAACTGAAAGAATATCTGGGATGGGACGGGGTGGGAGGGTTGGAAACATTTTCCATGCGTTCACAAAGAGGTTTCCGAGAAGCTCAGTAACCAAAGATTGGAGTTATATCATGGAAGAATTAAATGATTGGTACAAAGTTCGATCGTTGTGTAGAGGTATTTGGTAGCGCTACACGAGTGTAGGTGAGTTACTCGTCCATCTGGAAGTGGTAGGAGATGCGTATGCGGCAGAGTACTAGTTGGCGAGCACAGGGCCGGGGTCGTGCACGGTCCAACCAGAGCGACCGTTGCTGGTCTGCCCAGGTACAAAAGCTGTCGGCGCAGCCAGAAATGGATAAATGCCAGAGCATGTGGGCCACATAGTCGGAGGACAGACGGAGAGTGAGGTCTGAAATATGGCTACTTACAGCTCTTAGAATATCTGTAATAAATCATAGTTACAAAATAAAGCAAATCTGAATACATCTGTGATGTGGCAATAACATTTTCATTACCTTAAAAAATGCGAAATTAATAATTTACGGCGACTAATTATTTTCACAAAAAACCTTGAAATTAACGACGTGTAAAGGCTTCATGCGATTTCAACAAACGGTATCTCACGTGACTGTATTGCACTATAGCTGTCATCCCCGAAAGCTAATTATCGATAACAGTATAATTTATTGATTTATTACGTTCTTACATCTCTTTCATTACGCAAATATGTATCAGAACATCGCATCCTTCACAATAACACAGCAACTGAATGCAGCAAAAATATCTCATAACTTATCGTACTTGTGCAGTTGCTGAATGAATATTTTACTACCTCGCCAGTAATTTTATTTATATGTGATTAAAATCGCTGTTAAAAATCCATGGTAGTTTAAGAAGTGAACAGTCACATGTCTAAGCCCCCATTGAATATAGAGCCAAAAGACACAGACATAAATAACTGTTTAAACTACATTAACGACGTTTTTTCGTCATTTAACACGAGTGCACTTGCGCAAGAATGCTACCTTATTTATTTATGAACAAATCATTATTTGCATTTATTGTAAATGGTCTGAGAGTGACAGACCGTTTATTAAATTTTTATACAAATATTGAGTCAAACGCATGTCAGCAGACGAAATGACCACTTATTTTTGATGGGGACGGTCTCCAGCCAATGAAGAACCAGGCAGCAGCGAAACACTTCTGAAGTCAACTCAAGGCAGATTGTTCTGAGTGGTGCGCTCAAGAGAACTACTGGAGATACTTGTACTTTAGTCCTGGAAGAAGGCAGACCTGCCTGAGGAAGCGTGTGGCATTCAGTCGCGTAGACGATTGGTTCTAGGCGGTGAATGGTCGCTGAAACAGCTTAACTTTTGAAGGTCCTAATGTCTAGATGTTGCAGAACAGAACTCAGAATGGAGAGAACATGATATTCTACTCGTTATCTCTCGTGTGCTATCGTGTATCTTGTCACACTGAACTCTGAATTAGTAGAGATGGTGAATATTTCATGTGTTGTTTACAAAACAGTCTCAGTTTTTCATGCATCATGAATGACTGTTTAGCTTGGGGATTCTGCTACCATTGTCGTAAAACACTTAACGCAAGCCGCGGTTCTAGGCACTTCAGTCTGGAACCTCGCTGCTGCTACGGTTTCTGGTTCGAATCCTCCCTCGGGCATGGATGTATGTGATGTCCATAGGTTAGTTAGGTTTAAGTAGTTCTAAGTGTAGGAGACTGATGACCTCAGATGTTAAGTCCCATAGTGTTCAGAGCCATTTGAACTTAACACAACTTTATTGCATTTAGAAATAATTCAAAAGTCAAGATCACTTAAATACTGTTAACTGGATAACCGGTTTCAACACACTAAAGGTGCCATCATCGAATCTGAATGTAGCTTAACGTTTGCAAACCATTTTTATAAAACAATACATGAGGCAGACCAGCTGATATAAAATCATTGTCACCAGAAACTAAAAAACTAAACAGAGTAATCGCCCCACTACGCACTATTTATTGCATTTTATAAGGCTGTATTTCTGTCTATGTCGCTAATGGCTATCGCAGGTCCCCTCTACGTTTGTTTAAGATCTACTTTCTTTAATAAACATTGCTCAAGATAATTCTATGGCGTCGTCTGGATCAGTCACAGAAATTATAATTGAATTAAGTCTGCACTTATCTTTTATTTAATATGTCTATTTCATAATTCGAAATTCTACACATGGCATTAACTATCTGACTGCAGGACCAAAGTTTCCGATTATTATCTGCAGTAACTTAACTGCAGAACATGAAAGCAGACCTGAGCGAATCGACCTTATAGTATTATCCAGGTTTTCTTTCTAAACACAGCCGTCCGTTGAGCAATTACCAATAATGGTAATAGGAGCTATTTTGGAATTCTGATAAGAGAATCAACTCAGCAGATTATCCATTGCCAGCCGCGGTGGCCGAATGGTTCTAGGCGATTCAGTCCGGAACCGCGCTGCTGCAACGGTCGCAGGTTCGAATCCTGCCTCGTGCATGCATGTGTGTGATGTCCTTAGGTTAATTAGGTTTAAGTAGTTCTAAGTCCAGGGGACTGATGACCTCAGACGTTAAGTCCCATGGTGCTCACAGACGTTTTATTATCCATTAGGTAAAGTTGCAGTGACTTTTTTTAAAAATACAACATCTGTACTCACTCTTTGGAATGTAGTGCAGCAATCAATAAAAATTATGTGGCCTCCCGAAGTAAAGTGTAACTTCTTTTTTGAAGACCCTCATAATACATTTTAAATGCTGCACTCAAGAATTCATGAAACTGTAGAATTTTTAAACGTTTTGTCATGTCCTTTGTCTGGTAGTTTGTGTCTTTAAACACAACACAATGAACAATGGCATAATGGTCCCGTCCTGCGGAATATTTCAAAAAGACATTTATTTAATCCTTCTCTCTGTGGCAGGTTCTCCAAATGCTTGCGAACTTTCAAACTGCACTCACGTCTAGCGTTAATAGGGTCGTGTAAAACAGTTAATTTCTGACCTCCGAATAGCCCTCGATGGAGTAAAGTTCCGTTGTTACCGTCTGTCGTTAAAAATAACGAAGCGTGACGTTTGGTTGGAAGGCCCGGAGGGAAAGCACTCGAAGAGCAGAAGGCGGTCGAAGACGGCGGCAAAAGGGGAAACGTGACGGAGGAAAGAGAGCAGGCGTGGAGAGCCCGGAGTGCAGAGCAAAACAACCGCCGCCTCTGCTCTGCTCTGGTCGCCAAAAGCTCGGTGAGAGGTTGCGGGCGCTGGCGGCAGGTGGGACCGGCGATGCGGCCGCGCGCTGCTTTCTTGCAACGGCTCCTCAATGCCAGCCGGCAACAGCGCCTGCTTCGCCGCAGACATGCAACACAGCGACAGCGTCTTCAGGTCGACCCAAAAGTAACGATTCGTTTTCATGAAAACGTTAACGGAATGAATTCTTCTTTCAAAGGTTTTTTGAAAAGCTGTCTGCAGAACAAATGACAGCCATGTTTCCTGGAAATTCCGCGGTAAACATTTGAGGAGGTGCATGAGCTGTGCAGCGAAAGACAACAAATTCAGACGAAGACGAAGTGTGCTCATTGAGTAACTTCTTGCACTCCGCCTTCAGGCCATAAGTGGCTCGTTGGGACCATCCGACCGCCGTGTCATCCTCAGCTGAGGATCCGGATAGGAGGGGCGTGTGGTCAGCACACCGCTCTCCCGGTCGTCATGACAGATTTCTTTGACTGGAGCCGCTACTGTTCGGTCGAGTAGCTCCTCAATTGGCATCACGAGGCTGAGTCCACGCCGAAAAATGGCGGCAACGCATGGCAGCCCGGATGGTCGCCCACCCAGTGCCGGCCACGGCCGACAGCGCATAACTTCGGTGATCTGACGGGAACCCGTGTACCCACTGCAGCAATGCCGTTACCACGAGTAACTTCCTGGACGATCACCAACGTCTGTTGGCGCAGTCCTGACCATTGAGGAGGCCACTGAAAAGAGCCAATGCGCTTCCGGATGTCAGCTCAGTTGAGAGTTGACCGTTCTACGATCCACTGTCTGTTGTATTCTTCATTTTACGATGAAGAACGTCGGCATATTGTATCCAGGTCTGCCGTATGGAAATATGTGCTGACGTTTGGGAGTCCGTGGGAAATGAGAACAGATTACAGATAAAACGGAAATTATTCAGCCAAATAATTGCGTGTCGTTGGTTTATCCTGTCATCCTCAGAAGAAGTAACGTCTACTGACGTTTGGGAGGCCGTGACAGATGAAAACAGATGACAGAATGAAAATCATATAGCCGATAAGTTATACGTCAAAAGTTTATTCAAACATTGACATAGGTTTTGAAGGACATAAACCAGTCTTCCTCAAAAAAGCTAGTGATACCTAAAATAGGATATGTTACAACCAGTACATGGATACTATATGCACAGCAAATGAAGCATCAGTAATTACATACAGTGGAAAAATAAAACAATAAATTACATCTTAACCCTTTGAGATGCAACAACATGGAAAAAAATATAATTTCAAATTTAATCACAAAATTAAGTTTTATTGTCGTACTGATCAATGAATACAAGAAGAAATTTGCAAAAAGGAAACAATCAATTGCTTTCAGGAGGTACCATTAGACATATAGTTTTCAACCCCCCATCAGTGCATGTAAAATGTTTAAAATCAAATTCATACTTTTCGTAGTCACAAACCCACATCTCTAAACTTTCAACATCTCATCTTAATACATCTACATATATACTCCGCTAGTCACCAAGCGGTGTGTGGCGGAGGGCACAATTCGCGCCAAAGTCATATTCCCCCCCCCCCTCTCCTTCTGTTCCACTCGCGGATCGCGCGAGGGAAAAACGACTGTCTGAACGCCTCAGTACGAGCTCTTATTTCCCTTATCTTTGAATGATGATCATTACGCGATTTGAAAGTTGGTGGTAATAATATATGCTCTACATCCACGGTGAATATTGGATTTCGGAATTTAGTGAGCAGCCCCTTCAGTTTAGCGCATCGTCTATCTGCAAGTGGGTCCCACTTCAAACTTTCTACGAGATTTGTAACGCTCTCGCGATGGCTAAATGTACCAGTCACGAATCTTGCCGCTCAATATTTTTGTGTCCCGCGGTGAATACTTGGAGCTGACTATGAAGATATTCAATAATGACACTTTTATTTGCTTTCCCAAACAAGAAAACTCGACGCTGTTTCTTTGCTTTTTTTTCCAACTTCCACTGACGTAGAAGCCACAACGACATTATGGTCGCTAATACCTTCTTCTAGATTAACTTCCTCAAAAAGATCAGGTATTTTTGTCGCCATGATATCCAATACGTTCCCATATCGAGCTGGTTTTATAACCAATTGCTCAAGCTGTGTGGGATTAGCCGAGCGGTCTGAGGCGCTGCAGTCGTGAACTGTGCGGATGGTCTCGGCAGAGGTTCGAGTCCTCCCTCGGGCACGGGTGTGTGTCTTTGTCCTTAGGATAATTTGGGTTAAGTAGTGTGTAAGCTTAGGGAATGATGACCTTAGCAGTTAAGTCCCATAAGATTTCACACACATTTGAACATTTTTTGAGTTGCTCAAGGTTGTATGTTGACAGCGCTCCTAGGATAACTTCACACGAATCTTTGCTTCTGCCCCCTGTGATAAACGTGTAATTTTTCCAGTCAATGGATGCTACATTAAAGTCTCCACCTATAACTAATGGATAATTTGGGTATTTACTTCCTATGTACTCAAGACTTTCCCAGAAACGTTCTGCGATGTTTGTTGCGGATGCTGGTGGTCCATAAAAATATCCTAATACAATGGTCAATCTTTGTCTGATTGACACCTTTATCCAGACTATTTCACACTCCGACGCAGTATCGATCTCAACTGCGTTTAAACACCTTTTAACTGCAATGAACACACCACCTCCCATAGCATCAGTCCTATCCTTCCTAAACATTGCCCAATCCGAGTTTAAAATTTCACTGCTTTTTGTGTTTGGTTTCAACCAGCTTTCGGTACCTAATACAATATTGGCTTTGCTACTGTTTATTTTTGAGATTAACTGGGGTATCTTGCTACAGACACTTCGACAATTTACTAACATGAGATTAATCATATTTAAATCCTTTGGGTCGACCTGTTTAGGCGAACTAACAATTTTTACAGTTGGCACACTCACATCAGTGTCATGAACTGGTAATTTTTCGGGCCAGCGTTTCATTTCCCATGGGAAGGAACCTAATCTAAAAATCCCCATGTGCACGCCACAAGAACTGTGCTACCTATGAACTCATATTGCCTAAAATAAATGGTAGTCATAAATAAGAAGTACAAATGGGCCTCCAGTATAATAAATTTTGCATCACAACTACTTAGTCTCCCAGTGGTTTCATTTCGAAACGACTCATAAAAGCAGTAGTGCAAACTCAAATTAACGTCGCAAATACTTTACTTCACTGTCAATGATCTCCTCGATATATATATACTTGCACGTCATAAGCTCCTGTATCACGTAGCACAATATCGGTACTGATTGTTGCTTTGCCTGTTATAAGCGACTGCTATATTTCTAGAAATATATGGTGTGTCTAAAAAGTTCGGTGAATGCAATCAGACAACAAACAAAACAAAAGGTAGAAACAAATGTTCTTTACTGCCCTTCAAAATACTTGTCACCGGCTACAACACAATTTTGACAACGTTCGTATAGCTTCTGGAAACTACCAGCAAGAGCCTACTGTGGAATCGATTGCATATCGGCTGTCACACGATCTTTGATGGCATCGGTCCACCACCGTTGCTGAGTTGAGTGCGCGTAGGCTTGTCATGCCGGGGGGAGGGGGGGGGGGGGGTTCGATTCCTGGCTCTGGTGGAGATTTTCTCCGCTGTGGGACTGAATGTCTGTGTCGTCTTCATCATCATCATCATTTCATCCTCACCGCCGTGAAAGTCGCCGAAGTGGCGTCACCTCGGAAGACTTGCACCAGGTTATCAGGTCTACCCTCTGGGAGGCCCTTGCCACACGACTTTTCATTTCATGGCATTCACGTAAGCACAAAGTTCGCCTTTCACGGCCGCCTTCAAGCGGAAAATAGGAAGAATTCCGCAGGAGCCATATCAGGGGAGTACGGAGGGTGTTCAAGAACAGTTACCATCGTCTGCGCCGGCAATTGGTGCACACAGATCGCGCAATGTGCAGGGACATTTTCATGGAGCAGCATCCATTTCCCAGTCCTGTGCAACTCTGGCCGAACCCGCAGGATACGCTGTAGTAATTGATTCAAAACGTACTGGTAAATTGGAGCATTAATGGTTTGACGTGCAGGAGCAAATTCCTTGTGGATGATGCAGTTGTTGTCGAAGAAGGCGATCAACAGTGTTTTCAACTTGGACTTTTACAGACGGCTTTTTTGTCGCGGGGAAGATGGTGAACATCATGACATCGATTGCCGTTTTGATTCCGCATCGAACTGGTAGAGCAGATTTTGCGCTTACCCAAATCATCGCGGACGATGGTGTGCACCGTGTCCTTGCTAATGCCCAATTCTTGCGCAATCAATCTGAGTGTCCATTGGCGATATTGTGCCAGCATTTGTCGCATTTTTTCGATCTTTTCTGCTGTTCTGCTTGTCGACGGCCAACCTGAACGTTCCTCATCCTGTTTCCTTCACCTCTCGCAAGCGTTTAAAATATTCGTAAACACACTTTCTGCTCACGGCTTTTCTCCCGTACACGTGCATCAATATTCCATGAGTCTCCGTTGCAGTCTTCCCCAATTTGTAGCAGAACTTGATGTTTACACGTTGCCCCATTGCGCTGTAAGACTTCCTCTCACACTGACTACGTTCAATTGGTCGCTGTCTATTTACACAACCGGGTGCATGCAGTGCATGCCGTGAATCGATTCTGCTCAAGTCTCCATAGACCATGCGCATGCACGCACACATGCGCCAAGTTGCCGTTCAGATATGACACCATTCGCCAAACTTTTTAGGTACACCACGTATCTTATCGCGCAATTAGATGTCTATGACGTGCAACAGCGTCGGTGATTTGACGCTGAGGGCACTGGTGCTTAAAAACGAAATTAAGAAAATGGAGACTTAATGTAGAAACCACTGTTACTCAAAGGGACGAAAATAAAAACTTTTTTCATGGCTTTTGACCTGCTCTTAAATGGCCATAGCACCTGATTTATGCACTATTTCGAAATGTTACTTTCCTCAAGACGCAATCTGTCACCATCCCACCTTCATGTGAGACGTAGGTTTGTCTACGGTTTGCATGGATTTTTTCCTTTTTTATAATTTTTGTTATGTAACTATTTCCACAATGTTACTTAGACGTAACTTTATTACCATGTCAGGTGCCTCTAGTGGTTGGCACAGTCTCTTAACTGTTATGGATCATTTTACTGTTTTCTAAGCCTTATGTCTTGGTTTGTCTTTTCACGTAATATGAAATACTTGAGTTTATTTTATATTGCTATGGTATGTATTATTTCGATACACTACTTTTAATATTTTCTATTTTTAGGTGTTATTACTTCTTGAGTATCTGAGAAACAAACGTTTAAAATTTCTAAATCTAGAAAAAAGTTTGAATAGACTGTTAATTTGCTACTGTTTGGGAGCATGATTCCCATTCTATTCATAATTCTACAATTTCTGATGCTTCGATATTCAAGATTTTATAACAGGTAACTTTACCATCTCACACGAGGCCACGTATTCACATGTGGTTTTTGTGAACCGCTAGAAATGCCGGATATGTCGCGACAATAATTCTCATTACAAGCAAGAAATGTCCCCGAAACTGAACATATGGCTAGGGATAACTATGATACGTAGACAATTCCTTTTTTCAGAGGAACCGGTAACAGGAATCAGCTGCCTTGACATTGTTAAGCCTTTCCTGAAACCGCAAATGAAGTCGGATGCCGCGCGGGATTAGCCGAGCGGTCTGAGGCGCTGCAGTCGTGGACTGTGCGGCTGGTCTCAGCGGAGGTTCGAGTCCTCTCTCGGGCATGGGTGTATGTGTTCGTCCTTAGGATAATTTAGGTTAAGTAGTATGTAAGCTTAGGGACCAATGACCTTAGCAGTTAAGTCCTATAAGATTTCACACAGATTTACATTTTTGAAGTCGGATGGAAACTGAATTCAGTTGTGTACCAGCCGGCAGCTCCTCACGATTTTGCTGCCATTGTTGGAGATTATATCAACTGCGTGTTCCCTGGACGGTAGAGGTTAACCACGTACGTCGGCTCTGAAGTCTTCTGGCGAAGCTACCCCTTCACACACTGTCGTGTGTTTCTACATTAAATCCCATGTGTACACGGCAAAATCAGTATAGAACGTCAGCTGTATGATTAGGATGTGGAGGCAGTTAACAGCACGAAACCTGATCAACTACGGAACGTGTCCTGGGCTGCGACGGAAAGGTGGCCTCTTTGTGCTAGCATTCAGGGTGGCCACGTTGAAAGTCAGTGTTTCTGTTGCCTTAATGTACCCATTTTGCATAGATATACCTTTTCTATATCAAACAGGAGTTCTATGTTAATGAAATATTACATTTGGGACAGCCTTGCAGCGGCAGCTTATCGTCATTATCACAGTACTGTTTTCATGACATTTCTTCACAGAAACAGATACGATCTACTTCACACTCCGCTACCCACCTAACGATGTGTGGAAAGAAATTCACTGGAGACATAGAAGTTTCCTGTTGTTTCCTTAAAAAGTACTGTGCTGTTAAAAGAGCAATCTGTTTCGTGTCCAGTATTCTTTCTTAAGCCTTGAATTACGCAACGTGGATATTTTCTAAACATAAAATCAGGCGGCGTATATAATACGTAACAGCGAAGATGTCACGCTGCACCAGAATCAACCGCAAGACACCTTCCCCAAAATAAGATACTGACTCTCAATCTGGATATCAGAAGATGTTTCCCACAGAACATGCAATTATTTCAGTACAACGAGCAGAATCTGCGGAGTTTGGCTAACAACATACTGCCAAGTGATATTTTTTTGTGAGTTGTCTGATGTATTGTGGCACGAACACCACGTGAAGCAAATTCGGGACACGTCCTTCAAATGATCGCCCCGCAGGCACCCAGCCGACGACACGGCCGATTAGCAGAAAGCGCCGCGCATTACGTCAACGTGTGGGAGCGCTCGTAGCGAGCCGTCGTCGCAACAATGCGCCAACTAGCGATGCATTCCATCGCCGACAGACAGCCAAACAGACGCTAGGGCGTTATTTATGCAAAACATCGGAGCAACCAGGCAGAGGTTCGCACCGGCGATAGTAACCAGCAGTGCGTCAGCAGCGCCGAGAAATCACACTGCCTCTCAACGAGTGGCAGCAAATCAGCGACGCTTCGCCACGGGCCGTGAGGTCGACGCTGACCACGCCCTTGAGACGTGGGCGCCGTGGTTCGGTGGCGGGTAAGTCAGGTGAGTGGGAAAAACCTGGCTGTTTCGAAATGAGTCCCTAACAGATAAATCCACGGTGAATACCGAATGGTGTCCTGATTGCGCCTGAAAGGTGAGAAACTAGCCATACTAATGCTATTACTGATCGAGTCGTGAATGACCATCCAATCACTCAAGAGAGTAATCTGACCCTGAAACTCCGAGTTCTAAGTTCTAGGGGACTGATGACCATAGATGTTCTCATAGTGCTCAGAGCCATTTGAACCATTTTTTTCTATTTTTTTTTTTTTTTTTTTGACCCTGAAAAGGGGCCAGGAAACGCTCTGTAAGTCTCATACCCTCCTCTGCTAAGCAGGAATTTCTTACCGTACTTTTCTCATAGTACTGTAGAAAGTTGCAGGCTCGATAATGTGCTATAGTCTGCAGCACATCAAATGCTGATTGCAGGAACATCCCTTCTCCACCTCTGTGGCCAGCATATATCATTTCCGCCTCTGACGACCGACTGACTCTTAAACAGTTCTTAAATTTTCAATTAAATTTTTCGCTTCAGCCAATAAGAATGTCTCTAGATCCATATTTCTCGGAAACTATGGAGTCTCATTAACTCCTCTTCTATTTTTAAGATTACCAGCGGGGTGCCTTCTTACAAATTTTTCGACGGGACGGTATTCACCCTACGTTAAACAGAGTCCGAATGTTTGTCCATCTCTCCACGGAGAATTGAAAAGATACTTAAATACAATGCATCTGTTACTTCTCATAAAAAACTGAGATCTGCATCTGTGACTCACTTCCCCCTCCACAGCCTTCTAAGAAGGAGACCAGAAGATGAGAAACAAAGTGCTTTAGAAATATGGTAATATGACACATTTTGTAAACACCAAGAGTTTGCACAAGCGCAGGAGCCGTCACGGCGCATTTTACGACTTCATTGGGTAGATTCTGAACCATACATTATGAGAAAACCTGCCGGAACGCCACTTCCAGGCGCCAGAGCTAAACAATGTTGGGCCTTTGTATTACAGTCCGACTCACTACCTTGTGCCTCTCTGTCTACTCTGCCTCGTCATGGTCCCAACTAAATTGCACGAAATACCACATGCAAAGCTGTCACCAGAAATGAGGAGGAATTAATATAAGAGTAGACGTCTTATTCTTGGCAGTCGCTCAAGTTACTTATTACAAGAATTAAATTTTTTTTTTAATTGACAGAGATAGAACTCAGACTGTGAACAATTTAAATCAATCATGAATGAAACAAGAGACGTGCCATTCCGCCAATTAACGGACACATTTCAATGTGTGGGATCTATGAGACTGGAGACACATCATCAGACTTTCAGAAAAATGTCATCTACGCTAACTCGAAGGTAACGAAGCCAGATAAATGCTGGAAATCTTGTACGGTCAACAGCTTCATTCAATCTGCTGACAAGAAAAATATAGAGAAGGATGGAAAACGTAAGTTCTGCCCGTTGAGAACCAGTTTAGCTTTCGGATAATGGTACAAGATAGGCAGTTTCGATGTTGGTCTTGATAATGAAAGCAAGACTTAAGAAAAATCTAGACACCTTCCCCGGATTTGTCGATCTAGGAAAAGCTTTCGACAATGTATAACTACGCAAGATCGAAATTCTGAGAAAAGTGAGAATAAGCTGTAGAGAAAGACGGGTATTATGTAACGTGTTCAAGAAAAGAGAGAGAATGTTATCAACAGAAGGACTGGAACAAAGTACACATGTCAAAAAGGATTGTGTCGTACTGTATTGTA
This sequence comes from Schistocerca americana, assembly GCF_021461395.2. Lineage (NCBI taxonomy): Eukaryota > Metazoa > Arthropoda > Insecta > Orthoptera > Acrididae > Schistocerca > Schistocerca americana. The sequence goes on along the minus strand of NC_060119.1, from coordinate 602,131,853 downwards.
TTGAACTGGGGACCTAGAAACGACGGAGAGGCTCCGTCCCCGCTGTAGCCCGCAGTGGTACACAACCCCACAGCAGGCTACAGCAGTCCACTAACGCACCGCCGCCCCACACCGAACCCAGGGTTATTGTGCGGTTCGCCCCCAGTGGACCCCCAGGGAACGTCTCACACCAGACGAGTGTAAACCCAATGTTTGCGTGGTAGACTAATTACGGTGTATGCGTACGTGTAGAAAGTGTTTGCGCAGCAATCGCCGACATAGTGTAACTGAGGTGGAATAAGGGGAACCAGACCGCATTCGCCGAGACAGATAGAAAACCGCCTTCAAAACCATCTACAGACTAGCCGGCAAACCGGACCTCCACGCTAATCCGCCGTGCGGATTCGTGCCGGAAACCGGCACGCCTTCCCGCCCGGAAAGCCCGGAAAGCAGTGCGCTAGACCGACGGCTAACCGAACGGGTTTCAAAAAGGATATAAGAAGGGGCTGCCGCCGTTTTATCTCTACCGTTAGATCTATACATCGGAGAAGCAGTGACGGAAATAAAAAGGAAGCTTCAAGAGTGAGTTCAAAATTTAATGTGAAAGGATATCAATGATGAATGGCTCTGAGCACTATGGGACCTAACTTCTGAGGTCATCAGTCCCCTAGAACTTAGAACTACTTAAACCTAACTAACCTATGGACATCACACACATCCATGCCCGAGGCAGAATTTTAATAACAGGCAAAATTTTAATTATCAATATCGACAAAATTATCAGCAAGAGGAACCACATTTTGGTAACAATATACGTTTTCCCCAACAACAGCAACAAAACTAACCGGTTAGCATACCTAACCAACAATGCAGTGTGCAAGGTCAGCAAAGCTTTAATGTTTCGCCGCGTGCACGTATAGTCTCAGCCCCAACAAATAGTAACGCACAGCAACAAGGGAATCAGTATGTAAAGAAAACACACTACTTCAATTCTTATCGCAATGCACCGTATAGAAATGACTATCACGACAGACGTAAAAACAATGAGCACAATTTTCAGCGTGCATTTAATAACAGACGGTCTTACCAACAGCAAGATCATCCGCAGGGACATATTATCATGAATGAGCCAGACGGTAGGTATCATCAAAAGCGTAATACGTCTGGAAGAAATAACAGAACAGTTCAAATAGTGGAAAATGCCACAGCATCCTCCTGAAAATAGTAACACGTCGGACAGAATTTGACTAGATAATGTACAGGTTGCATCTTCCAGTAATGCAAGCACTACTTTTGACACGCAGAATGTTGTTCATGAAAATGTTATTACTTTTGACGACATCCGAGACACTCTTTTTGCAGGAAAGACCAGTTGTTCATAAAACCATTTCACACCCTGTCATCGAAATTAAAATTGGATCATCGAAATTTTCGGCAGTAATCGATTCTGGATCACCTATGTCAGTTATAAATGAAGAAACTTTCAACGAGTGTAACAAAGAGAATATATATCCTACGTTACCATTAGGTAAAACTAAAGTGAAAGGAGCAGTATCGAGTAAAGGAGCTGATGTTAAATTACAGACGCATTTATCATTTTGTATTGCAGGTCATACTTTTCACTCAAATTTTTGGATTGTTCCCTTGTTGACAACAGACGTTATTCTAGGTACGAATTTTCTGGTACCACACGACGCAATTATTGACTTTCAAAATTCCTATTTAATGTTAAAGGATGAAAATGTACAACTGGCTTTAGAATTTCAGCACTCGTTATCTGCGGAAGAACAAACAATTAATTGCACAGAGGTCATTTCCGTATCACGTAGCATAGACTGTAATTCCACATTGTTCACAGATACATACGTACACAACTATAATACTCCAGACGAAGCCGACTATGACGTATTACAGACGATTTCTGATAAAGTTAAACAAAGCAGTGCAAATACAGACGACGAACGCACGCAACTACACAAAATTCATTTACAGCAGGCTCCAGTTTTTGACAACGTTCCTGGTACTATGTCCGGTTTTATGTATGAATTTCAAGTCAAACAGCACGACAGATTTAAAGCCAAGCATTATCCCGTTCCATATATCCGTAGAGAACAAGTTAAGAAAGAATTGCAAGCTATGCTTGACCAAGGAATTATTGAACCGGCAGTTCAAATTGTTCAAATGGCTCTGAGCACTATGGGACTTAACATCTATGGTCGTCAGCCCCCTAGAACTTAGAACTACTTAAACCTAACTAACCTAAGTACATCACACAACACCCAGCCATCACGACTCAGAGAATATCCCTGACCCCGCCGGGAATCGAACCCGGGAACCCGGGCGTGGGAAGCGGGAACGCTACCGCACGACCACGAGATGCGGGCGAACCGGCAGTTAGTCCGTACATAAACCCGCTCCATATTGTTAAGAAAAAGGATGGCTCACTTCGCCTCGTACTTGATTCGCGTCACATCAATGACATTATTATTAATGAAACAGATCGCCCACAGACACTAAAAGAACTTCTACAAAAATTTCATGGTAGTGCTATTTATTCCACATTAGATTTGAAATCGGGGTTTTGGTAAATTCAGCTCCATCCGAACTGCAGAAAGTACACAGCATTTCTCTGTTTTGGTGACTGTTACCAATTTTGTAAATTACCGTTCGGTTTAACTATTTCTTCAGCAGCTTTTATTCGCGGTTTGAATACAATACTTCCGACAGAACTTAAAGACAGAATCACAACGTACGTAGACGACATTCTTATTGCTGAAGCTAATTGGTCTGAACACAATCTGATTCTAGAACAACTGTTGCAAACATTTCGTGCACAAGGACTCACAGTTAATCTCAGTAAATCGCACTTTGGTAAAACTTCTATAAAATTTCTTGGACATGCAATTTCAGCAGAGGGCATTACGCCTGACCCGGAAAAACTTCAAGCTTTACGTGACATTACTGTTCCTACGACGAAGAAACAACTACGCAGCTTTTTGGGTTTAATTAATTTTTTTCGTAAATTTATTCATTACTCTGCTTTAGACACTCCCAGATTATGTCAATTGACAGGTAAAAACACTATTTTGTCCTGGGATAAGCAAGCACATTCTGAATTTATGAACCTGAAACATGCTTTGTTGAATGCACCACTTTTATCCCACCCAGATCTTACCAGAAATTTTTCCATTGCCACCGACAGTTCTAACACCGCTTTAGGCGTACACATTTTTCAGGAAATTGAAAAAGATGGATCTACAGTAATTAAAATCATCGCATTTGCAAGTCGCATTTTGTCACCTGCTGAACGAAATTATTCTGTTACAGAACTTGAAACATGGGCTTTTACCAGATTTCGGCATTTTCGTTATGGAAGACATACCAGCGTATACACAGACCACAGAGCGATACAATTTTTACTTTTGGCTAAATTTACACACGACAGATAAAGCAAATGGAAACTTTACTTGCAGGAATTTAATTTTACAGTAGTTCACATTCCCGGCACACAAAATATTGTAGCAGATGCACTATCTCGTTCTCTCAGCAACAATCACCAAGACATCGCAACCAACTTCTGCAAAGCAAATTTCAGCGTCATGTATATTCAACAAATTGCATTTGAAAATTTTATTTCGTCGTCATTACAAGACATAGCACAAGAGCAGAGTAAAGACAACGTATGGATAGAGATTAAACACCTTTGGCAAGATAGGAATAATGTTACCATTAGAAACCATTACACTGTACGCAATGACATTCTGTTTCGCCGCTCTCATCCTGACAGCAACAATTGGTTATTATGCATTCCTGACGAACTTGTTAACAAATTAATCTAGTATACTCATTTAAGTTACGCACATTACGGAGCCAGAAAATGTTTTCTTATACTGAGACAGAACTGTTATTTTACGAACATGGAGAAACGTATTCGACGAGTTTTAGCGTCATGTAAAATCTGCCAGAAAGCTAAATCAGATACGACTTCACATATTCCTCCATTACATCCCATTGTACCTGTTAAATTGAGACATATGGCCGCTGTAGACATTTTTGGTCCAATTCCCAGAACTAATAGAGGTTTTTGCTACATCTTTGTCGCTGTTCAACTCACTTCAAAATTTGTTACCTTCGCTCCGTTACGCAAAGCTACTGCTAAAACTGTTTCGAAAGCATTTGTAAAACATTTTTTATTTCATGTAGGGCATGTGTTGAAAGTAATTTCCGACAATGGACCACAGTTTCGATCTGCTATATGGACACGTATGTTACGAGTTAGAAACATTTCTCCGATATATATATCCAGGTACCATGCTTCTTCGAACCCTTGTGAACGATTAATGAAATAAATTGGTAAACTGTGTAGAATATACTGCCATAAAAGACATATTGATTGGGACTCACACATACTCTCATTCCAGGATGTAATTAATTCCATACCAAATGAATCCACTATGCTATCTCCGTCTGTTGTACTGAAAAATGTTGAACCACCTAACAAAATTAAAGAATTAGTAACATTTCCTACATCTCGTCGACTAAGACACATTGAAATAATTGAAATTGTGCTGAACAACATAAAACGTGCCGCAGAGCGCCGGAGAAGACAGCAAAAACAGGTTTGTACACTCCGTGACTTTCACATTGGACAGAAGATATTAGTATGTACACACTTTTTATCCAACAAAGGAAAGAGTAAATGCAGTAAATTTGAGCTTCTATACGCAGGTCCATATCGAATTCGCAGCATTCCTCACCCCAATGTAGTACACGTCGAAACTTTGAGAACCAGAAAAAGCAAAGGGAACCACCACATATCCAACATCAAACCTTTTATTGAATGAAGATACTTTATGATTTAACATGCTGTAATGCCATTTGATAATTTTTATGACCACTTATGCAATTATATTTATGTGACTACTTTCTGATGATTGTCGTATTTTTTCTTGGCAAGTGCTCGGCAAGGTAAAGTTAGCAGGTCACTCCTCTTGTCGTTACACATCAGATCGTGCACATTTTTCCAGATGAACTTACACATTTTTATGACAACTTATGCAATTATATTTATGTAACTACTTACTGATGATTGTGGTATTTTTTCTTGGCAAGTGCTCGGCAAGGTAAGGTTAGCAGGTCGTTCTTCATGTCGTTACACATCAGATCGTGCACATTTTTCCAGATGAACTTACACATTTTTAGGACAACTTATGCAATTATATTTATGTAACTACTTACTGATGATTGTCGTATTTTTTTCTTGGCAAGTGCTCGGCAAGGTAAGGTTAGCAGGTCACTTTTCTTGTCATTACACATCAGACCGTGCATATTTTCCATTTTTATGTATGTATGATTGTTTTCCTGTTTTGTTTGTATGCACTATGAAATAGTTAAGATATAGCAAGCACCAGTTGACTTTGACATTTTTCCTTACGATATCTCAACATCGTGACTACTTTACTTCTCTTTTTGCTGCTACATTGTGATACACTGGGTACATTTTTGCCTCTGAACACTATCTATGTTTTTGACATATTACGTTTTCTGTCATGCTATGCTGTATGCTCAATTATGCTACTATAAACCAGTTTTATTTAATGAGTATACGATTTAAATGCAAGACATTAATCATTGTTCATCATTTTCAGAAAGAAATAACGTGTAAAAGAAATAAATTAAACAGAAATGGGAATTTCACCTTAGGAATGAACGAAAGAAGATGCAAAAAAAAAAAAAGAAAAAAAAACTCATGAGGATGAGTAAATGGATCAGATTTAACAAGCATTAAGAAGAATATACTATACACATCGTAAAATAGCAGTCTTGGGTAGTTTTTTCTTTCAGAATACAAGGCGATTGCTGCAGGCTGTCAGACAGAACTACACATCTTAGTTTCAGTGATGAAATATTCTAGAAATAAGGAATAGTTGTGTAATGAGTAATGAAGTGACATTTTTGCAGATGATAATGAATGATGATGAATAATGATGAAGAATATGCTACTATAGACAATGAAGTTTTCCTTTACAGGTGATGATAATAACGTAGTTATGATAATATAGATAAAGAAGTGATGGATAATGAAGTTTTTTTCTTTACAGATGAGGATAATGTTGAAGTTATGTATTTATGCTGTGTAGTTATTTTAGTATTTGTTGCAGTTCGTTTTGACAGTACGTGTTACATTGCATAGTATGATGACTGAAGGTTTTGGAAAGGACAGCTAGGGAACACATTTTTATACACATTTCAATACCTGTTAATTCGAAGTTCACTACTTTTCAGCATAAAATGCGTTTCTTCTTTCAGTTTAATAATCCATTTTAGTATTTTGCAGGAGAAATTATTTATGAAATTAATGTGCTATAAGGGGTTGTTCATTAAACCTATGTCATTTATGAATGTGATTACATATACTCTACTTGTTTCATAATCTTGCTACAGATGACTCATGACGAATGACGTTACACATCTTCATTTGCAGCAACAACTCAAAAGCAAATATTTTCATTCTTCAGTAATTACCCAACGCAATGCATTGCTTTAATATATATATATATATATATATATATATATATATATATATATATATTAAAGCAATGCATTGCGTTGGGTAATATATATATAAAATGCTTTATAATTAGGCGATGAGTGCGAATGTTCTCTATAAAACGACTGATGAACATTATTCTGTAATACTACGTCATTTAGTAGCTCTTGTTTTTAATGATGACCTCCGATGGTTTATAATTAGGCAATGAGTGCCAATGTTCTCTGTAAAACGATTTATGTACATTATTCTGTAATACTATGTCATTTATTAGCTCCTGTTTTCAATGATGACCTTTGATGGTTTGTAATTAGGCAATGAGTGAAAATGTTCTCTGTAAAACGACTCATGAACATTATTCTGTAATACTACATACATGGTACAGAAACGTTCAATAACTGGGCAATGAGTGCCACCAACTATTAGTGTAACTCTCAATGAAGACTAGTATGTGGCTTAATGTCCTTCACCTTCTGACCTAATTACCTGGAATTACTGCAATATCCGTTTGTCCTGTATATCCTCATGATCATGGAGCACTATATTTGGTTTTTGCACTAATTCTACGTTGGTGTACCTTGCAAGAGCGTGGTGTTGACACGACATGCAGTCCACTACCGTGAGCGATGGAGATGCTATTATGGTCCCACTGTTTGGTGTACCTAATGTACCACCAAAAAGATAACATGGAATATTACTACGACATTTCAGTGTCTTGGCTACGCTGATTAATACTTCTGGGAAAAGAACTTCAGATTGTCTCACTTGGTGTTGTGCTTCTGTAGAAAGATATGGACATTCAGTGCAGTTGCGTGCAACCTAAAGTGCTACAACCATGATGCAATCCTTCCCTTTCCTATCCTAATTCTTGTAACATAGTGAAAATCGTTTTTGCTAACATGATTTGTATTCATGACCTATACATTTTTTGATGTGCTGATATGTTCTGAACTACAGCGCATGTGCACTTATGTCATTTGTTAATTTGTTTTGTACTCATTGTATATATATTTTGTCATTACCTGATATGTTTTGTACTCGGTGCATGTGCACTATATTTACTTCATGTTCTACACCTATATATCTGTATATTCTGTGATTGTAAAGTTAGTTAGTTAACAAAAATTTGTTGCTCATGGCAAGTCCAAATGACTCACCATCGCTGCCAAATTCCCCCCCCCCCCACCCCCCCCACCCCCCCCAGTGGAGGGTTATGAAACACGTATGTATTCATTACCACCGATGGAGAGGCATGACAGAATCTCTGACCAGAGAGTTATTTATCGATGCTAGTCTGCGCTTGACCGCGCGAGAGTCCAGTTGTTCTCTGTCAGTAGTAGTAGTCAGTCGACAGTAGTAGCGAGTGGACAGTTGTACCGAGCAGACGTCGGAATGCGTCGGCGGCGTGCTCTTCTTGCGACTCTGGTCAGGATTCTGGTGGACGATGAGTATTGTTGTAGAAGGTAATGAAGCAGCATTGCGCACATCTAGTAATGTATGTTAATTGTAATCAATTTGTTCAAAAAATGCCCCAATAATATTTTTTTATAAAGTAACTCTTTTAAAGAAAAACATTCATTTCAATTTAAAGAATATTTACTATGCATTTCCTCCAAGAATCAAAATCAAATATACGCCAGCATTTCACGAAGCTGTGTCGATAGATAAGAGCAGATATAGATGCAGTTCTTTATTGAGGTAAGAATTTTTTGCTTTTTTTTTCAGAATACAGGGACGAAGGTCAGCGCTGCTGTCCTTATAAAATTTATCAGGTTTAATTATTTCACAGGGCCGAAGGTCAGCGCTGCTGCCCTTATAAAATTTATCAGGTTTAATTACACTCCTGGAAATGGAAAAAAGAACACATTGACACCGGTGTGTCAGACCCACCATACTTGCTCCGGACACTGCGAGAGGGCTGTACAAGCAATGATCACACGCACGGCACAGCGGACACACCAGGAACCGCGGTGTTGGCCGTCGAATGGCGCTAGCTGCGCAGCATTTGTGCACCGCCGCCGTCAGTGTCAGCCAGTTTGCCGTGGCATACGGAGTTCCATAGCAGTCTTTAACACTGGTAGCATGCCGCGACAGCGTGGACGTGAACCGTATGTGCAGTTGACGGACTTCGAGCGAGGGCGTATAGTGGGCATGCGGGAGGCCGGGTGGACGTACCGCCGAATTGCTCAACACGTGGGGCGTAAGGTCTCCACAGTACATCGATGTTGTCGCCAGTGGTCGGCGGAAGGTGCACGTGCCCGTCGACCTGGGACCGGACCGCAGCGACGCACGGATGCACGCCAAGACCGTAGGATCCTACGCAGTGCCGTAGGGGACCGCACCGCCACTTCCCAGCAAATTAGGGACACTGTTGCTCCTGGGGTATCGGCGAGGACCATTCGCAACCGTCTCCATGAAGCTGGGCTACGGTCCCGCACACCGTTAGGCCGTCTTCCGCTCACGCCCCAACATCGTGCAGCCCGCCTCCAGTGGTGTCGCGACAGGCGTGAATGGAGGGACGAATGGAGACGTGTCGTCTTCAGCGATGAGAGTCGCTTCTGCCTTGGTGCCAATGATGGTCGTATGCGTGTTTGGCGCCGTGCAGGTGAGCGCCACAATCAGGACTGCATACGACCGAGGCACACAGGGCCAACACCCGGCATCATGGTGTGGGGAGCGATCTCCTACACTGGCCGTACACCACTGGTGATCGTCGAGAGGACACTGAATAGTGCATGGTACATCCAAACCGTCATCGAACCCATCGTTCTACCATTCCTAGACCGGCAAGGGAACTTGCTGTTCCAACAGGACAATGCACGTCCGCATGTATCCCGTGCCACCCAACGTGCTCTAGAAGGTGTAAGTCAACTACCCTGGCCAGCAAGATCTCCGGATCTGTACCCCATTGAGCATGTTTGGGACTGGATGAAGCGTCGTCTCACGCGGTCTGCACGTCCAGCACGAACGCTGGTCCAACTGAGGCACCAGGTGGAAATGGCATGGCAAGCCGTTCCACAGGACTACATCCAGCATCTCTACGATCGTCTCCATGGGAGAATAGCAGCCTGCATTGCTGCGAAAGGTGGATAGACACTGTACTAGTGCCGACATTGTGCATGCTCTGTTGCCTGTGTCTATGTGCCTGTGGTTCTGTCAGTGTGATCATGTGATGTATCTGACCCCAGGAATGTGTCAATAAAGTTTCCCCTTCCTGGGACAATGAATTCACGGTGTTCTTATTTCAATTTCCAGGAGTGTATTTCTGTTAAGATGTTACATATGGTTGATGGTTCATTATTTGATTAATATTATTGTTGGTTTATAATCAATTATTATTGTTTATTTTTGTGGGGAGTTTACATTTGGCTCATTTTTCATTATCATTGTCTTACATTTTTGTGGGGAGGTTACAAATTAACTAACCAAAGGACATCACACACTTGCATGCCCGAGGTAGGATTCGAATCTGCGACCGCAACAGCAGCGCGGTTCCGGACTGAAGCGCATAGAAACGCTCGGCCACAGCAGCCGGCGAAGAAATCGAAAAAGAAACGATTGTCGGAACGACCGATTCGTTATACAGAAAAGTTGAAACAACCTTCGGTGAAATTAAAAACAAGAGCGGTAATATTAAGAGTGTTAAATGCGGCGGTGCTGTAGATAGGCGGAAAGAGCACAGTGAAGGCCTCTATGAGGGGGAAGATTTGTCTGATGGGATAGAAGAAGAAAGAGGAGTCAATTTAGAAGAGTAGAAGAGTAGGAATCATTGAGGGAAGTGACAAAAAAACCAACTATGCACGTTGGCCTGTAGAATGTAAGAGTCTGGTCACATACCATCTGACTTTCTGAAAAGTATCATCCACACAGTCCCGAAAAACTATCGCACCATCAGCTTAATAGCGCATGCATTCAAGTTAGTGACAAGAATAACATACAGAAGAATAAAAAGTTGAGAAAATGTTAGATGACGATCAGTTTGTCTTTAGGATACGTACACTTACCAGAGGCGCAATTTGACAGTGCCGTTGATAGTGGGGGCAAGACGAAAGACCCTTCCATAGGATCTGTCGACCTGGAAAAGGAGTCACACTATGTAAAACGGAACAAGATTGTTAGAAATTCTGAGAAAAATAGGGCTAAGCTGTAGGGAAAGACCGGTAATATGAAGTATGCACAAGACCCAATAGGGAATAATAAGATTGGACGACCAAGAAAGAAGTGCTCAGATTCAAAAGGGAGTAAGACAAGGATGTAGTCTTTCGCCTTTACTGCTCAGTCTGTATGTCGAACAAGCAATGATGGAAATAAAAGAAAGATTCAGGAGTTGGCTTTAAATTCAAGGTGAAAGGATGTCTGCAGTACGAATCGCTGATGACATCGCTATCCTGAGTGAAAGTGAAGAAGAATCACATGATCTGCTGAGTAGAAAGAACAGTCTAATGATTACAGAATACGGGTTGAGAGCAGATCTAAGAAAGGCGAAAGTAATGGAAGAGCAGAAATGAGAACAGGGAGAGACTTAACACAAGATTGATGGTCATGAAGTAAATAACTTAAGGTATTCTGCTACCTTGGCATCAAAATAGCCAACGACGGACGGAGCAAGGAGGACATCAAAAGCAGGCTAGTACTAGCAAAAAGTGCGTTCCTGGCCAAGACAAGTCTACAGGTGTACTAGTATCAAACATAGGTCTTAACCTGATGAAGACATTTCTGAGAATGTACTTTTGGAGCACAGTATTGTAGCGAAACATGGACTGTGGGAAAACCAGAACAGAAGAGATTTGAAGAATTTGAGGCGTGGTGATACAGACGAATGTTGAATATTAAGTGAACTGATAAGGTGAGGAATGAGATGATTATGTGCAGAATGGCAAAGGTAAGGAGTTTGCGGAGAACACGGACAAGAAGAAGGGACTGGCGGATAGGACATTTGTTAAGACATGAGGGAGCTACTTCCATGGTACTAGAACGAGCTGTGAGCTCTAGAGGATAAAAGGTGTACAGGATGACCGAGATTGGAATACATCCAGCAAATAACTGAAGGTGTAATTTGCAAGTACTACTTTGAGACGAAGAGGTTGGTGCAAAAAAGGAACTCTTGGCTGACCGCGTGAACCCAGTCGGAAAACTGATAGCTCAAAAAAAAAAAAAAAATTATAGTCTAATCTGATCTCTTTCTGGAGCTGCCGGCCAGTGTGGCCGAGCGGTTCTGGGCGCTTCACTCTGGAACCACGCCACCGCTACGGTCGCAGGTTCGAATCCTGCCTGGGGCATGGATGTGTGTGATGTCTTTAAGTTAGTTGGGTTTAAGTAGTTCTAAGTTCTACGGGACTGATGAGCTCAGATGTTAAGTCCCATAGTGCTCAGAGCCATTTGAACCATTTTTTGCTGGAGCTCTTCGCGAGTTGTTTACTATTCTGGAGGAAGGAGAGGCAGGTAACACTCTAACACAAACTATTCATTGCGTATTGCCTCGCTCGCTGGAATACTTTATTTCATCGATCTGCTGAACAATCAGGCGATATTGTTGTCAGAGTCTTTGATTGGTATTTAATTCTTATTTCTATTTCTAAGAGAATATCTTACATGTTAAAGACTTGTTCTGCCCCGTGCGTAGCCTAAAGGTCAGTGCGACGGGTCGGTTGGCCGGTCGGCATCGGACGTGGTAGTACAAGCACTCCTGGGCGGCTTAGGCCGTTTGCACTAATTCTGATGTTGCTGTAGTTGTGGTTCCGCCGTTATTCCAAATACTCTTGTGGATAAAATTTCATTTTTATTTTCGTACTGCTCCTTGAGCACTTGAGCTTTCCCTTTTTGGGTTTCTGATCAGAAAAGTTAATTATCATTCCGGCATTGTCTAAAAACTGGTTAACAATCCTTGGTAAATTGCATTCAGTGCACGCTTAACGGTTGTGAGGGTTAATTATCTTTGAGACTAGACATGGTGACTTGATGGCAGTCAAGAATGCCTTTACTGGGACATAGAAGCCTTTATGATCTTTGTCATTGAGTTTGAACGGGGTCGTGTAACAGGGCTGTGAGCCGGCCAGTGTGGCCGAGCGGTTCTAGGCGTTTCAGTCTGGAACCGCGCGACCGCTACGGTCGCAGATTCGAATCCTGCCTCGGGCATGGATGTGTGTAATGTCCTTAGGTTAGTTAGGTTTAAGTAGTTCTAAGTTCTAGGGGACGGATGACATCAGATGTTAAGCCCCATAGAGCTCAGAGCCATTTTTTGAACAGGGCTATGAGAAGCTAGATTTTTCTTCCGTGATATTTCAGCAACACTTGGCATTAATATAGCCACTGCACATGATGTCTGGCAGCAGTGGTCACGAGAATATACGATCGCATGAAGACCAGTCTCAGGACGGCCACGTTTCACAACCGAAAGGAAGACCATCGCGTTCGGCGTATGGCCCTGGCGCATCGAATCGCATCTCCAACAGCAGTTTCAGCAGCAGTTGGGACTTCAGTGACATAACGAACTGTTAAAAATCGACTAAGTCAGGGACTCTCGAGCCACACGCAGCTTGCTTTACACCTATCCCAAACCGCCGCCATTTGCGAGTTCAATGGTGTCAAGCGAGAAATGTTTGGACGGTAGGGCGGGGGTCCGTTGTGTTTTATGATGAAAGCCTGGTCCTGCGCAGGTCACAGAGATGGCCGATTGTCGGTTAGAAGGTCTGTAAGCAACCGTCGTGCTAGATACACTGGACCTCCACCTGGAGATCTCGTCTGGGGTGCGATTTCGTATGACAGCAAGAGCACTCTAGTGGGTATCCCACGCACCATAACTGCAATTTTGTACGTCAGTCTGTCGATTCGACCTGTTGTGCTGCTATTCATGAACAGAATTCCAGCGCGTGCGCCCATACCGCATTTGTAACCCAACATGCTCTATAGTGTGTCGACATATTGCCTTTCCCCGCTTGAACGCCATATTTGTCTTCAATGGAGTACATAGGGATGTCATCGGACGACAAATCCAGAGTAACCAACAACCGTTCGTGTATTGACCGACCAAGTGAAACAAGCATGGAACATAGTGCTACAAACTACGTTCGGCACCTGTGCAACACATCTCATGTATTTTGTGTGCTTGCATTCAACATTCTGGCGGTTACACCGTTTATTTATGTGCCAAAATTTTATCTGCAATGGCTTATCTCGAGCTTGCATTAACCTGTGATCCAGAAATGCTAATTTCTTAAATATGTTACCCAGATAAATGTATTCGCGAAATTTCATTACTCTACATTAATTACTTTTTGGTGTAGCGATTTTCTCTTACAGCTGTGTATCTGTTACGGCAGTGAGATAGCTTTTCATGGATGGCTCTTCGAAGGGTATAACTATATCCGAGGTAATGTCGTCTACTCTACGAACCTTGCTTTCTCGTATATCCTTCAGTGACTGGTCAAATTTCTCTCGGAAACTCCTATCTCTTTGCCTTCTTCTTTTAAGATCATATCAACTCTACAGACAGTCGGTATATCCCTTCGAACCTTCGAGCTTTCCCTTCCTTGTTTAGTGCTGGCTTGCCGTCTGAGTCATTGATATTCATACTGCTGTTTATCTTTCCTCCAAACGACTCTTTAATTTTTCTGTCAGCGGTATTTATCTTTACTGTAGTCATGCATGCATCTACAACATTGTAATTGTCTTCTTGACGTTTCTGCGTAGCTATTTTCCATTTTCGGTTATCTCTGTTTTTACTCGTATGCATTACTATTTGCTTGCTTCTTTTGCTGCTTTCGTCACTTAAATTCATAATCTCCTGTGTTCTCCAGTGATTTCAACTAGGCCTCGGCCTTTTACATACTTGATCATATGCTGCATTCACTTGTCATATTTTGACGCTACAAATTCGTCTCCTGATGTATTCTTTTCTCCAGGTTCTGTAAATTATTGCGTAATGCTCCTTCTGAAATTTTGACGAGCCTCCGATGCATTCAGTTTAGCTAGTTCCCATCTTCTTTACTTCCTACTATTTTGCAATTACTTGTGCTCTATGCAAAATCCTACCAGACAGCTTCTCCTTTTCCACCACTCCCCTACACCACGTTCTATTACAATTTTTCCTTCTCTTCCCCTACTCAATTCGAGTCTTCCATCATAATTTAATTTTCGTCTCAACTATCTAAATGATTTTCCTTTTTATTTCGTCATATAGTCTTTCAATCTCTTGATCACCTGCGGAGACAGTTGGCGTATAAACTTGTACTACTGCGGGGAGTGCTGGCTGCATGTCTGTGCTGGCTACGACAATACATTCACTCGGCCTTTCGTAAGAACTTAGGCTTATTCCTGTTTTCTAATTTATTATTAAATCTACTTCTGCATTATCCTTAATTGATTTTGTGTTTGATTTACCTGATCAAAAGTCGTAATATAGTGTGTGTGAAATCTTATGGGACTTAACTGCTAAGGTTATCAGCCCCTTAGCTTACACACTACTTAACCTAAATTATCCTAAGGATGCCCGAGGGAGGACTCGAACCTCGCCGGGACCAGCCGCACAGTACATGACTGCAGCGCCTGAGACCGCTCGGCTAATCCCGCGCGGCTCAAAAGTCCTACCTGCCACCGTCATTCACTAGTTACCATTACACATAGCTTCAACCTATCCATTCCCGTTTATCCATTATCTAATTTTCCATCCAGATTAGTGGATGTTAACATTTCACGCTCCCATTCATAGATTACTAGTACTGTTTCTCCTCTCGACAACATCCTCCTGAATAGTTCTCGCCCGGAAATCCCAATGGGGAACTGTTCTGCCTTCGGAATATTTTACCCAAGATGATGTCATCACCGTCAAGTCACACAGTTGAGCTGCATACGCTCGGGAAAACTAACGTCTGTAGTTTCTCTTTGCCTATTCTCTCCACTGTCGCTGTAACGAAATGCTGAAAGAATTAAGCCTATACCCAAATTGTGAATAATTGCATTTTAGTGGTCTTCGACAGACCGGGAAAAGAGCGCTTGCTACTCTCTGAAGTCTGAACATGCTGTGTTTACTTGGAACTTGAACATAAATTTTGCTGTTATTACAGTCGTTGGTAATTCTAAATTAGTTAACTGTGAGTTTTAAGATGAGTTACACTATGTTCTTTTTGGGAGCTACACAATGTCGTTTTTAAAGCCTGCATTTCCGTTTCAACAACTGTGAAGTCACTTCAATCAGTAAAAAAAAGGAAATGAGAGACAATAATTAGCTACACAAACTATTTTCGCTTACCTGAAGCTGTGATTCTATATCTTAATCGTATATAAAGCATTAAGTGTCTTGTCGTTGCTTGTAAGACCCTGCAGAATCATAATTTTAGTTTAACATTAATTCAGAAATTATTATTTGCCTAGTTTCCTCTTTCTTTGTTTCGTCTTTCCCAAGAGGATCCTCTTATAGTACCGGCTACCACTTTCCCTCCGACTAAAATCATTTCGAGAAATGAAGGTGGTTTAATATTTATAAGTAGACATTTATCCATTCAAAGAGTGAATTCGGTATTGCTGATGACATAGCTGACTGGAATTGTCACTGCGGTTCCGTGATCTCGACACATGCTGTAGAATGTCTGGCACACAGATCAATATTATCCTCACATTCCGATAAGCAAAACCGCACATCTTGCAAGTCTGTAGTAAATTTTCAGGAGCAAACGATGCAGCTAAAGGCAGGTATCGGTCTCGCAGTAGCTTCATTACTGTCGGTTGATGTCATAAAAGTAAACGACCAACAGTTACTATGGCTAGGAATACAGGACTGAAATGTTATACTGTGGATTACTTTATCTTTTTCAAAACACGCAAACAAAATATTTTCCTCCCTTCCGATCATGCTTAAAAATGATTTTCATTTATTTAAGATGTTCCCACGATGCAAAGATTATCTTTAACATAAAATTTAAAAGCTCTCGTCCCAACTGCGAACTTAAAATTCAGCGCGATTTTCACTTCGTGATTTTATCACCCCAACATGTTTTTATTAACCATTATACACCACTGACCTGCCTACATGTTTTCATATGGATGTCTGTCGCAAATAAGCCAAGAGAAATTGCCGCACAAATTACCTTTATATTGCGATAAGTAACGGTACTTCATTAACATAACAGTAAATCACACACAAAGTATGGTCTTCGACACAGTGGTAAATCTTTAGAACAAGGAATATTGTGAAGCTGCGACAAACTGTTATTGCTCCTCAAATACATGTCATTATTATTAGCAAATTCTTCGAACACTGCAAATGACGCCTCATACGAGAAAGGAGTGAAGATTTTGATTTAACGTGCCGGCACCTAGTAATCAGGTGCTCGAGTACGGTGTATTGTCACAGATGTACGACAGAATTCGTAGTTTCCTGAAAGGAAGGTCACAGTTCGTAGAACCTGACAGTAAATCGTTTGCTCAAACGGAACTTATATTTGGGGTTATCGAAGGAGTCTTTACAGTCCCTCCGTTGTTCTTAACCGATATAAACTATTTAGAAGACATTCTGAGCAGCCGTTTTAAAATTTTTGAAAATTGTTTCCATAGTTTACCATTTATTAAAGCCGTCATAAGATCAGAATGCATTACAAGACAGACGAAATATCACAATGGTGTGAAAAGTAGTAACTGAAGCTGAACAAAAGGAACTGTATCGCCCAAGTAAGTACAGAAAACAATTCCGTTAAGTGTCGTTTGAAAAAAAAATTATATATACTTAAAAGTTCTCATCTAAATATGTAGGGATTACAATTAAGAAAAATTTAAATTTGAACCATCATATGGAAAATGTTGCGGGGAATGAGAATCAAAGGTAATGTTTTACTGGCAGTATTTAGTAGATGCAGCAAATCTAACAACGTACGTTCATTTGGTTCCTCCTTCTTCTTCTGGAATATCACTGTGCCTCATGGAATCCTTACCTGACAGGACTGGAAGTGGGCATTGAAAAAGTTCAAAAAAGGGCAGCTTGTCTTATGTCATCACGAAACAGGGGAGACAGTGTTAACGATATGATAAGCGAGTTGTGATGGCAATGAAAGGCGTTTTGCGCTGCGGCGATATCTTATCACGAAATTACATTTATAACCCTCTCCTCAGAATGTGAAATATTTTGTTGACTCCCACTTACATAGCGAGGAATGAACCTTACAGTAAAACAGGGAAATTAGAGGTCACGCGGAAAGATGTAAGTTTTCCTTTTCCTCACATACTATTGGAACTGTAGAGAAATAATCTGATAGTTGTTCTATGTATCCTCTGCCACACACCTAAGTGTGAACTGCACAGTGATCTAGTAAGTCCTGATTTAGACAACTGAAGGTGCAGCACAAGCTTTGTTTGGGTGAGAAGACAGAAAACGGACAATGTCTTTCCCAGTATTTTAGGGAAACTGAAAGAAAGGAAACACAAACTGTTAACTGCAGCGAAATTCTGACGCACGCTCCACCATTTCATGAAACATGTCAAAACACAAACAGAAATTGGCTCTGCATCAGATATGAGTAAACTACATAGAAAGGTCAGTGTAGCGGACCAAATTATTCAGTGTTGTTTTTCCCTGAAAGTTAATAAATTTTCGTTGTTATTCCTTTGTTTATTTGTGAAAATTATTCAAAAGCAATTAAACACAACTGGAGACAGAAGTAAAATTGCAGAACTGTATGCATGAACTATGTTTTATTCGCTGTTTCAAAAGGGCAGCCGTACGCTTTATTCTGAGAATTCTGGAAAGTACACTGAAAAAATAATCGAATGACATGTAATATATTTAAGACATTCGTTGAATCCCTTGAATATCTTAAAAATTGTTAAGGTTATTCACTTAAACAACTAATATTTATCGCTGTGGAGCACAACATGATTCGATCTATTATGAAATGTGTACTTAATTTGTCATTCTCTAGCTGTTCCCGTCCACGCATTGCTGTGGCTCAGCCTCGTTAAATAGAAAAGACAACACACCCATGACATAAATTCACGGACGATCCATGCAGTCATGTTGAAATATATATACAGTCTGGAAATTGCTGAGTAGGTTGCTGAGGGAAATGTAATTAACAATGAAAAACGACTTTGTTAATCCACTATAACGCGTTTCGGTGCTTGCTATCATCAGATATCTATTTAAATATAATAAATTACTTAACTACGCGTTGAATAAAAGTGGCTTACAAAACCGACAGCCGGCCGCGCTGGTCTAGCGGTTCTGGCGCTGCAGTCCGGAACCGCGGGACTGCTACGGTCGTAGGTTCGAATCCTGCCTCGGGCATGGATGTGTGTGATATCCTTAGGTTAGTTAGGTTTAAGTAGTTCTAAGTTCTAGGGGACTTATGACCTAAGATGTTGAGTCCCATAGTGCTCAGAGCCATTTGAACCATTTGAACCAAAACCGACATAGAGATGCAATAAGAGCAGTGCAGTCACACGTACCCTGGAACGGTAAGCAACCCCTACACTTCGCATTTACTTGCACAAGTGGACGTAGTAGTTACATGTTTTAAAGGTAACAGATAAGAACAGACTGCTACAAGACTACTGTTATACGAAGGCACAAACTTTGAAACCAAATGGGTTACAAGAGTGGCGCGCTAGATCGGCATCACACGAAATTATACATGACTTGCAGGCAGCGTTGAACCAGAAGAAGTACGACGCAGTGTGCAATAACAGAAATAAAAGTTTACGGAAGATAAGTAAATGTAAAGAAAATTACATAGTAAAATACACAGCAGCTTAGGTACAAGTGTTCGATGCAATATGGCGTTGGAAATGCAAGTATGACGCTGTACAGTGACACAGTTGTAATATTGGTCGTATACATATATACTACAGTGTCTAAAGAAATAACAACGGTCGCACTATATTGAGGAAAAGAGATGTCACATATTCCTAGTTCGGATATTCGTCCTAATCCCCTTCTCCTGTTTCTGTCCGTTCGTTCGTCCTCTCCTTTTGTCCACTTCCTGCTTCTCCTACCCTTCTCTCTCCTTCTACCACACCTTGTCCCCTCTCTTCGTCCATCTTCTGATCTCCCCTTTGTCTCCATCACCTCCTGCGCGCACTCTCTGACCATTTTCCCCTTTCCGCTCTCTATGTCCACTTCCTCCTACCCCTCTGTCTACCTCCCTTCCCACCATCACCTCCTGCGCGCACTCTCTGACCATTTTCCCCTTTCCGCTCTCTATGTCCACTTCCTCCTACCCCTCTGTCCACCTCCCTTCCCGCCATCACCTCCTGCGCGCACTCTCTGACCATTTTCCCCTTTCCGCTCTCTATGTCCACTTCCTCCTACCCCTCTGTCCACCTCCCTTCCCGCCTCTCACCGATCTCGAGCCTTGTTTACTGTTATTGAAAATTTAGGTTCTGTAGTGGTATTCTAATCCTAAGGTGTAAACCCATAAATATGTTTCCTGTTTCTTGTGAAGACTATCTGCCAGAAAGAATATAAAACTAAATACCGGTGCGTACAAAATTTTGGTTTAAAATAGATATGATGAGGGAGAATATTTAAGGGAGAAACAGTCAGTCCAATGATTTAAACGTCCAACCATCTTAGTTAAAAGTGACTACGAGAAAGAAAAAACCGCACATTTTTACAGCATAGCATAGCAGAGAGCTTGTTCCTCACACTTGGTTTTAACGGAATACTTGTACAGTGTTGTTCTAAAAAATAAGTAGTGGATATCTGTCTGCTTGTTTAATAGAGTATCGTTTAAAATTTGACCAAAATGTGTCAAGAATTTTTGACATCTATGCTAACAACGTATATACGAGTATTTATATCAGGAAATATCTTAACGTAATGCACAACAATTTTATTACCAAAAGTTTAGTAGGTAGCAAAACAAAAAAAATCACAAATGGACTTACAGCTTTTACTTACTTTTCTATACAGTCACCAATGTTCTCAACTTATTCCTCAGATCATCGTACCAGTTTCAGTATGTCCAGACTGGTGCATTCATCTTTCCGAAGCTAAGGCCACTCTGTTTAAAACTGTGCTACGTCATTCGGCTTATCCGTAGCGTGTAATAATATTTGTAAAAAAAAGTTATTTCATAATATTAAAAGCCAATGCTACACTGTTCATTCATTTCTCACTACTCGCCACTGCAAACACATCTTACTACACACACATTATTTGACAATACAGGCTCAGACAGCTGAAATCAGGACCATAGCGACAATGTTTAGTTTTCGTTTTGTGCATAAAATGTTATTAAAGTTTTACAAAAGAGTTATGTGAAACGACGGAAATGTTTTATTACTATAATGTACTTCCGCTAATTTTTTACCACATCCACTGCCTACGTAACCCTTCAGTGTATGGCATATACCGTTCAGTTTTCTAATTCTCTTGTCAAATAAGTTCGTGTTACTATCCTCTTTAACGTCATTCGACAATTTTTGCAAAATTTTGTTTCATGGGAGGAAATGATATTTCAAGATCCATCCTTATTCTTTCTAGATAAATGTACATTTAGTTTGCATCTAGTTCCATACTGTTTAATAAATGCTCTCACAAGGCGTCGCAAAAATCTGCAGCGTATTTTCATCAGATCTTTAAAAAGCCCAATGAGTAATTTACATTCTTATGGGCTTTTTCTGTAGTTCGAAACCTGTGTTCATATTTTCAGCATAGTTCCCCATAGAAGAATTTCGTAACTAAAAACTGAGAATAGATATAAATAACATGCATCTAAAGACACTGGCTGTTACATGCTGATGAAAGGACTCTAAGTGCATAACGTATTGGTGAAACTCTGTTTGCAAGTACCTTTGTGTCTTCACAAGCGAAGAATCAGTATTTATTCCTATAAATTTTGTGTGTATTCGAGATACTATAGAAGTATCTTCTACATTTGATAAAGCGGTGTAATTTTTTCACATCAAACTGAAACTGAAGACATTTGGTATGTTTTAGATTATGTAACTAAACCGTATATCGATGGAAGGGGTTTCTTAAGGAGTTCATTTTCGTTTTATTCTTTGAGTTCTCTGGTTTTCTTACTTACTACAGTATTACTGCCATAAGCAACGAGAATGTTCCCCATTTCAAGTAGTCGAACTTGTCTAAATACAGGCTATGTCTAAATATGCTCTAGTTGTTGCCTAAGGGCACACAGGTGCTGCTGTAGCCTAGTGGCGGCTGTGACAAACTATTAGAGAGCGAACCAACAAGCGAAAGGAAGCAGTTGATCGCTTTCAGCCAAAGTCTTGTGACGTAGTGCTACAGAACGTTTTGTAAGTATCGTTAATTAACTTTATTTAACATTAGCTGTTACAGCAAAGCGTTTTTTGCTAACATCACCTTGTTACTGATATTCCACAGATCACTTACATATATCATTTATTACATACGTTAGCCGGCCGGTGTGGCCGAGCAGTTCTAGGCACTACAGTCTGGAACCGGGCGACCGCTACGGTCGCAGGTTCGAATCCTGCCTCGGGCATGGGTGTGTGTGATGTTCTTAGGTTAGTTAGGTTTAAGTAGTTCTAAGTTCTAGGGGACTGATGACCTCAGAAGTTAAGTCCCATAGTGCTTAGAGCCATTTGAACCATTACATACCTTATTTTGACAATGAGCTACTACCAATAAAGCGTTGTTATTCAGTTGGTCTAAATACCGAGTCTAAATATGGGCAAGCTATATTTAAAACTTATTCTGCCACACCTGATGTAAGACCATTGATTTATGACAACTGCTGTTTCCGGATGCCAAGTGAAGCTTCAAAGAATATTTGGAAGAATAAAAGAAAGTGCTGTGATGAAGGGGACATGGAGAAAGCTATTATAGCGGTTCGAGAAAGAAGAATGGGGATTCTGAATACAGCAAGGATCTTAAATGCACCTCGTGCGACACACTAAGCCTGATGTAAAACGAATGATATAACTCCCGATGTAGCAGCTTGTAATAAACTATGATTGAAACAATACTTAGGTGCAAAATTAAAGGAACAGTTGGTTGAATACCCCCTTAACATCCCACAGAAATGCCATGGATATACCAGAGTTGATTTGAGACAGATGACTTTTAACCATCCAGTTGGAAATGGTCAGCAAACTCCTTTTATATCAAATGACGCGAGCCTGGATAAATCTTTTTATGAATCCGCACAAGGCTTGTTTATCATTTCGCAATCCTCGCATGGGCTCTAGGCTTCAGAGAAGGAAATATCCAAGCATTCCTTAACCTTTTGAAAGAAGAATACCGTAAGCACGAATTCACTCCAGAAAGTGGATGAAAAGGTTCTCTGAGATGTCGAGAGCAAGATCCTCTATGTAAGAGGGAGAAAGGGCAAGAAGCAAGTAGCTGCTTTGACTTCTGCAGAGAACGGCTCTTTAGTGACAGTTATTGCCTGCATGAGTGCAGCTGGGAGGTTTGTTCCTCCTACAGTCATTTTTCTAAGAACGGACGTGACCTATGTTTTAATGGATGGAGTCCTCCGACTTTGATGAGCAGGGATCACCCATCAGGACGTGTGCAAAGTAATCTGTTTACAAAGTGGCTTATTCATTTCATTGCAAAAGTATGCCCGGAACAAGAGCCGAAAGTTCTATTGATCGTAGATGGTTATTCTATTCACGAACACAACACTAACATCATTGACATGGCTAGTGCAACCCATACGGCGATCATTCGTGGGTCAGCTGAAAGCTTCTTGTAACGGGGAAGTTAGATAATGCATTCGACCCTCCAATCGTCCTGTCATACCATATTCAACATGCAGCTGTTTGAGAATGCATATCTCAGTTCAGACTGGGAAGATTTCAGTGAACAGAGGCACCTTTTCCGATTCTGATTTTCTAGTAGAGAAGCCATGCAGCTCTACAATATTAAAGACCGCCGATGTCACTCTAACGCTATTGTCATACCATCATGTTTGACTTGCACTACTTATACTCCGCAGGCTCTTCTAGGAGCGTTAAAGCAGATGAGCCCTTTAGAGATTGTTCCAGTTCCTTGGATGAGGAAATTTGCAAAAAATCGTGGTCACAATCCTTCACGTTCGTCTGTCGTTATTGGAACACCATACCGTCATGAATCATCTCCACCTGCTGTCGAGCAGACTCAAATGAAGTCATCTTCGAGTGACGCAGAGGTTGTTAAGGGAAATCCATTAATCCACTTGCAGACACACAGAGGGAAGGCCTTCATAAGTGAGACAACAACCCCAGATTTGGAGGCTGGTTGTGCAGCTCTGGAACCAGTTTAGCGTGACGAGTTGTGTGTGATGACAGTGACCTGGAGGTACCTCTACGAGAGTATACGGATTATGATGCAAGCTGAGTTTTTTGCGAGGTACTCTTTTCTGACGACTCAAGCGGAAAACATTGGGTCAAATGATTCGAATGCAGTATGTGGGTGCATAGGGGATGTGCAAGTACTGCAACAGATATGTACATTTGCGACTATTTCAAATAGGCACTTTTCTGTTATGAAATACTGTCATGTGTTTACTGTATACTTCACCGCAAATATATTGTTCTGAATACATGTCATCTTGTTTTTGTATGTTTAGTTTTCCCACTGCAGGTGACGGTTTCTTAAAAGTAACATCGATGCCTCTCATGTTCGCGTTCCTTTTATATCTGTTTTGTAGCAGTTTCGAAGTAGCCCATATTTGGACCCCACCGAATAGCAAATTTAGTGTCTTCGCTACAACCTTTATTTCAACGCTGTGTATTTTAACCTCAGTGTTGGAAAGTCAACATATTTTGGACATTTTTAAAGGTGTGTTGTATTTGAAATGTTGAACAACCGTGGCAATGCAGCTTTTAATGAAACGATATCTTGTATTTGGACCATCTCCTCTAGTATTGCGAAAGTCATTGATGGATACCAGGAAAAGTATTGGTCGTAATGTAATGCCCTGAGGAACTCCTACACAAATGTGTTTTAGCTTTGATAAGGCTTCCACTAAAATTTTAGTGTTATTTGAGGTTTGTAATATCTCTGCGTTCTATTACTCGTCTTCTAGGTATGATCAGAACCACTATATTTCTTATTCCTAATAATTCTAACCTATTTCTTAGAATATTACAGTCAACAGTACGAAATGTCATAGAGACAAATACCAGTGACATATTCATCCTTGTGAAGGGCACGAAGTATCACTTCTCTGAATTCTGATTGATTCTGGTTTTTTTACCAACTTGGAACACAAACTGTTATTTACTTGGAGGTTTGTATTTTTTCAAGTAATTCATTAATCAATCTTTCACAAAGTATTCTTTTATTTTTAAAATGATGACAGCAGGCAATGAGCCTGTTAGAGACCGTAGCGTTCTGTGTTTTATTCATTACCTCTCTTTCGAAAATATGTAAGTCTCTTGCGTTTTAAATGCTCGTGGAAATTAACTGATGGGAATGACTTATTTATTATAATTTTGAAGAGAGCTTGTATGCTCTGTATGCATTGCTTCGGCTGACAGATTAATGCTTTATCTAAAGGTGCTGATTTTTTATTTTTAGATTTTGTACCTAATGTTATATGGTTGGTAATATCATTGTTCTTAGTACATAATTATTTACTGTTGTACATGTTTCTGGAATATGTCATGAAAAATCTGTACAGTACATACAAAATGATCGTTCAATAGATCGCTTGGTTGTGTAGATCATTTATTACTTTATCTCTCTCCCTTTTCAACATCTGGTGATGCTTTGCTTTATCTCTCCTTGTTTACCACGCTTCTTTTCTGTAATTCCCTGTGTCGCATGTATTATAACATATATTTTAGCACTAACTGACTTTTTTTAGAAGTCAACACCGCCTTACCTATTTCATAAATTTGAGAAGTCTGAAACATGAGACTATTTTTCATTCTAGTGAGGTAGTTAACGGTTTAGGAGGACTTTCTAATACTTGCTAATATCGATATTTGCGAAACATTGATACTAATGTGGGTACTTTTGAAACTTTATTCCCAAGTTTCAATAAAAATAAAGTTAAAAATATCGTACTTGCACTGGTTTCGTTACATACTTCTACCCAACTTTGTTTTTCTAGTTCTCTTGAACAAATATTAAATTTAGATTTCTGATAAAGGTCTTTGGCAAACCTTCAGCTTACTGATTTCTAATGCCTAATTTTTTTACTGTTTATATTTCGCAGAACTGCTTTGGGAATTGCTTGAGTGGTCGTCATAGTGTACGTTAGTAAAGAGCACAAGCCTTGAAATCCACAAACTATCTTTACCTACAATGCAACGGAATGACTGGTTATGAACAGTTAGTCTTCATTATTTGGATTTGAAGCTTTGGTAGTAGCATGTTTACAGACGAAATTGCAAACACTGCTTTTCATATGTACATTTGCTCAGACACGTTACAGCATCTTTGTGTTATCGTCATTGTTTTTTGTTTTTGTTACCGGTTCTGAAAATGTAGGCATACGTTAAGTAATAATTATTGAAACGAAAAAAGCCTAAAACTGTTTTTGTGTGTAGTTGTTGTTACCTTAAATTGTTCTACGTTGTTGCTTTATGTATTTCCCGTTTCTATATTCCAGTATATTATTATCATATTGGTAGCAAGTGAATAATGTTACTGTGAAGTTGGTTGGGAAGTTAATGAATAACTTTATGTATCAACGTAATTTCGTAATTTTATAGCCCGATAATACGACGGTTGCCCAGAAAGTAATGCACCGCTTTTTTTTCCTCAGCCGAAAACAATGCTACGATTTCGAAACATTACGTATCTATTATTTGAGGTCTGCTGAGTGAACGCGCCAAGTTTCCGTCACTTCCGACAGATAGAGTAGTTACAGGACAGTTTTAAAATGGCGTCTGAAGGTGATGTACGTTACAGGCAACGAGCCGTCATTGAATTCTTCACTGATCAGAAAGAAACTGTGGGGAGTATTCACAAACGCTTGTGCAGATTCCATGGAGCATCTGATATAGACAGAAGTACATTTAGTCGCCGAACACTGAGGGTGAAGTCATCAGAGGGAGTCCGGCGGCACTCCACGGTTTGCAGCGGTCGGGGAGACCATCCACGCCTGTCTACCGGTGCATCACAAATCTCACAGAAACAGCATTTGTCTTGATTTGTTTCAACGTTTTGAAGCTGAGGGGGAGGCCTTCTTGTCCCGAATTGTGACAGGTGACGAAACCTGGGTTCACCATTTTAAGCCCGAAACAAAACGACAGGTGATGGGATGGCGCCACGATCACTCTGTTTTAGGACTGTCAAGGTATGATTCTCATTGATGCGATGCCAAGAGGCAGCACCATTAATTCAGAAGCATATGTCAACACATTAATAAAACATGATGCGCTCCCGGCGATTTCGGCGCCAAAGGAACCGAGGAGATGTTTTGCTGAAACACAATAGCGCTCGGCCCCACCCCTCGCAAAACAGGGTTGGACAGTGTTACCCCGTCCACCCTACAGATCTGACCTAGCTCCTTCGAAATTCCGCTTGTTTGGGCCATTAAAGAATGCCTTTGTGGAAGACATTTTGAGGACGATGAGGAAGTGATTTACACAGTAAGGCATTGACTTCGCCAGCAGGACAAGGGTTGGTACCGACTTGGCATACACGCCCTTGATTCGCGCAGGAGGAGGGTCGTAGAACGGGATGGAGATTTCGTGGAAAAATAGGGTGTGTGGATAAAACACCGTTCTTGCGTGTGTGTCATTCTCATTATGTTCAATAAGGAATTATTGAAGAAAAAAATGTGGTGTATCACTTTCTGGTCAACCCTAATATTTCACTACTACAGAGTCCGCCAGAAAAATGTATACACTCTTTGTCAGGTTCTATCGAAATACTAATATTGTCGTTCGATTTGAGTTACGAGTGTGGTGTAGTATGGTCATTGGCTTAACAGATGTTAGTACATTCACCTTGATACAGGGACAACAAGATGGCTGGAGTACCCTTGGCATTCGAGCAACGAAAATGTATTGTGAAGGGGTTTTTCAAGTTTGATAATGTCGTCGAGGTGCAACGTCAGCGGAGGCGGGAGTTTGAAACAGAACCGCCAACCCGCCTAACAATTAAACGCACCACTGAAATGTTTGAATTTCATGTAACGATTTGTGATATTCACAAAGGATGATAAGGAAGACAGCGTACAGCTTCAAGTCCTGCTCAGTCTGCTCTCGTGTTGGAAATGTCAATTCTCCACAGAAGTCTGCTACGCAATGTGCACGTGAAGTGGGGGTTAGAAATACAAGTATACGAACAATTCTGAAAGTTGCAAAGTGGAAAGTTTACATTCAACGATTACTGCACGTGATTAATGATGACGATCCTGATCGCTGAATGCAATTTTGCGAATGGTATCAGCAAACGGTAACTGATGACGAATAATTTGTAACGAAGGTAGTGCGGAATGACGAGGCACAATTTAAACTTAATGCAACCGTGAATTGGCATAGCTGTGTGTACTGGGCACCGGAAAATCCACATGTTCATGTTGATAAAGCAGTCAATCTACTAGGGGTTCATGTGTGGTGTGGACTATCATCTATGAGCTTAGTAGGACCCTTTCTCTTTGATGCTGCTGTCACTCGAGAAGTGTACCTGAAAAAGTTAATAATCTCAATTTTGCCAGGCATACGAGCGCTTCATAGAGCTGATGAAGAGGTCTTTCATGCACAGGACGGGGCGCCACCACACTACCTAGTCGCACGAGCTTTCCTGGATGACAATTTTCCAGGGCATTCGATTGGACGAAGAAGGCCCATTGAGATCACGGTCGCCAGATCTAACACCTATGGACTGTAAAAGACAACATATATAGACGTAACCCACTCACGTTGGAGGAACTTCGCCAGGATATTACACTGACATGTGCAGCGATTTGCCGGCCGAAGTGGCCGAGACGTTCTAGGCGCTTCAGTCTGGAACCGCGCGACCGCTACGGTCGCAGGTTCGAATCCTGCCTCGGGCATGGATGTGTGTGATGTCCTTAGGTTAGTTACGTTTAAGTAGTTCTAAGTTCTAGGGGACCGATGACCTCAGATGTTAAGTCCCATAGTACTCAAAGCCATTTGAACCATTTTTGCAGCGATTTCTACTGTAACTTTGACTGACGTAGTTGCGGCGACCGCTCGTCATTCTGTTATATGCATATCCGCCAACGGTGGACATTTTGAACATTTAAAGTAACCATGTGCTAAACTGAAGGTTGTACAACATGTGTGATCGAATATTAAATGTAACATAAACACATAAGTAATAATATTCGTTCCTTAAAGTTTGTATACATTTTTCTGGCGGATTCTGTATATTTTGTGACTCGTTGCAGTTAGTACAAAAATATCCTTTCTCACCTCTATTTTGTGTGTTGCAGAAATACAAACACGATATATGGTTTTGCGGAACGTCTGTCTTAAGTTTCAGTTTTCCACTTTGCAGCATTTACCTTGCTGCCCTGTGTCCAGTTTAACTTCGTACTGAATTCAAATGAGAAGTGCCAATGGGAATTAAATCAAGAAGGAGGCAATGAAATGACACCAGTGAAAACTGGTCGTTAATGCTGCACCTGCATTGTTATATGCAGTGGTTAGTGCATATTGTGACAGACTGAGATGCTAAACGCTCGTAAATACCAGGGAATCTGGGTCCTAAATCCCCTCTCGCACAAACGGTGTACATACAAATCAGTCTTTTAAATTACTCAAAACTGTTTACGAGTAGCTGCATATATTGTGCTTTTGTTTTATTGGAAATCTCTTTATCAACACTCTTTTCACTACAAGCCGTGTTACGAAGATAAACGTAAGCCTGCATTCTATATGTAGTTCAGTAGAGCACCCAGTGTTCCCAATCGTTCACGGCACAGTGCGGCTTGTGAACTGTGCAGTCTGTCAACACACCTCGAAGAGTCATTTCGAGCACTGTCGCGCTACAGCATAAGGGATTGCCTGTGGAATTAGAGAACACCAAAGTGACATTTCATAATATTCAGACTTTATTGTGAGAGAAAAAGCACTAAAACTTTTACACGTGCCGGCACACAAGGTGAACACCACCAGCTGATGACGGCCACCTACTAACTGAGCCTCGTACGTATTCCAAGGAGAACACAACACAATGGTGCGTGGTCTCTTTGGAGACGCCTGGGAGCGATTTATACACTTTAAGCAGCATAGGCGGAATAACAAACAGGAGTCGATAGGAAAGAGATACGGAATCCAGTATTAGAGTCGGAATTTAAAAGAGCTTTGGAGGACTTAATATCAAATGAGGTAGAAGGGATGCATAACGTTCCATCGGAATTTCTAAAATCATTGGGGGAAGTCGCAACAAAAAGATTACTCACGTTGATGTGTAGAATGTACGAGACTGGCGATATAGCATCAGCCTTTCCGAAAAAACATCATCCACATTGATCTGAAGATAGTAAGAGCCGGTAAGTGCGAGAATTATAGCATAATCAGCTTAGCAGCTCATACAACGAAGTTGATGACAAGAATACGATATAGAAGAATGGATAAGACAACTGAGGATCTATTCGGCGACGACTAGTTTGGCATTAGGAAAGGTAAACACACCACAGAGACAGTTCTGACGTTGCGATTGTTAACTGAACCAGAATTGAAGAAAAATCTAAAACGTTCATATGGTTTGTCGACCTGGATCAAGCATTGCACAGTGTAAGATGGTGGAAGACGTTTGAAATTCTGAGAAATGTAAGGATAATCTGTAGAGAAATACGGGTAATATAAAATATGTGCAGGAACCAACAGAGAACAGGAAAGTGGTAAACCAAGGACGAAGTTCTCGGATCAAATAAGGTGTAAGGTGTTTATGTATTGCTCAGTCTACACAATGAATAAAAACAACAGAATTAAAAGGGAGGTCAAAGAGTGGAATTAAAATTCAGGGTGAAAAGATATCAATGGTAAAATTCGCTGATGACAATGCTACCCTCAGTGAAAATATGAAGCATTACAGGATCTGTTGAATGGAATGAACTCAATAATGAGTACAGAATATGGATTAAGAACAAATCGAAGAAGAAAGTGATAAGAAGGAGCAGAAATCTCAACAGCAAGAAACTTAATGTCATACATACATATCATGAAGTAGATGAGGTTCAGGAATTCTGTACCTAGATAGTAAAATAACCATGATAGATGGAGTATGGAGGACATAAAAAGCAGACTAACACTGGCAGAAAGGTTATTCCTGGCTTGGAGAAGTCCATCAATCTCATAAACAGGCCTTAATTTGGGGAAGAAATGTCAGATAATGTACATATGGAGGAGAACTTTGTATTATAGTTACACTGAACTAGGGGAAAAACTAAACAATTGGGAATTGGAACATTTGAGGTGTAGTGGACGGAAGACTGCTGAAAATTAGGTAGATTGAGAAGGTATACAATGGGGAAGTTTTCTACAGAGTCGGAAAGGAATACACGGAAAACACTGACGGAAAGAAGGGACAGGATGACAAGCTATCTGTAAAGACATCAGGGAATAACTTCCATTGTATTGGAGGAAGCTGTGGAGGGTAAACCCTGTAGAGGAAGCGGGAGGTTGGAATACATTCGAATACAGCAAATAATTGATGATGAAAGTTGCAAGTGCTACTCTCAGTTGGAAAGTTTGGCACAGGAGGGGAATTCATGGAGGTCTGCGCCAACCAGTCAGAATACAGACAACTTAAAAAAAATCATTCGTATGCACTTCGACACTTTATTCCACAGCGCTGATTTTGGGTCCGGTGATTAAGATTCTTTTTGACAATGAAGGAGTACAGTTTGTGCATCGCAGATGATTTACAAAGCTGCAAGCTCTCCCAGTTTCCATATGTTGCGATGTCTTCCACATTTTTGTCAAGTAAGACACACCTCCTTTGCCTTTTATTTCAACCATCCTGTGCATTGTGGGAGCAGCTTAACTGCCACCAAGCAATGTGCAACTTACTGTGAGAACCGATGGATCGAAATGTGTTAATTCCTGTTTAGCATTTGACACAGACATCAGAGTCATGGTGGAAAAACAAAATGTATAGTAGTGTACAAAGATGCAGTCATACACTGCTGTGTGGTACAGCAGAAAACAATATATCAAGCTGCTTCTGAAAGAACATCACAGGAAACCTCTCTTCTGATTGACAGTCTGTGGGACATGGTCGTCCCACAGTAAGGGCAACACAACTTTATACACCTATGCAACCGACTTCGATCACTGGTAACTACTACTGAATGGATCGCGGTTTAAGTGCATGTGTTTACAAAGTAACACGTTCATTTGGCGTTGAGTACATTCCAGTACATTCCAGTGGACTCTGTCTTGCAGCGGAAACGTAGGGTGATATTTGTTTAGATAAATGTAGGTTGCAGCGGAAACGTGGAGTGAAATTTGTTTAAATAAACGTAGATTTGTTATTGTTACTATCCCATCACCATTCAGCTTCTTTCTGGTGTAGCAGAGAGAATAAACTTGGGAATTCTACAGTGCTTTAAAAATACGTTTAGGTAACTTATAGGTGCTCTGGAGCTACACAGCCATTGCGGCAGAAATTCAAGCTGAAATTCGAAATTACACTAAATTTTTATTCAGTACTGCTTCCAATCACGATGTCAAATTCCTGATTGATCAGTTTATTGTTTCTATTAGTGGTGTTGCAAGTACACTCCAGTCAAATTGTTTAAGGACATAGCACAATTGATCTGAAGTTTTAAATTCTCATTACCATTTCAGCCACCTCCAACATGATGGATTTCCCAACAAACGACCAACCTGTGCCGCTATCACCAAACACGAGACAAGGAAAAAATCCGGAGGGGGGCGTAGCAGTGTTTGGAAACCGGGCAGTTGTGGGACCGAATCACGGCGATTTCATGACGCTATTCCTGGGGCTATCGAAAAAAGCGATCTATTTACGTATTTAATTACTTTTATGTATTTTACAAGACCTGCATCTTCCTAAACAGCAGAGCATGACGAGCTTTGCCCGCCAAAAAAAGAGGAACTTTTTTGCACAAAGAATATATTTTTGTTAATACTTATTATTACGTCCTCTTCTATGTAATTGAGTTTCCTGTCATAGTATCCTCCCACTCCACCAGCTCAACAATTTTTAAGGCCAGGTTTTTGGGAGGGGTGGGGAGGGAAGGCTCGAAGGGTGGAGGTTGGGGGTCTAACCACTAGCACAGCCGATCCCTGCACTTAGAGTGAGCACACATACGAGAACATTCCAACGAGACAACACCACCAATCTGCATCAATGTAATTATGTAATTCGTGCACATAGTTGCCGGACAAGGCGATAGCAGCACCTACCCGTCCAGTAGCTCAGCACAGATAGAGCGTCCCCAACAATTCTCTAGGTGGGGGAAGCAAGGGAGCTGAGATACTTAGCTTTTCCTGCCAATTTCCTACAGGGTCTTTTTCTTCTGATCATCAGTCTTCTGATTGGTTTGATGCAGCCCGCCAATCTCTTCATCTCAGAGTAGCCTGGCAATCTACGTCCCCAATTAACTAATGGATGAATTTTAATCTCTGTTTTCCTTCATAGTTCTTGCTCACTCAGTTCCCTGTAGTAGCATGGAAGTCATTCCCTAAAGTTATACATTTCCACTCTGATTCTGCGCACAACTTCCTCTTTCCTCTCCTTATCACTCCACCTAACTTCCAATATTTGTCTATAGCACCACAGCTCAAATGCTTCCATTCTCTTATGTTCCGATTGTCCCACAGTCCTTGTGTCATTACCATGCAATGCTGTGCTCCAAATGTACATTCTCAGAAATTTCTTCCTCAAATTAAGACCTATGTTTGATAACAGCAAATTTCTCTAGGCCAGAAATGCACTTCTTGCCAGTGCTAGTGTGCTTTTGATGTCCTCCTTGCTCCAACCGTCATTGGTTATTTTGCTGCCTAGGTACCAGAATTCCTAAATTTCATCTACTTCGTGATCATCATTCCTGACGTTAACTTTCTCCCTCTTCTTACTTCTGCTGCTTCTCATTACTATGGTTTCTCAATCCATTTTCTGTGACCATTACACTGTTCATTCTATTCAGTAAATCATGTAATTCTTCTTCAGCTTCACTCAGGATAGCAAAGTCATTAGCGAATCATATCATTGATATCCTTTCACTTTCTTTTATTTCTATCATTACGAAAGGATACGTCATTGTCTTACACCCTTTTTAATCCGAGCCCTTCGTTCTTGGTCATCCGGCCTTATTATTCCCCCTTGGCTCCTGTACATTTTGTATGTTACCCGTCTCTCCCTACAGCTTACCCCTCCTTTTCTCAGAATTTCGAACATCTTTCACCATATTACGTTGTCGAACGCTTTTTTCAGGTTGACAGTGCCTATGAACGTGTCTTGATTTATCTGTAGTCTTGCTTTCGCTATCAACCACAGCGTCAGAATTGCTACTCTGGTGCCATTACCTTTGCTAATCCCAAACTGATCATCATCTATCACATTCTCAGTTTTCTTATCCTTCTTCTGCATTTATTCTTGTAAGCAATTTGGAAGCAACAGCTGTTAAGCTGAGTGTGCGATAATTCTCACACTTGTCGACTCTTGCAGTCTTTGGAAATGTGTGGATGATATTTTTCTGAAAGTCTGATGGTATATCGCCAGACTGATACATTGTACGCACCAACGTTAGCAGTCGTTTTGTTGCCAATTCCCTCAATGACTTTAGAGAATTTGACGGAAAGTTATCTGTCCCTTCTGCCTTATTTGATCTTAAGTACTCCCAAGTTTTAAATTCTGATTCTAATACTAGATTCCCCGTCTCTTCTAAATCGACTCCTGTTTCTTCTTCTATGACATCTGACAAATCGTTCTCCAATAGAAGCCTTCAATGTACTGTTTCCACCCATCCGCCCTCTCCTTTGTACTTAACAGTAGAATTTCCATTGCATTCTTAATGTTAGCACCGTTGCTTTTAACTTAGGACTTTCCTATATGCTGAGATAGCCTTTCTGATATTCATTTCTTTTTCGATTTCTTCACTTTTTCATGCAGCCGTTTCCTGTTAGCTTTCCTGCGTTTCCTATTTATTTCACTCCTCAGTGGCTTGCATTTCTGTGTTGCTCAATTTCCCATAACACTCTTCTACATTCTTCTATCGTTAAGGTATTTCTTTTGTTACCCAGAGTTTCTTCCCAATTACCTTCTTTGTACCTGTGTTTTCCTTCCCAACTTCTGTGATTGCCCTTTTTATAGATGTCTATTCCTCTTCAACTGTATCTTGTCGTTCCTTACTACTTCCGTATCCCACTTGTTGGCATGTTTATCCTTCCTGAGTAATCTATTATATTTCAGTCTACTTCCAATATCACTCGCCTTGTCCAAGTAGACGTTCTCCATTTGTGATTCTTGAACAGAGTATTCGCTATTACCAGCTATTCGCTATTACCAGCTGAAATTTATTACAGAACTCGATTAGTCTTTCTCCTCTCTCATTCATTGGCCCAAATCCACATTCTCATTTAATCTTTTCTTGTAGTCCTTCTCCTGCAACTGCATTCCACTCCCCCATGACTATTAGATTTTTCTCTCCCCTTATCCTCCACAGCCCCTCATACACATTCTCTATCTCTTCATCTTCACCTTACGACTTCGGCATATATACCTGAACTATCGTTGTCGGTCTTGGTTTGCTGTCGATTCTGATAAGAACATCTCTATCACTGAACTGTTCACAGTAACGTACTCCCTGACCTACCTTGCTTTTCATAACTTATCGGCCGTGCGGTTAAAGGCGCTGCAGTCTGGAACCGCAAGACCGCTACGGTCGCAGGTTCGAATCCTGCCTCGGGCATGGATGTTTGTGATGTCCTTAGGTTAGTTAGGTTTAACTAGTTCTAAGTTCTAGGGGACTAATGACCTCAGCAGTTGAGTCCCATAGTGCTCAGAGCCATTTGAACCATTTGAACCATAACTTATCTTACCTTGCTATTCATAACTTATCTTACTCCATTTATTCTGTTTTCTGATGCTGATGATATTACCGTATACTCATGTGACCAGAAATCCTTGTCTTCTTTCTGTTTCACTTCACTGACACCTATTATATCTAGATTGAGGCTTTGCAATTTCCTCTCAAGTGTTTGACGTTTAATGCCCCACCTCGTAGTATATTATCCTTTCGTTGTTTATTTATGCTTTTTCTCTTGGTCATCTCCCTCATGGTAGTCCCCTCCCAGAGATCCGAATGGATGGTTATTCTGAAATCTTTTGACAATGGAGAAATCGTCATGACACTTTTTCAATTATAGGCCACGTGTCATTCTCATGCCGTTTATCATTTTTGATTCTGACACCTCTAGGGACAGTTTCCCACCCCACAGACAAAAGAGTGCTCAAACCTCTGTCCACTCCTCTGCCCTCTTTGACAAGACTGTTGGCAGAATTAGAGTGACTTCTTATGCCGGATATCTTTGGCTGCTAGTGCTGATTATTATTCACAGTTTAAGTAGTGGCAGGTTTCGAGCATTGGACCAAGGATGTTTTGATCACTAATCAAAGAGCTCTAGACCATGGGTAGGTAAAGCGAATAACTACCCTATGTCCTTCCTCTCCAGCAGCTCGACATAGACTCTTTTCCCCATCAGTTTCCAGATGGAGTGGTAAAGGAGAGGGGGGGAGGGGAGGTTTGGGGTATTTCCCAGAGGGGGAGGAGTAATTGATTGATCAATGTAATCAATGAAATGAACTCAATATTAAAAGTGTGCTTATATCAGAGAGGCGATGGGGGACTGTTGGGGTTTCCAAGGGGGTCTCCAGGGGGACATAAATCATTTAGCATAACAATAGTTTACGTGGAGCAGCGGGGGTCACAAACTGGTCAAGTTTGCCCCTGAAAGTAGTCTGCCCCTGAATGTATGCAACCCACACAAACAAAATGCACCTGTGCTCTCTTTACGATATTTATACTAATACTCGTGCGTTGCACAGTATCTCTCGTATACCTGTCAATTGCTTCACGTCGCTCTGTACAGTTCTGAGAACTTAGTGATCACGTGTAGATATCTAGAATAATGGTATCTCCCGTGAAGTATGGGTGCCTGCTGCGAAGTTTTGCCTGATTTCTTGCAATCCCATGTGACTTACTTTCACACATTTCCTTCTTCATGATAATTTTCGGCAGCATTTTTGGTGGGATGTGTTTGATCACCCACCATGCAGCCCGGAATTGGTTTGCTCTGGTGTGCATCTCCGCTCGCATGAACCACTGTCTATGAAACAACATTTTGGCACGGACGATGAACTGCAGACTAGCGTGGAGAAGTGACTGAAAGCACAGGCGATTGCGTTCTTTGATGAGGGAACTGGAAGGTTGGTACAACGCTAGGACAAATGTCTAAATCAGACCCACAACCATGTATAGAAATAGCTGGAGGATGCTGAAAACTGTTGCAAATAAATCATTTTTGAATTTTACTTTAGTTTCCATTTTATCACCCATCGGACTTTACTTTCCATATAGTCCTCGTATTTAAAAGATGTCTACGAGTTTCGTTTTACTCGCCCAGTTTATAATTGAAACTTATTATGTATTTCTCTCTAAGCATTGTGAAACATCAAAGTAAGATAATTAAAATGCCTTCAGGTGTTATGTTCTATTAATTTATTGCCTAATATAACCTTCAAAATTAAGAAAACTCTGTATCTATTGCAAGGTATTGACCATATAAAGACGAATAAATGCGCTGTAGATTCGATTATACTCTTGCCGATAAATCACAGGAATCAGTGACAAACTCTAGATTCATAGAAGTAAGCATTCGGGGCGATCTCAAGTGGAATGACGTCGTACAACATGCTGTTCTAAAAGTAGATAGCGTGGTTAGAAAGACTGGAAGAAAGTTAAAGAAATGTAATTGAACCGTGAAAGAAACGGATTGCGGAACACTCGTTTGACAGAATCTTCAGTGTCTCTCATGGATCTGGGACCATTACCTGCTAAGAATATCAGGCATAAAGCGGTGTATTTCGTCACAGGATCGCTTAATAAACGTAAAAGCATAGCTAAGGTGCTCAGTAAACTGCATTTGCAAGCACTGCAAAATATATATTGTGCATTACGGGATATTTACTGTTGAAATTTCGAGAACGTACGTTCCGACAGCAGTCAAGCGATATAGCACAACACCGCATACGCACGTTTCACGAAATGGCTATTACAAGAAGCTAAGATATATTCGAGCTCTTAAGGAGGGTTATCAACAGGCGTTCTGCACAGGCTACATTCGCAAATAGATCATGGCAGGTGAGAAATGTTGGTGTTAGCAAAAGGACCCACCGCGACACGTCGTAAGGCGGCTCACGGAACAAAGATATTTAGGATCCTGAACGTAGGATAGTTAAAAATGTAAATTTTGTTTTCCGTTAATGTGTGACATATAACTTTCGGGATAATTTACCCCTTATAATAAAGTGGTAGTACTTACCGGAGCTTTCTAGCTTTCACCTGCTATACGTGCAAATGTGACTGAGAGTCTCGTAAATGATGTACAATGTATTTTTAAAAGACCTCACCCCTACATGGAGTAGTCTCAGTTAGACCCAGAAGAGAGGTCCTACTACAGTCATATGTTCGGAAACCAACACCTGTTGAGACTTGAGCCAGTGTAGCCTCTCATTCCCACCTGTGTGTTACGTAGAAGTAGACACCATAGGCAGTGCTGCATATGATTACCAAGTATCCTGGCACAGTCGTTCTCTTTCAAATACATTCGGCTCCATTCGGGCTGTCTCAGAAGCAATGGTCATCCGCTCCTTTAACCTCGTCTGCACTGCTGAAACTGTTAAAAGAGTTGGTAAGACAATGCTTACCATATGGTTGCCAAAGGTTGGCATCCTGAGTAATCAAAGATTGTGAGTTATCTAAAAGTGAACGTACTGTTTCTGTGATCCGTGTTGTACGAAACAAAAATTACGTGTTTTAGTCAGAGTGTGTCTTACAGTGTTAGTAATAAAGCAAGCACAGGAAAACAGAAACACAACAGGTTATTGACCCACAGCTAAAAAAAAAAAATTCAAATGTGTGTGAAATGTTATGGGACGTAACTCATAAGGTCATCACTCCCTAAGCTTACACACTACTTAACCTAAATTATCCCAAGGACGAACACACACACCCATGCCCGAGGGAGGACTCGAACCTCCGCCGAGACCAGCCGCACAGTCCATGACTGCAGCGCCTTAGACCGCTCGGCTAATCCCGCCCGGCAGCTAAATAAAAAAAAATAAAAATTAAAAAACTCTTGTGGACGAGAAAAACGTAAAAATATTTTCATAAGAACAGCCAGAAACACAGATAAAGAAGAAAAACAACTAAATACGAGGGTGAGTCAAATGAAAACCTTAAATATGTAACAACGAATCTAAATTTCGCGCTGTTACCCTGTAAGTTGGTAAGCGTGCTACAAACAGCGTGCAGAATGGCCTGTAGGTGGAAGCCTAGTGCAGACGCACACATTCCGTCGCAGTATCTGTATAAAGATGGCCGTCCCATCTGCCACTTGCACCAGGGAAGAACAGCGTTCTGTTATTCTGTTTTTGCATAGTGAAGGTGTGAAACCTATTGAAAGTCATCGACGAGTTAAGTTCAGTACGGTGATGCATGTTTGTGACAGCAGCAAGTCTACGAATAGAGTAGGAATTTCGCAAATGGTGTGACTTCAGTGGGAGTTGCTCCTCGTCCAGGTCAGGCACAACGAGTTGTGACTCCACAGAACATTGCACCAGTTAGTGCCATAGGGAAGGAAAACCGCCGAGTGCCACTGAATGAGATGACAGATTATTCGTGGGTCAGCACACAACATTGTGCATGATGTACTCCAGTTTCACAAACTGTCAGCAAGATGGGTGCCACGGCAGCTGACCCCTGAAATGAGAGAATGACGTGTTGATGCTTGTGAAGAACTTCTTCGGCACTTTGAACGAGAAGATGATGGCTTCCTTGCAAGAATCGTTACTGGGGACGAAACCTGGGTTCACTTTCACCAACCTGAAACGAAGAGAGCGAGCAAGGAATGGCGCCAAAACTAAAGAAGTTTCGAACAGAACCATCAGCAGGGAATGTTATGCTGCCTCTCTTTTGGGCCGAAAAAGGCATTTTGGAGCATTACATGCCTAGATGGACCACTGTCACCAGTGAATCATACACGGATCTCCTAAAAATTCATCTGTGGCCTGCAGTCAAATCGAAGGCAGGTGTCCTTTTGCAACATGACAATGCAAAGCACCACAATGCCAGTACAACAATTGCAACCATCACAGACCGACATTTGTAGTGTCTTCCTCATCCACCATACTCACCAGACCTTACCCCAAGTGATTTCCATATGTTTGGACCACTCAAAGACGCAATGGGAGGAAAGAAGTTCCGTTCTGATGAAGAGGTACGCCACTAGGTGCATGAGTGGTTGCGCGGACTACCAAAAGAATTTTTTTCTAAAGGAATTTATGCACTTTGTAAGCGCTGGAGGACTTGCAGTGAGGGTGGGGGAGATTATGTTCAAAAGTGATACAGCTTTGTATCACTTCTGTACAATAAATAATAGTTAAAAGAAATGTTTAAAGTCCACTCTCATTATTCCCTGTTGTACATACTGTATATGACCCGTCTCTCCCTATACCTTAACCTTACTTTCCTCAGAATTTCGAACATCTTGCACCATTTTACATTGTCAAACGCTTTATCCACATCAATAAACTCTATGAACGCGTCTTGATTTTTCTTTAGTCTTGCTTCCATTATTAACCGCAACGTCAGAATTGCCTGTCTCGTGTGTTTACCTTACCTAAAGCCAAACTGATCGTCATTTAGCGCATCCTCAATTTTCTTTTCCATTCTGTGTAGTATTTTTGTAAGTAACTTGGATGTGTGAGTTGTTAGCTGATTGTGCGGTAATTCTCGGACTTGTCAGTTCTTGCCGTCTTGGGAATTGTATGGATGATGCTTTTCCGAAAGTCTGATGGCATATCGGCAGTCTCATGCATTCTACACACCATCGTGAAGAGCCGTATTGTTACTACTTCCTCCAATGATCTGAGAAATTCTGCTGGAATGTTATCCATCCCTTCTGCCTTATTTGATCTTAAGTCCTCCAAAGCTATTTTAAATTCCAATACTGGACACCTATCGCTTCTAAATCGACTCCTGTTTCTTCTTCTATCACATCAGATAAATCTTCTCCCTCATAGAGGCTTTCAGTGTATTCTTTCCGCCTAATTGCTCTCTCCTTTGCAGTGAAATTCCCGTTGCACTCTTAATGTTCTCAGCCCTTGCTTTTAATGCCATCGAAGGCTGTTTCGACTTTCTTGTATGCTGAGTGTGTCCTTCCGACAATCATTTATTTTTCGATGTCTTCACATTTTTTCCGCACCTCCTATTAATTTCTTATCTCAGTTACTTGTATTTCAATATTCCAGAGTTTCCCGGAACATTTTTGTATTTCCTCCTTTCATCGATCAACTGAAGTATTTCTTCTGTTACCCATGGTTTCTTCGCAGCTACCTTCTTTGTACCTATGTTTTCCTTCCCAACTTCTGTGATGGCCCTTTTTGTATGATGTCCATTCCTCTTCAACTGTACTGCCTACTGCGCTATTCCTTATTGCTGTATCTATACCTTTAGAGAACTGCAACCGTATCTCGTCATTCCTTAGTACTTCCATATCCCACTTCTTTGCGTATTGGTTCTTCCTGACTAATGTCCTACACTTCAGCCTTCTCTTCATCGCTACTATATTGTGTTCTGGGTCTACGTCTGCTCCTGTGTATGCCTTACAATCCAGTGTCCGATTTCGGAATCTCAGTCTGACCATGATGTAATCTAATTGAAAACTTCCTGTGTCACACGGCCTTTTCCATGTATACCTGCTCTTCTTGTGATTCTTGAACAGAGTATTCGCTGTTACTAGCTGAAACTAGTCACAGATCTCAATTAGTCTTTCTTCTCTCTCATTCGTTGTCCCAAGCCCATATTCTCCTGTTACCTTTTCTTCTACTCCTTCACCTACAACTACATTCCAGTCTCCAAAGACTATTATATTTTTCTATCCCTTGACATACTGTATTACCCTTTCAATATCCTCATACACTTTCTCTCACTCTTCATCTTCAGCCTGCGGCGTCCGTATGTATACCTGAACTATCGTTGTCGGTGTTGGTTTGCTGTCAGTTCTGATAAGAATAACCCTATCACTGAACTGTTCACAGTAACACACCCTCTGCCCTACGCTCGTATTCATAACGAATCCTACTCCCGTTATAACATTTTCTGTTGATATTAACCTATACTCATCTGACCAGAAATCCTTATCTTTTCTCTGTTTCACTTCACGAACCCCAACTATATCTAGATTCAGCCTTTGCATTTCTCTTTTCAGATTTCATAGTTTCCCTACCACGTCAAGCTTCTGACATTCCATGCCCCGACTCGTAGAACGTTATCCTTCGGTTGATTATTCAACCTTTTACTCATGGTAAACTCCCCATTGGCAGTCTCCTCCCGCAGATCCGAATGGGGGACTATTCAGAAATCTCCTGCCAATGGATAGATCATCATAACACTTTTTCAATCACAGGCCACATGTCCTGTGGAAACACGTTACGTTTCTTCAATACAGTGGTTTCCATTGCCTTCTGCATCCTCATGCCTTTGATCACTGCTGATTCTCCCACCTTTTAGGGTCAGTTTCCCACCCCAAGGAGAGAGTGCCCTGAACCTCTGTCCGCTCCTCCGCCCTCTTTGAGAAGGACGTTGGCAGAATGAGGGGTGACATCTTATGCCGGAAGTCTTCGGTCACCAACGCTGAATATTAATCAAAATTTAAGCCCCAGGGGGATTCTAATGCGGCAAGGAAAACGTTTTGTTTATCAATCAAATACTCTATCTCTAGACCACAGGTCTTGCCATCTGTGCGATATAAAACCTAGTATTCAGAAGAATATGGAAAATCTGATTGGAAAGTTCAAAAGAAAAGTAACGAAAGTTAGTAATCAAGATAGTCATTTTAACAAACATGAAAGACAATATCAAATTAGTAACAGTTGTGTTGTAGGTGGACATTTTGCAAGAGACTGCAGGAAGCCTGAGAAGAAAGATCACTGCTCTTTAAGCCAGAAAAATAATCACAAAGAAAAAGTGTGCTACTTTAAAATTAAAATAAAATTCAGAACTAAGGCTTTTGAAGCTCTGTCCTCATTGATATAGGACAAATAGTAAAGGGGAGGGTTGTTATTTTAAGAACAAAGACAATTCCAAAATAGCTTTTTCGCATTATAAGACATCAAAGACTATCCAGTCCGTCAAGAAAACAAGAAAGAAGACACCCCTCAAGAAAACAAGAAGGAAGACATCACTGAAGATAAGTCCAAGAAAGTCAAAGGATAGGTAAATGATGCAAACGTATTGATGTGATATTCCACTACATTAACGAAAAAGAAGGAGACGGTTTGCTTGACATAAAGTATTGTAGTACAGAAGAGCGACATATGATAAATTTGGAAATGCTGTTGTGAAACAGTTACCATAACTTATTTCTTAGAAATATTCTACTATGTGGATAACTAAAGATATGTAACATTTGATTCAGATTTATTAAGAACGAACCTTGTGTTCTTAGTGGGGATGTAGAAGGTGCTAAAGTCGGTAAAACATATGTTTGCTGTATAGTTTTCATAGCTTGACAACCAAAGTAATAAAAGAACGTCAATTATCGGAGGGAGTGCGTACTGTGTCTGTTGGGTCCGTATTGCACAAAGGCAGCAATGAGAAAATTTAAGTAGTTTAGTCAGTGTGCACCTTATAGAATTCGAAACAAAATGAACACAATCCGATTCAGGTCCAGTGAATGGGGAGACTATGCTGCCGGGCCTGCTCCACCAATGCGTCGTCCGTGAAACGTTGCGTTGAGGTGCGGTCAGGCGAACCGGAGAAAATGGATGGTGCCTCATCGGATATAAACCAAGGTCGTAGCCTTTCTGCGAGAGTAAAATTTTCCGATGGCGCTGATAATTCATCGTGCAGATCTGGGTGATCCGTAACGCCTGTTATCTATCTGGTAAAGTGTATGGCCCTTTTAGTCCTTCACCGACAATTCCTACCGTTACATTGATACTAAAGCAATTCTGTTGCCTCGCTCCATGATCGATGGACGAACTGCGTCTGCTCCAATGTGCGTAAAGTTATAATTTACTATTAATCCTCCTTCATCTGTAAATACAACCAGTATTCTTCACAAGTAAAATGAAAGAGAGTAGGAAGAAAAATTGGGTTTAACGTCCCATCGACATAAAGGTCAGTAGAGACGGAGCACAACCATGGATGGTATCAAGGATGAGAGAGGAAATCGACCATTCCCAGGAACCATACCTGGATTGGCCTGGAGCGGTTTAGGGAAATGGCGGAAAACTTCAATCTGGATGGTCGGACGCGGGCTTTAACCGTCTTTCTCCCGAACGCGAGTCCAGTGTGCTGACCACTGCTCCACGTCGCTTAGTAAATAAAATGGCCCATAACTCACAGGGTACTACGTTTAGACATATTGTACCGCCAGGGTGTATTGAGCTAGGTCTGCGATAGTAATATGAAGAATGACATTTTAAAAGATTAATTAATTAAAATTATAAATTTTAGAAACGCAAGTATATTTTTAAAATGAATTTTATCTGACCAAATATCAGCCGTAACTTCGTAGAGTTACAAAACAGTGCAACTAATTCATAATGATTTTAAGAATGTAGTGTTAAACTGATTTTAAAAGTGAAAATGATTTTAAAAAACAGCCACGATTTGGCAGTTTGAGAAAATGCAATTCGTTAATAAAATAATCTTAAGCAACAGGGCTCAGTGGCATAACGAAAATAGTATAGACAGTTGTAGAGTAGCAATAAACGACGCTGGGAACTGGTTGAAGTGCGTCCGCAGGCAATCAGAATCGGTTCGTAATTTGTGCATGATCACATAATAATACACTACCTAACATTACTATTAGTTTGGTTATCTCAAAAATAATAAGTTTTTGCCTTCATCAAACAACTATTATATTCAGTACCGCTTACTCTGGAACTACGGGTATTGCTTCAGACTGCGCCATAACACTAGTCACAATAAATAAATGGCACTCAAAATTACTCTGCAGACTACAAAAAGGAACTGTCTACTCACAGTCGGCTGGTTAAACTATTAATAAGCCGGCATATGAGCAATTTGAAACTATTCTTTATGAATTCACTGCTGAAGAGAATCTTTATTATCCAGATCTCGGCACCTGATAAAAACGATATCCATTCTTCAAACAGTAACACAAAACACTTTTTAAAATAAAACGCTCGCCGGATGCACTAAACATCAACATTAACTAAATGTAAGTCAATGCCTTATTGGACCTGTTGCCCTATACAGTGAATGCGACCGACATATGTTTTTTTTTTCT
Source organism: Schistocerca americana (assembly GCF_021461395.2). Lineage (NCBI taxonomy): Eukaryota > Metazoa > Arthropoda > Insecta > Orthoptera > Acrididae > Schistocerca > Schistocerca americana. The sequence goes on along the minus strand of NC_060119.1, from coordinate 602,086,924 downwards.
CCTTTATTGTCATTTCCATTACCTATCTGGGGTGGGCTTGCAGCAGCATAAGCGCTGCTCTTCAGCCAAGAGACATAATAAGACAGGAAGACATTTAAAAACAATGTAAAGGAGATAACATGGTGGAATAGAGAAACAAAAAAGGCGGAACAGACGCAAAGAAGACATATAAAGCGGTGACTGTAAACCGGAGATAAAAGTCTAAAAACGTATGTTACACAAAAAAAACACACACTACATTAAAAGGCAGCAGGCAAAATACGGCCAGAGCATAAAAGTCTGTAGAACGAGTAAAACAGCCACATGACACATGGCGTAGCAAGGAAGTGGCATGGACGATTAACAGGTCGAGCACACAACTAAACCCACATCACTAGATGACACTGTATAACGGCACCGAAACACAACACTAACGTAGCACACTGATAACGAATAAAAACCTGGGAGGAGCTGCAAGGGGGGAGGGGCGGAAGAAGGGAAATGGGGAGAAGGGGAAAGGAGGCTAGGAGGAGGGGAGAGAAAAGGGGATGAGGTGAGGGGCACATGGAAGGAGGGCTTGGAAGGGAAGGGATGGGAGAGGAAAACAGCTGAGGAGGGGATGCAAGGACTCAGTGAGAGAAGGAGGAATGTCCACTCTGGGAGAAGGAGGGGAGAGGTAAGAGGGGGGGCCCTGAGGAGGGGTAGGGACAAGGCCAGGTTACAGTTGGAAGGAATGGTATATGTCACGCAAAGTTCATCATCCGGGAGGGGAAGGTGCTGGAGAGTGCCCTGATGAAGGAGATTGAGGGTGTGGATGTGGGGAGAGGGAGGGATACTGAGATACAGGCGCGGCAACAGGCGGGGTTGGAGAGGAAGGAGGAAACCAAGGGGTGGGGGCGATCAAGCCTGTGGACAGTGTACAGGTTGCGGAGATGTTGGAGGAAAATGAGGAGGTGTGGTAAGCGGATGAGGTCATACAGGAGCCGTGTGGGGGAAGGAAGGCGGATACGGAAGGCAAGGCGGAGCGCATGGCCTTCGAGGATTTGTAGGGCCATGTAAATGCGGGTGGGTGGGTGCGGAGATACAGGCAACGCTGGCATGACAGAGGGTAGAATGGATGAGGGATTTGTAGGTGTGGAGGATGGTGGAAGGATGCAATCCCTATGTCCAGCCAGACAGAAGTTTCAGGAGTCGGAGGTGGGAATGGGCATTCAGCTGAATGGCCAGGAGGTGAGGGGGTGCAGGTGAGGTGATGGTCGTGGATGAGACCAAGGTATCTAACGGTGGAGGGATTTGGATGGGACGAACATAAAGGGTGAGGTGGAAATCATGGAGACGGAAGGAGTGGGTGGTGCGGCCTATAATTATTACCTGTACTACACATGTTGGGAAAATGTTCATAAATACATGCCCCAGTGACTAACTGATTACGAAAATGACTACTAATGTGAAAATGGAGGCGATGTCTGTAAGCACTGTATCAATAACTGCTTAACCAAAATGTAGAATTCATCAAGAAGTTTAACTGCATTTGCTGAAATCACAAACGGAGGAAGCTAGCACTCATGTACGACTTAGCTAAGCAAAACACTTGGTTTTTAAAGGAAGCATACTGATGTGCCGGTATATATATTCGACAGCATGCGTACCTAATATGTTCAAAAATGGCATGCATAAAAAAAAGGATTTTTCGTTGCTCATACCCCTGAATCTGTTGGAGACAGAAAGATAGGATAAAGTGTTTAGGTTTGCCCCTGGGCTAGGGACCATTTGTATAGCCAACAGAAGGATCGTCTTAGTGTCACTATCCTACAGTAAAGCGTCAATGTATGAACATTATACGCTTTCTCCTGCTAGGGAAAATGGAGCAAATCCGTGGTTCTTTCTTCATTTAACGTGGACTACAATGGGCTGAAATGACGTGTGGAGGCCCCATTATTTAACCGGCGGTTTCTCGCAAATGCGAAAAAAAGCCTGTTTTACTACTCTTTCGGTTTCACCAGCGGAGCAGAACCTAGTTGAGGACTCCTTGACGGGTATGCACAGCAAATGGCTGAAATTTTTACGATGTAGTCCTAAGATCAGGATCTCGATGAACCTTGAAATTTGTCTCCATATCCTTATACGTTTCCGAGAAACAGAGGGTCAAAGTTATCCTAATTTTACATGTAAACACTTACGTAAAACCCGATGTGAGGCGGAAACGTAGCTTATAAATAATTTATAAAGAGACGTAGCACGGAGAAATATGCTGTAAAGTGTCTCTGTTATCGTCTGGAACCATAAAGAGGTTTTTCACCAGAAATTCGGCGTGAGGGTGTAAAACTGATATAGTGTTACTTCAGTTTCACATGAGTACACTATCTACGCTTTACCGACCAATACACTACTTATCGTATGAGTTACATGCCCTGCTGCAGCAGGGCAAAGAAGAGAAATGGTGTAAAAATGATTCTTCTCTTTCAACATAAGAAACGCGAATATATTCCCGCTCTAAAGTTTTTGGGAAAAATTTTTATGGAGCTGAGGAAGGTAGAAAGAGGCAGCTGGTACCCTACTTTCAGTCAGACTGTTTTACGTAAACAGGAACGTATTCGCATTTTTTGTGCTCGGACAGAATCAATTTTTCGTTAATTTAATGTTTGTTTTACTGCTGCGGCTTAGTAATGAAGCAACTCCTCCCTCGGCATTTTAGCCGTACCGACGCAATCTACTACAGTATCGCAGGTCCATTTCAGTCAATACTGTCCAATAATGCCACTGTGATACCAATGCTGCTCAACTACAATGCCGGTACCGTATGCAGGCAGAGCACAATCATAATATACGTCCTGTAGCCGCCTCGGCCAGTCAGGCCGCACATTACAAATGCTTGCCGGAACGTGCTGCTTCTCCTCTCACCACATATTGACTCCTCGTCACGCTCCTAACACCGCTCCTGGAACACCTTACGGGTGACGCCAAGGCTACTAGCGACGGATCTTCATATCAACTCGACTGTGCCTAAAATCGGCACAATGTAATCATGAGAACTTTTCCTCCAGTTTTGATCAATAATAATCCCTGCAGAAATATATGACTCTTTTCCCAAGCACGGTGTGCAAGAAACTGAGACCTGCCTTTGAGACTGGCTGTTAATGACTGCAAAATGATCAAGCAAAAAGGAGCAACGACCACTTCCCCATTTCTACGACATGAAATTAAGAAGGGCGTTCAGTATGTCATGCAACACATTGTTTCTCGATGCAGAATGTGTTCTAGGGTATCGTGGAATATTCCCACTTCAGCCCCTATACTTTCGTACAGTTTCGATGCGTAGGATCGCTATACGCAGCATTAGAAATGGCGTATGTAGCGGAGGTGCGTTCCAAGCAGAGAGCTGTCATAGGCGCTTGCAGAATAACGACGGAGACATGGCAGTGAACAAAAGTACGGCTAGTCGTTGGGCGAGATGTCTGCCATCATCGCAATAAGGTCGCGCAAACCTCTCGAATCTCCGACGTGTCGGCCGGCGTCACACAACTGTGACTCCTGCAGTGATGGAACGTGCGGACAGTCTCATTCGAGGTGATCGATGAATCGCTGTCGAAACCTCGCTGCTGCTGCTCAACTGAACGTCTGTGTCGGTAGTGTTGACACACTCATCCACCAGTTGAGGTACGGAAACGTGTGTGTCCGCTGAGTTCTTAGGTGTACAAAAGAAGAACATGAAGACCAACGAAATACTATCTGTGCGGAACGACTTGTGCGTTAAGTGGCTGATAATGACAATTTCTTGTTGAACATCGTTACAGGTGATGAAACATGGGTTCGTTACTTCGAACCGGAAACCAAACAGCAATCCATGTAGTGGCGCCGCTGTATCTCTCCTTTTAAGAAACGCCGGACCCTTAACAGCTAATGTCATGGCGACGGTCTTCAGCGACTCTGAAGGGGTTAATCTGTTTTATTCCCTCCCTCACTGTGCAAAGATCAACTGTAAAGTGTACAGTGCTACCATCAGGAAATGAAAGAAACAACTTCAGCATTTTCGCCGCCACAAAAATGCAGACGAAATTCTCATTCTTCATGAGATCAAAAGGCCTAATGCAAGTCTGCACTCCCCAGACGAGCTAACAAAACTTTATTGGACTGTTCTTCTTCATCCACCTTTCGACTTCTGACTTTCTGGCCCAATGGAAATGGAAATGTTGTGTGGCTAGGGCCTCCTGTCGGGTACACCGGTCGCCTGGTACAAGTCTTTTTAGTTGACGCCACATTGGCGAATTGCGCTTCGATGGGGATGAGATGACGATGAAGACAACACAACACCCAGTCCCTGAGCGGAGGATGAAGGGCGAGCTCTTCTGGGAGCAGTACATAGACGGCTTGGAGGTTATTGATGCAGCAAGACCTTGGGTCCGATTCTGCCAGTAGAGTGTTGCCATTTGCGCATACAGGCCCTTCCAGTAAGATGGAATCAGGCCGTCGCACTGAACGGAGATTATATTGAGAAATAGGGTTTTGTAGCCAAGAGAGTGGGAAATAATATGGTGTATTGAAATCCCGAATAAAACCAACCTGCAAAAAATGTTCAAATGTGTGTGAAATCTTGTGGGACTTAATTTCGAAGGTCATCAGTCACTAAGCTTACATACTGCTTAACCTAAATTATCCTAAGGGCAACCACACACACACACCCATGCCCGAGGGAGGACTCGAACCTCCGCCGGGACCAGCCGCACAGTCGATGACTGCAGCGCCCTAGACCGCTTGGCTAATCCCGGGGGCAACCAACCTGCTTTCGGAAAAAAACTGTGTTGCATTACTTATTAACACTCCTTTAACAATCGACCCAAGCTTGCTACTACATTTCACTTGTGTTACCTTGCGCTGCTTGTGGACTTGGCATCCAACAGACAGCCGCGCAAGTGATGTCAGAGAGATTAGTCTTCTAGCGGGCCGCGGACGAGCCGCAGAACGCCGCACTCTGCCCTGGGGGAGTGGCGCATGGAATGCGCTCTCGGCCCCCGCCGACACGGGACTGCACTTTTCAATATTCCGGCAGCGCCCCGCCCGCGGAATGCTCGCAGCGACAGCAGCACCGGCACCGAGCTTATTGCGATCGTCTGCCTCTGGCAGCGGCAGCCAGGGCCGTCGAGTCCTCCACTCGTCTCACTTCTCCGCGGGCAGGCCTTAACATTTGTTGCACTTCTGATTGTTTAAGACGGTGAACGCGCTGAGCTTATACGAGAATCATTTCTTGCTTCGCATTATTCGAGAAGTAATTTCGAAACATATCAAAATCAGCTTAAAGCGCAGAGTTTCACCTTAGGAAATGAAGTAAATGTTGAAGAACTCGAGTCAAAAACAAGTTCCCGTGTGGGTAACTTAAAAATAGAGTCCCCCTTGTAGTAAAGCAGCGTAAGTCAATTAATAAAGACAAGACCTCATGTACAGATTCTTTCAGAGAGTATCGATACAATAGCTTCAAACTTACGAGGAAAACACGGCAAGTGCCATAATCAGATTTCGCAGAAATTTCGCTCAGTGGAAGAGGACTCAAAGTAGGTGAACAAGTGTCTCGGCTTACGTGTAGATACTCTCCCATTTCTGATAAAGCGTCAGTAAAAGTTTTTGAGGAACTGTGTACCCCTTTGAGCGAGTAAGTGGTTCAACAGAAGTGTCTGGTGTCGCTGCTTCAGTCTTTTGCGTCCCGTGTTAGAAATCCTTTTTTTTTTTTTTTTGATTTCAGCTTTTCATTGATCTACCCATGTCCGTAGAATTTTACTACGTGAATGTTTTACAATGTATATTCAAATAACGTTGTCCTTATTACTCTACAAGTTCTATGGTAAATGAATTAAAAAGAAAAAGAAAAGACAGTTTATAAATGGAAAAATTGTTTCAAATTATTTTCGGTAAAGTCCTGAGGTGTATCTCGAGTCAAAATCAATTTCAAGAGCCAATTTTCGTAAAAAAAAAAAAAAAAAAATATCCGTTATGTGCCATTTGCAGCGAAATAATTCCCGACGAGTGAAATCCTCAGCAATGTTAACGATAGTTCTTTGCCGAGCGAGACACACACGAAGGAATGTCGCTGTGACAAACCTAACATCGAGCGCTGCTCGTTTTATTCGAGATTTCTATGTTTCGAATGCTCCTACGATCGGTGTCATCGAAGGGAATGCAACAAACCTTCCTGAACAATAAACATAAGAACAAAGTACAAAAGTTAAAATTTATAGAAGAATCGACTATAAGAGTACGAAAATTTAAAAAGATTGTAATCCCTAAAAACGCCATAACACATGTGTTGCATAATGAACGTGCAGCACTTATTGCAAAACTCAGTTCTAATTTTACAATTAATATAACGCCCTTTTGTGCCCCAACTCGATAATAATCATCCGTTTAGTAACCTTCTACGGACATGCGTAGATAAACGAAAAAAATAAATAAATAAAATGAAGTAATAAAGAAAACGTATCTAGAAACAGGATACAAAAATTAGATGCCCTGACGCTAGCCACTGCGTCACCAGTTAAATTGTCCTAATTGCGAGCCGGTCGTCTCCTGAGGAACAGTCGAATATCTGATGATAATTAAAGAGAGGTGTTGCATAGGTCACACCAGTACACACCAATACAAAGAAAGAAAATAGGAATAATCTGCTGAATGACAGGCCCACATCAGTGACTTCGATTTGCGGTAGGATTATGGAACTTGCGGTGTGTTCGAACATTACGAATTACTCGAAAGAAACGATCTATTGCCAAACAATCAGCACGCGTTCAGATAATATCTTTCTTGTGAAACACGAAGTAATGGAAGCATTCTGCAGGTGTTTTCAAGCTTATCCAAGATTACTAGATCTTCAGAAGGATTTTGGCATCATTTCTCACAAGCGAGCTCTAATCAAATTGCATGCTTATGGAATATCATCTCAGTTATGCGATTGGATTCGTGATTTCCTTTCAACTCACCGTTGGTAGCAGTCGACGAGAAGTCATCGAATAAAACACAAGTGATACCTGGTGTTCCTCAAGGATGTGTTACACAGTCTCTAGGCTACGGTTCCTAATTCATATAAACGATCTAGGAAACCATCTGAGCAGCCAATTTAGATTTTTGCCTATGATGCTGTCATTTATCGTCTTGTAAAGTAACCAAAAGATCAAAACCAACTGAAAAATTATTTAGACAATATATATGTACGATTTGAAAAGTGGAAACTGGCTCTAAATATTCAAAAGTATAATGTCATCCACGCGGGTACTAAAAGGAATCCTCTAATCATCGGGTACACCAAGAATCACACGACTCTAAGATCTGTGTCAATTGAGGTAATAGCATTAGCTTAAATTGGAAAGATCGCATATATAATCTTGCAGGGAAGACAATCTGAACACAGTATTTCATTGACAGAACACTTAGAAGATGCAACAGGTTTACTAAAAGGACTGCCAACATTAAGCTTGTCCTTCGTCTTCTAGAGTACTGCGGCGCGGTATGGGATTCGCGTCAGATAGGATTGACGGGGGACGTCGAAAAAGTTTATAGAAAGGCAGTTCGTTTTGTATTGTCGCGAAATAGGGGGGAAGGTGTCAGGGAAATTATACCCAAGTTGAGGTGGTCATCATTGAAACACGGTCGTTTTTCGTTGCGGCAAGATCTTTCCATCAAATTTCAAACATTTCCTTCTGCGAATATGAAAATATTTTGCTGACGTACTTCTCCGCAATTAGAAGTGATCAACGTAATAAGTGAATTCAGACCTCGAATGGAATAATTTAAGTTTTCACTTTCCCCGCGCACTCTTTGAGTGTGAGAAGGTAGAGAAATAGCTGAAAAGTTGTTCGATGAACCGTCCGCTAGGCATTTAATTGTGAATTGCGCAGTAGTAATGTAGATGTAGATGAATAATTTCATAGACATATAGTGTTGTCATAGAATGGCGAACCAGGAACAGAGATCATTGAGAAAAGGGGCTATTAACGGAGGAAGGAAATAGATAACAGTATGGACAAAATATCCACATATTGTACTCAATGGCAGATCTCTTTAAACGTGTGCATGGGAGGAAAATCTCGTAAAAAAAAAAAAAAAAAAAAAAAAAAAAAAAAAAAGAGTACACAGTATCTAATTGGCGCTGAGTATCTGCAGCATGTTACCTGGCATACATTTTTGGCACTAAGATGAGATATAAAATGGGAAGAAAATGTAAAATGTCTGTTGCTGGGAAGGCAAACGGAAGGCTTAGAGCTTAGAAGTAAGGCGAAGATGTTCTCGGAGACTATATTGGGTGAATGTAGAGACCCGACTGTTGCGGGAAACTAGGCGACTCCACTGTTGCCACCGTGTATTCCATATTAAGATCGTAAGAGAGAGACCAGAGGATTCGTACTCTTAATGTGGCATATAGACTTCCTCTTCTCTTCTGCTCCTCTTCTCTTCCGCTCAATATATGAAAGGAACTAAGCAGAAAATTTTAGTACTGATCTGAACTAATCCGATCCAGGAAAGTTACGGAGGGTTGGGGGTGAACATGTAGATATCAGTCCAGAAAGTATTAATGTGACCTTGTTCCATAAATGGAAAGCAAATTAATTTGAACGCCTGTACAGAAGCATGGGAACTCCTTGAGTAGTCATTATTGTGTAGGGTGTGCGGCCAAATCAGCAAGGTATCTTACCTCCAACGAAACGGGGGTCGGGAAGCAGCCCCCCCTTACATTAAATGGACAGGTCTCCAAAATTTAGAGTAAACCAATATCAAGCGATTCATTTTATCACAAATTCTGAATTCAGTACTCGTCAAATTATAAGCCGAAGCGCAGGATCCGAGAGCATAATACAGTAAATGGCTATAACGGCAAATAGCACGCATACAGAGCGTTGAAAAACACTACACACATAAAAAATGTTTTGCATCACCCTCGTTTCCAGAACTCCTGAAGCTAGTCGTTGACTATGGATATTGTATCACAGACACAGTCCCTTTGCTGTTCAGAGATGTCACTAAACTCGTCCAAAGATGTAAACAACCATGCATCAGCAGCGCCTTTTAGACGGAGCGGGACCAGCAGCCAATCAATTCCAGTCATTCCGTCAGGAAGGAGGTACACGGCTCGTGTTGTCTGTAGTTCAACCATGCCTAGACGGTCAATACCGAGATTCGATCGCTTCCGCATTGTTACATTGGGCCAGGAAGGGCTCTCAACAAGGAAAGTGTCCAGGAGTCTGGGAGAGAAACAAAGCGATGTTGTTCGGACATGGAGAAGATACAGAGAGACAGGAACCTTCGATGACATGCCTCGCTCAGGCCACCCAAGGGCCACTACTGTAGTGGATAGCCGCTACCTGCGGATTATGGATCGGAGGAACCGTGACAGCAACGCCACCATTATGAATAACGCTTTTCGTGCATCCATAGAACGTTGTGTCCGCAGGAGGCTCCATGATGCGTAGCTTCACTCCCGACGTCCATGGCGAGGTCCATCTTTGCAACCACGACACCATGCAGCGCGATAAGGATGGACCGCCCGCATCTCGTGGTCGTGCGGTAGCGTTCTCGCTTCCCACGCCCGGGTTCCCGGCGGGGTCAGGGATTTTCTCTGCCTCGTGATGGCTGGGTGTTGTGTGATGTCCTTAGGTTAGTTAGGTTTAAGTAGTTCTAAGTTCTAGGGGACTGATGACCATAGCAGTTAGGTCCCATAGTGCTCAGAGCCATTTGAACCATTTTTGAAGGATGGACCCAACAACATGCCGAATGGACCGCTCAGGATTGGCATCACGTTCTATTCACCGATGAGTGTCACATATGCCTTCAACCACACAATTGTCGGAGACGTGCTTGGAGTTAACCCGGTCTGGATGAACGCCTTAGACACACTGTCCAGCGAGTGCAGCTAGGTGGAGGTTCCCTGCTGTTTTGGGGTGGCATTATGTGGGGCCGACGTACGCCTCTAGTGGTCATGGAAGGCGCCGTAACGGCTGTACGATACATCAATGCCATCCACCGACCGATAGTGCAACCATATTTCAGGATATCGACATCGCTCGATGCCGGCCGCGGTGGTCTAGCGATTCTAGGCGCTCAGTCCGGAACCGCGTGACTGCTACGGTCGCAGGTTCGAATCCTGCCTCGGGCATGGATTTGTGTGTGATGTCCTTAGGTTAGTTAGGTTTAAGTAGTTCTAAGTTCTAGGAGACTGATGACGACAGATGTTAAGTCCCATAGTGCTCAGAGTCATTTCACATCGCTCGACTAGAGTGCCCATCATGTCCTCCAGTCGTGAACCCCTTCGAAAATGCGTGGCATCGATTAAAAAGGGCTGTTTATGGACGACGTGACCCACCAACCACACAAAGGAGTGGGACAATCTGGACCAACAGTGCCTTGATGAACTTACGGATAGTATGCCAAGACGAATACAGGCATGCATCAATGCAAGAGGACGTGCTACATGGTATTAGAGGTACCGGTGTGTACAGCAATCTCGCCTTCCAGCTCTGATGGTCTCGTTGTATGGTGGTACAACATGCAATGTGTGGTTTTTATGAGCAGTAAAAAGGGCGGAAATGATGTTTATGTTGATCTCTATTCCAATTTTCTGTACAGGTTCCGTACTCTCGGAACCGAGGTGATGTAAAACTTTTTTGATGTGTGTATTTCGTTTTTTGAGAGGTGGTAGGGTGGAACAGAAAAAAAGGTTCAATAAATATTGTCTCTTAAGTGCATACCTTAGGAGCTATGCGCACATCTTCGCTATTATAAAACACATGTCCTCTATTGCAAGCTCTTTGCTGTTACGACCTACCAACGGAATGCACCAAAGAGATGAGTAAACGAATGAGATCACATGGCCCTGTTACCGTGACACAGCAGAGCTTCAGCATGCGTGATACGTCTTTAACTCTTACTTCCGTTTGCCAGACCTTAACAGAAGATCAGTTTTATGTCGCAAGTGACCGGAAGAAAGCGCACATGAATTCTGTATATAAGAAGATTAAAAGAACGGATTCCCAAATTTAGGGACCTATAGCCTTACCATGAGTTTGCTGCAGAATTATTGAGAATACCTTGATTAGCCAAAATTTTATGGCCACTGCCCACCTCGACGCTGGAAGCCTCTTCGTAGCGTTGCGGGCACGTGACGAGGTATCAAAAGTGTGTAAGCGGAGCAAACACGGACGGGAGATAGCCCTAGGGAAGATAGGAGCCGCAAATGGGGAAATCCATTAAGTGACTTTGACAACGGTAGTTTATTACTACGCATAGCTAGTGAACGAGTATCTAGAAAACGGCGAAGTTGGTTGAATGTTCACGTGTTACTGTCGTGGGCATCTATGGAAAGAGGTAGAGGGACAATGGAGCTACCACTAGGCGCTTAATGGTTGGACGTCCACGACTCTTGAAAGAACGTGGGGTCCGAAGGATTGTCTACTCTACTCTACTCTGTGAAGTATGATCTGTGGCATCTCTGCCGAAAGAGCGCAATGTAGCTGCACACACAAGGGTTTCGGAGCACATCGCTCTTCGTAAATTGTTCAACATGGAGCTCCGCAGCGGATCACCCATGTGTGTTTATATCGTCAGTTGCGACTACAGTGGGCACACAACCTTCGAGATTCGACTGTCGATCACGCCGTCGCCTAACAAACGCCATCGCGTTGGTGAACGGGGACTCGAAGCGTGCACCGTGCCACACGGAGCAGTATTATACTGCGGGGGACGTTTTCCTCCGCTTTCATGAGGCCTGCGTTCCTTCCTGCTTTATGTCTTCCCCGACGGCGATTTCATCTTTCAACAGTTCAGAAGCAGGCTGCTAGATTTGCTGTCGGTAGCTTATAGCAGATTCAGAAGGATGTAGGCTGAAGAAGGTACTGGGAGATGAAGAAGCTTGCACAGGATAGAGTAGCATGGAGAGCTCCATCAAACCAAAAGGACAGAAAACTACGTCTGTAAAGGAAGCAACAAGGTCCAGCAAACTAAGTATTCGAATTATGTTGTGGAAGTAAATAGACGTGCTTGTTTTGCTCATGATTACTGTGCATTTTACAATTAAATCCCTAGCAGAGGGTTCAAGCTGTTTCTCCACTAATACCATTGAAACAGCGCGCGAGAAAAATGAACACTTAAATCTTTCAATGCGAGCTTCATTTCTCTTATTTTATTACGATGATCATTCCTCCATGTGTAAGTGGGCGGCATAAAATATTTTTGCATTCGGAAAAGAAAGCTGGTGATTGAAATTTCATGAGAAGATTCTACCGCAACGAAAAAGGTCTTTGTTTTAATGACTGTTACGCAAATTCCTGACCTGAGTCGAAAAAAGGCCCCGGGAGTAGACAACATTCCATTAGAACTACTGACAGCCTTGGGAGAGCCAGTCCTGACAAAACTCTACCATCTGGTGGGCAAGATGTATGAGACAGGCTAAATACCCTCAGACTTAAAGAAGAATATAATATTTCCAATCCCAAAGAAAGCAGGTGTTGACAGATGTGAAAATTACCGAACTATCAGTTTAATAAGTCACGGCTGCAAAATACTAACGCGAATACTTTACAGACGAATGGAAAAACTAGTAGAAGCCGACCTCGGGGAAGATCAGTTTGGATTCCGTAGAAATATCGGAACATGTGAGGCGATACTGACCCTACGACTTATCTTAGAAGCTAGATTAAGGAAAGGCAAACCTAAGTTTCTAGCATTTGTAGACTTAGAGAAACCTTTTGACAATGTTGACTGGAATACTCTCTTTCAAATTCTAAAGGTGGCAGGGGTAAAATACAGGGAGCGAAAAGCTATTTACAATTTGTACAGAAACCAGATGGCAGTTACAAGAGTTGAGGGACATCAAAGGGAAGCAGTGGTTGGGAAGGGAGTGAGACAAGGTTGTAGCCTCTCCCCGATGTTATTGAATCTCTATATTGAGCAAGCAGTGAAAGAAACGAAAGAAAAATTCGGAGTACGTATTAAAATCCATGGAGAAGGAATAAAAACTTTCAGGTTCGCCGATGACATTGTAATTCTGTCAGAGACAGCAAAGGACTTGGAAGAGCAGTTGAACCGAATGGATAGTGTCTTGAAAGGAGGATATAAGATGAACATCAACTAAAGCAAAACGAGGATAATGGAATGTAGTCGGATTAAGTCGGGTGATGCTGAGGGATTTAGATTAGGAAATGAGACACTTAAAGTAGTAAAGGAGTTTTACTATTTGGGTAGCAAAATAACTGATGATGGTCGAAGTAGAGAGGATATAAAATGCAGACTGGCAATGGCAAGGAAAGCATTTCTGAAGAAGAGAAATTTGTTAACATCGAGTATAGATTTAAGTTTAAGGAAGTCGTTTCTGAAAGTTTTTGTAGGATATGTTCTGAGGCATCAAGGGATCACCAATTTAGTATTGTAGGGCAGCGTGGAGGGTAAAAATCGTAGAGGGAGACCAAGAGATGAATACACTAAGCAGATTCAGAAGGATGTAGGTTGCAGTAGGTACTGGGAGATGAAGAAGCTTGCACAGAATAGAGTAGCATGGCGAGCTGCATCAAACCAGTCTCAAGACTGAAGAGCACAACAACAACAACAACGCAAATTCCTGAAACAACTCCGTGGCGTTCTCAACCATCTTTCACAGTAATACAAAATGAGCTTGAATTTCTTCGATGTTCTCCTGAAATCCTACCTGACGTGGATCCCACACCACGCACTAACTCTCCAGAAGAGCGCGGACAGGCGTTGTGTAAGCAGTTTCTTTAACAAACACGTTGCACTGTTCCAGTCTCTTTACTAGTAATTTCTAAGTGTTCTGCCAATAAATCGCCGTCTTGGATTTATTCCCCCCACAAAATTATCTACGTGATAGTACCAATTTAAGTTATTCGTAATTGTAAAACATAAATATTTAGTTTTGGTTTATCGTGTAACCGAAAATTAGCGCATTCCTTTTAGTACTCATGTGGATAAATTCAAATTTTTCAGTATTTAGTCAGTTTTCTTCTGAAATACAAGAACAAATTAGACAGTATTTCACAACAGACCCGATTTGATCTTAAATTGTGTTGGCTCTCAGAGAAACATCTTCTAGTTTCAGCTTACATCAACAGTAATGACTAGATCTTCGTAATCTCCAGAGGTGGGCTTACATCTCCTTCAAATCTGACTGGCTGAATAATACGAAGGAGTTTGAAGTGATACTTGCAGGTTCCATGGGCGGTATGTTGCTAAGTGTGATGCAAGAAATAATTTGTTCAATAGCATCAAAGTTTCCTGAAATGCATCACAAAGTGGTTCCAGTAGGACACTTTATGTTTCCATTCTTGCATTGTCCGATGTGGTACAGTAGTGCTCCCAAATAGCAACAAAGTAGAAATAATTTCATACGTTAGATATTACTTGATAATTAACCTTGATTTCAGCACACAACTTATATTACCACTGTGTTACCTTCCCTCAATACATTTATTTCCTTCAGTGTTTGCTTACGCGCAGGGTACCTGTTTCACGCGTTCGACGACCGACAGTAGCAAACGATAATTGAGAATGTAAAAGGCATTGTGGAAAACGTTCTGCGTGAACACATCTTGCTGCAAGAGCATTGCAATTGGCTTCACCATAAAAAAGATGCATGCCTTTAAGCTCGTTAGATGTAAACCAGTTTATCATATTCTTGTATTACCACTACCACTACCACGGATAATGAAAGGACGAAAATAGAGTAGACGAGTGGAGCTATGTGCAGCACTGCCCCTACCGGCGAGATCTGGATGCACAAGTCCAACGGCTACATCTGCATCCAGGTCTTTTGGGGATTTATCGACGTTTACGGCCCCAAGTGTCTTATATTAAATTACTTGTCTCAGCGTCATCTGCGTCACATCGGAGACTTTTATATCTGCACCGCAAATATTGCAAAGTGGAAAGTGCTACTGATGTGCGGTTTTCAGAGAATGTGTTGGGGTTGATTTGTGGGAGGAGCCCAAACTGCAAGGTGATCGGTCTCATCGGATTACGGAATAATGCGAAAGGAATTCGGCTTTGCCCTTTCAAAGGAACCATCCTGGTATTTGCCTGAAGCAATTTAGAGAAATCACAGAAAATATAAATCAGGATGGCCGGACGCGGGACTGAACCGCCGTCCTCCCGAATGCGATTCTAATGTGCTAACTACTGTGCCACCTCGCTCGTTTTCACAGAATGGATTAGTAATCGGAGCACGTATTGTCAGCCATCAAGCAGACCGTAATAACACTTACAAAGCACATTTTTTGTGCAAACATACACGTTTGTGAAACTTAGTGGCAGATTTAATCTGCGTCCCGGACCGAGACCCGAACTCGGAACCTTCGCCTTTCACAGGCAAGTGATCCACGATCTGATTCCCAAGTACGGCTGAAGACAAGCTATAATTCCACCTGTACGTCGTCTCCTACATTCCAAACTTCACAGAGGCTCTTCTGTAGACCTTGCAGAAGAAAGGATTGTGGAGCATATGCCCGCGAAAGGCAAAGGTTCCGAGTTCAAGACTCGGTCAGACACACATTTTTCTTCGGCCAGAAAGTTTCATAGCAGCGCACACTCCGTTGCAGAGTGAAAATTTCGTTCTGGAAACATCCGACAGACTGTGGCTAAGCCACGGCTCCGCAATATCCTTTCTTCCAGGAGTACTAGTTCTACAAGGTCTGCAAAAGGGCTTCTTGGAGGGTAGGAGACGAGGAACTGGTGGAATTAGAAGCTGTGAGAAGGGGTCGTGAGGGATACGAAAGAACTAAGGAATAAAGTAGTACTTTCGAGGCTATAGATACCACGATAAGGAACAGTCAAGGAGGTAGTTCAGTTGAAGAGAAGAGGAATGAGCATATCTAAAACAGGCAGTGACAGAAGTTAGAATGAAAATCATAGGTAACAGAAGAGCAGTTGATCGATGAAAGAATTAAGGACAAAAATGTTCAATGAAATGCAGGAATACAGAAATACAAGGCACTTAGGAATGAAATAAATAGAAAGATCCGGAAAGCTAAGGCGACATGGCTCCATAAAAAATTTAAAGAAATCGGAAACAAAATGATTGACGGAAGGACTGACTAAAGATATAAGAGAGGCAAAGCAACCTACACTGAAACTGAAAGCAAGGGTGGTGAGACTGAGAGCGCAATTTCAATTTCACTGACAAATGCGGAGAGAGATTGGAAGACTGACACAGCAAGAAACAAGAGTCGATACAGAAGACTCTTTCAATGATTCCTGGCTTTGCCATGATATAATTGGCGGCATGCTGAATGCGATCCATTAATTCGATTCTAGGTGGTTCGCGTCCGGGTGGGTGAACCAGAATCTTGAAGAATCACCACAGGAAAAAATTCGGTGGCGTTGGGTTGGTGTTCGCGGGGGCCATGTCCTACGAGCACTTCTTTCAATTACCCGGTCGTCGTAGAGTTCATTTAAATATCCGTGCACAGCACGACTGTTATGTGCGGGCGCTCCATCATGCTGCAACCATATGCGTAGTTGTATGTCCAGGGGAACATCTTCCAGCAGTCCGGGTAGAGTTTCTTGCATAAAGTGAAGGTAATTTGCTACGGTAGGGCGAGGAGGTAGAACGATCGGCTCAGTCAGATGGGTACCCATGATGTCTGCTCACATGATGAGCGAAAATCTTTTCAGGTGTCCGTGGACGTACGTGACATGAGGATTTCCCCTGGCCCAGTAATGATCGTTTAGAGTGTTGTAACGGCCATCCCGATGGAAGCTGCACTCGTCGGCAAACAACACAATGGCGAGAAAGTCAGGATCTCGTGCAACACGGCAGAGAAACCACCGGTGAAACCCTAGCCTTTGTCCATAGTCCGCCACAGGACTTAGGTCTCCGACAGGGTGGAAAACAAGGAGAAATAACAACAGTGGAGAAAAGATTTGTCTGATGGTTCATATGCACTTCTCCTATGATGCTTGAAACTGACTGCGAGAAAGAAATGGAATACGCACATTTGGACAACGTAGTAATTTCTACGCGGTGAGTTTTAACAGAAAACGTGTACGTCGTTTAAAACAATACGTAGCCTATGTCCTACTAAATTTTGATTTGAGTATTTTGAAAATTTGAAACAAACAGATCGAGAAATTTACCAGGTTTTTCGAAACAGCTTTATATTACATACATATTTATGTATTATATTCATTAAAATGTTTAGGCTATGGCAGTCCGAATGGTCAATAGAGTATCGTGAAGAAATTTGAAGTAAATGGTTCAAGAACGCTTCCAAAGACATTCCGCTAGACTTTCAAACCCTGTGGCACTGGAACAGCAATCGTGGTAACGTTATAGGGAGAATGCAGAATTCTCTGAACAATTTTCGAAATTCTTGGTAATAACATTTCCCATAATATTCAATACAGCAAGACGTACAAATTTTAAGTAAATCTGTTAGGAACGTATCGAGATTTTTAGTTACAATTTCAGATCGATTCCGTATTTCTGGATTTCCAGAATGCTCTTAACACTGTACCACACAAGCGGTTCGTAGTGAAATTGCGTGCTTATGGAATATCCTCTCAGTTACGTGACTGGATCTGTGAGTTCCTGTCAGAGAGGTTACAGTTCGTTGTAATTGACGGAAAGTCATCGAGTAAAACAGAAGTGATTTCTGGCGTTCCCCAAGGTAGTGTTTAGGCCCTTTTCTGTTCCTTATCTTATCTATATAAACGATTTGGGGGACATTCCGAGCAGACGTCGTCGGTTGTTTGCAGATGACGCAATCGTTTATCGACTAATAAAGCCATCAGAAGATCAAAACAAACTGCAAAACGATTCAGAAGAACTACCGGAATGGTGCGAAAAGTGACAGTTGACCTTAAGTAACGAAAACTGTGAGGTCATCCACATGAGTGGTGAAAAGATCGCGTTAAACTTCGGTTACACGATAAATCAGTCTAACCTAAAAGCCGTAAATTCAACTGAATACCTAGTTATTAAAATTACGAACAATTGAAATTGGAAGGAACACACACAAAATGTTGTGGGGAAGGCTAACCAAGGACTGCGTTTTACTGGCAGGACACTTAGAAAGTGTAACTGACATACTAAGGAGACTGCCTACGTTACGCTTGTCTGTACACTTTTAGAATACTGTTGCGCGGTGTGGGATCCTTACCTGATAGGACTGACGGAGTACATCGAAAAAGTTCAAAGAAATGCAGCACATTTGGTACTGGCGCGAAATATGGGAGAGGGTGTCACAGAAATGATACAGGATTTGGGCTGGACATCATTAAAAGAAAGGCGTTTTTCGTTGCGATGGAATATTCTCACGAAATTCCAATCACCAACTTTCTCCTCCAAATGTGAAACTATTTTGTTGACACCGACTTACAAAGGGTGGAACGATCAACAAGATAAAGTAAGGGAAATCGGAGCTTGTACGGAAAGATGTAGGTGTTCATTCTTCCCGCGAGCTATACGAGATTGGAATAATAGAGAATTGTGTAGGTGGTTCGATGAACGCTCTGCCAGGCAATTAAATGTGAATTTCGGAGTATTTATGTAGATGTAGATGTAGATATAGAATTCTTTTCCTTAACGTATTACATATATTATATGCATTTAAAAATATGTAGCCCATGTCAGTCCAAATGTTAACTAGAATAAGGTGTAAAAATCTCAAGTAAACTAGTGCAGAACTTTTGGAGAACGTTCGTTAGAGTATCGTGTAAAAATCTGAAGGAAATCGATCAAGTACTTTTCGAAATTTTTAGTAACAACGTTAAATAACAACTTGCTTCATATAGTAGTAGAAATAGATTTCAAAGTTACTGAAAATACTTCGATTCTATTATAAATATTGTAGCAAACGTTAATTACAGTTGTAGACGCATTTGTGTAGCAATGTGAAATTACGACATCCATAAACTGCAGGTGGCAGCTATCGAAATTGTTAACAACAATAAATAAATACAGAAACAAGTGATAGAGGTACACAACGTGATCAAAAGTATCCGGACACCTGGCTGAAAGTGACTTAGAAGTTCGTGGCCCCCTCCATCGGTTATGCTGGAATTCAATATGGTGTTAGCCCACCCTTAGCTTTGATGATAGTTTCTACTCTCGCCGGCATACGTTAAGTCAGGTGCTGGAAGGTTTCTTGGGGAATGGGAGCCATTCTTCACGGAGTGCTGCACTGAGGAGAAGTATCGATGTCGATCGGTGGGGCCTGGCACGAAGTCGGCGTTCCAAAACATCCCAAGGGCGTTCTATAGGATTCAGGTCAGGACTCTGTACAGGCCAGTCATTAGAGGGGTGCTATTGTCGTGTAACCACTCCGCCACATGCCGTGCATTGTGAACAGGTGCTCGATCGTGTTGAAAGATGCAATCGCCATCCCCGAATTCTTCCTCAACAGTGCGAAGCAAAAAGGTGGTTGAAACATTAATGTACGCCTGTGCTGTGATAGTGCCACGAAAAACAATAAGAGTGCAAGCTCCCTCCATAAAACACACGACCACACCATAACACCACCGCCTCCAAATTTTACTGTTGGCAGTAAACAAGCTGGCAGATGACGTTCACTGGGCATTCGCCATACCCACAGCCTGCCATTGGATCGCCACATTGTGTACCGTGATTCGTGACTCCACTCAACGATTTTCCACTATTCAATGGTCCAATGTTTATACTCCTCACACCAAGCGAGGCGTCGTTTGCCATTTACCGGCGCGATGTGTGGCTTATGAGCGACCGCTCGACTATGAAATCCAAGTTTTATCACCTCCCGCCTTACTGCCATAGTACTTGCAGTGGATCCTGACGCAGTTTGGAATTTCTGTGTGATGGTTTGGATAGATGTCTGCCTATTACGCATTACGACCCTGTTCCACTGTCGGCAGTCCCCGCCACTCAACAGACGAGGTCGGCCTGTACGCTTTCGTGATGCACGCGTCCCTTCACGTTTCCACTTCACTATCACATCGGAAGCAGTGGACATAGGGATGTTTGGAAGTGTGGAAATCTCCGTACAGATGTATGAAACAAGTGACATCCAATCACCTGACCACGTTCGAAGTCCATGAGTTCCACGGAGCACCCCATTCTGCTCTCTCACGATGTCTAATGACTACTGGGGTCGCTGATATGGAGTACCTGGCAGTAGGCGGCTGCACAATGCTCCTAATATGAAAAACGAATGTTTTTGGGGGTATCCGGATACTTTTGATCTCACAGTGTATTTGATGTGTGGGCAGCATCAAACCCGCCTGAAAACAGATGAATTTAAAAGAAAGGGGTCTCTCTCTCTCTCTCTCTCTCTCTCTCTCTCTCTCTCTGTCTGTGTGTGTGTGTGTGTGTGTATGTGTGTGTGTGTGTGTGAGAGAGAGAGAGAGAGAGAGAGAGAGAGAGAGAGAGAGAGAGAGAGAGAGAGAGAGAGAGAGAGAGAGAGAGAGAGTGGTTGGTGATCATACCCAGACGTACGGATAACATCGCAGTTCCTCTCTCCTGCGATTCCTTCGATTCTAAATACTAACAATGCAGAGGTGACAGTAGACCTCTTGAGTTGGTCACCATGCTTGTGCCAGCGTGGAGGGGCTCACACCTAAAAAAAGAAAAGAAGTTAAGTGTTTGTAGGGAAGAGGGACTCATCAGTTGTATGTGCTAATGTATAACGACAGGGAACTATTTTAAAAAGATGAGATATATGTCTTATCGCTGAAAGCTTTATTACAAGGAGTGAAAGGGCATGCATTATAAAAACGTGAAACTGTGAGTCACAGATGACGTAGAAGTTTGTGAATAATAGTACAGTCTACTCCTTGGCTGCGCTTCCACTTGGCAGTCATGTTGGAATATTTAATCTTGCAAGCACTTAAGGTCTCTCGGGAAAAACGTCGGTACGGTTCACCTGTGAGATGAGATGCTGTCTGGTCCGGTGAGCCTGCGCTAGTGCGGTGAAGGCTAAGCAACGAATCGAATTATCTACACCAGAAATTAATTCAGCTAAATTAGACGGCATAACTGAAGGCTGAATAATTTAGCGAAGCCGCTCATTTGCATACATATTAGCGGCGGCTGGCCGTCCGGTCAGACGGGGCGATCCCCTGCCCCGGCAGACAGCAGGTAGCCAGGCAGCAGCCGGCAGGTAGGAGGGGTGCGGCGCAACCAGAGCAAATTTGTCCTTCGTTAGAGTTGTAAATCGAGCAAACATTTGGAGGTGGCGCCACAAGCGGTGTCGGCTCCTCCTCGTCGGCCTCTATCTCTCCAAAATGAGGCCTGAATAATAATGGCTGGAAGCGGTGGGAAGGGGGGCGCCGGGGCAAATATTGAGCTCGCTCGATGCATTGTCTTTGAATGGCGTCGCGGTGCCGAGCCGGCCAGCTATGAGGGAGGGGGTATTCGGTATTTCGCACGAGGCGAGCCTGGGATTTCGCTGCCATTGTATTCGCGGGCAGAGCGGCGCGCTGGGGTGCCGCTCCGATGCTGCGAGCCGCCTCCACCTGTTGTCCCCCGGCCCTGCCGGTAATGGAATCGGCACAGTCGCGGTAATTTGAGTGCCCCGGCCCAAATGCAGCCGCCTGCAGCCAAGCCTGCACCCCGACAAAAGCTCTCAGACGGTAGCGGGATGCATATCGCCTGTGGCCCTCGAGAGCGCGGACAGACTGTCTTGCGTAATGAATGCCCCCCGGAGTTTGTCCAGTCTATGCCGCAGCTGCTTGATCCACAACTGGGCGGCGGACGTCCCCTAGAGTAGAACAGCGCTGGCGATACTCGAGAGCTTCACTAACTGTATCCGCTATGACCGTGTCAAACTGTTACGTCAGTGCACACGTGTTTTTCATATTTTACACGTCCATTGCTCCAGAGCCCTTCACAATAGAAGCTACATTGCTGTCGTTCTTTCGTTGTTACAGAGCTGGAGATTCGCAACGGCAACGGAATTGTCCGTTAACAAAACACTACGTATGTTAAAGGAGGAAATTAGCTAGAAGTAGCGAAACGTAGTGTAACACCTACAGCGCCTCTCTGTGTTCGAAAAACAAAAATAGCTCCCAAATTAGCTCCCATGTCCTTAAACTATCAATTCACAAAATGACCCAAGTCCCTCCACAAGTAGTAATTACAAAAAATAAATAAAAAACAAATAGATGGAAATATGTAGTACAGAAAACAACATAAAAAAAGAAAAATTTAAGTATCAATTTTAGAAACATGGGAACGGGAAAGAACAGTAGAAAATATTAAAATATTAGTTATTCCAATACGTAAGAAAATTAATATTATAGTCATAGAACGTAGGTCTGGGACACCAAAGATAGTTGTAATTACGATACTCTAGTCTCTAGTCTGTTCTAGTTCGGAAGTTATTTAGGACGTACAGCTTTAGAGAATTACAATTAGGACTTTATTAAACGGAGATCAAGAATAGATCGTGACGAGATTGTTTTTGAGGATTGTCAATTCAAGACTTTAATTTGGACACTTATCAGATTAGATAAACGGGAAGGTGAATAGTAATCTCTCTGGCTTTAATGTCAATTCGTGTGAATATTTAAACGCTTTACTGAATTGAGAATTTTAACCGGATTCGGACTTCTGCACGTGACTAGTGATGTTAGTTAATGACATTTTGAGGATATTAAGTAGAAATAACTTATTTATCGAAAGTGACAGAATATTATCTAACATCTATGATGCTAGCGGAATGCTACTTAGACATCTAATTAAAGAACTTCTTTGAATGAGATCGTATGAGTGAACCTATTTATGAATAATTGTTGTCAATAAGCTGACGTTGTTAATTTGAAACATAATACCAGTCTTGAACATTAATTTAACTTAGATTAATAAACGTTAAGGTTACGTGATCTATGCCAAGAACAAACTAGCGATTCGTAACTAAAACGATTGAACGAGAAGTTAAAGTATCCTCGTCTGTAAACATTGGTAGTAAAGCTACTAAAGATTTTTTCTCTCAGAGTTTGGAAGACTATACGTGTAGTGACCCACGTTTAACATTGGGCTTTAAAAGTAATCAATCTGATACTTAGCCGGGACAATATTAAATAAAAGTAAAACCCTTCAATGACAGTCAATGCGTAAAAAATAAAATCAAACTTTCATCTATTAGACGAGAAATCGAAAACAGAAAAAGGTCTGCTACAGCAGGTGGTAATTCTCAAGCAAGGAGTTTGTTCATACGTTAGATATGGTTCTCTGAATAAGGAGAAATTGTGATATCCCTAGACTTGAATAGGTTCACAATTCTAGACTCGGAGAAAAAGAGGCTGCAGAATCGATTAAAATTGACGAAATGTACTTTGATATGGGAACCTCCAAAATATGCATTACAATCAACGGACGAGAAATTATGAAATTGAAATCCTAGATGAAGATGAAAACGTCTACGACCTTACTGAAGTTCAAAGAAAGTTGTTTCTCCTGCTATGCACATAAGGTTATTTCAGTTTCTTTAGATGAATTTGGAAATTTGTGGTATGGGCTATGGGACCAAACTGCTGAGGTCACCGCTCCCTAGGCTTACACACCCCGTAATCTTACTTAAACTAACTTACGCTAAGGACAACACACACACACACACACTTGTGCCCGAGGGAGGACTCGAACCTCCGACATGGGGAGCCGCGCGAACCGGCAAAAGGCGCCTTAGACCGCACGGATACTCCGCGCGGCTTTATTTATTTAGTTAAGTGTACAGCTTTCAGACTTGTATGTTTTATCCTGCAACCGAAATTAGCGGATCCCTTTTAGTACTCTTGTTGATGACCACACATTTCGTTATTTAGGGAAAATTGCCACGTTTCACACTATACGTATGTCTTGTCTAAACAATTATGAAATTTGTTTTGATCATATTATGACTTTATAAGACAGTAAATGACATCATAATCTGCAAACAATCTAAGAGCGCTACTCCGATTGTCTCCTAAGCCGTTGATGTAAATTAGGAACAGCAGTGGAACTATAACGCTTCCCGAAGAACACCGGATATCATTTCCGTTTTACTCTATGATTTTTCCTCGTTCGCTACATACCATGACCTTTCTGCAGGAAATTACCAATGCAGGAGCACAACTGAAACGGCACTCCATAATCACGCACTTTGATTAGAAGTCACCACCACAAAAACACTAAGTTAGGTTTGATTCGACACTTCCATGGCATGGGAAATCATTATGACGCATAATGTGGTTAATATTTCCTTAAGAGGGAAAAATTCTTTGTGTAACAGTATTATTAACTGAAAGTTTACGGAGTCTTTTCGTACGAATATCCTTACACCTTTCACATCTGTTTATTACGTAACAGTATCAACGTCTTAACACCTTAACATCTTCATCTACCACAGTTTTAGCAAGTGGTCGACGTGTTATTGAAGTAGACTGCTAAAAGCCAGGAAGCATGTAAAAAAAAAAAAAAAAAAAAAAAAAAAGTTTCCAGCTGTGTTAAGGCCTTCTGTAATACGGCTACTATCATGTGATGTTTTTGGATGCGTTAATATTTGTAATGCAAAATGTTATGCTTGAAGAATTGAGGTCGGAGGAATAGTTTTTAGGCAACAGTGTCTCTATCTGCGTATCTCGATGGCAGAATTGTAATATCGTAGAATCTTTGACAGTGAGAAGTGGAAATCTGCGGTGTGCAGCAGGAGGGGATTCTTTGAGTGTACAGTGTAATGCATGGATGCATTTTTGGAACAATGTATGTCGCAGATTTATTGCGAGTAGGAATGATGACTCAGAACAATGGCTGGATACCATACGGATATAAAAAAGGTTTTCAAATGAAGCACATGGTATTATTTGGAGAGGTAAAAAGTTTTTCTTTTTGTACACTTGTACTGTTGGTACACTTCACCCTCGTTATACTCGTGTATTTTCTTAATTATTCTATTGATTGATATGAGTTAATTTATTGTACAGTGGAAGATATTAGATTAAATGAATTTTCATATTAGTATCTAAGATTGTTTTCTTTGATATGTTCCATGGCATAAATGGCTCTAAGCACTATGGGACTTGACATCTGAGGCCATCAGTCCCCTAGACTTAGAACTACTTAAACCGAACTAACCTAAGGACATCACACACATCCATGCCCGAGGCAGGATTCGAACCCGCGACCGTAGCAGCAGCGGGGTCCCGGCCTGAAGCGCCTACAACCACTCGGCCCCAGCGCCCGGACCTTGGTATTCTGTGTCAAGATTATGAATCCAGTTTCCTTGGACCAACTGTATTTAGTTTTTAGTAGTATTTGTTTAGCTGTCGCAGAATCTTGCTGTGTTGCTGTTTCTTACAGTGATTCATTTTGCAGATGAGATTCACAATACGTGACTGTTACATTTCCTTTGTGCAATGTTGGTTCTGTCAGTGCAGAAATTTTCGTATGTTTCAGGTTACATACTTATACCGGTCTAATTACAGTTTAGTTTATTTTTTTGTTCACGAAGATATGCAAATGTTTTAATATGTTATTCTACAAGCGAAACTGAAGAAAAAAGTTCATATAAACATCTGAAATGCTTAGTGACGGAGTTAAGGCTAATAAAAGATTTTGCCTGAAATTTAGCAACTTCGCTAATATGAAGGCATTGCAAAACGGTACGAAATTAAAGTGAAGCTCGATTTCCATTTATTTTGTTGTTATTAGTCTGGTGAATCTAACGAAACATGTCCCACACGTGTATCTGTAGTAGTTTCCTAGAACATCCAGAGAAGCAAAGAATTCACATGTGCTATGGTATTAACAAAAGCAGATTATCTGGCACATTCATAGTTTCAGTTAACGTTATTACCATCATTTTTCCAAAATTAAATTCTCTACAACTCCTGTTGAAAACTTTGTGCAATTGTCTGGAATTTAAAAAAAATTAAAAAATTAGGCCAAGTAGTTAAAAAATTATAAATCTTTTTAGTTACGTTATTTCCAAACAGTTAGTCCTGACCAAATCTACTGAGAGTGAAATTATTGGTTTACTTATTTATTAGCTTATGAATGAGATCGGTTTTCACACACTCAGTATTCTTTTCAATTTCGTGTAAGTGATGTGGCTTTGAGCTCACTATCACATTTAGGTTGTCAGTTCGCATTCCCAGGTTTGTATTTACACACTCAAGTAAAGGCTACTCACTATTTTCTAGCCACTATCATTCTTTCGGCGCATCAACTTGATGCCTCTGTTCATCACAGAACTGTTAGCGATAAAGGTCTATAAGCTACCAATAAGCGGCCGCTAATAGTTCCTAGCGGAATGTACAGAGCCAGGGCGCTGGTACCTTCTACGATGGTACTTCAGGCACATTCCGTAGGACACAAGCGTTGTGAGAACGAAGAAAAAGTAGATACCGTCATGCCAGTAGTTTGTTCATCGAACTATTGTCACTCTGCGAAACATGCTGGCATTCAGGAATTACAATAGAAGAACAAATAGTGCGACTTAGTATCCAGCAGACATCACCGTAGCTTGAATTGTGCTTTGAATGTATGAAGAAGCAGTCATCCCGAGTGCGTCACGTAAAAAGCCCACTATGTCTCAGGCATATTTTACTATTTACTGTGAATTCCTGTTCGAGCTAAGATTGCTCTGGAAGCTTATAAGACCCAACAGCGGCATTATTACAAGCGTTCTATTGGTTGGTCTCTTGTAGAGTGTGGTTAAGGGCGATTTTCTTGAAGTGTGGCCTAAGGAATTGGAATGAGACTCCTCTCGATGCTCGCATCTATTATTCCTGTGTTGAAATGCCGGTTAATCTGGAGAACAGCGATGCTTCTACTATAGTTGCAGAACGAGACAGTTGAAAGCGAGTGACAAACAAATGCGGTTTTATTGTACAGAATGGTGTCAAGCTTGAGTGCGTCAGAACAAGTGTGAGTCTATCGATTAACAGTATATTCTGTATGTGCCATTGGACCATACAGATATTTGAAATGATTAACGTGAGAACACCTCTCGCTGGTGAGGCCAATCAGATCTACACTCCTGGGAACGGATCGGTCTGGTCTATGCAGTGTCAGGGAAAAGACAACTCCGGTTGAAGTACTTCACAATGTGTTATGGCCGACACCCCTTTAAGGATTTTGCTCACCTCCATGGACTTTCGCGGGCACTCTTAACTAACTTACCAGAGACGAACATTTTATACAGGCCGTAATAGGGAGCGTAATGGTCTGTGGAATGTTTTCGTGGCGCTACTGGGTGATTTCGTTGTCCTGGAACACACAATGGATCAACACAAGTATTCAGCATGTCTACCCCCAAATGCAGTATGTTCACACAGCTCGTACTGCACGTACCATGTGTTTCGAAGAACAGCAGAATAAATTCACCGTACTTCCATGGCCACCAGACCCCCGGATTTAAACCCGATCGAGAATCTGTGGGACCACCTCCACCAGGCTGTTAACGCCATGGATCCTCATTCAAGAACCCTAGAACAGTTGGCCACAAATCTGAAACTGGCATGAGTCCATATCCCTGTCGGTACCTTCAGAACCTCACAGCCTCTCTCTCTGCATCTCTCGCCGCGTTCCTTGCTGGAGTAGGTAGTTATTCCGGCTTTTGGCAGGTGGTCGCGTCAGCGTGACTGGGCAGTATAAAAACAAATTGCTCTGGGAAGCGGTTCTAGGCGCTACAGTCTAGAACCGCGTGACCGCTACGGTCGCAGGTTGGAATCCTGTATCGGGCACGGATGTGTGTGATGTCCTTATGTTAGTTAGGTTTAAGTAGTTCTAAGTTCTAGGGGACTGATGACCTCAGAAGTGCTCAGAGCTATTTGAACCATTTGAACCAAGCTCTGGGAAGGCAAGGACGGTTTCCGATTGGCTGTGGCAGAAATCTGTTTTAACGTTCTCAACAGACTCTTGGACGTGTCACGTCGCATTTCTAGCCCAGTTTTGTTCCTTTGTTATGAAAGTTTCACATGGGTAATAGTATATGACGGAAACGAGGTTTAATGCTTAATGAATTGGGAGGATGTTGCTGATCCGTGAGTAAAGACAGTACTAAGCTAGTCTGAGTTCATTAATAGTGTTTACAGTTACAGTTCGGTAAAATGAGGGCATCGGACTGACTGACTACAGAGACTCCACAATCGATATTGCCTTGTATAATATCAGTAATATTACAGGGAGGAAAACTTGAAGCCGGCTGCGATGGCTGTGCGGTTCTAGGCGCTCCAGTACGGAGCTGCGCTGCTGCTACGGTCGCAGGTTCGAATCCTGCCTCGGGCATGGGTGTGTGTGGTGTCCTTAGGTTAGTTAGGTTTAAGTAGTTCTAAGTTCTAGGGGACTAATGACCACAGCAGTTGAGTCCCATAGTGCTCAGAGCCATTTTGAACACTTGAAATGAGAGCCGCTTAAGAATTTAGGGTATTGTTTGCGTTTATTTTGAAAACAGTTAATTATTTGTGTAAGATCTAAGTCAAACAAATGTAGTTTAGGTATTACAGGTCAGCCTCCCTAGCTCTGTCAACATTAACTAGCGCGACTTCGGTATGCTGTTCCGATACTTAATGTCATTAGCTTGTTCAATTATCATAGCACGACGGTTCTGTACCAATCGACCAGAATTAAATAAAAACCTGTAAAACTCGATAAATCCATAATAACTTGCGTTGACGTCGCCGGAAATATAAAATTAAAAAAAAAAAATCAGTCATTACGAAAACATACCCTAAGACAAAAAAAGGAGAACGTCGCACTACGAATGGGATAGAGATCGGTAAATACGATGTACGTGTGCAAGCCGGCCATTGTGACCGAGCGGTTCTAGGCGCTTAGCCTGGAACCGCGTGACAGCTACGGCCGCAGTTTCGAATCCTGCCTCGGGCATGGATGTGTGTAATGTCCTTGGGTTGGTTAGGTTTAAGTAGTTCTCAGTTCTAGGGGACTGATGACCTCAGATGTTAAGGCCCATAGTTCTCAGAGCCATTTGTACATGTGAAAAGTACAGACAAAGAAAGGATTACGATTTTAGAAAAACTGGATTCCCATACTGAGCAAGTCAGTAACGCTTTGGCCCACCTCTAGCCGTTATGCAAAAAGTTATTGAAACTTGACACTGATTGACAGAGTTGCTGGATATCCTCCTCAGGGATGTCGTGCTAAATTATGTCGAACTGGTGAGTCAGACTGTCAGAATCGCTAGCTGCTTTGAGGACTCTGTCTTTAACGCTCCAGACGTACTCGGTCGTGGAGCGATCCGGCGACCTCTCTGGTGGAGGTAGGGTTTGGCAAGCACGAAAACTGATATTTTGGGATAAATGGTCTTCTGAAGATGGATAAATCACCCTTATTCAATCACAAACAGCGTTTGAGAAACTGGTATTATTAAAGATCTACATCTACATCCATACTCGGCAAGCCACCTGACGGTGTGTGGCGGAGGGTACC
Source organism: Schistocerca americana (assembly GCF_021461395.2). NCBI lineage: Eukaryota > Metazoa > Arthropoda > Insecta > Orthoptera > Acrididae > Schistocerca > Schistocerca americana. The sequence goes on along the minus strand of NC_060119.1, from coordinate 602,057,565 downwards.
TTGAGTACCTCTATCGGTTCTCCCTTCTATTCCAGTCTCGTATTGTTCGTGGAAAGAATGATTGTTGTCATGCCTCTGTGTGGGCTCTAATCTCTCTGATTTCATCCTCATGGTCTCTTCGCGAGATATGTTCTCGAAATTTCAACAAAAGCCCGCATCGAGCTACTAAGCATCTCTCTTGCAGAGTCTTCCACTGGAGTTTATCTATCATCTTCGTAACGCTTTCGCGATTACCAAATGATCCTGTAACAAGGCGCACTGCTCTCCGTTGGATCTTCTCTATCTCTTCTATCAACCCTATCTGGTACGGATCCCACACTGCTAAGCAGTATTCAAGCAGTAGGCGAACAAACGTACTGTAACCTACTTCCTTTGTTTTCGGATTGCATTTCCTTAGGATTCTTACAATGAATCTCAGTCTGGCATCTGATTTACCGACGACGACGATTTTATATGGTCATTCCATTTTAAATCACTCCTAATGCCTACTCCCAGATAATTTATGTAATTAACTGCTTCCAGTTGTTGACCTGCTATATTGTAACTAAATGATAAAGGATCTTTCTTTCTATGTATTCGCAGCAGATTACTCTTGTATACATTGAGATTCAATTGCCATTCCCTGCACTATGCGTCAATTCGTTGCGGTTCCTCCTGTATTTCAGTACAGTTTTCCATTGTTACAACCTCTCGATATACAACAGCATAATCCGCAAAAAGCTTCAGTGAACTTCCGACGTTATCCACAGGGTCATTTATACATATTGTGAACAGCAACGGTCCTACGACACTCTCCTGCGGAACAACTGAAATCACTGTTACTTCGGAAGACTTCTCCCCATTGAGAATGCAATACTCGTTCTGTTATCTAGGAACTCTTCAATCCAAAGTAGAAAACTAATTATGGGGAAAACTAGTTCCCGGCTGTGCTCTTTTTTAGGGGAATCACCACACTTCGCTCTAATCAAATCATGGAGATAACTAAGAACTTTGGATTACGTAAAGGGGATTTGAACTGCCGTCCTTCCGGATAGGAGTCTAGTGGCTTACTAGTGCTCCATCTCGCTTAGTCTGACATTGGGAGCACGAGGAAGTAACACTGCGCAAGATCTGAATGACACAATGACTCCTTCGTGAATACACCACCCTGATGAAAGATATTCGCCCCGGGCGCCGAAGTTTTGCCCTTTAAAAACGAGATGACAGTGTCACATACTCGGAACATTTTATTGAACAAGGGGTAAGACGTTAAAACGTGTAATGGCAACTTTTACCGAGGCCACAGTAAGAATTACTTACAGGAAATGGCAAAACTCGAGATGGAGTACAAAATTTGATTTGGGGAATGTATAAATAAATGGAGAGATCATGCCACAAGAGTGACCGAAAACAGAATGTTTTAAGTAGAACGGCTGACAAAACCAGGAAAGCAGCCAGAAGGTAAGATGAGATGTCGGTGTAACTTCGTAGACGTAAGCACCATCAGCGGTTGTGTAAGTTAGAGTTGCAGTTCTCAGTGGCAGGTAGAGCGGCTGCCGTAGTGCATTACTGGTGTTCGTGTTTAGTGTTGGTACCAGGCCTGGTAGAGAACATAAGAGGCGTGAAGAGCGGCAGACAATGAGCAATGACAAGTAATCAGGTAAGACACGTTAGAAAGTGCCTTCATGTGACCGGTTGTTCGAATCGTGCAATTTCCATATTTGTGGGGCATTTAGATGTGAGTGTGTCCCGATGTCGAACTGCATGATAACTTGAGGGCAAGCATACTCATAATAACCCCTTCGTATCAGTGTCTTCCTTCTGCGAATGGACTTCCTGCAATACTTAGTGCCGCCTCGCACTATTGATAACAGATTAGCATCAACTGGGCTAGGTAGTTAAGTAGTACGAAGGCACCTGAAGGCCACAGCGAAAACGGCTGTCTTTAGAGAAGTGCCGTCTATGGAAGCATGGACTGATGATGATTAATATCGCATTGTGTGCAGTGATTAATTGTAGTTCTACAGTACCCCGGATGAACATCGTCGGCGAGTAAGGCGGAGAGGTTCCAGGCATCCCATCGTTTGGAGAGGTTCAGCAGCGTTGTTGGCGTCACGTTCTGCGGAGCCATGGTATGACTTCTGGTCACAGCTGACGGTGACAAAGTTCTGACGGCACAGTGGTGAGTCACTGACTTCCAACATACTTATGAGTTACCTCTCATGTAACAGTAACAAGGTGCCATTTTTCAACACAACAGTGTCCGTACACACGTTACACTTGTCCCTGTGAAATGTCTGCGTGATTTTGATGTACCTCGGTGCCAGTCGGAATCCGCAGATCTGTTCACGATAGAGCGTGTGTGATACCAACTCCGCCGTTAACTCAACCCGGTACCAGTATCCCAGATATCGATAACCGGATGCAACTGATGTTGGACAGCTTGCATTAGCAGAGAAGAGTACGGCTTTGTGATACCCTTCCAAACAGAGACAGTACATGCATCCATGTTAGAGGCGCGTAACGTCACACCGATAAGTAGGCCCGTACTGCCAATTTCTTTATAAAATTTACTATATCTTATAATTACTGAAACAACATCGCATACCTTCACCACCCGTGACATTTCATTTCATTTCCTCCTTCCTTCGTAGATGTTTCGCCCTTTTCTCAAGCGGCCCGTACTAAGTAAGATAATTATTTCTAGATTATCTGATATAAAACCAAAATCTTTTCCCAAAAATTTGCTTACAGTTTCAGAATGGAAGTGAACAAAGTCCTGTGCAGTAGTGAGTCAATGAGAGTTTAAGGAGAAGGACCCCCATTGTGAGACCTGAGTTTCTGCTGCGTATACAACTTTCAGATAACTTACGGGAACACAGCCCGGTGACGTCGTCGGCAACCGCCCATACTTTGACAGGAACACACCCTGCCAGGTTCAAGCGAAAACTGCACCGAGTAAGGGATGTACAAAGGAATTTAAAACCTATGTTTTCAGAGAAACTCCTTAAGGATAAAACACACACACGCACACACACACACACACACACACACACACACACACACACACACACAAACTCACATTTTAACCACTAGCGCCATCACAAAATAAAGATCGACATCAGACGTTATCGATAGTGAAATTAATGATCAATGGCTGATTTAGCATAAACTTTGCCCCTCTGTTTTTAACAAAGGAGAAATCAAAATTCCATGAAGGATTTAAACAAAAACCACGATCTTTGTTTACAAGGTCACATGCTAATTTAATTTCAACAGCTTCCTCAATACCGCTATCCCAAAAGCTGGGAGTGTATGCCAGAAATTCCTTGTTGTCATATTCCGCAGGATGACCGCTGCCTACACAATATTCTGCAGTGGCGAATTTGCTCAGCTATTGTAAGGGTGTGTGCCGTATATGTTCAGTACACCGGTCCCCCACAGTCCTCATTGTCTGATCAAGATATGACATGCCACAACTGAAATGCTGTAGTCACCCGCCTTTCGCAAACTAAGAGTGTCCTTTATGAAAACTGAAAGGACTCTGCTCTGATCTTCCTCAAAATACAACCAATCCTGTTCAAAATGCTTCTTGAGTAATTCAAAAAGGCCATACACGTTGGTGCCGTCTCGTTATTGTCATCACTTGCCCAATGCACAGTTGGTCGATAGCGCAACGCACGTCTGATCTGTATTTCACTATAAACATTCTGACAAAAGATGACTTCGGAATGGGCCACCTCATCTGACAAACTCTCAAGTTACGATATGACTTTGGCCCTCTGAAACAAAGTACCATGTCCAGCCTTTCCCGTGTGTACCTCCTCCTCTTGTGATGCTCGAACCAAGTATTCTCTATTACTGGATGAGATTTATTACAGAACTCAAATAGTATATCTCCTCCCTCGTTCCTATTATCAAGCCAATATTCTCCCACAACACTTTCTTCTTCTCCTTCCTCTATATTCCAATTCCCTGTATCTATCAGATTTTCATCTCCGTTTACGTGCTTAATTACCCATGTAATATCGTCATTTACGTTCTTTCACTCTTCATCCTCGACTTGCGACGTCGGCATGTAATTATCCTTGAACTATCTTTTTTTGTAAATCTGTTGATTATAATGAACTGTTCACAATAACTCGCTCTGTGTCCACCTACCTATTCATAAAGAATCCTACTCCCGTTATACAATTTTCTGCTGCTGTTGATATTATTCTATACTCATCTGACAGAAATCCTTGTTTTCTTTCCGTTTCGCTTCACTGATCGAAACTACAACTAGTTTGAGCCTCACATTTTCCTTTTTCAGAATTTCTAGGCTCCCTACCACGTTCAAACTTCTGACATTCCAAGCATTTAGCCTTTCGTACAATATTAAATCTTTTTCTCATCGTCACCTCCCCTTTGGCAGACCCCTCCATGAGATCCGAATGGAAGCTTTTCCAGATTAGTTTGCCAATTCAGAGATCATCATGACACTTTCCAGTTACAAGTTACATGTCCAGCGGATACACATTATGTGTCACTAGCGCAATGGTTTCCATTGCCTTCTGCATCCTCACGCCGTTGATCATTGCTGATGATGCTTCCACCTTTAGAGGTAGTTTGAAACCCCAAGAGCAAGACGATGCCCCAAACCTCTGTCCGCTCTGCTGCCTTCTTTGACAAGGCCATTGGCTGAGTGAAGGTGGCTTCTTATACTGAATGTCTTCGGCTACCATTTTTGATGATTTGTATTCAAAATTTAAGCGGTAGCGGGATTGGAAGTCGGGACCGAGGACATTCTGACAACTAATAAAAGACGCTACCCCCATTTTACCCTTTTTTCCTGTTTTTTTTTTTTTAATTTTTCTGAGAATAAGATTTTTAATGGAAATCTCAATGCCGGTCAGGAATTTGAACCGGCGTCCTCCCGAATCAGAGAGTTCCTTTTTGTCCTATCTAGGGTATAAATGAGTGCATCAGGAGTGGGTGAGTGGGCAGGGGATGAAAACCGAGGCTCGGCCACAGTGTCCCCGTTACGCCTTGAGGAAAAGGGAGAGAAGAGAAAATATGTAACAAAGCAGAAACAGAAACAAGTATAACAGCTTACAGCCATAGATCAACAACTATGATATTTTACTTTTTGTATATTGCATTTATTATTATTTTTATGTACACATGAAGAACTAAAGGGGAAGATCTATGGCACGCCGGAGGGGCAGAAGTAGTTGACACTTTTAGCACGTGGTAGATATTGACGAGAAAAACAAAAACAGAATCACAACAGAATCGGTGGAAGTGATGCACCATCGTACGTAATGTTGGACGCCCAGCGTGTCTCCTCGTTTCAGTACGTGTTGTGCCACGTTCGTTCGTTAAACTATGTGACCAGTCACGTCATCTTCTCTCGCCGGGGACGTTCCAGCTACTCGGTGCATGGTGCAAGACACTCCATAGGTAAATTAAAAAATACTGAGTGTACCGTGGGTGTCGAACAGTTGCGTGGTGATACTCGTGGAGATAATACTAGAAATCAAGAACGCGTTTGAGGTCATCATGGCAGAGATATTTCAGTGCCTGGCCTCGGATCCTCAAGGCTGCATTCATTCGAGCCCTTAGGTAGAACGTTACTGCACAAGAATCAGGTACCCGACGATATGGAACGGTGTTGCACTTAGAATATGCACTGGCGCACAAGGTACAACTGCTCGATATCGACCTCTGGGCTTGTTGGGCAAGTGGGTGAATCCGCCAGGTGTATCTTATAAAGGCGTTTGCGTGTTACATTCTTCCTGTTGACAGCCGAGTGCCTAGCGGCTTGTGCGTCAGAGTCAAGCAAGTGATGGTTTACCGTTCTCCACTCCATTTGCCACCTTGTATTGGTATATTTGGACTCGATTACATTAGGCCGACGGAACTACTGCAGTTCACTGTAGAGCTGTTTCGTTGTTATTGTTGTGGTCTTCAGTCCTGAGACTGGTTTGATGCAGCTCTCCATGCTACTCTATCCTGTGCAAGCATCTTCATCTCCCAATGCGTACTGCAGCCTACATCCTTCTGAATTTGTTTAATGTATTCATCTCGTGGTCTCCCTCTACGATTTTTACCCACCACGCTACCCTCCAATACTAAGTTGGTGGTCCCTTGATGCCTCAGAACATGTCCTACCAACCGATCCCTTCTTCTTGTCAAGTTGTGCCACAAACTCCTCTTCTCTCCAATCCTATTCAATACTTCCTCATTAGTTACGTAATCTACCCATCTAATCTTCAGCATTCTTCTGTAGCACCACATTTCAAAGGCTTCTATTCTCTTCTTGCCCAAACTATTTATCGTCCATGTTTCACTTCCATACATGGCTACACTCCATACAAATAATTTCAGAAACAACTTCGTGACTCTTAAATCTATACTCGATGTTAACAAATTTCTCTTCTTCACTTTCCTTGCCATCGCCAGTCTACATTTTATATCCTCTCTACTTCGACCATCATCAGTTACTTTGCTCCCCAAATAGCAAAACTCATTTACTACATTAAGTGTCTCATTTCCTAATCTAATTCCCTCAGCATCGCCCGACTTAATTCGACTACATTCCATTATCCTCGATTTGCTTTTGTTGATGTTCATCTTATATCCTTCCTTCAAGACACTGTCCATTCCGTTCAACTGCTCTTCCAAGTCCTTTGCTGTCTCTGACAGAATTACAATGTCATCGGCGAACCTCAAAGATATTATTTCTTCTCCATGGATTTTAATACCTACTCCGAATTTTTCTTTTGTTTCCTTTACTGCTTGCTCAATATAGAGATTGAATAACATCGGGGAGAGGCTACAACCCTGTCTCACTACCTTCCCAACCACTGCTTCCCTTTCATGTCCCTCGACTCTTATAACTGCCATCTGGTTTCTGTACAAATTGTAAATATCCTTTCGCTCCCTGTATTTTACCCATACCACCTTCAGAATTTGAAAGAGATTATTCCCGTCAACATTGTCAAAAGCTTTCTCCAATTCTACAAATACTAGAAACGCAGGTTTGCCTTTTCTTAATCTAGGCTTCTAAGATAAGTCGTAGGGTCAGTATTGCCTCACGTGTTCCCATATTTCTACGGAATCTAAACTGATCTTCCCCGAGGTCGGCTTCTACCAGTTTTTCCATTCGTCTGTACGGAATTCGCGTTAGTATTTTGCAGCCGTGACTTATGAAACTGACAGTTCGGTAATTTTCACATCTGTCAACACCTGCTTTCTTTGGGATTGGAATTATTATATTCTTCTTGAAGTCTGAGAGTATTTCGCCTGTCTCATACATTTTGCTCACCAGATGGTAGAGTTTTGTCAGGACTGGCTCTCCCAAGGCTGTCAGTAGTTCTAATGGACTGTTGTCTACTCCCGGAGCCTTGTTTCGACTTAGGTCTTTCAGTGCTCTATCAAATTCTTCACGTAGTATCATATCTCCCATTTCATCTTCATCTACATCCTCTTCCATTTCCATAATATTGTCCTCAAGAACATCGCCCTTGTATAGTCCCTCTATAAACTCCTTCCACCTTTCTGCTTTCCCTTCTTTGCTTAGAACTGGGTTTCCATCTGAGCCCTTGATATTCATACAAGTGGTTCTCTTTTCTCCAAAGGTCTCTTTAATTTTCCTGTAGGCAGTATCTATCCTACCCCTAGTGAGGTAAGCCTCTACATTCTTACATTTGCCCTCTAGCCATGCCTGCTTAGCCATTTTGCACTTCCTGTCAATCTCATTTTTGAGACGTTTGTATTCCTTTTTGCCTGCTTCATTTACTGCAATTTCATATTTTCTTCTTTTATCAATTAAATTCAGTATTTCTTCTGTCACCCAAGTATGTCTACTAGCCCTCGTCTTTTTACCTACTTGATCCTCTGCTGCCTTCACCACTTCATCCCTCAAAGCTACCCATTCTTCTTCTACTGTATTTCTTTCCGCCATTCTTGTCAATTGATCCCTATGCTCTTCCTGAAACTCTCTACAACCTCTGGTTCTTTCAGTTTATCCAGGTCCCATCTCCTCAAATTCCCACCTTTTTGCAGTTTCTTCAGTTTTAATCTACAGTTCATAACCAATAGATTGTGGTCAGAGTCCACATCTGCCCCTGGAAATGTCTTAAAATTTAAAACCTGGTTCCTAAATTTCTGTCTTACCATTATATAATCTATCTGATATCTTCTAGTATCTCCAGGGTTCTTCCATGTATACAACCTTCTTTCATGATTCTTGAACCAAGTGTTAGCTATGATTAAGTTATGCTCTGAGCAAAATTTTACCAGGCGTTTCATCGTCACCAAAAGTAGGGTCGGGGTCGACGTAGATAACAGAGATCCAAACAGATTCGCCAAAGATGACTGACGGCAGCCGGGAGGTCGCCTAATATAATCGATGGGTCGAGAGAGGCCGGTTCCATCGCGATCAGTAATGATCTCGTAAGGCTCATAGGGCATCTTCGCCGCAGCTGTAAGTGGGCACTGATGTAAAAGCTCACTGTCCAGTCGTAGACGGTGACGAGCCCGAGCCTCCTTCATCCTTGAGCATGCTAAAGGGGACGTATCTAATTTTAAACAATATACCCTTACTAATAAAGGAGCTCTAAGCTACCATAATGCTACTAACCAGTGTGTGCGTGATATGGGTAGTCTTTGTACAACATGTGGAAGCCACGATGCTAAGTATTCATTAGCATATCGTGCTCGTTGGACAACATGATCCATTATGCTGTCCCGTGTCTGTTGCAATAGAAGTCGATAGTTCAGTGTTCTCGTGTGCCTGATTTTGGTTCTGAAGTCCAGTCTTAGGCATCGTAGAGTGTCGCTAAGACGAAATGGATCAACGCATTCTCGTCACAAACTTGACTATGTAGGAAGCGCGAGCGACTTGTCGATGCTGAGTTGACCTCCCGTATGTTGCAATCCAGGACATGACCTACGTCACATCATTGGCTCCACGGGCCACGAGCAACGTATCATCGGACTACGTCGTGCATTGGTAAGCTCGACCGCCAGATTGGTGTGGTGTTGATCGGTGGTGCACGCCACACAGCATATGTTCCAAGGCCAAAGCATAAAATTCCATAGATAAAGGACAGTCTTGGTGCAACGAACGCTCGATGTGGAGAGTACCTGTCACGCGGCCATTGATGGGTACCCGCGACGGCGCCTCATGGAGCAGACACACAGTCACGAGTAAGTTCCAATATTAGCAAAGAGCAAAATGTTCAAATGTGTGTGAATTCCTAAGGGACCAAATTGCTGAGGTCGTAGGTCCCTAAACTTACGCACTACTTAAACTAACTTATGCTAAAACAACAAACACACCCATTCCCTAGAGAGGATTCGAGCCTCCGGCGGGAGGGGCGCGCCGGTTGTGACATGGCGCCTCAAACCGCCCGGTCATTCCACGGGGTGGCAAAGAGCAGTGTGTGGTCCTTTGAGATGACGTTGTGGATTGAACACTGTATACGGTTCGCTAGTAGCTATGTGGAAATTTTCAAGTCACTGTCAAACATTGTCAAAGGCCGCTTGCCACTTACTCAGTTTCCATCTTCAGATTTGTGTATCAGTTGGAGAACAGTAATTCTCTACAAACCTTGTCCAACACGTCTCAAATTGGAAAGTCCTGTAAAACTCCAACGGGAGCCTACTGGGTCTTGGCAATTTGTTAGCTGCCCCTTTACAGATACCGTCGTGAGCTTCATCTACCGTCCCATCTTGCAATAGGTCCGTTGCCACGCCTGGTGAAAATGTACCAGATACTAATCTGCGCAGTCTGCGGCGTAGAGGCCCGAATAATGCACGTGGAAGGCATTGCACTTCGACAAGATGGCAGTTATAAGTAATCAAGTAATACACCAGCGCTCTCGTCCGCTTAACACGCTTCAAGCTAATGTGATGTAACCATACGTTATCAGTGTCCGCTGGAGAGCAGGCTTGGCACATTTGATCGACCAAGTTAATGTCGATCCAAAATGACCACGACGGTCGACGGCTTGGTGCCATGTGGTCTCCATTGCAAGCCGACCTGAAATGGCCTTCTTGTTCGACGACGGTGCACGTTCGAGGTTGGCTGTCGTACATGATGATGACATCACATCTGGTATGTACGACGGAACATATTTTGATAGGTCGATTTTCACCTGACTTATTCCATTGTAGACTTTGTGCGTTTCGAAAATTTGCCACTTTGTGGACATATTGCTTATCACCTTGCCATACTGTCGAAAAGCTGTCTTGGCAACATCTTCCGACAACTCAAAGGGAAGCTCAAATAGTCACAGCGTCCCCAGGTCAAGTTTCGAATGGTCCACTGTGAGGCTCCGTTACGATCGTCGGGTTGTTTGAAGTTATTGACCACGAAAGTGCACAAGCCCGCAGGTGATATCTTTACATAAACGATAATTGTGTGGTGGAAAAATGTATGCCCGTAATGAGCAATGGATGCAGTCTCGGTTGGTCTCGAAGTTACTGCTTCAACTTCGTAACCATTTGGTCGGGCGTGGTCTCCATCGTGTGCTGCCTACAAGAATGACAACAGCGCGCTGAATGTGAAAGCAAAACTAATCCATTAGCGACGAGGAAGAAAACAGAAACTACTCGCTGGCGGGACACGGCAGACGTCCTCGCCTCACCGCTGTTACAAGTGGAATGATCCCTAGACCACAAATGAGTATCGTGTACAGATCCGGAAAAACACAAAGGTTTCAAAGCCGCCTGCTTCCATTAACAAATTTGCCATTATAGGTGACAACAGAATTTTCATTGCTACTCTGTCTGCTCGTAGGAGTGGTCAGTGAATAAAAAGTAAATGTAAGTCAACACATGTCAAAATAGGTTCATTAACTCGGTACCAAACCCACACATAAGCCGGCCGGTGTGGCCTAGCGGTTCTAGGCGCTTTAGTCTGGAACCGCGCGACCGCTACGGTCGCAGGTTCGAATCCTGCCTCGGGCGTGAATGTGTTGATGTCCTTAGTTTAGTTAGGTTTAAGTAGTTCTAAGTTCTAGGGGACTGATGACCTCAGATGTTCAGTCCCATAGTGCTCAGAGCCATTTGAACGATTTGAACCCCAACTTAATCAATCGTAACCAATCAGACAGAGGCTCATGAGTGAAGAGACAGACAAAGTTACACTTACTAGAATACCGGAGTCATTCAGACCCATTCCCTCCCGATGGCTTCTGAAAATGGTGCTCACTCCGACCAACTACAGCGTTCGACAGAGAAGCAAGGTATTTTGCTGCACGCTATTTCGGAGCACCAATGTTGCTCACAATCGAACAAAAACCAACTACTTCGTTATAGACCGTAGGGAGGAAATGAAACGTAGGGGCAATAGCACAATAAGAATTAAGGCTATCGATAGCTTCCTGCGAAAACCATTTCTTCAAGAGGCTGTTAGTTTTTGTCTCGACATTTTCTGTGGGCTGAGCGATACTCAGAATGAGACAGTAATCACTGCATCTTTTGAGCATAATCCTGCTTGTCCAAAACAACGGTAGCATTTCCCTTGTCCGCACCTAAAATAACAATATCCAGACCAGCTTCACGTGAATGGAAAGCAGCTCTCTCAGCCACTGTGATATTAATATTGGGTGTACGTGCCGCAGCCACCACACGACATGCCTCCAAAAAATGTTCAAATGTGTGTGAAATCTTATGGGACTTAACTGCTAAGGTCATCAGTCCCTAAGCTTACACACTACTTAACCTAAATTAGCCTAAGGACAAACACACACTCCCATGCCCGAGGGAGGACTCGAACGTCCTTAGGGATTAGCTGCACAGTCTGCAGCGCCTCAGACCGCTTGGCTAATACCGCGCGGCTACGACATGCCTCCCTCCTAGCCTCTTCTGCGACATCAGGAGGCAGTTTAAAAACAGCCTGTCCAATGCATCTAATAAAATCAACCACTGGCAAACCCTTGGGAGTCAGTGAAAAATTTAAACCTTTTCCTAGCGCAGATGACGATGCATCACCAAAAGCTTTGCCTGTGGTATTTATCACAGTCGTTGACAAATAGTATTACACTTACAGCCATGAAAACGTTCAAACTTTGACCAGTGCCGGGCAGTTACAGAATAAAATTCCCAGTCAGGCTGTCTCTATGAAGCACCGTTCATTCGGTCCCAAGACAAAGCTGAAATTTTTGAAGCAACCATCAAATGAAACCCACATAATTCCTTGGAAATAACACTCAACCATCGACGAGTGTAATGAATCTTTTCACGAACAAGAGCTGGGCCATTGCATTGCTTATTGCAATTGAGGGCAGGAGAATTGACATGACGCACGACTTTGACAAACGTTGGAACAATATTTTGATCACAACACCTCAGCAAAAACGACAATGCACACAGCAAATTTATTCTATTGCTACAAAGGTCATCCAACATACAGTTCCTTCCCGTAGAGGCAAATAATGTGAGACCTGAGATTCTCCTGGTTTACACAGTGTTCAAATAACTTGAGAAATTGCAGGGCACTCTCACTTCTGATTCGGTGTTATGCCACTTCATGTTGTTAGGGAAGATGACCTTGATTACGATTTGACTTCATACATCATGATGAATGGTAGGCAGTAGTTAATGCTCTTGCTTGCATACTCTAGGGAAGGAATAATGGTAAGCTTTACCTGTGTTCAAAGAAGTAGGGTGCCGATTCAAACGACTGCAGTAAAAGCGCACAGCGACTGTGGGCCGAGGAAAGCGCTTTTTTCTGCGCAACCTGCGCGGAAACCTTTCCAGACAGCCAAGTTCGTCGGTCTCATTGTGCAGGCACTTTGGCTGGCGCTGGTCGGTTGGCACACGCGTCCAGGTAGACTTACTAGCGCCGAGAAGTCGCCGCTGCAATGGCCAGCGCATTGTAGACCGGCAATAAAGCAGAGGATGGGTTCTTGTTAGGCATGAAGCCGACGACACAACTGCGAGCGTTCTGCGAATTTCCGTGGGACAGGTCACAGACGTCCAGACTCTGTTACAAAACATATTTGTGGAAGCACGAGACTTGTAGCGAGTTTATGGCCAGTCTTTGGAAACTTCGGGATGGACGCAACAAGGGAGATAAAAAGCTTTTTATGGAGGGGTGTGGTTCCATCCTGGTCATGTTGTTAGCAAAAGATATTTCTCCCAATTAACTTTAAAGTCTCTGGCTGGTCAAATCGCTGTATGCAGAGCAAGGGGTGCTCTCCAAGCATAGAATGCTGCGCTCCAACTGGTGATTGGCTTGTGATAAAGTGGGGGAAGTCTAAGGTGTAAATGGGCTTTTGCTATTGAGCTGAGGAGGAAGCAGGCAAAAGAGAAGGTCACTCTTGAACTGGCGCTTCGCTAGTAAAGAACTGCAGGTCTCTACCTAAACGGTGAGACTTGTGTCCTTTGTTGGTGTGCCACTTAGAGCCTTTTCCAGTCACCTTCTGAACCATCAAAGGTACTGCTTCCAGTATCATGTACACAATGAGTGATGCATGGGTGTACTTATTTGTCCTGTGTCGGCCGTCTAAACACTTGACATATTCTGTCACCCATAGCCGTGGCATGGAGTCAAATTGATTTGGCAGACCAGCAAACGGGTCCACCTGCACATTGGAATCCACTGGGGTTTCAGAGGAAAGTACCTGCGTTCCGAAATTACCCGAACGCGAGACCGTGTACTTTCATTAATAACAGTTTGCTGCCGTCCATGACTTCAGTCGGCGAACGCATCGTCGTGCGCCGCCCTGACCAGGAGAAGGGTAAAGTATTCGCTGCTATGGCGTAGGGCTTCAACATAAGTTTCTCAGCACCCTGTTCTTTCGAGCCATATTTTCCTTTTTGTAATGGTACAGTATAAATGCTTGATTGTGGAGTAGGTTTTGTGCCATAACCTGGATTCACGTGTATGAAATCAGATAAGGCGATTAGTGTTCCGGTTAGTGTCGAGTGTCGATCCCCAGCTTATCACTTTGTTCACCATAGACCCCATGTTAGTGAAAGTGTTTGTCAAATAAAAATGTTTGTGTGACGTTTATTTAGTTATTTTTGTTGTCTTGTGATGTCATGGATGAATAAATCTATTGTCATTTAGATCACAACTTATCCCTGTGTTCTGATTAACAGTACCTTGCCAAATTTATTAAAGTCCAGATTCTAAAAGAGAGTAGCAAGCTTGCAAGCTTACTGGAATGCAGCCCACTGACGTCGTCGTCGTCGCCGATTTTTCAATAGGAGTAGACCCAGCCGCTTTCATGGCACAACTGGATCAACAAAGCGCTGTGCAAGTGAATTTTAAACCTTGTTTCCTCACAGAAACTCCTTAACGATAAAACACACACAGCACACTCAAATGCACACACACACACACACACACACACACACACACACACATAGTGTAAACACTAGCGCCATTACAAAACAAAGATGAACGATGTCAGAAGTTATTAACAGTGACATTAATAATCAACGGGTAACATAGCATATACTCTGCCCTTCTGTTTTTGACAAGGGAGAAACCAACATTCCATGAAGGATTTAAACAAAAACCATCATCACTGGCAAGATTACTTGCTAATGTAAATTCAACAGCTTCCTAAAAAAAACTATCCCAATAGCAGGAAGTGCATCCCACTATCTCCGTGTTGTCATGTTCCATACGATGAAGGGTGCAGGGGATATGTATACTTGAGTATTGCTCATGAGTGTGGGATCCGTACCAGGTCGGGTTGACAGAGGAGATAGAGAAGATCCAAAGAAGAGCGGCGCGTTTCGTCTCAAGGTTATTTGGTAAGCGTGATAGCATTATGGAGATATTTAGCAAATTCAAGTGGCAGACTCTGGAAGAGAGGCGCTCTGCATTGCGGTGTTGCTTGCTGTCCAGGTTTCGAGAGGGTGCGTTTCTGGATGAAGTATCGAATATATTGCTTCCCCCTACTTATACCTCCCGAGCAGATCACGAATGCAAAATTAGAGAGATTCGAGCGAACACGTAGGCTTTCCGGCAGTCGTTATTCCCGCGAACCATACGCGACTGGAACGGGAAAGGGAGGTAATGACAGTGGCACGTAAAGTGCCCTCCGCCACACACCGTTGGGTGCCTTGCGGAGTATAAATTTAGATGTAGATGTATGACCGATCTGCTCAGCTGTTGTAAGCCTCTGTGCTGCTAATGCTCAGGTCACCGGTCCTGCACAGTCCAGATAGTCTGACCAATATACGACATGCCACAACTGCTAGGAATACGGTAGATACCAGTCTTATGCAAACCAAGATAATTTTTTTTCCTTTTTTTGTCATCTAACTTGTTTGATGACACCCACTACAAATTCCTCTCCTCTGCAAACCCTTTCATCTCAGAATTTCAACCTACGGTCTTAATTATTTGCTGAATGTATTCCAATCGTTGTCTCCCTCTACATCTTTTGCTCTCTGCAGCTACCTCTAGTACCAAGAAAGTCATTCCCTCATATCTTAAGAGAGGTCCTATCATCCTGCCCCTGCTCCATGCCGTTGTTTCCCACATATTCCTTTTCTCTCCGATTGTACGCAGAACGTCCTCATCCCTTGCCTTATCAGTTCACCTTATTTTTAGCATTCGCATGTAGAAACACATTTCAGATGCTTCTGTTCTCCTCTGTTCCTGTTTCCCCACAGTCTGTGTCTTGATACCATGCAAAGTTATGCTCCCAACCTACATCCTCAGAAATTTTATCCTCAGATTAAGACCTATGTTTGATATTAGTAGACTTCTATTGTCCAGGAATGCCCTTTTTGCTAGTGCTGGTCTGCTGTTGATGTCCTCCTCGCTCCGTCCGTCATAGGACTTCCTTAACTTCCTCTAATTCATGAACATCAATCCTGGTGTCAAGTATCACGCTGTTCTATTTCCTACTAATTATCGTTACTTTTGTCTTTCTTCGATTTACTCTCAATCTATATTTTGTACTCGTTACTATTCATTCCTCTCAGAAAATAATGCAATTCTACTTTGCTTTCACTTACGATAACAATTTTATCACAGAATAGTATCGTTGATGCACTTTCACCTTGAATTTTAATTCAATTTCTGAACCTTTTCATTATTTCCATCATTGTTTCTTCGATGTACAGATCGAACAGCAGGGGTGAAAGATTACATCCCTGTCATACACCCTTTTTAATCCGAGCACTTCGTACTTGGTCGCACTCTTATTATTCCCTCTTGGCTCTTGTGCAGATTGTATATCAACCGTCTCTCCATATAGCTAACCTCTATTATTCTCAGAATTTCGAACTTCTTGCACCATTTTACATTCTCGAACGTTTTTTGCAGGTCGACAAATCCTATGAACGTGACTTAATTTTTCTTTCGCATTTGTTCCATATCAACCGCAACGTCAGAAATGCATATCTGGTGCTTTGGCTTTCTTAAAGCCAAACTGATCGTCTTCTAGCACAACCTCAGTTTTCTTATCCAATCTTCTGTATATTATATTTGTCAGTAACTTGGATGCATGAGCTGTTAATCTGATTATGCTAAAATTCTTCGTCAGCTCTTGTAGTCGTCGGAATTATGTGGACAATATTTTACTGAAAGTCAGGTGGTATGTCGCCAAACCCGTAAATTCTACACACCAACGTGAATTGTTGTTTTCTTATTTCTTCCTCCAATGATTTGAGAAATTCTGATGATATGTTATGCATCCCTTCTCCCTTATTTGATCCTCCAAAGCTCTCTTAAATTCTGATTCCAATACTGGATATCCGATCTCATGTACATCGACTCCAATTCTTCTTCTATCACATCCAACAAATCATCCCCCTCGTAGAGTACTTCAGTGTAACCTTTCCATCTATCTGCTCTCTCCTCTGCAGTTAACAGTGGAATTTCCGTTGCACTGTTAATGTTACCAGCCTTGTTGTTAATTTCAGCAACGTTTATTTTGACTTCCCTATATGTTGAGTTAATCCTTCTGACAAACATTTCTTTTCCAATTTCATCTCATTTTTCATGCAGCTGTTTGGCCTTAGCTTCCCTACACTTCTTATTTATTTCATTCCTCAGCGGCTTGTATTTCTGTGTTCCTGAATTTTCCTGAACGATTTTGTATTACCTTCTATCATCGATCAACATAAGTATTTCTTCTGTTGCCCGTGGTTTCTTCGCAGTTACTTTCTTTGTACCTAAGTTTTTCTTTACAAGTTCCGTGACTGCCCTTTTTAGCTGTGGCCATTCCTCTTCAACTGTACTGCCTACTGAACTATTCCTAATTGCTGTTTCTGCACCCTCAGAGTATTTTAAGTGTTTAGTACTTTTGTATCCCACTTCTTTGTGTATTGATTCTTCAACTTCAGCGTACTCTTCGTCCCTACTACATTGTGGTCTGAGTCTATATCGGTTCCTGGGAACACAACACAATCCACTATCTGATTTTGGAATCTCTGTGTGACCGTGATGTAATCTAACTGAAATCGTCCCGTATCACGCGGCGCATTCCAAGTATACCTCCTCCTCTTGTGATTCTTGACCAGAGTATTCGCTATTACTAACTGAAATTTATTGCTGAAATTAGTCTTTCTCCTCTCTCATCAGAGTTGCTGGTCATGAAGTATATAAGGCTGCGGAATTGTGCAACCTAGGCAGCAAAATAAACAATGACGGACAAATCAAGGAGGACACCAAAAGCCATCCTGGCCCAGAGTAGTCTACTAGTATCTGACATAGGTCTTAGTTTGAGAAAGAAAATTCTCTGAATGTACGTCTGGAGCCAGCATTGTATGGTAGTGAATCATGGATTATTGTGAAACTGGAACAGAAGAGAATCGAAGTATTTGAGTTGTGGTGTTACTGTCGAATGTTGAAAATTAGGTGGACTGATAAGGTAAGGAATGAGGAAGTCCCGTGCAAAATCGGAGAGTAATGGAACATGTGGAGAACATTGACAAGAGAAACGACAGGACGATAGGACATCAGTTAAGACATCAGCGAATGACTTCCGCGTCACTAGAGGGAGGAATAGAGGGCAAAATCTATAGAAGAAGGCACAGATTTCAGTACATCCTGCAAAATAATTGAGGACCTAGGTTGCAAGTGCTTCTCTGGAATGAAGAGGTTGGCACAGGAGAGGAATCCGTGCGGGCCGCATCAAACCAGTCAGAAGAGGATGACTGAAAAAAAAGAGAGGAAGGAGCCTATGTCTTGTTAGGTCAACACCAGCATATCCGGATGGTGTTGGTAAATTGTCTATAGAATATTTCACTCAAAGGTATTGTCTTATTTTTCGCAAATTTGCGGCAAGGTATCACCCTCAATGCTATTTCCAGAAAGTTAGGACGCTATTAACGATTTTGGGATAATTTTACTGATCTGAAAGAAGACGCGTATAAATACGCATTTCATAGCTATTTTGGCGAATTTTTTAAGACGACATACATGAATATGGGTTTTGCTGCTATTTTATCGCTTTTTGACACGATATACGTCAATATGTTCTCTAGGGTACTTTTATCGACTTTTTCTGAATGCGCACATAAATACTGAACAGTGATTTTTTTAAATTTTTACTGTGCATTATGTAGCAACAAATAAACTCGTGATACGTACCTTCTCTAAGCACGTAACTCCTATACGGTTGTGGAATACCGGAAAAAAAGTGTAACACAAATATCCTTTACTTTTTTTTAGAAAGAAATACATTAAAATTATAGGTCAGTCTCCACAACGTTAAAATTTAACAGTTTACACGGGTCCTCAGCGCTAAACAACTACTATTTAAAACAGATCTCCACTAGGCATAGGTTTCACTTAAACGAACTAATCCCCCTCCCTCACTATTAGTGTGTGACACTTTATTTGTGTGTGTTGGTTTATTGCGGCAGTTCCCCATGCTCCAGGGTAGGTCTAGAATATGATTCAAAGGTTGACCCATCATGAGTTACGTCTACGATAAAATGTGAAGATGGATCGACCCAACTTCACATCCAGGGTAGGGATCGAAGGTAGATCCGCTACACGTTGCCAATCGGATTGGCCTCGAAGGTAGATTCACCATGTGTTATGTACGGGATAGGCATTGAATGTGATCCATCATGCTTTATGTCTGGGATAGGACTCGAAGCTGGATCCTACACAAATTACGTCCGGCATAGGGGTCGAAGTTGGATCCACCACACATTACGTACAGGTTAGAGTACGAAGGTGAGTCTACAACGTCTTACGTCCGTGGTGATGTCCAAAGGGGGATCCGCCAATGGTAGGTTCGGGCTAATGTCTGGGGGCCTTCGTGACATACCAATACATACACATACAGAAAGAAGAGCAACTGAGCTGTATGTTTACAAATGGATTACAACTGAAAGAAAATGTAGAATACGTGACCTGTCCCTTGCTCTCATTGTTTGAGGGAAAAAAAGTCAGTTTACGAAAATCACAGATTGACTCCTTGTAGGCGATGTTTGCGATAGCCGACCATAGTTAAATTCGGTGCGATTAAGAAGACGGTGTTGGCCTAAGTGTCGCAGCATGGTACACGCGCGGTGCTTTTTGCCATAATGCTGTCTATCCTTCATGTTCCTGGAAGGCTCGATTTGCGGCAGCGTATTGAACCGTATGGCAGTACAGTGCTTTCCTAAACTTTTGGTGCTAGTGGTTGTTAACTACCTCCATTAACTACCACCCCGATAAAGTTGGTAATACGTTCATAGGAGACATAAGAGTTATTTCTGAATCCCTGTGTTCCTAGTCAGTGTCAGGATGATTATTGCTTGCTGTTTAGATACTAAGCCTTGTTGTAAAATTTCGGCGTTTTCCGAGTAAACAGTAGCTTTTTATTCAGTACAGTTGTGCTGTCGTATTCAGTTCACCGCGAGTGTTACTGTACCCATGTGCGCACATGTAGCAGAAACAAAGCTAGATCATTTTCTGCTAGAATGTTTGTGTCTAGATGTTTCTCCCTGTGGAAATGACTGTCATTGAGGCCTTGCTTATTCTGGTCAATGTTGCTGATATAGATTCGTTCTGAGTACAATGTTTAAATTATTTTGGAAACTTGAAAAAGCTTTTTGTCATTTTGTCGTAATCTTAAATTGCATCGATTTGCTCGTATCTGATAAGACTGTCGGTAAATTATAGCGCTCTTATTGGCCAAACTGCGAGTAACATAATTTAGAGCAAGATTTCATATAACAGTTCTCACGGTCGTAGAAAGCTTGTATGTGGTGCTCTTGCTTTGTTGCAATATTAATGTTATGCATTTTAAAACTTTCGGGGTAACTGTACATGCGAATATTTTCAATGACAGCCCTCTGTAATTTTTCGTTGCAATGGTTTTATTATTATGTGGTTATTCTTAGGGTGCGTTACCTATTTTTTTGTAAGATTCTTTTTTGTTTTTCATTAAGAGAAAATTTTGAATCATTCACAGCTCAAACGCACAAGTACGAACAGCAGTAAGTCTTTTCTAAACAGCACCCTTTATTTTTACTCGGTAATCCTCATTCTCTTCACAAGCTGTTCAAAAACATATCGCTGTGTACCATTCAAGTAAACATTACGCTGTTAAATATGTAACACAAATTTCATTTGACTCCCCTGTATTAGTATACACAAGGAACACGCACGCTGATTATTCACTTAATTGTCCTCGGTTGAAGTTTTGTGTGAGTATAGCGCACACCAAAGAATAAAACCCTACAGCGCTATTCATCTGTTGGGAATGTAATTTACCAGAATAGTAACTGCGCTACCTTAGGAGCGGTGTTGCTCTTTTACTTCTTGTTACGACGTTTCCGGAAACGAATTTTTCAATAAAAGGCAACACAGTCTTCGTATAATCCGCATACACGAAGCTGCGGGAGTTCTCACCTTTGTTTCAGTGAATCCATACGTAAGCACACGAGAGCTTCAGCAGGGCACTGGTATTCACAAAACCAGTATACATTCTGTTCTAACAAGTGACCAGTTCCTTCCGTACTCCACGAACTGTATAGTAACTGTTTCAAAAATCGTTTACAGGTCTTTCAATGGACACGGCAGCAAATCGTCGGCAATCAGAACCTTTTCTATGATGTTTTCTTTTTTGCAGGCAGGACAGATGAATACAAAGAACAGCATCAGAGGTTCAGCGAAAACCAATGGCGATTTGGACAGATGAAACATCAATGTAAAGCATGGTGTATGCCACCCTTTTCGCACGAATTCTTCCTAGTCATCTGGATGAAATGCTGCTGAGAACCGCAGTACTAATGTGGCACTAATACTTTGGGTGTCTAGCACACAATGCCCTGCGTGTGCGCTGTGTTGTGAACCGAAAGTATCCTGTCAGATTGCATGATCTCGATGGAACCGTGGCCTGATAGACCTCCTGATTTAGTTGGAAATTTTTTTCTTGGAGTATGCATGAAAGACGTTTTCTGTTGCGACATTCCAACAACTCCAGAGAACATTCGGAAGCTTATCAACATTGCTTGTAATTCACGTCATAAGGCAAGAATTAAAGCAGCGGTGAAGTGTTTCATGCAATGTATGGAGCTGTGAGTCATTGTCCATGATCATCTTCAACAACTTTTAATTTACTTTCATTTCTTGTGTCTACAATTCGTTACAGTATTAAAAGTATGTTAAATATCCTCGTTTGTCTCTCTTATTAAGATGAATGTTGCGTCTGCGTTAATGCGTGACACGTTTCTGAAAATGTCTTGAGGTGATAAGATAAAATATAGGGTCCTCCTTAATAAAAACCTATTGCTGTTCATATCTTCGTAATATAGAAAGATAAATGAAAAGCAGTAAGCTGGTTATGGTCCCCCGGTTTCTAAGCAACAATTGCTTGACACATTTTTCATTTGGCATCTGGACCAAAAAGTTATTTAGGTTAATGTCCAAGGGTGACCTTGTATAGTATTTTTTTTTCGATCGAAGCATCCATCAAGGGGGAAGGCATGGTCTGTCACGCGGGTTGATATTGTTTTGCCTTAGTGTATGTCAAGTAAGCTACTTCTCTTTGTCTTTTATCCGAGTAATATCAGATATTTTTATTTACATTAGGGACTGAAAGCGCGTGAAGTCAAGATTGCACATGATATCTTCTTTATTAGGACTCATTATTAGTTTTGGCTAACAATCTAGCCATCGATCATATTAAAACAATAGCGTATTGCCGTTTTAAATTATTAACTAATACAATTACTAGTACAGAGTGGTGCAAATAAAAGTGGTTCGGGAACGGAGTTGCATGGTACAAAGGAACAAATCAGAGGAGAGGAAATACTGCACTAACCTGAGTACAGCAGCTGTTGAAAGTGACCACCATTCATCTCTTGGCACTTGTAGGCTCTGTTCAACGAGTTACTGTAGACGGATAGAAGCTGGACTGTTGGAATTGCTGCACTCTCATCGGAAATGATCTGCTGCTTTTTGTGAAGACTGTGAGGGTTGTTGTGATACACATTATATTTGTAGATGCCCCACACAATGCAATCCCAAATTGACAGGTCAGGGTCGCCAACTAGAACCGCGACCATACTGACATCTACTAGCAATTCCGTCAGGTGTGAAGACTGTCAATGTCCTTCAAGATTCTGCCGGCTACATGGTCAGTTGCTCCATCCTGTTGGAAGTAACTGTAGGTCTATTCCTCCTTCGTTAATGCTACCACAAGCAGTTTCTAAACGTTGGCAATGTAATGCTGCGAACTCAGTGTCTGATGAAAGAAGATGGGACCAGTAATGCTGCGTGCAGACGCAGCACACCAAAACGCATCCTTCTGATGTTCCGTCGAAGTTATGTGGATTCTCCGCTGCGCAGAACCTGTGACTCTGTAAGTTGACATAACCAGTCAAGTGGAAACAGGCCTCATTAGACATAAAGAACAGATTCATGTCGAATTCATTTATTGCTACACCACAATCAGTGAACAATCACTCACAAAACTCGAGACGCTGAGGAGCATCTGATGGTTTTGATGTATGAATAACGGACACTCGGTAGGGATTCATGTACGGGTCGAGATGGAGGGTTCGTCCGCATGATCGTCGTTATTACTAGTCTCTTGCGTCATGCGTCGGGTTGACTGGATAGGACTCAGAAGCATTTTCTAGTGAACTGCAGCCACATTTACTGGTGAACAGGTCCTGTCCGACGCCATTCTTGGACTAAGCTTTGCATGGCTCTCTTTCTGGCACTTTGACATTACAGTACATCACATTACTTTTCAGTAGACAACTGACCATACTGTTTCCATGACTCTGATGTCACACAGCTTGCTATAAGGAACACCCGCTGCTCCACTGTGAGTACCATAGTCAAAAATGGTTCAAATGGCTCTGAGCACTATGGGACTTAACATCTTAGGTCATCAGTCCCCTAGAACTTAGAACTACTTAAACCTAACTAACCTACGGACATCACACAACACCCAGCCATCACGAGGCAGAGAAAATCCCTAACCCCGCCGGGAATCGAACCCGGGAACCCGGGCGTGGGAAGCGAGAACGCTACCGCACGACCACGAGATGCGGGCAGTACCATAGTCCATCGTCCCCTTTGCACTGTTCACTCACACTGACACAGCCCACACACAATGCGCCCTGAAGCGGTTGGATCACGTGGCGGACGTACACGTGGTGCTCGCGTCACGGGTTGTGGTTATATGAGTACATTCACATCCAATCGTTTCCACTCGTCTGGGCCACTTTTATTTGTACCACCCTGTATTTCGTAACAGAGACCATCATATATATTTTACTATGACGTGGTACGTGTGAATAATACTAAAGCTGAAGCCCATTACAACTCTCAAGAAACGCAACATTCAACATATGCGTAATATGAGTCTCCATTTCGTCACAGTACCGGCGATACGTGTGTATACTATGTTTAAACTGCGTGTGGCGTTTTTTGAACGTTGTAATAGGCATCAGTTGCCATATTATTCACATATATCACGTCGCAGCAACTTCTATACACTGGTGGAAGCCGGCTGGAGTGGCAGAGCGGTTCTAAGCGCTGAAGTCTGGAACCGCGTGACCGCTACGGTCGCAGGTTCGAATCCTGCTTCGGGCATGGATGTGTGTGATGTCCTTAGGTTAGTTAGGTTTAAGTTATTCTATGTTATAGAGGACTGATGACCTCAGCAGTTTAGTCCCATAGTGCTCAGAGCCATTTCAACCATTTGAACGCTGGTGGAAAAAATGTAACACAAAGAAGGAGTTGTGGAACATAAATAAAAGGCGTTTTTCTACATTTGAAAAACCATATCTGTTCAATTTTCGCGCTAGTCGGATAAAAGTGGTGCTAGTACCATCACTATGAGGATGTAAATCAGGTTTGCTCTTAATACATGCTGTAACGGCCGTAACCGCTAATTACCTTTGAGACTGGACGTGGTGAGTCGATGTTGGTCAAGAATGCAATTATCAAAACCTCACTGAGTTTGAATGAGGTCTTATAATAGAGCTTCGATATCTGAAAAAAACTTGGGAGGAATGTAGACACAGCACGTGAATGCTGGCGACGATATTCACGGGAGTTGCGGTAGCAAGAAGACCGGGATCCGATGGGCCCCGAGGCATTACCGACAGGGAAGACCACAGTGTTCTGCAGCAATTTCAGCAGCAGTTGGCACCATACTGACACAACGAACTGTTAAAAATCAGTTACTTCAAGGACATTTCCGCTGACCCCAAACAAGAGTCACCTCCGTCCTCGCTAGTGTCAAGTGAAAGATCTTTGGAGGGCAAGATGAAAGTTTGATGTGTTTTCCGATGAAATATGGTTCTGCTTCTCTCGGTGATAGCTGTGTGTTGGTTACAATGAGGCCAGTTGAGGGCCCGAAATCAGACTGTCTGCGCGCTGGACACACTGAAGCTATACCTGGAGTGATGGTCTTGGGTGTGATTTAGTATGACAGCAGTCACACTCATGCACTTTGACTGCAAAGCTACACATCAGTCTGGTGAGTCGACCTGGTGTGCTACCATTCATGAACAGCGTTCCAGGGGTTTCTTTTCCAACAGGATAACGCTCGTACACATACTGCTGTCGTAACCCAACACGGTCTGTAATGTGTCGACGTGTTACCTTGCTCTACTCGATCATCAGATCTGTCCTCAATCGAGCACATGTCGGACATCACCGGACGACATCTCCAGCGTCATCCGAAGCATTAACCGTCCCTGTATTGACCGACCGAGTGCAACAGGCAAGGAACTCATTCCCATAAATTGCTATCCGTCACCTGCACAAGGCATGCACGTTTGCATTCTTTCATTCAATATTCTGGCGGTTACACCAGTTGTTAATGTATCAGCATTTCACATTTCCAATGGCCCATCTCGCGCTTACATTAATCTGTTATGCTGTGGTGTTAATCAATTCATTATGTTACTTAGAAAAATGTATTCCACAAATTTTATTACACTACATTAATTATTTTTGATATTGCAATTTTTTCAGTCATTGTACGAATATCTCTGTGCCGTATATAATGATTGTGTCAGTTACTAAGTTGAAACGGTGAGGGGTAAAAACCATATAGTGGTATTATCGGATACCAACAGTGAACAGATCTGAGAATGTACTCTCGGTATGCAGCCATAGGGTGCATCAGTTTAATTCGGAGGGACCGTAGGCGTGCAGATGGAACAGACCGACCGGCGTAATGAGTCGCACCAGCGGCGCCGTTCGTCAGCGTCGGGAGATAGTGGCGCGGAATTCTTTCCGCTTGGCGGGCCGCAAAGTACCTGCCTTATCTGGGGGCGAGGGCGGCCGCTGCTTGTAAATACCGAGGGCCCAGCCCGGCACGGCAGCGTGCACTGTAATTGTAGTGCCTGTTTGGGTCGAGCCGGGCGTTGGAGCAGGGAATGCAAAAGGGTGGGGGTCGGAGGGTGGGGGGGGGGGGGGGGAGGGAAGGAGTGGGGAGGTGCGACGCGAGTAATGACCCGCCGCGCGGCCGTAATGAAGTTCTTGCTAACAAGGCTGCTGCTCGCCGGGAGCTGGTGGCTGCCCCCAGGTGCGACCACGTGTCACCACTTCCCCTCCGTCAAACTCTGCCTGCTATTCTGTCCGATGTGATATGTCCATCCCTCTTTCGCTCAAGAAGGCAGGAAAAGTTTCGTGGGCTCTAGGTAAAAATCCACTTATGTTACGATCTAATCCCCTTTTAGATTATTAAAGGATATTGTTTTCCAATGAGTGCATTACTTTACACCTCTGCAGTCATCAGAGGTCTAAATGCCTACTTGCCGATTCCGAAACTTCATTTGAATGAAACGGTTATCCAGCCACAAAAATCTTGGCAGATGGGAACAGCGGCAATACTAATCGTGCCACACCTCGTTTCCCATTATCTCAGCGTCTTTCTGAACAAGTGCTTTTATCATACGAATAATGATATTTTTCTTTTGATTTACAGGCCTCTTCTCGTCTGTAGTTTCACTCTTCGTCCAATAGATACTAAACATTAGAACAACTGTAACTTAGTTCCTCTAAAACACCTGTATCGATACCGTCAGTCGAGGAGGGTGAGAACGACATCGGTGATGTTAGCTGTTGAGAAATAAGAGGAAAGGGGTTCTCTTGAAATAAACTTTGAAGCGAGGGTATATGGTAAGGTCTTGAAAAATATAATGATGAGACTAAATCCGATGACTAGCTTACTAGCGTGTTGGTCCACATTTGGAACGCAATACATCATCGATGTGGATGGTATGCATCCGACAAAACCTTGATAGTTTTCCATAGGTATGTGGCATAAAATGTCTAACCACAGGTAATTCCAGTAAATTACGGGCCAGTGCGTTGTAGGCTTGGAGCTGCCCCAACAGTGCTTAATACACACACCAGGAAAAGTTTTTCATCACCTCAGTTCCGAGAGATCCGGAATCTTTACGGAAAACTGGAATAGAGATCAACATAAACATCACTTCCGCCCTTCTTATTGCTCATGAAAACCACAGACTGCATGTTGTACCACCATATAGCGAGACCTTCAGATGTGTTGGTCCAGATTTCTGTAGACACCGGTACCTCTAATACCCATTAGCACGTCCTCTTGCATTGATTCATGCTTGTATTCGCCGTGGCATACTATCGACTCGTTCATCAAGGCGCTGTTGGTCCAGATTGTCCCACTGCTCAACAGCGATTCGGCGTAGATCCCTCAGAGTGGTTGGAGGGTCACGTCGCCCATAAACAGCCCTTCTCAATCTATCCCAGGCATGATCGATAGCGTTCATGTCTGGAGATCATGCTATCGACTCGTTCATCAAGGTGCTGTTGGTCCAGATTGTCCCACTGCTCAACAGCGATTCGGCGTAGATCCCTCAGAGTGGTTGGAGGGTCACGTCGCCCATAAACAGCCCTTCTCAATCTATCCCAGGCATGATCGATAGGGTTTATGTCTGGAGATCATGCTGACCACTCTAGTCGAGCGATGTCGTTATTCTGAAGGAAGAGGTGCATGATGGGGGCGGGAATTGTCATCCATGAAGAATGCCCCGCCTTTATGTTGCCTCAATGGTTGCAACATCGGTCGGAGGATGGCATTCACGTGTCGCACAGCCTTCACGGCGCCTTCTATGACCACCAGCGGCGTGCTTCGGCCTCACATAAAGCCACTCCAAAACAGCAGAGAATCTCCACCTTCCTGCAATCGCTGGACAGTGTGTCTAAGACGTGCAGCCTAACCAGGTTGCCTCCGAACAAGTCTGTGACGATTGTTTGGTTGAAGGCATATGGGACACTCATCGGTGGAGAGAGCGGTCCATTCGGCATCTTGTTGGGCCCATTTGTACCACGCTGCATGATTTCGTGATTGCGAAGATGTATCTCGCCATGGACCTCGGGAGTGAGCTGCGCATCATGTAGCCTATTGCGCACAGTTTGAGTCATAACTCGAGGTCCTGTGGCTGCACAAAAAGCATTATTCAACATTGTTGCGTTGCTGTCAGGGTTCCTCCGAGCCACAATCCGTAAGTATCGGTCATCCACTGCAGTAGTAACCTTTTGGCGGTCTGAGCGAGGCATGTCATCGACAGCTCCTGTCTCACTGTATCCCCCTCATATCCGAACAACAACGCTTTGGTTCATTCCGAGACGCCTGGACACTTCCCTTCTTGAGAGCCCTTCCTGGCACAAAGTAACAATGTGGACGCGATCGAACCGCGGTATTGACGGTATAGGGATAGGGATGGTTGATCTACAGACAACACAAGCTGTGTACCTTCTTCCTGGGGGAATGACTGGAAATGATCGGCTATCACCCCCCCCCCCCCCCCCCGCTGCCTTATAGGCCCTGCTCATGCATGGTTGTTTACATCTTTGGGCGGGTGCGGGTGCGGGTTTAGTGACATCTCTGAACTGTCAAAGTGACTGTGTCTGTGATACAATATCCATAGTCCTATCTTCAGGAGATCTAGGAACTGGGGTGCTGCAAAACTTTTTTGATGTGTGTCCATGTTCCATCAGATTCAGATCAGTCGAATTTAGTGGCCAAGACACCAACGAGAATTCTCAAACAATTATCTTCTATACTTGTGACACCAACAGTTATCCCGCCGGAATATGCCATCGCTGTGGTCAGGACATCAACCATTTTGGGGTTGATGCAGTCCACATAATATTCACGTAGGTCACAAAAGACATGGTGTTCCACCATAGGTCGCATTGTGTCCAAGTGGATATCCTCCATAGCATATGATGCACCTATGCTCCCACCTAACTGCTTGCTGGTGTGCACTGGTAAAACAATAAAGCGAGTTGACTATCTTACTGGCCCATTTCAGTCGCACCATTGCTACTGCCCCACTGCCCGCTACGATCTTTGCTATGCGATGATAACAAGTTGGTTTGTTTTTTGCGCTGTGACCGTTGTAGTTATGTGAACAGCAGCAGGGAAATTATTCCTGGTGAGCTGCTAGGTTGCAGCGTTAACGTAACATGGCTACTCGTGAGCAAGGAGCTGCTAGGTGCCAGCAGCGAGGCTACAGCGTGAAGGTGTCCTAATATTGACAGCACTGGCCTTTGTCCGTGGGACAATGCAAGCTTTGGGCAGTCGTTCACAAGGATGATGGCACATCCCGAAACGACCATCGACCTGGTATAATAAGAAACATGATTCATTCGACAAAGTGTACTTTTCATTAATCCATGGTCCAATTTCCACGATTCTGTGTGCTTCTACATCCCTACATAAATGACGTAAGGAGTTTGACTGAAATATAACTTAAATGTTTATTTGACACTACAATGGTGAACCCATTGTCAAAGTACATAATTTCTTTTTAAAGAAGGGGTTAGATTACCGGTTTCAACGTGCCACGTCAGGCAACCGAGGGAATAGTGGCACAACCATGTCAGTACAAGTTATGCCAATGCTTGCCCAAACGTTCATTCTATGACACACTAATGTGGACAAACCGGTGTGTCAGTCCTATACTAAAGTACAGTGTGTTTTGAGATTCTCTTTTCGGAAAATAGTAAAATTATGTGCTGCATTCCATTTGGGATCCTACTGTGCTTGACACACGTACGACTTGTGAGTTTATATCAGCCATACAATCGTTGTGTCACAGCAGGACCTATTGCAAGGACTTCAAAAATGGTTCAAATGGCTCTGAGCACTATGGGACTTAACATCTGAGGTCATCAGGCCCCTAGAACTTAGAACTACTTAAACCTAACTAACCGAAGGACATCACACACATCCATGCCCGAGGCAGGACTCGAACCTGCGACCATAGCGGTCGCGCGGTTCCGGACCGAAGCGCCTAGAACCGCTCGGCCACAACGGCTGGCTATTGTAAGAACTCTTGGCAGCGTTTACGTTGGTATAGTTTTCATCTGTTCTACATCAGGACATGGAATGAACGTTTGGGCAAGCATTGGCATAACTTCTACTGACATGGTTGTGCCATCACTGCCTCGGTTGCCTGGTCTCATTATTTCTCGTTTTTTTTTCTTTCTTTTTTTTTTAAGATGTGTGGTCATAATTCCAATTTTACATTTGAAAATGACGAAGTAGTTCGTTGAAAAAGGGTAATGTAATGCCTTTTTTTTTAAAAAAAAAAAAAGGTTTCGTGCACTGTGATTGTTGCTTCACTGTTGTAGTGTGGGATAAACAGATTCTACGTTTGTTCGAGTGGCCATCTTCGCAGCAGCTGTTAACATCTGTTATCATAGGTTACCTGTCTTGAGCTGACTGGAACACTCTAATTAAAAAGAATTACACCAGACGCGTTTCGATTTTGTTTAAAAATTATCTTCTGTTGTTATTCTGTAAATTGGATGTACAAACGGGTGTATCCAGTTTACAGAATAATCACAGAAGATGCTTTGTAAAAAAAAAAAAAAGAAAAACGCGTCTGGTGTAACTCTTTCTAATTAAGCTGCCGTCAACTCAAGACAGATAACCTTTAATAACAGATTTAAGATTCGGCGTATACTGCGATCGGTATTCATTTTGTTATTGGCTCAACCAATGAACATTTGAAGGATGACTCCTTTGCAGCCGTACGTTTAATTATGTGTACTTAATGGTGTGGTCGAAATATTTGTGCCCACAATAGCGTTGCACACTGGCGTTGGACATGCCAAACAACATTGTCTATCCTGATTTACAAAGTATGTAGGTATCTGATGTCTCGTTCTGTGACGAGACATGGGTACCTAATACCTAATTATTTTGGAAATATAAGACCCCTTTAAGTCCTTTATTTATAGGCAGCACAGGAGTCGCATCATTTTAGCCGCGTCATCAGATACAATCAAATCATGTTCAAAATGTTCAAATGTGTGCGAATCCCTAAGGGACAAAACTGCTGAGGTCATCGGTCCCTTAACTTACACACTACTAAAACTAACTTAATTTAACTTATGGTAAGAAAAACACAGACACCCATGCCCGAGGGAGGACTCGTACCTCCGGTGGGAGAGGCCGCGGAATCCGTAACATGGCACCTGTAACCGCGCTGCAGCTCCGCGCCGGCAATAAAATCATGTCATGTTCCGATCGTAAAAAGAAAATGTCAGCAATTTTTCACTAAGAAGCTGACGTCGAGCATACAATAACATAAAAAATGGTTCAAATGGCTCTGAGCACTATGGGATTTAACATCTTCGGTCATCAGTTCCCTAGAACTTAGAACTACTTAAACCTAACTAACCTAAGGACATCACACACATCCATGCCCGAGGCAGAATTCGAACCTGCGACCTTAGCAGTCCCGCGGTTCCGGACTGAAGCGCCTAAACCGCACGGCCATACTATAACATAGAACGCTCCTGTGACACCATGAGTAACTGTAGCTGATGAAGTAGCGGGGTCACTATATAGTGAAATAGTGATCAAATGACAGACAGTGTATGATGATTTACGGGATAATGTGAAATTTGAGAAGCTAACTGCCCTTGTTTGCCCCTATCAAGCTCACGCGGTTAACTCTATACCAAAAGGCTGTGGGTCAAGTTTCAACTGCGGCCTTATCTTTTCGAAATTATATATCCAGGCTGCAGCTGCTCTGACTTCAAAGCCTCCTGCGTAATACCTAATCCTATAGAGTACGACAGCCGACCAGTTTCGTCACTCTCAGGTGACGGGACATTTGTCAAAGACATTTATGTCGGAGGATTCCCCATGTGTGGTCTGTATCATCCGTAGAATGATTCCCCATTCGTCTATCCTCATTATTTAGTATCCTTACCACGTCACACGCTCTCAGTGCCCCCAGGTTGCATTCATTGTTGACAAAGAACGGAATATACACAGGTAATTACGACGCATGACCCTCAGTTTGGAAATCTTACTCCTTCCTTTGGAAGCACAGTTGTTGAGTCCTTATTGAAAACGAAGTATCACTTTTGCTTTCGGCGCTTGCATCTCAGCTGTGAATTTAGTTGTTGGAAGTGACTGATTTTGTTTGAAGTTCAAGAAGTTTTGTAGCTGGCGTTAATTCAAGAGCTCGAATTCTCTATATCAGCTCAAATCGCATAAACGAAAACTTGTCCTCTGGTAAACAAGAACTGAGTAGTCTTATTTCAAGTGTTAGGTTGGCTACAAGAGGAGAAATAGGGCAAATCACGTATGCCATTCGTCATGTACTACACACAACGTCGTACATTTTTTCTTATGCTCATGATTTGAATAGAACCAACTGACCACTTAACGACTTGTTGCTTTTGTATGACAAACATAAATGGCAATCAAGGAAAAGCAAAGGAATCTGTACAGTGCCCTCGTTTACCGTCAACTATTAGGCCTATATGGTGGTGAAGAATAGCCGATCCAGAGCCTCCTGTGAATGTGACAATGAATACAGTGCCGAACTCGCAGGAGACAGCTTAGGAGGTATGCTTACTGACAATAATTTTAGGTTACAGTGAATCGAATGAGCCATACGCATTGTGTCAGTGGGATAACAATGGTCTTGTCTGTGATGGTATTTTGGCAAGTAACAAGCTCAAGTTTTAGCTTCCTTGTTTAAGAGATGCAATCTCTTTCACTGTAGGAAAGTGAATGTTTATCTTAAAGACAATGCTCATTTGTTTGACATTTCTCCAAGGAGAGTGATATGATTTTTCATAATGGTGTCGAGTCATGTATGGACACTTTCGGCTATAAAGGGAAGTCAAATGAAAACGAGACTACGGAAAAAAATATGTGATCCGATTATTACTTCAATAGCAGTCGCCCCAACTATTAATAGATTTATTTCACTGTGAGATAAGAGGGTCAAGGCCTTCATGTAGAAATATTTACGGCTGTCTTCGGGACCATGATGCAACTCAGGCGTACACGCCTTAGTCCACAGCAAATCGATGGCACGAAAGTCCTTCAGCGCACCCAAAATATGGAAATCGCATGTGGACTGTACGAAGGATGTGTAGGTGCTTCCCAACGAAACTTCTGCAGTGTAGTAGTAACAAGCGGCATTATATCTCCGGCAAAGTCACGATGACCTTTTCCTTTAACTAAACGAGTCCGCTGCTCTTTGATTTCTGGAACACGGCACCGCAGCTAATTCTCAGAAGTAAGAGGACATTTTATAATAATTGAAGGGTGACATAAAGTCCAAACGCCCTGGAACGTTGACGGACGGCATCATTCTCTTCGAGAATAATGCCCGTCCTCATCTTACCGAGGTTGTTTCCACTACGCTACAGACGTTTCGCTGAGAAGCCCTTACACATCCTTCATACAGTCCCGAGCTTTCCCCATGTGATTTCCATGTATTTGCAGCCTTGAAGCAACGCATTCATGGTCGTCGATTTGCTTCGGACGAAGAGGCGCACACCTGGGCACAATCATTGTTCATTAGGAAATCGCACACATTTTTCCGTGAAATCACCGACCGTCTTGTCTCACAGCTGGATAAATTTAATAACATCTACGGCGATTACTTTGGAAATGATACATACTTAGGTTTTTTTAGAAAAAATCTGTATCGTTTACATTTGACTGCCTCTTATATAACGTCACTCGAAATCAGTTTTGCTTGTCCATAGATTTGAAGCAGTTTTTCCCAAACAAGGGAAAAAAGTCCTTCCGTCTTCATGCAGTTAGTATGAAGGAGATACTTGAGAACTTGGAACTGCTACTCGGAAACATCCAGTAGGAGAAACACAAATGGCGTTGTGGCGTTACCTCCTGTCTCTCAAAGCGATAGTGCATCAGGCCAGCGAGTAGGCTTCCAGGAGTCATTGCTCGAAAGCGATAACCGATCAGACCCATGTGATTCTTATAATAAAATGTTACTGCAACAAAGAACGATCATACTAAATGTCTCAGGGGCGTTCTGACTTTGTTGTAAAGCACTTAACGAAAGATCACGGATAGTACTCCGTCATTCGCCTTCGAAGTGTCCGCCCCCAGCGTTTCTCACTTTTTTACTGAAACACGTTTGAAAGGTAGAAAATAAATTAATTAGATGGTAGGGAGACATGATGTTTGTAAATGTGAAATAATGAACTCCACTACTTGTGGTTAAATAAGTTACTGTGAAGCCAATGAAATTATACTCAACTCAGCTTTCATCTGTTCCATACAAGCTATCATCAAGGAAAGACCAAATGAAGATGTGAATACAGGTGAAATCAAATATGTCTTTTTCTTCTCAGCCTCGCTGCTTTAACTTATTTTACACTTCCAGAAGATTTTCCCAGTCTAAATGTTCATTGGAATTACGGAAGTGTTCAAGGATTTATAGGTAATGACACGTTTTATCAGATACATTAGTGATACTTCACCCATTATTTAAAACAGATCACTATATCGGTCAATTAGATAACAAAAGGAAGCACTTCAGCGTATACACAATATCTTAGGTACAACTACCAATATACTAGCATATGACATTGATAACTGAAAGTAGAAAAGTCCAGTAAACAATGTTGTGACTTGGCAAGACAGCCAAGTCACTATGCGAGGAAGCCGAAATGCACGCGTTTACGCTCACGCAGACTGGCGTGAGGTCTGGAACATTACAAGGAAGTAGAGTAGCCAAAAATAGTACATAGCTTCTGGAATACTTAACTTTAATTCATAATTGTAGAACATCGCTCTTGATGATACAGAAGTATAATAGCAATAATAACAAAGGATAATGGCGCCTTGCTAGGTCGTAGCAAATGACTTAGCTGAAGGCTATGCTAACTATCGTCTCGGCTAATGAGAGCTTATTTGTCCGTCATCCATCTCTGGCAAAGTCGGCTGTACAACTGGGGCGAGTGCCAGGATGTCTCTCTAGACCTGCCGTGTGGCGGCGCTCGGTCTGCCATCACTGACAGTGGCGACACGCGGGTCCGTCGTATACTAGCGGACCGCGGCCGATTTAAACGCTACCACCTAGCAAGTTTGGTGTCTGGCGGTGACACCACATTACTCCCCCGCAAATCGGCGAACGGTTGTGTTATAAGGCTTCCGCCCGCTGTGGGGAGGACCCCATGTTGACGTATGCGACGAGGTGGGGAGCCTAACAACAGGCGAGGCTGTGCCACCTGCACCCGGCCATTCGGTCCGAGGGGAGCTAGGAAACGCCTGAAAATCTAGTCCAGGGTGCACGCCAACATGCGCTGTATGCGCCTTAAGACAGTCAGGAGGGGTCGACGGGTCGACCTCCATCGGGTCGGAGCACCCGACTGGCGAAGACGACATCTGGTCCGGAGCGGGCAAGAGTTCCACGCCGGAGGACAACTGGTCACGGGAAGCGATCGGCGGTTGCAGCGACGCGTCCACTGCGGGCGGCGCCGGCGAGGGAACAGGCGGCGGCAGCGGCGGCGGCAGCGGCGGCGGCGCGTCGCCATGGGGCAAAATGGAAGGCAGCGTCGGTAACACCTGGGGATGAGGCGAGCCAGTAGATAGGTCCCCAGGGCGCTGACCGGACGGCACCGTCGCTGAAAGCAGACGAGGAGCGGCAGAACCCGTGTGACGACAGAGGCGCAGCTGATTGAGATGCCGACGCACCTCACCAGAGGCCCCTAAAACCAGATACATAGCGCGGCCGAGGCAGCGAAGAATGCGCCCTGCGAGCCAATGCCGTGAACCGCGATAGTTGCGATAGTATACAACGTCGCCGGGAGCAAAAGCAAGTGTCTGCCGCTGCACAGGAACCTGATACGGCGGATGCAGCAAAGACATCAAGGTTCGATGAGAGCGACCGTGAAGCAGCTCAGCCGGCGAGCGACCCTCGCGGGGCTGAGAGCGATACGAGGACAAAAAGAGCAATAACGCGTCCTCCCGAGAATGCGACTCTTTCAACTTCAACATCTGGGACTTGATAGTCCGGACCAAACGTTCAGCGGCACCGTTTGACTGTGGCGAAAACGGCGCGGACGTCAGATGTTGAATACCATTGGTCTTGCAGAATGACTGAAATTCTGCGGACAAGAATTGTGGGCCATTGTCGGAAACAACATTCTGTGGAAGACCTTCAATGCAAAAGATAGCAGATAACGCTTGGATGGTGGCAGATGACGTCGTGGAAGACATCCGGACAACAAAAGGAAAATTACTGAATGAATCGACCAGAACCAACCATCGAGCATTCCAGAAGGGACCAGCAAAATCGATGTGTAAGCGTTGCGAAGGGGAAGTGGCTTTTGGCCATGCAAAGAATTTCCGCGGTGGTGCGGATTGTTGTTCGGCACACGCCATGCAAGAAGAGCCCATATTCGTAATCGCAGCATCGATTCCGAACCAAGTACAGTGCTGACGAGCAAGTTGTTTCGTTCGCACTATACCCCAATGTCCTTGGTGGAGAAGCCGTAAGACAGAGGGCTGTAACGAACGTGGGACCACGACCCTGGACTGATCATTATCGGAACGCAACAGCAAAACACCATGTCGTACAATAAGTCTCTCCTTGTGAGCAAAAAATCGGCGAACCGACGGATCCTCGATCCGTGACTTTGACAAGGGCTATTGCGTAGCAACAAAACGCAAAACGGTAGCAAGGGCAGGGTCAGCAGCTGTGGCTGTAGCTACACGACGAATATCAATCGGAAACGATTCGACCACATCATCTGTTTCCGAATCAATGAACATGCAAGCAAGTTCGGAAGAATCGAATGGTCTATCCTCAGCAACAGGTAAACGGGACAACGCATCGGCGTTTCCGTGCTTAGCAGTGGACTGATACAAGATATCGTAGCGGTACTGCGAGAGGAAAATAGACCAGCGAATGAATATCTGCGCTGTACGTGGAGGTACAGGCTTGTTCGGATGAAAAAGTGATGTCAAAGGTTTGTGGTCTATGATGATGGTAAAGTGACGACCATACAAGAAATCGTGTAACTTTGTAACACCAAACACGAGAGCCAAAGCTTCTTTCCCTATCTGTGAATAATTTCTTTGCGCTGACGAGAGCAATTTGGACGCAAAGGCAATAGGGCGATCATGCGATCCATCTTTGTGCGCAAGCACAGCACCGATCCCGAAATCCGATGCACCTACCATCAACAAAAGGGGTGTCTGGGGATTGAATGGCGTAAGGCAAGTATTGGAAAGCAACGCCGATTTCAACTGGCGAAAGGCGCGTTCGCATTCCGTCGTCCAGACGAACGGAACACCTTTACGGCGTAAGTGGTGAAGCGGAGCTGAAATGGAAGAGGCAGGGGGGGATATATTTGTTGTAATAATTAATTTTTCCCAGCACACTCTGTAGCTGCTTCAAATTTTGCGGCGAAGGCAAGTCTTGTATGGCATCAAGGTGCTCTGGACTGGGATGTATGCCTTGGGCATTGAGTACATGTCCCAGATATGGCAATTCACGAGCAAAAACACACATTTGTCCTTCCGCAAGCGAAGACCATTTTGTCGCAAGACCTGAAATAATGTTCGGAGGTTGGCTAAATGTTCTTCTTCTGTCTTTCCAGAGATCACAATATCGTCCAGATAGTTTGCTGCTGTAGGGACCGACGCACAAACAGTTTGTAAATATTGCTGAAACAATGCAGGGGCGGATGCACACCCGAATGGCAGTCTTTTGAATCTGTACAAACCAAGATGCGTGTTAACCACCAACACGCACTGGGATTCTTCGTCCACCGGTATTTGCAAGTACGCATCTGCTAGGTCCAACTTAGAAAAATATTTACCCGGGCACAGTTTGTCAAAAAGATCTTCCGGGCGGGGTAAAGGATAAGTTGCAATCACTAGTTGTAGATTCACTGTAGCTTTGAAGTCCACGCAAAGTCTCAACTTTCCGGAAGGTTTTGGCAAAATCACTAAGGGTGAAGCCCAGAGAGAAGCCTGCACACGTTCTATTACACATTGTGATTCTAAATCGTGTAATGTTCTTGCGACCTCATCACGCAATGCGTGGGGAACATTGCACGCTCTGAAAAATTTCGGTTGCGCGTTGACATTCAGTTCCAAATGTGCTTTATAGTTCTTAGCGCAACCTAGGCCCGGTGCAAAAATGTCTGCAAACTCTTCACATAGACGAGAAACACTGGCTGAAGGCACAGTCTGGTTCACTGATAGGACCTGATTTACTATAGACAAGTTAAACAACTGAAATAAATCTAAACCAAACAAGTTCACTGCAGAAGACGAACAAAGAACGGAAAGTTGTTTGTACGTGTCTTGATTGATCAGTGAGACTGCAGCTCCGGTATCGAGCTGGAATGGGATCACGTTGCCATTTATGACCAAATCTACAAAAAGGTTATTGTCCTGCTGACGACAAGAGCGACTGTTTTGTGCAACGTGAACAGACACTGGTACAGAATCACTTGCGACTTGACGTGATTTCCTTCTATGTCGACGCACACTTTTTGTGGGACGAACACAGTCACTGTTAGAGAGAGTGGCACTGGGCGGAGTGGAATTAACTACATGAATTTCCATGGGCGAAGGTTCACAAGCCTGAGTATCCTTGGTTCGATTCCGGCGCGAAGTAAAGGGCCGGCAATGGTTGTTAGTGTCCGTTTTGAGCTTTTTCTGGCAAACACTCTGAACATGTCCTTTTTAATTACAGAAAAAGCAAATAGCTTGGCGTGACGGGCAATTCTCACGCGAATGTATAGTAGCACACCGCGGGCGTGATTTCACTGCATTTGCATGCTTGCGCGGCACACGTGGCTGTGCGGACGTGCGCGAGGGCTGTTTACAGTTCCGTGCAGCTCGTCCGGCGGGCCATTGACTGAAGCTTTGAAATAGGCATCCAATGCAGACAAAATTTCTTCGTAGGACAGAGTTGCTACGTCGCGTCGGGGAAACAATTTCACTATCACAAGGTAGGTGGACACACCTACACAAGAAAGGAGATGAGGCTGCCGCTCGTTACCTTGAATTCTGTAGGCGTCAAGATGGAATCCAAATTGGCGTGACCACTCCGTCCAGCTTTCCATTACTGCATCAAAAGGCCGAAAAGGTGGTGCAACTGCGTGTTGTGGCTGCTGTAGCGGTGAAGCGGCGGCGGCCGCATCGGGTTGCATTGCACGTTGACCCTGGACGAGCTGTCCAAGGGCATCCAATAAGGCCTGCGTCTGCTGATTCTGCAAGCGATAAAATTCGGACAGTACATCTGGAGATTGTGGCGAAGCCATGACACAAGTAAATTAGAGCAATACGAACGCTAAAGCGTCTTTTGAGACTCGTCGCCAAATATGTTGTGACTTGGCAAGACAGCCAAGTCACTATGCGAGGAAGCCGAAATGCACGCGTTTACGCTCACGCAGACTGGCGTGAGGTCTGGAACATTACAAGGAATTAGAGTAGCCAAAAATAGTACATAGCTTCTGGAATACTTAACTTTAATTCATAATTGTAACATCGCTCTTGATGATACAGAAGTATAATAGCAATAATAACAAAGGATAATGGCGCCTTGCTAGGTCGTAGCAAATGACTTAGCTGAAGGCTATGCTAACTATCGTCTCGGCTAATGAGAGCTTATTTGTCCGTCATCCATCTCTGGCAAAGTCGGCTGTACAACTGGGGCGAGTGCCAGGACGTCTCTCTAGACCTGCCGTGTGGCGGCGCTCGGTCTGCTATCACTGACAGTGGCGACACGCGGGTCCGTCGTATATTAGCGGACCGCGGCCGATTTAAACGCTACCACCTAGCAAGTGTGGTGTCTGGCGGTGACACCACAAACAAGGCTTTTAAAATTCATACTTTAGTAGTTATGAGCACTTGTTCAGTTGAAAATACATGTTTCACAGTAGCGAAGATTAACAAGAGCTCATAACGTAATACCGATTAGAGTTTACTGAACACTTTTTCTTATTTTGGCCCATGTTATAATCTCTCTAAATATGGAAATCAAAGGGACTGCAGTAGACGAGATTTCTTTCAAAGTGCCGAAGATGAAGAGGTGGTCACAGCTCTTGAGCTGTGCATTTTAGAGTTCATGTTTTCTAGACAGTTTTACTCCGAATGACCGTTACTGACATACCCCAGAATATGTATCATTCATTCTGGATGCAGATCGAAAAGTAATTGCTAGCCTTCTCAGCAACCAGCTCGACTACAGGAGCATTGCCGCTCTCTTTGTAAATGGGGCAGCGGAGAAAGTCTACAACATTATTATGGGAAAATGTCCCGCTCGGCATTATATTGTATCTGGACAGAAGAATGCCGAGGAAACGCTCTTCTTGATCCCAAATAAGTATATCTACCTCTCCGATACACGTTGGACTGGGTTACATCAAAAACTTTCTGAAAGCCCTAGACTTCATGTGTGTTCATTTACTTACGAGGAAGTTTCTGAGGACTACCAATATGGAACATCTGTAGGACGCAAAATTATGAGATTAATGTCTGATGGTCATTTCGGTGTAAGTGACGTTAAAAGAAGTATCAGCAAGAGATTTAGACAACTTCGGGGCAGAGAACATTCGCGGTGTTACCGCATGAATTATTGCGATCACACCACCTTATGATGTGTAACAGTCACTTACACTACAATTCTTGAAAGATCATTTGGTCTTCCATGAAATCTATTCGTGATTGCGAATATGGAGAACGAGCAGCTATTTAATGGAATGAGACAATGAAAATTTGTGTCGGACAGCGACTCGAACTCGGATTTCCCGCTCACTCGAGCACGACTCACGGCCACACACAAACTTCCATATGTCGTCAACCAAGCGTCTATAACCTGTACTCTTACATCAGTTATGTGTATTCCCGTGCCGAGGAGACATTTGACTCGGAAACCACTTGCCCAGTGTCGTCAGATAAATACTATATTGCAGTTTCTGTGTTATTCCTAATTATGATGCAAAGGTCCTTCAGACCTGCATTCATGTCCGAAGGAAATTTGCATGGTAATTCGGTATAGCAGAGACACTGCAATATCGCATTCGGACTTCCTGCCTATAACCTAGGCACCGTTATCGACGAACGTGAAGATCGGTTACAACAGGACATTTCTCAAAATGGCATTACAAAGT
Organism: Schistocerca americana; assembly: GCF_021461395.2. Lineage (NCBI taxonomy): Eukaryota > Metazoa > Arthropoda > Insecta > Orthoptera > Acrididae > Schistocerca > Schistocerca americana. The sequence continues at coordinate 602,016,737 of NC_060119.1, read as the reverse complement.
CAAATGGTGTACCGCAGTATTGGCCGACTATTGCTGATTGTGTCGAAGCGAAGTTCTTCAGGCTAAGTAAGGCAAGAAATCTGGATTAAAATATGTTTATTTATGGTTGTTTACTTTTAAGTTACTTATTTGTTTAGTTTGTACACTGCCAGGTTTTTTTTTTTTCTATTTGGTGTTGGAGTTTTGCTGCGAGGGAACGTCACGTGGACAAATGCACATAATTCATAGGCTACCTCAAGCACTTACAACGAGCACTATTACATAGAAGCCGGGCGCTGTGGTCGAGCGGTTCGAGGCGCTTCAGTCCGGAACAGTGCTACTGGTACGGTCGCAGGTTCGAATCCTTCCTCGGGCATCGATCTGAGTGATGTCCTTAGGTTGGTTAGGTTTAGGTAGTTCTAAATCTTGGGGAATGATGACCTCAGATGTTAAGTCCCATAGCGCTTAGAGCCATTTGAACCATTACATGAAAACGGAACCAGTAGAGAAACTCTTAAATTAATTATGATTTCAGGGACGAATAATCAACAAAAAATGATTTTGACCATTGCAATTACTGCCACGTACCGCGCTGCAGCTTCCTGGAACAGCCAACTACTTGTAAACATACAGAAAGAGACCAGAGAATCCGCACTCATGACACTAAAACGCAGACGAGGAGTCCCCACTGTCCTATTCTGCTATTTGAACGGTTTTTTAGAAATATGTTCTTACGTAAGTTGCTGAAAACTGTAATTATTCGTGTTCTGGTTATTGCTATCTCACATTCTATATCGCCACGCCCATATGTTGGATTTCAAGATTTAAAATAGCATCAGAACAATAAATTTTTCGCCAAAACTATTTCAAATATATCCAGCTTGTGATACAAAATATAGTAAGTAAAATTTTACTGCTGATTAGTTACCGGACATTATTTGACGTGACATATTTAATATGTGAACGTAGTTAAAAACGTAGCTACATTCCACACGGGCTTACTAAATGAGCTACATTATGGCAGTGCAGTATCCAATTTTCCTTTTGTATTTAGTTTTATCCATCAATGTGAACGTTTGTGCTAACGCAGTTTCAGGTTACTGATTCCTGCTTTGCGTTTAAGTAACGTTAATATGAATTATGTTATAGACTTAACTTTGTTGTCTTGTCGTGTATAAAGTTTCTCTGTGAGCAAAAGTCCTGGTAACACCTTCGATATGTTGATCATTTCCAAATAATTTGAAGAGTTAGTAATTTCTTCCAGTAGTCATACTGTGACTCATACTACGTCACATTGTACTGAAACCAGTGTTACAGCAATCTTCCGATGGTTTTCAGAGTGAAAAGTTTCGGCGTATCTGAGGGTGACATTTATTATCGACACCTGCTGCATGTGCGAAAATTCTATGAGTGACTTTGTGTAATGAGGACGAGAAATTATTTTACCTGCGACATGATTATAATAGTATACGATATAGTTTATTGTGAAACCGGACGTAGCACATCCTGCACACATAAGTTCATGGTCGGTCTGCAACATGCACCTGAACCTACGCTTTTTCTCTCTTGTTGTATCCAGTCTCTACCGAAGCCCATTTACTGGTGCTCCTATGTCTGATGATACGTGGATGCTACGTATATGCGTCCGTATAACGCCTGATTTACTAAAGTGTCCATTCAGATAGCAGGACGGTTCGTAATGATCTCGGTGACGGATGGACTTCATTATGCAAGGTAGGATAGTCAGAACGTCAGCGACACCTGTAGTCCAATCGATATAAAAAGATCCCTGACGGCTAGCAGCACTGCTCCCAGCTTTCAGATGCGCGGCACTGACGGGTGCAGGCGAAAACAATAATTGTATGGACAGGGTGATTCACCTGCCCCTACGGATGTTGTTTTATGGAACCCGCACTTATGAATCTGGCCTTCGAAAACGACTTCGCCAGATTTTTATATTGTCTCACTCGCACGGAGCAAACTGTTAGTCCTGCAGAAAACGGGACACAATCTTCTCGTATGACTTTTAACGCAGTTAGGTTTTGTACTGGGATTCGTTTCCGCTGGAGGCCATGGTTTTCGTGTTATCAATGAAAACTTACAAAATATACTGTAATTGTACTTCTACCCTTCCCATCACTCACCGGACAGCATTTGTACTGTTTTGTTCGTGACACTTCCCCCAATGACTGAAAAAAAATGGTTCAAATGGCTCTGAGCACTATGGGACTCAACTGCTGTGGTCATTAGTCCCCTAGAACTTAGAATTACTTAAACCTAACTAACCTAAGGACATCACACACATCCATGCCCGAGGCAGGATTCGAACCTGCGGCCGTAGCTGACTGAAAAAGATTCGAACTATACGAACTATTCCCGATATTCGATCTTATTTTGGTCTCTATTGATTGGGATACTATTCCACCAGCATAGTCCGCTAGTTCATTAGCATTATAAATTTGAACGTGCCCGTGAGGGTAAAGAAGGAAAAACGATCTTGGTAAACATCGCGGTAACAGTAATTACATCGACTGTTCGGTTCAAACTTAAGGCTTACAAAGACAGTAGTTTCGTGGTCAGCAGGCCTGGAGAATAAAGCGATGTAATTATTTTATGCTGTTGAAATTCAAAACAGTGTTGGGTAAAATTTACACAAACGATAATTTACAATTTGAAAATGCGCGACTAAACCAGTCAACAAAGCCCAAAAGAGATTGAATGTGGGAAATAAATCGTACAGTCTCAAATTTATGTACAGTGGTAGGTGGAAGTGCCAACGACCTTGCCGCAGTGGTATCGCCGGTTTCCGTCAGATTACCGAAGTTAAGCGCTGTCGGGTTCGGGTTGCACTTGGACGGGTCACCGTCAAGGTCTGCCCAGTACTGGCTCTGAGCACTATGCGACTTAACTGCTGAGGTCATCAGTCGCCTAGAACTTAGAACTAATTAAAGCTAACTAACCTAAGGTCATCACACACACCCATGCCCGAGGGAGGATTCGAACCTGCGACCCGAGCGGTCGCTCGGCTCCAGACTGCAGCGCCTAGAGCCGCACGGCCACTCCGGCCGACTCTGCCCAGTACTGTTCACAAGCGGGGTGCACTCAGCCTTGCGAGGTAAACTGAGTAACTACTTGACTGAGAGGTAGCGACACAGGTCATGAAAACCGACAACGGCCGGGATAGTGGTGTGCTGATTACATGACCCTCCGTATCGACATCCGGTGACTCCTAAGGACTGAGGATGACATGGGGGTTTGTCGGTTACGTAGAGTCTTCGAGGTCTATTCGGACGGTGTTTCTTTCGTTGCTTTCGGTGGGAGAAAGTGCCATGAACAACATAGCAAAAAAAGCTCGTAACATACTTTTGACCTATTTTGTTTCTCTATCGATATTTCTATGTCAGTTTGTACTATTGCTTATGTATAATATTATATCTCTCATAGGAATTCTTTGACTGTGTGTACATGTTTCGGTTATGTGAAAATTTTGAACGATGTTTAAACTATGATTGTGTATTTAAATAACTAATGGAATGATTGTTATGTAATGTACTGTAAATGACTTGGTTCATAGTTAGGGAACGTAGGGTTGAATTGAAAAGACGTGGGGAGGCCCCGCAGTGTGTTGAACTAGAATTTAATGTTGTGTTGTCATTTGCACAGCCAGTTTTGAGTAGGTCAAAAGACTTCTTAAGAAAGCACATTTGTTATTTAAAGATTTGTAGTTTGTTGTGCTTTACTTAATTAATAATTAACGATAAGAATACTTACCATTTCTCATACCTACTTGTGTGGTTTTGTTAATGAGCATGGTTCTTCAGACCATGAAAGTTTAAGGGTCCTCAGGTACTGGGCTAGTTGGTTAATGAGGCAATACAAAATCTCTTTCAGAGCCAGTGTAGTTACATTGGTATTCAGTTTAGTTGCGTCAAACCGAATTTAAGAAAGAACAATCAACTGTGTCATTTGTTCTAATGCAAGTTGGTTAATGCACAGGCATAGAAGCCGTGTACTAAGCAATGAAGTAATAGATATGATCATTAGCAGACCCCCCGATTTAAATTCAGAATCATTTCAAGCTTTTCCCTGATCAGTATTGCTACTAGTTTCATATGTGACGGTAATTGGTTTTTATAAACTATTACTCGTAGTTCATTTAAGGTACGTGTTGTTGAGAGGTGTATGTTACTGTTCATTATCTCATTGTCCATTTGTTTATTAGTAGCACATTTATCTGCGAGGTTCGGTTACTTTGTTGTAGTGTGAACAGTTATAAGGAAAGAGTTTAGTGTGTGTGTGTGTGTGTGTGTGTGTGTGTGTGTGTGTGTGTGTGTGTGTCAACGAAAGGTAGGTTTGCCTTAGCACCACCTTCTGCTATATCAATTTGCTTGACACAAGAATCCTTTTATGTGTTTACTCCGCTGGAGTGTTTCAGAAACGAATCCCAATTTGGTTGTTCTGTTCCATTAGGTTCTTTCAAGGTCAACTTTCCCAAAAATTCCTCGCAGAAGTATATTGTTAGCATCGATTGCCGTTTTAAGATCGTCGGTGTGAGCGTTACAAGGTGACTTGCAAAACCGTCCTGTTCATTTTTCAATATGACTAACAGTTTTAGCGTAGCGAGCAAGATGATATGAATATATCGAACACCGTTTTGGAATGTCAGATATAGAACTGCGGGTTGCATCGTTAGGGGCGGTTGAATGTCTCTGAGTAGCTGTGACAACACAGTGCTGTTGCCAGATAGATTCTTTTACAAAATCACGTTATGTGATAAGTCGAGGTAGACGCACGAAGCTGCGGCATCCAGCTCACTGTAACTGGCAAGAATCAATTTACGGCGACTTGACTATTGTTGCTGTAAATCTAAGATGTTGGTCAGCTGCTAATACTTCCCCCTGTCGCGGAAGTTTAGATCCTCATTGTAACCGAGAGTCTCGGGCTGTCGCGACCGTGCAAACGAAAGTCACTCCGCTCGGCCGCCGTCAGATTCCGCGGAACAAAGCGGGGAGACAGTGTTTGAGGAGTGATCGCCGTCCGGAAGCTATTACCGCGGCTGCCGTCTACCGGCTGGTGGCAGGCCAGTCCGCTGGGCAAACTGGGACCAGCCGCCCAGCCGCTCTGCCTGCCTGTGTCAACACCGGCTCTGCTCCTCACCTCACACCCTACGTCTACCTGTCACCTACTGTCTGTTGCCTCGCAGCGCAGCCTTGCACATGAGGCACCAGGCTGATTCTCTTCAGGTACTCCCTAGTTCTACTATAGTTTCCTCTGTCAGCACCATCGCCTTGAACAGCTTGCATTCTGGTGGGGTCCATTGGAAACACAGGTTTGTGCACCATTTTCTACATTGCAAATTTTTATCGTCTGGTTGTGGGTAGATACTGCACGGGTAGAGGTCAGAACCATAGGGCTGGTGTTCGAGTGCCTCCAACTTGAGGTGCCGAAACTTATGCGCTACGACATTTGTAATGTGAGGATGTGAGATACCACGAAGCAGCAGACATCTTGCAGCGCACTATTCCACAACGGTGGTTTTCGACATATATGCTGGCCTATACGCATTCTTCACTCTCCGATGGATGCAATCTAAAAAAAGAATAAGAGCACGTTGGACTTGTTTCGACCCATTTGGTAATACCGTGGCCATAAACATCACATGCCGGAAAGCCACGAAGCCACACTAGTCCCGTGCCGACATGTCGGTGCTTGTACACACCAATAGGAAACGCGCTACGTTGCATATGCGTCACATCAGAGCCCTTAAAAGGAAAGTTTTATTGCCCCTTACGGTACATAATATCAGAAACATATAAACATGTGTTTTTAAAGAGCTCATACACAACAACGTGTAGATGTGCGTAAGTACTGAAGCATGTATAACAAGAACTGTAACTGCCACTGGTTAATCCGGTGGAATACGATGTTTTGATCTCACATTTTGTTGCCTTTATGCGGTATTTGACTCAAAAGGAAACAGCTACTAGTAAAACAAAATTAACTTAAGGTTCATCAGAAACGAATGGTATCTAAATTAAACTTATTCCAACAATTTTTCTGCAATAATAAGCTTACCAGCACACACAGAACAAAACAGATGAGTACCAACGGATAACGCCTTCTGTGAGGAGATTATGAAGCAAACGATGTCCCGAAGAATGATTTATTAGTTTGACAACAGTGCTGAACAATTGCTATCTACAGAGCGCCTACATTCCACCGGACATACCGTCCACCGTAACTGTCTTTCCGCACTTCCTCTCTTCCACCAGAGAGAAAACCAAAGACGCTCTAACCGGCAGAGAACGCGCTCAACTTGTCGGGAGCGAGTTATCGGACTAACGGCTTAACATTCTGACAATTGTTGCGTAATAATCTCGCAGTGATCTCTTGATATTGCTGGACTGTGCATTTACACGCGTGGTGTAGCGGTAGCGTTTTTGACTAACAATGATAACGTCTTCGGTCCCGGGTTCGAAACCCGCCATCGTTTAAATTTCGATTAACAATCAGCATTGACGGCCAGAGACTTCCGGCATAAGAAGTCACCCTCATTCTGCCAACGGCCTTGTCAAAGATGGCGGAGGAGCGGATAGAGGCACAAGGCACTCTCTTGTCCTGTGGGTGGGAAACTGCTCCGAAAGGTAGAAGAATCAGCAACGATCAACGGCGTCAGGGTACAAAGGCAACGGGAACCACTGCACTAAAGACACATAACGTGTCTCCACAGGACATGGGGCCTGTAATTGAAAAAGTGTCACGATGATCTCTCCATTGGCAAAAGACACCGGAATAGTCCCGCATTCTGATTTCCAAGTGGGGACTGCCAAGGAGGAGGAGACCACGAGAAAAAGATTGAATAAGCAACGAAAGGAAACATTTTACGAGCCGAAGCTTGAAATGTCACGAGTTTGAACGTGGTAAGAAAGCTAGAAAATGTGAAAAGGGAAATGCAGAGGGTCACTTTAGACTTAGTAGGGGTCAGTGAAGTGAAATTGAAAGACGACAAGGGCTTCTGATCAGATGAGTAACGGGTACTATCTCTGCAGCAGAAAATGGTCTAACTAGCGTACGATTCTGTATGATTATGAAGGTAAGGCGTTGAGTGTATTACTGTGAACTGTTCACTGATAGAGTTGTCTTATCAGAATCGACAGCAAACCAACACTGACAACTATAGTACAGGTATACATGCGCAAGCTGAAGATGAAGAGCTATAGAAAGTATATGAGGATATTGAGAGGGTAGTGCAGTATACAAAGGGAGATGACAATCTACTAATCACGGGGGACCGGAATGCATTTGTAGGGGAAGGAGTAGCAGAAATGGTAACAGGAGAATATGGACTTGGGTATGGAAAATAGACAGGAGAGAGACTAACTGAGTCCTGTGACAAATTTCAGCAAATAATAGCGAATACTGCGTTCAGGAATCACACGAGGGGGAGGTATATTTGGAAAAGGGTGGGTGATACGTGAAGATTTAAGTTAGATTGCATCACGTTCCGTAATAAACTTGAACTAGTAATAGCAAAAACTTTGTTCTAGGATCGGAAGACCAGGAGGTATACTTGAAAAAGGCCAGGTATCACGGGAAGATTTCAGTCAGATTACATCCTCGTCAGTCAGAGATGGAATTGTAAGGAGTACCCAGGTTCAAATATATACTCAGATCACAACTTAGTAGTTATGAAGAGTAGGCTGAAGTTCAAGAGATTAGCCAGGAAGAATCAATATTCAGAGAAGTGGGATACCGAAACTAAGTAGTGACGAGATACGCTTGAAGTTCTCTAAGGTTGTAGATACAGTATTAAGGAATAGCTCAGAATTCAGTACAGTTGAAGAAAGATGGACATTTCTAAGAAGAGCAATCACAGAAGCTGGAAAGAAAAACATAGGTACAAGGAAGATGTAGGGTCTAGGAAGCCTGCATACTCGGTTGGCTAGACCAACAATCAAACAAGTCATATCAACGACTTTTATTACAATAAGATATTTACAATACTCAGCTTTGGCAACTACACAGATGTGCCGCAAGCAAAGGGCGACATACGAAATAATCGGTATTTGCAGTGACTGCTGATCTCTAATTGACAAAAGTCTTTCTTGAACTGCTATCGAAATCGCATACCTTGACGCTGCTATCCAAGTGGCTAGTCTTCAAGCTTCTGTTGAACTAGGCCGCCACCAATCGGACGCGACCCTTATGTCCTCATCACCTAGGGACCGCTGCTTTCACGCTGTCGCCCTGGAATGAAGGTCAGTCAGTGTGCGAAATAGAAGGCAAAAAGTAGAGGGCAACGCCTCAATCGTGTTAGGTGACATTGTCAGGTTCATTGGCACAGGAAAAGGAAGCTTGCTGTAAGAGTCTGCCACAATCGACCAAATAATGTTCGAAAAAGGACCCGCAAAGTCTACATACACACGTTGTGAAGGTGATTGCGACTTAGGCCCAGCAGAGAATTTTTGTGGAGCAGCAGACTGATTTTTCGCACATGCGTGGCACTGTGACTTCATATGTTCCATTTGGTTGACCATACCCTGCCATGTGCAGTGTCGAATCGCTAACTATTTCGTACGAACAATCCCCCAGTGTCCTTGGTGAAGTAACTGCAACACTTCTTTTTGCAGAGCTTTGGAGATCAACACACGTGACTCTCCACTTTCATTTTGAACAAGAATCACACCTTGCTGTATAGCGAGGCTATGTCGACGTGTGAAGTATTAGCGCATTACATGATTCTTGATGCTATGGAATGAGCGAGGCCAAGATGAGCGAATGTATGTTAGGGAAATGTTCTGATCTGAATCAGCCTTGCAGTTTCCCTATAGTGCAGAGGAAAGGACTGAAGTAATTCAGAATCGTGAGTACTGATGTGACAACAAGATGCAGCAGAAGTGTCAAAATCTGCATCCGAGCCAATCGGAAGACGTGAGAGTGCGTCCGCTTTACCATGTTGAGCTGTCGGACTATACACAATCTTGTACTGGTACTGAGACAAAAACAAAGACCATTTTTGCAATTTTTGGGCAGTTTGTACAGGAAACGGCTTCATCTGATGAAGCAAGGGCTGCACTGGCTTGCGATCCACTACAAAGTAGAATTTTCTGCCATATATAGAGTGGTGGAATTTGGTGACACCGTACACAATAACCAATGCATATTTCTTTATTTGTGAAAGGTTACACTGAGCCTTGGACAACATTTCTGACGCGAAAGCAATAGACCAGTCTTTATCATCAAATCTGTGCGGAAGTGGTGGTGGTGGTGGTTAGTGTTTAACGTCCCGTCGACAACGAGGTCATTAGAGACGGAGCGCAAGCTCGGGTTAGGGAAGGATTGGGAAGGAAATCGGCCGTGCCCTTTCAAAGGAACCATCTCGGCATTCGCCTGAAACGATTTAGGGAAATCACGGAAAACCTAAATCAGGATGGCCGGAGACGGGATTGAACCGTCGTCCTCCCGAATGCGAGTCCAGTGTGCTAACCACTGCGCCACCTCGCTCGGTGTGCGGAAGTACTGCACCGATTCGGTAAGAGAAAGCGTCAACTTGCAACACACCTGATTTGTCAGGATCAAAGTGAACCAAACGTCGATCATTGAGTAATGCATCTTTAAGTTTTTGAAAACTTCTTGGCACTCATCTGTCCAAACAAAGCTGCAGTGGAGCTGTGATTTGTGCAGCATTCGGTATGAACGCAATATAACAGTTCATTTTCCCTAACACTGACTACAGTTCTGCGACATTGCGAGGAACTGGAACGTCACGTATGGCTATCAAATGTGACTCAAAATGATATACATGACAAGTCCAAGATACTGTAAATCAGGTTAAAGAAATTACACTTGTCCAGACTACACTTTAGTCCTGCATCACACAACACACGAAGCAAAGCACGCAAATATGCAATGTTTTCTTCAGGTGTACGACCTGCCACGACAATATCGTCCAAATAATTGAAACAGTTTGATACTTGAGCAGTCAGCTGTTCGAAATACCGTTGGAAAGTGGCGGGTGCGGAAGCACTGCCAAAAGGCAAACGAAAATATTTAAACAAGCCCATATTAGTGTTCACAACACACGCGGTTTGACATTCTTCATCTAGTGGTATTTGAAGATATACATCGCACAAATCAATTTTTGTGAAGTAGCGACTAGCGCCTAGTCTGTCCATGAGATCCTCTGGCCGTGGCAATAGATAAGGATCAGTCACAGTTTGTGGGTTGACTGTAGACTTAAAGTCAACGCAGAGGCGAATGCGACCTGAAGGTTTTGGGCCAAAACGAGTGACTCGCCCATTCACTAGCTTCTATGTGTGCAATAGCTCCGCTATCTTGTTATTCTTTAAGTTCAGTGATCATTTTCTCCCGTAATGCAATGGGAACAGTTCCGGCCCGGCAAAATTTCGGCCGAGTATTGTCTTTCATAGAAACATGTCAAAATAAAATTTAGCCTTGTCTAAACATTCAGAAAAAAGTTCAGGGAACTCTTTTCTGAACTCTGTCTTTGGCATTGAATGCAGTCACTGACAACAAATTCTCCTGAATCTGAAAGCCAAACAGATCTAACGAATCAAGGCCAAATATGTTCTCACAATCGCATGATTGTAGCACAGTAAAAGTTGCAGTTCGCGTATGCGAGCGATACATGGCAAGCAAAGTGCATTTTCTTGTCCATTATAGGCCGTCAGGTGTGTGCTGGTTTTATACATGCAATGGGAGCCTAAAAGTCCATATGTGCTACGATTGAGCAATGTAACAGAGGCACATGTATCCAACTGAAATTTCACACGTTTTACACTAAAATGCAAATGAACAAAACGTTTGTTGGATTGACGTAGCGCTGATGAAACTGTTTGCTTACTAGTTTTTCTAATGTCTGCAGCAGGCTTTCAATACACTGCACTTATTACATAGGCCCTGTGACTAGGGTTTCGTGAGTGGGCAGAATTCTTATGGTTGTACTGTTGCAAACACATGGATTGTATGTGACCTTTCTTGCCACAAGCATAACACTATGCTTGTCAGGACAGTCAGTCTTAGCGTTTGTGTTGTGAATACCACCGAGGGCATAACTTAGTTCTGTTCACCTGTTTAGAGAACTGTTTACACGGCTTGGCACGCGTGTGTTTTGCTGCCTACTGGCTCGGCCGTGACCAAGAGACAACTCAACCCGACAAATTGGTGGCTGCTCAGATTTATCGGCCGCTACGGTACATGAATCATACTGATCTAGAATTTGCACTACATGCTGAAATGATGGATCTGACTGTTTCAAAATATGTTCTGTAAGGTTGACTTCAGTTATTCGTACACGATCGCATCACGCAACATAACATCTGAATATAAAGCACCACAAGCAAAATTAAATTTGTATTTCCTCGTCATACCCTGAATATCTGTTACCCACTAGTGATAAGTTTGTTCTGACATTTTCTTGCAGCGGAAGAAGTGGTACCTAGCTGCCAACACATTCACTTGTTGGCCATAATAGTTAGAGAACCTTCAACCAGATCAAAGGAAAGTTCACTTGGTGTGGCGTTAGGAAACCATTTATGAATGATGCGAAAGACTGCAGTTCCTACTATTGACAAAAAGTAGTGTAGTTTCACAGTACCTGGTACTTTGTGAGCAATGATGTGGGCTTCATACTGTTGCAACCATTTGAGCCATTCCTCTTCTTTTTCGTTAAACTGGCGAAAAGGCGGTATGGCACTCGGAGCTACAGTTGGAGCTACAGTTTCTGCATGTTGCACTGCATTTGTAGCTTGGTTGGCTAGTAGCTGCTGTACCACGTTTAGAAGTGTTGCAAACTGCTGCGGCTGAAGCTGAGACATCTGTGTTATCCGCGCTGTGTCTATTGCTTGCAGCTGAGGTGCCTGAGCAGAGGGTGGGAGACATGGGGTGCTCATTTTAGAAGAGGCAAAATCAATAAACAAACAATGCAAGCAATAAAAATATGCACGCAAGCAAAGAAAATTTCAGCAACGCTCACCTGAAAACACTCTATAAGAGACGCTATTAAAGCGTAAACACACTCCTGCAAAGGAAAGTCAAGGCAGAATTAAGGCGCCAGCAAAAACGTGCAGCCCACGACGAAACAAAACAGTGGCAGCTAGTAGCTCCCAGTTATCGCTATGGTATTGTTTCGCCTCGACGCCAATGTTTCGTCCAGCGTAGTCGTCAATCTTGTAGTGTCTAGGAAGCCTGCATACTCGGTTCGCTAAACAATCAAATAAGTCGTATTAATGAGTTTTATTACAATAAGAATTTTACGGTAATTAACTTTGGCAATTACACATATGTGTCGCAAGCAAAGGGCGGCATACGAAATCGTCAGTGTTTGCAGTGACTGCTGACTTCTGACAAAAGTCTTTCTTGAACTGCTATCGAAATCGCATATTTCGAGGCTGCTATCCAAGTGGCTAACGTTGAAGCCGCTATTGAACTGTGCCGCCACCAGTCGGGCACGGCGCTTCTCTTCTCCTAGGCGCTGCTGCTGTCGCGTTGTCGTCCTGGAAGAGAGGTCGGTCAGTGTGTGATTGACTGACTTCTTCTCACAGCCCTCTCTTTTTTCTCGTTCCTGGCTAGAGTGCCGATGCTTGACTTTACGCCGGAACAGAAGGTGACTGCAAAAAAAGTAATGGGTAACAGAAAAAATACTTCAGCTAATCGATGAAAGAAGGAAGTACAAAAATGTTCAGCGAAACTCAGGAATGCAGACATAAAATGCGCTGAGGAATGGAATAAATATTAAGTGCCCTGAAGCTAACACCTAAACCTCCAAAAGTCAGACACCTAGATTGTTACCAAACGTTGTGTGTCGATAGAGTATCAACAATAGCTGCGATTTAGTTCGTTTCATGTGCTGTCGTCAGGGCGTAAATGGTAATTAAAAACAACACCAGAACTACAAGAGTATAGGAAAAGGGTGCCTGTGAACTAGTAACCAATGTGGCTTCCTTGGGTGAGTTGGTAGAGCGTCGAATGCCGTTTGCGACAATTTTTCTTTTTTTTTTCACTGTTTACACGTGAAGCTGTTATTAGGGAGAACATTTTCCTAACACGTAAAAACAATTTTCGTAGTTTGTAGGATGTCCTGTTCACACTCTGCTTTCACTTCGTTATTTGAAAGTAGCAAACCTATAGAGAATATCTGTGTGGATAGGTGTGGTGTTCTGTCGGACATGTGCGACGGAACAGACAACACTCGTGATGTAGCATAGCGACTTTTGTGTACGTAAAACAAGCAGATATACCTGAAGATGAGAGAGAGTGTGCAGCATTCTTACTGGACGTAATTGATCGATGGTAGACGTCGATCATCACAGAAGGCCCATTAGATATCGTCGAGCTCATAGTAGATGGAGCGGAATCGTTATTTATGACCATTTGAATTGACTAGAGTCGACGTTATGTACTTATTATTAATCTTATTATTTTGTTTATTATTTCAACTACTATTAGTTTTCTTACGTGTATCATCATCATTATTATTATTACTTCCACTCATGTGATCCAGTTGTTTCTTTATTTTGATTGTATATTCCGTGAAAGTACAAATGTATTCTACAGATCTACTGCTTTCAAACAAAGAAAGCACAAGCAGGCTACCACGAGAAATTGCTGTAAACTCCAAATAGTCCTTTTACTTATCATTAAGGAAAAAGACTGTCACCAATGGGATTCGAAGCCGGGACCCTCATTACAACGCCCTAGTGCACTATCAACTCACCCGCGGCTGGCAGGCTCATCAAGTACACACATACACACTTTTCCTGTGCTCTGGTAGGTTTTGCGTTACTTTTAATTAACGTTTATGCCAGTTCTGCTGGGCGACAGGACATAGTACGAACTAAATCGGAGTTTTGGTTGATATTCCATCAACATACAAAGTTTGATACAGATCGGAGTATCTGACATCTGGAGTTTCGGGCGTAAAACGAAATTGCTGCGTGAAAAACGTGAATAAATAGAAAAAGAAATTTTATCGTAAGGACTGACTCAGCATATAGTAAAGTCAAAACAGTATTCGGTTAAATTAAAAGCAAAGGTTGTGACATTAGGAGTGCAACGGGAATTCCACTGTTCAACGCAGAGGAGAGAGCGGATAGGTGGAAAGAACACATGAGCGGCCTCTATGAGGGGGAAGATTTGTCTGATGTGGCAGAAGAAGAAACTAAGTCGGTTTAAAAGAGATAGGGGATCCAGTATTAGAAACAGAATTTAAAACAGCTTTGGAGGACTTAAATTCAAATAAGGCCGAAGGATTAGATAACACTCCATCAGAAGTCCTAAAATCATTGGGGGGAATTGAAAACAGGACGACTATTCACGTCGGTGGGTAGTATGTAGGAGTATGGTGACATACCATCTGACTTTCTCAAAAATGTCATCCGTACGATTCGGAAAACTGCAAAAGCTGACAAGAGCGAGAATTATTACACAATCAGATTATCGCACAATCAGCTTAACAGTTCCTGCATACAAGTTGCTGACAAGAATAATATATAAGAGAGTGAAAAAGAAAATTTAGAATGTGTTAGATGCCGATCAGTTCAGCTTTAGGAAAGGTAAAGGCATCAGAGAGCCAATTCTGACGAGGCGGTTAATAATGAAAGTAAGACTAAAGAAAATTCATGACACTTTCATAGGACTTGTCGACCTAGTAAAAGCGTTCGACACTGTCAAATGGTGGAAGACGTTCGAAATTCTGAGAAAAACCGGGGTAAACTATAGGGAGAGACGGATAAAATACAATATGTACAAAAGGTAAGACGGAATAATAAGAGTGGACGACCAAGAACGAAGTGCTCAAAAAAAAGGGTGTAACATAAGTTTGTATATTTTTGCCCTATTGTTCAATCTGTACGATGCAGAAGAAATTATGGAAATAAACGAAAAAAAGTAGACTAGCACTAACATAAAGGGCATTCCTGGCTAAGAGAAGTCTACTACTATCAAACATATGCCTTAATTTGAGGAAAAAGATTTTGTGAACATACATTTGGAGCAGGGCATTGTATGGTAGTGAAACATGGACTGTGGGAAAACCAGAACAGAAGAGAATCGAACCATTTGAGATGCGGTGCTACAGACGAATGCTGAAAATTAGGTGGATTGATAAGGTAAGGAATGGGGAGGTTCTGCGCAGAATCGGAGAGGAAAGGAGTATGTGGAAAACACTGACAAGGAGAAGGAACAGGATGATGGGATATCTATTAAAACATCAGGGAGTGACTTCCTTGGTTCTAGAGGGAACTATAGAGGGCAAAAACTGTAGTGGAAGACAGAGATTGGATTACATTCAGCAAATAATTGAGGACGCAGGTTGCAAGTGCTACTCTGAGAAGCAGAGGTTGGCGCAACAGAGGAGTTCGTTTTTGGCAGCATCACACCAATACAACGCTGACGACCCAGAAATATAATTTATCCTCCTCCACCATATTACACTTCGCTTCCTTCCCCTCTGCACTTATCCCTACAGCCAATTGTCTCTCGATGTTGCTTTTGCTCTGTGTTCTTGAAAATTCGAGCTTCTTTAGCGTCTATAGTACAGTCTTATCCCAAATGTATGTGCAAATCCAATCACGATCTTTCTATCTTCTGTTTTAGGGCTTTCACTCTATCGTTTTCTGCAGCAAGAAGTTGATACAAATGTAAAGCGAGAGTACCATAGAATGTTCTACAGTTCTGAGGGACGTCTTTGTTTCAAGATAGTCTTTATACTTAAATGCACCGACAACTGCTGTCAGAGACCATCCTTTTCCTCTTCTAGCACCATTAGAGCCGCAACATACTGTTGTTGTTGTTGTGGTCTTCAGTCCTGAGACTGGTTTGACGCAGCTCTCCATGCTACTCTATTCTGTGCAAGCATCTTCATCTCCCAGTACCCGCTGCAGCCTACATCCTTCTGAATCTGCTTAGTGAACTCATCTCTTGGTCTCCCTCTACGATTTCTACTCTCCACGCTGCCCTCCAGTACTAAATTGGTGATCCCTTGATGCCTCAGAACATGTCCTACC
This sequence comes from Schistocerca americana, assembly GCF_021461395.2. NCBI lineage: Eukaryota > Metazoa > Arthropoda > Insecta > Orthoptera > Acrididae > Schistocerca > Schistocerca americana. Next base: position 602,000,733 of record NC_060119.1, on the reverse strand, counting down.
AACAGATTCCTTCTTCTAGTCAAGTTGTGCCACAAACTCCTCTTTTCCCCAATTCTGTTCAGTACCTCCTCATTAGTTATGTGATCTACCCATCTAATCTTCAGCATTCTTCTGTAGCACCACATTTCGAAAGCTTCTATTCTCTTCTTGTCTAAACTATTTATCGCCCACGTTCCACTTCCATACATGGCTACACTCCAGACAAATACTTTCACAAACGACTTCCTAGCACTTAAATCAATACTCGATGTTAACAAATTTCTCTTCTTCAGAAAGGCTTTCCTTGCCATTGCCAGTTTACATTTTATATCCTCTCTACTTCGACCATCATCAGTTATTTTGCTCCCCAAATAGCAAAATTCCTTTACCACTTTAAGTGTCTCATTTTTTAATCTAATTCCCTCAGCATCACCCGACTTAATTCGACTACATTCCATTATCCTTGTTTTGCTTTTGTTGATGTTCATCTTATACCCTCCTTTCAAGACACTGTCCATTCCGTTCAACTGCTCTTCCAAGCCCTTTGCTGTTTCTGACAGAATTACAATGTCATCGGCGAACCTCAAAGTTTTCATTTCTTATCCATGGATTTTAATACCTACTTCGAACATTTCTTTTGTTTCCTTTAATGCTTGCTCAATATACAGATTAAATAGCATCGGGGAGAGGCTACAACCCTGTCTCACTCCCTTCCCAACCACTGCTTCCCTATCATGTCCCTCGACTCTTATAACTGCCATCTGGTTTATGTACAAATTGTAAATAGCCTTTCGCTCCCTGTATTTTACCCCTGCCACCTTCAGAATTTGAAAGAGAGTATTCCAGTCAACATTGTCAAAAGCTTTCTCTAAGTCTACAAATGCTAGAAACGTAGGTTTGCCTTTCCCTAATCTTTCTTCTAAGATGAGTCGTAGGGTCAGTATTGCCTCACGTGTTCAACATTTCTACGGAATCAAAACTGATCTTCCCCGAGGTCGGCTTCTACCAGTTTTTCTATTCGTATGTAAAGAATTCGCGTTAGTATTTTGCAGCTGTGACTTATTAAACTGATAGTTCGGTAATTTTCATATCTGTCAACACCTGCTTTCTTTGGGATTGGAAATGCTGTATTCTTCTTGAAGTCTGAGGGTATTTCGCCTGTCTCATACATTTTGCCCACCAGATGGTAGAGTTTTGTCAGGACTGGCTCTCCCAAGGCCGTCAGTAGTTCTAATGGAATGTTGTCTACTCCCGGGGCCTTGTTTCGACTTAGGTCTTTCAGTGCTCTGTCGAATTCTTCACGCAGTATCATATCTCCCATTTCATCTTCATCTACATCCTCTTCCATTTCTATGACATTGTCCTCAAGAACATCGCCCCTGTATAGACCCTATATATACACCTTCCACCTTTCTGATTTCCCTTCTTTGCTTGGAACTGGGTTTCCATCTGAGCTCTTGATATTCATGCAAGTGGTTCTCCTTTCTCCAAAGGCCTCTTTAATTTTCGTGTACGCAGTATCAATCTTACCCCTAGTGAGATAAGCCTCTACATCCTTACATTTGTCCTCTAGCCATCCCTGCTTAGCCATTTTGCACTTCCTGTTGATCTCATTTTTGAGACGTTTGTATTCCTTTTTTGCCTGCTTCACTTACTGCATTTTTCTATTTCCTCCTTCATCAATTAAATTCAGTATCTCTTCTGTTACGTAAGGATTTCTACTGGCCCTCGTCTTTTTACCTACTTGATCCTCTGCTGCCTTCAGTATTTCATTCCCCAAAGCTACCCATTCTTCTACTACTGTATTTCTTTACCCCATTCCTGTCAATTGTTCCCTTATGATCTCCCTGAAACTCTGTACAACCTCTGGTTCTTTCAGTTTATCCAGGTCCCATCTCCTTAAATTCCCACCTTTTTGCAGTTTCTTCAGTTTTAATCTACAGTTCATAAACAATAGATTGTGGTCAGAGTCCACATCTGTCCCTAGAAATGTCTTACAATTTAAAACCTGGTTCCTAAATCTCTGTCTTACCATTATATAATCTATCTGAAACCTTTTAGTACCTCCAGGGTTCTTCCATGTATACAACCTCCTTTCATGATTCTTGAACCAAGTGTTAGCTATGATTAAGTTATGCTCTGTGCAAAATTCTTCCAGGCGGCTTCCTCTTTCATGTCTTAGCCCCAATCCATATTCGCCTACTACGTTTCCTTCTATTCCTTTTCCTACTGTCGTATTCCAGTCACCCATGAATATTAAATTTTCGTCTCCCTTCACTACCCGAATAATTTATTTTATCTCATCACACACTTCATCAATTTTTTCATCATCTGCAGAGCTAGTTGGCATATAAACTTGTACTACTTTAGTAGGCTTGGGCTTCGTGTCTATCTTGGCCACAATAATGCGTTCCCTAAGCTGTTTGTAGTAGCTTACCCGTACTCCTATTTATTTATTCCTGCATTACCCCTATTTGATTTTGTATTTATAACCCTGTATTCACCTGACCAGAAGTCTTGTTCCTCCTGCCACCGAACTTCACTAATTCCCACTATATCTAACTTTAACCTATCCATTTCCCTTTTTAAATTTTCTAACCTACCTGCCCGATTAAGGGATCTGACATTCCACGCTCCGATCCGTAGAACGCCAGTTTTCTTTCTCCTGATAACGACGTCCTCCTGAGTAGTCCCCGGCCGGAGATCCGAATGGGGGACTATTTTACCTCCGGAATATTTTACCCAAGAGGACGCCATTATCATTTAACCATACAGTAAAGCTGCATGCCCTCGGGAAAACTTACGGCTGTAGTTTCCCCATGCTTTCAGCCGTTCGGAGTACCAGCACATCAAGGCCGTTTTGGTTAGTGTTGCAAGGCCAGATTAGTCAATCATCCAGACTGTTGCCACTGCAACTACTGAAAAGGCTGCTGCCCCTCTTCAGGAACCACACGTTTGTCTGCCCTCTCAACAGATTCCCCTCTGTTGTGGTTGCAGTTACGGTACTGCTATCTGTATCGCTGAGACACGCAAGCCTCCTCACCAACGGCAAGGTCCATGGTTCATGGGCTACGTATAAACAATCACTAACTGGGAAAAAAGGCTCAATAGCGATGGTAGTGAGTCTAGAATGTGGTGATAACTTGTTTCTCATTAGAAGAGACGACCAATACAACTCTATGTTCGCGCATTTACTGACACTCAGAAAACTTGTGTGTTGTGCGAAATTCCTATGATTTTGATAATTTCTAACCATTTCATTTTTCCCTTTTCTGTTTGTACGACCTTCTTCACTCAGGTCACCTACGTCTCGGAACTCACTTTTCTATGGACAATCTTTTCTGTTTGTTGAGGATCTGATTTATTAAGATTTAACTATTCGTGTCTCTAGCTATTCTTGCATCTTAATCTCACGGTTTCCCCGCCTCATTACGTCAGAGCGGTAAGAATCATTTTATTTTGTTAGTCAATTTTGTAATTTGTTAAATTAATTTCCTGTTTAAAAAGTGTAGTTATTAAAGGAAGCCTTAGGAAAGACAGCGCCCTCTTCACCAATTTTGTCAACAGTCAGAAAAAGTGGTTAAGATACTGGAAACTTTAATGATAGATGCTGATGTTGCGGCCTTTGATGCCGAAGATGCACTTCGACTTTTGCTTGCACGTTGGACTTCGTTTGACGGCTCTTAACTAATTGATCTTGCCTTATCGCTCACTTTTCCAGTCACTCGAAAGTTGCACTCCAGAGAGCGTGCAACTGCAACCTTAATGTCATATTGCTGGGACATTATTGTAAGCGTTCTTCATAAATTCTGACGGTTCCTTCTTGGTGCTACAATTCTCACTCACTTCAATGAAGCTTTAAATTGGTGAATTGTTGAGCGACAGCTATATATCAATGAGACACTTTCCCAAATGTGTATTTCATATACTGCGGTGCTGAGTACAAGGGCTGCTTTGATGCACCTCTCGCGGAAGACTCGTTTGATGCAGCTCGCCACACAAGTCTGTCCTGCATAAGTTTATACATCTCTCCATGACTACTACAAACTGCATGCATTTTGAACCTGCTTACCGCATTCATGTCGAGGTCTCTCTCTACAACTTCAACCCATCACTCTTCCCTCTATTGTCAATCTGACTATTCCTTCATGCTGCGTGACGTGTCCTCTCAACTGATCGCATCTTTTAGTGAAACTCAGCTAATGCTGATTTTCTCACCAGTTCGATTTAGCATGTCCTCATTTGTTATTTGATACACCCATCTACTTCTAAGCATTATTGTGTGTCAACTCATCGCAAAATTCTCTTCACTTATTGTCTGAATTTTTAATCATTCACGTCTGACTCTAATAGAAGACAACGTTCCATACAAATACTTCAGAAAAGACTTATTACTATCCAAATTTGTGTTAAATGTTAACGTGGTTTTCTACTCAGAAATGTTTTCCTTTCTGTTGTTAGTCTGCATTTTATACCCTCTCTACTTCACCCATCATCCGTTATTTAGCTGCCCATATAGCAAACAGTACTCATCTACTACTTTTAGTGCCTCTTTCGTTAATGTAATTCCTCAGCATCATCTCATATAATTTGATTACTTTCCATTAATCTTGTTTTACTGAAATCATCTAATGATATCTCTTCAATACACTATGCATTCCGCTGAGCTGCTCTTCGAAATTGCCTTGTGGTCTCCGATAAAATTATTATATCGATAACTATTACTTTGGGACCGTCTGATCACAAATGACTAAAATACAGTTTGTATGCACGTATTTTTTTATTAAATTGTAATTAGACGGGTTTCCAAAGCAGTAATTGCCGCGCGGTGCAGCAGAGCGGTCTAGGGCGCCTTGTCACGGTCCGCGCGGCTCCCCCCGTCGGAGGTTCGAGTCCTCCCTCGGGCACGAGTGTTCGTGTTGTCCTTAGTGTAACTTAGTTTATGTTAGATCAAGTAGTGTGTAAGCTTAGGGGCCGATGACCTCAGCAGTTTGGCCCCATAAGGCCTTACCACAAATTTCCATTTCGAAAGTAGTAATTATCGACATACTGTAATATTACACGCAGTAGACGACAACAGGAGCACGAACTTTGAAGGTGTGATTACTATGTCATTCGCAAACCTCTACTTTAATTTCCTTTCACATTTCTCCTCGGTTTCCTTTACTTCCTGCTCAATGTTCAGAACCTCTTCAATGTTCAGACTGAATAACAGTAGAAACGGGCTATAACCGTATCCCATCCCGTCCTCAACCACGTTTCCCTCTCATGTCCTTCCTCTCTTATAAGTGCAGTCTGGTTTCTGTACAAGTTGTAAATATGTTTGAGTAGTGTTTCCATCATTTGAGTGTAAAACATTCTTTTTTATTTTACTATTATGACTTCGGGCTTAAGTCCTTGTCAAGTACAACAATGTTGAGTATAGTTACACATTGTTAAGTGAAATCACAGTCTGGATTTATTGAACTGGGTGTCCCACAGTACAGGTAAGTCAAAATCAACGAAATGTATAGCAGACAAGCAGCAAATATGTTTTCAGCCGCAAACAGTTGTTGTCTTGTTGTATTGTTATATGGCTGGAAAACAAGTTTGCTACCTGTCTGCTATACGTTTTTTTGACTTGGCACTTATCTACACTTTGGGACAACCAGATGAATAGATCTCGCCTGTGATTTCTTTTAACAAAGTGTAACTATACCCAACACCGTTGTACTTGATAATTGCTTACGGCTGAAATAGTGATAGAAACATAAAATAAAGATGTTGTGCAGTCAAAGGGCGAAAATATCATGCAAACATCAGTACATGACTGTGGCCTAAGAATATGAAAAAATTATCAAGCTGTAATTAAATTTCTCGTAATATCATTTTTCAAAACGTGAGTAAATCGGTACTAAAATCTTAGGTAATAATGTCTGTGTCTTGAAAAGATCCACAGTCGATTGGTCGTTATCACTGAGCCACAATGTCCAAACTCCAATGCCGATATGGCCGCGAACACGAACAGCGACAATGTAAGACAGTTAAAGCCTTGTGCAGGATGCAAATCTACTTGCAGGGCCTAGCAGCGACTAGGCACCCAGTCACCTCCTGAGGAGCCGGCCTTTAGTGGCCAACACCCAAGTTCCTTCCTGAATTGACTTAATGACGCGGCGGGAGTCCCGAGGATTCCCGCTCTGTCGTGTAATTACGTTTACTTGGCGACCTCAAATTACTAAGTTAAGAGTTGAGTGTGGCCGGCTCGGCAGGCTAGGCGGCGCCCATTACGCCTATTGATTAACGCGCGTGCTGAAAGCAGCCCCTGCCTCCTGCCCCTAGCACCTCCGCCGCCAGCGGCACACAGCCATGCCTCTGCGAGTCGCCGCCAGAATTCTCCTTGGGCGGTAGCAGGCTGCACTTACAGAGGCAGTGCCCCACACCATCAACTCCACCGCCCCCACCACCTCTACCACCCGAACGCTCCAGCCCTTTGACGACCCAGCAATTTGAATTCTCACGCGCAATTAACTCAGACCGTTGCGTCACACAGCCTTAGTTATCTTCCCCCCACTGTGCGAGCCTCTTACCAGTTACTGTCGGCTATCATAATGTTCAGCTTAGACAATAGAGGTGAGTAGTTTTCTGCGCAGAGCGTCGCAAATATTCATAGGCTCTTCCAGAATGTCTACGGAGATCTGACTGTGAACAAAATCGCAATGGGTCGTTGAGCTAGGTGCCTGCCATCATTGCAAGTAGAGCACGCAAACACGGCCGACAGCACACAGATGTGACTCCTGCAATGTTGGAACGTGTGGACAGTCTCCTCCATCCTATGTCCGGAGTGCGGGACTTCAGCTGCTCGATTTCCAATAATGAAATGCCAATAGCTGTTATTTTGGTTTTATTTGTTAGGCAACCAGTTTCGGCAATACATTGTGCTATCTTCAGACCTGCATATATCGAGTAACCCTCGTGTTAAAAACAAATGCAACACTGTCAACTGGCGTAAGGCCATCGTATTCTAACGGAGACTGTATTGATAGCGTGCTATAGCCAAAAGACTGGGGAATAATATGGTTCACTGGAATTCTGAACGAAGCCAACCCGCTTCCAGAACATGACGTGTGGCATTACTTTTTTAACACAGTCGTATTTATACTTCTGAAAACTGTTTGCTGTTCCATAGGAATGCCACTACTACCCACGCTTCAAAGTTGCTTTTATTCTCTGTTCAGTAGTGGTTATTTTCCAATATGATGTAGCAGCGTATGTGTTTGCAGCGTACTGTAATGTCAATGATCGCCGAAGCCGAAGAAGCACTTGCACCCGAAATGGAATGTTGGCATAATGAACGAACCGTCCTGTTTCGAAATTAATAGGGACAGTGAAGTTGTCAGATTATATCCTACGACAACAAACGTCGCTTCGATGATCACAAAGAATTGCAGAACGAATCTGATAGTATTTTCGCTTTGGATACTGAATAGCACATCTTGAAATGTGCGATAATGATGATTATGTATATATACCTAGTGATGTGGCACAGTGATAAGGTACAGGGATCGTATCGACAGGATGGCGGTTTAAATCCTCGTCCATCCGCCCAGATTTAGATTTACCGTCGTTTCCGTAAATCACTTTAGGTGGTTGCCGGGATGATCCCTTTCAGTGGTCAAGATCGATTTCCACCTCTGTCCTTCCCTAATCGGGGCCTGAGCTCCAGCTGCAATGCCCATGCCGTCGGCTTCTTTTTCTTTCTCTTCATCTACACAAACGAGATAAATGTTACATTAATCCTACTGAAACCGGCCATTAAGGCTAAATGAATTTGGAAGAAAGGATTTTCACACTTTGTGTATGTATCCTTTTTTCAGATTGTAAATCTCTTCCTCAGCACCTAATACGTACAGCATTCTGTGTAGCAGTTGTAACAGTAAAGCAGCATTCTCATTACAGATGAGCAGAGCTCGACGTGTCTGTAGTAGTGAACGGGACGGTGCGGTCTGTGGGACTGTTTAGCCTGGCAGCATGTTTTGACGAGTCATTCGAAGTGTAGACCGTGCGCGCATTGTCACATTTGCGCGCATTGTCACATTTAACACGCTGCAAGAATGATTGTAAACAGGCGAAATTACCCGCTGAATTTGCGTACACTATGACGATGTAATCTGAACAATTGTCTGTTATTGGAAGGTATAGAACTTTGAAGATATCTCGTAGAGATCGCCTGCAGTCAACAGCTATGACAACTGTCCAGAAATTAAGGCTTGTAGTTACCGCAAACAGAAAGTACCTGGACAGCTTCCTTAATTTTTGTAGGGAACTGGTTGCGTGGTTTCCACCCAGACAATACTCAACAATCCTCACATGATGAATTTGGCGTCTAGGATAATGTGGGCATTCATACCATTTTTTTGGACAGTTCCACTCTTTTCCAAAATGACCCTCTGTTCCGAGAGTTTTCTTTTATTTTTCTGATTTCGTTTGGGAAAAGCACTTTACGCCACCGGTTGTCTCATTTGCAGTTCCTAGGCTAATACATACGCTAACGCCACTTGTACGACTTGCTCTGCAATCTTCGTTTATTCACAGTTGATCTTTTGCACTATTGGCGTATCGAGTCATCTTAAGTTGTATTTTCGTTTATAATAATTTAGATTATAATAATTTCCGTTTACGTTGAGGTAAGCAGTTCACGAAGATACGTGAAAATTCTAAGTCCATACAATCAGTTACCATTGTGACAAAACGAAAGAGTAATTTTAACAGCAACGTAAAAAAACGAGTAGAGCTCGCGTTTTGATGGTTCCACATTGGTCTTCCCTGATCTCCCCAAACAAGCTGAGGAGACCAGTTTCCCGCGTGCTTCTCGCTGGGAAACCACAATTCTCTGTAGGCTCTGCGTCCGCAGCTCGTGGTCTGGTGGCTAGCGTTACTGGCTGTGTATTACGGGGCCCCGGGTTCGATTCCCCGTCGGTTTGGGGATTTTCTCTGCCCGGGGGCTGGGTGTTTGTGTCGTCCTCACCATTTCATCATCATCAGCATTCGTGATAATGGCTAGGTTGGAGTGGGTAAAACACTGAGGTGTGAAAAAATTGGTATTGAGCGCCCCGCAAAAACGAACATCATCATCATCATCATCATCTGTAGACTCGGCACTGGACACACTTGGCTGACCCATACCCACTTTCCCAGACGTGAGGATCCCCGTCACTGCCGAAGAGGAAACCTCCCGACGGTGACCCACGTGCTCATATACTGCCTAATTTGGCTGCTTTGAGGCGGCGTCTTGGTCTTCATGACAAGCTACCTCTGGTGCTAAGAGACGACGCCACCTCTGCTGATCTGACGCTGCGTTTTGACCGCGAAGGTGCTTCTATTCATCCCTTTAACCCTTACCCCCCCCCCCCCCCACCCTTGTCACTGGGAGACGCTTGCTTGGTAGCCCAACAGGACCTTTACTCTTTCCACCTTTCTATTATCTTTATCCTTCTTCATTTATTGGTTTTACTGCCTTTTCTTTACTCATATTTTAAAGTATTGTCTGTACTGTATTCCTTCGCGGCTTTTATCCCTGTTTTCTACTGTGTCAGTTACACTTAGGCTTTCCACTACTTGCCTTTCGCCTACTTCCTTTGACGGCTACCCCTGGTTTGCCAGTTAACGGAAGAAGTGTCTGATGACCTTGCAGTTTAGTCTCTTTCACTCAGACCCAACCAACTAACCACCAAGGTCTCTTTTTTTTGTTTTTGAGCCATCAGACTTCTGGCTGATTTGATGCTGCTCGCCATGAATCCCACTCCTGTGCCAATCTCTTCATCTCACAATAGCACTTGCAACCTACTTCCTCAATTATTTGCTGGATGTACTCAAGTCACTGTCTTCCTTTGCTGTTTTTGCCCTTTACAGCTCTCGCCAGTACCATGGTGGTCATTCCTTGCTGTCTTAATAGATGTCCTATAACGCTGTCTCTTCTCCTTCTCAGTGATTTCCACATATCCCTTTCCTCGCCAATTCTGTGCAGGACCTCCTCATTCCTTACCTTATCAGCCCACCTAATTCTCACATCTAAAATACTTTGTTTCTCTTCTGTTCCGGTTCTCTCATAGCCCTTGTTTCACTATCATACAATGCTATGCACCAAACACACATTCTCAGATATTTATTCCTCAGTTTAAGGCCTATGTTTGACATTAGTAGACTTTTCTTGGCCAGGAAAGCCCTTTTCGCCAGTGCTAGTCTCCTTTGGATGTCCATCTTAGTCTGTCAGTCACTGGGCCTTTTGCTACCTAGGTAGTAGAATTTCTTAGCTTGTTCTACTTCGTGACCATCAATCCTGATGTCAAGTTTTTCGTTGTTCTCATTTCTGCTATTTCCCATAACTTTCGTAGACCTTCGATTCATTGTCAGTCCATATTCTATACTCATTAGACTGTTCAATCCATTCAGCAGGTCATGTAGTTCTTCTTCACTTTCACACAGGATAGCAAACTCACAAGTGACTCGTATCACTTATATCCTTTCACACTGAATTTTAATTCCACTCCTAAACCTTTCTTTTATTTCCATAATTGCTTCTTCGTTGTACAGATTGAACAGTAGGGAGAAAGACACCCTTATCAATCCCAGCTCTTCGTTCTTGATCATCCACTCTTATTTCTTCCTATTGGCTCTTGTAAGTATTGCGTATTATCCGTATCTCTCTATAGCTTACACATATTTTTGTCAGAATTTCAAGCTTCTTGCAGCATTTCACATTGTCGAACGCTTTTTACAAGTCGACAGATCTTACGAACGTGTACATTTTTCTGTAGTCTTGCTTTCATTATCAACCGTAATGTCAGAATTACCTCTCTGGTGCCTACAGCAAAACTGATCGTCATCTAGCACAACTAAATTTTCTTTTCTATTCTACTGTATATTATTCTTGTCAGAAACTTGGATGAATAAGCTGTTAAACTGATTGCGCGATAATTTTCGCACTTGTCAGCTTTTGCACTCTTCGGAATTGTCTGGATGATAATTTTCCGAAAGTCAGATGGTATGTCGCCAGACTCATACATTCTACCCACCAAAGTGAATAGTCGGTTTGTTGTCACTTCCGCCAATGATATTAGAAATTCTGAAAGAAGTTTATCTATCCGTTCTGCTTTATTTGATCATGAGTCCTCCAAAGCTCACACAAATTCTGCTTCTAATACTCCTATTTATTCTTCTATCAGATCAGATCAATCTCCCACTTCACAGAGGCGTTCAATGTATTCCTTCCACTTATTCTCTCTCTCCTCTGCATTTGATAGTGGAATTACCGCTGCGCTTGTAATGTTACCACCTTTGCTTTTAATTTCACTGAACGTTGTTTTGACTTTTTTATATGCTGAGTCAGTCCCTTCGACAACCATTTCCTTCCCGCTTTCTTGACATTTGTGATGTAGCCATTTCGTTTTAGCATCCCTGCACTTCCTATTTATTTCATCCCTCAGCGGCTTGTATTTCTTAATTCGAGAATGTTCCTGAACATTTTTATACTTCCTTCTCTCATCGATCACCTGAAATATTTCTTCTGTTACCCATGGTTTTTTCGCAGTTACCTTCTTTGTACATAGATTTTTGTTTCAGTCTTCCGTGATTGTAATGTTTAGAGATGTCTATTCCTCTTCAACTGTACTGCTTACTGAGCTATTCCTTACTGCTGCGTCTATAGCCTTAACGATCTTCAAGGGTATTTAGTCACTCCTTAGTGTTTATGTATCTCACTTCTTTGCACATTGGTTCTTCCTGATTAATCTCTTAAACTTGAGCCTACTCCTCATCACTACTACATCGTTAGCTGAGTGTGTATCTGCTCCTGGGTATGCCTTTTAACAAATGCCTGATTTCGGAATCTCTGTCTGACTATAAAATTATCTTACCGAAATCTTCCCGTATCACCCCCCCCCCCCCCCCCCCAACCTTTTCCAAGTATACCTCCTCCTCGTGTGATTCTTGAACAGAGTATTCGCTATCACTTGATGAAATTTATTACAGATGTCAATTAGTCTTTCACCTTTCTCATTCCTTGTCCCAAGCCCATATTTTCCTGTAACCTTTTCTTATACTCCTTCCCCTACAACTACATTCCAGTTTCCCATCACTATTAGATTTTCGTTTCCCTTTACGTATTGTATTACTCTTTCAGTATCTTCATATGCTTTTTCTATCTCTTCATCTTCAGCTTGCGAGGAGATTTGTAAAACTGGATTATCGTTGTTGGTGTTGATTTACTGTCGATTCTGATAAGAACAACCCAAGGAATTAACTGCTCACAGTAACAACTCTCCGCTCTACCTTCCTATTCATAATTTATCTTACTCAAATTATACCATTTTCTGGTGTCTTAGATGTTAACCTATACTCATTTGACCAGAAATCCTTGTCTTCTTTCCCTTTCACTTCACTAACCTCTACTTAGAACCTTAAAATTTTTAAACCATCGAGAGATTATAGACCTTCATATGGGACACAAATTTAAATTTTATAAGTCTAGATTCTGAAAAGTTGGACAGACAGACAAACAGAGGGGTGGACGAAGTGTAAGGTTTTTATTGTTACAGATTGAGGAGTGGACCCCCAAATGTGAAGTTTTATCACCGGTAGTGGAGAAAGTGTAGAATGTAAGCTGTGCAAATCCAACTTTGCTACTGGACGTGATGGAGGTTGGATACTGTGAATCACGTTAATATGAAGAAATATCGCATGAGTCTTTAAATATTATGGTGATAGTCCGGCAGAATATAAAGAATTATTTGGGATCATTTGAGAACAAGATGCGAAGATAATCTTATACATCCATTAAATTTTGTCAGTGTAATTTGTACCCTCATTTTTTCTTAATTGTCCTAGTTTTTTTATAAACTTCTAAAAATGTCCCTCGTGTAAGAGACAATTACAACCGGTACTGCATGGCCCCCAGCACGGTGGTGTGTGAAGTAGATGAGCAGAGGAACATCTCAAATGCATCAATGGTGTTGAGTTCTGTTTTACCGGCTATTGGCCGTCTTGAAAGAGTATGCAAGCTGCCAGGTAACAATCCTCATTTTAGGCGTCCATTTTCTCATGTATACCAAGAACGTGGCTCACTCACGTATTGGGCTGGCGTCTTGTACGCATACTGGATGCGTCTCATTACTATTTGAAGGCTGTACAGAACTGGATCCTCCTGCCTTTCTGCTAGAAGAACAGTCAAAATTTAGTCGATGGTTTCATCTTATAAGAGTATAACGTATGATTACTTCACCCTCACTCTCACCAGCTTCTACCAGTGGCAAGAATGAACTGAATGGAAAGGCGTGCAGCACCTGCTGACATGAAACCGAATAAGCACCCTCTAGATCATTTGAAACGTGCGGTGCATCTTCACAGAAATCTTCCTCACACACTGTATGAGGAGGGTCGCCATGAGAGAGTTGGACAGATTTGAGCAGCGCCTCGACCGTCGTGAGGACAGTACACCATGGACTATTCAAAATAAAACATGCTGTCTTACATAAAAACGTATAATTTCTCAGATGAATAAACTGTTCACTTTTGAACTGACAACCTTTATTTTCTGTTTTTTTTTTTTTTTTTTTTATTTCGGGATATTATTGGGTCACTATCGTAAGGCTTGCTCTCTTATTCTCTGTTCCCCTTGAATGCAGGCCCATGTACTTTCATAGATATGGAGGCGGTACTGCTTACTGACAACTTTACTTTGCAGTCAGATTAGATCAGCGGTAAAGGAGCAACGTTGCCATGAGTTGCTCCCTTCTCCTCAAATTGTTGTGACATCTGCGCCGACTTTACATGGGAAGTGTCGCAGAGGACGGCACGTCCAATATTGTACAATGTGCTGAATCGTGAGGGATGTGCTAGTTTTGCATGTGGGTGTTCGGGGTTGGACGTATGACAAAAACCCGTTGTGATTAGTCGTACTGCCTTGTTTCGGATGTGCGCGCTTTCGGTGTACTGTGGCCAGTATAGGAACCCAAGCAGCGCTCAGTTCGTAGCCTCGTCTGTTTACTAGGTCATCACTGGTCGTAAATAAGACTGCTTTTTTTCTTAATATTCGTGGAGAAACCTTCAGCCGTCCTTTATGTTGCGAAGTTCACTATTAGTTTCGGCCAATGACCGTTATCAAGCTTAGCTGGCATAAACGGCAGGAAAGTTATACGATAATTTTAACAAAAGTAATTTGCTCTTCTGAGTCTACTGTAGTAAGTAAAAATTTTTCACAGTAACGACTGTGTACTCGTACTTTTTCGTACTGTTTTTGTCAAGAACCAAACCACATTCACAGCTAATAACACAGTAATTTTTACGTACTATTGTGGGCTCAAAAGAGCAATTTACTTTTGTTCATACTGTGGTATAACTTTCCTGCTTGTTATGCCAGCTAAGCTTTATAACGACCATTCGCCGAAAATAGTAATCAATTGTGTAAAGGAAACGACAGCTGAGGGTTTCAGCATGAATTTTAATAATTATTTGGTGGCTGAAGTTCCCAACCTGCGAACATTTAAAAATTGCTTCTTTTATCATGCTCTCGCAGAATACAGTAGCCATGCACATCACCGCTACTCCATTCAGAAGAGAACACATGGCCAACGTCCAAGCTGTCTTCGGAGACTGCCGATTTATGTTCTCGATGAGCGGAATATTCCTGGCGTATGATGAGCAGCACTGTTTCTGCTCGATGGACCGCAATTCGCATTCACACTGAATGCATAGATACCAGGCATGCTCACTTTGCAAAATCCTCTCGGTGTGCTAAACCGATATAGAAGTTCGTCACATTAGTCGTGATTCCACAGAAAGTGGTATAGTTGAAGTGCAGTAAACAGTTATGCCTTCCCATCCGAGACTGCTAGTTAAGCCAACCCTTTCACTTGTTGTCATCATATTCGAAGCGTAGCATTTTGTCTTACCTGTTTTCTGTGAATCTCTCGTACATGATGTACCTCACAGCAGTTCTTATAATACATTGGATTCGTCAAATGATGCAGAGTATGGAACTTAAGCAGGTGGGCTTTTATGGGAATGTTACAGTTTACAGCATGTCGAGCGGCTCATGCACGTGATTAATAGCCTGCGGCCCGGGCTAGACTAGGCAAGAACTACATCTGGTTGCCTTAACTGGTATCGATGGCTACAGCCTTTTGCGACTTTCCACAAGATGACAAAATGCCACGCATCAGACTTTGAAATGAAGTCTCTGTATGTCCATCTTTTCGAGATGGTTGAGGGATTCGTCTGTTCGATACAGGATATCAAATTAAACCCCTTTCAGCCATTTTATTTTCTAAACTTGTTTTATTTGGCTACCCGTTTCAGCGTCTTACTACGTCATCTTCAGACCCCTGACTGATGTGTAGGAAGATTCTACCTTGTTTCTAATCAGAGTCGACAGATGATGGTTGAAATGAATGATATGGCAAAAATCTACTAATACCAGTATTGCTGCCCCTTTTTTGATCAGAACCTAGGTAGAATTTTCCTACACGTCAGTCAGGGCCCTGAAGATGGCGCAGTGAAACGCCGAAACTGGTAGCCAAATAAAAAAAGTTTGGAAACTAGACAGATGAAAGGTGTTTGACATTCTTGAAGTGAAGTGTCGCTGTATGACTATGAATCTACCTTAGCAGTCGTCAGAATTTTGTTTGACCATGTCTCTATGTTTGGTAGTCCAATATGGATGCCTAGTCTCATGTGTATTATTCTTTGTTGGCAGTTGTCATAGCCATTACGATATACTCTCACAAAACTGCGCAGAACGTTAGTTTGTATGAACATTCCATCCTTGGCAATTAGTTCGAGTTCCATAGATCTGTGCACTCAGCTATACCGCTACTTACACCTTTTATTTAATTATCATGGTATCAATACAGCAAACTTATTAAATGATATCAATCTTGCGTAATAAGAAGTTATAAGCAGACATGATGCGATGGTATAATGCGTGTGCGTTTGCGGCTTTGAAATACTCTTGTCGTATTGCTGTTGCGAGTTTGGATTCTACAACCTGTGCAGACTAACGAACCGGGATCTGCTTTTTACTACTCAAACGCTGTTGACCACCCCCTCCCTAAGTTTTTACCTCCGTTCCCCGACGCAGGGTGCAAAACACCCAACACTCTCCATACAGCACGTGCAACAATATCACCACGAACTAATAAGACCACATCTCCGGAGATCCAACAGGAAACAAACGAAGCTAAGTCAGGGTTATTAAATTGTCACATCCCTCCTACAATACATCTGCATTCAAACGATTATTCTGCAATTCACACTTAAGTTCCCGGCAGAGGGTACTTCGAACCACTTTCAGATTATTTCTCTACCGTTCCACTCTTTAACAGGGCGTGGGAGAAATGAACGATTAAATCTTCCTGTACGAACTATGATTCTGTCAATTTTAGTATAGTGGTCACTTCTCCCTACGTACGGTTGGTAGGTTGATTTAGGGGAGGGGACCAAGCAGCGTCGCCATCGGTCCCATCGGGTTAGGGAAGGATGGGGAAGGAAGTTGGCCGTGTCCTTGCAACGGAACCATCCCGGAATTTACAATTTAGGGAAATCATGGAAATCCTAAATCAGGATGGCAGGACGTAGGATTGAACCGTCGTCCTACATAATGCGAGTCGAGTGTACTATCCACTGCTCAATCTCGCTCTGTCCCTATGAATGCTGGCAGAAATGAAACGTTTCCACATTCAGAGGAGGAAAATGGTTAACTGAAATTTCGTGAAAAGATCTCGCTGCACGGAAAACTCATTAGTTTTAAGAATTGTCATACCAACTCGCTTACCATATCTGTGGCTCTTCTCTCTCCCATTTCTCAATAATACAGAACAGGCAGCCATTCCTTGAACTATTTAGATGTCCTCCGTCAATCCCATCTCGGAAAGATCCCATAAAGCACATCCATACTCTAGCAATGGACGAACAAGCGTAGTGTAAGCAGTCTCTTTAGTAGAGCTGTTGCATCGTGCAAGTGCTCCGCCAGAAAACGTAGTGTATGGTTTGTCTTCCCCACAACTTTATCTGTACGATTGTTCCAACCTGTTACTCATTAAAATTCATAAGTATTTAGTCGAACTGACTGCCTTTAAATTTGTGTGATTTATCGCGTAATCGAAATTTAACGGATTTCTTTCTTTCTTTCTTTTTTTTTTCCTCATGTGGATGACCACGTATTTTACTTTATTGAGACACAACTGCCACTTTTTGCTCTATTCAGATATCGTGTCCCAGTCATTTTGACATTGGTTTTGATCTTCCGGTGACATTGTTGTATGTATGTTGTATGTTAACCGGGGACCTAGAAACGACGGAGAGGCTCCGTCCCCGCCGCAGCCGCAGTGGTCCACAACCTCACGACGACTGCCGCAGTCCACTTTACTCCTCCGCCCCCCCCCCCCCCCCCCCACATCGAACCCAGGGTTATTCTGCGGTTCGGTTGCCGGTGGAGCCCCCCTCACCCCCAGGGAACGTCTCATACCAGACGAGTGTAACCCCTATGTTTGCGTGGTAGAGTAATGGTGGTGTAAACGTAAGAGGAGAACTTGTTTGCGCAACAATCGCCAACATAGTGTAACTGAGGTGGACTAAGGGGAAGCAGCCCGCATTCACCGAGGCAGATGTAAAACCGCCTAAAAACCATCCACAGACTGGCCGGCTCACCGAACCTCGACGTAAGTCCGCCGGGCGGATTCGTGCTGGAGAACAGGCGCTCCTTCCCGTTCCGGAAAGCCATGCGTTAGACCGCTCGGCTAACCGGGGGGTCTCCGATGACATTACTCGACGGTAAAAGACAGAATCATCGGCAAACAATGTCAGAAGGCTGCTCAGGTTGTATCCTAAATCCATTACGTAGATTAGGTACAGTAGAGGCCCTAACACGTTCCTGGAAAACGCGGATACCATTAATGTTTTACTCCATGTCTTTCTGTCGATTACTTCTTAGGTGAAAGAATTCCTAAAAAGTGTATTCAGTAACGGCGCTTCAGTGGTGCTATCACCGATAATATTACCATTTTACGTAGCCAGTCACACAGCTCAAATGATACTCCATAGGCACGCCATTTGATTAGAAGTCTCTTGTGAGGAACTGTGTAAAAGGCGTCTGGAAATCTAAGAATACGGAGACTTTGAAATCACCTGTCGCTAACAGTCAATACTTCGTGCCAATAAAGAGCTTTTTGTGTTTCACAACAACGATACTTTCTGTGTTCTTGCTGACTGTGTCAACAGACCGTTACTTTCGAGATAATTCATAATGTTCGAACACAATATTTGTCCCAAGACACTACTGCAAATAGGCGTTAGTGATATGGTCTGAAATTCTGCGGTTCACTGCTATTTTCTTTCTTGAGTACTGGTGTGACCTATGCAACTTCCCAGTATTTAGGTACGGATCTCTCGTCGAGCGAGCAGCTGTACATGGTTGAAAGTATGGAGCAACTGCATCGGCATCCTCTGAAAGAAATCTTAATGGTATGCTATCTGGACCGGAAGACTTTGACTTAAGTGCTATAAGCTGCTTCGAAACACGGAGATTATCTGCTTCTAAGTTACTCCTGTCAGCAGTTGTTCTCAATTCGAATTCGAGAGCATTTACTTCATCTTCTTAGGTAAAGGGAAATGAGCGTTTGGCGTCATTGGCCGGGAGGCCCCTCGCGGGGCAGGTCCGGCCGCCATATCGCAGGTCTTATTACATTCGGCGCCACATTGGGCGACCTGCACGCCGGATGGGGATGAAATGATGATGAACACAACACAACACCCAGTAACTGAGCGGAGAAAATCTCCGACCCAGCCGGGAATCGAACCCGGGCCCAGAGGACGGCAATCCGTCACGCTGACCACTCAGCTACTGGGGCGGACATCTTCTTAGGTGAAGGCATTCCTGAAAGCTGTGTTAAATAACTCCACTTTAATGGCGCTGTCACCGATAATATTACCATTTTCATCGCACAGTGACGCTGTTTATTGAATCTTGCCGCTGGTGTACTTTATATACCTTCATCTACATCTGCATCTGCATCTGCATCAATAAATCGCATTCTCAGGAGGAAGTTGCTAAGGGTCTCAGACCGCCCTGCAGTACTCCAAAAGAGGATGGACAATCATAGTGCATGCAATCTCTTTAGTAGATCTATTATATTTACTAAGTGTTCTGCCAATAAAACGCAGTCTTTGGTTTGCCTTCCCCATAGCATATTGTTGACAAGAATCTCTTTGAATTTTTTGTCGGATTTCTAGTCAAAGATTCATTGTGGGAGCAATTAAAAGCATCTCGCATTGAAGTCCGCACTAAGCTCCGATCTTCAGTAAAACATCAACAGTTTTGGAGATTTTGTGTTCTTCTAAATTTGGCAGGTATTAGTTGATTCTGAAGTAGTCTTCTGACATGTTTTGTGTACCTTGGGGTATCAGCTCCGTCTTTTGTGAATTTATTTGATATAAATCTCTCAGTTGCCTCTCATACTATTTCTCTGAATACAAGCTACTTCCATTCTAACCTACGTTGTTAGTTGGGAAGGAGTGTAGGCTGTCTTTAAGGAAGGCGAAAAGAGAACTTTGATCTGCTTTTTAGTGGATATATTTTGCGTTTCCTTTGGTGGATTTGGCTGTTGTGGTGGCAAGTCTCGGTACGACGATGTTTTGGTCACTAATACCTGTATCTGTTATGATGCACCCAATTTTTTCAGGTTTATTTATTGCTAAGAGGTCAAGTATGTTTTCCCAACCATTTACGCTCAGACAGGGCGCCTGAAGTAATTGCTCAAAATAATTTTCGGAGAAAGCGTATAGTACCATTTCTGACATTTTATATCTACCACCAGTTTTGAACAAGTATTTTCCCTGACAAATCGAAAGTAGATTGAAGTCCCACCAATTAGGATTGTATGAGGGCGTACCTATTTGTGATGAGACTCAAGTTTCCTTTGAACTGTTCAGTGACTGTATCGTCTAAGACGAGGGTCGGTCAAAAGGAACTAGTTATTAATTTATACCGCTTGTCAAGTATGATGTCTATCCATACTAACTTATAAGATTTATCTACTTCAATTTCGCTGCTAGATATACTACTTCTAACAATAAACACCTCCAGCAACCGTACGTAGTTTATCCTTTCTAAACACGGTTAGGTCCTTTGTAAAAATTTCTGGTGAACTTTACCCCGGTTTTCATCAGGTTACGGTACCTATAACGTTTAGAGCCTGAGTGCTGTCTGTTATCGCTTGGAGTTTTGTTCTTTCCCAAGAGAGATAGCACGGTTTACAACTACAATAGTGATTGTTGATAGATCCACCCGCTTCCTGTTTTCGCGATCCGCCCTTTGAAACCGAAGCCCATTCTGTACTTTACCAAGCTCCCTAACCCAAAAAACGGCCCAATCCCCTTCACACAGCCCCCTCCCTCTCACCCATTATCCGCTGCAATCGACTCCTGCGCTTAGTGGACACATGACCTCTTAAGCGTGACACGAAACCAAATCACGCCGGCGCAAGTAGAAAAATCTGCAACCCACACGGTCGCAAAACCGTCTGACCTATGTTTCGAACCCAGCTCTGTACGGTCCTGTCGACGATGCTACAGATGGTGAGTTATAACTTCATCTCACAAGCAAGAGTGACACTCTGTACCACTTCAGTTACCCGCCAGGAAACGGAATCTCTTCTTATCCAAAGCTGCACACGTTGTTAGTACCGACATGAGACATAACCGGCAATTTGCTTCACCCAGTGCTCTTCATTGCATCCAGAAGCACTCATTCCACATCTGGAATTGCTCTTCTCGGTACGCATACAGAATGCGCACTGGTTTCCTTTCTCTCCTTTGCAGGCATATCCCTAAGAGTTCGCAGCTACCAGTAAACCCACCCCCTGTGAATGCTCAGATCTTGGGGCTGAGAGGCTTTCTGTAGTGCATGGTGAGTGACTGCATCTAGCTCAGTGTCTTAATTACCCAGCGATTGCGCCCGAAACCTTTTCGTCGGATGAACTGGGGAGGCCCATCGACCTATTTGCTGGAAAATCTTTCACTGTCTGCGACACCTTGAAACAACCCATGGGGGAAAGGTCATTCTCACTGTGGCCAATAACCAGGGCGGTCACTGCAGCGGACCTATCGCGGTACACGAGAGACGTGCTGGCCTTATTTTGCATCCCCATATACAGACCCTCCCACATCGATGCCCATTGGCAACAGCTCCAAGCCACATGACCGGAGCCCACCCTGCCTGGAGCTCCGAGAAAAGAGTCAGCTCGCACGTAAACACAGCAATCACTGTCACTACCTATATCAAAATCGGAGGAACTGTATAATAAACTATGTTTAAAACAACACGCTATGCTGTTGTAATGCTGCTACCTAACGTGAGGTGTTGACCATCTAACGAGTTATACAGATTTATCTGCATAGTCACAAGAAAACAAACGTCTAACGAAAAGCAAACGGTGGAAATGTACACTACACAGTAGTTAAAACGCAAAACTGTGGCTACTAGAAACACAAATACGTGAAAAATTAAAGGTTTTAAACTGAAACGCACGTACTAAATAGAAATACATCGCTCCTTGCTATTGTATGCTCGTTACAATTAACAGACGGAACAGTGTGCTCTGACCGCTCCTGCCTGAACGGGAGCTGCTGACCAACTAACGCATTTTGACTAAGTTAACGGAACTGTTATTACTGGCCTATGGAATTGTTATTTGCAGTAAAACGGTCAGGTCACGTGTTGTTACTGGAAACGGTAAACCAATGCCAATGGGACAAGGTCAATGATACAGAAACTATCACCAAAGCAGCGCAATATTATAGTCAAACTCAACCACCACCTCGCAAGTGCCGAGGAAGAAGACCTCGTCCCCTACTCTCGGTTGCCAGTACAAAGGGCATTCGTGTCGAATATCGTCTCGTGACCTGCTCGCACAACAAAACTTTGTGGCAGTCAGTAAGGAGCTCATGCCTCTTTCCACTTGACGTTAGCTTTCTGTGGGACTTCGTATTAACTGCGGCTTTGAAAATTTACTTAATCCTTCAAGATGATTTCGTGGGGTAACGACTGCCTTTGCAAATTTCTCTTGAATTTTGGTAGTAGCTCTTATATTCGACATTCAAAATTTAAATGCAGGGCTGTTATTCATTGGCCCACTTTGGGCGGGCCCGAATACTTTTTAGGCACATATGGCCATCTAGGCCGTCGACTTCCACCACAGGGCGCTCAATGGTTTTGTTCCTTCCTTTGAGTGTCATTCACAGTGGTAGGTACAAAGAGATATTGTCTCCAAATATTCTGTCAGAAAGTACCTGCCTGTTCGCTACTTTCCATCTCTATGTATCATCGGTGTGTTGCACCTAATCAGAATCGCATAACAGACTATTTTCCCATGCCTCTATTATCATCTTCTTGAATTGGTTCATTCGGTTCAACTGCGGATATCTTCTGCCTTGCTAATGAAATCAGACGCAAGGACAGGACACCTACAGCTGAATATATTGCTTATCATCTGTTATTCTTGTCTTGCGCCATTTTTATAAAGAAAGGAGGAAAATTAGCGGTTAATGTCACGTTGGCGACACTGTCATTAGACATGGAGCACATTCCATGACTAAGGAAGCATCCCTTTCGATAAAAAGCATTTCCCAATTCATCTCAAGCTATTTAGGAAAATTACTTGATACAGGTAACAAGCGCTTGTATTCACCAGAAGATCCTAGAGGAAAGACTTGGGAAAACTACTGAACATTTGTTACTATGAACTCTTTCTAACTATTTATTAACCAACAGTAAATTCTTTCCCCTAACAGCAACAAGCGCTAAAAATATAAATAAGTAAAAGGTTAAACTTGAGCTTTCACGCCGGCCGTGGTGGCCGAGTAGTTCTAGGCACTACAGTCTGGCACCGCGCGACCGCTACGGTCGCAGGTTCGAATCCTGCCTTAGGGAATGGATGTGTGTGATGTCCTTAGGTTAGTTAGGTTTAAGTAGTTCTAAGTTCTAGGGACTGATGACCTTAGAAGTTAAGTCCCATAGTGCTCAGAGGCATTTGAACCATTTTTTGAGCTTTCACACTTAAGGCATTTAAACGTGAAATGCCATAAGTGAATACATTAAACATTAAATATTAATAGCTTACGTTGAAATTAATGCCGAGGCACAACGTAACTTGAATAGTACGATAAAGTGATTGAGGGGCCCCATATAAGGTCATGGGACAAACCTGCTGGCAGCATAACAGAAACAAGATGTAGAGGTTCTGACGTGGCCTCTCCCCCCCTCCCCGGCGACAACAAACCAAGAGAGCACAGGTGGTGCATCACAACACATACAGCAAAGCTCTTTTAAGCAGACACCGGATTAAATGAAACCTAAGCCTTTGCTCCGGCTCTAAAAGGAATCCAGTAACTAATATTAAGATTAAAGCGCTACCTATTGTCACTCGCCTCGCGATGCTAGTTAAAGTTGACAGGTTCGAGCGAGGCACACACTTAAAGCCGAAACTGCTACTGGCCAAGGATCAAAATTATTAGTACCTTAAGTGTAGAACTAATCTGAATAATCGTAGAAGCAGCCTTCAAACTAGTATCGACAACCCACGGTATACAAATGGCCTTTTATTAGTTTAATGGAAAATCAGAGGTTCTCACGGACCTCAGTTGTCCTCATGGAACTGTTTTATAGCATAAATTTACATATAATTTAAAGTAGACATACACTATTTAAGCATCACATAAAATATTGCACTTAAGTCTCCTAAAGGTTGTTGTGGTATCTAAAGGGGAAAGAGCTTACTGGCTGCAAGAAAGAAGTTAGTGCCACTAAATAAAGCGAACCTCTTTTATTAAGACCAACGTAGAGACAAAATGCCTATTGTAATTGGACACAGGACTCTAGAGCTTAAAATTAAATCATCAAAGCAGCGAACAGTCAACACAACCGACAGCAGGTAGTGCAAATAAGTCTCTGGAGAACAAACAAATAACGCCCACCATAAACGTAGCAAGCGGAACCGACTTATTTTCAGCTGCGCGGGATTAGCCCAGCGGTCTAGGGTGCTGCAGTCGTGGACTGTGCGGCTGGTCCCGACGGAGGTTCGATTCCTCCCTCGGGCATGGGTGTGTGTATGTTTGTCCTTAGGATAATTTAGGTTAAGTAGTGTGTAAGCTTAGGGAATGATGACCTGAGCAGTTAAGTCCCATAAGATATCACACACATTTGAACGAACTCTTTCCTCCATTAAGGAACCCGTAGAAGGCTCTGACTCGGTGTCGGGTGTGGCGACGGTGCTGCAGTCGTCTAGTGCAAAAAGGTACACGACCGGCTGGCTTCACCGAACCACGGCGATTTCTCCCGGAGGAATCCGGGTACTGCACGAACAAGTATAGCCACGGCAGGACTGTGGTGGCTCAGGTAGCACGTCAACAGCTCCACCGACCTTCACAGAGAACCCCAACCACCAACTCTCACGCCAGAAAAACAGTTCGCCGGCAATGCTGACCATTTTCTCTCCAGGAAGCCCATATGTCCCCCTGGACACACCATCCACCATCACCACCGAGTTCCCTATTCCCGCCTCCCTTCCCGTACAACCCACTTCCTATCTTCCACCACAGAGAAAATCAAAGCTCCTCTAACCGCCAAAGAACCTTCCCAACTCACCGGGCACGGGCTGTCGAACTGTATGAACGGCTCATCACATAAAACTCAAGAATTAACGGCCGAAAGAGGATTCAAACCAGCCAACTCTCGAATACGAGTGCAGTGTTTTATCACAGCGCTGCCTCACTCGGTGTCGCCGTTGTCCATTAATTCGACAGACTGCAAAAACTGATACCTGCTGCGGGAAGGAGGGAACTGTTCCTTTTCTTTTTGGAACTGAAAGATTTTTCGGGTTTCAGTAAGCTATGGCCGTATGATGAGTGCTATGAGAGAATACCACTTGTCTCGTGCAGGCCTAAGTGCTCCTTGAATAAACCGACTCGCCTTCAATAGGAATTGATATTCATTGCAGGGCAAAGGGTATCTCATCTCCGAAGCAGGTTGCTTAAAACATCGTTATGCGGTATTCTACTACTTTTCGTTGATCGGAGCTCTTCCGCCTTATTTTAGTCGTAGAAAGAAGAGCGGCGAAAGATGTTACAGTGTCGTTGTTGTCAAAACCTGAGAGATTAAGGTCCAATATCTCTCAATTGTAGCGAGAGTAAGCTGAAGCGTACAGAGTGTAGACAGTCCGTGGAACACCTCCGAGTGAAAGTAGGAAAATGGACACATTAGACTGGTGTACAGTATACACGCGGACGTAATAGGGTGGTCGCAAGGTGTGGATGATGGTGTAATCTGCAGAGAATCCTCTGTTAGAGTAAGAGATGATAGTTTTTGTCCGCAGACTTTGATGATGTCTTCTACCCGGGATACATAGAAAATTGTCCGACTACGAACCGCACACAATTTGGAAGAGGAGGAGCAGTAACTGTATTCGGGGTAGGGCAACATCTTGTCTGGAAACGGCGTGTGCAGCGCCTGGCTGGACGGGCGGCCCGCGGCCAGCGCCACTGTGGCCCCGGGAGGTAATTACAGGGAACTCGGGCTGCTAGCGCGTGCCCATAAGCGCGTAATGAAGCGGGCCTTTGTTAAAGTCTGCGAAACACCTGCAGTTTCGAGCTCACATTACGGGTGCATAAAACCGGTTTATGTCCACTCACGGGAACTTCCAGTCATTTCGACTTTCATAACTTCATACCAAGCCATCGGAACGACACTATAATTTACTATCTCCAGGTACCTCGAGCGCGATAGGACTGTCTCAACTCTGACCTGATTGCGTCTTAACTAGGACGTTCTAATCTCAAGCGACACCAGTGACCCTGGTAATTAGTTGACTGAAACTGGTGGACAAAATAAAATTGAATTTTGTCGAGCTCCGCGGCTTAGCCGCGTGGTCTCAGGCGCCTGGTCACGGCCCGCGTGGCTGCCCCCGTCGGAGGTTCGAGTCCTCCCTCGGGCATGGGCGTCTGTATTGTCTTTAGCGTAAGTTAGTCGGAAAAGACATCAAGCATGAAGGTATGCAGATGATTTATAGGTGTCTCCATGTGTTCGATAACTACCACAGGTCCCATGCAAGAGCAGGAAAATGTCTCTCTGCTCCCGTCAGCCTGCGTCCACGGCGCGTTGCACTTATCGATCCAGCGTGCACCTGTACGACGGCGTTTGTTTTGCAAAAATGTGACTCACCCGAAGAGCCGACATGCTTCCATTGGTCAAAGGTCGAACCCCAGTGGTCCCATGGCAACTGCAATCATAGCTGACGATGTCGTTGAGTCAAGACGTGGACACGGAGGGGCGGTGCGATCTACTGCGGAGCTCCAGTCGAACGCTGTACCATGAACAGTGTGCTCCGAAAAATCTTGTGCGTGCACTGGTATTGTGCTCTCACAACTCAACGTTCTGTGATGAGTTGTGTGAAGTCAAACCATTCAGCGCCGAGTGGTAGTTTCACTGTCCTTGGAGCTCTTTCCGTAGATGCTCGCGACAATTGCACGTGAACATTCGACTACGTCCGCCGTTTTCGAGATACTTGTTCACAAACACTGCGTAATAATAATCTGACCATTATCAACGTCGCTTATCTCAACAGAGAGTCCGCCTCCGGTAGCTGAGTGGTCAGCGTGACAGACTGTCAATCCAAAGGGCCCGGGTTCGATTCCCGGCTGGGTCGGAGATTTTCTCCGCTCAGGGACTGGGTGTTGTCCTAATCATCAATTCATCCCCATCGACGCGCAGGTCGCCGAAGTGGCGTCATATCGAAAGACCTGCACCAGGCGAACGGTCTACCCGACGGGAGCCCCTAGCCACAGGACATTTTATTTTTTCATCTCAACAGATTTTCTCCATTTGTCCACATAACTACGCTAGGGTGATCACCCGTCCGTGCCTGCCCCGCTTAAACACTTTATTTTTACTGTGTCACGTACCCGCAACGCCACAGGGTGGCATCCAACGTCGGGGTTGGAATAAAAAGGTCGAAGAATTTGTAACATTATGAGCGTCTGGCTCTCAAGGAGTAAGGAGGTGATAATTGTGGTGTCACCGCCAGACACCACACTTGCTAGGTGGTAGCTTTAAATCGGCCGCGGTCCATTAGTACATGTCAAACCCGCGTGTCGCCACTGTCAGTGATCGCAGACCGAGCGCCACCACACGGCAGGTCTCGAGAGACGGACTAGCACTCGCCCCAGTTGTACGGACGACTTTGCTAGCGACTACACTGACGAAGCCTCGCTCCTTTGCCGAGCAGAAAGTTAGAATAGCCTTCAGCTAAGTCCATGGCTACGACCTAGCAAGGCGCAATTAGCCTTACATAGCAATTGATACTTATCGTATAAAGCATGTCTCATCAAGAACGATGTATACAACAAGGATGGATTAAAGTTAAGTATTTCAAAAGCTACGTACTTTTCTTTATAGCATTCATTACGTATCCTGTTTCAGACCTCACGCCATCCTTCGTGTGTTTATAGCGTGATTTGCAGTCCCCTCAAATCACACTGTGTCGGCACTTCTGTCGACACATCATATGGCGACGAGGCTTAAAAGAGGATTTCGCTTTTGTATTGCACTAATTTACTTGTCATGGCTTCGCCACAATCTCCAGATGTACTGTCCGAATTTTATCGCTTGCAGAATCAGCAGACGCAGGCCTTATTGGATGCCCTTGGACAGCTCGTCCAGGGTCAACGTGCAATGCAACCCGATGCGGCCACCGCCGCTTCACCGCTACAGCAGCCACAACACGCAGTTGCACCACCTTTTCGGCCATTTGATGCAGCAATGGAAAGCTGTACGGAGTGGTCACGCCAATTTGGATTCCATCTCGCCGCCTACAGAATTCAAGGCAACGAGCGGCAGCCTCATCTCCTTTCTTGTGTGGGTGTGTCCACCTACCGTGTGATAGTGTAATTGTTTCCCCGACGCGACGTAGCAACTCTGTCCTACGAAGAAATTTTGTCTGCATTGGATGCCTATTTCAAGGAAGCAGTTAATGTAGTTGCAAAAAGGCATACGTTCTTTTATACAAAACGTACGGCCGGTCAAACTAATCGGGAGTGGGTTGCAACTTTGCAAGGCCTTACAAGGGCTTGTGCTTTTGAGTGTGAATGTGGACTCCCTTATTCAGATACTATGGCCCGTGATGCCATTGCACAGAACGTTTCTGATGATCGTATACGGGAGCAAATTTTGAAACTCGTCAATCCCTCCCTTCAACAAGTGATAGACATATTGGATAGGCAAGACACACTTGACTTTGCTCAGGAAGCATTTGCAACTTCGCCAGCTGTGTGTCACATTAACCGGCCCGCCGGGCGAGCTGCACGGAACTGTAAACAGCCCTCGCGCATGTCCGCGCAGCCACGTGTGCCGCGCAAGCACGCAAATGCAGTGAAATCATGCCCGCAGTGTGCTACTAGACATTCGCGTGAGAACTGCCCGTCACGCCAAGCTATTTGCTTTTCATGTCATAAAAAAGAACATGTTCAGAGTGTTTGCCAGAAAAAGCTCAGATCGGACATTAAAAACAACGATTCCAGGCCCTTTGCTTTGCGCCAGAATCGAACCAAGAATACTCAGGCTCGTGAACCTTCCCCCATGTACAGTTACTTCCACTCCATCCAGTGCCACGTTCTCTAACAGTGACTGTGTTCGTCCCACAAAAAGTGTGCGTCGACGTCGCCGGAAATCACGTCAATTAGCAAGTGATGCTGTACCTGTATCAGTTCAAATTGCACGAGACAGTCGCTCTTGTCATCAGCAGGACAATAAACTTTTTGTAGATTTGGACTTTAATGGCAAGGTCATATCATTCCAGCTCGATACCGGAGCTGCGGTTTCATTGATCAATCACGACACGTACAAACAACCGGGCAAACCTCCGTTGCGTGCCGCAACTGTTAAGTTACATAGTTATTCAGGACAGCAGATCCCCGTGTTAGGACAGTGCACTCTTCTTGCAACATACAAGGGACAAACAAAACTTGTGTCATTTTACGTCCTTCGTTCTTCTTCTGCAGTGAACTTGTTTGGTTTAGATTTATTTCAGTTGTTTAACTTGTCTATCGTAAATCAGGTCCTATCAGTGAATCAGACTGTGCCTTCCGCCATTGTTTCTCGTCTATGTGAAGAATTTCCAGACATTTTTGCACCGGGCCTTGGTTGCGCTATGAACTATGAAGCACATATGGAATTGAAAGTCAACGCGCAACCGAAATTTTTCAGAGCGCGCAATGTTCCCTACGCATTGCGTGATGAGGTCGCAAGAACGTTAAACGATTTAGATTCCCAAGGTGTAATTGAACGTGTGCAGGCTTCTCTCTGGGCCTCACCCTTAGTGATTTTGCCAAAACCCTCTGGAAAATTGAGACTTTGTGTGGACTTCAAGGCAACTGTGAATCCACAACTAGTGATTGCAACTTTTCCTTTATCCCGCCCGGAAGATCTTTTTGATAAACTGTGCCCGGGTAAATACTTTTCGAAGTTGGACCTAGCAGATGAATACTTGCAAATACCAGTGGACAACGGAATGCGAATGCGCTTTTCGTCAGTTGAAATCGGCATTGCTTTCAAATACTTGCCTTACGCCATTCGATCCCCAGAAACTCCTTTTGTTGGTTGTGGTAGATGCCTTCAGTCATTTTCATTTTGTTGTCCGGATGTCTTCCACGACGTCATCTGCCACCATCCAAGCGTTGTCTGCTATCATTTGCCTTGAATGTCTTCTGCGGACTATTGTTTCCGACAATGGCCCACAATTCATGTCTGCAGAATTTCAGTCTTTCTGCAAGGCCAATGGTATTCAACATCTGACATCCGCGCCGTTTTCGCCTCAGTCAAACGGTGCCACTGAACGATTGGTCCGGACTTTCAAGTCACAGATGTTGAAGTTGAAAGAGTCGCATTCTCAGGAGGACGCGTTGTTGCTCTTTTTGTCTTCGTATCGCTCTCACCCCCGAGATGGTCGCTCGCCGGCTGAGTTGCTCCACGGTCGTCCTCATCGAACCTTGATGTCTTTGCTGCATCCGCCGCATCAGGTTCCTGTGCAGCGGCAGACTCCTGCTTTTGCTGCAGGCGACGTTGTATTCTATCGCAACTATCGCGGTTCACGGCGTTGGCTCGCAGGGCGCATTCTTCGCTGCCTCGGCCGCGCGATGTATTTGGTTTTGCGGGCCTCTGGTGAGGTGCGTCGGCATCTCCATCAGCTGCGCCTCTGTCGTCGCCTGGGTTCTGCCGCTCCCCGTCTGCTTTCAGCGACGGTGCCGTCCGGTCAGCGCCCTGGGGACCCATCTACTGGCTCGCCTCATCCCCAGCTGTTACTAACGCTGCCTTCCATTTTGCCCCATGGCGACGCGCCGCCATCGCTGCCGCCGCCGCCGCCTGTTCTCCCGTCGGCGACGCCCGCAGTAGACGCGTCGCTGCAGCCGCCGGGCGCCTCCCTGAGTCACGCGCCGCCGATCGCTTCCCGTGACCAGCTGTCCTCCGCCATGGAACTCTTGCCCGCTCCGGACCACATGGCGTCTTCGCGCGTCGGGTACCTCGACGCAATGGAGGTCGACCCTTCAGCCCCTCCTGTCTCTTTACAGGCGCATACACCGCATGTTGACGTGCACCCTGGACTAGGTTTTCGGGCGTTTCCTAGCTCCCCTCGGACCGAATGGTCGGGTGCGGGTGGCACAGCCTCGCCTGTTGTTAGGCTCCCCACCTCATCGCATACGTAAACATGGGTACCTCCCCAAGGCGGGCGGAAGCCTTATAACACGACCGTTCGCCGATTTGCGGGGGAGGAATGTGGTGTCACCGCCAGACACCACACTTGCTAGGTGGTAGCTTTAAATCGGCCGCGGTCCATTAGTACATGTCGGACCCGCGTGTCGCCACAGTCAGTGATCGCAGACCGAGCGCCATCACACGGCAGGTCTCGAGAGACGGACTAGCACTCGCCCCAGTTGTACGGACGACTTTGCTAGCGACTACACTGACGAAGCCTCGCTCCTTTGCCGAGCAGAAAGTTAGAATAGCCTTCAGCTAAGTCCATGGCTACGACCTAGCAAGGCGCAATTAGCCTTACATAGCAATTGATACTTATCATATAAAGCATGTCTCATCAACAACGATGTATACAACAAGGATGGATTAAAGTTAAATATTCCAAAAGCTACGTACTTTTCTTTATAGCATTCATTACGTATCCTGTTTCAGACCTCACGCCATCCTTCGTGTGTTTATAGCGTGCATTGCGGTCCCCTCAGATCACACTGTGTCGGCACTTCTGTCGACACATCAATAATATTTGTCGAGCAGCTGTTAGGCGGACGAGGCTCGACAGTCTGCCTTCGGCAGTGCTACGGCACGGACGTCTGATTACGTCCCTGCCGGAGAAGCTCGCGCTCGCGCAG
The DNA here is from genome assembly GCF_021461395.2 of Schistocerca americana. NCBI lineage: Eukaryota > Metazoa > Arthropoda > Insecta > Orthoptera > Acrididae > Schistocerca > Schistocerca americana. The sequence goes on along the minus strand of NC_060119.1, from coordinate 601,969,299 downwards.
TTGTTTACCTCTGCGGCGTACTCGTGCGTTTAGACGACTCGATATAGAATGGCACATGCATACCGAAAGTCGACTCTCGAGATTAGTTTTTCGAATGAATATGCGAGACCGAAAGCCTACGAAATAGAAAGGTGCCTGCGAGACGAAGTTAAACTTGACTACAACGAACTTATCGGAATCTACCTCTCCATAGTGAGCAGTGTTGTTTACGTCAAGCTGATTGACGATGCAGTATGTGACAGAATCATCCGAGATACTAAACATGGACTCAAATTTCGTCACTGTGATGGACATGTTGGAGAAGTAACTATTGATCATGCAGGACTGGGCTTACGAAACATACGTATTTTCGAACTTCCCCTCGAGGTTCCGCCTGACTTGGTCGTTGACGCCTTACGCCCATATGGAAGAGTGCTTAGCCACGTTGAGGAAAAATGGCCCAACTTCACGACTTACCCCGTTCTCAATGGGGTGCGTCAAATCAGAATAGAACTGACACAACATGTACCCTCATACTTGTTCATCGGCGGATGCAGAGCTATAGTCATATACGTTGGACAGCCCAAAACAAGCTCAGGCTACGGGAAAGAGGGCCACGTCCGTTCCGAATGTATGCAGCGGAGGATAGTGCAAGTTCCAAACGGCGAACCCGTGCCTCCGTCCACGTTAACGCCGCTGCCACTAACGTATGCGGACGCATTTCGAACGGATCCCATCCCGAAAAATGACCAGCTACAGAATCCTGACAGTTTACGGCAACCGACTGCGGCGGAGACCGCCTCCAGTGTCGAAACGGCGCACACCTCTGCCGCTCCGGCGCCGACGACGCACTTAACAGAGCAGACAGGATCGGTAGGAGAAATGGAAATAGATCCTGCTGTTGTGCCGACAGCTGCTTTCGTCCCTGAGCACCGGGAGTCACTTCCGCACTCGGATACGGAGGCGCACACGCACAAACAACGATCGCCGAAGCGCCACAAGAAACGACGGCTAGCACCGTCGGATACCTGCTTACTGCAGTCCACGTCAGACGGACTTGGGTGTGACGCCGATACAGTGCATCCGGATGCGCAACGGGAGGTTATACCTCCCACACAGCAGTACGACACGAATAATGCTACACAGGGGTTGAATACAGACACACCGGACGGAAAGCCGACGGAAGGAGTCCCTCCACCCATCGCAGCAACGCCACCGCCTTCAGTCAGCCCGGCAGGAGAGACACGAAGGGAGCTGAACCTCCAGCACAGGAACTGGGCCGACGAATCCGATACTGACCCCCACACCGACGACGCACCCGACATGGCGAGTGCTGTGTCCACCGGATGTTAACCGCGCAGAAGATGCAGACTGACGCACAGACAGCATGTCACCGGGCAAAAGCACAAAAATTAACATAAGCGTTCATGTGCGCTGTACGCACTGAGGAACAGCGGCAGGCATATCGAACAGCCTCTATTAATATTAATACGATCAGAACGCCTGTCAAATTGCAATTATTACGAGACATGTTGCATGCGTCAGACGTCGACATCGTTCTGCTGCAGGAAGTATGTGTTGAGAGCTTCCCCGACCTCTATGAGTACGATACGTACATTACACCTACTACCGACGGCGGCAGCGGAACAGCGATACTTCTACGTAGCGGCATAGTAGCCGAGGACGTGGTGTACCTGCCGTCAGCGCGAGGACTGGCGCTCACAGTGCTGGGAGTACGGGTCGTTAACATTTACGCACCGTCGGGGTCAGACAGACGGCGCGACCGATCCCGATTCTACGCAGAGGAGATTGCAACACTATTCTTAGGTCGGTATGAACATGTCTTATTTGGAGGCGACTTCAACTGCGTGCTCGCACCAAAAGATCAACACCCACGTTATACCTGAGTTTCTCCTGGCGTATACAACTTTCAAATAACTTCCGGGAATTCAGCCAGGTAACACTTTCAGCGACCGCCGATATTTCGGCGGGAGAACACCCCGCTATTTTCAAGGCAAACTGCAACGGACAGGCGGCGTACATGCAAATTTAATACCTCGGTTCTCGGACCCAAGAAGGAAAGATAACACACACACACTGAACACTAGTGCCACCAAAGATGGCCAAAGTCAGAGCTATCGATAGTGAGACTATGAATTCACAGGTGAGGTAGCATTGAGTCTGTCCCTCTGTTTCTTGGCAAGGGAGAGAGCCGGATTCCAAACAGAGTTTAAACAGAAACTTCCGTGCGGTTAAAGGCGCTGCAGTCTGGCACCGCAAGACCGCTACGGTCGCAGGTTCGAATCCTGCCTCGGGCATGGATGTTTGTGATGTCCTTAGGTTAGTTAGGTTTAACTAGTTCTAAGTTCTAGGGGACTAATGACCTCAGCAGTTGAGTCCCATAGTGCTCAGAGCCATTTGAACCATTTGAACCAGAAACTTCCATCCCTGTTAACAAGGTTGCTCGCTAATTTAATCTCAACTGCCTCCCGAATCACACTGTCCCAATAGCTGGACGTGCATGCCAATATCTCGGTGTTATTATATAACATGGGGTGACCAGTATCCAAGCAATGTTCGGCAATAGCAGATCTATTTGGCTGCTGTAATCGTGTGTGCCGTTTATGCTCAGTACATCTGTCCTCCACGGTCCTGATAGTTTGCCCAATATATGCCATGCCGCAGCTACAAGGGACACGATATACACCCGCCTTACGCAGTCCAAGAACGATCATCCTTAACGGAACTCAAAAGTGCTCCAATTTTAGATGGAGGTCGGAAAACACATTTCACATCGTATTTCCGTAAAATACGACCGATCTTATTGGACGTGTTTCCTACGTAAGGCAAGAAGGCAGTAGACTTAGGTGTTGACTCAGAATTATCATCAATCACCTGATGTACAGTTGGTCGATAGCGCAACGCACGTTCAATCTGTCTATCACTGTAACCATTTTGACGAAATGTAACTTCAAGATGGGACAGCTCAGCTGGCAAAGCCTCAGCGTCAGAAACGATATGTGCCCTGTGTACCAAGGTACGAAGTACCCCTTCACGCTGAGCCGAATGGTGACAACTATTAGCTTGTAAGTACAAGTCGGTGTGAGTACGTTTCCTGTAGACTGCATGTCCCAATGATCCATCATCCTTCCTCCTAACCAACACGTCGAGAAAGGGAAGGCAACCATCCTTTTCCACCTCCATCGTAAAACGAATGTTCGGGTGGATCGAGTTCAGATGTTCTAGAAAGACATTCAAATTCTCCCTACCGTGAGGCCAAACAACGAAGGTATCGTCAACGTATCTATAGAAACAGGCGGGTTTTAAAGGCGCCGACTCCAATGCACGTTCCTCGAAGTCTTCCATAAACAAATTTGCGATCACAGGAGACAACGGACTACCCATCGCAACTCCACACCGTACTCACACCGACTTGTACTTACAAGCTAATAGTTGTCACCATTCGGCTCAGCGTGAAGGGGTACTTCGTACCTTGGTACACAGGGCACATATCGTTTCTGACGCTGAGACTTTGCCAGCTGAGCTGTCCCATCTTGAAGTTACATTTCGTCAAAATGGTTACAGTGATAGACAGATTGAACGTGCATTGCGCTATCGACCAACTGTACATCAGGTGATTGATGATAATTCTGAGTCAACACCTAAGTCTACTGCCTTCTTGCCTTACGTAGGAAACACGTCCAATAAGATCGGTCGTATTTTACGGAAATACGATGTGAAATGTGTTTTCCGACCTCCATCTAAAATTAGAGCACTTTTGAGTTCCGTTAAGGATGATCTTGGACTGCGTAAGGCGGGTTTATATCGTGTCCCTTGTAGCTGCGGCATGGCATATATTGGTCAAACTATGAGGACCGTGGAGGACAGATGTACTGAGCATAAACGGCACACACGATTACAGCAGCCAAATAGATCTGTTATTGCCGAACATTGCTTGGATACTGGTCACCCCATGTTATATAATAACACCGAGATATTGGCATGCACGTCCAGCTATTGGGACAGTGTGATTCGGGAGGCAGTTGAGATTAAATCAGCGAGCAACCTTGTTAACAGGGATGGAGGTTTCTGTTTAAACTCTGTTTGGAATCCGGCTCTCTCCCTTGCCAAGAAACAGAGGGACAGACTCAATGCTACCTCACCTGCGAATTCATAGTCTCACTATCGATAGCTCTGACTTTGGCCATCTTTGGTGGCACTAGTGTTCAGTGTGTGTGTGTTATCTTTCCTTCTTGGGTCCGAGAACCGAGGTATTATATTTGCATGTACGCCGCCTGTCCGTTGCAGTTTGCCTTGAAATTGGCGGGGTGTTCTCCCGCCGAAATATCGGCGGTCGCTGAAAGTGTTACCTGGCTGAATTCCCGGAAGTTATTTGAAACCCACGTTATACTTCATGCCCGGAGCTGCGGCAACTCATACAGGACATGAATCTCATTGATACATGGGAGAAGATACATGGCGACAGACGTGGATACACCTACGTCACGAGTCACTCTGCAAGTCGTCTCGATCGCATTTACGTAACACGTCGTCTCGAACCTGCGATCCTCGATGCGGAATTGTGGCCTGTCGCGTTTTCAGATCACATAGCATGTATATGCACGGTCTCCTTGAGTCGTCAACAAGTGTGGAGGAGTCGCAGTGTTTGGAAACTGAATACAGCACACCTTAGGGAACCTGAGTGCAAACGCTTAGTCGAAGACACTTGGCATGTGTGTGAACGACGCCTCCCGACATATCCGACGACGTTGCAGTGGTGGCTGGAATGCGTTAAGCCTGCATTATGCCGAGCGTTAACTGCATACGGAAGGGAGCAGATGATGTGGAGGCGATACACGACGGAATTTTATTTCACGATGCTCCGCGAACTTTCTGTACAAGCACCTTCACAGGAGCGTCGTGCCGGTATAAAACGAGCACAGGCCCAAATAATTTCCATAACGCGCCGCCGACTGGAGGGTGTCGCAATCCATGCAAGGACCTTTGAACGAGTCCTTGGAGATTCCCCGTCGATGTATCACGTTATCAGAGAAAAACAACGTAGTCGCAGAACCTTAATACAGACGGTCGTACTGCCAGATGGTCGCCGCATGACAACGCAAAAAGACATTGCCAATGCTTTCGTGGAACACTACGGTCATCTCTATAAAGAAGCGGAACACAATCAGGCCGCCTTTCATGAGGTCCGACGAACGCTCTCCGCGTGTCTCGACGAGACGGCCAACCTGGAGTTAACAGGTGATATCACAGTTGACGACGTAATGGAAGCGATTGATAAGGGAGCGTCGCACAAATCGCCGGGGCCCGACGGGTTTCCGTTAGAGTTCTATCGTACATTTAAAGATCTCATGATTCCACGATGGACTGCCATGTACTGCGAATTGATGTCTCCCAACGTGCCTCTTCCACCCACCTTCGTGGAAGGAATGATCATCCCCATCCACAAACCATCTGGCGGCACAGGGATACAGGCCTACCGGCCACTGACCCTTCTTAATTGCGACTACAAGATCTACGCCAGGATACTTGCAGCACGCTTTAAACGCGTGATACGCCAAGTAATTTCACTCGACCAAACCCAGCTAGGAGTTGCTAGCAATATAGAAACGACACTCAGCGACTACCGCGATGTTATCGCACTGGCTTCAACATGTCGTCTCCGGGGTGTATTGGTATCGATAGACTTCGATCGCGCATTTGACAGCCTGAGTCATGCTTATCTCACGGACGTGATGACGAAAATGAAGTTTCCGGAAAGTTTTGTCACCGTCGTCATGAGACTACTCCACGGAGCCGCATCGAAAGTGCTCATCAATGGACGCTTGGTGGGGCCCATCAACATCTCACGATCGGTCAGACAAGGGTGCCCGCTGTCAACGACATTGTATGCCATCGCTGTCGAGCCGCTGCTTTGCGGGCTCCGGAATCGACTCCAAGGAATGACGATAAGGCACAACAAGTTTATATGCCGAACATACGCAGATGACCTAGTGTTTTTAGCACGGTCAGGCGACGAGGCAAGAGCGGCCCTGCATTGGATTAATTTGTATTGTATGGCTACGGGAAGTCGCCTGAACATGGCAAAGTCGGGAGCGATGAACATCGGGAGAGGACTCCCATTACAGCCGATCACCAAGATGAAATGCCTAGGAATTATCTTCACTACAGACGTTCGACGCACGGTGGCACTGAGTTACAGACATCTTCTGCAAACAATTCGTGCGAGTGTCCGAAGTCACAGGTTAAGGGCACTGGATATGATACAACGGGTCACCTTTGCCAACACTTACCTAGCCTCACGCATCCCCAACCTGGCACAAGTTCTTCCTATGCCGGTGGTGTTGGCACGCCGAATCCTGGCGGCACTAGGATATTTTGTGAGCACAGGTCTGCTTTTTAAGGTAGGATACGAAACCCTCACCCTTCCTCGTAGTCGTGGAGGTCTTGGACTAGTCCACGTACGCGACCGAGCAGTGGCTATTTATGTAACCACGATGATAAAGATGTGGACACGACACCAGACAAGTCTGACGGGCAGCTTGATAGGCGAACTCGCTCCACCTTCTCGTTCGGCTCCGGTAGCGGTGGCTCACATCTCACCATCGCTTGCCCATATGCGAACCTTCTTTGTGGAACACAGTTATGTACATATGGAACTACCGACTACCAGGACGACAACGGCACGTGATATATATCACATCTTGACTCGACGACGGCCGAATAATGCCGTAGAGCGCCGCCAACCAACGGTTACGTGGTCAGTGGTATGGCGTACAGTGCACCACACACACCTTGATACGGGAACGCGCGCACTGTGGTATCAGGTGGTAAATGGGAAATACGTGACTCGTTCCAGGTTGCATACAATTCATATGGCGGACGAGCCACTGTGTCCGCAGTGCAATGTTATACACACTGATATGCGGTCCTTCGGCAGACGTATGGTGTTTGGTCAAAAAAATGATCGCCTTCCTCCTTCGGGTGGGGCCGCAAACAATAGAACCACGCACACTATTTCTCCCAGATAGAACATATTATCCCCGAACGAAGACAACCGCAGTGACTTGGATTCGAGGTTTGACTGTGCGTTATCTTTTCCGAGACGGCAGTAAGAATGTGCTTGACTTTTGGACCTTACTACAGGAACATCACTCACAGCTTATGAGACATCCGAGATATCGAACATATTACGCAAATTTTTTAGGGAGTGCCTTGCTTGATCCCCCACCCAGTTGGGGTGTCCCGGGTAGGAGAATGTAATTATTGTCTATAAGTATCAGAACAAGAAAGGACCAGGACAGTGGAGAGGATCCACAAACACATGTGAAGACGTACCCGACACCAACGCGAGGTATGACGGGATTACCGAGTACGCGCCTAAAAGAGGAACGTAGAACGTTATTGTTTTGTACTGACACAAGCAGGATATTTTATTTTATTTTTTTCACTATTATGTAAAAAAAACGTCCACTTATTTACGTTTCCCAGAAAAATTTTATTTTATAAAGTCATCGTCTCATATATTTAAAGAAAAAATGCTAGAAACAGTTTATGTTTGTTATTGTTCCACCGAATGTAAAAAAAAAAGTGGTCAACGTGATGGATTGCCGTCCTATGGGCCCGGATTCGATTCCCGGCTGGGTAAAAAAAAAAAAAAAAAAAGTGGTCAGCATGACAGGCTGTCAATCCAAAGGGCCCGGGTTCGATTCCCGGCTGGGCCGGAGATTTTTCTCCGATCAGGGACTGGGTGTTGTGTTGTCCTAATCATCATTTCATCCCCATCGACGCGCAGGTCACCGAAGTGGCGTCATATCGAAAGACCTGCACCAGGCGAACGGTCTACCCGACGGGAGGCCCTAGCCACACGACATTTCATTTTTTCATCTCAACAGATTTTCTCCATTTGTCCCCATAACTACGCTAGGGTGATCACCCGTCCGTGCCTGCCCCGCTTAAACACTTTATTTTTACTGTGTCACGTACCTGCAACGCCACAGGGTGGCATCCAACGTCGGGGTTGGAGTAAAAAGTTCGAAGAATTTGTAACATTATGAGCGGCTGGCTCTCAAGGAGTAAGGAGGTGATAATATTTGTCGAGCAGCTGTTAGGCGGACGAGGCTCAGCAAGCGGATAGAGACAGCCGACCCATAGCAGGGTAGCCATCGGCAGTGTGGTTCTTCCTCGTTTTTGTGGTCTTTCGTGTGTACTAAATTCTAGTTTATTAAGTTGGCGGATGACGATGTCTTCGATCCCCACGGTCGTGTTCACTTTATTTTTATTTAAAGCTGGGAGGAAGTGTCACAAACTTCACTAAAATACCTGGAAACAGTAATAACGGGTGAAACGTGGCTCGATATCGTGGTAAGTAGTTCGTTCACAAGCCCTGTTACTAAGCAAGCTGAGTCTATTTCGGTGAACAATAACTATTGGTCCTTAATTTAAATTAATTTGAAACACTCAGAATTGAAAATAAATGTCTTGACACCTTATATTCGTCGTAATTAAGTTTTCACGTCAGATTATAGGCTGAAGGTCACAGATGTTGCTGCAATGTAGGCAGTGAAATTCTTCAAATTACTGACAGTCAATCGCTCTGTGTGCGATCGGAAGTTAACTTTTTCATGAAAATTGATTAACTGCCGTTGAACTGAGACTGACTTCAAAACTATTGTAAGTGCAGTCTAGTATTTTTAAACCAATCAGCCTCAGATGTAAAATCGTAGCACTTCAATAATTACACATATTAAAATCAATAAATAACGATGCTGAACAAGAGATTACTTTTGATTCTGTTTTATTCGTAGCTCGTACGAAACGAAGCTTTCACAAAGAAAAGCTTTCACAAAGAACACTTTTCAACAACAAACATAAATGTAACCGAGATTCTAACTAAGAGAGAGCTAACACAACAGAAGATATCGCTACGGTCTCAAACATATACTACTAAAAACTAAGCATTAAACAATGTAACACATACTTGTGGTAGGTGGACATAATAAATCATCTAAATAACTCAAATTAAATAAAAATAAGTATTTCAATTACTATACTACGAAAGAGTGGCTTCAATAGCTCCCCTTAAACTAAATGTTGCGAATTACGGTAGCTCACATAGTTTAACAGAGACACAAAAAATGAAATTCGCTACGCTCTTTAAACCATACTAGCCTAACAATCCTGCTCATTGAAAATACTTGAAATTAATCAAAGATAAACTTTTAAGTAATTAATACCCATAATTATTTTTAAAGAAAAATAGTTAAATATTTTAGTGAAGCGCTTAACAGGATTTCTCGCTTTTAAAAAATTATTCATTTAATTCCTCTAAGTAATTTTTCTAACCATAACAGCATTGCTCAATTACTAAAATCAAAAAATTTCGTAATTTCTTTTATAAATTTTGTTTTATTGTCTTCATGATCGGCTGCTGTAGTTGTCTTGAATATCTCTTGGTGCCCAGCTGGGATGACCTACTAGATTTGTCGCTGGCCAGGTGAAAAACCCCAAACCTAGCAGTACCGTTTCTTGTCGTTTGATGCCCAAATGGTATGATCTACTAGGTTTGTGGCTGGCGGGTTGAAAAATCCGGAACCTATTACAGCCATTTCTCGAGGTTTGCTATGAAACAATATAAAGAACATATTTGTTGTTGTGGTCTTCAGTCCAGTGACTGGTTTGATGCAGCCCTCCATGCTACTGTATCCTACGCAAGCTTCTTCATCTCCAAGTAACTATTGCAACCTACATCTTTCTGAATCTGCTGAGTATATTTATCTCTTGGTCTCCCTCTACGATTTTTACCCTCCACGCTGCCCTCCAATTCTAAATTGGTGGTCCGTTGATGCCTCAGAACATGTCCCACCAACCGATCCCTTCTTCTAGTCAAGTTGTACCACTAATACCTCTTCTCCTTAAATCTATTCAGTACCTCCGCATTACGTACACGATCTACCCATCTAATCTTCAGCATTCTTCTGTAGCAAAACATTTCTAAGACTTCTAAACATGGGTACAATCTATACAAATACTTTCGGAAAATACTTCCTGATGCTTAAATCTATACTCGATGTTAACAAATGTATCTTCTCCAAAAACGCCTTCCTTGCCATTGCCAGTCTACATTTTATATCTTCCCTACTTTGTCCGTCGTCAGTTATTTTTGTCCCAAAATAGCAAAACCCATCTACTACTTTCAGTGTCTCGTTTCCTAATATAATTCCCTCAGCATCAGCTGATTTAATTCGACTACATTCCATTATTCTCGTTTTGCTTTTGTTGATGTTCATCTTCTAATTGGTTCAAATGGTTCTGAGCACTATGGGACTTAACATCGGAGGTCATCAGTCCCCTAGAACTTAGAACTGCTTAAACCTAACTAGATAAGGACATCACACACATCCATGCCCGAGGCAGGATTCGAACCTGCGACAGTAGCGGTCGCGCGGTTCCAGACTGCAGCGCCCAGAACCGCTCGGCCACTACGGCAGGCGTTCATCTTCTATCCTCCTTTCAAGACACTGTCCATTCCGTTCAACTGCTCTTCAAGGTTCTTTGCTGTCTCTGACAAAATTGCAATGTCATAGGTAACTCTCAAGGTTTTTATTTCTTCAACGTGGATTTTAATTCCTACTCCAAATTTTTCTTTTGTTCTCTTTACTGCTTCCTAGATATACAGATTGAATTACATTGCTTCCTTTTCATGCCACTCGACTCTTACAACTTCCATCATCCTTCTGTACAAATTGTAAATAGCCTTGCGCTCCCTGTATTTGACCCCTGTCATCTTCAGAATTTGAAAGAGAGTATTCCAATCAACAATGTCAAAAGCCAACTCCAAATCTACAAAGGCTAGAAACGTAGGTCTGCCTTTCCTCAATCTATCTTCTAAGATAAGTCGTAACGTCAGTATTACCTCGCGTGTTACAACGTTTCTACACAATCCAAACTGATCTTCCCCGAGGTCGCCGTCAACCAGCTTTTACATTCGTCTGTAAGGAATTCGTGTTGGTATATAGCAACCGTGACTTATTAAACTGATAGTCCGGTAATTCTCACACCTGTCAGCGTCTGCTTTCTTTGGCAGAGTATTTATTATATTCTTCTTGAAGTCTGAGTGTATTTCGCCTGTCTTATACACCTTGCTCACTAGATGGTCGAGTTTTGTCTGGCCTGGCTCTCTCAAGGCACTAGTTCTAATGGAATGTTGTCTGCTCCAGGGGCCTTGTTTGGACTTACGTCTTTCAGTTCTCTGTCAAATTCGTCACGCTGTATCATGTCTCCCATTTCTTCTTCTTCTTCTGCGTCCTCTTCCATTTCTTTAACATTGCCCCCAAGTACATCGCCCTGGTATAGACCCACTATATACTCCCTCCACCTTTGTGCTTTCCCTTCTTTGCTTAGAACAGGGTTTCCATCTGAGCTCTTGATATTCGTACAAGTGGTTCCCTTTTCTCCAAAGGTCTCTCTAATTTTCCTGTAGGCTCTATCTATCTTACCCCTAGTGATACACGCCTCTACATCCATATATTTGTCCTCTAGCCATCCCGGCTTGGCAATTTTCACTTCCTGTCTATCTCAATTTTTAGACGTTTGTATTCCTTTTCGCCTGCTTCATTTACTGCATTTTTATATTTTATCCTTTCGTCAATTACATTCACTATCTCTTCTGTTACCCAAGGGTTTCTACTAGCCCTCGTCGTTTTACCTACTTCATCCTCTGCTGCCATAACTATTTCATCTCTCAAAGCTACCCATGCTTCTTCTACTGTATTTCTTTCCCCTGCTCTTGTAAATCGGTCCCTAATGCTCTCTCTCAAACTCTCTAGAACCTTCTTTCATTATTTTTAAACCAAGTGTTAGGTATGATTAAGTTACGCTCCGTACAAAAATTCTACCAGGCGGCTTTCTCTTTCATTCCATATCCCTATTCCATATTCGCCTACAACTTTTCCTTCTCTTACTTTTCCTACTATCGATTTCCAGTCCCTCATGACTTTTAAATTTTCGTCCATCTTCACTGTCTGAATAATTTCCTTTATCTCTTCATATATTTATTCAATGTCTTCGTAGTCTGCCATAACTAGTTGGCGTATAAACTTGTACTACTGTAGTAGACGTGATCTTCGTGTCTATCTTGGGTACAATAATACGTTCACTATGCTATTCGTAGTAGCTTACCCGCGCTCCTATTTTTTTATTCTTTACTAAACATTTTCCTGCATTACCCCTCTTTGATTTCGTATTTATAACCCTGTACTCACCTGACCAGACGTCTTCTTCATTCTGCCAACGAACCTCACTAATTTGGACTATATCTAGCTTTGACCTATCCATTTCCATTTTTAAATTTTCGAACCTACCTAGTTGATTAAGGGATCTGACATTTCACGCTCCGATCCGTAGAATGCCAGTTTTCTTTCTCCTGATAACGACTACCTTCTGAGCAGTCCCCACCCGGAGATCCGAATGGGGGATTATTTTACTTCCGGAATATTTTACCCAAGAGGACGCCATCATAAATTAACCATACAGTAAAGCTGCATGCTCTCGGGAGAAATTACGGCTGTAGTTTCCCCATGCTTTCACCCGTTCGCAGTACCAGCACAGCAAAGCCGTTTTGGTTAATGTTCCCACAAGACCAGATCAGTCAATCACCCAGACTCTTGCCCCTGCAACTACTGAAACGGCTGCTGCCCCTCTTCAGAAACCATACGTTTGTCTGGCCTCTCAACAGATACCCTTCCGGTGTGGTTGCACCTACGGTACGGCTATCTGTTTCGCTGAAGCACGCAAACACCCCCACCAGCGGCAAGGTCCATGGTTCATGACGGGAAATAACATGTACAAGACACATATGACTGTCGCAATGTCCCTGTAAATACAAAGTAAATGTTTCTTAGTTCTTTTGTATTCCAAATGTACACTTCTCACTATTATGATTCGTCTAATTCATGTTTATATGACAATTGTCATATATTGTGAATTTATTTAATTTTTGAATAGCACTGTAGTCACTATTCACAGACACTATATCACTGTAATTACAGTTAGTTTATTTCTGTCAACAGAATAATCCAATATTGTCGCTTGCATAGATATTTTCTCATCAGTGTCCCGTCACACAATCATTCTTCAAGCATTAGTTACAGTTTGTTACATAATCACGCTTCCCTTGACGTGATACCCAATATACATCAGTGGATACTTTACACATAATCATACCGTCAGTACACATTCGTAATAACGGTATTGTAAGTATTTAACGGGAGCTGATCAGCTACTGATACTTGCGTCTGGCCTTTGCCTAAGCCACGTGATAGCCTCGGTCTTCAAATAGGAAATTTATCCCTATTGAGTTGTTGATATGGTACTGTCTTTTTTCAAATAAGAAGATTTAAACTTGATGTGACTGGGTCAGTTTACAGCACTTTTCGACCACTTTTTTTAAAAAAGCTACATACGCAAATTTCGCGTTAATGGACGAGTAGCTTTACATGGGCACATTGGATTAATTTTAAACCTTATTACACTGTAATTACTGGTGTGTGTGTGTTTGAGGTTTACGGGCGCTAAACAGCGAGGTCATCAGCGCCCATGTAATTACTAACTAATTGAAAGGACACCATGAAAGTTAAGAATACCAATACTCTAACTGAAACTTATCTGTAGAGAATATGTAATAAATCTCAGTTCATCTTGCGTATTGCAGCGTTTTCGTTATGAACTGGAAACAAAGGCCTTTAATTGCGAGAATAATGACCCACCGATTAATTTTCTTAAGTTGTCACGAAATACTGCATAATAATGAACTGATCATTCATTAGTAAGAAAATTTACTTTTTCAATAACAATGGAGCTCTTTCACCATTTGTTACGAATCTAATTTTTCGACTGCGAGAATAACAACCAACCAGACGGTAAATTTAACTCATGGTGGAACATGACAAAATTGAAACATTAGCTTACGTCCAACGGAACAAAACGCACATCTGACAAATCACATTAAAAGAAGACAAACATACATATTTATTATAGACCAAAAATTAAGCCCCCTCACATAGAGATATTCATGTGAACAGCTACTATATTCTTATTGACTATAAGGTCTCACTCATAGAACTTTTTCAAGTCAGATGATATAAAACCTTCACCTTTTCAGTTTCAGGGTGTTGTAATAAATAGCTACCTTTATGTGGTATATTACTTATTACGTAAGGTCCAGAATAAACTTCTTACCATTTCTTATTCTGTTTCTTCATTTAAGACTACTTCGGATGTTTTTTAACACTACCTTATCGCCAAAGCTATATACCAAAAGTTTACCTAATTTAGTATCGTTTTTTGCATTTCTTTTTAGAGCAGCAGATTTTAACTCCTCTTAGACCTGTTGGATAGTTTCTTCTTTGCTTATTACTGCTTCAGGAACTACAGGTATTAGATTAATCGTCTCCTTCTCTTCAAGTTGATTAAGCATCACTTCCGCAGGTGTATCATTGGTAGATAAATGCGGTAGGTTATTGAATACATTTTCCAATACAGATACATGGTCTATGCACTTATTTTTTTTGCATGGGAGTATATGATCTAATAAATCGATTGACTTCTCTAAACACTGTCGCACCCGGCTAGATTCTGGATGTAATCGACTTATTATAATGTGTTTGATCTTGTCTGTCGTACAGTCTTTCGATTTATTTCCGATGAATTATTAAACATTATCAGGTAGTATTGCAGTAGGTTTTCCGACTGTAGGGATATAATCCCTGACTAAGCGTCTAATAGTAGATAAAGCTGTGGCAGTTTTAATATGATGTAACTAAAAAATATGTATTTAACGTAACCCCTCGCTGTGGACAATAGGCCAGTTACATCACAGGATAACACTTGAAGAGGGTTATTCGGTATAATCGGATGTAGTTGTATATTACTAATTCCATTTTAATGCTTAGCCTTTTGGCAGCCATTGCATATTCTTAAGATGTTCGTTACCTTTCCCCTCAGTATAGGATAATAAAAATTTCACAAGATCTTAGCTGTACATTGACGTGCTCCAAAATGATCCCAAACATAATGAGTGAACCATATTATGTGGAATAACTAATTTTCAGGAATACATGTCCTCCATATCATAAGTTCTCATTACTCTTATAAGATAAGATATCATCATACAACTTGTATTTTAACAGAGCTGCTGGATCTTCATTCCAGAATGAGACTTTCACTCTGCAGCCGGGGGCATGTGCTCTGCCGCTTTTTTCGTTGGTGATCGTTGTGTTTGGTCGTAGCGGACGTCACATCATATCCGTTAAAGTTCGTTGTTGATCCTTTCACTCAGTTTTTTTATCACAGAGGCCAACCAGCTCTCTGACCGAACACGCTGAGCTACCGTGCCGGCATATTTGACATCACCCCACCATCTGAGCTATCCAAGCACGACTCAGGCCCCGTCCCGTCCTCACAGCTTTACTTCTGCCAGTACCTCGTCTCCTACCTTCCAAACTTCACAAAAGCTCTCCTGTGAAAGGTAGCTCACATGGTAGGGCATTGGCCTGCTAAAGGAAAAGGTTCCGGCTTCCAGTCTCGGTTTGGCACACAGTTTAAATCTGCCAGCATGTTTCGGTTAGGATCTTCAATTATTATTCGATCTCTTATACGTTTCCAGTACATGCGTTTCTTTTGCAACTGTGATAGATTTTTGCACATAGACAGATATTAACTTTGGAAAGGAGAATTCTCAAATATTAGTATTCCAAAAGCAGATGATTCTTCAAAAATTTCATTTAAACCATTTAGGCCTTGTGGCAGTCGTGACAGAGCGTCAGCAACTACATTATCTTTTCCACTAACGTGTATTACACAACTGGTCATTAAAATTTCTACACCAAGAAGAAATGCAGATGATAAACGGGTATTCATTGGACATCTATATTATACTAGAACTGACATGTGATTACATTTTTACGCGATTTGGGTGTATAGATCCTGAGAAATCAGTACCCAGAACAACCAACTCTGCCCGTAATAACGGCCTTGATACGCCTGAGCATTGAGTCATACAGAGCTTGGATGGCGTGTACAGGTACAGCTGCCCATGCAGCTTCAACACGATACCACAGTTCATCAAGACCAGTGACTGGCGTATTGTGACGAGACAGTTGCTCGGCCACCACTGAACAGACGTTTTCAATTGGTGAGAGATTTGGGGAATGTGCTGGCCAGGGCAGCAGTCGAACATTTTCTGTATCCAGAAAGGCCCGTACAGGACCTGCAACATGCGGCCGTACATTATCCTGCTGAAATGTAGGGTTTCGCAGCGATCGCATGAAGGGTAGAGCCACAGATCGTAACACATCTGAAATGTTACGTCCACTGTTCAAAGTTCCGTCAATGCGAACAAGAGGTGACCGAGAAGTGTAACCAATGGCACCCCATACCATCACGCCGGGTGATACGCCAGTATGGCGATGACGAATGCACGCTTCCAATGTGCGTTCACCGCGATGTCGCCAAACAGGGATGTGAACATCATGATGCAAACAGAAGCTGGATTAATCCGAAAAAATTACGTTTCGTCATTCGTGCACCCAGGTTCGTCGTTGATTTCACCATCGCAGGCGCTCCTGTCTATGATGCAGCGTCAAGGGTAACCGCAGCCATGGTCTCCGAGCTGATAGTTCATGCTGCTGCAAACGTCGTCGAACTGTTCGTGCAGATGGTCGATATATACTTTAATGCGTTTTCCATAAATGAAATAACTGAACTTTTTCAATGCCCATTTTACAGCCAACACCGCATAATTACGCTCGCTGGACGATAGAACTCGACTCGCAAATCCAATTACTCTGATTACTTTTTCATCCTCTATTACATGGAATAAACATGCACCTAACCCTGTTAAAAATTCGTCAGTGGATAAACAAAAGTCTTCATTCATATTATGGTGTTATAAAATGCAACTGTTAGCCAAAACGGGTTTTGATATGTTCATACACTTCTGTACAGTTGACCAGTACCAAGGAGTATTTTTCCGTAACAAATTTAATAAATGATCGTTATTAAATAGATGGTTTGGTACAAATTTTCTGAAAAACGAGGCCAAACTAGAAATGATTTTAATTGCAATTTGTTTGTTATATATAGCATATTTCATAACGAATCCAGTTTCTTTAGGTAAAAAGCGAGACGGACTATGTATTGAATCATTTCCTACGTAACGTCTATTACTTTTCCCTTCAGCAGATTCTTTCAGTCAATGACTCAACAGTTGTTATTTGGACTAGATGGTTTCGTTGTTGCCTCGTTGGTTGGCTTACTAAATTAGACTAATTTTCATGTTTTTTATTCATATCATGTAACCTTTAGTGCATAAGTGCTAGATGGTTAAAGATTTTCTTGTCTCATTCTTTTCTTTCCTTAGCTTTATTTTTCTCCCCTTTTACTTCTCTCGTTATATGTTTTCTCCGTTCTGTCTTCCCTCGTTCTTCCCGTCTTTCCCATTCTTCCCTTTCCTTATTTCTCTGTTTTTCCCGTTTTTCATTCTCTACTAACTTCATTAAAATTAATGTTGCGGATCAAGGTTACTTTGCTGATTACTGATAAAAAAATGTCCTGTGACAAGGGCCTCACGTCGGATAGACCGTTCGCCGGCTGCAAGTCTTTCGATTTGACGCCACTTCGACGACTTGCGCGTTGATGGGGATGAAATGATGATGATTGGGTCGACACAACACCCAGTCTCTGAGCGGAGAAAATCTCTGACCAAACTGGGAATCGAAGCCGGGTCCTTAGGATTGATATTCTGTCGCGCTGAACACTCAGCTGCTGGGAGCGGACGATTATTGATTACCTCCGAATAATCTGCGTTATCAGTTGCTCGAGGAATCACATCATCATCTACATGATCTAATTGGTAATCAACTACTTCAGAATTCGTATTGGCTTGTTCTAAGCACATTTGCTCATTAGTTAAATTAGGAGGCTCAGTATTATCTACAGGCATTATTAAGGATGTCGGAATTATTCCGTTTCTGACTCATTATTGTCAGTAATACTCCGAACTGAACCCATTTAACATGTCTTGTCATCTATCACACTCTTATGTATGTTAACCATGTCCTAAATAAACTCGCCATTCGACGTTATTGGGTAAAATCAAACGTCACATGTTGTAGCTACACATAATATTAGCGCAAACGAAGTTGACACTCTGCGCGGTGTCTGAGGGGAGCGACCGTAAATGGGAAATGCCTTTACGGTCGCTCCCATCAGCCACCGCGCCGAGTATCAGCTTTGTTTACACGTGTAATACATATACCATTGCAACTTGGCAAATTACTTGCAATCTGCAAAGAACACTCTCCTTTTTTACATTAACTACACTACAGGTATACTGGTCCAATACGCATCAAAATGAAAAAGCAATTAAGGCAGTGGCACAATTATCAATATTTATCTTTTTGTTGATGGTAGATCATTTGTCATGCACTAACCGTCAGCACGTGACATGTATTAATATTCTTGTCACAGGCTCGTTTACCTCTCATATTTTTATCAGCAAGCATAGTAGGAACATGCAACAAAACAGAACACATATTAGTTATATATCACAGAAGAATCACACACAAAATATTACCACATGCGGTAAGTATTTCACTGTTAGTGGCAAGTTTAACATCTGATATTTACCATTTATAGGCCTATGGTCTTCATTACGTAAGATATCGTTTTGAAATTCCAGCAGTTGTTAATTTCTTGATAATTACGTCACTTTGATGTGTCTTGCGTCTTTTTAATCGTTACACCTTACTTATCTTCGTGCCCCCTTATGCGCCAATTGTGGCTCCTCCTCCTTTTTGTAGTCTTTCGTCGGTGCTAAATTTTAATTTATTAAGTTGGCGGATGACGATGTCTTCGATCTCCAAGGTCGTTTTCACTTTATTTTTATTTAGAGCTGAGAGAAAGAGTTCATTAAAAGATCTTGAAACAGTAATAGCGGACGTAGCGTAGCTTGATATCGTCGTTAATAGTTTATTCACAAGCCCGGCTATTAAGCAAGCTGAGTCTAATTCGGTGAACAGTCACTATTTGTCTTTCATTTGAATTAATTTCAAGCACTCGGAATTCGTCGTAATTAAGTTTTCACGTCAGATTATATACTGAAAGTCAGATATGTTGCTGCAGTGTAGTCGGTCAAATTCTTCAAATAAATGACTGTCAGCCGATCGCTCTGTGCTGTGATCGGAAGTTAACTTCTTCATGAAAATTGTTTAGCTGCTGTTCAGTTGAGACTGACTTCATAATCATAGTAATTGCAGTCTAGAATTTTTAAACCAATCAGCCTCAGACGTAAATCGTAACACTTCAATAATTGCACATATTGATATCCATGAACAACGAAGCTGAACCAGAGGTTACTTTTGATTCTGTTTTATTCGTAACTCATAAGAGACGAAGCTTTGACAAAGAACACTTTTCAACAACAAATATAAATGTAACCGAGATTCTATCTGAGAGCTAACACAACAGAAGATATCGCTACGGTCTAAAACATATACTACTAAAAACAAAGCATTAAACAATTTAATACCTACTTGTTATTCTGAAGCTCTTAGATTCGCCGAAAAACTAAATTATTATTATATTAATAAAAGTATAAACGTCAAACAAAAATGGGCATAATAAATCATCTAAATAACTCAAATTAAATAAAAATAAGTAAAATAATTACTATACTGCGAAAGAGTGGCTTCAGCAGGTGACTGTTATCACCAGACTGCTAATTTTGAAAATCGATATGAACATCTCTGGTATAAAGCTAGTGGAGGCGGCACAATATGCAGACTCCACTGGCATAAAGTGTAGATGAAGAGTTGTAATATTCATATACCAGTACGTAATATGTTGTACAGATACGCCATGAGGAAACCAGACACGCCAAATGAATAACGTGGCGATAAGAATACCTCATTGCAAATTTCTTTCTAAAAATCGCACTTTAAATGTTAACGATGTTTTTAATCATTATATATTTATAAAAATTGTACCACATGAAACAAACATGCGTTCTTCAACTCCATATGTCATACGAAGGCAACGACGTCAGCACTCAAAGGTGTTGCTTCTAAAAATATCTAGAAAAATAAACAAATACAATCAGTTGACAATTATGTATGCAACTTGCATCATAACTACGATGTTTTCTCATCAAAACACTGGTGGAAATCAGCATAAGCATTGCAGACGATTTTCCAACAAATAATTATGTGTAGCCATTTATAGTTCGATTTTTAAAGGTATTTGTAGTTCATAGTTTAAACTTGTTCGCCGGATGTGGCGAGGTATTTGTGCATTTATTCATGTCTATTGAAATTCAGGGTATATCAAAAAGAATCATCCGCTTTAAAAAAATCGTAACTATTATGTTATTTGAGATATTAGCACGAATAACATACTGTTGAAAAGAGTAAACTTTCGAGTTTTACATGGTTCCCGCTAGGTAGCAGCAGTGTGCACCCACTTCAGTCCTAGTAATCATGGTGTCGGGACAACAGAAAATGTTTTGTGTTCTACGTTTTGAGCAGTGCAGGTCGGTAATAACTGTTCAGCGTGACTTTCGTACTAGATGTGGTGTGTATTCTCCTACAGCACAGAGAATTAGATGATGGCATGAACAATTCCTAGAAACAGGTTTTTTGTGTAAAGACAAACAGCCAGGCCGTCCCGCACTGTCTGAGACAGACGTCGAACGCATCCGCCCAGTTTCACAAGGAGTTCGCAGAAATCCGTTAGCCGTGCAGCTCGACAGTTCAGCATGCCCCCGATGTTCGCCTGGCGCGTGTTGCGTAGACCTATACTCGTGAAATCATACAAAGTTCAGCTACTGCAAGCTATTCGTGAAAATGCCAAACAACAACGTGTGGAGTTCTGTAATTTAGTTCTTGGCAAGATGGAGGATGACAGTTTTCTTCCACCCTTAGTGTTTAGTGACTAGGCAACATTCCAGTTAAATGGACAGGTGAACCGTTATGGTGTGAGAACATGGGGGTACGGAACAACCACATGAAGTTGTACAACATGAAAGGGACTCTCCAAATTTTAATGCGTTTTGTGCAGACTCGTGGAAAAGGTGTATGGTCCATTTTTCTTTGCCAAGAACACTGTTTCAGAAAGCACATATCTCGATATGGCTGAGAAATATCTTTTCCCGCAGTTGGGGACTGATTCGAACGACTTCATTTACCAATTGGATAGGGCACCGCCACCCTGGCATCTGAAAGTGCGGGAATTTTTAAATCAAAATATTACTGCAAGATGGACTGGTTGCACTGGACAAATGAGTCAGTCTTGCGTTACTCGCTTCCAGGGTCACCAGACCTGAAATAATTATTTCTTGTGAGGTTTTATAAATGACTCTGTTTATGTGACTGCATTACCAACAACAATGAATGAACTGAGTCATCGCATAACACCAGGTGTGGAAGCCGTATTTCAAGACATCCTCGCTGCAGTATGGGAACAATTTGAATACCGCATTGATATATGTCGTGCACATCTAAGGGGCGTGGGTTGGTTCAAATGGCTCTGAGCACTATGGGACTTAACATCTTAGGTCATCTTAGGTCCCCTAGAACTTAGAACTACTTAAACCTAACTAACCTAAGGACATCACACACATCACTGCCCGAAGCAGGATTCGAACCTGCGACCGTAGCAGTCCCTCGGTTCCGGACTGTAGCGCCTAGAACCGCACGGCCACCGCGGCCGGCTAAGGGGCGTGGGGGTAGCATAATGAACACTTATAAAAAAGTATGAAAAAAAACTTTTTGCGTTTCCCATTCATTAAAAAACAATATTCATCGTATATGTTGTTTAGTTTCAGAATATAGGCTTGCCAAATCGGTTGATTCTTTTTGATACCCTGTACTTTACAAATGTTTGAATAGGTCGGAAACTGACTATGAAAGTTTATGTTGGAGTATTTGTATAATACAAATGAAATTATTGTTTACAGTGGAGTGGTGGCCTTTGTAAATATATGTATTGAATTTAGTAGCAGTCACGTGACCGAACGCTTAAAAGACTATGGAGAACAGCGCTTATCGACTTTTGTTGGCGAGATTTCAGTGTGGTAAGGTTGGAGAGCTAGATATGGGGGACTAGAGTGCCGCCTAGCAAATATTCATCATTATTTGTCCAACTTGTTAGTTATTTAACATAATAGTATTGGTTATTAACGAACTTGAGGATTTTGCCGCGACCGTTAGTGAGACTTTGTGAGTATGAAGTTTGAGATTTAGCTGACGAACTTTGAGATCTTGCCACTGTTTTCGTGAGTTAAGGCGAATCAGCATGAATGTATTTTGTGCGTGCTACAATGGATAAATTCTTATCTTTCACTATGTAGCTTTGCACTGCTGGTTTATATTATTGATCTGTTGATTTATCAGTTTAATCTCTGTAAGGTCACCATTCAGATGTTCACGTTCATATTGTTGGATTGAACATTTAGTTTGAGAGTTAATCAATTCGTTTTAGCCCATATTAGTATTACACAGAATACTGAATACTCGTTTCTTATTTAATGATTAGTTATTGTATTTTTTCCATTTTTGGTAACTTTTCCTTACTAACAAAAGATTTCAGAAATGTTTAATTCTGTTAAGATTTAGGCATGAAAGCTACAGTTCTTTGTGCAATGTAGGCACCAAACTGTCAGGTCGAGTCGTTATCAATAACCCTGATTTGTAATAGAGTCGTTATCGGATGGACTCGTTCCTGAAACATTTCATACTGTCGTAACCTTCAGCAACAATTTAATTCGAATGTTTTTAGTATTTTGGCACAGCCGCATCAGCTCTCCAACGAAGCTTCCGACACTGTGCTCACTTAACACGGTCGCTCCACAGGCTGGCGACAGTATGTAAATACAGTGAGACCGGCTGACAGGGGCCAACACTTTCCGCTACGGTGCGCCAGCCTGTAATCTCACTTGTCTCCATGTAGGCGTAAGGTGATAGAGGAAATCCACGCTAAATATAAACTGTTATTGGTCGGCGGGTATCTGAACGGTTTCTAATGTCCCATCAAATATTCGATCTCGCACGTTGTGCAGCAGCTCATTAGACGTACTCCAGATTAAAACTGCTTGGAGATCTCGTTTGCAAAACCAAAATGAGTTTTCCTGTAAGATTTATGTAATACAGCATTTAATGCTTTAACTATATAACCAGCATGAACACACACACACACACACACACACAATGAACGAAAAGAATATTAGAGTACGTTACATAGGACCTGATACAAGCAGTCACGTGCCCACGTCAGAAAATGCACTGCTGTCGAACGTGTAATGACTGACCAGTGATTGATGGCAGTTGTGCAGTAATTAATACAGTCAAGTTCTCCTCCCGTTGCCCTAATTTAAGTTTTCAATTACTCACAATCCTGGAGATTACTACTTCGGCTAGATCATACATTTACGTTCCCCAGCACCAATCAAGTACCACGTCTACATCGACATCAACATCTACATTGATACTCCGCAAGCCACCCAACGGTGTGTAGCGGAGGGCACTTTACGTGCCACTGTCATTCCCTCCCTTTCCTGTTCCAGTCGCGTATGGTTCGCGGGAAGAACGACTGTCTGAAAGCCTCCGTGCGCGCTCTAATCTCTCTAATTTTACATTCGTGATCTCCTCGGGAAGTATAAGTAGGGGGAAGCAATATATTCGATACCTCATCCAGAAACGCACCCTCTCGAAACCTGGCGAGCAAGCTACACCGCGATGTAGAGCGCCTCTCTTGCAGAGTCTGCCACTTGAGTTTATTAAACATCTCCGTAACGCTATCACGGTTACCAAATAACCCTGTGACGAAACGCGCCGCTCTTCTTTGGATCCTCTCTATCTTCTCCGTCAACCCGACCTGGTACGGATCCCACACTGATGAGCAATACTCAAGTATAGGTCGAACGAGTGTTTTGTAAGCCACCTCCTTTGTTGATGGACTACATTTTCTAAGCACTCTCCCAATGAATCTCAACCTGGTACCCGCCTTACCAACAATTATTTTTATATGATCATTCCACTTCAAATCGTTCCGTACGCATACTCCCAGATATTTTACAGAAGTAACTGCTACCAGTGTTTGTTCCGCTATCATATAATCATACAATAAAGGATCCTTCTTTCTATGTATTCCCAATACATTACATTTGTCTATGTTAAGGGTCAGTTGCCACTCCCTGCACCAAGTGCCTATCCGCTGCAGATCTTCCTGTATTTCGCTACAATTTTCTAATGCAGCAACTTCTCTGTATACTACAGCATCATCCGCGAAAAGCCGCATGGAACTTCCGACACTATCTACTAAGTCATTTATATATATTGTGAAAAGCAATGGTCCCATAACACTCCCCTGTGGCACGCCAGAGGTTACTTTAACGTCTGTGGACGTCTCTCCATTGATAACAACATGCTGTGTTCTGTTTGCTAAAAACTCTTCAATCCAGCCACACAGCTGGTCTGATATTCCGTAGGCTGTTACTTTGTTTATCAGGCGACAGTGCGGAACTGTATCGAACGCCTTCCGGAAGTCAAGAAAAATAGCATCTACCTGGGAGCCTGTATCTAATATTTTCTGGGTCTCATGAACAAATAAGGCGAGTTGGGTCTCACACGATCGCTGTTTCCGGAATCCATGTTGATTCCTACATAGTAGATTCTGGGTTTCCAGAAATGACATGATACGCGAGCAAAAAACATGTTCTAAAATTCTACAAGAGATCGACGTAAGAGATATAGGTCTATAGTTTTGCGCATCTGCTCGACGACCCTTCTTGAAAACTGGGACTATCTGTGCTCTTTTCCAATCATTTGGAACCCTCCGTTCCTCTAGAGACTTGCGGTACACGGCTGTTAGAAGGGGGGCAAGTTCTTTCGCGTACTCTGTGTAGAATCGAATTGGTATCCCGTCAGGTCCAGTGGACTTTCCTCTATTGAGTGATTCCAGTTGCTTTTCTATTCCTTGGACACTTATTTCGATGTCAGCCATTTTTTCGTTTGTGCGAGGATTTAGAGAAGGAACTGCAGTGCGGTCTTCCTCTGTGAAACAGCTTTGGAAAAAGGTGTTTAGTATTTCAGCTTTACGCGTGTCATCCTCTGTTTCAATGCCATCATCATCCCGGAGTGTCTGGATATGCTGTTTCGAGCCACTTACTGATTTAACGTAAGACCAGAACTTCCTAGGATTTTCTGTCAAGTCGGTACATAGAATTTTACTTTCGAATTCAATGAACGCTTCACGCATAGCCCTCCTTACGCTAACTTTGACATCCTTTAGCTTCTGTTTGTCTGAGAGGTTTTGGCTGCGTTTAAACTTGGAGTGGAGCTCTCTTTGCTTTCGCAGTAGTTTCCTAACTTTGTTGTTGTACCACGGTGGGTTTTTCCCGTCCCTCACAGTTTTACTCGGCACGTACCTGTCTAAAACGCATTTTACGATTACATTGAACTTTTTCCATAAACACTCAACATTGTCAGTGTCGGAACAGAAATTTTCGTTTTGATCTGTTAGGTAGTCTGAAATCTGCCTTCTATTACTCTTGCTAAACAGATAAACCTTCCTCCCTTTTTTTATATTCCTTTTAACTTCCATATTCAGGGATGCTGCAACGGCCTTATGATCACTGATTCCCTGTTCTGTACATACAGATTCGAAAAGTTCGGGTCTGTTTGTTATCAGTAGGTCCAAGATGTTATCTCCACGAGTCGGTTCTCTGTTTAATTGCTCGAGGTAATTTTCGGATAGTGCACTCAGTATAATGTCACTCGATGCTCTGTCCCTACCACCCGTCCTAAACATCTGAGTGTCCC
The DNA here is from genome assembly GCF_021461395.2 of Schistocerca americana. Classification (NCBI taxonomy): domain Eukaryota; kingdom Metazoa; phylum Arthropoda; class Insecta; order Orthoptera; family Acrididae; genus Schistocerca; species Schistocerca americana. The sequence continues at coordinate 601,943,428 of NC_060119.1, read as the reverse complement.
AGTCTATATCTGGTAGATTGAAATCTCCACCTAAGACTATAACATGCTGAGAAAATTTATGTGAAATGTATTCCAAATTTTCTCTCAGTTGTTCTGCCACTAATGCTGCTGAGTCGGGAGGTCGGTAAAAGTAGCCAATTATTAACCTAGTTCGGTTGTTTAGTGTAACCTCCACCCATAATAATTCACAGGAACTATCCACTTCTACTTCACTACAGGATAAAGTACTACTAACAGCGATGAACACTCCACCACCGGTTGCATGCAATCTATCCTTTCTAAACACCGTCTGTACCTTTGTAAAAATTTCGGCAGAATTTATCTCTCTCAATCGTGAGGACAATGTGCTATTGAAAATTAAGTTATTGACTTTCGTTGCACAGTATTTTGTCGTACAAGTAGATGGAAACCGGAAGAAATACATGGAAACATTTGAGACGATCAATGGCCAACGTGTCGAACTAACCGATAGTTAAATAGTGTCACCAACAATTCGGTTCGAGCTGAAAGTGATAGCCAATTATGATCAACACCACTTCTCACTATGTTTTTCCTTCAAAGAAAACCATGTAAGTCGGTTAATGCATTTTATAATAACATTTTTCGGCTGCTGCTATAGTCAGAGCGATACTACTTTGGGAAAGATTTTATTTAGTTCTAAACTTCTCTTCGCGACACCTACATTTTGCAGTGCCTGAAACATCTTAGTAACGCAACAAGTAAGTGGTACATCAAGCGATAATAATAACGCAGTCCGAAGCCAAATCTTCCATGTGAATGACGGATATTACAGGAGACTAATGGGAGTTAACGAGTAACAGTTTCCGAATCGGTCTGTCGCCATCGTTAGGCCGGTAAGATTACGTATTTCCTTGCGAGGTCGGTTCATGTGACACCTTTTCTCTGGTAAGCACCATCAGGAAGTTCGCTCGAGGATGAAGTGTTGCCCGTGGGTGACCTCACGCTTTCCATTATATAGTGCCCATTGCCCAATTTTGCACCATGTAGATGTCTTTTATAAATCGTTTTGCAATTTATTTTGCTCTTCTAACCAGTTTACTAGACGATAAATGACAGCACCATCTGCAAGCAACCTAAAACGGTTGCTCAGATTGTCTCCCAAATCGTTTATGTAGATAAGGAACAGCAGAAAGCCTGTAACACTACCTGAATTAACGCCTAAAATCACTTATGATTTACTCGATGACTTTTCGTCAGTTACTATCAACTGTGACCTCTCTGAGAGGAAATCACGAATCCAGTCACATAACGGAGACGATATAAGCACGCAATTTCACTACCAGCCTCTTGTGTGGTACAGTGTCAAAAGCCTTCTGGAAATCTATAAATAGCGAATCAATTTAAAATCACTTGTCAATAGTACTCAACACTTCGTGTGAGTAAAGAGATAGTTGTGTTTCACGGGAACGATGTTTTCTAAACCCGTGTTGACTGTCTGTCAATAGACCGTTCTGTCCGAAGTAATTCATAATGTTTGAACACAATATATGTTCCAAAATCCTGTTGTATATTCACGTTAATAATATGGGTCTATAATATCTGCTTCCAATATACTGATGGTGGCTGCTATTCTTGATTCAAGTTCTGGAATATTTCCTTCGTCTTCTTTGGTGAAAGAATTTCGGAAGGCTCTGTTTAGTAAGTCTGCTTTTCAGCAGTGTCGTCGATAGTACTTCCATTGCTATCCCGCAGACAAGATATTTATTGTATCTTGCCATAAGCATACTTTATATACAATCACGAGTGGCCACTTCCATGGAGGTTGATCCCATCCTAGCCACGGTAGTTGGATTGGCTGGAAGCGCCTCTAGCGCCGCCATTACCAAACCTGATACCTGTCTTCGTCTTTCCCCTTTCGTTTTGTGAGAGGGGAGAGAGGCGTGTCGGGGCTATTTGCCAATGCCACTCCGTCGGATTCATGGTTGTCGTCCTACCACTTGATCCCTGCTGCAGGCGAGCATTTCGCAAGAATCAACGGCCAGCACCAAATGGACCCTTCGGCAAGGAGTTCACACGATGAGGACGCTCGTCCACTACCAGTGTTATTGGCGGAGAATGCCGCAGTACATTACGCTTCCGGAAACGCATCAGGCCGCCAATAGGAATCCTGCAGCCATAAACCGCCAGCGTATTTTGATCCACACTCCGCTGCAGAGTGAAAATCTCATTCTGGAAACATCCCCCAGGCTGTGGCTAAGCCATGTCTCCGCAATATCCTTTCTTTCAGGAGTGCTAGTTCTGCAAGGTTCGCAGGAGAGCTTCTGTAAAGTTTGGAAGGTAGGAGACGAGGTGCTGGCAGAAGTAAAGCTGTGAGTACCGGGCGTGAGTCGTGCTTCGGTAGCTCAGTTGGTAGAGCACTTGCCCGCGAAAGGCAAAGGTCCCGAGTTCGAGTCTCGGTCGGGCACACAGTTTTAATCTGCCAGGAAGTTTCATATCAGCGCACACTCCGCTGCAGAGTGAAAATCTCGTTCTGGAGGAAGAGACTATTTTGTTTCGTTTACAAACTTCCAGAAGAGGATATTTTGTCAGCCACATTTACAACTTGTTTGTTTTTGGTGCAGTGATAAACCTTTACCTATCCTTTTGTGCCTCAAACATTCCTAACTGAAACTTATGAAGAAAATGCGTTTCTTTCTCGGTAGTCATGTGTTCTTGTTGTACTGTTCCCACCACGGGACACTTCACATTCCATGGATGAATCTTGATTACAACGTCATGCTTTTGGGGTTCGATATTAATTGATCTGCGAATGACGGAAGAATCTGTTACACACGATGGCAATTTTCAGCTAGGTTAAACGGGACGTGATTATTTATTTAATTTAAAACTTCCTGGTAGACTGAAACTGCGTTTGTGCACCCGATCCTGCAAAATTTGCCTTTCGCCAAAAGCAAAGGTTTCAGTTTCTATCGCCAGTCTGGTACACAGTTCCTGTCAACAAGTAATAAGTCAGTGCAACTCTGCAGCTGCGTGAAAATTCGTTCTAGATTTCTTTAATATGTTCACACAGGCAAAATTATTCGCCTATTAGTACGTTAAGTGACAGTTTTACCAGCCTGACACCCTATTTCCATCCCCAGGATCAGAGTTCGATAGTGAGCATGCATGTAGTATCACAAGTACGCATCGGCTCGGCTCAGATGCAGTACATTTCGACAACGATTGTGCTTGCAAACCTAAACTCATGCGCAGCATATTTTTCGAACGAACTTAGCGATGTGCACTAGTGATATGGAGTAGCGAAGGGAATCTGAAGATAAATGCTTGACTATGAGCGGAATTAATGTGTGAAGAAGATCTTTGGGATGCAGTCCCGAAATGTCGTGGAACAACCATAACGCCTGCAGAACTTGAAGAAATACACAACTAAAGCGATTTCTCCTGAATAACAAACAACTCACATTAGAGAATATTAAATCAAAATGTAGAGCTTGATTACTAATGAGACAGAAAGGACAGTGAGATTTCCTGTCAAACACTCTAATTCTTCATCATGGTCTAAAGCTCCACATCGTGGAAACTGTGATGAAAACGGCTGAAAAACACTTTGGGTAATATGAATCATTGTACTATTCTGTCGAGTTTATTGTCAATTTTGAATGTGGGGCAGACCTTATGGGACAATAAATGGGACTTGGCAGCCAACACATTGTGCTCACGCTGATGTCAATGGGATGATGCTGATTCACTAATTTTTGCATCCAGGTTAGATGAAAGAAGCAGTTGTGAAACCTTTCTAGGTGACCATTTAGCCTAAATCCATTTGCTCATTTCAGGTCTTTGTGGCATAACTGGACAGTTCAGCAACATAATATTCTTCGCTGGACAATAGCGAGTAACTCTTGTTATCCATGGCATGCCACGAATAATGTGTCAGAATGCCGAGGCAGTGGCGGAAACATTGTCACAATACTTTTCCAAAAGCCCTAGATTCCTTGATTTCCATTAACACGAATGTAAATACAAAGTGAGTTCACTAAAATATAATAATTTTTGAAAACAGTATCTGGTAATTTGTGTTTATAAGACGTGATGATACTCGACGATGTAATGAGCCTGCCAGAGGAGCAGTAAGCACCGGGGTAGAGAAGTATTTAACCATATCAACAGACGTTTCTTCTCGTAAAGGAGACATGAAATACAGAGGAAAAGCGTGACAAATACAAGGCGCGATTAAACAGTTTGCATTTGAAGATCGTATAGTCTAGAATTGGTATTGCAAACAGGCGAAATCGCCGTGACTACTGACCCGATCATTCCATCGGCATACCGAGTTTAAGACTCCCGTCTGCTAACACACCGTGTCCTGCTGCGTGAAAAGTTCGCAACCGCCTGCTGCACATCCTCGTCTACTCATAAAATGCGTTTTTTAAGGGAATGAAGGCATGATAGTTGCATGGGGAGAGGACTGGTGCTGGACTGCATTAAAGATACATAACTTGTATCCACAGGACATGTGGCCTGTAATTGAAGGCATGAGGATGATAACTGGATGAAGACCACTTCATTTGAATTTGAGCTACTAGCACAAAATACAATTAGAATCCATGCCTAATATATTGGTGTGGGAATGGTACTAAAATACCTCCCACAGAAGGCGCTAGACGGCTCTGCAATTTATCACCTCATAGAGAATGAGAAGTGGTCAAAGACCAGTAAAATGCTGTTCTCATTTTGAATGTGGTAGGTGTACCTTGGCTACATCTACAGGTCCCTCTAATGAAAGCGCAGATGATCCTAGTTATGCTGTGACAGATTCTGGTGACAGTAATTTTAATGTTTTTCAAGAATCTCCAAAGAAATCCAAGAAAAGATCTAGAAATGTGGCACAATGGAAACAAGTCAACAGAAAACTAACTGCGTTAGGGGACAAGCATACATGTCCACCACTGGAAAATTAGTTCCAGAACGTAAATTTGAGAGCTACCAATGCAATAAGCAATACTCAAAGAGGTTTGCCGAAGATATAAAGAAAAATATTCTTCACAGTTTTAATAACTTCAAAGAAAAAGATATACAGAATGCATATCTGTTTGGTTTGATGTCAATGCAGCCTGTTGCAAAGTATGTATAATATATATTTTTACTTAATTATTTTGTTATTGGAGATTTACAAATGAAAATGAGTTTTGTATGTTGTATGCATTAAGAAATCCGCAATTTAATATTTTTGGAGATAGCTTGATTTAATACAGAGAAGAAAAGAAGTAAAGCAGTGCAACCAAACCGAGTCTTCATACACTCCAAAGCATAGAAAGGCTTCATTTTACTACAAGGCCTATACTTGACAATATTCTGTTACATTTTTATTGATGTGTAAACATCTTTGGGCTCGCTTCACGCTAGGGGCTAGATGAGACTTCGAGAGTCAAATGCGTAAATAATTCCCATTAAATTGTCATAATTGTCAGAACGGTGCTGCAGGTGAGTGGTAAAGCGTTTGCTTTGTGTGCCAGAGGTCGATGGTTAAAATCCTTCTAGGGGTATAGAATTTTTTAGTTTCTTCATTACTCTTTACAATTGGTTTTTACAAAAGTTCTCTGTAAATTTACATTTGTTTCGCTGATTGTCTTTATATTCCATATCAGAGAAGTTGTACTTTGATGCCATAGTCAGTTCACTTTTCATTGCTTTCATGTACGCTGTATTTACGAATATTAATAAAGTTCTGCGAGATTTACAGGGGTCATTTCATTTTGTGGTTTTAATATCACTTTCCTCATTAAGAATGAGTGTAGTGCAGCGTGTGCTGGGGCTGGCCACTACGTCCTGTTTTAATAATATTATTCAATTCTTGACGCTATTTTCGTACTGTTTTATTACAAAATAAATTCTGATCAAAACATGATTATGATCAAAACCAGTGCACGACCTCAAATATTATTATCTCAAAACAAACTGATACTAGCTCACTTGTTTACTCAACGATATTTTTGTAAGTATCTTGGCACTCACCCTTTTTTATATAATACCAGTTCTATATTGTTTTATTTGTTTACCCATTTTATGTTCATGTGGGTGCAAAAGGAAGTAGTTGTTTGTAAACAAGCATTCTCTGGTCTTCATGGAATAAAAAAGGGAAGGATCGACAGTCTACTGCAGCATAGGATTCACAGTGCTTCCCACCTATGGATCAGAAGATCTCTCTGAAAGTTCAAGATTAGCAAGAAGTCTCAGTCCCTTTTAGCTCAAGTGGAGGATCGTATAAGAAGTTTCCCATTACAAACATCACATTATTCTAGAAATACTTCCAAAAGAAAATATTTAAGTTCAAAGTTGACAGTAAAGAAGATGCATCTCCTTCACTTGGAGAAATATGAGCCTGAAAACTTTTTAAAAGTGAATAGCACCAGTAAAGTTAATGTAAAACGAAGTGTTAGTTATGAGTACTACAACAAAATTTCGCACATGATTCAGTCTGTAATTTGGAGCACCAAGCTGACACACATGTCCTAAATGTGAATCCCCGAAAATTGATATCGAGACTGAAACAGATGAAACAAAGGCAATGTTACTTATCGAAACACGTGATCTACACTTGGCTAAAGCTGATGCTTTTTAAAGGGACCTGAGAGAAAAATCTGAACTTACCACATCAGACAGTTCTATGGGGGTTTTGTGTTTTGACTTCCAGCAGGATCTTCCTTTGTCAGTGATCCCAACAGGAGACTTATTTTACTGTCATCAGGTATGGGTTTATAAACAGTGTATATATTTTTGCTCAACTAATGAGAGCAAGATGTACATGTATGGTGAAGTGTCGAGAAACAAAGGCTGTAATGAGACAGTCTCACGTTTGAAATGTTATGTAGATAACTTTGTACATCCAGCGGTACATACTTTGTATCTCTACAGTGACATCTTTGGTGGTCAGAATAAGAATCTAGTAGTGGTGAAGTTTCTGTCTACATTAGCTGCAAGCAGAAAATTTAATAAAATAATATATCACTATCTTGAACGTGGCCACTCATTCTTGCCATATGACAGGAAGTTTGGACTTATTGAGAAATTAAAGAGAAAGAAGAGTATGTCTTCCAGTACATTGGTATCGTCCAGTAACGAGTGCCTCAAAGAAACTTGAAGTTGTCGTTATGACTTAAGATCTCATTGAGGTTTTCGAAGTCCATCTGTCTCTATTTTTAAGAAGACTATCCAAAATGAAAAACAACAATTCACAACATTGGAGTGAAGAATGTTTGTATATTCAGGAGATAGTATTTCAGTGTCTGAAGCACACAGCATGTTTGTAAATCAGAAATTTGTCACTATGAAGAAAGGAGTGCACGCTAATGAAGTTAATTTGGATTTAGCTACAAATCAACACAATTCACCATTGCCAATAAATCAGAAGAAACTGGGTGACATTATGAAACTAGAAAAGTTTATTGCTGGCATGTATAAGCAGTGGTATGAATGTATTTAAAAACTTGATGCGGATAGTGAAAAGAATGAATGAAAGGACTATCATGTATATCAATGTATGTTGCTATTTTCTAATTAATTTGTTTTTTTTTTCATACAGCTACATAAATTGCCTGATGCATATTATAACACAATGTGACTTAAATTATTCAAATCATTGGTGTTTCAGTACACAAATCAGTAATTTTGTGCTGGAAAAACTTCACAACTTCGATTGAGTGTGACAAGTGGGTAAGTCCATAGCAATTTTCTGTTAATAACTTACCTAAGGCTGGAATAATATTTAATTTATTAGTAAAAATGTTAATAGACATCTGTAACATTGCTGGGACTAAAAAAAATTACAAAATGATGAAACAAAATGATTAAAATAGTTTATCTTGAGTTTCTCAGAAGTAGTGAAATGGTCTTTATCATTCCCATGCCTTCAATTGGAAAAATGTCATGATCTCTCCAGAGAAGTACCCAATTCGGATCTCCTGGAGGGGCTGCCAGGGGCAAGGTGACCATGAGAAAAAGATTGATCAACCAACTAAAGGATAATGTTCTATGAGTCAGGATGTGGAAGCTCATAAGCTTCAACATGGTAGGGAAGCTAGAGGGTCTGAAAAGGGAAATGCAGAGGCTCAATCTAGATATAGTAGGGAACAGTGAAGTGAAGTGGAAAACCACAAGATTTCTGGTCAGGTGAGTATGAAAGACGGCAGTGCCTTCCAGGCAGGCCACTGCCTTGGTAGTACCCTTCAGGCACTTCCCCTTTAATTTTGTTTCGGCGATTATCATACAATTTCATTCGCCTTTGGTGTATCTACATCTTCCCTCATTGATATTAATCTGATGGACTTTAAGGCTCTGAGCACTATGGGACTTAACATCTATGGTCGTCAGTCGCCTAGAACTTAGAACTACTTAAACCTAACTAACCTAAGGACATCACACAACACACAGTCATCACGAGGCGGAGGAAATCCCTGACCCCGCCGGGAAACGAACCTGGTAACCCAGGCGCCCGAAGAGAGAACGCTACCACACGTCCACGAGCTGCGGACGGACTTTTAGGGCTATAGTAAACCATTGATTGATCTCACAGTACTTGCATGACATGAGTAGCAGTAGTAGAATTAAATTCGGCAGCAGAGACAGATTTTTGGACACTTGAGGTGACCATTGGACTAGGAGCAGCTTTAGAACTTTCCTCTAGCAGCAAGTGATTTCGTGGAACTTTCTCATGCTAGTCTCTCTTCATAGTCACCGAAACTGACCATGGGGCATGCAGAGCAGTGGTTTATGGGCTGCCATCTTGACGGTCGGGCTTGTTCTACTAGCGGCCAAAGGAAGAGGGTGGGAACGCTGGCGGCGCCGAGCATCCTGGTGGAAGCCTAACTGCTTTATTAGCAAGTGGACGTGGCGTGGAAGTCTGGTCTTCTTATCTCATGTGCGGGTCCAGGTAAACCAGCGTCAGGCTGGCGCCCGGCTAATGTGTTTATTACAAGAACAGCATACCTTGTGCGACGGGATGTCGTATTTCTCCAGTTGTTACGTTTCTTAGATGCCGCCACACCTCGCCAAACAGCGCCCACTAAATAGTTTTATGGACGAGATGGAGATTGTTTTCACTAAGAAGCTTCCCTCATCTCGAGAAATGCACTTGGAGTTTGGCTGCAGGACCTCCAGGCATTGTGTGCTGTTTCTTTCTGGGAACAGAATCTGTACTGCACTGCAGTGATTGGTTGAGGAAGATCAGGTCTCCTTCCTAAAAAACGTGACTGGGCCAAAATAGGTTTATTCAAGAACATCGGAAGGAACGACTGTTTTTATGAAGGTTTGAAGCAACGGGAGAGGCAACGACTTGCTTCTCGGCTGTCGCAGAATACAGTCGTTAGAGCTCTTCCATTTCTATGGTGACAGCAGTTAGCTGTAAAGACGTCCAAACACCTGGGTGAAAGTATATTATCGCGGACGTCGGGTCAACTCCTTCAGTACAATGTGCCAACGAACCTAGCAGCTTCGGCACACCCGCATGCAGACTACAGCATCTCGTCTTTCATCGGCTATATCGGTAATGTGGTGCAGCTCTGTCAGATTGAGATGCTTATCGATCGTTTTCATTGCCATCTTCTTTTAATAGCGGGCTTGTACTCGCAGCAGTCACTCTCAGTGTTCATTGCATGCTTAATTATATCAGTGGAACGATATAGCAGAGTGTGCTTGCCTAGATTAGCATTTTTCCACTCACAGTCGCCAGTCTCATGTACACATAAATTCCAGTCTATTGCCAACCATGTTAATGAGATGTTATACCGTTGAAGTTTCCGTTTATATTATAATATTATGGCTCAAAAGAAGAAGTCAATGTCATTAAGCTGGCAAGATTAAACTCGTTGTTATTGAAATGGTATGTGTAGTGTTTCTGATTGTATGTCTGTGAAGTACAATATCAGTTTCCAGAGCGGCGTCGACCACTCCCACAGCGTACATAATTTTGTACATGTAAACAAGTTACTCTTGTGGTGTAGAAGCAGCTGTCAACTCCGCCGGTCGCCTGTAAAATTCTTGGATGGTAAAAGAAAGAAAACTTCTGTAGTATCTTCGGGAATCTGGATACCGCCATTCTCATTTTGTCAGTCGATGATTGTCTGTGAGTGAAATGAGTTCGTTTTAGCAGAGAAAACTTTCTCTCTGCTTTTGACCATGTTATTGAAGCAGGTTCTACAGCAAGCATCGACCACCAAATGTTCGAAATCCTACACAAGCTTGTACATTACAGTTCATCACAGAATACTTTGATCATAAATAAATACGCGAAATGACCTTTGAAATACACCAAACTGTGTTATGGCTGTTACTAAACTGCACATTAACGTTACATATCTCTTGTGAATCTCAAAAAATACAAACCATACAAGACGGCGCCTAACAATGACTGTTACATAGCACACACTTCACACACATCCACTCGTTATCCGGTCTCGCGACAAAGTCCTGTCACATTCTGATTTTCTTACATTTCTTTGTTCACCATGGAGCAACGCTAAGTCAAGAAATAAATATTTTACTCACACAGGCGAAACGCGCTGCCTCGCAATATATATTAACTTTAAACCAGTAACAACAGGAAAGTCGTTAAATCGAACAGCTCAACGATTCACGTCTCCCAACCAGTAGTACGTGTCAGGGGATGCTATGTGGTACGCTGTAGGAGCGAAATTGTGTTTACAACGTTTCGCGAATGTATTCTGAACTAGCTATACGCATTAGTTTTTCAACCGAGTGGTGTTCACTTTATCCTTAGATAAAAAGTTAACCGATAGGCTAATTTCCTAAGTGGATGCTATCAAGCACCTTTCCCTATCATTACTCCATGCTTGACTACGCTTACCAAACACCACTGACCATAGGCGATTAATAGGGCCGTGGCCCTTTTAGAGTTTGGACCTCCCCACTTCGGCAAAGCCCCCACGGGAAACAACGGAAAACCGGGAGTGAGGGCAGCCAACCTGGTTTCCAAGTCCCATTTCGAATTTTGGAACTTTAACTATATTCCTCGACTGACATTTCTGAATTTAAATTAAAATCTTCGTGTTCAGTTTTTTCACAGTTAGTTATTGCAGAGAAGGTGGGTGACGTTGGTCGATCTCACAAAGACGCTGGGCGCTGCAGGGCTGGCTGGTCTCGAATGATGACTCTCTCCCTCACGACTGCTACTAGGATGTGCAGTCGATTGGATAGGGTATCGGGTTGCCTCTCGTGGTGGACCAGTTGGTTTAACGGCTCATATCGGGATCAGGAATGGGATGTGGCGGTCAGGAAACAGAATGACAAGTATGAGCCTTCTGACCCCTTTCTCTGCATTTCGTTTTGGCCCTGAAATTGTTAGTAGACTGGCATGCTAACATGTTTCTGCAGTGGGACGATAGATTCGGATCTAGATTTTCTTTCTTCACTTTTCACCATTCTTTCACGTTTCTAACACTTCTGTTAAATGTTACTGTTGGTATATCCTATTTTCATCGACTTACACTGCAGATGTATAAACGCTATATGAATTCTCATAATGTTCCTAATTGTGGTGTATATTTGTACCCTATCAAGCGTCACAGGTTGTCTGTGGCAATACACAATTACACTGCATTTATGCTTCGATAAATTCACACGTAAATTAATCAGTGATGTATTCCCTTATTTGTGATGTTATATTACTTAGCTTCCTTCACTGGAAGTCCACTTTGCCCAAGTAAAACAAACATTTAACCACTAATACGTGGTAATTCATCGCTAGCATCTGAATCTTACATAACGTAGCGCAGCCACCGTTAGTTTACCCTTTACATGACATTGAAAATTTGGTTATCTACCAAAGATCCACCTAATTGTAGTAAAGCCAACCACAAGATGACATGCACACGTTTGCTCTTAGCTGTCTAGTATCCCCAGAAAATTTTTCTGCCTTAACATACTGCTCTATCGTTCATGAACTATAATAGTCTTTATACTTAATCTAGAACATGAACACTTAAGAAATTAAAATTGATTCTGGAAATAAACACGGAAGTTATTCATATACACATAAATGTATTCAATCAGCATCTGCTCTGCTTCTGTGGTTCTGCTGAAAACAAACATCAATACACTTACTTATCTAACTAAACCAACCTACACCTAAAAACTCTATGAAATAAAATCTCCTTAATTTATACAATTTTTACTAGAGACTGGACTAATTCTAAATTTCACTTCGCATAGTACTTTTTAATATCATGGTCATGATGGAGTCCCTTCACCTTCCCTATCATTCCCCAGGATGGGGAATCATTATTTAAAACGGTCCAACAAACAGCAAATGCCATTTATTGGTCCTCTTATTCAGTAAAGATGCCTGTGGACGAGTGCGCAACAACACTCTGCCCCTACAGGAGAAGTTTTTACTTTCCTTAACTTATTGTCATATTTTACCTTTCTCTTTCTGGACTTTTCGGCCGTGTTCAGTAAAGCCAACATAATCTTTTCTTCCCAAGGGGGTTATCATGTGGCACCTTTGGTAGACTGTTCACCCACTCATTCCCTTCTTCCTTTTGAAACATCAATACCTCTTGTGTGAAACCCGTTCTACATCTACATCTACATTTATACTCCGCAAGCCACCCAACGGTGTGTGGCGGAGGGCACTTTACGTGCCACTGTCATTACCTCCCTTTCCTGTTCCAGTCACGTATGGTTCGCGGGAAGAACGACTGTCTGAAAGCCTCCGTGCGCGCTCTAATCTCTCTAATTTTACATTCGTGATCTCCTCGGGAGGTATAAGTAGGGGGAAGCAATATATTCGATACCTCATCCAGAAACGCACCCTCACGAAACCTGGCTAGCAATCTACACCGCGATGCAGAGCGCCTCTCTTGCAGAGTCTGCCACTTGAGTTTGTTAAACATCTCCGTAACGCTATCACGGTTACCAAATAACCCTGTGACGAAACGCGCCGCTCTTCTTTGGATCTTCTCTATCTCCTCCGTCAAACCGATCTGGTACGGATCCCACACTGATGAGCAATACTCAAGCATAGGTCGAACGAGTGTTTTGTAAGCCACCTCCTTTGTTGATGGACTACATTTTCTATGGACTCTCCCAATGAATCTCAACCTGGTACCCGCCTTACCAACAATTAATTTTATATGATCATTCCACTTCAAATCGTTCCCCACGCATACTCCCAGATATTTTACAAAAGTAACTGCTACCAGTGCTTGTTCCGCTATCATATAATCATACAATAAAGGATCCTTCTTTCTATGTATTCGCAATACATTACATTTGTCTATATTAATGGACAGTTACCACTCCCTGCACCAAGTGCCGATCCGCTGCAGATCTTCCTGCATTTCGCTACAATTTTCTAATGCTGCAACTTCTCTGTATACTACAGCATCATCCGCGAAAAGCCGCATGGAACTTCCGATGGTCCCATAACACTCCCCTGTGGCACGCCAGAGGTTACTTTAACGTCTGTAGACGTCTCTCCATTGATAACAACATGCTGTGTTCTGTTTGCTAAAAACTCTTCAATCCAGCCACACAGCTGGTCTGATATTCCGTAGGCTCTTACTTTGTTTATCAGGCGACAGTGCGGAACTGTATCGAACGCCTTCCGGAAGTCAAGAAAAATAGCATCTACCTGGGAGCCTGTATCTAATATTTTATGGGTCTCATGAACAAATAAAGCGAGTTGGGTCTCACACGATCGCTGTTTCCGGAATCCATGTTGATTCCTACATAGTAGATTCTGGGTTTCCAAAAACGACATGATACTCGAGCAAAAAACATGTTCTAAAATTCTACAACAGATCGACGTCAGAGATATAGGTCTATAGTTTTGCGCATCTGCTCGACGACCCTACTTAAAGACTGGGACTACCTGTGCTCTTTTCCAATCATTTGGAACCCTCCTTTCCTGTAGAGACTTGCGGTACACGGCTGTTAGAAGGGGGGCAAGTTCTTTCGCGTACTCTGTGTAGAATCGAATTGGTATCCCGTCACGTCCAGTGGACTTTCCTCTATTGAGTGACTCCAGTTGCTTTTCTATTCCTTGGACACTTATTTCGATGTCAGCCATTTTTTCGTTTGTGCGAGGATTTAGAGAAGGAACTGCAGTGCGGTCTTCCTCTGTGAAACAGCTTTGTAAAAAGGTGTTTAGTATTTCAGCTTTACGCGTATCATCCTCTGTTTCAATGCCATCATCATCCCGGAGTGTCTGGATATGCTGTTTCGAGCCACTTACTGATTTATCGTAAGACCAGAACTTCCTAGGATTTTCTGTTAAGTCGGTACACAGAATTTTACTTTCGAATTCACTGAACGCTTCACGCACAGCCCTCCTTACGCTTACTTTGACATCCTTTAGCTTCTGTTTGTCTGAGAGGTTTTGGCTGCGTTTGAACTTGGAGTGAAGCTCTCTTTGCTTTCGCAGTAGTTTCCTAACTTTGTTGTTGTATCACGGTGGGTTTTTCCCGTCCCTCACAGTTTTACTCGGCACGTACCTGTCTAAAACGCATTTTACGATTACATTGAACTTTTTCCATAAACACTCAACATTGTCAGTGCCGGAACAGATATTTTCGTTTTGATCTGTTAGGTAGTCTGAAATCTGCCTTCTATTACTCTTGCTAAACAGATAAACCTTCCTCCCTTTTTTTATATTTCTATTAACTTCCATATTCAGGGATGCTGCAACGGCCTTATGATCACTGATTCCCTGTTCTGCACTTAAAGAGTCGAAAAGTTCGGGTATGTTTGTTATCAGTAGGTCCAAGATGTTATCTCCACGAGTCGGTTCTCTGTTTAATTGCTCGAGGTAATTTTCGGATAGTGCACTCAGTATAATGTCACTCGATGCTCTGTCCCTACCACCCGTCCTAAACATCTGAGTGTCCCAGTCTATATCTGGTAAATTGAAATCTCCACCTAAGACTATAACATGCTGAGAAAATTTATGTGAAATGTATTCCAAATTTTCTCTCAGTTGTTCTGCCACTAATGCTGCTGAGTCGGGAGGTCGGTAAAAGGAGCCAATTATTAACCTAGCTCGGTTGTTGAGTGTAACCTCCACCCATAATAATTCACAGGAACTATCCACTTCTACTTCACTACAGGATAAACTACTACTAACAGCGACGAACACTCCACCACCGGTTGCATGCAATCTATCCTTTCTAAACACCGTCTGTACCTTTGTAAAAATTTCGGCAGAATTTATCTCTGGCTTAAGCCAGCTTTCTGTACCTATAGCGATTTCAGCTTCGGTGCTTCCTATCAGCGCTTGAAGTTCTGGTACTTTACCAACGCAGCTTCGACAGTTGACAATTACAATACCGATTGCTGCTTGGTCTCCGCATGTCCTGACTTTGCCCCGCACCCGTTGAGGCTGTTGCCCTTTCTGTACTTGCCCAAGGCCATCTAACCTAAAAAACCATCCCAGCCCACGCCACACAACCCCTGCTACCCGTGTAGCCGCTTGTTGCGTGTAGAGGACTCCTGACCTATCCAGCGGAACCCGAAACCCCACCACCCTATGGCTATGCAGTAAATTATTTACAATGTCTTCGAATTCTTGCACGTATTCTGTCCACTGTGTTTGACTATTCGGACAATATGTCCTGATAAATTGATTTAGCTCGCGAAAAACCCTCCCAATCGGGCTCGTTTGTGACTTATATCCTGTGTTAGTATATCCTGTGTTAGTATATCCTGTGTTAGTATATTTGTAATTCCATTTTGATCCAATGCGTTCCTCCAGGTGTACGAGGTAAAATTAATGCTATTAGCTGATATAATAGCTTGTGGCTTCCCTACTTGCGGTATATATTCCTGCAATAATTTTCTTAATATGGTTGTACTCGTTGCGGTTTTCATTGGTTATAACTTGACATGCTTTGTAAAGACATTCAAGAAGGCTACAATGTATCTACATCTTCCACGCGCTCTGGGTAATGCCCCACAGACATCTGTGGATATCAGAGTTAGTCGTTTCTCCAGTTGTATAGAATGGACGAAGCCTTTGCTATCTTTATTATTGGGTTTTGATTTTTTGGCGTATTGCACACATACCAATCACTTTCTGTTGTTTCTGTCGCAAATTAGGAAAGTATAAGTATGTTCGTAGCTTATTGGCACACTTAATCACTCCAAACTGGCCCTATGCCTGATGTGTATATTGTATCAACTTGCTTTCACGGCTTTCAGGAATACACTCACACGAATTATCTCTCCTTGTATTCCTTCAAAGGAATAAAACTCCATTTATCACCTTAAAATAGTTTTCAGGTGGGCATACTCATGTTGTTGCGATTTCTGTTGGACACCACACAAGTGTATGTCCTTTTTCTTCCTCTTGTTCTGTTATCCCGAGTATATTGCTTCCCCTTACCTCATCTGTACATTTAGATCTCCTTCCTTTTCTAATGAGCTTAGCACCATGCCCAGGACAGTAATTTCCAATGCTCCTTTCTTCCATGATCAGATCAACTTGTGCCATTTCCCCATTATCACAAAAACTGATTTCACTGGACGAGAAGTCTATTTTTAAGTATTTCTGTCTCACAGTCTCTAATCTGGTGATACTACCTGGTATTAAATTTCGAATTACTACGAACACCCAGCTTATCGCTGTATTTCCTATTCTTACATCATGCAAAGTTTGTACGAGGGTAACCCCAAAATAATATATTTTTATAAGTATATAAACCTGTTTATTTCTAAAATGGTTTAATACCAGCAGATTTCTCTTGGCCAGGAATGCCCTTTTGCCAGTGCCACGCTGAATTTGATGTCCTCCTTGGTCGTACGCCATTGGTTATTTTGCTGCCTATGTAGCAGAGGTCCTTAACTTGGGTACTTGGCGACCATCGATCCTAGTGTTAAGTTTCCCGCTGTTCTCATTTCTGCTACTTCTCATTTCTTTCATATCCCTTCGATTTACTCTCAATCCGTATTCTGTACTTATTCGACTACAGATCATGTAATTCTCCTTCACTTTCACTCAGGATAGCAATGTCATCAGCGAATCGTAGCATTGACATACTTTCACCTTGAATTTTAATTCAATTCCTCAACGTTTCTTTTTATTTCCATCATTTCCTCTTTCATGTACAGACTGAACAGTGTGGACGAAACACTACATCCCTCCCTTACACCCTTCTTAGTTTGGCATTTCGTTCTTGATCGGCCACTCTCACTGTTTCCTCTTGGCTCTTGTAAATATTCTATATTAATCATCCCTCCCTACAGTTTACTCGACTTTTTATCATAATTTCGAACATCTTGCACCATTTTACATTGTCTATATATTTTTATCGTCCAGAACATGGATGAATGAGCTGTTAAGCGGATTGTCCGGTAATTCTCGCACTTCTCAGCTCTTACAGTTTTCGGAATTGCATGGACGATATTTTTCAGAAAGCCAGATGGTATGTCGCCAGATTCATGCATTTTACACAACAATGTCGATGGTCGTTCTGTTGCCACCTCTTCAAAGAATTTAGAAATTCTGATGGAATGTTACCTTTTCCTTCTGCCTTATTTGGTCTTAAATCCGACTAAGCTCTCTTAAATTATGATTCTTAAACTGAATCCCCTGTCTTTTCTAAATCGAATCCAGTTTCTTCTTCTAACACTTCAGACAAATATTGCCCCTCATAGACGCCTTCAGTGTACTCTTTCTACGTAACCACTCTTTCCTCTGCATTTAACAGAGGAATACCCGTTGCACGCTTAATTTTACCACCCTTGCTTTTAATTTCACGTAAGGTTATTTTGACTTGCCTATATGCTGAATCTGTCTTCTCGACATTTCCTCACATTTTTCATGCAGTCATTTCGTCTTAAGTTGCCTACACTTCCCGTTTTTTTCATTCCTCAGCGACATGTATTTCTATTTTTCGGATTCTTAATTTCCCT
Organism: Schistocerca americana; assembly: GCF_021461395.2. Taxonomy (NCBI): domain Eukaryota; kingdom Metazoa; phylum Arthropoda; class Insecta; order Orthoptera; family Acrididae; genus Schistocerca; species Schistocerca americana. The sequence goes on along the minus strand of NC_060119.1, from coordinate 601,925,542 downwards.
GAACATTTGTGAACTTCCTTCTTCCATCGATCAAGTGAAGTAAGTTTCTTCGCAGTTACCTTCTTCGTACATATATTTTTCTTTCCAACTTCTGTGAATGCTCTTTTTAGAGACGCCCCATCCTCATCAACTGCACTGCCTACCGAGCTATTCGTTATTGCTGTATCTATAGCCTTAGAGAACTTCAAGCGTATCTCGTCATTCGTTAGTACTTCCGAGTCCCACTTCTTTGTGTTTTCATTCTTCCTGACCAGTCTCTTAAACAGCAGCCTAGTCTTCATTACTGCTATATTATGATCTGAGTTTCTGTCTGCTCCTGAATACGCCTAACAATTCACTACCTGATTTCGGAATCTCTGTGTGACTATGATGTAATCTAACTTAAATATCTCCGCATAATGAGGCCTCTTACAAGAATGCCTTACAATCTTGCAATTCTTGAACGGAGTATTCGCTGTTACTGGCTGAAATTTGTTCCAGAACTCAATTAGTCTTTTCCTGTCCCAAGCCCATATTCTCCTGCTGCCATTTCTTCTACTCCTTCCCCTACAACTCCATTCCCTCATGATTATCAGACTTTCACCTCCCTATACTCACTGTATTAGCCTATCAATAACCCCATATACTTTCTCCATCTCCGCATCTTCAGCTTGCGACGTCAGCTGAACTATGGTTGTCAGTGTTGGTTTGCTGTCGATTCTGATGAGAATAATCCTGTCAGTGAACTGTTGCAGTAACACACTGCCTTCCCTAACTTCTTATTCATAACGAGTCCTACTCCGGTTATAGCACTTTCAGCTGCTGATGATATTGCACTATACTTGCAGGCTAGCCTGTGGTGGCAGCGCTTCTCCGTCTGCCAAGCGGCTGCATCCGTGCTGCCGTGCAAGGGTTTCACATTAGACTCATTCTTCACCTCAACGATTCACAATTATTAACGATATTGGAACTTACATGAATATATACATCGATAGCATATAGGAAACAGACATTTCTGAAGCTAGAACAGGGTATTTGAGATCATGTCGTGAATCGATCAGTTTATTATCGTATAGACATTCGTATCGTTAATGGTTTAAAGTTAATATATATCGCGAGACGGCACGTTTCGACTGCACGAACAAAATATTTATTCCTTGGGTTACGGTTGTTCCGTGGCGAACGAAGAGCTATAGGAAAATTCGTATGTGACTGGACTTTGTTACGAGACAGAATAACGACAGGTCGTGTATGAAGTATGTGTAATGAAACAGTCATTGTTAGCCGTCATATTGTCTAATTACTGTTTCTTGAGATTCACAAGCGATATGTAACGTTAATGTGTTTAGTAACAGCCATAATAATTTCAAAGGTCATTTAGCATATTTATTTTTGATCAAAAGATTCTGTGATGAACTGTAATGTACGATAAGCTTATATAGGACTTCGAACATTTGGTGGTCGATGGTTGCTGCAGAACCTGCTTACACGTTGAAAAGCAGAGAGAGAGTTTTGTCTGATAAAACGAACTTGTTTCACTCGCAGCCAAGCATCGAATGGCCAAATGGGAATGGCAATATGCCAATTTGAGAAGATCCTATAGAAGTTTTCTTTCTCTTAAATTTCAATAATTTTACAGGCGATCGTCGGAGTCGGCAGCTGCTTCTACGCCACGAGTTTAACTTGTCTACGTGTACGAAATTACGTACGCTCAGGAAACTTATACTGTACTTCACAGACGTACAAACAGAGACACTGCACACACCAGTTCAATAACAACGAGTTTACTGTTGCCAGCTTAAAAACATTAATTTCTTCTTTTGAGCTATAATATTATAAAAATGGCTAAAACGTGACAGGGCCTACAAAGAGTGAAACGTAGACACTGTCAACTACTTCATGACCAGAACCAAATTCAGTTATGTGTATTTATTGTATATATTGTATATTGTGATTTGTTGTGAGAAATGTGTATTTTATATTATGAATATGTGCAAATGTTGTGCGTTGTATAATTTCATGAACGACTGATGGAATCATTCTGTGGAGCAGACAACCACGACAACATGGGTCCATAACCTATTAACTTCATGTGGTTCTACTCTGCACTAAAGGCAACTCATTGCACACATTAGTATGGTCCTTGTTGATAACGACTGGGTTAAGGATATGTGTAGATTTAGTTATTATGTATTATAGTATATGCAGAGTGATTTGTGCTTTTTTGTTGATGTGTTCACAACTGTGGAGAGATATTCTGAAGTATAGAAACTGAAGTGTGTTTTCATGGGTAAAGCTGAATTGTGTCCAGAGGAAAGTAATTAAGAGAATAGGGAACAGTTGAATTCTTATGGTTAAAACCAGATCACAGTTTAAAATGCAGAAGGAACAGGAAGTGAATGTGTAGCCCAGCGGTGATTAACAATACCCAGGGCAAACGGTAGATACTGACCAAGGAGAATCAAAAAATCGCATGTCTGATCTCTTAAATCAGATGAAACTTTTGATGAATACCGTAGCTGGTTTAGCTTCTGAACAGTCTCACATGTTGGCTATTCAAATGACCATGTCTGTTACTCAGGCGAATGTTTCAACAACAGTTGAAAATTTAGCCCCAGAACAGACCAACGTGTCTGCTACTCAGACTAAACTGTTAACTGAGCAAGCGAATACGTCTGCTGCTCAAGCTAACATGTCAGCTGCGCAAGCGGCTATTTCTGCAAATGTTATGGAACAGCCAAATATAGTGATTAAAGTAACAAATCTGGCCACCACTGTGAAGAATTTAGTTACAGAAGAGGCAAAGTTACCCGTGAAAGTAAAGGACATAACCAATGAAATGAACGAATTGCCCACGAGGGAAGATTTTGTTGAACTATTTGCTGATGTGAGATAAATGAACAGACGGAAATCAGGAGAGAAATAAACGGTATGTAGCAAACCCATGAACAATTTCCGATCGAAATAAACACATTAAACAGTGAAATTTGATCCGTGCGGGGAGACAACAAACGGTAGAAGTAGAAGTACAAAACCTGACCTCGACAGTAAAGGAAATAGCAACAGGATGTGAAGGACGAATGGAATAAAAATTCCAAGAAAAAAAACAGCAGCTTAAGCAACAATTAGGCACCTGGGTAATGATTAAGGAAGAACAAGTGATATTGTCTGTTAACAGAGGTGTCAAGGAAGCCGCAGAGAGTATAGTGAGTGAAGGCCTATCGTTACGTCGCCAAATAGATCAAGAGTTGAAGGTAGGTAGCGATCAGATAGGAACCCAGTTCCAAAGATGCAAAGGGGAAGTTACACAGAATTTGCAAACGTGCCTTCAAGGGATAGAAGATTTGCGGACGGCGGCTACTGAAGAAAGAATGGAAGCCAGCCCAGAGTGGAGATTCGAGGTAGAAATCAGCCCTCGGTGTATAATTATTAGGTGACGAGCAGTACCGAGATAGAAGCCCAAACGAACACATGTATGAAAGTATGTCACCTATGAGTGATTATACAAGATATATCACGGAAGAAAAAATGTTAAAGCATAGGCAATTCCAAATATTTTTTCCGGAAAAGAAGACATTAAATCCTGTCGTATTTATCAGACGATTCAGAGAAGTGTTACCACGAACTTGGTCTGATCAGCAGTCCATATTTCAAGTTTTCTGGAAATCGTCTGAGGTAACAGGTATCTGAAACTGACCGCAGAACGATATTATTGTCACGGACGTACATTTCGGTGGTAAGGCCATGAAGATAACAGAAATCAGGACTCGCGCGGAGGCATATAGACAGTCGTTTTTCTCCCGCTCTGTTTACGAATGGAAGAGGAAAAATAATGGCCGGTAGTGGTACAAGGTACCCTCCGTCAAGCACCATATCGTGGTTGTGGTGGTGGCTTGCGGAGTAAGAATGTAGACATGGATTTGGGAGAAATTTCTGCTTTCTCATTGTGCTGATCGCTGTAACTGACATGTTTACGCATTTGTTTGGTTTAGTTTACACCTACAGTCTTAATATTTGCCATGTTTTTCTCTTTTCAAATGTTCAAATGTCCTCCGAAATTAACTGTTGAGTCGACTTAACTTTTTTACGTAGAACTGCGCTTCCATATTGACATTAGAGTCGTACGGTAACAGCTGCAGAATGAAAATGCATCTAAGTCTACTTTTCATTACCTTGTTCTCACAAAATGAAACAATTATAATATTACCGATAATGGACAAAAACTGAAGTCGTAAACCGACATACACCCATCGCCCGACACGATCATTTAAATACAGACAACAGTGGAAGGGAAGACTGTATTACTAACCTGGTCTACAATGGTGATTTCCTGAATTCTCATACGGCTATCAGTTTTACATCATGAAAACTGTAGTTCGCTAACGACTGTTTACTGCTTCGCTGTTGGAGCTGAAAAGTAGTGTTCTGTGTGTTTACTCAAACACAAAATTACATCACGAAGACTTACGGAGCGTACACGTGGTCCCCAACCCCCCTCCTACAAGCTCTTGCGAATTGCTCTCCTTTTCTCATTGACACAAAGAGAAAATTCAACTACTCGTTGCTTAAACAGTTTCAGTGCAAAGGGGCATATCAATTTGCGCCAAACGAAGCCTGAAATTTCTTTCAGCTGCTGCTAGAAAGTAGAAACGGCACATAGCTCTATGAGAGCTTCCGCTATGCAGAATTTTGCGGGTTTGTTTACTGTGTGTTAGCATTGCTCTCGCTTGACGATCTGCAGACAGAACGTTGCTTTTGTCATCTGTATGTTGGTCAGTCACGCAAAAGTAATGTCAGTTCATTTACCGCCCTCCACATATATGTTCGATAATAGCTCTAGTGATAGTGCTCAAAGTAGTGAAAACGCTGTAACTGTTGTAAACAATATTGGTAGTGGTCCAGTTTAGTCTATAACAGTGTCTGACAGTAGAATCAATGTTTTCAAATCTGGAATTGTTTAAGAGGGATTAAAGGTTATTTGCCGCGAAGTCCAACTGTTATCTGGGACAAAAGATATTACTACTGACCTCAGAAATTGGAACACATTATTTTACAGAGTGGTGAACTAATTATAAACACAACGGCTTCCTGATGTTCACGCCCACTTGTATTTACTAAATCAGACCTGCTTCTTATTTGTTCTTTACGGTAACTTTCACATAGTTCTTAAGCTAGTACTTTGTTTCCATTGTGCTCCATATGTATCGACACATCCCCGTCAATGTACAGGTGAACACTCTGGTCCGATTCTACTACAGGTCACTGAGTGTAGGCAACAGCACAGCGTCAAAAGGTGCTAGAGGTGGTACGCAAGCTGGGGAACAAGCGTGTACGAAGATATCGCCGCAGTGGCCCGAGGCGACGTGTTGCGCGACGCCTAACAAATGCCGGGTCGGCCACCCGCAGCGCGGCGCCGCGGCCGTTACAAATGAAGCGCATTAATCGCAGCGTGTTATCTGGGCGCCGCAACTTGCATATCTCAGGGGCCGCAACGCGCTGTTTGCGAATTCCGACTCCCGCCCCTTGGCGGCCGCAATGCCCATTTCTCGGGCCGCGGTTGCTGGCGGGCCAATTAACTGGCGGCTGCGACGCCATCTCTGGGCAACCGCTATAATTCTTCATTGAGCTGCGGCGACCCAGGAAATGGGCGCTGGGGCAGGATGTCCGCTCATTACGAGAGCCGCTGTAGTGTACATATTGCATCAAATAATATTAGTTGTAGTTAATTGCTATGGACAATAATTGTTAGCGTTTAGTCAATTTCGGGTAGGCGCAGAGGGGAACGACAAAATTTGTAATGATTGAACTGAAGAAGCAACTTTGTTGTAGCAATTACTGTTTTTGGTTCGAAGTCTGGATTGATGGAGGATTCCATGCTCATCTGCATTGCGCAAGCCTCTCTCCGTCTCTGTGTAGATAACAGCTTTGGGACTGACATCTTGTCTAAAATCGTAAACGCTTTTGTTATAACACAGTAAATAAATAAACACTTTCTCCACCACAAATTTTTATTACCGTCTACCGGATTCAATGCGCACTGCAGATAATGTCGTAAGTTGGGACCTTGAGGAGGGAAACAGCAACAACTAATAAGAAGTGTGAAATCCCTTCACCACTGCCAAAGGCTGTACAAATAACAAATCAACAGGAACTCACACATACTTGTCCCCTGAATGTACAGATTGTCAACGGTTTGTAGAACTAATGTAATATTTAACGGCTGTGGTGTGGGAAAAATTTCGTATAGTCATGACGAGTGCATGTCTCAACAACTAAGTTAGAGGCCACACGTAGAGGAAATGTCTTAACATAAAAAATGCCTGTCCACCGCCTGATTGCGGTTAATTTATTAACTCTCCTAGAAAGACTGAGCAATGAAAGTAAGGCTTCTTAAATGATATTATGTTTTATTTTTTTTGTGTTCCTTAGGAAATTATGACTTGTATTTATTACGTTTTTTCCTTCACCCTACCCTATGTGTGCGTAAATGTGACGGAATGAGTGTTTTTACGAGTGGTTTCTGGTTTCTTTTGTGGAGAACGCAGAGTTGGTTGTCGTCTGCTAGGAGCTGGTGATTTGCTTCGCGTTTGGAGGATAGCACAGGATGACCAAATTAGGATCCCAGTACCTTGACAGAGAGGTTTACCCCCTTTAGTCTGAGGTTGGTTTGTCTGTCATGTTGGTGGCGGGAGCCTGCCCCTCTGGTTGCTTCCGTTGCACGGGGAGTTAGGCGAAGCTCGGTGAAGAAAGGACACTCTGCAGCTAGCTGTTGGTGAGTACAGTTCGTAGCTCCCAGAGAGGGTTCCTGCCTAGCCGATTTCATTTTCTTTCATGACGACCAAATCATTCTGCTATTGCACCATTAAAATTTCTTACATTTGTGCCTGGTTTAATGTCTAATTTCTGAACAGTTAACTCGCAATCAAGTTTACCACGTGCTGAAGTTCAGCCGTTCGTAAGCGGAAGGCGCAGATTCCATGTTGTATATCTACTATACAAACCTTGCTAATCAGACAAAACTCTTTCGAAGCTAGTGTATGAGCATAATGGTGATAGGTATCTCTCTGAACTATATCTGCCGTGGGTGTGTAGAAGGAATGATTGAATTGTTGTGTCACTTCCCTTTTGTGTGTTTTTCCTATTTTAATTGCGCTATTCTACCATTTTTTGGCGTATTATTTAGTTAAAGTTTTCATTCAGGCACCAGTAACGTGCATTCATAGGATGTGCATCAAATTCAGTAATGAAATAAATGTGCTACGTCCTTTATCTTTCTCATTGATGCCAGTTTTCAAATTAATTTTCTATACCCTGTTTTGTTTTTAATTTCATTTGCTCGCTTGTAATGAACAAAAATGGGACGAAAAATCAATTTAATTAAAAAATATCATTGATATACGACATACAATGCTGTTCATCTTGTTAGTGTCTTAAAAAATTGCATTCTTATAATTAAATTCGTAATGTAATTGAAATTATAATTTCCAATTCGGTCTTTTCTTAATTGTTACGAAGGGCTTGGGCTGGTGGTGACCCTGTAATTTTTAAATTTATGGTTGTGCATGTGAGATGGCTTACCCAGAAATTGTGCACAAGGGTTACATCTCCATTATTCCTGGTACGTAAAGTATGTCGAGCCTTGGCTAGGATCCGTTTACAGTTCTACATACACACTTTACATATGGCGACTCTGCCAGGATGCGCAAGACCTGCGAAATTCTTATATACAAGTTAGATTTAGCAGTGTGTTAACTATATGCAAATTTCTCCACAGCGCTCAAACAACTTCTGTGTTGCTTGAAAAAAAAGGGTTTGTCTCTACGTTGTGAACAGCGTTGTTTGTTGTCTGTTGTATTTATGTATATGTTCTTTTTCAATTTGTGTGACGTTTTGATATGTTATTGGTTTTTTGCGTGTGACAAAATTGAGTATAGGTCGCATTTCAAGTTGTATTTTTGGACAGTAAAATAATCGTGTGTTTTCGTGGTCAGTGGATGCGTAAATTATTTTTATTGGGTTGGAGTTTCGAATTTTAAAATCATGGATACGCGCAGCCGTGCAAAAAACAATAATCGTGACAATCAGGATCACAATAGTATCGGGCTGAAAGTAAATAATGAACCATTAGAATACATACAAAACGTGACGTTGAAGTCAGTTGAGCAAACAGAAGAAGTAGAAAATCGTGCAGATCCGGATTGTCAGAAGTTACAGGACACGGAGGATCTTGATAGGGAAAGTAATAAATCAAGCACGCGCAATAAGAGTAATGAACCCACCAATAGCCAGCTTATCAGTGCGCTGGTGGACATTTGGGCGCTTTTGCAAAGTATGATGGGGCAATTAAATAAAATCGACGAGGTACACAAATCTACGAAGGAAACTGAAAAGCGATTGGAGGCGACAGAAAAGCGGTTTGATTCTGTGATAGTCTAGTGAGCAGACATAGAAGTGATTGGGGGCGACAGAAAAGCGATTTGAAAAGCTAGAGAATAACGTAGTAAATAATCTGAAAGAATTTCAGACCACGATACGAGAAGAAATAGCTATAGAAATAGGGAAAGCTGTTAGTGTTGTGGAGCAGCGTCTCGGCCACGTTGAAAACGAACGGTCAGGACTTAACAAGGTGGTCGAACAACAGGTACGCATAATGACCGACAAAATCCAGGCTTTGGAAACTCAGTGCAATAGGGTCCGCGCAGAGCTATTGTCCAAGGTGCAGGTAGCGAGCGCGCAGTGTCCTGTGGCTACTAAGATCCAAGTGGACCTGAACAGTGGAGCGATCAGTGCTCTCAAACAAGAGCTGGATCCAAACAGACAAGAAAATGCTTCTGAAACCCAAGACCTGAGAAATGAGCTTGCGAAGATCGTCGAAATGGCAGGCAACGTTTCGTGAGCAGGTATTGGTGAGAATACCAAAGAGGTGCGGTCTTTGCTGAAGTTTCAGAACGGATAATACCTAATCAATAGACAGCAAGTTGGGGTAACCCGAGATTTGAATGAACGTGTGGGGAACCTCGAAACACGTATAGAACATGGACGAGGGGTGGCTGGACGAAATAAAGCACACGGAAGCGCTGAGAGAGACTCTGGGCATGAGGACGGATGGGGCTCTAGCGATAACGATGCCGCCGGAAATACATGGGGGCGAACAAGGGATCCATGCCAACGATCTCCGCGAAGAGAAAGGCAGCAAGTCGGCTTCAAGCACTTTCTTTCGCTGAGAAAGTTCGACGTATTTAAAAACGTAAGTGATGGAATCCACCCCGTCGTTTGGATAGAACAGTTAGAGTTTGCGCTGCCTCCAACGTGCCCCAGCATTCATAAAAGGAAGTTCATGTGTACTTTCCTAGCGGGGGAACCCGCCGCGCTAATGAGAACCGTAGCGCGCAGTTGTGGCACGGTGCGAGAGTTCAAACAAGCTTTTCTCCCGGTCTGGTCGGAAGCTACACAGGGCAGGGTAAAGCATAAGATATTTTTGATATCCTCCCTGAGGAACTCAGGTTTCACGAGCGCGGCTCGTCTATTCGATCACATGGTGCAAGCAAATCAATACTAGTATGACCCGTTCGGACCAGCAGAGCTGATCCGGATTTGTCTAACGAAACTGCCGGCACATATGCCCCACATTATCCTTGCTGCAAAGTTCTAAAATGATGTGGAAGCTTTCAAAGAATACTGCAAGAACTAGAAGATGACTCAGAGGCGTATGCGTATGCAGGCGAAATCCGTGGTGCGGAAGTGCAAGACTCCAGTACGGGGAGCAGCAGAATACGCGAGCAAGAAAGATCGAGAGGACGCAACCGAAATCGATCACGGGTCCGTGATCGACAAAATGGGAACAGCAGTAACGGATGACCTAACCGTCATTTTGGAAATCAGAGGGCGCATGCAAACTATGATACAAACCCTGGAAACGGTGTAAATCGAGATCAGGAGGTCAGAAACCAATTACGCAGAGAACGTCACGAGGATAGAAATGCGGATGCGCGACCACCACCTGTTGTGCGAACCCCCGACACAATATTCGTATCGAACAAAATTGCAAGTAGGACGAACACGAGTATTATGTACATGGTAAACGACAATATACGGGAAGGTTTCTTACGAGAGGCTCCAGGCAGTGAGGTGCCAATTATTACTCCCATTGTCACGATCTCAATTAGGGAGTTGCAATTAAAGTGCATTTTCGATACACGGAGCCCGTATTCAATTATTGGTGAGGGCAGATTCAGGCAGTGTGAGGAGAGTGGAGATTGGCCTGTTCTTCCGGTGCGAGGGATGGGAGTAAGGGGAGCGATTTACGAGAAAAGCGTGGAGATCAAACGGCGAGCTCGGATTAATTTCAAATGTCAAGGTTATGAATTTGAGTTTGATTTTTATATTGTTCGCTTGATGCGGCTGGCGGTCATTCTGGAGACCGATTTTTGGTATGCACACAATGCAATAATCAACGTTTGTGGAGGTTCTATGATAGTGGAGGTTCAAGGTAACACCGTCAGTTTAATTTTTGATGAGCGCGTGCTCCTCAATGAAAGTGAAGTGAGTTGCCTGAGATTTCCCGCTTGCACAGAATCGCAACCTGAACTTGAGTTCAACGTTAATCTGGTGGATGGGTAGGTTTCGATGCGTACTGAGCAGTATCAGAATGGGGTTTTTGCCAGTATTCTGAATGAGAGGATTTCCTGTCTCGAAAATGCGGATGGGGACCGGGAAGCATTGTGTCGGAAATCATAAACCACGTAAGCGTGTTTATAAAAGCACCAGGCGCGATAAAGGGCTTCAATTACAGGTTCAGGGTACGTGAGCGAAACCCGTTTTTCGTGAAGCCGTACCCTATCCCACTTGCGTACAAGGCGAGTGTAGGAAAGGAATTTAAAAAAAAATTGCTAGAGCAAGGTATTGTGGAGACGACATGAAGCTCATACAATTCGCCGTTACTGATGGTGTCAAAGCGGGATAATTCTGTCCATTTAGTGTTAGACTCCCGTCCTTATTTCACGCAGCCTCCAATCCGAGAGAGCGAACGATTAAGGTAATAAACAAATTGTGCCGTTTATATTGTAGTCGCAATCATCGGTCGTGCCCTACGCACCTAAGTACCTTCAAAGACCTTCTAAATGAGTTGCCCAATGCCTCGTCGAAGCTGCCACTGATCCTAGTGCTAAAAAACGCTGAACCACCCAGTAAGATTAAAGAGACTGTCCCTTGACCAACAGAACCGATGTTACGGCACAGAGCTGTGGTACACCTCGCACTGTACAACATTAAAAAGGCGGCTGATGTCATGGTGAGAGCATATAAAAGGAGAACTAGAGAAATAACATTCACACTGTGGCAGAAAGTGCTCGTGAGGGCCCGCAAGTTGTCGAATAACCGGACAGGGGTGTGCAAAAAGAGCACTCTGCAGCTAGTGGTTGGTAAGTACAGTTCCCAGCTCCCAGAGAGGGTTTCTGCCTAGCCGATTTCATTTTCTTTCATGACGACCAAATCATTCTGCTATTGCACCATTAAAATGTCTTACATTTGTGCCTAGTTTAATGTCTAATTTCTGAACAGTTAACTCGTAATCAAGTTTACCACGTGCTGAAGTTCAGCCGTTCGTAAGCGGCAGGAGCGAATTCCATGTTGTATATCTACTATACAAACCTTGCGAATCATGCAATCCTCTTTCGAAGGTAGTGCGTGAGCATAATGGTGATAGGTATCTCTGTAAACTATTTCTGTCGTGGGTATGTAGATGGAATTACTGAATTGTTGTGTCACTCCCCTTTTGTGTGTTTTTCCGTTTTTAATTGCGCTAATCTACCATTTTTTGGCGTATTAGTTAGTTAAAGTTTTCATTCAGGCACCAGTCATGTGTATTCATCGGATGTGCATGAAATTTAGTAACGAAATAAATGTGCTACGTAAAAGATAAACTCTGCGTCCTTTATCTTTCTCATTGATGCCAGTTTTCAAATTAATTTTCTATTCCCTGTTTTTTTTTTCAAGTTAATCTGCTTGCTTGTGATGAATAAAAATGGGAGGAAAAATCAGTTCAATTAAACAATCTCATTGATATACGACATACAATGCTGTTCATCTCGTTAGTGTCTTAAAAAATTGCATTCTTATAATTAAATTCTTAATTTAATTGAACTGATAATTCCCAGTTCGATCTTCTCTTAATTGTTAGGAAGGGCTTGGGGTAGTGGTGACCCTATAATTTTTTAATTTATAATTGTCCTTGTGAGATGGCTTAACCATAAATTTCCCACAAGGGTTACATCTCCGTTATTCCTGGTACGTGACGTACGTCGAGCTTTGGATAGGATCCGTTTACAGTTCTACATACATACTTTACAATGTATCTCACATCTTACAACGCAGTTGTTAGAATATTGCACCTCCGTTCTAATGGGTAGAATTAGCTCTCAGAGATTATTCTAAACAGTCCACAAATATTTACCACGTTCTCCAAGTATTATCCCTTTCCAACTTGAGCAAAACTTTTTAAAAATCTTTATCTAAGGTCGACCACTTTTCGTACATTATGACCTGTATTGCATAATGACCCCTAAAATCAAATAAAAATACTGAAAAAGTTCTCATCGTGGTAGTTTGTTCAAAAAATGTCTAGCATGATGGTGCCACTCAAAAGAGAAATATGCGTAACATCCATATGGCTCATGCTGCGTTTGTTTAGACGCCTTATAAGCGTTAAATGAAACATTCCTAGTATAAAATTATACAGGAATGCCCTTAAACTAACAAAATATAGGCCAATACATTGTGTTTAGCACAGGAACTCTGTCTAGTCGTTGAACTTTGAAATGATCGGTTGCGTTCTGGTGATCACAAAATGAAACAAACAGTTTGCCAAACAGAAGCCGGTAACTCGCACAATCGTTGCAGTCCGGGATGACGCCGATAAGTGATGTAGCTGCCCTGCGGCAAATTAAAAACCAAAACCGCACAATCGTGGAGAGGGTTATGTAATCTCTTGTCGTCAGTTTAAAAAGAAACTAAATTCTGTGTTCATGAAATGTATTCGCAGTTGCGAATGCGGACAACAATCAGTTGTAAAAGGAAACGAAGACTACGAAAATTTGTGCTCCACCGGGATCGAAAGTTTATTTTCCATGTTACGCGAGCTGTAGCCCTAACGGATTTGCCTGTTTGTGCGAGACTCTGATTCAGATCCAAATTCACATATGTCGTCGTTCCTGCGTCACAACCTGTGATGTACACAAAAGCATGCATGCATATTCGAAGCAACATTGCATCGTTCTTCCTAACAACACGGAAACTGAGTAGTCTATTTAGCTGCCGCTGTCGTGCAACTTCCAGTCAAAATGTCCTCCCCTGCACTGTAATTACATGAAGTTTTTGCGAGTACAGGATGAGACGCTGAAACGACGGCATTTGGAAGTGGGGTCTGGCTGTGAGTCACACACTGACAGCCAATGGGGTTACAGTGACCGCTCGCGTAAGGCGGGAAATCCTGATTCGAGTCCCGGTCAGGCACAAATAATCATTGTCGTCATTCCCTTATACAGCTGATGACTGTCCGTTTTCGCAATTGCGAATACATTTCGAGTATTTCGTAACGCCGGTAGTCGCCGCATATCCAAATGAACATAGTATCGTTCTCCTTAATAACACAGGCGCTGCAGTATCGTGAATTATGTATGATGTGAAGGCAAAACCAATCTGATCTTTCAGGCTCTCATGGCAGAGCTGGTGATTTAGCGTTATCCTTCAAACACACGCACACTACGTACCTAAGAATCCACCAACACTGTGAATGCGATGCACTGCACATTGCCTTAGCACTTGATTTCCTATGTCATCGTAGAAGAACAAAAGAACGGTCTCACATAACGGAATTGCCGTGTGGCTAGGGCCTCCCGTCGGGCAGACCGCGCCTGGTGTAAGTCTTCCGAGTTGACGCCATTTCGGCGACTTGCGTGTCAATGGGGATGAAATGATGATGATAAGGACAACACAACACCCAGTTCCTGAGCGGAGAAAATCTCCGACCCAGCCGGGAATCGGTCCCGGACCATTAGGTATGACATTCCGTCGCGCTGACCACTCAGCTACTTCTATAAAGAAATCCATTGGCTCTGGCAGCCGCAAGCCATGCCCGTCAAAACCGCGCTGACTCCAGTAGCGAGTGGGCACAGCATTTCGCCTCGGTGCGTTGGTACGACCGCTCCATCGACGATCACCAGTGTTACCTAACTCCGGGAAACTCTCGCAACTCTGCTACATGGGAGCTACGTGATCCCTGGATGTCAACACCCCCTACCTTGGCACGTGTGAATACTGGGGACACGTCGATAGTTATGGAGCGAGCTACCGCCATGTCGTCTGGAGAAGCATCGACACACAACAGCTGTCGGCTGGTGCAGTCATCCACGTCCGTTACCTCTTAGGACACCCACTGCTCATTCCAGTGCCGTCTATGATGGTCCGAGAGTCGAACAAAAAGCTTCCAAGTCACTGACGCACTTCGCATATGCCGACGCCAGGCGCTGTCAGCCAAGTCGTCACGGACCTTCAAAAATGGCTCTGAGCACTATGGGACTCAACTGCTGAGGTCATTAGTCCCCTAGAACTTAGAACTAGTTAAACCTAACTAACCTAAGGACATCACACACATCCATGCCCGAGGCAGGATTCGAACCTGCGACCGTAGCGGTCTCGCGGTTCCAGACTGCAGCGCCAGAACCGCGCGGCCACTTCGGCCGGCACGGACCTTCACTATGGGACTCAACTTCTGAGGTCATCAGTCCCATAGAACTTAGAACTACTTAAACATATCTAACCTATGGACACCACACACATTCGTGCCCGAGGCAGGATTCGAACCTGCGACCGTAGCGGTCTCGCGGTTCCAGGCTGTAGCGCCTAGAAACGCTCGGCCACTCCGGCCGGCCACGGACCTTCCATGGGCGGCACTACGCTCTACGTGCCGAGCCTAAGATATCAATCAACTATTTCCAATCTGATTCGACCGCATTTGCGCCTGCTCGGACAAACTGTGCGCCTGACGCAAAGGAGTCGAACATCCGCCCTGACAGGCCTACTCCTAACGTCGACACACATAATAAACTCAGGCTTCGCCTGCAGTCACACAAAGATCGTTAGGAACTACTATATAGACGAAAATGGCACTTTTAGATTTCCTTTCGATCTCGCATCAGTTTATAATTGAAGGAAAGGCTACGCAAAGTAAACAAATTAAAAAAAATTATAAAAAAAGGGGCTTCTCGCAGCGTATTCCGTTTACAATATGGCTGGGGTCGAAGCAGAGACCGAAGACATCGTAGCATGACACTGGACAAACACAACCAACGACGTTGTTTAAATGTAATAGAGGGACAATAACATCCGGCCGGAAAGGCCGTGCGGTTCTAGGCGCTACAGTCTGGAACCGAGCGAAAGCTACTGTCGCAGGTTCGAATCCTGCCACGGGCATGGATGTGTGTGATGTCCTTAGGTCTTTTTTTTTTTTTGTCATCAGTCTACTGACTGGTTTAATGCGGACCGCCACGAATTCCTTTCCTGTGCTAACCTCTTCATCTCAGAGTAACACTTGCAACCTACGTTCTCAATTATTTGCTTGACGTATTCCAATCTCTGTCTTCCTTTACAGTTTTTGCCATCTACAGCTCCCTCTAGTACCATGGAAGTCATTCCCTCATTTTTTAGCAGATGTCCTATCATTCAGTCCCTTCTCCTTATCAGTGTTTTCCACATATTCCTTTCCTCTCCGATTATGCGTAGAACCTCCTCATTCCTTACCTTATCAGTCCACCTAATTTTCAACATTCGTCTATAGCACCACATCTCAAATGCGTCGATTCTCTTCTGTTCCGGTTTTCCCACAGTCCATGTTTCACTACCATACAATGCTGTACTCCAGACGTACATCCTCAAAAATTTCTTCCTCAAATTAAGACCGGTATTTGATATTAGTAGATTTCTCTTGGCCAGAAATGCCTTTTTGGCCATAGCCAGTCTGCTTTTGATGTCCTCCTTGCTCCGTCCGTCATTGGTAATTTTACTGCCTAGGTAGCAGAATTCCTTAACTTCATTGACTTCGTGACCATCAATCGTGATGTTAAGTTTCTCGCTGCTCTCATTTCTACTACTTCTCATTACCTTCGTCTTTCTCCGATTTGCCCGCATCTCGTGGTCTTGCGGTAGCGTTCTCGCTTCCCACGCCCGGGTCCCCGGGTTCGATTCCCGGCGGGGTCAGGGATTTTCTCTGCCTCGTGATGGCTGGGTGTTGTGTGATGTCCTTACGTTAGTTAGGTTTAAGTAGTTCTAAGTTCTAGGGGACTGATGACCATAGATGTTAAGTCCCATAGTGCTCCGAGCCATTTTTCTCCGATTTACTCTCAAACCATACTGTGTACTCATTACACTGTTCATTCCGTTCAGCAGATCATTTAATTCTTCTTCACTTTCACTCAGGATAGTATTGTCATCAGCGAATCGTATCATTGATATCCTTTCACCTTGTATTTTAATTCCACTCCTGAACCTTTCTTTTATTTCCATCATTGCTTACTCGATGTACAGATTGAAGAGTAGGGGCGAAAGGCTACAGCCTTGTCTTACACCCTTCTTAATACGAGCACTTCGTTCTTGATCGTCCACTCTTATTATTCCCTCTTGGTTGTTGTACATATTGTATATGACCCGTCTTTCCCTATAGCTTACCCCTACTTTTTTCAGAATCTCGAACAGCTTGCACCATTTTATATTGTCGAACGCTTTTTCCAGGTCGACAAATCGTATGAAAGTGTCTTGATATTTCTTTAGCCTTGCTTCCATTATTAGCCGTAACGTCAGAACTGCCTCTTTCGTCCCTTTACGTTTCCTAAAGTCAAACTGATCGTCACCTAGCGCATTCTCAATTTTCTTTTCCATTCTTCTGTATATTATTCTTGTAAGCAGCTTCGATGCATGAGCTGTTAAGCTGATTGTGCGATAATTCTCGCACTTGTCAGCTCTTGCCGTCTTCGGAATTGTATGGATGATGCTTTTGCGAAAGTCAGATGGTATGTCGCCAGACTCATATATTCTACACACCAACGTGAATAGTCGTTTTGTTGCCACTTCCCCCAATGATTGCCGGCCGCGGTGGTCTCGCGGTTCTAGGCGCGCAGTCCGGAACCGTGCGACTGGTACGGTCGCAGGTTCGAATCCAGCCTCGGGCATGGATGTGTGTGATGTCCTTCGGTTAGTTAGGTTTAAGTAGTTCTAAGCTCTAGGGGACTAATGACCACAGCAGTTGAGTCCCATAGTGCTCAGAGCCATTTGAACCAACCCCCAATGATTTTAGAAATTCTGATGGAATGTTATCTGTCCCTTCTGCCTTATTTGACCGTAAGTCCTCCAAAGCTCTTTTAAATTCTGATTCTAATACTGGATCCCCTATCTCTTCTAAATCGACTCCTGTTTCTTCTTCTATCACATCAGACAACTCTTCACCCTCATAGAGGCTTTCGATGTATTCTTCCCACCTATCTACTCTCTCCTCTGCATTTAACAGTGGAATTCCCGTTGCACTCTTAATGTTACCACCGTTGCTTTTAATGTCACCAAAGGTTGTTTTGACTTTCCTGTATGCTGAGTCTGTCCTATCTTTTTCGATGTCTTCACATTTTTCCTGCAGCCATTTCGTCTTAGCTTCCCTGCACTTCCTATTTATTTCATTCCTCAGCGACTTGTGTTTCTGTATTCCCGATTTTCCCGGAACGTGTTTGTACTTCCTCCTTTCATCAGTCAACTGAAGTATTTCTTCTGTTACCCATGGTTTCTTCGCAGCTACCTTCTTTGTACCTATGTTTTCCTTCCCAACTTCTGTGATGGCCCTTTTTAGAGATGTCCATTCCTCTTCAACTGTCCTGCCTACTGCGCTATTCCTTATTGCTGTATCTATAGCGTTAGAGAACTTCAAACGTATCTCGTCATTCCTCAGTACTTCCGTATCCCACTTCTTCGCGTATTGATTCTTCCTGACTAATGTCTTGAACTTCAGGCTACTCTTCATCACTACTTTATTGTGATCTCAGTCTATATCTGCTCCTGGGTACGCCTTACAATCCAGTATCTGATTTCGGAATCTCTGTCTGACCATGATGTAATCTAATTGAAATCTTCCCTTATCTCCCGGCCTTTCCCAAGTATACCTCCTCCTCTTGTGATTCTTGAACAGGGTATTCGCTATTACTAGCTGAAATTTGTTACAGAACTCAATTAGTCTTTCTCCTCTTTCATTCCTTGTCCCAAGCCCATATTCTCCTGTAACCTTTTCTTCTACTTCTTCCCCTACAATTGCATTCCAGTCGCCCATGACTATTAGATTTTCGTCCCCCTTTACATACTGCATTACCCTTTCAATATCCTCATACACTTTCTCTATCTGTTCATCTTCAGCTTGCGACGTCGGCATGTATACCTGAACTATCGTTGTCGGTGTTGGTCTGCTGTCGATTCTGATTAGAACAACCCGGTCACTGAACTGTTCACAGTATCACACCCTCTGCCCTACCTTCCTATTCATAACGAATCCTACACCTGTTATACCATTTTCTGCTGCTGTTGATATTACCCGATACTCATCTGACCAGAAATCCTTGTCTTCCTTCCACTTTACTTCACTGACCCCTACTATATCTAGATTGAGCCTTTGCATTTCCCTTTTCAGATTTTCTAGTTTCCCTACCACGTCAAGCTTCTGACATTCCACGCCCCGACTCGTAAAACTTTATCCTTTCGTTGATTATTCAATCTTTTTCTCATGGTAACCTCCCCCTTGGCAGTCCCCTCCCGGAGATCCGAATGGGGGACTATTCCGGAATCTTTTGCCAATGGAGAGATCATCATGACACTTCTTCAATTACAGGCCACATGTCCTGAGGATACACGTTGCGTGTCTTTAATGCAGTTTTTTCCATTGCCTTCTGCATCCTCATGTCGTTGGTCATTGCTGATTCTTCCGCCTTTAGGGGCAATTTCCCACCCCTAGGAGAAGAGAGTGACCTGAACCTCTATCCGTTCCTCCGTCCTCTTTGACAAGGTCGTTGACAGAATGAGGCTGACTTCTTATGCCGGAAGTCTTCGGCCGCCAGTGGTGATCATTTATCAAAATTTAGGCAGTGGCGGGGATCGAACCCGGAACCGAAGAATCAAAGACGCTACCCCTAGACCACGCGTCTCCTTAGGTTAGTTAGGTTTGATTAGTTGTAAGTTCTAGGTGACTGATGACCTCAGAAGTTAAGTCGCATAGTAGCCAGAGCCATTTGAAGCATTTTTGAAGGACAATGACAACATTATTTAGGCTGCAAATCTGGAAGCTGGGAAATGCAAGACGGAACTGATTCTTGAAGAATGAAAAATCAGTACTACATGAGATTTCCTAATTACAGCCGGCTGACATCAACACATTCCACGTTAGTTTAGCTGACAACAATTTAGCCACCTTCAGGTTAGTTTTGTGTGAAATATTTGAGTTCACTGAGCACTACCAAGGTTTCATTTTTGCCGCAATATTGTGGCTGATGAAGTAAGCGTATGTATTTCTGCATTAAGCTACCACCTGTTACCCTGTCGAGCATCAAGTTCTGTGGGTGGTGCGGAATCAAATTGCACAGGACTCAGTGTTGGGCATGAACGATAGCGTTTCTATGGGGGACGCGCAGTCCTACTTGCACCACCGGTGAGCGTGTTCAATCGACTCTGACCGTCGTCGTATGATCGTTGCTTGGTTGTGTGTTCCCTGTGGAGCGATGCAGTAGTGGGTGTGTGCGGAACATGGAGCTTTACGGGGTGTACCAGAGTAATAGGCGTCTTTGCGATTGCATCGATTTCAAACTGTTGACCGCTGGGATATGGGGGCTCGCGTTTACCTCCATCGTTGACCGTGGCTACCAGGGAGTTTGGCGAGCAAGGAGCGGCTCTCGCCGCGTGCAACTTGGCTGTGAAGTGCATTCGTAGTGTGCTCAATATTCCGAGATGTCACCAGCTATTATCAGGTGCCTACCTGAAATCCTGAAGCTAGTGGCCTCCTTGGCATTTATTTCAAATTATGTGGGAAGACTGTTGAGTAAGTCCTGTACTTAAAGACTATTAATTCTGCCCCGTTGAAAGCTGTCCAGGAATCTGGTTCTTTAATGCCTTTCGGTGATACCTTTTGGGTTTGAGTGTGTCACTCTGGGCGCCTCTGTGGGGCCGAGCTAGTCTTATGTTTATCTGGTAACCGTTGTCTAGGTGGAAAACCCGAGGTCTAGGTATAGAGTCCTTGGTCCCGGGATTAAAACCTGCCACCACTTAAATTTTGATTAACAGTCAGCATCGCAGGTTCGAACTCTGTCTCGGGCATGGATGTGTGTGTGTTAGGGTTAAGTAGTTCTAAGTCTAGGGGACTGATGACCTCAGATGTTAAGCCCCATAGTGCTTAGAGCGATTTGAACCATTTGGATAATCAGCATTGGGGACCGAAGACTTCCGGCATAAGAAGTCATTGGCCTAGGGTCAAAGAGAGCCGAGGAGCTGTCCGACGTTCAGAGCATTCTCCTGACCTTGGTGTGGAAAACATCCACGCGCAACCGGTGACATGGCGTCTCTAAAAGTGCGGCCACTCCACGCGGCTGCAATGAGTGACTACTCGCCAGAAGTTGCCATTGAATTGCAATTATTCCACACAAAAATCAGAAAATGTTTACGAATTTCCGATAACTGCCACAATTAAAGCGCCTGGGACGTCACCAACAGATGTCTGATGCTTCTGACCATGAAGAAACCCAACTAGTATGTCTCCATCTCTGGAGCCCTTTGCCAGGTATACCTCCTCCATTTGCGATTTTCGAACAGTGTATTCACTAATACAAACTCAAGCTTATTGCTGAACTCCAGTTATTTTCCCTCTAATTACTACTGCCAAGCCCATATTCTTCCTTGACACTGTCTTCAATTCCTACACGTACCATGGTATTTCAATCTGCCATAATTATTAGTTTTACATACTCATGTGTACATTCAGTGACCTCATGTATTCCCTCTATCTCCTCACCTTCTGTTTGTCGGTATGTATACCCGAATTTCTTCTTATTGACGTTGGTCTACTGTCGATTCTGACTAGAATGTTTCTATCACTGCATTGTTCAAAGTACCTAACTTTTCATTCATAAGGAAACCTCGTCCCGTTATATTATTTTCTACTACTGTTGACATCAACCTATATTCATTTGACCAGGAATCCTTATCTTGTAACCATATCGCTCTCCAGATTTTGTAGTTTCCATACTACATTCATATTTCTGGCGTTCAATGCTTCTACTTTCGTTGGTTATTCAGTCTAATTATCATGGTTCCCTCCGTGTTAACAAACCCACCTAGGATCTCCAATTGGGGGCTAGTACGGAGTCTTTTGCCAATGGAGAGATCAATATAAAATATTTTCAATTGCAGGCGTCATGTCTTGTGGATAAACAATAAGCGTCTTTCATATGGTAGCTTCCTTTGCATTCTGTATCCTCATACCACTGATATCTGCTGATTCTTTGGCGATTCAGTGCCAGTTTACCCCAAAGGCTTGCGAGTGCCGCAAATCTCTGTCCACTCCTCTTCTTTGACGGTGGTGAAGGTGAATCCCTGCGATGAAGTTTTCGGCGACATTGCTAATGATTTTTATTCAAAATTGAAGCAGTGGAGACTGGATTCCTAACCAAAGACGCTACCTCTAGACTGTGGTGTTATTCACTACGCCGGCCGAAGTGGCCGTGCGGTTAAAGGCGCTGCAGTCTGGAACCGCAAGACCGCTACGGTCGCAGGTTCGAATCCTGCCTCGGGCGTGGATGTTTGTGATGTCCTTAGGTTAGTTAGGTTTAACTAGTTCTAAGTTCTAGGGGACTAATGACCTCAGCAGTTGAGTCCCATAGTGCTCAGAGCCATTTTCGTTATTCACTACGTTCGAAAGCATTATGGTGATATTACCCAACATCAGTGACAGATGTTACATGAGAGTCTCTGTGTATTAGAGTGTGGTTTAGTTTTAAAATTCCGAGAGCGTCCTTTCCTTCCGGAGTTAATAAAAATACATATTTTCTGATGAATCTACCAGGCCGTATGATCGTGTTCGAGAAATTTTTCAGTTCCTGACGTTTCATCTATCTTCGGGGGAACTCCCGGCGAAGTTGAGTCTTGCCGGCTTGCTCAGCTCTGGACGAAACCTTTCTTCGACCACTGCCATACAGCCCGGCAGATTCATAAGCAGTATGACATCCGGTCGTGAAATCCTTCATTATAAAACGTGTATCTCGCAATACAAATGAAGATAAGATGAGATCCGAGCAACAACATGCACGCTGTCGTTGTTCTCGAACACTATTCTCGACTTGAAAAGAAAAGGGACGAAGCTTAATGTTGTACAAGTACCGTCCGAGACACACGGTAAGGTGCCTTACGGATTATGGATGTGAAAAAAATACCCTTTTTTCCCTTTTTTAACTGGGTATGAACATTTATTAAGATTTATTTGTAACCCTGTCTTTGCAGAAACTGTATTTGGGCTTTACCCATGGGACGTGGTGTTCAGTTTAGTCAGAGAGTACGTGGATCTCTCAATCAAGTGTCCAACTGACGATTTGAGTCGGGCCATGTGTAGTCGGATAGCAGGCGTGGTTTTATTGTTTATTCTTAACTTTTGAAAGGACTTCTTTCCTCGACATATTTCCGCTTCATGTGTAGAATTTATTTTTTCAAATAATTAGCCGTTTATGAAATCCCGTAGACAGTTTCACCCGTGAATGAGAAAACTAGAGAAGATTCATCCGAAGAAGGCGAATATGACTAGTGCAACGTCTGGCTGAAGGGATAGGAGAAAGCTTCTCAAGAAAATGAGAAAATGCTGCGTAACCTTTCCTTGTATACAGAATGTAGATGCCGGTACTTTTATCGAATTCATACGATTGCGGTGAAACGCTAATCATTTGCATATGCAAGCGTTTAGTAAACATAATCCCAGTTTGATGTTTCTGGCATGCTGCCTTCGTGGTGTTGAAGACCTCGTGGCCGATAGTAGAATTCACTTAAGACTGAACAGTAATCGCGATACTGTTAAAGTACTGCTGTTAAAGTACTGCAATGATTATTTATAGTGTCATTATCAGTACTAATACTACCGCATCACCACTAACATTAATGCGGAGTCCCCGTACGTCCTCCTCAATCACTGTTGTTTATATTACTATTATGGTGTACATCCGCAGAAAATTACCCACCTAGTTAATACATTTGGAACCAGAGACTCTTCACAATCACTTAGTGGCACCCCATCCCGTATCTTCACTGCTTTCTTCGTAGGCACTGCACGACACATTAAGAAGTTCTCGTTCTTTTTTGCTTACATTGCAGTCGTTGTCTGTACCATTTACTACTGATCATCCTAATGGAGAGGGATATACCCGTGCTCCTAAGGTGCATTGTGATATTCACTGTAGACGGTCGCCCCAATCCTAAAGCTCAGGCGTTAAAACCTGTAGAAACGACAAATGGTAGCATTTACAGTCGAAATTAATATTTCGCGAGAGACTTGTGTTGAAGTTTGGTTCATGTCATTGTCTCCATCTCTTGGAGAGAGGAACTCGTGCAGCAGGGAAATCTGGAAACAAGAAAGCTCTGGTAGCCGAGAGGGGGGATGAAGGAGGTAATCACAGACCAGAGACACAATTTCTCTGTATACTGGATGTTTCTCTTAAGAGTCGTGAGGCGCTTTTCCTTTGGCATTTCAGCGGGTGTTTGCAATTTCGTTTTTGCATTGTGTAGCTGGAGTCAGTCGAAACAAATAGTGTTCATCGCTTCTTCCATGGGACCACTAGTGTCAGCAGAAAGCACCGCCGTGTTTCCCGTTACAAATAAAATGACTTTTAAATATGCTTTTTACGCTCCTATTCGATAAGCGCTCCCAAATTAATCTACTCTGATATTCGCTCCAACGATATATATTAATAGGAACAGTAAAAGACGAATAAACAGCAATCCAGTAACCCAGTAGCACTGGATGCTTGGCTATAACCGTCAGCGTGGGACAGGGCAGTGGTGTCGTTGTTGGAGTACTGGTTATTCTGTGTGCTTTACTGTCCCAGTTAATACATATCGCACTAAGCTAATCTGAGATCGCTCTATCGAATGGGTATGCAAAATTCCGCTTTAAAAATTATTTTGTTTGTAACGGGAAACAAACCGGGGCTTTCAGTAGACACTGGGCGTCGCATGAAAGAAATTGTGAGCGTTATTTGTTTGGACTGACCCCAGGTACACAATGCAAAAACGAAACAATGCAAATACCCCTTGAAACACCACGGCATATATGTTTGACGACTCTTAGGACAGCCGGCCGGTGTGGCCGTGCGGTTCTAGGCGCTTCAGTCCGGAACCGCGCTGTTGCTACGGTCGCAGGTTCGAATCCTGCCTTGGGCTTGGATGTTTGTGATGTCCTTAGGTTAGTTAGGTTTACGTAGTTCTATGCCTAGGGGACAGATGACCTCCGATGTTAGGTGCCATAGTTCTTAGAGCGATTTCAGCCATTTAAACTTGCTTTCCGGAATGCAGTAGGGACTGGACTGAAATTTGACTTTGGAATTCTAGCCAGTTCAAAAATTCTCCAAAAGAGCCTACATTGGGAATTGAAATTTGTGTCACATTACTGCAAATTCTTTCGTGACGCGTCTGACTTCAATTTCAACTTTAGAGAAGGAGCTAGTATCGAATTGTACTGCCAACACGTAACTCCGTATTTCTCTTCATTTTCATATAACGGGTTGGATTTCATTACCAGCCTGAGGAAGTGTTTTCTCTGTGACGCAATCGGCTTAATGAAATTTCCAGCTTCTGCCAGTACCTCTTGAAGCGGCAGTATACAAGAGTCAAATGTCACTAACTGTGTTCTTTTGGTACTATATATATTCACCGTCAAATTTTTAGGACAGAAATAGTTGTCATTCACTTGGATAAACTGATAATTTATTGTACACACTAACAGCAAATTGAACTTTTGACGCGACAGCTATTTCTGTGAACGCTTGAGTTGAAAATTCATGTAGGAGAGTTAATTTACGTGGTAACCTACTTCCGACAAGGCGTGCGACGGCTCCATTCCCGTGGAATGGAGGTCACAAGAGAAAAACCTAGAAAGAGTTTTCAGGAGCTCATTCGTACCGCCATTTTGGCTGGAAGAAAAATGAGGACGTATGTGAGTTTCTCCATATTCGCAGAGAGGGAGTTCGTGAAAGAGAAAGATAGACGGTAAGGGAGGGTCGTTACACACACACACACACACACACACACACACACACACACACACACCTACACGGTGAGGTGAGAGAGAAAAGAGGGCGATACATAGCGTGCAGTTCAGGCACCTGTGACTAGCCTCTTTCGGAGAGGTTTTTCAATTATATATGTATGACCGCTGCCTCGCAATAAATATTCAAATTGCAGCGTGGACGATAGCGATGTTTTACGCGACAGGAATATTTCTCTGACTACCGCGAGTGCGAGTAGCTTTATTTGCCAGCTGCCGCAATATGACGAGGCACGCGGGGGAGTGTGTGCGGCTCGCGAACGACGCGAACCAGCTACGAGAACGGAGCCCGCCGCCACCACCGCCAGAAAAGAATTGTTTCAATTTATTCCGAATCTCTCCCCGAACGCCAATACGGAGACATCCCGATAAATGGAAGCGTCTCCTGAGGGGCGTCGCTGCCGCTGGCGTTCGTTTCTGCCGTTCTGCTGGCAGCTGCACGCGCTCGCGTCCTCGGGGAGTGTTTACTCAGGCAGTCGCCAGATGGCGTCTCCACGGTGAGCGATGTCTGCTCACTGACAGGCCTGCCCTTCGGGAGAGACAGAGTTGGACAAATCCAAGGTAACACCGCGTCAAATGTATGCTTCAAAATAAATGGAGTTGCTAGCCGAGCCTGCAGTGTATGCTGTTGTGCACTGACGTCATAAAAGTCATGAGATAGCGTTACGCTGTGTATCCCGTACACAAGGTGTGAAAGAGCATTGGCGGTGCCGTCATTTGTACTCAGATGATTCGTGTGGAAAAGCGCGTGACGGGAACTAACGGACTTCGAAAACGGAGTGGTAGCTGGAGCTGGACGCATAGGACATTCTGTTCCGGAAATCTTAAGGTAATTCAATATTCCACGATCAACAGTATCAAGAATGTGCCGAGAATACCAGAGTTGGCAATTGAATCTCAATGTAGACAAGTGTAATGTGCTGCGAATACATAGAAAGAAAGATCTTTTATCATTTAGCTACAATATAGCAGGTCAGCAACTGGAACCAGTTAATTCCATAAATTATCTGGGAGTACGCATTAGGAGTGATTTAAAATGGAATGATCATATAAAGTTGATCGTCAATAAAGCAGATGCAAGACTGAGATTCATTGGAAGAATCCTAAGGAAATGCAATCCGAAAACAGAGGAAGTAGGTTACAGTACACTTGTTCGCCCACTGCTTGAATACTGCTCACTAGTGTGGGATCCGTACCAGATAGGATTGATAGACGAGATAGAGAAGATCCAACGGAGAGCAGCGCGCTTCGTTACAGGATCATTTAGTAATCGCGAAAGCGTTACGGAGATGATAGATAAACTCCAGTGGAAGACTCTGCAGGAGAGACGCTCAGTAGCTCGGTACGGGCTTTTGTTGAAGTTTCGAGAACATACCTTCACCGAGGAGTCAAGCAGTATATGCTCCCTCCTACGTACATTTCGCGAAGAGACCATGAGAATAAAATCAGAGAGATTAGAGCCCACACAGAGGCATACCGACAATCCTTCTATCCACGAACTATACGAGACTGGAATAGAAGGGAGAACCGATAGAGGTACTCAAGGTACCCTCCGCCACACACCGTCAGATAGCATTCGGACTATGGATGTAGATGTAGATGTAGATTTCAGGCATTGCCTCTCACCACTGGCAACGAAGTCGCCGATAGCCCTCACTTAACGACCGAGAGCAGCGGCCTTTGCGTAGAGTAGTCAGTGCTAACAGGCGAGCAACAATGCGTGAAATAACGGCACAACAAATCAGTGTGGGATCTACGACGAACTTTAGGCAATACAGTGAAATGTGGCTATGGCAGCAGCGCCTCTCCTGGGCCCGTGGTCTTATAGGTTGGACATTAGCCGACTGGAAAACTGTGACCCAGTCACATGACTCCCGATTACAGTTGGTAAGACTGATGGTAGGGTTCGTGTGTGGCGCAGACCACACGAAGCTATGGACCCAAGTTGTCAACAACACACTGTGCAAGCTAGTGGTGGCAAGCTGGTGGTGGCTCAATAGTGGTGTCAGCAGTGTGTACACGGAACGGGCTGGATCGTATGGGCAAACTGAAGAGATCGTTGCCTGGAAATCCTTTTGTTCGGCTAACTGGAGACCTTTTGCAGTCCTTCATAGACTTCATGCCCCAAACAACGATTCATGTCCCCAAACACCGATCGAATTTTTATGGATTACAGTACGACATGTCACTGGGCCACAATTGTCCGCGATTGGTTTGAAGAACATTGTAGACAATTCGAGGGAACGACTTGGCCCCTCAGATAGCCCGACTACTTAGGGACATGGCTCAATATTTCTGCAGGAGAGTTCCAACGGCTTTCTGAGTCCGTGTCTCGTCGTGTTGCTGCACAAAGCCAGGCAAAAGGAGGACCGACGCGATATTGGGAGGTATGCAATGACTCTTCTCACCTTACTGTATTTGGCCACAAACGGCACCTGTGCAGTTTTACCATTATGTTGCAAGTGTCAGTCGTGGTCAGAACAATATTCTGTGTTAGTATGAACCCATTATGTCGGAGCTAAGTGAATTCGAATGTGGTCAAATTGTTGCAAAGTCCAGCATGTTAATGCTCTTGAGTTCGGCGGGAAAAAAGGTATCAAACTACCGACAAACCAGTCAGAGGCATTGTGTTCAACATCGGAAAAATAATTAGAATCTGGCTGCAAAACTTGGTAAGCTTTAATCATAGCTGATGGTGATTGTACAAATTAAACATGCACGTAAAGTCGTTTAACAGGGCATAACTTACGATTTTCCATAGAACGTTCGTAAGTCACGAGATTTAAGCTGATAGTGATAGGTGGCAAATTTTCTCAGAAAATGTCACGCAGCTTAATATTTGAGAATATTTTGTGTTCACATCTTTTGATGAAGCAGACGATCACTGACGCCAGGTAATAATTAAAATCAAAATTCAGTACCTGCAGTGACTATCCCCTTTACTGCTCTCTTTCCACGTCTGTTTTTGGTACGGTGAAGAGGCTGCGTTGTTTGAAGCCTACAAGCTGGATACCGGAACATAATACACCGTTTAGGAGGAGCTGGCTACGTTATAAAAGTTGGGACCTGAGGTGAAGTCGAAGCCTCGGGTAGACACTCCGGCATTCGCGGAATCATCCTGCGCTTTCCATGCGGCACATGGGACGGCTTTTTTCTGTCGAAAAAAATGCGGCAATGTCCGTTGAAACGTTATAGAAAGGTAAGGACTCTCAAGCCAGATTCACTTCTCGCAGGCTGGCCTGTGATTACCTAAGCAGCGATTGCACAGAATAATGTTTGGTTTATGATTCTGACTGTTATATTCCGTACACCACGCAGCTTCTAGTACGTGTCCAGCATCTCATACGTCTGATTCGAAATTCTACCATGGAGTGGGGGAGATTATCACTCCGCTTCACCACACCAGAGTAATATGTCGTGCCTCCGAAAGAGCAGGAGATGATTTAATATATTTCTTTGAGATTTACTGGATGAAACTCACAATGTCTGCCACCAATGTCGCTAGTGAGATCCCTACTCAGACGGAAACAACGGTGTTGCAGAGAGTCCAAGAAGAGAACACTTCACTCTAGGGGACGGAAGAGCACACTTCAGACTAGGAGTCTGATGAGTGATGACTTGACGCTGGGCTGCGGTAGAGCAATGGCAGAGGCTGAAGAGCAAATGACGATACGAGCCTTGTGGTTTCACAGAAGCAGGTTTCCTCTTCAGTACTCTCTCTGTCTGTCTGTCTCTCTCTCTCTCTCTCTCTCTATATATATATATATATATATATATATATATATATATATATATATATATATATATATATATATATATATATATATACTACTGGCCATTAAAATTGCTTCACCGCGCTGATGACGTGAAACAGACGCGAAATTTAACCGACAGGAAGAAGATGCTATGATATGCAAATGGTTCGCTTTTCATAGCATTCACACAAGATTGGCGCCGGTGGCGACACCTACAACTTGCTGACATGAGGAAAGTTTCAAACCGATTTCTCTTACACAAACAGCAGCGGACCGGCGTTGCCTGGTGAAACGTTGTTGCGAGGCCTCGTGTAAGGAGGAGAAATGCGTACTATCACGTTTCCGACTTTGATAAAGGTCGGATTGTAGCCTATCGCGATTGCGGTTTATCATATCGCGACATTGCTGCTCACGTTGGTCGAGATCCAATTACTGTTAGCAGAATATGGAATCGGTGGGTTCAGGAGGGTAATACGGAACGCCGTGCTGGATCTCAACGGCCTCGTATCACTAGCAGTCGAGATGACAGGCATGTCGGATCGTGCAGCCACGTCTCGATCCCTGAGTCAACAGATGAGGACGTTTGCAAGACAAAAGCCATCTGCACGAACAGTTCGACGACGTTTGCAGCAGCATGGACTATCAGCTCGGAGACCATGGCAGCGGTTACCATTGACGCTGCATCACAGACAGGATGGTGTACTCAACATCGAACCTGGGTGCACGAATGGCAAAATGTCATTTTTTCGGAAGAATCCAGGCGCTGTTTACAGCATCATGATGGTCGCATTCGTGTTTGGCGACGTCGCGGTGAACGCACATTGGAAACGTGTATTCGTCATCGCCATACTGGCGTATCACCCAGCGTGATGGTATGGGGTGCCATTGGTTACACGTCTCAGTCACCTCTTGTTCGCATTGACGGCACTTTGAACAGTGGACGTTACATTTCAGATGTGTTACGACCCGGGCTCTACCCTTCATTCGATCCCTGCGAAACCCTACATTTCAGCAGGATAATGCACGACCGCATGTTGCAGGTTTTGTTCGGGCCTTTCTCGATACAGAAAATGTTCGGCTGCTGTCCTGGCAGCACATTCTCCAGATCTCTCACCAACTGAAAACGTCTGCTCAATGGTGGCCGTTCAACTGACTCGTCACAATACGCCAGTCGCTACTCTTGATGAACTGTGGTATCGTGTTGAAGCTGCATGGGCAGCTGTACCTGTACACGCCATCGAAGCTCTGTTTGACTCGATGCCCAGGAGTATCAAGGCTGTTATTACGGCCAGAGGTAGTTGTTCTGTGTACTGATTTATCAGGATCTATGCACTCAAATTGCGTGAAAATGTAATCACTTGTCAGTTCTGGTATAATATATTTGTCCAAAGAATACCCGTTTATCATTTGCATTTCTTCTTGATGTAGCAATTTTAATGGCCAGTAAAGTGGTCCATTGATAGCGACCGGGCCAAATATATCACGAAATAAGCATCAAACGAAAAAACTACAAAGAACCAAACTCGTCTAACTTGAAGGGGGAAACCAGATGGCGCTATGGTTGGCCCGCTAGATGGCGCTGCCATAGGTTAAACGGGTATGAATTGGGTTTTTTTTTTTTTTTTTTTTTTTTAAATAGGAAACCCCATTTTTATTACACATTCGTGCAATACGTAAGGAAATATGAATGTTTTAGTTGGACCACATTTTTCGCTTTTTAATAGATGGCGCTGTAATTGTCACAAACGTATAAGTACGTGGTATCTCGTAACATTCCACCAGTGCGGACGGTATTTGCTTCGTGATACATTACCCGTGTTAAAATGGACCGTTTACCAATTGCGGAAAAGGTCGATATCGTGTTGATGTATGGCTATTGTGATCAAAATGCCCAATGGGCGTCTGCTATGTATGCTGCTCGGTATCCTGGACTACATCATCCGAGTGTCCGGACCGCATTCCTACTCCGAATTTTTCTGTTGTTTCCTTTACTGCTTGCTCAATATACAGATTGAATAACATCGGGGATAGCCTACAACACTGTCTCACTCCCTTCCCAACCACTGCTTCCCTTTCATGCCCCTCGACTCTTACAACTGCCGTCTGGTTTCTGTACAAATTGTAAATAGCCTTTTGCTCCCTGTATTTTACCCCTGCCACCTTCAGAGTTTGAAAGACGGTATTCCAGTCAACACTGTGAAAAGCTTTCTCTAAGTCTACAAATGCTAGAAACGTAGATTTGCCTTTCCTTAATCTATCTTCTAAGATAAGTTGTAAGGTAAGTATTGCCTCATGTGTTGCAGTATTTATACGGAATCCAAACTGATCTTCCCAGAGGTCGGCTTCTACCAGTTTTTCCATTCGTCTATAAAGAATTCGCGTTAGTATTTTGCAGCAGTGACTTATTAAACTGATAGTTCGGTGATTTTCACATCTCTCAAAGCCTGCTTTCGTTGGGATTGGAATTATTATATTCTTCTTGATTTTTGAGGGTATTTCGACTGTCTCATACATTATGCACGCCAGATGGTAGAGATCTGTCAGGGCTTGCTTTCCCAAGGCTGTCAGTAGTTCTAATGGAATGTCGTCTACTCCCGGAGCCATGTTTCGACTCAGGTCTTTCAGTGCTCTGTCAAACACTTCATGCAGTATCATGTCTCCCAATTCATCTTCATCTACATCCTCTTCCATTTTCATAATATTGTCCTCAAGTACAGCACCCCTGTATAGACCCTCTATATACCCCTTCCCCCATATTGCTTTCCGTTCTTTGCTTATAACTGGGTTTCCATCTGAGCGCTTGATATTCATACAAGTGGTTCTCTTTTCCTGTGGGCAGTATCTATCTTACCACTAGTGATATATGCCTCTACATTCTTACATTTGTCCTCTAGCCATCCCTGCTTAGCCATTTTGCACTTCTTGTCCATGTCATTTTTGAGACGTTTGTATTCCTTCTTGCGTGCTTCATGTACTGCATTTTACATTTTCTCCTTTCATCATTCCAGTCCCCCTTGACTACTAAATTTTCGTCTATCTTCACTGTCTGAGTAATTTCTTTTATCTCATCATACATTTCATGAATCTCTTTGTCATCTGTGGACTTTGGAGGGAGGGAGAGAGAGACAGAGAGAGAGAGAGAGAGAGAGAGAGAGCTGAACTCAGTCAACAGTCACTACCGCCACTGCCTTCCACATTGCTTTACGAGTTGATAAGATGGGCCACAGTTCTAGCTACTGATTCCGTAGGGATGCGAAATTAGGTCACTCCCTTCAGAGGGCACGTATTTTAATACCTCCCGGCCAGCTAGGTTGGTTTGAATGTGCACTTTGGCGATGAATTAGGTTTTTGATCCTATTTTTCATGTTATTCCTGTAATTTAGTCACTGGTTATTCCCATAACGGCTCTGAGCACTATGGGACTTAACATCGGTGGTCATCAGTCCCCTAGAACTTAGAACTACTTAAACCTAACTAACCTAAGGACATCACACACATCCATGCCCGAGGCAGGATTCGAACCTGCGACCGTAGCGGTCACGCGGTTCCAGACTGAAGCGCCCAGAACCGCACGACCACACCGGCCGGCCATTTCCATAACGTTACTCACCCACCGGCACAATACTAGAATATACCGTTACATCTTTATCCACACACATACTCTGCAGCCAAAAGTGCAATATTAGAATTCACCATTACATCTATATCTACACAAATACTCTGCAGCCACCGTACGGTTCATGGCGGAGGGTACACTGTACCACTACTAGACGTTTCCTTTCCTTTTCAGTAGTGTTTTTCTAAAAGAACGTCACCTTCCCTCCACAGGACTCCATTTGAGTTCCGAAGCTGTAAAATTTACGTGTTGTTCGAACCTACTGGCAACAAATCTAGCAGCACACCTCTGAACTGCGTCGATATTTTACTTTCATCCGGACTGGTATACCCCAATCACTCGAGCAGTACTCAAGAATATCAAACTAGCGCCCTACATACTGTCTCCTTTACGGGCGAACCACATTTTTCCACAAAACTAAGTCGATCCCAGCATATAGGAAAGTCAAAACAACCTTCGGTGAAATTAAAAGTAATGGTGGTAACATTAAGAGTGCAACGGAAATTCCACCGTTAAATGCAAAGGAAGGAACGTATAGGTGGAAAGAGTACATTGAAGGCCTCTATGATGGGGAAGATTTGTCTGACGTGGTAGAAGAAACAGAGTAGAGACAGAGGATCCAGCTTTAGAAAAAGAATTTAAAAGAGGCTGAAGGGCTTAAGAGCAAGTAAGGCAGAAGGTGGAGATAACATTCCATCAGAATGTCTAAAATCAATTCGGGAAGTGGCAACAAAATTACTGTTTACTTTTGTGCTTAGAATTATGAATCCCGTGATTTACCATCTGTCTTTCGGAAAAATATCAGCTCATGCATCCAAGTTGCTGTCGTGAATAATATGCAGAAAAATGGAAAAAAATTGAAGATGTGCTAGATGTCGATCACTTTGACTTTGGGAAAGGTAATGTCACCAGAGAGACAATTTTGACGTTACGGTTGACAATCGAAGCAAGACCAAAGAAATTTGGCAACATGGAAAAAGCGTTCGACTATGTCAAATGGACCAAGATGTTCGAAATTCTGAGAAGAATAGAAATAAGCTATAGGGAGAAACTAGTAATATAGAATATGTACACGAGCCAAGATGGAATAATAACAGTTAACGGCCAAGAACGAAATGCACAGATTAAAAAGGGTGTAATGCAATGATGTAGTCTTTCGCCCCTGCTGTTCTATCTGTACATCGAGGAAGCAATGATGGAAATAAAAGACTGATTCAGGAGTGGTATTAAAATTCAAGGTGAAACGGTATCAATGATGCGCTGATGACATTGTTTTCCTGAATGAAAATTAAGAAGAACTGCATGATTCGCTGAACGGAATGAACAGTCTAATGAGCATATAATATAGCCTGAGAGCAAGTAGAAGTAAGAGAAATGAGAACACCAAGAAACTTAATTTCAGGTTTGATGGTCAAGAAGTAGATGAAGTTAAGGAATTTTACTACCTAGGCAGAAAAATAACCGTTGAAAGATGAGAACGCAGGCCATCAAAATAAAACTGTCACTAGCGCAAAGCGCATTTTTTGGCCATGAGAAGTCTACTAGTATAAAACATAGGCCTTAATTTGAGGAAGAAATTTCTGCGAATGTAAGAATCAAAGAATTTGAGATGTGGTGCTACAGAAGAATGCTGAAAATTAGGTGGATGATAAGGTAAGGAAT
Source organism: Schistocerca americana (assembly GCF_021461395.2). Classification (NCBI taxonomy): domain Eukaryota; kingdom Metazoa; phylum Arthropoda; class Insecta; order Orthoptera; family Acrididae; genus Schistocerca; species Schistocerca americana. Next base: position 601,891,164 of record NC_060119.1, on the reverse strand, counting down.
GAGGAGGTTTTGCACAGAATCGGAGAGGAAAACAATATGTGGAATCACTGACAAGGAGAAGGGGCAGGAGGATAGGTCATCTGTTAAGACATCAGGGAATGGCTTCCGTGGTACTAGAGCGACCTGTAGAAGACGCAAACTGTAGCGGACGACAAAGATTGTAATACATTCAGCAAATAGTTGAACACGTAAATTCGAAGTGCTACCCTGATATGAAGAAGTTGTCACAGGAGAGAAATACGTGACGGATCACATCCAACCAGTCAGACGATTGATGACCCAGAAATGAAAAACATGTCGATAATAAATGTTATTATTATAGCGATCACTAATTATTTTATACATTAGCTGACCCCTTCTCTAATTAATATGCCTGTGTGTATAGTGTGGTACCGATATTGTCATGCTTGATTGGACCACCCCTTTGAGTTATCTTTCAGTAAGTATTTTTCGTCTTGCGACATTATTGTTTCCTTTAATTAATTTGCATGATCGTATGCACTACATTCCTTCTCTGTAGGTCACCAGAGATCGGACCATAGCATCATATGAGTACGTAAAACAGCACAGCCGACACCCAACACTACGTTCTCAGTTTTGAAAGTAGAAAAGACAAAAATATCTGTGAAGTCTGCAGATAAAGTGTTGTTTGAAGATAGAACGAGCTGCTACTTTAGTTCGTCTGCCAGAATAGCTATCAGCGTTCAGGATTAAGACACCCTCTCCTTTGATAGTTCAGCCCGTCTCTGCCGAAGCGATACTGCTGCACTGACACGCGCAGCGCAACAATGTGTTACGTGTGGTCAGACCTTCGCTGCTAGTACGGTGTTGGTCGTCGTGAAGCACTGAAGTTGGTAAGAACACCCTTGAGGCGCTAAGCGGTCTTGTGGCGGCGTCTAGATGGAGAGAGTGGTTGAGGAACGGAGATTACCAGGAAGCAGGCTGTCCACACACATACATACACGCACACACACATACGCACTTGAGAGATAAGGAGCGGCGGAGGCGCGTTCGCTGTCCTCTGGGACGTCTTATCTGGCAGGCGGCGCAGAGCGGGAAGCAGCGCCCCCGGGAACTGGGCTCTGGCGACACCCCGGCACTCAGATGATGACTATCAGCCGTCTGAATCCCAGAATGGCCAGGAACATTTCGTCTTTGGGAAGGAAAAACATAATATCCCTAACTGAGTTAGCGTAAATGTTTTCTGGGTGCAGAATATCCCTAACTGAGTTAGCGTAAATGTTCCCCGCGTGCAGAATCGTGCCGTGGTGTAGAATTATTATTAAATTGACAAATCTTACGTTTCGGACACGATTTTCAGTGTACATCTTCTGGATCAACCAATGGAGGAAGTGAACTACAGTATGGACGAGGCCCAGTTATATTTCAACAAAGGCCGTAGCTTTAAAAGCTCTCGATTTGATTTGTTTTCTATGGTAAAAGTAGAGGGGTGCTTAATGTGACTGAATGCACTGATGGAATGTGTAGGAATCTGCTGTTGACTATTACTCCATTGCATCTGACGGATATTGGTTGTCATCTGTAGATGGGCTGTTGATTACTCTGATCATTGTTTTACGCAGGGAACCAACTGAATTAACATCTTTTTAATGTGACGCACCCATTATACTGGTCCTTAAGAAACATATGCATACCGTCGCCAACACAGCACATCAATTGGTAGACACTCAGGAAGCCCAATGAAACCATGTTCTAAGCATCATTTTGATTTAACATTGAAATACCTTCGGCCGGAAAAACGTACGTATTTAGAGATATAGTTTTTAATGGGGCAAGGGCAAAGTCAATTATTTCCAAATTAATTTAATAATGCCTAGAGGAATGTGATATTAGGATGGATAATTAACACTTCCTTTAAGAAAAAATGGTTCAAATGGCTCTGAGCACTATGGGACTTAACATCTGAAGTCGTCAGTCCCCTAGACGTAGAACTACTTAAAAATAACTAACCTAAGGACATGACATACATCCATGCCCGAGGCAGGACTCGAAACTGCGACCGTAGCAGCAGCGCGGTTCCAGACTGAAGCGCCCAGAACCGCTCGTCCACATCGGCCAGCTCTTCCGTTATGAGATGGAAGGACTACGATGAACTATAAATCGTTTTACGTTTCCGCTCCGCTGCACCCATTTTTCTGTCGTTTGTCGATTGCGAAGAAAAGGGTGTTTTTTATCAAAATGAAAACCTTTCGCTGATTGATAAATCAAGAAAATATTTATAAACTGGCACACAAAATTTTAACAGTGTCTGCCAGTTTATACCGGAATTGTTCGTCTTTAGATCATAAGAGGAAACAACAGAAGGTTATTCTCCAAAACACAGAGGGAACCTCATTATCAATATTTTCATGACTGGTCTGCGGCTCAACAACCCATTTAGCAGTCGATTATATCTCTATAGAGCAGCCCTCTCAGCCAGCCTATCTCCTGTCACCATCTTGGAGTAAAGTGAATATGACTTAAGTACAATACATCGAAACCGGTCATAATTTTAAATAAAATTTTAAAGAAATGGTTCAAATAACTCTAAGCACTATGAGACTTAACATCTGAGGTCATCAGTCCTCTACACTTAGAACTACTTAAACCTAAGTAATCTAAGGACATCCCACACATCCATGCCCGAGGCAGGATTCGAACCAGCGACCGTAGCAGCAGAGCCGTTCCGGACTGAAGCGCCTAGAATCGCTCGGTCACAGCGCCCGGCTTTCAAAGAAAGGGAATAGTATGCACCACCGAATCGATTATGTATGTATACAATACGCTGTTGAGATTTCTCAACTAAGCAGCAGGTAGAAGCTCAGAATCTATTCCAGAGGAGAACACAGAAGAATCAGAACAATGTGATATAATGATCCGGAAGCAGAGTCAACTAGAATAAGAATACTTACGTGTCCAAGTATCTGATATGAAAACATCTACATTTTTTCACAATATATTTTACCTTTTCTATGTCTTATAATATTTATTTTATTTATTACGGTCTATGAGAGAGTGCGATAACCAGTAGTAAGATATAACAAAATAATCGCTTTCGAAAATTTTTTATGCGTCAGTGCTTCATTACTAGGTGTTTAGTAAGTAAAGTGGCTGTAGCCACTAGTGGTCGCTGTCGGTTGTCGAGACATATGGGTTTCTCGTTCGAAGGAAATCAGCCACTGCACTGCAGTACAATACATTACATTGAAGTCCATGGAGACCTATTTCCGACGCCGGTGTTGTTCTGTTAATTTTATATTTGTGCAATGGAGAGCCATATTGTTGCAAGCAGTTACGATGTAGAATCTGTCTGGTAAAATCAACCCAATTTAAATGCGCTGCTGAAGTACACAGTTTTAGCGAGGGGTTGTCTTAGTGTATTTAGTACAGCGGTCACCACGAAAATAAGCAGACCAGTGTCATCTCATCGTCGCAAAGGATTGACAGTGACAATTGAAAATGGTAATAAAACTTAAAAAAATACTGGGCACGTCTATTATTAATCTAGAATATAAAGTTTTTCAAAAAGGATATTCTTGTCAGTCGCTATGACAAAAAATTATTTAATTTTAAGGAAAAACAAATTTTTACTTCGTCCCTGCAAAGACAGCCTCTAACAAATTTGGACTGAAAACAATAAGAACATTCTCAAAGCTTATAGATGCATGCGATGCATACACTAATGTGACGACCAGTCAAAAGCCTGAAAGGAGAGTCATTAAGGTTCTGGAAGCTACCGACAGGGATGTGGAACCATGCCGACTCCATTGCAGCGGCCAGCTGCGCTGGGTTTCTCAGTTGATGAACTACGGTGCGAACAGCCCGAACGAGGTAGTCCTATTGATTCTCAAGTGGGTTTCAATCGGGGGACATTGGTGGCCTGTTGCTCTTCGAACCACTTACGTACACTGTGAGCTGAGTGACACGTTGCGATGTCCCGCTGGCAGATGCCGTTGTGTCGATGAAGTGGTGCACCCAAAGGGTAGATGACTTCTTATTGAGCTATTGTGGCTTCCAGATTGACGAGGTCACCCAGTAAAGCCACGAAACCTTTCCACAGACCATAATACTTCCTTCTCCGTCCTGGATCCTTCCGAATATTTTTGCAGGGTGGTTGATTTCTGTCCGATGGAGCATAAAACGTGACTCATCCGAAAATGCCACTTAGTGGAAGTCCATTTCCGGGATTGGTGTGCCAGTTCCAGCCTTCATCTCAAACGATCAGCAGTCAACATGAGTGTATGAACCAGGCCTTGCTGCGGAGACCCATACGCAGTGACGTTTCATATAGGCGGTTACTTCTCAATAGTTGCACATCTATTCACCTATACACATTTCCGCAGCATTGTAGGACCTTATCAATGTTATACTGAATCCCTCAGCAGCACGCGCGCTCGCTTTGCTACAAGTCCACCTTGCTTGTTTCTCCATGTGATCCCATTTGAACTCTTACTACTAATTGCGATACTGCTATATAGTCGGGAAATTAATATTTGATTCATTAGGACCTCTAGTCATTATCGTCAGTCTATTGCATCATAGAGAGTAGGAGCACCTTGTTCTCGAGCTAACTCTTATTCTCATAATATTTCAGTATACCCTATCCTTTAACCTACTGTGTGTGCCGACGGTCACGTGCATTTATGTTCTGATATATAATAAATCTCATGGTAATATTTAATCCGCATATCATTTCGTAGATATAGGCAGAATCTCATTCCCTGTTGTTTACTATGATAAAGTTATCATTCTTTTGAGTAGATTACGATTTTTATTAAGTTATTATGAGTGTGCACTCCTTATTTTACCAACTATCAGAGTCCACCATCATTTCCTTTCGTTACCGTTGTGCGCATAATTAAGTATTAGTTGGTAGATAAGGAGGGGGTCGAGTGCATGTCTCGTTTTCATGAAAAATTCGCCTGAATTAAAGAGGTAAAAACTCTTCTCCATCCCGGCACCTCGCAAGTTTGTCTGGAGGTCTCATCCGTGATGTGGAGGAGGCCCTGCCGGCGGCTATCGAGCGCACGGGGTGCAATCTGCTGCACGTAGTGGCATATGTCGGCACGAATGATGCCTGCCGCTTGAGTTCTGAGGCCATCCTCGGCTCCTTTCAGCGGCTGGCTGTTTTAGTGAAGGCAACTAGGAAAGCACACGGGGCGCAGGTTAAGCTGTGTATTTGTAGCATCGTACCCAGGTTTGATCGCTGTCCTCTGGTTTGGAACAGAGTGGAAGGTCTAAACCAGGCGCTCAGGCGGAAAAATACTGTAACTATTGAAATCTGCAGCACTTCGTCGGCAGGCAGCGTCCTGACGATGTAGGCGCCGACTTATGCCGTGCAGCAACTCTGTGTCAACCCCTGGCCGCGAAGGCTGTCCGAGAATTCCAAGTTCTGCCGAAAACGAGCGACCAAGTCGCAAGACCGTCCGACTCCGAGGAAGATCAGATCTCGAATCCCTCTCTGTGATGCAATGCAAGCAGTGAAGCCAGCATTGCTCAGCTCCCTACTCTCCTCGAAAAACTGCGAATCAGCATTCAGTTCTGATTCAAAAATTCCCCCACACTGTCTCAGAACATCATTCGCGCCAATAGTGACCGTTTCCTCCAATTTCGAGCAGGGCTTTATGACGTAAACCTTGCCTCAGTTTAAGTTCACGAATCATTCCTCTGCTATTCAGCTGGGGACACTGAACTTGTCGTTTGACCGGCCACCATAAAAATCTGCCTAGACCAGCGGTCATGCGACGCCAGACAGTCGCACCCAGCAGGGCACAGTCCAAAAGTATTCTCAGAATAATGAGGACAATGCAGTCAGTCAGTGCCAGTAATCTTCGTTCCGGACGCGCATCTGCCTAGACCAGCGGTCATGCGACGCCAGACAGTCGCACCCAGCAGGGCACAGTCCACAAGTATTCTCAGAATAAAGAGGACAATGCAGTCAGTCAGTGCCAGTAATCTCCGTTCCGGACGCGCATCTGCCTAGACCAGCGGTCATGCGACGCCAGACAGTCGCACCCAGCAGGGCACAGTCCACAAGTATTCTCAGAGTAAAGAGGACAATGCAGTCAGTCAGTGCCAGTAATCTTCGTTCCGGTCGCGCATCTGCCTAGACCAGCGAACATGCGACGCCAGACAGTCGCACCCAGCAGGGCACAGTCCACAAGTATTCTCAGAGTAAAGAGGACAATGCAGTCAGTCAGTGCCAGTAATCTTCGTTCCGGACGCGCATCTGCCTAGACCAGCGGTCATGCGACGCCAGACAGTCGCACCCAGCAGGGCACAGTCCACAAGTATTCTCAGAGTAAAGAGGACAATGCAGTCAGTCAGTGACAGTAATCTTCGTTCCGGACGCGCATCTGCCTAGACCAGCGGTCATGCGACGCCAGACAGTCGCACCGAGCAGGGCACAGTCCACAAGTATTCTCAGAGTAAAGAGGACAATGCAGTCAGTCAGTGCCAGTAATCTTCGTTCCGGACGCGCATCTGCCTAGACCAGCGGTCATGCGACGCCAGACAGTCGCACCCAGCAGGGCACAGTCCACAAGTATTCTCAGAGTAAAGAGGACAATGCAGTCAGTCAGTGCCAGTAATCTTCGTTCCGGACGCGCATCTGCCTAGACCAGCGGTCATGCGACGCCAGACAGTCCCACCCAGCAGGGCACAGTCCACAAGTATTCTCAGAATAAAGAGGACAATGCAGTCAGTCAGTGCCAATAATCTTCGTTCCGGACGCGCGTCTGCCTAGACCAGCGGTCATGCGACGCCAGACAGTCGCACCCAGCAGGGCACAGTCCACAAGTATTCTCAGAGTAAAGAGGGCAATGCAGTCAGTCAGTGCCAGCAATCTTCGTTCCGGACGCGCATCTGCCTAGACCAGCGGTCATGCGACGCCAGACAGTCGCACCCAGCAGGGCACAGTCCACAAGTATTCTCAGAGTAAAGAGGACAATGCAGTCAGTCAGTGCCAGTAATCTTCGTTCCGGACGCGCATCTGCCTAGACCAGTGGTCATGCGACGCCAGACAGTCGCACCCAGCAGGTCACAGTCCACAAGTATTCTCAGAGTAAAGAGGACAATGCAGTCAGTCAGTGCCAGTAATCTTCGTTCCGGACGCGCATCTGCCTAGACCAGCGGTCATGCGACGCCAGACAGTCGCACCCAGCAGGGCACAGTCCACAAGTATTCTCAGAGTAAAGAGGACAATGCAGTCAGTCAGTGCCAGTAATCTTCGTTCCGGACGCGCATCTGCCTAGACCAGCGGTCATGCGACGCCAGACAGTCGCACCCAGCAGGGCACAGTCCACAAGTATTCTCAGAGTAAAGAGGACAATGCAGTCAGTCAGTGCCAGTAATCTTCGTTCCGGACGCGCATCTGCCTAGACCAGCGGTCATGCGACGCCAGACAGTCACACCCAGCAGGGCACAGTCCACAAGTATTCTCAGAGTAAAGAGGACAATGCAGTCAATCAGTGGCAGTAATCATCGTTCCGGACGCGCATCTGCTTAGACCAGCGGTCATGCGACGCCAGACAGTCGCACCCAGCAGGGCACAGTCCACAAGTATTCTCAGAGTAAAGAGGACAATGCAGTCAGTCAGTGCCAGTAATCTTCGTTCCGGACGCGCATCTGCCTAGACCAGCGGTCATGCGACGCCAGACAGTCGCACCCAGCAGGGCACAGTCCACAAGTATTCTCAGAGTAAAGAGGACAATGCAGTCAGTCAGTGCCAGTAATCTTCGTTCCGGACGCGCATCTGCCTAGACCAGCGGTCATGCGACGCCAGACAGTCGCACCCAGCAGGGCACAGTCCACAAGTATTCTCAGAGTAAAGAGGACAATGCAGTCAGTCAGTGCCAGTAATCTTCGTTCCGGACGCGCATCTGCCTAGACCAGCGGTCATGCGACGCCAGACAGTCGCACCCAGCAGGGCACAGTCCACAAGTATTCTCAGAGTAAAGAGGACAATGCAGTCAGTCAGTGCCAGTAATCTTCGTTCCGGACGCGCATCTGCCTAGACCAGCGGTCATGCGACGCCAGACAGTCGCACCCAGCAGGGCACAGTCCACAAGTATTCTCAGAGTAAAGAGGACAATGCAGTCAGTCAGTGCCAGTAATCTTCGTTTAGGACGCGCATCTGCTAGACCAGCGGTCATGCGACGCCAGACAGTCGCACCCAGCAGGGCACAGTCCACAAGTATCCTCAGAGTAAAGAGGACAATGCAGTCAGTCAGTGCCAGTAATCTTCGTTCCGGACGCGCATCTGCCTAGACCAGCGGTCATGCGACGCCATACAGTCGCACCCAGCAGGGCACAGTCCACAAGTATTCTCAGAGTAAAGAGGACAATGCAGTCAGTCAGTGCCAGTAATCTTCGTTCCGGACGCGCATCTGCCTAGACCAGCGGTCATGCGACGCCAGACAGTCGCACCCAGCAGGCCACAGTCCACAAGTATTCTCAGAGTAAAGAGGACAATGCAGTCAGTCAGTGCCAGTAATCTTCGTTCCGGACGCGCATCTGCCTAGACCAGCGGTCATGCGACGCCAGACAGTCGCACCCAGCAGGGCACAGTCCACAAGTATTCTCAGAGTAAAGAGGACAATGCAGTCAGTCAGTGCCAGTAATCTTCGTTTAGGACGCGCATCTGCTAGACCAGCGGTCATGCGACGCCAGACAGTCGCACCCAGCAGGGCACAGTCCACAAGTATCCTCAGAGTAAAGAGGACAATGCAGTCAGTCAGTGCCAGTAATCTTCGTTCCGGACGCGCATCTGCCTAGACCAGCGGTCATGCGACGCCAGACAGTCGCACCCAGCAGGGCACAGTCCACAAGTATTCTCAGAGTAAAGAGGACAATGCAGTCAGTCAGTGCCAGTAATCTTCGTTCCGGACGCGCATCTGCCTAGACCAGCGGTCATGCGAAGCCAGACAGTCGCACCCAGCAGGGCACAGTCCACAAGTATTCTCAGAGTAAAGAGGACAATGCAGTCAGTCAGTGCCAGTAATCTTCGTTCCGGACGCGCATCTACCTAGACCAGCGGTCAAGCGACGCCAGACAGTCGCACCCAGCAGGGCACAGTCCACAAGTATTCTCAGAGTAAAGAGGACAATGCAGTCAGTCAGTGCCAGCAATCTTCGTTCCGGACGCGCATCTGCCTAGACCAGCGGTCATGCGACGCCAGACAGTCGCACCCAGCAGGGCACAGTCCACAAGTATTCTCAGAGTAAAGAGGACAATGCAGTCAGTCAGTGCCAGTAATCTTCGTTCCGGACGCGCATCTGCCTAGACCAGTGGTCATGCGACGCCAGACAGTCGCACCCAGCAGGTCACAGTCCACAAGTATTCTCAGAGTAAAGAGGACAATGCAGTCAGTCAGTGCCAGTAATCTTCGTTCCGGACGCGCATCTGCCTAGACCAGCGGTCATGCGACGCCAGACAGTCGCACCCAGCAGGGCACAGTCCACAAGTATTCTCAGAGTAAAGAGGACAATGCAGTCAGTCAGTGCCAGTAATCTTCGTTCTGGACGCGCATATGCCTAGGCCAGCGGTCATGCGACGCCAGACAGTCGCACCCAGCAGGGCACAGTCCACAAGTATTCTCAGAGTAAAGAGGACAATGCAGTCAGTCAGTGCCAGTAATCTTCGTTCCGGACGCGCATCTGCCTAGACCAGCGGTCATGCGACGCCAGACAGTCGCACCCAGCAGGGCACAGTCCACAAGTGTTCTCAGAGTAAAGAGGACAATGCAGTCAGTCAGTGAAAGTAATCTTCGTTCCGGACGCGCATCTGCCTAGACCAGCGGTCATGCGACGCCAGACAGTCGCACCCAGCAGGGCACAGTCCACAAGTATTCTCAGAGTAAAGAGGACAATGCAGTCAGTCAGTGCCAGTAATCTTCGTTCCGGACGCGCATTTGCCTAGACCAGCGGTCATGCGACGCCAGACAGTCGCACCCAGCAGGGCACAGTCCACAAGTATTCTCAGAATAAAGAGGACAATGCAGTCAGTCAGTGCCAGTAATCTTCGTTCCGGACGCGCATCTGCCTAGACCAGCGGTCATGCGACGCCATACAGTCGCACCCAGCAGGGCACAGTCCACAAGTATTCTCAGAGTAAAGAGGACAATGCAGTCAGTCAGTGCCAGTAATCTTCGTTCCGGACGCGCATCTGCCTAGACCAGCGGTCATGCGACGCCAGACAGTCGCACCCAGCAGGGCACAGTCCACAAGTATTCTCAGAGTAAAGAGGACAATGCAGTCAGTCAGTGCCAGTAATCTTCGTTCCGGACGCGCATCTGCTTAGACCAGCGGTCATGCGACGCCAGACAGTCGCACCCAGCAGGGCACAGTCCACAAGTATTCTCAGAGTAAAGAGGACAATGCAGTCAGTCAGTGCCAGTAATCTTCGTTCCGGACGCGCATCTGCCTAGACCAGCGGTCATGCGACGCCAGACAGTCGCACCCAGCAGGGCACAGTCCACAAGTATTCTCAGAGTAAAGAGGACAATGCAGTCAGTCAGTGCCAGTAATCTTCGTTCCGGACGCGCATCTGCCTAGACCAGCGGTCATGCGCCGCCAGACAGTCGCACCCAGCAATGCACAGTCCACAAGTATTCTCAGAGTAAAGAGGACAATGCAGTCAGTCAGTGCCAGTAATCTTCGTTCCGGACGCGCATCTGCTTAGACCAGCGGTCATGCGACGCCAGACAGTCGCACCCAGCAGGGCACAGTCCACAAGTATTCTCAGAGTAAAGAGGACAATGCAGTCAGTCAGTGCCAGTAATCTTCGTTCCGGACGCGCATCTGCCTAGACCAGCGGTCATGCGACGCCAGACAGTCGCACCCAGCAGGGCACAGTCCACAAGTATTCTCAGAGTAAAGAGGACAATGCAGTCAGTCAGTGCCAGTAATCTTCGTTCCGGACGCGCATCTGCCTAGACCAGCGGTCATGCGACGCCAGACAGTCGCACCCAGCAGGGCACAGTCCACAAGTATTCTCAGAGTAAAGAGGACAATGCAGTCAGTCAGTGCCAGTAATCTTCGTTCCGGACGCGCATCTGCCTAGACCAGCGGTCATGCGACGCCAGACAGTCGCACCCAGCAGGGCACAGTCCACAAGTATTCTCAGAGTAAAGAGGACAATGCAGTCAGTCAGTGCCAGTAATCTTCGTTCCGGACGCGCATCTGCCTAGACCAGCGGTCATGCGACGCCAGACAGTCGCACCCAGCAGGGCACAGTCCACAAGTATTCTCAGAATAAAGAGGACAATGCAGTCAGTCAGTGCCAGTAATCTTCGTTCCGGACGCGCATCTGCCTAGACCAGCGGTCATGCGACGCCAGACAGTCGCACCCAGCAGGGCACAGTCCACAAGTATTCTCAGAGTAAAGAGGACAATGCAGTCAGTCAGTGCCAGTAATCTTCGTTCCGGACGCGCATCTGCCTAGACCAGCGGTCATGCGACGCCAGACAGTCGCACCCAGCAGGGCACAGTCCACAAGTATTCTCAGAGTAAAGAGGATAATGCAGTCAGTCAGTGCCAGTAATCTTCGTTCCGGACGCGCATCTGCCTAGACCAGCGGTCATGCGCCGCCAGACAGTCGCACCCAGCAGGGCACAGTCCACAAGTATTCTCAGAGTAAAGAGGACAATCCAGTCAGTCAGTGCCAGTAATCTTCGTTCTGGACGCGCATCTGCCTAGACCAGCGGTCATGCGACGCCAGACAGTCGCACCCAGCAGGGCACAGTCCACAAGTATTCTCAGAGTAAAGAGGACAATGCAGTCAGTCAGTGCCAGTAATCTTCGTTCCGGACGCGCATCTGCCTAGACCAGCGGTCATGCGACGCCAGACAGTCGCACCCAGCAGGGCACAGTCCACAAGTATTCTCAGAGTAAAGAGGACAATGCAGTCAGTCAGTGCCAGTAATCTTCGTTCCGGACGCGCATCTGCCTAGACCAGCGGTCATGCGACGCCAGACAGTCGCACCCAGCAGGGCACAGTCCACAAGTGTTCTCAGAGTAAAGAGGACAATGCAGTCAGTCAGTGCCAGTAATCTTCGTTCCGGACGCGCATCTGCCTAGACCAGCGGTCATGCGACGCCAGACAGTCGCACCCAGCAGGGCACAGTCCACAAGTATTCTCAGAGTAAAGAGGACAATGCAGTCAGTCAGTGCCAGTAATCTTCGTTCCGGACGCGCATCTGCCTAGACCAGCGGTCATGCGACGCCAGACAGTCGCACCCAGCAGGGCACAGTCCACAAGTATTCTCAGAAGAAAGAGGACAATGCAGTCAGTCAGTGCCAGTAATCTTCGTTCTGGACGCGCATCTGCCTAGACCAGCGGTCATGCGAAGCCAGACAGTCGCACCCAGCAGGGCACAGTCCACAAGTATTCTCAGAATAAAGAGGACAATGCAGTCAGTCAGTGCCTGTAATCTTCGTTCCGGACGCGCATCTGCCTAGACCAGCGGTCATGCGACGCCAGACAGTCGCACCCAGCAGGGCACAGTCCACAAGTATTCTCAGAGTAAAGAGGACAATGCAGTCAGTCAGTGCCAGTAATCTTCATTCCGGACGCGCATCTGCCTAGACCAGCGGTCATGCGACGCCAGACAGTCGCACCCAGCAGGGCACAGTCCACAAGTATTCTCAGAGTAAAGAGGACAATGCAGTCAGTCAGTGCCAGTAATCTTCGTTACGGACGCGCATCTGCCTAGACCAGCGGTCATGCGACGCCAGACAGTCGCACCCAGCAGGGCACAGTCCACAAGTATTCTCAGAGTAAAGAGGACAATGCAGTCAGTCAGTGCCAGTAATCTTCGTTCCGGACGCGCATCTGCCTAGACCAGCGGTCATGCGACGCCAGACAGTCGCACCCAGCAGGGCACAGTCCACAAGTATTCTCAGAATAAAGAGGACAATGCAGTCAGTCAGTGCCAGTAATCTTCGTTCCGGACGCGCATCTGCCTAGACCAGCAGTCATGCGACGCCAGACAGTCGCACCCAGCAGGGCACAGTCCACAAGTATTCTCAGAGTAAAGAGGACAATGCAGTCAGTCAGTGCCAGTAATCTTCGTTCCGGACGCGCATCTGCCTAGACCAGCGGTCATGCGACGCCAGACAGTCGCACCCAGCAGGGCACAGTCCACAAGTATTCTCAGAGTAAAGAGGACAATGCAGTCAGTCAGTGCCAGTAATCTTCGTTCCGGACGCGCATCTGCCTAGACCAGCGGTCATGCGACGCCAGACAGTCGCACCCAGCAGGGCACAGTCCACAAGTATTCTCAGAGTAAAGAGGACAATGCAGTCAGTCAGTGCCAGTAATCTTCGTTCCGGACGCGCATCTGCTTAGACCAGCGGTCATGCGACGCCAGACAGTCGCACCCAGCAGGGCACAGTCCACAAGTATTCTCAGAGTAAAGAGGACAATGCAGTCAGTCAGTGCCAGTAATCTTCGTTCCGGACGCGCATCTGCCTAGACCAGCGGTCATGCGACGCCAGACAGTCGCACCCAGCAGGGCACAGTCCACAAGTATTCTCAGAGTAAAGAGGACAATGCAGTCAGTCAGTGCCAGTAATCTTCGTTCCGGACGCGCATCTGCCTAGACCAGCGGTCATGCGACGCCAGACAGTCGCACCCAGCAGGGCACAGTCCACAAGTATTCTCAGAGTAAAGAGGACAATGCAGTCAGTCAGTGCCAGTAATCTTCGTTCCGGACGCGCATCTGCCTAGACCAGCGGTCATGCGACGCCAGACAGTCGCACCCAGCAGGGCACAGTCCACAAGTATTCTCAGAGTAAAGAGGACAATGCAGTCAGTCAGTGCCAGTAATCTTCGTTCCGGACGCGCATCTGCCTAGACCAGCGGTCATGCGACGCCAGACAGTCGCACCCAGCAGGGCACAGTCCACAAGTGTTCTCAGAGTAAAGAGGACAATGCAGTCAGTCAGTGCCAGTAATCTTCGTTCCGGACGCGCATCTGCCTAGACCAGCGGTCATGCGACGCCAGACAGTCGCACCCAGCAGGGCACAGTCCACAAGTATTCTCAGAGTAAAGAGGACAATGCAGTCAGTCAGTGCCAGTAATCTTCGTTCCGGACGCGCATCTGCCTAGACCAGCGGTCATGCGACGCCAGACAGTCGCACCCAGCAGGGCACAGTCCACAAGTATTCTCAGAAGAAAGAGGACAATGCAGTCAGTCAGTGCCAGTAATCTTCGTTCTGGACGCGCATCTGCCTAGACCAGCGGTCATGCGAAGCCAGACAGTCGCACCCAGCAGGGCACAGTCCACAAGTATTCTCAGAATAAAGAGGACAATGCAGTCAGTCAGTGCCTGTAATCTTCGTTCCGGACGCGCATCTGCCTAGACCAGCGGTCATGCGACGCCAGACAGTCGCACCCAGCAGGGCACAGTCCACAAGTATTCTCAGAGTAAAGAGGACAATGCAGTCAGTCAGTGCCAGTAATCTTCATTCCGGACGCGCATCTGCCTAGACCAGCGGTCATGCGACGCCAGACAGTCGCACCCAGCAGGGCACAGTCCACAAGTATTCTCAGAGTAAAGAGGACAATGCAGTCAGTCAGTGCCAGTAATCTTCGTTACGGACGCGCATCTGCCTAGACCAGCGGTCATGCGACGCCAGACAGTCGCACCCAGCAGGGCACAGTCCACAAGTATTCTCAGAGTAAAGAGGACAATGCAGTCAGTCAGTGCCAGTAATCTTCGTTCCGGACGCGCATCTGCCTAGACCAGCGGTCATGCGACGCCAGACAGTCGCACCCAGCAGGGCACAGTCCACAAGTATTCTCAGAATAAAGAGGACAATGCAGTCAGTCAGTGCCAGTAATCTTCGTTCCGGACGCGCATCTGCCTAGACCAGCAGTCATGCGACGCCAGACAGTCGCACCCAGCAGGGCACAGTCCACAAGTATTCTCAGAGTAAAGAGGACAATGCAGTCAGTCAGTGCCAGTAATCTTCGTTCCGGACGCGCATCTGCCTAGACCAGCGGTCATGCGACGCCAGACAGTCGCACCCAGCAGGGCACAGTCCACAAGTATTCTCAGAGTAAAGAGGACAATGCAGTCAGTCAGTGCCAGTAATCTTCGTTCCGGACGCGCATCTGCCTAGACCAGCGGTCATGCGACGCCAGACAGTCGCACCCAGCAGGGCACAGTCCACAAGTATTCTCAGAGTAAAGAGGACAATGCAGTCAGTCAGTGCCAGTAATCTTCGTTCCGGACGCGCATCTGCTTAGACCAGCGGTCATGCGACGCCAGACAGTCGCACCCAGCAGGGCACAGTCCACAAGTATTCTCAGAGTAAAGAGGACAATGCAGTCAGTCAGTGCCAGTAATCTTCGTTCCGGACGCGCATCTGCCTAGACCAGCGGTCATGCGACGCCAGACAGTCGCACCCAGCAGGGCACAGTCCACAAGTATTCTCAGAGTAAAGAGGACAATGCAGTCAGTCAGTGCCAGTAATCTTCGTTCCGGACGCGCATCTGCCTAGACCAGCGGTCATGCGACGCCAGACAGTCGCACCCAGCAGGGCACAGTCCACAAGTATTCTCAGAGTAAAGAGGACAATGCAGTCAGTCAGTGCCAGTAATCTTCGTTCCGGACGCGCATCTGCCTAGACCAGCGGTCATGCGACGCCAGACAGTCGCACCCAGCAGGGCACAGTCCACAAGTATTCTCAGAGTAAAGAGGACAATGCAGTCAGTCAGTGCCAGTAATCTTTGTTCCGGACGCGCATCTGCCTAGACCAGCGGTCATGCGACGCCAGACAGTCGCACCCAGCAGGGCACAGTCCACAAGTATTCTCAGAGTAAAGAGGACAATGCAGTCAGTCAGTGCCAGTAATCTTCGTTCCGGACGCGCATCTGCCTAGACCAGCGGTCATGCGACGCCAGACAGTCGCACCCAGCAGGGCACAGTCCACAAATGTTCTCAGAGTAAAGAGGACAATGCAGTCAGTCAGTGCCATTAATCTTCGTTCCGGACGCGCATCTGCCTAGACCAGCGGTCATGCGGCGCCAGACAGTCGCACCCAGCAGGGCACAGTCCACAAGTATTCTCAGAATAAAGAGGACAATGCAGTCAGTCAGTGCCAGTAATCTTCATTCCGGACGCGCCAGAACGATAAATACATGAATTGCGGTGACAGACATCTCGCAGGTCGTTTCGCCCTGCATACAATATGCGAAACGACGGCCATAGTGGCCGAGCGGTTCTAGGCGCTTCAGTCTGGAACCGAGCGACCGCTATGCTCGCAGGTTCGAATCCTGCCTCGGGCACGGATGTGTGTGATGTCCGTAGGTTAGTTAGGTTTAAGTAGTTCTAAGTTCTAGGGGGCTGATGACCAGAGAAGTTAAGTCCCATAGTGCTCAGAGCCATTTGAACCAATATGCGAAACTCGACCTACGTCAGTCGTCCCGCCAGGCGCTTAAGCCTATTGTACGAACCCCTCAGAATTCAGGGAATTGCAATCCCCAACCGGAAACGCAGTGTGCTGCGTCATCCGATGCTCGGATCGCACAGGCCACCCATGGAAGTAAAACAACATGTTTAGCAATCAAGTGAAAATTATTTTTTGAGCTCTCAGTACAAATCCTTTCATTACAATAACCTTGATCGGTCTGTTACTACAGTGGAATGACATAGAACATTAGCAAAATTGATGAAATGAGAGGCGACATGCAAAAGTGGGCATGGAACCTCTCAAACGTACCGAATGTACACCGGAATTTTTTCCTGCCTTGCCCGCTGTCTCCCTGAGGGGCTCCATCACCCGCCTAACATCAGAGATCCCAATGACTAGCATTCCCGCCCTCTGTACTTGTCCGGAATGGGAAGGAAAATCGACTGCTGCCCCAACAGGAGAGATATCCCGTGTTGTCTTTGAGTTATCATGAACACTGGGAAGCACCTCGTACCTGCTAAGACGTAGGGAGCCACAGCCTGCTCCCCCATTCGCCTTCCGCCCAGTGACGCGCGAACCCACCGCTGTCTGCCACCCACTGTGAAGTGAGAACGGACCGGTCAGTTGTTGCGTATCGGAAGCCGCAGCGACGTCCAGGTAACCAGGGGATTCCAGTGGCACCAAAGGCGTCGCAGGTCTGCTCGCTGGTTCCCCGACATCACCAAAACTTCGAGTATTAGCTAGACGCTTGTCGACTGTAGCCAACACAGCTTCCAGCTGTTTACGGGCAGCAGCCATCTGTCCTTGAGTCCGCTCACAACAAGCACAGTCCCTAGCCATATCGTACGTGTATCAAATAGATGTAAGGTCTCAAATTGCCCTAGTGAGTTTGAAAATATACCAAAGGAAAGTAATACTAAAAATTGGTGTGGAGACTTCTCACTGTACTCTGAGACCGCAAGCTATTAAACGGAAATAAATTTCTCTACACGGAAAATTTACACTAGAAAGCCGCCCTACACAAGGATATTTACAAGACTTATGCAACAAGGATTAATTTTCTAATCACTAGTCTACTCAGCAAAATACACACGTACAGTTCTATTCTTCGCAGAAGCACGTGAACAAAAAACAAAGACTAAATCAACCAACAGTTTATCACACAAGTGCTGCTGCTGGTCTGCTGCTTGTCCTCTCGGTTCGGGCCTGCCGCTGCACAGTGTTACACAGGTGAAGTACGTCAGTTTTTGGGACAGAGTTCCACGCCTATTGCCCTTGGTCGATCGATACAGAGATGATTAATGATGTTTGTGGATGACGATACAGTTGGCCTCCGTTGATGTTCAACATGTGGTCCTTTGGAGATAGATCTGGTGATCGTGTGAAGATCTGGTGATAGAGTGACCAAGGCCCCATGTCTACACTCTGTAGGGTATGCTGAGTTATAACGGCAGTATGTGGGCGAGCGCTGGAAAACACCCCCTGGAATTCTGTTCATGAATGGCAGCACAACAGGTCGAGTCACCAGAACAGATCGAATCATCAGACTGACGCAGTCAAGGAAAATGGGATAACCACAAGAGCGCTTCTTCTCCTCTCTTACGAAATCGCACCCCATACCATAACCCCAGGTATACGTCAAGTTTGTCTAACACGCAAACAGGTTGTTTGCCAGCTAGTAAATGGTCTCCTTCTAACCAACACCCAGTCATCACTGGCATCGAGACGGAACCAGCTCTTTCATCAGACACTCTCCTCCTCCACAGCTCGTGGTCTAGTGGCTAGCGTTGCTACCTCTGAATCACGGGATCCTGGTTTCGATTCCCTGCCAGGTTGGGGATTTTTATCCATCCGGGGACTGCGTGTTTGTGTTGTCCTTATCATTTCATCATCATTCTTGAAAGTGGAGAGATTGGACTGTGTAAAGAATGGGAATTTGTATGAGTGCTGATAACGACGCTGTTGAGCGCCCTCAAACCACACACCATCATCATCATCATCATCATCACACTCTCCTGTGTCGTAGTAAGCAAGTAAGGTATTGCGTACTAACGTTCTGGCAGAATCATTAAAAAAAATCATAAAAACTGTCGCCTGTTTCCCTTTCTTGGATACTCAGAATTCGTGCTTACATCTGGAAATTATTCCTACGTTGTAACGAATATCGCATAAATATACTACAAGAATTTTCTCTCAACTTAGAACTTTGGCAAGATTTGCGTTACTCATGGCTTCTTCGCTTTTCGCCAGACGAGTAAAAAAAAACTCCCCGCGTGGAGTGACCGCGCGGTTAGAGGCGCCATGTCAAGGATTGTGCAGCCAATCCCCACGGCGGTATCGATTCCTCTCTACGGAATGGGAGTGTGCGTTGTCCTTAGCATAACTTAGTTTAAGTACTGTGTAAGTCTAGGGACCGATGACCTCTGAAATTTAGACCCTTAGGAATTCACACACACACACACACACACACACACACACACACACGCACACACAAAGCCGCAGTATCTTCAACAAGAAAATTATAGTTCGTTTTCGAATGTCTTGTCGCTGTTTACGGAGACCAGCTGGTGTAGCAGTATTTGTAGGTCCCTGCTGCTGCATCACGCTCACTGCAAAACACAAGTCAAATAGTTTCGCATCCTGCAGTTATGCATTAACGTCAGCTGTTTGCGACACATGAAAATTTGTACCAGGTCAGGACTCGAACCCTGATTTCCCGCCTCCCACGAGTGGTAGCCTTGCCAACTTCGGCTATCCGAGCACCGATCCAGACTTTGGATGTCCCATAGCTACAAGATATTTGCTCGCACAATTAGTGACTCGCACACAGGGAAACAAATGCGCCGCTCGCGAGAAGAGGGAAATCCAGAGTAGGCAGCCGCTTAACGTGCGTTAATTCTGCGCTGCTTCGGTCTTCCCACAGCCCAAATGATTGCATACACTCGTTGCAAAGGAAAGGCGGTGAAAAATGAAAGTACACGATTGGTAAAAGTGGATTGTATTTAGCACTACATTACGAGACACAGTTACAGATGCGTCCCCGCTGCTTGGCAGTCACGGTCCCGTCTGTCTGTCTCAGGCAGTTCTGGCCATGCACTGTGTGGGCGGCCGGTCAGAACAAATTCTTACCTGCAGCGAGTGTCCTGCTGCTGCTGCACCCCTGTGGCACGTTGCACCAATACAGAACATTCCGCCCACCCAGTTTATATAAATCACACAATTACAAATAATCACATGCAGCACAAATTACACCTAACAAACAAGGAAATAAAATGATTCACGAAATCGTGTCCACGGCAAACAAAAGAAACGCTTCAGTTACTAATTTAATAGTTATGTGCACCAGAGTCTGTGTTTCCTGTGGAACAACACAGATCATCGACAGTGGTCGTTTATAAGTTCGGGTTGCTGTGCGCATAGAAGCAACTCGTACCATACCATCAGGACCAGCGTGTGTACCAACAATTACCCCAGACCACCACACGAGGGGTGGCAAATTGTCTTCTTTCAGGAGAACCAAAGTATCTGGCTGTAAATTGTCCTTTGTTGATGACCATTCTAGTATGATAAAAAAATTATTATTATTATTATTAGGTTAAATATATTTCAATTCTATCAATTTAAATCTGTGTTTCATACTAGAATGTCGTGTTCCCAGTTTGGCACAGCTTTGCCACAGGAGACACGAAAGCGGTCGAAGACATCCGTCTTCTGGTCGGCTCCTGATCGTTGTCAGAAGGAGGCTAGTTTTTGATTACGCAAAGAATTCTATTACTGGGAAAAGAACAACCCGGACTTCTTTACGTAATCAGTATGAATTTTATAATTACCTAAGGGACCTTTAACAATGAACAGTAAGAAAAAATGCATTTGCAAATGCAATCATTCATAAATGGGGCAGCTATGAATTGTATAGAAGACAAGGAGCGGCCTTCTGTCTACGACCAGGATGCCGCAGTATTCTCTGCTGTAGTAAAGGCTGTTTGACATTTATAAAAATAATATGGCATGGAGGATAAAAAAGTATAAAGGAAAAGAATAGAATAAGAAATCTGGTAAACACTAAATATATTCTAATAATTCTCACAGGCAATTAGAGCTACTTTACAGACAGCATAACTTACAAAAGTAATTATCTAACTCTATGGTGCGATCAGATTTCAGCCTGTCCTGTACTAGCTCCTATGTTCGCGTTTTTGTCACAAATTACAGTCGCTTTTCTCCTTCGTTAAAGACAATTCTTGCACTGTTCAACACCTCCGATAACAATAGCTTGCCGAATTACAGTTTCGAACATAAATTACTTGAATGTTATTAATTAATAATGTTGTCCGCACGCTGGCAAGACCGCTCACTTTTTTAGCTTAAAGTCGACCTTCTTCACGCTTTCACACCACAAGCAGAAGTACATTTAAAAAAATCTGAAGATCTACCAAAGTTTTTTTTTACTGTCATCTTTTATTTAGATCGAAGCGGAACGTCGTTCAGCTTCTGTTAAAATGTGTCTTTGACTGCGCAATCGATGTATTAGCGTCCGCGCTAGATGTGCATCTTTACAGTAATGTTAATTATATAAAATAAATGTCTTTCATGTTAATTATATAAAATAAATGTCTTTCAAAGAATGTGTCTCATAGGTTGATCATTTAATATACAGATAGTTGAATGCCTTTCCAAGGGTACTCAAAGTTTTCATAGGACGGAAATACCAATAATATTACACCATTTAGTTCTGTGTTGTCGTTGTGATAGGTAGTCCTCTGACCAACGTTTCGAGATGTGCTGCTTACAATGCTGTACGAGCTGCCATCTTGACAGCCTGGATGATGGCTTTGAAAGCAAGCCTGGCTCTGGGAAAGTTGTTAAGGGTTCACCAACAAGAAAATGGCATGAAGTAAGGTATGAGAATTCACCTGGGTTGTCAGGAAGTTGTGTTATGGGTGGGGAAATCAAACATGCTTCAGTTTGTGTTAGAAAGGTGTATAACTCTTCAAACGTCAGCACTTGGTTTCCCACGACTCTCTTCAAATGTCTCTTGATGGATTTTATGCCTGCTTCCCACAGACCACCAAAATGTGGGGCATGAGATGGTATAAAATGCGAGTGTATACCATTCTGTATAGTTCTGGATTTGAGTTGTGCGAAACTGACAGATGAACAGATCATGCAGTTCACTCAGCTCATTCTTTGCAGCCACAAACGTCTTCCCATCGTCGCTGTACACGTTTGTGGAAACGCCTCGTCATGAAATGAGTCATCGAAGAGCAGCAATGAAAGGTTGGGAGGACAAAGCAGTGACAAGTTCGATATGTGCTGCCTTTGTTGGCATGCAAAAGAACAAGGCATTGTAGACCTTTGTCCTAGTTTTGCTCCTTTTTCCTCCATTCTTTACGTATAGTGACCCTCCGTAGTCAACCCCACAATTAAGGAATGGTCTGCTTTGCTCTACACGCACTAAAGGAAGTTGTCCCATGAGCTGTATTGCAATGGTTGCCTTCAAGTGGTAGCAAGGAAGGCACTTATGGATTATTTGTCTGATAACAGAACATCCATTAGGTATCTAGTATCTCTGTCTGAGGCTTGCTAACAGCAGCGGAGATCAAGCACGCAACAAACGAAGATGCTCGCTCATGACTTTTAGTCCGCAGCTCGTGGTCGTGCGGTAGCATTCTCGCTTCCCGCGCCCGGGTTCCTGCGTTCGATTCCCGGCGGGGTCAGAGATTTTCTCTGCCTCGTGATGACTGGGTGTTGTGTGATGTCCTTAGGTTGTTTAGGTTTAAGTAGTTCTAAGTTCTAGGGGACTGATGACCATAGATGTTAAGTCCCATAGTGCTCAGAGCCATTTGAACCATTTTTTTGACTTTTAGTTTAGTGACATGATGCTTAGGAGGAAGAATCATGGAGTGCTTCTGACGTTAAGAAACTTTTGATTGTTTCAATCCGCTGCCCACCCTCGTCCAGAAAGGGATGATGTGTGTTTAGTTTGCTTATCTTGGGAATTGGTCGCCCACGTTGTAGTTCTTCAATTTTATTGTAATAACCTTGCTGTTGCACCATACGAATGACTGCCTTCGATGGTACGTGAAGTTCTGCTGGTGTTAGGTTTCCACAAGGCCTCTCAGAGGGTTGCCACCTAACAGTGTTTATATATATCAGCACATAAGCCATAACTCTTTGCAGTTTAGACCATGAAGAATAATGGTGGGCTATTTCATTCCAGTGAAAGTGGCTTCGACTAAGCAAACTTGTTGAATACGCTACTCTGGTGCGTCAGATGATTAGTCTGCGTACTTCATGCAGTTAACTGCCCACACTGACGGTGGCTGATGAAGCCAGCAAGGACCTGTCCATTATAGCTTACTGTCACCTAGCCGTTGTTGTGCAGCTCCTCCCGAAATGATGGCAGCAGTATTAGAGGATACGTGGTTCCACTCTTCTACTGGCTTTCATAGACACGGTTTTCATGACATTGGTTCTTTCGCCAACCATGCTAAGACAACAGTAGAATCGGCCCAAAAATAAGTTTTGGCGATGTTTAAGTGCAGCTGAGATCTAACCTTCTCCATTAATCTAGCCAGTCATAGGACAGCACACACTTCAATTCTTGGCAATGGTATTTGCTTGACTGGTGCTACTCAGGATTTCGAAGTTGAAGCTTTATTGAGAAATTATTTTCTTCACAGACACTTCTAAGGTAAGTGCAGGCTCCATATGCTTGCTAGGAGGCATCTGAGAATCAATGTAGTTGCAGCCACTTTACTCCGTTGCTGATCACTCTTCATTCGAAATGAATGCTATTCAGTGATGGTAGATGATTATTCACCTGTTCTCACTGTGTCTTCATGTCATCTGGTAACGGCATGTCCCATTCTATTTGTCTTTACCAGAGTTGTTACAAACACCTTGAAAGTCACTACCATTGGCTCCAGAGGTCCAAATGGATCGAATATGGAGGCAACCGAGAAAGTATACGTCGTTTAGGCCAGCTTGCGTTACTATTCTCTACATAAGTATATAAGAATTAGATGGTATCGCTATGAGTATGCCGCAACAGACCCAAAGTCTTCACTGTTTCTTGCTGCTCGTTGCCCAGGCTCCTTGGTATTTACGCTTCACGATGTTCAGGTGGGGAGTTTTCCAGCAATCTTGAATCGTTTGCACACCATTTACGAAGAGAAAACCATCATCTGTGAAGTAATCTAATAAGCTCTTCCTGCAGACTGAGTGCCTCCTCTATGGTGTCAGCTCTACTCAAAACATCGTCTACATAAAAATCCCTTTCTAATGTGTTTGCTGCACTTCGATATTTTGTTCTCTCATCTTCCGCTAGTTGTAATGTCCTGTTGCTAGAAAGGACACTGCTGCTGTACTATAAGTGAATTTTGTTAAACGACAAGCCTTGATTGGTTCCTTGGGTGAATCACGCCATAGAATTCTTGGTAGGCCTCGATCTAGCTTTCCGACTTCAATCTGTCTGTACATTTTTGTAATGTGCGCAGTGAAACCAGACCTGTGTGTTTGGAGCCGCATGACAATAGAATATAATTCATCCTACTGTTAGTCCAACCATCAAGATGTCATTGAGGAAAGTGTTCTATGATGTCTTTGCTGAGGCATTAAACACTACTAGAAATTTAGTAGTACTGCTTGATTCTTCAAGTACTGCGTGATGTAGCTTGTAATACATGCAGTTCTCCGTATTGTCGTCACCAGTACCATATGACCCAAATCTTCATATTCTGTCATAAAACTGACATACTGTGCCCTTAATTCTGGCTGTCACCGTAGCCTGCTCTCTAACCGTTGTAGGCATCATATAGCATTATTTACTGACTCTCCTAGTCCTGCGTGATTATCTTTCACTGGTACTTTCTCCTCGAATCTACCATTTGCATTCCCCTGAATGGTTTTCACAAAATACTCCTTACATGATAGCTCTTCTTTTGTGTGCACAGAAACCGACTTCGTTTCTTCTTCCTGCCAGAACCTTTCGACCGGAATGTTAAGGTTTGTATTGCGTGCAAGGCGTGACAGTACTCTTCGGGCATTTGACTCAACTGAATGAGGAGGTATCTTTCCTGACACAGTCCGACCAAATGATGTTTCCTGTAAGATCAGTCTCACCAGGTTTGTTAATTGTCGACGGCCGTTGTGACCGAGCGGCTCTAGGCGCTTTAGTCCGGAACCGCGCTGCTGCTACGGTCGCAGGTTCGAATCCTACCTCGGGAATGTATGTGTGTGATGTCCTTTGGTTAGTTACGTTTAAGTAGTTCTTTGTCTAGGGTACTGATGCCCTCAGATGTTAAGTCCCATAGCGCTCAGAGCCATTTGAAGCACTTGTTAATTGACAGGTCTGCTAACGTTACGTGCTTAGGAAGCAGGCAGGTGGCTGTTCCAAGGGATGCTGTTGGGAGGGCCCTGATATATGCGGTAGTAATGCACAGACAGCATATGTGCCATATTCACCAACTCTTGGGAAATGTACTCTCGGCAAACATGCGACGATTCTACCGTTTGAACATCGCTGATGCCACTTATTGGGATCTGATGCCGACTGGGCTCTAGTCCTAGCCATGAAGTTCATTTGTGAGGCACGGTCAAGAAGTGCCCTGCATTTGTACACCTTCCCATTTTTGTCGGCAATGTTTGCAAGTGCAGTAGGTAATAATACTTCTGCACGTTGGTGGTCTCCTTTCACTTTGCAGTATGTTTGTTGTTGTGGTACATCCGTTTCTTGGTTTCTACTGCCACTATTACTGGCTTGTTCCATGTGCAGTTATGTGTTGTGGTGCTTGTTACGAATGTGGCAGTTGCCAGCACGGCTTTCCTTGTGCCTGTGATTCGCGCCCAGACAGTTGAAACAAAGTTTTTGTCTGTTCACGAAGTCTATTCTGCTAGCACTTAGGACACCTGCTTTGCTTATGCGTTGACTTGCAGAACGCACAGTCGGGAGCAGTCGCGAGAAATGTACGTCGAGAACTGTACCCTTCTGCCTTCTGGCTTCACGGCCTGCTACTGGAACTGGCGCAGCATTTTGTCTGGATGAATGAGCTCTAACGTCTGACAGCTGGTTTCTAGAAATGCCACCAGAACTTTCAGACGAGGAACTGTTGTGTCAGCTGTTTTACATTCCCACTGTTTCCTCAGAGTCACACTTTGTGATCCAACAAAATGTGCGAGAGCAGCATTTCATGCAATAGAATGCTGATCTGCGTACCTCAATCGCGTTCAGATGCCTCATTAACTAATTAATTAATATCCGTAAGACCTTAAGAGATTCAATTTTGACGTTGGACAGATTCACAAGTTGTTTTACATGAAAATCAACAATTAACTAGGGATTGTTATACCTTTGCACTATCAAATTCCATGCAATCTTAAAGTAACTTTCTGTAACCGGTAAGTTTTCACAAAAAAAAAGAAAAAAATGTTCAAATGTGTGTAAAATCTTATGGGACTTAACGACTAAGGTCATCAGTCCCTAAGCTTACACACTACTTAACCTAAATTATTCTAAGGACAAACACACACACCCATGCCCGAGGGAGGACTCGAACCTCCGCCGGGACCAGGTGCACAGTCCATGACTGCACCGCCTTAGTCCGCAGCTCGTGGTCGTGCGGTAGCGTTCTCGCTTCCCACGCCCGGGTTCCCGGGTTTGATTCCCTGCGGGGTCAGGAATTTTCTCTGCCTCGTGATTACTGGGTGTTGTGTGCTGTCCTTAGGTTAGTTAGGTTTAAGTAGTTCTAAGTTCTAGGGGACTGATGACCATAGATGTTAAGTCCCATAGTGCTCAGAGCCATTTGAACCATTTTCTGCACCGCCTTAGACCGCTCGGCTAATCCCGCGCGGCGTAAGTTTTCAACTACTTACGAAGTTCATCAGACACACATGACAATAAATACTAATATCGCTGGACATCAGTTAAGGCTTCATTGCTAATAACTAGTGCCTTAAGGGAAGGTTGTACCTTATGTACTTATGATGACAATTTTAGGCACATTTATCTTTTGAACCGTTCAAGATAATGTTGTAAAATTTTATTGGCTGGTGGTGGAGGAGTCTCTCTCCATTGACTTATTTTTGCAGGTAAGTCGATTGCATAATTTAGTTTTAGAGAATTTTTTGCAATTCGAAAATTTTTTCCATAGTTTTCAGCTTTATTAATTCATAATTGATACAATGTTAAAGTGAACTTATTTTAAAATTGCGTCTTTGATGTTCAGCACAGTTTCTGTAAGTTGTGTAAGTTTCACTGTTCTATGATGGTAAGTTCCAAAAAAAAATGTACCCAATCATAAAAAATTAAATCTCAGGAATCCGGCTTTAAAGATGAACATAATATGTTAGTGACCTTAGAACACCTCTGCACCATATCCTGGGTCATCTGCATTTTCTTCATCCTCCCTGGCTCTCTAAGCATTCCTAGAGAGCACTCTTGCCTTCCTTGCTATCATAGCCACTTCATAATCTGCTTTCCTCACACGGACAGCATCCAATTCAGAACATGCCATGAGCATATTTTCTCCGGGTTCTATGCCTAACATTTTAAGCATCCTAACTCTCCCCACATTGCCATCATTAAATGAAAGAACTGCATTATAAAATGAATATATAAAGCCGTTAATGGCTAAAACATCCTTAGAAAATCTATTTCTCTAGTAAAATACATCCAGAGGGATGTTTAACAGCAAAAAATTTTTTTAGTGTTTTCCCCCTACGGAGGTAAAAACTCCCCTTACAAGTACCGAAGCTGTGCATGAAATCTGCTGATACCACTAAATTTTGGTAATGAAATTGCTGGGAGCTTGATTTCACTTGCGCCGACCGCTGTGTCCGAGCGGTTCTAGGCGCTACAGTCCGGAACCGTGCGACTGCTACGGCCGCAGGTTCGAATTCTGCCTCGGGTATGGATGTGTGTGATGTCCTTAGGTTAGTTAGGTTTAAGTAGTTCGAAGTCTAGGGGACTGATGACCTCAGATGTTAGGTGCTTTGAGCCATTTGAACCATTTTTCTTTTATTTCACTTGCACCACATGAACTTACAGACTTAGGTGGTAACACAACATTTGACTGGCACGGTGTCGCTATCTTTGATTCTAAATCCAAACACTAGTCTTCGAATGACTCCCTGTCTGCATCATGAGATTCTTCTATATCGTTAATCTCTGAGGTCGGATTCATCTTTGCTCGTATTTAGCAGTGGCTGCTTTACTCTGATGTCATTGAGATTGGATTCTACATGAAAGCTATTAACAAATGTGGAGATTCTAGTCACTCGTTACTTGATTACTGCTCTCTTCTTACTTAAATCTCGTTCTTTGGCCAGATCCATGTTTCAGGAGATTAGCACGAAGGATAACAGATTAAGGAAACAGAGCCAGGCTCCTCACAGAGCAGGACGACGGTACCTGTAGAGCGCTAATCGTGCTGCATCTGTTGTCGGAGACAGCAGCAAACGGCGCTCACTGATAAACTGGTGTCGTGTTGGCGGAACTGCTTGGCTGTGTTACGACGTCTGCTGGCTTGAGGTGCACTTCACAACACGATTTCCTGAGAAGTTTGTACCTTAGAGAGCTCTAGTGCGGACGTCTGTCACAGCTGATGCTTGAGAGAAATGTGGAGAATCACACAGAAGGCCCCGATACTCGTAATTCGTAGTACGCGCAAATCAAAGCACATAACGTTTTTGCTGGAACATGTTCGAATAGTTGTATGTGGCCGGGAGGACCAAGATGTAGGCAGCCGTAAAACGCGCGTTAACTCTGCTTCGCACTTCCCACAGCCCAAACTGATGCGTACACTCGTTGCAAGAGGAAGGCGGTGGAAAATGAAAATACATGATTGGTAAAAGTGGACTGTCTTCAGACAGTACATTGCGAAACACAATTACAGATGCGTACGTGCTGCTTGGCGGTCACGGCCCCGTTTGCCCATCAAGGCCAGTTCTGTCCGTGCGTTGTGTGGACGACCGGACAAATAAAATTCTTACCCGCTGCGAATGTGCGGTAGCTGCTGCGTCCTCGTGGCAAGTGGCACCAATACAGAACATCCAGGTTCGAGACCCACTTCGGCACGAATTTTCTTGTGTCGTCAACACATGACGTCAGTGAGAAGTCGCCGACTGCGAAACTGTTTCATAATTTTTCCGACTACTGGAATCGTCAGTGACAGTGTCTGTTCCTTTAGACATTGCAACCATCAATGTCAAGTTAATGCACTATTCCACGGGAGACTACAACCACACGTGAAGGCTTGATATCGCACAGGAACACTTCTATAGCTTGTGTGTTGCAACGAAGCCGTGAAGTGACAAATTATAGTGCCTCGCAGCTGAAAATGTCATACAACTGTATAACTTATTTTCGTGTCAGCTACCATAGTGTTTTTCCGTCCTCTAGTATTTGGTCATGTACTTACGTTCTAAGTAATGGCTCCGAATATATTGTACCTTAGAATGACTGGAAGGCAAGTTATTGCATCAATTATAGTTTATTTTAATTCGGTATTATTTTAATTATTGTGTTTACTGGTCAATGGGTGTAAGGTTACTTTTCCACTGACGAGCCCTGATCTGCAACTACATCTACATCTACCTACATGGATACTCTGCAAACTACACCTAAGTGCCTCGCAGAGGGTTCATCCAACCACCTAAACAATAACTCTCTATTACTCCAATCTTGAACAGTGCGCTGAAAAAATGAAAGCCTATATCTTTCCATGCGAGCTCTGATTTCCCTTATTTTATTATGATGATAGTTTCTTGCTAAGCAGGTCAGCGCCAACAAAATGTTGCCACATTTGAAGGAGAAAGTTGGTGATCGAAAATTCTTGATAAGATTCCATCGCAACGAAGAACATCCCTATTTTAATGATGTCCACTCCGAATCCCGCATCATGTCGGTGATAGCCAGTATTTCGCAATGATAAAAAATGTACTGCTCTTCTTTGATCTTTCTCAATGACCTCTTTTAATCGTTTATGCTAAGGGTCCCAGACTGCGCAGCAGTACTCCGAAGGAGGACGGACGTATTGCATGTCCAACAAAATTGTTTTTTTTTTGTAACGAGAAGCGTGCATTAAATTACCTCTACGAGACTGTAAATTGTGTCAGCTGCTCTTAAAAGTTATTGCATCAGTTACTGAAAACAATTACGGTACTGCGAACTTATTTATCAGATACGTCTCTTCCAGCAAAAAGCTCTTCTAAAATGTGCCACGCTACTGAGGAGACATCTTGTCTTGCTGTAAGATTCAAGGGCGCTCTGTCAAGTCAATTTTATGAAGTAGAATTCATCTATGTAAGGACCACTGATTATTCGTCTACTATTAACAAATACTACAAACTCTCTGTCATTTAGTTTTCAGTAACTGATAAGGAAAGTTTAAGTCTGATCCTGCATTACTGGAAGCTATGAAAATGTGTCACGTAACTGTTATCATAATTAGTCCGACAATAATTTCAGCTTCTAGTAAATAATCTTTCAGCTAATCAATTACTTCCTGCGCACTGAACTTAGGAGCACTTACGGAAAGACTGCAACATTGCACCAATGAATGTTACAAGTAATATGCTTATACACACTGACAATAACGTCTTGCTTTTGCAACTGTTCATTCATGTATTACATACTATTCCGAGATATGCACACGGTTTTTCTCTTTCCTTTGCGTTAGGTATGTGGACGTGTGTTCTATGTGACTAAGATTTTTCAGAGTCAGATAGCGATGTAAACTTACTATTGGCGCATTACACATTCATTCTGCATGTCACTAAGAGAAATATCATGCCATTTGTAACACTAACACTGAGAGTTATCGATACTTCTTTACAAACTTAAATGCATTATCTGACGTATCCTGTGAGGACATTTTTTCTTGGAACTTACAAGAGTGCGATTCGCTGTGTATCATGCAGTGTTGCCTTGCATTAACTTCGTTCTTTTTACGCTTTGTGTCAGGTCCTACAACATCCATTTTGGTGTATACTGAATAGAATATTTAGAATTTTGGGTCTTTCTGATCAATTATTTCCCGGGAGTTCCTTATTTTAGTATTTTCAAATCAGTGTTGTCTGCCACAATTTTACCTTCTCTTTACAGCATTCTCTGTCTTATGCATTTACATTGACTACCTACATAGAATCTGTAATGCAATTGGAATATCTGTGCTTTACTTCATAATTGCCTTCTGGAGAAGTGCGGTAAGTAAAACTGAAGAGGATACAGTAAGAAATTCATTCACGGAAAAATTTGATTTTTATGCCGATCTCAATCGAAAAGCACGTTATTTGTGATGGATAAAGTCGTTTGGTGTCTACATTGATGTAAATCTAAAAGTTAATATAAGTAAGTCTGTGATTCAAATTTTTTTTTATAAAGTCAAGAAATATATGTTTCATTTAAAAAAAATTAAGAATTACATTGTCTGGTAAATGGGAGAGTCTTTATTTAAGTTTTTTCGGCTGAATTGATTTTCTGAATCTCTTAATACTGATGTCTGTGCTGTAATTCGTGGAAACATTGGCTTAAGTGAGCGGAGAAAGCGAACAAGAATTCACCAATAGCAATAAACTGTTAATAGTTGCACTACACAAGAAATTATGAAACTAATTTGTGAATTTTGCCTCGAGAATCATTAACTGTGACATGTAACGTTTCTCCTTCACTATCTTTTCGATAGTGAAAATTAAAAACCCTGTAAACACTATCATGCTCACACATCCAAAGAGACCTACGCCATGATAGTGAAAATTACTACGGGTTAGGCAGCATTAACCCCTTCGTTTGTTGACAAGGGAGAGAGCAGGGTTCCACACAGAAACCTCAATCTCTATTTACGTAGATCCCTGCAAAATTCAGCTGCTTCCTTACTAACACTATTCCAGTAGCTGGAAGTGTATACCAGAATTTCCGTGTTCTTACCATCCATAGGACGGTCGGTGCCAAGACAATGTTCTGCAAGAGCCGATTTTCTCGGCTGTTGTGAGCGTTTGTGACGCTCAAGCTGAATACACAGTCCTCCAAGGTACTGATAGTCTGACAAATATATGGCATTCCACAGGTGCAAGGAATAAGATAGCCACCCGTCTTGCGCACGCCAAAATCGTCCTTAACAGAACCTATTAGAACCATCAACTTGGCGGTCGGAAAACACATTGCACAATATATTCCAGCACAATACGACCAGTCTAGTTAGTAATACTCCCTCCATGTTACAGAAAGGCAGTAAATCGTCGTGGATACTCGGTATTCTCATCAGCCACCCGGTGCACGATTGGTCAATAGCGCAGCGCACGTGTGCTCCATCTAAGACATTCATTCTTTCTTTATCATGTACTGATGGACGTAAACGTAAAGCTCCACGATGAATGGTGAAATATTGCTCTGCAAGCAACTCAATGCTAGGCTGCGTCACTGCCTTGCAACACAAAGTAGTCCCGCAATGGCGTGAACACGAAATGCCATCAACGTGGATAACCGAGATTTACTGTGACTCGGTATCACGACCGCAAAAATGTAAGCTGTAGATGTCGGTCAGACATTACGAAAGGGCGAAGAGAAACAAGAAATGACTGGCGGACAGAACGCATAAAGATGCCTTCCACGCTTGAGGCACCTACGTGATAAGCGTGTGTGCCAGGCCTTTGCGATTTGTTCACAGGCATATTGTGAACATTTTTCCATCGGCATCAGGACTTTGGCTCGGTTACTAATATGAAATATCGAATCCTATGCATGTAAATCAGTTGTTTCAAACCGGTCTTACTCATAGGGGAAGAAATAGCATTAACGGACTACCATAAGTTTGGGAAACCCTTCTAGTTCTCCGTGTCCTGACCCCTGGATTGCTCAAAGCATTGTGTTGTATGGCTACGAAGATAATCCGAACTTTCACCGCTAGATTACTCATGTAGATCGTGAGGATGATGCAAGTTCGAAGTGTAATGGAGACAGTGCAGTCTGGGAGGAAGTCCTCGTTCATGGTCATGTACGCGCTGATCTAGAACATCGACAGATGCAGGTGAACAGATAGATCACTTTTTCCGAGATCCCCGAAAGGCACCACATTCTCGACCAGTTACAGACCGCAGATATTATTGCTTGATTTGTCAAAGCCGTTTGATTCTGTGAGCCACAATATCCTTCTAAGTAAATTATATTATTATGGTGTAACAATAAATGTTGCAAAATGGTAGAAATCTTATCTCTCCGATGAGTAAACAAGAGTTGTCAATAGGAAAGACTTCTGTATTGAGCTACGTGGCATCACAATATCAACTAATTCTACTCCATTTTGCATCCCTTCCTTTTTCTTATATGCATCGATGACCTTTCACCCGCAATATTAACAGGAGATAAATTTGTTTTGTTTTTGAGTGGTAGAAATCCTACAATAAATGCCAAACCAGGTATAATTTTAGAAAAATCTGTTAACGAAATTTTCATCGACATTAGCAACTGGTTCACAGCCAGTTCTTTGTAACTGAACTTCAAAAAAATACGCTACATCCGGTTCAGAGCTTGTAAGAGGTTTCTCATCGTATACGCCTAAAATATGACGACATGCATGTACTCGTAGAAGAGACTGACAGTGTTAAATTCTTGGGACGACAATTTGATGATAAATTCAGCTGGGAGGAGATTACTGCCTAGCAGCTCAAGAGCCTAAAGCACTCTATTTTAAATGAATATGTTGCCAGACATATATGATATAACAAAAGGGTAGCATCTTTCGCTTATTTTCAATCTGTAATGTGATACGGGACTCGTTTTTGGTGTAACTCATCACGCCAAGCTAAACTTTTCCAAGAACGAAAGAGTGTAATACCAGTTATTTGTGGTGTGAACACAATAACTTCCTGCAGAGTCATGGTCAAGGAGCTGGGAATACTAACAACAAAATTTTTTCCTCAACAAAATTTGTTATAAATTAATGTTTTTTTTTCTACCAGCAGCTCAGTTAATGGAATCAATACCAAAAATAAAAGTAAACTTTACAAACATTTAAAGTCACCTACTGTGGTCCAGATAGGAGCACATTATTCAAAAACACACGTTTTGAATTACTTTCCAGCAGCGATAAAAAGTTAAACTGCTAATGAAGTTCAGCTTAAGAAGAGACTAAACGATTTATTTGTGGCCACCCCTTCCACTCCATTGACAAGTTTCTTAGGAGAACCGACTGGTATGTATATATTTTTAATAGCATCAAATAATGCCTCTTCAACATAAAAAGTTACTTCTGTACATATTCAGCGCACTGAAGTGAGCAATATAAAAAAGTGTTGTAAACTTATTTTCCCATTGTAGATGCTTGGCAACAATAGACTGTACCTCAGCGTACTGTGCATTTCCATGTTTTGTGACAAGATTGTTATCACGTTTTATACAAAAAAATGTTGAAGATACATTGAACTAGTTCTTTTAGTTTGTAAACATACATTGTGTACTCTTTTTCATGCCATGATCTACAGCCTAGACATCTCCTCACTCCGCAATGTGGATCAAAAAGTACATATAATCTAATTTAATCTAACCAAGGTAAGGCCATAGAGAGAATCTTCACAGATATGTGGTTGTCCCTACGGCTTCTTACGTAACAGAACATAGACTGTTAAAATTCACGTTGAAAACTTTAAATGCGAACATTTTAGAATTATGTAACTGTGACAGTTGGTTGGTGAAACTTCAACTAAAACGAAAACAACAAGGCTATATGCCAAGGAATTGTAACGGGATCTATAGTCCACAATAAATATAAAAGATTTAGCAAATAGAGTCACCACTCCTATCAAATTTTTCAGCAATGTTCTGTCATCTGCAGATTAGACTGTCGTACGGAATCGCTGAAAGTCTTCGATACAGTTCACGCTTGTTGCAAGTAACGTGCAGCTTTCTTTAAATGTTGATAAGTACAAGTTAATGGCAATAACAAAGAGAACGAATGCTATATCATCTTATTAAAGGATCAGTAGCAGATTGAGTTTTTGTCACACCGATTTAGGTAAATATTCCTTCAAGGAAGACGTAGAAAATGATGGCTTTGGCCAAAGTGCTCCTTCCTACACTAGGGTCTTTTCTTTTAGCCATGTGGCTATCAAGCAACTATGGAATTTGCGATCTAAAAAGAAGACGTGCGAGAAACCAGATGCTCAGCAACTGAAGACGTCTCCAGGCTTGGGGTGGCAGTATGATAATGGTGACCGACAGACAAGTTATCCCATCGGTTTTCCGACCACCTAATAGGATAAAACCGATGCTACGCCCTGTTATGGACAGTCTCGGCCTCAGGATTTCTGGTATTTACAACATCTCATGTGAATGCCGACGTAATTACATCAGTCAGTCCATCCACACCCTTTTTCGACTACCGTGCTGAATTTCGACGGCATATTAAAAACTGTGAGATGGAGAAATTCGAAGTTGCTGAGCACAGTCTCACAAATAAATATAAAATGCTATTTGACGAAACCAAGATTTTGTCCCAGGCTCCCACATATTGGGTGGGACTCTATAATTAAAGAGGCTGTAGAAATAAGAACGTGTGAGAAAACCTTCAACCGTGACGGCGGAAAAAAAACTTGGCGATGTATGGAAGCGAGTTATCGACGCAGAGAAGAGCCATAGATATTCGTCGCAATGTTTACGCTACCGCGGGAGGGGTGGCGCCACAAACGCAGGCGTTGACACCATCTGCGACAGTATAACGTAACTACTGACCAGTGAAAAGCCGTCTTTGCTCTATATAAGGCCACAAGAGCAGCGATTTTGACAGTCAGTTGCTCCTGACGATGGTGGAAATCATCAACAGCTCCGGGTTTTACTCTGAAATGACGTGGTAAGAAGTCCGGAAATGTCTTGCACAATACGTTTACTCTTAGATGTCAATTTATTTATTTCCACAACGCGTTACAGAGATTTTAATCTCCATCACTAGGTGTCATTTATGTGGACAAATACGATGTATACTAGGTTGTATTACGACTTTGACGTAGTCTGTGGCACTGTCTCCGGTGATCACATGCTCCTTTTTCTTTCGTTACATACACAGCAACGTAGCCTGATGATGGAGGTTTGAACCGTCGTGGAAATAAAAAGAAATTCTTATTGGTAGTAATATACTCGTTCATTCGTTCGATGTCAATAACTGTGTCGGTGAAGCCTAAACACAAACGTCTAAAGGCAGTAGTATCTTTGGAAGTGTGCCGCCGCCCATATGAGAGATTTCCTGGAAGAGAAATGGTGCAATAACTCTCCATCTTGTATCCCTTTTTCTGGGGCGGCGTTGGAGCGGTGGGTGGGGGTTCCCTTTCGAATATCCTCTTCACTCAACCTAACTTACCGTATTTGACAGTGAAAGCTGGTCAGTTAATGCATACGCGATGAAGAATCTCCACTTTGTCTAATAAAACGGATTCCCTTGACAAGAATACATAATGAAATCGGTAATAGGCTTCATATTTGAATAATCAGTTTTACATTATATGTATTCGAAATCTGTTACAAGATGGAGTAATGAGAACAAATACATGTAGCTCTGTAACAAAGTCACGAATACTACCAGGTCGACGATATTGTTCCGGTACATCGTCATCCACGCAAACGATTGTTCGAAACGAGCACCGCGACACGGAAGTGGCCTCGGGGAACGGTATGGTGCTAAGGGGACATTCACCTGGACCTGCGATAGTAAACGAAGACACCATGATATCCGACGAATGCGTGAACATTATCGCGGACTGCCTGCATCCTTACATGCTCCATGTTTTACCCGACGGCCATGACATCATCCACCATGATAACCGTCCGTGTCACAAGGCCAGAATCGTGTTGCAGTGATTTTAGAAAAAGTAATGTACAGGCAACTTCTTAACCATCTCACCACAAATAACATATTATCAAGAACACAGTTTGGATTTTTGAAGGGTTCTGATATCGAGAAGGCTATTTGCACCTACAGTGAAAATGTACTTAATTCATTAAATAATAAATTACAAGCAGCAGGTATTTTCTGTGATTTGTCAAAGGCATTTGATTGTGTGAACCACAACATGCTTTTAAATAAATTAGAATTCTGTGGTGTCACAGGCAGTGCCGTAAAATGGTTCAAGTCATACCTCGCTAGCAGGAAACAAAGGGTGTCAGTACAAGGGTTTAGTGAATTAAGTTATCAGTCATATCAGAATGGGAAGAAATTACATGTTGTGTCCCACAAGAATTCATCTTAGGGCCATTGCTTTTTCTTGTGTACATTAATGACCTCTCATCACTTACACTGCCAGAAGCAGAGTTCGTTTTGTTTGCAGATGACACAAGTATTGCAATAAATAGCATGTCGAGTTTAGTTCTAGATATATCTGCTAATGGTATTTTCATGGTTATTAATAAATGGTTTAAAGCCAACTCACTGACATTAAACTTCGAAGAGACTCACTATATGCAATTCAGAACCTGTAAGAGGTTTCCGCCCAGCATATGCATAAAGTATGAAGAAGAGCAGATAAAGAGGTTGACAGTCTTAAATTCCTGGGATTACAACTTGATAATAAATTCAGTTGGAAGGAGCACACCACAGAACTGCAGGAACGCCTTAACAAATCTGTATTCCAATTCAAGTTTAAGCAGACATAGGCGACATAAGAATGAATAAGCTTGCATACTTTGCCCATTATCATTCCATAACGTCATACGGTATAATATTTTGGGGTAACTCTTCAAATCAAACAAAGGTTTTCAGAGTCCAAAAGCGTGTAATACGTATTATTTGTGGAGTAAATTCACGGACGTCCTGTAGAAACCTCTTCAAAGAACTGGGTATACTAACTACTGCCTCTCAGTATATTTACTCCTTACTGAAATTTGCCCTAAACACTGTACCTCTTTTTCCAACAAACAGCTCAGTTCAGATATACAATACCGGGAACAAAATGATCTACACAAGGACTTAAAAGCATTTACTTTAGTTCAAAAAGGGGTCCACTACTCAGGAACACTCATCTTCAATAATTTGCCAGCAAACATAAAACATTTAGTTACAAATAAAGATCAGTTCAAAAGGAGCCTGAAATACTTACTAGTAGCCAACTCCTTCTACTCCATTGACGAATTTTTTAATAGAAACAAATGATGTATTGTATATACTCATACTATTAGTATTGTTACTTCAACTTTAAAAAATGATGTATTATATATACTCATACTGTTAGTATTGTTATTTCAGCTTTAAAAAAATGACATGTTCCACATCCACGAGGATCTCCTCAGCACGGATCTATGGAACGAAAAACTAATCTAATCTAATCTATAATCTCGATAGTGAACGCACAATGATTTCTTGGCCAACAGATTCTCTTAATCTGAAAGCGATGGAACGAATCTGGGACGCGATCGGTCACCGGCTCCGTAGCCACAAACCAGCGATCCCTAACGTATGGGAATTACGCGACCTGCGCGCAGATATCTGATGCTACATTCCGCCGGAAACCTGCCGAAAGACTTACCAAGTACAAATTACGTAGGACAGCTGCTGTTTCTGATTCCGAAGGAGGACCAACTTGCAATTAAGGAGACGATCAGAATATTTCCGCTCCTCTGTGTACATCGTCGTAATATATAAGACAATATTATGGGTTGCAATCATTTCATAACGTTTGAAAACTTACATCAAGGGACAGATTATTTGGGAAGCTGTGCACCAAACTATTAAATAAGTATGTCAGTGATCTAAGCCTTCTTTAAATTCTTTCATACGTGTCTTGATTGCTCGTACGAGCCAAATCCACCAGTAGTTTCGTGCAAAAGTTTTGACTTGTAATTCAAGTATGACCATGTTTGTTTATCGGTCTCCTTTTTCAGCAGTTGCACGGGCAACTACCGGCCTTAGCTTTTATTAAAGTTGCTGTGGACGGAAATTAACCTATACAAAATACGACCTCTCAGAAGGACTGCAGCATGAGAAGATATGAGAGATATTGTAGTGGTTTTGTCCAATAGAAGGACGACGACACCTACATTCCTGGCGTAGATCGCAGACACCATTACCTGTCGATAACATATTACTGGGAACTGGGCTGACATCTCGAGTCGCAAGGCGTTGTTCTCCGCTGACAGCATACCACAGACAATGGAAACTTATATGCGTAGAGTCCGAGCCTGGAGGGACAATGAGTGCCTTTTCCTGTTGTTCAGCGACGAGTATCACTTCTGTTTGTTGTGGTCGGATCGACGCCAACGTTTCCATATATGACCTTGTGGAAGGTCACAAGAATCGGCGATCGTCGATAGCTTTTCTGCTCCTGGACTCATGATTTGGGTTCTATTGAACATGACAACATGACTAATGCGGTAATTGTTGAAGGCAGGGTGCATGATCTCCAGCTTTTGACAAAAATTTTACACCTTGTTATCGTACTATTCATGTTGAAGATACTAAATGGCGCATTTCAGCAAGATACTGTAAGACCCCACAATGCATCTAACATCAGAAGCGTAGTGAGATTTGTTCACACCTTCTGTTGGCTTACCTGGTCTCAGATTTGTCCCACATACAACACGTCTGGGAATTTTACAAGACAGTAAGTTATGTGTGTACTTTTCTTTCAATCATCAGTCTACTGACTGGTTTGGTGCTCCATGACGTCTTAACAGATATCCTCCTCATTCCATACCTTATCAGTCCACCTAACTTCCGAAGCTGTGCATCACCACACCACAAATGCTTCTGTTCTTTCCTGTTTCCAGTTCCCTACAATCCATGTTCAACACCATACAGTGCTCTGCTCCAAACGCACATTATCAGAAAATTCTTCCTTAGATTAAGGACTACATTAATATTAAGAGACTTTTGGTCAGGAATGCCCTTTTTGTCAGTGCTAGTCTGCCATTAATGTCACTGATTATTTTTCTGCCTAGGTAGTAGAAATCCTTAACTTCGTCTACTTCGTTAACATAAATCCTGATATTAAGTTTCTCCCTGTCCTCACTTCAGCTACTTCTCAAAACGTGCGCCTTTCTTCGATTTATCTTAATCCATATACTGTACCCATTAGACCGT
Organism: Schistocerca americana; assembly: GCF_021461395.2. NCBI lineage: Eukaryota > Metazoa > Arthropoda > Insecta > Orthoptera > Acrididae > Schistocerca > Schistocerca americana. The sequence continues at coordinate 601,851,689 of NC_060119.1, read as the reverse complement.
TCATTCCACTCAGTAAATCCGGTAATTCTTTTTCAATCTCATTTAGAATAATGTCATCAGCGAATCTTGTCATTGATATCCTTTGATCTTATATTTAAATTCCGCTCTTCAGCCTTCCTTTTATCTCCGACATAACTTTTCCGACGAATAGTTTCAACAGTAGGGGTGAAGGTCTACCTCCCCGTCTTACGCCCTTTTTAATTCTAGTATCTCTTCCTTTGTCTTCCACTCTTAGTGTTACCTTCCGGCTCTTGCACATACTGTATAACACTCGTCTTCCCCTATAGCTTACCTCTACTTTTCACAACATTTGGCACATCTTGCACCCTCTGACGTTGTAGAACGCTTCTTTCCAGATAAACGTATTGTATGAGAGTATAGGGCAGAGGGTGTGTCACTGTGAGCAGTTCAGTGAGCGGGTTGTTCTAATCAGAACCGACAGCAGGCCAACACCGACAACGATACTTCAGGTATACATGCCGACGTCGCAAGCTGAAGATGAACAGATAGAGAAACTGTATGACGATATTCAAAGGGTAATGCAGTATGTAAAGGGGGACGAAAATCTAATAGTCATGGGCGACTGGAATGCAGTTGTAGGGGAAGGAGTAGAAGAAAAGGTTACAGGAGAATATGGGCTTGGGACAAGGAATGAAAGAGGAGAAAGACTAATTGAGTTCTGTAACAAGTTTCAGCTAGTAATAGCGAATACCCTGTTCAGGAATCACAGGAGGAGCAGGTATACTTGGAAAAGGCCGGGAGATACGGGAAGATTTCAATTAGATTACCTCATGGTCAGACAGAGATTCGGAAATCAGATACTGGATTGTAAGGCGTACCCAAGAGCAGATATAGACTCAGATCACAATATAGTAGTGATGAAGAGTAGGCTGAAGTTCAAGACATTAGTCAGGAAGAACAATACGCAAAGAAGTGGGATACGGAAGTACTAAAGAATGACGAGATACATGTGAAGTTCTCTAACGTTACAGATACAGCAATAAGGAATAGCGCAGTAGGCAGTACAGTTGAAGAGGAATGGACATCTCTAAAAAGGGCCATCACAGAAGTTAGGAAGGAAAACATAGATACAAAGAAGGTAGCTGCGAAGAAACCATGGGTAACAGGAGAAATACCTCAGTTGATAGATGAAAGGAGGAAGTACAAACATGTTCCGGGAAAATCAGGAATGCAGAAATACAAGTCGCTGAGGAATGAAATAAATAGGAAGTGCAGGGAAACTAAGACGAAATGGCTGCAGGAAAAATGTGAAGACATCGAAAAAGATATGATTGTCGGAAGGACAGACTCAGCATACAGGAAAGTCAAAACAACCTTTGGTGACATTAAAAGCAACGGTGGTAACATTAAGAGTGCAACGGGAATTCCACTGCTAAATGCAGAGGAGAGAGTAGATAGGTGGAAAGAATACACTGAAAGCCTCTATGTATGAGGCTGAAGATTTGTCTGATGTGATAGAAGAAGAAACAGGAGTCGATTTAGAAGAGATAGGAGATGCAGTATTAGAATCGGAATTTAAAAGAGCTTCGGAGGAGTTACGGTCAAATAAGGCAGAAGGGATAGATAACATTCCATCAGAATTTCTAAAATCATTGGGGGAAGTGGCAACAAAACGACTATTCACGTTGGTGTGTAGAATATACAGGGTGTTTCAAAAATGACCGCTGTATTTGAAACGGCAATAAAAACTAAACGAGCAACGATAGAAATACACCGTTTGTTGCAATATGCTTGGGACAACAGTACATTTTCAGGCAGACAAACTTTCGAAATTACAGTAGTTACAATTTTCAACAACAGATGGCGCTGCGGTCTGGGAAACTCTATAGTACGATATTTTCCACATATCCACCATGCTTAGCAATAATATGGCGTAGTCTCTGAATGAAATTACCCGAAACCTTTGACAACGTGTCTGGCGGAATGGCTTCACATGCAGATGAGATGTACTTCTTCAGCTGTTCAATTGTTTCTGGATTCTGGCGGTACACCTGGTCTTTCAAGTGTCCCCACAGAAAGAAGTCACAGGGGTTCATGTCTGGCGAATAGGGAGGCCAATCCACGCCGCCTCCTGTATGTTTCGGATAGCCCAAAGCAATCACACGATCATCGAAATATTCATTCAGGAAATTAAAGACGTCGGCCGTGCGATGTGGCCGGGCACCATCTTGCATAGACCACGAGGTGTTTGCAGTGTCGTCTAAGGCAGTTTGTACCGCCACAAATTCACGAAGAATGTCCAGATAGCGTGATGCAGTATTCGTTTCGGATCTGAAAAATGGGCCAATGATTCCTTTGGAAGAAATGGCGGCCCATACCAGTACTTTTTGAGGATGCAGGGACGATGGGACTGCAACATGGGGCTTTTCGGTTCCCCATATGCGCCAGTTCTGTTTATTAACGAAGCCGTCCAGGTAAAAATAAGCTTCGTCAGTAAACCAAATGCTGCCCACATGCATATCGCCATCGTCAATCCTGTGCACTATATCGTTAGTGAATGTCTCTCGTGCAGCAATGGTAGCGGTGCTGAGGGGTTGCCGCGTTTGAATTTTGTATGGATAGAGGTGTAAACTCTGGCGCATGAGACGATACGTGGACGTTGGCGCCATTTGGACCGCAGCTGCAACACGGCGAACGGAAACCCGAGACCGCTGTTGGATCACCTGCTGCACTAGCTGTGCGTTGCCCTCTGTGGTTGCCGTATGTGGTCGCCCTACTTTTCCAGCACGTTCATCCGTCACGTTCCCAGTCCGTTGAAATTTTACAAACAGATCCTTTATTGTATCGCTTTTCGGTCCTTTGGTTACATTAAACCTCCGTTGAAAACTCCGTCTTGTTGCAACAACACTGTGTTCTAGGCGGTGGAATTCCAACACCAGAAATATCCTCTGTTCTAAGGAATAAACCATGTTGTCTACAGCACACTTACGCGTTGTGAACAGCAGACGCTTACATCAGAAAGACGACGTACAGAATGGCGCACCCGCAGACTGCGTTGTCTTCTATATCTTTCACATCACTTGCAGCCCCATCTGTTGTTGAAAATTGTAACTACTGTAATTTCGAAAGTTTGTCCGCCTGGAAATGTACTGTTGTCCCAAGCATATTGCAACAAACGGTGTATTTCTACCGCTGCTCGTTTAGTTTTTATTGCCGTTTCAAATATACCGGTCATTTTTCAAACCCTCTGTATGAGTCTGGCGATATACCATATGACTTTCGGAAAAGCATCATCTACACAATTCCGAAGACGGCAAGAGCTAACAAGTGCGAGAATTATCGCACAATCAGCTTAACAGCTCATGCATCGAAGCTGCTTACAAGAATAATATACAGAAGAATGGAAAAGAAAACTGAGAATGCGCTAGGTGACGATCAGTTTGGCTTTAGGGAAAGTAAAGGGACGAGAGAGGCAATTCTGACGTTACGGCTAATAATGGAAGCAAGGCTAAAGAAATATCAAGACACTTTCATAGGATTTGTCGACCTGGAAAAAGCGTTCGACAATATAAAATGGTGCAAGCTGTTCGAGATTCTGAAATAAGTAGGGGTAAGCTATAAGCAGAGACGGGTCATATACAATATGTACAACAACCAAGAGTGAATAATAAGAGTGGACGATCAAGAACGAAGTGCTCGTATTAAGAAGGGTGTAAGAAAAGGCTGTAGCCTTTCGCCCCTACTCTTCAATCTGTACATCGAGGAAGCAATGATGGAAATAAAAGAAAAGTTCAGGAGTGGAATTAAAATACAAGGTCAAAGGATATCAATTATACGATTCGCTGATGACATTGCTATCCTGAGTGAAAGAATTAAATGATCTGCTGAACGGAATGAACAGTCTAATGAGTACACAGTATGGTTTGAGAGTAAATCGGAGAAAGACGAAGGTAATGAGAAGTAGTAGAAATGAGAACAGCGAGAAACTTAACATCAGGATTGATGGTCACGAAGTCAATGAAGTTAAGGAATTCTGCTACCTAGGCAGTAAAATAACCAATGACGGACGGAGCATGGAGGACATCAAAAGCAGATTCGCTATGGCCAAAAAGGCATTTCTGTCCAAGAGAAGTCTACTAATATCAAATACCGGCCTTAATTTGAGGAAGAAATTTCTGAGGATGTACGTCTGGTGTACACCATTGAATGGTAGTGAAACATGGACAGCGGGAAAACTGGAACAGAAGAGAATGGAAGGATTTGAGATGTGGTGCTATAGACGAATGTTGAAAATTAGGTGGACTGATAAGGTAAGGAATGAGGAGGTTCTACGCAGAATCGGAGAGGAAAGGAATATGTGGAAAATACTGATAAGGACAAGGGACAGGATGATAGGACATCTGCTAAGACATGAGGGAATGACTTTCATGGTACTAGAGGGAGCTGTAGAGGGCGAAAACTGTAGAGGAAGACAGAGATTGGAATACGTCAAGCAAATAATTGAGGACGTAGGTTGCACGTGCTACTCTGAGATGAAGAGGTTACCACAGGAAAGGTATTCACGGCGGGCCGCATCAAACCAGTCAGTAGACTGATGACCAGAAAAAAAAAAGAAAGTGTCTTGATTTTCCATTAGTCTTGTTTCCACTACGTGAGAATTGTCTCTATGGTGCCTCTACCTTACACTAAGCCAAACTGATCGTTATCTAATTTTCAGTTTTCTTTTGCATTCTTATTTATATTATTCTTGTGTGAAATTTGGATACATGAGGTGTTAAGCTAATTGTGCTATAATTCTCTCACTTGTCATCTCTTGCAATCTACGGAATTGTGTGGATGATTTTTTCCGAAAGTCAGATGGTGCTTCGCCAAAAGTATACATTGAATAACCAAAGTAAACAGTTGTCTTGTTGTCAGTTCCCCAATGATTTTAGACATTCTGATGGAATGTGATCAAGCCCTTCTGCATTATTTGATGTTAGGTCTTACAAAGATCTTTTCTATCTATTCTGCATCGACTTCTGTTCTTTCTTCTATGAAGTCATCAAACAAGTCTTCCGCTACATACAGGCCATCACAATACTTTTTTCCACATACCGCTCTCTCCTCTCATTTAACACTCCACTTTTAATGTTACCACCCTTGTTTTTAATTTCGCCGATGATTCTTTTGACTTTTCTATATGGTGGATCAGTCCTTCCGACAGTGATTTCTTCTTCGATTTCTTCACGTTTCTCTTGCAGCCATTTCATCTCAGCTTCTTTGCACTTCCTATTTAATGCATTCTTAATGACTTGTATTCTTTCGTCGATCAATTGAACTATTTCTTCTATTACCAAATGTTTCTTCTAAGTTCCGTTCCTTGTACATATGTGGTTGTTTCCAACTTCCGTGATTACTCTTTATATGTCTATTCCTTTTCAACTGAACTCCCTACTGAGCTGTTCCTTACCACGGTATCAATGACCTCAGAGATCTTCAATCGTATATCTACATACCTTAGTACTTCTGTACCCCTCAACTTTGTTCATTGATTCTTCCTAACTAGTTTCTTAATCTTCAATCTACTCTCCATCGCTATTTATATGTGCTATGAGTCCGCCGCCCTTTGTGACCGAGCGGTTCTAGGCGATTCAGTCCGGAGCCGCGCTGCTGCTACGGTCGCAGGTTTGAATGCTACCTCGGGTATGGATGTGTGTGATGTCCTTAGGTTAGTTAGGTTTAAGTAGTTCTAAGTCTAGGGGACTGATGACCTCAGATGTTAAGTCCCATAGTGCTTAGAGCCATTTCAACCATTTTGATCTGAATGCTTATCTGCTCCTGTGCATGCCTTGTAATCCGGTATCTGATTTCAGTATCTGTGCTTGACCGTGATGTAATCTTATGTATCTCCCAACCTTTCCAAGTATACCTACTCCTATTGCGACTCTTGAACAGAATATTTGCAGCTAACAGTTAAAGTTGTTTGCGGACCCTCTCTCATTCCTCGTACCAAGCCCATGTACTCCCGTAACGCTTCCTTCTGCTCCTTCCCCAACAACCACATTCCGATTCCCCATGACTTTTAGAATTTCAACTCCCGTTGCATACTGATTTTACCCATTCAGTGTTCTCGTATACTTTCTCTTTCTCTTCATTCTCGACTTGCGAGGTCGGCAGGGCCTGACCATCTATTCATACTAAGTCCTACTCCAGTTATTATATTTTATGCTGGTGTTGATATTGTTAGTATGGAACTTAGCGATTCCTTCGAAACTGCAGTGGAAAGAGGACAAGGATTTGTGGTCGAAGGAGTACCACATATCCAAATATCTATATTCCACCAAGTGTGGAACAAAGATTGAGCTATGCTCATTGACAAGTCGGAGGTACAGAGAACATAGAGATTGGCTGTTTTAATCTCCATTAAAATACTGGGAAGTGATTGGTTGTTTTTTTTAACGCCATAAAAATATACTCTAGACATTCATTCATGTACAGTAAAAGGGGAAATGACCGCTTAAATACCTTGGTGTACTGTAATTAAGCTCACGTTAACATTATGATCCTCAAAGAGACGTGCTGAAGTGGCTTCAATACTTTACTACGTTCTTCTCTTAATACTGGTTCTTGTAATTATGTAAGCTTGCCTTCATGGAGTAGTTGGCCTATGTATCTAAGGGTTTTCCATTCCACTTTCTTCAGCATTTCCATGACATTCTTCCAAGATTCAAACAGACCTATGACTATTTTAGCAGCCTTTCCCTGAATAAATTAAATAATTCCTGTTGCCCAGTGTGGAATGGTTTCCACGCACCTCAGCAACAGTTTAAGATGGGTAACAGGACTGTTTTGCAAGCGATGTTCTTTATTGACTGACTGACTACGAATGAATCAAACCACTATACTAGAATTCCATTTCGTATCTCCATAAATTTTTACTGGTGTGAGTCGACTGATTGCAGTTGTAAGTTACCGACATTCTAGTCATATAATCTGCGTTCTTTCTTTTGTAGAGTCCACAATCATACACTTACGAACATTTTAAAAAAAGTTAGAAGTCTTTGCAACACTTTGAGATATTATCAGAAAATGGGATGATACCTGAGGAGCTGTTCCTCTCATGTTATTCGTTGTTATAGATAATTGCACCATCTGCAAAATCTCTGAAGATACTACATCGCCTGCCAGTTCATTAGTGTACACCAAGGGGACACACCTATGGCATGCCTGGATTTACTTCTACAGCTGTTGAAGGCTCTCCATATAATGTTTCCTCAATACCAAGAAATCCTCAACCAGTCGTGAACTTGGTTTGTTACGCCATACGATTTTGAAGTCAGATAAACGTGTCATCATAAGACATCACTGGGCCACAGCTATTCAAAAACTGCACTGGCGGCTCTGCGCCCACCACCAGACGACATCTTAAGGGGTTGTTGGTGATGTGCTACAACAAAGGTGCCACCACATGGAGCCAGGTGAGACCAGCTAGCAGGAGCGCAGGAGTCACCAGAATGAGAAACATGAAGGAGAAACCTGGGGAGACTGCCAGAGAAGTAGGCTGTATGTACATCTGGACAGCCATCGTTGAATGGGCTGGCATGAAAGAGAGTGGGATGGGTGAATAGTTGTAATACGTTATGTTGGGCACACTTTGCTTTATAGCTCTTTCTCAGGCCTGTTCCTGCAAGATAACATTGGAGACAGTGCCTTCACCTGTGTGACTGAGCGATTAGGTAGCGTTGTTCTAACTGTCTGTGACTGGTGGTGGTTAGCCCTCTTCCCAACATAATCAGTAGTGCATTCGACTGCAGAGAGCACAGTGGTCTCTAGGTGCAAAATTTCTTGCCGATACTAGGCAGATCTCTAAACACTGTAAGTTCTACAGATTGAATATGAAGTCACGTTGCCTATATGCAAAATTATTGGTGAATTTTTGGAGTAGTATTAGGTGCACTACACATGTCTCGTACTTTTTATCTTAGTATCTGCACACATAGGCCAAGTGTCTTGAGTGTATTCCTTCTCATATAGCTATGTCACAAGATCGTTTCTTTCTTTAATGTGTTCCAATGAATGTGCCCCGAAAATAAATTTTAAGTTACCTGAAGAGTTTTAAAATTTCTAGAGTTGTTTACCTGGGAGTGTTTAGGTATCTGCATCATCTGGTCAGATGGTCCATTGGTTGAATTTGACTTAGTGGCACTGTGCAATATTTTTGAACTAAGTAAGAGTAATTACTGAACAGTAATTAATCCTGGTGCTGTCTATTGCTATGCGCCTTTCAAAAGATTTCACTAACTGTACTTTTGCTGTCATTCAACAAGTTTCATCACTCATGAATCTGTGACTTTGTTCAAGGAAATGTTGTTTCGGTATTCAAAATTGTTTTCGGATACCAGGGGTGTATTACTTCGTTTTACTTCTTTACTGTGAATTTTGATATTGTTTTTAAATTGTGAAATTTTATTTTTACTCTCCTCAGTCTGAACTTTTAAAGATATTACATTGTATTGTGCAACTGTAATGTTTAATTTGCAAAATTTGTTACTAGAATCTGCTGAATAATTTTTGAAATAAGTTGCATGTAAGAGTAATAATTACTGTTATTGTTAAACTTTGCTGTGTCTATTGCTATGCGCAGTTCAAGAGATTTCACTAAGTGTATCTTTGCTGACTGCCATTCAGCAATTTTCATCATTCAAGAATTTGTAAAGATATTCAAGGAATTTTTATTTTATTTTAAGACTGTTTTGGCATACCAAGGGTGTATACTTGTTTTTTCTTCTGAACTGGGAATTTCGATCTTCTTTTGTAACTTGTGAAAAGTGATTGTCACTCCCCTCAGTTTGAACAGTTAAGGACATTACGTTGCATGGTGCAGATTTAATATGTTCAGTTTACTGAGTACTTGTAAAATTTATTTTGAGAATCAATTGATTATAAATTCGAAGGGTAATAGACCACTCACAGCTCAGCCCAGTCCGACCATTCCCTGTAGTGGCTTAAAACTGGTGGCAGATGTTGTTATAATGGGGTGTGCTGTATGTGGTAAACTCCTACTCTGCGTTATCTAAGTATTGCGCACTGTATAGAATGTGCTGCTCAACGGGTGCTTTTTGACTGTCTTTTTTAAATAATATTGTTTTAATAATCTCTTTGATTTTCTTGGATAGTTTGTTATGCAGTTTTATTCTTTGGTAGATTTAGCCTAGATCTTGTTCTGTCATTACATACACTGCTACTCCTGAATACTACTGTTATGGCCATTTTCTATAGTTTGAAATCTGTGTTCATATTGAGTTCATTTGTTACCCAGAAAAAAAAGTACCATTGCTAAGAACTGAATGTACTTTTCAGTAGTATGTAACTAAAAGACACTGCCTGTCACACACTGATGACAGTAGCCGGCTGTTGTGGCCGAGCGGTTCTAGGCGCTTCAGTACGGAACCACGCTGCTGTTATGGTCGCAGATTCGAGTCCTGCCTTGGGCACCGATGTGTGTGATGTCCTTAGGTTAGATTTAAGTAGTTGTAAGTCTCGGGGACTGATCACCTCAGATTGAAAAAATGGCTCAAATGGCTCTGAGCACTATGGGACTCAACTTCTGAGGTCATTAGTCCCCTAGAACTTAGAACTAGTTAAACCTAACTAACCTAAGGACATTACACACATCCATGCCCGAGGCAGGATTTCTAACCTGTGAGCGTAGCGGTCTCGCAGTTCCAGACTGCAGCGCCTAGAACCGCACGACCACTTCGGCCGGCAGAGCCATTTGAACCATTTGAACTCATGACAGTATTCAAAGGGTATAATATAGTGACCTTGAGTGCTCACACCATTTCAAATGAGAATCGATGTTTATTCCTAGAACATGTAGTATACACTAATCAGCCAGAACTATCTATACAAACCCTTCCAGGTGAAAGTAGCGTCACCTGAAGAGGAATGGCTGTTAGTCAAACACACGCACGGTGCTTATAGTAGTGAGCATGCTGTCCGTTTGTAGAACGGGATAGGCGCGCGATCCATCTGAGTTTGACCGAAGGCAGACTGCGATGTCTTAGAGGCTCGTCACGAGAATTTCGTAAACGATGAGTTGGCGGGTGTCCGAAGAGTGTTGGTAAGTGTGTTCAACACGTGGCGAAACCAAGATGAAACCGCTTCCAGACGTCGCGGGGTTGGGCGGCCATAGCTCATTAAAGATGTCGGACGTCTTAGGCTGGACAGAATGCTAAAACAGGACAGGTAGCGAAGGGAACTAACATCAGACGTTACACTGGGGAGAGTACAACTGGGTCTCAATACATCGTCCACAGAAGACGCCTAACGATGGGCCTCCGCAGCCAACGACTCAAGCATGTGCCAATGTTCACACCACGACATTGACAACTACGACTGAAATGGGCAAGTGGCCATTGGCACTGGACGCTGGCGCATTGGCAGAGCGTTGCATGGTCTTCCGAATCCAGATACCTTCTTCATCATGCCGTCGTCTTCCAGGGGAACAGCTCCTTGACATCTGAACTGAGAGAGGGAGACAAGCTGTCGGCGGCTCCATTATGCTCTAGGAAGCGTTCACGTGGGCGTCAGTTGGTCCAGCGGAGTTGGTACATGGCACAATGACGGCCGGGGAGTATTGTAAACTGGTTGCAGGCCACGTACACCCCTTCGTGATGATCATCTTTCCCGACGGTAGTGGCGTTTTTCAGCAACCTAATGCGCCGTGCGATTGGGCCAGGAGTGTGACGGAGCGATTCTAGGAACACGTTGACGCGTTCCATTTGATGTGTTGGCCCCCCAGCTCACCAGATCTGATCTCGATCGAACACATCCGGTATGTGATTGAACATGGCGTCAGAGCTCATCGCTCTCTTCCTGGAATTTACGGGAATTATCTGTGTGTGCAGATGTAGTGCCAGCTCTCTCCGGCGACCTATCAAGGTCTCATTCTTCCATGCCACAACGCGTTGCCGCTGTTATCCGTGCCAAAAATGGACATATCGGCTGTTAGGTAGGTAGCCATAATGATCTGGCTGATCAGTGCATGTTATCTTTACTGTTTGTATCCTATCTGCTTGGTATAATCTGAACTTGTCATTAACTGCGCCTCTCATTCCCGATGCTTCTACGTTATTCAGTCTTTTGGGCTGCGGTATGAAAAGCCTGAAGGTAAACAAGGCGGTGACGAGTAGCGCGGGGAACACTAGGCTCGGCCGTGTAAGTGCAAGCAACAGAGCGCGCGGCGCGTTGTGTTATCTCCGAAAGCCGTGACGTCAGGGCACAACGTGCAGGCCGCTCATCCGGGTGCGGGCGGCGGTATTTAGCCGCGGCCGCTGGGGGCGCATCGCACTGTCGCAGCCATGGCAGCCGTGTCTGCGGTGCTCAGCGCCTCGCTGGCTCTGCTCGCCGCTTTCAGCAGCGCGCACGCCGGCCAGAAGTTCAACTACACCACCAGGTACATATAGGTTACGGCTCCACACAATCACTACATTTACGGATTCCATGAACTGACTTCCATGCTCCATTTTGATTGCCCGTACAAACTCTCCAGTAGCGCGTGTCTGTTTACTTTCATATCAGCGTCTTTTAAGACACTTGTTCAATTATTTTTCTGACGATTCGCCCGCACTGCTGGCTGCATTGCAGGCGGCCCACAATAGAGTGTGACTCTTTGACAACTCCAGCCACTTGTTCTCGTGAAATGACAGAAAAATCATTCAACCAATATCCGGCGAAGATGCTGATACAAGAGCTCCACACTTAACGATCAAACACCTAAAGCGATCCATACCTAAAGACTGTAAAGCTGTACAGGTCACACCAATACTCAAAAAACGAAATAGGAACACTACCCTTAATTACGGACGCAAATGACTGACGTATATTTATAGTAGGATTTTGGAAAATATGTTGTGTTCCAATTACCTCGAAAAAATCGAGCTATTGATACGTAGCACGGAATCAGGAGATACCGTTCTTGTGAAACACGACTATTTCCTTATTCTTCCCTAGTGCCATATGAAGAGTATCTCAAAGAGATACTTCAAAATTTCCAGGAGGCTTTTAACATCGTTTCTCGCAAGCAGCTTCTAATCAAAATGCTTGACAATGGCATATCGTTTCTTTTATGCGACAGGATTCCTGATTTCCTCTCAGAAAGTTCGCAGTAAGCAATAACTGACGGGTATTGCGGGAGGTAGTATCTCTGTAATGACTGACTAGAGAAACCAAACAGCCATCTTAAACTGTTTGCAGATGATGCGTGTCAGTTAACGCCTAGTCAAGTAATCGGATGATCAAAACAAATTTAAAATAGTCGTGACATCTGTATGTGCGAAAACTGTCAATTCTCTCTGACGAGGGAAAAGCGTAACGTCATCCACATTAGTACTGAAAGAAATCAGTTAAATTACGGTTCTTGTACATATTGTGTACTACCCGTCTTTCCCTACAGGTTACTCCTGTTTTTCACGAAATTTCGAACATCTTACACCATTCTACAATCATCGAATGGTTTGTCCAGGACGACGAATTCTATGTGTGTCTTCATTTTTCTTCAGCCGTTCTTCCGTTATCGACCGCACCTTTAGAATTACTTCAATGTGGCTTCATCGTTCCTAAAGTCAAAATAATTTTTTCCACTTTTGTGCGTATTATTGTCAGCAGCTTGGATGCATTGTGGATAACCTGAGTTTTCGATAGTTCTCACACTTATCTGACCTAGCTATATCGAATTTGTGTGGAAAATTATTCCCCGAAAGTCGGATCTCATATCGCCAGTCTGTTATATTATACATACCAATTCGAGTCATCGCTTGATGTTCACTTCCCCTGATGATTTTAGAAAATCCGGCGGAATGTTGTCAGCCCCTTCTGCTTTATTTGATTTCAAGTCTTCCAACGTTCTTCTGATTCTGGCTCTAATACTGGATGTCGTATGCCTGCGACATCGACTCCAGCAACCATTTTACCTTGGCTTCCCAGCACTTCAACACTTCGAGTGCTGTATAATATATATAAAGTATGTGGAAGAAATTGTCAATTCTTTATTTACAGTGGAATATTCTCTATTATTTTAAAACTACGAATTACATCTTGTGTGGACGGGTAAGCTACACTTCGTCGGTCATGCGCCATATTGTAGTATAAAACGGAACAAGTCTTATGCCATGGGACATACGATATTTGCGTATCAAATTAAATTCATTAATGTCTTCGGAATTTTACCATCCTGGCAAATTTAAATTTGTGTTAGACTGCAGTAGTGTTTTTATAACATTTCTACTTCGTGTCACTTTCTTATAACTGATGTGTAGTGTAATAACAATGTAACAAGTAGCCTATTAAATACGGCACTGACAAGATTTCCAAATTTGGAAAAATCTTAGTTTTCTGGAATAAATTTTTTAATTTCAGATATAGAATGCAGCCCACAAAAAGCGAATTCTATCTTCTCAGAATGGAATAAGAAAATATATTAAACTTCTTACATTGGGCTGGCTAGAAGTCAAATTCTAAAATGTGTTCCCAGGTAAAACTATCTCTTGTAGTGATTCTACTATCCTACACTTTCCTGGACACCAAAGCATTTGCTGTGTCGTAGGCCACATTCAGGAGAATGTAACGTGTCATCCTTGCCAAATTATCATTCCTGCGTCTACACCCACATCTTTACCTGGATTAAAATTCGAAACGACTCATGGCATAAGTAAGTACATGGTTTCAATATTTATTCATGCAACTTAATCCACAGCCACGGAGCTCAGCCGCCATTAACAAGGACAATTTAACAAATTGTGCTTAGTTCCGTTATGTGGTTTCTTTGTGGAGTGAGAAGACAGCAATGAATTACACAGATGCCTGTAAGCAGACGTTGTTCTCACACTCCAGAACTTCAGTACACGCCGTAACATAACCTACCCTTTGCCACACATTAAAAATGTGTCTACAACTTTTTGTAGTGTAGCCCACACATTATACATCAAAATATTTCTGCTTGTGCTGAAGCCGGACGTGGGATAATGTTTAAAGGTGGAGACTCAGAAACTAAGATTTCCTCAGCTTTTCAAGCTATAGTATGCAACCCGATGACAATTTGTAATGACAAATGAATGTGTTTTTAAATCAAACAGCCCATTCGTAACAGAAAGCACATGAGCTCAACTTCTGTGTAACCCGAAATTATAAAAAATACCATCTTGAATCTGTTGTCACACTGTGTGTAAGTTTATAACCATCGCTCACCCTCAGAATCATTGCTTTCGGATCTGCTTGACCTTTCGAGAATATTTACAATTAAAATGTAAATATACAGTATATTTATGAACGCTATCTTGTAAAGTAAAGGTATGCAGGTAAGTGCTCGCTCAGGATCGCTTGATATTAGGGCGATGAATCATTTTTATTTGTTTTCATCGTCAGTACCGAAGCGAAACATTCGTAACAACATCGAAATCTTTTTTATACTTTTGCAGTAGTTTCTATAAAAAATGGCTCTGAGCACTATGGGACTCAACTGCTGTGGTCATAAGTCCCCTAGAACTTAGAACTACTTAAACCTAACGACATCACACACATCCATGCCCGAGGCAGGATTCGAACCTGCGACCGTAGCGGTCGTGCGGTTCCAGACTGTAGCGCCTTTAACCGCTCGGCCACTCCGGCCGGCTAGTTTCTATAGTCCTTAGCTCTTTTTTGAGCTTCTGTCTGTATCGGTGTTCCACCACTAGGCCTCGATTATTGTGTAGAGTCATCGAGTCCAGCAACAGGTAGTGCGTTATTGTCTGTGCCGATGCTTCTTGTCTTTCTGCCGCCAGTACTGATGTTTACACTAGGTCGGGTACACTTTACGGAAGCTGGTACTGTCACTTGATTGTTTTAAGCTGCTTTGAATACAGATTTCCTTCTCCTATTAATGGTCATGCCTTCATGTATTGTTACTATACAAAATTTTCTTTTTAGCGTCAGTCAGTCCTCGTTATTAGCAAGGAAGGCTTCTTTCTATACTATATATAAGTGTGTCCACAGTAAAACAGTAGCATGGAGGTAAAATTTTGCAGTCTGTCTCGTCGCATCCGAGTTTTGGTGATACGAGGCCTGCACCGTCAATGCGATGTAACCACAAGGCTTCGTTGGCTATTCTTTCCGGAGGAACTCCGCCGGCGGTCTTCTACAGGGAAACACGCTGCTAGCCCTAAGGCACTCATACTTCTGTTACAAGGCTTTGGCTCCGTCACTCTTCAGCTGAACGCACACACCTTCCTCTTTTCCCTTACGACCAGGCCTTAGAAACATGTAGTACTGACCCCCCGTCTTCACAATCTCAGTCTCCTGAAGTGAAAAAAAGCCCTAGGGTAAGGTGACCGGTTTTGCATTATGACACTAGAATATGACTCCGGATCTTGTAGTTTGACTTGGAGGCGCCACTATTTTGGTGTCATTCTATTTCTTCATTCCTTCTTATCATACGTACAATCTTCAATAATCTATGATAACTACTATAATACAGGGTGATTCAAAAAGAATACCAAAACTTTAAAAATGTGTATTTAATGAAAGAAACATAATATAACCTTCTGTTATACATCATTACAAAGAGTATTTAAAAAGGTTTTTTTTTCACTCAAAAACAGATTCAGAGATGTTCAAAATGGCCCCCTCCAGACACACGAGCAATATCAACCCGATACTCCAACTCGTTCCACACTCTCTGTAGCATATCAGGCGTAACAGTTTGGATAGCTGTTGTTATTTCTCGTTTCAAATCTTCAATGGTGGCTGGAGAGGTGGCCGAAACACCATATCCTTAACATATCCCCATAAGAAAAAATCGCAGGGGGTAAGATCAGGGCTTCTTGGAGGCCAGTGATGAAGTGCTCTGTCACGGGCTTCCTGGCGGCCGATCCATCGCCTCGGGTAGTTGACGTTCAGGTAGTTACGGACAGATAAGTGGCAATGTGGTGGCGCTCCATCCTGCTGAAATATGAATTGTTGTGCTTCTTGTTGGAGCTGAGGGAACAGCCAATTCTCTAACATCTCCAGATACTGTAGTCCAGTTACAGTAGCACCTTCGAAGAAAAAGGGACCAAAAACTTTATTGGCTGAAATGGCGAACAAATGTACAACTAAATGAAACTTTATAGCTCCCTTAATTCGCCGACAGATAGTGCTTAGCTCTGCCTTTTGTCGTTGCAGAGTTTTAAATTCCTAAAGTTGTGGTATTCTTTTTGAATCACCCTGTATTTGCTGATCTCTGCATTGTTTTTTGGTCGACTGGCCCCAATGTTGAATGCTAACCCTTTCTGTAAATATTAGCATACATCTGACTACGTTGTTTTGTCACCTGCCTCAGTTTTTATACATTCTTTTCATATTTTGCCGTTGATTGTTGATTTTGAGAGGGGACCAAACAGAGAAGTCATCGCGCCCATTGGGTTAGGGAAGGATGGAGAAGGAAGTCGGCCGTGCCCTTTCAAAGCAACCATACCTCATTTGCCTGAAACGATTTAGGGAAATCATGGAAAACCTAAATCAGAGTTTGAACTGTCGTCCTCCCGAATACGAGTCCAGTATGACAACCAATGCGCCACTTCGCTCGATTATCTCGACGTGTGTAGCATTCCTCGGTCAGTTGCACATTTGTTCATTAAACTTAGAATATCTTTCTGTTGCATACTGTTCTGGCGTAACTACAAGCGCCGGAACAAAGAAGAAGAACGCAAGACCAGAGAAGGAGGTGAGACGACGTCGGCCAATAGCCCGCTGACAAGAAGAAGCAGCAACTGGCCGAAGTGATTGTAAGGGCCGCTCCTGCCAGACTCGGCCGAACGTTAGTAGACAGTATTCGCAGAGTAGCAGCACGGCCTAATAGATAGGGCTACTAGAACATTTATATATGACCCGTGGTCTAGGGATAGCGTCTTTGATTCATAATCAAAACGTCTTCGGTCCCGGGTTCGATCCCCGCCACTGCCAAATTTGGATAAATAATCAGCATTGGTGGCCGAAGACTTCCGGCGTAAGGAGTCAGCCTCATTCTCCCAACGGCCTTGTCAAAGAGGGCGGAGGAGCGGATAGAGGTTCAGGGCACTCTCTTGTCCTAGGGGTGGGAAATTGCCCATAAAAGCGGAAGAATCAGCAATGATCAACGACATGAGGACGCAGAAGGCAATGGAAACCACCGCATTAAAGACACGTAACGTGTATCCACAGGACATGTGGCCTGTATTTCAAGAAGTGTCATGATGATCTCTCTATTGGCAAAAGATTCCGGAATGGTCCCCCATTCGGATCTCCGGGAGGGGACTGCCAAGGGGGAGGTTACCATGAGAAAAAGATTGGATAATCAACGAAAGGATAACGTTCTACGAGTCGGGGCGTGGAATGTCAGAAACTTGAACGTGGTAGGAAAACTAGAAAATCTGAAAAGGGAAATGCAAAGGCTCAATCTAGATATAGTAGGGGTCAGTGAAGTTAAGTGGAAGGAAGACAAGGATTTCTGGTCAGATGAGTATCGGGTAATATCAACAGCAGCAGAAAATGGTATAACAGGTGTAGGATTCGTTATGAATAGGAAGGTAGGGTGTGTTACTGTGAACAGTTCAGTGACCGGGTTGTTCTAATCAGAATCGACAGCAGACCAACACCGACAACGATAGTTCGGGTATACATGCCGACGTCGCAAGCTGAAGATGAACAGATAGAGAAACTGTATGAGGATATTCAAAGGGTAATGCAGTATGTAAAGGGGGACGAAAATCTAATAGACATGGGCGACTCGAAGAAGAAGAAAAGGTTACAGGAGAATATGGGCTTGGGACAAGGAATGAAAGAGGAGAAACACTAATTGAGTTCTGTAACAAGTTTCAGCTAGTAATAGCGAATACCCTGTTCAAGAATCACAAGAGGAGCGGGTATACTTGGAAAAGGCCGGGAGATACGGGAAGATTTCAATTAGATTACATCATGGTCAGACAGAGATTCCGAAATCAGATACTGGATTGTACGGCGTACCAAGGAGCAGATATAGACTCAGATCACAATATTGTAGTGATGAAGAGTAGGCTGAAGTTCAAGACATTAGTCAGGAAGAATCAATACGCAAAGAAGTGGGATACGGAAGTACTAAAGAATGACGAGATACGTTTGAAGTTCTCTAACGCTATAGATACAGCATTAAGGAATAGCGCAGTAGGCAGTACAGTTGAAGAGGAATGGACATCTCTAAAAAGGGCCATCACAGAAGTTGGGAAGGAAAACATAGGTACAAAGAAGGTAGCTTCGAAGAAACCTCGGGTAACAGAAGAAATACTTCAGTTGATTGATGAAAGGAGGAAGTACAAACATGTTCCGGGAAAATCAGGAATACAGGAATACAAGTCGCTGAGGAATGAAATAAATAGGAAGTGCAGGGAAGCTAAGACGAAATGGCTGCAGGAAAAATGTGAAGACATCGAAAAAGATATGATTGTCGGAAGGACAGACTCAGCATACAGGAAAGTCAAAACAACCTTTGGTGACATTAAAAGCAACGGTGGTAACATTAAGAGTGCAACAGGAATTCCACTGTTAAATGCAGAGGAGAGAGCAGATAGGTGGAAAGAATACATTGAAAGCCTCTATGAGGGTGAAAATTTGTCTGGTGTGATAGAAGAAGAAACAGGAGTCGATTTAGAAGAGATAGGGGATCCAGTATTAGAATCGGAATTTAAAAAAGCTTTGGAGGACTTACGGTCAAATATGGCAGAAGGGATAGATAACATTCCATCAGAATTTCTAAAATCATTGGGGGAAGTGGTAACAAAACGACTATTCACATTGGTGTGTGGAATATATGAGACTGGCTATATACAATATGACTTTCGGAAAAGCATCATCCACACAATTCCGAAGACGGCAAGAGCTGACAAGTGCGAGAATTATCGCACAATCAGCTTAACAGCTCATGCATCGAAGCTGCTTACAAGAATAATATACAGAAGAATGGAAAAGAAAATTGAGAATGCGCTAGGTGACGATCAGTTTGGCTTTATGAAAAGTAAAGGGACGAGAGAGGCAATTCTGACGTTACGGCTAATAATGGAAGCAAGGCTAAAGAAAAATCAAGACACTTTCATAGGATTTGTCGACCTGGAAAAAGCGTTCGACAATATAAAATGGTGCAAGCTGTTCGAAATTCTGAAAAAAGTAGGGATAAGCTATAGGGAGAGACGGTCATATAGAATATGTACAACAACCAAGAGGGAATAATAAGAGTGGACGATCATGAACGAAGTGCTCGTATTAAGAAGGGTGTAAGACAAGGCTGTAGCCTTTCGCCCCTACTCTTCAATCTGTACATCGAGGAAGCAATGATGGAAATAAAAGAAAGGTTCAGGAGTGGAATTAAAATACAAGGTGAAAGGATATCAATGATACGATTCGCTGATGACATTGCTATCCTGAGTGAAAGAGTTAAATGATCTGCTGAACGGAATGAACAGTCTAATGAGTACACAGTATGGTTTGAGAGTAAATCGGAGAAAGACGAAGGTAATGAGAAGTAGTAGAAATGAGAACAGCGAGGAACTTAACATCAGGATTGATGGTCACGAAGTCAATTAAGTTAAGGAGTTCTGCTACCTAGGCAGTAAAATAACCAATGACGGGCGGAGCAAGGAGGACATCAAAAGCAGACTCGCTATGACAAAAAAGGCATTTCTGGCCAAGAGAAGTCTACTAATATCAAATACCGGCCTTAATTTGACGAAGAAATTTCTGAGGATGTACGTCTGGAGTACGGCATAGTATGGTAGTGAAACATGGACTGTGGGAAAACCGGAACAGAAGAGAATCGAAGCATTTGAGATGTGGTGCTATAGACGAATGTTGAAAATTAGTTGGACTGATAAGGTAAGGAATGAGGAGGTTCTACGCAGAATCGGACAGGAAAGGAATATGTGCAAAACACTGATAAGGAGAGGGGACAGGATGATAGGACATCTGCTAAGACATGAGGGAATGACTTCCACGGTACTAGAGGGAGCTGTAGAGGGCAAAAACTGTAGAGGAAGACAGAGATTGGAATACGTCAAGCAAATAATTGAGGACGTAGGTTGCAAGTGCTACTCTGAGATGAAGAGGTTAGCAAAGGAAAGGAATTCGTGGCGGGCCGCATCAAACCAGTCAGTAGACTGATGACAAAAAAAAAAAAAACATTTATTAGTGATCCACAAACTGTGTGTCAAACGTGCATGAACATGATATATAGCAGAGGACTCGGATTTATGTTGCGTGTCGCCCATCGCTTGCGACACCATTGTTATTTCAAAGTTAATAATGGTCAATCTGCTGTATTGAAATAAAACTACTAATATTATTTGCTTGAACTGTTGTATAGCATTCCGAGAACGCAACATTCCCTAAGCACCCTATACGTAACATGTGGGCAGGACCCCCATACATACAATGACCATCATAACTTTGAACTACTGAAGTTAAAAACGAAGAAATTGGCACACGTTGGCGTCCGCGGTAGCCGAGCGTTTCTAGGCGCTTCAGTCCGGAACCGCGCGACTGCTACGGACGCAGGTTCGAATCCTGCCTCGGGCTTGGATGTGTTTGATGTCCTTAGGTTAGTTAGGCTTCAGTAGTTCTAAGTTCTATGGGGCTGATGACCTCAGATGTTCAGTCACATAGTGCTCAGAGTGATTTGAACTATTTGGCACACATTATAGATCCACCTAACATCATCACAGAAATGAAATTAAAAGAGTTGAATAACAATAAATACAGTTATAATATGTAACTGCATAATATGTTTACCATTCGTAATCTCTGTAAACTGAAGAAGTTGACAGCCATACCTCATTACTTGGAACGAACCCAGCTTTCCTGTAGAACGTATCAGGGAAACAGGAAGAAGTAATACTCAGAGTCTCCATTACAAAGATAACATAATTCTCTTATACGCTCTGTTCATTTTACTATCAATCTCAGTTGAAAGAACCCATGGTATTCCGGTAGAGAGTAAGGATTTACCTAGAGGAATGTGTTTAACTTCTATACAGAATGGACGTCTGATTAATGTGTAACAATCCGGCACAACTAGGCACCTCAGGATCACACGTGGCTCATTTTTTATGTCCCTACACTGACACATGCTACAAACGTGGCCACCCTGCAATATGCCGTTCTTCTTCTCATCTTAGGTGGCAGAAAGTGGCAAAATGTGGGAGTGGGTCTTTTTTCCAGCTCAGCTAATTGAGTGTAAAAAAAAAATAGCGGTGGAGCTCTTCCTTCCAGCGTGTTCGAGGTGTGGCTCTTCTTTTCAGCTCGGGCAGGTGTGCTTCACTCACAATTATGACACAGTCGCACATCATCCAACAAAATTGTCCCAAAAATGGTGGTACCACAGGCGTGGTCTCTTCTACTTACCTCACAAGGCCACTACAGCTTTGGTCCCCTCCACCTACCTGGCAGCAGTAGCCAGTGCGGATCTCCTGTGCTCCACCTAGCTGGCCACCTGGCGGCTCTGCTCACTCCAAACACGGGCACAGTCGATAGAGATCTCTCAGTCCGTGTACTTCGCTAGTGGATGATGCCTGCTCCGTCACTGATGCCCTTCTCAGGTAGTGTCGATGCCTCTGCCCCAGCATAAAGGAAAACGGTTGAAATGGCTCTGAGCACTATGGAACTTAACTTCTGAGGTCATCAGTCGCCTGGAACGTAGAACTACATAAACCTAAGTAACCTAAGGACATCACACACATCCATGCCCGAGGCAGGATTCGAACCTGCAACCGTAGCGGTCGCGTGGTTCCAGACTGTAGCGCCTAGAACCGCTCGGTCACTCCGGTAGGCGCCCCAACATAATAGCTCATAAATCATGTACTACAAGTTCATATTAACCACCGATTCCGCCATTATAACTGAATTACTTCGATCTTCTACAATTTATTATGTAGCTTCAGTGCTCTTGAAACAAGTACAGGAACGCTCCATAGTAGATGGGAGAGAGGATGCGAGTATGGGAGACGAATGGGTATGGGAAACTTGGAGGGAGAGGGGCTAAGGTGACCTTTAGGGGGATGGGTAGCGTGAACATAAATTGTGACCTTGAAGGGGGGTGGGAAATCGGACTAGCGTGATACTGACAGCGTCAGGTCACCTTGAACTGTCCTGAAAACTACCTTCAACTTCCACTCACGTTTGATGCTCGCTGTTTCCTGCAGAGTGTTGTTTTTTGGTGCTACGACAAAGTCAACTAATATTCAGCTAGATATGCCCGTGAATGCTGTCCTCACGTCGAGTCTATTGGCAAAAAAAAAAAAAAAAAAAAAAAAAAAAATGGTTCTAAGCACTATGGGACTTAACATCTGAGGTCATCAGTCCCCTAGACTTAGAACTAATTAAACCTAACTAACTTAAGGACATCACACACATCCATGCCCGAGGCAGGTTTCGAACCTGCGACCGTAGCACCAGCGCAGTTCCGGAATTAAGCGCCTAGATCCGCTCGGCCAGAGCAGCCAGCTTATCGTTCTAAGCAGACAATTTACAAAACAATTGAGAACATCGAATTCACAACATCTGCTGCGGACAAGAAGAAGAATACTTTGAAGAATACTGCTGCCACTGCACTTGTCGATGGACCATGTCTGTTCTGTGGATGCAGACTTAATTTTAGCATTGACATTAACGATTCTTTTACACATGGTAATGGTTGGCTTACAGTAGCTATTGTACGAGGTGGTACTGGAGTTCCTAACGTGCCTGGCCTTGAAAGTTTTGTAGACAGAGACATTATTGCCTACCGTACCTATCACATTGGAGAACTTGCTAGTAAAGACTTTGGTAAATCTGTGTATATGTCACCTTCTGCATTGTCATTGTATACTCGTAGCAAGAGAAAAATATCTGTAAATGAGTCTGTATTTATTTTGATTAAAAGGTAAAGGAGTATGTGAATATGTAAAATTTGTTGGAGACTGTACTTTGTATTTCCATAAATAAAGTGATCTGTAGCGTAGCTGAGAACCGGACAAGGGTACATCACGAACCGGGGGCTCAAGGAGGCAACAGCATGTTCCATGTTAAAGTTCTTATCGCTTGACCTTTGACCCCGCCATTGCCCACTACAGGGTTACGCAACGTGGCGGCGCGCCAGCAGCGGATGGTGTGTCGTTAGTAAATTTCTCGTGAGAGTATAAACAATATATTTGTGAAACAACATGCGCTTTTAATGTTAGTTTGTTTTCTGTGTTTGTTATTTTCTGCCACTGGTAAATTCTTTAAATTCTGAAATTATCATTAATGATGTTCCGGTCCCAATGATTCCCTTCTATCTCTTATCTATTTCTGCATATAAATACTGAGGAAGCCATTGCATGATGAAGGGTGCTCCCTGTTGTATCCTTAGTCATACATGGACCGACGAAAATGTGCTGTCAGTCACTCTGTTCAGTTACATAAACAATTCCGAGAAAAGTTGAAACTAGAATATTCTAACAAAACTATTGGTCTGAAGTGAGACCGAACGGCATTTCCATCATCCTTGTAGTATTTCACTAAGGGGGATGTTTTCTGTGATACTGATACTGATACTGGATCGATTTTCTTACGAAAATTTTATTTTAGTAAAGAAGATTTTACAGCTGCTGAAGACTATTAGTGTTTGCAGCAGATTTCCTGCTTAAAATCCTGTTGACTTAGCCTTGAATTTTTATTGCTGAAGCGCAGTTGCACTCGGTAAAATCTCTAACATTAAGCATTTTTTTCCATTTTTACTTTCATTGATGGCACTTCAGAAACAAGGTAGTTGAAATCTTCATTAGACATCCTGCAGAAATTTTCGAATTTTTCACATTGCTCTGTTAGTAAGTCTGCCAATAAGTGTGTGCCACAATCCATACACCATTAACAAAAAATCTCAACAGCTATATCAAATACCCATAATTTGCAAATTATACTGTATATTTAAATTTTAAAAAGTATATTATGGAAAAAATTACTTTTAACTGACTAGTACCTACGCGCCTTGCTTTTAAGTAAGCGACACAATCAACAATCCTCTTCTTGTTTTCATCTTCTGTCTTAAACATAATTCCATATGACCGCACTGAGAAGTCAGCTGTACTTATAACGAGTTCTGAATAGATATCCATCTCGTAGAACTACGTAACGACGAATTTTCGTAGTTCCGAGAGTAAATCGATACACGATAACGTGGGTATACTTGCATCAAAGCGCTCGCCATTCGGCGAGTAGTCCTCGACACCACGCCATTCGATAAGCAATTGTTCAATAACCGCCGAGTGACGTACGTTCGGTGCTGGCTTCAGATGAGTTGGTGAACTGCAGTAGGGTAAGGTTTCAGCTTGCAGGCGTTTTTTGCTGCTTTGATCTCTACTGACGCACTATTTACATCTAAAGTTGCTTCGAACTTTAGGTGTCAAATACGGCCAGCTTTACTGTCTTGGTGGTGGTCAGTGAAGAGCAAAATATTTTCTTCCCTAACTTGTTTCCATCTCTACAAGCCTGTCGTATGCGAGAAGTTTCAGTGTCCTTTACTGCACGTCTGTGGAAGTGGCCAACAAAGTGCGTGACGTGGCTGACGCTACGCTTGTGTGTTGTCAGCGACCTGTTTGACCACCTGGTGCAGCCGCTGTGCGCAGAATCCTCGACCGACGACGCGTGCTACGGCTGCTTCACGCGCTACGGCATGATGGTTCAGGTAGCGTGCATAGCTTGGCAGACACAAAAAATATTCCAACCTGTCAGAAGAAAAGAGATATCATATGAAATACAAACAAAACAATTTTTTGACAGGAAGTAAATCATTATAAACTGTCCTTCAAGAGACAATAATTCAAACTACAAATAGTTAATTGACATTTGTATTTTCACCAACACTTATTTGCTTACCTTACTATTTATTTTCCGTTAGCTTTCTAGACACTGCGGAAACATTGCGGATAGAAGAAAGTTACTACTGAAAATCTTGAACAGCTCCGTTGCTACATAAATTGCAGCATAATTTATCACTAAAATTTGTATGAAACTAAATTACAATTCCTAATTCTAATGCGTCCTGGTATCAGCAAAGTCCTTTGAGTACGTCAAGTGCAAATACGAATTAATTGCTCTGCTTAACTTCAGAGTTGTCATTGGTTCCCTGACAAACAAATGTTGCTAAAGTACATACATAAAAAAAAGTTTTGCATCACCCCCGTTCCCAGAACTCCCGAAGATAGACTTTGACTGTGGATATTGTGTCACAGCCACAGTCACTTTGAGTGTTCAGAGATGTCACTAAACCCGCCCAAAGATGTAAACAACCACGCATAAGCAGCGCCTCTTAGACGGAAGGGCTCCGACAGCCGATCAGTTCGAGTCATTTCACCAACAAGGAGGTATACGGCTATTGCTGCCTATAGTTCAACCATGCCTAGACGCTCAGTACCGCGGTTCGATAGCGCCCGTATTGTTACTTTGTGCTAGGAAGTGTTTTCAAGGGAAGTGTCCCGGCTTCTCGGAATGTACCAAAGCGATGTTGTTTGGACATGAAGGAGATGCAGAGAGATAGGAACTATCGATGACATGCCTCGCTCACGCCGCCCAAGGGCTACAACTGCAGTGAATGACCGATACCTACGGATTATGGCTCGGAGGAACTCTGACAGTAACGCCAACATGTTCAAGATTGCTTTTCGTGCAGCCACGGGTCGTCGTGTTACGACTCAAACCGTGCACAAAAGGCTGCATGATGCGCAAATCCCGACGTCCATGGCGAGGTCCATCTTTGCAACCACGACACCATGCAGCGCGCTCCAGATGGGCCCAATAACATGCCGAAAGGACGGCTCAGGATTTTCATCACGTTCTCTTCACCGATGAGTGTCGCATATGCCTTCAACCAGGCAATCATCGGAGACGTTGATTGGAGGCAACCCAGATACACTGTCCAAAGAGTGTAGCAAGACGAGGTTCCCTGATGCTTTGGGTTGGCATTGTATGGGCCCAACGTACGCCGCTGTTGGTCATGGAAGGCGCCGTAACGGCTGTACGATACGTGAATGCCCTCCTCCGACCGATAGGGCAACCATATCTGCAGCATATTGGCGAAGCATTCTTCTTCATGGACGACAATTCGCGCTCCCATCGTGCACATCTCGTGAATGACTTCCTTCAGGATAACTACATCGCTCGAATACAGCGGCCAGCATGAACCCTATCGAACACGCCTCTGACAGACTGAAAAGGGCTGTTTATGGACCACGTGACCCAACCACTCTTAGGGATCTACACCATATCATCGTTAAGGAATGGGACAATCTGGACCAACAGTACTTTGATAAACGTGTGGATAGTATGGCACGACGAATACAGGAATGCATCAACGAAAGAGGACGTGCTGCTTGGTATTAGAGGTACCGGTGTGTACAGCAATCTGGACCACCACCTCTGTATGTCTTGCTGTATGGTGGTACAACATGCAATGTTTTCAAGAGCAATAAAAATGGGGGAAATGATTTTATGTTGATCTCTATTCCAATTCTTTTGTACAGGGTCAGTAACTTTCGGCACGGAGGTGATGAAAAACTTTTTTCTTTATGTGTGTACGTTATCTAATAACACATAAAATCTAACAGTCTGCTAATAATAATAGAATTTGCCTTACCTGATCTTTCCTTTTTCTGAATTTTATTTACAAATGTAGCACTGCTACGGTACATCACTTCTGCATTGTGACATTTAAAACTGCATTGATGAATCCTGAATGAGATTTTCACTCTGCAGCGGAGTGTGCGCTGATATGAAACTTCCTGGCAGATTAAGACTGTGTGCCCGACCGAGACTCGAACTCGGGACCTTTGCCTTTCGCGGGCAGATGCTCTACCATCTGAGCTACCGAAGCACGACTCACGCCCGGTACTCACAGCTTTACTTCTGCCAGTACCTCGTCTCCTACCTTCCAAACTTTACAGGAGCTCTCCTGCGAACCTTGCAGAACTAGCACTCCTGAAAGAAAAGGTTCGCAGGAGAGCTTCTGTAAAGTTTGGAAGGTAGGAAACGAGGTACTGGCAGAAGTAAAGCTGTGAGTACCGGGCGTGAGTCGTGCTTCGGTAGCTCAGATGGTAGAGCAGCTGCCCGCGAAAGGCAAAGGTCCCGAGTTCGAGTCTCGGTCGGGCACACAGTTTTAATCTGTCAGGAAGTTGCATTAATGAACATAGTCACATGAACGCAGTCCATCCATTACAACAACGGTGCATAAATCAGATAGTTGTCAATATAAAAAGACAGGTTAAAAGGAAAGCTCATTTTCCAGCTCCTCCGCTGTCCCCATAGGTTACTTTTATAGACGAAGCGTATCTTCTATTGTCAACTGTATCATGAAAATGTGTTTCATTGTACCAAAGGACGATGCCAACCTTCCAACAGTCGGACATACAACAAACACTGAAACTACAGACATCGGTCCAGCAGAGAAACAAATTGCGTTAAAGCTTTCTGAGCTCCCTGAACATGAAGTACATTCCAGCTACTCTATTCAGTACTAACAACCTTCTTTGCTGTAGCTGAGTAAATCTTCTTTTTCTTCTTCCGGGTCACGGAAATTTTCGACCGTATGAACCATTCTGGCTCGAGACACTTAGTTCAGAATTTTACGTTTTCGTTTCTCTTCCTTCTGCCTGACCCGAAAGAGAGAAATTATATTTCCTTAAAAAGTATTTTAGTGTAAACATCTTTGCTCTATCATATTTTCAACCGTGCGGGGTAGCCGCGCGCTCTAGGTCGTCTTGTCACGGTCCGCGCGGTTCCCCCCTTGGAGGTTCGACTCCTCCTTCGCGCGTGGGTGTATGTGTCGTCCTTAGTGTAACTTAGGTTAAGTAGTGCGTAAGCTTAGGGACCGATGACCTCAGCAGTTTGGTCCCATAAGACCTTATAACAAATATCCAAATTTTTTGTCATCTTTTCAGAGCAGAACTACAAGTACGTTTTCATTTACAGGCTCCGGATGCATATGAAGAACTAAAAAAGTGCGCGAGAAAGTATCTGAATGGTACGTCATTCGCACAGTGTCAGGCAGTGGTGAGTCAACAAATAATTTACTTAGTGATGACAGTACATAACTTTCATTGCACCATAGTGAGCTTATACTCAGAATACAGCCACAGTGAGACAGTTCCAAAGCGCTGTTCAGTCCATGCTCCATTACGCAAATTATTTTCTGCTTTGCTTTGCTTTGAGCGTTTTATAAATTTAGTCGATTGCAAGGTTTGAATTTCGAACTATTCGTAAACAATGTTAAAGCCGGTTCCCATCACACCGCAGTAGTTAATTGGTGGCGGGGTCGGGCTTGGCAAGCACTTGGATAGGTGACTATCTGGATCTTCTGAGCGCCGTTGGTAAGTGGGTCGCACTAAGCCTGTGTGAGACCAGTTCAGAAGCTACGTGCTGGGAAGTAGCCGCTCCGGTTACGAAAACTGACAACGGCTGGAAGAGCGGTGTGCTGATCACAGGCCCCTTCATATCCGCATCCAATGACGTCTGTCGACTGAGAATGTCACGCCGGTCGGTCAGTACTGTTGAGCCTTCCAAGGCCTGTCCGGATGGAGTTAGTTTGAGGTTTAATCTTGTTAAATCTTGGAAAAAATGCTTGTGGCAATGAAATTAGGCACAAATGTACCTTTCATGGTACAGAGGACCAAATTTGTCAACACATAAGAAAACAGTCATTTTTTATCACTCCAGAGTCACCCATATGCATTCGAGATACTTAGTAGGTACTGATCTAGAACGGTGAACCATTTAATTCGGGGATGGCCAAGAATTCAGCTCACCGCCAGTGCTTTTGCTCACATACGAAATCTCTCTCACCTGGCTGCACATATCCCCAACCGCCACACCACGCTGTCCGAGCATATCGACGGGGAAGAGGGGAAACCGCGAAAGCGCCCATTTAAGTGACAATGCTGTCGCTCTGCATACAGCCTGATTTCTCATCCCATATTTCGCAACAAAACAGATCCAGAAATCTTGTAGTTTCATAAATTGTCTTTGGTGCGCTAAAGACGTCATTTTTATCAACTAAAAACTGTAGGAATACGGACAGATGTAGACATACATGTTCACAGATTTTCGCACTCAGGTTTCTGCGCAATCGGGAATCACTTACTTTCATAACCAGAAAAGTCCTTTCATAGATATGTTTTGATTGAAATATTTTATCACTTGCAATCTTATTATGTAGACGAGGAAATTCTCTCTGAAGAAGAAAACGTAGGCTTCCCAATGAGCTCTAAGGTAAGAGCTAACTTCATGCACCCGTGAGATGGGGGTAGGGTCTTTGATTAGTAATGGAAACGTCCTCGATCCCCCGGGTTCGAAACCCGTCACTGCTTAAATTTTGATTAATAATCAGCGTTGACGGCGGAAAACTTCCTACATAAGAAGTCACCTTCATTCTGCCAAGGGCCTTGTCAAAGAGGTCGGAGAAGCGAACAGAGGTTCAGGGCACTCTCTTGTCCTAGGGGTGGGAAACTGCCCATAAAGGCGGAAGAATCAGCAATGATCAACGGCATGAGGATGCAGAAGGCAATGGAAACCACTGCATTAAAGATACGTAACGTGTATCCACAGGACACGTGGCCTGTATTTCAAGAAGTGTCATGATGATCTCCCTATTGGCAAAAGATTCCGGAATAGTCCCCCATTCGGATCTCCGGGAGGGGCTGTAAAGAGAGCAGTGACCATGAGAAAAAGATTCAATAATCAACAAAAGGATAACTTTGTACGAGTCGAAGCGTGGAAGGTCAGACGCTGGAACATGGTAGGGAAACTAGAAAATCTGAAAAGGGAAATGGAAAGGCTCGTGGTAGATACAGTAGGGGTCAGTGAAGTTATATGGAAACAAGACAAGTATTTCTGGTCAAATGAGTATAGGATAACATCAATTAGCACTCCGTCTGATCTAATGAACGTAAATTACATTGCTTATCAACCAGTTCCATCTGCTAAGGCGTTTTGAAGTGAAGACAATAAACGCTCTCGAAAACAGTTTCAAACGAGGCGTAGCATTGTCGGTGTCTTCAAAAAGCATGGAAAAATATTATTGTGACTCTTTTAAGGTCACAACGAATCCTTCAGAGCTCTCGTTTTCATTAACACCAGTGTGCCTAGGGAAATGTACACTTCTCTATGTGAGAATACGTTCGTTCTCATTGTTATTTTCTTTTTAAGTGCATCCCCATGAAATCAGAAATGATTTGATTCTCAGCTTCTAATGTCTTTCAGTGGTCGTTGCAGTCAAGCGCACTTCATGCGCCCACGCGATCACTACGGTCGCAGGTCCGAATCCTGCCTCGGGCATTGATGTGTGTGATGTCCTTAGGTTCGTTCGGTTTACGCAGTTCTAAGTTATAGGGGACTAATGACTTAACTTCTAAGTCCCATATTGCTGAGAGCCATTTTGTACCACTTCATGTGCGATATCTGAAACGCTATATTTTTCTTCATGAATTCAGTAACGATGGGCTTACATCGAAAACTCTTCGTTCAGTACCATCAAAAATTGTTGCAACTGACAGCTGAATAACGCGTGTGATTTCAGCAGCTTTACTATCGGTACCACCAATTTCATCATGCGCTCGATGCCTCCAAGTTTACCACAAAGTGTTTCTTGATGTGCAAAACAATGAATCCTGCGTCTGTTGATCGTTTTCATTTTCTGTTGTCTCATATTCAGGTAAATCTTAAATTCTTTCTGCGTGGTTTTGTAACGTCGTTTCATAACAAATCTGCGGTACCCTCCATTATGCGACTGTACATCGCATAATTGATATTAAGAATTCTTATCCTGGCCATTAATTCCTATTTATTTGTAAAAGCTTGTGACGATGGACCGCAAGACTACATTTTGTGCAAAAGGCTGGGACCTGTGGGCTTTCCTTATACTACGAACAGATAACGAACAGTAAACAGCATTGACACCACGGTTCTGCCGAAGTGAGGAAAATAGTGCAGAGAGAGAACTGTCGCATCACAGTACTAAATGAAATGTCGCGATGTGCCGTGTATTTCCGATAATTATCGAACAAAGCTGGGACAGGCCGACCTTCGGCCGCACGTATCCCGCTCATCTTCATCCCTGTGGTTTGGCACGCTATGGCCGATTCAGGCATAAACGGTTTCCTGCGAGCAGTAACTTCAGAGAGCAACGTATTTTAATATTATTTTACATCAATAATTTCTGAGTATGTAAAGCGAATTCTGCATTCCATTTTTCCTTCCATTTTCAGATCTGGGATGCTGAAGTGAATGAGGATGGACAGTCGCCTGTATTCTGCGATTTTGAAGTGTGCGTTAGGAAGTGGGACATGTTGCAGCTAGTAAGTGTGGCGAACAGTCAGTTGGATGAACGCGTAGGCTGTAGTCTGTGAACAGTTACTGTTTTTGTGAAATTATGAACATTTCTGATACAGCTTTCTTCATATTTTATTATGTGTTTGCTTTCTTTTGTAGGTCGACGCCTGCGCCAATCAGAACAGCAGCACCAAATCTGAAGCGGAGAAGTACGTGCAAACAACATTCTGCATTGTTGATGAACTACGCCGACGCAAATTTGTAAGTGCTTAGCTAAGTGAAAAGAAATCAGTAATTTGTACTTAAAATCAAAAGATAACAGTGAATGGAATCTGAGAGTTATGTGCCACTTTTCACGTTAACCAATTGTTATGGAGCTATCACAACCTCCGTAGCTTACAAACGACAATTTGGCAGAACGTGATACAAATCATACGGAGATCCGAATATGGGACTATTTTACCTCCGGAATATTTTACCCAAAAGGACGCCATCATCATTTAACCATACAATAAGCTGCATGTCCTCGGGGAAAAAAACGGCTATAGTTTCCCTTTACTTTCAGCCGATCGCAGTACGAGCACAGCAGGGCCGTTTTGGTTAGTGTTCAGGGCCAGATCAGTCAATCATCCAAACTGTTAGCCCTACAACTACTGAAAAGGCTGCTGCCCCTCTTCACGAACCACACGTTTGTCTGGCCTCTCAAAAATACCCCTCCGTTGTGGTTGCACCCACGGTACGCTTATGTGTATCGCTGAGGCAAGCAAGCCTCCTCACCAACGGCAAGGTCCATGGTTCATGAGTGGGGGAGGGGGGGGGGGGGGGAGAAAGGCAACGTTAACGATGTGGGCCTGTAATCTAGTGAATTACTCCTACTACCTTTCCTGTGCAACTTTCCAGTCTTTGGGTACGGATCTTTCGTCGAGCGAACGGTTGTTTGTGATTGTTAAGTATGGAGCTAATGCATCAGCATACTCCGAAAGGAACCTAATTGGATTACAGTCTGGACTAGAAGGCTTGCTTTTATTAAGTGATATAAGTTACATCACTAATCCAAGGATATTTATTTCTACGTTACTCATGTTGGCAGGTGTTCTCGATTCGAATTCTGGAATATTTACTTCGTCTTCCTTTGTGAAGGCATTTCGGAACGCTGTGTTTAGTAACCCTGTTTCGGCAGCACTGTCTTCGATAGTATCTCCATTACTATCGCGCAGACAAGGCATTGATTGTTTCTTGCTGCTAACATACTTCACATACGACCGGAATCCTTTTGGATTTTCTGCCAAGTTTCGAGAAAAAGTTTCGCTGTGGGAACTATTATAAGCATCTCGCATTGAAGTGCGCTAAAATTTCGAGCTTCTGTAAAAGTTCGCCAATCTTGGGGATTTTTAGTATGTTTAAATCTGCCATGTTTGTTTCGCTGTTTCTGCAACAGTGTTCTAACGCGTTTTGTGTGCCAAGGAGGATATGCTCCGTCGTTTGTTAATTTATTTGGTATAAATCTCTCAATTGCTTCCGATACTATTTCTTTGAATTTAAGCCACATCTGATCTACACTTATTAATTTGAAATGAGTGGAGATTGTCTCTCAGGAAAGCGTCAAGTGAATTTTTATCTACTTTTTTGAATGGGTATATTTTTCACTAATTTTCGAGGATTTGGGGATTACAATATTCAATCTCGCTACGACAACCCTGTGTTCACTAATCCCTGAATCGGTTTTGATTTCATTATTATCTCAGGATTATTTGTTGCTATGACGTCAAGTGTGTTTTCACAACCGTTTACTATTCGCGTGGGCTCATGAACTAACTGCTCGAGATAATTTTCAGAGAATGCGTTTAGCACAATTTCGGATGATATTTTTTGTGTACCTCCGGAATTAAACATATATTTTCGCCAATACATCGAGGGTAAATTAAAGTCACCACCAACTATTATTGTATGAGTCGGGTACCTTTTCGAAATCAAACTTAAGTTTTCTTTTTGAACGTTTAGCAGCTGTATCATCTGAATTGGGAGGTCGGTAAAGGGATCCTATTACAATTTTTTCCCGTTGCCAACAATGACCTCTGCCGTCACTTACTCACAAGAAGTATCTACTTCAATTTTGCGACAAGTTAAACTACTTCAAGAAAAAGGAATAACTATCCCCTATGATAGCTATGCTGTAGGATAACTTATAGGATAACTATCCTGTTTAAGATTAGTAACGTAAAGACAAACAAAATAATTCTGATGATTCTACTCATTCTACATAAAAAGTTCAGTAATTCAACATACACAAGAAAAAAATAACTTAAAATCTAATATCGTAGGCCTACAACAGCAGCCTACAGTGGAAACTGTCCATTGATAGCGGCCCTAAAATAAATTAATATGTTAAAAATCCGCCTCAGTTGCGAAATGTTACTGGTCTTTACCGAGGTTTCAGGTAACTCTAGCCTTCTTCAGAAGCATAAAATAAACTAATACATGCCAGAATAAGTCACGGTCAAACATAGAAAGCTAAAATACCGTGGTACCACGTCAAACTACGTTACTCAGCTGAGGAACACCCACGGCCCCACTTCGTGGAAAGCGGTCGGTCAGCCGCGGACGCTACGTTGGAACGTAGGAGTGTCCATGAGGACAGCAGAGTATTTCTTTCGCTTCTTTTCCCTCTTTCGTTGTATTCTTCCTCCAGATTTAAGAAAAGGTCTGATGTGTTTCTGGGACACAATAGTAGGCCTAGACTGAACATTATCCAAGCTCCTGCAAGAACATTTTGACTCACTTATCTTGTGTCATTAATATGGTTCGTGGAGATCTCCAATGCTTGAATTTGGCTGTCTCCTTCTTCTATTGTGTCAGCACTTAGAGCAGTAGGCCCGTCAGGAACTAGTCGGTCTGCTACTAAACCTGTAGCAAATCCATGGTCGTTAGAAACGTCTCTACTGAAGGAGGAAATGACACAAGTCTTGAATACTGCTTGGATATTTGATGGCGTAAACGCAAGAGGATATCCCGAAGTCACTACTCCTGGAATGTCACATATTGTCATCATAGAACATGGGTGATATAACATCCACGAATTACTTGCGGTATTCACGTACTTCTCCAACGTTTAGATCTAAGGGTTGCAATTGATGGGAACAGTGAGTGGCGAAGTGACAATAAAACAGTACCGTTCTCTTAAGCATAGTTCAGCCCACTAATCAACAGCTGAGAACCATGATTATCAAGGAGAAGTGGAAGTCGACTATGTTTAGAGTACTCTGAGTTAGCTGCAAAGTGTTTCAAAAATTCGCAGACATGTTCTTCCATCATCCATCCAGAAGGGTTACTGGCTTCACGGCAGCCCACTGGCCCATTATGAATAAAATGTTCTTTGGAGTACAATCAGGCAAAAATGAAGATTGGTGGAATGCAGTTCCTAGCAGCAGAAACAGCAGCAGTTAATTTAATTAGGCTACCACGTTCTCCAGATGTGATCGACACCACTTGCTTTAAATCTTTTCGTGACACACTTGGATTTGGCTTTTTTATTGTTTCAATGCCATTCTCGCCCATGTTTCAAATATATTTCGGCTCAAAGTTGTATCGCTTCATTACAGTAGCTAGGTTATCGAAATAGCGCCAACGTTCGTATTATTGAAGCTAGAGGATCGGTCTAGGTTGTTAGCTTCAGGAGTAGTAACTGCCAAATCTGGGTCTTTTCATGACCCAGAAAACCAGTCATTCCCATCTTGTCGAGATTCAGTCGATTTTACAGATACTTTTAGCTCATTAGAAAAGCTAATTTATAACCAAATTTTCAGAAAAATGGTTCAAATGGCTCTGAGCACTATGGGACTCAACTGCTGAGGTCATTAGTCCCCTAGAACTTAGAACTAGTTAAACCTAACTAACCTAAGGACATCACAAACATCCATGCCCGAGGCAGGATTCGAACTTGCGACCGTAGCGGTCTTGCGGTTCCAGACTGCAGCGCCTTTAACCAAATTTTCAAATTTCTTTTGGACTAAGACCGAAGTACGTATCAGACGCAGCTTTTATATACTCTGCCAGTTCATTTTCAAGAGTAACTGTAAGCATACGTCTATTAGGATAGTAGCCTACACGCAGTGAATGGCAGGTTACATCACTTCTTGAATGCTCATCAGAAAACTTTTGACACTAACGATCCAATGTCCGATAACTTGTATTGTAATCTTTGACAACAGGGCTTATGGATTTATTTTCCAATTTCACCATTCGAGCCGCTTTCAGCATAGTGTCTGCGGATGTTAGACCTTTATCTACTTTCCTTTCAAAATTTCTAGGCATCTTGATAGTGAAAACGCAAATTGAGAGGATGTAACCAGAAAAGCAAACAGTTTCGTGGAGATGGTTATCCCACGCGACAGGCAAATCCGTTGGTTGTGTCACAAGCAAACCGAGGAGTCATTTTCAAAACTGTAGCCGCTATTCAGTTTTGTGTGTGTCATAACGATTTAGGAACACCGCACGTAATATATTGAATATGTATTGAATTATATTCTACATGACTGTAGAAGGCGATCATCAGTACAACAAAAAGGTTTGTAGTTAAATAGAACGATAATAATGCACTAAGTTTTACTCACGAAAACTAGTAACAGAAAGGTGTGAACAGCTCCTCACTCACTCCACAGAAACAACTGAAACTTCACGCAACAAATGTAGAAGTGCAGCCGCTCTCAAGAATGTAATTCCAGTATAGTGTGATATCTGGTGACCGAGTTATTAACTATGGGAGAAGCAACATGTGTGACTACCATACCCGGTCCCCCTACTTCCTTTTCAGTACGGCTTGCGTTTCATGTCTTCGACTTGTATAACTGCATTTCCGTTTCTGTGCTGGTTATAAATAGCCTAAACTCATTGTATTTTTTCTCTGCTGCTCTATGGGTAGCGTCATTGATTAGTAATCAAAATTTCCTTTCTCCTGGGTAGGATGCGCGCCACCGCTCATATTTTCAATAAAAATCATCAGCAATGGTGGCCGAAAACTTCAGAAATAGGAAGTCACACTCACTCAGCTAGCGGCTGAGGAGTGGACAGATATTTAGGGCACTGTTTTGCCCTTGGGGTGGAAAACTGCTCCTAAACGGCAATGATCAATAGCATGAGGATGCAGAAGGCTATGGGAACCACTGCATTAATGATACATAACATGTATCCACAGGACATGCGATGCGCATCTGAAAAAGTCTCATGACGATCTCTCCATTGACAGAAGATTCTGGAGAAGTCACCCGTTCAGATCTCCGGGAGGAGACTAGCAAGTGAATGGTGACCACCAGAAAAATATTGAATAACCAATGAAAAGGCAACGTTCTAAGAGCAATTAAGCACAGAACCGACTCGTGGAGATAACATCTTGGACCTACTGATAACAAACAGACCCGAACTTTTCGACTCTGTATGTGCTGAACACGGAATCAGTGATCATAAGGCCGTTGCAGCATCCCTGAATTTGGAAGTTAGTAGGAATATAAAAAACGGGAGGAAGGTTTATCTGTTTAGCAAGAGTAATAGAGGGCAGATTTCAGACTACCTAACAGATCAAAACGAAAATTTCTGTTCCGACACTGACAATGTTGAGTCTTTATGGAAAAAGTTCAAGGCAATCGTAAAATGCGTTTTAGACAGGTACGTGCCGAGTAAAACTGTGACGGACGGGAAAAACCCACCGTGGTACAACAACAAAGTTAGGAAACTACTGCGAAAGCAAAGAGAGCTTCACTCTAAGTTTAAACGCAGCCAAAACCTCTCAGACAAACAGAAGCTAAACGATGTCAAAGTTAGCGTAAGGAGGGCTATGCGTGAAGCGTTCAGTGAATTCGAAAGTAAAATTCTATGTACCGACTTGACAGAAAATCCTAGGAAGTTCTGGTATTACGTTAAATCAGTAAGTGTCCCGAAACAGCATATCCAGACACTCCGGGATGATGATGGCATTGAAACAGAGGATGACACGCGTAAAGCTGAAATACTAAACACCTTTTTCCAAAGCTGTTTCACAGAGGAAGACCGCACTGCAGTTCCTTCACTAAATCCTCGCACAAACGAAAAAATGGCTGACATCGAAATAAGTGTCCAAGGAATAGAAAAGCAACTGGGAATCACTCAACAGAGGAAAGTCCACTGGACCTGACGGGATACCAATTCGATTCTACACAGAGTACGCGAAAGAACTTGCCCCCCTTCTAACAGCCGTGTACCGCAAGTCTCTAGAGGAACGGAAGGTTCCAAATGATTGGAAAAGAGCACAGGTAGTCCCAGACTTCAAGAAGGGTCCTCGAGCAGATGCGCAAAACTATAGACCTATATCTCTGACGTCGATCTGTTGTAGAATTTTAGAATATGTTTTTTGCTTGAGTATCATGTCGTTTTTGGAAACCCAGAATCTACTATGTAGGAATCAACATGGATTCCGGAAACAGCGATCGTGTGAGACCCAACTCGCTTCATTTGTTCATGAGACCCAGAAAATATTAGATGGAGGCTCCCAGGTAGATGCTATTTTTCTTGACTTCCGGAAGGCGTTCGATACAGTTCCGCACTGTCGCCTGATAAACAAAGTAAGAGCCTACGGAATATCAGACCAGCTGTGTGGCTGGTTTCAAGAGATTTTAGCAAACAGAACACAGCATGTTGTTATCAATGGAGAGACGTCTACAGACGTTAAAGTAAGCTCTGGCGTGCCACAGGGGAGTGTTATGGGACCATTGCTTTTCACAATATATATAAATGACCTAGTAGATAGTGTCGGAAGTTCCATGCGGCTTTGCGCGGATGATGCTGTAGTACACAGAGAAGTTGCAGCATTAGAAAATTGTAGCGAAATGCAGGAAGATCTGCAGCGGATAGGCACTTGGTGCAGGGAGTGGCAACTGACCCTTAACATAGACAAATGTAATGTATTGCGAATACATAGAAAGAAGGATCCTTTATTGTATGATTATATGATAGCGGAACAAACACTGGTAGCAGTTGCTTCTGTAAAATATCTGGGAGTATGCGTGCGGAACGATTTGAAGTGGAATGATCATATAAAATTAATTGTTGGTAAGGCAGGTACCAGGTTGAGATTCATTGGGAGAGTGCTTAGAAAATGTAGTCCATCAACAAAGGAGGTGGCTTACAAAACACTCGTTCGACCTATACTTGAGTATTGCTCATCAGTGTGGGATCCGTACCAGATCGGGTTGACGGAGGAGATAGAGAAGATCCAAAGAAGAGCGGCGCGTTTCGTCACAGGGCTATTTGGTAACCGTGATAGCGTTACGGAGATGTTTAACAAACTCAAGTGGCAGACTCTGCAAGAGAGGCGCTCTGCATAGTGGTGTAGCTTGCTGTCCAGGTTTCGAGAGGGTGCGTTTCTGGATGAGGTATCGAATATATTGCTTCCCCCTACTTATACCTCCCGAGGAGATCACGAATGTAAAATTAGAGAGATTCGAGCGCGCACGGAGGCTTTCAGACAGTTGTTCTTCCCGCGAACCATACGCGACTGGAACAGGAAAGGGAGGTAATGACAGTGACACGTAAAGTGCCCTCCGCCACAAACCGTTGGGTGGCTTGCGGAGTATAAATGTAGATGTAGATGTAGACGTGCAACATCAGAAGTTGTAACCTGGTAGGGAAGTTAGAATATGTGTATAGTGAAATGCTGAAGCTCAGTCTAGATATAGTGGGGGTCGGTGAAGTGAAGTGGACAGAAGATAAGATTTCTGGTCAGATGAGTAGAAGGTAATATCAACAACAACAGAAAATGGTACAAAGAGAGTAGGATTCGTCATAAATAGGAAGATAGGGCTGGGAGTGAATAACTCTTAACAGTTCAGTGATACGGTTCTTTTCATTGGAATCGACAGCAAATAAACACCAACAAGAACAGTTCAGGTACATATGGCGACGTCGCAAACCAAAGATGAAGAGAGACAAAAGGTATATGAGGATATTGAAAGGGTAATTCAGTAGGTAAAGTGAGATAAAAATTTAATAGGGGGATTGGAATGAGATTGTAGGGGAAGGAGTAAAAGAAAGGGTTAGGAGAAAATATGGGCTTCGAAGTAGGAGTACGAGAAAAGAAGACTCACTGGGTTAGCAACAAATTCAGCGAATACTCCGTCCAAGAATTACAAGAGGAGGTGGTGTAGTGGGAGAAGGGAGTGAGAAATGGGAAGATTTCAGATAGACTACATCATGGTCACGCAGAGACCCCGAAATCAGATGCTGGATTGTAACGTATGCCCAGGAGCAGAGATAGACCCAAATCCTATATTGGTACTGATGAAGAGTAGTCCGAAGTTTAAGAGACTAGTCAGGAAGATCGAACGCGCAAACAAATCGGACATGGATGTACTGAAGAACTAAGAGATGGACTTGAAGTGCTCTAAGGCTCTAGCTCAGTAAGCATTTCAGTTGAAGGAAGATGGACACTTCCAAACAGGGAAATCACAGAATTTGGAAAGAAAAACACAGGCACAAAAAAGGTAACTTCAAAGAAATCAGGCTAACAGAAGGAATACTTCAGTTTGTCGACGAAAGATGGAAGAACAAAAATATTCACGGAAATTCAGTAATAGAAATACACAAGTCACTTAAAAATGAAATAAATAATAAGTGCTGGGAAGCCAAGGCGAAGTGGTTGCGTGAAAAATGTGAAGAGCTCGGAAAAGAAATGATTGTCGGAAGCACTGACTCACTATATAGAAGACTCCAAACAACCTTCGGTGATATTAAAAGCAAGGGTCATAACATTAAGAGTGCAATAGAAATCCACTGTTAAAGGCAGAGGAGAGAGCGGAGAGGCGGAAGGAGTTTATTGAAGGGCCAGTATGAGGAGGAAGACATGCTCGATGACGTGATAGATGAAGACTCAGGAGCCAGTATAGAAGAAAAAAGGGAGTCTAGTATTAGAATCAGAACTTAAAAGAGCTTTGGAAGACCAAAAGACGAATAAGGCAGAAGGAATAGATAACATTCCATTGGAATTTCTAAAATCATCATGTAAGGTGACAGGACCTGGAAAAAGCAATAGACAATGTAGAATGGGGTGTGATGTTTAAATTCTGAAGAAAACATGTGAAAGCTATAGGGAAAGACAGGTAACAGATAAATTAACAAGATCTCAGATAAAACAGTAACAGCAGAAGACAAAGAACGAAATGCTCGAATCAAAATGGTGTAGGACGTCGATATGTTATTTCTCTCCTACCGTTCATTCGATACATCGAAGACGCAATGACGCAAATAAATGAAAGGTTCAAGAGGGGATTTAAAATTCTGGGTTAAAGGATATGAATGATAAGACTGCAATTCTCAGTGAAAGTGAAGAAGAATTTACAGGGTCTGCTGAATGGAACGAACAGTCTAACGAATACAAAATGTGTACTGATAAATCGAAGAAAGACAAAAGTAATGAGTACCGGCAGAAATGAGAAGAGCGAGAAACATAACATCAGGAAGAAGATGAAATTAAGTAATTCTGGTACCTAAGAAGCAAATTAACCCAGGACGGATTGTACAAGAAACTACCACTGGCAAAAAGGGCTTTTCTGGCCAAGAGAAGTGTACTAGTGTCAACCACAGGCCTTAATTGAAGGTAGAAATTCCTGAGAATGTACATTTGGAGCACAGCGTTGGATAGTAATGAAACACGGACTATGCGAAAATCGGAACAGAAGAGAGACGAAACATCTGAGATGTAGTGCAACAGAAGATTACTGAAAACTATAGGGTAAAGACTGAGGAGGTTCTCTGGAGAATCGACGAGGGAGAGAATATATGGAAAACACTGACAAGAAACAGTGACAAGAAGGTAGGACATTCGTTAAGACATCAAGGAATAACTTTCACGATGGCAGAGGCAGCTGTAAAAACTGCAGAGGAAAACAGAGATTGTAATGCAACCAGCAAATAAATGAGGATATTGGCTGGAAGTGTCATTCTGAGAAGAAGAGTCTGACACAGGAAAGGAATTTATAGCGGGCCACATCAAACCTGACATCGACTGATCATTCACTCAAAAAAAGAAAATAAA
Source organism: Schistocerca americana (assembly GCF_021461395.2). Classification (NCBI taxonomy): domain Eukaryota; kingdom Metazoa; phylum Arthropoda; class Insecta; order Orthoptera; family Acrididae; genus Schistocerca; species Schistocerca americana. The sequence continues at coordinate 601,810,342 of NC_060119.1, read as the reverse complement.
TAAATGATCAAAACTTAAAATTGTGTGTTGCAAGCAACATTTTCCAAAGCTGTCACAAAATCTATAGATCCTATAACCGTTTGCCTTTCTTTAACCTATCTGCTCGGATAGGTTGTAGGGTCAGTTTTTACCTACTGTGTTCTTACATTTCTACCTGAAACAAATTGGCATTCCTCTAAATCGGGTTCTATTAGCTTTTCCAATCTTCTGTAAATAATTCGTGTAAGTATATTGCAATTATGACTTATTATGATCTTCCCATAACTTTCGCACTTATCAGCACGGGCCGTCTTTGGAATTGAGGTTATTACATGCTTCTTAACGTAATCGCGTATATCTTGCACGTCAAGAGGAATGGTTTTGTTGTGACTGGCTCTCTTAAGGATGGGACGCTTACCGTGTTTGGCTTAATGGAAGAGAAAGTAAAGATTCAAACCAGGATTTCACGGTTCGTCAAAGTGAGAATGTCACACAAATGCTCAACGAACAATGGTGGTAGACGTTATGCATTGTGAGGAGCCCTGGTCACAAATTCCCAAGAACACAATCTGCAAATAACGTCGAGTACCACAACTTTGTCCAATACACGTCGATGATGAAATTATATTCTGGCCCATGTTGAAGTGTGCGGACAGTGTTACTGTGTGAATGGGGTAGGCTGGTGGCAAAAGGAGACTGGTTGAGTATGTACACTGTACGGTAGCTTGTGGAGCACGGTTGTAAATGCAGTTGTGTGCTATACCGGTTGTCTGCTTGCAGATGATTGAACCTCGGGACCTATACGGCTACTACAGCTCTATGACGTATGCGCTGTACGTGACGGAGGACGGCGAGCTGCGTGTGATGATGACCCACGGCGTCGTCAATAGATACAGCTGCGATGCCTCATAGTCCCCGGCGGAAACGTTGACAACCTCTTTCGATGGACTCAAGTGTGTCTCCTGGACGCAATAATAATAACATCACACAAAAAATTTCCTATAACGTAAAACGAGATTCTCTGTCAACAATAAATTGCAATGCCTTACAATACTTCGTGTACTCTTCATTTCTGCCCACGATGTCTTACCCTTTGCGATTATTGTTGGGATCGACAACTGGGAAAATTCGTGGTCGATCAAAAGTGTATGCTAGACTGAGACTCGAACCAGAAATCTTGTCTTTCTCATACTGACCTGATCCCCATTACCGATCTATAATCTCATTTGTGGCACCACATCTAATCGAACGTTAAAACAACCTTTGAAATGTGAAATACCTTCTTTTGTTCTGTATCTGACTTCCCGCATTTTTTGATATGTTGCTTGCTGATTTATTTGTTGTACTCTCTCGCTTTTCATGTATCAACAAGTGAGTTAAAATAAAGTGTGTTTTCTCACTATGAGCATATATTTACGGTACTCATTGTGGATGGTGGTTTCTGTGGCGAAAGCACGGAGAACCACGATTTTCGAGAAACACGTTATTTGGTGGCTATAGCGTAAGCCACCTCGTCGAACCAGTTACTGTGCAATTGTGACGGAGTGACAGCTACTCTAGTTCCGTAAGCGCTTAAAATTGACGCACTTTTGTTTGAAAATCCGGATAATATGCTGCGCACGCACATTCTACAGGTTACTTAACCGCGTCTTCCACGCCATCTAGCAAATCATCGATCGCTGTACATGACGCGATAAGGAAATTTCATTTACAGTTTGAGCTTACCATTTGTGCTTTAAACACTCAATCTCTTTTCATATTGTTAGATATTATTCATGGTATACTCGCCGTGTGAAAGTAACCACACTTGGAAGACTATGTGCTTTGCCGTGTTCGAGAAGCATGAGATCTACGCATTGAGGAAGCATTAAAACTGAAATTAAAAATTTAAAAGAACCCCGGAAAAAAACTTTAATAAATCAAAAAATATATATTCCCCTTTTAAGTTTAATTTAAAGAATAGTACTATGAGCGAAGAGTTATCGCAGTGTGGACCATCAAGTGAACAATATTAATAAAAAAAGAATTTAGCAGGAGCTGTCCATTGAGCTGTCCATTCTAGAAGAGCATACTTTTATTATCGGTGGGCACAAGTGTCATTTCTTCCACTCATGTGGGTCCAGTATCCACATTTCAGTCTAAGTGAGTAGCGACGCTGTAATTACTTATTGTATACATACGAAAACAAATCTGTCTTTAATTAGCTTAACACTTCTAAAGAATAGATATATCTATTTAGTTCGTGTCAATTTTTCACTTCATTTTTTATTGTATTTTTTAGCCATTTGTCGTATAAGGCATACAGTATGTTATTGGACAAGTCACTGTGATTTACAGTACACACTTTTCAATTATACAAGAATATTTATATTGATTTAGGTTTAATATTATCACAACTGAAAATTCAGCTTTCATACATAATATTTAACACAAGCAATTCAATCAATTTTTTATGTAAAAATTATGATTAACATTTCATTCATACTTTTTTCAGTATTTGGCAATAAATTTTTCTGTTTCAAGATATTCACTTATACCACAAGAGTACTGTTAAAATAAATATTTATGAACAACAGTTTTAAATTTTGATACGTCCTTTATTGTTTTAATGTAGTTAGGTAACTTATCGCATAGGCTGTTTCCTGTTGGCAGTGATCCATTCTGTTTTAGTGTTGTGTATCCATGTTTATTATGTATATCCTGCTTTCTCCTATATAGACATGGTAGTGGAAGGATGTAAAATTTCATAAATAAGGGCCTCCATGAGCTTCCTGAGGCTACATTTTCTATGGCTCTCAAAAATTTCTTTTCGAATATAAAACAACTTTTGCTTGCAGATGCATATCCCCAACCGATTATGCCGTATCACAATAATGATTCTGTCTCTTTCAATGTGCAACCAGAAAGAATTTTGATAGTATAACAAATAGTATTCAATTTATTTGGCATGCATTTTGCATGTTGGATCCATCTTAGATCTTCTGGGATCTGTAAGCCAAGAAATTTTGTGGAGCTTAAATTTTCAAAGGTTCTGGTGAACAATACTGTATGGTGTGAGGTCATTTATTTTGCACTGTGTATAAGTGTTTCGTAACTGTTTCTTCGGTATTAATTACTAAATTGTTTCCAGAAAACCAGTCTGTAATGTTGGTCGTACACTTTTTAGTCTAATGCAGCTGTTCTTTTCTGCTCCCACCTTTTACAATCACATTTGTGTAACCTGCAAATTTTACGTAATTATGGAGTGGACTAGACTGTTCCAAGTCATGTACACAAAGTAAAAACAGAATTGGTCTTAGAATGGAGCCTTGCAGAATAATATACTTAATGCTCTGCTTTTCGGAGCAGTAGGACTCTATCTTATTCACTTCTTGGATAGCAAGCTCAACTACTTGCTCTCTGTTTTGGAGATATGATTTTATATATTCATAGGCTGGGCCCCTAATACCTACAACTTCAAGTTTCTTGAACAATATGTTGCGTTTGATGACATCTAATGCTTCAGAGAGGTCTATAAATATGGCTGAGATATGTTCTTTGCTGTCTATTGCATTTCAAGCTTCATTTAGGAATGCAAAAATAGCACTCTCAGTAGATTTAGATTTTCGGAATCCGTGTTGTGTGTTTGAGAAGTAATTCCTTTGCTGTGAAACTGATTAGTCTTTTACAATAGATTTTTCAATTATTTTTGAAAATCCTGGTACTAGTGGAACAGCCTTGTAGTTGATACTTCTGTTTTGTCCCTTTCTTGAATAGAGATTTTACTTTTGGTAGCTTAAATATTTTTGGGAACATCCCATCTGTAAGAGAACAGTTACAGATGTCGCAAGTGCCTATGAGGGGAGCAAGTTTCTTCAAGTTGTAGTCACAGATACTGTCAGTACCAAAAGAAAATTTGGGCTTCAGTTCTTTAATTATAACAAGTATTACCTTTTCATTGGTGGGGTATAAAAATAGATTTATTATTTACAGTATACCTGGTTTGGTTTCTGAATGCACATGGTATATTTTGATTTATATGATAGTCAGCTATCTGCGTAAGGTAGGAATTAAATTTATTTGCAATTTTTTTAGGTACAGATATCACAGCTGACTTCTCCATTAGGCAGTTAATATTATGGAAAACTTTCCGTTCTGCTGAAATTTCTTTCCTTACAATATTCCATATGGCTTTCGTCATTTTGGTGGAATTCTTTATGTGTGTGTCAGTTGGCATTATTTTTACTAGTTTGACAACGTTTTTGAAGTTCTTTTTATAAGTTTTGTAATAAGTATCAAATTCTGGTGACGTGAGCTGTGTGGATAATCTTTCTTTGCTTGGAGGTACCAGAATCCCAGCAGTGATCCATTTATTTTTTTGTTTTTGTTGTGTATATTTTCCTGTGCGTTGGAGGGAAGCACAGTTCAAAACAGTAGGAAAAATTACTGACGAAGTTATTATATTTTCCATCTGTGTGTTTTTCGGTTATAAAATTCTTTCCAGTTTATTTTGCTTAAGTAACGCAGAAAGCGATTTATATTTTCATTACTGTAGTTTCTACTGGTGGTTTTAAGCAGTTTTTAAATTTCAGCTCGGTTTCTTTACTCTGAGAGACTTTTTGAGCTGCGTGATCCCCAGAGCTCGTGTTTAGTGTTTACATTTTGTACTTAATTTCTACATTTGCTAATATCAGGTGGTAGAGGACGTCTTTGTGAGAACAGTTGGTGCTTCTACAGTAGATTTCATGTTAAAGGTTTGCAATAGATTCAGTAATTCATTGTTTTTTTGTTTCTATATTAATATCACCACATATAATAACTCCTCGGTTTGTTTCTGTTAGCGTTTAAGTGAATATTCCAAACATTTTAGAAAAATATTTATGTAACCAGTTGGAGCTTTGTATAAACAAAAACATTTCTGGTTTATTGTCTACTACCTCTACTCCTAATAGCTCTACATCTTTCTCCTTCATTATTCCAACAGGAAATATTACATTTACAAAGTTTACATTATTTCTTACGAATATACAATTGCTACCATGTTTAAGAATTTTTCTACATAAATAACCACCTAGCATCAAGTTGTAAATAGGCACACAATATATAACTTGTCCTCATCAAGCCAATGTTCTATGAGGCACAATAATAAGGTAGTTTTTAACTTGTTTTCTAAGACGATTTGGATTTCACTTATTTTGCGAGTTAGTCATTGCGCATATAGTTGAAAAAGAACCATCTCATATTTTTTGTACTTTCCCTGTGAGTTTGGAAATAAGATGGTACTGAGATTTATCTGTCAGTTGGCACACTGATTTTTCGTATTTTTAATTTTTTCCTGGCGTGAAACCGAAACAAATTGTCATTTTGTCTGTGGTTCTTCCTTAAGGTGTGCTGTACTGCTTCTCCAGTTGTTGTTGGTTTTGCTACTGCTACTGTTGTTGTTGTTGCAGCTGCTGTTGCTGCTACTGCTTCTGATGATGGTGTTGCTGCTGTTTCACTTATTTCTGGTGTTTACTCTTCCATATCTACTATGCTGTTCTGTGAGTTGCTTGCATTTGGTGTGTTCACTTGCGTTAGCAAAATCTCACATTTGTCTTGGAGGGTTGTAGCTTCCCTGACAGCAGATTTCAGATTTGAGTCTCCGGGTAACACACACATTTCTTTTCCATGAGATGTCACAATGCTCATTTGAGATTTTATTTACTGCATCTAAACCTTTGGTTTGTATACCGTTGTCCCCAAGTGTATTAAGATGAAAGCCGTGCGTTGTGTGGAATCTTTTCTCTAAACTGCTTATGTTAAAATTTGTTACATTTCCAAACCACCTGCAAATATTTTGCATTTCCGAATTTGCAATTGCAGTTTCTTTGTTTACACATGATCATTCTATCAAGTCATAAAGAGGTGGCGCTAATGAAACAATAACGTTTGTTAGTCTCAGCTCATACAATTTTCTTTTTAACGAGATTAAGAGGTCCGTTTTTCATTCCTTGCGACATCGTTTCATCCCACCAGGAAGACAGAAAAGTCCTTTCTGCTCAAAGAGAAAATTTTTGCTGACTCATTGACGTAGCAGCAATGAATTCCGCTCCTGGCTTTACTACGCAATTAAAATTGTGACTGCTTGTCCACCGAAATTCGGTGGCTACATTTCGCCCTTGCATGTCTGCAAGCCGTTCAATTTTACACGTACTTGCTGTTCGGAGCGTACCGATTTTCTGCCTACTTTTGCTGTGCGCGACGTCTTGTTTGGTAGTATTTATTTTGCCGTTTTTCCTAACACAAGTCGATAATTTCTCTGGCTAACAGCTTATCAGTGGAAATATTTTGTGACCACTTTCGCATATGATTCTTAAATACGACTGAAATATTCCATGTTCTACCTCATAAACAAAGTTGTTTTGTTTTACAAGTGGTACATTCGGACTGTTGACAGCACTGGCACATTCCACAATAGGAAGAACTTGAAAGTGATTTTCGTACACTAGATTTATGTTTCCTTCACATTTCTCTACACCCTCTTTTATCTCTTTGAACTTTACCTTCCACCCAGTTCCCCGACTTCCATTCCGCGATTTTGTCGTGTTCAGTAAACTTTATTCTTCATTAAGTTTCTTAATACCCACTTTCAATGAACTGATAATAAACCGTAAACTTGACACACGTTCTTTGAGCTTTGTTATTTCGTCCTTACAGCTTTCACAGTTTTTCTTTATAACAGCATAATTCACATTATTTCGCGGAGCTACACATCGAATTTTTACCCTAGACGCCATCTTGTCTCTCACATCTTACCTTTAAATTCTTGATTGCATAGAAAACATAATTAGGTAGGAACTTAGTTTCAAGCATTGGTCTGTATTACGAGGACTGTGTCTCACAGTGGTTTGCTGATAACACAGTAACTCACACTTCATTAAACCGCTAGCAAGGGGTCGCGCGGTTTGCTGTATGCGGCGCGCGGCCCGTGACCGACTGTGGCGACCCGAACGGCCATTCGCGTAGGGTTGTTTGGGGTTGTTTGGGAGAGGAGACCAGACAGCGAGGTCATCGGTCTCATCGGACTAGGAAAGGATGGGGAAGGATGTCCTTTCAAAGGAAACATCCCGACATTTGCCTGGAGCGTTTTAGGGAAATCACGGAAAATCTATATCAGGATGGCCGGATGCGGGACTGAGCCGTCGTACTCCCGAATAAAGTCAAGTGTGCTAACCACAGCGCCACCTCGCTGGGTCATTCGCGTAAGGTCAGGCGTCGTTGACGGTTATATCTCTAATGCAAATATTTCGGAGTAAATGAAGCCTTAGACAACGATTTGATACTGCTACTTTGACAATTGCCTAAGTTGCTTAGGTAGGTTACTTCAATTTAAATTTCATGCTTCATATATTCTGCTTTCATTTTAGTTACTTAGCGGTCACCCGACGCGATGATGAGTTGATCAGAGTAGTACTACTTATATTAAACTTATGGGGAAATACATATTTTTTTACTTTTAGTGTTTTTCAATTTTAGTTTCATTTCATGCTTTCTAAACTTCAGATTGTATTAGCAGACACGGTACGATTGACACTTTATCCCCGCGTTCACTCAAATACTTAGCAGAGATCGGTATATAGATTAATATATATTTAGCTAATTTAGTTAACATAAGCAGTATGCTGTGACGATAATTCTAAGTCAGGTCGGACGAAAATGGGTTGCCACTGCGCTCTGTTATTGGTGATAAATTGCCATCAGAAATTTGGTGGCAGCTACGATCACTAGTGACGTAGTCTGAAGTTCGAGATGCTGCATTAGGACAAATGTATCTGAACCAGTTGCCTTTCGCTAATAAAACTGCTGTGACTTCGAGTAACCGGGAGACTTGTGTTAACAGTTTGCATGTAGCTGATCAGGTGCACAATATTTTGTTAAATGACTGTTCGAGTGGATATCCTCATATTCGTAATGTTGCAGCGGAAACAGTAGCTCATGACAGTACTAGAGGTTATCAGCACCCGATGACTGAATAAAGCAGGTCCGTGTGGCCGTGCGGTTCTAGGCGCTTCAGTCTGGAACCGCGTGGCCGCTACGGTCGCAGGTTCGAATCCTGTCTCGGGCATGGATGTGTGTGATGTCCTTAGGTTAGTTAGGTTTAAGTAGTTCTAAGTTCTAGGGGACTGATGACCGCAGATGTTAAGTCCCATAGTGCTCAGAGCCATTTTGGCTGAAGAAATCCACGCTTTCCAGTATCACTTGAACGCTCTGCAGCGGCAGTTTAACGAAACTACAGCAGTGTCGCTGACCAGAGACAGGTAACAGTAGACGAAACGCACACCGCGAAGTAAAAAAACCTTTGCGCAATTGATTTTGGTAAAATTTTTGGTTCAAACAATGAGTAAGAAGTACTTGAATAATGATTATTAAAACCAACAGCTGTAGCAGAAACCAACGTCGTTATGCAAAACATGTTACTTATCAATCATCTCACCGTTGCTGGGCTTATTACTGCTACGAAGATACTGAATCAAGGTGGTTTAGGCCCCGCTGCACACGACTTTGTTGCTTACACATGCTGGCATACGAACTTAATAAGTTGACTGTTTACATGTGAAGGCTTCGTTTGTCTCTTTCATTGTGGTTCGTGCGTTGATGGCAAATTAAGCTTGGGCCTGAAGATGACTCTTTTTGGCGTCGAAATTGGTAGCATCTTTTGAATAAAAGACGTTGGTTTCCGATAAAGCTGTTGGTTTTAATCATCATAATTCAAGCGCTACATGTCCGGCTGCTGTCTTACTGTCCTCGATGGGTTAACAAAGATTTAACCAGCTGGAAAATGTATTTCCGCTTGTCAAAACCTAAACAGATTCCGGTTGTGCACACGACCGGTCGCTGTGAGATGGAAACGTGTTCTACTTCTCAGTCATCATCTAAAGACAACCTCCACCAAGTCAACCACAGAAACAGTGTTCAGAACCAACATCGTCAACGTCAATATTCCAAAAACGCCGAGACGACAGGTCGTTTGGCGGATCCAGTCGCCTGTATGTAGCTGTCGTCTCAGGAACGTATCTTATTGATTCTTGAGGTGAAGCAACTTTTCTGCAGGCAAACCAATACAGGCAAACTGTGGTCGCAGCCACTAGTAAATCCACAGCATTTGTTAAACTCAGCGTTGCATGGACTCAACAAATCGCTGGATGTCCCCGCAAAACTATCGAGCTATGCTGCCTCTACAGCCGTCCATAAATTCGAAAGCGTTTCCGATGCAGAATTTTATGCATGAAGTGACATCTGGATTATGTTGCATAAATGTTCGGTGAGTTTCGTGCCGGTCGATGTGGGTGGCCATGTCATTCGCTCGAGTTGTCCGCAGTGTTATTCAAACAAGTCACGAACAATTGTGCCCCGGTGACACGGTGAATCGTTGTCCATAAAAACACCGTCGTTGGTTTGGACATGAAGTCCGTGATTGCTGCATGGACTCCAAGTGGCCAACGTAACGAGAGGACCCATCGCGTTCCACGTAGACACTGTCCACACCATCATGGAGGCAGCAGAAGCTTGCACAGTGCTTTGTTCACAATTTGGCCACGATTTCCGAGTAGGGTTAATCGATATGGTCACAAGCCTAGGAGAAGCGCTACAGGCGATGTTGTGCTGTTAGCTAGGGCGCTCATGTCGGAGTTCTGCTGCCATAACCTACTAATGCCAAATTTCGCTCCATTGTCACAACGGATACTTCCGTCATGCGTCCCACGTAGATTTCTGCCATTATTTCAGGTAGTGCTGCTTGTTTGTTAGCACCGGCAACTTTAAAAAAACACCGCTGATATCTGTCTTTAAGTGAAGGCCTTCGGCTACAGCTTTGTCCGTGGTGAGAGATAATTCCTGAAATTCGGTATTCTCGGCACACTCTCGAGTTTGTGCATTTTGGAAATGGAATAGTTCATGCTCCAGCTACCATTCCGCGTTAAAGGTCTGTTAATTTCCGTTGTTGTTGTTGTGGACTTCAGTCCAGAAACTGGTTTGACGAAGCTCTCCATGCTACTCTGTCCTGTTCAAGCTTCTTCATCTCCCAGTACTTACTGCAACCTACATCCTTCTGAATCTGTTCAGTGTATTCATCTCTGGGCTCCCTCCACGATTTTTACCCTCAACGATTCCCTCCAATACTAAATTGGTGATCCCTTGATGTCTCAGAATATGCCCTACCAACCGATCCCTTCTTCTAGTCAAGTTGTGCCACAAACTCCTCTTCTCTCCAATTCTGTTCAATACCTCCTCATTAGTAATGTGATCTACCCATCTAATCTTCAGTATTCTTCTTTAACACCACATTTCGAAAGCTTCCATTCTCTTCATGCCTAAACTATTTATCGTCCACGTTTCACTTCCATACAAGGCTACACTCCGTACAAATACTTTCAGAAACGACTTCCTGACACTTAAATCTATACTCGATGTTAACAAATTTCTCTTCTTCAGAAACGCTTTATTTGCCGTTGCCAGTCTACTTTTTATATCCTCTCTACTTCGACCATCATCAGTTATTTTGCTCCCCAAATAGCAAAACACATTTACTACTTTAAGTGCCTCATTTCCTAATCTAATTCCCTCAGCATCACCCGACTTAATTAGACTACATTCCATTATCCTTGTTTTGCTTTTGTTGATGTTCATCTTATATCCTCCTTTCAAGACACTGTCCATTCCGTTCTGCTGCTCTTTCAGGTCCTTTGCTGTCTCTGGCAGATATACAATGTCATCGGCGAACCTCAAAGTTTTTTTTTCTTCTCCATGGATTTTAATACCTACTCCGAATTTTTCTTTTGTTTCCTTCACTGCTTGCTCAGTATACAGATTGAATAACATCGGGAATAGGCTACATCCCTGCCTCACTCCCTTCCCAACCACTGCTTCCCTTTCATGCCCTTCGACTCTTATAACTGCCATCTGGTTTCTGTACAAATTGTAAATAGCCTTTCGTTCCCTGTATTTTACCTCCACCACCTTCAGAATTTGAAAGAGAGTATTCCAGTCAACGTTATCAAAAGCTTTCTCTAAGTCTACAAATGCTAGAAACGTAGATTTGCCTTTCCTTAATCTATTTTCTAAGATACGTCGTAGGGTCAGTATTGCCTCACGTGTTCCAACATTTCTACGGAACCCAAATTGATCTATCTCGAGGTCGGCTTCTACCAATTTTTTCATTCGTCTATAAGGAATTCGTGTTAGTACTTTGCAGCCGTGGCTGCGGACGTATTGTACAAGAAGGACGTAATGAACTACCACTGGCAAAAAGGGCTTTCCTGGCCAAGAGAAGTGTACTAGTGTCAACCACAGGAGGGAGAAATTCCGGAGAATGTACATTTGGAGCACAGCGTTGTATAGTCGTGAAACGTGGACTATGCGAAAACCGAAACAGAAGAGAGACGAAGCATCTGAGATGTGGTGCAACAGGATATTATTGAAAATTATCGGATAAAGACTGCGGATGTTCTCTGGAGAATCGACGAGGGAAAGACCATATGGAAAATACTGACAAGAAAAAGTGACAAGAAGGTAGGACATTTAAAACATCATGGTATAACTTCAGCTTTGCCAGAGGCAGCTGTAAAAACTGTAAAGGAAAACAGAGACTGAAATACATCCACGAAATAAGTGAGGATATTGGGTGGAGGTGTCACTCTGAGATGAAAAGTCTGACACAGGAAAGGAATTCATAGTGGGCGTCATCAAACCTGTGACTAGACTGATCTTTTACTCAAAAAAAGAAAATAAATAACCAGAACTTAAAACGGTGTGTTGCAAGCAACATTCTCAAAAGCTGTGTCAAAATCTATTAATCCTATAAACGTAAGTTTGCCTTTCTTGATCCTATCTGCTCGGATAGGTTGTAGGGTCAATTTTTACCTAGCTTTTTCTTACATTTCTACGGGAAACAAATTGGCATTCCCCGAAATAGGATTCTATTAGCTTTTCCGTTCTTCTGTAAATAATTCTTGTAAGTGTTTTGCAATCATGACTTATTATGATCTTCCCGTAACATTCACACTTATCAGCACATGCCGTCTTTGGAATTGAGGTTATTACATGCATCTTAACATAAGCGCGGATATCTTGCACGTCAAGAGGAGTGGCTTTGTTGTGACGGGCTCTCTTAAGGATGGGACGCTTACCTTGTTTGACTTATTGGAAGAGATAGTAAAGATTAGAACCAGGATTTCACGGTTCGTCGAAGTGAGAATGTCATACAAATGCACAACGAACAATGGTGGTAGACGTTATGCATTGCGATGAGACCTGGTCACAAATTCCCAAGAACACAATCTCCAAATAACGTCAAGTAGCACAACTTTGTCCAACACACGTCGATGATGATATTAAATTCTAGCCTATACTGAAGTGTGCCGACGGTGTTACTGTGTGAATGGGGAACGATGGTGGCAAAAGGAGACTTGTTGAGTATGTCACTGTACGGTAGCTTGTGGAACACAGTTGTAAATGCAGTTTCGTGCCATACTGGTTGTCTGCTTGCAGATGATGGGACCTCGGGACCTACACGGCTACTACAGCTCTATGACGTATGCGCTGTACGTGACGGAGGACGGCGAGCTCCGTGTGACGATGACCTACGTTGACAGCGATAGGTACAGCTGCGATACCTGATAGTACCCAGCGGAAACGTTTACTACCTCTTATGATGGACTCAAGAGTGCCTCCTGGACGCAATATCAATAACATCACATAGAAAATTTCCTTTAAAGTAAAACGAGATTCTCTGTCAACAATAAATTGCAATGCCTAACAATACTCCGTGTACTTTTCATTTCTGCCCACGAAATCTTACCCTTTGCTATTAGTGTAGTGATCGACAACTGGGAAAATTCATGGTCGATGAAAACTGTATGCTAGACTGAGACCCGAACCAGAAATCTTGTCTTTCGCATACTGACCTGATCGACCTGACCGATCTAGAACCTCGATTGTGGCGCCACATCTAATCGAACAATAAAACAAACTTCGAAATGTGAAATACTTTCTATTGTACTGTATCTGACTTCCCTCATTTTTTGATATGTTGCTTGCTGTTTTATTTATTGTACTATCTCGCGTTTCATGTATCAACAAGTGAGTTAAAATAAAGTGTGTTGTCTCACTATGAGCAAATACTTACTGTTTTCATTGTGAATGGCGGTTTTTGTGGTGCAAGCACGGAGAACCACGGATTTCGAGAAACACGTTATTTGTGAAGTTACAACGGTGGCTATAACATACGTCACCCCCTCGAACCAGTTACTGGGCAAGTGGGACGGAGTGACAGCTACTCCTGTTGCTCAAGCGATTGCAATCGACGGACGTGTGCTTCAAAATCCGGATAATATGCTGCCCACGCACATTTTACAGGTTACTTAACCGCGTCTTCCACGCCACCTAGTAAAATCATTGTCCCGCTGTACATGCCGCAATAACGAAATTTCATTTACGGTTTGAGCTTACAATTTGTGCTTTAACACTCAAGCTCTCTTGTTGTTGTTAGATATTACTCATGGCATACCCGCTGTGTGCAAGTACGCACACTTCGAAGACTATATTCCTTGCTGTGTTCGAAAATCAAGAGTTCTACACACTCATGAAGTATTAAAACTGAAATTAAAAATTAAAAGAACCCTGGAAAGAAATCTCTAATACGTAAAACAATATACAGTTCTCCATTAATTTGAAGAATACTACTATGAGCCAAGCGTTATCGCAGTGAGAACTATCAAGTGAACAATATTAAAAAAAGAAGAATTTGGCAGGAGCTGTCCATTCTAAAATAGCATACTTTTATTATCAGTGGGTACAAGCTTCTCCTGTTTGGCGTCTTTTCTTCCATTCGTGTGTGTCCAGTATCCACATCTCAAAGTAACTAGTGAAGCTGTAATTACTTATTTTATGAAACATGAAAACCACTCTGCCTTTATTTAGCTTAACACTACCAAAGAATAGAGATATCTCTTTTAAAAAGTCACTTGTTGTATAAGGCATACATTATGATACTGGACAAGTCACTGTGATTTATAATACACATTTTTAAATTACACAAGAATATTTACATTGATTTAGGGTTAATATTATCACAGCTGAAAATTCAGCTCTCATCCATTATATTATCAAAAGTAATTGAATCGGATTTTTTAAAATGTAAATCTTATGATTAATGTTTCATTCATCCCTTTTCAGTATTTCGCAACAAATTGTTATGTTTCAAGATATTCATGTACACTACAACAGTACTTTAATAATAAATATTTATGGACAACAGGTTTTAAATTTTGATATGTCTTTTATTGTTTTAATGTTATTAGGTAGCTTATCATACAGTCTGTTTCCTGTTTGCAGTGGTCCACTCTCTTTTAGTGTTGTATACGCATGTTGAACATGTATATCCCACTTTCTTCTTGTGTTATACAGAGGGATACTCTGGTTAGACGATACAAGATTGTTGCTGGTTCCTAAGATTTTCTCAAAAAGTGTTATTACTTGTAAGATATAGAGACATGGTAGTCAAGTTTCTTAAATAAAGGCTTGCATGAGGTTCTTGAGGCAACATTTTCTATGGCTCTCCAGATTTTGTTTTGGAATATAAAACAACTTTTGCTGACAGATCCACTTCCCCAACCGATTATGCCATATCAGAGTAAAAATTCTTTCAATGTGCAATCAGAAAGAATTTTAATCGTATATCAAATAGCATTTAATTTATTTTCAATGTATTTTGCATGTTGGATCCATCTTAGACCTTCTGGGATCCATACAGAAAGAAATTTTGTAGAGCTTAAATTTTCAAGAGTTCTGGTAAACTACACTGTCTGGTGTGTGGGCATTTATTTAGCACTGTGTATAAGTGCATCGTAACTGATTTTTCTGTATTTATTACTAAATTTTTTTTCAGAAAACACTTTTTAGTCTCATGCAGTAATTCTTCAATTTGATCACCTCCGAATTTTCCATAATTATGGCGTGGACTAGTCGATTCCAAGACATTTACACATAGTAGAAACAGAACTGGTCATAGAAAGGAGCCTTGTAGTATACTGTACTTAATGCTCTGCTTTTCGGAGCAGTAGGATTCTATCTTGTTCGCTTCTTGGATAGCAAGCTCAACTACTTGCTCCCTATTTTGGAGATATTTTATCTATTCATAGGCTGAGTCCCTAATACCTACAGCTTCAAGTTTCTTCAGCAAAATGTTGTGACTGATGACATCGAGTGCTTCAGAGAGGTCTATAAATGTGGCTGAGATATGTTCTTTGCTGTCTATTGCATTTAAAGCTTCATTTATGAATGCAAAAATAGCAGTCTCAGGAGATTTAGATTTTTCGGAATCCGTGTTGTGTGTTTGAGAAGTAATTCCTCTGCTGTGGAACTGATTAGTCTTTTACAATAGATTTTTCAATTATTTATGAAAATCCAGATAGTAGTGAAATAGGCTTGTAGTTTGATATTTCTGTTTTGTCCCTTTCTTGAATAGAGATTTTACTTTTGGTATCTTAAATATTTTTGGGAATATCCCTTCTGAAAGAGAACAGTTACAGGTATCGACAAGTGTCCTGGCTATGGGGGCAGCAAGTTTCTTGAAGATATAGTCACAGATACTGTCAGTACCAAAAGAGAATTTGGGCTTCAATTCTTTAATTATAGTATGTATTACCTTTTCACTGGTTGGGTATAAAAAACACATTTATTATTTACAGTACATCTGGTGTGGTTTCTGAATGTACACGGTATATTTTGATTTATAAGATCGTCAGCTATCTGCGTAAAGTAGGAATTAAATTTATTTTTAGTTATTGTGGGTTATGTTACTAAGACGTCCATGACTAAGGAATTTGTTGCTAGTGAACTCGAGCAGATGTAATTTCGATGGACTGCTCACGCGCTGTCTGCGATATGTAAGCTATAATAGAATCGCTGACCTGAGAGCAGTGTCGTCTCCAGAGAGCAGTGTCGACTGCAGTAGGAGCTGTGTCGGTAGTAGTGGTGGTAGCTCACAGTCGGGCGGTTGGGCAGGTCGTGCCTGAGCGATGTAGTATAAGGTAAAAACAGCCACGCATATCTAATTTGTTACAACTCAATTTGTATTATTGTTATATCAAGTCCCATGTAAATGTTTTAAAAATCTTTTTATAATAACCTTTTTTATAAAATTAACTTTTCGACAATCATTCATCTGAGTTTAAAGAAATTACTAATTTCTGCAATCCATGGTCATCCCGATTATCGTAAAGAAAAATCAGTTGTTTCTTTTCATACGTTGTTGAATGAAAAACAAGACACAATTTCAAACAAATTAATGAAAAACAAGACAACAATTACAGACAACTTAACGAAAAACAAGACAAGAGTTACAAACAAGTTAGTGAACAGATTACAGCCGTTGCCGTGCAATGTCATGATACTAAAGAACAGTTACATGAGGAAATTAAGGCTGTAGCTAGGAAGAGTAGTGAAGAAATTATATATTATATCCGTTGCACAAGAATTACGTAATACACATGCATACACAACAAAATTAATTAGAGATGAAATCAGTGCAGTTGACAATGTTCAGAAAATGAAACACAGTTACGAGACGGGTTTAAATTAATGTCAGCAGAACTTTCACGCACACTGGATGCGAAAGTAGACTAGAATTTGAACAACAGAACAGCCAAATTGACGAACGTTTTAATCACCATCTACAAAACAATGAAACGCATTACCACAAATTTATACTGGAACAGAACAACGTAAAGAAAGAAGTCATGAAACAACTACTACACAAAGACAGGAAGACAAGCGTAAGTTGTTTACGAAAGCAAAAAAATTCTTAGACAACAACATTGCTATAGTATCAGACGAAATCAAAACTATCAAACAGTTGAACACTGAATTGCATGGTGAAATATCTGATCTAACAACAGAAACAGACCCTGATATTCAGACTTTGGAAAATAAGTACACAGTAGACTTTCAGACAGTGACCAACAGACTCTAACAAGTAGAATTAATACATAATTCTGATCCCATTAAAGCAGACGTTAAGAAATTGAACAAAACCACACGTAAAATGCAAAAACCAATTAATGCATGTGTCACTAAAAATGGTCATCAGGTAAAACCATTGACTGAAAAATATGATGAATTGGCCGGTCGTATTGACCTTATCGAAAATAACAATGACACCAAATCATACGGTATGTCACCAGTTTAGCTCAAACACCCGAATTAAAAAACATGCAGCAGACAATTAGTGAGACAGGTTCGTCCAATATTATATTATTGTAGAGAATTGTCATCTTTACAGCAAGAAGTGACAAATGAAAAATATTTCAGCCTCTAACACGTCACAGCATATTCCACATCCTAAATATTTGTCACACTCACACCGCCAAAATAGGTTATTTACAGAGACTATGGGACATAGATTCCGAACAGTCATAGACAAACAGTTTATCACACAATCCTGAACCTGCTCAGACATTCAGAGACGATAATTTTGATTATAAGCACTTTCTATCCGTTAGGAAATGTAAGGTATTTAGAAATGATAGAACACAGATTCACCCCTTGGATTGGATACAACAATTTAGTTTTGCTTTTCCACTAACTTGGTCCGTAGCACAAACTCGAATTTATTTGCAGTTTTTTGGAAGGCGAACCAGCAACTCGTATGAGACCGATCGCGAGACAATGTTACTCGGTAGAAGAATTTCAGAATGCTTTTCTGTTAGCGTATTGGTCGAAGACGACACAGTGCAGAATCAATGATCAGTTAATTTGCTTATCGAACTATGAGAACTCAAATTTTCTCACTGTCACGCAATTTTTGAACACATGGTACAACAAAACCAATATGTATGTGAGCCGTACAGTGAGTCAGCACTTATCCTATTATGTATTTCAAAATTACCACGATCGTTAAGAGTATCACTTTTAACAGGACAGCAAAAGAAAACATTTCGGCATTTACAGATCTGTTACGGTTGTTGGAAGTTTAGCAATCAGATTACTCCTTCATAAACAAAAATTTTTCACATCACAACCAAGACCAACAAGCATATGGCAATTACGATCAGCCACGCTATTTTAATAGCAAAGGTGATAGACGCTCCACGAATGACAACCAAAATAACTTTAATAACAGACAAAAATTTAATTATCAGTATAATCAAAATTATCACCAACAGAAAACACATTTTGACAACAATAGAAGCTTTTCCCCACAACAGCAGCGAAACCAGCCGGTTAGCATTCCTAACCAACAATATAATGTGCAAAGTCAACCAAGCTTTAATGTTTCCCCGCCTACACATATACCTTCGGCTCCGCCAAATAGTAACCCACAGCAACAAGGAAATCACTACGTGCAGAGGACACCTCATTTCAACTCTTATCGAAACGCGCCGTATAGTAATGACTATCATGACAGACGTAAAAGTAATGAGCACAGTTTTCAGCGCACATTTAATAACAGTGGATCTTATCAGCAGCAGAATCATCCACAACAAAATGGTTCAAATTTTTCTGAGCAATATGGGACTTAACTTCTGAGGTCATCAGTCCCCTAGAACTTAGAAATACTTAAACCTAACTAACCTAAGGACATCACACACATCCATGCCCGAGGTAGGATTCGAGCCTGCGACCGTAGCGGTCTCGCGTTCCAGACTGTAGCGCCTAGAACCGCTCGACCACTCCGGCCGGTCATCCACAACAACAGATTATCATGAATGAACCAGACAGTCGATATCATCCTGAACCTAATACGTCAGGACAAAGTAACAAAGCAGTACAGATAGTTGAAATGCCACAGCATCCTCCTGCGAATAACAGCATGTCAGAAAGAATCTGACTAGATACAGTACAGGTTGAATCTTCCAGCAACGTAAGCGATACTTTTGATACACAGGAAATGTATTACTTTTGACGACATCCGTGACACACTTTTGCATGAAAAACCAGTTATACAAAGTACCATTTCCCACCCTGTTATTGAAGTAAAGATTGGATCATCCGCATTTACAGCAGTAATCGATTCTGGATCACCTATGTCAGTTTTAAATGAAGAAATTTTCAACAAATTAACAAAGAGAATACCTATCCTACGTTAGCACTAGGCAAAACGAAAGTAAAAGGAGTAGTATCTGGTGAAGGAGTAATGTAAAATTACATACACACTTATCATTTTGTTTTGCAGGTTATATGTTCCACTCAAATTTTTGGAATGTTCCCTTATTGACAACAGACGTTATTTTAGGTACGAATTTATTGGTACAACATGACACAGTTATTGACTTCAAAATTCCTATTTAATGTTAAAGGATGAAAAGGTACAACTGGCATCAGAATTTCAGCTCGCTTTATCTGCAGAAGAACAAGCAGTTAGTCGGATAGAGGTCATTTCCACATCACGTAACATAGACTGTCATTCCACATTTTTCACAGATACGTATGTACACAATTACAATACACCAGACGAAGCTGACTATGACGTTATGCAAATGATTTCTGATAAAGTAAAACAGAGCAACGCAAATACAGATGGCGAACGTACTCAACTAACCAAAATTCTTTTACAGCAAACTCCAGTTTTTTCCAGTTTTTGACAACATCCCTGGTACTATATCCGGTTCCATGTATGAATTTCAAGTTAAACAGCATGACACGTTTAAAGCCAAACATTATCCCATTCCTTATATCCACAGAGAACAAGTCAAAAAGGAACTGCAAGCTATGCTCTACCAAGGAATTATTGAACCGGCAGTCAGTCCGTATATAAACCCGCTCCTTATTGTTAAGAAAAAGGATGGCTCAATTCGCCTCGCACTTGATTTGCGTCATGTCAACGACATTATTATTAATGAAACAGACCGCCCACACACTCTAGAAGTACGTCTACAGAAATTTCATGGTACCGCTATTTATTCCACATTAGATTTGAAATCGGGATTTTGGCAATTCTGCTCCATCCGAACTGCAGAAAGTACACAGCATTTCTTTGTTTTGATGATTGTTATGAATTTTGCAAATTATCGTTAGGTTTAACAATTTCTTCAGCAGCATTTATTCGCGGTTTGAATACTATACTTCCGACAGAACTTAAAGAGAGAATCACAACGTATGTATACAACATCCTTATCGCAGAAGCTAACTGGTCTGAACGCAGTTTGATTCTTGAACAATTGTTGCAAACTCTTCGTGCACAAGGACTCACAGTTTATCTTAGCAAATCACACTTTGGCAAAACTTCTATTAAATTTCTTGGACATGTAATGTCAGCAGAAGGCATTACGCCTGACCCGAAAAAACTTCAAGCTTTATGTGACATTACTGTCCTAACGACAAAGAAACATCTACGCTGCTTTCTGGAATTAATTAACTTTTTCCGTAAATTTAGTCATTACTCTTCTTTAGATACCCCTAGATTATGCCAATTGACGGGTAAAAACGCTTCTTGGTCCTGGGATAGCCAAGCACAGTCTGAATTTGTTAATCTGATACATGCCTTGATGAACGCACCATTTTTATCACATCCAGATCCTACCAGAAATTTTTCCATTGCCACTGACAGTTCTTACATCGCTTTGGGCGTACACATTTTTCAGGAAATTGAAGAAGACAGTACTACAGTAATTAAAAACATTGCCTTTGCAAGTCGAATTCTGTCACCTGCCGAACGCAATTATTCTGTAACAGAACTTGAAACATTATGTGTTGTATGGGCATTTACCAGATTTACGCATTTTCTTTATGGAAGACATACTACCGTTTATATAGTTCCGTTAAATTTACACATGACGGGTTAAGCAGACGGAAGCTTTATTTACAGGAATTTAATTTTACAATTGTTCACATTCCCGGTATACAAAATATTGTAGAAGACGCACTATCCCGTTCTCTCAGCAACAGTCAACAAGACATCGCAACCAACTTCTGCCAAGCAAACTTCAGCCTCATGTATATTCAACAAGCTGCATTTGAAAATTTCATTTCGTCGTCATTACGAGACATAGCACTAGAGCAGAACAAAGACAACGTCTGGAAAGAAATTAAACACCTTTGGCAAACTAAGGAATAACGTTACAATTAGGAACCATTGCTCTGTACACAATAACATTCTGTTTCGCCGCTCTCTCCCTGACAGCAACAACTGGTTACTATTATGTATTTCTCACGAACTTGTTACCAAATTAATTAGGTGTACTCATTTAAGTTACGCACATTATGGAGCCAGAAAATGTTTACCTTCACTCCGTTATGCAAAGCTACTGCTAAATTTATTTCGAATGCATTTGTAAAACATTTTTTATTCCATGTAGGGCATGTATTGAAAGTAATTCCCGACAATGGACCACAATTTCGATCTGTGATATGGACATGTATCTTACGAGCTAAAAACATTTCTCCGATCTATATATCCAGGTACAACGCTTCTTCGAACCCTTCTGAACGACTGATGAAAGAATTTGGTAAACTATGTAGAATATACTGCCATAAAAAACATATTGATTGGGACACACACGTACTCTCATTCCAGGATGTAATTAACTCCATACCAAATGAATCTACTAAGCTATCTCCGAAAGTCATATTGAAAAATGTTGAACCACCCAACAAAATCAAAGAATTAAAATCTTTTCCTACATCTCGTCGACTACGCCACCATAAAATAATTGACATTGCGCTCAACAACATCAAACGTACTGCAAGCGCCGAAGAAGACAGCAAAAACAGGTTCGTACAAGCTGTGAATTTCTCATAGGACAGAAGATATTAGTAAGCACACACTATTTATGCAACAGAGGAAAGGGTAGATGCAGTAAATTTGAGCTTCTATACCCTGGTCCATATAGAATTTGCAGCATTCCTCACCCCAATGTAGTACATGTCGAAACTTTGAGAACCAGAAAAACCCAGGGCAATCACCATATTTGCAATATTAAACCCTTTATTGAATAAAACTACTTAATGATATATTGTAAGGGAACGGGTGAAGATGGCAAGCGATCGTTCTCCCTCCAGCGCGGTGCACATATTCCCGTCACCGCTGATTCCGCTTTGCCGGGTCGCTGCATAAAAGTGGGTCTTTCTGTCGGCCGGGCGGCTGTTGTCGTCAGACACCCTACTGCGTCGTCAGACACCGGGCTTCCGCGTTGCGTTCGGGTCGGTAGGCTGCGAGGACACTGACCGCTTCTGAGTATCTATGTAACGAGTTTTTAATAAAAAGTAAAGTAAATTATTCGACCGTGTTCAAATGCCGATCACCGGCTCGGCCTAAGACCCTCACTCCCACCCGCAATTATCCTAACCAGTCAAATGCCTTATAATATCACATTATAATGCCATTTCCTGATATTTATATGACCACCTACTGATGATAATCATACTTTTTCTTGGCAAGTTCCCGGCAAGGTAAGGTTAGCAGGTCGCTTTTCTTTTCGTTATACCTCAGACCGTGAACATTTTTCACTTTTTTATGTATATATGATAACTTTCCTATCGACAGTAGAATTGACTCTATGCACTATGTAATCTTTAACATACAACAAAAATCAATTGACTTTGACAGTTTTGCTTTATGATATCTCAATATCTCGACTATTTTACATTTTTTGCTACTACATTATAATATTGTGTGTACATGTTTGCAGTTGAAAATTGTCAATGGTTTTGACCTAATTCATTTTCCGTCATGTTATGCCTTATGATTAGTTATATTTCTAGAAACAAGTTTTGGTTTAGTGAGTATAGGATTTGATTGCAAGATATTAATCCACATTCATAATTTTCAGAAAGCAATACCGAGTAAAATTGAAACATCCCCTTAGAAATATTATACAAGACTGTGCTGAAACTGACGCACAATATTTTGGGCGCAACGTGATCTGACTTTCAAAAATCCCTACAAAAGAATGGCCCTGACTAACATTAACCTATACGTTTCACAAATCACTTACCTCACAAAAATCTTCGTTACTCGAACTACTGCAATACAGCGAGCGCCACTACTGCCAGCTAAATAAAAGATTCAAACTATTGAAGGCACTAACTACTGACAGGCATAGTTAGCAAATGAAAGATTTTAATAGAGAACAAACAATGTATTTACCTTAATAGTCATCAAAAGCCATAATACATATAGCAGTTCATGACATCCAGTCTTACAAATTTCAAAATTCCGCCATTTCTCTCCCCACATCCACCACTGCTGGCGGCTCACCTCCAACTGCCAACGTTACGCGCTGTTAACAGCCAACAGCCCAACACTACAATAGCGAATATTACAACAATGCCACCCAGCCACAGACTGCCCACAGCACAGCCAGTGATTTTCATACAGAGCGCTACATGGCGTTACCAATATAAAAACCTAAACAGCCTACTTACTAAATAAATAAATTAAACAACCACAGTGTTTTACTATGAAATGGAAATTTCACAATTGGAATGAACGAAAAAAATGCAATATCTTGTCATGAAGAGTAAATGGATCACAATTAACAAGCATTAACAAGAAAATACTATACACAGTCTTGACTAATTATTTTTCTTTCAGAATACGAGGTTATTGTAGGAGGCTGTCAGACAAAACTTCACATGTTAATTATAGTAATGAAATATGCTCCAAATAAGAAACTCTCTAATATATGATATAATGAATGATAATGAATAGTTGTATGAGGAAAAATGGTAATATGACATAAATAATCAATAATGAAATGTCTATTTTTGCAGATGATAATAAATGATGATTAATAGTTGTAGGAATAATATGTTAATACAAATAATGAGAATATTTTTGCAGATGATGATAATGATGAATTTATATATTTTCTATTAGTTAATAGATGCTATGTAGTTATTTAAGTATTTGTTGCAGTTCTTTTTGACAGTATGTAGTATGTCACATAGTATAAAGACTGAATGTTTTGGGAAAGACAGCTAGAGTACATACATATTAAGTACACATTTCATTTCCTGTTAATTCGAAGTTTGCTAGTTTTCAGCATAATATACATTTGTTGTTTCAGGTCAATAATACACTTTCTATTCTTTCCAGGAGAAGCTTTTCATGATAATAATATGCTACAAGCACTTAGTTATTAAACCTGTTCTAGTACTTGCATTCTTGTACCCAGTTGTGTGTATCATTCATTAATGTAATCACATACACTCTACTTGTTTCATAACCTTGCTACAGCTGACTCATGAC
Source organism: Schistocerca americana (assembly GCF_021461395.2). Lineage (NCBI taxonomy): Eukaryota > Metazoa > Arthropoda > Insecta > Orthoptera > Acrididae > Schistocerca > Schistocerca americana. Next base: position 601,786,158 of record NC_060119.1, on the reverse strand, counting down.
GAATGACATTGTTAATCCTTATTTCTAGCAATAAGTCTAAAGCAAATGTTTTCATGCACCAGCAGTTGACTATCGATCCCAATGCAATGCATGCTAGCACAAACAAAAACTATTATTACCATTACCAACTATTACCAGTATACAACCAAATAATGCTACCAGTTTAAGATATATTTCACGTCCTAAATATAATGCAAATGTTTCTGATGTACTGATTCGATTATGTCTATGTATTATTGGACTAAACACCTTGAGTACAAGTTCCAGTGTCTTACATTTTAAATCTGTCTTATGTCACTTGCACAATATCAAATATAATCACTAGGAGCTTGGTGCCACACGCAGTAACTCCTGTTTTGAATGATGACCTCTGAATAATGCATAATAATTACTTTGTAACTGGTCAATGTGTACCGGTAATTACTGTAATGAGATGACTTACGATGCCAATAATTGCTGTAATGAGATGACTTATGATGTCAACAATTACTGTAATGAATGACTTCTGAATAATATTCTATAATACCACATAAATGCTTTGTAACTGCCCAATGAGTGCCAATATTTATTCAAATCAGATGATACACTAGTGTAGTTCTGAACGATGACTAGCAAAACACTTAATGTCCTTCAGCTTCTGACCTAATTACCAGCATTTACTTCGATATCCGTATGTCCTGACCATCCCCATAATCAATGAGCACTGTATTTGGTTTTTGCATTAATTCTACATTTATGAAAGACTATGGGTTCTACAAGAATGTGGTGTTGACATCAAGCTGTCCATCACTATAACTGAAGGAGATGTCATTACGGTCCTACTGTTTGGTGTACCTAATGTACTACCAAAATGGTAACATACAATATTAATACATTTCAGTGTCTTGGCTACACTGATAAGTACTTCAGGGAAGAGAACTTCAGATTGTTTCACTTGGTTTTGCGCTTGTGTAGAAAGATATGGTCTTATAGTGCAGCTATGCGCAACCCACTGAGCTGCAATCATGATGCTATCCTTCCCATTCCTTAGTAGATTTTGTAAGCTGTGTGATCCCCAAAGCCCGTGTTTAGTGTTTCTATTTGGTACTTCATTTCTACGTTTACCAATATCTGCTGGTAGAGGGCGTCATTGTGAGAACAGTTGGTGTTTCTACAGTAGATTATATGTTAAAAGTTGGCAATAGATTCAGTTATCCATTTTTTGTGTCAGTATTAATATCACCACATAGAATAACACCTCGGTTTCTTTCTGTTAGCCTGTTAAGTGAATATTCCAAACATTTTAGAAAAATATTTATGTAACCAGTTGGAGCTCTGCATAATCAAATAAGGGCTAATTTAGTGTCCACTATCTCAACTCCTGAGAGCTCTACATCTTTCTCCTTCATTAATCCAACAGGAAGTATTATATTTACAAAGTTTTTATTATTTCTTACGAATACAAACTGCCATCATGTTTAAGAATTTTTCTACATAAATAACCACCTAGCACCAACTAGTAAGTGGACACAATATGTAACTTGTCCTCATCAAGACCATGTTCTGTGACGCACAATAATAAGGTAGTTTTTAACTTGTTTTCTAAGACGATTTGTACTTCACCTATTTTACTAGTTAGTAATTGCACATTTCGGTGAAAAAGAACCATCTCATATTTTTTTGTATTTTACCTGTAAGATTAGAAATAAGATGTTACTGAGACTTATCTGTGAGTTGGCAGATTAATTTTTCATATTTTTAATTTTTTTCCTGTCTTGAAACCAAAACAAATTGTCATTGAGTGACACAGATGTATTTTGGCTGTGGTTCGTCCTTAAGGTGTGCTGTACCGCTGCTCCAGTTGTTGTTGTTTCCACTACTGCTACTGTTGTGGTTGTTGATGCTGCTGTTGCTGCTACTGCTTCTGATGATGGTGTTGCTGCTGTTTCATTTATTTCTGGTGTTCGCTCTTCCACATCTACTATGCTGTTCTGTGAGCTACTTGCATTTGGGGCGTTTACTTGCATTAACGAAATCTCACATTTCTCTTGGAGGGTTGTAGCTTTCCTGGCAGCAGTATTCCCATTTGACTGTCCAGGTAACACAAACACTTCTTGTCCATGAGATGTATGACTCCTGTATCATCATACTGCTCATTTGAGATTTTATTTTATACATCTGAAATTTTTGTTTGTATAGCGCTGTCCCCAAGTTTATTTAGATGAAAACCATGTGTTGTGTGGAATCTTTTCCCCAAACTGCTTATGTTCAAAACTGTTACATTTTCAAACCACCTGCGAATATTGTAGATTTCTGTATATGCAATTTCATTTTCTGTTTTTACACTGATCATTCTCTGAAGTCATAAGGATGTGGTAATGAAAAAACAGTAACGTTTGTTACTCTTAGCGCATACAATTTTCTTTTTAACGAGAGTAAGAGGTCCGTTTTTCATTCCTTGAGACATCGTTTGATCCCGCCAGGAAGACAGAAAAGTCCTTTCTGCTCAAACAAACCCGCACGTTCCGCGTGGGTAATTTCAAGAAGACCTGATGGCACATTTCAGTAAAACCCAAAGATATACCAATAACTGCTGTCACCACGCCTTTTGGACTATTCAAATACTTACGCCTGCCAGTCCGTCTTAAGTATTCTTCCTATATATAGAGTGCTGCGTGCACTGTTTTTATGTTTTGTATGGTTGACGTGCTGATGTTCTCAGAGCCACCTACAGAACACGACAAATATTTACAAATAATGTTTGATAGATTTTTCGAATACTGATTGCTGATTGAAAAAAGAAAAATGCAAAGGAAAGTGGAATTCTTGGGTTACATAGTTTCTTCTTCTGGGATTGCACAGTTATAAAAGAAGGTTGACCTAATCCACTCAGATCCATGCTCGGAAACTTTCGAACTAGCCGTGGTATACTTCTAAGGGCGCCATCTAACTCACTCGGCAGTTGCCCAGGTACTTCTCACCACTGCTCTATCAGGATCAAATTCAAGCAAACACGCCCTCTCACATGGTCTCCAGAAATGTCGCAGGCAGTGGTCAAAGCGAAAACAGATTTACGTGGTGCCATCCACCCAGCTCACTCCGTCTATTCTGTGCCTCTTGCATTGTAGCCATATGTCGATTTGACCAGCAAATAGAAATTATGTGGAAAACGCTTGGTTACCGGAATTTGACTGAGTCGCAAACAAAACGAAGCCATTCGACGTTTCAGACCCCATGTAGAGGCACGCCCTTCAAGGAGTTCACTGGCCATAAGCCTCTTCTGCCTTCGAAAAGCCAAGTAAATCTTTTTCAGCAAGACAATTCCGCCATTTGGAATTCATCACTCATGCATTCGCCATATGAGAAGGCACGATAATGTGGTGGCTCACTATTTTTCTCCCGCTGGTGCTGCCATCTCACTGACTACAAACTATTGGTGAAGGAGCCTGCCAATGACGTGGAATTATAGCAACGTGTCAGGATTGTCAGGGTTAAATTCAAGCAGACAAGGCTCCTTCACTTAGATTCCAGAAGCCAAAACACTGGACAATAAATGAGCCGGCTTCCGAAGCACTGATCCCAATGTGCGTTGTTTCCAAAACCCGGCCTCACTCCTTTCTTCCGCGGGCTTTCAGAAAACTAGTTTTCAACTCTATCCACGGACTCGCACATCCTGGGGCTAACTGCGCGCTCTGTATGTTGAATGCATCAAACGCGACTGCCATTCGTGGGATATGAGTCTGCTTAGCAAGCCAGAATGGTAGGACAGGATGTCAGGCCCGAAAACCTGTATGTTTTGCAATGACCCAACACAGCATTTCGCACACCTTCACATAGACATGGTAGGACCCTCACGCCAGTACATTTTTGTGGCAACTCACCACTTTACCCGCATGGCGAAAGGAGTGCCAATTGCAGATATATCGACAGAAATATTGCTCCAGGCATTTCCAACCACGTGGGTCTCGAATTTTGAATTTGCCGCCAATGCCACTGCTGGGCAAGGAAATCAGTTCGAGTCAAGTCTGTTCCACGAACTGGCAAACCTATGCGGTTGCAAAGAAGGATAGTAACAGGATGTGGAACAATGGTACCGTTCTTTAAAAACTTCCCTAATGTGTCACGGCACATTGTGGTTAGCTGCTCTAACGCTGGTGCTACTGGGACCATATGCATCCGTTAAAACTGACGCCTGAGCTTCTGCCGAAGAGGTTGCGTAGGGGGAACCCGTCAGGTTCCCTACGGAATTTTTCGAACAACCTGATATCAAAGCTTCTGCAGCAGAATTGGCGTAAGGGGAACCAATCAGACTCCTTACAGAATTTTTCGAACAATACGACGGTCCTTCATAAGAGCCATCGTTATCACTGCTACAAGTCAAGGAGTGCATCTATTCGTTTCCGCGGTCGCTGGCTTCCCTACATACGGACCCATATATTTCTGTAGACGAGGATCTACGGACGTTTTCTCATGTCATCCTATGGACAGACTCGTTCAAGCACCGTCACATGGGTGAAGTCAGATGTGTATCGCGAGACCCACACTTTCTACACATTTACGTTTTGTTGCCACTACATTGATATTACAAATTTGAATGAAATATGATTCATCTCTTCTGTCTTATTCAATCTTAAGTATTGCAAAGCTCTTTTAAATTCTGGTTCAGGATCCACATTCTGTTCCCTGCTGACTTCTGTTTCTTCTTCTATGATGGCATGAGGCAAATCTTGCCCCTCAGAAAGGCCTTCAGTGTACTCTTTCCACGTATCTGTTCGCTCCTCTGCATATAACAGCTGAATTCCTGTTGTACTGTTAATGTTGCAACAATTTATTTGAATTTCACCGAATGTTGTTTTGACTTCTCTTTATGCTGAGGCAGTATTTCCGACAATCATGTTTCCTTAGATGTCTTCTCATGGTTCATGCAGCCCTTCCGCCTTTGCTCCCCTGCACTTTCTATCTCTTTCATTCCTAAATGTACTTCTGTATTGCTGAATTTCCGTATACTTACTACTTTCTTCCATCAACTGAAGTATTTCTTCTGTTATCCATGGTTTCTTCGCAATAACCATCTCCCTACGCCTGTTTCTATTTTCAACTTCGGTGAGTGTCTCTTTTAGAGAGGTCCATTCCTATTCAAGTTAACTACCTACTGAACTGTTTCTTATCGCAGTACCTAAAGCCTCAGAGAAGTTCAAGCGTAACTCTTCGTTCCCTAGTATCTCCTTATCCCACTTCTTTGCGGTTCGATTCTTTCTGAATAGTCTCTTAAACTTCAGCCTACCCTTAATCACTACTAAATTCTGATCTAAGTTAAATCTTCCCGGCCTTTTCTAAGTATGTCTTATCCTTTAGTGATTCTTGAACATAATATTCGCTATTGCTATCTGAAATTTATAACAGAACTCAACTAGTCTTTCTCCACTTTCATTTTTAATACCTACCTCATATTGTTCCGTAATTCTTTCTTCTACTCCTTCCCCTACAATCGGATTCCATTCCCCTCTGACTTGGAATTCCGGTATTCATCGCAAATATAGATTCGTAGATATCGAGTTATTACTAAAAATTGTCAATAAAGATTGTTTCAGTTACAACAGTTGCATTTTTTCGTTCTGAAGCACTTCAAGCTTTTCAGAAATGCTTATGGAACATGCACCTTTGTTTAATATTTACTGCAGAGATGTCGAACTCGGGCAGCTCTTTGTACAGGCGATCGGTCTATCACATAGCGACACATCCCGTCGAGAGAAAAACATTTATTCAGTTTATTAAAGTCCCTCCGAAAACTTGAAAGTCGATTTTATTGGTTAGCATTGACTGAGTTGATGGCTGTCCACCTGAGGCGTACTGTGTTAAATTCTGTGCAATTGACTCGTTAGATCGTCATAATGCCGAGGTAGTAGGCGAGCCTTGCTCATGATGCTCCAAATGTTCTTAGTTTGAGAGGAACCTTTGGTTGTCATCTGCAGTATCCTCACAGCACAGTAGTACGCCGTCTACATTCTGCGCCCAGGTTTGTTGACCTTAACGGGAATCCATCCTCGGCTTACATTTCAGTAATATAATGCCCACCCGACCACGGCGAGAGTTTATACTGCTTTTATTTGAGCTTGTCAAACACTTCTTCGGCCAGAAAAGTCGCCGAGTCAGTCCGCAACAGAGAAAGTTTGGAGCCTTATGGGCAGGACCCTGCGACCATCTTGGCATTCTGACGATCTGATGCGCCAATTGGACAGAATTTTGAACGATATCCCTCAGAAGAACATCCAACATCTCTACCAGTGCCAAGCTATATAACAGGTTGTATACGGGTCAAATGTAGACCAGTGTGTTATTGAGTTGCTCAATGTGTGAAGCCCTTTCTCTTGAATAAATCATCCAATTTTTCTGAAAATAATAATTTTCTAGGGTGTACACGTACATCACATTAACTGATTTTCGTTCCATTCGGATAATTCCTTCAGGTTGCGTCGTTAGAATACCCTGGAGTATATTATGAACGCTTTTATTAAGTGTCAGGAGTTAATCAATGGATTCAAGGATAGCGTATATAAAACATTATCAGTATTGACGTGCACACGTCAAGAAAAGTTTTGCATCACCTCCGTTCCGAGAGTTCTGCAACCTGTACAGAAAATTGGAATAGAGATCAACTTAAACATCATTTCCACCCTTTTTATTGCTCATGGAAACCACACACTGCATGTTGTACCACCATACAGCGAGACCTTGAGGGCTGGTGTGGCCGTGCGGTTCTAAGCGCTTCAGTCTGGAACCGCGTGACCGCTACGGTCGCAGGTTCGAATCCTGCCTCGGGCATGGATGTGTGTGATGTCCTTAGGTTAGTTAGGTTTAAGTAGTTCTAAGTTCTAGGGGACTGATGACCTCAGATGTTAAGTCCCATAGTGCTCAGAGGCATTTGAACCAAGCGAGACCGTCAGAGGTGGTGATCCAGATTGTTGGACACACCGGTACCTCTAATACCCAGTAACACGTCCTCTTGCATTAACGCATGCCTACATTCGTCGAGGAATACTATCCACAAGTTCATCAAGATACTGTTGGTTCAAATTGTCCCACTCCTCAACGTCGATTCGACGTAGATCCCTCAGAGTGGTTGGTGGGTCACGTCGTCCCTAAACAGCTCTTTTCAATCTATCTGAGGCATGTTTGATAAGGTTCATCTCTGGAGAACATGCTGGCCACTCAAGTCCACCGATGTCGTTAGCCTCAAGGACGTCATTCTCATGCATGATGCGGGGGCGAATTGTTGTCCATGAAGATGAATGCCTCACCAATACCCTGCTCATATGGTTACACTCTCGGTCAGAGGATGGTATTCATAGCCGATACAGCGCCTTCCATGACCACCAGTGGCGTACGTCGGCCCCACATAATGAAACCCCAAAATAGCAGGAAATCTCCACCTTGCTACACTCGCTGTGTAGTGTGTCTAACGTGTACAGCCTGACCGGGTTGCCTCCAAACACGTCTCCGACGATTGTCTGGTTGATGGGAGGAATGTCATCGACAGTTCCTGTCTCCAGTTTCCTTTAATTTACGTCTATGGTCACAATCTACATCTGCATCTACATCTACATTTATACTCCGCAAGCCACCCAACGGTGTGTGGCGGAGGGCACTTTACGTGCCACTGTCATTACCTCCCTTTCCTGTTCCAGTCGCGTATGGTTCGCGGGAAGAACGGCTGTCTGAAAGCCTCCGTGCGCGCTCTGATCTCTCTAATGTTACATTCGTGATCTCCTCGGGAGGTATAAGTAGGGGGAAGGAATATATTCGATACCTCATCCAGAAACGCACCCTCTCGAAACCTGGCGAGCAAACTACCCCGCTATCCAGAGCGCCTCTCTTGCAGAGTCTGCCACTTGAGTTTGTTAAACATCTCCGTAACGCTATCACGGTTACCAAATAACCCTGTGACGAAACGCGCCGCTCTTCTTTGGATCTTCTCGATCTCCTCCGTCAACCCGATCTGGTACGGATCCCACACTGATGAGCAATACTCAAGTATAGGTCGAACGAGTGTTTTGTAAGCCACCTCCTTTGTTGATGGACTACATTTTCTAAGGACTCTCCCAATGAATCTCAACCTGGTACCCGCCTTACCAACAATTAATTTTATATGATCATTCCACTTCAAATCGTTCCACACGCATACTCCCAGATATTTTACAGAAGTAACTGCTATTAGTGCTTGTTCCGCTATCATATAATCATACAATAAAGGATCCTTCTTTCTATGTATTCGTAATACATTACATTTGTCTATGTTAAGGGTCAGTTGCCACTCCCTGCACCAAGTGCCTAACCGCTGCAGATCTTCCTGCATTTCGCTACAATTTTCTAATGCTGCAACTTCTCTGTATACTACAGCATCATCCGCGAAATGCCGCATGGAACTTCCGACACTATCTACTAGGTCTGTTTAACAGATTACCGCTTTCGGTCTGTAATGACCATCATCAGATCCGTCTCATAGAAACAAAGTCCTAATGCACTGCAGCCATAGTGGCATAGTCAACTGTTATATGCGGAATCAGCACCAGCATCGTCAAATACGTATATCCTGGAGTAGTTTTACTGACAACATGACTCGTGCATGTGATGTGACTTATATATAAACCGGTAATCTGTTAAACAGAAAAGATTGTGACCATTGACGTAAATTAAAGGAAACTTATTACATATACGGGTCACTGTGTTTTTTCGCGACGATGTCGCAGCTTGTGAGTTCCTGTCTCTCTGTATCTCCTCCGCGTCAGAACAATATCGCTTTGTTTCACTCCGTGATGTCTGGAAAATTTGGAAATTTTTGGTAAGTCCTGTGTGACCAAACTGCTAAGGTCATCGGTCAATAACCTTACACACTACTTAATCTATTTAAACTAACTTAGGCATGCCCGGGAGAGGACTCGAACCTCCGACAGGAGCAGCCGCGCCAACCGTGACAAGGCGCCATAGACCGCACGGCTACCCCGCGCGGCGAGACGCCTGGACACTTCCCTTGTTGAGAGCCCTTCCTGGCAGAGAGACCGTCTAGGCATTGTTGAACTACAAAATGGCTCAAATGGCTCTGAGCACTATGGGACTTAACGTCTTAGGTCATCAGTCCCCTAGAACTTAGAACTACTTAAACCTAACTAACCTAAGGACATCACACACACCCATGCCCGAGGCAGGATTCGAAACTGCGACCGTAACGGTCGCGCGGTTCCAGACTGAAGCGCCTAGAACTGCACGGCCACACCGGCCGGCGTTGAACTACAGACAACACAAGCCGTGTACCTCCTTCCCGGTGGAATGACTGGAACTGATCGGCTGGCGGACCCCCTCCGTCTAAAAGGTGCTGCTCGCGCTTGGTTGTTTACATCTTTGGGCGAGTTTAGTGACATCTCTTAACGGTCAAAGGGACTATGTCTGCGATACAATATCTACAATCAACGTCTATCTTCAAGAGTTCAGGGAAAGGAGGTGATGCAAAACATTTTTTGTTGTGTGTGTAATTCCATAGGCATGAGGGAAAAGAAAGATGTAATATTATTAAGTTTCAGTCTACTGGTGTCTTGTTACGGCTGAGTTGTCTCAGTCCTATTTCTTACTTCCTGTGATTATTTAGGTAAACGATGCGTAAACGATGAGTTTAACATATAATAAGTTGGTTTCTAACACTAAACAGATGTATTAGTGGTTGGATAGAAAGTTTTTACAGATCCATCAACTTCACCTGTTCTCAAATCGTACTAGGAATTGTGATAGGTCTGTCACCAATAGAATTCATTGTCAACTAGATTCATTTCCCATCATTCTTCGGCGAAATGAGAATGTGACAACATGGTTTACGCAACATTTTCTGAACATTATGCAATTGAAGATGCAGGGGGCAGAAAGCAAAGGAAGAGGAAAGAACTGATGATATCAGCTCCATCGCAACTTCATATGGATACAGCTGTGATGAGTGAAAGTGTGTGCTGCTCTTGGACCCAAACCTGGGATCTCCTACTTTCTAGGCAGTTGTCTTAACCACTGCGTCACCTGAGCACAGCGTTAATTGCAAATGTGTGCACTATCACGGCAGACTCCTTGGCCAAATCACATTCGCAGCTAACGACAATACTTATCTGCAGTGCCCATACGCATCCTCCATACCTGCTAATTTTAGATTTTCACTGGAGGTCGAACATAAATGTGTGTCGGCACTTATGGCTGTGGATTCACAGCCCATCAAGGCTTATTAATTACATGATTGAATGGTGTTTCTTCTCGTGGACGTATCTGAAAGGGGAGACACCACACGGAATCCGCAGCTGCCATGTAAATTGAAGGAGGATGGAAAGAGGGGGAAAGGAAAAGGAAGATAAATGATATCAGCTGCATCAGTACTTTATGAGAGAAAATGTGTGCTGAATCGGAGCACTAACCCAGGATCTGCTAACTGGGAACCACGTGACCGCTACGGTCGCAGGTTCGAATCCTCCCTCGGGCATGGATGTGTGTGATGTCTTTAGGTTAGTTATGTTTAAGTAGTTCTAAGTTCTAGGGGAATGATGACCTCAGAAGTCAAGTCCCATAGTGCTCAGAGTTATTTTAACCAGTTTTTGCTAACTGGGCAATTACGATAACAATTGTGTCACACGGTCACTGAATTAATAGCAAATGTGTGGACTATCTCGGCATCCTCCTCAGCTGAACCACATTCATAACTAGCGCCAATACTTACTTATCCTTTGTCCCTGTCCATGTCCTTAGTGGCTGCTCATTTTAGATTCCCACTGGAGGTCGAATGCAAAGTGCATCTGCACTGGTGGCTGTGGTTTCACGGTGCCTTGACGTATATCAGTCATATGAATGTGTGGGATTTGTTCTTTCGGACGTCGCCGTTCTCGGCCGTTAAGTGAAAGCCATTGGACACTACTTTATCCGTGGTGAGAGATAATACCTGAAATTTGATGTTTTCGGCATCTCCTGACACTGTGGATTTCGAAACATTGATTTCCCTAACGATTTCTGAAATGGAATGTCCCATGCGTCTAGCTCCAACTACCATTCCGCGTTCCGCGTCTGTTAAATCCAGTCGTATGGCCGTTAACCGTTTCACATGAACCATGTGAATGCAAATAACCGCCTCACCAATACACTACACCTGTGTACGCTATGCTAACGCCGTCTATGTATGTGCATGTCACTATCCTGTGACTTTTGTTTCTTCAGTGTCATTTGCGTGGTAAATGCCTTATGTTTGCTTAGAAGCACTCAGACATTTTATGATTCATGCATGTTTCTTCTCTGGCTCCAGAACAAAGAACAAGTCAAGACAGCGTACACCTGCCATTATTGCATAATATCCCTCTAACAATTTGTGAAGTCTTTGAGAGGGGCAGTAATACAATTGTCTGTTGCGGTTTGTGTGACAGGTTCCGGGATGCAACATAACAAAGTAGTGTGCAGTCTTTTGCAGCAAATCAAAGACTATTAGTTCCTAAATTGTTAGTTGTTAATTGTAAAACCAGAGCATTTGATAAGTATGAGCGAAATACATGTATGCCAGCACGGTCGAGGAGTACAAACCTTAAAAATAACATCAAACAGAGGAAATCTGTTAAGTACAGTACGCAGCGCTTTGTGTTTTGCTTTTCATCACATGGAAATAAATACTAAAGCTGGTTTAATATTTGTGACGGAAAATCAAACATTTATTTCCCAGAGGTAAAGAGAACGGCTTAATATGTGCTGCCACTGACCTTGTTTTGAAACAGTATTTTACGTAAATAGAGGATTCTCGCATTAAATCTTTACCAGCTGAAAGCGCCAGTCTTCCTCATTTTTCATTCGTGTCGCCAAAACATTGCCTGGCACAAGTTCCTCGTCACTGTTAATCTCTGACGGCACTGGAAGCTTTGCGTCTGCGTTACTTAAATTAATTACCGGGTAAGGACGACGAGGTGTTCTGCAAATGTGTCTTTTTGCTTTGTTAAAATGAGGGGATCTAATACTGTATACATAATATATTATATCTAATGTAACCAAGCTTCAAGAATAGTGTTTTATCCATTCTCAGCAACTGAAGTGGGAAGTAACGAGATAATAAGCAACCAATGATGCGAAAGGTATAATCTTCTGAAGAAGGGCACTAAGTGCCTGAAACCGGGAAAGAAATCAAATTTCTTTTATGTAACTGGTTTCACATTATTTCGTTACACTCTAGAATATTCTATGCTTCCGTGTACTTGTACACTCTACATTTCCCTTTTTCGATTGGTGTGCAATTTCATCTTCTCACGCCCTTAAAAATGTATTTGCTATAAACCGCCTTCGCCGTCTACTCCTGCGTCTCATCACTATATATTTTCCGTTTATATGAACCTTTCGTTAGTCACATAAAACGAATGGTTTTAGTCCTTGCAACAGAATTCCAAACGCGCTGTTAGCAGTTAGCTGGAATATTCATCCTCAGCATTGTTCCAGCAATTGGCCGCACCGGAGGTTCCAGGTTGAATGTGTTGCGCATTACATGAATAGAAGTGTATAGACGAGTGAGAGGGAAAGGAATTACTGATTATTCGGGAGAATAAGCTGCTACATTCTGTGGAATTTTGATGAAACGAACGAGCGCTATAAGCAAACGGGTACGCGACTGTGAAATTGCGTTACGTAGTTCAAACGATATATGCGAATACAACGGAAATGAGAGCAATTCTTCATGTGAGTAAGGCGTAAGTACCACAAGAGCAGGAGATAAACAGCAAGCTGCGTATAATGACCACGAGTGAAACACTATGAACGCAATATATTCTCTCTCCGTAGCTGTGCGAGACTTGTCGTGGTAAGTGTGCTATCACATTTTATAGTTAATCGAAATAATTTGCGTACGTAAACAGAAAACTGGTTTCAAACAAAACATTTAGGGGGTGATGTTAATCCTTCTGTTATAGTTCCCAATCGTTTCGATATGTAAAACTTTCTGAAATTTAAACATTACAATGGTAAGCTGCACCATAGTCCTAAGGCGGTAAATACACTGAAATCGTGGCACGTGCAACGTGATATAATAACGACTAACGTCAAAATATATCCATACACTGACACTCTCAATTCTTTATATTGCCATATACATACACAATCTCAAATCACACACCTACTCATGAGAATCATCACCTAGTGCCACGATAATAGCCTTTGCATTGGCGTACACATACGTAACATCATGTCACACAGCTGCAAGTCAGAATTACCAGAACGTTCCTTTTGCACACAGTCGGTATCTTTTGAGTATCGGGGAAAGCGGTGGAAATAACTGTGGCGCCAGGACTGCATGGAGACGTCGTGGTCATATGCACATGCGCAAAAGTACCACTTGATGGATGGTGAGGAGAATTAGCATAATTTTCACTGGGGATAAGTGAAGTCTATAAACAGAAATCGTCGAGTTAGCATATCGTGAAAGTAATATAGCAGAACTTACTAGTGGTAGTGTGGGCTAGGGAGCGAGGTCTATGTAGAGACACCAAAATTAATTGCACTTACAGTCGTTAAGTGTATGTACCGTGACGGCGTTGAGTAATTTATTCGTTTCGCACTGCTACCAGACAGAGTACTTATTTTGTTTCAATGTGGTACATCGCTAGGGGATTCGACACGATCTGCTGATAGTCAAGCGCTTTTTATTGCATGCAAATGTAAACATACATTGCAGAAATAATTTAATACAGTTGGCTAATCTACCAAATGAATCTACCACAGTCTCGACACAGTCGCTTCTTGTGATGAAATGGAACTGTGGCGTGGGAGGGCTGAGGGAGGAGGGCGATATAGTGACATCACCTAGAGTTGCAGTGTTGTGCAAGAAAGAGGGCGAGTGCATAACGCGATCTGTGCGGGCGGAGAAAAGTCTGCGATGTCGCCAGTGTGCTCTGTGTTTTTCCACTCTACGCGCTCCAGCAGTTGACTACCATGTTCAGTGCCAACGCTGGACCCCCCCGATTTACGCTCTCTAATAGATAAATTTCTATGTGCGGAAACCTACTGCTTTTCCTTCTCAGCGTAACACGTGGTCTGTTGCGTCTCCCATAATGAACACTACAGTGGCTAAGCAGCTTCGCCATGTCTAATCATACTAATGGCAAATGTCTCGCACGCGCCATGATGTACCCGTTACAGTCTGACACATCACACCGATACTAGTTCCAAATGTCACGAGGCACACTGCCCCTTGGCACTGCGATCCTCCCTGCTATCCACCTTCTTCCCTAGTTTTGTTGTTGAGATGGTCGGTTTGTGGATATACGAGCTAGAAGAGTTCCGTCTTTTCTATTGGATGGAAACTCCATAAATATATGACTGCTTCATACTTGCTGACACTGATGACGCAAAGTGTTTAAGTGACAATTACTAGAACTGACAGGGGAAAGCAGAAAACAGCAACGTATGTTTGCTTTGATGATTAGGTTTACTTCTCCACTGGAGTCTGCTCAGAAGTTAAGAAAAGAAATGTCGATTGAGACTCTAGAAGTAGCGCTCATCAGGAGGTTACAATAACCGGAAAAGGTTATATAGGGTGAGTCACCTGAAACTTGCATCCGGCCGCTGTGGCCGGAGCTTCAGTCCGAAACCGCGCTGCTGCTACGGTCGTAGGTTCGAATCCTTCCCCTGGCATGGATGTGTGTAATGTCCATAGGTTAGTAAGGTTTTAGAAGTTCTAAGTCTAGAGAACTGATGACCTCAGATGTTAAGTCCCATAGTGGTTAGAGCCATTTGAACCACTTTGCAAACAAGCAAATCCAAATACTGCGGAAATGGAAGATGCTATGTAAGGGAGGTTTTCATTGCATGGAATGGTAGTCAGGGACACATATTTCAAGTGAGAGAGCAGAATTCCATGCAGAATTCCAACTAAAACATCCATTTCTGTTTATAGGGTTATTTGATAATTTAAATTCGATGGATTCCTTAATAACAGTATCCCAATAGCCACAAATGCATGCCATGTTCTATAATGGTGGATTTGCTCGGCTGTTGTTAGCATGTGTGCCACTCATGCTTGGTACGCCAGTCCTCCACAATCATGTTAGTCCGATCAATGTACGAGATGCCACAACCGCAATGAATACTGTAGACATCCGCCTCACGCAAACTAAGATGACGCTGGTCTTGGACAGTAGTCTAGACCACTCTTCGCACCACACGATTTCGCAAAATACGACCAATCCTCATGGAAATACTCCTTGCGTAAGGCAAACAGGTTGTTGGCTTTTTACCTACGTCGATATTATCATCGCTTACCCGATGCACAGCGCAACACACGCCTAATTTGTCTTTCAGTATACCCATTCTGACGAAAAGTGGGCTAACTCAGCTGACAAACTCTTGAATCCGAGATGACGTGGGCCCTGTGAACCAAGGACGAAGTATCTCTTCACATTGAGCCGGATAGTGACAACTTTCAGCCTACAGATACAAGTCAGTATGAGTGGGCATCCTATAAACTGCCTGCCCCAACACATCATCCACCCTCCTCCTGATCAACACGTGAAAGATAGGAAGAGACAGCCCGTTTCTACCTCCATAGTGAAACGAATTTTCGAGTGGATTGAAGTCACATGTTCTGAAAAGTCGTTCAAATTTTCACTGTTATGAGACAAAATAACAAAATTATCGTCTACATATGTGGAAGAAAAACACGCGGGTTCCAAACGCTCCGACTGCAAAGCATGTTTCACGAAATAGTCCATAAAAGATTGGTAGTGATAGGCGGCAACGGGCTTCCCATCGCAACTCCATCTGTCCGATGGTACTATTGGTTGTTGAATAAAAAGTGTCCAATCTTAGTCAACCATGGGTGTGTGTGTGGTTTTTGGCATAAGTTAGTTTAAGTAGTGAGTAAGTCTAGGGACCGATGACCTCAGCAGTTTGGTCTCTAAGGAGTTCACACACATTTGAACATTTGAAAACATCAGTGTAGGCCTGTGCTGTGATAGTGCCACGCAAAACAACAAGGGGTGCATGCCCCCTCCATGAAAAACACGACCACACCATAACACCACCGCCTCCGAATTTTACACACGTTGGCATCACCCCGGTACCCAGAACTCCTCAATATAGACGTTGTGAGTGGATATTGTAACACAGACACAGTCCATTCGACTGTTTAGAGATGTCACTAAACCCGCCCAAAGATGGAAATAACCATGCATGAGCAGCGCCTATTAGACGTAGGGGATCCGACAGCGGATCAGTTCCAGTCATTCCACCAGAAAGAGGTACATAGCTCGTGCTCAACCATGGCTAGACGGTCAATACCGCTGTTCGATCGCGTCCGCATTTTAACTTTGTGCCAAGAAAGGCACACAACGAGGGAAGTGTAGAGGCGTCTCGGAGTGAAACAAATCGATGTTGTTCGAACGTGGAGGAGATAGAGACAGGAACTGTCTATGGCGTGTCCCACTCACGCCGCCCAAGGCCTGCTACTACAGTGGATGACCGCTACCTGTGGATTATGGCTCGGAGGAACCCTGACAGTAACGCCACCATGTTGAATAATGCTTTTCGTGCAGCCACAGAACGTCGTGTTACGATTCAGGCAATAGGCTGCATGATGCGCAACTTCACTCCCGACGTGCATGGCGAGGTCCATCTTTGCTACCACGACACCATGCTGCGCGGTACAGATGGGCCCAATAACATGCCGAATGGACCGCTCAGGATTGGCATCACGTTCTCTTCACTGATGAGTGTCACATACGCCTTCAACCAGACAATCGTCGGAGTCGTGTTTGGAGGCAACCTGGTCAGATTGAACACATTAGAGACACTGCCCAGCGAGTGCATCAAGGTGGAGGTTCCCTGATGTATTGGGGTAGCATTATGTGGGGACGACGCAGGCCGCTGGTCGTCATGAAAGGCGCCATAACGGTTGTACTATAAGTGAATGCCATCCTCCGACTGATAGCGCAACTATATCGGCAGCATATTGGCGAGGCATTCGTCCTCATGGAGGACAATTTGCGCCTCCATCATGCATATTACGTGAATGACTTCCTTCAGGATAACTACACCGCTCAACTATAGTGCCCAGCATGATCTACAGACATGAACCCTATTGAACATGCCTGGGATAGATTGAAACGGGCTGTTTATGGTCGACGTGACCCACCAACCACTCTGAGGGATCTACGACGAATGGCCGTTGAGCAGGGGGACAATCTGGACCAACAGTATCTTGATGAACTTGTGGATAGTATGCCACGATGAATACAGGCATGCACCAATGCAAGAGGACCTACTACTGTGTGTTAGAGGTACCAGTGTGTACAGCAATCTGGACTACCACTTCTGAAGGTGCTGTTTTCACGAGCAACAAAAAGGGCGGAAATGATGTTTATGTTGATCTCTGCTCCAGCTCTTTGTACAGGTTCCGAAACTCTCGGGACCGAGTTGATACAAAGCTTTTTCTGATCTGTTTATATGGAGTTCCACTGGATCCACCTCATTATCGTTGAGATCTCGCTCAAGTCTTTTGAGGTTGTAACCTCCCCACAAAATAAAATAAATAATGAGATGTAGGAAAGGATACTAGTTCTTTAATTTTGTTAGGTGGTTCAACATTTTTCAATATAACAGTCGGAGATAGCATAGTAGATTCATTTGGTATCGAGTTAATTACATCCTGGAATGAGAGTATGTGTGTGTCCCAATCAACATGTTTTTTATGGCAGTATATTCTACATAGCTTACCAATTTCATTCATTAGTTGTTCACAAGGGTTCGAAGAAGCGTGATACTTGGATATATAGGTCGGAGAAATGTTTCTTGCTCGTAACATACGTGTCCATATAGCAGATCGAAACTGTGGTCCATTGTCGGAAATTATTTTCAATACCTGTCCTACATGGGATAAAAAATGTTTTACAAATGCTTTCGAAACAGATTTAGCAGTAGCTTTGCGTAACGGAGTGAAGGTAACAAATTTTGAAGTGAGTTCAACAGCGACAAAGATGTAACAAAAACCTCTATTAGATCTGGGAATCGGACCAAATATGTCGACAGCGGCCATGTGTCTCAATTTAACAGGTACAATAGGATGTAACGGAGGAATATGTGAAGTCGTGTCTGACTTAGCTTTCTGGCAGATTTTACATGACGCTAAAACTCGTCGAATACGTTTTTCCATGTTGGCAAAATAACAGTTCTGTCTCAGTATGAGAAAACATTTTCTGGCTCCGTAATGTGCGTAACTTAAATGAGTATACCAAATTAATTTGTTAACAAGTTTGTCAGGAATGCATAGTAACCAGTTGTTGCTGTCAGGGTGAGAGCGGCGAAACAGAATGTTGTTGCGTACAGTATAATGGTTTCTGATGGTAACATTATTCCTATCTTGCCAAAGGTGTTCAATTTCTTTCCATACGTGGTCTTTACTCTGCTCTTGTGCTATGTCTCGTATTGACGCCGAAATGAAATTTTCAAATGCAACTTGTTGAATGTACATGACGCTGAAATTTGCTCTGCAGAAGTTGGTTGCGATGTCTTGCTGATGGTTGCTGAGAGAACGGGATAGTGCGTCTGCTACAACATTTTGTGTACCGGGAATGTGAACAATTGTAAAATTAAATTCCTGTAAATAAAGTTTCCATCTGATTAACATGCCTTGTGTAAATTTTGCGGAAAGTAAAAACTGTATAGCTCTATGATCTGTGTAAACGGTAGTCGTCTTCCATAAAGAAAATGCCGAAATCTCGTAAATGCCCATACAACATATAATGTTTCAAGTTCTGTGACAGAATAATTGCGCTCAGCAAGTGACAGAATGCGGCCCGCAAAGGCGATGTTTTCAATTACTGTATTACCGTCTTCTTCAATTTCCTGAAAAATGTGTACGCCTAAAGCTGTGTTAGAACTGTCGGTGGCAATGGAAAAATTTCTAGTAAGATCTGGATGTGATAAAAGTGGTGCATTCAACAAAGCTTCTTTCAGATTCACAAATTCAGACTACGCTTGGCTATCCCAGGACCAAATAGTGTTTTTACCCGTCAACTGACATAATCTAGGGGTGTCTAAAGCAGAGTAATGAATAAATTTACGAAAAAAGGTAATTAAACCCAAAAAGCTGCGGAGTTGTTTCTTCGTCGTAGGTACAGTAATGTCACGTAAAGCTTGAAGTTTTTCCGTGTCAGGCGCAATGCCTTCTGTTGAAATTACGTGTCCAAGAAATTTAATAGAAGTTTTGCCAAAGTGCGATTTGCTAAGATTAACTGTGAGTCCTTGTGCACGAAAAGTTTGTAACAGTTATTCAAGAATCAGCTCGTGTTCAGACCAGTTAGCTTCTGCAATAAGAATGTCGTCTACATACGTTGTGATTGTGTCTTTTCGTTCTGTCGGAAGTATAGTATTCAAACCGCGAATAAATGCTGCTGAAGAAATTGTTAAACCGAACGGTAATTTATAAAATTGGTAACAGTCACCAAAACAGAGAAAAACCTGTGTACTTTCTGCAGTTCGGATGGAGCTGGATTTGCCAAAATCCCGATTTCAAATCTAATGTGGAATAAATAGCAGTACCATGAAATTTCTGTAGAAGTTCTTCTAGTGTTTGAGGGCGATTTGTTTCATTAATAATAATGTCATTGATGTGACGCGAATCAAGTATGAGACGAAGTGAACCATCCTTTTTCTTAACAATATGGAGCGGGTTTATGTACGGACTAACTGCCTGTTCAATAATTCCTTGGTCAAGCATAGCTTGCAATTCTTTCTTAACTTGTTCTGTGTGAATATAAGGACGGGATAATGTTTGGCTTTAAACGTGTCGTGCTGTTTAACCTGAAATTCGTACATAAAACCGGACATAGTACCAGGGATGTTGTCGAGAACTGGAGCTTGCTGTAAAAGAATTTTGCGTAGTTACGTGCGTTCGTCGTCTGTATTTGCACTGCTCTGTTTAACTTTATCAGATGTCATATGCATAACGTCGTCTGGAGTATTATAGTTGTGTACGTACGTATCTGTGAACAATGTGGAATGACAGTCTATGTTACGTGAAGCAGAAATGACCTCTCTACTATTAATTGTTTCAGTGCTGAAAATCTAATGCCAGTTGTACATTTTCATCCTTCAACATTAAATAGGAATTTTGAAAGTCAATAACTGCGTCGTTTTGTACCAAAAAACTCGTACCTAAAATAACGTCTGTTGTCAATAAGGGAACAATCCAAAAATTTGAGTGAAACGTATGACCTGCAATACAAAATGATAAGTGTGTCTGTAACTTTACATCTACTCCTTTACCAGATACTGCTCCTTTAACTTTAGTTTTGCCTAAAGGTAACGTAGGATAGGGGTTCTCTTTGTTACATTCGTTGAAAGTTTCCTCATTTATAACTGACATAGGTGATCCAGAATCGATTCTGCTGAAAATTTGGATGATCCAATCTTTATTTCAATGACAGGGTGGGAAATAGTTTTTTGAATAACTGGTTTTTCATGCAAAAGTGTGTCTCGGATGTCGTCAAAAGTAATAACATTTTCGTGAACGAGATTCTCTGTGTCAAAAGTATTGCTTGCGTTGCTGGAAGATGCAACCTGTACTGTATCTAGTCAAACTCTTTTTGACGTGCTGTTATTTGCGGGAGGATGCTGTGGCATCTCGACTATTTGTACTGTTCTGTTATTTCGTCCTGACGTATTACGTCCGGGATGATACCGACTGTCTGGTTCATTCATGATAATCTGTTGTTGCGGATGATTCTGTTGCTGGTAAGACCGACTGTTATTAAACGTACGCTGAAAACTGTGCTCATTACTTTTACGTCTGTCATGATAGTCATTGCTATACGGCGCGTTGCGATATGAGTTGAAATGGTGTGTTTTCTGTACGTACTGATTTCCTTGTTGCTGTGCGTTACTATTTGGCGGAGCCGACGCTATACGTGTAGGCGGCGAAATATTAAAGCTTGCTTGACCTTTCACATTACATTGTTGGTTAGTTATGCTAACCGGCTGGTTTTGTTGTTGTTGTGGGGAAAAACCTCTATTGTTACCAAAAGGTGTTTGCGACTGCTGAAAATTTTGCACATACTGATGATTAAAATTTTGTCTGTTACTAAAGTTACACTGGTATTTCTTGTCATTTCGCGAGTGTCTAATGAAAATTGTCACTTTCGGTAAAACTTGTCATATCTGGTTTTCTTAACTCATTTCTAATCCTAGATAGGTCGATAGTTGAAGTGATGTTTTGATAGATATAAAGGATAGTAGATGAGAATGCAGCAGTACAGAAAACTAAAGATGAAATAGCACTACCACAGCTCAGGGCCCTGTGCACGCTACGGCACATATTCATCGAAGTGTAATGAATCCCCTGAGTTCACTTACGCGCTGCAAGTAAATTTTAGTTTCTGCATTAAGGCAATGGCGGTGAAAATACAAAAATAAGTTGTCGTATCCAGTCAAAAGGGTGAATCCGTGTTCTGGCATTCTTAAATTTCCCAATGGAAGGAAAGTGTTTGTAGTCAAAATTATCGTCTCTGAATGTGTGAACAGGTTCAGGACTGCATGAGAATCTATTTGTCTGTGTCTGTTCGGATTCTAAGTCACGTAGTCTCTGTAAATTACCTAAGCTACACTGGCTGTGTGAGTGTGACAAATGTTCGGAAAGTGGCGTATGCTGTGATGTTTTAAAGGTAGAAATATTTTTCATCTCCGTCACTTCTTGACAATTTTCTACGTAATGTATTTGACGAACCTATCTCACTGATCGTCTGCTGTAAATTTTGGAATTCGGGTGTTTGATTAAGTGAAACTGGTGACGAATCGTCTGATTTGGTGTCGATATTTTCGATAACATCAATACGACTGGCCAATTCATCATATTTTTCAGTCAGTGCTTTTACCTGATCATCGTTTTTAGTATCATAAGCATTAATTTGTTTTTGTATTTTACGTGTGGTTTTGTTCAATTTTTGACGTCTACTTTGATGTCATCGGGATCCTGTATTAGTTCCAACTTTTCAAGTCTGTTGGTCATTGTCTGAAAGTCTAATGTGTGTGTGTCTGTTTTTGTTTTAAGATCGGAGATTTCATCATGCAATTCGGTGTTCAACTGTTTGATTTCGTCTGATACTGTAGCAATATTGTTGTCTACGTATGTTTTTGCTTTCGTAAACAATTTACGCTATCTTCCGGTCTTTGTGCAGTAATTGTTTCCATGACTTGTTACTTTACTTTATTCTGTTCCTGTATAAATTTACTGTAACGCGTTTCACTGTTTTGCAGGTGGTGATTAAAACTTTCGTCAATTTGGCTGTTCTGTTGGTCAAATTTCGCGTCTACTTTCGCATCCAGTGTGCGTGAAAGTTCTGCTGACATTAATTTAAACTCGTCGCTTAACTGTGTTGCGTTTTCAGAGCATTGTTTAGCGACTGCACTAATTTCATCTCTAAGTAATTTAGTTGTGGTTGCATGTGTATTACTTAATTCTTGTGCCACAGATCTAATTTCTTCACTACTGTTCCTAGCACAAGCCTTAATTTCCTCACGTAACTGTTCTTTAGTATCATGACATTGCGCGGCAACGGCTGTAATCTGTTCAGTTAGTTGTTTGAAATTGTTGCCTTGTTTTTCATTAATTTGTTTGTTCGATTCATTAATTCGTTGTTTGAAATTTTCATTAAGTTGTAGCAATAATGCCATAACTTGATCCACGCCAATATTACCTACTCTATTCTCTGTGCTGTTTGATGGCGTACCTGCAATTGTCACGTCTTGTGTAACCATTTGGTCATTCTGTGATTCTCGAAAAGGTTTGGCAGTCGGATGTGCACTGTGGGTCACTACCTCGGAATCAAATAAATCTGACGTATTTTGATTACATTGCTCATCTTCGTGAGAAAGATTTATCTGTTCACTATGCAAATTTTGCAAATCAGGCGTGTCAAACTGGGCAGCGTTCATTGTATCGGAACGTGCCGCATCATCAATTGTTACATTTACTGTGGACATAATTGAATTTGTTTGTTCATCATTAGGATCAAAATCATTACTAGTGGTCGGTACGCACTGATTATCAGTAATTAGAGGATTATCGCTATTACACTGAGTGTCGCAAGTATTATCGGTCAAATTATTCGAGTCGGCTATTTCACTCATTGCACATCGCGATGTACTGTTAACAGTTTTTCGCGGCATTTTTCACAAATCAAAATTAAGCCAAAAATGAAACAAAGACGAAGCGAAATGGAACAAACACAATTACGACAAGGAGCAATAAACTGCCGATGATCTGTGAAAGAAAGGGTGACAAATTAGTAAATGTGTTGCGCCAGATGCAAACTACATTTAAGTAAATAAGAGCAGATATATGACTACTTCTCAGAAATATACAAAGAAATACGATCCTGACAAGGTCGCCAAGTGTAATCTCCACACAAAATAAAATAAATAATATGAATATGATTCTAATTTAGTGTAACCTCAAAACAGAAAAATTCCTAAACTTCTCAACAGTAAAAATTATAATTATGCCGTTCACATTCAGTGTAACGTCCCAACAAAAAAATAAATTCAGTAACCTGGTGATAATACAATGTAACTTACCTCTCAATTAAATTGTCACTCACTTATGACTTTTCAATAATTGACTGTGAATTTAACCTGGTAAATTTTGGACGTCAGCAGTGCTGCGTCATGGCCCTGAAAGATCATTCTGAATAAAAAAATGAAGTCGCCGGATAATTTTTTTTTTTAATTATGAATTTGGCCAGCTATGGACCGCATACAACTTAAGACTTATGGTGTTTCTTTTTCTTCCGTTCTTCCCAGTACTTCTTCATTTTCTCGCCAACTGCTCGTCTCTGCTCATCTGTCCACACTCTCTTGGGTCGAGGTATTGGCGCATCTTCTTCATAGTTTGCGTTTTCTATAAGTAGCCTAAAGTTATTCCTGTCACGTATTATTTCTTCTGTAGCACCTACTTTGTTGGCGTCTTTCTTTACTGCTTCTATCCATCCTACGGTGTTTTTCAGCTTACCAACGTAATTAAAAATTTTCTTTGTAATTGGTGTTTCTTCCATTCCTTTTAAATGTCCATAAAATTTTAGCCGTCTCTTCCTCATTGTATCTGTGATCTTTTCTGTATTTTTGTATAGGTCTTCATTTCTCCTTTTAATCCACCTGTTTTCCTTGTTTTTCTCAGGACCTAGAATTTTTCTTAATATTTTTCTCTCTCTTTTTTCTAGTTCTCTTAATTCGCCTTTCTTATTCAATGTTAGGCACTCTGATCCATATGTTGCTTGTGTCCTAATAACTGAATTATAATGTTCAATCTTTGCTTGTATGGATATTGATTTCTTATTGTAGTAGTTTTGTGTTAATTTATATGCAAATTCCAACTTTTTTATTCTTTCTTTATTTGTTGTGTTATCCAGTCCATTGGCTTGGATCCACTCCCCCAGGTATTTGAATCTATCAACTCTTTTAATTTTTCCATACTTTGTTTTCATAAACTTTTCTGTATTATGTTTGTGTTCTATATACTCGGTTTTTTCGTAGGATATTTTTAGCCCAGTCTTTTCAGCAATCTCGTGTAACACCTGCTCTTAAAATAATGTTTTCTGGTACAGCCCTGTGCAATGCTGGCCGATAGATTTGTCATTTATGAAAGGAAGCAACTGATTTTTCTTTTGCAACAATCGGGATGATCATGGATGGGAGAAATTAGTAAATTCTTTAAATTGAAATGAATGGTTGTTAAAAGTTACTTATTATGAGAAAGATTATTATTACGAGATTTTTAAAACATTGAGATAACATTACTACAAATGCGCAAGGCTGCTTTTACCTTATACAATAATACTCAGGCTCCGGCATCGCTGCACCACGACCGGCCCAGCCAACACGATACACTAGACCAGACCAGAGGAGACTGCAGACTAGCAACAACTTGCTGCTACAGCTACACAGTTCCTACTGCAGTCAACACTGCTCTCTGGTCAGAGATTCTCTTATACCTTGCATATCGTAGGCAGTGCATGAGCAATACATCGAAATTACATCTGCTTGGACCTCTTACAAGGTATCACCTAAAATTTTTAATGATAATGTTAACGATTTTCAAGTTTCCATGGCAGCATAGATATTTGTCTGTCGTGCTGGGCATTTGCTGTGAATATCTTAGTGGAAATGTTTAAACTGTTTCGTTCGTTCTCCAGAAATTCATACATGTACATCAACATACATTCTTTGCAAACCAGTTATTAAGGATTCTGCCCGTGCCATTCACATTGGGTACGTGGGAATAATGAATGTTTACATGCCTCTGTGCCCACTGTAATTAATCAAATTCTGTTCTCGATCAGTACGGGAGAGATATGAAGGGGCTTGTAACATATTCCTAGATTTATTTTTTAAAGCAAGTTTTTGAAATTTTGTTCATATTTTCTCACGATACCATGTGTCTATCTTCAATCGTCTGCCAGTTCAGTTTCTTCAGCACCTCCGTTACCCTCCACCACAAATCTGGTAAAGCAGTAATTAAACATGCGGACCGCCTGCGGCTTTTTTTTTTTTTTTTTTTTTTGTCATTCATCAGTCTTCTGATTAATTCAGTGAATGGCACCTGTACATTTTCAACGTAGCTGTCCTTTCGATCATCACTTGGCAGCAAATGATAATCGAAGAGGTCGCTGTCTCAAAACCTACTGGTAATAGTCACTGAACACTGGGCCCTATTTTGACTGGACTACAGGTGGGATTCTTTTTACACGTTGGTCAGAGGTCCTTAAGATGACTCATATAGCACTGAAACCGATTCGTCAAATAAAATAATTACTAGAAATGCAGACAGCTGAAGCTGTTTTGGTTAGACATTTTATGTTGAACAGCAGAGGTAACGCAATCCATCTGTTAAAGATGGATTTACACTGTCATCCACACACTTCTGTGGATTGCAAGAGACAAGTGCAAGAATATTGCACGACCAGGTTAACAGCTCATGCATCCAATTTACTAACAAGAATAATATACAAAAGAATGGAGGAGAAAACTGACCATCTCTTATATGGCAATTTAGTAAAGACAAAGGCACCAGAGGGGCAGTTGTAGTTGTGACTGTGGTTGGTTAAGGACGCAAGACTGAAGAGACATCAAGTTGCGTTCATAAGACATGTCGACCTGGAAAAAACGTTCGACCATGTAAAATGGTGCAAGCTGTTCAAAACTCTGAGAAAAATAGGGGATAAGCAATTGGTAAAAAAACTATTAATATATACTATGTACAAAATCCTGGAGGGAACAATAAGAGTGGAAATCCATAAACGAAATGCACGAATTGAAAAGGGTATAACACAGGGATGATGTTTTTACCCCCATTGTTCAGTCCACAAATCGAGGAAGCAATGACAAAAGCACAAGAAAATTTCAAGAGTAGTGTTAAAATTCAAGATAAAGGAATATCAGTGATGCGATTCGCTGATGCCATTGTGTCCTACGTGACCGTGAAGAAGTACTGTATGTGTAGAGTGGAATGAACAGGCTAATGAGTACAGAATATGGATTGAGAATAAACAGCAAAAAGAAGAAAAGTAATGAGAAGTGGCAGAAATGGGTATAGCGAGTAGATTAGAATCAAAAATATCATCAAGAAGTAGACGATGTTAATGTATTCTGCTGCCTTGGAAGCAAAATAACCGATTATCGACGAAGGAAGGAGGACGTAAAAGCAGAATAGTGCAGACAAAGAGGGAGTTTCTGGCCAAGAGAAGTCTATAGGCCTTAATTTGAGGAAGAAATTTCTGAGAATATACGTTTTGAGCACACCATTGATTGTATGGCAGTGAAACATTGGCTGTGGGAGAACGGGAACGGAAGAGAATCGAAGAATTTGGGTAGTAGTGCTACAGATGAACGTTAAAAATTAGGTAGGCTGATAAGAAATGAGGAGATTCTCTGCAGAGTCGACAAGGAAATGAATGAAAACACTAACAAGAAGCAGGTACCGGATGACAGGACACCTGTTAGGACATCGGAGAGTAACTTCCATGGAACCAAAGGAAGGTGTAGAGGGATAAACTGCAAGGGAAGACAGAGATCTGAATACATCCTGCATATAATTGAGGAGGTATGTTGCCATGTACTACTCTGGGATTAAAATATTGGCACAAGAGAGGAATTCGTGGCTAGCCTCATCAAACCAGGCGGATGACTCATTACTGAGAACAAATCGTAAATTACAGTACTTATCATCTACAGCTCCCTCTACTACCGTTGGTGTTACGATTTTATGTGTAAAAAATCTCATATCATCCTGTCCTTTCTTCATGCCGATGATTTCCATACGTTTGCTTCGGCGCTTTTTCAGAGAACCTGCTAATTCCTTATCTTATCAGTCCAGCCAATTTTTAGCAGTCTTCTAAAGCACTGCGTCTCAAATGCTTTAATTCTCATCCGTTCCGGTTCTCCCACAGTCAATGATTATCTGCAACGCAGTCCTTCAAACGTGCATGACCATAAATTTTTCCTAAATTTATGTACGTTTGACAGTATTAGGTTTCTCATGGCTAGGAACGTCATCTTCTCCGGGGCTAGTCTGCTTTTAATGACGTCCTTGCTTCGTCCGCCATGTGTTAATTTGCTGCCCAGGTAGCAGAATTCGTTAACTTCGTCTTTTCCGTTATCACCAGTTTTGATATATGCTACTTCACATGCTGTACTCTTTGGACTTTTAATTCCATTCAAAATATTGTGTAATTACTCTTCACATTCACTGAGGATATCAATGTCATCACCGAATCTTATGCTTGATATCTTGAACTTCAATCCTACTCTTAAACCTTTCATTTATTTATATTAGATATATTGACTGAATTTAGGAGCTAAAGTCTTGCCCTAAAACTTTTTAATCCGAGGAACTTTACTATGATCTTCCTATCTTGTTATTCCGTCCTGGTGCTGGCACCTATTGCAGATTTCCCATCCTGTTCTACAGCTTATTCCTGTTTTCCTTAAAATTTCCCACCGTCGGCCGCTTTTTCTATTTCGACATTCAAATGAAGGTGTCTTCATTTCTGTTCAGTGTTGCTTCCATTAGCAGGCAAAATGTGAGGACTGTCTCTATGGTGACTTTACCTTTCCTAAAGGTAAACTGATGGTCATTTAACAGATCCAAATTTCCTTTACTGTTCTTCCGTTTATTAATTTTGTCAGTAGCTTGGAAGATGAGCTATGAAGCTGACTATTCGGTGATTCTCTCACTTATATGCTCCTTCTGTCTTCGAAATTTTTGAATTCATATTCCTACAAAGTGTTACATCTAAGTATTTGTATGATCTGGCCGATTCCACTTGTGACATTTTGATGCTGTAGTTAAAGACTACTTCAGTTCTCCTCTGAATCATAGCAGGTTGTCACAAAAGGTGGAGTTTTGATTCACGTTACAGCTACCGTTGCACAGCAGTAGATTTTACCTCATAAATTTGTCTCCTTCCTAAATTCCTCGTGGCTGCTACGGTTTCGGATTGCCTTTGTAAGTAAGTACGTCGTTTGCGTGTTATAACACACTCGCAAATCGGATATCCTGAGTCGCCTTTTAAAGGGAGGGATCTTGTCCTATAAAGACAAAAGTTTTCAGGAGAACGAAGACTGTTTCCTTTACTTATTTCAATTTCGCTATACCCAAACCGGAACATGTTGTTGCTCATTCGAGATACGGACCCATTTGTAACGACGTTAATACCGTCTTTAGGGTGCTCCGTTCTTGCTACTAAATAGTTCCACAAGGGTTTCAATGAAAGCATTCCCGACGTAGGACGCTTCGGGTCTTACATTACACAGGCGCATCCTGATGCAGGGAGATACCCACGTAAATTTTTGGGTTAGCTGATGCTCTTTCAGAATCAAATAAAGGTGCCTCTGAAGTCTTATTTCCTTTAATCAACCAACCGGTTCGGTTCAACATATAGAGTGGATTTGGAAATAAAAAAATACAGCGCGTAGTATCTTGTGCAAGACAACAAACTAATCATTTTTCAAGACGGAAACCATTTTCGGAAATTCATCGTTTGGATGCTATGAAATGCCAGAATATTTGTGGTATGGTGATGGCTCAGTATTGAATTATTCGTTAAGGAATCGAACCAAAGAGCCATATCGCGCCCTATATTAGAAAAGATGTTCAATTTGTAAAGACTGACCCACATTATGTATTTCTTCTTCAGATTAAGGCCTATGTTTGATATCAGTGGACTCCTCTTGAGCAGTAATACGTTTCTTCCCTGTCTTAGCCTGCTTTTTATATCCTTGTTTCAGCCGCCGTGTGCTACTCTAATTCCGATATAGCAAAATTCCTTAAAGTCGTCTACTTCGTGGTTAACACTTTTAACGTTAAGGTTATCGCTAATTTACTCCTGATACGTCTCAGTACTTGTGTATTTCTTCGGATTACTCTCAATCGATATTCAGGTCCCAACGGAATTTAAGTCCATTTAATAGGTCGTGCATTTCTTCATCACTGTCAGCGAGGATAGAAAAGTCATCAGGGAATCTTATCAATGATATCCTTACGCCTTAAATTCTAATCGCACTCTTGAACCTTTGTTTCACTTCCGTCATTGCGTCTACCAAACATACACTGAACATTAGGGGCCAAATATTGCATCCCTGTGTAATACTCTTCCTAATCCGAGCTCTTCCAACTGTGGCTTGCATTCTTATTGTTGTCTCTTCGTTCTCGTCCGTTTTATACTTCTTTTCCGTAGCTTCCTCCTGCATATCTCATATTTTTGAACACTTGTGCCGTTTACACTGTCGAAGGACTGTTCAGTGCCCACAAATCCTGTGACTGTCTTGTTTTTTTTATGTATTCCTTTCATTGTCTGTCAAACGTAGTACATGGGTCTCTGGTGCATTTACCATTCCGAAAGCCATACTAAACGTCAACTAACACACCCTAATTTTTGTTTTTGATTCTTCTGTATAATATTCTTGACAGTAACTTGGTTACATGAGCATTTAAACCATGTGTGATATTTCTCGTATTTATGTGTTCTTGCCATTTTTGGCACTATGAGTAAGATTTTTCCAGAGTTTAGTGGAATGTGTCCGACTCATAGATTCTACACGTAAACCTGAATAGACGCGTGGTTGCCAACGACCCCCATCCCCAATGATTTCAGAAATTAAGAAGGGTCGATATCCATCGCTTCTGCCTTATCCAATCGCTTAGTCTTTCAAGCTCTTTTATTCTCTGACTTTAATGCTACATCTCCTTTGTCTTCAGTATGGGATATCACTTTTTTGTCAATCAAATCATTAGAGAGTCGTCCCCCTCGTAGAAACATTCAGTGTTCTCTTTCTACCTATCCGCTCTCTCCTCTGCACTTAACAGTGTAATTGTCGTTGCACTCTAGATCTTGTTTACATTACACCCGCCTCAATAATCTTACTAGAAACTGTTTCACCCCACCCGTTCAGAATGAACCCTTATCTCTGACGACTTGTGAAAAATTGATTGTTGTCTGCTGAAATATGAGTGCTGTGCAAATGTATACTGTAATCTTGAATGCAAGCGCATTCATCTGCAAATGGCTTCAAAATCGCATATGTGACAGGGATATTCAGCGCCGACTCATTCCATTGCGTAAGTAATACTAGACGTGAGTAGCCTTGCACTGCTGTTAATTTTACCTCCTACATACAAAATGAATGCAACACTTCTTCACGGAAAGCTTTGTATAAATTATCACGAGATGTGTCTACTCTTCCGTTGCTTGGTAAGAGCTGGTGGACGGTTCCTCATCAAGTGATTCCGAAATTTCCTCTTCAAACGCAGCCGTTCAATACGAATGTAGACAGCTGGTATCCATGTTTGACACTTAATACCGGACACAAATGCAGAACATCATGCAATTATTCTTATTATATCAACAGAGAGTTTCTCAGTGCTATTATAAGTATTCCGAAATGTAACAAGCACGGGAAATGCACTTTACATAATATACACCTCAGAATTTCGGAAACACATCAGGTGTGGAAAATTGTTAATTTCTGGGTTTTCGCCTCTTTGTTGCTGCGAATAGTGAATGTTGAGGACTGCTAAGAAAACCTTCTCGTATACAACCATACAGCAGCAGCACTGTCACTGTCGCCGGCCAGAGTGGCCGTGCGGTTCTAGGCGCTGCAGTCTGGAGCCGGGCGACCGCTACGGTCGCAGGTTCGAATCCTGCCTCGGGCATGGATGTGTGTGATGTCCTTAGGTTAGTTAGGTTTAATTAGTTCTAAGTTCTAGGCGACTGATGACCTGAGAAGTTGCATAGTGCTCAGAGCCATTTGAACCATTTGAACTGTCACTGTCATCAACTTCCTCGTGTGCAGGTAGCATGTAGTTAATCGTGTTACTTGCGTACTATTGCTTGCCGTAATGCAGTTAAGGGTGTTACAATACTGGTATACAACACAGTTAACCAATCATGAAGAGAACAATGGTTAATGGGCGGGGGAGGGGGGGAGTGAGAGGGGAGTCATACATGCAGCATATGCACTGATAGTGATGGCTAATGGGTTGGAAAACTAATTGGCCCACAAATACGATTAAAAGACACTATGACGCCTGTGGTGTCATTCTCATACGCTGCTCAGCATCAAGTCTACTAATTTTTGCAGAGATGTCCGCTCTTAAAATAAGGATACATAACATAGCAAGCGTTGTGTAAGTTTTTTTGTATACCTTGTACACTGGTGAAGACACACTCAATGTCGCTTATAGAGCCGACGCATGAAACCGCAAGTGCTAGTTGCTTTCTTTCCCATCTTAAAGTGAAGCGTTGTCGTGAATAGTTATTTCAACGTCCAGAATTCTTTCATACAGCTAAATTGTAAGAAGATGTCCGTTGCCAACAAGCAACAGACAAAAATTACTCTTGAAACGTGTGAAATGCAGAAACGTGTGAAATGCAGATATTCGCATTGTTATGCGTGATAAATATAGTGTTACACATAGGCAATTTTCGTCTTAATTCGCTTGTCTGCAAAGCCGAAATTCGTACGCAGGAGATGGTTTCCTTGGGGTTGAAATGAAGTTGCAAGAGTTAAAAACGTATAAGAGGCAGGGTCCAGATGGAATCCCAATTCGGTTTCACAGATGGTACTCTTCGACATTAACCCGCTACTTAACTTGCATGTATTTCTAACCTCGTTGCCAGCGGCAAGTCCCAAGCGACATCCACTAGATTGTCTGGAACGAAGTAAATACTCAGTTTTAAAACATTATACACAATAATGCACACGTCTGGGACGGTAAGGCAGAATGCCGACGCTACTAGACACCAAGCAACAAGAGTTACATCAAAATGGTGCAACAAATTTAGTAGGGTCCGACCACACATGGGTTACTAACAAATTTTCAAGGCCCAGCACTCGCTAATAGTCTGTCTCAGGTGAGGTACACTAGCAATGCGTAAGGCAGAAGGTGCATGGCCAGTGAAAAACAGGAATAGAACGACGTCACCTTACCAGTCTAGCTAAATAATGGTCCAACGGCAACAGAGAAGCAGGGCACCACTACAATTTCCCAATAAAATATCATCGGTTGACGGCCACCAAATGCTTGGCTGCACAGACCATCTCAAGGCACAGCCGTTCCAACTGTCGTCTCTACAATGCCTTTTCAGAAACATCTCTTCACCGACCGGGTCAACTCCCCTCCTTGGGCAATTGCACCGTTTCGTCTGCCCCTCCCAATTAAAACTCACTCGCGATCGCCCGTCGATCCGCTCATCGCCGCATCACCTGGCCACCGACTCACAAACAACGAAAGGTTAACATCTCTGAACAAATGTCGATAGCTGCAAAGCCGGCGTGGCTTAGCCGCTATCCACAAAATTTTACGTATTTAGAAAGAATCGCACTAGTGAATCTGAGCATGCTCCTTTCTCGCTGGACATCCTGCGAACGATGGAAGAGAGGGGGTGGGGGGGTGGGGGGGGTGGGGAGGGGCAGGCACATTCTGTCTTCCTCATTTATGGGAAGGCGTTACACACAGCGCCCCACTGCAGACTGTTAACGAAGGTCAGAGCATAGGAAGTAGGTTGTCAAATGGCATAGATGCGGATAAAGCCCGCACCGAGTTTTTGAATTTGTAAGACCCCACCCATCACTTAGCTGGTTTTGGCGTGTGTTCACCCCAACTAATTGACTAACAGATCAACAGAGAGTGCAAAACTGCCGCAATTTCGGATAACGCAAAGAAAGTAATAAGGCCCTGTGACTCCTGATTGAACTGCCGTGGCAGTGTTGACATTAATTGATTCAGAATTGATCCCTTCTAATTAAAAAGGGGTGCACATTGATGTTATATTCAGCTATTGAACACCAGATGCAAATGTTGAACATAAAATTAATTAAGAAAGTGACTTGGGATTTCAACCACTTGATTGAAAATTGATGGAGTCGATTAGCACATATTTATTTTTAACTCACGACCTTCAATCATCACATTACATGACTCTCCTAACAGGCAGTGGTAATAAATTGCGTTTGCGTGGAGTAAAGCGCGATAAATCAAAAGTAATTCCTATCAACTGACCCAGGCGTAATGCGAAGTGCGGGAAGAATTCTACAATACACGGCCATGAAACCCTCGTGGAAACTTTGCCGACGTGATCCTACAAATTAATCAGTGGCCGGAGCGGGCGCAATATCACCGAATATAGCGTGGTGGAGCGGCGTCGTTGTGTGGACGTCGGCCAACCATGTGGTGCTGCAAGGCTGCGCTCGTCTATTCACTCCTAGCTATCTTGCTCAGTACATAGCTGAACCAAAACTTCCTATCTCCAAGCTCAATCGTTCCCTTTGCTAAGTCCTAAACTGCAGAGATGCTCACTCTTTCTCAGGCAAGCTGAGTCGAGAACGCCACGTCCGCACTCTAGGCAAGCTGGGAACGGAAGACCTCTACTGAGACTTCTGCCAGTCTGCTCTTCGCCTCGGTTTCCCCTCCAGCAAAATCAATTACGCCAATTCCAGCGCAAGTCGCGTTAATTATGCGCCACTTCCCAGCGCCGACCAATGCCTGCTCTGGGAAGTGAACAAATTTCCACAAAATTCCCCCACCCCCCCCCCACCCCCCAGGCCACCCATCAAGGTTAGCGTCTGCACAAACACCAAGTTTTCCGGAATTCGACTCCCTGAAGAGTACTTCAAATTCCTTGGTCCTACGTTCCCATCGGAGGTCAGCATATTTCATGCTGTCGCTCTTCACCTGATTTACTTCAGGCTCTGCGGACCGTGAATTCAGCGTGAAGTTGCTATAGTCACGAACACGCATATTTCGATCTCTGTTGACCGGTCCGCCATAGCTTTGCGCGGCTTTGTCGCATGTTTCACAGAAAACGGGACGACGGACATTTATCAACAGGCGTACAAGTTCTCCATCTGTTTCCCGGTACACCAGCATGGAGTCAGGGTCATCCACCTACTCACTGTCACTCATCTTAAGGCGGCTGGAGGCCGCGCCACATTACCGCTTTCTCAGAGCTTGAGCCGCCCTAAGCTGCCTATTGTCGCTTCCCTTCGCAGTTCCCCAGCCGGCCACGGTGAACTCTAAATGTTTCCCTGGGGTAAACTAGCGTCCAGTAAATCGACTCGTTTCCACTAAGTTTTTATGTCGTGTGAATTACTTTACCACGATCACCCAACATTAATTATTCCAATACGTCCATACTATACCCTGTACAAGATGCATTGTGCCTTGTCAGTGATTTTTTGTTCAGCCCTACTGTTCGCTCAACGTGAGTTAGGTGATCTTTAATGACTTCATGTAAGGGGCATAGTTCTTGCCATCTTACAAATTTACTTCCACAAATTCAGAGGCTGACCACCAGATGGCAGATTTTTCTTGTTGTAACTTATTATTCCATGAAGGTTCGTCCCGGACGGTTGCTTCACAGGTGAGAAAAATAGGTAAGTCTGTTTTTTACCACTTACATGTAATTTTTCTGAGGCTTTACTTGAACATTGCACAAGAGGAGTCGATGAATTATTCGTTGACATTATTGCATTAAAGCTTCAGATTCGCATGGAAATAATTGTTACATTTGGTCCGCAAAACCAGAAATGGCACATTTGTCAGAAAATGGTGAAATGGGAAAATCCCCGCAGGTGTTTTGGGATAAATTCCCATAGCTTCAACAATGTAACGACATTTCTTCAGTGCTAACGCCCATAAAACGTGGCATATAACACACGTTGCGCGTCATTATCTCACCTGGAGATATAATTCTGCTGTCTGCAATAATGATTTAGGAGAGACTTTCTGGCACAGCATTGAAATCTGTGCTGCTATCGTCAGCACCTTATAGAGAACGAATGGAAGAAGAATCTGTGAAAAAAGAAATGCTAGCTACTGCGAAGGAACGATGCGCCAAAGAATGGGAGAAGTGTCGTATGGACTGACAGAGGGCTTTCGACAGAGTCAAGAGAACGAAACTGATGAAACTGCTCAACTGGAGAGACCAGAGACTAATTGTCAAAGAGTAAAGCTGCAACGGAACTACGGAGAAACAAGCAGCATGGAAATAGGAAGAGGAGTCAGACGAGGATGTTGTCTATCGCCGAGTCTGTTCAACCAGCACGGAGATGGCTGGTGATAGAAGCTGTGAAAGGATACGGAAACTTCAGGGGAGGAGAGCGACTTACCAACACTATCAAGTAAGCGGATGACCTCTCAAAAAATTAAAGATAACTGCAACGCACGAGCCGGCCGCGGTGGCCGTGCGGTTCTAGCGCTGCAGTCCGGAACCGCGGGGCTGCTACGGTCGCAGGTTCTAATCCTGCCTCGGGCATGGATGTGTGTAATGTCCTTAGATTAGTTAGGTTTAAGTAGTTCTAAGTTCTAGGGGGCTGATGACCTAATATGTTAAGTCCCATAGTGCTCAGAGCCATTTGAACCATTTTGCAACACACGATGAACCGGTTACTGCAAACCGGAAGGAAATATGGCATGGATATCGACATCAAGAAATCAAAAGCATTTTGGCCATCGAAACAGGAGAAACCTTTGCGGATAACTGTCCACAACCGAGATTTGGTGATTGTGATGCAGCTCATGTACTTGAGAAGCTTGCTGACAAAAAATGCCCACTGCACAAACGAAATTCGAGCAAGAATCTCCATGGCCAAAGCTGAATTTAACAAGAAGAGCACTAGCAGACCAGCAAGTTGCTCTGAATGTAAATGCAAATATCAGGTGACTAGGGCCTCCCGTCGGGTTAACCGTTTGCCGGGAGCAAGTATTTCGATTTGAAGCAATTTCATCGACTTGCGCATCGATGGGGATGAAATGATGATGATTAGGACAACACAACACCCAGTCCCTGAGCGGAGAAAATCTCCCACCCAGACCGGAATCGAACCCGGGACCTTAAGACTGACCTTCTATCGCGCTGCTGCTCTTGGAATGAAGGGAGAAACTGGTGAAATGCTACAGCATTGCACTGTACCGAGAAGAGACGTGAACCATGAGGAAAATGGAGAAAACGTACCTGGAAAGTTCTGAAAAGTGTTCCTGGGGAAGAATAGCGAAGATCAAGTACACAGATCGGGTGACAAAAGGCGATGTACCGAGAAGAGTAGGAGGGAGGAAAACTAATCTGAACACAAGAAACTTCCTGGCAGATTAAAACTGTGTGCCGGACCGAGACTCGAACTCGGGGCCTTTGCCTTTCGCGGGCAAGTGCTCTACCAACTAAGCTACCCAAGCACGACTCACGACCCGTCCTCACAGCTTTAATTCCGCCAGTACCTCGTCTCCTATCTTCAAAACTTAACAAAAGCTGTGAGGACGGGGCGTGAGTCATGCTTGCGTAGCTCAGTTGGCAGAGCACTTGCCCACAAAAGGCAAAGGTCCCGAATTCGAGTCTCGGTCCGGCACACAGTTTTAATCTGCCAGGAAGTTTCATATCAGCGCACACTCCGCTGCAGAGTGAAAATCTCATTCTTGAAGCTATTAAGCAGTTGGTCTCCTACCTTCCAACCTTCGCAGAAGCTATTCTGAACACAATTCTTCAGAGAAAGGCTAACTAGATCAGTAACATACTTATGTACGTGGGGTTCATACACGGCCTCATCGAAGGGAAGTACAATGGAACTACAGGATGAGGAAGATGAGGAATTCGACATCGGAATGATATGAAGGATGGAAGAAGATACAGAAGGCTGAAGGGAGGAGCTGCACACAAGGAACATTGGCGTGACAAATTCTCCGTACGAAGACACGGACCTGCAACTAAGCAGAATACTGCATAATAATATTAATAATAATAGTAATAATAATAGAAACAAAACATATACGCTATATATCATTACGTGATTGCCAAAACCGGAAGGAAACGGATAAAACAGTCAGTTGATTATTCTATAGGTTCAGACTTCTCATTGAATGACAGTAGGTCAGGCACTGATGTGGACTTAGTATTAGGTGAAGAATATCCGTAGAAGAAGAACAAGAGCCTGGGACTTCAAGGAAGAATCAGAGGACCTAACAGCTTGAATTCTCCTTTCGTGCTGGTATATTACTTTTGTACAGTTTGCAAGACATTTCAGTAAAAACAGTGTTGGATAACTTGGCTACGATAAACAAATTTTACAAATGGTAATTAGAAGTGTGCATATTATGCAGTTATCCGTTGTTATCCTTGTGTATCAAAAATGTGACAAAGAATCTTATTGAGAAGCTTTACCCCATTCTGGGGTAAAACGCGCATTTTTGATTTAGTTAAATTGTAAATTTCTTTGCAATAAATACTGAGATAGAGCTGCAGTTTGAATGTGTTACAGGTAACATCCCAACTAATGACTACAATTTGAAATCGCGGGAAGGTCTACCACTATTTGACTCCCATCTACCCTAGGAGAATGGCTAAAATACTTTTTAAATATTAAAACCCAGCACGTTGTCCTGGACAGCAACTGTTCATAGGAGACAAAGATAATTCCTGCATGGAACTGTAATAGGACCATTGTCTTTTTCCTGTGTACTTAAAGGATCTGAGGAAGAGGATTTGCAGCAGTCTGTCACTGTTACGCTGACTTAGACTACGGGAAAGTGTCGTCCTTGTGGCGGGACACGGGATGTCCTGGACAGAGTTTCTGTTTGGTATGACTGATGGCAACTCGCTCTAAATGTGAGAAAATGTAAGTTGAAATGCAGATGAGTAGGGAAATCAATCACGTAATATTCGAATACTTTAATAACGATGTGTAGCCTGAGAGGGTCAAGACAATTAAATATCTAGGCGTGACGTTGCAACTTAGCATGAAATGGAATGGGCATGTAAGGTCAGTTGTAGCGAAGGCAACTAATCGAACTATACGAAATTCATACATCTGTTCATGTTGTAAGTGGGATGCTTCTGTGTTGGCAGCGCTGTGTAGCGCTTTGCATTGGCTCTCTGACTGCGCTTTCCCTGAAAGAGACTATGTGGCTGGTTGGACTCGTTGGAAGTTAATCGCCAGTAGTGTTGAGCAGTTGGAAGTTAGCCCCCAGCAATGATGGAAGTACTGTTGGGCAGTTGGAGGTGAGCAGCCAGCAGTGATGGATGTTAAATGTGAGAGTATAGCATTGGCGGATGGTAGAGTCTGAAATGCTAACGTAGGCTAACGATCCGGAAGTATCCGACTTGGAGACTGAAAATTATTCATGATTATATATCTTTGGACTGTATGTCAACGTCGATTTATATTCGTGTTTGAACTGGATGTCACGTTATTAAGGTAAAAAATACATTATTTGTTTTGCAACAAAATCTTTCCTTTGCTAACCGCATGCCTATTAGTAGTTTGTGGCTTCAGTAGTTAAGAGTCCTCTATTTATCTGGCAGTATTGACGCTCGCTGTATTGCAGTAGTTAGCGCAATGAAGATTTTTGTGAGGTAAGTGCTTAATGAAATGTACAAGGCCATTCTTTTGAATTAATTATTTTAAGTCAGGTTGTAATTTTTTTTGAGCAGTCAGACTGCGTTGCGCTAGAATATTGTGGGTCAGTGTTGGCATGATAAGAAAAAGTAAAGAGACAGTATATATCAGTTCGTGACATCCAGTCTTATAAATTTACTGTCTCTGATGGACACACGTCCAGATCATCTGCTCTCAAAACTCCGCCATCTCTCTCCCCACATCCACCACTGCTGGCGGCTCACCTCCAACTGCGCAACGCTACGCGTTGTTCACATCCAACTGCCCAACACACAGCGCAGCCAGTGATTTTCATACAGAGCGGTAGGTGGCGTTACCAATAAAAATCTAAACAGCCTACTTACACTACGAAGACAAGAGAAATCATGTCTCTCACAAAACATGGAAGCAGTAGTTTTTCCGTCTCTTCATTTGCGAGTGGAACACGAAAGAGAATGGTTTGCTGTGGTTTAAGACATCCTCCGCCATGTACCATGTGGCGACGACTTGTGGAGTACGCCTACTGATGAATATGTAGCTGCTTTTGCCCCGTTATGATGCAGTGACTGCATTCAAAAAGTCACAAGATGAGAAAAAATGTAATGCCCAAACAACCGGTGTCATGGAGAATCCTGGGAAGAAAGGCAAATCACGAGCGATGGAAATACAGCACACCAGAGAGGACAGCATTTTCTGTTAACGGGCGGAACGGAGGGTGTGGGTTCCCAGTTGCGCCTCCTTTGTTGACTTACCGGAGTTTTCATCCAGTTTGTTTGAGGTTCAAAATTCTCTCGGCCTGCGAAGGTGACACGACTAACGAAGAAGACAGAAATAGCTGGCGGGAAGCCGCCACCGCAATTGAGAAGCGCGCACGTAGCGCCGCCTCTTCCAGCCGCGAGCAGCGGCGACGGCGGCAGCTTCATTACTCGCCTCTTTCAGCGCTGGGTCGCGCCTGGCACCATTCACGGTGGCCGCGGGATCGGGTACCGTTAAATCACTCCGGAGGAGACACTTTTTCGTTTGGTCGCCCTAGCGTGGCCCGACGGAAAACTTGGCGAAAAAATAAATTCTTTCCCTCCAACATCGCGCACGCTGTGTTAAGCAAATATGTGCATTATGTATAACTTAACCGAAAAGCCAGGGAGCGGAAAGTTACCAGGGTAAATCAGGAACTGCGAGCAGGAGAGAAGGTAAGAGAGTAAAGGGGCGGAGAGGTGGTTGGTGGAGGAGGGGGGGGGGGGGGGGGGGGAGAAAAAGAAGGGAAAAGTGAAAAAGGAGGAGGATGTTACACGAGATGAAAGTCGTGATTTAACGCCACGGCAGCGACATTTAAATTACTTAGGCCCTCCGAGGAGTTTGTAAAAGCGTCGCCGTAAAAACTGGTGGTCTCCGATTATGAAAGCGGGGTGAGCGGACGTGCCTAACAAAAGCGACCTCGTCGCCGGGCGCCATCTTCTTCCTGCTGCGCCCTCTGCTCCGCTCCACTCCACGTCACGTCATTTCCAGCGGGCAAACAAATGCCTGCGCCCGCCTCGCGCTAAGCCTGCTGGGACAATTACGACGAGCGCGCCGCAGCCGCCCTGAATATGCGGCCGACGTTCGTTTCGTTTACAGATCAAATAAATATGATAATGACGTCTTATCTATATGCATAATTCATGGTTTCTCTCCACGAGGCTCGGATTGGCCTCTTCTCTCGCTCGAAGGAGCCTTCGAGAGATCCCGCTACGACCTATTTCGTAGTAAATTTATGAAGGTCAAAAGCAGTTTGAGAGCTTGCGGGATCGGTCAGACTTTCTTGAAGTGAATTATAAATACGCTTAACGCAATCTGTAGATCAGGAAAAACCTATGAGTTCGTGAAACTTCGAAGTATGACGGAATAATTTCCTTGCAGAAATGGGTGAAAGTTATCGAAATTTCGTTACGTATTCTGTCCTACTTAACGAATTTCCTTAAATTTCGCCTTTTCTTACACGTAAAATACCTTTATTGTACTTTCCATTTTTAGTGCCAAGAATTTATTACTGTTGTTAAACTAATTGTGGCCTTCCAGAGCAATATTGTTCTCAGGTTTTCCAAACATTTTCCTCAACTGGAGCTTCAGTGTTAAATGGTTTTCGTAATATAACTGTTTACAAAATGCTCTTCCTTTCTTTCATTATGTACTGTAGTGTTTCACATGTAGCTGCACCAAATGTCGGTTACAAACTTATGACAGTAAGCGTGTTAAATTGTAGAATTTGGACGGAATGTCTAATGACAGAATTTCATTTTAGATGAAAGAATTTACTTCATTCCGTGCGGAGTTCAGCTGCTGCTTGCGTGAAATACTAAAGGCTGCCTATTTTACTTAAAATACAGCATACGTTGTAATTCTCAATTTAATGTAACCAGCATTAACTTAATTATTTCTGTGACTATCAGTACCGTTCACTATGCCAAATATCAGTTGACCTGTTCAGTACGGGACAGTGTTGTACCTAGAGGTTCGTGTATCCTGGGACACATTATGTTTTTTGACTGGTACGTCTGTCTGGTTACTGATTTTAGAATAAAGTAAACGAATGGGCACTAGAGATCACCGTAAACAGTTTTCGCAATTTTATACAGTTTTTATTATTGTTAGCCATGGTATTGTGTTTTGTGCAATATTTGTAAATATTTCGAGTTCTACACATTTAAGTACAGTGTATTATATAAAAGCTACTTGGAATACATAGTTAATTCTTCAGTTACAGATGTTTATTATTAGCAAAGTGCTACACGTTTTATAACTACTTACTTAACATGTTGACAGTTAAGCCAGACGTCGAAGGTGCAGTATCTTGTACCTTGAAACGTAAGGTCTTTTACCATGGACCATGCCAATGAACTGAGTTTCTTTAATGCCTTAACCGTTATACCTGTCTTAGAAATGGAACTTTACGCTAATTTCCAACAGCTTCTATTCAAAAGATACATTTAATGGTAACTGGTTTTTGACAATACTGCTGCTTTATCTGATTTCATTTACTGGCTGTTTGTGTGTATTGGAGTAATAATAAATCAGTTAGAATATTAAATACATTACTGACAAAATTGGTTTGATTGCAACGCTTTTAAATTTTAATGGAATGTTTGTTCCTACGTAGGTGACCATGTTATATCTTCGAACACGATTTCAAGTTGAGAAAACCATTTTGTCCAGAAGTAATTTTTGTACTATAATTGCGTAGGCTTCCACTGCCGGAGTCAGTCGACATAAAAGTTTTCTGGCTGTGGTACCACGTCATATTGTATAAAACTACTGCTGGAGAAAACCAAAGTTTCGATCATAGTTGCAGCGGCCTTCTTCTGCGTTTTCTGGTGCATGCCAGAAGAAGGCCCTGCAACTGTGGCCGAAACGTTTGTTTTCTCCAGCAGTAGTTTTATAGAATAGGACACGGTACCATACCCAGAAAACTTTTGTGTCGACTAATTTTTGTAATTTCAGAAAAATACTCGTAAGAAGTGAATGCAATCATTTAAAAATGGAATAATAGAAATACGTTCAACTCCTGTTATAGGGGTGGTTAGAGGTAAAAGACTGAAAGTGTGCCAAGATACAATGACCTTTGCTACTTGTCAATAAATCAAAACATGTACTCAGGCACTGCCGAAACAGTTGTGGGACGTACTGTAGTCAAATTACGCCTCTCCGCTTCTAGTCACGTGTTCTATAATCAGCTATACACTTTCATCTTTTCCTTTCTTGATTTTTTATACCGGATTATTTTTGATTTGTCAGCGGAAGCCATTTATCATGTCCTCAACATCTCGAATTATCGTGGAAATCATCGTACCCGTTGTCACCAGCACATAATACATTGTTTTTATGAGACTGGTTTTCTCTTCTTTCAGTTCATCATGAACGTTGATGTATACTATGGTATGAAGTACAGCCTCTTATGCAGTTAATTATCTTACTAAATTTGCAACATCTTCCCTGCAATTTTTCTCGTGACTGTAGAATGGAGAATTAGCACTGACGATGCCTGCTGGAGATTTCACACATAAGATTTAATTTGTTGTCCGTATGGGTTGATTTTATCGTTGTAAACTGCATTAACTCCTGCTTTGCACACACACCAACTTCTATTTCTGTTTGTTGTCCATACTGAACCCCACCGGTCAGCATTGTCTCCTTTGAACTATAAAACGTGTCAGTTTTTGCATTTATCCCATTACTTTTTTCCCCTCCGCTTCGTAGCTTCATCAAGCCTAGAGCATTGTACAAATGTAAGTCTACAATCACCTTATTTTCATCTAATATATAAAAAAATTAATATTGATTTTGGGTTTCTTCAGTTGAACATGTAGTATACAATGTCATGAAATCGGTAGTGATCTAAAAATAAAGGACTAAATCCAGCTGAAGCAGTTTATTAATTCGCGAGATGATTACTCATAGTTGTGGTTGCCCTGTGTACAAGGTTATCTGCAGAATACTCTTTCGATCGTCTTTTATGCGTTCCTGTAGCAGTCATCTGATTACAATGAAATGTTGACGAGTTTCGCGCATATCCGCGGAGGTTTCTGTGCGGGTAATAACAACATACCATGCATCGTGGTGGAGGAAAACAGGGAGTGGGGACATAGAAGCTTCACTTAAGATCGTCTGGACCAATTTCAATAAAATTTTATACATACACAGTTCATTACCTGTATAAAAAATTTTTGCTGTAATACACCCCCTAACCACACATAGGTGCGGGGTGTGGATTGGAAGACGTTTCCGATAACGGCACATATTAGTATCGAATACATAGTTTTCAAGATCGCTAGACTTATTGACGACAGTCACAATGGCGTTTCACCCCTATATTTTGGTGACGGGGAGAGGGTATTGGAGGAAGTGATATAAATGTAGTGACATATCAACGTATCTTTGCAACGCCTGAAGAAATATCTATCAAAACTCGCATGCATACCATTTAATACCTGGAAAAGTTCACTGAGGCGGTAAGACACTCATAGCACAGGTATGTCTGAGGTTTTGGGGTGAAATGAGTTGACATAACAGCACAACTCAGGATGCGTGCAGCAATTTCAATCGAATTTGGTGTATATATGATTCGTATATTGCGTAAAAATACTGTGGTAGTGACATACCACTACTACCGCTAAAGGTGGGGATGACGATGAGACGGCATGACATGTAGAAACGTCCGAAAACTTTCCGGTAAGTAGTTGACCTGAAATAATGCAAAATTTTGAAAGTATGCGTTCTTCAA
This sequence comes from Schistocerca americana, assembly GCF_021461395.2. Classification (NCBI taxonomy): domain Eukaryota; kingdom Metazoa; phylum Arthropoda; class Insecta; order Orthoptera; family Acrididae; genus Schistocerca; species Schistocerca americana. The sequence continues at coordinate 601,741,976 of NC_060119.1, read as the reverse complement.
CACCTCAACCAGACCTGAGAATGAGCACTAAAACGTGACAATTACAACTTTTCCAACGCCTTTCGGGAAGGATCATGTCTCGTGGCTCAATACAACAGATGCATTTCACGTCCTCACTCAAGTCGCCTGGTGTAGAACAGAGGTCAATTCGGTGGTTGCCAGCCACAGTCCTTTTCTCAAAACGATGTTCATCTACCGGCAGAATTTCAAGTTACCTCCAAAATAAGATGAAACAGTGCGACGGATGAAATATTTGTAAAAATGTGTGTGAAACACATTACTGGCCATTAAAATTGCTACACCACGAAGATGACGTGCTACAGACGCAAAATTTAACCGAGAGGAAGAAGATGCTGTGATATGCAAATGATTAGCTTTACAGAGCATTCACACAAGTTTGGCGCCGATGGCGAAACCTACAACGTGCTGACATGAGGAACGTTTCCAACCAATTTCTCATACACAAACAGCAGTTGACCGGCATTGCCTGTGAAACGCTGTTGTGATGCCTCGTGTATGGAGGAGAAACGTGTACCATCACGTTTCCTTCTTTGGTAAAAGTCGGATTGTAGCCTATCGTTATTGCTGTTTATCGTATCGCGACATTGCTCCTCGCGTTGCTCGAGATCCAATGACTGTTACCAGAATATGGAATCGGTGGGTTCAGGAGGGTAATACGGAACGCCGTCCTGGATCCCAACGGCCTAGTATCACTAGCAGTCGAGATGACAGGAATCTTATCCGCATGACTGTAACGGATCGTGAGGCCACGTCTCGATCCCTGAGGCAACAGATCGGGACAATTGCTAGACAACAACCATCTGCACGAACAGCTCGACGACGTTTGCAGCAGCATGGACTATCAGCTCGGAGACCCTTGACGCTGCATCACAGACAGGAGCGCCTGTGATGGTGTACTCAACGACGAACCTGGGTGCACGAATAGCAAAATGTAATTTTTTCGGATGAATCCAGGTTCTGTTTACAGCATCATGATGGAGCACCACAGAAGTGCCATGATTATCGAAAGACTCCGCGCTGGGCGTTGGCCCACTGCCTATTTTGTTTCTTCGGGTGTCCTAAATCAACTGTGTACGATATCGTGGCCAAGTATAAAGCTCCGGAGAAGTCTGGGCTTCACGTCCAAGGTGTTGTCGGCAGCGAGGGTGATATCATGACGTCGCATTTCTTTGAAAACTGTCACAAAAGAAGTTTATATGAAAGTTTTGACGTGTGTCATGGAACTGTGGATGATAACTGTGGCCTCCGGGAGGCCATTCAGTACAAAACTGCCTCTCGGATAACGTTGACGTGTTCTGGTCAAAGGAGTTCGGGCCACCGAACATCCCGGATTGGGAACCCCTCGACTACTACGTTTAGTGTGTAGTGAAAAGAGTTACCAATAAGACGAGTCTTTCAAATGTCGCGCATCGCTATCGAAGCAACATTCGCGAATATGGGCAGCGCTGTTTTAAAGAGTGCATGCGATCCATTAAGAACAAGATTAGAGACGGTCATTGCGGCTGAAGGGGCTACAGCGAGTAATGTTACTCTTCAGAGATACCACTACTTAAATGATAACGGATTTTCATTTCCTTTTGTATTTTTTTTTTTATTTTAATAAATTTGATTTTAGCAAAAGTTTCATTTGTCCGGATTTTAGCGCCGCACCTTGTATAACACGTTTCACACACATTTTAACATGCGCCCCCCCCCCCCCCCCCACACACACACACATACGCACCACACACGGAGATGGTGTTTCTGTACAGCCAAGAAAATGGGAACGGTTGGGACGCAGCAAAGCTGTACCAAATCACTTACCCTCACAGACGCCAACCGCACCACACAACATTTCTAGCCCGTTTTGGGCGTTTGTTTGATAATGGGTCCTTTCAGATAGATGAACGTGCAGGGAGGCGGCGGACTGTGCGTACACCAGATCTAGAGGACAAGGTTCTGCTCCTCAACCGTTTCCATCCGCCTGGCCTTAGACAAACACCATCTCGGCTTGTTCCCTACATGAATACCAGACCATTCAACTGCTTACATACGCTGCCTCGATAACACAGTGTGCAACACACAAGGAACCCACGGTACGTGGTCAGAGGAACTTTCATTCGTCGGCACTATCTACCGTGGCAAAGATGCATTTCCGGACACATGTTCATAGGACTTTATTCCTCCCTTTCTCGTCTTAAATCCGTCCCTGCAGCATGTCGGTTTTGTTAATATGTGTGTGTGTGGGGGGGGGGCGGGGGGGGGCGAGGGGGGTATGAAGAATAAGCGACTCATGCATACGTGGACAACACTGTGGGCAGAAACTAGTGGATTATAAAGTGGAGTGTAAGATATTATGAAAGTGTGTGGAAAACCAAATTACAAGTACAGACAAATAGTAAATCGTAATGTAACACCAGATTCATTTACCTATTTCGTGATAAAATAATGACAACAAAGGAATATACTCTTCAAAACCTACAAAATTTAGACCCAAAATTTGGAAAAAGTGATATCACGAAATAGTGACACCAGAATGCAGAGCCAAGATACTTTCCGAATAGCATAAATCACTTAAGGCTGTGCCATACACAATTCTAAACACTTTGATTTAAAGGTCGCACGCAGATAGGTATTTTGACACCATCTTCTTGTAATAACGTCATGGTGAACCTCATCATAATTTGAAACTTCCTGGCAGATTAAAACTGTGTGCCCGACCGAGACTCGAACTCGGGACCTTTGCCTTTCGCGGGCAAGTGCTCTACCATCTGAGCTACCGAAGCACGACTCACGCCCGGTACTCACAGCTTTACTTCTGCCAGTATCTCGTCTCCTACCTTCCAAACTTTACAGAAGCTCTCCTGCGAAACTTGCAGAACTAGCACTCCTGAAAGAAAGGATATAGCGGAGACATGGCTTAGCCACAGCCTGGGGGATGTTTCCAGAATGAGATTTTCACTCTGCAGCGGAGTGTGCGCTGATATGAAACTTCCTGGCAGATTAAAACTGTGTGCCCGACCGAGACTCGAACTCGGGACCTTTGCCTTTCGCGGGCAAGTGCTCTGCCATCTGAGCTACCGAAGCACGACTCACGCCCGGTACTCACAGCTTTACTTCTGCCAGTATCTCGTCTCCTACCTTCCAAACTTTACAGAAGCTCTCCTGCGAAACTTGCAGAACTAGCACTCCTGAAAGAAAGGATATAGCGGAGACATGGCTTAGCCACAGCCTGGGGGATGTTTCCAGAATGAGATTTTCACTCTGCAGCGGAGTGTGCGCTGATATGAAACTTCCTGGCAGATTAAATCTGTGTGCCCGACCGAGACTCGAACTCGGGACCTTTGCCTTTCGCGGGCAAGTGCTCTGCCATCTGAGCTACCGAAGCACGACTCACGCCCGGTACTCACAGCTTTACTTCTGCCAGTATCTCGTCTCCTACCTTCCAAACTTTACAGAAGCTCTCCTGCGAAACTTGCAGAACTAGCACTCCTGAAAGAAAGGATATAGCGGAGACATGGCTTAGCCACAGCCTGGGGGATGTTTCCAGAATGAGATTTTCACTCTGCAGCGGAGTGTGCGCTGATATGAAACTTCCTGGCAGATTAAATCTGTGTGCCCGACCGAGACTCGAACTCGGGACCTTTGCCTTTCGCGGGCAAGTGCTCTACCATCTGAGCTACCGAAGCACGACTCACGCCCGGTACTCACAGCTTTACTTCTGCCAGTATCTGGACTCATCATAATTTCATTTTTGCTCAAAGAAATAAGAAAATAATTTCCCCAACTCAACATAGATAAGAAGAACAGAACGTAGTAAGCTATACAATTTCATGCTGTTGTGGATGGAATGAGAAGCACATCAGAGAGAGTGAGATAAATAAGAGAAATGGAGTTCGTGCAGAACTGAAATCAAACCCTGTTAATCTTCTCTGATATGTTGTTCAAATAACAAGGCCGAGTAATTCAGTTTCTGACAGTTCAGTTGCTGTTATGTTATTTAACAGTAATGTCAAGGCTTTTAATCATTCATTTTCTAATTAATGTTCAAAACTAATAACATTCCTGCGCATCTGTACGCTTTAGATTTCTTCCTACCTGTGGAAGTAACAACCACTTACAAGCAAATGTCTTCAAAACTTCAGTACTTTAGTACAGTTATGTAACGAACGATTTTACTTTCTGTCAGTCAGTCAGCGAATAATATTTTAAATTTCGTTTCAAAAGTACTTCAAATACTTTTGGTGGTTGGTACGAAGTGCGATTTGGAACAAGAAGAGCAGGAAGGAAAATAAGAAGATATACGAGACTTCAGTATCACACACAGAAAAAAAATGCCGTATTAGATACCAGCCTTTAAGCCTACTTCAATAGGAAATATATATGCCTTATCAGAAATCAACTTTTAAAACTAATTCAATTGCAAATATGGCGTCGCCTCTACTTTTTTTGGTAATTTGGAAAATTTGTGGTAAGATGTTATGGGAGTCAACTGCTGAGGTCATCGGTCCCTGAGCTTACACACTACTTAATCTAACTTAAAGCAACTTACGCTGCCGACAACACACACACACTTATGCCCTAGGGACGACTTGAGCCTCCGACGGGGGGAGCTGCACGAACCGTGACAAGACGCCCAGAATGCGCAGTTTTACTTCTGACTGGTTTGTTGCGACCAGCCATGAATTCCTCTTCTGTGCTAACCTCTTCATCTCAGAGTAGCGCTTGTAACCTACGTCCTCTACTATTTGCTGGCTATTTTGCAGTCTTCCTCTACAGTTTTCGCCCGCTACAGCTCCCTCTAGTAGCATGGGAGTCATTCCCTCATGTCTTAACACATGTCCTAGTATCCCGTCCCTTCTCATTATCATTGTTTTCCACGTATTCCTTTCCTCTCCGAGCCCGCATCTCGTGGTCGTGCGGTAGCGTTCTCGCTTCCCACGCCCGGGTTCCCGGGTTCGATTCACGGCGGGGTCAGGGATTTTCTCTGCCTCGTGATGGCTGGGTGTTGCGTGCTGTCCTTAGGTTAGTTAGGTTTAAGTAGTTCTAAGTTCTAGGGGACTGATGACCATAGATGTTAAGTCCCCTAGTGCTCAGAGCCATTTGAACCATTTTTCCTCTCCGATTCTGCGCAGAACCTCCTCATTCCTTACCTTTTCAGTCCACCTAATTTTCAGCATTCGACTGTAGCACCACATCTCATATCCTTCGATTCTCTTCTGTTCCGGTTTTCCCACAATCCATGATTCACTACCATACAATGCTGTACTCCAGACGTACATTCTCAGAAATATCTTCCTCAAACTAAGGCCAATGTTTCATATTAGTAGGCTTCTCTTGGCCTGTAATTCCCTTTTTTTTGCCATTGCTAGTCTGCTTTTGATGTCCTTCTTGCTCCATCCATCATTTGTTTTTTTTACTGCCTAGGTATCAGAATTCCTTACCTTCATCTACTTCGTGACCATCAATCCTGATGTTAAGTTTCTCGCTGTTCCCATTCCCGGTATTTTTCATTACCTTCGTCTTACTTCGATTTACTCTCAGTCCATACTGTGTACTCATTAGACTGTTCATTCCGTTCAGAAGATCATTTAATTCTTCTTCACTTTCACTCACGATAGCAATGTCATCAGAGAATCGTATCATTGATATCCTTTCACCTTGAATTATAATTCCACTCCTGAACCTTTCGTTTATTTCCATCATTGCTTCCTCAATATACAAATTGAACAGTAGGGTCGAAGGGCTACATCGTTGTCTTACAACGATTTTAATACGATCACTTCGTTCTTGGTCATCCAATGTTGTTATTACCTTTTGGTGTTCTACATACGGTATATGACTCGTCTCTCCCTATAGCTACCCCTACTTTGTTCAGAATTTCGAACATCTTGCACCATTTTACATTGTCGAACGCTTTTTCCAGGTCTACAAATCCTATGAACGTGTCTTGTTTCTCTTTAGTCTGGCATCCATTATTAACAGCAACGCCAGAATTGCCTCTCTCGTGCCTTTACCTTTCCTAAAGCCCAACTGATCGTCATATAGCGCATCCTCAATTTTTTTTCCATTCTCCTGTATACTATTCTTGTAAGCAACTTGGATGCACGAGCTGTTAAGCTGATTGTGCGATAATTCTCGCAATTGTCAACTCTTGCCGTCTACGGAATTGTATGGATTATGCTTTTCCGAAAGTCAGATTCTATGTCGCCAGACTCATACGTTTCACGCACCAACGTGAATAGTCGTTTTAATGCCACTTCCCCCAGTGATTTTAGAAATTCTAATGGAATGTTATCTATCCCTTCTGCCTTATTTCATCTCAAGTCATCCAAAGATTATTAAATTCTGATTCTAATACTGGATCCTCTATCTCTTCTAAATCGACTCCTGTTCCTTCTTCTATCACATTACATAAATGTTGTCCCTCATAGAAACTTTGATTGTGTTCTTTCCATCTATCCGCCATTTCCTGTGTATTTAACAGTGGAATTCCCGTCTCAATCTTAATGTTATCACCCTTGCTTTTCATGTCACCGAATGTTGTTTTGACTTTCCTGTATGTTGAGTCTGTCATTCCGATGATCATTTCCTTCTCGATGTTTTCACATTTTTCCTGCAGCCATTTCGTCGTAGCTTCCCTGCACGTCCTACTTGTTTCATTCCTCAGCGACTTATATTTCTCTATTCCCAAGTCTCCCGGAACATTTTTGTACTTGCGCCTTTATCGCCCCTATATAACACGAAATACTAATGATTTACGGAATGCTGAGTTATGATCCAGGGTAATTTTGACCAACACTTGGAATTCGTATCAAAAACTGGATTAGAGTCGTAGACGGGCAGTGTGTTTTAATATTTCACAACTCCAGCGCACGGAGGCAGACACAAAGAGTTGTGGTTATATCATTTGCGCAGCAGGCAGTACTGCTTGCGTAGCACGAAGTTGGCAGCTGCCTCACTAGATAAAATAATTAACCGACCAGGCGGGTGCATTGACAGCTGTAACTGTGAAGTAGAAGTCATTGTGCGCTGTTCCTGAAATACAACTGATTATCTCGCTTCCTGGGGCTGGACTTGGAACACTGTGTGGTTGCGCGTAGTTGTTTGACGATTCTAGCTTTGTTCTTCCTTATTGGTTACAGCTCTCAGTATTTGCACATGCGACTGCGAATTCGGCCATCGAATTGGCGTCGAACTTACTTTCCACATGTCTGTGGCGGTAATGACTTGCTTAGTGTATACAGTACGATACAATATTATGTTTATTCCATAAAGAAGTAAAATTAATCCTATCGTGAAAAGTCCGGGCCAATCCTGGAAGCGTGCCCAGGTACCATAAGTGATTAAAGCGACCACTTGCGGCAACCGGGAGATCCGGGTTTGAATCTCAGTACGCGCGAATTTTCAATTGTTTTGAAATATACATCCGATGTGGAGCCATAGTGCCAAATTTCGAATCATTTCTTGACTGTAATTCGGCTGTTGATCGTCAGCGCAGTGTCTGTTCTTGTTTAATCAAAATATCCACGGGTGTGCTGCCGGTCTATAGTGTCCAACGCGCACAATATTTCGGCGATCAAACATGTCGCCATCATCAGGTGAACTGACGGACTGAGTTCCTGTGAACGTGCCGGCACGGAGATCCGTACGCTATGGCTGCTCAGAGGGAACTGGGTTCGGTCGCGGCGGCGGACGATTTAAATACCCTCCGCCCGCGGCGCGCTCCCTCCGCCGTCCGCGCCCCGCGCCACGGTCGCGCGGTGGAACAGATTGCGACGACTTCTGAGATGACGTCGGTGTGACGGCTCTGTCCGCCGTGGTCGTCGCAACTATACGTTTGCTCGATTTACTCTTGATTAACCCAATCGCTGGTTCCCAAGCCTTGCTAAGATTATAGCCACAGTCACGGTTTATGAGGTCGTCATTGGTGCGAATTTCGATGGCCTCTCTAACAACGCTGTCCCAGTATCTCGACGTCTGTACCAGAATCCTCGTGCGGTCATACTCCATGGCGTGATTTTCCGACAAGCAATGTTCAGCGACCGCCGACTTGCTCGGATACATCAGTCGAGTGTGCCTCTGGTGTTCACGGCATCGATCCTCGACGGTACGCATCGTCTGACCAATATACGACTTGCCACATTGACACGGAATCTGGTACACGCCGGCCTTCCTCAAACCGAGGTCATCTTTGGCGCTCCCCACCAGTGCACGAGTTTTATTTGGAGGACAAAACACAGTTCCGACCCGGTTTTTCTTCAGAATGCGGGCGATTTTCCCCGAGAGTGCGCCTGTGTATGGAATAAATGCAGTGCCTACCTCCTCCCTCGTGACTTCATCCCTCTCAACAGGTTGTGCTGCAGTGGTTGGGCGGAGAGCACGTTGAATCTGCCACTCTGAGTACCCATTTTTGCGAAATACAGTTCTCAGATGTTCCAATTCCTGGGTTTAGACTCTCTGCGTCAGAGATAGTGCGCGCCCTATGTACTAGAGTTTTAAGTACCCCATTCCTCTGTGAAGGGTGGTGGCAGCTGTCTGCGTGCAAATACAGATCAGTGTGCGTTGTCTTCCGATACACCCCATGACCTAGGGTGACGTCAGCCCTTCTCTTGACCAAGACGTCAAGGAAAGGTAATTTACCCTCCGTTTCAGTCTCCATAGTGAATTTGATGTTGGGGTGTATGGAGTTTAGATGTGTAAGGAAGTCAAGGAGTTTATCCATACCATGTGGCCAGATGACGAACGTGTCGTCGACGTAACGGAAAAAGCAAGTAGGTTTCCATACGGATGACGACAGGGCTTCCTCCTCGAAGTTCTCCATGTACAAATTCGCTGCCACCGGTGAGAGTGGGCTACCCATGGCGACTCCCTCCGTTTGTTCGTAGTATTCTCCATTAAAAAGAAAATACGTGGAAGTCAAGACATGCCTAAAAAGTTCAGTGGTCTTCTCGTCAAACTTCTGACTAATCAATTCTAGTGACTCTCGCGAGAGTCTACCCCAGGAATTGGAACATCTGAGAACTGTATTTCGCAAAAATGGGTACTCAGAGTGGCAGATTCAACGTGCTCTCCGCCCAACCACTGCAGCACAACCTGTTGAGAGGGATGAAGTCACGAGGGAGGAGGTAGGCACTGCATTTATTCCATACACAGGCGCACTCTCGGGGAAAATCGCCCGCATTCTGAAGAAAAACCGGGTCGGAACTGTGTTTTGTCCTCCAAATAAAACTCGTGCACTGGTGGGGAGCGCCAAAGATGACCTCGGTTTGAGGAAGGCCGGCGTGTACCAGATTCCGTGTCAATGTGGCAAGTCGTATATTGGTCAGACGATGCGTACCGTCGAGGATCGATGCCGTGAACACCAGAGGCACACTCGACTGATGTATCCGAGCAAGTCGGCGGTCGCTGAACATTGCTTGTCGGAAAATCACGCCATGGAGTATGACCGCACGAGGATTCTGGTACAGACGTCGAGATACTGGGACAGCGTTGTTAGAGAGGCCATCGAAATTCGCACCAATGACGACCTCATAAACCGTGACTGTGGCTATAATCTTAGCAAGGCTTGGGAACCAGCGATTGGGTTAATCAAGAGTAAATCGAGCAAACGTATAGTTGCGACGACCACGGCGGACAGAGCCGTCACACCGACGTCATCTCAGAAGTCGTCGCAATCTGTTCCACCGCGCGACCGTGGCGCGGGGCGCGGACGGCGGAGGGAGCGCGCCGCGGGCGGAGGGTATTTAAATCGTCCGCCGCCGCGACCGAACCCAGTTCCCTCTGAGCAGCCATAGCGTACGGATCTCCGTGCCGGCACGTTCACAGGAACTCAGTCCGTCAGTTCACCTGATGATGGCGACATGTTTGATCGCCGAAATATTGTGCCCGTTGGACACTATAGACCGGCAGCACACCCGTGGATATTTTGATTATCAAATACGCCGGGAGAAACTCAAGAATATGTTCTTGTTTGTTCAACGCAACCACTTCACTACAGCACACTAGTGTCAAAAGTCAATCCGACTGAGTACTTATGCACCGGCCACTGTGGCCGATCGGTTATAGGCGCGTTACTCCGGAACCGCGCTGCTGCTACGGTCGCAAGTTCGAATCCTGCCTCGGGAATGGATGTGTGTTATGTCCTTGGTTAGGTTTAAGTTGTTCTAAGTCTAGGGGACTAATGACCTCACATGTTAAGTCCCATAGTGCTCAGAGCCATTGAACCATTTTTGAGTACTTATGGGAGAAAACAAGACAGCGTAGCTTAGATAGCACGTAAACGTACATGTAGTAGTAGAGGATACTTTGCATTCGTTATCGACGTAAAAACAGAGAGCAATGAAGTAATACTAGATGTGTTGCCAAACAGTTTCTTAGAATATCTCGCGTCTAGTAGGAGAATCATACCAGTGGTGCCGTCGTAGTACTGGGGCTGACCAAACTGCCATAATTTTGATGAAAATTACCATCAGTAATTGGACAAGAGAAAAAACTGTGTAGAATACTTCTGTTTGGTGAAACTAAAATCTAATTTATAAGATATTCTGAGAAAATTTAGTTCGAAAATACGAGGCGATCGCAAAACTCCAGTTTACTGCCTTGCTGCAGCGTATATGCAACTTATCGCGACTCCGATGCGGGTACACAAGCACATACATACATGCTAGAGATTAATGTGGCATTCGTGTCTTTCCGACGTGCGTGCGCTATGTGCGGAAACGTGTGTAACGGAACTGAAATGATGGTGGGCTGACAGTAATTTGGAGCCCGCGCGTCGGAAACGGGCGCGCTGGTGTGAGACTGCCAGGGAGTGCACCCTGATGCCATCTATTGGCGAAACTGGGAATTAGCGCTGCCTCTCAGACAATGCACTAAGCTCTCGGAGTCAAATGTATTCTTTTTCTTGGTAATTATAAGTTATTACTGTATGATTTAATGTTATAAAGCGCTAGTAGTAAATTATTATGACTGGTATGAACTCCAGGGTAATAAATATAAATATTCTTAAATACTAAATGATTTCAGTGAAAAGGTGGTAGGGGAACGCCCCCACTCTTGGTGATACGAGCGTAGCTAGAGGTAGCTGGAGACACAGGGACTGAACAATGGAATGGCCTGGAGAGTGTTGACGTGACCGGACGTGCATAACTGTGCTCACGCAAAAGTGATTGTGCAACAGCGAAGAGGAGAATATCGTCGCCGTTTGTGGAGTAGAACGCGACGAATGGTTGTCGAAGCCGTCTCTATGCCACTGGGGCTGATTGTAAGAGTTCCTGCGCCGAGATTTTATGGCGAACGTGCAGTAGCTTATACGAGTGCTACAGCTCGTAGTTCCAGCCGCCATTGAGGGCATGAGGCGTGAAGAGCTGCGTTAGCCACATGCATCTCACCACCAGCACCGACACGTCTACCCAAGGCAAGACTGCTTGCAATTGTTAAGTCGAACTTTGTATACATGTAAAAGGAGAATACCAGTTTTCTTTTGTGCAAGTGCAGAGGACAGAATATAGTAATGAGTAAAATTACGACGCATGTTGTTCATTGTAAAGTGTAGTAACCTGAAACATAGTGTAGTGAAATCAGACTGAGGCCACCATTGCCTCTTTCATTTACAATTCTTTTGGTTGTAGAATACTTTAGCGTTTAAGAATGTTGAAAAGAGCAATGGTCACACCAGAATGAGTCGCCTATTTATAGTTACTTAAATTTTTCTGAGTAACCTTTCAAGTAAAGTCACTTAACTAATTCTATAGCAATTGTCCAAAGAGTAATATCCCAAAATCATTAAATAAGTTGAAGGGTAGAAGTTTGTTAACCTAAGTTGCTTAAATTGTCTTGGTGGCAATTACCAAGCCAACTCACAGAAATTGAGAGAGTATTTGCTTTGTAGAATCACCTAGAATGGTCAGAAATAGTAATATTCAGAATTAAGTTTAAATTCAACTCGAGCCGTTTCACTTTGAAACGAGCCAAAAAATTGATTTATTCTTTTGCTCCTTCAGAGCTGGCGACCGTAGTTATAAGTATTTTCAGGAGGATTCGACGGTAAGTCTGCTGCTCTCGTCGTGCTGATAGGATTACCCACTGCTGCTAGCAGTGGTGATTGGATACATAAGCTCACTACCAAGTTAAGTGGGTCAGGTAGGCAGTGTTACCATGTGAACTGTAGGGCACTGTAGGCCGTGGATCGAACCCGTTCAATCATCACAGCTCTTTGGGAAATAGTCCGGTTAGGAGTGTACTAATCCAATAGGTAAATACTGGCGAGTAACGGTCAAAGATGTATACGCAAGTGAATTTAGCAAGGTCCATGTAGCACCTAGTTAATGTGGAGCAATGGCGAGGGTAGGAGTGGAGTAAAGGTGAGCTGAGCTTGTGGCAGCTGTGCTGTATTCAAAGATTAACAACGTGAATTCACTACTACCTCTTACCATTAGGACTGAGCTATTTACGGTTAAAATACGTAGCAGTAAGCGCAAAGGCGTGACAGCTACAAGTCCGTATTGGCTTTATACATACGGAATTAGGAAGCGGGTCATTCCGTCAGTGGAGGGGGTTAAAACAACCGAGTCAGTTGAGAACATACCCCATTTTCTGATGGAAAGATTCGGCGGTTCGGTCGCATGTGGCGACCGTGACAGGACATACCAAGTTTGTAGAATAATGGCTGCAATAAAAGTGTTTTATATAAACTTGTAGTTTCAAGAAAATTTTAAATTTAAAATTCTGTTGTAGACAAATATACCACAATTGGTAAATTCAAGACGACAACCTGCAAAGCAGCAAAAGGAAGTCCAATAGTAGGAGTTAAACAAGTAATACTTGGTTTAATAAACATTTCTATTAGGCACGAAATACAGCAGCATAAGATGGAGTCGAATAGTAACAAGCAAGACGAAAACATTACAAGGTCAGACCCAGAATTAGGGACCATAGATACTGTTGTAGGGTTGGAAAATCTTATAGATGAATCCACACCCACAAGACAGGAGGAACGGGAAGTGAAACCAAAGGGAGTGAAAAGTGAACCCAATGTATCTGTGGATGCAAGTCACAAGGGAGAGGATATGGAATTAACAAGTTTGTTAAATAGGATGATGGCGCAAATTCGAGAAGGGAATGCTAGTTTGAAAGCAGAAATGGCTAGTCATATATCCCAATTGGATGAAAACCTATCTGGTAAAATAAAAGCCAATTTAGATATTTTGAATACGCAAACCCGGCGTATCACAGAGGTAAACAAATCAGTAAATAGCATTAGGGCTGAAATAACAAATGTTCAGAGAAAAGTCACAGAAATAGAGAAAAGATTTGATACCGAAATTCAGAGAATAGAGAAATCAGTGGAACCTTTGGTTAGTGAAAAATTAGAACCGATAATTGAAAGTAAATTACAGGTGATACCAGTTGTAAAGAAAGAGATTGTTAAAGAAACGGCAGCTGATATTGAAACACTGCGCAATACCATGTTGAGTTTTGATGCATGTGTGCAGGAGCAGGAAAATACACTGCGTAATGAGATAAAATTGTTAAGTAAGCAAGTTCAGAATCAGACGTTTCTTAATTGTAGTGGTATCCCATTGGTAATGCAAAAATCAGAAATACTGAGTAGGGAGGAAAAATACGATCCTCAAAAGAAACAAGGTGGATGGCATCCAATGGATTTTATAAAAAATTGTGAACGTGTCTTACCAACAGACATGTCGGATAAAGAAAAAATTAATTTAGTAATAGACGCTTTAGCAGGTCATGCTAAACGTTGGGGATTGAATTTGGATATCGACAATTTGAAGTTTACAGACTTCAAAGAAAAGTTCCTTGAGGAATTCTGGGGCACACAACAGAGGGATAGGTTGTGGAGAGAATTCGTTGTCGCCAGAATGCCAGAACATGGGCGTGGGCTCATGAAAGAATACTGTGAAGGATGGTTCAAGCGTTTGGAGTATCTTAAAGATCGTAGATCAGAATCGGAGATAGTGTGGGAGTTGTGGAAAAAGCTACCTGACGATTCAAAGCGTTATGTAGGAGGCACTCATCGAACATTCGATGAATTTTTAGAAAAAATCGAGAATGAAGATAGGTGGCGTGAAACTAGAGAGTTTCGATGTTTCAGAAATCAGAATGGAATAGTAAAAGGTGGTAGGAATGAACCGCAAATTAACATGATGAGAGGAAGAGGTCGAGGAGGTAACTCTCAGCGAGGGAGAGGACACTATCAGGGAAACGGGATGCATTATCAAAATCAGGAAAACTAAATACCGCGCAGGTCAAGGGCCTAACGCGCGCGGAAAGAAAGAAATGGCCCAAATATAGGGAAGATCGGAGTAGTCAGTACTATAGTAGGATAGTGCGTCGTTCGCCTGAAGAGCAGTTACATAAACGAAACTTCGTGAAGTATAATGCAGGGATACAAACAGAGGAGAGAGAGCAGAGAGGCAGGGGCAAGGTAGGAGTGATGTGACTTATGGTAAAAGGTTCGTACGAATAGTCGACGAATCGCATCGAGAAGTAATTAAAGAGGAAAGGGTGGATAAGAAAAAGGGGCATAGTGCAGAGACGCATGCCGATTCAGAAATTACCTCGTATGCAGAATATGTACATCAGCTCGAAAGCCAGCCAGCACAATTAGAAAGATCTTCCACTCAAGTGATTAGTTTGGACCCGAATATGACGGTGTCAGAGAGCCATACCGATTATGATGTGTACCTAGTGACAGCAAGAGTACATGACTGTGATGAGGTTTCTTTTAAAGAAATTAGAGAAAGTGTATCTAACCAAGAGAAAGAGTGTTGTGATCCCTGTAATACTGAAGCAAATGAGTTGAGTGAGACTGGAATTCCATTAGTAGGGGAAAATAATGAAAGTAAGAGTGGCGAATGCACTATCCAACAAAGGGAAAGTAGAGAAATGCATTATAATTTGCGAGAATTATTTGAATCCGAAGAAGGTCATATTTCTACGGAGGAGGAATTATCGTCGGAATCATCAGAAAGCATCCAGGGAGAAAAAGAAGTAGAGGAAGTTTCCGATCCCGCAACCGAGAGTTCAGGCATGACAGATTCGAATGAGAACGAGATGGCATTAAAGAGCCTAGACGAAGGACTATTGGAAAAATGGTGAAAGAATTTAGGATGAAAAGGAGAAAGAAACCTCCAGATGGAATGGTCAGTATAAAAACCGGAAAAATAATATGGCAAGACTTGGCAGTGGAAAAGGATTTATTATGGGAAGATAAAGAAAGTATGAAAGAGGACAATAGGATGCAAACAATCCTGCCCATTAATGTATGTGGGTACGATTTATATGTATTGTTGGATACGGGTGCTCAAATAAGTGCTATTTCGCACGCATTTTTTGAGATGATCAAAGAGCAACGAGGAGTAGTCATGATGCCAGTAACAGGTGTTAAAGTGATAGGGGCGACAGGGAAATGTAGTAAACCTGTTAAACATCAAGTGATGATGGAATTTAAGATAAAAAACAAGCAATTTTCGAATGCATTTTTAGTAGTTCCAGAGCTCAGTGCCGAGATCATTTTAGGCATTGACTGGTTAATAAAACAGAAAGTAATTATAGATTGTGACAAAGGGATAATAGTTTGTAAAGTTGATAGTGCGGTATTAGAAATACCATTTGAATCATCTAGAGTAATGGAAGAGAACCAGCTGAGATGGATAGAATTTAGAGATGATCATGATTCAGGAATAGGTCAAAAATTCGATTGGTTTCTGGTGAGGCAGATAGTTGAAGATGGAAATAAGGAGACACTCCTTCGAAATGTAGTGGATAAAACGGAAGGACTATCTGATGCCCAAAGGGAGGATCTATGGCAAATTCTGAAAGAAAATCAGGAGGTATTTTCAGACAAACCGGGACGAGTGATAAATTATGAGTACTGCATGGAGGTAGAGGAGCATGAACCTTTCTTTAAACCACCATATAATGTACCCGTGTCTAAGAAAGAAGCAGTTCAAAAAGAAATAGATAAAATGGTTTCATGTGGGGTCATTGAACGGAGTTCTAGCCCATATAATAACCCACTGGTGCTAGTAGGTAAGAAGGATGGAAGTGTACGAATAGTGATAGATGCTCGTACTCTGAATAAAGTAGTGAAGAGGGAGTTGGACCGTCCAGAGAACATAGATAATTTATTGCAGAAGTTTAATGGTGTAAAGTACATGACTAGTTTGGACCTAACTGCAGGATACTGGCAAATCCCATTAAGTGAGGAGTCTAGGAAGTACACGGCATTTTTATTCAACGGCAAATGCTACCATTTCATAGTGGTACCATTTGGCCTAAATTCTTCCGTTTCAGTGTTCATTCGGGCTTTAGACAAAATTTTAGGGAGTGAACTTAGTTCGCTAATCACGGTTTATGTAGATGATCTGTTAATTGCTACAAGGACATGGGAAGAGCACATGGAGTTATGCGACAGGGTGTTCAAAGCTTTAATTAAAGGAGGAATGACCCTGAACCTGAAAAAATGCGAGTTTGTGAAGAAAGAAATAAAGTTTTTAGGTCACATAGTAACACCAGAGGGAATTGGAAAGGATCCCGATAAAGTCAAAGCAATAAGAAATTGTCCGGCTCCCAAGAATAAAAAACAACTAAAGTCGTTCATAGGACTTTGTTCCTTTTATCGTAAGTATGTGGATGATCAGGTGTTCAATAGCCCACATTTGAAATACCTACTTAAGAAGAACAGTGTGTATATATGGACTGAGGAATGTGAAACAGCATTCAACCGGCTAAAAGACAATTTGGCTAAAAACATAAAGTTATGGCACCCTGACCTGTGTGAACCATTCCACATGGCTACAGATAGTTCAGATTATGGATTGGGAGTATCCATATTTCAGGAGGTAATGATAGATGGGGAAAAAACTCATAGACAAATAGCATTTGCGAGTAGAACCATGTCTAAGTACGAAAGAAACTATACGGTTTCAGAGAAGGAGGCTTTAGCTATAGTATGGGGTTTTAGGAAATTTCAACTTTTCTTATGGGGGCATAAGACTGTGGTCCATACAGACCACAAAGCTTTAATATTTTTGAAGGACTGCAGATTGTTACAGAACAGGTTGACCAGATGGGCGCTGTTTTTACAACAATTTGACATAGAGATCAAGTATGTTAAAGGGAAAGAACATGCAGTACCGGATGCTTTGTCGAGATTACCGGAAGGATGTGAGACACTAGAAAGTGTAAAGAATAGGGAAGATGTTTTTGAGGTGAATTACTTCAAAAAAGCGGCAGGAAGAGAAAAAATTAGGGAAATATGTCGGAATATGCGAAGATATCAAAGTGATGATGATGCACTCAAGTCGGTAAAGGTCAAGTTTGACAATCCGGACGCAACTAACATAAGGGCTTCATATAAAATACACAAAGGTGTACTGTATCTTGAAAGATTAAATAATCCAGGGAAATGGAGAGTATGTTGGCCGGAACAACACACTGAAGTGCTGATAGATTATGTTCACTTGGCATATGGCCATTGTGGTGCACGGAAGTGTACCGATAAGTTAGATGAATGCATTACCTTTAACAACATGGCACGAAGGGTAGCACAGAGGATAAGATCTTGTGATCTATGCCAAAAGGCGAAAGTAACAAATGCAACTAATCAAGGGCCCATGCAATCAATAAAACCTGATGAAGTATTAGAAATAGTAGCAGTACATATCTTTGGACCATTACCGAAAACCATGGGGGGTTTTGTGTACATATTTGTAGCAGTTGAACTTTTCTCAAAGTATATAAAGCTATATCCCTTGAGAAAAGCTACTGCCAGAGCTGTGTATGATAAAATGGTGTGTGATTATTTTGTGAAAGTAGGGAAGCCAAAGAGAATACTATCAGATAATGGTGTTCAGTTTTGCTCAAAAATGTGGAAGGATGGGATAACTGAGAAACAGGTAGAAGTGGTACATATCTCAGCTTATCACTCATCAAGCAATCCGGCAGAAGGATATATGCGTGAGATAGGTCGGTTATTTAGGACGTACTGCCATAGTAACCACAAGAAGTGGGGCATGTATGTGAGTGAATTCGAAGAAATCATGAATTCATTAACAAACGAGAGCACTGGATTTACTCCAGAAGAAATCCTGAAAAAGACGAGAAGTAAAAGTCTAGTAGAAGACCTACTAGAATTTCCAGATAGAGTTGAATTAGATTATGATAGTAAAAACAACTTAGTAAAAGACAAGATGAGAAAACAAGCAGATGCGAGAATTCGTCGTCATGGCGAAAAAGTAAGGAATCCTAAATTCAAAATATGTGATCTCGTTCTTGTAAAAACACATGAAAAGTCAAGTGAAATTAATAACGAGATCAGCAAATTTAAATATATATATATAATGGACCATTTAAAATAGTGTCCATACCCAATGTGAATGCTTATTATTTAGAGTACCCATTAACAGGCAAACGCCTGGGAGTAAGAAAAATAGTGGATCTCAAAAGGTATGAACCACGAATTCTACCAGATTGAAAATAAATATATAAATAAATATTAAAGTAAACCAATATGTAAATAGTTTTGTTTCTTTTGTTCTATGTGAAAGGTAAATGCTCACTAAAATATGTTGCAGTATTCTAATGAAACTTCTAGTTTAAGTAGAGACTAAACAGACTGGGAAAGGCTGAGCTTCTAAGAAAGCCTTAATAGATGTGTAAATAAGTGTTGTGGAAGAGGTAGAAAAGTGAGGAGGTAAAGTGAAAAAGACGGGCTCTAAAGTAATAGGCGCATAACGTGTGTTTTACTTGCCTGAGATAAAAGAAGTGTATTTAAAATTTTTGTAAAAAAAGATGTTTAAAGTGTACTGTGTTTAGAAGTAAGAAAATTGGAAAGAATATATGTAAATCATTTATGTAATGTTTAGCAGGAAAGATAGAAAGAACTGGTGTTTAATTTTAAATAAGTAATATAAGTACCGAGGTGTATCAGTAAGAAAGAGAAAACCCTTGGTACAAAGCTTAACCAAAATTTCAGATTCATTATAGGAGAGACTTCTTATTGAATTATCACTGTTAGATACTTCAATAAGAAGTGGGGCATGTGTAACGGAACTGAAATGATGGTGGGCTGACAGTAATTTGGAGCCCGCGCGTCGGAAACATGCGCGCTGCTGTGAGACTGCCAGGGAGTGCACCCTGATGCCATCTATTGGCGAAACTGGGAATTAGCGCTGCCTCTCAGACAATGCACTAAGCTCTCGGAGTCAAATGTATTCTTTTTCTTGGTAATTATAAGTTATTACTGTATGATTTAATGTTATAAAGCGCTAGTAGTAAATTATTATGACTGGTATGAACTCCAGGGTAATAAATATAAATATTCTTAAATACTAAATGATTTCAGTGAAAAGGTGGTAGGGGAACGCCCCCACTCTTGGTGATACGAGCGTAGCTAGAGGTAGCTGGAGACACAGGGACTGAACAATGGAATGGCCTGGAGAGTGTTGACGTGACCGGACGTGCATAACTGTGCTCACGCAAAAGTGATTGTGCAACAGCGAAGAGGAGAATATCGTCGCCGTTTGTGGAGTAGAACGCGACGAATGGTTGTCGAAGCCGTCTCTATGCCACTGGGGCTGATTGTAAGAGTTCCTGCGCCGAGATTTTATGGCGAACGTGCAGTAGCTTATACGAGTGCTACAGCTCGTAGTTCCAGCCGCCATTGAGGGCATGAGGCGTGAAGAGCTGCGTTAGCCACATGCATCTCACCACCAGCACCGACACGTCTACCCAAGGCAAGACTGCTTGCAATTGTTAAGTCGAACTTTGTATACATGTAAAAGGAGAATACCAGTTTTCTTTTGTGCAAGTGCAGAGGACAGAATATAGTAATGAGTAAAATTACGACGCATGTTGTTCATTGTAAAGTGTAGTAACCTGAAACATAGTGTAGTGAAATCAGACTGAGGCCACCATCGCCTCTTTCATTTACAATTCTTTTGGTTGTAGAATACTTTAGCGTTTAAGAATGTTGAAAAGAGCAATGGTCACACCAGAATGAGTCGCCTATTTATAGTTACTTAAATTTTTCTGAGTAACCTTTCAAGTAAAGTCACTTAACTAATTCTATAGCAATTGTCCAAAGAGTAATATCCCAAAATCATTAAATAAGTTGAAGGGTAGAAGTTTGTTAACCTAAGTTGCTTAAATTGTCTTGGTGGCAATTACCAAGCCAACTCACAGAAATTGAGAGAGTATTTGCTTTGTAGAATCACCTAGAATGGTCAGAAATAGTAATATTCAGAATTAAGTTTAAATTCAACTCGAGCCGTTTCACTTTGAAACGAGCCAAAAAATTGATTTATTCTTTTGCTCCTTCAGAGCTGGCGACCGTAGTTATAAGTATTTTCAGGAGGATTCGACGGTAAGTCTGCTGCTCTCGTCGTGCTGATAGGATTACCCACTGCTGCTAGCAGTGGTGATTGGATACATAAGCTCACTACCAAGTTAAGTGGGTCAGGTAGGCAGTGTTACCGTGTGAACTGTAGGGCACTGTAGGCCGTGGATCGAACCCGTTCAATCATCACAGCTCTTTGGGAAATAGTCCGGTTAGGAGTGTACTAATCCAATAGGTAAATACTGGCGAGTAACGGTCAAAGATGTATACGCAAGTGAATTTAGCAAGGTCCATGTAGCACCTAATTAATGTGGTGCAATGGCGAGGGTAGGAGTGGAGTAAAAGTGAGCTGAGCTTGTGGCAGCTGCGCTGTATTCGAAGATTAATAACGTGAATTCACTACTACCTCTTACCATTAGGACTGAGCTATTTACGGTTAAAATACGTAGCAGTAAGCGCAAAGGCGTGACAGCTACAAGTCCGTATTGGCTTTATACATACGGAATTAGGAAGCGGGTCATTCCGTCAGTGGAGGGGGTTAAAACAACCGAGTCAGTTGAGAACATACCCCATTTTCTGATGGAAAGATTCGGCGGTTCGGTCGCACGTGATCGTCGGCAACATGTCCAAACAGCACCAACATGCTGTTATTCTTTTCTTTGCTGCCGAAGGATAAACACAGATAGACATCCACCTGAAATGAAGATCATGTTTGGTGCATCATGTTGTCCGGAAACCGTTGCTGAGGAATGGTGGGCCAAAGGGTGCCGCTGCTTCGAGGTAACGCGCGTCCTCACATCGCAAATGTCGTAACGCAGATGCTAATTGAGAGACGCTGGAGCAGCCGTTCTGCAGTCGTGATCTCTTCCCAAACGATTATCACGTCTTTGGTGCCTTAAAAGAGGCCTTAAAGGGTCGATGGTTTCTGTCGGACGAGGTTGTGTGGCAGACTGTTACGGACTTCTTCACGCAGCAGGACACCGTGTTTTACCAAACTGGTATGCTCACGGGGATTTTGCCTGACTGGCGTAGCGAGTCTGAACTGTACGCGCATCGAACGGAAACTTTTTGATCAAGTTGGTTTTGTTCGTTTTCTAGGACGCTGTTCTTGTAGGTACTATGACACTGCAAAACTCGAGCAGTGGCTGGATGAGACGAACCAGCAGCTACAAGAACTATTGTTAAACAGATAAGATCAATAAGAGGTTAAAAGAAGAAACATCAATATGGCTACTGTAAAAATGAAAATAAATCTAAAAAAACGTAATTGTCACAGAGATTTTAAAATCGAACTCTTCACCACCACGACTGAAAAATGAAATTCCCTTTTAAATGCAAAGTTGTAAGCTGGAAACAGTATGCGGAAGACCTCGTCCATGGGGATGCTCGTCTCCTGACGTGACAGATGAAGAAATGGGTGGCGATCTGCAAGGCTTGGAGATTCAGTATTAGAGTTTGATACGTTTGGGATATTTTAAATCAGGAAATATAACATGGATTTGGAATTACTAAAATAGCTGGTAAAGTGACAATGAGGCGACTACTCACGTTACAGCAAGGATTACGTGAGAATGGAGACATTATCACACTTCCGGAAAATATTCATCCATTTGTACTGAAGTCTGCGAAAGTTCTACTAGAATCAGATTTATCGGTTTGACAGCTCATGTGTCCATATAGCTAACGAGAGTCGTATAAAGTAGTACGACGAAAATCGAAGATTTGTGAGATAATGATCAGTCTGGCCTTTACGTAATGGCACGAGATACGCTGTTCTGTCGTTGCCCTTGTTAACTGGGGCAACATACACGAAAAATCAAAATACGTTCATAGCATTTATAGAAAAGGCATTATTGAACGATAACGCTACCAGATGTTCCACATTCTCAGAGAAATAGTTATAAGCCATACGGAAACAAGGATAACAAACAATGTGTAGAAGAGCGAGGCAGGAGCAGAATTGTAAAGGACTTAGGTAGAGAGGTATTCTGCAACCAGTATATCAAAGAAGCAACTAAGGCAATAAATCTATTTTAAATAAAGGGATATGAATGATAAGATTCAAAGATGACTTTGCTATCATACACGAAAGTGAGGAAGAATTACTATAATTTTTTTAAGCGGACCACTGGACGGATAATAAGGACTCACACTAAACCAAAGCAAGATGACTAGACTGAGACGTAGCAGGACCTAAATTAGTGAGAAACTTAGAAAAAATAGCTCATGACGGACGAAGAAACGGGGATGTAAGAAACAAACTTTCGTGAATCAGCAATGTAGGAAAGACAAGGAAACGATGACTTTTTGAAAATTAATCCTGTAAAGAGACTGTACTATCCATTTGTAACAGGGTCGTACTGGTACGCAAATAGTAGTCATCTGTCCACGGATATGAATCATGCTAAGGAAATGACTATTGACGTTGAGGCTATAAACTGAACAAACAACGACGGGATATCATGTTGACGCAGGAGCGGTGAAGTTGACTGCCAACTCAAGGCCTGCAGACGCTTTGTCCCTGGGGGCGCCACCACAGTTTCACGTATTGCCTGCAGAGGGCGCTAGCACTCGGAAGTTATCCGTCAACATTGCAGCTGTAGATAACGGTTCAAACACCGAAAGAGTTAACTACTTCATGAAGATACACGTCGCCTTCAACCACGACGTAAGAGTTTGCGACTAGCTAAGATTCTTGTCTTGAGTTATAATTAGGTTTCTTTGTTCGGATACGCTAAAATTGTGAAGTATTTGTAACTGAAACCATAATCATATTTGAAATTTGTTCCAGTGATCATTTTACAAGTCAAACTACGGGCTGTACACCTATATTCACCACAATGGATCATACTAAAGTACTAAATCACTTGCGCGATACTGTTCATTTTAGTTAGGGGATATGTCTTTCATTCATAATGAAAACGCCCTACGTCTCGGGTTCGAACACAGCCAGGGTCAAAATCTGAAAGGATAGTCATCAGCGATGGTGGCCGGAGACTTCCGGAATAAGGAGTCGCACTCGTTCTGCCAAATGTCTTGTTATGCTGAAGAAGCCGAATGTTGCAACGTAACATCCTGTCCCTGAAAGGAGGAAATATCACCAGCGATCAACGGCTTGAGCACACAAAAGGCAGTGAAAGCACTGAGTTAAAGACACGCAATGAATGTCCAAGGGACGCGTGACTCTAATTTAAAAAGTGTCCCGATGGCGCAAGATTCACAATCACTCCCCCATTCTGATCTCCGAGATGGGACTTCCTAGGGGGACGTAACCGTGAGAAAAATGTTGCATAATAAACAGAATGGCAACATTCTACAAATCAGCGCATAGAATATCAAAAGTCTCATTGCGGTAGACGAAAAAAAAGTTAAAAAAATGGTGCGAGACTGAAAAGTCTTATAACGGAGTTGAGTGAAGTGTAATGGAAAGAGGGATGGTGACATGTATATGCAGTTTCAACCTTCTGTTGATGTAGGACCAGCACCCCTTGTGTTTCATTAAGAGTTTATTACAAATCTGTCACAGTTCCAGTATACATTTATTTTGGCGGCCAGTCTCGAAGCGACCGGTTCATTCCAAAGTCTGATGTACTGAGGCAACACTAAAAGTGCCTGTTCGTAATGACAGCCGCCTAAAATCGGCAATACCTGCTCCATACAGTGATCATGGATACATGCTGATTTCGACTTGTGTTGTGAACATATAGTAATCTACAGTCGCTTTGTGATGCTTGTATCGCCCAGTTGATGTATACGCTCTATGAAACTGCAGGTGCCGCAGCAGATTTTCGGAAAAATGGCATCCTCACAGTTCCTAGGAAGGACAGAGTAAATGCGTGAAATGTCCCTCAATCAGCTTAGCAGCTCAGACATCCAAGCTGCTGGCAAGAACGATATACATAAGAATGGCAAATAATTTCAAGGAATAATAACGGAGGCAAGGCTTAAAAAACACCAAGAAATTTTCACTGGATTTGACAGACGAAGCAATGAGGACATAAAACGTAGACTTCTATGCAGAAAGAGGGCTTTCATGGCCCTTTACGAGGTTCCCCTAATCCAGATGTTCACTGCGTGTAGTTTTCTTCAGGATGTTCGCTCCGTAACTGGTTGCGAGGAAACTGTATTTGGTTTGAAAGCGGCTGTCATTTACAAAGCATGGCCACCGAACAATGTGTCCTTTTAAAGGATGATTTACATTTTGTCCGTTGAACTTTCTAATATGAATTGTAAATAAATTTATAATTTCAGTTAATAGCTGTTTCACTGTTTTCCGTCTCCGTATACCTGTCCGGTCATCAACAACTATGTAACTTGTGTAACATAGTCTCAGATACATAATGAGTCAAAACACTATGACCATCGGCTTGATAGTGAGTTCGTTCTCACTTGGAGTGTAATACAGCAGCAATTCTAAGTGGCATGGATTCGACATTTCCTTGGTGGGTTTCCAGAGTTATGTTTCACCCGAGATCGCACTCAGATCACACAATCCCCGCCAAAAGAAGGCTACTAGTGTCTAAGCCTTAATTTGAGGAATGAGTTTCTGAGAAAGTACGTTTGGAGTACAGCAGCATGCGATGGTGATTTGTGAGCTATGGGAAAACCGGAATAGAAGAGAACCGGCGATGAAAGGAATACATGGAACACTGTCAAGAAAAAACTACAAGATAGTAGGACGTTTGATAAGCTATCAGGGAATAACTTCCGTGGTACTTAAGAGGCTCCGAACAGATTGGAAAATCCCTATTTTGAAAAATGTAAAATTCGCTCAAATAAAAGGCACATTTTCCCTAATCTATTGAGAATAAAAATTTGAAAAAACATGACTTGTAGCTGACACATTTCTAACCACTTTAACAGAAGCATTTCTAAAAGAATGAATTGGCTGAAAGATAATAGCTATATTTATAAAAGTGGGCATAAAAACAAAAATGTCTACACTTTTCTCTACATATATCAGGCTTCAACATCTTTGAAATTTACAAAATGTGCTAAAGTACGCCAACACTACAGTCAGAATAGTCTAAATTTTGAACACATTTCCTAGAAGCAAGAGCTGAGAAGAAGTACATTCCATTCTTAAAAACTCAATTTATGGGAAACAGCCATTAGTATTGTCCGTGCATACCTGACCCATACGATGGGTTGTCTGCGGCCTGTTCCATCTCATCTTGTAATTTTGTTTTGCCTACTCATTTGCGCTGTCTTGGGCTTGTTTCAAAGTCTCTTAACTGGTCTGTCTGATAGCCTAAGTCTTTCTTTACCTAAATTCAGCATTTGTTTCGCAGTGAAACAACCAACGGTGTGGAACAGTTTCTTAAGGACTTCACATCTTGCAACATTTCGTTCATTGAACGTTGCTACTACATCGAAGACAACATAATGCAGTGCACTAATTGACACAAACACTGTGTTGGGAATTCTGGCCGCCATTACACAGTTGATGGACTTGCGAGTATTCTGAGTGTAGCCATGAAGTGTATCAAGAGTCTTACGTCTAATAAATGTTTTAAAGTTTCTTTCAAGACCGCCACCGTGGAAAAAAGTATAGCTGATTTGTAAATAATTTTTTCTCCATTTTGCTGTGCTCTGTTGTATTTGCTCCATGAATCACTTCCTGTAAGGGCTCAGGGCAAGAATAGGTCGTCCGTTGAAGAGAGGTGAAACAAAACTGCCCTTACAGTTTTTTGTCCCAGATATTCTATGCCACTAACATTTTGTCTGAGGGTTATGCCAAAAAATATTGAACTTTATTGATGACAGAGTCTGTGAGTCTGTTCTTACCATCAAATCCTCTACCATTTTCGAATCTCTATCCGTTGCATACAGCTTCAGTCGTCTCAGCCCCGAATACATTAGCTTTTGTACATGAACTGTGTACTCCAGTTTAGCGATAGTTACGTTTTCTCCAAATGGCTTCTCTTTCTCAACTGTTTCGATACCTTTTGAATCCTCATCTCCCAAATAATTGCCGCCGGAGGCGGGTGATTCAAAAAATTAAATTTAGATCTGAGAACTGACAAATGTACGTGGTCAAGCCAGCACAGTGTTTTCTTTAAATGAATGATTGTATATCGTTGCAAACAGGTGATTTCTTAGATTGCGATCAAAGAAAAATTAAAAAATTGAAAATTTCAAGATTTCAGACTGTCCGGAGTCCCTTAGTGGGCTGTGGAGGGTAAAAACAGTAGCAGAGTGATTAGAAGACTTAGGGTACAAGTGCAACTCTGAGTTAAACGGATTAGAACAAGAGAGGAATAGGTAGCGGGACGCATCAAGCGTAGTTCATACTTACGGTGACCTGAATGAATGCGCCCAGTTCATGGCACCAAGAACACCCCCAAATATCTCACCACCTCCTGTCTCATCTGCACACTACTTATGCTGCCACCGGCGTTGCACCGTGTTGTCAGATCTGCCATAGAATGTCACCTACCGTACTTCACAGAGTGGGCGTGCCTCTAATCGCGTTTAGTGATGAGTCTTTTCTCCTACTTCTGGTTTCACCATTCATGAACCACTTGCCACAGATCACAAGTCACAGATTCACACCGACAGCACTTGGGAAAACTTCAGCTTATTTATTGGTGATCATTTACTATAATGTAATATAATACTTACAAGGGAACCTCCCCATCGCACCCCCCTCAGATTTAGTTATAAGTTGGCACAGTGGATAGATCTTGAAAAACAGAACAGAGATCAATCGAGAAAACAGGAAGAAGTAGTGTGGAACTATGAAAAAAATAAGCAAAATATACAAACTGAGTAGTCCATGTAGAAGATAAGCAACATCAAGGCCATCGTCAGCTCAGGAGCGCCGTGGTCCCGTGGTTAGCGTGAGCAGCTGCCAAACGAGAGGTCCTTGGTTCAAGTCCTCCCTCGAGTGAAAATCCTACTTTTTTTTATTTTCGCAAAGTTATGATCTGTCCGTTCGTTCATTAACGTCTCTGTTCACTGCAATAAGTTTAGTGTCTGTGTTTTGCGACCGCACCGCAAAACCGTGTGATTAGTAGACGAAAGGACGTGCCTCTCCAATGGTAACCGAATACATTTGATCGCAAAGTCATAGGTCAACCGACTCCTCCACAGGAAAACAAGTCTGATGTATTCTATTCGACACTGGTGACGGCATGCGCGTCACATGACATGAATATGTTGTCGACCCACCTACCTTGTACACTTGGCGAATGGGTAAAAAGATTCTTCTACCTTGCCCGATTTAGGTTTTCTTGTGGATGTGATAACCACTCCCCAAAAAAGTGATCGCATCGGACGGACAGATAATAATTGTCTGATAACAAAAAATTAAACTTTCCACTTGAGGGAAGACTTGAACCAAGGACCTCTGGTCCAGCATCTGCTCACACTAACCACGGGACCACGTCGCTCCTGAGCTGACATTAGCCTTGATGTTGCCTGTCCTGTACATGGACTACTCAGTTGTATATTTTGCTTTTTTTTCGTAGTTCCACACAACTTCTTCCTGTTTTCTCGATTGGTCTGTGTTTAGTTTTTCAAGGCCTGTCCACTGTGCCAACTTATAACTAAATCTGAGGGGGGTGCGATGGGGGTGTTCCCTTGTTAGATGTTCACGATAGAATCACGCGAACAGTAGACCGGCCTCTGTTTCCGAGATGCTCGATCCCAGGCGCTGGACAGCAACACTCGATCGTTCGACCAAGACGCTTCGGGGTTCACACTTTGCAAACCGTATTGTTGTTAGAATGATTTCCTATTCGCCAACTGCCAGAATCAGTCTCGCAGAGGATAGCGGTGGATCCTATAAATCTAAGAGTGGTTGAAAGATCAGAATAAAAAATTACAGTTTGCTTGAATAAAATATTCACATTGTGACCTATGAGCTGTAAACTTCACGACAAGGGGCGGTAACAATGTCGTTATTACACAACACTTACTACAGGCTGCTATCTAGAATAGTAGAGCATAGGTCTAAGGTAAGGTACGTGAAATAGGAATGAACAAAGTTTAGTTGAAACTTCCTGGAAGATTGAAACTGTGTGCCCGACTGAGACTCGAACTCGGGACCTTTGCCTTTCGCGGGCAAGTGCTCTACCATCTGAGCTACCGAAGCACGACTCACGCCCGGTACTCACAGCTTTACTTCTGCCAGTATCTCGTCTCCTACCTTCCAAACTTTACAGAAGCTCTTCTGCGAACCTTGCAGAACTAGCACTCCCGAAAGAAAGGATACTGCGGAGACATGGCTTAGCCAAAGCCTGGGGGATATTTCCAGAATGAGATTTTCACTCTGCAGTGGATTGTGCGCTGCTATGAAACTTCCTGGCAGATTAAAACTGTGTGCCCGACCGAGACTCGAACTCGGGACCTTTGCCTTTCTCGGTCGGGCACACAGTTTTAATCTGCCAGGAAGTTTCATATCAGCGCACACTCCGCTGCAGAGTGAAAATCTCATTCTGGAAAGTTTAGTTGGTCTTTCTGTCGTTGACGATCTTTTAAGGACAAAATACAAAATCAACGATACAACAACAGCCATTACCAGGAAACATACCTGGATTCACTGATTTACAAATACCGTGAATCATACACATATTGATGATCGATCTGTGACATTAAACCTCTATCCTGCTGACTATGTGTAACCAATGCGCCACCGTTCTTGATATAGCCTCCGAAGTTTTAGTGTGGAAACTCTTAATTTTTTTCTGCATAACACAAACTGTATTAAAACTCTGCAGCTTTATTCATAGCTGCTGATTCTTCCACCTTTAGGGGCAGTTTCTCACCCCAAAGTTCAAGGGAGTGCACCGAATCAATGTTCGCTCATCGCCCTATATTGACAACGCTGTTGGCATAATGAGGGTGACTTCTTATACCGGGTGACTTCAGAGCCCGTATTGATGACTATTACTAAAAATTTAAGTAATGATGGGGTTTTAACCAGGGATCGAGAACGTGTTGACTAGTAATACGAGACCCTACGTAGGGCTCATCGGCACAAGCAATGGAAACAATTACATGAAGGAGACATAATGTGTGTTCACAGGATATGTGTCCTGTGACTGAAAAAATGTCATGATGATATCCCATCGACAAAAGATTTCGGGTAGTCCCCCATTCGGGTCTCCGGGAGGAGATTACCAAGGGCAAGGCGACCATGAGAAAGAGGTTGAATAACCAACGAAGGAATGATGTTCTACGAGTCGGAGCGTGGAACATCAGAATTTTGGATGTGGTAGGAAGCTAGAAAACCTGAAAAGGCATATGCAAAGGCTCAATCTAGACATAGTGGGGGTCAGTGAAGCGAAATGGAAACGTTTTCTGGTCGCAAGAGTCCTGGGTAATATCAACAGCAGCAAGAATGGTATAATAGGAGTAGGATACGTTATGAATAGAAAGGTTGGACAGAGAGAGTGCTACTCTGAACAGCTCAGTGATAGAGTTGTTCTCATTGGAACCGACAGCAAACCAACGCCGACAACGATAGAACAGGTGTTTATACCGACATCACAACATGAAGATGTCGAGGCAGAGAAAGTAATGAGGATATTGAACGGGTAATTCAGTACGTAAACGCAGATGAAAATCGAATAGTCCAATTCGGTGGTACGGCAAGGAATAGAAAGAAGAGAATGAGATTTTCACACTGCAGCGGAGTGTGTGCTGATATGAAACTTCCTGGCAGATTAAAACTGTGTGGCAGACCGAGACTCGAAATCGGGACCATTGCCTTTGGCGGGTAGAATTGAAGCTGTGAGGACGGGTCGTGAGTCGTGCTTGGATAGCTCAGATGAGAGCACTTGCCCGTGAAAGGCAAAGGTACCAAGATCGAGTCTCTGTCCGGTACACAGTTTTAATCTGCCAGGAAGTTTCGATAGAAGGAAGGTTACAGATCAAACAGGCTAGGTACTAGGAGTAACAGAGATAAAAGATTGAGTTTTGCAATAAATTTCAGCAGGTAATAGCGAATACTCTGTTCAAGAATCACAAAAAGTGGAGGTATACTTGAAAGAGGCTGAAAGATACCGGAAGATTTCACTTAGATCACATCATGGCCAGGCAGAGATTCCGAAATCGGATACTCGATTGTCAGGCCTACTCAGGAGCAGATACAGACTCATGTCGCAAATTGCTAGGAATGAAGAGATGGCCGAGGCCATAGAGACTAGTCAAGAAAATCAGTGCTCAAAGAACTGGGATACTGAAATATTATGGCATGAGGAAATCCACTTGAGGCTAAAGATACTACGACAGCGAATAGCTCATATTAGAAAGTGTGTACGGCTTGGAGGTAATTTTTCGCCTTTAATATTCAATTGTTCAATCCGTACATAAAAAAACCAATTTCGGAAATAAAAGAAAGGTCAAAGGTAGTAATTATATTTCAAGGTTAAAGGAAATCAATTATACGATTCACTAATGACATTGCTATCCTCAGTGAAAGTGAAGAAGAGTTATAGAATCTGCTGAATGGAATGAATAATCTAATGACTATAGAATATGGACTGAGACTAAACTGAAGAAAGACGAAAGTAATGAGAGGTAGTAGAAATGAGAACAGCGAGAAATTTGACATCACAGTTGGTGATCACGAAGTAAATCATGTTAAGGAATTCTGCTAGCTAGGCAGGAAAAAAACCCACGACGGTCGGAGCAAGGAGATGAAGCAGACTAGCACTGGCGAAAAGGGCATTCCTGGCCATGAAAAGTCTACTAGTACCTAATATAGTTCTTAATTTGAAGAAGAAATTTGATAAAATGTACGTTAGTAGCACAGCTTTGCGTGGCAGTGGAACATCGACTGCAGGAAATGCAGAAAAGAAGAGAAGCATTTGAGATGAGGTGCTGCAGAAGAATGTTGAAAATTAGGTAGTCTGATAAGGTAAGGATGGAGGGGTTCTTCTCAGAATCGTCGAGGAAGGAGGTGCAAGAAAAACACTGACCAGGTAAGGGCTGTTTGGAGGATGATCGGTGACAGCGAACCAATGACGTCGATTTCTTGCAGATGTCGCAGAGTATGTGTGTGAACTGGAATTGCCTTGCTGTAAGAGGGACGCCGTAAAATGGGGTGCTCCATGTGCGGACAAACTCTTCGAATTCGATGCTCGATTATGGCTCACTGTTTCTCATGATCCAGTATATTTGCGTAACACACTGGTATGTTACGCGCTACAATTTGGAGCCGCCTAGCGCCAGAGGGCTGCTAATATGCAGAAATGGAGGATAAAGATCTACAATAGAATTTACTAACGTTTGTTTCAATTAACAGACTTCAAGAGTTTAGTCACAAAAAATTGGCACTTCCACATACCTCTACAGCCACACCACAAATAACTGGTTCATTGCTGACGTTAATGGCTCCTGTCGTTGCACATACGGGGGATTTTAGTTGTCCGATTTATGCTTCTAAGAAGTGTCCCATTTATTACTTATTCTGAAAAAGCGCTAAACCCTTATTGCTTTGTATTATTTGATTCTTTTCATTTCGTGGAAAGTTTGTAATTTCCACTGGATTTTCCGATTCTGGTCTGAATCTTAATAACTTAATCACTTCTGTCTTTATTTCAGAGTCCTGTCAAGCTTCGTTTCGTGCCGTCATTACCATCGCCAGGATATCAAATATGAATGTTAATTATAATTTTTATTTCGTGCTTTTGGATCGTAGCTGTAGTTGGATTAATAAGAGGGATAGATAGGCTCCAAGTAAGAACGTACCTTTAGCGTTTAGTCTGCACGAGAGCGTTACGGAGATGAGCAACAAATACCAGGCGAGGCACTAAAACAGAAGTACTGTGCATCACAGAGATATTTTCTAGTGAAATTTGAGAGCGTGTGTTCGAACAAGAGTCGGTCAAAGCATTGCATACTCCTACATACTGATTGCGGAATGACAAGGACAAGAAAAATCAGAGAAATTATATGTCACACGGAACTTTTACCGACAAGTTTTCTTCCCACTTACGATTCGTGAATGAGACAAAAATGGTTCAAATGGCTCTGAGCACTATGGGACTCAACTGCTGAGGTTATTAGTCCCCTAGAACTTAGAACTAGTTAAACCTAACTAACCTAAGGACATCACAAACATCCATGCCCGAGGCAGGATTCGAACCTGCGACCGTAGCGGTCTTGCGGTTCCAGACTGCAGCGCCTTTAACCGCACGGCCACTTCGGCCGGCTGAATGAGACAGGGAAATAGTCAAAACGTAATGCTACCGGAAGTACCCTACGCCACACACCTTAAGGTGACTTGCGAAGTATAGATGCAGATGCAGTGGTTAAGGAAAGGTGATAAAGTTGGCAAGAAGGTTACAAAAATTTCCCGAAGTCAATGGTGTGGATCACTCTTGAAGCTAAATGAAAGCACCAATAAAGAATTACACAACTAAGCTCATGAGATACACTGCAGAAATAAAGAATACTACGAAAACCTCGAGAACTTCGCCAGTAAATGAATGAAAGGAAGCCAAACAGGAAAACATAGAAATGAAATCCGTAGAAGGTACAAAGTAGCCAACAGAGTTTAGCTCAATACAAAACATGTTGTGCTTGAAAAAGCAACATGAAGAAAACGTGGTACGTTAACACTCATCAGATACGTTTCGTATAAATATGACATTTTCTTCCTAATATTTAAAATAGAAGGTGTATTTTATTCTTTTGTAAGAGCCAATAGCAACACCATCAATAATTCGCTCGCAAAGTACTGATAAGGAATACACCTAGTTATGCAATGAACAGTGTTCGACGGACTGTAAACAATAAAACAGATATATTCAAGAATATATTCACTATAGCTGTTAACTTTAAACCCTAAAGTGATATCAGCAAGCTAGAGGTTTCATATAATTGTAGAATGTTTCTACTATTTGCAGAGAGCAGACCCTCACCTTTCATGCTTCATCACCATTTCGGCAGTAAGAAACCGAAAATAAGTAAATGATATGAATAAAGCCTAGCGTTGACAGAAACTACACACTGAATTAGGATTATGATGTATTTTTCAATTCACTAAGGGGAAGATCGAACCCGCCTGTAGAAAAATTAAAGTGGCTTTTGGAAGAAAGAGAAGCAGCTGTATGAATATCAAGAACTCAGGTGGGAAACCAGTGCTAAGCAAAAACAGGAACGTTCAACGGTGGGAGGAATATAGCCTATGTTAAGGAAAGGCAAAGCTACGTTTACAGTACTTGCTGACTTGGAGAAAGCCATGGACACTATTGAGAGTGACACTCTGTCTGAAATAGTGCAGACTGCAAAGGTAAATTACGGGAACCGAAAGGCTGTTTACAAGTTCTACACAAAACAGACGACAGCTATAAGAGTCAAGGGACAGGAAAGGGAAGCAGTGGTGGAGAAGGGAATGACGCAGCTTTACTATGAGCAAGCAGTAAAGGAAACACAAGAAAAATTTCTAGTAAGAATTAAAGTTCATGAAGAAGAAGTGAAAATTTTGGACTTGACACCGTAATGCTGCCAGAGACAACAAAAGAAAGTGCAAGAGTTGCTGAAGTGAATGAACACTTTCTTGAAAGGAAAATATGAGATACAAAACCGAAAGAAGGGTCATGGAATGTAATTGAATTAAATCAGGCGATGCTGAGCGGATTAGACTAGGACAGGAAACAATTGAAGTATTAGATTATATTTACAGCAAAATAATTGATGATGGGTGAAGCAGGGATGATAAAAAACGTATATTGGTAATGTAATAAACTCGAAGAAAAAGGGCTTGGATAACTCAGATTGTAGAGCACTTGCCAGCGAAAGGCAGAGTTCCCGAGTTCGAGTCTCGGTCCTGCACACAGTTTTAATCTGCCAGGAAATTTCACGAAGAAAAGAAATTTATTAATATCGAATATAGATTTAAGTGTTGGGAAGTCTTTTCTGAGGGTATATGCCTGGAGAGTAGCTATGTGTGGAAGTGAAACATAGACGATGAACAGTTTAGAGAAGAAGAGAATATAAGCATTTGAATTGTGGCGCTATAAAGGAATGCTGAAAATTTAATGAGTAGATCGCGTAATTAATGAGGAGGTATTAAATTGAATTGGGGAGACAAGAAATTTGTGGCATAGCTTGACTAGAAGAGAGTATCGGTTCATGGGACCCTTTCTGAGCCATTAAGGGATCACCAATTTAGTGATGGAGAGAAGTGTGGGGGATAAAAATGGTAGAAAGAGACCGAGAGACGAGTACAGTAAGCAGGATGTAGGTTGCAGTAGTTACTCGCAGATGAAGTGGTTTGTACAGGATAGAGTACCCTGGAGAGTTAAAACAAACCAGTCTGCAAACTGAAAAGCTCAACAGCATTTAACTTTCTTTTTTTTTCGTTGCTCTTGTAACATTACATGGCATGTGGTACAGTACACCTTTTACATTTTTAAATGTTTTTCTTTAGTCATTAACGCATACATTTCCAATGTTTTCTTGTCAACAATAATCATTTCTAATATTATGAAATAAATTTCTCATTGTCTGCTGAAAACAATTTTGTGAAAATTATGTAAGTAGACAGGCTGGCAATGTCAGGGACCTTGATATGGGTAGTACCAGAAATAACTTGTTATTGTAACAGAATCTGTGGCGTAAACATGAAAGCGGGTCGAGAGTCCGAAGTCAGCTGTGATAACGGTGCGACTGCGAGAAAAGTGCTCGTAAATTATATGTCGACAGGATGATGGAGATATATGCAGCAAGACTATGGGGATGTGATGGGCCCACAGTTTTTGTGCTACAGCTCAATGTAAATTAAGGAAGAGACTTCAAGAGAAATATCAAGCGAAGAACACTGAGTGGTCAAAGTATATTAAAAGTTATCCACAAATGGAAATAAAGCATTAGGCAAATAATAGTTGTACCGAAATATTACGTCACGCCAGCACCACCACCTAAAGTAACACTGCACCACTTCAGACAGCTTTCAGCAGGGAGACTTTTTGAAGGCACTGTCTGAATAAACGTTCAGTCAGCTCTCGATAAGATTTCAATGCGATGCAAGGATTGGCAACTTGCTTTAAATGATCAAAAATGTAAAATTTTACTACAGTCGGGTAGATCATACAAATATCTGAGTGTAATACTTTGTAGGGATATAAAAAGGAATGCTCACATAGGCTCAGTTGTGGTTTAATTAGGTTATAGACTTCGGGTTGTTGAAAGAGTACTGAGTGAGTGCAATCAGTCTAGAAAGGGCATTGTTTACAAATCCAAATAGGACAACCAGGGGGTGTTGGACGTATACAGAGAAGGGCAACATGAATGGTCATAGGTTTGTTTGACCCATGGGAGGGTGTCACGGAGATAAGGAACTGAACTGGCAGACTCTTGAAGAAAGACGTAAAATATTCGGAGAAAAGCTATTAACAAAGCTTCGAGAACCGGCTTTAAATGATGGTTGTAGGAATATGCTACAATCCCCTACGAATCGCTCACGCTGGGATAGTGAGGATAAGATTGAAATCACTGCTGCAATCACACAGGCATTTGGACAACCATTCTTCCCGCGCTACGTGAATCGAACGAGAAGAAATCCTAATGATTGGTATGATGTCGTACCTTCTGCGATGCACCTTACAGAGTTTTACAAAGTGTAGATGTAAATATAACGGTTGTCCGAGATGTGAGGACGAATTTTACACCACCGGCCATTAAAATTGCTACACCACGAAGACGAAGTGCTTGAGACGCGAAATTTAACTGACAGGAAGAAGATGCTATGATATGCAAGTGATTAGCTTTCCACAACATTCACACAAGGTTGGCACCGGTGGCGAGACCTACAACGTGCTGTCTCGAGGAAAGTTTCCAACCGATTTCTCATACACAGTT
The DNA here is from genome assembly GCF_021461395.2 of Schistocerca americana. NCBI lineage: Eukaryota > Metazoa > Arthropoda > Insecta > Orthoptera > Acrididae > Schistocerca > Schistocerca americana. The sequence goes on along the minus strand of NC_060119.1, from coordinate 601,705,795 downwards.
GACCGGCGTTGTCTGGTGATGCCTCGTGTAAGGTGGAGAAATGCGTACCATCACGTTTCCGACTTTGATAAAGGTCGGATTGTAGCCTATCGCGATTGCGGTTTATCGTATTGCGACATTGCTGCTGGCGTTGGCCGAGATCCAAAAACTCTTAGCAGAATATGGAATCAGTTGGTTCGGGAGGGCAATGCGGAACGCCATTCTGGATCCCAACGGCCTCGTATCACTAGCAGTCGAGATGGCAGGCATCTTATCCGCATAGCTGTAACGCATCGTGCAGCCACGTCTCGATCCCTGAGTCAACAGATGGGGAAGTTCGCAAGACAACAACCATCTCCACGAACAGTTCGACGACGTTTGCAGCAGCATGGACTATCAGCTCGGAGACCATGACTGCGATTACCTTTGACGCTGCATCACAGACAGGAGCGACTGCGATGGTGCACTCAAAGACGAACCTGGGTGCACTAATGGCAAAATGTCAATTTTTCGGATGAATCCAGGTTCTGTTTACAGAATCATGATGGTCGCATCCGTGTTTGGGGACATAGCGGTGAACGCACATTGGAAGCGTGTATTCGTCATCGCCATACTGGCGTATCACCCAGCTAGATGGTATGGGATGCCATTGGTTACTCGTCTCGGTCACCTTTTGTTCCCATTGACGGCACTTTGAACAGTGGACGTTACATTTCAGATGTGTTACGACCCGTGGCTCTACCCTTCATTCGATCCCTGCGAAACCCTACATTTAGCAGAATAATGCACGACCGCATGTTGCAGGTCTGTGCGGGCCTTTCTGGATACAGAAATAGCTCGACTGCTGCCCTGGTCAGCACATTCTCCAGATCTCTCCCCAATTGAAAACATGTGGTTAATGCTGGCCGAGCAGCTGTCTCGTCACAATACACCAGTCACTACTCTTTATGAACTGTGGTATCGTGTTGAAGCTGCATGGGCAGCTCTACCTGTACACGCCATCCAAGCTCTGTTTGACTCAATGCCCAGGCGTATCAAGGCCGTTATTACGGCCAGAGGTGGTTGTTCTGGGTACTGATTTCTCAGGATCTATGCACCTAAATTGCATGAAAATGTAATCAGATGTCAGTTCTAGTATAATACACTCCTGGAAATGGAAAAAAGAACACATTGACACCGGTGTGTCAGACCCACCATACTTGCTCCGGACACTGCGAGAGGGCTGTACAAGCAATGATCACACGCACGGCACAGCGGACACACCAGGAACCGTGGTGTTGGCCGTCGAATGGCGCTAGCTGCGCAGCATTTGTGCACCGCCGCCGTCAGTGTCAGCCAGTTTGCCGTGGCATACGGAGCTCCATCGCAGTCTTTAACACTGGTAGCATGCCGCGACAGCGTGGACGTGAACCGTATGTGCAGTTGACGGACTTTGAGCGAGGGCGTATAGTGGGCATGCGGGAGGCCGGGTGGACGTACCGCCGAATTGCTCAACACGTGGGGCGTGAGGTCTCCACAGTACATCGATGTTGTCGCCAGTGGTCGGCGGAAGGTGCACGTGCCCGTCGACCTGGGACCGGACCGCAGCGACGCACGGATGCACGCCAAGACCGTAGGATCCTACGCAGTGCCGTAGGGGACCGCACCGCCACTTCCCAGCAAATTAGGGACACTGTTGCTCCTGGGGTATCGGCGAGGACCATTCGCAACCGTCTCCATGAAGCTGGGCTACGGTCCCGCACACCGTTAGGCCGTCTTCCGCTCACGCCCCAACATCGTGCAGCCCGCCTCCAGTGGTGCCGCGACAGGCGTGAATGGAGGGACGAATGGAGACGTGTCGTCTTCAGCGATGAGAGTCGCTTCTGCCTTGGTGCCAATGATGGTCGTATGCGTGTTTGGCGCCGTGCAGGTGAGCGCCACAATCAGGACTGCATACGACCGAGGCACACAGGGCCAACACCCGGCATCATGGTGTGGGGAGCGATCTCCTACACTGGCCGTACACCACTGGTGATCGTCGAGGGGACACTGAATAGTGCACGGTACATCCAAACCGTCATCGAACCCATCGTTCTACCATTCCTAGACCGGCAAGGGAACTTGCTGTTCCAACATGACAATGCACGTCCGCATGTATCCCGTGCCACCCAACGTGCTCTAGAAGGTGTAAGTCAACTACCCTGGCCAGCAAGATCTCCGGATCTGTCCCCCATTGAGCATGTTTGGGACTGGATGAAGCGTCGTCTCACGCGGTCTGCACGTCCAGCACGAACGCTGGTCCAACTGAGGCGCCAGGTGGAAATGGCATGGCAAGCCGTTCCACAGGACTACATCCAGCATCTCTACGATCGTCTCCATGGGAGAATAGCAGCCTGCATTGCTGCGAAACGTGGATATACACTGTACTAGTGCCGACATTGTGCATGCTCTGTTGCCTGTGTCTATGTGCCTGTGGTTCTGTCAGTGTGATCATGTGATGTATCTGACCCCAGGAATGTGTCAATAAAGTTTCCCCTTCCTGGGACAATGAATTCACGGTGTTCTTATTTCAATTTCCAGGAGTGTATATTTGTCCAATGAATACCCGTTTATCATCTGCATTTCTTCTTGGTGTAGCAATTTTAATGGCCAGTAGTGTAGTTTTGCGTTATTTCGTCATATGACGGTTGGCAGCCGTGTTTTTGTCATGTTTGTTATCTACAATCCTTAGGTTTTTTGTATTGAGCATTGTTGCTTGATGTTTTTTCATGAAGTAGCTGACAACTGGGCAACGTATCCAAGAGATAAAAAAGTTATTACGAAAGCTGTGAAAGTCCCACGGCAACTGTTCGTGAATTACGTGTGACACTCGGACGTAATGCTGTTCCAGTCGAATTAGTAGCTCGGAAGTTGATCTGGAAATTTGATATCACGGGTTCTGTTTAAGATGTTAAGAAAACAGGACGACAGCGTTCTATTCGAACACAAGAAGAAACTGATGTCGAGCGTGATAATATGACCGTAAACCAACGAAAATCCGTTCGTCGACTATCTCAACAACTGAATTTATCACCAAGTTCACAACGTGGAATCTATTCCACAGACCTAAAAATTCATGCGTATAAGTTTCAACTTAAAGCCTGCAAATCATGGAAAGAGACATCGATTTTCTCAATGGGTATTGGCTCGTCAAGCGAAGAACGAGAACTCCACAAAAAGAAAAATTTTCTCAGATGAGACGCACTACCACATCAGTCAATAAGCAGAACTGCAGAATTTGGAGTAAAGAAAATCTGCGAGTGATTGTAGAAGATGAGATTCATCCACAACTCACGGCTGTGTAGTGTGGGTTGTGGGCATGAGGAATGATCGGACGCTACTTTTTTGAAAATGGTGAGGGAGCTGCCGTCACCGCGAACGGCGACCGTTACCGAAACATGCTTTCTGATTAGTTCTTCCCTCTTATTGACGAAAGCCGCGATTTTTGGGGGTTCAACAAGAAGTTGCGACTTGTCACACATCCCGTGTTGTTCACGAGTCAATTGAAAACAAGGAAGCAGAGATACACTTATGGCCACCGGCAGATTTTTGTGACTTCGGCTTAGAACGTGCGGCACATATACACCTGATTTTTGTACCTTCCCAATGCATATTAATGTCGCACCATTGATAAACTTATAGAAAAGCGAATTGTCACACATCCCCATTACTCTGCTGAATGAAAAGTTTACTCAAAAAATAACCTCTTATTTTTTCGAGTCATTTTAATTAGTGTAGAAATTTTCAGCTACACTACTTCGAAGTGGAGTTGGAAAGACGCTTGGGAAATCGGCGAACAAACTTGCAAATAAAGACGGTGGCTTTCAGATGAGTAAAGAGCTCTTTACCAACGTATTACCACAGTCCAAAACAGAGAGAAAGCGAGTTTAGTTTCAGTGAACACTTCAATACACCATCTGAAATCCAAGAATAAGTGATAATCTTGTCTATAAAGTATAAAATACCATAAAAGTAACAATATGTCGTAGCAACCCGGTTATGTGATTTGTAACCCCTGTATCAACTGTTCTGCTTGATTTTTAGGCTCGAGAGAGATCTCTGCAACCTGTCTCGCCAGATCATCTTGTTAATTAGCCACACTGTCTGCCGGTTTTGATGTGTTTTGTTGTTCAGTCATTAAACCACCTATTTTGTTCGTCAAACTATCGTGGTTTGATTGACAGTACCTATCATAGCTTCTAGTATTTGGTGTATTTACATAATAGGATCTGGTGTCATATCAATAGACTCAGCAATAGCCCCATTTCTAGCAGATGACGTTACCCCACTTGCTGAGGCACGTTACTTACGTTTTTTCCCCTTCTGGCTCTTGATGTGAAATAGTATAGTTTTTGCCATATAAGGATAATTAGTTGATGTTACAGCTAATTGTACTCCAATTAATACATAAACAAATTACAGATGGTATTCGAATGCAGCACAGTGTTACCTATAAAAAGTATTTCTTGGATAACAACAGCGCATCGCTGCTACAAACTGAGTGGACTCAAAAATGAACGTACACCATCTTGTGATCTACTTACCAAATTAGAATAATTACAAACAGTTACAGTTTTGATTTATAATGCTTTCTCTACACAAGGTGCGACCCACTAAGTAGATATCACTACTTCGAAATTTGATACTCCTGTTCGCTACTGAATGAGTGTAACAGTGCCCTATGTTGTGCTCTGTTGTAGATAACAACGTTATTTCAGTGTTATTCAACTTTACCAGCCTTGACCCTTCTGCTGAATTTCATTATATTGTTTGTTTATTGAATATTATTATAAATCTGTTGTTGTTGTTGTTGTTGTTGTGGTCTTCAGTCCTGAGACTGATTTGATGCAGCTCTCCATGCTACTCTACCCTGTGCAAGCTTCTTCATCTCCCAGTACCTACTGCAACCTACACCCTTCTGAATCCGCTTAGTGTATTCATCTCTTGGTCTCCCCCTACGATTTTTACCCTCCACACTGCCCTCCAATACTAAATTGGTGATCCCTTGATGCCTCAGAATATGTCCTACCAACCGATCGCTTCTTCTGGTCAAGTTGTGCCACAAACTTCTCTTCTCCCCAATCCTATTCAATACTTCCTCATTAGTTATGTGATCTACCCATCTAATCTTCAGCATTCTTCTGTAGCACCACATTTCGAAAGCTCCTATTCTCTTCTTGCCCAAACTATTTACCGTCCATGTTTCACATCCATACATGGCTACACTCCATACAAATACTTTCAGAAATGACTTCCTGACACTTAAATCTATACTCGATGTTAACAAATTTCTCTTCTTGAGAAACGCTTTCCTTGCCATTGCCAGTCTACATTTTATATCCTCTCTACTTCGACCATCATCTGTTATTTTGCTCCCCAAATAGCAAAACTCCTTTACTACTTTAAGTGTATCATTTCCTAATCTAATACCCTCAACATCACCCGACTTAATTCGACTACATTCCACTATCTTCGTTTTGCTTTTGTTGATGTTTATCTTATATCGTCCCTTCAAGACACCACCCATTCCGTTCAACTGCTCTTGCAAGTTCTTTGCTGTCTCTGACAGAATTACAATGTCATCGGAAAACCTCAAAGGTTTTATTTCTTCTTCATGGATTTTAATACCTACTCCGAACTTTTCTTTTGTTTCCTTTACTGCTTGCTCAATATACAGATTGAATAACATCGGGGAGAGGCTACAACCCTGTCTTACTCCCTTCCCAACCACTGCTGCCCTTTCATGTCCCTCGACTCTTATAACTGCCATCTGCTTTCTGTACAAATTGTAAATAGCCTTTTGCTCCCTGTATTTTACCCCTGCCACCTTTAGAATTTGAAAGAGAGTATTCCAGTCAACATTGTCAAAAGCTTTCTCTAAGTCTACAAATGCTAGAAACGTAGGTTTTCCTTTCCTTAATCTATCTTCTAAGATAAGTCGTAAGGTCAGTATTGCCTCACGTGTTCCAGTATTTCTACGGAATCCAAACTGATCTTCCCCGAGTTCGGCTTCTACTAGTTTTTCCATTCGTCTGTAAAGAATTCGTGTTAGTATTTTGCAGCTGTGGCTTATTAAACTGATTGTTCGGTAATTTTCACATCTGTCAACACCTGCTTTCTTTGGGACTGGAATTATTATATTCTTCTTGAAGTCTGAGGGTATTTCACCTGTTTCATACATCTTGCTCACCAGATGGTAGAGTTTTGTCAGGACTGGCTCTCCCAAGGCCGTCAGTAGTTCCAATGGAATGTTGTCTACTCCGGGGGCCTTGTTTCGACTCAGGTCTTTCAGTGCTCTGTCAAACTCTTCACGCAGTATCGTATCTCCCATTCCATCTTCATCTACATCCTGTTCCATTTCCATAATATTATCCTCAAGTACATCGCCCTTGTATAGACCCTCTATATACTCCTTCCAGCTTTCTGCTTTCCCTTCTTTGCTTAGAACTGGGTTTCCATTTGAGCTCTTGATATTCATACAAGTGGTTCTCTCATCTCCAAAGGTCTCTTTAATTTTCCTGTAGGCAGTATCTATCTTACCCCTAGTGAGATAAGCCTCTACATCCTTACATGTGTCCTCTAGCCATCCCTGCTTAGCCATTTTGCACTTCCTGTCGATCTCATTTTTGAGACGTTTGTATTCCATTTTGCCTGATTCATTTACTGCATTTTTATATTTTCTCCTTTCATCAATTAAATTCAATATTTCTTCTGTTACCCAAGGATTTCTACTAGCCCTCGTCTTTTTACCTACTTGATCCTCTGCTGCCTTCACTACTTCATCCCTCAAAGCTACCCATTCTTCTTCTACTGTATTTCTTTCCCCCATTCCTGTCAATTGTTCCCTTATGCTCTCCCTGAAACTCTGTACAACCTCTGGTTCTTTCAGTTTATCCAGGTCCCATTCCCACCTTTTTGCAGTTTCTTCAGTTTTAGTCTACAGGTCATAACCAATAGATTGTGGTCAGAGTCCACATCTGCCCCTGGAAATGTCTTACAATTTAAAACCTGGTTCCTAAATCTCTGTCTTACCATTATATAATCTATCTGATACCTTTTAGTATCTCCAGGGTTCTTCCATGTATACAACCTTCTATCATGTTTCTTAAACCAAGTGTTAGCTATGATTAAGTTGTGCTCTGTGCAAAATTCTACCAGGCGGCTTCCTCTTTTATTTCTTAGCCCCAATCCATATTCACCTACTACGTTTCCTTCTCTCCCTTTTCCTACACTCGAATTCCAGTCACCCATGACTATTAAATTTTCGTCTCCCTTCACTATCTGAATAATTTCTTTTATTTCATCATATATTTCTTCAATTTCTTCTTCATCTGCAGAGCTAGTTGGCATATAAACTTGTACTACTGTAGTAGGTGTGGGCTTCGTATCTATCTTGGCCACAATAATGCGTTCACTATGCTGTTTGTAGTAGCTTACCCGCATTACTATTTTCCTATTCATTATTAAACCCACTCCTGCATTACCCCTATTTGACTTCGTGTTTATAACCCTGTAGTCACCGGACCAGAAGTCTTGTTCCTCCTGCCACCGAACTTCACTAATTCCCACTATATCTAACTTTAACCTATCCATTTCCCTTTTTAAATTTTTTGACCTACCTGCCCGATTAAGGGGTCTGACATTCCACGCTCCGATCCGTAGAACGCCAGTTTTCTTTCTCCTGAATCTGTTATTGAATATTATTATAAATTATCTTCGCCTGGTGTTGTGGGCAAGTGACGCGGTAGCAAATGTATGTAAGGGGATCAACCTAGCGAAAATGTGGCCTGCAAATGGGGAAATCCATTGAGACAAGCGACTTCGAAGAGGGGTAGATTATTCCTGCGCAGAGCCTGTGAACGAGTATCTCGAAAACGACGAAGCTGATCGGATGCTCAAGTAATACTGTCGTGAGCAACTGCGGGAACGTAGAAGGATATTGAAAGTACCATCAGGTGCTAATTGGACGTCCACTACTCTTTACAGAACGTGGGGTTCGGAGGCTTTTCTGCTCTGTAAAGTAGGTGAGATGGTGATCTGCGGCATTTCTGCCAGAACAGCATAATACTGGGGCACGCACAAGTGTTTCAGAGCACACCGTTCATTGCACCGCTAAGTGTTCACACGTTCACCCAAAGACATCGTCAATTACCATTGCAGTGGGCATAGGACCATTGGGATTCGACCGTCGATCAATGGAAATGTGTCGGCTCTTCAGGTAAATCACTAGGTCGATGGTCGTCTCCATATCGAGGTGGAAGGAGGAGACAATTTCACACACATAACTGTCCAGAAAATGAAGAGTACCAACAGCACGAGCACGGACTGGAGTGGGTAGAAAAGAGTGGCTTCATCAGTAACAGCAAATTTATTTCTTCAGTAACACCAAGATAATTAACAACCAGAGAGATGACGTCTTTAATTGCTAGCAGTTTGATGCAAAAGGACAGCTGAAGAGATGTCAGCTAGGGCAACAAACTACATGTACCAGGAAGAATGGATATGAGATATATAAGTAAAATTTAGGTCTGTTGAAGGAACAACGAGTCAGATGTTCACAAGTGGTGCAGATTCGCCAGTAATACTGCAGTATCCGATACCGAAAGATTGAATTGTCAAAAATAATAATGAATCGATAGAAGTTGGAGAGTGGCAAATGCTACTCAATCAGATCGTGATGAGCTAGGGCAATGGGATGAACAGACAAGAATGAGATTTACTAGAGTGAGGAGTGAGAATATGACGTTACTCAACAATTACAAAGTTTGCAAATTGAAATTGGTGAGTTTTCTTACAAAGGTTCTACGTAAGCTTGGTGAAATTGTATAGAGAGGAGGAGGAGGGGAATGGGGAGGTTACGTGAGAGGTGCGAAAGACTCTGGAAGTAATTAATGCCACTCTCATATGTAATAAAATTAATGAAAGTGTGAAGAGCGGCAGAAACTGTAATATGATGAAATAAAATTCAACCGTCAGGGGTCATCGCGAACTGACAGAAGGAAATTTGGAATACACAATATATGAAGTAAAGCTGAAAACGAAAGAGAAAAAAAATGGTTCTAATGGCTCTGAGCACTATGGGACTCAACTGCTGAGGTCATTAGTCCCCTAGAACTTAGAACTATTTAAACCTAACTCACCTAAGGACATCACAAACATCCATGCCCGAGGCAGAATTCGAACTTGCGACCGTAGCGGTCTTGCGGTTCCAGATTGCAGCACCTTTAACCGCACGGCCACTTCAGCCGGCAGAAAGAGAAGAAATGTGGAAATACTGGTGCGGTATGTACATCCGACGTGAAACACATCCTGCATCAAACACAGAGAAAGGCTAAAAAGACCTCCTGCTAAAGTATTGCAATAGGATGACTTTTGAGGAGCATTAGAGCATGACATGTTACGGGAGACTAATGATAGCGGATCAGATCAAGCTAAACAAATCATGATTTTTATTGAAATGTATGGGTTAGAAACTCAAGTTTAAGTGGACAGTGGAATTCAAACGATTTCAATGTCACTAAAATTCACTGACGTTGCTGTCGCGTCCTCGTATGAAGCAATTGTAAAACGATATCCAAGCTATTTTCGGCTCTATACCAGTTCGCTTATTTGGATACAAGCGTTTGGGACATGAAGATGGCAAAATGAAAAGCTGAGACTGTTTTCTTTCAGAATAAACCAATGGTTGTTGGTGAATTTTATTGACGTTGAAATTTATTTTCTAGCCGATGTCTCCTGGCCATGGAGACCAACAGAGACCAAACGATTGTTGTGCGTCAGTCATTGTAGGACAGACACTGATACAGTTGAAATGCCTCTTGTGGGCAAGGATTTAATAGGTCCGAAAGCTGTTTGTAGCAAGCCTATTAAGAAACAAACTTCGTATGTTTGGCAATGAAATACATTACCTAAGAACATGAACTTTTAATGATACATCAACTGTGTACAGAAATCATTGTAGGGATAGAATGGATGTTGAAAATTACACCTATTATTGAATCTAATAAGAAAACCAAAAACTTTCTTGTTGGAAATGAAGAACTGGGGTAAATTTTAGTGAAGATAGTGAAAATGTGAAATAGTTGCTGCATATGAAACTTCTCTATTGAAATGAGTGTGTCTGTACTTAAATTGCAGAATGACTGAGAAAATGAAACATTTACATTATATGAATCTGAACCAGCAGAGTAAAACTGAATGTACTAAGCCTACTTTCTCTTTACTTTTTCTTATCATGTCAACACTGACTAACAATATTCAAGTGAAACGCAATGTGACTGCTCAGAAAAAAAACAAAAAAAATTACAAATTGACTTCAAATAATTAATTCAAAAGAATGGCCCTAGCTAAAAAAAGATCTAAACAATAACCAATACATTTCATTAAGCACTTACCTCACAAAAATCTTCATTACGCGAACTACTGCAATACAGCGAGCGTCAATACTGCCAGCTAAATAAAAGATTCTAACTACTAAAGCCGCTAACTACTAGTCAGCATGTTGTTAGCAAAGGAAAGATTTTGTTTCAAACCAAATAATGTATTTTTTACCTTAACAGTGCGACATCCAGTTCAAACAAGAATATAAATCGTCATTTACATCTAGTACAAAGGTAAATAATCTTGAATAATATTCAGTCTCCAAGTCGAACATGTACAGATCGTTAGCCTACGCTAACACTTCAGACTTCTACCCTCCATCAATGCTAACTTCACACATCTAACATCCATCACTGCTCACTGCTGACTGTTCGCCTCCAACTGCCCAACAGTACTTCCACCACTGCTGGCGACTAACTTCCAACTGCTCAACACTACTGGCGATTAACTTCCAACAACGAGTCCAATCAGCCACAGAGTCTCTTGCAAAGAAAGTGCAGCCAGAAATCCAATGCAAAACGCTACACAGCGCTGCCAACACAGAAGCAGCCCACTTAGACATTTACCATCATTATGTTGGTGGTCTGTTGGACCATGTGTACGGAAGAGAGAGGCTATGTCTGGCTGAATGTCTTTCTTAGCCACTAAGGAACCCATCGGTAAATCTCTATGTGTCAACCACGCCACCATGGTGGGTGGCCAAACCTTGGGACTCAGTTTGAGCCCAATCCTACGGTCTTTTTAGTGTTTGTGAGTGACGTCCAGAGAACAGCAGTCACTGTACGGCCTGCCGCTTCCTGGAGATAAGTAACTGTGATGACCACGCTGTTCTGTGCTTCCATCTTCAAGACTGATGCCCCAGAACCGGTGAAAGTTTTGCGTTGGCGACTACGTTTTTCTCCAAATTGATAATTCGGCCAATGGTATTTCCTTAGTTCGTCTAGCGTAGGGTGCAGGCTGCAGATGATCTGGCCTGGCGTAAATACAGGGTTTCAGCCTGTTACCAACTTCATTAAGGAAACTGTGCTTGGTGTACTCAGAAGGGGGCAAGTTTGCTGTCTTTTCACTGATGTATCGAAAATTTTGTTGAAGTTGTCGGCTTACGTGGACAACGACAGAGATTCGTCCCTTCCACTTGTTACTTATAAAGAGGTTGGGTTCTGAGCAGGAATTCTGAAATGAATCGTTGATGCGGTTTTTAGTGGTGTGGACGCTGACCGAGACAGACCGAAGCTGCTGGTCATCTATAACTGCTTGCTTCATTCTGCTGCCTTGGAGCGGAAATGAAATTTGCAAACCACAGTAGCCTGATCCGTTATTTCAGCAGTTTGCTTTTGATATATTTGAGCGTTAAGTCTAAGTTGCTGGCGTAACACCACTTTAAACTTAGTTTCTTTAATCTTGCACACCGAGCTGCACAGATAAGGATATATTAGTGCCGTTACTTCCATACAGACTTTGTTCCATAGGGGTCACACACAGTGTTAATCTTATCGAGCTGCTTCAGTTTATCCGAAGGTTAGTTCATTTAGTTAGTTTATTGGCAAGGTTTCTTTAATATTTGATCAATTTAACGCCAAAATCGTATTCTGCTTAGGTAAGAGTTATTTTAATTGACCTCAATTTCATAAAAAGTGAAACTAGAAATTCTGTAAAGGCAAATAACTTGTCAACTCATCTTGTTCAACCTCAGAATAAATAAAACCTCGTTGAAAACAAATCTAGCTTCGATTTCAAGATGTTAAACTTGTCCCATAGGATAAGGACAACTTGTTGAGTTTTCATGTATCAGTGATGTCTATTGTGTACAGTGGCCAGATTTCACGTTAGGACATCATTGCTTCTACAGGTGCCACAGAAACGGCTCGAGCACCAATTCTGTACCAAGAATTTAGAACTATAATACGCTCACTTTCGTGACCATCCTGCCAGGATTGTTTTTCTGAGTGAAGCACCTCTTTGGTACAAACAGATGTAGGGAGCGTTGCGTATGAGTTGGCACTAGCCCAAAGCCACTAAACAAGCTCACACAGCACGTTTATTTTGTGTTTCATGTAAATTATTGGTTTATGTGCCCATATTTCGGGTTTTGTATTGAGAAATAATTTACAAAGTGTAGATTTTATTTGTGGATTTATGTGTTGATTCATTGCCTTGTGTGTAAAGACATTTCTCATTTGTATCGGTTCATTTATTTGTGTTCAGTTTTGTGGGATAGCTTCCTTTTTTATCCAGTACACGAGGATTGAACCAGTCAGGTACAGTCCAGAGAGGCGAGGAACATATTAGGCTAAGAGAATTCTACTGAATCACAATGGTATATCAGAATGTTCTGTGCGAAAGCAGCGAAATTTGCGGGACAGAATAGTCAGTTGCGCAGGGGAGCACACGTTGTAAGAAAAATGGAGATATTCGCCTGTGGGTGAAACATATGGTAGATCTAGAGGAAAAAAGAGAGAAAAATGCAGAAGGAGACAGGAAAAAGGCATAAGAAATGGATAAATTGGTGTAAAAAGGGAACAAAAGGTAGAAGCAGCCAGGGAAAAGTCAAAGCAGAAAGGAAACTTTCATGGGAACATATGATGGTGCTGCGCAGAGAAGTTGATAATACAGTTAAACCAGTTGACAAAAAGGTTAATCCGACATCAAAATCGAAGACGTCATGACTAGGCAGGACCAGGCTGAAAAATTTTTCAATAAGGTAAAAAATGCATACATCTCTGTTTCTAGGAGGAGGCAAGTTTTGGATTAACGAACTAAAGCTAAGATTGCAGAACCAGGGCGATTCCATGAATCTGAGGAATTTGTAACACAATAACATAATATCGATAATATAAGAAAAAGAATAGAATGGCCATGAGTCGTGGAGCCTGTGAGTTAACGAGCATTTCGCTCTCATTTAAGTAGATGGCTTTAAGTATATGGCCGAAAGAGTAAGCCCTCAGGAATTATGAAACGAACCCTGTCGTCCAGGACCGTGTGCCACAAAGAGTGCAGATTCGCCACCAGATGGGGAAATTCACAGACCTCATTCACTGAGTGAGGTATAAGCACTGTAGTGTACGAGTGAGACAGACAAGAACCTACGTCATAGGGAAATCCCGTAGAAGCCGTTTGTGGGTAGGGAGGCGTAACAGTATTAAATACGGCAGACCTAAGATCGGCCATAAAGGGAAACATTATGAAAACTATTTAATTCTGTAGCAATTCAGGGAATAAAGTCACAGTAATTTTAATTTACCATCCTTCATAAATTTTCATGGTGATCCCAATAAAACTTTAATAATAATCATATCTATAATAGTTTAGGATTTACTGTTAAAGTGAAATCAAACAGTGGCCGTGCGGTTCTAGGCGCTACAGTCTGGAACTGCGTGGCCGCTACGGTCGCAGGTTCGAATCTTGCCTCGGGCATGGATGTGTGTGATGTCCTTAGGTTAGGTAAGTTTAAGTAGTTCTAAATTCTAGGGGACTGATGACCACAACAGGTAAGTCTCATAGTGCTCAGAGCCATTTGAAATCAAACAGTTTTGTAAGAAAGAGCCGAATGCTAAAATCTCAACGCTTTGGCCGATATTAACGATCGACATTTCATATAGAAGAGTATCATTGAAATGAGAAGTGTTGTAAATATCAACTCTGTAACTTCACTTGTTTAAAAGATAAAGTGAATTTAAATTATCAGTATAAACAGTTATCATCATTTCCTCCACACAAAACACATTTAACGATGAGAGCATGACAACTTATTGAATCATTAGGTAACAGAATTTTTGTTGTAAAGTTAGTGCATAATAGTTACTTTGTTATTTATTTAAAATATCAGAAAGCACATTGGTGCAAGGCAACTGGCGGTCACATTCAAAGTTAATAAGGGAATTGTACTAGTTTTATGTGAAAGAATTTAACGTTTATTATGTAATGAATATTATTGTTACTTTATTTAGAATGTAAAAGCGGTCAAGCTTTGATTATTTAAATATGTCAAAACGTAAAATAATGTAGAATTAGCTGTAGCCAATCAGATGGACGGTTTCAGGAAGGGGAACTGCCCTAGTCAGTTGAGCGAGGATATTCGGCGCGCCGGATAGGCGACGGGTGACGGGCAGAGGGGGAGTGCTGGTGGAGACGCGATAGCGGACAGTCGGCTTTAGGTAGCTAGGAAGTAAAACGACTTACAAAATTTCATGTTGTGTGGTATCGCGGTCTGTGAGCGGTGAGCAGCCGCATGCCTGGTGTGAACTCTTAACTTTTCGATGATGATTATGATTATTAGTGTTTTAGGGCCCACAACAGCGAGGTTATCAGCGCCCGTTAACTTTTCGAGAAGATAACGAGGTGGAGTATTGGAGTTGTATTTCGCGATGAGATTGTGAATCATCGAACTGTGCCAATTGGATATGCGCTCGGGTGTAATTATAATTCTAAATACGACCACTTTCGCTACTAGTTAGTTTTCTGAATAAACATTATTCTAACCAAATTCTACATCATTTATGGGTCGTTAATTTCGGTCCTAGTATTATTATTACTGATGTTATATGTTTCATTACACGTTGTATGTTTATGCAACTTCGAAAAGTTGCTGTCAGCCAGAAAATTTAACCTAAAGGTCACAAGTGTCTAATTTATGTTGTGTAATTGAACACGTGGCTTTCAACCCCTAGACGAGTTTGAGCCAAGACATTTCGACGAAGAGCATGTAAGCCCGAACATCTTTGGGATGTTAACTCGAAAGTCATTCATGTCTCTTTCAGAGAGCAGGATATGCATAGACATTGGACAGAAATACACCCAAACGAAACACATCCTTAACACTAACCAGTAATAGTACTTAGTTGTACTCAGAGTGATTTAGTCTGATTATTTCACTTCCTAGTCTCTCTCTTCTTCTGGCTAACCCGCCCCCCCCCCCCCCCCCCCGGTACCTGAGTGGAACGGTAGCTCAGCGTGTTCGGTCAGAGGGTTACGTGCCCTCTGTAATAAAAAAAACTGAGTTAATTGATCAACAACGAACTTCAATTGGTGTCTTACGACATCCACCCCGAACAGATGCAACGAACAAAAGCGAACAAAATGCGATAAAAAAAAAGAGTGTTCAGCGCGACAGAATGTCCATCCCAAGGGCCTGGGTTCGATTCCCGGCTGGGTCGGAGATTTTCTCCGCTCAGGGACTGGATGTTGTGTCGTCCTAATCATCATCATTTCATCCCCATCGACGCGCAAGTCGCCGAAGTGGCGTCAAATCGAAATACTTGCACCAGGCGAACGGTCTAACCGACGGGAGGCCCTCGTCAGACGACATTATTATTATTAGCAGTTGTGTGAATTTAGAATTGAGCGACGCGCAGTCAGTGAAACAGGCCATGCTGATCACAAGAGAATCATGTCAGTCATTGAGGAGCAACGTCGGATAAGACCCTGATGACAAGCATTTTTTCTCGTGTTCCGCAGGGGTGACTTACACACATACTCATGAAAACCTGGGTAGCACATTTAAGTGACTGTTTACTGAACTGTTACCCAATCTACAAAGCAAGTTCGCGACTAATCATATGGCTGCCGAGATTACAGCAAAGGTGATACCTACCCCGAGACAATTTTACCACGTTCGATTAGTTCGAAGCACAAATCAGGAAAATATATTGGTTGGTCACAGCACAAGAGAAGATGCAATTAAGTGAAGCAGAAGTCCCACCAGTACAGCAACATGCTTCCAGGCCTACTCTCAGTGTTTTGACGAGAACTTCAAAAGGAATCAGTATCTCAGTCATCCATACAATTCTAGCTAACTAATACCACCTTCCATCAACAAAATGCAAAGTCAGCATAAGAGATCATAGCCTTGTGATGATAAGATTAACCTGGAGGCATTTAAGCTGGTCTTAAGCGATCTCAATGAATACGTACGATACGATACAAGAACGGGCCCTGCTTCGGACATGAGTCAGTATGCAAATTTATGAAGGAAACAATGGGCGAGTGGACACATTCAGAAGAAAAATATCGCCAGACAGCCAGAGGAAGAGACAATCAAGTGAAATAATCAGACAAAAGCACTCTGAGTACAACTAAGTACTATTAATGGTTAGTGTTAAGGGTATGTCTCGTTTTGGTGTATTGACCGACCTTCTTGTTCTTACTATTTCGTGGTGCACATGTGTCTCAAAACATATGTAGCTATTCTTGTATGGCGTCGGACACAGACTCACCTGCCAAGAGACCAAAGTCCAATCATCTAAATTCTGTTTGGCGAGTAGCACCAGTGGATCATGATTTTATATGCATTCTTCCTTTCAGAAGCTTATATACAATATAACAAACCACTGTATATTTCCTCTCGGGAGGGCTCTTTTTGTGACATATATTGTATGGTTATGGACGTGTGCTCCGTGGCCTGTGTAAGATAACTCCTATAGTGAGGTAATCAATTTTTTCCGTTTAAATAAAAAGCCCTTGTGTTTTTGCTCTTGTCTTTGGGTTTAGGTGGATGTAGCTGTATGTTACGAGTTTTTGAAGAATATTCACTGTGACATGATGAAGAAATATAGTTTCTTATAGTTCTGCATGGATAGCACGCTTTGCCAATGTGACAAGTATTTTTCGGCCTCCCGACAGCTGCCCAGATCGTCCTGCTGGATTTCTGATATTTTTGGAACTCTAGTTATGCCGAGTGAGCGACACTGACTGTATGTGTCTTCAGATCATGTGTCCTTCTCAGTGTCATTTTATTTTGTGTGCTCACTTGCCTAAGTGGCCAAATTGATGTTGATTATGTGTGGAATGCTAACGACACTTAGCGTAAAAGAGCATAACGCAAATCTCACATTTAACCAGCACGTGGATACACATGTCGCGTGCACTAATGTAACTGATAGAGTTAAGACCTTTTGGCGGAAATCAAATATTTAGTATGGGAAAGACGACAGCTTCCATTCAGCACCTGAAATATACTTTTGCTGGGCACACCTTATCTGTTTAGTGTTCCTTGAGAATTAAAGTAATGCAAAAAAACCACAGACACACAATATGTAACACTATGTTAAACAAGCTGCATGGGCACAAAATTCATTGAAGGATTCGCTTGATACAGGATGTCCTTCCATTCTTCATTTCTTACAGTGATATCATTAGATCTGATGAGCGGAGATATCTGCTGAAACTGAGCAAGGAAAATGTCTCTTTTGTACATAGGATGTGCGGTCAACAAGAAGTCTATAGACACCTGCTTATCTTTCTGAAAATCCATAATTATCACAACCCCTTAAAAATTGCTAAGCCTACATTTCGTCAACATGTCCACAAGCACGGTTCCACCTCTTCTGAGTATCTTGCTTTCTAATCCTCATAAAATGCCTATGCCTTTTTATTCTTTTTATTGGAACAATGCACAAGAATTTTTGGAAAACTATCGTTAAGTTATAGCGTGAAAGCAACACTTTCTGCTTCAGTTTCACTACATGCTCCTGGAAGTACCGGAAATACTTCAGTAGTATTATGAACTGTTCGATGCGTTGCTTTTGGTGGATTTCTCAAGAGATTTCGATTCTATTTATATAATTTTGATCAGTTAGTATATTAGCAATATCATCTACATCATTTTCTGTTTCCAATACTCTTTCTTCATCAACCACTTTGTTAGCTCATATTAAAGTGACGGTGTTCCGTGTGCTGTGGAGCAGGCTGCATACATTGTAGGATGTTGAAACGTCGTAAGTTTGTTTAATTGGTGCGCTGGTGGAACACACTGAAAAAAATTTCTCCTTTCTGCCACCAGGTGAAAATATGGCGCAGTACGCAATCAGAACGTGAAATGTTTCCTGGTTTGAAGTCAATGTACAGGTGCTGATTTCTTCTGTGAAGTGACCGTTGGTGTAAATGGTTGAGAAGTTTGGAGTTTTCCCTACGAAACACAATGGTTATTGAGAAGATACACAGTGCACTGCTGGTGAAGTTGTTTTATCATAATAGTAGCAAAATCAGTACTACTTTGCGGGAATATCACGGACAGAAACAGCTGTGAAGAGGCTCCATATCAATAAATGGACTAAAGAATACGATAAAAAGAATTTGATGAAACAGGTGAATTAGCTGGTGCAGCATGAAGGGAGAGGCAGGCATTCCCATGGCAGTTGTTGATGAAGTTGTTCTAGCTATAGCCAACTGTGTAGGATATGTCTCGTATTCTGCAGCCAGCGCTCGAGCTGTGTCGAGCGAACTGTGTCTCCCCTGATCAAAATTGAAAGGGTTCTACGGCGCATTTTACACTGGTAACTCCACAAGATACGGAACGTGCACCAAATGACATCCCAGGATTGGCAACAAGGCCTTGAATTTGTAATTCACTTACTGGCAAACATGGAATTGTATGACATGTATCCGGGGAATATTCATACATTTGGCTTTGCACAGGGCCTTGAATGGATAGAAGTGTGTAAGTAGGCTGTTCAGGTTTTTTTATTGGTAACGCCATGTAGCGCCCTGTATGAAAATCACTGGCTGTGCTGCGTGCAGTCTGTGGCTAGTTTGCATTGTTGTCTGCCACTGTAGTGTTGGGCAGCGGGATGCGAACAGCGCGTAGCGTTGCACAGTTGGAGGTGAGCCGCCAGCAGTGGTGGATGTGGGGAGCGAGATGGCGGAGTTTTGAGAGCGCATGATCTGGACAGAGACAGTAAATTTGTAAGGCTGGATATCATGAACTGATATATATATATATATATATATATATATATATATATATATATATATATATATATATATATATATTGTGACTTTTGAACACTATTAAGGTAAATACATTGTTTGTTCTCTATCAAAATTTTTCACTTGGTAACTATGCCTATCAGTAGTTAGTGCCTTCAGTAGTTTGAATCTTTTATTTAGCTGGCAGTAGTGACGCTCGCTGTATTGCAGTAGCTTGAGTAACGAAGATTTTTGTGAAGTAAGTGATTTGTGAAAGGTATAGGTTAATGTTAGTCAGGGCCATTCTTTTGTAGGGATTATTGAAACTCAGATTGCGTTGCGCTAAAAATATTGTGTGTCAGTTTAAGCACAGTCATGTATAATTGTTCAAAGGGGACGTTTCAAGTGTAGCACATGAGATGTTCTTCCACCATATGTTGTCCAGGAACATCCACTGCACATAGCTCATGTGCCTGCTTTATGTGGTCTCACACGCTTTTCTGCGAGGATATGACACCTCAGGGGCCTGTTCGGTATACAGTGACATCTGCACATTATAAGGATCTCTTTGTGCAACACGTAATTCCACGTTTGCAAGAACACAACTGTGTTCACACCACTGTTTTCGTGCAAAATAGAACGAAATCACATCTCCTGGACAGGGGACGATGCTATTTCTCTTGCCAGGTGAAAGGTTGGCTTCGAGAATGACCGCATCATCTCTAGGTAAGTCAAGATGTGCAGCGTTCCATTTACATTAATGTGACTTCCGGTTGCGGGGATATCTGAAAGATCGTGGACATCAGGGTTGTATCCGGACTCTTAATGATCTGGTGGATAGAGTAAGACGACATATCGATTTGATTACACCTGATATGTTGCAAGCAACTGTCGACCATGCCACGTTACGTATCATGAGATAAACGCGGCAGAATCTCTCTCTCTCTCTCTCTCTCTCTCTCTCTATATATATATATATATATATATATATATATATATATATATATATATATACTCCTGGAAATTGAAATAAGAACACCGTGAATTCATTGTCCCAGGAAGGGGAAACTTTATTGACACATTCCTGGGGTCAGATACATCACATGATCACACTGACAGAACCACAGGCACATAGACACAGGCAACAGAGCATGCACAATGTCGGCACTAGTACAGTGTATATCCACCTTTCGCTGCAATGCAGGCTGCTATTCTCCCATGGAGACGATCGTAGAGATGCTGGATGTAGTCCTGTGGAACGGCTTGCCATGCCATTTCCACCTGGCGCCTCAGTTGGACCAGCGTTCGTGCTGGACGTGCAGACCGCGTGAGACGACGCTTCATCCAGTCCCAAACATGCTCAACGGGGGACAGATCCGGAGATCTTGCTGGCCAGGGTAGTTGACTTACACCTTCTAGAGTACGTTGGGTGGCACGGGATACATGCGGACGTGCAGTGTCCTGTTGGAACAGCAAGTTCCCTTGCCGGTCTAGGAATGGTAGAACGATGGGTTCGATGACGGTTTGGATGTACCGTGCACTATTCAGTGTCCCCTCGACGATCACCAGTGGTGTACGGCCAGTGTAGGAGATCGCTCCCCACACCATGATGCCGGGTGTTGGCCCTGTGTGCCTCGGTCGTATGCAGTCCTGATTGTGGCGCTCACCTGCACGGCGCCAAACACGCATACGACCATCATTGGCACCAAGGCAGAAGCGACTCTCATCGCTGAAGACGACACATCTCCATTCGTCCCTCCATTCACGCCTGTCGCGACACCACTGGAGGCGGGCTGCACGATGTTGGGGCGTGAGCGGAAGACGGCCTAACGGTGTGTGGGACCGTAGCCCAGCTTCATGGAGACGGTTGCGAATGGTCCTCGCCGATACCCCAGGAGCAACAGTGTCCCTAATTTGCTGGGAAGTGGCGGTGCGGTCCCCTACGGCACTGCGTAGGATCCTACGGTCTTGGCGTGCATGCGTGCGTCGCTGCGGTCCGGTCCCAGGTCGACGGGCACGTGCACCTTCCGCCGACCACTGGCGACAACATCGATGTACTGTGGAGACCTCACGCCCCACGTGTTGAGCAATTCGGCGGTACGTCCACCCGGCCTCCCGCATGCCCACTATACGCCCTCGCTCAAAGTCCGTCAGCTGCACATACGGTTCACGTCCACGCTGTCGCGGCATGCTACCAGTGTTAAAGACTGCGATGGAGCTCCGTATGCCACGGCAAACTGGCTGACACTGACGGCGGCGGTGCACAAATGCTGCGCAGCTAGCGCCATTCGACGGCCAACACCGCGGTTCCTGGTGTGTCCGCTGTGCCATGCGTGTGATCATTGCTTGTACAGCCCTCTCGCAGTGTCCGGAGCAAGTATGGTGGGTCTGACACACCGGTGTCAATGTGTTCTTTTTTCCATTTCCAGGAGTATATATATATATATATATATATATATATATATATATATATATATATATATATATATTAGAAAAGGAGAGGTGTTAGAGACACCGGCTGTTTATAATTAAACTGCCGGTGTTCTGAGTACAGCACTGCGGGCAGTAAACATCGCAGGTCGCTGAAACATCGCAGGTATGTTCATTAATCGGTGCGCTGATGGAGTGTACTGAAAAAAATAATGGCCCCACTTTCAGCCACCAGATGAAAATATGGCACTTTAAGCAGTCAGGGTGCAGGAGAAGGGAGGAACGATCAAACGCATGAAAACGGTGATTCTGCCGCGTACTCATTAGCCCGTTGATTCCATTCAGCAGATCGTGTAATTCTTCCTAAACCTCACTCAAGATAGCAATGTGATCCTTTCACCTTTAATTTTAATTCCACTCCTAAAACTTTCTTATATTTCCATCATTGCTTCGTCAATGTACAGACTGAAAAGTAGGGGAGAAATACTACATGCCTGTGTTACGCCCTCTTTAATCCGAGCTATTTGTTCGTGGTTGACCACTCTTATTATTCCCTCTTGGCTCTTGTATATATTGTATATTACCCATCTCTCCCTATAGCTTACCCCAATGTAACTAAGAAAGCACAATTTTACATTGCCGAACGCTCTTTCCAGATCGAAAAATCCTATTCTTCTGTATATTAGTCTCGTCAGCAATTTGGGTGCACGTGCTGCTAAGCTGATTGTGCGATAATTCTAGCACTTGTCAGCTCCTACAAACTTCGGATTGTGTGGGTGATATTTTTCCGAATGTCAGATGGTATGTCGACTGACTCACACGTTCTACACACCAACGTGAGCAGTGACTTTGCTGCCCCTTCCACCAATGATTTTAGAAATTCTGGTCGAATGTTAGCCATCCCTTCTGCCTTATTTTAACGTAAGCCCTCCAAAGTTCTCTTAAATTTTGATTCTAATACTGGATCCCCTATGTCTTCTAAATCTACTCCAGTTTCTTCTTCTATTACATCAGACAAATCTTCCTCGTCATAGAGGCGTTCAATGTCCTCTTCATCTACATCTAAGTGATTACTCTGCTATTCACAATTAAGTGCCTGGCAGAGAGTGCAATGAACAACGTTCAAGCTGTCTCTCTACCATTCCACTGTCGATAGGCGCGTGGGAAAGTTGAGCACTTAAATTTTTCTGTGCGAGCTCTAATTTCTCTTATTTTATCGTGACGGTCATTTCTTCCTATGTAGATGGGTGCCAACAGAACGTTTTCGCAGTCGGAGGAGGACACTGGTGATTGAAATTTCATGAGAAGATCCCGTCCCAACGAAAAACGCTTTTGTTTTAATGATTGCCACTTGAAAAAAAATGGAAATGTCGTGTGGCTAGGGCCTCCCGTCGGGTAGACCGTTCGCCTGGTGCGGGTCTTTCGATTTGACGCCACTTCGGCGACCTGCGCGTCGATGGGGATGAAATGATGATGATTAGTACAACACAACACCCAGTCCCTGAGCGGAGAAAATCTCCGACCCAGCCGGGAATCGATCCCGGGCCCTTAGGATTGACAGTCTGTCACGCTGACCACTCAGCTACCGGGGCGGACTATTGCCACTTTAAACCACATATCATGTCTGTGGCACTACTTCCCGTATTTCGCGATAATACAAAACGAGCTTCCCTTCTTTCTACTTTTTGGATGTCATCCGTCAGACCCACCTGATGCGGATCCCACACCGCACAGCAGTACTCCAGAATAGGGTGGACAATTGTGGTGTAAGCAGTCTCTGTATTAGAGCTGTTGCACCTTCTAAGTGTTCTTCCAATGAATCGCAGTCGTTGGTTTGCCCTACCCTAAACATTGTCTATGTGATCATTGCAATTTATGATATTTGTAATTGTAATCCCTAAGTACTTAGTTGAATTTACAGCTCTCAGATTTGTGTGACTTATCGCGTAATCGAAATTAAGCGGATTAATTTTAGCACTCATGAGAGTAACTTCACACTTTTCTTTATTCAGGGTCAATTGCTACTTTTCGCACTACACAGATATCTTGTCTAAACCATTTTACAATTCGTTTTGGTTATCTGATGACTTTATAAGATGGTAAATGACTGCATCATCTGAAAACAATCTAAAACGGCTGCTCAGACTGTCCCCTATGTCTTTAATATAGATCAGAAGCAATGGAGGGCCTAAAACACTTTCTTGGGGAACGCCAGATATTACTTCTGTTTTATTCGATGACTTTCCGTCTATTATTACGAACTGTGACCTTTCTGGTAGGAAATCACGAATCCAATGGCACAAGTGAGGCGATATTCCATAGGCACGCTATTTGGTTGAAAGACGCTTGTGAGGAACGGTGTCGAAGGCCTTCTGGAACTCTAAAAATATATAATCCATTTGACATCCCCTGTCGATAGCACTCATTACTTCATCGCTATCAAAAGCTAGTTGTGTTTCACAAGAACGATATTTTGTGAAATCGTGCTGACTATGTTTCAATAAATCGTTCGTGGTACTTCATAATGTTCGAATACAGTATATGTTCCAAAACTCTACTGAAAATCGACGTTAGTGATAAGGACCTGTAATTCAGTTGATTACTCTTACTTTCCTTTTTGGGTATTGGTTGTGACTTGAGGAATTTTCTAATCCTTAGCCACGGATCTTTCTGTGAGCGAGCGGTTATATATAACAGCTAAATATGGAGCTATTGCATCAGTATATTCTGAGAGGCACCTGACTGGTATACAGTCTGGACCGGAGGCATTACCTTTATTAAGTGATTTAAGCTGCTTTGCTACACCGAGGATATCTACTTCTATGTTTCTTATCTTGGCAGTTGTTCTTGATTGGAATTCAGGAATATTTATTTCGTCTTTTTGGTGAAGGAGTTTCGAAAAACCGTGTTTAATAACTCTGCTTTAGTGGCACTGTCATCAGTGACTTCACCGTTGTTAACGCGCAGTGAAGGTATTGATTGCGTCTTGCCACTGGTGTGCTTTATACATGACCAGGATCTCGTTGGGTTTTGTGCCGGATTTCGAGACAAAATTTCGTTGTGGGAATTATTAGAAGCATCTCGCATTGAAGTACGCGCTATATTTGGATCTTCTGCAAAACTTTGCCAGTCTTGGGGATTTTGCGTTCTTTTAAATTTGTCATGCTTTTTTCGTTGCTTCTGCAACAGCGATCTGACCTGTTTTGTGTACCATGGGGAATGAGAACCATCACTTATTAATTTATGTGGTATATATCTCTCAACTGCTGTCGATACTATCTCTTTGAAATCATTCTACAACTTCTTTACGCTTACATGATCAGATCAGAAGGAGCAAAGACTGACGCTTGAAAAGGTGATAAGAGCATTTTATCAGCTTTTTGAATGACACACTTGGCGTTGTTTTTAATTGTTGTAGGTGTTACGGTATTCAACCCAGCAGCAACTGCCTTATGGTCGCTAATCAAATGGTTCAAATGGCTCTGAGCACTATGGGACTTAACATCTGAGGTCATCAGTCCCCTAGAACCTAGAACTACACTACTGGCCATTAAAATTGCTACACCACGAAGATGACGTGCTACAGACGCGAAATTTAACCGACAGGAAGAAGATGCTGTGATATGCAAATGATTAGGTTTTCAGAGCATTCACACAAGGTTGGCACCGGTGGCGACACCTACAACGTGCTGATACGAGGAAAGTTTCCAACCGATTTCTCATACACAAACAGCAGTTGACCGGCGTTGCCCGGTGAAACATTGTTGTGATGCCTCGTGTACGAGGAAAAATGCGTACCATCACGTTTCCGACTTTGATAAGGGTCGGATTGTAGCCTATCGCGATTGCGGTTTATCGTATGGCGACATTGCTGCTGCCGTTGGTCTAGATCCAATGACTGTTAGCAGAATATGGAACCGGTGGGTTCAGGAGGGTCATACGGAACGCCATGCTGGAGCCCAACGGCCTCGTATCACTAGCAGTCGAGATGACAGGCATCTTATCCGCATGGCTGTAATGGATCGTGCAGCCACGTCTCGATCCCTGAGTCAACAGATGGGGACGTTTGCAAGACAACAACCATCTGCACGAACAGTTCGACGGCGTGTGCAGCAGCATGGATTATCAGCTCGGAGACCATGGCTGCGGTTACCCTTGACGCTGCATCACAGACAGGAGGGCCTGCGATGGTGTACTCAACAACGAACTTGGGTGCACGAATGGCAAAACGTCATTTTTTCGCATGAATCCAGGTTCTGTTTACAGAATCATGATGGTCGCATCCGCGTTGGCGACATGGCGGTGAACGCACATTGGAAGCGTGTATTCGTCATCGCCATGCTGGCGTATCACCCGGCGTGATGGTATGGGGTGCCATTGGTTACACGTCTCGGTCACCTCTTGTTCGCAATGACGCCACTTTGAACAGTGGACGTTACATTTCAGGTGTGTTACGACCCGTGGCTCTACCCTTCATTCGATCCCTGCGAAACCCTACATTTCGGCAGGATAATGCACGACCGCATGTCGCAGGTCCTATAGGGGCCTTTCTGGGTACAGAAAATGTTCGACTGCTGCCCTGGCCAGCACATTCTCCAGATCTGTCACCAATTGAAAACGTCTGGTCAATGGTGGCCGAGCAACTGGCTCGTCACAATACGCCAGTAACTACTCTTGATGAACTGGGGTATCGTATTGAAGCTGCATGGAGAGCTGTACCTGTACGTGTCATCCAAGCTCTGTTTGACTCAATGCCCAGGCGTATCAAGGACGTTATTCCGGCCAGAGGTGGTTGTTCTGGGTACTGATTTCTCAGGATCTATGGACCCAAATTGCGTGAAAATGTAATCACATGTCAGTTCTAGTATAATATATTTGTCCAATGATTACGCGTTTATCATCTTCATTTCTTCTTGGTGTAGCAATTTTAATGGCCAGTAGTGTACTTAAACCTAACTAACCTAAGGACGTCACACACATCCATGCCCGAGGCATGATTCTAAACTGCGACCGTAGCAGTCACGCGGTTCCGGACTGAAGCGCCTAGCACCCCTCGGCCACAGCTGCCGGCTGGTCGCTAATCCCTGTATTCTTCATGATACTCACTATTTGTCCAGGATTATTTGTTTCCAAGAGGTCAAGTATGCTTCTGCAACCGTTTGCACTTCGAGTGGGCTCATGAAGTAATTGTGCAAAATAATTTTCTGAGAAAACATTCCGTACAATTTCGGATGACGTTTTATGCCTGCCGCCTGCTTTAAATGTATAATTTTTCCAGCATATCGAGGGTAGATTGAAGTCACCACCGACTCTTTCCACCTATCCGCTGTCTCCTCCGCATTTAACAGTGGAATTCCCATTGCCCTCTTAATGTTACCACACTTGTTTTCAATTCAGTCTAAGGTTGCTTTGACTTTCATAAATGCTGCGTCAGTCCTTCCGACAATCATTTCTTTTTCGATTTGTTCACATTTTTCATTCAGCCATTTCGTCTTAGCTTCCCTGTACTTCCTATTTATTTCGTTCCCCAGCGACTTGTATATGTCTATTCCTGATTTTTCCTGAACATTTATGTACTTCCTTCTTTCAATGATCAACTGAAGTATCTGATTTCTTCCCAGTTATCTTCTTTGTACCCATGTTTCTCTTCTGTAATTGCCCTTTTTAGAGATAACCATTCCTCTTCAACTGCACTACCTACGGAGCTATTCCTTATTCCTGTTCCTACAGTCTTAGATAACGTCAAGCATATCTCGTCATTCCTTAGTACCTACGTATTCCACTTCTTTGTGTGATGATTCTTCTTGACTGATCTCTTATTAAAATTCAATCTGCTCTGTGTCACTCCTACGTTGTTATCTCCATACCATTTTCGGTTGCTGTTGATATGATCTTATACTCGACTGATCAGAAATCCTTGTCTTATTTCCATTTTATTCATCGACCCCTACTTTTGCAGATTGAACCGTTACATTTCCCTTTTCAGAATTTCTTCCTTACCACGTTCGTGCTTGAGACATTCCACGCCGCAACTCGTAGACCGTAATCATTTCGTTGATAGTTCAGTCTTTTTTTCATGGTGAACCCGCCGTCCCCCTTGGCAGTGCACTCCTGGTGATCCGAATTTTACCAATGGAGAGATCGTCATAATCCTTTTTTCAATTACAATTACAGACCACAAGTTCCCGTGAATACACATTATGTGTCTTTAATGAAATTCTTTCCATTGCCTTCTGCATCCTCATGCTGTTAATCTTTGCTGATTTTTCCGCCTTTAGTGGCAGTTTCTCACCCCAGGGGCAACAGAGTGCCCTGAACCCGTGTTCGCTCCTCCGTCCTCTTTGACAAAGCCGTTGGCAGAATCAGGGTGACTTCTTACGCCGGAAGATTTTCAGATGCAAATGCAGATTATTAATCAGGGTTTAAAAGGTGGCTTGTTTTGAACCCGGAACAAAATACGTTTTGATTAGTAATGGCAGACACTACCCCAGGTACGTCTACTCCACAATTACAGGTATGTACCTCATTATCGCATAGGGAGACATGACGGTTGTGTTCTAACATACCAAAACGTGTAAGGAGGATAGACTAACTAACATGCAATCCTTCTCCCCCTCCCCGCTGCCCCCCCCCCCTCCCCGCCACCCCCCCCCCCCCCCCCCCGCCTAATGGATATTTAAGGTATTGAACTCCCATGTATGAAGCAGTTTCAGTGGTAATGACGATAAAAACCGTAAAAGCAACGGTAATTGCTATCGAAATAGTAACAACAATAATTATGGACTGTGCGGCTGGTCCCGGCAGAGGTTCGAGTCCTCCCTCGGGCATGGGTGTGTGTGTTTGTCCTTACGATAATTTAGGTTAAGTAGTGTGTAAGCTTAGGGACTGATGACCAAAGCAGTTAAGTCCCATAAGATTTCACACACATTTGAACATTTTGAACAATTATTCACGAAAGGAAATAGCAATGGAAATATTATTTTTGCTCAAGGGCAATGGTTACCAGATAATTATTACCAGTGTAATGATCACCAGAATGTCAACAGCAATAACAACAGAAATCACGTGAATCAAAGTAATAATTCTCATAACAGTTAACTTACATTGCGAATGGGTGGAGAAAGATATTCAATGCAGTTTTGGGAAAAGAGAGAAACAGTTTCATTTCAAACCTGATAAACTGTCAGCTGCATCTTGTAATAACGTGAGAATTATACCAAATAATATTTCACTTGTTGCTCATGTACAGTACGTTCACTCACTCTCTTACAAAGAGGTTCAAATCTGGAGGTTCTCCGTCTTGTTGCCAAATAAATTTTTCAGGTTCACGTTCTTATTGGGAAAAGAGCCATTGTCGCAACATACCTACATAAAGGAGGTATGCCCAAAAAATTCCGGAAGACCCGTAGCGTTGCGCCAATGATGTGTCGGAGCGAAAGGGCGTTTGCATCCCTGCATACCCCCATTTTTGATGTGTAACAGCTGGAAGTTTCATTGTTGTATGTCTGTTACTTATTGTTCGGTGTTGTATTGAGTAGAACGTTGTGTAGCATAAGTTGCGAATTTTGAGAGGGAAAAGTTAGAGGAGCAACGTCTCTGCATTAAATTTTGTGTGGAACTCAAGAAAATCCTCACAGAGTCACACCAACTGATGCACGAAGCGATGATGCGATGAAGTCTTAAGTCGTACTCGGCGTTACGAATGGTTCACTTTTAAAAATGGTCGTATGGAATTTAAAGATGACCCACGTTCAGGGAGCCCTTCGACGTCTATCGATGACGCTCATGTCAGAAAAGTCAAACAAATTACGCGTGCCAATCGAAGATTGACTTTCCGAGAGATTGCACAAGCATGTAATATTTCAGTTGGATTATGCCTTGAAATCCTTACGCAGCGTCTTGGAATACATCATATTGCCACCAAGTTGGTCCTACGGCTCATGAGTCAAGACTAGAAAGACTTTCGCCTAGCAATCTGTGAAGAGCTTTTGGATCTTGCAAATGAGAACGAGATTTTCCTTAAGAGAATCATAGCTGGTGATGAGACTTAAGCCTACGGTTTTTAATGCTGAGACACTGAAAGGATAAAGATTTGCATCGATAAACTATATAAAAGGAAATTCGCAGACGGCGCTTCGCGTGATCCAGCAAACGGCGCACCAAGATTGCTACCAGCAGTGGAAGCAGCGTTGGGAGCGTTGTATTAGATGTATAATAGAGTATCTCGAAGGAGCACGTGCACAATAAGTAAAATGTAAGACCAGAAAAAATTTGTGTACAAAGTTCCGTCATTTTTGAACAGATTTCGTATTGGTCACACAATAAACAAGAGAATCTTAGAAAACAGGTGTATAATCCTGAATTCTCTAATACGAAGAAAGGAATCTTGAGGAAATTGATAAAATGAGATATTAAGATTAGTCCATATCTCCACGTGAAGTTTTGAGAATACCAAAAGTAAAACTTCCGACTCATTTGAAAGAAAACCTTGTATATATAGCGGTCGACGACCTGGATTTATTCCAATCTTTTGTCGATTCCTCTTCTTCATTTCTTTCCAGAGTCTTTTCCTGTTAACTGAGTCATATGCCTTTTCTATGTGTATAAAAGTCATTATCACTCTTTTGTTCTACCCCCAACTTTTTTCCATCAGTTGACGGATAGAAAATATCAGGTCGATCGTGCTTCTTCCTTTCCTAAATCTATGCTGTTCTTCACTCAGCTCCTTTTCTATCTTTTCACTTATTCGATTTAGTAAAATTCTTTCAAAAATCTTGGTTGTATGACTCATAAGGGTTATTCCTCTGTAGTTTTTACAAAGTCTTTTGTTGCCTTTTTTGAAGACGGGAACAATGTCTCCTCTTCTCCAATCGTCAGGTATTGTACTATTTCTCCACACACTTGATAATACTCTATACAGCCACTGCATTTCCACTAGACCAGCAGCTCTTATCATGTCCACTGATACTGCATCAGGTCCTGGGGATTTCCCCCCATTCATCTTCCTCACAGCTATTTCCATTTCTCCCAGTGTAATTTGTCTTAATTCTGCTTCTCAACTTCTCTCAATTTCTCCATTATTTGTTGTTTTCTCGTGTATCTGGTCCTCAGTGTTTAACAGTTTCTTAAGATGTTCTTTTCAGAGATCTTTTATATTCCATGGATCTTCAATCACGGTACCGTTCTCTGTTTCCATCTTTACTGGTACTTAAGAGGTCTTCGTTTTATTTTTCATCATTTTATAGAACATTTTCTTATTGCTCTTCACATGTTCTTTAAGTTTTTTGTAATCTCTTCCTATGCCTTTTTCTTTGCTGTTAAAATTCTGTTTTAACATCTGTTAAAAACTGACCTTTTTTTAACTGTGGCGGTTTCCATATACAATGTCAGAACCCTTAATTAAACAGTCTGCGGAAGTATGATATGAGCTGTAACCTACATCGTATGACAGTTGCTCTCTCTAAATAAGTAACACCCGAAAAACGTCTCTGGCCCTAGAGTTATCCATGCTTGTTTATATCACTGTAACTCTGCGTGCTGGAATTTGCACAACGTTACCAGCGGTGATCATTCATTATAAACGAGGTCCTGAACTTTGCTCTTGTTTATTTAAGTTCAGCAGTCCATGAACGGTGGTTTTAGTATCTCCGCAACATAATAAATAATGCATGCATCTGCCGGAGCTTTCCAACAGAAACACTTTGTGACAACAGCCCATCGCAGGAGGGCTAATTTGTCCTCTAATAGAATTCATTAGTTTGCAGCTTGCAAGAATGGTAGGTTTCTTTTTGACCTAATGAACAGGAGAATATCTCCATTTAGTGACTACTTCTAGTACCCTGAAACATGATTCTTGTAGCCCTTTTAAACATCTGACGTACCTGACTGATATCTCATAATACAGAAACGAAATTTGAGACAATATACTGGCTTCAGGACACAGAAGCCTACTGCATCTTTACTCATCTGCCTCAGGTTTTACTGCCACTCTCAGGAAAGCCTTCTTTTGTTGTCTTTTAAGTTAATTTTAGATTCATTAGTCAGTATTCCAACAGCTTTACTGTACAACAAGTCAGTTAACGCCCGTTTCCGAATTATGGAGAGGTTTCTTTATCTCTTTAGTAGAGAGACAATAATGTAATGACAGTTGTTTTCAGAAAACAAGGATCTGTGACACCACTGGCCATTTTATTTCTGCTCTTGACAAAAAATTTATATTTAGAAGTCTAAAGTTTTCACATTAATACAATCGTGGTAAAAGCTACGGCCAAGGAAACGTATAAGAGCAGAGAAGTCCCAATAACAAGTATTAATGACCGTTTGCAGAAACAATGAAGTTTACCGTGATGTAAGCATTATTTTGGGACACAAAGTACCCTGGGATTCACTGTTTTATCTTACTTACCAAATGGACATACTAATACTCGTGTCCAGATAAGAATCTATAGTTGGTATCGATGTTACCATGCCGACAGTCTGGCGGACAAAATTAACGGTGCAGCAGTAATATTTACTTCAGTTCTCTACTTTTTGACAATTTATGTGAAATTCACGTCTATTCAGTAGTTTCAGGGATCCCTTCTTCTTCAAACGTCGTCAGTTGATTTATCTAAGATGGATGTGGTTGCAAAATTTGTGGGAGAAGAGTGGCGCAGTTCTTTAGAATGAGTAATTTATAATTCATTAAAATTGTATCGGTGTGAAAAAAGGTCCTTCTATATCTTAAGGTAAACAGCGACTGCTGCTTCCACTGATATGTCAAGGTTGCTTAGGTGCTAACCTGAGAAATTAATTTACCTGAATGGACATTAAAGACTGTTAAATAAAGATATTACTGGTTGGTAGTTCCAAGAAAATTGTTGAAAAGCTGTGTATAAACGAGGAATACGAACGAAAGGTGTGAAGTGCTTTTTGTAAACCTTCTTGACAGAAAAAAAATGTTGTATTATGCAACCAGAAAATAACTTCAAGAGGTGAAGATATTCAGTAAAAGATCATAGATATTCAGTAAAAGATCATCTGAAATATTTAGCAGGACTGAATCAGTAAGCAATTATGTGATACATACGTCAGTGTATGACAAAAACACAATATACTCGTAGGCTACTCAAACGTTGAGTGTTCGTTAGATGCAGTGAAACGTGGAGGTACTTGAAAGAGTTAGCAATAAAACAGTGCACTGAACACTTCATTTTATCGGCCACTGCTTCAGAATTTGTTCCACTGAGAGTCCAGAACCGTATCATGAAAACAGCGTTCATACGAATACGTTTAGATACATTCTTCCAGCAGCAAAAAAGCTAGAGAGTACAGAGTACTTAAATTCGTCCCTCAATACTCGTTTGCATCAAAGACGGCAGTTCGATTTCCTTCCAATTAAAAATGTTTCTTCACTGCAAGAAATTCTACTTAATCAACCTATGAATGATTGAACGCCGTTTCCTCAAGTTAAGGCTAATTAAATGTAGTAGGTTGCAGCGTCGGACTATTCGTTCAAAATCTGTAGAACAACATCGATTAGATCTATCGATTTGCAAAGTTTCTTCCTGCTTTGTACACTTACACGCGATTCTTTAATCTTCATTTGTATACGAATATTCAAAGGTGCAGCCACATGAATTGAAAAAGATACATACAAAATAAACTGAAATGTCAACAGGGTAGTCCGTTATATTAGGCGCAGAAGCGAATCATAGAAAGATATGTGTCCTACATCAGTGTCCAAAAAATTGTGGTGTGTTTGTCCAATAGGAAATACGAAGAGTTATAGAAGGAGACCATGCAACATTGTCAGCTGCAGAAGTAGGGCATACAGCAGTGTTCAAGCTACATACAAGGGAAGTACCTCAGCTGGAATGCCCAAAAACGAATAAAGAAAGATCGTAAGATTCTGCATTTCTGTACATTCTGTGTGTGTGGCTAAATAACAGACCATAGAAGCAAAAGTCGCTAAATAAACAGTACTATGTAAAACCAAATTGTGAACAGTGGATTTACAGCAATGATAAATTAGATATTACTGGAATAAAAGCTAAATATTTGCCAAAGCCAATAAACATTGCCTGAAAAAAAAGTAATTCATCCGCAAGCAGGAAAGAAGCGGAATGAAACTTCATGGGTTGAGAGGATGTGAGATTTCATTTCAGTGAATACAGAAATGTGTCTAATTTACAAAGAACCTGAGCATGCCGACTTACCAGTATGACGCTGCACACACTCTGGCCTGGACGCATGCACTCATCTGTTCCTAAGGTGCTCTGTAACCCCTGTAACCCATCCTGAGGAAAACTGGTCCACATTTGTTGTCACATTTGTTGTAATTGGTCCTTCATATACTGATACCAGTAGAGCGATGGTATTGACGTCCATGGTGGTTCCATGGATATTGTAATGGGGACCAATCTGGGAATTATGCTGACCATGGCAGTACCTGAACACGGTTTATAGAAATACGTGGACGAGTAATGGCATACTGGAAAATGTTACCACGATACTATAACTTGAGAGAGAACACTTGAGGGTGCAGCATTTGTGTGGCTTAACATTGTCTTGTCAGAGCTCCTTCAATCACTTCCAGGCGCGAACTCAAGTCATACCCCATGCCTCCAGTCACACCCTATGCCGCCCTACACAATGACGCCAGGGTAACACCTCTATGCCAGTTCAAAGTATTGGAAGAATGAGACCTCTCCCCTAGTCGCTGCCACAATCGCCGACGACAGCCGTCAGGGGGAGTGACGAATCGCGATTCATTACAGAACAATAGGCGATACTACTCATCACAGTCCATGTTTACTGGCCTAGCCACCATTCCAAACGCAGCTGTTTGTACTGTGGCCTTGACGACAGCCTAAGCATGTGACGGTAAGTCCCTCGTCTAGCTGCTACTAATCTTCGTCGCGGGATTGCACAGAATGCTGCAGAGTGCAGGGGGTTAGTTACTTGTTCTTGGATGGCAGGCAAAGATATGAAGGAGTTACAACGACGTTGGTGCACAATATGGCGGTTGTCACACGTGGTCAACGGAGACTTTCTAAATGAGAAGCAACCCATGTTACGGACTACTGATTTTGGGTTACCGCTTATTTCCTGTTAAGGGAGTTATTGTTGTGCTAAAGACGCACCATTATGAAGAGATTATAGTTAAAATACGATTTTCCGTGTCAGTATGCAAAATGACATATGAGTAACATTAGTCTTCTTTTATACTGTGAGTACGGTATTTCACTGAAACCGACAGTTATTATAAAGAAAGACTAAGATAGGAAACTTCCTGGCAGATTAAAACTGTGTGCCCGACCGAGACTCGAACTCGGGACCTTTGCCTTTCGCGGGCAAGTGCTCTACCATTTTTTATTTATTTATTTATTTTTTTTTCTTACTAATGAACCGCTGCAGGAGCAGGACGACGGGTAGGGCAGGGGTCGACACCCGAAGCCTGGCCATCCCGCCGCCACGCCCAAGCAACGTGTTCGAGTTCGAGGATCGAGCCATCTGAGCTACCGAAGCACGACTCACGCCCGGTACTCACAGCTTTACTTCTGCCAGTATCTCGCCTCCTACCTTCCAAACTTTACAGAAGTTCTCCTGCGAACCTTACAGAACTAGCACTCCTGAAAGAAAGGATATAGCGGAGACATGGCTTAGCCACAGCCTGGGGGATGTTTCCAGATGAGATTTTCACTCTCCAGCGGAGTGTGCGCTGATATGAAACTTCCGGGTTCGAGTCTCGGTCGGGCGCACAGTTTTAATCTGCCAGGAAGTTTCATATCAGCGCACACTCCGCTGCAGAGTGAAAATCTCATTCTGAAGACTAAGATAGCTTTGTGCCATGCTGTTTCTCAAGTAAGTTTATCGCTTTTGCACTTAGATACAACTGGAGATCATCAGCGCACAAGTGTCATTTACATTAGGACAAAACTGATGACATATCAGCTCATGTTCGATACCTTCCATGCAATGAAAAACATATTTCTGATGTCCAAACTTTGTCCTTCTTTTGATATGTTGTTGAAACAAATTACCAGCGAGTTCAGTGAGAGAAATCTGATGCTAAGATCCCATTTTTCGACCTTTTTAAGATTATATGTCGAGCTTTTATGAAAAAATACCACATATGCTACACTCCTCATACGTCAACTGAGGTAATGATTAGCGCCAGGGACCATCTTCTTTTGTCGTCTTGCAGGTGTAAGTAAGCACCATCTGATCAAATGCGTTCACTCAATCTTTTGTACTTTATTAGGTCAGGCTCAGAAGAATTTTCAGTAACTACATTTGATTAACGAGGCACCTCAGAAAGTAGCAATACTGCCACACTTTTTTGAAAGTATGGCAGTAGAATACGATCCTGAGTGAAACCAAATCCTATAATATGGCATTTCTGTGACAAAAATTCTCCAACAATAATTTTTTTTTTTTTAATTTGCCGAATTGTTCCTTCCGTGTCAACCCTGCTGCAGTAGCAGATCTGCCACATCCATGGATGTGAAGAAATTACCCATTGAGATGTTTCAGCAAGTACCGAAATAGTGTACTGCAAGGCGAGTGACATCACTGCAATCAAGATCTTTGCCGACTTCGTTTCCTTCTTTTCTGCATTATGCTATACCTTTTTTAGAGTCACTCGTCGAAAAAAATTTTATGTCTTACTCATGAGGTTTTGAACTTACTTATTGCCTACATGCAATTCGTCCACGTAGTGGAATTAGCTGTTCGTCGATCGTCAAGTTTTCATTTGGTAAGTAATACTTCTCCAGATTATGATTTATGTCCTTGCAAGTCTCTCTGAATGTAGCAAATTTATTTTTGTATCTTAGAGCATTTCTCTTCGTCTGATCATCGAAATACAGATACACTAACAAGTCCTGAGATCTCTAATGTCCCATTGCGGCTCGAAATATTGGTAGACTGTACTTCTTGCTCCACATTAACACTGTACAAACTGCTGCTTAGATGACTAGCTGTTGAGTCCAGAGCTTCTGTTTCTGCACTATCACATGACTCCATCCTTCTCAAAATCCTTTTGCTTTTACATCCTTTCAGCTTCATAGTCAGTAAACTGTACAGTGTTCTCTATAACACCTAAAAAATGGGTAGCTCAGTTGTGTCTGTCGGTGTTAAAACAGTAAATTCTATCAGGTTGTGTTCTTGCTGTATTATGTTTCTTTATTTTTGTTTCCTCAGGTGGAATTTCATTCTGCACAAATATATTTTGTCCAAAAACTACACTTTCAGTACTGTCAGTATTACTGATATCATCTTCATCTTCTAGGTTCGACATATTCGCTAAGCTATGCACATCCCTTATTTCACTGACACCATGTACACGATCGTCTTCTCTATCTTTATATTCGGCATTTGGAATGCAGTCCCGAACTTCATGACTGAAATCGCTGAGATCATTAGATTCTTCCAGTACTTGAAGTATTTCTTCATCTGTCAATTTTCCTCGAGACGTGTTGTAAAATAACAGTTGATGTGTTGTGTAGTTACCATGCTGTATTAAACTGCAGGAATGTAGAGACAACAACTAAATTCATGACGCAAATAAATAATATACAAAACGAGGATGAGAGGGACAGCGTAGGAGCTAATGCATGAATATTTTCAAAAATCAATTTAAATACAAAAATACAATATATTATTGTTTAAAATTTATAGGAGCGAAACATAATTCCAGGAAAACAGCTAAATGATGGCACTGCATTAGAGATATTTAGGCTGATAAAAAAGAAAATATTACGTAATGATTGTCGGACGCTATGGTCATAGCGTGCTAGAAAAAGGGGTGAGAAAATCAGTTTAAGAGAGCAAAAGAGGCTGGATATGTGCTGGGCTGGGTGGCAATCAAGCAGCGCGTTTCAACCCGTGCGATTTTTTTTTCCTTGTGTGCATTCCTCCACCCCTCTACCCCCAGACAACGACTAGTCCCAAGTGTGGTTCATTTGCGTATCCAGAACACACAAATATATTGAAATCTGTAATTATGGGCGGGCAAGGTGAATATTTTTCATGTACCACTTCAGTTTCGTTTTCTCTGGTGTGGTACATGTTACTAAACAATGGGAATCATAGTTCACATGAACATCTGTATTTGAGCTGCATGCCTTTTTAAAGTAGTGCATGTGGAAACGAATTTTTCAGCGCTGTATCTACCTTATAACAAAATATTTGACTTTGTTTTAAGCAGCTATAGGTGACGTGTGGGCCCACAGTAGAAACGAAATGACAGTGCATATTCTCTATAATATTTTCTGCGATGAAAAGAAGGTTCATATCATTGAGTGCCTTGAAAAACATCTACAAACTAATGGTGAGTTATTAAGTAGTAGTCTAGCGAGCTGCGAAAAAAGAAATAGAAGCGTGATGAGAGTCATAGGCTGGGAAATAAGAATAAACCATATCTCGCCATGACAATGACAAATGTACAGAAGATGATTTGGCGTTGGAAATCACTGATGCTAAAGGGAGAGAACATAGATGTCCACTGGGACGTATATCCACATACTCCCATGTTACAAGAATTTCCCTACATGAGCGGATATATGTCTCTTAAACTATTCGAATCCTCGACGTTAATACGGTAGCCATGTGGATATTTTGGAAAATTTGAGGACCTTAATTTTGAGATGAAATCTACTTAACATATGATGGGCGCTGACTGTTGAAAACTAAAATCTTTTTGTATCTTCCACTACCATTTTCCACGTGCTTCCTTAATATTGTATACAATGTATCTCTCAGAATGGATTTTGAGTTTTACATCCTTTGGAAGAGCGAAAGAGAAAGGACGAAATACACTGGTTGAAATAGTGTAAGAGAGAGGTGCAGCCGTTTGCCTCTACGATTGAATCTAGACATCTAAGGAGCGACGACGAAAATGAAAGAAAAAGTGCGTTCTGGAACAGATTTCAAAATCAAGGTAAAAAGATACCAGCGATAGCATTCTCTGACGAAAGTGATAGAGAGTACCCGTGAAGAGGAATTGAGGGACCATTGTACGGAATGGTCTAATGAGCAGAAAATATGAACTGAGAGTAAATCGAGGTGAAATGAAAGTGATGAGGCGTAGCAGAAAGAAACTCAGCGATAAATTTCTAAAAATTATGAGCACAGTGTAGGTGAAGTGAAGGAACTAATGTTTTTGGCAAGCAAAACATGACGGATGGAGCTAGGAGATGATAGAAAAACAGAGTAATACATGTGAAGAGGACATTTCTGGCCTAAAAATGTACGCTAGTATAAAAAATAGACCTATATTTCAGGAAGAAATTTCTGAGAATGTACTTTTGACGCACAGCATTGTATTAGAGTGAATTATGGAATATGGGAAAATCAGAGAGGAAGAGAATCGATGGTTTTGGGATCGTAATTACAGAAGGATGTTGAAAATTAGAGCGCCTGATATGGAATGTAAAGGTTCTCCGCAGAATCGTCGAAGAGAGAAAGATATGGAAATAACTGAGATGAAAAAGGTACAGGATCAGAGGACATGTATTAAGAGATCGGGGAATAGCTTCCATGGTACTAAACAGAGCTTTAGAGGGTCAAAGTTATGGGGCAAGAAATACAGTTGAATACATGCAATTAATACTCGAAGACGTAAGGGCCAGTGCTACTCTGGGGCGAAGAGATTGGTAAGAGAGAGGAATTTTTGGCCAGCAGCATTAAACCAGTGCAGACTCGAAAGAAAATCGTTTGTTAGTCTTTCTGAAAACGAGAACTTCGCCTTTGACGCCAGCGTCAGGTACACGCCGCAGGCGATGTCAGGGAGAAGTAGCACTTGCATGAGGTCGAGAGCAGCGGAGTGCGCGTTAGTTACAGGCGGGTGGCTGGCAGCGAGTGGCCGCACAGTGTTGTGCATTCTCGGGTGGGCCGCGGCTCCTTGTACCGCGGGCGGGGAGTCACATTCCATTCCTGGCAGGGTCGCCGGCGGCGTGCCTCGCCTGGCCAGCCGGCCGCGCCTGTCGCGTCCGCCCTGGGCACAGCTCCCTGCTGTGCGGGCCACAGTGTGCCAGAGGCCGCTCCCAGGTCGCCAGGCCTCTGTGTAATGTGAGGACGGTGCCGCGCGCGCCCCAGGGGGCAGAAAGCAGAGCGCCGCGCCCCACCACAGCGCACCGCACCAGCCCACACCACAGCACACCACGCCACCACAGCGCTCCACGCCAAGTCACCACACCAGTCGAGGCGACTCGGCTTACATGCGTCAGCAGTCGCTAGTGCTGCAGCTGTGCTACTTCTTGACCTCTGGCCATTGTTCGCTTGCCAGCAACGTTCCCGTACCCAGCTTCTTGCATACAGTGATGCAGTGACATGCAGACAATTCGGCAGGTTAATTTTTTTTAACGTGTACTTTAAAGCTCAAATGTGGACCACATAAGCAGGCCAATGTAACTCTCAAAAATTTTTTAGAACATCGGCTTTCAAATTTGTGGGAGTCTTTAATACCCCGAGTCAAGTAGTCAAGTTTGTTTTTGCTTTCTTTTATGGGCTGCACCGTTCTATCGTACTTCCCAAGTGGACAGCCGGGGTTCGATTCCTCGCCACGGAAGATTTTTAAACGAAGGTAGACGTGCCAAAGCATTTCTGTGAATCGTAAAATAAATAACGGTGCAAATTTAAACTATCTTCCTTAACAATCTATTATAAATGATTGCTAATGAGGAATTTATATTTGCAATTAAAATGGGAGTTTAGTCTGTGATACGAAATCCATGCACTTACTACGTTGTTCAGCGTTATTACCAAAAATCTCGAAAAGTTCTTGGCCAAGTTCCTTCAAATTTTTCCCTCGTTCACGTTGACCAAGGATACACACACACTTGTATAATTATCTAACAAACACTTGGGCAGATATAGCTAATATCTTTTTAATATTTGGGAAACATTGTTGAGTACCGATTAATTCAAATGTCTACACGATACCCTAATATACGTTCGTTCAAGTGGCCATGGACTACACATTTAGAGTGTATATGTACGCGGAAAATTTGTTAGAAAATTTCTCGAAATGTTCCTGAGTGATTTACATCAAATTGTTAGGTTTCATTAATATTTTTTTAATATTTATCGTATTTTGCTACACATACAAATCTATGCTACTCTCTAATATTTGTTACCAACAATCACGAAAAGTCCTTGACCAGTTTGCTTCAAATATTTACGTGATGCTCTAATAGGCCATTAGAAGGACATAAGCTACATTTTTTAAAAATTAATGTGGTATTTAAATATATGAATAATATATAAAGGGCGAACACTGTATCTCGAAAAGCTCTTCCCTAATTATCTGTAATTTTTACATAGTACTCTAATAAATATTCAGACAGTCTTACAATAAGTATTTTTAAACAACAATGCGTGCGTTAACTATTAAAGCAGAATGAGCGGAAGAAAATGATTTGCTGTAAAATTAGGAGGTTTTATATTGGTTCTTCGCGTCAACTTTAATTAAAATACCAGTGCTTTTAAATCATTAGAGTGTTTCCTCCTGATATATTCCTTCTCCTTCAGTACAATTTCAAACAAAAATTTAATGCATAACGATGCGTCGACTCTCTTCCTCATGG
This sequence comes from Schistocerca americana, assembly GCF_021461395.2. NCBI lineage: Eukaryota > Metazoa > Arthropoda > Insecta > Orthoptera > Acrididae > Schistocerca > Schistocerca americana. The sequence continues at coordinate 601,664,735 of NC_060119.1, read as the reverse complement.
TCGTTTTCCTCAGAAAATAGGAATGTCGTATTTCCGATTCATCGGCTTATGATTAGAGTACTGTGGAATCAATCTCCGAAACATTGCAGATTAATACTATTGCAAATTACTCCATCAACAAAGGAGGTGGCTTACAAAACACTCGTTCGACCTATACTTGAGTATTGCTCATCAGTGTGGGATCCGTACCAGATCGGTTTGACGGAGGAGATAGATAAGATCCAAAGAAGAGCGGCGCGTTTCGTCACAGGGTTATTTGGTAACCGTGATAGCGTTACGGAGATGTTTAATAAACTCAAGTGGCAGACTCTGCAAGAGAGGCGCTCTGCATCGCGGTGTAGATTGCTCGCCAGGTTTCGAGAGGGTGCGTTTCTCCCGAGGAGATCACGAATGTAAAATTAGAGAGATTAGAGCGCGCGCGGAGGCTTTCAGACAGTCGTTCTTCCCGCGAACCATACGCGACTGGAACAGGAAAGGGAGGTAATGACAGTGGCACGCAAAGTGCCCTCCACCACACACCGTTGGGTGCTTGCGGAGTATAAATGTAGATGTAGATGTAGATTTGCAGATTAACTCTATGTGCAATATTGTCAGTGGAACTACTGTCCTCACAGATACAGCAGCACGATAGGTTTCTCATACACCGTATACTCATGACACCAAAAAATTTACGTACTCATTTTAAGTAATTTCAGCTACCAACCACGAATTCATTGGTTGAAAGAATAAACAAGGCTTACGATCAGAGAGAGGGGAAAGACGAGTGGGACCGAAAGGCGGTGGAAATTGAAGTATGTAGGGAGAAACGAGTAGATGGATAGAGAGAGGCAGGAGGAAGAAGTGAGGAGTGATGGAGGAGGGGTTGGGCAAAGAGAGGTGAGAGGAGGTGATGGACAGAGGGAGATGCAGGGATATGAACAGAGGGGAGAAAAGGAGATTGGCAGAGAGAGAGAGAGAGAGAGAGATGAGGGAGAACTAAATTAGGACGTGTATACAATTCCCATACACATATAGCAAATGTGAAGCATTGCGAGGTTTGATAGTTAGAGATAAGATTTGCTTGTCTATAAAATATACAGCTAGATAGTTCTTGATTAGAATATATTGCGCGAATTTTATATTTAAATGATATAGCAATTACAACTGGACAGGGAAGAAGAGAGAGTGTAATGAGACTTGAAGAACCTGTCCAGTGATTATCACTCTCTACCACTATTAACTCATTACTACCTTCATGTATTTTACGATGGACGGAAATGCTCGTAGAATATGCACCTGAGTTTGAAAATTCATATATCGAACCAATGATCTTTGTCGACTGAATGGAGTTTACTTTATGATCTCAAAGGTGCTCGGAAAAATTCAAGCCGACTTTCTGGAGAATTTTGAGAGCTGCATCTTTGGGAGGCTGATATTTCAGTTGCAAACTTCACACCCCATAAACATAAAAAGCCACAGTAGTTCATGTGAGGGCCAAAAACCTAATTCCATTGCCCACCGTGAGGTTAAATGCCGCCTATTGGCGATGTGAGCACGAGAGGGGATGAGGGATGTATATCAGCATAGAAGACACCTAACGGGAGATATTATATTGACGATATTGATTGCAAATGGAAAATACATTGATTTAAGCCACTTTGTGAAAGGGCAGATAGCTACACATGGCGCCTGCCAAGATATTTCTCGGAAACGGTGAAGCTGGTTGGCTGTCAACTTTCAGCTGTCGTGGAATGTACGGAAAGTGGTAAGACTAGGGCGAAACCACGAATAGGCAACAAATCGTTGTACATCCACGCTTCATCAAAGAACTTAGCAGCAGGGATATCCGCTCTGTACAGCAGTATAGGTGGCGATCAATGGTAGATCTGTGTACAGACTGCAATGCTGATGCAGGAACACGTGTTTCGCAGCCCATTCGGTCCACATTGCTCAATATTTGCTGCAGACGACCCATCCCCCCCACTCCATGTTCCTAATGTTGACCCATCTGTATCTTTAATTACAGCTGCATTGGTTGCAAGCTCATTGAGCTAGGACTGTGCACAATGGAAACATTTAACGAGGTTGCATGCATCACGTTTCTTGTTGCAGCGGGTCGACGGTTGTCTTCGGATACGCCTTCAACCAGAGAGCATCTGTTCCAAAAATGCACCACTCTACGGATGCTATTGGTTTGGGGTCAGTATTATGCTATGAGAGGCATTTGTCTGGGCTTTCATGGGGCTTGGGGTAGTAATCGAAAATGTCGTCACAGCAGTGGACTGTATGTGCATAATTATCGACCACTGGTCATCTCTTCATGCTTGAGGTCTTCCCCAAAGATGATGGCACTTTCTACCAGTATACCAATCCATGTCAAAAGGTCAGATTGTTGTCTAGTGGTTTCAGGAGCTTAACTGGTGAACTTTCGTCGGCGTCTAACTAACTTTGACTTACTTTTAAGGGATTCTTCACCCTCCATTCCCATTCGCCAGTTTTCATGATCGGGGTAGTTTTCCTCTTTCAGGTCTCTCTTCCTCATTACACCAGTTCCAGTATTGCTTTTTTCCTTGCTCCATTCACCGTATATGGCCATATCAAGAGCCCTGTTCTCAATTCCTTACAAGACTGGTCGTTCTGTACCCGTTATCTCACTAATTTCCTCATTTCTTCTCCGCTCTGTTCTAGATATATTGGCTGCCCTACTTGTTCTATCCGTCTCTGTAGTCCACATCTGCTTCACAGCTTCCTGAGGAATGGATAATCGATCCTAAGTACTTACACTGCTTTACAGTTTCAATAATTCCTTGTGGAAGTACTGCAGTGTGTTTCACAATTACTGTTACAGATTGCCACGGTTTGTTGAAGGAACTTAGTAAAAAAAGTTTGATGAGAAACACATGCTCGGATATGTACCGCTTGAACGTTTTGAAGATCGAAAAGCTTTCAAATTTCTCACTTCTCAGTAACCACATAACTGTGACACTGAACTGTGACCTGCGTGTCCTAAAGGAGCCCAGAGCATGGGCAATGTTTCGAGGACCCGTCGTCGGCTTCTCTTTTGTGTGACGAAGGACACTCTCTTCAAAGCTGTAAGTGCAGCATGTTCTATGAGCAACACAGTCACCCATCACACATCGCGGACGGACCCGTGGCCTAGTACTGTTTGCCCTCTGTAATGAAAAAACTGAGTAAAGGAATCAACGATCAACTTGAACGAATGTCTTGTAACGTCCACCCAGACCAAACGCAACGAACTATATCGAACAAAATGAAAAAAAAGAAGAAACAGGGGGTAGCGTCTTTGGTTCATATTCAAATGTATCTTCGGTCCAGGTTTTGAATCCCGCCGCTCCTTAAATTTTGATTAATAATCAGCATTGGCGGTCGAAGACTTCCGGTATAAGAAGTCACCCCTCATTTTGCCAACGGCTTTGTCAAAGAGGGCGGAGGAGTAGACAGAGGTTCAGGGCACTGTCTTGTCCATGGCGTGGAAAACTGCTCCTAAAAGAGGAAGAATCAGCAATGATCAACGGCATGAGGATGCAGGAGAAAAAGATTGATTAATCAGCGAAAGGATAGGGTGTGGGTGTGGAATGTCAGAAACTTGACGTGGTAGGGAAGTTACAAAATCTGAAAAGGGAAATGCAAAGGCTCAGTTTAGATATAGTAGGGGTACTGAAGTGAAGTGGAGAGAAGACAAGGATTTTTGGTCAGATGAGTGTAGGGTAATATCAGGAGCAACAGAAAACGATATAACGGGAGTAAGGTTCGTTACGAATAGGTTGGTAGGGCAGAGAGTGTGTTACTACGAACAGTTCGGTGATGGGGTTGCTCTTATCAGAACGGGTAACAAACCAACACCGACAACGATAGTTCAGGTATACAAGCCGATGTAACACGTCGAAGATGAAGAAATAGAGAATGTGTATGGTTATACTGAAAGGGTAATACAGTACGTAAAGGAATATGAAAATCTAATAGTCATGGGAATGCAGTTGTATGGGAAGGTTCAAATGGCTCTGAGCCTATGGGACTTAACATCTGAGGTCATCAGTCCCCTAGAACTTAGAACTACTTAAACCTAACTAACCTATGGACATCACACACATCCATGCCCGATGCAAGATTCGGACCTGCGACCGGAGCGGTCGCGCGGTTCCAGACTGAAGCGCCTAGAACCGTTCGGCCACCCCGGACGGCTGTATGGGAAGTAGTAGAAGAAAAGATTACAGCAGATTATTGGCTTCGGACAAGGAATGAAAAAGGCTCTGTTCAAGAATCACAAAAAAGGAGATTTTATTTAAAAAAAAAAAAAAAAGACCGAGTGATACGGGATGATTTCAGTTAGATTACATAATGGTCAGACAGAGATTCCAAAATCAGATAAGGGATTGTAAGGCGTATCCAAGAACAGATATAGAGTCAGATCACAATACAGTAGTGATGAAGCTTAGGCTGAAGTTTAAGACATTAGTCAGGAAGAGTCAATAAGCAAAGAAGGGGGAGACGAATGTACTGAGGAATGACGAGATACTGTTGAAGTTCTCTAAGGCTATAGATACAGCAATAAGGAGTAGCTCAGTAGGTAGTGGGAGTCAGTGCAATGGACTGTGGGAAAACCGGAGCAGGAGAGAATCGAAGCATTTGAGATGTGGTGCTACAGACGAATGTTGAAAATTACGTGGACTGATAACGTAAGGAATGAGGAGGTTCTGCGAAGAGTCGGAGACAAAAGGAATTTGTGGAGAACACTGACAGGATGATAGGACATCTGTTTAGACATGAGGGAATGATTTCCATGGTATTAGAGAGAGCTGTAGAGGGCAAAAACTGTAGAGGAAGACAGAGATTGGAATACATCCAGCAAATAATTGTGGACGTAGGTTGCAAGGGATACCCTGAGATAAAGAGGTTAGCACAGGAGAGGAATTCCCGGCGGGCCGCATCAAACCAGTCAAAAAACTAATGACAAAAAAAACAATAAAGGGCGAATCCGTGGAGCCGTTGTTATAGTCAGACGAAAATGGTATGTAACGTCGTAGTCACAACAATGACTGGCGACGGCTTTCTCCTCTGAGTATGAGTGTGCCACGAAGCGGGAGATTTGAAAGTGATCCGGTCTCCATACCTATTTTGGATCCCAATGGTACGTTCTGTATCTACTATGTCTCCTCTACGATCTTAGAAGCCTGTAATAGGAATTGTGAATCCATATATATACGAGGTGGTCCATTGATAGTGACCGAGCCAAATATCTCACGAAATAAGCATCAAACGAAAAAACTACGAAGAACGAAACTCGTCTAGCTCGAAGGGGTAAACCAGATGGCGCTATGGTTGGACCGCTAGATGGCGCTGCCATAGGTCAAACGGATATCAACTGTGTTTATTTAAATAGGATCCCCCATTTTTTATTACATATTCGTGTAGTACGTAAAGAAATATGAATGTTTTAGTTTGACCACTTTTTTCGCTTTGTGACTGATGGTGTTGTACTAGTTACAAACATATGGCTCACGATTTTAGACGAACAGTTGGTAACAGGTAGGTTTTTTTAAATTGAAATACGGAACGTATTTACGTTTGAACATTTTATATCGGTTGTTCCAACGTGATACGTGTAATTTTGTGAACTTATCATTTCTGAGAATGCATGCTGTTACGGCGCGATTACCTGTAAATACCAGATTAATGCAATAAATGCTCAAAATTACGTCCGTTAACCTCAATGCATTTGGCAATACGTGTAACGACATTCCTCTCAACAGCGAGTAGTTTGCCTTCGGTAATGTTCGCACTTGCATTGGCGTTGCGTTGACGCATGTTGTCAGGCGTTGTCGGTGGATCACGATAGCAAATATCGCAACTTTCCTCACAGAAAGAAATCTGGGGACGTCAGATCCGGTGAACGTGCGGGCCATGGTATGGTGCTTCGACGACCAATCCACCTGTCATGCATTATGCTATTCAATACCGCTTCAACCGCACACGAGCTACGTGCCGGACATTCGTCATGTTGGAAGCACATCGCCATGCAGTGAAACATCTTGTAGTAACATTGGTAGAACATTACGTAGGAAATCAGCATACATTGCACCATTTAGATTCCCATCGATAAAATGGGGGCCAATTATCCTTCCTCTCATAATGCCGCACCATACATTAACCCGCGAAGGTCACTGATGTTCTACTTGTCGCAGCTATCGTGGATTTTCCGTTGCCCAATAGTGCATATTATGCCGGTTCACGTTACCGCTGCTAGTGAATGACGTTTCGTCACTAAATAGAACGTGTGCAAAAAATCTGTCATCTCCCGTAATTTCTCTTCTGCCCAGTGGCAGAACTGTATACGACGTTCAAAGTCCTCGCCATGCAATTCCTGGTGCATATAAATATGGTACGTACTACATGAATATGTAATAAAAAATGGGGTTTCCTATATAAAAAAACTCAGTTGATATCCGTTTGATCTACGGCAGTGCCATCTAGCGGGTCAACCACAGCGCCATCTGGTTTCCCTCTTCAAGCTAGGCGAGTTTCGTTCTTTGTTGTTTTCCCGTTTGATGCTTATTTCGTGAGGTACTTGGCCCGGTCACTATCAGTGAACCAACCTATATATATATATATATATATATATATATATATATATATATATATATATATATATCCTCTTGTTCTCCCATGGCTAGACACTTTGTTTTGCTCATATTTATTCTAAGCCCGCCTCATTCAAATGCTTCCATTAAATTCTTTATAATAAAGTTTGACATCCTCTCTGGTTTGTGCTGTCAGTACTTGATGTTTGGCAAATAGTAATAACTATCGTATCAAACTGTTAAGAAATTCCGATACCTACTCATGACTTTTTCCACTGTTGCAGTTTACATTACATATTTATTTTAAGCAGGTTCGGTAACAAACTGTATCCCTGTCTATCCCTTTCTTGTCTGGAATATCTCCTCAACTTTCTCGCTACTCAAATTGCTGCTCGCGACTGGTGGCGTATTCTCCGAATTATGGTTATTTGTTGTGCTTCTACACCTAAATACTCCATTGCTTCCAATATGCTTTGATCGGTACAGAATCATATGCCTCTTTTAAATCCACAAAAATCAGGTTATGGGGCAGCGGGTAAATAATCCAACTGATCTTTACTTCGTTAATGTTGTTATGCAAAGAGATTTACACTGTCTCTGCGTGCTTTAGATGTATCTACGGCGTTTACAAGAGCCTGGAAACCATTTCTGCGGTCAGCCAGAAAGGGATGGAGAACATACTGACCATAATTTCCAGTCCTCAAGTCCACTTTACTCACTGTGATCACTGAAAGATAATGTTCCTACTTTGTGTTTACTCCACAGGATCAGGATCAATGACTATAAATAAAAGTTTTGACTTTTATCTGATTGATATATCCAGTAAAATTTCACAAGCACAAAATATAATAATATACATAATAACAATAATAATGAAAATAATTTCCCTATCGGGGACAGCACTATTAACACTTCAGAGGTGACCTCTACGGAAGTTCCAAGTAAAATGGTCTATCATCCTGACTTACAATAACTAAAGTTAACTGCTCACCCAGGAGTGAAAATTAATCTCGCCACCTACCATGTGGTTTTATTAACATTACGTGTGGCATACAGACAGTTACTTCAGTGAAATCCAAGCGATCGAGGACGGTGTACAGTCCTCGGGACTTCACTTCCTACGTTACCGATAATGATTTTGGAAGCTGCCTGGCTGTGAAGTCATCCAAGGCACAGGGCGCACAGGCGTTTGGCTGAAGTGGGCAAGTTGATATCTCTGCCCTAAGGGTCTCTTCTCATTGCCTCTCTGGCTGTATTTGTGCTGTATATGGGTACAGCGGACCTCCAAACGGAACATATGCTATCAGCCACCCCTTTCTCAGACTCATATTAATTAAAACCTCTATTTTTAATAATTTACAAACTTCTTAATTTTTATGTGAGTAGAGTAAAACTTTTAGCTCGACTACATTTAAACGTTGCCAATTAAAATTTCTTTAATGGAACTGACAGTAGAACATGACCTCTGAACTGCCTTTTTAAGATTAATTAAATGATTGTTATTTACAGTGAAGACTTGAAACTTGGTACACCTGTATTATTTCATCAACGTAATTGGATGTTGTAATAACAAATGCAAATGATATTTAATCTATTATAAATAACTATGTCTTTGTTACAAATTTGGTTTTTACTAAATAACTTGAAAAATAATAGAGGTAGCTTATTGGCGTCACAGAAATCAGTCTCTTAGATCAAACTGAGGCTACATGTGAATTTTTATCTTTCTGACTCAAATATTAACGTCTTTAATTTCTCGTAAAACGCTGATTTTGAGCAACATTTTTCTCTGATCAAGCTGTTAATTATGACATACATTTGCATATTCTGAACAGTGCTTGGATTTCTAGCTTCATTATTTAGAACAACTTATTTTTTTAAATAATATATTTTGTAAAACATTTTCATTTGATCAATTTGAGACCTTACTTTTTAACATTAATACACTGAAACATTCACTGACAAAATTTGGAAAAGGTATTTTAACTTTTAATCTCAGTCTTAGGTTATAGTCCAATTCTCTGTATGCTATGAACACGCGTGTTATGATTGTGTGGCGTTAGCAGTAGCGAATTGGGTTAAGTCCCAGTACACTCGCTCCCTCCTAAGCCTCTGTTCTGAATTTCATGCTTACGAAGAACGATGCCGCATAGCTCTGTAGTGGTTGGGTTACCGTTGCTATAGTGTGTGCTCCTAAAGTAGATAAAATAGCAGGTCTCGAATTTTTTTAACAGTCGGGAAATTATTGCTTATCGGACATTTCAAATTTGTAAGGTCTACAACAGAGACGTATTTCCTGACGTTTAGAATACTTCTTCTCACTTATTTGTCTACAGCGAAAACTTTGATCCATACAAGATCGTCCAACTTTAGAACCCGTCTTTCCCTCTCACGTCTCTCCCTCAATCTCATTCCCCAATATGTTTTCAGTATAACGCTTAAAGAATCTACTGAGAGATGCCATAACAGTAATTCCCTCGTAAGTATTTGTGTGCTTCTTGTTTCCTTCGTTATTGATAGCAGATATGTATGATACACGCCATTCTCTTGGTGTTTCGTCCCACTCCGCAATCTGATTGAACAATTTAATATGAGTCTTACCATTTGAGGGATCTATATTTCCTCAATTCCATCACAACTCCTCCCAGTCCACTTGTCTTTGCTTTTCTTGTCTTTTTCAGCAACTCTTCTACATTTTCCTCTAATATAGGTTCTGTATTACCCAATATACTGATTTTGTTGTGTATATCTGTCATGTGGTCTCTTCTTGTTTCTGTTTAGGTTGTACTGTGGGTGACAGGTTGCTAGCCATTTTCATCTTCCTTGTCATTCTTCATGCAGACTTATATCCAAGTGAATGCTCTATTCCTCCCACATAATTTTTCCCGTTCCTCTTCCTTACACTTCCTTCTTAATGTCTTAGCCCTCTTTTTATATACCTTGTACCTATTCCAAACCTGTTCACTCCCAGAGCTTAACGATATGTTACATCGTTTCTTCTTATTCTCAGCCACCTCCGACAACTTTATGATTATCCATTCAGTTTTGTTCCCACCCTTTGCCTTCCAAAAGCCTCCTCTGCTGCTTCCTCCATTGGATCCAATCGTAGATTTAATCCTTGCTAATACAAACTTCTCGCACTTTCTTCTTGTAGCAGATGTAGCCTATATTCTGGATCCTCTATAGCTGCACTTCCCGGATCCTCCTTTTCCTCTTCTAGATTTATCTTGGTATTAACTGGAAACGAAATTTTTGAAGTAACTATAAAATGTTCATAGCCACACTGTCTCTCTTTCTGTGGTGTCACCACCAGACACCACACTTGCTAGGTGGTAGCCTTTAAATCGGCCGTGGTCCGTTGGTATACGTCGGACCCGCGTGTCGCCACTGTCAGTGATTGCAGACCGAGCGCCGCCACACGGCAGGTCTAGAGAGACTGACTAGCACTCGCCCCAGTTGTACAGCCGACGTTCATAGCAATGGTTCACTGACAAATACGCTCTCATTTGCCGAGACGATAGTTAGCATAGCCTTCAGCTATTTCATTTGCTACGACCTAGCAAGGCGCCATTATCAGTTTATATTGAAATGGAAATTATGTACCGTCAAGAGCGATGTACACCAATTGTGGATTAAAGTTAAGTATTACATCAACTAGGTACTTTATTTGCTACTATTAATTCCTTTAACTGTTCCAGACCTCACGCCAATCTGCTTGAGCTTAAAAGCGTGCATTTCGGCCTCCTCTAGCAACACGGTGTTGGCTCTTCTGCCAACACATCACTTTCTACCCTTACATCTTGCTCCTGACTTTGCCGCTGCCTTCTTGCTATTGCATGATCAATAATTGATTTTAAGTTCCTTGGCGGATTGGCCCAGGTGTGTCTTTGCCTTCGCAACACATGCAGTACACGACCCAATCGGACGCCATCTCAGCGCCCACAAGCCACCGACTCGTAATATATATAAACAGTTAGCAGGGATCTGGTGGCACTTATCCCTGGAAACTTTCCATTATCTTTTTGAATCCATCACACATAGAGCTTCTGTTGTATCGTATTCCGAATTCGGACAAACACGATATCAAGTTATCATAGTGCTTTGTCTCGTCCGTGTATCTACGTTAGGGAACACTTTACGTTCAGTACCGAGCGAGGTGGCATATTGGTAAGCGTCTGGGCTTACTTTCGACAAGACGGCTGTTCAAATCCACGTCCGACTGCTCGGGTTGCCTGCGTTTTCATTTAATGTATCTACAGAGATGATTCCTTTAGGAAGGATACCTCCGACGTCTTTCCGCAATACACATTTGTGCTGTGGCCGAGCGGTTCTACTTGCTTCAGTTTGGAACTGCGCTGCTGCTACGGTCGCAGGTTCTAATCCTGCCATGGGCATGGATGTGTGTGATGTCCTTCGGTTAGTCATGTTTAAGTAGTTCTAAGTCTAGGGGTGTGATGACCTCAGATGTTAAGCCCCATAGTGCTTAGAGCCATTTGAACCATTTTGGATACACATTTGTGCCCATCGGTAGTGACCTTGTCGGTAATGACAAGTATCACAGCATCTATGACTAGAATTGATGAAAGGAATTTTGATGATTTGTGGAGCAAAAATAAATTAGATTTACATCTTCCTTCCATCTTTTGCTATGAGTACGACTGTATGGATTTTATTGTACTTTTCCACTAAGCTTGGACTTGTCGGTAATGACAAGTATCACAGCATCTATGACTAGAATTGTTGAAAGTAATTTTGATGATTTTTGGAGCAAAAATGAATTAGATTTACCTCTTCCTTCTTTCTTTTGCTATGATTACTACTGTATGGATTTTGTTGTACTTTATTCCACTAAGCTTGGACTGACGATGACCGACAGAAGAAATGTAGATTTCCATTCAGACCAGTTATAACAGCACTGAAATGCCTAAGGAAATTCAGAAGAAATAAGTCATTTTTAAGAAAAAATTAATTTTGATGTATTGTGAGCTTATTGGAGATTGCCATGGTATTGACCTTAATTGCCAACGACAGCATTTCCAGAATGAGATATTTACTCTGCATCAGGTTGTGCGCTGTTTTGAAATCTTTCTAGAATTTTGCATAATGTGGGTGTGCCTTGGGGAAACTTTTGATTCTGTACGACCAACTCTAGGTAAAACAGATACGAGGATTCTGTTTTTTGCGGAAAAAGATAGAAGCGTAACGCAGAAAAGTAGCTGCATAGGAGCAGGATTTTAGCGATTGAAATGACGCTGTGGTAACACACTCGAGCCGCATGCGTAAGAACGGCGTTTCAAATTCCTTTTAAATCAACTCTCTAAATTGCTTAAGGTAAATGGCGGAACGATTTCTTTCAAAAGGTGATCCGTGAGAGCTAATCCTCTGTGAAGTTATTAACATTGTCGCCAACGGAACGTTTAAATTCAATTTTCCTTTCATCTTTTGGAAATGGATGTTTTGAAGGACAGGACTACCGAGTGGAAAACACTGTGAGCAACGGGGGCGATACATGGGGAGTTATTAGGGTGAAATAGTGAATCACAGATAGGATGTGGACAGTTAATCACTGCACTCGCCAATAAAGACAGATGGTTAACCAGTGCGAATACACATGAATTTACTAGAAGTAACTCACTTCCACAAATGACACTCTCAGTATTCAAAAGAGTTCACCGAAGAAAATATTCCGATAAAACATTCGCTAATTATTCACACGACCTTTTCATTAAGTAGAGACCATGTAAAAATATTGCCAATATGCTTCTTCTTTTTCGATCAGTCCAGTAACATCACTCATGTGTGCAACACGTATCATAGTATTTCTTGTACTGTTCTTAGCAACGAGTTCATTTTTCCAGTTGTGACAAGCGAAATTCTTTCTGCCAGTAATCACCCAAATCATGCTTTTAATATAATCTATCCCTAGCAGTCATGGTGCCTATTGAAAACCTCAAGCAATGAGTAGGATATCGTGTGTGACTTCACTTTTTCATTCATACATGCTTATGTAATGTTTCACATTGGCGAAAAACTACTCCATGCGTTGCTTAATTAAGAGGCTATGCTGAACCACATTTGAAAACTGTAATTTGACTTCACATGGTGTTTCGATGTCAACACATTAAAAGTCATGAAAAGTCATGTACTTGGCAGATAGTGAGCCGCAGGTGTATGTAAAGTTTAATAATAACGAGAAAAGTTATTCAGCGGAGTGAGTAAAGAAATTACTTTGCACTGTTTAGTCGTAGTACTCAAAATGCAGTTGACATACTGACCATAAATACTTTTTTATTTATCTGTTTAACACTGTCAGATTTCTCTGCTTCATCACGGTTTTGCCGTGCTAGGTATTTTATATCATAGCTAACTTAAATAATGTCAATAAATTTGCAAATAACAGCAATAATTGTAGTACTAAAGCAAAAACAAACAAAACTTTTTCTATCGAGCCTAAGAATTACTGCCGCGATTGCAATAATAACAACAATAATAGTAGCACTAATAGCAATAATTATAATAAAATAGACATTAAGCTAAATATTTACTGCGGCTATTTACCCGTGACAAAGTAAAAGAGAAACTTCTCACACAACATCTGAATTTGAATGAAAGCCAACAGTTATGAATGAACTTACAGCAATCGTTCAAGACATGAAATAACAACAACGCAGCAGGTGAAGATGGAAAAGTCATAGACATATGAACACTGTCTGGCGGAAATCTATTGCAGAAGGTAAAACAAATATTTGGCTAACAGTATAAAAGTGAAGCTATCGGTTACATACGGCAGAAGATGAAACTGCCGCCAAGATTGCTGCCAGAGTGCTTCTTAATAGACTACAGAAGCAGGTAGACGATAAGATTTGAGTACATCAAATTTGATTTCGGAACGAACGGTCATTTCTAAAACGAATATTGAGTCTTAAGTTTTCAATCCAAGGCAGAACAGCAACATGCAGGCCCTATGTTGCTTCGTTTGTTGGCCTAGAAAAGGCATACGACTCTGCTGACAAATTCTTTTTTAATATTGTGTGAGTTTGTAGTGAGTGATACAACAAATAAATCAATTCAGCAAACACTAACAAACACGAAACCTAAAGTAAATTTTTTAGGAGAGTTACCTGAAACTTTCCAAGTGCGAAAAAGGTTAGTCAAGGAGATTTTCTATCCCCTATTTTCCTTAATTTCGTCCTTAGAAAGTTGATCGAAGAATGGAAAGAGGATCTCAAAAAGTATGAAAAAAAAAATTACCAGCTGCAATTAGAATACAAAAGCATGAATTTTAGATTTCAGTGTTTAGCTTTTCCTGACGATCTTGCAGTACTGTCCTAAGACATGTTGATGACACCAAGAGAAATGAATATTTTGAAAAGAATTCAGAAATATCAGAATGCCCTACTCTAAAACACAATATAATGCAAATAAGTAATATCCGCCCAATTTTGTGAACACAGATTATGAGAAACATAAAGTAAGAAAAATATCATGGTGAGGTAATGCCCATGTGGAGTTGATAGTCTCCCATCGGGCGCCTCCCCAGGTGGCGGATAGGGGAATGTTCTCCAGATATGGAGGGTACCGGGGAAATAAAATACCCGGGGTGGACCAAAACTATCAATCGAAATCCACTAACGTCTGCCTGGTATCCAGCGGTTAGTTGTCAGCGTCTGTTCGCCTAGATGGTGCGGCTGCAGCAACCTTCTTGATCTCAACAATCAAGTCGTATTCCTCGTGATCTTTCCTCGGAAGGACCACCACCAAGTTAGTTTTCAACTTGAAAACCAAACACGATGATAACACAAGGAATGAATCCACTACCCCGGGCACCAGTCGCAAGGCTGGCTTTACCTGGTCATCGGATTCCGGGGGACCAGAAGCATCATGTTACGCTTAAGGTTGAGAACCAGACGACGTCCAAATTATTTCACACAAAACAAAGACACTTCATCGGTACACTTAATACTAATACTCTTTCCAAACTGGGCAAGATCAAACAACTTACAGACGTGCTGCAAAAATTCCTGATCAAATTCCTTGAAATCCAGGAAACACGATTTACGGACGAAAACCATTTTGATACAGACAACTACAGGATCTACAAAGGAAAACCAGCAGTTAAAACTAATGAAAAAGGACAAACTGTTTGGCACAGCATTTGCAGTCCACAAATCTGTCAGCGACTCTGTCATTGACTTCCAGTCTGCCTCAGAACGTATATCAACGCTCTCCGTCAAATCGGCCAAGAAAGCATATACCTTGATCAACGCACACGCACCCACAAATACCTATAACAAGAAGAACTGCAATAAAGTGGACGACGTCTGGAATGACCTTGAAGAGACGACAAACAAAGTTGCCAAACACCATGTAATAATCTTGTTAGGCGACTTTAACGCACAATTAGGTAAAGAGAAAAAATACAGGAAAATCACAGGAATCTATACAGCTCACAAGAGAACTAACAAGAATGGGGAAAGATTGATAAGCTTTTGCGAAAATTTCGGCCTCCTAATTATGTCAACACAATTCAAAATACTCAACAAGAAACTGTATACTTGGAAGTCGCCCAACACAATGGTAGGTGAATTCCAGATAGACCATGTGGCCATCTCCAAGAGTAACACAGCAGAAATTCTGAACGTGAAAACGAGAAGAGGATTGTTTGACTCAGACCACCATCTTCTACAGATAAAGACCAGATTACAACCCAATAGAAAAAAGCCAAAACTAAACAAAGTGCTGAGACCAGACCCCGAATACATAAAACTTAACAAGGAAAACATCTTACAGGAAGTCAGTCAGACAAACACCACAAACTGGACAGAACTTGTGGACGTCCTCAAATCCACGATGAAATTCGGTCAACCCCCGAGAAGGAGAAAACACAGGTGGTGGAATATAATATGTGACCAAGCAATAGAAGAAAGGACCAATGCCTGGGAAAACTTCAATGTCACAAAACATCAGAAAAATGGCAACAATTTCTACTAACCCGAAAACAAACATCGAAAACTATTCGGAGGGAAAAAAGAAATTATGACAAACGGCGACTAGATGAGATAGAACAAGATTTTAAGAAGAACAACAGCAGGAATTTTTATAAGACGTTTAAAGAACATATTGCAGGATACCAGCCACCCAATCTTTGTTTCAAGAAACCGGATGGTTCACTAGAAACTAACACGAAGAATAACTGCCAAATCCTCGCAGACTATTTCAACAAACTTCTCAACTGCGAATGACCTACAGAGGATATTCACTACGAGACGTCTACACCAAATCCTGACGCTAAACCGCCAACCATCAACGAAATAGTAGAAATTATCAAGACACTGAAAAACAATAGAGCCCAAGGAGAAGATGGAATTATTGCAGAACTATGGAAACTAAATGATGAAAGATTTACAGGAAAAATTCACAAAATCATATTAAACATTTGGGAAACAGAACAGATCCCTTCTGAATGTAAATGCGCACTCATCCATCCACTCCACAAAAAAGGGGACAAAACTGAACCAAATAATTACAGGGGTATCTCACTTGTACCGGTCGCATATTAAAACCTATCAAAAGTTCTCATGAATAGATTAGAACAACAAGTTGACCCACAAATAGGAGAATACCAGGCTGGTTTTAGCAAGGGACGGTCATGCATAGAGCAGATCTGGAATCTGGAAATGATTCTCCAGATGAGAAATACCCGAAACACAGTGGTTACTTTTGTAGATTTTCAAAAGGCGTACGACTCAATAGACAGAGTAGTGCTCTGCAAGACGCTGGAAGAATTCAGCGTTGACAGAAAGACAAGAGCAATCATTCGGGAAACATTAACTGACACAGTCTCCAAGGTTAAATTTATGGGGGATATCTCGGAACCATTTGAAATCCAAACTGGAGTGCGACAGGGCGACGGACTTTCACCATTACTCTTTAATATCATTCTTGAAAAAATTATCAGGACATGGGAAAAAGAAGTCAAAGGAATCCAAATTGGCATTAGAAAAGATGATAGATTCAATGTGAAGTGTTTAGCTTTTGCGGATGATCTTGCAATCCTCACAAATAATAGAAAAGAAGCCACTAACGCCATAGAGAAGTTACACGAAATTGCACAAAGAACTGGCCTGCAAATCTCATATGAGAAAACCCAGTACATAGAAAGAGTGCCACAAGACAAATTGCCTATTGTGACAATCCATGGGAAAATCGTACAAGTACCACATTTTAAGTACCTGGGAGAAATCATCCAGCCATCAGGGATCAACCTAAAGGCCAATGAGGAAAGAATAAAAAAACTACAGAAAGCATGTAAACCCAAGTGGGACTATTATAACAAAAAGTCCATACCCATTAACGCAAAATTGAGGCACTACAACACTGTCGTACTTCCGGAGGCACTTTATTCATCTGAAACAACACAAATAGGTGGGCAAACTAAAATCAAAGAAATAGAGAAACAAGAAAGGAAAATTCTCAGGAAAATTTTTGGCCCGATACAAGAGCAAGGAATCTGGAAGAAGAGACCAACATCAGAATTATATAAATACACAGACAAGATTACTGATACAATAAGGAAAAGAAGAATGCAGTTCTACGGACATATCCACAGGATGAATGAAAACAGAATTTCAAAGCGAATTCTTAAAGTCATCAACTGAGGCAGGGGAAAAGCAAAATGGATAAAAGAAGTTGAAGAGGACCTCAGACAAGCACACATAACAGTAAACGATGCAGAAAATAGAACTGAATTCAGGAACATCATCAAAAAACATAAATTTGACACCACAACACAGAAGAGACCAGGATGCAAATGGACAGCGGAGCGAAAGAAACAACACAGTGATGAAGAAAATTTGGGCTCAGAAAAAACATAAACAATCATCATAAAGGAATTCAAGTTCAATCGCTCTCTTAAATGGGAATAATGGAAAATAATAATAATGATAATAATAATAGTGAGGCAATGCAGAACGGTTGTGACGAAAAGGGTCTTTCAGTTGACGAAAGATATGTTCAATAAAAGGTCTCTTCTGAACCCAAGTTACAACACTAAGTTACCTAAATAAAAGCATGTTCACACGTAGCCGAATGTCTAGATTTCACTAAGACAACATAAATAGAAAACGTGGAAAGAAAGAGAGGAAAATCCTTAGAAAAATAACGTGGCAAATGCAATACAATGGTAAACATGGAAACATGTGTAATGGACATATCTAAAAGAAAATTGAAAAACTAAATGTAACGATAAGAACACATAGAATGATGTTTTACACCCATATGATCGATTAAATGAAAATAGCATGTACAAGAGATTTTCTGAACAGAACAACTGGAAAACTATTTCTGTGGTGAAAGTGGAATGAGAAATGATCTGAAAGAGATGAATAATTCTAGAACAGAGATGCGCTTCGAAAGAAGGTTTAAGATACTCATCTTTAGATTAAACTAAAATGAAAGCTGACTATGTTATCACTAGTTGGGAAACAACAATACTCTGATCGAAAATCGGGAAGTTACATCAGAAGCAGCTATTTATGTGGCCTATAAAGAGCAAAAATCGAGTAAAGACCGTGGTGATAAGTAACTTTTACACTAGAAGATACAAAGTCTTTTGGTAGTACAGTAGTATAATATGACGACGCTAATAGTTCTAAGAAAGTGTAATAAAGTACACTGTCCAAGCCAAGGACTCTAAGACAAGAGTGAGGTCTTATTGTTACTGGATAAGAAGTACATACAAAAAAACAAATACTGTCCCTACCATGTACTTCACAATGGGTTCTCTTTTATATTGAAGAAGGCATCGTGCTGGCTTGGAGAAAACAGCTTTGTCATTGAGAAAGAAGGCACTTTGTCCTGAAGCAGCGAGTGATTATGCTGTGTTATTCAGTGTTCAGGTCGAGGAGAGACATGAGTGGCTGTGCACATTAAGCAATCGTTAAAACAGACACAGCGTGTGTCAATCTCTGTTCGTGACTGCAATTCGGCACGATAGATATGAATAAGACAGTAAAATATAAACAAAATGAACGTCACAACATATCGTACGCAGACATTCCTCACTGGCTCCTAGTGCTGTGAGTTTTCAGGATAACGTGTCATCAACACTGCTGGAAAAAAAATTAGTACACCTTGAAATATGACGTCGATTTTGATCTGATGACGGCATTGCCATCTGGGAGACAGTACAGGGTGACAGTTACTGAACTATAAGAAAGAGACACAAATTAGTTACAAACTATGGTGTGCAGACACTTTATTCAATATGTAAACGTCGCTAAGATATCCGGATTCAGGTTATGACATGTTCCATATGGCTGCAATGATTGGCGATGATGTGGCGCAGACCAACAGCGTAATTCTGAACTCACCGAAGTGTCTGAACATCGCTGCTTGTCGGTGACTCCTGAATGGCTGTTTTCCGTTCAGCAATGGTTTTGGGGTTATTGCTGTAATCCTTGTCTTTAATATAGCCCAACAAAAAGGAGCTGAATGTGTTCAGATCCGTAGAACATGGTGACCAATCGAGGGCTATGCCAGTGATCTCTGAGTGCCCCAGAGCCACAGTGCGGTCCCGAAGTGCTCCTGCTTCGGTGGGGTCGAGCTCCGACTTGCATGAACCTCATCTTGTCGAAATCAGGGTCATTTTGGATAATGGGGATGAAATCATCTTCCAGAACCTTCTTGTATTGTTCGGTAGTCATTATTCCGTCAAGCAATGTCGCACCGATTAATTCCGTTACTGGAAATACCACACTGCACAAAGACTTCTCGATCGCGAAATTAGTATTCTCAGTCCCAAATGCGCCAATTTTGGTTATTGAAGAACCCATCCAAATGCAAATAAAAGCGGGCTTCGCTGCCAAATCACAACATGCATGGCATACTAATTCCCACCATGTCCTGCGGCCAACCGTGCTGTCTGAACGCCTTAACGCAAAATGTCAAGAAGTTATGACGACTTTATTTCATATTGTTTAATATTTGTCACCCTGTAGACATACTGGTAATGATTTCAACGGCGTCCGCAAACAGTGTCGCGGTGGCGTAGCTACTAAAGCACCGCGCTCTGTCTACGCTTTAATGGGAAATACTCACAGACAGAAGGCTCAGTGTGGTGTAAACGAGTGTAGCATGCAATCAGTCATACCGCGGTGACTAATCGAGATTGAAAGGAGTCACTTCCGACTGGCGGGATGGCCCTTTTGGAGAACTGCCACACAAGTTGGACGTCCGACGTCAGTTGTGTCATGGTGCTGGCGTCACTGATTACTTGAACATTCTGACACCTGTAGTCGAAATTCTGGACGTCTATGTAACACCGACACCAGCCAGGATTGTCATATTTCATGGCAGATTTCACAGCTACCACAGCACATATAAGAGGGCTTGTGAGCTCAGACGTGTCAACACGAGCTGTTGCAAACCGATTATTAGCAATGAGACCATGGGCACGCACATCTCCAGATGGTATTCTACTCGCGCCGCAGCATCGATGACTGGTGCTGTCAGAGGATCGCTTGGATAACGGAATGGGGTGTGGGTTTCAGTGATGACAGCATATTGTTCCTGCACGCAAGTCATGGTCGTTTGCGCGTACGAGCGTTGTCTCGTAGAGTGAATTCGTCAAAGACACACTGGCTCCACACGAGGCCTTATGGTCTGGGGTACGATTAGCTACAATGTCGTTCACCTTGGGTGCTTCTGGAGGGGACAGAATTGTTAGACCCGCTGTTTTGCCTTTCTTCCAACAGAAAGGTGATGTGTTGTTCCAACAGGACAATGCTCGCCCACACAATGCCCACAAACTCTGCAAGGCGTGCAGCAACCTCCCTTGACTTTCCTCCAATCGAGCACGTTTGGGATATGATAGGACGAGGAGTAACACGTGCGATTCGTCAACTAACAACCCTTACAAAACTACGTGAACAGGTCTAGTGGGCGTGATATACCTATCCCAAGACAGTATTCGTCATCGGTACGACCGACTGGGTGTCAGAGCCAACGTCTGCATTGCCGCCCACGGAGGCTACACCGAGTGGTAATATGAGTATTTCCAGCATGGTTCGATATGTGGTACCTCAGAATGGCTTGTGCTATTGATCTGTAAATGTACTCATTTCATGTACTTCGCATGCACTGTTTAAGAATATATCGAGTGAATCGTAAACCTCTGAAAGGGTATACCAATTTTTTTCCAGCAGTGTATTTTTATACGATGTGTAGAGATATTGGTGTATCCTTGCAGTTTACAGCCACGTATTCAGCCCAACGTAGGTTTTTATCTATATTATACCACTCTGAGGGAATTTATTTTTGTCGTTGTCGGGATGGGAGATTGTAATAATTCCAGAAATTTCGATTTAAGGAGACAACAGAGTTTCGCGAATGGAAGAATTAAATCACAATACTATATTTCAGTGCCCGCTTGGGTAAAGTATATAGGTCAGTTTTACCAAATCTTTTTGACCGAGATGTTGATTTTCTTTTCACTTTTCCGTGTTTGCAAATATGTAACGTCAGCTGGAGACAGTTAACGATCCTAATTACGCCCCTGCATAAATTAAACTTTGGTGTACTAATTTCACTGCAGTAGACACCTGTTAATGATCGCTTCTTTGATGTGTTCAATTAGTCCTGAGGCTGCAAATGCATGCAGGTTACAACAGCAGCGAGCGTCCACGACAGTGAACTGCGTGCATTTTCAGCCTCAGGAATAATTTAAACTCCAAATAAGCGACAATTAACAACTGTCCATTGCAGTACACTATGCGGGACGGAGTTAAAAGCATAAAATTGTCTACGCTTCACAGCCATTGAAAAATTTTTGACGTCCCGTCAACAGGCAGACGACATTTTACTGATATCCTCATCAAACGGAGAGGGACGATGATGATTACCCAAAAAGTTCGACAAAAGGAATAGAACAATATTTGTTTTGGATACAGAGCCGTGCCGAGATAATCCAGCAACACTGGCGGAACCGTCAAAGCTGCGGCCACCTCCCCATGAAGATTTAATGTTTTGCAATTTTTTTCCTACGTCTTATTGCTTTTCTCAAATACGGGACATTGATTTTAGTAAGACGTGTCATTAAGAACAGATTTTGTTTGCTCCTAATCCAGTATTGATCATGCATAAATCATTGATTGGAAATAAAAGGCAGACTGCTGTAATGCAGTGTTGAGAAAATATTCCTTTCAAGAATAGTATTTTTATTGTAATTTTACTTCCCATTTCGTTACTTTAATTGAGTAAACTTATTTACTATGTCATTGAATTCATGTTCAGTAACCTTGTCGTTATCAATAGACAAGATAAATAAATTCGACAGTCTGCTACATCTCAAAAAAATTTTCTATATCTTTCATTTGGATGGAATTGTCGTTTGGATAAGCATCTCGTAAACCCTACTTTGAAAAAAAAAATAAATAAAAAAAATATTACGAAATAGAATAATACGGAACTTTGTCGGTGTTCTACAAAATTCCTTTCAGCTTGAATTTAAAAGCAGCTATTTCGTTAATCAGACCAGCTATGTGGTATATACTTGCTACGAAAATCTGCTGTATACTTTTCAGAGTAAGATACAGAGCTTTACTTCAGGCGTTACTGACAAGAAAGTAAAGTGAGATGAGATGGTGTGTTATATATGAGGCCTGTTTCCCAGTTTACTTGTTATTCAATGAATGTCTTTGAAACAATCTAGCTTTAACAGTTTCTCTCCACTCCCCAATTGTCAGAAAGCGACAAAAATCGGAAACCATCGGTCAGATAGCATTTTTGCTTCAGCACCCGCTCACCAGTCTGTTATTTTATAACATCACAGCGAAATAGCAGTCAAACATCAGTGTTGGCATGATGTAGCTGCATAGGACCGTTTTTAAGACCCCACTGTAGCTACAACGTTGACGAAGACCTATCTCGCCATGGGTCTGTGGGTTACTGGTCGGGCAAGCTAATAGTCACTAACATCCTACTTTAAAGAAGAAACGAAAACGTTTAGTTGGAATCCGAGAAGCGTAGAACAGTGATGGTCAAAGCTCAGACACATGACAACGCAGATAAATAAATACGTATCCTGTACCGAAAGTCGACGAAGAGCGAAGTCGCAACACGGTACCACTGAGATACTGTTTTCATGAATGACGCTTCTACGCTGTTGCTAAGATATTAGATACATCAAAATATATAGAAATATCTACACTTAATATTTCCATTATTGATCTTGTATGGTGTCAGGCAAATCCAACACCTTCCATGAAAACCCTGACATGATAAGCAAATCCAGTAGTATGTCACATAGCTCCGAATATATCGTGATATTAAATTAACCAAAAATATACGAGTAACGAGTGAGCAAATGAAATACCACAGACTAACACAAGAATGCCTAAACGATGCATGTCATACCTTCCCACCGTGAGACAGACGCAGTTCCGAGGGGAGAAACGAGAACAGAAGCCGAGAGCAGAACCATGTTAAGCTAGAAGACCCTACGATAAGGGACGGACACCCACGTCGCCAGCTAACCGCTAGGACCACCCCCCAGCCCAGGTTAAAAGCTAGAGCCCTCCAGAAGAAAAAAATGGTTCAAATGGCTCTGAGCACTATGGGACTCAACTGCTGAGTTCATTAGTCCCCTAGAACTTAGAACTAGTTAAACCTAACTAACCTAAGGACATCACAAACATCCATGCCCGAGGCAGGATTCGAACCTGCGACCGTAGCGGTCTTGCGGTTCCAGACTGCAGCGCCTTTAACCGCACGGCCACTTCGGCCGGCCCAGAAGAACAGTATAGATCTTATGACAACAGTAAAAGGGCCACACCAGCCGCAAGTTTTAGCGTGAGACTTTTTCGCGTCTCTGTTACGTTGCAAACGGTAAAAACATTGCCCCACCACGAAAAGTAACCGACAGGACCACCCCCCAGCCCATGTTAAAAGATAGAGCCCTCCAGAAGAACTGTATAGATCTTACGATAACACTAAAAGGGCCACACCAGCTGCAAGTGAGACTTTTTCGCGTCTCTGTTACGTTGCAAACTTTAAAAACATTGCCCCACCACGAAAAGTATAACATTTCTCATTGGATAGACAGAATTTTTGCAGGCGGAGCTTAAGGTTAACATTGAGACCCTTATTGGTCAGATGAACACACAGCCAGACAGTTTCTCTTTAAAACCAACTTCGGTAAATTGTAGTAAGGGGAAGTTAGGAAAGAGTTTCTTCGGAGACGGCGAAATGTGAGGAGCTGCGCCACCCTGACGTTGCTAAACACCGACAAGGTAATGAACGCACCCGATGCCGCATTTTTGAGCGCATAAAGCTTCACTCTGAACTGCAGAAGTCTCATCTGTTACACCCTCGTTTTGCGTAATACTAGTGTCGATCGTCAATTAAAGCTCATAGTATTCACATTTGCTACGTAAGTTAAAATCTGAAACGCGATGATTTTTCTGTTATATAATTATTGAGAAGCCACACCAGCCACTGTAATTTACGACAAGTTAGATAAGTAATTAAAGATAATTGAGGGTCACTGTAGAGCATTTTGATAGTTTTCTCTTTTGCGAAACTTAATTTAAACCTAGATTATAGATGTGATATGGCATAGGTAATACACCGATCCATTGCAGAACTTGGAAACCCATTCAGGGAATATTCGTTCACATTTTTGTTGAACGCAGTTGGTTTTTATCATCCTGTATTAAAATAATTCCTTTTATCAATAGTGCAATTTATAAACAATGTTTTGTGAGTAGAATAAAATTTCCAATGGTAAACTTAACTGCTTTTTTGACGTTATTTTACCAGCTAACTAAAAATAGGAAAGCCTTGAACCCCTTCCACTAAATTTAGTTAGTATTAAGATTCTTTTACAGGAGCTGACGCTGAAATCATTAAGTATTTAGTTATATCATCGCTAGTCTCACTAAACTCTACTGAACTCTACATGTCATGTGTGGTCTGGCGTCTCCTTACCAGCAACAGGTCCCAGGTTTAAACTAGTCAATTCCCCAAAAAAACACGCTCAGAGCGTCGTTGCGCGAAAGTGGTAGGGAGACACGACATAGGACAATAGACACCTCGCAGAATGTTAGGAAGTGGCGAACTTTCCAGGATGGTAAAATACCACGATTGAAGGTCGACCACATGCCTAACTAGGTCAGAAAAATATCCTGTTGAAAAATTTTCGTAGTAAAAAATTTTTTTTCTTAAGGTTATACATAGTCGAAAACAGTAGTTGCAGTGATAGTAATAAAGTATTCAATAGATAGTGAGACATTCTAGCAGAGACAATAGCACAATTAAGTTATGAATTTTAATATTGTTAGAATTAAGTTTTCTCTCCAATGCAAGCCTACAGGTGGCGGATACATCGTTGACAAGTTGGTTCTGGCCCAACAAGTAAGTGAATGGTTTGTCAAGTCGCGTGTGCAAAAAGTTTTGAAACGCGTGAGATCGTATGAGTGCATGTTGACTCGAAGTAGGGCGCGTGAACTGCTTTTAAAACAGAAAATAAGGGATTCGGAAAGATTAGCAATGGCAGATCGAGACCTTGACCGAATTGAGGTAGAGACCCAGCATGAAGACGGACAGAGAATAGAGGACAGTACAACAGACGATGCAGTATCGCGAGAAATAGGACATATAACGGACCATAACGAGGATAATGTAAGTCAAGGCATAGAAAACGTAAGTCAGTATACGACAGAGGAGCAGGAAAGCAGAGAGACAGTCGATGAGGACTCTAACTTGCGTCTTGAATACGTAGAACCCATAGTACAAGTAATCAGAGCTCCCTCACCATAGAGTACAAGGAATGCGAGCAGAAACGTGTCACAGCACAGTTCCGTGCAATCGGTTGCGAAAACACAGAGCGTAGGACGCCGGACGAAAACGCAGTAGGACCCACCAGTCTGGCAGAATTATTACGGAAACCATGACAAGGCAAAATAAAGACATAGCGAACCAAATTCAAGTTTAGAATGCAGAACCCACGAGACAAATGCGTGAGATTAAAGAACAAAACAAAAAAATTCAGTTACACCTAAGACATATTGAAGACGATACAAAAGAATCTCGAGAAGTGATAGGAAACTTAATAACAGGTCAAAATCAGTTGAGAACAGACATTGACAAGGTACAAGTTGACTTACAAACATTGCGTAATGACATTCAGGACGAGATCAAAACATCACGTAACAACATCCAGGGAGAAGTCAAGAAACTGGAGAAACAGATAAACGAAATTACTAGACAAGGAGCAGGTACAGCGCGTGAAATTGTTGAAAACAGTGTGTTACACAAACGTATCACAAAAGCAGCGCTGATAAGATATGATAACCGCATAGTCAAAATAGAAGCGCAAACGAAGCGACAATTTCAGAAATTGCGAACAGAGTTGTTGCAAACCATTGAAGAGCGTAGTGAACAGGATCGAACAAGCACTGAGTCTGCAACCACATCCGTATCTGTAACAGCACCGGAAAAACAAGCAATTAACGAAGATATTAGGCATTTGCGATTCCAATCACAGGCGGAAAGTAACATACGTGAAATCAGACAGCCTGCACAGCAACAAACACGATTCGAAATTCTTGATGAAGAAACGTCATCACAAACACATGCGGAACCACAAATGTATGTTTCAAGACAGTTTGGATCGTGCAATGAAGCGGCAAGGTTAGCCTGACAAGATTCCGAACCAATACGTGACAATGGAAAGCAGGTCGCGAAGAGTACAGTGCAATGCATTCAGCTACACGTTCACAACCGACGGAAGAAAATTATTGCGTACCACTCCAACGATACTACGCAAGGGTAGGCGAAAGTTACAGTGGATAATATGCAATGGATCTACCACAGCCGGAAAGAACGACGGGAGAAATGATCAGAAACAAAAGTGGCGAAGAATCGCGAATGTCATAAGGAACCATGACGAAGTACGACAACGATCATTTCCTCACAGTCAGAAAATTTCAGCACTTTCGAGAAGGAGACTCATTACATCCACGAACTTTTATTGATCAATTCCGAGTATGATTACCAGAACACTGGACGCTAGCACACAAATTAGACTTTATATGTGCACACACGTCAGGAACAGTCGCAGAAACCATGCAGAATGTTGCAGCGACATGCCGATCGTACCAAGATTTCAGAGAGAAGTTTCTGTCACGATATTGGTCCAGCGAAGCACAGAACAGAGTGAAGTACGAATTATTACAGAACCCATATTTTGAAAATTCAGGAGAGAAGACTCCCGTAAAATTTTTCGAATTAATGGCAAAGAAAAATCAGTGCTTAGATGTACCATACTGTGACGGAGTGTTGATTAAACTATGCGCGATGAAGTTACCATTGAAATACCAGCAATCATTAGTAGGGCGCGGAGGCAATGACGTCGAAGCATTTAAAGGTATTCTAAGGCAACTAGAGTTCATATTTTCGGTAGATGACGCAAGAAAAAGACGAAGCGCACGTGAAAACGAAAGCGAAAAGCAGTGGAATCCACAAGACACAGTACAGAGAAACAATAATTACGAACCCCGTGATAACTTCGCACCAAGAAACGACAATAGATTTCAACAAAGAACCGGTTATGGATTTAGAAGAGAATATGGCAATAACTATAATTCACCCAGGAACGGCAATAACTATTACAGAGGGAATAACGACAACCGGAACGGGTATTGGGGCGCCAATAGACCGACAAATTATTAACAAAGAATCCAAAATCAACAAGCGGAGCAAGAAAAGAGAATACAGATAGAAGAGGTGGAGGTAAGACCACCAAACCCCGATAAACGTTCGAATTGACAGCTAAGCGCCCATGCCAAAGAGAATGACGCACCGACCCAGGACAATTGCAGCACCTTGAACAGAGAACCTTATCAAGAGAAGAGAAGAAGGAAGAAACAAATCCGCAGAGACCAGATGTAAGCGAAGACAGGAAAATAACAATATCGTGTTGGGACGAAATTAATTGGGAGAATGTCCGCAGCTCGTGGTCGTGCGGTAGCGTTCTCGCTTCCCACGCCCGGGTTCCCGGGTTCGATTCCCGGCGGGGTCAGGGATTTTCTCTGCTTCGTGATGACTGGGTGTTGTGTGACGTCCTTAGGTTAGTTAGGTTTAAGTAGTTCTAAGTTATAGGGGACTGATGACCATTGATGTTAAGTCCCATATTGCTCAGAGCCATTTGAACCATTTTTGAATTGGGAGAATACTGACGAGGAAGATGAATTACCAGAGGCATGCACAACGAATGTAAGAGGAAAGGACGAAGTAATGAGTATTGCAGAGCTATTTGAGATGGAAACCAGGGAAAGCGAATTCAATAAGGATAATGCGCAGTCGACAGAAGTTGACAATAAGTTACTAGTGGGCACACAACTCAACGTATATAATGAAGGAAGTTATGAAGCGATAATTAGAGCATTTAGATGCTATTATGTGTAAGTAGCGACGAAGAAGGAGAAGATAGACGAGGATGAGAAAAAAGTAGAGAATGTTGAAGAAAGCGTAAATGATGGAAGAAATAGAGAAGACGAAATAAAAGAGAGAGAAGTAGCAGTAGAAGCGTATCCTACAGAAAGTTCGAATTCACAAGGCAATTTCCTGAAAAGACTCATGTATGACCCAGTGGAGGATTCGTTGATGCAAGAAGAAGATGAACAGAACCAACCCTTTTAAATTCAACCAATTGTGAAGGCCATGGTAAAGCATATCCTAGTCAATATTGTAATTGATAGCGGAAGTGAACTGACTGCGATCTCAGAAAATTTATTCATGCAGTGTAATGCCAATCAGGAATTGCCAGTTCTGTAAACATGTAAGATTCGAGTAAGAGGTCCTATTGGAAACAATGCTGCGGAAGTTACAAGACAAACAATGTTAACTCTTTCGTGTCAAGGTCAAAAGATCGAAGCCAACTTTGTGATTATACCTAAACTAACTGTAGATTTGAGTATAGGTGAAGATTTTTTAAATGAGAGACAAGCGATAATAGATGTGGGGAAAGGTAGCGTAACATTCGGGAATGTTACACTACTCTTTGAACAAAAGCTAAAATTAGAAGAAATACCAGAATGATGTGAGATAAAGAGGATGAAGAATTAGAATGGTATGCACAAAAGGGGGAATCGCCTCAACTCATGTTAGAAGTCCATGAAGAAATCGACGAACAATTGCAAGAAGTTCAAGGTATTTCGGAACACAGTAAAAGAGAATTAGAGAATATTTTACGAGATAATGCATAGGTATTTTTACCTAAAAGTGGAAGTATTAAACACTTTCTGTAAAAGTTTTAAGATTAATTTTATTACTGGTAAATAATCAGCACAATATTTCAAGATTATGTTGCAGATAAGATCGTCAGGAGAAAGAAGAACGAAGAGAGAGGAAGGTTGGAAAAAGAAAGTAGTTTCAATAAAGACAAAAACAAAAATAACACCAATAGTTCCATAGATTAAGGTGAAGGGATAAAAAGTAGATAGTCTAACAGCATGAAATACTAAAATGCTATATACCATGACACTACACAAAAATAAAAAACGAATTTGAGGATTCTTGTAGAAGTTAAGACTCAAAATATCTTAGAATTGTAAAGTGGAAAGGGCGCAGAAATTTGTAAAGCTTTTTAAGAAGGCGCAAAACAATGTAGGTACTAGACATATGTTAGATGATTATAAGTAAAACTTTTTTAAGAACCATTGTAAAAACTCCAGCAACAACCAGATGCAATGACCCACAAGTTGCAACATGAGAAGTATCAAGAAATGACGTAATTACAAAGACACAATTCCTACAAGGCAGAAGCGTCGAGAGAAGGAAAAGGACAGTGAGACCAACAAAGGGCACTTGTATATCTGTTGCTGAAACAAAAACCGGACTTTCACCGCTTGTAAACCCAGGGACGCCCAGACTCAGCAGAGTGAGCAAATAACGGCCCAACGAGAAGACCACTTGGGCAAGCCACTACTGGCAAAAAAATATGTGTAGAGGTCACACTACTGCTACTAAACAGCACGCTGATGCCTGAAACTGAAGAAAACTTCCACAAAGTAAAAATGACACACCCAAACAATTTATCGAACTGCTACTAAGAGGAGAACTTCAAAGTGACTAGTTATCAAAAAATATTTCCATATCCTGCCAGAGAAGAATCAAGAATCAAGTAAGAAGCAGAGAAAAAGCAGGAAGAACAGAAGTTGAAGATTCGCAAGATTGAGACCATGAGAGAAGATGGGTGAAGAATAGACGACATACCTTCCCAAACCCCTATCTTATATTTTACTTATTTTCTCCTTATAAAAACAAAGAATAAAAAATTATCTTGTTGGATGTTTTCCCTTTTCTTTAAACATTTATACCATTTGTTACAATAATATCTCAATACTTGTTTATGTATATTTCTTTGTCAATGCAATTCTTGGAAATAATTCATATTTCTTAGTGTAAAAATGTTGAAATGAGTGTCTAGAAACAAAAACATTTTACTTGTACATGATATTTAGAAAATGTGTTAGGAATAGATTTTACATAATTACTACATTTATAAAAAAATATTTCTAAGAAAATCGATGTGAAAGACTCCTCACTTTTGGTAACAAACATCTTAAAAAACAAACTTCACACTCAAATAAAGAAAGAAAATAATTAAAAATTAATAATAATAATACAAAAATATTCTTCACTTGTCAATATAAACATATTTTCGAGAATAATGTGGAAGAATATAAAAATATAAATTAGTAATACAAACTAGCATAGAACCAGAATAATGTGGCTGAACATTAGGCAACAAAATTTAGAAAAAGGAATAATTTTTGACTGGCTTAGACAATGATTCAATCATTGCCTAACTTCAGTGCAAAAATTAAGTTCGAAGGGTGGTGGTATGTAAGGTGTCAGGCAAATCCAACACCTTCAATGAAAACCCTTATATGATAAGCAAATCCAGTAGTATGTCACATAGCTCCGAATAAATCGTGACATTAAATTAACCAAAGTAATACAAGTAACGAGTGAGCAAATGGAATACCACAGACAAACACAAGAATGCCTAAATCCATGTCATACCTTCCCACCGTGAGACAGACGCAGTTCCAAGGGGAGAAACGAGAACAGAAGCCGAGATCAGAACCATGTTAAGCCAGAAGGCCCTACGATAAGGGACGGACACCCACGTCGCCAGCTAACCGCTAGGAACACCCCCCCAGCCCAAGTTAAAAGCTAGAGCCTTCCAGAAGAACAGTATAGATCTTACTATAACACTAAAAGGGCCACACCAGACGCAAGTTTTAGCGTGAGACTTTTTCGCGTCTCTGTTACGTTGCAAACGTTAAAAACATTGCCCCACCACGAAAAGTAACTGACAGGACCACCACCCCCCCCCCCCCCCAGCTTATGTTAAAGGATAGAGCCCTCCTGAAGAACAGTATAGGTCTCACGATAACACTAAAAGGGCCACACAAGCTACAAGTTTTAGCGTGAGACTTTTTCGCGTCTCTGTTACGTTGCAAACTTTAAAAACATTGCCCCACCACGAAAAGTATAACGTTTCTCATTGAATGGACAGAATTTTTGTAGGCGGAGCTTGAGGTTAACCATTATTGGTCAGATGAAAACACAGATAGACAGTTTTTCTTTAAAACCAACTTCGGTAAATTGTAGTAAGGGGAAGTTAGGAAAAAGTTGCTTTGGAGACGGCTAGATGTGAGGAGCTTGTCCACCTTGACGCTGCTAAACACCGACAAGGTAATGAACGCACCCGATGCCGCATTTTTGAGAGCATAAAGCTGCACTCAGAACTGCAGAAGTCTCATCTGTTACACCCTCGTTTTGCGTAATACTAGTGTCGATCGTCAATTAAAGCTCATAGTATTCACATTTGCTACGTAAGTTAAAATCTGAAACGCGGTGATTTTTCTGTTATATAATTATTGAGAATCCACATCAGCCACTGTTATTTACGACAAGTTAGATAAGTAATTAAAGAAAATTGAGGGTCACTGTAGACCATTTTGATAGTTTTCTCTTTTCTGAAACTTAATTTAGACCTAGATTATAGATGTGATATGGCATTAGATCCATTGTAGAACTTGGAAACCAATTCAGGGAATATTCGTTCACATTATTGTTGAACGCAGTTGGTTTTTATCATCCTGTATTAAAATAATTCCTTTTATCAATAGTGCAATTTATAAACAATGTTTTGTGAGTAGAATAAAATTTCCAATGGTAAACTTAACTGCTTTTTTGACGTTATATTACCAGCTAACTAAAAATAGGAAAGCCTTGAACCCCTTCCACTAAATTTAGTTAGTATTAAGATTCGTTTACAGGAGCTGACGATGAAATCATTAAGTATTTGGTTATATCATCGCTAGTCTTACTGAACTCTACTGAACTCTACATGTCATGTGTGGTCTGGCGTCTCCTTACCAGCAACAGGTCCCAGGTTCAAATTAGTAAATTCCCTAAAAAACACGCTCAGAGCGTCGTTGCGCGAAAGTGGTAGGGAGACACGACATAGAACAACAGACACCACGCAGAATGTTAGCTAGCTTTAACAGTTTCTCTCCACTCCTCAATTGTCAGAAAGCGACAAAAATCGGAAACCATCGGTCAGATAGCATTTTTGCTTCAGCACCCGCTCGCCGGTCTATTATTCTATAACATCACAGCGAAATATCAGTCAATACTTCAGTGTAACTGTGTAGGACCGTTTTTATGACCCCACTGTAGCTACACCGTTGACGAAGATCTATCTCGCCATGGGTCTGTAGGTTACTGGTCGGGCAAGCTAATAGTCACTAACATCCTACTTTAAAGAAGAAACGAAAACGTTAAGTTGGAATCCAAGAAGGGTAGAACAGTGATGGTCAAAGCTCAGACACATGACAACGCAGATAAATACGTATCATGTATTGAAAGTCGACGATGATCGAAGTCGCATCACGGTATCACTGAGATACTGTTTTCGTGGATGACACTTCTACGCTGTTGCTAAGAAATTAGATACAACAAAATATACAGAAATATCTACACTTAATATTTCCATTATTGATCTTCAGAAACTATTTGAAAAAGGCTCTCAGTTACAACGGAATACGCTTTAGCTTTGACTTTCACTGTGCTATAGTACTAGCATTTGAACTAAAACACACACACACAGAGAAATGTTCGTATAGTGCAGTCTTACATAACTGAAAAAAGGTAACTCCTTTTCACAAAGTGAATAAATGAAAGGATGTATAAATTTACAGACCGTTGTCACTGATGAATGTTACATGTTCCTGGAGCGTGTTCAAATGGTCCTGAGCACAATGGGACCTAACTCCTGTTGTCATCAGTCCCCTAGAACTTAGAACTACTTAAACCTAACTAACCTAAGGACATCACATGAATCAATGCCCGAGGCAGGATTCTAACCTGCGACCATAGCTGTCGCACGGCTCCAAACTGTAGCGCCTAGAACCGCTCGGCCATTCTGGCCGGCGGAGCGTTTCGTAAGGTCGTTAATGACATTAATTATGGAAATGAAATTTTTGTCAAAGAATCAGTCCGAGATTAGGCAGTATGACCGATGTGAAACAGCGATCGCTTTGGTCACACACAAAACCCTGAAAATAATATCACGAAGCCGAAAGATTACGGCGATTAGATATTCAAAATTCGTTCAACACTGTGTCACATTGTTGACTGTATTCCAACAAAGCGTTAATGCATTTCTAATCTTCTCAACACACAAAACTATTTATTAGGTCAATCCAGCAATAGTGAATGTTCTATGACGAAGTTATAGTACATTGAGCAACAAAATTAATGCTTCACTCTTTCGAACTCCATAACTGATACCGATTGCGACGCGTAGGTTTGAAATTTGTCTCAAAGGTGCCTGTGACTTCCCTCTGTAAGGATGCAAACGTGTAGAGTCCTGCGACTTCACCTTCGGACGCAGTGTCGACACATGCGAGATAAAGCCCACAGCTCAGAAGTTCATACGAGCTGTTACGTGGATTAACGATGTCACATTGTAACACAATAATTCATCTAATTTAGAAAAGTTTTTTGCCTTTAAAATTTGTTGTAATACACGTTGAAGACCCAAAGAAACCTGTATAGGCATGCGTATTCAAATGCAGAGAACCGTGAACAGGTAGAATACGGTGCTAAGGTCGGCAACGCCCATGTAAGACAGCGAGTGTCTGGTCCAGTTGTTAGATTGGTTAGTGCTGCTACAACGGCAGGTTATCAAGATTTAAGTTAATTTGAACGTGGTGTTATAGTGGGCGCACGAACGAAGGGGCATAGCATCTCCGGGGTAGCGATGAATTCGGGGATTTTCCCGTACGACTATTTCACAAGTGTACCTTGGACATCAGGTATCCAGCAAAACATCAAATATCCGACATTGCTGCGACCGGAAAAAGGTCCTGCAAGAATGGGAGTGAAGAGAATCACTCAACGTGATGGAAGTGCTACCCTTTAGCAAACTGCTGCAGATTTCAGTGCTGGGCCATCAACAAGTATCAGCGTACGAAACATTCAACGAAGCATCATCGATATGGGCATTCGGAGCCGAAGGCCCAATTGTGTACCCTTGATGACTGCACGGCAGAAAGCTTTATGTCCTCACCTGGGCCGGCAACACCGATATTGTAATGTTGATGACTGACAACATGTTGCCTGGTCGGACGAGTCTTGTTTCAAAATGTATCGAGCAGATGCATGTGTACAGGGTGAAGACAACTTCACGAAACCATGGAAACTGCATGTCAACAGGGGACTGTTGAAGCTGGTGGTGGCTCCGTAATGGAGTGGAGTGCGTGCTGTTGGAGTAATATACGATCCCTAATACGTCTAGATACGACTCCGACAGGTGAGATGTACGTAAGCACGTTGTCCGATCCTTCATGTTCATTGTATATTCCGACTGACTTTGGCAATTCCAGCAGGGCAATGCGACACCCCACACGTCCAGAATTGCTACAAAGGATCACTCTTGGGAGTTTAAACATTTCCGCTGGCCACCAAACAAACCAGACATGAATATTACTGAGCATGCCTTGCAACGTGCTTTTCAGAGGAGATCTCCACCCCCTTGTACTTTTACGGATTTATGGGCAGTTCTGCAGGATTCATGGCGTCAGTTCCCTCCTGCTCTATTTCAGACATTGGTCGAGTCCATGAAACGTCGTGTTGCGGCAGCCGGCCGCTGTGACCGAGCGGTTCTAGGCGCTTCAGTCTGGAACCGCGCGAACATTACGGTCGCAGGTTCGAATCCTGCCTCGGGCATGGATATGTGTGATGTCCTTAGGTTAGTTAGGTTTAAGTAGTTCTAAGTCTAGGGGACTGATGACTTCAGATGTTACGTCCCACAGTGCTTAGAGCCATTTGAACCATTTTTTTGTTGCGCAAGTTCTGCCTATCAATACGATTTTAGGCAGGTGTACGGATTTCTATGGCTCTTCAGTGTAGCTGTGATATGCAAAGACTATACGGAAAGCGTGATATATGTGTTATTAGAGTGCTTTTGCTAATGTATGTTTGTAACATACGCAAAGAAATGTGTGAAATATATAATATATTAAATAATATTGTGTCATGGATTAATGCCACGAAAATATTTATGTAATTTTATATGTTTGTCCAAATTGTTAGTTCCATAAAATGATACATGGTTGCGGACAGTGAATAGGATATGTGTTATGTAAAAGATGGGGTGCTTTTGTACTGCATGTAAGTTACTGTGGGAAGCGTAAAAGGTGGCTTGGGTTTTGGCTCGCTACCTGTTGACCGAGTGGGAATGAGAGGACACAGTCTGTAGGCAGCGGTGAATGAGGCGGATCAGGCGATGCCTTGCCTGAAAGTTGTTGCACAATAGCCTCAGATGACGGCTATAGAATTGTTACGGCTTTCTAACAAGTTGTAGCGCTATTGTATGGACATTAAACGACGCTCAGAAGAATTTATTCGTCCATACTTCAAAATACTTGTACGCCTTACCAAGGGTAACGAAGTAGCCATTACTCTCCGCAACACGGAACAATTATAACCAACGGGCTACGAATTCTATAATCAAAATTGTAAAAGGTTAAATCATTAATTCAAAATATACTTTCCTGAGTAGTTATTGTATTAAATACAAAATTTCGTTCACCCTGTTACTTTATTCCTGATCATCCACCTAAGTAGTGTCATTTCCTGGGGTTTGTTTATTCTGAGTAAACATGTTATAAAAACATTTGAAGTACTTTATTCAGAATCGACAAGTACTAATTTCCGTCTTTGAATAAATATCTGAAAGTAATTGTGGTGGACTAACTTTTAAAGTGCGAGTTAAAGTACTGTATGTTTTTCTTATTAGAAGTTCTGAAGTGTAATTTTACTAAATTACTGAAGTAGATATTTTCAGACAAATTTAACGATTTTAATATCATTATCTCTTTGTACATAAGTTACAAGAGTAATGTGAAAGTGAGTAAAGAAGTTTTGCTAAAAAGACGAACTTGTCATGCATGAACATTGTGGTTTTACAAGTTCTAGTTTTGAGAACTGTAAAGATAAAATTCTTCCAGTTATAAATGAAATTCAGTAAAGTAAAATGAGTTATAAAAAGAAAATAGGTTCAGTGGCTCGGCAACACTGAAGTACGGTTTCATAAAAATACTGAATGACAAAATGGCTTGGTTCAAATGGCTCTGAGCACTACGCGACTTAACTTCTGATTCGCCTAGAACTTAGAACTAATTAAACCTAAGTAACCTAAGGACATCACACACAACCATGCCCGAGGCAGGATTCGAACCTGCGACCGTAGCGGTCGCTCGGCTCCAGACTGCAGCGCCTAGAACCGCACGGCCACTCCAGCCGGCGAATGACAATATAGAATGACCACACCGTACTTTGGCTTTTAACAGATCATCTGTTAAGAGAAAGGTATAAACAAAGTGTCTAAATAAATTTAAATTTGTGTATTATGGTATTAGAATATTTAATATTTAATTTGTAGGTTATACAAAATGCAAACATAGAAATAACCCTTGGCCAAATTCTTTTAGTACATAGTGATGATTCATAATTCGTAGCCAGGTTTAGTATTTAAAAGTTTCCTGTGTATGTCTCAGAGCCACATCCTGGAAAGTTATATTTAACTGTCAAGCTATGTTAGGGATCAGTAGGAAAGTAAGCCAAATGTACTTCTTCTGCTTTTCTGGAACTTCACAGATTCTTTGCCTAAAGAGTGTGGCGACCGTAAATCCAGTAGACGAACCACATAAATCCATTAGACGAACCACATAACTTGGTACAAAAAAGTTCTAGATTCAGTATTATTCCATTTACCTGGGTTTCTTTCCAACAGCTAGGAAACTCCCAGGAAAAGGAACTAATGTCTAATTTCCATATCCGTTAGCCATACATCACGACTAAATCCTGTAAAAAGGGTAACATTATACTTCTGTGGAAAATTTGCACCCTTATGATGTGTATACCATATGCACACTTCCCCGCATAATAGTGTTATACGTGGCTTTTTGACACGACTGTTTGTTCTGTTATGTTACCGTGTTATAATATTGGCAGCAAATTTCACCACAATTCTGCCAAACATTATCGTGTACGTGCCACACGATGAGAGGGCCCCTCTTAGCCAACTTCCCTCCTTGTTTCGACCTCCCTGCATCGGACGTCAGAATCGTGACACCCCGCGTTGAGGTCGAGCAGTGTTCTTCTGGGTGGCTGAGGAAAACATTTCAGACGCACCGCAGCTCAGAATGGAAACGAAAAGGCCTCAGGGGGTGACTTAAAGGGTGTCAATGAAAACAGCCTTTTCTATAGGGTGTTGATTTCCACACATTTCGCAATTGGAAACGACAGTTAGTAGTTCGGCAAAAGGAAGATTTCTCGGCAACTTCATACTGCTGACACCCTTGGACGTTTGAACCCTTCTCTGATAACAATGTGGCGTTGCAACCCCACTGAAAGTGATCGTTCACATTTGGAGTACAAGCGACCACAGTTTTTTCTCTTGTGTACAGATTGAAACCACTAGGGACCGTTCAGAACCTTTCGACGAAATTTGAACGTGATCTGAAGCAGTACAGCATACTTATTCTTTTCAACTATTCTGTTTTGCGCTCTCCTGTGGCGTGCTGACGTGGGAGTGCAACATTAACACGTGTATGAATAAAACGACTAAGGTTCCCCCTATCACCCATCAGTTCGGCACCGGCGCCTGAGGGTTAGGCAGTTCCTCTTGTCACTCCTTGGGTGCGGTTTGCACTGCCGCATATAACGCCGCAGAAGGGCGGAAAACAGAATGGCAGTAAAAGCGTATGTACCCTTCACTGCTTCGGATCACGTTCAAATTTCATTGAATGTTTTAGAACCGTTCCTAGTGGATCCAGCTTGTACACGAGAGCACAAAACGCAGTCACGCTGCATTCCAAAGGGATGCGATCAGGTAAAAGTAGGACGCAGTGCCGTAGCGTCCTTAGAGAAAGTTTGACACATCCGTAGGTGTCAGCAGTGTCAAAAGTTGTGAAGAATATCTTCCCGTTGCTTATCACACTACGAAATGCCGTTTTCGATTACGAAATGTATGGGAATCAACGCCTCAAGGAAAGGGGTGGTTTCATTGTCGCCCTTCAAGTCACCTCCTAAGGCTTTTTCAGTTCGATTCTGAGCGGCGATATGTTTGAAATGTTTTCCTCGGTCACCCATAAGAAAACTGCTTGATTTGAACACAGGGTGTCGTGGTACCGACCTCCATCGCAGACACATAAAGAAAAGGGACGAAATGTGGATAAGAGGGCCGTGATAACCTTCTCGTCGGGTGACACGTCCAGGTACCGATGGGCAGATTTGTGCTGAAATTTGGTGTCAATGCGACAACATTAATCCATATTGCAGCTCACATGAACTTCCGAGCTGTGGCGATTTCTTCACGCTGTTTGAAGCATCGCCGTGCCTGCCACGCTTTTGCACTATTACAGAGGAACGTTGTAGGCGCTTTCGACCTAAATTTCAAACTTATGTGTGGAAATGGGTGCGAATTACGTGGTTTAGAAAAAGTGATACCTTTGTAGCGCGTAGTACTTAGAGGAATATACTCGCTGCATATTTGCACAGTATGAAGAACTGGGGAGTATTTGTATTTGATGTGATGACAACGGCCTTTAATTATAGATGAAAGCAAGTTAATCTGTGTAATAAGTAGTATCAGATTACAGCTTTAATCTTAGTCACGTAAATACGTAAAAAAATATGAGTAGTAGATTGACATGCAACCAGCAATAGGAAAGGCGACTAGATTTGTGGGTAGCTTTCTGGGAAAGTGCAGTTCATCCTCTCAGAAAATTATTTCCTTGGACAATTGTACAAGCGCTTCCA
This sequence comes from Schistocerca americana, assembly GCF_021461395.2. Classification (NCBI taxonomy): domain Eukaryota; kingdom Metazoa; phylum Arthropoda; class Insecta; order Orthoptera; family Acrididae; genus Schistocerca; species Schistocerca americana. Next base: position 601,625,751 of record NC_060119.1, on the reverse strand, counting down.
GCGTACTACATTGTTCGAGGTCATGATCAAGGGTGCAATGCATGTAATGATTACGAAGGAGTGTTTCTAGGATCACAGCATGTTAGTATAGTTGTAATGTAATAGAGGTTCCCATAAAACTGAAATGGGAGGCACTGGAAGATTTTTGGTGGGGCATAACCATCTTTTGAAATTTATAAGGCCAGTATTTGGGATAGGCTGCGCGACCCTGTTACTGCCTTCAGTCCAATCTGACAAAGGCACTACACCAATTCAGATTAGATTATACTGAGGCCTAAAAGTATTTAGTTTCTTCCAGTATCTTACACTTTGCAATATAGTGGCTCATTACAACTCTGTGGCAGACAGGGACACGAGCCCGGTCCTTTGTCTTCATTTGGCATGTAAGTTTGGAAACAGCGTTCACTCCGCTACAGAGTAAATGATTTACTCTCCTAAAAGTCACTATGCTGTGGATAAGTCATTTCTAAGTGATATCCTTAACGCCAAGAGTGTAAGGCTCACAGGATATGCAAGAGAGATTGTGTGAAGTTTGAAAAGTAGGAGGGAGCTTCTAACAAAATTAAAAATATGCCGTTGGGTCATGAATCGTTCTTAAGTAGGTCGGTAAGAACAACGTTCTGGGCTAGGGTACCGGTAAGGAAATCATTTTCGGTTTCACACTAAGTTACGTTCAGTTCTTCGTCACCATTGTGAATAGGCTTTTATAGATGGCGAAGTTCCACTTTTTTCAGTTACAGTCATTTATTCCTGGAGAGGGTTATATTTCCTTTCTTTATAATTTTCTTTTACTTTCTTTGATCCCCAAAGCTACTGAATTAGTTGCACTGATAACGAGAGGTCTGGATAGATCTTCCATTGTCTGCATATCAATGAGGTTACGAAAGGAGTCCACAGTGAGCTCGATGTGGCTAGCGAGGTCTTGTACGAGGTGTGGAGAAACTTACTGAACGAAAAACTGTAGGATCTGCGTGGACTGGGCCGCTTACAGCATCATGACGCTTACCTCCTGTGATCCTAAGCGATCCTGTGCTCCTTTCTGCTGCTAAAGTGTTGAAGACTGGTGGTCTAGCTAGTGTGCCAAATCCCAGCGCGAGATTTGCCACATTCCCAGAACTTACTGCGGTTCTTTGATAAAGAGCAAGGTGGAAATCTTACACTGGAAGGATTAGTCGATTCTGTAACTGCGTATGTCACAGGTGGAGAGAGTACAGTGAGGGCCACTATGAGGGAGAAGGCTTTTCTGATGACGTGATAGAAGAGTCGAAATAGAAGAGACAGGGGATCATGTATTAGAATCATAACTTAAAAGGGCTTTGGGGAAGATAGAATAACGCAGAAGGGAAAGTTAAAATTCCATCGTAATTACTAAAATCATTGGGATAAGTGGCAAGAGAACGTCTTTTCACGTTGGTGTGTAGAATGTATGAGACTGGCGATATACGTCTGACTTTCTGGAAAACATCATCCACACAATTCCGAAGATTCCAAAAGTAAAATTATCACACAATCAGATTAACAACGTCCAAGTTGTTGACCATAAAAATAGGAAGAAAATTGAGTATGTGTTAGCTGATCGTCGGTTTGGCTTTAAGAAAGGTAAAGGGAGTAGTGCGGTATTTCTAACTTTGCAGTTGGTAGTGGTAGCAAGACTAAAGAAAAATTAAGATGCATTCATAGGATTTGTCGCCATGGAAAAAGTCTCTGACAATTCCAAATGATGAAACATGTTCTGAGAAAAACAGGGTAATCAATAGGGAAAGAAGGGTAATATACACTATGTACAAGAACCAAGAGGGGACAATAAGAGTGGAAAGCCAGGAACGAAGTACTCACATTGAAAAAGGTATAAGACAGGGATGTAGTCTTTCGCCCTACTGTTCAACCTTTACGTCGAAGAAGCAATGAAAGGAACAAAACAAAAGTTTAAGAGTGGTTTAAAATTGAAGGTGAATGTGTGTCAGTGGATAAGTCATTTCTAAGTGATATCCTTAACGCCAAGAGTGTAAGGCTCACAGGATATGCAAGAGAGATTGTGTGAAGTTTGAAAAGTAGGAGGGAGCTTCTAACAAAATTAAAAATATGCCGTTGGGTCATGAATCGTTCTTAAGTAGGTCGGTAAGAACAACGTTCTGGGCTAGGGTACCGGTAAGGAAATCATGTCGACCTTGTCATCCTTAGTGAAAGTGAAGAAGAATTACAGGATCTGCTGAATGGAATGAACAGTCTAATGAGAAAAGAATATGGATTGACAGTAAATCGAAGAAATAAGTGAGAGGCAGAAGACATGAAAACAGCGAAGAACTTAACACCAGGCTGGTGTTCGCGAAGTAGATGGAGATAAGGAATTCTGCTACCTAGGTAGCAAAATAACCCGTGATGGGTGGAGCGAGGAGGACGTAAGAATCAGACTAGCACTAACCAAATGGCATTCCTGGCCAAGAGGAGCTACTTCTATCAAACTTAGAATGTAATATGAGGAAGAAAGTGGCTCAAATGCCTCTAAACACTCGTTGATCTCGTGACGTTCATTGATGATACATGGTTTAATCATATTTCACAGTGCCATAATTTTAGCCTGTTAGGAGGTATTGTAACAGATACTTTATTTGTCATCTAGAAGAAATACAAGAGCTATGAATTGCCGACGACGACGGGATGAGAAAAGAAATTGACTGTGAATTTTTCAGGTGAACCATCACGGTATCTTGCTTATGCGAATCATGAAAACGGCTGAATACTCAAATGTGGCGGGACGAAAGCAGCTTAAACTGCTACTCTCTCGAATGCGGATCTAGAGAGTGACTTGGTGAACTGCTTAGCACAGCGGACTCGCATTCGTGAGGACCATGGTTCAAATCCCCGCAAAGCCATCTAGATTCAGGATTTCCGTGATTGCACTAAGCCGCTCCAGGCATGTTCCGGGTTGAAAAGAGAGTGGTCGATTTCCTTCCATGTGGTCGTCTCTAATGAGCGCATTGTCGACGGGACGTGAAACTCCAATCTTTCTTCTTTCCTTAAGACATCTCATTAACTAGGAGCACAATATAATAATCTGCATTGGTAAGTATGTTAATATCTTCAGTTAACACAAAGCAATTGTTTCAGCTATTACCCTATGGAGCACAGATCAGTATTTTCAGATTTTCCGCTACCGTGCTAGGGATAGAATCTACTAAGTGGTAGAAAGTTGGAGACAGTAGCATGACCTGAGACTTGATTACATAAAAGAATGAATTAATGCCAAAACAAATCTTCAGCCTATAATTGCCACAATGAGTTATTTCCATCTTGCCATGCTATATTCTTCACAGGGAGCTGAGTACACGATTTAAAAGAAAATATAACGATCATTGAAGTTATTCCATGAAGTTTACCGTTAACTTCGGAAGTAAGTGGAAACTACCAACAATGTTCAAAGTGACAGCTTACTTGTTAACTACTATGGAAATTAATGGTCAGCGACTAATCGCTAGGATATTACCACGTCTGCGAGTATCGTTCTGAGAAGCCACTGTTATGAACACGGGATTAGCGTGGCGTAAAAGCTTTGGTAGGGTGGTAACGGTCATAACAGCAGTACCGTGCTCCATACCCTCTTAATCCTGGCTATCATATTACAGCTAAGACAGCAAACTCGTTCACCACTCACTCACACACACACACACACACACACACACACACACACACACACTATAGAACATGCCCTTAAACGAAGAAATACTGTTGAACACATTCGGCACTCAAATTTCACTGCGGGCAACAACGCGCTTCGTTGACGTCAGACAAAAATAAAACAAGAAAGAGAATTCTAGAGTAAATATTTGTATTTTGAGACATATCAAAAGTGTGAGCGGATGAGAGGGAAACCTAGCATCGCAAGCAGGCTTCTGCGAAAACATTTGTGCTATAAACAGAGAAATTTAAATGCGTATTTTGAAGGATTTTATTGTAAAAAATCCGTCTTCTCAAAATACTTCGAACAACGTGAAAAAGCTTATAGTTAAGCAAATAGGGAAAAAGGATGAACACTGACATAAGAAACACCAGCTCTCATCCCAGCTAATGGTCTCAGTTCAGTAGTGAAGGGATTCCATAATTTTCTTCAGGTTTATCATATCCTGTTGAAGCCACAAGCTGATGATTAGAACACATTAAGATCAAGCTTCAGTGACGTTAGACAGCTATATTTTAATCGTTGTACCAAAGAGCTTAGACATTTTGGAATACGGCGCGTCGTCTGGACTCCCCTTTCTTTCAGTTTATTATTTAGTCAAGGAGATTTATTAGGGCATATCCGATGGGTTTGGAAGGCTCTATGACCAATGTTACTTTATTAAAGAGGATTGACGACAGTGATCGTCATGCTGAATTCAGTGACAGAAATTAAGTATTTAGAGGTCTTGGAACCGAGTGCATGTTTTGTCGGTCAGTCACAGATGCTGTTGGGGGCTTTATTGGTGTCAGGTTATTTAAACAGCAGCGGTATGGAAACACATGTATCAGCCAAGCCAGGGCAGGCTTTCACACAACGAAAGCCAAGGTGGAGGACATGGTTTGCGCTGCGGGAGATCCACTGGCCACAGGCAGAGGAGAACGCTTAGCTCCCTTGTCCCAGGGGCCAGTGGGTACAACTTTTTACGACTGCTTTCGCCGACTCACGACGGACCGGCGCCCGGGCAGTTGATCTTGGCAGAGCAGAGTGCATTCTCCCATCTGCGTCTACATCATACCCCGCAAGCCACCTGCTGGTGTGCCACTATCTGATGCCTCCAACCCTGCTCCACTCGCGAATAGTGCATGGGAAGAATGATTGTCGGGAAGCCTCTGTACTGGCTCTAATTTCTCGAATTATCTCCTCGGGGTCAATACGCCAGATGTGTGTGGAAATAAGCAATATGCTGTCCGACTCCTCCTGAAAAGTGCAGTCCGGAAATTTCAATAGTAAATCTCTGCGTGATGCACAAAACCTCTCGTGTAACGTCTGCCAGTGAAGTTTGTTTAGCAGCTCCGTAACTCTCTCTCCCAAGCTAAATCCGTTACGAAACGTGCCGCTCTTCATTTGATAGATCTTTTCTATGTCCTCAATCAGCCCTACCTGATAGGTATCCCAGATAGATGAAGAATCGGGAGAACAAGCGCCTTATAAGCCACTTCTTTCGTGAATGAGCTACATTTCCTTAAGATTCTTCCGGTGAATCTGAGTTTGGTGTCTGCTTCTCCCACGATCTGTTTTAGGTGGTCATTGCACTTAAGGTCACTCGGTAGTGACGTCTAGATATTTTACGGCAGACGCTGCCTCCTGCTGTTTGTCATCAGTGGTGTGGCTGTACAGTAGTGGATTTCTTTTCCTATGTATGTGCAGTATATTACAGGTATTTACGTTCAAGGTCGACTGCCAGAGCCTGCACCGTTCATCAGTTCTCTGCACTTCCTTCTGCAGGTTCTTACTATCTTCCGACGTTGCTACTCTGATGCAGATAACTGCATCATCTGCGAAGAGACTTAATGATCATCCGACGCTCTCTACTGTACATATTATAAACAGCAACGGTCCTATCACACTTCCTCGTGCTACTCCGGATATTACCTTTACATCTGTCGATTTAGTTCCGTTAAGAGGGACGTGTTGGGTTCTGTCTGCAAGAAAGTCTTGAATCAAATCGCAAGTCTGCTCCGATACTCCGTAAACTCGTATTTTTTTTATTATTATTATTAAACGGCAATACGGGGCGATGTCAAATGCCTTACTGAAATGAAGGAACACGGCATCAACCTGAGCGCCGTTGTCCACTGCGCTATGGATCTCATAGAGGAACACAGCGAACCGAGTTTCGCTGGACATCTGTTTCCGGAATCCACGTTAAATTTTTATAGAGGAGATGTTCATTTTCCAAAATCGTCATAACTCTTTAGAATAAAACTTGTTCCACAACTCTACAACAGATTGACGTCATCGATATAGGTCTATAATTGTGTGGATTTGTCTTACGGCCTTTTTCAAAAACGGCAATGATCTGTGCTTTCTTTCAGGCGTTAGGTACCTTTCGTTGCTCAACGATCTATAATAAATTACTGCTAGAAGGGGAGCAAGTTCCTTCGCATAATCATTATAGAATCTTATAGGTATCTTATCTGGCCCTGGCGCCTTTCCACTACCAAGCGATTGTAGCTGCTTTTCACTTCCGCGATCGGTTATCTCAATAACTGCCATTTCCACGTTCGAACGACGATTGGAAGGAGGGACACTGTTACGATCTTCCGCGGTGAAACAACTTCGGAAGACCGAATTCAGTATTTCGGCCTTCTCTCCGTTATCTTCCGTTTTGGTGCCGGTATCGTCGTTGAGATAATGAATAGATGATTTTGACCCACTTACTGATTTTACATACGACCAAAATCTCTTAGGGTTTTTACTCAGGTCGGTTTACCACTTGTTACATTCAAAATCGTTCCACGCTTCTCTCATTACTTTTCTTACGCTCATTTTTGCTTCGTTCAGCTTTTGCTGTAATCTAGGTTTTTACTTCTCTTGAATCTGAGATAAAGTGCTCTTTCTTTACGTAGCGCTTTTCTAAAACGGCTGTTAAACTATGGTGAATCTTTCCTATCCCTTAAAACCTTATTCGGAACGTTCTTGTCTAGGGCATATTGAACGATGCCTTTGAATTTTTTCCATTTGTTCTCCATGTCTTCGTCCTCATAACCAAATATTCGATGCTGACTACTGAGATATTCTGAAACTTGTATCCTGTTTCCGTTACTGAGAAAATATATCTTCCTACCTTTCTTAACATTCCTAATAGAACCCGTTGTCTTTGATGCCGTCACAGCCTTATAATCACTGACACCTTCCTCCACGTTAACTGATTCGGTAAGTTCAGGTCTGTTTGTCGCCAGGAAGTCTAAGACACTACCCTCACGAGTTGTTTCTCTAACTATCTTCTCAAGGTAATTTTGCGGACAAGACATCCAGAACAATGCCACACGAATCTCTGTCACTGGCACCAGTTTTGATGGCATAACACTCCCAATCTATGCGTGACGAGTTGAAGTCACCCCCTATTAAAACGTCATGATCAGGAAAATTACTAATGATATTCTGCAAGTTGGTCTGAAGCGCTCTACAACTAAAGATCATGACCAGCACGCAATCAGCATTTTTGACCGTTCCTTGATACTCAGTTTCACCCAGATTCATTCACATTCGGAATCCCTTATAACCTCGCAAGATTTTATCAAATTTTTCCAACAATAAACACGCCGCCACCGTTGGTGACTACCTATCCTACAATCTGATTGTAGTATTTCATTTTCATTGACGTCTGGTTCCAACCAGCTTTCTGTTTCCAATACTATCTGTGCATTACAACCTTCAGCAAGTGTCGGGAACCTTTCCTTGGATGCTCCTGCAGTATACTAAAATCATATCAATCTCTTCTATCTCTCATCTGCGAGGAGAAAGTTTTTCTGAGGTCACTGTGGCTGATTTAACAATCAGATCGTGTTAGGTTCTAAGGGAGGGGTTCTCTAACGTAAGAAAAGCCCCATGTGCACGCCACACATATTCCGCTACCCAGGTAGCCGCTTCCTGCGTGAAGTGCACGTGTGACCTGTTAAGGGGAAACCTACAAGTCTGCACCCGATAGCAGAGGTCGAGAAATTCGCATCCGATGCCGTCGCTGAGCCATCTGAACCTCTGCTTTAGACCTTCCACTCTGCTCCAAACCAGAGGACCGCCATCAACCCTGGGTATGATGCCACAAATAGACAGCTTAGCCTGCACCCCACATGCGTTGCTGTTTGCCTTCACCGAATCAGCCAGCCGCCCAAAGGAGCCGAGAACGGCCTCAGAACCCAAGCGGCAGGCGTCTTTCGTGCCGAGATGTGCTACTACATGCAGCGGGTTGCACCCAGTGCGTTCGATAGCCTCCGTTTCTGCATGTGTCCTCACGATGTTTCCGGTGGACCTTCCTGCGAGATCAGTATCTGTTACGCTTGTGAAAACATTTCGAATCAGCGGCCGAAATGAGCCTGCACTGCAGGACGCGTGGCACTATGTTCCTGGGGTAGACGTTACGTTTTTTCGGGGTCACGTAGGCACATAAAGTGAGCAGATATCGCATGTGCTGCATAGCTGAGTTTTGATGGGGACATCGATTGTGATTGCAAGAGGTGTACAAATAGAGGCCTGTTCGATGCCATGAGATTAGCTGGCACTGGTAGAATGGATTTGTCCAACTTCTGGAGGGAGGCTATATGGTAGACAGAGATATATGCATTTGGCACATAAGAATACATCCGTTTTCGATTTTTTTTTTAGGTTTTTGGAGTGTATCCCATGTACTCGTTTTGCGAGCTTGAGTGGAGTCTGACAAAGTGGGATTCATGTGGAGGTTGTGAAGGAGAATGGAGTCTCAGAGAGTAGATTTTTGCAGTGAACAAGAAAGAAGAGTGATTGACTTAGGCACGAAGGTGGATCCGGACAAGAGGAGGAGACGGAAGTCTACTGTTCGAGATGATGGAAAGACATACGGTGACCATTTCACAGCGTTGACATGAGGACGCTTTAAGATGTACGTACAACAACCAAGAGGGAATAAATACACAGGGCGGCAAAGAACTAAATGCTCGGACTAAACAAGGTAAAATGTGTGACTGGAGCCTCCCGTCGGGTAGACCGTTGGCCGGGTGCAAGTCTTTCGATTTGACGCCACATCGGCGACTTGAGTGTCGATGAGGGTGAAAAGATGTTGATTAGGACAACACAACACCCAGTCCCTGAGTGGAGGAAATCTCCGACCCAGCCGGGAATCAAGCCGGGGCCCTTAGGATTGACATTCTGTCAAGCTCACCACTCGGCTACCGGGGGCGGCATAAACGTGTTGTAAGACAGGGATGTAGGTATTCCAAGTGTAGTCGTTAGTTTATAAGCAGTGGTCCATTGTTAAACTGCAGTCGATAATGTTTCAGTATTGTCAAAAAACGAACGGTAGTATCTGTGATTTGTAACGAAACCGTGCTCGATCCCGGGTTCGAAACCCGCCGTTTCAAAATTTGATTAATAATTAGCATTAATAATCAGTACTTACGCCATAGTAGGTCACCGTCAAAAAGGGCAGAGGTGCGGACAGCAGTTCAGAGGATTCGTGTCCTTGGAATGGGAAACAGCCCTTAATGGCGGAAGCATCAGCGATGATCAACGGGATGAGGATGCAGATGGTAATGGAAATCGCCACATCAAAGACACATAACGTGTATCCACAGGACATGTGGCCTGTAACTGAAAAAGTGTCCTGATGATCTTTCCATTGGCAAAAGATTCCGGAATAGTCCCCCCTTCGGATCCCCTGGAAGGGACTGCCAAGGATGCGGTGACCATGAGAAAAAGAGTGAATAACCAACGAAAGGACACTCTCTACTAGTCGGAGTGAGGAATATCAGTAACTTGTACGTGGTAGGGAAGCTATAAAATCTAGAAACGGAAATGCAACGGCTCAGTCGAGATATAGTATGGATCAGTGAAGTGAAATGGAAAGGAGACAAGGATTTCTGGTCAGATGAGTAGAGGCTAATATCAACAGCAGTAGCAGCAGCAGCAGAGGAAAAAAAAAACGGGAGTAGGATTCTTTATGAATAGGAAGGTAGGGCAGAGAGTGTGTTCCTGTCAACAGTTCATTGATACGGTTGTTCTTATCAGAATAGACAGTAAACCAACACCGACACCGACAGTTCAGGTATACATATCGAAGTCGCAAGCTGAAAATGAAGCGATAGGTAAAGTATATGAGGATACTGAAAGGGTAATACAGTACATAAAGGAAGATGAAAATCTAATAGTCGTGGGGGGCTGGAATGCAATTGTAGGGGAAGGAGTAGAAAAAACGTTACACGAGGATATGAGCTTGGGCAAGAAATGAGAGAGGGGGAAGACTAATTTAGTTTTGTAAACTTCAGCTCGTCATAACGAATATTCCGTTCAAGAAACACAAGAGGAGGAGGTATACTAGCAGAAGACCGCATGATACGGAAAGACTTCAGTTACATTGCATCATGGACGGAGATTCCGAAATCAGATATTGGATTGTAAGGCGTGCTCAGGAGCAGATACAAACTCACATCACAATGAAGTAGTGTTAAAGGCCGCGCGGGATTAGCCGAGCGGCCTAAGGCGCTGCAGTGGTGGGCTATGCGGCTGGTCCTGGCGGAGGTTCGAGTCCTCCCTCGGGCATGGGTGTGTGTGTTTGTCCTTAGGATAATTTCGGTTAAGTAGCGTGTAAGCTTAGGGACTGATGACCTTAGCAATTAAGTCCCATACGATTTCACACACATTTGAACATTAGTGTTAAAAAGTAGGCTGAAGTTTAAGAGATTAGTCAGGAAGAATCATACACAAAGAAGTGGGATATGGGAGAACACATGAATGACTAGATACTCTTGAAGTCCTGTAAGACTATAGATACAGAAATAAGGAATAGCCCAGTAGGCAGTATAGTTGTAGAGGAATGGACATCTCTAAGAAGATCAGTCACCGAAGTTGGAAAAAAATATAGGATAAAGGGAATGTAACTGCCAAGGAATCACATGTATTAAAAGTAATACTTCAGATAATCGATGAAAGTAGGTAGTACAAAAATGAACAGGGAAATTCAGGAATTCAGAAATACAATTCTCTGAGGAACTAAGTAAATAGGAAGTGCAGGGAAGCTAAGACGAAATGGCTGCATGAGAAATGTGAAGAAATCGAAAAAGAAAAGGTTCTCGGAAGGACCGGCTCAGCACATAGCAAAGTGGAAAGAACCTTTAGTGATATTAAAACCAAGGGTGGTAACATTGAGATTGCGACGGGAATTCAACTGTAAATTCGGAGGAGAGAATGGGTAGTTGAAAAGAGTACACTGAAGGCCTCTATGAGAAGGAACATTTGCGTGACGTGGTAGAAGAAGAAACAGGAGTCGATTTTGAAGAGACAGAGGATCAAGTATTATAATGAGAATTCAAGAGAGCTTTGGAGAACGTACGAGCAAATAAAGCTGAAGGGATCGATAACAGTCCATTAGAATTTCTAAAATCACAGGGGGAAGTGGCAATGTAATGAGTATTCCCGTTGGTGTTCGGAAAAGTATCATCCACAGAAATCCAAAAACTGGAAGAGTTTACAAGTGCGAGAATTGTGGCACAATAAGCTTAACTGCTTCTGCATTCAAGTTGGCCACAAGAGTAATACACAGAAGAAAGGAAAAGAAAATTGACGATGGGCTTGTTGACGATCAGTTTGGCTTTAGAAAGGTACAGGCACTAGGGAGGCAATTACGACGTTGCGGTTGATTATGTAAGCAGGACTAAAGAAACATCAAGACACGTTCGTTGGATTTTCGACCTGTAAAAACCGTTCTACAGTGTAAACTGGTGCAAGATGTTCGAAATTCTGGGAAAAATAGGGATAAACTATGCGGAGAGAGGGGTAATATACAGTATGTACAAGTGCCAGGGAGCAATAATAGGATTGGATGACCAAGAACGAAGTGCGCAGGTTAAAAAGGGAGTAAGACAGGATGTAGTCTTTCGCCCCTAATGTTCAATCTGTACATCGAAGAAGCAATGATGGAAATAAAAGAAGGTTTCAGGAGTGGAATTAAAATTCAACGTGAAAGGATATCAATGATATGATTCGCTGATGGTATTGCTATCCTGAGTGAAAGTGAAGAAGAACTACATGATGTGCCGAATGGAATATACAACCTAATGAGTGCAGAATATGGACTGACAAGGGGAGGCCGCCAATTGTGAAATTCAGATTCGATTCATACTGCGCATAATAAAAGCTCATGGCCAGAGGTGTAATGTGGCAAAGCACCAAGATGCACATCTCAGCCGTTGTCGAGAAAATCGACAGTTAAAAGAAACCGTTGCGGTGAAATACTCTCTACGATTAATAATTTTTCACAGCGTCGTGGCGCAGCGGTAAGCGCTCGGGTTTGTAATCCGAAGGTCGCCGGATTGAATCTCGCACCATGCAAACACACACACACTCACACACACATATATATATATATATAAATAATTCCCGGCAATCAGTTGCAACAATTATGCATATGATAAGTTGTTGAAAGTCGTTTGTCGTGGAAAAACTGGCGACTTCGAACATCATTATGTTTTCCGCAAAGTTGTATTTCACAGATGTTATTAGTTGTCTTCATAATGTTAACCACGTATAGTTAACGGAAGACGTAGAAACAATATTCCGAAACGAATACGTATAGCGTAAGTCAAACGTTCGAATTACAATAGAGACCCCACGAACACAAATTCGCTGTGGCAGGTATGAAATATAAACTCCGTTACTCGCTCGTTACACTTGAAGGACAGGTGTTGAATGGGCCGAAACGAGCCGCCGCATAGCAGCGTAGTTGCGTGCTAACTTCGAAAGAAGGTAGATGCGGTCCCTAGCGCAACTTATAACATCGTCGAAAATCAGTGCGGACGGGAGAGCTTTGGTACACCCTGTTAAAAAAACGGAAAAATGGAGGCGGTACAATTGGAGAGCGATCCGCCTTCACCAACATGCATAAGAAATTCATTAATATATATATATATATATATATATATATATATATATATATATATATATATATTAATTACGAAAAACTAATAAGAAAAAAATTGCATGGCGCGAGATCCGATCCGGCGACCTTCGGATTACGATCCCGAGCGCTTACCGCTGCGCCACGGCGCTGTGGATAATTATTAGTCGTAGAGAGTATTTCACCACAACGGTTTCTTTTCACTGTCGATTTTCTCGACAACGGCTGAGAAGTGCATATTGGTCTGAGAAGTGCATCTTGGTGCTTTGCCACATTACACCTCTGGCCATGAGCTTTTATTATGCGCAGTATGAATCGAATCTGAATTTCACAATTGGCGGCCTCCCCTTGTGAGATTAAATCGAAGAAAGACTTAAGTAACGCGAAGTAATAACGAGAAGTAGCAGAAATGAGAACGGCGAGAAATTTAGCATCAGGGGTGGTGTTCACAAAGTAGATGATGTTATGGAATTCTGCTACTTAGGCAGTAAAATTAACAATGACAGACGGAGCAAGGAGAACTTCAAAGGCAGATTAGCAATGGCAAAAAAGACTTTCCTGGCCATGAGAGGTCTACTGCTATCAAAAATAGGCTTTAATTTCAGGAAAAAGTTTCTAAGAATGTACTTCTGGAGTACAGCATTGTATGGAAGGGATGGGATGAAGGACATTTGTAAAAACATCAGGTAATGACTTCCATAGTAGTAGAGGGAGCTGTAGAGGGTAAAAACTGTACAGGAAGACAGGGTTTGGAATGCATACAGCGTGATTTCCCTAAATCGCTCCAGGCAAATGCCGGGATGGTTCCTCTGAAAGGGCACGGCCGACTTCCTTCCCCATCCTTCCCTAATCCGATGAGACCGATGACCACGCTGTCTGGTCTCCTTCCCCACAAACAACCAACCAACCAATGCATACAGCCAATATTTGAGGACGTAGGTTGCAACTTCTACTCTGAGACGAAGAGGTTTGCACACGAGGGGAATTCGTGGTGGACCGTTCAATCCAATCAGAAGACTGATGTCCCGAAAAAAAAGACCTCTTGAAGTCCCTTAACATGTGTGATTATTACTTCTGCTTCCACACTAGCTTCTTCTTCTTCTTCTTCTTCCTGCCATTGACTTTGAAACGTCCCCTTAGAAAAATTGTAAATGACTACTTAAACTGTCAGACAATATTTTTAGCGCAACGGAATCTGACTTTCAATAATCCCTACAAGAGAATGGTCCTGACTAAATTAACCTATACGTTTCACAAATCACTTACCTCACAAAAATCTTCGTTACTCAAACTACTGCAATACAGCGAGCGCCACTACCGCCAGCTAAATAAACTACTGAAGGCACTAACTACTGATAGGCATAGTTAGCAAATGAAAGATTTTGATAGAGAACAAACAATGTATTTACCTTAATAGTGTTCAGAAGTCATAATATATATATATCAGTTCATGACATCCATTCTTACAAATTTACTGTTTCTGATGGACACACGTCCAGATCATCCGCTCTCAAAACACTGCCATTTCTCTCTGCACATCCACCACTGCTGGCGGCTCACCTCCAACTGCGCAACGCTACGCGCTGTTCACATCCAGCTGCCCAACACTACAATTGCAGACAACAAAGCAAAGCCACAGACTGCACACAGCACAGCCAGTGATTTTCATACAGAACAATACGTGGCGTTACCAATAAGGAAACCTAAACAACCTACTTACAATTTTCACAGAAGTTCACGTATGAACTGGTATTAGTCCTACAGTATGTTTTGAGAATTGATTGCAACGACGATGGGAAAAGAACAAATTGATGCAGGATGGCGCTGTTCATTTATTCATACAGCTTTATCTGTGCTCATAGAATTTAAAATGAGCCGTTATGTAAATAATCCTTGCTTTTATTAATTTGAATCATCCACATGTCATGGGAGACGCAATACATTCAGAGTCATTTATTTTTATTGTTCCGTATTCGGCTAAATAAACGTGAACTGATACTGTAAAAAATATTTCTTTTTGCCGTTATGAACAGCCATATTTCTTTGTGTGCTGTACTGGTAGCAGTATCCTCACTCAGAGAAATTCCCTCAGTTTTCTATTTTTTTTTTTCAGGATACGGTATACGGGTAGGTCACTTGCGAGCGTTATAACATGTGTTAGAGTTGACAATAAGTTTCAGAAAGAACCAACAAGGTCACTAGGACGATGATCAATATAATTCTGTGAATGACATGTACGTGTTGTTAGTTACAAAACAAGCAATGTAAATTCGGGGATGGAATAACAACAACATTATGAAAAGGCTAGATTGCTGCTCACCAATATAGAGGAGACGTTGAGCCACAGACAAGCACAACGAAAAGATTCCTCCAAACTCCAGATTTACGTCAGAAGGCATTCTTCTGAAGTAGAAAACTAAAACGTACAGCAGTCCTTTCGTTATACCAATCTGGGACTCAACGCCTCCTCTATGTGGTGCGCAGCAATCAACCCTTTTCTCAATATTGTTGGTTTTAGAAACAGCATTTTGCCCACCTTCGTAGAGTGCGAAAAAGTAAATCCTTGTGATGGTGCTGTCCACACAATACTTTTGAGTTTCGTAGATGTCCGAAGTATGTTTCCTACCGACAGAAAACGAATCGTGTGGTGCACATCCAGGTCAACGTCATGAACTAAGTCAACTATGTGGCTTGTCACAAATACCATTAGTAGAGACGTGGAAAGAACCTCGAAGTAAACACGGGAAATACATCTGATCGAATGGCAACTAAGAGAATATTATCATTTCGCTGAAAGAATTATACAACAAATCTGTAAGTTTAATTAGCCATAGCGCTAATATCTATTGTCGTATACGATGTTAGTATCTATCGCACATGATTCTTCTACAATAATTCAAACAGATATCGTATTCAATGAGAACTTTCCTATTAACTTCAACGACAGAAATAAAATACCTTCTTTTGCGCGGGATACCAGTTTGGTAGGCCTAATAAAGAATTTATGGAAGAAAAAAGTGACAATAGAGGAATGGTTCTTCGGAAGTCTAAAGAAGTATTCTGGAAATGTTTTAGCGATTTTGATTTCTTCACAGTAGACGTTAAGTTTTTAGTATATCATGGACTATATATATAGGCTGTACAGTTACTCAAATGAGACACTTCAGCGATGAAACTCTTCTGAAAAAAGCTTAATATAGCTATGTTCATAAAATCTGTTTCTTTATTTCTTGAAAGACAATTTTAGTTTCCCTGGGAGCAAATGGCAAAATGCGAACGTCGCTGCGCAAAGCCTCCGGCTTATTTACGATGTTACAAAAATTACCCTGACAATTGGTTGCTCCATTGTGCTTATTTTTAACTGCCGTGCGACGCATAAATTCAAATTAAGCCGCAGCAGTGGAGGTGGTCGGAGGCCTTCTCCGGGGCGGAAGTTCGGCCATTGTCCGCCGCGGAGCCCGGCGCTGCCGTCTTCCGGTCGCCAGAGTTAAGAGGACAGCTGCAAAAAGCCCAGCTCCAGTACTTGCCGGGCGTTAAGAATTTTCTGAAAGAACCCAAAATATGTGCACCATTAATCCGTCAAGAACATGTAAAATCTTATAATCTTTCAATAATCCTTTGATCTAAAACAAATTTTAGCGTATTGACGCTATTTATGTTCTTTAACTTACTGCCGTACGGCTTCCATAGCTTATTTCAGAAAATTAATAATGGTACATCTTTCATAATTCTGATTATGCTCAGGCTAGTATATTGTGTAGTATTTTGGACTCTTCTCTAAATTACACAGCTGTCCAACGTTAATATGGAACCATTTACGACATAATGATGAAACATAAGGTCTACTTTGTACGTGATGTGAAAAGTCATTTGACAATTACGACATGTAATACGAAATATTATTCATGTGCTTGATAATCACAAGTCCTTGAAGTTGGCTATTTAAATAAATACAGTCTATATCACAGCCTTCTATGGATCACGTTTTCTTTTATTAAAGTTAGACGCGTCCCTTTCGTTATATCTTTTCGAATTATTTGCCCCTCCTCTGCAACAGTTAACTACTAGTCCTGTATCTTCCATCCTTCTCATCCTGCAGTCGTTACGCTAGGCTCCGCCCGCCCTCAAGTTCCATATGTAGGATACACGGCCGACGTCTCTCATGCCTCATGCTACCCATCTTAACAGCTAAAGTGACAGCAAAAGTTACTCTGCAGTACCCCCTTCATCTAAGAACCCTGTAGGTCCGTCCAGATTGTTCTAATCAGTTTACGCTGTGGTAATTCTTTAAGAAGTTCTTTAAGTAATACGAAATCCATTAATGTCGAAATCCGCTGAAGTAAAACGTCTTCCATCTATAGCAAATTCATGAAAGGATTATATGACAACTCAACAGGAGCTTCCCTGAAGTGACATCTACGTATTCGAAACGGAACAACTATTACTTTTTATCGAAGATGTACTCGCGTTAGACATCAGGCGTACAGTTGATTAGTATCCTAGGGAAATCTCTGCCGACCCCGGATCTGTACCCATATTTCCTGCTTAGTAGCCGGCCGCTGTGGCCAAGTGGTTCTAGGCGCTTCAGTCCGGAACCGTACTGCTGCTACGATTGCAGTTTAGAATCCTGCCTCGGGCATGAATGTGTGTGATGTCCTTAGGTTAGTTACATTTAAGTAGTTATAAGTCTAGGGGACTGATGACCTCAGATTTTAAGTCCCATTGTGCTCAGAGCCATTTGAACCTTCTTAGCACAAGCATCAGTTTAACCACTTAGGCTATTCGTGTACACCTCATGGATTGAAACAAACTTCTATATGTCACCGCTTGTCCATTTGCGCGCTTACAGTGAACAAAGCTGCTTGACTCATGAAATAGTGACGAAGCGTTTGTTAGACGCTACCGCAGACGCGGTGTGCACCAATTACAGCGCCAATGTAGGTGCACCTAATTTGTTACCCCACAACTATTGAGGGCACGGAAGGAGTGAACAGGCGGAGCAATCTGCGGCTGTAACTATTGCCTGTCCCATAATTATCCGTGGCTCTCGAGACGATTCGTGGTTCTCAACCACTAGCAGCAGCAACATCGGTAGCTCAGCATTATCGTCGGTTACATTCTTCGTCGTCCGCATTGCTACAGCGTCGCAAGACTTTTAACTAATATAGTACAGACGCTACAGAGTGGCTTTTCTTTCACTGGCCTTAATAATTTTCTTCAATACTAATCTGCAGTTGTTAAAACTTGTAAGGCAACATAGTTGTCATTGTCCTCTGACGTTATTACCAATCAGAGTCCCTTTCCTTTCCATGGAATCACCGAGTGTCGTAAAATATGAAAGCTGGTTTACTATTTACTGCCACTTTTGTTTGTTTGCTAATGACTAGTTTCAGCCTAAATTCTGCTGGCTCAATAACTGTTCATTGTTGTACTGCATAATATATGTTTAATTAACTTGCAGTTTTGAGTATCAACTTCACTTACTCAAAGTAACGTAAAATTTCACTGGCAGAACTAGTAATTAAAGATACAACACGAATTAAGAGCGCGGAATTTCATGTATTCCGCATTTAACTTAGCGAATGAGTTCTGCTGGCTTGGTACGTATTTTATTGTTCTTATGTTAAAAGTAAATCAGTTGCTCATTTGCTTAAAGAAGGCTCAGTTCAATCTTTCAATAATTAAAAGTAAATTTCTTGCCTCTTTCCAAATTTTGTATTACGTTACACTGAGGCTACTGCAAATCATTTTTTACGTAACAAAGTTTCAGTACAGACAGACCAGAATAAGTAACTGCAAACTCAGTGCTTTCTCATTTATTTATTTTCTTGTAAGCTGTTGCATTTTGGAAAAGCGTGACAGTCTTCTGCTGCCATGCCAGTGACTATTTTCTTAATTTTCTTTGCCATTACCGTTGTCAGAATACTGGATATTCATTGTCCTAGAGGGCTAGTGACTAACTATCTCTTGTTTGCTAATCATTATTTTTGGATTAAATAGTATGTGGTACCCCTTCCCTCTGTGTGGTTCGTGAGCGATTGCACTATATTCTATCCACTTCAAAATTATCCTCTTTTTCGAAACCCATGCTGATTCCTACAGAGTAACATTTCTAGTCTGCAGAAAAGTCGCTATACTCGAACATATTACATCTTCCAAAATTCTACAACTGTTCAACGTCCCTTCCTGAAAACGGGGCTGACCTATGCCCTTTACCAATCCTTTGGGACGCTACGCTTTTCTAGAGACCTACGGTACACCGCTGCAAAAAGGGGGGTAAGTTCCTTCGCATACTCTGTGTAAAATCGAACTGGTATCCCATCGGGTCCAGTGGCCTTTCCTCTTTTGAGCGATTTTAATTGTTTTTTCTATCCCTCTGTCATCTATTTCGATATCTACCATTTTGTCATCTGTGCAACAATCTAGAGAAGGAACTACAGAGCAGTCTTCCTCTGTGAAACAAGTTTGGAAAAAGACACTTAGTATTTCGGCCTTTAATCTGTCATCCTCTGTTTCAGTACCATTTTGGTCACAGAGTGACTGGACATTTTGTTTTGATCCACCCACCGCTTTGACATAAGACCAAAATTTCTTAGGATTTTCTGCCAAGTCAGTACATAGGACTTTACTTTCGAGTTCATTGAACGCCTCTCGCACAGCCCTCCTCACACGACATTTCGCTTCGCGTAATTTTTGTTTGTCTGCAAGGCTTTGGCTCTGTTAATGTTTGCTGTGAAGTTCCCTTTGCTTCCGCAGCAGTTTTCTAACTCGATTGTTGTACCACGGTGGCTCTTTTCTCCATTTCTTACGATCTTGCTTGGCACATACTCATCTAATGCATATTGTACGATGGTTTTGAACTTTGTCCACTGATCCTCAACACTATCTGTACTTGAGACAAAACTTTTGTGTTGAGCCGTCAATTACTCTGAAATATGCTTTTTGTCACTTTTGCTAAACAGAAAAATCTTCCTACCTTTTTTAATATTTCTGTTCACGGCTGAAATCATCGATGCAGTGACCGCTTTATGATCGCTGATTCCCTTTGCTACGTTAACTTTTTCAAGTAGTTCGGGTCTGTTTCTCTCCAGAAGGTCTAATACGTTATCGCCACGAGTCGGTTCTCTGTTTAACTGCTCAAGGTAGTTTTCAGATAATGCACTTAAAGAAATTTCGCTGGATTCTTTGTCCCTGCCACCCGTTATAAACGTTTGAGTCTCCCATTCTATATCTGGCAAAATAAAGTCTCCACCCAGAACTATAACATGGTCGGGAAATCTACTCGAAATATTTTCCAAATTTTCCTTCAGGTGCTCTGCCACAATAGCTGCTGAGCCAGGGGCCTATAGAGACATCCAATTACCATGAAGACATGTTAAATTTACCTTCTGGGTTATTTGATCGCTAGTTCGGCTAAATCCTAATCTAAATTTGGATTTCCTATGTCATACATACTGACCCTCATTTCTTCTTCTAAACGTTCTCAAATGCATACTGACAGTTATTTGTCCACTGCCAAGGAATATTCTTTCTTAACAAACTTACTAATGGCTGTGCATTAATGAATTGTTTCTCTATGAACTGTCGAAAAAAGTGAGGCTAAACCCAAAAACGCCTCAAGTTGTTTCTTACCCTAGGTGTACGAAAATTCTTAATAGCGCTGATCTTGGCAGTATCCATCAAAATTTCTTCGTCATCAATTAAATGACCCAAAAATTTTATCTTCTCCATTCTGAAGTGCTACTTTTGCATGTTTGCGGTTATTCCAGAGCTCCTAAGAGTTTCCAATAATCTCTCTAATAAGCAGTTGTGCGGTTCCCATGTTGCAGTAGCGATTAAGATGGCACAGACGAACAGGGTGGGCTGACTCCTTAGTTATGGTCCTAACTGCATCTTATGTCATTATGAAGACTCCTGCACTCACAATCAAAACGAAAGGCAATTCTTTAAACTTATAACTTCTTCCGGCATATATGAAGGCTGTATATTGTCTTGATTGTTCATCCAGTTTGATCTGCGAATAGGAAGTCCATAGGTCAATACTGGTAAAGTACTTGGTGCCATGAAACTTCTGAATGAGGTCGTCTGTATTTTCTGGGCGAGTTCTCACTGGTACAATAATGGTATTGACGACTCTTGCATCCAACACCAATCTTACTTTCCCCCCCGGTTTAGGTACAGCTAACAGCGGACTGCAATGTGGACTGACCGGTGGTTCTATCAGGTCGCAGTTCATCATGCTGTTTGTTTCTTCACTTACTGATTTCTTCGATATCCATGGAATTGGACATTACTTGTTACAATACGTCTCATGGCGAAACACCTCCAAATGGCACGTAAATCCCTTAATACTGGCACTTTACTAGAAACTTGTTCCCCAGGACTTACGTCTTCCAATAACACCTCAATGATCCTCATTCCATCGTTGTACCTGAAAGAATTTACAGGTGATTGCTTGCCCCCGCCCCCTCCCCCCATTAATCTTTTATCGACCGAACCTCTGGGCATAATCCAGTCGAATTCAGTTTAAATTGCCCGTTCTAGCCGGTCCACTGTTGTCATCGGTTGCTTCAACTATGACCAGTGGTTGTTCTCGCGAGGGGTGATTATTTGTTGGCCTTGGCCTCGCGTCTTATATGATTTGATTACTTTTTGATTGGTTTGTACTTGATTTCTACGGTCGTGACAGACATGCTTGTACCTCCTTTCAAATCGCTTCTGTTTGTTTCTGTTCGGATCATAATTTCTTCCATTATTCTGCTGTTCCATACAGTTTGCTCCATTGTTGTAACCATTATTCATATTGGTTTGATGAAATTTATCCATATGTCTTCCATTTATTCACCTATTATTACTGTAATAACATGTCTGCCTGTTTTCCATTTGATAGAAGTTTTGATTGAATCTACTACAGACATGAATTCTTCCATATTATCTTCTAAAACATGCAGCAGTTTTTTCCTGATCTCCATCGGAAGCTGAGCTTTGACGACCATTATCACACTTTTGTAATCTATTGGTTGATCCACATATCTTGGTTTATTCAAATATTTTTCGAAGTATCTCCTTAAGTTCCCGTTTCGGTAAGAGAAGGGGTGTGAGTTATGTACTTCCTTCTTCAAACTCTCCTGAATGCCTCTTGACCGATACCTATTGAGGATTGCCTTCTCACTTGTCTACTACTTCAGTCACACACAGAATAACCATCGCCTTGGATATAACCTGACACATATTCGATTTCCTGTCGATCAGACCAAGTTCGTTTTAATAATCCTCTGAATCGTCTGATAAATACGACAGGATTTAATAGGTTTGTTTATAAATAAGTTTGTTTATAAATAAATACTTCTGCTACCAGTCACGATTTTCTTTATTTTACTATTTGCACGACGCGTTTCGAGAAATAATTCCCATTTTCAAGTGCGTTTTTATGATGTGTGTTAAGCCATTTCTTTTGATGTTGTCAGTGTGTGTGAGTCTGCTTCACTTTGTTGACTTTTACTGTAATACATAAGAAACGCGATTTTTAGTTGGGTGTCAATATTTTCTGTGAGGTTAGTGGCTAAAGTTTGAGAACAATTTGTACTTACAATTTTCTAATGGTCCATTTGTGTAGAGAGTCACACACACTTAACATCACACACAACTTGTACATTTTACACATCGAACATATCTGATATAAACAAAACAGTTGCAAAGATCTTCTTATAGGTAGTTCACAGAGATAACATTATAGGTCTTCCACAGATATCTCTGTGAACTACCTATAAGAAGATCTTTGCAACTGTTTTGTTTATATCAGATATGTTCGATGTGTAAAATGTACAAGTTGTGTGTGATGTTAAGTGTGTGTGACTCTCTACACAAATGGACCATTAGAAAATTGTAAGTACAAATTGTTCTCAAACTTTAGCCACTAACCTCACAGAAAATATTGACACCCAACTAAAAATCGCGTTTCTTATGTATTACAGTAAAAGTCAACAAAGTGAAGCAGACTCACACACACTGACAACATCAAAAGAAATGGCTTAACACACATCATAAAAACGCACTTGAAAATGGGAATTATTTCTCGAAACGCGTCGTGCAAATAGTAAAATAAAGAAAATCGTGACTGGTAGCAGAAGTATTTATTTATAAACAAACCTATTGTATCTACAGTCGCAGGCTTTCAAAAACCATTTATAATGGATCAAATCACAGGATTTAATGTCTTCGTTTCCGGAAAAAAATATTTGGAACTGCCTATGCTTTAACATTTTCTCTTCCATGATTGTTGTTGTTGTTGTTGTGGTCTTCAGTCGTGAGACTGGTTTGATGCAGCTCTCCATGCTACTCTATCCTGTTCAAGCTTCTTCATCTCCCAGTACCTACTGCAACCTACATCCTTCTGAATCTGCTTAGTGTATTCATCTCTTGGTCTCCCTCTACGATTTTTACCCTCCACGGTGCCCTCCAATGCTAAATTTGTGATCCCTTGATGCCTCAAAACATGTCCTACCAACCGATCCCTTCTTCTAGTCAAGTTGTGCCACAAACTTCTCTTCTCCCCGATGCTACCCAATACCTCCTCATTAGTTACGTGATCTACCCACCTTATCTTCAGCATTCTTCTGTAGCACCACATTTCGAAAGCTTCTATTCACTTCTTGTCCAAACTAGCTATCGTCCATGTTTCACTTCCATACATGGCTACACTCCACACAAATACTTTCAGAAACGACTTCCTGACACTTAAATCTATACTCGATGTTAACAAATTTCTCTTCTTGAGAAACGCTTTCCTTGCCATTGCCTGTCTACATTTTATATTCTCTCTACTTCGACCATCATCAGTTATTTTACTCCCTAAATAGCAAAACTCCTTTACTACTTTAAGTGTCTCATTTCCTAATCTAATTCCCTCAGCATCACCCGACTTAATTTGACTACATTCCATTATCCTCGTTTTGCTTTTGTTGATGTTCATCTCATATCCTCCTTTCAAGACACTTTCCATTCCGTTCAACTGCTCTTCCAAGTCCTTTGCTGTCTCTGACAGAATTACAATGTCATCGGCGAACCTCAAAGTTTTTACTTCTTCTCCATGAATTTTAATACCTACTCCGAATTGTTCTTTTGTTTCCTTTACTGCTTGCTCAATATACAGATTGAATAACATCGGGGAGAGATACCAGATGTATCTTCCATGATACATCTGGTATAATCACTCATAGGTGATATACTTCCATATGTCTGCTCATTTGGGCTTGTATCTGGGTACTGCTCATCACCCCCATAATCATACAGGGAGCGCTCATATCTACCTCTAGATTTCCACTCTGGGCTGGCTTCCTTTCTTTCTTCAGTAGCCGCCCCCTCACTTCTTCTATCCTTTGAGTGCACGTTTGCAAATTATGTGAAAGTTCTGCTTTCCATTTTTGGAACTCGGTTCCTACCTGCTAGCGTACTTCCTTAAACTCTTGATCTATGGCGAGATAACGGTGGCCTTCACTAACTTTATTCTCTACAACTTCCTTGACACCTTTATTAACAGACAATATCACTTGCTCTTCCTTATCCCTGTCGCGCAATTGTTGCTTAAACTGCTGTGTTTTCTCTTGAAACTTTTGTTCCATTCGCCCTTCACATCCGGACACTATTTACTTTACTGTTGAGGCCAGGTTTTGTACCTCTACTTCTACCGTTTGTTGTCTTCCCCGCACGGTTCCAATTTCATTGTTTACTCTGTTTATTTCGATGGGAAATTGTTTGTGGGTTGGCTTTATATTATTTCTTTCTTCCCTGATTTCTATATGTTCACTTGTCAAAGTACTC
Organism: Schistocerca americana; assembly: GCF_021461395.2. Lineage (NCBI taxonomy): Eukaryota > Metazoa > Arthropoda > Insecta > Orthoptera > Acrididae > Schistocerca > Schistocerca americana. The sequence goes on along the minus strand of NC_060119.1, from coordinate 601,601,347 downwards.
ACATCAGCTAATACTTTAACTAAATCTTCCACTGTGGGCAGATCGTTCTCTTTATTACGTTCTCGGCTAACTGGTATATTCGCTTGAGCAGCAGACATGTCCACTTGCTCAGCTAACAGTTTCGTCTGAGTAGCAGACATGTTGGACTGTTCCGAAGTTAAATATTCGCTTGCGTAGCAGACATGCTCATTTGAAGAGCAGACAAGTGAGGCTGTTCTGAAGCTAAACTAGCTACGGTTTCATCAAAAATTTCATATGATTGCCCTGGGTTTTGTTCATCAGCACTGGACCGCACATTCACTTCTTGTTCCCTCTGCATTTTAAAATGTGATCTGATTTTAATCATAAGCTTTCAGTTGTTCACTATTCCTTTAATTACTTTACTCTGGATACAATTCGGCTTTACCCTGCGAAAATACACGTCAGATTTATATTCCAGAATATCTCTCCACAACTGTGAACACATCAACCAAAAAACACAAATCACTCTGCATATACTGAAACATATAACAACTAAATCTGCAAATATTCCTAACCCAGTCGTTATCTACAAAGACGAAACTAATGTGTGCAATGAGTGAGCATGTCATTATTGGCCTGCTTTTACTGCAGAGTAGAACCGCATGTAATTCATATGTGATGGACCCACGTTGCGGTGGCAATTTGATGTCGGATGTAGCTTACACAGGATGACTCCACCAGACGTTCATGAAATTATACAAAGCAGAACATTAGTACATATACATAGCATAAAATACGCATTTATAACAACAAAACAAAATATATGCAATAAGTACATAGAAGTGAATGATCGTGTATTAATTTGTTTTTGGGCATGAAATACTTGACAGTGACTGTGTTTCACTCCTTGTAGGTCCTGTCACGTTTTACCCCTTTTTATAATATTATAGATCAAAAGAAGAAATTAATGTGTTTAAGCTGGCAATAGTGCCTTTACAATACTGGTGTAATAATATGGCTAAAAATAATAACTAAATGTTTTTAAGCTAGTAGTATTAAACTCGTTACTGAACTAGTGTGTGTAGTATCTCTGTTTGTATGTTAATGAAGGACAATACAATTTCCAGAGTGGCATCGATTACTCCCACAGCGTACGTAATTTCGTATACGTAGACAAATTACTCTCGTGGTGTAGAAGAAGCTGCCGACTCCGACGGTCGCCTGTAAAATTCTTGAAATGTAAGAGAAAGAAAATTTCTATAGGATCTTCTCGAACTGGGATACTGCCATTCGCATTTGGTCATTCGATGATTGAGTCCGAGTGAAATGAGTTCGTTTTAGCAGATAAATCTTTCTCTATGCTTTTGACCATATTATTGAAGCAGGTTCTAAAGCAAACATCGAATACCAAATGTCTGAAGTTCTATGCAAGCTTGTCGTACATTACAGTTCACCACAGAATCTTTTGATCAAAAATAAATACGCAAAACTACCTTTGAAATGCACCAGACTATATTATGGCTGTTAATAAATTCCACATTAACGTTACGTAACGCTTTTGAATCTCAAAAATCACAAATTTTACAATATGGTGGCTAACAATTACTGTTTCATACACGTCCTCTCGTTATCCTGTCTCCCAACAAAGTCCAGTCACATACCGTTTTTCTTACAGTTCTTCTTTCCCCATGGAGCAACGCCAAGTCAATGAATAAATATTTCCCTCGCGTAGGTGAAATCCGCCTCCTAACTATATATATTAACTTTGAAATAATCGTTTCAAGGCATCTAATAATTAGTGCAGGCTAAGGAGTGTTACGCTGGTAAGGGTCTCTACTGTTAATTTGGTCATTCCTCGCCCGCCTGACTGCAATCCACCACATTAGCCACCTCCATTCCAATACATTCAGCCTCGTCCCTTACTCTATCTTATTTTCACTGCATGAACTATATGATTCATGCTTGTCCACTTCCCAAGTTAGTGCCATTCGACAGTGATCAAAATTATTCACACTGAAATTCCCTACATCTGTACGAGAAAAAAATACACAAAATTATTCAAACATCATTAGAAATAACCACACAAATAATTTCTGCTCCATCTTGAAAATGTAGAAATAAAACATCAACAAGAATTACTAATGTAGTTGACAGTACCGTCTGATGGACCAACCTCCTCCTGTGGAGTAAACAGTCATGAGTCACACAGGCTAGATAAACACCTGTAGCTAGATAAACACCTCTAAACCCCCGATTGTTCAAAGAATAGATCTCCCATGTATAAAACAATTTCTCCGGCCGGTGTGGCCGAGCGGTTCTAAGCGCTACAGTCTGGAACCGCGCGACCGCTACGGTCGCAGGTTCGAATCCTGCCTCGGGCATGGATGTGTGTGGTGTCCTTAGGTTAGTTAGGTTTAAGTAGTCCTAAGTTCTAGGGGACTGATGACCTCAGAAGTTAAGTCCCATAGCGCTCAGAGCCGTTTGAATCATTATAAAACAATTTCAAACTTCCGATCAATTTACAAATGAGTTAACGTGTTAAATATTTAACGTTATGCGTGGAAACAATGAAAAGTTTAGAAACGGTTAGATGTTTTGTTTAGAGGTTGTTGGAAACAGTTAAATGTTTACATTAACGAACACTACTTTAGTACGGCCTGGGTAATATACTCATCGTTTTCAGCATAAGCTAGTTTTTAATGCATGTCAGTGTTAACGACGTCATATCTCTTGAAATAGATGTAGGTACAGTATTTACATGATCCAGTCACATTAATTTGGCCAGCGCCTAAGTTCGACGTCAGCGTGCATCAGTGCTCTTATGGGAGAACGCGGGAAACCACTGCAGTCGTTGTAATGAGGAAACGGAGTGATTCGTCTTACGTCCAAAAGGATATGATTGGCTACCGGTCCTAGAATAGAAGCATTTCCCTAATTACTAAGTTTGTAAATTGTTCACGTGCCGTCATGGTTAAGCCATACCACACATGGCAAAATGGCATTATCTAAAACTGGCACCAAGGCAGCTGTGGTGCACCACGGACCATAAATGTCAGGAATATACGACGGCTGCGGAAAACGGTACGGGCGAACAGACGTGAGCAACTGACCCCCCCCGCCACGATGAACCAGGGGGCTACGAACAGTGTCTGCTCGAACGCTGCTGCGTACGGGCCTTCTCATCAGGCGCCTGTTTCACGCACAGCCGTTGAATGGTGACGAAGGCTGGACTTTTCACACCGTTACCACAACTGGACTTCCCCGAGTGGCGACAGGTGGCATTTTCAGATGACTCACGTTTTCCGCTCCATCGGGCGGATACTTGTCGGCGTGTACTGTGTGAAACATGTGAAAGAAACACCCTGCAACAATAGTCGTAAGATTCAAGCCGGAGCATGAAGCATGTGATCTGGGTAAAGATCTTGTAGAATCCCCTGGGTGGTCTCGTCATTCTAGAAGGCACAAATATGCATGAAACCTAGGGGACTATGCCTATCGCTACATGCAGTTCGTTTTTCTTCGATACGATGGCATCAAAAATGGTTCAAATGGCTCTGAGCACTATGGGACTTAACTTCTGAGGTCATCAATCCCCTAGAACGTAGAACTACTTGAACCTAACTAACCTAAGGACATCACACGCATCCATACCCGAGGCAGGATTCGAACCTGCAACCGTACCTGTCGCGCGACGATGGCATCTACCAACAGGACAAAGCGTCATATTACACAGCTCGCAGTGCTAGGAGTGTGTAGAAAACGCCAGGATGAGTTTACCGTACTCCCCTGGCCACCAAGTCGAGGATCTGTGGGATCACCTTAGTCGCGCTGAATGCATCATTGACAGTCAACAGAGAAAATAGAGCAGTGGAGTCGGCGTGGCCCCCCATTCCTGACGGTACACTATAAGAACCTCACTCAGTTCCTACACGTCTCACAGCGATCCACGCTGCAAAAACTGGTTTTGCAGGATTTTGATAGGAGGTTACATTAACTGGACAGTGTCTACATGTGGTGGCAAGTTTGGATGACAGTTCAAAGCCGTGCAGAGTGTCCACGCGGTTTGAAGCGGCATGTCACGGTTTGTGCGGCCACTCCTGCCGGAGGTTCGAGTCCTTCCTCGGATATGGGTGTGTGTGTTGTTCGTAGCGTAAGTTAGGGACCGATGACGAGAGCAGTTTGGTCCCTTAGGAATTCACAAACATTCGAACATTCGACAGTTCACCAGTCGAGTGGCTACTACAACACATATAAAGAACACTTCAGGACAGGTGTTTAATACAAAACACTGAAATTGGATGAAATACATGTCCACATGAAAGACTAAATTTAATTTTTACTGCCGCTGAACCCAGTGATATTACTTTGAATAGTAATGAATAACAGTCACGTAACTTTGGTATACAGTTCTGAGTAACGATGCTAGTTCTCTGACGGATCTGAGCTATGATGATGCAGTTACCATAGTCGGCCGTCGAAGAGTTGGGCGAGCGGCGCTGCTCTCTGGCGTAAATAGACTTCCGGCAGTGGCGGAGTATCGACCCATTGAGGGCAAGTCTTTGTCGATGTCCCTTATCCGTCGCTGCTTCTGGCGGCGGCTGTCTTTAGTTTGTGATTCTGTCGAAAGATACCAACTTTACTACGGAGCGACACTGCACATTCAGTGGTATGTGCGGATACTGTCTGCAAAATGTGTTGTGAGTAGACTTAGTAATAAAGAAATAGCCGGCCGGAGTGGCCGAGCGGTTCTAGGCGCTACAGTCTGGAGCCGCGTGACCGCTACGGTCGCAGGTTCGAATACTGCCTCGGGCATGGATGTGTGTGATGACCTTAGGTTAGTTAGGTTTAAGTAATTCTAAGTTCTAGGGGACTGATGACCTCAGAAGTTAAGTCCCATAGTGCTGAGAGCCATTTGAAGCAATAAAAAAATAATAAATGAACACTTCAAACCTGAGTTCGCAGTTTTACTGTATGAATAACGAAAATTAAGTAATCGATAAACTTTTTCCTTTCACTTTTTTGTGAAGCGTGTAGGCGCCGAAAGGTTTCATGAAAGTTTGAAATTATACGTAAGTTTGTTGCAAGTCTTTAAATGCTGTCATCCTCAAATAGTGGATGAATGTGGAATGAGCATTTGCACGCGGCGAGTTACGTGGCCTGAAGACGTATACACAGTTTCAGATTAATACTGTTAACATAATATTACACCATTTCATGAGTAGATTCTGACAGCATTTCAAATTTTTAAATTCAGTCAACAAATATATGAGTCTAGCTCAGTACCCAGCGTTGCCCGATTGTATACGAGAATTTATTGCAGTCCTCTATTGCTCCCTGTCTAGTTTCTCCTCCTCTCTTTGTCTAACTACTCCTATCCCGTCTCTCTTTTCGCCTTCTCCATCCTCTACTATCTATATCTTCCTTCTCCCTCTCCCTGCCTACCTGCTTCTCCCTTTCTCTTATTCCATCTGCTCCTGCACCTTCCAGCCATCTGTTCCTTCCCCATCTATCACATTCTCCCCCTTTAAGTCCACCTCCTTTCTCCTCTATCTTTTCCTTACTCCCTCTAAGTCCATTTTCTCTTCCCTGTTCCTTCACTCCACTATCACTTCCTACTCAGTAGGAGGTTGCTGTTTCTGCCAAGTGTTTAGGGGCAGCTTCTTTCCAGCGTACGCACTTGTCACATATGTTTAACACATTTCACTCACATTTTTAAACATATTTGACCTGTATTTCTAGCGAATTTCGTCCTGCGTGTTTTGTTCTCTTGGCCTGAGTGTCTTACAATGATATAACTTTGCAGGTACATCCAGAAGCATATGTGGATACTGTTTGAAACTGTGTTGCGAATAGAGTTAGTAGCAAAGAAGTAATAAATTAAAACGTTATGAATTATGGTGTAGTTTTCCTGCGTGAACAGCTAAAATGTAATACGCGAAAAATTTCTTTTTGCTTTCACAATTTTGCGGGAGTATGTCGACGAGATAAAGTGTCGTAAATGTTTTATATGCAAAGGTTGTTGCAGGTTGTTATGTGCTCCAATTCTCATATGCTGGTACATATACCCTGGCTAGGCTACTTGCTCATGGTGACCTACTACAATTTTTCGCCCCAACCTACAGCTTTGAGAGGGAGGCGATACTTTACTCCACAGTGGTTATCTGCGGAGAGTAAGTGATATTTCTTCCAAGTTCGGTTAAAATCGATCCAGTGGTTTAGGCGATGTGCAACTTACGAGGTGGTACTCCAACAAAACCGGATTTTTTTTTTAAAAAGCCATATATATTTTAAAATTGTTAACAGAACAACCTAATATATTTCAAAATATTCTCCATTGCAACCAATCCATTTAACCCACCGGTGCTTCCACTATTCGAAACATTTTTTGTAGTCATCTTCAGATATGACAGATAGCTCCTCCCTCTTTTTCTTCTTGACTTCTTAATTCTGTGAAATCGGTGACCTTTCATGCTCCTTTTAATCCGCGCAAATAAGAAAAATTTGCACGGAGCCAGGTTAGGCGAGTAAGGTGAATCAGGCAGCGGAACCATGCCATTTTTAACCAAAAAGTGTCTAACACAGATGGCTGTGTGTGCAAGTGCGTTGTCATGTTCAAAAACACGTCTCCTATCTGCTACAAATCGTGTCTTTTTTGACGAAAACTGTTGCTCCAAGATAACCCACTAATCGCTGACAGTTGACTGTCTCTGAGAACAAGATCTCGACCTTTTTCAATATATTCACCGATTGGGGCATTTGATGGACGTCCAGAACAAGGTTTTTCATCAGTCTAAATGCCGCAATTTTTATATCGAACCAACCACTTTTACCGACTAGGAAACTAAATTTCAGTTCTGCGCGTTTTCACTTAAACTTGCCGTCACAAAAACAAAACAAAAACAAAACAGTGCTAGCAGTAACAATGACTGCAGAGGAACAGAGCAAGTTAGGTCGACGAGGCAGGTGGCACTGCATTGGCAATTAATTGCGCTATACACGAGTAGCGGCAGATAAGCGTACTACACAAGGGGCACCCCCTCGTACACACATCCATTTTTACTATGTATTGATACTGAAAGTTTTGTTGCCCCTGGGAACCGTGAAACAGGAAACCTACAAGTGAGACTGTGCACCACGAACCATAAGCCGTGAACCAGGATAGCAGTTTAGTAATACGTGCAACGTACAGAACTGCATCATGGCATCTGCAAGCCACTCCCGTCGCTTATATAGAATATCGTCACCTATAATATTGAGACAACACTCGGTCAAATGGACTCCACTGCCATCTCTCCTTTGAGTCTGAAATCACCAGTGCCGGCCGCGATGACGGAGCGGTTCTAGGCGCTTCAGTCCGGAACCTCGCGACTGCTACGGTCGCAGGTTCGAATCCTGCCTCGGGCATGGATGTGTGTAATGTCCTTAGGTTAGTTAGGTTTAGATAGTTCTAAGTTCTAGGGGACCGATGACTTCAGATGTTAAGTCCCACAGTGCTCAGAGCCATTTGAACCATTTTGAAACCACCAGTCATTGGGATAAATAATCAAAAATGTTCATATGTGTGTGAAGTCTTATGGGACTTAACTACTAAGGTCATCAGTCCCTAAGCTTACACACTACTTAACCTAAATCATCCTAAGGACAAACACACACACCCATGTCCGAGGGAGGACTCGAAGCTCCGCCGGGACCAGCCGCATGGTCCCTGACTGCAGCGCCCTAGACCGCTCGGCTAATCCCTCGCGACGATAAATGATCTTTTTCTCTCGAATGCCCTTCTCTGCCGAAACAACATGTGATTAGTAGAACTAACGTATTAACACATGGGTAGTGTCTATTACATAGGTAAGAAAATAAAAACAATTGGCAAGTAGCAGACTTGAAGATAATCAGTTGATAAAATGTAGGTACGTTCCTTCTATTCTGTACAGGAGCTACTAACGGCACTTGAGAATAGCACTCTGTAAAGCGGTCTGTATTCGTTCACTCTCTTACAATGTTTCTTCATTAATTATTTAGATATTGTGTCTATAAATTTTCTAATCAGAATACTGAAAGCTGTGCAGACGACCAAACACCTTTGGTTCACACGGTCGGAGAGAATCAGACACAGAAACATGCTACTTTAGGGAAAACCCGCCACTTTTAATGACGTACTTCCAGTACTTTGAGCAAGATGCTCACAATATGTCTCCTGTCTTGGCGAACATATACATGAGAGAGAGAGAGAGAGAAGGGGGAGGGGTGGGTAGTTGAAGACGGCGTGCTGTCGGGAACACTGTACAGCGGAGCACATTCCCGACGCACGCCCCAGCAGCAGTGGCCGCGAGGTGGCGTCGCTCGCCGGGCCATTCGTCGGGCGGCGCCGCTGTGTGTTGGCGCGCCTCGCAACCCCGCCCAGCCTTCAGCCGGGGGCGGTGTGAGGACCATCTGCCGGCCCGCGAGGACATAAATAACATATAAAGCGCGCCAGCCGCCCAGCTGCGGCCGGCAAAAACTTGCGGCGCGCAACTTCTTCAAACTTTTACATTTCCGTTAAGTTATTAAAATTCGCACTCACCAAGTGTTTCACTTCTTTTTCACCCCTACTTTTATTCTCTCCCTTTTTCCCTTTTTTTTTCTTTTGTCCGTGAGGAATGAAATCTTTTAAAACTGCAACCTCGTGCTTAACAGAGAGAAATTAACGCTCTTCGGCGAAAAATTTTTACAAAACTTCATCTTGCGTCAGAAGAGAAATGATTAGTAAACTAATCATGGTCATAATTAAAAGCCTTAAATACCGCATTGTCTGCGTGGATACGTCTTGTATTTGTGCAAACAAGCTGATTTGCCATCTCATCTTATATTTAATGACTACACTGTCCTACAAGGCTGAGAGAAACGTCCGTTTGTCCCTTCTGGCAACATTTGGAAGCGATTTCTGAATGTGAAACGTGTTGAGTAATCTTTCTCAGCTGGCCGTAGTGGCCGAGCGGTTCCAGGCGCTACAATCTGGCACCGCGCGACCGCTACGGTAACAGATTCTAATCCTGCCTTGGACATGGATGTGTGTGATGTCCTTACGTTAGTTAGGTTTAAGTAGTTCTAAGTCTTAAGGGACTGATGACAGAAATTAAGTCCCATAGTGCTCAGAGCCATTTTTTAATCTTTCTTTGTAAAATTTGTTCCGCAGCTATTCGTTCAAATGAATACAGGAGGTAGGGGACATCAAAACAAATATACAAGGGACATACGATCTCTAAACTCAACTTATGATGTTATGGGACATTATGTTTGTGGTGCTAACGTAAGTCGTTACGACCATGTGGAAGACATCGGGTAGTAAATTATGTGATGTGTGTGTGGGAAAACTGTTTGACACAGGGAAGAAACGACACACTGAAGTGGGGTCGTATAAAGGTACGAATGATCACAACATCCGTAACAATATCCTTAACAGCCCATATTATTATTATGATGTGCGATTGGACCCATACGGATCACGCAAAGCTTTTCCGATTCAATTTTTTAATTCTCCAAACTTCTCTCATTCTTTCCCCATGAATTCTCTTTCTTTCCTCTGTCCATTTTGTCCCCTGTCTCTTGCAAACTTCATTCTCGGGTTGTACTTTCCAACTATTGATTTTTTGCCTGTATACATTTCTGTTTATAACTTCTGATTAATTTATTTGTGCATTTGCTAGATCTGTTTTGGTTTCTTGTATCCAGGGTATGGTTTTCAATTTTTCAATGTATATTAAAATTTTGTGGGAGAGTCTGGGTGTTGGGAGTCTGTGGATATGACCGTAAAATTTTAGTCTTCTTTTCCGGATGTCTGCGGCGAGGTTAGATAATTTTTCTGTAGTTTTCCGAGACTGTAACCTGTATCCATCTTCCGTTCTTTTTGGGCTAAGAATCTTTCTGATAATTTTGCGTTCCTCTTTCAGGATGCCTTCCAGGTCGCCTTTTTATGGAGTGTGAGTGTTTCGCTGGCATATACTGCTTCGGGCTTGATTACTGTATTGTAGTGTCGTATTTTTGAGTGAATGGAGAGACACTTTTTATTGTAGATGTTGTGGGTTTTCCAGTATGCTCTTTTCAGTTTTTGCAGTCGAACTTTTTGTGCAGTTTCCTCTCCCCCTGTGGGTTCTAGGACCTCGCCTAAGTATTTAAAGAATGGAACTCTCTCAATTTGTCCATATTTTGTAGTCAGTTTTTGAGTTTCAAATTTTGAGCAGATGAATTTGGTTTTTTGGAAGGAAATTTGTAGCCCAACTTTTTCGGCGCATTCTTTGAGAATGTCTATCTGTTTAATTGCTGTGGTCTCGTTTTATGCTAGAATGGCCACGTCATCTGCAAATGCCAAGCATGAAATTTTAATACCATCTTTAGATCTTCCTATTTGTATAGGCTTCCAGTAATTTTGATTCTTCAGTTCTTTTTCCCATTCTCGGATGACTTTGTCTAAGACAAGGTTGAAGAGGAGTGGAGACAAGCCGTCACCTTGTCTGACGCCGGTTTTGATCAGGAAGGGCTCTGATATTTCACCCAGGAATTTTATCTTAGAAGTTGTGTTTGTGAGGGTTTCTTTGATAAGGTTTAGGGTTTTCGGATCGTGTCCTAGCTCCTCAAGGATAATAAAGAGAGATTGCCTATCGATTGAATCATAAGCCTTTGCGAAATCAACAAAGGAACAAATGATCGGACTGTTTCTGACTGCTTTGTATTTTAGTGTTGTCTTCAAATTGAAAATTTGTTCTGCACAGGATCGGTGAGGGCGAAAGCCAGCTTGGTATACACCAATACTGTGTTCGAGTTGTTCTTGTGTTCGTTGAAGAAGACAAGCTGAGAGGATTTTATAAGTGACTTGGAGAAGGGAGATTCCTCGATAGTTGTTTATATCTGCCATGTCTCCCTTTTTATGCAGTGGATGAATTAGGGCGCATTTCCAATCTTCTGGTAGTTTTTCTGTCTGCCAAATGTCTGTGATGATTTGAGTGAGTTCTTTGAGGGAATTTGGTCCAAGATTTTTAAGTAGTTCTGCAGTGATATTATCTTCTCCGGATGCCTTGTTGTTTTTCAGTCTATGAATATGTCTTTGGATCTCCTCTAGTGTAGGTGGTGGGGATTCTGGATTTGTGTAGATAGCAGTTTCTTGAGGGAATCTTGAAGAAGGTTCAGGGCGATTGAGGAGTCCGGAAAAGTATCTTGCCAGCTCCTCACAATTTTCCCGATTTGTGAGCGCTAGTTTTCCATCTGGTTTTCTGAAACACAGATTATTTACATTCAGAGGCAAGTGGCAACTCCTACACCATTCGTTGACCATCCTCAGGTGTTTCGCCGTTTCTACTTGGAATGAATGCTGCCATTCATATTTCCGCATTTCGCATGATTTGGCACAGGTGAACCCACGAGGTATTCGACCTCGTGCTCATCAACAGTGATTCGGTGTTAATAGGTGCGACGGTATTCTCGTTGATAGGTTGACTGGACAGTACATTCTTCCATGTCAGCGAATGGAGATATCGCATCTTCGTGGAAAATATGTTGACAGAACTGCCGGAAGATGCACCTTTGAATGTGCTTACAGCGCGGTGGGGTGCCAGCCCACTTCAGCGTAGCTCATTACTGCGAATAGTCATCTGGGAATTGATGGATCTGCCGAGGTGGCCCTGTGGCCTGGCCACCCAGGTCACGTGACCTCACGTGTCTGGATATCTGACTCTGGAATCAACGAAACAGCTGGTGTATGAAACCGTTGTCAAAGCAGAATCGTCGTTAGAACTGACGTCGCTGCTGGTAGCATTGCTCACATGCCAAGAATCTTCGAACGGACACGACATTTAAAGGTTCCACAATGAACTGCAAGCATACATACCTAAGATCGTGCATTCTTGTGAATACCACTGCTGTAATTAGCATGCTAAGCTACCTTCTGTGTAAATAGTCCCCTAGCATCAGAAATTGCTGTTATGGACTCTATATACCTTAACTAAATATATTTGTTCTGATGTTCTCTACCTTCTCTATTAATTCGAATTACTCGTGCCTACTTTGCGCGGTACCGCAGAAATCCTGATAACTTACCTCAAGCATCAGCTACTTCATGCCGATTTGATGTTTGTTGCTTGCTGCCTTCAAGGTACTTCAATTCCACTGACAAGCAATATATTTCAGCCGAAATGAATAATGTCTTTTTTTTAATCTGTCACAAACTGTAATCGTCAAGGAAACGGAAAATGCACAGATATTTAAATCTGTGGGCTATGTCATTCTGGTTCCGTACCGGATTCACAAATATGCTTATATAACTGTCTGAATACTATATCTTGATCTCTCACAACAGTAGTAACGTGAGGACAGGTGTATTATTAGTAAGGTGACTGCATGGCGAAGATTATGCACGCGGAAGATGGTTCAAATGGCTCTGAGCACTACGGGACTTAACCTCTGAGGTCATCAGTCCCCTAGAACTTAGAACTACTTAAACCTAACTAACCTAAGGACATCACACACATCCATGCCCGAGGCAGGATTCGAACCTGCGACCGTAGCGGTCGCGTGGTTCCACACTTTAGTGCCTAGAACCGCTCGGCCACATCGGCCGGCCACGCGGAAGACTTCAGTTATTTTAAAATTTCTTTTTTTTCAGGAAAAAGTGAAAAATGAAGCTGTACCTGAGTTTTACTGTGCACTTTTTTCAAACTACAGCACGTCAACTGGGTGATCGAAAGCCACTGAGTTAACGATTAGAGACTCATTGCTCCCTCAGGTGTCGTTGGGAAATTTGTGATCGAGAAAGGCGTTTTCACTCGTCAAGGCTTTAATACTTTGAAGAATGCGTTTGGATTGTTGCCAAAGAGTAATCACCTCGTCTAGCTTTCCACGGATCATTTAAGAAGGTAGGTATCTTATGGTTGTTACTGTTTCCAGTCATTTATTATTTATGACGTAATCGAACGTGATATATGCATTTAACATTATACGAAGTTTAGGGTGTAAGTACAAATATTTCTACTGATGAATGTAGGCAGTTTACTGAACAACATTACATCATTATTTACTTCATTTGCATGTTTTTAAGTCAGTGCTGCCAAGGCAGATGCCAGAATCAACACATTAATACTTACTTACTTCTGGGCAGAATATCAGGTACTGAAGTGACTGCAAAGTCTATACTGACTGACATAGTCCAATCTGTGGCGACCTAGTAGAAGACATCGGGTAGTAAGTTATGTGATGTGTGTGCGGGAAAACTGTTAGAGACAGGGAAGAAACAACGCACTGAAGTTGGTTCGTATAAAGGTACGAATGATCACAATATCTCTAACTATATCCCTAATAACCCATACTTATTTACATTCAGAGGCTAGTGTCAAACCCTACACCATTCGTTGACACTCTGCAGCTGTTTCTGTGTTTCTAGTATTCCAGGCTTGTACTACATTGCTCTTTCAGCTTCAGCCACTGTCCTTTCTTCTGACCATTTATTGATACGAAGTGTTTCAGCAGCACACTGCAATCGTCAGGTGTCAAGATGCTATTTTACATCAGTTGTTATATCACAGGTTCATGTGAAGTACATATTGCTGGAACGTGCTATGACAATAAACATTCGAAGGAAAACCGTGAATGTGTAATTTCAAGAATCTCTTACCTCAGTCACAGACCTCTACCAATTTCCATGCAACATGTACAAATTTCAGTTTTTTCCTGTAACTGCATCGATGTTATTGAAGTGGTGGCATAGTCATTTTGGCGATTTCCACGAGGTACCGGTCTTCTCCTTTTCTTATTTTTGTCAGTCTGCTTTCTTGAAGATACTGAGCCAGAAGAAGACCGTTGCTGCTTCGCTGGGACGTGATAGCAGCCAGAATTCACGTTGTGACGCAGTTCTGCCTCATGCCCGTTACCCCTGATTTGCCGTAGACTGCTCCGCAGTAAATAGGGTGTGCTGTGTGCGCTATGTCGGCATGTGGCGCTGAGGTTGCAGTTGGCCCGCCAACTGAGGCGTGATCTCGCCTTGCGGCTAGCCCACCACCGCCACCGCCACCTGGGCCCGCGACGTGAGATATCGGCGCTACGTGCTTTCAGAAGCGCAGCTACAGCCCCGTTCTAGTCTACGATGCACGATGGCGCTCGCTACTCGCTTCAGACAGCCCTGTCTGCCTGCATACCGCCTCTGGCTTCCACCGTGGGAAAACACAATATTAAAATTCTCCGGCAAGAACAGAGGGGGGATTCACTGTGTGTACATAACACCGCTGCACTTCTACCGCAAGTTATTTCTAGTTATGAGATTTGGAAGAATCCGCCTGGGGGCAGAGAAACGGGGAATGCAAACGGTGTTCGAGATGGGGGATATCCTGCGAGCATAGTTTTCGGCATCAAATATCACTTAAATGGATGTTTTATGAAACAGGTGACTGAGGCTATTCGTGAATACTAAATTGTGAGAAAACTACGTAATGCTGAAGCAGAATAACAGTGAGATTACGGAGGAGACAGTCCTTGCACAGTCTGCTTTCGCTGGCCTCTACCACCGTTACAATTAGGAGTAACTGCAATTTTTCATTCTTGCTCTGTGGCTCCTGGTTCAGTCGTAAAGTGCTGGGTTATAAGCCTAAAGATCCCCCGTTCGAAGCACGATCAATCCCAGGGATTTTTATATTTAGATTAAAGTTCAGTCTTGATCACGTTATGTCTGTTTTAATGAGTAACCGGTTTCGGTTTTTTCTATAAAACCATCATCAGACCCATTGGCTCCCTTGGGTTGGTAGGTGGAGCTCTCCTTGCTGCTGTGCAGTCAACTGCACAGCAGCAAGGAGAGCTCCACCTACCAACCCAAGGGAGCCAATGGGTCTGATGATGGTTTTATAGAAAAAACCGAAACCGGTTACTCATTAAAACAGACATAACGTGATCAAGACTGAATTTTAATCTAAATATAACAATTAATTGGTCACTGAATTCCAAAAATGTTTACCAAAATTGTCCAGGGATTTTTACCTGTCACTTATTACTTCTTTCATGTCTGGTAATTTTGCGAAAAATGTGGAGTTGCTCATGGTTTGGAAACCACGTTAAACTGAACGTGCCCCCTATAGCTAGCTCGATATGTCAGTCGAAAGACCGGAGGGAGACAATGATATACCAATATCAGCAAGACCAAGCCTACCACCGCAATACAATAGCTTGTAGAGAGTCCTACACTTGGCCGTGGATTAATTTTAATATTTTGAAAGACGAATGGCAACTAGAAACCATAAAAAATCTTCAGTTCCGACTCCTTCAAAAACCTGCATGATACTTCTGTTCTTGAAAGGAAAACACCTGACTGCAGTATGTTGTTTTTCTTGCCCTGAGACCTTCGAAGGAGCCCCCCGCCACTTGCCACCGGGTATGGGCGCTCTTGTACTAAACCACTGTGTTGTTCAAAACAATTTTCCGATTAATAACTGTATTACTTTTTTACTTATTTATGATCTAGTCGATGAAGTATACTATTTGAAGTGCTAAATAACTGACGGTGGAGGAAGTAGATCGGGTAAAACGCAGACTGCCATTAGGAAAAACAGAGAGTCCACAGATGAGAAATTTGTTAAAATTGAACGTAATTTAAGTAATACGAAGTATTTTCTGAAACTATTTGCCTGGAAGGTAGCCTTGTACGGGAAGGTAATGTCTATGATCAATAGTTCAGTCAAGAACCGAACAGAAGCTTTCGAAATGTGGTGCTATAGAACAATTTTGCCGAAGATTAGATGTTTGGATGTACTGAATCCAATTGGGCAGAAAATGAATTAAGGGTGCAACCTGACTGAAAGAAGAAATCAGCATCAATATGTGAAGGAAATTGTCGTTTTATAATAAAGAGATGTGGGGGGATTGTAGCGGGAGACCCTGGCATCATTTTGTAATAAAGGGATGTGGGGGGATTGTAGGGGGAGACCCTTCCAACAGTAAATTCAAACGAATGAACGTCGCAGAAGTTGCGCAGAGATGAAGAGTCTTGGCGCTCCGTAGACAACATCTGACTCACAACTCGGTAGTCTCCCTGTTTCTCGCTTTCCGTCTCTCTCTTTCTCTCCCTCTCTCTCTCTCTCTCCACCTGTCTCTCTCCCACCCTCTGCTGATCTTATGAATAACTGCTGACTATTTTGTGCTCGCTTCGGATAACGCCGAGGAATACGTATCGCTCTTTTCTTCCAGATATACTAGAACACAGAGAGATACGACAAACTAGCTCCCATCTGGTCGTTGTGTATTTTTAGCAGGAACTATCTGGAATGATTTCAAGTGACGGAAGAATTTACTAATGAGAAGAAGTCGGGACTCCACAGCCTGTTACCTTGAGTAAATGAAACTGAACCTCCTATAACTTCTCTGAAAATAGCATGAATTTGAGGGAGAAAGAGTCGAGAGTGGACGTCTAAATTCTCCGACGTTAATAGGCTGTCATATCATAGCCTTACTTCACTACAGGAGCCGTAGTCACGGTAATCGACAAGCCAAAACGTACGACATGAGGAGCTCTGCAGCGTTAACGAATTACGTACCACGCCTGAAGCAATCTTAGACTAAAACTGGACTTTGCATCAGTTCCTATTATTAAACCTGTAACAGAAAACCAACTTATTTGCACTGATATTAGCATTATCAGTGTGCGCACTAATATGACATTATAATTACAATCCGACTCAAGGCCCAGAAGCCCTAGTTATTATGTCTGGAAAGTTTCAAACAGCACTGCGGAGAAGAGGAGCAAACGTAGGAGTTTCGATACTTAACCAGACGGGGAGATTGTAGAAGCTTTGGTAATTTAAAGCAGTCTGCTATAAAATAACGATTCAGTATAAGTCTCGATACAAATCACGGATTAGACTCTCTTGCTTTTCTCCTTGAATAACTTCAGTACCTTCATTGCCGAAATTAGTATTTTAGTTAACTTTCAGGGAAATATTTTAAGGTTGGCAAAACACCAGGAAATTAAAGCTGTCACGAAATAACTGGTTCAAGAAAATCACAACGATTTCCTCTCATATCGTTCCTTGCCCTTGAAACTGACTTCATCTCTCTCTATCCGTTAATTTTATTTCAGTACATTTAATTCATTTGAAATATTGAGGCGCTAAATATTAGACCTCAAAATAAAATCATTGCACTTCTTCCATTACTTTCATTTTGAGTACATTTAATTAATTTCAAACTTTCAAAAGCAAGACACCATAATAACTAACCTGTGATACAAAATCGTTGAAAATTTAACATATTTTCTTAGTTTTAAGAGTCAATCAATGTTTTGCAATAAATTCAGCAACTGTCAGAAGTATAACGTCTTGCAGGTAAGAGAAAATCGTGTTTACCATGGCTTACAAACTGATATTGTGTGTATCTACGGAATGAACATGAACTAGACCGAAAAAATGTTGGAGGTTATGCAGAGATATTTTTTGACTAGACTGGTAATAGTAACCTTCTTATTCTGGCGTTTCGTTACCTACTAGGGGCTTCCCCTCATCTTGCTTCATATCTGTATTTTCCAGTGCAAATGTTGACGGTATATGCTGTGTGTCTTGTTTGTAAACAAAGTTGTTCCACTCACTCACGCTGCTTGCTGTTGACCACAGCGATCCCCACTTTACTCTCCGCTCTCAAGCTTACCTGCACTTCTGTCTCGTTCTGTCTTTGGTTGTTTTCCCGGCGGAGTTAATTGTTCGTTAGCAGTGATACACAGTATGGTGGATAGGTTTACTGATGGAGAGTTGTCTGATATGCTCCTCGTGCATGGGTTCACTGAACGCAGAGGAACAGCAGCGCACGACAACAACCATATCAAGGTACTTCTGCATCCGACGGTTGTTCCGCTACTTTCTGTTTTTTGTCACACGCTTTAGTGGTTGATTATTACAGGCTTTTCTCACTGTTGTGTGGGTATATTCACAGAAACAAAGATATGTGGCGTAATAAACCGAATAAATCATATTTACATAGGCATTCTATAACGAGCGGCTGGAGAACACGGACACCGTTTGTCAAAACACTCAGAACATATTCATAATCAGAAGCGGAAATTTTTTCGGTGGAGTTCGTTTCCATACTGTACACTGTTCATATCTGTGGCCATTTCCCGAGCTCCTATTCCAGTTACGTTTATCACATGGATAAGGTTAAACTTTATCCGTCTTTTCCAAGTTAATATAAAGCGTGAAATTACCTAAGCCGACAAACTCTGAGAGATTGCACATGACACTAAAACTTCCATTTTCCTCTAATGTCGTAATTCCCTGCGAGCATTTTTTAATCCGATAGAGAGTGTAATCGCTCTTAGCAAGAACATAAGAAAATTTCTTTCATGAGCAACTGACAATCAATTTCACTTACAGAATGTGTACCACCTGGACCCAGATAATTATCCACTCAGAGAACAGTTTTCGCAGTGGTACCTGGAGCAGGGTCACATGCATTCAACGCCTCTGTCATCTGTGCTATGCAGATGATGAAGAAATTGATGAAATGTATGATGAGATAAAAGAAATTATTCAGGTAGTGAAGGGAGATGAAAATTTAATAGTCATGGGTGACTGGAATTCGACAGTTGGAAGAGAAGGAAACGTAGTAGGTGAATATGGATTGGGGCTAAGAAATGAAAGAGGAAGCCGCCTGGTAGAATTTTGCACAGACCATGACTTAATCACAGCTAACACTTGCTTCAAGAATCATGAATGAAGGTTGTATACGTGGAAGAACCCTGGAAATACTACAAGGTTTCAGGTAAATTACATAATGGTAAGACAGAGATTTAGGAACCAGGTTTTAAATTGTAAGACATTTCCAGGGGCAGATGTGGACTCTGACCACAATCTATTGGTTATGAACTGCAGATTAAAACTGAAGAAACTGCAAAAAGGTGGCAATTTAAGGAGATGGGACCTGGATAAACTGACTAAACCAGAGGTTGTACAGAGTTTCAGGGAGAGCATAAGGGAACAATTGACAGGAATGGGGGAAAGAAATACAGTAGAATGAGATTGGGTAGCTTTGAGGACTGAAATAGTGAAGGCAGCAGAGGATCAAGTAGGTAAAACGACGAGGGCAAGTAGAAATCCTTGGGTAACAGAAGAGATACTGAATTTAATTGATGAAAGGAGAAAATACAAGAATGCAGTAAGTGAAGCAAGCAAAAAGGAATACAAACGTCTCAAAAGTGAGATCGACAGAAAGTGCAAAATGGCTAAGCAGGGATGGCTAGAGGACAAATGTGAGGATGTAGAGGCTTATCTCACGAGGGGTAAGATAGATACTGCGTACAGAAAAATTAAAGAGACCTTTGGAGAAAAGAGAACCACTTCCATGAATATCAAGAGCTCAGATGGAAACCCAGTTCTAAGCAAGGAAGGGAAAGCGGAAAGGTGGAAGAAGTATATAGAAGGTCTATATAGGGGCGATGTTCTTGAGGACTATATTATGGAAATGGAAGAGGATGTAGATGAAGATGAAATGGGGGATAAGATACTACGTGAAGAGTTTGACAGAGCACTGAAAGACCTAAGACGAAACAAGGTCCCGGGAGTAGACAACATTCCATTAAAACTACTGGCAGCCTTGGGAAAGCCAGTCCTGACAAAACTCTACCATCTGGTGAGCAAGATATATGAGACAGCAAAATTCCCTCACACTTCAAGAACAATATAATAATTCGAATCCCAAAGAAAGCAGGTGATGACAGATGTGAAAATTACCGAGCTATCAGACGAATGGAAAAAGTGGTAGAAGCCGACCTCGGGGAAGATCAGTTTGGATTTCGTAGAAATACTGACCCTATGACTTATCTTAGAAGAAAGATTAAGGAAAGGCAAACCTACGTTTCTAGCATTTGTAGACTTAGAGAAAGCTTTTGACAATGTTGACTGGAATACTCTCTTTCAAATTCTGAAGGGGGCAGGGGTAAAATACAGAGAGTGAAAGTCTAATTACAATTTGTACAGAAAGCAGATGACAGTTATAAGACTCGGCGGACATGAAAGGGAAACAGTGGTTGGGAAGGGAGTGAGAAAGGGTTATAGCCCCTCCCCGATGCTATTTAATCTGTAGATTGAGCAACCAGTAAAGGAAACAAAAGAAAACTTTGGAGTAGGTATTAAAATCCATGAAGACGAAATAAAAGCTTTGAGGTTCAACGATGACATTGTAATTTTGTCAGAGACAGCAAAGGACTTGGAAGAGCAGTTGAACGGAATGGACAGTGTCTTGAAAGGAGGGTATAAGATGAACATCAACAAAAGCAAAACGAGGATAATGGAATGTAGTCGAATTAAGTCGGGAGATGCTGAGGGCATAAGATTAGGAAATGAGACACTTCAAGTAGTAAAGGAATTTTGCTACTTGGGGAGCAAAATAACTGATGATGGTAGAAGTAGAGAGGATATAAAATGTAGACTGGCACTGGTTTTGAAGAATAGAAATTTGTTAACATCGAGCATTGATTTAAGTGTCAGGAAGTCGTTCCTGAAACTATTTGTATGGAGTGTAGCCATGTATGGAAGTGAAACATGGACGATAAATAGTTTGGACAAGAAGAGAATAGAAGCTTTCGAAATGTGGTGCTACAGAAGATTGCTGAAGATTAGATGGGTACACCACATAACTAATGAGGAGGTACTGAAAAGAAGAGGAGTTTGTGGCACAACTTGACTAGAAGAAGGGATCAGTTGGTAGGACATGTTCTGAGGCATCAAGGGATCACCAATTTAATACTGGAGGGCAGCGTGGAGGGTAAATATCGTAGAGGGAGACCAAGAGATGAATACAATAAGCAGATTCAGAAGGATGTAGGCTGCAGTAGGTACTGGGAGATGAAGAAGCTTGCACAGGGTAGAGTAGCATGGAGGGCTGCATCAAACCAGTCTCACGACAACAACAATGAACAGTTCTACGTGAATGCGTGGGCGGATATTGTTGGTGACTGTTTAATTGGACGATATCGCCTACTTAGGCCACTAAATGAGAAACATTATTACAATTTCCTCATCAGAGCATTGCCAGAGTTGCTGGAAGCCACGCGACTCGCTACAGGATAGCTCATGTGATTCTAGCATGACGGAGCGTCGGATAATCTCAGTCGTCCTGTATGTTTATTGTCCAACCGACAGTTTCAGAAAAGTGGACTGGCAATGGTTGTTCTGTACTACGGCTTACTTGATCTCCCGATTTAACACCTCTGGACTTTTATGCCTGAGGAGAAATGTGCAGCATTGTTTAAAAAACACATGTTGCATCAGAAGTGGATCTGGTAGCCTGGATAGTAGCAGACAAATTAGTAGCAGTAGAAATTAAGTACGCGCACAGAGTTTGTTAACTTGATTAATCTTTATCTAGAGAGAACTCTCTTTACTGATTTAAAAAATCCTCACAAGGAAATATGACATTAAAGAAGAATGTTTGTTTCGGTATCCCGTGCAACCTTCCAGAATGTTTCCTTTTAAATAATTTACACCTGGTAAATTATTGTTTTTAACCAAATATATTTCGCTCTATAAAAAATGAATATTAATTTTATAACGACACATATGTCATATGCTAGCTATGTAGTGTTTACTGGCAGTCGACCGCTGTGGCCGAGCTGTTCAAGGCATTTCAGTTCGGAACTGCGCTGCTGCTCCGGTCGCAGGTTCGAATCCTGCCTCGGGCATGGCTCTGTGTGATCTCCTTAGGTTAGTTAGGTTTAAGTAGTTCTATGTCCAGGGGACTGATGACCTCAGATGTTAAGTCTCATAGTGCTTAGAGCCATTTTAACGATTTGTTTACTGGTAGCCCGATTACTTTACCTTACTCTCTCTTTCACAGCTTAACTGGTCACGCTGTCATCTTGTGCCTTATGACGTCATTCAGATACAGTGAACGGCACGGCGTCAACGATAGAGATACATTTCCGCTTCACACGCCCTTCTATCTCCTGTGTAAAGTTTTGAAAGCGACACGTAAGTCACGTAATGGAGGGCAAAAGTTTCTATCATTACTAACTATACGAAGTGGAATCCAACACTTACAATTTTTCTCATTTGTAATTCAAATTAAGCATTATTTTAACAACTAGACCACTTCTTCTGTAAACATTACACATATATTACTACAGTTAACCAAATTTCATCGAAATTTGCAGTATTAATGCGATGACTAATGTTTGTCTGTTTGGCCAGGTAAAAGGGTAAGACACACTTCGAAAACTTTTATTGATAAGTTTTGGAGTTCACAAGCGACAAAATTATAGGCTATCAATGAATTCCCGTATCTGTCTCACTGCAATTCCTGCAGTTAACCACTTCATCAGAAGTACAATATACAATATCGGCTTCGCAGGGAGCATTTTGTGTCCCGACGATTCCTAAACAATACATGTGACCAATTTTTGCTAGGCTTTCGTAAGGAATGACGTCAGTTTCTATCCATAATGTCCAGTTTTTAAGCACAATATATATTTGAGACTCTCAGAGTTCAAGTAGAATGTAAAAATTTCTATTCACAACGAAGGTGCTGGGTCAGAGAAAAAACATGACCTGTGTCCATAAGTTAAATAAACTTGGCCTAATTAAGCTCCCCAAAGATGGCCATGAAGGAGTGTGGGGGGCAGTTTAGATCGAACAAGTAGCACTTCTTCCGATCTGATAATGTAAGCGTAGAAAAGTTGTGGAATGATTTCAAAGAGATAGTATCGACAGCAATTGAGAGAGATATAACACATAAATTAATAATTAATGCTACTGATCCTCCATGGTACGCAAAACGGGTCAGATCGCAGTTGCAGAATGTCCGAAATAAGCATGCCAAATTTAAAAGAATGCAAAATCCCTAAGACTGGCAAAGTTCTGCAGAAGTTCGAAATATAGCGCGTACTTCAATGCGAGATGCTTATAATAATTTCCACAAGGAAACTGTCTCGAAATCTGGCAGAAAACACAATGAGATTCTGGTCGTACTAAAGCACACCAGCAGCAAGACGCAATTAATTCCTTCACTGCGCGATAACAACGGTGAAGTCACTGATGACAGTGCCACTAAAGCAAAGTTATTACACAGTTTTCCGAAACTCCTTCACCAAAGAAGACAAATTAAATATTCCTGAATTCCAGTCAAGAACAACTGCCAAGATGAGAAACATAGAAGTAGATATCCTCGGTGTTGTAAAGCAGCTTAAATCACTTAATAAAGGCAAGGTCACCAGTCCAGATTGCATACCAGTCAGGTTCCTCTCAGAGTATGCTGATACAAAAGCTCCGCATTGAGCAGTTATATAGAGCCACTGGCTCACAGAAAGATCCGTACCTAAACACTGGAAAATTGCTCAAGTCACACCAATACCCAAAGGGGAAGTAGGAGTAACAGGTCCATATCACTAACGTCAATTTGCAGTAGGAGTTTGGAACATATACTGTATTCGAACATCATGAAGTACCTCGATCAAAACAATTTATTGAGACGTAGTCAACACGGATTCAGAGAATATCGTTTTTGCGAAACACAACTAGTTCTTTATACTCATGAAGTAATGAATGCTATCGACAAGGCATGTCAAATTCATTTTATACTTTTAGATTTCCAGAAGGCTTTCTATACCGTTCTTCACAAGCGTCTTCTAACCAAACTGCGTGCCTATGGAATATCGTCTCAGCTATGCGACTGGATTTGTCATTTCCTGTCACAGTTCGTAGTAATAGACGGAAAGTACTCGAGTAAAGCAGAAGTAATATCCGGCGTTCCCCAAGGAAGTGTTATAGGCCCTCTATTGTTCCTGATCCATATTAACGACATAAGAGACAATCTGAGTAGCCGTCTTAGATTGTTTGCAGATGATGCTGTCATTTACCGCCTTGCTATGTCATCAGATGACCGAAACGAATTGTAAAATGATTTGGATAAGATATCTGTATGGTCCGAAAAGTGGCAATTGACCCTGAATAAAGAAAAGTGGGAAATTATTCACATGAGTACTAAAAGAAATCCGCTAAGTTTCGATTACGCAAAAACTCACACAAATATGAAGGCTGTATATTCAACTAAATACTTAGGGATTACAGTTACAAATACCTTAAATTGGAACGATCAAGTAGATAATGCTGGCGATAGAGCTAACCAAAGACTGCTGTTCATTGGCCGAACATTTAGAAGGTGCAACAGGTCTACTGCACCACGCTTGTCCGCCTAATTCTGGAGTATTGCTGTGCGGTGTGGGATCCACATCAGATGGGACTGACGGATGACATCAAAAAAGTACAAAGAAGGGCTGCTCGTTTTGTATTATCTTGAAGTAGGGGAGATAGTGCCACAGACATGGTATGTGAGTTGGAGTGGCAATCTTTAAAACAAAGGCGTTTTTCGTTGCGACGCGGGATCTTCTCATGAAATTTCAATCACCAGTTTCCTCCTACGATTGCGAAAACATACTGTTGGCACCCACCTACATAGGGAGATTTGATTAACATGATAAAATAAGAAAAAATCAGGGCTTGCACAGAAAAATGTAAGTGCTTGTTTTTCCTGCGCGCCGTTCGAGAATGGAACACAAGAGAGAGATAGCTTGAAGGTGGTTCATTGAGCCCTCTGTGCGGCACTTTATTGTGAATAGCAGAGTAATCACGTGGATGTAGATGTAGATGTACATCTCCAACAAGCAAGAAAATCAAAGGACTGTATTGCTATAGAGATATTAAAAAATTCTTTCAGTAATATACACAAGTTAATGGAGGCAGAAGGAGCACAAAGGCTTGCTAACCATAATTCCTTGAGAATTAACTATTCAAGCGGGTACCACCAAATACTTTAAGATTTTTATTGAAGCATCAGCCTTCTGATTAGTTTCATGTGGCTTGCAACTAATTTCTCTTCTGTGCCAACGTCTTCATCTCTGAGCAGCATTTGCAACCAACGTCCACATTTGTTTGCTGAATGTATTCCGATCTCTGTCTTTCTCTACAGATTTTGCCCTGTAGAGCTCACTCTAGTACCATGGAAGTCGTTCCCTGATGTTTTAGCAGATGTCCTATCATCCTGTCTCTTCTCTTTGTCAAGGTTTTCCGCATAATCCTTTCCTTGATTCTGCGCAGAACCTCATCATTCCTTGTCTTGTCAGTCTGACTAATTTTCAACATTCGTCTCCGCATCACATCTCAAATGCTTAGATTCTCATCTGTTCCGGTTTTCCCATAGACCATGTGTCACTAGCATGCAATGCTGTGCTCCTAATGCACATTCACAAAAATTTAATCCTCAAAATAAGGCCTGTGATTGATACTAATAGGCTTCTTTTAGCCAGAAATGCTCTTTTGCCAGCCGGCCGAAGTGGCCGTGCGGTTAAAGGCGCTGCAGTCTGGAACCGCAAGACCGCTACGGTCGCAGGTTCGAATCCTGCCTCGGGCATGGATGTTTGTGATGTCCTTAGGTTAGTTAGGTTTAACTAGTTCTCAGTTCTAGGGGACTAATGACCTCAGCAGTTGAGTCCCATAGTGCTCAGAGCCATTTTTTTTGCGCTTTTGCCAGTACTAGTCTGATTCTGATGTCTTCCCTGATCTGTCCGTCATTGCTTGTTTTCCTGCCTAGGTAGTAGAGTTCCTTAACTCCATCTACTTCGTGACCATCAATCACGCTGTTAGATTTCTCTATGTTCTCACTTCCGCTACTTCTCATCACTTTCGTCTTTCTTCGATTTTCTCTCCGTCCGTATTCTGCACTCATCATTTCGTTCAAAGGATCATTTTTTACTTTATTTACGCGTATGGTTCCGTAGGACCTAACTGAGGAGCAAATCTCCAGGTCATGGAACGTGTCAGTACATGAAATTACAACATAAAAGTTATAACAGATAAAAATAAAATGTTCATGAACCCAATAAATGTCAGTCCGTAAGTTTAGGTAAACGCAGTCAAAAATACAAGAAGAATCAGCTTAATTTTTTAAGGAACTCCACGACAAAATACAAGGAGTGACCCATGAGGAAACTCTTCAGTTTTGATTACAAAGCGCGTGGATTACTGCTAAAATTTTTGAATTCGAGTGTTAGCTTATTGAAAATGGATGCAGCAGTTTACTGCTCTTCTCTCTGCACAAGAGTTTCGGAAGTGCGACTCAGATGCAAGTTTCGTTTCTGCCGAGTATTAACTGAGTGAAAGCTGCTTATTCTTGGGTATAAGCTAATATTGTTAACAAGAAATTACAGTAAGATATATATGTCTGGAGAGTCAAATTTCAAAACACCCAGACTCGTGAACGGGGATCGACAAGAGGTTCGTGAACTTAGACCACTTATTGCCCGAACCGCTGGTTTCTGAGCCAAAGTATCCTTTTAGAATGGGAAGAGTTACCCCAAAATATAATACCATATGACACAAGCTAATGAAAATAATTAAAGTAGACTAATTTTCCTGTCGAACGATCTTCAGATACCGTTCGAATAGTAAAAATGGCCGCATTAAATCTTTGAACAAGATCCGGAACGTGGGCTTTTCGACAGTTTACTATCTATCTGAACACCTACAAATTTGAACTGTTCAGTTTCACTAAACATATGGCCATCCTGTTAAATTAAAACAACAGGTTTTCTGAATTGTGTGTTACAAATTGTAAAAACTATGTCTTACTGCGATTTAGCGTTAGTTTATTTTTTTACAAGCCGCTAACTTAGGTCATGAATTGCACTATTTGAAACCGAGCCAATGTTGCACACAATGTCCTTTACTACCAAGCTAGCGTCATCAGCAAACAGAAATTTTTTATAGTTACCCATAATACTGGAGGGCATATCATTTATATCAATGAGGAACAGGAGTGGCCCCAATACAGATCCCTGGGGCAACCCCACTTGACCATATTCCACTAAGACCAAACATCACAGCCATTCTCAACACTGTAAATAATGACCTTTTGCTGTATGTTGCTAAAGTAAGAGGTGAACCACTTGTGAGCTACTCCACGTATTCTGCAATGGTTCAACTTCTTGAGCAATATTTTGTGAGCAACATAATCAAACACCTTAGTTAAATCAAAAAAATATGCCGAGCGTCCAGTACCTCACAGAGAAAAGAGAATATAGCACTTTCAGTTGTCAAACGACTTCTAAAGCCAAAGAGTACATTTGACAGCAAATCATGTGATATAAAGTAATCAATTATCCTTACATACACATCATTTTCAGTAGCTTTAGCAAACACTGATGGCATAGAAATAGGTCTACAATTGACTACTTTACCCCTTCTCCCTTTTTATAAAGTGGCTGTATTACTGAGTACTTTAATCATTCGGGAAACTGACAATTCCTAAACGAAAAATTACAAATAATGCTAAATACAGGGCTAACATGTGCACCACAGTACTTTAATATTTTGCTAGACCATCATATCCATAAGAGTCCATAGTCTTCAGTGGTTTAATTATTGACTCAATGTCCCCCTTGTCTCTATCACAGAGGAGTTTTTCAGACATCGGTCTCAGAAAGGCATTTGCCAAGAAAGTTATATGATTCCTCGTACAATATAAATTTTTATTTTATTCATCAGCAATTCTCAAAAAATTATTGTTAGATACTGAACATATATCTGACTTACCAGTAACAGAAATATTTTTACTACAAACTGACTTTATATCATCGACTTTATGCTGCTGACCAGACACCTCGTTCACAACTGAGCATATGATTTTAATTTCATCCTGTGAATTAGCTATTCTATTTGCATACCACATACTCTTTGCCTTCTTAATAAAATTTTTAAAAACTTTACAGTACTGTTTGTAATGAGCTACTGTTACTTGATTGTGAGTACTTCTGACATTTTGATATAACTCCCACTTAGTCCTACATGATATCCTTATCCCACTAGTCAGCCACCTGCACTGCATATTGCTGCTAGTACTCCATTTAGAACGTTCTAATGGAAAGCAACTCTCAAAGAGCATGAGAAATGTGTTAAGTAAAGTATTATATTTATCATCTATGTTATCAGCCCCATAAAGTTCCTGCCACTCTTGTTCCTTGACAAGATTTAAAAAACTCTCTATTGCTTGTAGATTAACTTACCTGCACAGTTTTGTAATTATATGTGACATTTGTTTGAGTACAAAAGCCTTCTGGTGATAAAATTTGTGCATCATGGTTTGAAAGGCCATTCACTCTTTTACTAACAGGATGCCCATGTAGTAATGAAGAATGAATAAAAATATTGTTTAAGGCTGTGCTACTGTTCCCCTGCACCCTAGTTGGAAAAAAAACAGTCTGCATCAGATCATATTAATTTATGAGGTCTACCAACATCCTTTTTCTTGCACTATTATATACAAAATTTATATTGAAGTCACCACATATAACTAATTTCTGTTACTTCCTACAAAGTGAATCAAGAACAGTCTCTAGCTTGAGCAGATATGCTCTGAAGACAGAGTTAGGGCACCTATAAACAACAACAATCAGAAGTTTAGTTTCACTAAATTCAACTGCTCTGCACAACATTCAAATATCTATTCAATGCAGTACTGTGATATATCTATGGACCCAAGTGGAATACTGTTTTTTACGTATATAGCCACTCCCCCACCCCACCAGAAACTCCTTGAAAAACATCCAGCTAATTTGTATCCTGGTAAAGGAAGCCTTTGGATTGTCAAATTATTTAATTGGTGCTCCGACATACCAATAATTTCAGAGTCAACATCTATAGGCAGTTCACACCTATAAGCAGTTCACTTTATCTCTAATACCTCTTATATTCTGATGAAATATGTTAATTCCTACTCTGCTAGGAAACATGACGTCTTCTGAAGGTAAGCCCTTAGTTAGAGGGACTTCCTTTAACCAGGTTTACCTATCAGCTGACTTCAATCTAAAAAAGGTGACGCCTTAACTCCATCTGCTTCCATGAGTGATCCCACCACCACCCACCAAACTGTCACCTATAAGCTTTGCCAGCCTCCCCTCTCCTTCCCATACCCATTGAGGTGCAGGTCATGCCTAGTGAAACCAGATCATCTTCACATTCCCTCAGGATAGCAATGTCATCAGCGAATCACCCCACTGAATCCTTTCACCTTGAATTTTAATTCCTCTCCTGGACCTTCCTTTTATTTCTGTTATTGCTTCCTCGTTGTACATATTGAACAGTAGGTGCGAAAGACTACGTCCTTGTCTTACACCCTTTTTTAATATGAGCACTTGTTTCTTTGTAGTCCATTCCTATTATTCCCTCTAGGCTCTTGTAGATATTGCACAATATCCGACCCTCCCTCTAATCTACTCCTATTTTTCTCAGAATTCCGAACATCTTCCAGCATTTGACATTGTCAAACGCTTTTTCCAGGTCGACAAATCTTAGGAACGTGTCTTGATTATTCTTCAGTCTTGCTTCCATTATAAAACTACCAGTTGAATACGTCACGTCTCGAAATACCAACACGAATTATTCATAGAAGAATGAAAAAAAAAAAAAACAGGTAAACGCCGATTTGGGGGAGAATTAGTTTGGGCTCCAGAGAAATGTAGAAATATGCGGGGCAATTCCTAACCTACGACTTATCTTATTTTAGGTTAAAGGAATCCAAACCTACGTTTATAGCATTTTCAGGCTTAGACAAATATTTTGATAATGTTGACAGGGACACATCGTTTACAAATCTGAAAGTAGTGGGCGTAAAATATTGGGATGAAAAACGTTATATACAATTTGTACACAAACCAGATAGCAGTTATAAGAGTCGAAGGGCATCTATCGAAAATAGTGGTTGAGAATGGGGAGGGGGGTGATAGACTTGTAGCATATCCCCAGTATTAATTAATCTGTACGCTGAACAGAGAGTGAAGGAGACCATAGAAAATGTGCAGTCCGAATTAAAGGTCATGATAGATTTGCCAATGGCTTTGTAATTATGTCTGAGACAGCAGAGGACCTGGAAGAACAGTTAAATGTAATGGATAGTGCCGTGAAAGGATGGGGTAAAGTGGACGATAACAGAGCCAAATGCTCTGTAATGGAATGTAGTCGAAATATATCAGATGGAAATAGTTTTGGAAATGAGGCAATCAAAGTAATAGAGGAGTTTTGTCACTTCGGCAATAAAATAGCCAATGGCTGATGTCGAGAGGATATAAAATGTAGACTGGCACAGTCATAAAACCACTCCTCAGAGAGAGAAAAAAATTGTAGATGTATGTGATATGAAGTATTTATCTGGATTTTACTAATGTTCAGCAGTGAAACGTCGACAATAAGTAGTTGGAAAGAGAAGAAGAGAAGCTTTTGAAAGGGGTGTTACAGAAAAATGATGAAAATGGGATGGGTAGATCGCGTAACTTATGAGGAATAACTAGTCAGACTGCTGACACGACACCTTCTGAAATGTCAAGGAGTAATCAGTTCAGTTTTGGGGGGGGGGGGGGGGGGGAAGAGTGAGGGATGAAAAAGAGGCAAATAGAGTAATCAGGTTCAAATGGATTCAGGCTGCAGCAGGTATTTGGAGATGAAGAGGCTTGCAGAGGACAGAATAGCGTGGACAGCTAAATCACACCAATCTTCGCACTGAAGATCACATCGACAACGGCAACAAGCGTTTATGCCTTATTATCGTTTAATCAACTACAGTCACCAAACCAATGGCAATGTAACACTTTTTTTTTGTCACTAGCTGCTTATATTTTACGACCTACCGTGTAATTTCTTATGGTGGGTCGTATGTTGCCACTTAACCGCTGTGACTGCATCCGGAGTCCGGAGTGGACTGAAAGTAACACCACACCGGCTCCCGTCCCCACTCACACCGTTGCCCGTGTCCCGCCACGTGGAGGCGGGCTCTGTTTAGATCCATTTGATATCTTTTTTTTGTGCAGCATTAGAAAAACTTACATCTAATACAAAATCAAGTAAGATATTAATAAACAAAACGAAATTAAATATTTAGAAAGAAGGAAGGAAGAGAAGTGAATAGAGAAGGGATAGGTAAAATATTGCCCGTCACCTGGTTGTGGGCGGCGGCCCGGGTCTTGGAATGACCCTCAGACGCTGGCCGTCGCTCACCATGCCTTTAACATCTACCATCCTAAAAACTAACTTAACTAGAAGAGATTAGGGTACGTTATAGCTAGAAACTAAGACTAAGACCTCCATGTCCAGCCTGCTAAACTATTTACGATATACAACAGAGAGGTAACTGATTTTGTGCTTGGCTCAAAGTTGCTAATGAAAGGGTACTTGTGGTAATAGTAATAAGGTAATGACGCTAACGGTTTGTGTTGAGCCTACAAGGCTCCTAGTGGAGTACATCAGGCGCAAGCACCTACCGGCCCCGCCGACAACACGACCTGAACGGTGGTTTTCCCCGATCTACCATAGGTATCCCTCGGGTTGGTCTCAAAATAGAGGGACCACAATTAAGATCCTTCCATCCAGGAAGTGCGCCGCCTCTTAACGGAAGGCGTAGGTCCCTTGAAGAGGTGCCTAACCTTAAGCTTCAGATCAGAAGTTATTGGTGTAGTGGAGGTTGAGGTATAGGCTGTGTAGGTTGGTTGTACAAACAGTTCACGCTGAGCCAATGAGACTTACAATGATACGTGGTGTGGCAGTTAGCACCTTCCGGCCCCGCCAGCAACACAGCCTGAACGGTGGCTTTCCCCGATCTACCATAGGTATCCGTCGGGTTGGGCTCAAAAGAGAGGGACCACAATTAAGATCCTTCCATCCAGACTGTGCGGTGCCTCTTAACGAAAGGCGTAGGTCCCTTGAAGAGGTACCTAGCTTTAAGCT
The DNA here is from genome assembly GCF_021461395.2 of Schistocerca americana. Taxonomy (NCBI): domain Eukaryota; kingdom Metazoa; phylum Arthropoda; class Insecta; order Orthoptera; family Acrididae; genus Schistocerca; species Schistocerca americana. Next base: position 601,569,635 of record NC_060119.1, on the reverse strand, counting down.
CTTATTAGACATGCAGATGCTGTTAACTATTTACGTATAAGGTGCAATCTGTTTTTAGGATTGTGTGTGACTTGTGCACCTCTTGTCGGTTGTTCTTATCTGTTCTTTGAATTTGACTTGGTTGACACTATGGATCATCCGCGCTGGACGCTTCAATATCTGTGTTGGTGCCCTGGTCTGTATCTGTTTCTTCTTCATCACTCGTGGTGCTAATCATATCTGTGTCCCCCTGGGTATCGTGACGTCTGTTTAGACCGACTTGCCTTCGGTTGGGTCTGTCGCGCAAGTATTCTATTTGTTGGATCTTCGAGATTTCGTCCGTTAGTTTGTTGAGTCCAGTCCACCTTTCCGGGTAGCGTATTATGGCATGTAGTTCGTTCTGTGTGTTCAGGCGATTTATGTGTACTGTGTGTCTTATGTTCGTGCGTTGTCCGCAGAAGAAGACAGTATGTTCAGGGGAACCTTCTTCCCCACATGTGCATCTATTAGTCTGCTGCAGACTCACGCGGTACAGGTGCGTGGGATAAGGGCCATGTCCTGTGATGAAATGTACCATACCGCGGCTGGGATCAATATGTTTTAGTTTTAGTCTTTCCCGGATGTCAGGGAAGAAGTTGTATACACGGCGGCCCTTATCGTTGTTGGCCCACTCGCCCTGCCAGGTATCCACTCGCCATGCTCTGAGTTGGCGTGTTGTCTTAATCGGTACACCAGTGATCTGCCGAACCTGGTCTATTCTCCCCATCCTAAGCCAGTACATTGCTGCAATGTAACAAGCATGATGTATTAGAAAACTGTGATTAAAGAGATGACTCTTTAAGTGACTTAGATATTGATATTTTGCTGTCCCAAAATCTTAGCCATTCATCCAGCTCCACAATAGAGGACGATCGTAGCCTTACCAGATATGCAGAATGGTTGATTTAACTTGGAACACCTAAATACCTGTAAAAATACGCATTGAATGAAAAAATTTTCGAGAATAAAATTAATATTTCCGAAGGGAAACGCACTCAATTTTTAACTGCACAGCTGAACTCTACGCGTAAAAATACCTAGGTCTTACCTGAAACAAGTTTTTTCGATTCGTGGTAGATGGCGTTGTAACAGGCGCAAGAGTTACGGAGGCTGGACGGAAGATCTCACGGAAACCATTCACCGAGATGGCGAAATTAGAGGGAACTCACAGAAATCAAGCATACCGATGGTGTGTGGACGGATGTGCGGACGGATGGAAATGAACCCAGAACGGAACAGAAAACTACGCTACGTTAAATGTAGTAAATTTTCCAGTCCTTTAAATGACTAAACGTAAAATTTTTACTGTTCTCAAATTTGCAAAACTAAAATAATTTTGAACAATAACATCAACTTTTTAGAACAAAAAGTTAACGTTTTCATTTAAAATGTAATGTGGAATCAAGTAAGTCGGTTCTTAATTTCAGAAAACCGTAAAATTGAATTCTGTCGAATCCAGCACCATCTACCACGAATGGGGAAAAATGTCTTTGGTCAACCCAAGGCATTTTTGGCGTGGAATCCAAATCTGCATTAAAAAAGGAGTTCCCCTTTTAAAATTATTATTTGAACCACTCCCCAACTACTAACTTTCCACCCGAAATAGTTTTTCGTAAGATGCGTATTTTTCGAGATATTTAGTTGTTATAGGTTAAAACGATCACCCTGTATATCGCCCTTATCCTTCATTCCTCTTATTTTCTCAGAAATAAATACTCTCAATAGAAAACCAGACCGTCTATATACAGTATATACAGTTTCTATGTCTTTGAAGACGCGTTCATAAATATTTTTGGTCTTTGAGCAACTTTACCTAGGGAACAAAGCGTTACTTTCCTTTACATACATTTAGGTACAACCAAAAGCTGTGCGATATTTCACCATTGTAAGAAAGAATTTTGTACTGAAAATACTACTGTTAATGTAAGATAAATTGAACAGTACTCCAAGGGTCGCCCGGTAATGGTTTCGGCGACTAGTCAACTGATCGTCATGTTCGTTTCAGTGACGTCATATGCTTTCTACACGTGTTAAGTCACGATCCTGTAGTTGCAAATAGTATACATCCTTTTTCTGTCATCTGTCTTCTGGCTGGTTTTTCACGGCCCTCCACCAATTTCTGCGCCAACCTTTTCATCTCAGAGTAGCAATTGCAACACAAGTCCTCAATTACTTATTGGATGTATTCCACTGTCTTTCTCTACAGTTTTGACACCCTGAATCTCCCTCTAGTACTATGGAGGTTATTCTCTGTTGTCTTGAAAGATGTCCTACCATCTTGTCCCTTCTTCTTGTTAGTGTTTTCCGTATGCTTCTTTCCTCGGCGATTCCGTGGAGAACGACCTCATTTATTATCTTATAAGTCCACCTAATTTTCAACATTCTCCTGTAGCATCACATGTCAAATCCTTCGGTTCTCTTCTGTTCCGGTTTTTCCACAGTCCATATCTCACTACCATACAGTGCTGTGCACCAAACGTTCATTCTGAGAAATTTCTCCCTCCAATTAAGGCCTATGTTTGATACTAGTAGACTTCTCTTGGCCAGGAATCCTCTTTTTGCCAGTGCTAGTTTGCTTTTCATAGCCGTCTTGTATCTTCTGTCATGGGTTATTTTGGTACCTAGTCTGCAGATTTCCTGATCTTAATCTACTTCGTGATTCCCATTCCTGATATTAAGTTTATTGGTGTTCTCATTTCTGCTACTTCTCATTAGTGTCGTCTTTCTTCTTAGGATAACCGAAGTACGCTTCGTAGGATAACCGAAATACACTGTTAGGGAACACTAAATGATACACAACAAAATAGGTATAGTTAAAATATTGTCACTTTAATCTTCATTGACCACTGATGGTGCTCAATACGATTAGGGAGGATTTAGTTTTGTTAGAGACAGTAATGAACATTCCGTTACAAAATCCGGATGACCTTTATTCTTATGCACATGTAAAACGTAGCGCAGATTTCCATTGTTGCTGTTGGATGACTTCTTCAGCGATCCAAGGGCGCTAGAACAGAACCTGTGATTGCCGGAAGGTGCCGCCGTGGCGATAGTATGCTGTGGCAAGGGGTACGCTGTTGGCGAACAAGCGCCGCGGCTGCTACAGTTGCTGTGCTTGCACAGTGTTTGCCGGTACTGCCGCTGCCGCTTACCGTAAAATACGGCGTCGTGTAGCAATTAGCGGCGCACGGAGCCTGCGTCCATCTCGGCCGCGCCGTCGCTGCAGCCCTAATAACTGTACGCGTGCGTTCTCCGCACTCGTCGGCTAAATCTATCTCGCTTGTAACCGAGCTCTGTAATTTGCGCTGTGGCACTCCGATGACTGCCGGTGTTTGTTGCTAATGAAATTTGTTGCTCTCTGTTGTCAGGCGATTGCGCGGTTCAGTAATTTAACGAGCTCCCACAGTCGCGTGTAAACCAGTATACCGCCAGTTAAGCCACAGGGGTTGGACAACATGATATGAACCCACCCACTTAATGTAGTGTACATCCACCTTGCGCATTTAAAATGCAGCAAATGTTCCTGAAAACTGAAGAATATAAATTCTGAACTACAGTCAATGATAATTTTTATAACTCCTCTCAAAGATACTCACTGATTCCCGTGAAGAAGGGAAAATGATCCAAACTAATTATCAATTAGCGTCACTAATGATATTGTAACATTAAGATTCGTTTGTGGAAGTATAGGAAAACGTGTCCATTCAACTTCATGTTCATCGGAATAATACCGAATCGCGTAAAACGTAACACCCCGTTTATTCAGTGTGCGGTTAAAAGTGTCGTAACAAATTGTTCAGTGAATGGTAGTACGAAGAGGGACACTTAATTTTGTTACATTATAACATTTCAATGTACACCGCAGCTAACGTGAGTCGATGTACAATGACTTGGAAAGCTTCATGTTATAAGCTATTGGGGACTGCAAGGATGAAACCATCACTGCATGAGCTGTTGTTATAACTAATCTGGAAACTGAGCTCCAATTTAAGAAATTTGTAATAGCAGCCTCCAACGGGAGTTCCATGTTTTGGTGTAGAATTTTCAAATTATTGAAAGATTTGTTACCCCGCAGCACCTTTTCCAATGCACAGATACCGGCTACGTATCTCAAACAACATTCGTTATTTGTGATCAGAGAGTCTTAAAAGTTTAAGCAGCATACAGTCCCGAAATTACTATTGACGCAATTTTCACGATACAAATACGAATTACATTTCACTTAGTATTTAGAAAATGTAATATGTGCCACACAGCGACCACGATAATGGATATTACATCTCCTAACACTTGTGATCGTTTGCTTAGAACTATGTCTTCCAGAGTGAAAAATGGTTCAAATGGCTCTGAGCACTATGAGACTTAACATCTGAGGTCATCAGTCCCCTAGAACTTAGAACTACTTAAACCTAACTAACCTAAGGACATCACACACATCCAAGTCCGAGGCAGGATTCGAACCTGCGACCGTAGCGGTCGCGCGGTTCCAGACTGAGGCGCCTAGAATCGCTCGGCCACAGCTGTTCCAGAGTGAGTGAAAAAATTCAAATTGCTCTGAGCACTATGGGACTTAACTTCTAAGGTCATCAGTCCCCTATAACTTAGAACTACTTAAACCTAACTAACCTAAGGACGTCACACACATCCATGCCCGAGGCAGGATTCGAACCTGCGACCGTAGCGGTCGCTCAGTTCCAGACTGTAGCGCCTAGAACCGCTCGGCCACTCCGACCGGCCAGAGTGAGTGAGTAGTACCATAAAAGCACTGTTTCAAGACTTGTAGAATAGAAAAATCATCACCGAAAGAGCGATTTGACATCTCGCAAAGGAACTTCCTGCCCGGCCCAAGATTTCAGATCTGAAACGAGTCTCATACCGTCGATTTCAGCGAGCTGATTCGTAAGTAGCGTTGCTGAAATGGGGTTTCAGAACTGCAAAGACAATAATATAATATGCAGCATTAGGACTTTTAAGTATATCTTCGAAATGCACAATTTTTGAACAGTTGTCAGCTTCGGTATTACTAACGATTGCGAGTAAAGAATCAAACAACAAAACTTACGTCACCTGTGTGGTTCTCAACATCCTAGTTCTCGTTTTCTGGAAGTCAGTTTTTTTAAACTTATTCGTTTCCTGTAACAGTAGCTTTAACGGTTTTTCTGTATTTATGTTTCAAAAATAATAGGGCTGACGGACTAGCAATTGTCTCTCATGTTAATAAAGAGACATCGAAAAATTCCTATATTCCGTCAACGCTGTTCCTTTGAAGGATTGCTTCTTCCTAATTATCTATACGATGCCACAATTTATGTATATTGAGGACACTATTTCTGAATTAAGGTTAACTGAAGTTAGACTTGTGCGTGCGTGGGCTTCCTGCACCGTCGTCTAGTAAATGGCCGCGTCAACACGCTGCTGTGTAGACCGACGTTTCTATTGTGCTAAATTCACGGAAGACAGCGCAGATCATACGTTTCAATGAAACTATTGTGGCTTCCGATAACAGAAAGATATGCGGCTGCGTCACTTCAGAAATTTAGCGAAAGAATATTGTATGAATACTTAGGATAACAAGCTACGTCCGTTATATGTACGTGAAGACTTAATAATCTCGTTCTTGTTGAGTACCACAGCTGATACTAACGTCAATGATTAATGAGATACACAGTAGCGGTTTTATTACATATTTGTTCTGTTACGACCGGTTTCGTTTGCAGAACATCTTCAGGCTGCCAAGTTGTGCTAAGGCCATTACATAAATCAATGCTCAGGGAAAATAACCTGGTAAGTCAGTCTTTATGAAAGTCTATAAAAGGTGATTTTAATGTTTGAACTATGACTACATAAGTATATAAGAATCGAGAATACTTTTCATTACACAAAACGTTATTGTATCGAATGTGGAAATAGCGTTATTGGCATCGGGAGTGTTCCCAGAGTAAAGTAATTTCCCAAAATGTATTTAAACATCACTTTTTAGGTGAAAAGAAACAGGTAATTCAAGCGAAACAGACATAATATTTCCATAACAATCACAACTAAATAAATTTCTGGTAGTGATAATATAGCGATAGTACTTGTATCATGTACGGGTAGCTGACTAAAGAATTCCACAACTCCAGGAAGGAAAAAAGTAATGCGGCTTTCCACGTATTTTTAAATTAGTCCAGCCGGTGGTCCAGAGTTTGGACAACACTGTCATCTGCTGCAGAGGTAGAAACACGCTGCCTCCTGCCGGCTTCACTTGGTAACCGCCGTGTGAGCATCGGGCGGTATACGGTATACGTAGACAGCTGGAAAAGCTGCTTACTTGGGAGAAGCCGAGCCATATGCTTCGCATACTGTTCTGATTTAAGGACAACTCGGGACGCCACCAGGCCATTGTGTGGACGAGCACATGTAGCTGTCTAAGCGATGTGACTCACCTGCTGATAGGAGGCAACGAGTTTCTACCACTACAGCAGGCCATGGCGTTGCCCAAACTACGGACAACTGGCTGGACTAATATTAATAAAGAATGGTTATTTTCAACAGTGGTCTTACTGCAGCCCCCTTCAACGTCATCCGGTCGCCCTCGCCATCATACCAACCCCGGACGCCCTTTTTGAGAGACGAACGCCTTCCGACGAACACGAAGACGGCTTCCACTGCATCCTAGCGCGCTACAGACAAAGATGTTTGAGATCAGGCCAATTCTATAACCTTTTTTTGGCCTTTATTAGGCTTGGGATGCTGCGATCTCTAGCCCCACGGTCTCTGCGCGTGCGTCACCGTATCCAGTATCGTGATTCATCTTCATCAATCTGTCATCAGCTCACGATCTTGCGGTTCGGGTGGCTGATTGTATATCACGGGACGCTGGGTTCGATTCGCGGAAGGGTCGAGGATTCTCTCCTCCAGGCTCCAGGGACTGTGTGTGTGTGTGTGTGTGTGTGTGTGTGTGTGTGTGTGTGTGTGTGTGTGTGTGTGTTGGGGGGGGGGGGGGCATGTGTCCTTATAGTCCTCAGGAGCATTTCTACAAGTTGTAGAAAAGGCGTCCAAAATATTTTTACTAGGCAGCCGAACTGCACAGAGCTGGACTCCCGGCGTCAAATGCCACGCGCACTTCTTTTTTTTCCAAGTTTTGATGGCTACTTTCATGCGTTGAGATGCTGTCAAGTTAATTGTTTTTGAGTAAACAGTTGCTTACAACAAGTTCGCGATCGTATATTCCAATTTCCAATTAAATTTCCAATTAAAAACAGTATTTTTTCGAAATAAAAAAGATCACCCCTGGTTTATTCACTTTTAGTAAGATGCGATCGGTTATTAAATAACCCTCAACAAAGACGATGTGCTACGCTCTCCGAAATTCACTGTTTATCCAAGGAAATGTCCACATGAATTTCGCTTGATGTTTAGTTGAGACGTATATTACAGTAAGTCAGTTCAGTCTGTTTCTGTTAGGATATAACTACGAAATCACTGGAAGTCAGAACTTTCTCCTCACACCTTGCACACAGATACTTAAATTTTGACGTCTTCGTTTGTGAAATTTTCTTACCATCAACAGTGTCGCAACTCCCTGTGAATACGCACTATTACTCGACTTGACCGTGAACCTATCAACTAAATACTACTCCTGGATTATGTACTGTTCGCACTCCAATCCAAGCGCTTGTACACGTAAAATAACTATCCATACACACTTTCAATCGCCTACAGTCAAAAGATTCACACAGTGTCTCCAGCACAGTTCTGCAGCCGACTCTAATCTTTTTCAACTGTCTCTATGCACAGTATTGAAATTACGCAAACTCTACATGTACAAAATTTCATAAATGTAAAATTTTCGTATGTCACGTAACGTAAACAACATTGGTGTAACGTAAGTGTGAAATAAAACGAACAAATACACAAAAAAATTCCATCGCGTTTCCCCTTGCGATTATAGAATTACATGCAAGGCTGATTCAATTTCGCCAATTTCATGCATACCTCTCTGAAGTGTTGGCAGAAGACGTCGTGGAAGACATCCGGACAACAAAAGGAAAACTACTGAATGAATCGACCACAACCAACCATCGAGCATTCCAGAAGGGACCAGCAAAATCGATGTGTATGCGTTGCCAAGGGGAAGTGGCTTTCGGCCATGCAAAGAATTTCCGCGGTGAGGCGGATTGTTGTTCGGCACACGCCATGCAAGAGGAGCACATATTCGTAATCGCAGCACCGATTCCGAACCAAGTACAGTGCTGATGAGCAAGTTGTTTCGTTCGCACTATACCCCAATGTCCTTGGTGGAGAAGTCGTAAGACAGAGGACTGTAACGAACGTGGGACCACGACCCTGGACTGATCATTATCAGAACGCAACAGCAAAAGTCTCTCCTTGTGAGCAAAAAATCGGCGAACCAACGGATCCTCGATCCGCGACTTGGACAAGGACCACTGCGTAGCAACAAAACGCAAAACGGTAGCAAGGACAGGGTCAGCAGCTGTGACTGTAGCTACACGACGAAAATCAATCGGAAACGATTCGACCACGTCATCGGTTTCCAAATCAATGAACATGCAAGCAAGTTCGGAAGAATCGAATGCTCTATCCTCAGCAACAGGCAAACGGGACAACGCATCGGCGTTTCCGTGCTTAGCAGTGGACTGATACAAGATATCGTAGCGGTACTGCGAGAGGAAAATAGACCAGCGAATGAATTTCTTCGCTGTACGTGGAGGTACAAGCTTGGTCGGATGAAAAAGCGATGTCAAAGGTTTGTGGTCTGTAATGATGGTAAAGTGACCACCATCCAAGCGTTATCCGCTCTCTTTTGTATTGAAGGTCTTCCACAGACTATTGTTTCCGACAATGGCCCACAATTCATGTCCGCAGAATTTCAGTCATTCTGCAAGGCCAATGGCATTCAACATCTGACATCCGCGCTGTTTTCGCCTCAGTCAAACGGTGCCGCTGAACGATTGGCCCGGACTTTCAAGTCACAGATGTTGAAGTTGAAAGAGTCGCATTCTCGGGAGGACGCGTTATTGCTCTTTTTGTCCGCGTATCGCTCTCAGCCCCGAGATGGTCGCTCGCCGGCTGAGTTATTGCACGGTCGTCCTCATCAAACCTTGATGTCTTTGCTGCATCCGCCGCATCAGGTTCCTGTGCAGCGGCAGCCACCTGCTTTTGCTCCAGGCGACGTTGTATATTATCGCAACTATCGGGGTTCACGGCGTTGGCTCGCAGGGCGCATTCTTCGCTGCCTCGGCCGCGCTATGTATCTGGTTTTGGGGGCTTCTGGTGAGGTGCGTCGGCATCACAATCAGCTGCGCCTCTGTCGTCGCATGGGTTCTGCCGCTCCCCGTCTGCTTTCAGCGACGGTGCCGTCCGGTCAGCGCCCTGGGGACCCATCTACTGGCTCGCCTCATCCCCAGGTGTTACCGACGCTGCTTTCCATATTGCCCCATGGCGACACTCCGCCGCCGCCGCCGCCGCCGTCACCGCCGCCTGTTCTCCCGCCGGCGACGCCCGCAGTGGACGCTTCGCTGCAGCCGCCAAGCGCCTCCCTGGGTCACGCGCCGCTAATCGCTTCCCGTGACCAGCTGTCCTCCGACATGGACCTCTTGCCCGCTCCGGACCAGATGTCGTCTTCGCCCGTCGGCTGCCTCGCCCCGATGGAGGTCGAATCTTCGGCCCCTCCTGTCTCTTTACGGGCGCATACACCGCATGTTGGCGTGCAGCCTGGACTAGGTTTTCAGGCGTTTCCTAGCTCCCCTCGGACCGAATGGCAGGGTGCGGGTGGCACAGCCTCGCCTGTTGTTAGGCTCCCCACCTCGTCGCATACGTCAACATTGGGTCCTCCCCACGGCGGGCGGAAGCCTTATAACACACCCGTTCGCCGATTTGCGGGGGAGGAATGTAGTGTCACCGCCAGACACCACACTTGCTAGGTGGTAGCCTTTAAATCGGCCGCGGTCCGTTAGTATACGTCGGACCCGCGTGTCGCCACTGTCCGTGATTGCAGACCGAGCGCCACCATACGGCAGGTCTAGAGAGACGTACTAGCACTCGCCCCAGTTGTACAGCCGACTTTGCTAGGAAAGGTTCACTGACAATTACGCTCTCATTTGCCGAGACGATAGTTAGCATAGCCTTCAGCTACGTCATTTGCTACGACCTAGCAAGGCGCCACAGCATTTGATAATTAATATTGTGAAGCTTGTACAGTAACGAGAGATGTTCTCCAATTATAGATTAAAGTTAAGTATTCCAAGAACTACGTTCTTTTCTTTATAGGATAATTACTTTACCTTGTTCCAGACCTCACGCCTATCTGCGTGAGCTTAAAAGCGTGCCTTTCGGCCTCCTTTAGCAACACGGTGTTTGCACTTCTGCCAACACTTCACCCTCCATGGTTGGTCTATCTTTACTTGGAATTTAAGCCAGTGTGACTTTAACATCTCAGATGCAACAGATACTAAGTACGGATAGAAGGAGTGGTTGTCCTTACAGAAAGAAGACTTTCAATTTCGCAGGCGGTGTAGAGGATTTCCCTCGGAAGAGCAATTCCAAGTATCCTAACGGCAGGTAGTGGATCGCCACAGATCGGTCGGATACGCGGCGCGCCTGAAGTGATGCACGCGGCCGCCCCGGTAATCGGGGAATTTGTCGGAGGCTGGCGTACGTGCCGCTGCCACACCTGAGCAGCCCCTGCTCCCTTCCCCCAGCACACCCTGTTACAGCGAAGGATGTCTCGCGTTAGATGCTAGCCGAGACTTTCCATCTGTGTCCATTTCCGAGTGCTAGAATAAACTACCTGCAGAGGTCGAACTTAGCAGAGGTATCCACACGGCATGAGAACACTTACGTGAAACTATTTCCTTAGTTTACAATGAGACATTCCCTCTTTTTACACTAACAAAAGTCTCTTTTTTCCTGTTTCTCTTTCCTAACATACATCCTATTGCATAGTAATCGCTGTTTTGGAAAACTTATTTTATTTGAGATTTTTTTCCGGAAGTCCAACATGTTACCACAGTTATCAGTAAACCTAATGTGCGGAAATCGCACTAGCCACCTGTCTGTGAGTCGTTTAAACCTTACTCTGTGTGTTACCGTATTCTAACTATTTGTGTATTTTCTGAGGCGGAAACACGGGACTACCCCAGAGTCAGCTAAAACAGACGTGGAAAACCGCGTAAAAGCCACAGGTTAAACAATTTAAGAGTCAGCTGCCCCTACCTACGTCGTTTTATGCAACCCCTCGTGACAGAACCATGTTGTTGGCCAGTTCGCTCTAGAGGCGGAGAAATGAAACACTTTGTCAAAATGTCCCAGAGTAACTACTAAAATATACGACGATCGTACACATTTTCTTTGCGAAATGAGCCATCAACGAGGCGGGTCACGTATTAATCTTTTTTCTGGGTTGTATACCGGAAAGCTGTTAGTTCTACGCTTCACATTTTGATATCTCCCTTACATTTTGTAGTTTCAGATGACGAAACACACTTCATAAGGCAATGTTTCTTAACCGTTAACGAAAGATTAATTGCTATAAATGTAATAAACTTACAGAGACTCCAAAATCTGTATGACTACACTGGTAATTACACAAAGAAAGATGGGAAAAACCTGGAAAAGTATGGCATAAGTAAGGCATATCTTGGTCCACAACACCGTGTAGCTCATGGCCAGTCCTTACTTGCGTTTTTTACAGTATGATGCGTTTTTGATAAAAGTCTCCCAAAGCTCTAAGAGGGTCTTATATCCATTACGAGGATTTAGTCTGTTTGGATATTGTTCCTGACATAGATGTGGGGCAGACTGTATAAAACGACTTGGTAAGGGCAGCTGAATCGCCCTTAATATGTAGTTCTTTTTTTAGATCAATATACGGCACTTGAAAAGCGATTTATCAACAAGTTCGATTCTAGAAAGTTTGCAAAATCTTCATATACCACTTCGTGGGAATCAAAACGTTTCGCCCTCACAAATTTGTTTATACTTTGGGAGAGATGGGTGTCTCCTCTTACATTTACTTTATTTCTACCTGATAGTGCAGAGTGTAGTATAGTACTCGACTTTGATGTTCTGTCATTAGTAAAGCAACCGATAACGCAGCATCTGTACTCTTCTTGAGTTGCGCCACACCTCATACAAAACATGTCCATCTGACGAATGGTTCTCTAACAAAAGTAATTCATCTCCCAATGCACAGCGGAGAGGTTTTGGCAAACGAACGTAGAACAATAATAAAACTATTTTATTTTTCGCAGCCGAATTACCAGACTTAAAAAAAAAAGCCTGTCAAATGCTACACTTGTGTTGGCAATCCTCGCAGTGGAATTGCTCAGTTTATTCACATGTTAACGAATCACGAACCTCTCCCTTTCGTTGGCAGCGCTCTACGATCTGAGCTAACCAGGCCTGAGTAACAGACAGAAGTGTAAATAAGTCAGTAGTGCATCTGCTCGCGAAAGGGACAAACTTTGGGTTCGAGTCCCGGTCCGCACACACTTTTAATCCGCCAAATATTTGTAGTTTGAGATTAACGCACATTACGTTGTAAATTAATAATAATTCATGTCGAAGAAGAAGAAAGGAGTTTAACGACAGTCAGTTGCGAAAATCTGACCTTACGAACATTACTTTCTGCCGCTTGAACCGAAGCGGCAAAGTAATACTAACTCATAAAGTGGTTATCATTTCCTACATACTGGAAAATAATTACACAATTATTAACATACATATCTCAAAGACGCACACAATAGTGAGCTATTGCTTGAAACAGGCACAAGAAGCAGAAATCGCGACAGAGGTGAGTAAATGAATTATTTAATAATCTAGGTGAAAATGTTGTCCTTTCTAAAACATTGCAGTTCTATGGACAAAAGCAAACAGAATGAAATTATCACTGTGTTGTCAAGATTACTATCCTCTGCTTGTCTCTTACTCATACGGGGTATCTACTATAGCATGTTACAAACTGATCATTAACCGCTTAAGTTGTAAACAACTATTTACAGCTGAAGCGATTAATTAACAGACTACTATGAGCTCAGTCACGGATGTTCTTTTAACCAAACTTTTTTAACTTGTTCTATTTCTGGGCTAAAAATTGCAATAAAAGTCATAGTAATGAACGCTTCCTCCAACTCTATATTTACTTCGTCTTTTAGCATATGGAAAATGCGAAAACTACACAATATATGACTAAAGGTGTACGCATTACCTGAAGCTGTAACCATAGTAAAACAAAAGGAACTGTAGGTTTTAAATGGAGAACTAAGTATGAAATGATATGTGAAAAGTAAACGCAAAATAACGGTCGAAAGAAAATTCCAAAATATGTTACGGTTTCCAACAGCGATGGCCCTTTCCAGAAGAATCCTATAGATTATTTGCGTCATATATTACTGAGGATGAGACACATAGTCCACCAATTCACTCAAGAAAAGAAAAATCAATGACGCCTGGTCTAACTACACTTGCAATTTAGAGTATACTTGAAACTTCCTGGAAGATTAAAACTGTGTGCCCGACCGAGACTCGAACTCGGGACCATCAGATGGTAGAGCACTTGCCCGCGAAAGGCAAAGGTCCCGAGTTCGAGTCTCGGTCGGGCACACAGTTTTAATCTGCCAGGAAGTTTCATATCAGCGCACACTCCGCTGCAGAGTGAAAATCTCATTCTGGAAACGTCCCCCAGGCTGTGGCCAAGCCATGTCTCCGCAGTATCCTTTCCTTCAGGAGTGCTAATTCTGCAAGGTTCGCAGGAGAGCTTCTGTAAAGTTTGGAAGGTAGGAGACGAGACACTGCCAGAAGTAAAGCTGTGAGAGCGGGCGTGAGTCGTGCTTCGGTAGCTCAGATGGTAGAGCACTTGTCCGCGAAAGGCAAAGGTCCCGAGTTCGAGTCTCGGTCGGGCACACAGTTTTAATCTGCCAGGAAGTTTCGTATCAGCGCACACTCCGCTGCAGAGTGAAAATCTCATTCTAGAGTATATTTATGTGTCAATCTGCGACTATTTCAACATTTTATCCCTCGATAGATCTCATAACTAACACTCGGTATTTTCTAATACAGAAGTAAATGAGAAACGCATTTTTATGCTTTACTTTTGTTCATCTTAGCGCTGATGACGACTCTCGACTTCTCACTAGATCGCGCGTGGGAGTAGGCTGGAGAGGCGGAAGACATGGCTTCCTACACGACTCTGGCGTCCCTGGACGCCACAAGGCAGTTCCAGCCGCCCCTTAGCACCACGCTTCACGACCTCAAGGACTTAGACCACTCCACAGTACTGATTTAACTGTGTAGCCTTCCTCACACTGTGGATTCCTCATTTCATGGGGTCAGGTATTACAACAAATCGCTGTCCCACTTCCGAAAGTACAATGCCTGAATGGTGATGAGGCAAAGTTTAAGTGAGCCATGTACAGATTTTGCTTTCGTATCATTATACAGAAAGACTAGATTGTCATTCGTCATTCCGTTACCCATTTAGAAATAGGCACAAGATGCGTAGGCATGGGACTCAAGAGCGTTGAAAGGTGATATGTGTAGGTGGACTGGACGTATTTAGGTGGACTGAACATTTATTTGCGGTGAGTTTCAGAATGTGCGAAAATTTCGTGTTACGAGAGCGTATCAGTCGCATGTGACATCTGTGGAATAGTCGACTTACGGTAGTGACATTAGTATTTCTGAACTTGTATATCTTTGGCTCAGGTGTAGAGTGGAGAGTAGTCGAGTGTTGGAGTCAGCTGGCAGAAATTTTAGAGTAGTAAATATTGTAGGACAATTTTGTTTCAGGAAATTGTCAGGAATTATTAATCTGATGGAAGGACTTGTAGATGCAGCATTTATGGAACATAGATAATAGAATTGCATTATGGATATGTTTTAAAGATAATAATTTTTACTGGCCCTTACTGATAATGTTAGCGATTCCTGCAACAGAACAGTTCGCTTACCAACCTCAGTTTAGGTTGCATTGTAAGACTTTTGTAAAGTATGTAAGGTTTTTGGTTTTCTGTGAATTTTATGTTCTCCTGAAATAAGAGTTTCAAATACAGCATTATCATTATAATGAACGGATTAGTATTTTAGCTTCAAATAAGAAGCTTTTTAGTATGAGATAATCATCCCAGACCTTCTCCCAGTGGATGGTTTTACTTCAGTGTATTTTAGCTGGCACGATTTCTCCATGCTGTGCTGTTGCTGCTGATTATGATAAAAACTGTCAGGTGAGATTCTTTTCATATTTTTTGGTACTTTCGTTTTTCAGTTTCTCATCTCATGTTTCCATCACGCAGTGAGGGTTCCATAGTGTAGCTACATAATTCCTGTATTCCAAACCTTTTTTTTTTTTTTTTTTTTTGGCATTGCGCAGCTTGATTGTGGTAGGCGTTATTGAAAAACAGTTGTCATTTATTTCCTGCAAAGTGAGCGCCAGTTAGTTCTCTCTTTATGTGAATGTGTGCAACGAGACACACTGTTCGCAATAGTATTATCTGTTTAACGGTTTTTTAACAGAGGAGAGTGCATTCAGTTTTGAGTAAAAAGCAGGCAAACATTTTAATACTCTTGAACGAACGAACGATCGGTTCATATCAAATAACTTTCAATTGTCTACCACTGATTCGGATTGTCCTCTGTCACTTTTGAAAGGCTGTCAGCTAAATGTTTTGCATTTGCGTTCAGCGCAGTCACGTCCAGCAACAGAATCTGACGCTACACAACGAAAGCATATCATATAACCCTTTTAATAATGAATAGTTACCGTTTAACATCAGTACAGTAAACAATATGGGACGTAATCTAGTTACGCAGGTACATGGAAACGTATTTACACCTGAAACAGAATAAAATTCCGAAACGAGCGATAGTTGTCAAAGCAAAAAAGAACTGCTAGGCGATAAGTCGCCAATTTATAACATGAAAACAGTGATTAACACAAATACGAATATACAGCTGAGTAACATAGATTCACGGTATGCATCGTTTGTTTCTGGTAGATCGGACTCTGTCACTATGTCGAACAAGAATTCAGATCAAAAAGTAAGACTGATGTTTCAAACGCTACTTGAAGGGCTCAAACAGTTGAAACTGCGTTAAAAACGAACAAGCGAACAGACCAAACAGACGCAAGAAATACAGAAAGATTCTCCATCATTGTTCGACGGTGTTACTAGCAGATTATAAGTTTTAGAAACCGACATTCAGCGAATTAAAAACACAGAGAAAACGGTCCACGCAGAAATAATGGAGAAAATTAGCGAGATCGTCCCCAACGAAATAGCTACCTAGGTAAAAGAGCAGACCGCATTATTAAAATGGAATATCAAATAAATTACCGAAAAATTCGAACATTACACTCATGATGAGAAGCATAGAAGGAACACACAAGTAAAATCGCCGAACAAAAAGATGAACTTCGGATAAAACAGAAAAAATTGTGGGCCAACAGTGATCGAGATTTGCATTTCGTAGACACAGCCGAATACCAGTGTTTGAATCACTTTAAGGAACGTTAGACAAAATCAATAAACAACAAAAGACTGACATAGCAACCGCACAGTCACAACGTTCGCGTATTGAAGAAAGACTGGAACAACATTCCCAGACAAGAATTTATACCTATTAACGCAAGTTAATGAACCATGGACCTTGCCGTTGGTGGGGAGGCTTGCGTGCCTCAGCGATACAGATGGCCGTACCGTAGGTGCTACCACAACGGAGGGGTATCTGTTGAGAGGCCAGACAAACATGTGGTTCCTGCAGAGGGGCAGCAGCCTTTTCAGTAGTTGCAGGGGCAACAGTCTGGATAATTGACTGATCTGGCCTTGTAACATTAAACAAAACGGCCTTGCTGTGCTGGTACTGCAAACAGCTGAAAGCAAGGGGAAACTACAGCCGTAATTTTTCCCGAGGACATGCAGCTTTACTGTATGATTAAACGATGATGACGTCCTCTTGAGTAAAATATTCCGGAGGTAAAATAGTCCCCCATTCGGATCTCCGGGCGGGGACTACTCAAGAGGACGTCGTTATCAGGAGAAAGAAAATTGGCATTCTACGGATCGGAGCGTGGAATGTCAGATCCCTTAATCAGGCAGGTAGGTTAGAAAATTTAAAAAGGGAAATGGATAGGTTAAAGTTAGATATAGTGGGAATTAATGAAGTTCGGTGGCAGGAGGAACAAGACTTTTGGTCAGGTGATTACAGGGTTATAAATACAAAATCAAATAGGGGTAATGCAGGAGTAGGTTTAATAATGAATAAAAAAATAGGAGTGCGGGTTAGCTACTACAAACAGCATAGTGAACGCATTATTGTGGCCAAGACAGACACAAAGTCCATGCCTACTACAGTAGTACAAGTTTATATGCCAACTAGCTCTGCAGATGATGAAGAAATAGATGAAATGTATGACGAGATAAAAGAAATTATTCAGGTAGTGAAGGGAGACGAAAATTTAATAGTCATGGGTGACAGGAATTTGTCAGTAGGAAAAGGGAGAGAAGGAAACATAGTAGGTGAATATGGATTGGGGGGAAGAAATGAAAGAGGAAGCCGCCTTGTAGAATTTTGCACAGAGCATAACTTAATCATAGCTAACACTTGGTTCAAGAATCATGAAAGAAGGTCGTATACCTGGAAGAATCCTGGAGATCCTAAAAGGTATCAGATAGATTACATAATGGTAAGACAGAGATTTAGGAACCAGGTTTTAAATTGTAAGACATTTCCAGGGGCAGATGTGGATTCTGACCACAATCTATTGGTTATGAACTGCAGATTGAAACTGAAGAAACTGCAAAAAGGCGGGAATTTAAGGAGATGGGACCTGGATAAACTGAAAGAACCAGAGGTTGTACAGAGTTTCAGGGAGAGCATAAGGGAACAATTGACAGGAATGGGGGAAAGAAATACAGTAGAAGAAGAATGGGTAGCTTTGAGGGATGAAGTAGTGAAGGCAGCAGAGGATCAAGTAGGTAAAAAGACGAGGGCTAATAGAAATCCTTGGGTAACAGAAGAAATATTGAATTTAATTGACGAAAGGAGGAAATATAAAAATGCAGTAAATGAAGCAGCAAAAAGGAATACAAACGTCTCAAAAATGAGATCGACAGGAAGTGCAAAATGGCTAAGCAGGGATGGCTAGAGGACAAATATAAGGATGTAGAGGCTTATCTCACTAGGGGTAATATAGATACTGCCTACAGGAAAATTAAAGAGACCTTTGGAGAGAAGAGAACCACTTGTATGAATATCAAGAGCTCAGATGGCAAACCAGTTCTAAGCAAAGAAGGGAAGGCAGAAAGGTGGAAGGAGTATATAGAGGGTTTATACAAGGGCGATGTACGTGCGGACAATTTTATAGAAATGGATGTAGATGAAGAAGAAATGGGAGATAAGATACTGCGTGAAGAGTTTGACAGAGCACTGAAAGACCTGAGTCGAAACAAGGCCCCGGGAGTAGACAACATTCCATTAGAACTACTGATGGCCTTGGGAGAGCCAGTCATGACAAAACTCTACCATCTGGTGAGCAAGATGTATGAGAAAGGCTAAATACCCACAGACTTCAAGAAGAATATAATAATTCCAATCCCAAAGAAAGCAGTTGTTGACAGATGTGAAATATACCGAACTATCAGTTTAATAAGTCACAGCTGCAAAGTACTAACGCGAATTCTTTACAGACGAATGGAAAAACTGGTAGAAGCGGACCTCGGGGAAGATCAGTTTGGATTCCGTAGAAATGTTGGAACACGTGAGGTAATACTAACCTTACGACTTATCTTAGAAGAAAGATTAAGAAAAGGCAAACCTACGTTTCTTGCATTTGTAGACTTAGAGAAAGCTTTTGACAACGTTAACTGGAATACTCTCTTTCAAATTGCGAAGGTGGCAGGGGTAAAATACAGGGAGCGAAAGGCTATTTACAATTTGTACAGAAACCAGATGGCAGTTATAAGAGTCGAGGGGTATGAAAGGGAAGCAGTGGTTGGGAAAGGAGTGAGACAGGGTTGTAGCCTCTCCCCGATGTTATTCAATCTGTATATTGAGCAAGCAGTAAAGGAAACAAAAGAAAAATTCGGAGTAGGTATTAAAATTCATGGAGAAGAAGTAAAAACTTTGAGGTTTGCCGATGACATTGTAATTCTGTCAGAGACAGCAAAGGACTTGGAAGAGCAGTTGAACGGAATGGACAGTGTCTTGAAAGGAGGATATAAGGTGAACATCAACAAAAGCAAAACGAGGATAATGGAATGTAGTCAAATTAAATCGGGTGATGCTGAGGGGATTAGATTAGGAAATGAGACACTTAAAGCAGTAAAGGAGTTTTGCTATTAAGGGAGTAAAATAACTGATGATGGTCGAAGTAGAGAGGATATAAAATGTAGACTGGCAATGGCAAGGAAATCGTTTCTGAAGAAGAGAAATTTGTTAACATCGAGTATAGATTTAAGTGTCAGGAAGTCGTTTCTGAAAGTATTTGTATGGAGTGTAGCCATGTATGGAAGTGAAACATGGGCGATAACCAGTTTGGAAAAGAAGAGAATAGAAGCTTTCGAAATGTGGTGCTACAGAAGAATGCTGAAGATAAGGTGGGTAGATCACGTAACTAATGAGGGGGTATTGAATAGGATTGTGGAGAAGAGAAGTTTGTGGCACAACTTGACTAGAAGAAGGGATCGGTTGGTAGGACATGTTTTGAGGCATCAAGGGATCACAAATTTAGCATTTGAGGGCAGCGTGGAGGGTAAAAATCGTAGAGGGAGACCAAGATATCAATACACTAAGCAGATTCAGAAGGATGTAGGTTGCAGTCGGTACTGGGAGATGAAGAAGCTTGCACAGGATAGAGTAGCATGGAGAGCTGCATCAAACCAGTCTCAGGACTGAAGACCACAACAACAACAACAACAACAACAACGCAAGTCCACACTATGGAAACTTAGACGACAGTAGTAACTTAAGGGAGATTACCAACACGAACTATTTCACATGCCAAGACATAACAGGCAACAGAGCGCTTGCCGCAACCGCGAAAGCGCTGTGCCAGGTCGCTAAGACACATTTGATTATAAACACTTGTTCACTGTACGAAAGTTCAGGGGTTCCCGAAATTTCACTAACGTCAGTCAGAATGCGATCGACTGTAAGAGATTGTGAATCGAAAAATGGCTCCGAGCACTATGCGACTTAACTTGTCATCAGTCGCCTAGAACTCAGAACTAATTAAACCTAACTAACCTAAGGACATCACACACATCCATGCCCGAAGCAGGATTCGAATCTGCGACCGTAGCGGTCACTCGGTTCCAGACTGTAGCGCCTAGAACCGCACGGCCACTCCGGCCGGCGATTGTGAATCGGAAGAGGACTTTTACCAGAACAGAATAGGGTAGAATCACACGCGGTTTAGTAATGTTGCACAACTTCGAACAATCGGAGTTCTCAGGTCCAGTACAATACGAGTATTTCGAGGGTATGATACGGCGGAACGAATACTTGTACCATCCACCCAGCCCAAATGTGTTAATTAGAACTAGCCTCATAAAATTACCTACCTATTTACGTCAAATAATCTTGGAAAGCGGGAGTAAGAACGATTTAGAAGAATTTTTGAGCCTTTTGCATGAGATGGTAGTAGACAGTGATCATGCTCAACATTAAAACCAGCTGATCCGAAGTGTGATAAATATTTTTGGTCATACTCACGACATAAGAGTAGGAACAACAGTACATCATATAATAAATTTCATGATAAAAACTATAACCGACGCCATCATAGGCACCATCCATACTTCACGCAAGTCTGACATCAAAACAGTTACATAAACTGGTGCAATTTCAAAAGCCACGATTCCAATTATTATTCCAGACATAAACATCGTTTTGTAAGCAGTCATAAATATAATAACAACCACAAAAATAATAACGGACGTTTATGTAATCAGTTATGTAATCAATCAGATCAAAACAACACCTGGCATAACCAAGGAAATTCAGGCAACAACAAATATCAGGGTAACAGAGAGCAAAGCTAGTCTATATGGCAGCTAGTCTATACAGCGTCACCACAACGGAACGTAGAGATAGTCGTAGTTAAATTACCGACACCTAATGATAGTCTACGACAACCCAGAAATAATATTAGAGAAATTTTGCTCCAGGAAAATGAAGTCCAGCCAATCCAAACTCTACACATTGTAATCAACATGTTCATTTATAATAATAATTTCACCTCAGTTTTGGACTCGGGCCGCCCAGTGTGGCCGAGTAGTTCTAGGCGCTATAGTCTAGAACCGCGTGACCGCTATGGTCGCAGGTTCGAATCCTGCCTCGGGCATGGATGTATGTGATGTCCTTAGGTTAGTTAGGTATAAGTAGTTGTAAGTTCTAGGGGACTACTGACCTTAGAAGTTAAGTCCCATAGTGCTCAGAACCATTATAACCACTTTTTTTTTTTTTTTTTTTTTTTTTTTTTTGGACTCGGGTAGTCCAACATTAGTTCCCAGCGAGGCAGGTTATAATAAATTTACAAATACAATGATTTGCCCGACACAACCTCTCAGGTAAATTAAAATACACGGTGCGATTTCGGGAAAATTGTTGATGTTATACTCAGACCTTTCTGTAATTTACCCGTCACGGGCATAGTTCTGCTGCGAACTTTCTAATTGTGCCACTGCCCTCTACTCAAACAATTTTAGGTGTTAATTTCTTTAATCACTACAAAGCAGTAATGAAATTTAATGTTGCAGAAATTGATGTAACAATTCTGGACCAACATTTCGCCTTAAAATTTCAACATTGTTTAGGTTTACAAGTAGAAGATATCAACCGCCTACGTTTCCTGTGTAATGATTCTGCTGACAGTAATACGGTTTATTATTGCACAAACAACGACAGTTACTATCAGGTAATCAATTTAGGTACACTAATGGATCTAAAGAATTTTTATGAACATGACAGGTAAGAACTCAGCGAAATTTTACAAGAACATACTGTAGTGTTTACACATAGGCCCGACACCATTAAGGGATTTCAGTACCAGTTTTAAGTTAGAGAGCACAATAAATTCAGTGTAAGACCTTATGTAATACCAGTCCATTACCGAGAAAAGATGAAGGCTGAGATACACTTGATGTTAGAAAACGGTGATACTGAGCGAGCTGTCAGCTCCTTCAACAGTCCACGTTGTTGAAAAAAGGTATGGTTAAGTCAGGTTGATCTTGGACTCTCGTCAGGTCAATATTGTAATTGTTCCGGAAACAGACGGACCTCGTCACTTGACGAACTATTGCAAGATTTCTGTGGGATAGAAGTATTGTCATCTTTAGACTTACGCATCATTTTTGCCAAATAGATACTGACAGCAGAAAGCACACAGCCTTTTTTATGCTTTGAGACTTGTTACCTGTTTAGTAAACAGCTTTTTGGTCTATATATTTCATTAGCTGCATTTATTTGTGAACTAAACAGTATTCTTCTAGGCCATCTAAAGAGACACATCACCACCTACGTCTGTGATATTTTGATAGCAGAACCAACTTGGTCAACACATAACAAAATCAAAAAATTCGTTGGACATTTTTAAAGGTTCATGTCTGACAGTAAACTTAGAAAAATCACATACTGGTAAGATGAGTCTAAAACTTTTAGGCCATATCACCAGGAGGTACTGCACCTGATCCTGAAGAACTAGAAGTAACCATGGCTATCCCGCCACCTACTACTAAACAACAAGGCAGAAGAATTTTAGGACAGTAAATTTTTGGAACTGAAAGTTTTGACTACATCAACACCGTGTCCTTTGACAGGCAAAAACACCATTTGGCAGTGGAATGATCAAGCACAACTGGAGGTACTGCTCACTACAACTATTTTAGCTCATTCTTATATCTGAAAAGATGTTTGCTTATCTACATACCTTTTCAAAATAGAACTTGAGCTCTTCTTTTCCAAGAGCACATTGAGAATGGAATTATTGTCCAAAAGAGTACTGTATATGCCAGTACAGTATTAAGTAAATTAAAAAGAAATTACCCACTGACAGAACTAGAGGCCTTAACCAATCTAGGTACTATTTACTTGGCAACCGTAGAAAAGTTTCAAAATGGCTCTGAGCTCTATGGGACTCAACATCTATGGTCATCAGTCCCCTAGAACTTAGAACTACTTAAACCTAACTAGCCTAAGGACGTCACACAACACCCAGTCATCACGAGGCAGAGAAAATCCCTGACCCCGCCGGGAATTGAACCCGGGCGCGGGAAGCGAGAACGCTACCGCACGACCACGAGCTGCGGACGTAGAAAAGTTTATTCAGTCCACAAACCCTTAAAGTTTTTAATGAGCTCCAAGTTAAACTATGAAAGACAACGTCGTTGGCCACTGACCTTGCAGGAATGTAATTTCACTGTTTGTTACATTTCACGAAAAGATAACATCATTCGTAATGCTTTATCTCGTATCTCAATTTGTTTAGCTGATAGTAACAAAGCTACAAAAGGTGGCACTCGAAAAATTTATCTCAAATTCGTTACTTCACATAGCAGAAGAAGTAAATAAAGGTCCCATCTGAAATGATGTTTAAGAAAGTTGGGAAAGGAGGGAAATACAGCCATCAGAGAGTTTCATTTCGTCAGAAACGGTATTCTCTTTAAACATAGCGCTGTAAATGGTACACTTTCGGTGGTGTGTATTGTAAAATAATCTGTCAAGAAGTTGATAGGGCACACGCACTTAAGCTACGTGCGTTTTGGATCATAGAAGTACTTCCACACTGTACGGACCACGTGCTATTTGAACAACATGGAGAAAAGGAATACGGAAATACATGCGTAGTGTAATCTCTGTCACCATCTCACATTGTGCTCCACTGTTTCCAGTCATATCATCCAAGCTAAAAGAATTAGCAGTCGTAGATTTACTAGGACCACTACTTGGATCCGGAAATGGTTTTTATTATGCTATCGTCGCAGTGGAGTTGACGCCTAAATTTGTGTCACTCACTCTTTTGCTACAGTAAAACAGTGTGCAAAGTTTACACTAAAACCTTTTTACACCATGTGGGGAACATCGACGAGGTCATATCAGATAACGGTCCTCAGTTTCGATCCAGTCTTTGGCTACGTACTTTAAAGAGACACAACACCCAGTCAATACTTATTTCATTATATACTCCACATTCAGACTCAAGAGCACGTAATGAAAGAAATTTACAAGTTTTGCAGACTCTGTTCCCACCGCCGACACATAAACTGGCACAGATACATCTCTATACTTCAATAAATATATCTCTTTGTTTCAATAAATGAGCTTCCTTACGATTCAACTTTTTTGCTACCAGTGTTTGTGTTAAGAAACCAACCGCTGCCAGACATCATCGAGGAACCTGTATATTTTCTATACACCAGAAAATCATGGTACAAAGATACCATACAATTGGACTTAACAAATCTGGTAATATGAAGCACAAGTCAGGAACTATCACGTACGATAAAATGTTTTGGTCAGATTTTAAAGGTAGGTCTCATACTCAGAAATTCTTCCTTCATTCCAACGAACCCTACAGCATTAGAAGGATAGCGCACGAAAATGCAGTCGAAGTTGAAACACTACTTACACAGAAATTCAAAGGAATGCACCAGATATCACTCATCTGCATCGACATCTACGTGACTCCTATGCACAATAAAGTGCCTGGCAGAGTCATTATTGCAACTGGCTGCTCGAATGACTGTGTACACGATGTGGCCTATTCTACACCTTATTTTAGATGCTGTGCTGATTATATTTATATGTTTTGACGATGCCATTAAGGCCTTATCACTTTAGGAGACGGTGTAGAAAAGATCTCAGGATGGTCATTACGGACTGAAACGTGTCATCGTCAAAAGAATTGATACTGTGATCAAAGACTGAAATAAAAAAACATTTGACTACAAACTGTGACTTTTCTGACAGGAAATCACTAGTCCAGCCGCACAACTGAGGCGATACTCCGCAGGAACGCAGTTTGGACGCTTGTGGGGAACGGTGTTGAAAGCCTTCTGGACATCTAAAAATATGGAATCAATTTGACACCCCTTGTCGATAGCACTCATTACTTCATGAGTATAAAGAGCTAGTTGTGTTTCGCAAGAACGATATTTTTTGAATCCGTGCTCACTATGTGGCAATAAATCGTTTTCTTCGAGGTACTTCATAATGTTCGAACACAGTGTGTTCAAAAACCCTACTGGAAATCGACGTTAGTGATAAGGGCCCGTAATTCAGCAAATTACTCCTACTTCCCTTTTCAGGTGGTGGTGTGACTTGAACAATTTTCTAGTCTTTAAGTACGGATCTTTCTGTGAGCGAGCGGTTGTATATAGCTCCTCAATATGGAGCTATTGTTATTAGCTTACTCTGAAGGGAACCAGACTGGCATACAATTCGGACTGGAGGCCTTGCTTTTATTAAGTGATTTAAGCTGCTTTGCAACACCGAGGGTATCTACCTCTATGTTTATCATATCAGCAGTCGTTATTGATTGGAATTCACGAATATTTACTTCTTATTTGGTGAAGGAGTTTCGGAAAACCGTGTTTAATAAATCTGTTTTAGAGGCAATGTCATCAGTGACTTCACCGTTGCTATCGTTCTGTGAAGGTATTGATTGTCTCTTGCGATTTCTTGAGTAAATACTACGTTGTCAATACCTGATAATGTAAATATTGATGTGCGTATGGAATTTTATGTAACTCATCAGGCGAGCAATGAAATTTTTTTAATGCAGAGTTGGTATGTGATAAACAAGTATATTGAGAGTGTTGTATGCAGTATTTCTTAGTTTTGAGTTAAGAATTGAACTAGTACTATAAGTGATTTCCTTAGTAAGCACCTAACTCTCTAGTTTTTCTTATTTGCCAATTTGTGAAACTATGCTGAGAATAAGCGTTGTTTACCCCAGGGCACTCACAGGAAACCAATATAAATTTGTATTGTTGAAAGCGTGAAGAAATAGTGTGATGATGAACTGTAAAAAATTCGAAACCTGTAACAGTACTTTTAGAACAAAGTAACCTAAAACTAATTTGTGGTTGGTTGCTATACACCATCAACAATTTATTTCACGATTTCCTCATCATTCTGCTTCAAATTATTTTCAAGATGATTAGAGGCAGAAAGCCTAAGGAGACTAACAAAACATTTATGATCAAGGCATGTGGAATAGCAGTTGGCCCTTAACCACTCAGTCAAACCACATGCTGTAATTTCCCTTGTTGCCCCTGATTTTTCTTTGGTATGATTCGTACCGAATATGTAGTCTGGCTTTTTCTGGCTTGCAGTTCAAGCTTATTATACACTGAGGTGACAAAATGTCGTGGGACAGCGATATGCACATATATATGTAGCGGTAGTATGAGGTAAACAAAGTTTAACTACGTTGGCGGAGCTGTCACTTGAACTCAGATGATTCATGTGAAATCATGTGAAACAGTTTTATAAGTGATTATGGCCGTACGACATGGATTAACAGACTTCGAACGCAGAATGGTAGTTGGAGCTAGATGCATAAGACATTTCGTTTCTAAAATCGTTAGGGAATTCATTATTCCGAAATCCACTGCGTGCCGAGAACACCAAATTTTAAGCATTACCTCTCGTCACGGATAGTGCAGTGGTCGACGGCCTTTTCTTAACGAGCGAAAGCAGCGGCATTTGCGTAGAGTTTTCAGTGCTAACAGACAAGCAACAATGCGTGAAATACTCACAGAAATCAATATGGCACGTAAGACGTACGTATCCTTGGTATAGCGCGGCGAAATTTGGCCGTAATGGGCTATGGCAGCAGACGACTGACGCAACTATCTTTGCTAACCGCAGGCTATTGCCTTTTTAGTACATCTTGTGGGCTCGTGACCACATCGTATGAAGCCTAGACCACTGAAAAACCGTGGCCTGGTCAGTTAGTCCCAATTTCAGTTGGTACGATCTAATGGTAGAGTCGTAGTCATGGGCCCAAGTTGAAAACAGAGCACTATGCAGGCTGTTGGTGGCTCCGTAATGACGTGAGCTGTGTTTACATGGGATGGACTGTGTCCTCTGGTTCACTTGGACCGACCACTGACTGAAAATGATTGGCTACTTGCAGACCATTTTCAGCCATTCATGGACTTCATGTTCTCAAACGCGTCACTGGGCCAGAACTGTCCGCAATTGGTTTGAAGAAGATTCCGGAAAATTTGAGCGACTGATCTGATCACCCACATCACCCGACATTAATTCAACCGAACATTTATGGGGAATCATCTGGAGGTCTGTTCGCTCAAAAAATCTCACACCGGTGACGTCTTCGCAATTATAGAAGAATACAGAAGCAGCGCATCTCACTACTTCTGAATGGGACTTCCAACGACTACTGGGTTGATGTCACGTAAAATTGCTCCACTACAGTGGGCAGAAGATGGTATGACACGATATTAGAAGGTATCCCATTACTTTTGTCATCTAAGTGTAGATCGAGGGAGGTGGCGCAGTCGTCAGCACAACGAACTCATATTCGGGAGGACGGCTGTTCGAGTCCGCATCCAGGCATCCAGAGTTAAGTTTCCCGAGTTTCCCCAAATTCCTCCAGGTGAATGCCAGGATGGTTCCTCTGGAAGGGCCCAACCGATTTTCTTCCACACTCTTAGTAAAAAAAAAAAATCTCATATTTTGGCCTGTCTCTAATGACCTCGTTATACACGGGAATTCAAATCCTAATGTTCCTTTCTATTATAGCTTTAAAAGGTTTTTTTTTTTTGCCATGGCGTAACATTCAGTCTGTGCTCAGTTCTGTATGTTCGTTTCCTACGTTTTAAGCAAAGGATGAACTCGTGGGATATTAGGTGTGGTCTCCGAAAAGACCTTAGCATTGGTGAGCCATGCATATGATGAAAGTACGAGAGACGGAAAGGGAAAGAGAGAGAGAGAGAGAAAGAAAGAGAGAGAGAGCGAGAGAGAGGATAGAATGTGTTTAAGGACTGGCTTTCTGACAAGAAAGAATGAAGTTCCCTTGCAGCCGGCGGCAACGTGCACCGAGCGTAGAAGATTCGCGAAAGAGGTGTTTACGAAATATAATATGCCGCGGTGTGCTCACCACGGCCGGATCCCGCAAGCGCGAAACTAGGTTAGGTTGGCCGGGCCTCATTTGCTGAGAAATGCGGAGGCGGCGGCAACGGCTGTGTGCACGCTTTGTTCCAGCAGCGACGTGCCGACAGCCTGCGAGCTCCAGCCACCTGGGAGCCCACGCTGGATACTCTCACTCCCAACCCTCTCTCGCCTCGGGACGCATTACTCGGTTCGCTTTCCATTTCTCCAACTCCGGGTTGTCTCTCTCTTCTCTCCTTCCTGAGGACAATATGGGGGAGGGGGGGGGGTGTAATTATCGGCATCCGCGCGCTCTCTTTCTTGAGGAACCTCCATACTTCAAACAGAAGTTTTTGACTAGACATAGTTTTCCTTGTAAGACACGTGTTACAGCCATCTCCCGATTATGCCCGTTACTGCGAACACGAGACTCCACAGACAAACAAAAAGGCATATCCGCCAAAATACACATGTGTTTACCGGAAACTGCTAATAATAGTGTTTACAATTAAGCTACGCATCACATATGAATCTTCAGTGCATTACCTGCGCTGTACTTGTCGGAAAGTGGCAAGCTGTTTAAAAAATTACACTTAAAAACAAACAGTGTTTCCTTCTCACTTGCCTACAGTTCACTTGATTCAAAATAATGTCGATTTTTTTGTTTCTTTCTGCTTTCATTCCATTCTTTTTTGTCACTGTTTCTCCTTTTCCAGATCTGACTTTCATCTTGCATTCTCTAATAATACGAGTACATCAAAGCATTTCACTGCCTGTGTGGGTGATGATGTGTTCCTTGATCGTGTCCTCTTCGCTCTCTTCCACTCCGGAACACGCTGTGTTCCCTACATCTGTGTCACTAAGCAGCCGAAACTCCCGTTTCATAGGCACCGTTATTTCACTTTATGCTGATATACATCTGTCCAACCAGTAATATCTATTGCTGACGAAAATATGCAGTCTGGTTACCTATATCTATATCCACATCTGTACTAATACACTTTAAGACAAATGAAATGACGCCCAGTGAGACAGTTAATTATTCATAAATTCCTGTTTATACAGCTACCAAAGGAAAATGTAAAATATTAAACATTGCCGACGGTGCACAAAAGTGTGACGTTGCAGCGCAATATTGCCACACAGATGGCAACGGTATTAAACAGGGGACATGTCGATAACAGAGCAGAAAGTGTTTGCGAATTTCATTCCGTGTACTCAGTTGGACCGTAACAATGCCTGGTAGATAGGCGTGTGAACAATATACACAGATATCACCATTTGAGAGAGGATGTGTAGTTGGGCTCAAAGGATTCGCTTGGAGTTATCGGCGAATCGCTCGACATTTGAATAGGACCAATGCCACTGTTCGACGATGTTTGCAGGAATGTGTGAACCAAGGCCGAAAACAAGTTCAAGAAGAAGCGGCCGATCTACAGAGAAGGCATAACTTGAGGATGGAGCAATCGTCAGACAGGCATTCAGGGGCATGGATTCATTATCGTCAACTACCCAACGTGCAACTGGTGCTTCAGTGACCGCAAGGACGGATCACGGAATGAGGGCTGAGCTCACAGGCCGGCCGCTGTGGTCGAGCGTTTCTAGGCGCTTCAGTCTGGAACCACACGACCGCTACAGTCGCAGGTTCGAATCATGCCTCGGGCATGGATGTGTGTGATGTCCTTAGGTTAGTTAGGTTTAAGTAGTTCTAGGGGACTGATGACCTCAGATGTTAAGTCCCATAGTGCTCAGAGCCATTTGAACCAGTTTGAGCTGAGCTCACAGTGCCCCTTGTGCCGACTACCATTGATCTCCTGCCGTAAAAGCTCTGCTGCAATTACGTGGGCAAATTCGGCCCTGAACCAGTGACAGATGTAATTTTGAAGGTTTACATCGGTCATGGAATTAAGAGCAATAATACAAACACTGAATTAATTTCGCTAAGATATTTTTATGTTTACTTATTTTACTTTGTGTATTAAAAACTCACCGACATTTCTTGTTAAGTTTGCCTTGTGATTTGTCTGCCTACTCATTACGATTTGATTTCTTTTTGTTTACTTATAAATTTCCTAAAAAACGGTAGAATATTTCTGAATACACCAGAAGAGCTAAGAGACTAAGGGCTATGCGGTGTCGGAACCCAATGAAAATCTTGGGGCTAGACCTGCTGCAGCTCAAGAACATCAGGCTTTAACTTGCTCTCTCTAAACTCCTTCTGAAAATGAGTTGCCACACGAGTCTGATCGAGAGCCTCATGCAGTGTCCCGCACCAAACCCCTATCTCACAGAGGCTTAATGCTGCTTCTTACCAACGTAACATCACAGAAGCACCACTGGTGCAAGCGATCGAATTTTTATACCCTGAAACGTACATGTTCCTAATAATTTATCATTACGATTTAAACATGTACATTTCCTGTGAGCATATATTGTGCCATGACCATAAAAGAAGCACAAGGCCACACGCTGCTTTGGATGGTTCTACATGGCTCTCTTCCTAAACGTCGACGATCATACTACTTCAAACATGGTACAATAAGAACTTTTATGAGTTAAAAATAAAAATCTCAGGTATGAAATCTTGGCCACAGTGCGAGCTAACACCCGAAAGATGTTCGGACTCACATGCGGTTTCTCTTCGTCGAAATGTCTAGGCACAATCTTGTCTAGGGGTTGAACTGAACGTTTCACATTACACCCCCTAAATTAGACAATTGTGGCCCTTCGGTTAAATCATCTGGCTGATGGCACGTTTGCGATGTACAAAGTTAATACAACATATAATAACAGTAATAATAATATTGGGAACTAAATTAACGACCCACCAATGATGTAGGCCACACAGTTGCGATTTGATTAGAATAATGTTTATTCAGAAAGAAAACTAATAGCGAAAGTGG
Organism: Schistocerca americana; assembly: GCF_021461395.2. Classification (NCBI taxonomy): domain Eukaryota; kingdom Metazoa; phylum Arthropoda; class Insecta; order Orthoptera; family Acrididae; genus Schistocerca; species Schistocerca americana. Next base: position 601,538,598 of record NC_060119.1, on the reverse strand, counting down.
TCGTATTTAGAGTTACTGTTACACTCGAGTGCATATCCTTTTGACACCGTTCGATCCTTCACAATGTCATCGTGAACTACAAGTTCGATACTCCACATCGTTTACTATGCCAAAAGTTTGAGTTCACACCAGGCACGCGGCTGTTTACAGCTCAGAGACCGCGATACCACACAACGCGAAATTTTCTCAGTCGTTTCATTTCCTAGCTGCCTAAAGACCGACTGTTCGCTTTCGCGTCTCCACCAGCACTTTCCTCTCTCTGCCCATTCCCTGCAGCGTTTCCCACGCGCCGAATATCCTCGATCGACTGATTAGCGCAGTTCTCTTTCCTGAAGCCGTCCTCTGATTGGCTACAGCTTATTCTACATTACTTTACATTTTAAGCTATTTAAATAATCATAGCTTGACCACTTTCACGTTCTAAATAAAGTAACAATATTATCCGTTACATAATAAAACGTTAAATTCTTTTACATAAAACCAATACCTTGAATGTCACGGCCAGTAGTCTTGTACCAATGTGCTTTCTCATAAATACATAATAAACAAAAGTAACTATTATGCACTAAACTTTACAACAAATATTATATTACGTAATGACTCAATAAGGTGTTATGGTGCCATCGTTCAAAGTGTTTCGTGTGGGGGAAATGATGATCTGATACTTAACTGAAAATACTGATAATTTAAGTTTACTATATCTTTTAAACAAATAAAGTACAGATTTGATATTTACAACGACTGTCATTTTAATGATGGCAGATTAAAATTACAGTGGCTCGATTCCCTGCATTATTACGGAATTAAATACACTCCTGGAAATGGAAAAAAGAACACATTGACACCGGTGTGTCAGACCCACCATACTTGCTCCGGACACTGCGAGAGGGCTGTACAAGCAATGATCACACGCACGGCACAGCGGACACACCAGGAACCGCGGTGTTGGCCGTCGAATGGCGCTAGCTGCGCAGCATTTGTGCACCGCCGCCGTCAGTGTCAGCCAGTTTGCCGTGGCATACGGAGCTCCATCGCAGTCTTTAACACTGGTAGCATGCCGCGACAGCGTGCACGTGAACCGTATGTGCAGTTGACGGACTTTGAGCGAGGGCATATAGTGGGCATGCGGGAGGCCGGGTGGACGTACCGCCGAATTGCTCAACACGTGGGGCGTGAGGTCTCCACAGTACATCGATGTTGTCGCCAGTGGTCGGCGGAAGGTGCACGTGCCCGTCGACCTGGGACCGGACCGCAGCGACGCACGGATGCACGCCAAGACCGTAGGATCCTACGCAGTGCCGTAGGGGACCGCACCGCCACTTCCCAGCAAATTAGGGACACTGTTGCTCCTGGGGTATCGGCGAGGACCATTCGCAACCGTCTCCATGAAGCTGGGCTACGGTCCCGCACACCGTTAGGCCGTCTTCCGCTCACGCCCCAACATCGTGCAGCCCGCCTCCAGTGGTGTCGCGACAGGCGTGAATGGAGGGACGAATGGAGACGTGTCGTCTTCAGCGATGAGAGTCGCTTCTGCCTTGGTGCCAATGATGGTCGTATGCGTGTTTGGCGCCGTGCAGGTGAGCGCCACAATCAGGACTGCATACGACCGAGGCACACAGGGCCAACACCCGGCATCATGGTGTGGGGAGCGATCTCCTACACTGGCCGTACACCACTGGTGATCGTCGAGGGGACACTGAATGGTGCACGGTACATCCAAACCGTCATCGAACCCATCGTTCTACCATTCCTAGACCGGCAAGGGAACTTGCTGTTCCAACAGGACAATGCACGTCCGCATGTATCCCGTGCCACCCAACGTGCTCTAGAAGGTGTAGGTCAACTACCCTGGCCAGCAAGATCTCCGGATCTGTCCCCCATTGAGCATGTTTGGGACTGGATGAAGCGTCGTCTCACGCGGTCTGCACGTCCAGCACGAACGGTGATCCAACTGAGGCGCCAGGTCGAAATGGCATGGCAAGCCGTTCCACAGGACTACACCCAGCATCTCTACGATCGTCTCCAGGGGAGAATAGCAGCCTGCATTGCTGCGAAAGGTGGATATACACTGTACTAGTGCCGACATTGTGCATGCTCTGTTGCCTGTGTCTATGTCCTTTGGTTCTGTCAGTGTGATCATGTGATGTATCTGACCCCAGGAATGTGTCAATAAAGTTTCCCCTTCCTGGGACAATGAATTCACGGTGTTCTTATTTCAATTTCCAGGAGTGTAGTTTTCGTAAATGTTTCCCTTTATGGCCGATCTTTGGTCCTCCATATTTAATACTGCTACATCTCCCTGGCCACAAACAGCTTCTACGGGGTTTTCCTATGACGTAGGTTCTCGTCTGTCTCACTCGCACACTATAGTGCTTAGGCCTATGAATTTCCCCATCCCGTGGTGAATCTGCGCTCTTTGTGGTACACGATCCTGGACGACAGGCTTCGTTTCAAAATTCCTGAAGACTGACTCCTCCGGCCATACACTTACATGAGAGATAAATGCTCGTTAACTCACAAGTTCCCTCAAATTATATGTAAATCCATCTTGGCTTCCCTTACACCCGAGCAGTTGAGTTCCAGTAGGGCCAAAAATGTCGATAGAGTTCAAAATCTTTCATTACACAAGAGGCCTATGAAGTTTTTTCTACAGAAAAGATTGCCTAATGGCAGATAGATAGAACATCACATGACTGCTTGGAGTATATGCCGCAGAAACCAGATGGCAGTTATAAGAGTCGAGGGACATGAAAGGGAAGCAGTGGTTGGGAAGGGAGTGAGACAGGGTTGTAGCCTCTCCCCGATGTTGTTCAATCTGTATATTGAGCAAGCAGTAAAGGAAACAAAAGAAAAATTCGGAGTAGGTATTAAAATTCATGGAGAAGAAGTAAAAACTTTGAGGTTCGCCGATGACATTGTAATTCTGTCAGAGACAGCAAAGGACTTGGAAGAGCAGTTGAATGGAATGGACAGTGTCTTGAAAGGAGGATATAAGATGAACATCAACAAAAGCAAAACAAGGATAATGGAATGTAGTCTAATTAAGACGGGTGATGCTGAGGGAATTAGATTAGGAAACGAGGCACTTAAAGTAGTAAAGGAGTTTTGCTATTTGCGGAGCAAAGTAACTGATGATGGTCGAAGTAGAGAGGATATAAAATGTAGGCTGGCAATGGCAAGGAAAGCGTTTCTGAAGAAGAGAAATTTGTTAACATCCAGTATTGATTTAAGTCTCAGGAAGTCATTTCTGAAAGTATTCGTATGGAGTGTAGCCATGTATGGAAGTGAAACATGGACGATAAATAGTTTGGACAAGAAGAGAATAGAAGCTTTCGAAATGTGGTGCTACAGAAGAATGCTGAAGATTAGATGGGTAGATCACATAACTAATGAGGAAGTATTGAATAGGATTGGGGAGAAGAGAAGTTTGTGGCTCAACTTGACCAGAAGAAGGGATCGGTTGGTAGGACATGTTCTGAGGCATCAAGGGATCACCAATTTAGTATTGGAGGGCAGCGTGGAGGGTAAAAATCGTAGAGGGAGACCAAGAGATGAATACACTAAGCAGATTCAGAAGGATGTAGGTTGCAGTAGGTACGGGGAGATGAAAAAGCTTGCACAGGATAGAGTAGCATGGAGAGCTGCATCAAACCTGTCTTAGGACTGAAGACCACAACAACAACAGTGATTTTTTCTTGAAAATTCTTGCTCAAATCTTGAGTTGTGGTTTGAGCAGAAAAGGTACGTCTAAGAAGTTTGTTGTTGTGGAATTCTTTCAACTCGACAAGTAGCTTTCTCTTGTCACAGAACATCATTACTCAAAAACTTTCCTGATCCGCTAGAACAGTTTTGGATGCTAGTATTTGTCGTACTTACGTCCACGTTTACCTCTTACCGTTGATACTGCAGAATATGTAGTTTCTCCCCTGACTCATAAATTCTTGATTTCTTTGTGAAATAGCGTTGAACGTATTCTTATCTGGATTTTTCCTCTTTATTCCTTCCTATAGACAAAACGTGTATACACAAAGACTACAGAATTTGGTTGTCGGGTTCAGTGTCATTCTCACATTCCTATAACAACTGCCGATTTACTCTCGATTGCCAATTCCTTTCCAGTTTACTGTCAGAACAAACAAAATTTCATTTTTTTCTATAGACTTTTCCTCTCACAAAAGTGCAAGTCGATATTGCTACGTACCAATTTGACAACTGTCTTCCAAGTATAATATACATTCTTACCACGTCGCAGTTTTCTCTGGCTGATTGTCTGTTGAAGCAAAGTGTTATACAGAGTGAAAGAAACGAAAACTTACTATGACTGAGTTGGAAATTTCGTAGTTTGGAAGTGCGACATCAATCTTATATCTTTCATGTTAAAATGTAAGATATTCGTTTTCATTTTCACGGACATATCTCGATTGCCTCTAAGTGGAGTAAGAGTTTCATACCAATAATTTCTTCTCTTCTACTCTTATTCTGCTTCCTTTTCTCTTTTTGTCGTTTCCCGTTACGGGGTAGCCGTTATCATATTGAGTTTCGCAATGTTCGTGTTAGTGTTAATAGGTGGCGATAAGTTCGCTACGATACTTTCTCATAAGCTAGCAGTGGTGCTTGATCTTGGAACTTCCTTGTACGCCACCTGAGGATGTCCACTTACACATGTGCCGCCTTTGAGGGTCGTGCGCAAGCACACCGCGGGGGAGGCCGAACGTGAGTAGTGCGTCGCACACAGAGAGTCTGCTAGCAGCCGCGAGCTTGCCCAAGGGAGTGACGAGTGCCAACTTGGGACGGCGGTAGGTTTCTCTGATTGGAGGGTAGGTGGCCACAGATAAAGTTGTCGCTTCCTTCGTGGCGTTTCCGTTGCTAGATTGGAGAATTTCCATGCGGAATTCCGCCACGGAAATATTCACTGAGGTGTACCTGCTGCGTGAGCATTGTGGCAGTTATTTGCACCGTACAACGGAAGTTAATCTTGAGCGACCATCCGTTCTACTATTTAGTTGCGCCAAGGCGACTGCACTTAGTACTGACGGGCATCACTCTTGAAAGGGCTCGTGTGAACTCGGTATTGTATTTAAGGGGCTCCGGAACGCCCTACACTTGCAATGTTAAAATAACGCTTATAAATTACATCTTTCCTCACAAAGTATTTGAGGTAGGAAGTTGAACTTTTTACAGATTATTTATTGGAATATGGGCTACAACTTATCACAGGCACTTTACAAAATTTTAGTTCAGTTATTAAAGATGATTTTTTTTCAATTGTAATGAAAATTCACAACATTTTTTTCAATTTTTTATTTATATATTCAAAAATATACAGTTTTTTGGAAAAAAGCTGTGTTAAATTATGCAGAAGGTACTGTGTAACATTTACTGAAAGTTTGAAACAAATATGTTTGGAAGATCCTTAGAAAACATGTAATTAGTATGAGAAAATAAAAGTTTTGGGAGTCGAGCGACAAAGATTGGACTAAGTTTTTAGTGCATTCCAGGTCCATAGGATGGATTATCTTCATCCTCTGCAAATTCCTCCTCCAGCTTCCTCTTGTTCCTCCTCCTGTTTACTCTTGCTTGTATTTCTAGACTCTTTACAGCCCTGTCTGCAGCCCGAAGGCGTTCCTTGTCTAAAGCAAGCATCGCTCGTTGTTGTGTTCGTAGATTTTGCTACCATTTTCTTCAGTTGCAATTACTGCAACACTGTTCCAAAAGGTGGTCATGTATGAACACTTATCACATTTCAGTTATATTTCACTAGCAAGTCCTACGTGCTTTATTATGGAGGCTTCCAGACCAACTTCACTACAATTAATACATCTTACACAGTTTGAAAAAATTCCTTTGAGAACCGACATATCAAATATTTCATTCACATCCGATTCGCCCATAAAACATTCATAGTTTTCACTCATTGAACCAAGCTTCTTCTGTGAAGTATTTTCTTTCCCACTTTGACTGCTATGGGCAGGTGTACTTGAGAGGTTAGGTTCACTCACTTGGTTATCGTCTTTATTGTTTACAGTAATAACACATACCTTTGGCTTTCCAACATTTCTCCTTTTCTTAAAAGCCTTCAGAGGATTTCTAATAACTTTACTTTTACTCATTATTATACTTCAACAAAACAGAGACTCAAGAAACAGAATTAATTACGAATATTTTCGAGATAACGACAGAGTAAATAAACATGAAACAATCGACAATCACACCAGCGATATATATTGAACCATCACAGGTTAGCCACAACACATACTTTATCTCACGTCACTAAAATGTACCTGATGAACACGGACGTTAATAATAACACCATTTGACAGCAGTTTATCAGCGCCACAGTGGGTCACGCCCATGTAGAACACATTTCAAAAAAAATTTAAAAATAGTTGTAGTCTTCGGAATTGAATAAATTATATATCTATTATAAGGTAATAGTCTGCAGATTCAGAAAACGCAAAAAAGTAAAAATTGAACTTTTCATGATTTTGAGCCTTTCCGGAGCCCCTTAAGTGTCCTTTTATTTAAATTCCAAAAAAAAAAAAAAAAAAAAAAAAGAAACTGTCAGCAGTATTTCGTGTATGTTTGCGTTGTTTAAATTTATTGGTAACATTTTTCCCACCTGAGAATATCTTGAGGTAAAAGGCTTTCGTGTTAATCTACCTGAGCTGACGATCAGTTGAACCCTTGACTAAATTTGTGTTGTCATTTATTACCCACGCATCATTAATTTGTTTAAAATTCCGTTCCTATTGCAACGTTACCACTCCACTTCTCTATAATCGTAGTACTTACTGTGCTTCCTAACCAGAGACCAATATTACCCAAACTACATACCGTTCGGGGTAGAAATTTACCACAAAGTTAAAGGTATACACGTTACTTTTATCACTTGTCATCACAAATTGTTTTTAATTGTTTTAGACAGAATCGGGCGATGTTTGAACCATGAACAAATTTTGGAATTATTCTTAGCTGGCAGAGACTACTGACTCGTTGGATACAAGAGATACTTTTCAAATTACGGACGAATTCAGTGAAACAAAAATATCTGTTCCAGATATGAGAGTAAAATAGAGATCGATGAAGAGGCAGAAGAAGAAGAAGAGACGTTCTGGGTATTTTTGTGGAAAAAGTATCGCTGTAAATAAGAGAAGCAAGATGGAGCATCGATGTTTTATAGAACGACTTGGCATGGCAATGATCAAAGCGAATATCAAAGAGAGAAAGACAAATTTCTGAAATTTTACTAGGGACGTGCAGACTACAGTTGACACATACTTGTAAAAATTTTTGAAATTGATGGAAGAATCCTCAGTGCAAGTCAGAAGAGGGCAGAGGCAGCCAAAAAAGTCAAAAGTTTCACAATTCCATATATATCCAGGACATAAACAAAAAAAATTACAAAAACGTGTTCTAAATTTTAAAAATGGGTGCGCAAAATGCATTACATTTGAAAAAAAGCTACGTCTGGATTGTGATGAACGAAAATAAGTGTTTAGTTGATTTGTTCTTATACAGTACCTACTGTCATTATGTTTCCAGAATGAGATTTTCACTCTGCAGCGGAGTGTGCGCTGATATGAAACTTCCTGGCAGATTAAAACTGTGTGCCCGACCGAGACTCGAACTCGGGACCTTTGCCTTTCGTGGGCAAGTGCTCTACAATCTTTTTCTTTTTTTTTCTTTTTTTTTTTTTTTTTTTTTCGCTGCCAACGTTTTTTGTTTATATATTTACATTTTTATATATATGGACAAAAGGCGTCTTTCAGTTACGACAAACAAAATTAGAAAATTACAGCCGTAGCAACAACAGAACAAAAGTTCCTTCTAAACTATGAAAAAGAATTTGAAACTAATAGTGTGATGATAGATAATAAAGAAAGAAAAATGTAACCAAATCCCGCACGCCATTCCATGTGCATGGCCCCTCTGCGTACAGATTCCATGTTCCAAATTGGTGCCCCATGTCGGCGGTCATCCTCTGCCCGGTACTCCGCAACTGTGAGGGGGGTTGTCGAAGACACTGCGCAAATAGTTCGCAGATAGTTGTCGATATCGGGGTGTACACTCAAGTGTGCTATGACTGTCCTGGAGAAATTGCCAGTAATCAAGCACCATCTTCTCATTATCTCGAAAGAGGTAGTATATGGACATGCCTTATACCATGTGAGAGCGTGAGTCTTCGCAGGTGGGAAATAAGTATCCTCCGGACAAAGGAGGAGCCGTGGCTCAATTGTGCGAGGCGCGATACGTAGGTAGCAGGCGAGGATCTTCTGCACTAGCAGCCATACATCTAACGCCGATCCACATGTTAAGCGGTGTTCGTCAGTATCCACGAGGTGGCAACGTGGGCAAAGGGGGGAATCCGTCATCCCAATAGATTGCAACCTTTGTCGTGTTTCAACCTTCCCGTTCACCACCTGGTACCACGCGGCTCGTACCCGGGTGGGGAGGAACGGCTTGTGGACCGCTCTCCACACTGCCGGCCATAGGGTCTAGGGCTCTTCCTCTCAATCACATTCCGAGGTATGGACCTTAGCAACAGTCTGTAAACGTCTCTCGCCTTGGGAGTGCGAGTGTTGGGAAGGTCTGGGTGCACGTAACTGTACTCAAGAATAAATGCCGAGAGGTGAGAGAGTGAAGGTGTAATGCGCGCAACCGTGACAGGTGCCAGAAGAGACGCCGGCAGCAATTCCTCTAACAGACGTCCCGTAAGGGAAGCATCTTTGTGGGTCCACAATTTCATCATTGTGCACAAGTATAACGCTGTAGCTCTTGCTCGTAGATTTATAAGTCCCAATCCGCCATCACGCGGAGGGAGGGTGAGTGTTTCGTAGCGGACTTTGAATAGGTGTCCGGCGATAAGGTAATATCCAAACGCTGCTTGCAATCTGTGTGCCATCGCTGTCGATATCGGTAGGACCTTGGCCATGTGGGTCATCTTAGTCGCCACGTGAAGGTTGAGGTATTCCACACGCTGTAGGAGGTCCATCCGTCAAAGTAAGTTCCGGCGAACTTCTGTGCGTATGGCCTGTAGTACTCGTGCATAGTTCATGGCAGCCGTGCGGCGCACATCCTGTGTAAATGTTATGCCCAAGAACCGGATCTTGTTAACTAGTGGGAGTGGGGCTAAAGCGTCCTCCTGTAGACCTCTCCCAATCGGCATCGCTGCCGACTTGGACACATTCATGAGGCTGTCCGCTGCCAATCCATAGCGATTAATCCATTGTACAACCGATCGTACCTCGTCACCAGATCGGACAAGTAATAGAAGGTCATCATCATATATCCTGCAGTGAAAGGTGTGATCCCTCAATGACATTCCCGAGAGCCTGTTTTTCAACCCTCCTACAAGTGGTTCGAGTGCGATCGCGTAAAGGATCATGGAGAGTGGGCATCCTTGGCGAACTGACCGTCGGATCGGAATCCGTCCATTCACCAGTACACGGGATGCAGCTCCACGGAAAAGGCGAGAAAGTCAGGCGGGAAGCCCATGCGGGCCATAACGGACAGAAGGAACTTGTGGTGAACTCTGTCAAAGGCGTGGTCGAAATCAATGCAGATCAGAGCAGCTCGAAGGCGACAGCATGTGGCGATGGCTATTAAATCCATGCATTCGCTGGTTGCCGTTTGCATGTTGGTCACTCCGCCCAGTGTCGTTTGCTCCATTGAGAGGAGTAGGGGCAGAACCTTCTTTATGCGGCTGGCGAGTAGTCAGGCGAAGATTTTATAGTCCGAGATGAGCATTGTAATGGGCCTGTAGTCCTAGACCGTCCGACCTCTGGAAGGATTGTGTATCGGTATAAGGAGACCTTCCACGAATGCAGGTGGCACGTGGGAACCGGGGGTCATCAGTTCTTGGTAGATGCTGATCCATCGGGGCATCATTAGATCGCGGAAAGTCCGATAAAACTCGAGCGGCAGTCCGTCTGGCCCGGGAGATTTGTTGAGTGCTCCCTTGTTAAGCGCGTCCTCGGTGTCGTCCCGTGTAATTCCACCTAACAGCGTCGCCGCTGCTGCATTGTCGATGGTATGCGACACGTGCTGCAGTATGTCGTGGTCGTCCGCTTCCTCTTCCTCTGTATTCACCTCGTCGTAAAACCGGCAATAGTGATCTGCAAAGGCTTCTGTAACCGCGGCCTGAGTCAGTACGACCCTACCACCTGGCAATACGAGGTCCGTGATCAGCTGCTGTCGGCGTCGGCGGCTGTCGAGCACGATGTGATGCATAGACGGGTTTTCTCCTTCCGCTCGGTCTTGACGTCGCGATCGCACAACGACCCCCTCCAAACGTTTCCTCGTAAGAGACAATATTTGACCTTTAATTAGGCGGCTTTCCATTTGTCGGTTTGGAGATGGTGGTTGGCTGTCGAGTTCGCGAAGCATCGTGTAATAAAAGTCCAATGTGTGACGATGCCAAGCTGCGATATCTTTACCGAATTGAGTTAGCACACGCCGAAACGCTGGTTTTGCACAGTCCACCCAGTCGAAGGATATCGGGGAAGACGACGTTCGCAATCCAGCCGTGTGTTGGCGATAATCCGACGGCATTCCGGGGCTTGAAGATGTGCCACATTCAGCTTCCAGGGTCCTCGGCTGCGCCATATCCGCTGCTGCTGTAGAGTGAGTGTGCATATGAAAGCGCTATGATCGGAGAAGGCAAGCGGCCAACGTTCGGCGTCCAATACTCCCGGCGCTAGAGCTCGTGAGACATAAATGCGGTCTAGGCGACTGGCTGAGTGACTAGTAAGGTATGTCGGCCCGGGACGGTCACCGTGCACTGTTCCCCACGTGTCAGTGAGAAGTAGATCACGAACCAGGAGCCGAAGTTCTTGACAAGTCGAGAAGTGTGGAACTTGGTCTTTGGGGTGGAGCACACAGTTAAAGTCGCCGCCGAAGATATATTGATCGTAGCGGCTGATAAAGAGGGGGGCGATATCCTCCGAGTAGAACAGCGATCGTTCGCGGCGTTGGTCAGTTCCTGATGGAGCGTAAATGTTAATGATGCGCGTGCCCAGTGCTGTGATCGCCAGCCCCCTTCCTGACGGAAGGTAAGTCACTTCTTCGATGGCAATTCCGTCGCGCACTAGTAATGCCGTACCGCTGCCATTCCGGTCCGCCGGTGACATATGTGTCACATAACCGTAGAAAACGGGGAGGGCCGCTATATACACTTCTTGCAACAGGGCAATGTCAACATCCGAAGAACGAAGCACCTCACGCAGCAACTGGATCTTCACTGCCGTTCGTATCGTGTTGAGGTTAAGCGTGGCGATACGATAAGCTTGTTGCCGAACTGCAGGTGTTAAGTTATCCATTAAGACTGGAATTGCCTATGGCGCTTCTGACTCTATTGACATTTCCGCATCCCCACAAACCTCACCTGCCGTCCTTTCTAGAGAGCCGGCGCCAATGGCGTGGGCCCTGATGGCGTAACTTGCATGGTTCCGTCGTCGCCGTGGACATCCGCCCACGTCTGGGAACTCAAAGCAAGATCGGCTTCCCTAGCATCCTCAGGACTCGGCATGGGTGCTTGCACTCCAGAAGGTGGTGGGCAGCATCTGTCCTGCATATCGGCATCCGATGTTGCCACTGTAGGTATATGCGGTTTGTCCTCAGTTCCGTTCGGTGGTGCCACACTGCAGCAAATGGCGGCTGCCGCTGTGGTAGCGTCGTCATTGAAGGTGGAGTCTTCGTCCTCTGGAGGCTGCGTCGTATCCCGTTCGGAAGTTGCTCTACGCCTCCGCTTCCGTCGCTTCGGGGAGCGTTGCTTTCTGGTGTGTCCTTCTCTGTGTCAGACGACGGCAAAGATTCCCGACGTTCCGGCACAAAGGCAGCTGTAGACACAATAAGCGAGTCTACGGCCATGCTATCGTCATGTATGTTGTTATCCGTCGACGGGGCCGGCGGCATCGGAATTGAATCCGTAGCTTGTGGAACGGGTGTGTCGTCATCGCCCTGTATTGGAGGATGGAGCCGCGACCCAACAGTGGATGTCGGCTGTCGTGGTGAAGTGGTAGCTGTCGTGAGGGCTGCTGCATAAGTCACGGGAAGCAGCGTCGGCTGCAATGGCGGGTCTACGTCAGCCGGCGGCAGTTGCGTGATTCGTCGTTGGAGACAGTCTGATCTGAGGTGTCCCTCCTTCCCACAACCAGAGCAGGTCTTTGGTTGCCCATCGTAGATGACGATGGCACGGCAGCCACCGATAGTCAGATATGAAGGTACATGTCTTTTAAGTTCTATTCGGACCTGGCGGACTCCATTCAGCACAGGACATGTCTGGAATTGCGTCCATTTTTCCGCAATATGATCATGGACCGTGCCGTAGGGGCGCAGCACTGTCACGACGTCCTCCGCCGGTAATTCGAAAGGAAGTTCGAAAATTCTGATCGTGCGAAGTCCCATGCCAGAATCATCGACGTGTACAGTCCCCACATTGCCATCAGCATGGCAGAAACGGAGGCCCTGTTTCGTGTCCCGAAGGATCCGTTCACATGTTGCGTCGTTGATGATCTTGACATAGACGACACTACTCACAATGGACAAGTGAATGCCGAGAATGTCGGTCGCCGGGATTTTAACTTCTTCTCGTAGAAATCGTTCGACTTCGAGTGCTTTGGGCCGTGCAAATTCGTTGCGGAACGTAAATTTGAGCGTCGATTTTCTGTATTGGTGCGCCATGGTGATCTATATGCTGAGCACGGCACGCGTGAAACGGCCGAGTACGATGTAAACAACACAAGCGCTCGCTCCGCGGCAGGAACACAAACAGCGCGTCCTCACCGCAGCACAGCCAAAGGCCAACTACCATCTGAGCTACCGAAGCACGACTCACGCCCGGTACTCACAGCTTTACTTCTGCCAGTATCTCGTCTCCTAGCTTCCAAACTTTACAGAAGCTCTTCTGCGAACCTTGCAGAACTAGCACTCCTGAAAGAAAGGATATAGCGGAGACATGGCTTACCAGGAAGTTTCATATCAGCGCACACTCCGCTGCAGAGTGAAAATCTAATTCTGGAAACATCCCCCAGGCTGTGGCTAAGCCATGTCTCTGCTATATCCTTTCTTTCAGGAGTGCTAGTTCTGCAAGGTTCACAGAAGGGCTTCTGTAAAGTTTGGAAGGTAGGAGACGAGATACTGGCAGAAGTAAAGCTGTGAGTGCCGGGCGTGAGTCGTGCTTCGGTAGCTCAGATGGTAGAGCACTTGCCCGCGAAAGGCAAAGGTCCCGAGTTCGAGTCTCGGTCGGGCACACAGTTTTAATCTGCCAGGAAGTTTCGTGTCATTATGTTTACTGTAATTTCCTTATAGAGGATTGGTCGTTATTTGATATCAAAACATACATCTGAATGTTGTTGAAAGTGATTTCCATTACTTTTTAAGTTTCAAAAACTCTTTTTAAGAGGCCGATGTTAATGTAAGAGCCTTAGTTTTTGGTAAGATCATTTTATCTTTCTCAAAAAGGTTGATTTTCCATAAATAGGCAGCTATCTTTTGTAGAGGGAAGAGGTAGAAGGCACCGTATTAAGACTCATCCGAGTTTTCTAAGTGATTTATTGTTTCCAACTACAGAGCCCCCATTCCACTCGATCTGCATCATTGTGTCCCGCGCTGCTGAAGACACCACTTCAATGTCTGCAAAACGGCTTGGCGCGGAATGGTTGCCTCAGCGACCCGTGCACGCACTGCTGTGTGTCGGACTTGTAAGGCAATGGAATTGGGTCATCGTCAGGATGCCAGTAATTTACTCAGACATCTGCATCCCTGACGACTCAGTGCCGCTCGGTGTGAGCCGCAGGTGTCCTGATGCGTGCTTCCTGCCGGTATGGCTGAGTTCGCGGCGACCACAAGCACCCGTGATCCGGAGTATAGGGTAATATGAACAGCAGCAGAATATGGTATAATGGGAGTAGGATTCGTTAGGAAGATAGGGCAGAGGGTCTGTTACTGTGAACAAGGAAGAGAGAGAGAAAGTATTTGAGCGTATTGAAAGGGTGACGAAAATGTTACAGGCATGTGGGATTGGAATACAGTTATTGGGGAAGGAGGAGAAGAAAAGGTATGGGGGACTGGAATGCAGTTGTGGGGGAAGGCGTAGAGGAGAAGGTTGCAGAAGATTATGGGCTGTGACCAGGAGGGACAGGGGAAAAGACTAATCGAGTTCTGTAACAAATTTCAGCTAGTAATAGGAAATATGCTGTTCAAGAATCACAAGGAGAGGATAAGGCCATGTTATACAGGAAGATTCAAGTTAGATTACATGGCTGTCAAACAGAGTTTCCGAAATGAGATACTGGATTGTAATGTGGGGCCAGGAGCAGTTATAAACTTAAATTATAATATAGTAGAGAGACGAGCAGGCTGAAGTTTAAGGAATTAGTCAGGAAGAATCAATATGCAAAGATATGAGGTGCAGAAGTACTAAGAAATGGCGACGTAGACTTGGAATTCTTTAAGACTATACATACATCAATAACGAATAGCTCACTGGTAGTACAACTGAAGAGGAATAACATGTCTAAAAAAGGCAGTCAAAGCAGTTGGAAAGAAAAACCTGGGTACAAAGAAGATAGCTGTGAAGAAACCATGAGTAACAGAAGAAATACTCAGGTAATTGATGAAAGAAGGAATTACAAAAATTTTCAGGTAAATTCAGCAACGCAGAAATACTAGTCGCAAAGGAATGAAATAAATAGGAAGTGTAGGAAGCTAAGACGAAGTGACACCATGAAAAATAAGAATAAATCGATTGTCGAAAGGACTGACTCAACATATAGGAAAGTGAGATCAACCTTTGGTGAAATTAAAAGAAAGCGTGATAACATTAAGAGTTCAGCTGGAAATCAGCTGTTAAATGCAGACAAGAGAGCGAGTAGGTGGAAAGAGAACACTGAAGACCTCTATGAGGGGAAAATTTGTCTGATGTGATAGAAAAAGAATTAGGATTTAGTTTAAAATAAATAGGGGACCCAGCATGAGAATGATAATTTAAAAGAGCTTCGGAGGACTTAAGATCAAATAAGGTAGAAGGGATAGATAACATTCCATCAGGATTTCTAAAATCATTTGGGGAAGTGGCAACAAAACGACTATTCAAGTTGATGTGTGAAATATATGAGTTGGCTACATACCAGTTGACTTTCGGAGAGATATCTTCCACGCAATTTCGAAGACTGAGAGAGCCGACAGGTGCGAGACGTATCACATAATCAGCTCAACAGCCTCTGCATCCAAGTTGCTGGCAAAAATAATATACAGAAGAATGGAAAAGAAAACTGAGGATGTGTTAGGTGACGGTCAGTTTGACTTTAGGAAGGGTAAAGACACCACAGAGTCAATTACGGTGTTTGATAACTGAAGCAAGATCAAAGAGAAATTAAGACATGTTCATAGGATCTGTTGATGTGGAAAAAGCGTTCGACAATATAAAAAGGTGCAAGATGTACAAAACTCTGCCAGTAGTGGGGCTAAGCCATAGGGAGAGCCGGATAATACACAATATGTACAAGAGTCAAGTTGGGATAATAAGAGTGGACGAAAATGGATGAAGTGCTTGGATTAAAAAGATAATTCTGCAACCTAGGCAGCAAAGTAACCCATGATGAACAGAGCAAGGAGGACATCAGAAGCAGGCTAGTATTGGCAAAAAGGGCATTCTGGGCCAAGAGAAGTCTGCTAGTATGAAACATAGGCCTTCGTTTAAGGAAGAAATTTCTGAGAATGTTCGTTTGTACTGCGTTGTATGGCAGTGGAACGTGGAACGTGTGAAGACCAGAACAAGAATCGAAGCATTTGAGATGTGTTGCTGCAGACAATGTTAAAATTAGATGGACTGATAAGGTAGAGAATGAAATGTTCTGCACAAAATCCGAGTGAAAAGGAATATGTGGAATACACTTACAAGGAAAAGACATCGAGGAATGACTTCCATGGTACTAGAAGGAACCGTATAAGACAAAAACTGAAGAGGAAGACAGAGACTGGAATACATCCAGTAAAAAATTGAGGATGTAGGTTGCAAGTGCTACTCGATATGAGGAGTTTGCACAGGAGAGGAATTTGTGTCAGGCCACATCAAACAAGTGAGAAGACTGATGTCTCACTGGGCATAATCAGTCCTCCTGAGAAACCCGCCAATCCTCTGTCTCTCTTATCCTTTCTCCCCCCCCCCCCTCCCCCCCTCCTCATTGTTCGGTTCTGAGCTACATTTCCCTCTCCTGGGAAACATCCCAGCCATCCCCTCCACACCCCACTTCCCCTGCCCTCCCCCACCCGGAAATCGCTGGAAAAAAAGTCTGTGCTGCGGAGAATGGACCTCATGACACAAAATACAAATCAGAGTCAACAATATACTGATGAATATTCTTTATTTAACCAGTATGTGGGACACAAAGCTCGTGCCTGGTGGAAAACAACTCAGCAGTTGTTCTCCGCCTTTATAACATCACGACACACCCTACTGGTGGATTCTGCTGCAGTTAGGGTAAAATAGTTGCTTCTTCGATCCCACAACCCATCGTCTCCCTGCAAATTTTGAGGCACTTTTTATTGATCAATTGCAGATTTGGTGGAAATTTCTCATCGGACTAATTGCCGTTATGAAATATTGCAGTTTGTGGGAAAAACACTCATCACATAACCAAAGTCTTGTATGCACTGACCAGTGACTACACAAGCACTCTCCTTCAGCAGCACATCCCATATCCCACAAAAAAGGAGAACATTCTAATCACACCTTTGCAGACGTGCCAGGAGCCACAGAGCATTGGCTGGTTCCCAATTTCCAAAGGGCATATGGCACACAGATCGGAAGTCCCAGTAATCCCCAAACAAATCATTGGGTAATGGCCGCCCTTTGGACAGTTGCGCCAATGCGTAAGAGCTGGTAGGAAGCACTAGCTTTCCGCTACCACAAACATTATATGTGATGTCCTGCTCTGATTACAGTGCTACAGATTGACGGTTGGCATCTAAAAATCACAAAACCACCATTGCTAATACAGACCTAAACGTTCCACAAATATCACGAAAAAATTGCCTAACACCTATAATGCAGTAGAACCATATGTCCAAGTCATGCCAGCTTGTCTTGCAGCGTGCTGTGGCCAGCAGCAGGATTGAGCCCAAAGCTTCATTCAACTGGAAGCCACGGATTACATTATGATGGCCGGTTACTTACAAATAATGCTTCGACATGTTGGCTGTGCTCCACAGGTGCAAGTCCCGGTTGCTGCACTCCCTGGATGGCCGAGTCGTGAACTTGCCAGTGACTGAGGCGGACATGTGCGTTGTGTGAGACAATTCAGTATGGTGAGTTTTGCACTGCATAATTATTCCATCATGTAAATTGATCAGTTGACTGCTAGGCAGTCATGGTGACTGTTTCTCTGGCCTCTGAGCATCTAATATGATTGGATGTGAGCAGACTAGTACCGTCATGGCCAATGTAGGTCCAGTCTCTCCTGGCCAATGCAATCACAGCTACCCAGCATTCGGTGGATGTCAGGCTCTTCTCAGTCACGAGTTACAACTATAACTACAATTCCACCCCTGAGGCCCCAACGTAGACCCTCCATAGTTTAAAAAATCCACTTTACGCAATTCGAAACAGGGATGTTGTTGATTGACCTCGAATTTCACATTCAAAACGCTAATTCAAAATGGTTCAAATGGCTCTGAGCACTATGGGACTTAACTTCTGAGGTCATCAGTCCCGTAGAACATAGATCTACTTAAACCTAACTAACCTAAGGACATCACACACATCCATGCCCAAGGTAGGATTCGAACCTGCGACCGTAGCGGTCGCGCGGCTCCAGACTGTAGCACCTAGAACCGATCGGCCACACCGGCGGCCAAAAAGCTGATTCATTCCTTTTATGAGTGTTATTTTTCAAGACTGAAGTATTCGGTGCATACAAGCGTCTTCACATCGCTGAAGTATCATTACTTGTTTGACAAGGCTGTACAACATTATGGTATAGGCTATATTTCCTCTAACAAGGGGAAACGACGACGTTGGGATCACAAATGTACTTGAAACTTCGTTCAGCTTTAGTTGGCTATTAAAACAGTGTAATCTGCCGATAGTAAGGAGCAATACTCTGGTAATTCCGAGAAAATCGCAAGAGATGTTTTATGCGTCTGTTGTATAACGGATGTATCTGTGCGTAGATGTTAGATGTTAGAGGCCATAGTGGGCAAGTGGCAGTCCGCCTTGTTTGCGTCTTCTCTGTTGTGCTGCTTGTGAGCGAGCGCCCGTTTGTTTACTTGCGCGCAGCGGCTTGTCTCAGTGTCTGACTTTATAAACCATCATGGGAATTTTCTTCCCACCAAGCCACAATTAAGTTAAAGCTAAAAAAAAAAAAAAAATTGGCTCTCAGCACTATGGGACTTAACTTCTGAGGTCATGAGTCCCCTAGAACTTAGAACTACTTAAACCTAACTAACCTAAGGACAGCACACACATCCATGCCCAAGGCAGGATTCGAACCTGCGACCGTGGCGATCGCGCGGTTCCAGACTGTAGCTCCTAGAACCGCTCGGCCACCCCGGATGGAAAATTAAAGTTTCCTTTGAATCACGAACTACCAAAGGCATATGAAGTAGAACGTTTTATGCAGGATGAAATGTGTCTCCCTCCACAAGATGTGGTGGGAGACTCATTTTTCGATCCTCTACAGTGTACAAAAAGAAGGCGAATGGCGAGCTGTGCGCCGACGTTATGCGGGGCCTCGATAATGCTCTCAAGCTCCGATATTCTGATGGAAATATAGGGACGGTGGTGGTTTTGCCCTCCGGATGTTGCCGTTTTCGATCTCTCGTTTGAGGTAACGCCAGACGTTTTCGTGGCAGGCTTTAATCTTTACGGCAACGTCTGTCACGTTACTGAAACATGGAAGACGTCCAAAACATACCGTGTCTTCAATAGTGTCCGTCAGATAAAAATTGAACTACAGAAATACGTGCCTTTCTAGTTCGTTATTGCCAGCTGCAGGGCAGTCGTCATGTACGATGGCCAGCTACACTTGCGGCCCCCAATGTGTTACCTTTATCTTACGTATCTGCGATGGTGTTGCCTTATGTACCCTCTTTGCGTCAGTTGGTACCGGCGTCAACTTCTCTCAACAACGCAATGAATGTTTCGCCTATCTCTCCTGCACTCCTGCCAGAGGCAATACAAAGGAACGGTGACAATCTGTCTCGAACCCACAGTTGTTGATCATGGAGCTGTACCGATCTCCACTTTTCGTCCATCTGGCCACATATTGGACGATAGGTGTCTGCCATCTGACATGTTAAGAGACAACAGTCACCGAGGAAACGGAAGTGACAACGCCATACTGGTTCTGATGACTGCATCAATCGGATGTGTGCACAAGATGAGGAACCTGCTACTGATGGTGTGCTGTCCTCTGATGCCCTGATAGCTGACGAGGCAAACTCCTTCCCCAAATCCATCTCCAGTCAGCGTTCACCTACAGATGCCGATCTTCCCCTGCCTGTGTCTGATGTAGATGCCTCCCTTTCTGTGTCTGACGCTGCATGTGGCACACCACTGATAGTGTTCATCGATCTCCTACAGTATTGTTAGTGGGGTAAATGTTGCTAAAGTCTGGCTAATTGCATTGTCTGACCATGATGCATAACCTGCGCCATCAATCTCTGCTGACAAAGGGTGTGGGATGGCTACGGATCATGGAAACTGGACACGATCCACCTCACTTCATCCGACTGCCAATAGTTCATCGAGACCAGTTGGACAGCTTGTCATCTAAGCCATGATGCCTATCAGTCTGACCTGTCTTGGTCAGTCCTCTCTGCAAAGTCCACTCTCCACAAGGCCTTGATGGGTTTTAGAAGGGACGTTGCGGCATGATGGTTATAAACTCAGTCAGGAATTATATTTCACCGTTCTCCAGGAATGAACTACAATTTCATATTCAAACATAGCGCCAGGGGATGGTGAATTGTGTACAGGCACAGCTCTCAGCCCTTTCTCGCGTCACCTTGAAGAAGCTATGGTCAGAGCATGCACACATGGCAGGTTAATTCAATAGCATCCATCTATTTATCATGTCATAGCAGAATGATACCACCCTCAGAGGACTTTGATTAACGTTCTTATGACCATCGCTGGGTGGCGTTTGGATACCCAATGTGATATAGGGTCTGTCCTCCACACGCATTAAATTATGCTACATCCTGAACAACATCACTACCCTGCCATCATTCCAGCAATCTCCTGACTCTCCTTTGACTCTGTCCCCGTGGAAGCAACAATGGATCTACTTGCTAATATCATTCTCTGCCTCGTGATGACTGGGTGTTGTGTGCTGTCCTTAGGTTAGTTAGTTTTAAGTAGTTCTAAGTTCTAGGGGACTGATGACCATAGATGTTGTCCCATAGGGCTCAGAGCCATTTTTTTGCTAATATCACAGGGGACGAAGTTCTTGATCCTATCCAGGCGAGTTCTACAAACAGGTCGCTTGGCCCTGACGGCCTACCAGTGGCGTTTTATTGGACACTTCATCCCGTTATCGAGCCAGTGTGGACTGATATTTGTCAGGACCTTGTGTCACCTTCCGTGCCAGATCGAGACGGTCTCCTCAATGGTTTCCTCATTCCGTCCCACAAGCATTGGGGTATCTCAGGGATATGTGATTACCAGCGACACAATTATCTTTGCCCAGGTGTTGGCTGTGTGGCTTAAACGGATGGCTAAATATGTAGATTCCCCGATCAAACTTCTTTGGGAGATGCTAATAACATCCGAGCTGCCTTCTGTCACTATTGGGACATAATCGCTCTTGCTCATAATCGTTGTATGCCTGGACTTCAAGCAGCTCTTGACTTCAGCCAGGCCCCATACCTGAGAAGGTGGCTCCGCAATATAGGATACCCTTATACTACCGTCGACGTCGTGGTACGTTTCGTTCATGGAGCTATGCCTCGTGTACTCCACAATGGCCATCTCTCTCCTCCCATTTCGATCTGTTGTTCAATACATCAAGGTTGCCTGCTCTCTGCACTGTTGTATGCTTCTGACATGCAACTGTTGCTCTGTGGCCTCCATCAACACCTATCTGGGATGTCTCTTGGTGACCATGTATTCAGCTTCAGAGCTTATGCAGACGATGTCGTCATTGTTCCTCGTAGCAGTGCCGAGGTCACGGAGTCATTAGAATGGGGTATCACCTACTGTGAAGTTGCTGGTAGCCACCATAATGTCCATTAATCGAGCGACATGGCTATAGGTGCGCGGCTTCCTGCGGACAGCGCTGCTCCTTTGCATGTCGCTGATACTATCCAATGCTTATGACTCGATTTCTCAAGTGATCTGCAGCATTTCATTGCTGGTGTCTATTTTAGCGACTACGAGCTGGGCTCTTAGACACCATTTATGAGCATTCGATCTTCTGCAACGGATACTATATGTAAATACATATTTGGCGTGTTGTATTCCTCACGTGGCACAGACACTTCCTTTCCCACCATACATGGCCCACCGCATGCTAGCGGCGTCGGGTTCATTTGTTTGCCACGGATTGTTGTTCAAGGTAAGGTACGATAGCCGCACACTCTCACAGCGCTGAGACGGTTTAGGTCTGTATCATGTGCCTGACGGAGCGATAGCCCATTTTTAAGGTTCTCACATGGCGTTCTGGCGCCATTGTCCTATGAACCTTAGCAGCCTCTAGCTGGAGGCATTCGCATCACACTCTCTCTCAGCACCATCCTGCTTTTGGACATCCGCTGTCCTTCTTTTACTTTTGACACATTTTCCTCAAACTGAGCGACATTCGTACTGCGAAAATGCCAGTGCACTTGACATTCGCGAAAGCGATCTATAGCTTTCTTCAGCAGCACAGGTCACCGAATTTGGTTGAGGCTAACATTCCCACTTCGACTGGCGTGCTGTTTGGCAATCTGTGTGTGCTCTTGATCTTGACACCGATGTCAAGTCTGCATGGTACCTTACTGTCAAAGGGAAGCAATATGCCAGTCACGGCTTCATGGGATTCACCTCGCAGACATCCTGTTATCTGTCGTCTGTGATGTTTTGAACACAGACGAGCATTGCCTGGTGTTCAGGTTGGCAAGAGGTGTTTGCTTACTGGTGTGACAGATGTTGTCCTTAATTACCCATATGACTACTCATCTGATACCTGCTCAGTTGCTCCTATTTCTGGGTGCAGGATACTTCCCACAAGCAAAGACAAACTCTGTGAAGTGGATTTGTGGACACGCAGCTCACTACTTGTTTGTTATAGCGAGAAAAGTATCCTAGATTTGTGGCAATTTCTTAATGAACGCCACTGTGAAGTTTTTCGCAATCCAAAATATAGTGTCTTCCTTATCCCACCCCAGAGCTGTGGTGTTCCTGTCATGAAATGTTGATCCGCACGTCTTTCACATGAGAACCGATATATTCTCTGGTCACCGGAATGTTCTTCTCGGAATAACTGTACATCAATAGTCTCAATGAGTCTGACGTAGACTACTAACCTCATGTGTAACGGAAATGTGATAAAGGAAATTGCATTGGTAGAACACTTGAGAGAAAATGCAACAGGTCTACTAAAGAGAGTACTTACACTATGCTTTACCGGCCTCTTCTGGAGTACTGCTGTCAGGTGTGGGATCCACAGCTGATAGAACTGATCGAAAAAGTTGAAAGAAGGGAAGCTCGTTTTGTATTTTCGCGTAATAGGGGACTGCTTTTGGTAAGTGCACGAATTTTCAATAGCAGCTTCTTTTCTTTAGTGGCACTCTAAGAAACATGTATAGTAACCCGCTCATCCACTGACTACGCGTTTCTCACAGTAAACGTAAGTCTTAGAAACCTAAGGGCACTACCCAACTAATGGTGGAAAACTGTCATACACGAAACCGATGAATACGGTACAACAAACAACTCGTTAGCAATATGAGTGATCTCGTTTTCTTTTCTCCCCATCTTTCTCTTGCTTACTTCGTAAGTCCTTACGGTTTCCATGCTATCACTATTTGTTTGCTCCGTTTGATTTACTCGCCGCGTAAGTGGTATAGACACTTCCGACGTCATTGATGTTATTTACTTTGCCGTGTGGCACGCTGGTTTCTCCTCACGTTTTGTTTCACATGGAGCGCAGCGGCGCGGCAGTTTGTCACACTAGGAGGGCCGCGGGCGGAATGCCGATGTAGCCATCCCGACTTGGATCTTCCACTCTTTCTCTCAGTCTTTAAAGTCTGCTATCTCAGATTAATGTACATGTGTGGCACCAAAAAAAAACTTTCTTTAGAACGCACATATTCACTTACGATGGGAATATTTTCGTTTCATTGTTACAAGTAATTATTAATACCATTGTTACCAATATTCTTAGTAATTTTTATGTGAATACTATCATCGAACCATTTCATTGTTAAATTCTGCAGGTTCTTTATTTTACACCGACTGTACATTAATTATAAAACTATTTTATTCGTGATTAATAGGAATACAGTGTTAATGTACAACTGTTAATCGAGTGCATGTCTTCTTTACTAAACCTACTGTGCTCACCGTAGGCTCATGACAGAAATGGGCAGTACTTACGATATTTCTTTGTAGTTTTCTCAACCACCGACCTCGCAGAATGTTGTTTTCAATGAAAGATGCTCCGTATCTACATACAAATTTATGAAGCAAAAACTTCTGAAGATAGCTATGTTATTACAAGTAGACACTGTTAAAAATTGTCTCCAACCCCGGTTGATGTCCTGTATGACGTGAAATAAATGTTTTAAGTTGTGCCTTCTTCTATAAATACACTATTATGCTTTGCTAAAAAATAACATTTGACTAGAATTTTAACAGTATTACTGAGCATTACCCTTCTTCTGGTTGACTGTTTCAGTGGATTATGAGGACAGAGTGAAACTAAATAACGGGCCAGTGTTCCGCCACTTTTTATTTTGTTCTAGTTCCCCTTTTAACTAAGGGGAACTTGAGCAAAATAAAAAGTCTTCGTTCATACTACCGATGAATACATGTAAAATAAGGTGATTCTGGATCTTTAATGTGCCGAAGCCGCCCTGGTTCCTTTACGAGTAACTTTGGTTCATTCATGTTTAGACGCTAGCCAGTCCCTGTATGTTGCAGATTCATATATTGCATGAATACTCCTCTCTAAGCTTTACAAATGTCAACTCCCAGCTAATCCGGCATAGGCAACGAATCAAATTTAACAGAGCATCTTTTTGAAACATGTTAATTTGAAGATCATTACTTTTTTCCTTAATACGAATTTTTCTCGTATCTAAAATTCATCGTTTTGTTACACGTTCTTCGAGACAAATTAAAGCCACATACTTGTGTATTCTTGGTCTGCTCACCGTAAATTTCAAGAATCTAGCAATTGTTTTGTTCCCCACAGTAAGCTTTCCAAACAAATTACGTGGTCCTCAGTCTTTCTCCTGCCTCGCTGAAGCACATTGCCAGCCCATCTGGCTGGTTCTGATAAACAAACCCACTGGGCAACTGCCAGCCACTTGGTCGCACTTAACCAGCAGCTACACCTGGAGTAGCGTGCGTGCTTCTCACTAGATGTGAACGGAATCACTCGTGCTCACATATTGAGGGAGAGGGATGCACACAACAGTTATTGCCTCTGCTTGCATATGGAGCAAGCGCAGTCGCAGGCGCACAAGAATACATTCAGCTTTTAATGCCTTTACATGTCCTTCCATTCGCACTTCCGTGTGGATCATGATGTACTTTACGTCCAACATCATTTTCGATAATGCCCAAGGTGGTGAAATTACATAATAGATCAACGAAACGATACTAAGTGTCTATTATAAATTAAAACAGCCCTACGCTGGAAATTGATTTTTCTCATCAAGAATTTCTGGAAATTTCTTGTTCTCTTTCTTTTTCTATTTTTCCCTCGTAATTCTCCTACTGCTTTCACGTAACCTGCCAAAAATTCCTTTCTTGTGCCAGTGTCCTTATTTCAGAGTAGCAGCTGCACCTAGCTACAGTCAGTTATTTTTTGGGTGTGTTTAAATCTCTGTCTTGCACCACAGCTTTTACAGTCTACAGCTCCCCCTAACACCATGGAGTTTATTGCTTCACTCACGTCCAGCCCTCATCTCCCTAATTCTTGTGAGTGTTTTCCATGTGTTCCTTTCCTCTCCGATTCTGCGGAGAGCTCGTCATTCATTGCATCAATTCACCTAATTTTCAACATTCTTCTGTATCACTTCATCTCAAACGCTTTGAAGTTGTTCCCCCGTTCCCACTATCAATCCTGTGCATGCAAGGTTTCTGCATAAACGTATTCTCTGATGGCAGGTTGAGGATTGCGTAACATTATTTGTAACGGAAACTGCAGGGAACTAAAGAAAAGCTAGATTGTACAAATATGTGTATTTTACTGATTTAGCAAAACATGCAAATATGACGAAATCTAAGAAAGAGAAAACACTGAAGTAATAAAATTATTAACAGTCATGAAATAAACATGCTCGAAAAGTTCTTCGGTTTACATTAGGCTACATATTTTTTCTTGACTTAAAAAATGGTTCAAATGGCTCTGAGCACTATGCGACTCAACTGCTGAGGTCATTAGTCCCCTAGAACTTAGAACTAGTTAAACCTAACTAACCTAAGGACATCACAAACATCCATGCCCGAGGCAGGATTCGAACCTGCGACCGTAGCGGTCTTGCGGTTCCAGACTGCAGCGCCTTTAACCGCACGGCCACTGCGGCCGGCTTTTCTTGACTTAAGAATCTCGCAGATTGAAGCATTTAAAAGAGTCTCAAAAGTCTGGACACTTTATTATTGTTCTTATAAATTCGATTTGGTGCCTGAACTTAATACGACGTGTGCTAAAATTTGTAAAGCATAGAGAGGAACAGTTTACGCAGTACATGGGTATGCAACACACAAGGACTGGTTGGTGGCTTACGGTGATGTACGTTACGTTAGATGTTGAGTCCTGGATTCCTATTGTACATCAAAAAGGAGTTTATGAAAGAGTATTTCTCATTATGAGTTCAGGGTTCCTTTACCTTCTCTCCTCGACGCAGACTATTTATGGAATCGACGCCAATAAAAATAACTTAGGTATACAAAGCGACGCTACAAGCAGAAGTGAGAAATTGAGAAGGTACAAGGGCATACTGAACATGTAATTCAGTATATTAACAGAGATGTTAATCAAATAATTGTTGGGGATTTTAACACGGTAATAGAAGATAGAATGGTAGAAGATGGTACAGAAGTGTATTGGCTTGGTAGTAGGCATGAGACAGGAACACGATCAATTGAGTTCTGCAATAAAATTGAACTACTAATAGCGAATACATTGTTCAAAATTCATTAGACGATGTGGCACACGTCTAAAATGACTAAAGGTACGAGATGATTCCAACTGGATTACATTCTAGTCGGACAGAGATACCAAATCCATTATTTTATTTTAAGGAATGCCCAGGAACAGACATAGATTTGGATCACAATTTAACAATAAGAGTAAGGTGAAGTTTAAGAGACTCACAGTGAGATATTAAATATTGAGGAATTATGAGGGCGTCTAAAGTTCTCTAAGGCTGTAGATGCAACATTGTTCTTATCCATATATTAGTAGCATTGATATTTCCGTTCTTTTTTTTTCAGCATTCTGGTTTGGTCGACGCAGACTGCCACGAATTAGTTCCTGTGCCATCTTCTTCACCTTAGAGCAGTATTTGCATCCAACTGCCTGTATTGGTTTTTGGACATATTCCAATCCGTGTCTCGGTCTACATATTCTAAGCCCTACAGTCCCCTGTAGTACCAGGGGGATTTCCTGATGTCTTAATAAATGTATTACCACCCTGTCTCTTCCTTGTCTGTGTTCCCCACATATTCCTTTTCTTGCTGAATCTGCAAAAAATCTCATTTCTTACTAGCCCATCTAATTTACAAATTCAGTCTATAGCATCCCATCCCAGTCTCCGAGTTTCTACGTTTCTGTTTTTCGCACAGTCTACGTTTCATTTCCATGCAATTCTGTGCCCCAGAAGTGTATTGTCAGAAGTTTTTTCCTCAAATGAAGCGTGTGTTTGATACTAGCAGAACTCCTTTGACCAGGAATGCCCTCTTTTTCTGTGCTAGCCCGCTTTTCATCTCCTGGTTGCTTCGTCCATGATGTGTTATTTTGCTATTCTCTGACCGAAAGTACCTTCCCTGTGACCTTGAAAAAACCCCACCCTAAAAGGAATCAGCCAAAGAACCTTCTGACTATAGGCCAATTTGCATTTTACCTGAATTATCTAAGGCTTCAGAATACATTGTTCATAACCAACTTACCAGCTAACATTAAATAACTTTCTGGATGAATACTAACCTTGTTTCCAGAAAAATTGCAGCGCTACGACTGCTCTTATAAAAGTGACTGATGAACTGGAATAAGCTATGGTTAAACAAGAAGGAACTGTTACTTGGTTTTTGGATTTCAGCAAGTCTTTCGATGCTGTCGACTTTGATATTCTACATGCCAAAATCAAAAGGCAAAACATCTCTTCATGTGCTGTACTATGTTTACACTCGTACCTTACATACTGGCAATAGTGTAACAGCGTGTAATGATTGGAACAAAGAGGTCACAATGGAAGAATCTAGCTTCAGGAGTACCATTAAATTTCCTTTTTCATATTGATGAGTGTCGAATATTATCTTCCAAGGCAACAGCATTAGGAAACTGCAGCGAAATGCAGGAAGATCGGCAGCGGATAGGCACTTGGTGAAGGGAGAGGCAACTGACCCTTAACATATACAAATGTAATGTATTGCGAATACATAGAAAGAAGGATCCTTTATTGTATGATTATATGATAGCGGAACAAACACTGGTAGCAGTTACTTCTGTAAAATATCTGGGAGTGTGCGTGCGGAACGATTTGAAGTGGAATGATCATATAAAATTAGTTGTTGGTAAGGCGGGTACCAGGTTGAGATTCATTGGTAGCGTCCTTAGAAAATGTAGTCCATCAACAAAGGAGGTGGCTTACAAAACACTCGTTCGACCTATACTTGAGTATCGCTCATCAGTGTGGGATCCGTACCAGATCGGGTTGACAGAGGAGATAGAGAAGATCCAAAGATGAGGGGCGCGTTTCGTCACAGGGTTATTTGGTAAGCGTGATAGCGTTACGGAGATGTTTAGCAAACTCAAGTGGCAGACTCCGCAAGAGAGGCGCTCTGCATCGCGGTGTAGCTTGCTCGCCAGGTTTCAAGAGGGTGCGATTCTGGATGAGGTATCGAATATATTGCTTCCCCCTACTTATACCTCCCGAGGAGATCACGAATGTAAAATTAGAGAGATTCGAGCGCGCACGGAAGCTTTCCGGCTGTCGTTCTTCCCGCGTACCATACGCGACTGGAACAGGAAAGGGAGGTAATGACAGTGGCACGTAAAATGCCCTCCGCCACACACCGTTGGGTGGCTTGCGGAGTATAAATGTAGATAGACAGAAATATCATTTATATGCTGATGACCGTGAGTTATGCCTACGTGGAAGCGCAACAAACCTGCGCGCAGCTATTCAGAAGGTAAATGGTGACTTCCTTGCTTTATTAGAAGAAGGGGCTCAGGCTTCAAACTTAATCCATCTAAAACGAGAGCAATCTTAGTCGGAAAAAAAAACTTAATGCTCCTCAGTTGAGGGAATCTCTTCTACCCTTAATCCTGAACAGCACAGACATCACTTTTCCTTCTCCTGCAAAGAATTCGGGAAAAATAATGGACCATCATCTAGACTGGACTGAGCACACAACTGGAATCTGTAAGAAGGCGTCAGCGTCACTTCACTCATCATAGAAATATAAAAAAGTATTTCCTCTCGAGCTTTTGTAGAGTCCCTAATGCTCGCCATCGTTGATTATGGTGATTCAATTCTACAAGGAGTTCCGTATGAGATCTCAAGTCTGGTGGAACTGGCGATGAATGCCTGTGTGTGATAGATTTGTGACGTGCGCTATTTTAACCCAGTCACTCCTGCCTATGAACAATTATCATGGCTTTGTGCTGAAAAGCGTGGAGATTATTATACACTGTGTTTGCTGCAACTTCTTCTCAATCATTGAACTCCTTCCTATTTGTCCTCTGCCTTTACGCTACTATCTGAACAACGCAGCAAATATACACGTTCTTAACAAAGTAATATAATCTCTGTAACACTACACAACACTGACACGTTCTCTAAATCATTTTCTGTATCAGGAACCTGACTTTGGAACAATCTTTCCTAAAATACTAGAGAAATTAAAATCCCTTCAAACTTCAAAAGAGTGGTAATGGTTCACCTTCTATCAAAATAGCTATCTCTTCTTGGAGTTCACTCTTATCAACCCTCCCTCCCCCAACATTTTTCCCTCCATCTTCCCTACAGAATTTTTTTGGTGAAAGTCTCTTCTTTCCTAACAGCCATTGCACTTTCATTACAACCCTCACTTATTTCATTATCCCTTTTACCTCTTGTAATACCAAAGTAGGCTTCAAAAATGTTAAACTAATCAATGTCATTGTTAATACTTCTGTTATTTTATTATTAGTACTTGTGTCAATATTATTATTATTGCGTATTATTACTTTTTGTTAATAATGCAAAACATTGTTATCTAATTTCTTAAATAAAAAATTATTAATGCCGTCCTTAATTCCTCCATTGTTTTATCATCATTATTAACCTTACTACTACTAGTACTATTATCGATAATTATTCTTTTTATTAATATTGCAAAATTATAATTGTGATTCCTACGTAATATATATTTTTGTATGAGTTATTCCTTGTAAGTAGCAAGAGAGAGCCGGAAGGCCCTAATCCGAACAGACTAAATAAGCAACATATAAATAAATAATAAATAAACTCCATTTGCCTCATGGTCACGAATTATGATGTTAAGTTTGTCGTCATTCTTATTTCTGCCATGCCATATTACTTCCGTCTTTCTTCGGTTTACTCTCAATCTACATTCTGTAGCCATCAGACTATTCATTATGTTCAACAACATTTGCTGTAATTTTTCTTCACTTTCACTAGAATAGCAATTTCATGGAGGATACAGGAAGTCGCCTCGTAGAATTTTGCAAAATATAATTGAATCGTTGCCAACACTGGGCTCAAGAATTCTAAAAGAAGGGACCTGTAGACGGAAGGTTTCAAACTATGCAATGATAAGGCTGAGATTTGGGAACCATATTTTAAGCTCCAAGACACTATGGCAGAGGGAAGATATACAGCAGGAGAAATGCAGGTAACTTTGAGAGATGAAATAGTGCAGGTAGCAGAGGATCGAACCGATAAATGGACAAGTACTAGGGTAAATTCTTGGATTTCACTGAAGATATTGAATTTATTTGATGGCTGAGGGAAACACAAAAATGCGACAATTAAAGCAGGTAGACACCAATGTCTAAAAATGAGATTGACGGAAGATGAAAAATGGTTAATCAGAAATGGCTAGAGGCCAAATATAAGATATAAAACATATACCACCAGGGGAAGGATACATTCCTCCTATAGGACTTTTGGGAAAAGAAAAGCTGCTGTGTGAATGTCAAGAGCTCAGATAGAAAAGCAGTACTAAGAGATGAAAGAAAAGCTGAAACGTGGAAGGAGCTCTACAAGAAAAACAACTTGAAGACATTATTATAGAAAGGGGTGAGGTTGTATGACGATATGGGAGACATGATACTGCGAGAGAATCTGATAGAATACTGAAAGACAGAGGCCGAAATAAAGTCTCTGTAGTAGATGTAATTCCCTCAGAACTTACAGCATCCATAAGAAGCTAGCAGTGACCAAACAATCCCACCTGCTGCCCAAATACAAAGAAAGCAGTCGCTAGTAGTTGTGAATATTATCGAACAATCGGTTTCGTAAGACATTGTTATGAAACACTAAGAACAGTAGAAAAACTGGTAGATGCCGACCTCGGGAAAGATCAGTTTGGATTCCGGAGAGATGTTGGAAAAGACTATGTTTATAGCGTTTGTAGACTAAGACAAAACTTATGACAAAGTTTAGTGGAAAACAGCGCTTGAAATTCTGAAAGTAGCAAGGAGAAAATACATGGATAGAAAGACTATTTACAACTTCCACAGAAATCAGATGGCACTTACAAGAATCGAGGTGCTTGGAAGGAAAACAGTGGTTGAGAATGAAGTGAGGAAGGGTTTTAGCATATCCCCTATGTTATCCAAACTGCGAACTTAGAAATAAGCAAACCAATGAAAGTTTAGGAAAAGGAATTAAAGTTGAGAGAGAAAAAAATAAAGACTTTGAGCTTTGCCGTTAGCACTGTAATCCTATCAGATACAGCAAAGGACTTGGAAGAGTAGATTATAGAGCATAGCATGAATATCGTAAAAGCAAAACAAGGTAACGGAATGTAGCCGGATTGGGCGATACTGAGAGAAATGTATTAAGAAACGAGAAATGAAACGTAGTACACGAGTTTTGCTTTTGAGACAGAAAAATAACTGATGATCGCCGAAGTAGAGAGGAATTATAAAATGCACGCTGGCAATGGTAAGATAATAATTTCTTCAGAAGAGAAATTTGTTAACATAGAATTCAGATTTAAGTGTTAAAACGACTTATCAAAAGATATTTGTCTGCATTACAGCCGAGTATGGAAGCGAAACGTGGACGATAAGTAGTTCACATAAGGAGCGAACAGAAACTTCCGAAATGTGATGGTTGCAGATTAAACTGGTAGCTCATGTGACTAATGAGAAGGTACTGAATTAATTTGGGGGAAAAAAGAAATTTGTGCCACAACTTGATTAAATGAAGTGATCAGTGAATAGGACATATTCTGAGACATCAAAGGCTCAGGAATTTAGTATTGGATTGATGTTTGTGGAGTAAAAACTGTAGATCAAGAGATGGATACGGTAAGCAAGCTCAGATGGATATAGGTTGAAGTAGTCTTTCATAGGTGAAGGGGCTTGCACAGGGTAGAGAAGCATTGAGGGCTGTATTACTGTCCCACACAACAGCATCAACGGCAGCAGCAGCAGTTATATCAGCGAATTTTATCATCGAGATCCTTTAGTTCTGAATTTTAATCTCACTTTTGAACCTTTCTTTTACTTCCGTCTTTGCTTCTTCGAAGTAAAACTGGGCACTAGGGACGAAAGATTCCATCCCTATGTTATACCTTCTTGATCCGAGGTGAAAGCTTGCATCCCTGCCTTATACCTTCTTAATCCGAGCACTTCTTTCCTGATCTTCAAATCGTATTGTTCCTTCGTGTTTCTTATACACATTTTACATCACCCATCTCTCCTACTTTTCTCGGAATTTCTAATACCTTTCTCAGTTTTACATTGTCCGACGCTTTTTCTACGTCGAGAAATCCCACGAACGTGTCTTGATTTTTCTTCCATAATCAGGTTCAACGTCAGCACTGCCTCCCTTATCCCTTAACATTTCCTAACTCGAAACTGATTTTCATCCAGCAAATCTTCAGTTTTCTTTTACATTCTATGTCATTCATTACCTTTACTAAAGCAAGACTTCTCGTAAGCTACGCCATCTACCTTCCCTGCATTATTCTTGTTAACAACTGGGGTACGCAAGCATAAAACTGATTGTGCGATATTTCTCGTACTTATCTACTGCTGATACAAGTCCGAAAGTGTGGTAGTAAGTCTCCAGTCTCATAGATTTTACATACCAACTTAAATAGTCGTAAGTCAGCACTGCCCACAAAGATTTTAGAAATTCCATTTCTTCAGCCTTATCTTATCTGAGTTCTCTTAATGTCTGTTTCTAATAGTATATCCCATGTCTAACAAATCGATTCACCCCCGGAGAGACGTTCCCTCCTTTGAGTTTAGCAGTGGAATTCCTGTTTGCACACTTTATGCCCTATCTTTGCTTTTAATTTCACAGAAGTTTGTCTTGACCTTTCTATACGCTGAATCTCTTCGTCTGACAACTGGTTGTTTTTCGATTTCTTCACAATTTTCCTTCAGTCATACCGCTTTGACTTCCCTGAAAATCCACCTCATATCGTTCCTAAATACTTTACGCTGCTATATCTCTCTCATTTGTTGAATACATTGTAATTCCTTCATTCACCGTTTAACAGAAATATTTCTCAAGGTACTCTCGTTTCTTCGCAGTCATCTTCAGTGTACTTATGTTTCTCTGTCCAGATTCTGTAATATCCTTATGGGATGTTTAGTTCTCTTCAACTGAACTATCTACTGTGGTATTAATTATCACAATATCTACAGAGTTAGAGTACTTCAAACGAAGCTCCTCATTCCTCACCTCTATTACCCCACTTCGAGTTTCCCACACTCATCCTACTCCTCATCATTATTAAATAACGATGCAAATGTATACCCACTTCTGAGCATTCTTTACAAATAAATGGTTTCTGAATCTGTGTATGACCAAGATGTAATCCAACTGGAATCTTCCCGTATCTCCAGTTATTTTCCAAGTATATCACCAGCTTGTGTGAATTTTCAACTGCATATCCGCTATTACTAGCTGAAATTAAATGCCGTACTCAGTTAATCTTTCTCCTCTTCCAATCATACCACCAAGTCTAAATACTTCAGTAACTCCTTCCTCTATTAAATGTCCACAGTTACCATATTACCATTTCTGTTTGCGTACTGAATCACCTGTTCAGTATGCCCATATACTTTCGGTATCTCCATTTTATGCTTGTGAAGTCGGCACGATTTGTTGTTGACTTTAGTTTGCTGCCGACTCTGATGAGAAAAACCAGATTACTGATGTGAATAAAAGTTTTTCGGCTTCCCCATAGCGTCAAGTAGTTAAAATTACAAGTGCTTTCAGCCCAGTACTTCTTGGCCGTTGTCAAGTGGTATGATCTCTCACGCTCCTTCGTGCGTTGTTCCACAATGTGTACTGTTTGTTCGACGTAAGACTGGACTCACCTACTAGATATCTTGTAGACCCCAGGTGGTCTGAGACCTGCTACGTCTTTAACTGGTCTCAGTAATAGACGGATTTTCGTCGGAGGCCTGAAGATCGATTCGATCTTGTGACGTTTCGGCAGGCGGCTTGTCTTTTCTGATGTGGAGTCAAAAAACGGCAAGAAACCAAGTTTCTATTCCAGCTCCGCGTCGGAGGTCTTGTTGTGAATTATGGATGAAATCACTTCATTTATTTGATATACGTTATAGCCGTTTTCCTGATGACGTTTCGTAAGTGGTTCACCTCATGGAGCAGGTTATCAGAGTCTGATACCATTCTTGCACGATACACCAATGTTTGTAAAATCTTGTACTTCTCTGCCGGGTGATGATGACTGGGCCTTGTATTGACACTGTGGACAAGGCATCCATCTCGTTTGCGGCGGACAAGAGCGACGAGGAAGGGCAATGCATCGTCTTTTTCTAACTCCGTGGTAAACTGGATGTTACTGTAATTGCCGTTGAGGTGTTCCAAGAAGTTAGTTTGCTCAAGTCTACAGGGCCAAATGACGAACGAGTTGTCAACGTATAGAAAGAAACAACTAGGTTTAATGACGTCGTGTCTAAAGGAATATGTTCAAAATTCAACCACGAAAAGTGCTGGAGCTAAAAGACTACCCATGGCAACGCTGTACATCTGATTGTAATACTGGCCGTTGTACAGAAAATAAGAAGGCATTAGAGTGTGCCTAAACAGATCGACCACTTCACTGACAAAGAACTGGGACTCTAAGTCCAAACAGTCTTTGACAGGCACATTAATAAAAGGCGCCACCATATCAAAAGTGAAGATAATGTAGACCTCGCTAAGTCGAAGACGGTTAATTCGGTTGGTAAAAGCTACTGAATTTTTAATATGATGCTCTCAGAGTCCCACATTTTTGTACAACGGTCAGTATTACCATCAGACGGACGGTATTGTAGTGATAACGCTTTTGCTCCAGCTGTTGCAAACCTCTTCTTGGTTGAATTTTGAAGATATTGCCTTAGACATGGTGTCATTAAACCTAGTTGTCATTTGGCCCCATGAACTGAGAAACGTGAAGAGTTCTTGGAACAGCTCAACGGCATTAACAGTAACATCCAAATTACCATAGGAGAAAGGAAAAGACGATGCGTTGCCCTTTCTTGACGTTCTCGTACACCACAAACGGAATGGAAGCCTTGGCCACAGTATCTTTGGAAAACCCACCTACACCGATCTGTACTTGCACGTCATCAGGCATCATCACCCGGCAAAGAAGCGCACTATTTTACAAAATTTGTTGCATCGCGCAACAATCATATAAGTTGCTAATAACCTGCCCCATGAGTTGAGCCACCTACGCAATGTCTTCAGGGAAAACGGCTGTAACCTCCGTAAAATAAATGAACTGACTTGATGTAAGACTCACTACAAGACCACCGACGAGGAGTCGGGAAAGGAACTTGCTTTCTTGCCGTTCTAGGGTTCCCTGTCGGACAGAATAAGCTGCCTGCTGACACGACACATCAACAGTAAGCATTGTGGAAGAACGCAGGAGGGAGCATGAGAGGTTTTATCGTCTAGAAATCTGCTTTAGCTGAGAAAGCTTTAGAAAACTGGCACCTTACAAAATCTGACGTAAAAACCGTCGTGGCTAACACAAACGGCTTCTGGGATTGTGCAGTTAAAGTAGCCATTAAATAAAAACGCCGAGTCAACATATGACCATATATGGAGCTCCCTCAGGCTCTAGTAACGTCACAACCGGCAGCTGGCGTACGTAAGAGGTGTACTAGCAGTCCACTGGTAGTCACACCACTTAGCAATGGGAAGGAGTACTTGGCGGAAAGCTCTAGTAATTTTAATTATTTGACGCATTTGGAAACCCTAGAACTTTTTTTTTTTTTTTTTCATTATTCAATGTTATTGCCGCGAGACTTTGCATTCTTACTGATCACTGAAGTGTTCACAGCAACTCACTCTCCCCATACTTTTCTGTCGTGACGCATCGAACTCAAGTAGAACGGTTTTCTGCTGTTGTTAAGATTATAGTGTATTCGCATGCCCATAACTACTTGTCTCCTTTCCATATCACTTCACTGATCCCCATTATATGTAGACCGGGACTTTACATTCGCATTTTAGATTTCTAGCTTCTTACCACGTTCAAATTTGTGACACTTCACCTTCGACACGGATTATGTTACCCTTTAGGTAGTTATTCAATCTTTTTATTCGTGGTTACTTCCTCCTTGGCAGTCGCCTCCCCAAAGATCTAGAATCTTTTGCAAATAGTGAGATCGTCTGCTTCTTGTTCTTTTTCTTGTGCCTTCCTTCAGCACCGGCACAGGGTCGGCATGGTTAGAATGGGATCTGACGTGGATAATTTAAGGTATGGGCGGATGTCCTTCCTGTCGACACCCCATAGTGGGCCATGTATACTCTAAGTGACTGCATGTAAAGTTGTTCATGTGAAAGCGAGTGAAATTACTTTAAACGTTCGAGAATCTGTATCTCAGGCGATGACTGGGTACCAGCCTGATGTTGTCA
The DNA here is from genome assembly GCF_021461395.2 of Schistocerca americana. Lineage (NCBI taxonomy): Eukaryota > Metazoa > Arthropoda > Insecta > Orthoptera > Acrididae > Schistocerca > Schistocerca americana. Next base: position 601,502,100 of record NC_060119.1, on the reverse strand, counting down.
CGTCATCCATGATGGCCATCACACCGACCCTCGTTGTTAACCCGCCAGACGGATTAGATCCGGGACTGGTGCACCCCTGCCCCCTTCCACTCTGCCGGAACCGGTACCTTAAGACGCACGGCTGTCTTAGTGATACTTTTTTCTTTTTCATTTTACAAGCCACATGTTCTGTGGGTACACAGCGCGTGACTTTAATGCAATGATTTAGTTGTAACAGGGTCCACAGCCACAATACAAAAGTTTGTCTTCATTTTCACTTTGTTTTTGTTTCAACGTTTCGGCTGCGTAGCCACTCTCATCTAGCTGCATACATATGAGAAATAACACAGAATATAAATTAACTAAGCAACAATTGTTTATAGCCACGAGAATAGATCAGACTGTGTATAGAAGTGTTCAGTGGTGTTATTAAAACAACTTATGTGTAGATAATGTCAGTTACGATCGTTGTACATAAAGTAGGGGGGAATATCCTTCTTCCTTTGCTTCCTAACATTTATGTTAATTTCTCTGATAACATAGACCACACCCCAGAGCACAACTGTCCACATAGGTCTATCTACAAACTTATTTGTCACGAGGTGTCGCAGCACACAGTTAAGTGTTGCTTCACATAGTAAATTGCTTTGCTAAATGTTACTAATTACTGATCCAAATATCATGCCTACTGCTCTACAACTGTAACATGGCGTACCATTTTATTATGTGACGTTTCCAACTATTGTCTTCTAACTATTTGTATCTAAAGAGAAACGTCGCCTCATTTGGTGAGGTGTATGTAGCAGGATATAGAAGAAACAACTCTTGCTATACATTTAAATTAGATAGGCTGCACAACAAATAATGTTGCAAAAGTGTTTCTCTTGAAAATGCGTTCCTAATTTGCGGAGGTCTTAGGACCATTGTGTATATACCAAGTAATCAGATATTTGGAACTTGTAGCATCTTTAACAACACTTTTTTTTGTTTGTAGAGCCTATTTCATGCATTCTGAGCACCGAATCCAATTTTCTCTGTATTGTGATCGTATGAAAAGAGCCGTGAACAACAGATGCAGTCCGCGTCTTCATTGTCGTTTCTGTTTTAGCTTTCATCAGAGAGTTCAATTTCATCTGCTTTGGATTTCCGTTCCTTACCAGTCAGTTTGGCGCATCCAGGTGAATAGTTTGATGCTCCTTTGTTGCCATATCCTGCATTCCCAAATTGGTTCGGTGTTACTGCCAATTGTTTTGAGTCCACTAACTGATACTTATGAGGAGATCAAATGTTCAGCTGAGTGGAACCAGTGCGGGATCTTATGGAACCTATTTTACTTCTAATCTTAGTGAGACATGACAAATCTGGAGTCTGGAATTTGAGGAAATGCACTTTTTCCAGATACCATTGATTCTGTAAAGGTATTTTTTTGTGATCCCCAAGAAGTGGCTTCTTCTGGATCTCATTTGCAGGTAGACTAGTCTCAGGAGGATCACCTAGTTTATCTATACCAGCAAATTCAGGAAGATCGGCCAGATCTTCTATAACAGTAAAGTCAAGGCGTCGGATATTCTGACGGCTGCATGGAAACAGACCTGCCTTCCGGAGACAGTTTGCTGCTATTCCTGCTGCTGCTGCTTGTACGTAAGCTTTGCGAAAACTTCCTCTGTCTTGGTACACGGTTACAACACGACCAATGCAATACTTGATCCTGCTCTAAAACCTAGATTCACCAGAGCTAAGAGTTTCGCAGCCAAACCTGTCAACAAGTTTTTCGTGAGCTGGCTTTGTCTTCAGTCAAGCTAGATTGTTTAACGAAACTGGTATCACAGTTGTGCAGCATGAGCACATTAAAATTGTTGCACTATACGAGAATGAAAGTTCTACATCTACATCTACATTGATACTCCGCAAGCCACCCAACGGTGTGTGGCGGAGGGCACTTTACGTGCCACTGTCATTACCTCCCTTTCCTGTTCCAGTCGCGTATGGTTCGCGGGAAGAACGACTGTCTGAAAGCCTCCGTGCGCGCTCTAATCTCTCTAATTTTACATTCGTGATCTCCTCAGGAGGTATAAGTAGGGGGAAGCAATATATTCGATACCTCATCCAGAAACGCACCCTCTCGAAACCTGGCGAGCAAGCTACACCGCGATGCAGAGCGCCTCTCTTGCAGAGTCTGCCACTTGAGTTTATTAAACATCTCCGTAACGCTATCACGGTTACCAAATAACCCTGTGACGAAACGCGCCGCTCTTCTTTGGATCTTCTCTATCTCCTCCGTCAGACCGATCTGGTACGGATCCCACACTGATGAGCAATACTCAAGTATAGGTCGAACGAGTGTTTTGTAAGCCACCTCCTTTGTTGATGGACTACATTTTCTAAGCACTCTCCCAATGAACCTCAACCTGGTACCCGCCTTACCAACAATTAATTTTATACGATCATTCCACTTCAAATCGTTCCGCACGCATACTCCCAGATATTTTACAGAAGTAACTGCTACCAGTGTTTGTTCCGCTATCATATAATCATACAATAAAGGATCCTTCTTTCTATGTATTCGCAATACCTTACATTTGTCTATGTTAAGGGTCAGTTGCCACTCCCTGCACCAAGTGCCTATCCGCTGCAGATCTTCCTGCATTTCGCTACAATTTTCTAATGCTGCAACTTCTCTGTATACTACAGCATCATCCGCGAAAAGCTGCATGGAACTTCCGACACTATCTACTAAGTCATTTATATATATTGTGAAAAGCAATGGTCCCATAACACTCCCCTGTGGCACGCCAGAGGTTACTTTAACGTCTGTAGATGTCTCTCCATTGATAACAACATGCTGTGTTCTGTTTGCTAAAAGCTCTTCAATCCAGCCACACAACTGGTCTGATATTCCGTAGGCTCTTACTTTGTTCATCAGGCGACAGTGCGGAACTGTATCGAACGCCTTCCGGAAGTCAAGAAAAATAGCATCTGCCTGGGAGCCTGTATCTAATATTTTCTGGGTCTCATGAACAAATAAGGCGAGTTGGGTCTCACACGATCGCTGTTTCCGGAATCCACGTTGATTCCTACATAGCAGATTCTGGGTTTCCAGAAATGACATGATACGCGAGCAAAAAACATGTTCTAAAATTCTACAAGAGATCGACGTAAGAGATATAGGTCTATAGTTTTGCGCATCTACTCGACGACCCTTCTTGAAGACTGGGACTATCTGTGCTCTTTTCCAATCATTTGGAACCCTCCGTTCCTCTAGAGACTTGCGGTACACGGCTGTTAGAAGGGGGGCAAGTTCTTTCGCGTACTCTGTGTAGAATCGAATTGGTATCCCGTCAGGTCCAGTGGACTTTCCTCTATTGAGTGATTCCAGTTGCTTTTCTATTCCTTGGACACTTATTTCGATGTCAGCCATTTTTTCGTTTGTGCGAGGATTTAGAGAAGGAACTGCAGTGCGGTCTTCCTCTGTGAAACAGCTTTGGAAAAAGGTGTTTAGTATTTCAGCTTTACGCGTGTCATCCTCTGTTTCAATGCCATCATCATCCCGTAGTGTATGGATATGCTGTTTCGAGCCACTTACTGATTTAACGTGAGACCAGAACTTCCTAGGATTTTCTGTCAAGTCGGTACATAGAATTTCACTTTCGAATTCAATGAACGCTTCACGCATAGCCCTCCTTACGCTAACTTTGACATCGTTTAGCTTCTGTTTGTCTGAGAGGTTTTGGCTGCGTTTAAACTTGGAGTGGAGCTCTCTTTGCTTTCGCAGTAGTTTCCTAACTTTGTTGTTGTACCACGGTGGGTTTTTCCCGTCCCTCACAGTTTTACTCGGCACGTACCTGTCTAAAACGCATTTTACGATTGCCTTGAACTTTTTCCATAAACACTCAACATTGTCAGTGTCGGAACAGAAATTTTCGTTTTGATCTGTTAGGTAGTCTGAAATCTGCCTTCTATTACTCTTGCTAAACAGATAAACCTTCCTCCCTTTTTTTATATTCCTATTAACTTCCATATTCAGGGATGCTGCAACGGCCTTATGATCACTGATTCCCTGTTCTGTACATACAGAGTCGAAAAGTTCGGGTCTGTTTGTTATCAGTAGGTCCAAGATGTTATCTCCACGAGTCGGTTCTCTGTTTAATTGCTCGAGGTAATTTTCGGATAGTGCACTCAGTATAATGTCACTCGATGCTCTGTCCCTACCACCCGACCTAAACATCTGAGTGTCCCAGTCTATATCTGGTAAATTGAAATCTCCACCTAAGACTATAACATGCTGAGAAAATTTATGTGAAATGTATTCCAAATTTTCTCTCAGTTGTTCCGCCACTAATGCTGCTGAGTCGGGAGGTCGGTAAAAGGAGCCAATTATTAACCTAGTTCGGTTGTTTAGTGTAACCTCCACCCATAATAATTCACAGGAACTATCCACTTCTACTTCACTACAGCATAAACAACTACTAACAGCGACGAACACTCCACCACCGGTTGCATGCAATCTATCCTTTCTAAACACCGTCTGTACCTTTGTAAAAATTTCGGCAGAATTTATCTCTGGCTTAAGCCAGCTTTCTGTACCTATAACGATTTCAGCTTCGGTGCTTTCTATCAGCGCTTGAAGTTCTGGTACTTTACCAACGCAGCTTCGACAGTTGACAATTACAATACCGATTGCTGCTTGGTCCCCGCATGTCCTGACTTTGCCCCGCACCCGTTGAGGCTGTTGCCCTTTCTGTACTTGCCCATGGCCATCTAACCTAAAAAACCGCCCAGCCCACGCCACACAACCCCTGCTACCCGTGTAGCCGCATGTTGCGTGTAGTGGACTCCTGACCTATCCACACGGAGTGCACATTGGTTTTCTTCCCCTCTCTTGCTGCCATTTCCCTAAGGGCCCCATTACGCGCCTGACGTTGGAGCTCCCAACTACCAGTAAGCCCACCCTCTGCGACTGCCCGGATCTTGCAGACTGAGGGGCAACCTCTGGAACAGGACAAGCAGCCATGTCAGGCCGAAGATCAGTATCAGCCTGAGACAGAGCCTGAAACCGGTTCGTCAGACAAACTGGAGAGGCTTTCCGTTCAGCCCTCCGGAATGTCTTTCGCCCCCTGCCACACCTTGAAACGACCTCCCACTCTACCACATGTGAGGGATCAGCCTCAATGCGGGCAGTATCCCGGGCAACCACAGTCGTAGTCCGATCAGGGGATGCGTGGGACGAGCTGGTCGTCCCCGACAAACCCCCATCCGGACCCCCACAGTGATGCCCATTGGCAACAGCCTCAAGCTGTGTGACCGAAGCCAACACTGCCTGAAGCTGGGAGCGAAGGGATGCCAACTCAGCCTGCATCCGAACACAGCAGTTGCAGTCCCTATCCATGCTAAAAACTGTTTTGCAAAGAACGTCTGAACTAATCTACAGAGAGCGCAAACAAATCGACAAACTTTAAACGGTTGTTAAAATACAAGATTGCCTAGTAAATGCAGTAATGCTGCTACTTGCGCACTGCTGACACTGCTCGGCGGCGGAAGGAGACTAAGTGAAATTACACTATTCAGGTACTAAAACGCGATGCTACAACTCTCAAATACTATAATACGCCCGAAATTTATGAATTAAACAATGCAAGTACCAAAAACACGCAAAGAAATTAAGAATTAAACTATGTAACAAATGAGTGAGCTAGGAGTATACGACTTGCTGCTCAGCTGCTTATCCAACGGCGGCAGGGAGCACACTGACTGTGACCAACCGACACTGGCCGTTCAAAACAAAAACAGTAGACAAACGACTACGCGAATTTACACTGTTCAGGTACTAAAACGCGATGCTACAACTCTCAAATACTGTAATACGCCCGAAATTTATGAATTAAACAATGCAAGTAGCAAAAACACGCAAAGAAATTAAGAATTAAACTATGTAACAAACGAGTGAGCTAGGAGTATACGACTTGCTGCTCAGCTGCTTATCCAACGGCGGCATGTCTAATAGAGAGTTCTTTTTAAGAAGTTGGGTAGCCGTTTTTCATCAGCTTGTAGTTTTTCTTTTGAAAATAGGTTATATTTATAGCTGATAGACAAGTCTTCGGATACCTTTTCTAGAGAGACCGTAGAATTGCTGTTTCACTTGAATGTGGTGATTCTTACAATCCTCTTACATTTCTCGAGGAAAAATAGCTTTCCTTACTAATTTGGTGTCCATAGATTCATCTGGGTATTTGTTGCCTGTAACGTAGCATTCCAATATTGTTTGAGAAACACCGAAGATGATAGATACTTTATACCTCATGCTCTTAGCATGATGGCACCACCTACTTGACAGAAATACGTCACTTCCCCAAATTAACCACCCCTCCCCAGATAGTTGACTTTCAAATTACGTTTTTACTTTATTGCATACCAGGCCTACCATTGGGAGTCGATAAAAACGACTGCATCCAAAAATATACACTGAAGCAAAAATCACAGTACCAACATATAATTAATCCATAGTAATGAAGTGTCGGAAATATTTTTGTATGAGTAACATATTTAAGTAATTAATGGTGGAAGACCACAGGTTCACGTAAACGTGAGATAAGCTATTGGAAATGTAAAATGCCTGCTACAACTATGATCGATGTAAGTCCAGCAGGTTGAATGCAAGCATGCAAACGTGCATGCATTGGGTTGTAAAGTGCCGGATATTAGTTTATGTGATGGAGTTTCGTGCCTGTGGCACTTGGTCGGGCAATACAGAGATGGATAATGCTGGTTGTAGGTGATGCTGGAGTAGTCGTCCGAATGACGCCTTATATGTGCTCGACTGGAGACAGATCTGGTGATCGAGCGGTCAAGATAACCTGTCATGTAAATCACGTTCGTCAGAACAGCGGAATGTGAGCGAGAGTTATCCTAATGTAAAATACCCCTAGAATGCGTTCATGAATGGCATCACAACAAGTAGAATCACAAGATTGACGTAAAGATTTGTAGTCAGGGTGTGTGGGATAACCACGAGAGTGTTGCTGCTGTCATACTAAATCGCACCCCATAATCCCAGATGTAGCCCAGTGTGTATATAGCATGCAGACAGGTTGGTTGCACACCCTCTCTTGGCCTCCTTCTAACCAACACACGCCCGTCACTGGCACCGATCCAGAATCAACTTTCATCGGAAAATACAATGGATCCCCACCCAGTCCCCCAATGAACTGTCACTTCACACCACTGAAGTCACAAATGGTCGTGATTTTTGGGGCAGTAGAATGCACGGTACAAGACGTCTTGTTAGGAGGTGTCCTTGAGATAACCGAATTGCAACAGTTCATTGTGTCACAGTGGTGCCAACTGCTCAAAGTGCTGCTGCAGATGTAGTACGATGCGCCAGAGCCATACGCCAAAGACGATGGTGTTCCCTGTCGCTAGTGCCATGCGGCCGTCCGGAGCCCAGTCTTCTCGCGGTCGTACATTCTCGTGACCGTCGCTGTCAGCAGTCATGTACAGTGGCCACATTCCTGCCAAGTCTTTTTGCAGGCTCGCAGAAGCAACACCCAGCTTTCAGCAGTCCTGTTACAGAACCTCATTCAAACTTAGTGATGGGTTGATAATCGTGTCATTGTCGTCTTAAAGGGATTCCTTACTAAGAACAACTTACCGCGACCAGTTTCAAAAGCGACTAACGCTCGCGACCGTTACAGTGTGTATTTACAGTAAACCTGATTCCCATCCTTATAGTAGCGCTGGTAACGTTACTCTTAAGCGACTGGCACAAAATGAGAACATAAATCATCTTTCAGATGTAAAACACGCTACAAACTTTCGTTTATGTCGCACAATTCCTTCTTGGTGTTGCGATTTTTTTTTTCCATCAGTGTAGGTAGTTGACAGTTGAAATGATTTAGGTTTAATTGCTGTACTTTGTGGTCAAAAGAATTCTTTTGAAAATTTTATTAACGTTATATAATATGGCATCAGGGTTCCAAAAATGGAGGCCTTAGTTGCTGTGGAGTCATGAACCAAGGCAGATAGGGTGCGACACAGAAATTAAATTATTCCCTAAACCAATTGAAGATGAACTACATTAAAGAAACAAGAGCCAAAGGGAGCGTACCTTGTTTGGGAGGGGGGGAGGGGGGTGGAAGCTGTAGAGTGCGACACTATAGTCATGCTAACGACAGAACCAGTGGGAAGACGTTGGTTGACCGTTGACAGTGACAGTTGCACGCTACGAGGTGATGGTGGTTCAGATGGCTCTAAGCACTATGGGACTTAACATCTGAGGTCATTAGTCCCCTAGACTTAGAACTACTTAAACCTACCTCACCTAATGACATCACACATCCATGCCCGAGGCAGAATTTAAACCTGCGATCATAGCAGCAGCGCGGTTTAGACTGAAGCGCCTAGAACCGCTCGGTCACAGCTGCCGGCCCTACGAAGTAATAGATCTAGTATGGTGGTGAACACTTTAGGGGATCATTTCAGGGGGCCACCACCACCAACAAAAAGTCAGCTATCAAGTACACGCTTTAGCTAGAAAAATGGGAGAAAGAGGTTCCTGACGTACAGTCTGTACAGGTAAGAGTCCCATGCATAAAGATGTGAGCCGTTTATAGCAGTATAGCCTCATGTCATTGTAAAAAGAGCAGTAACTTCAGGGAATTGCTAGGACATCACCCATTAGCATCCATTAATAGGGTAATGACTTGGTGCATAACTGTATTGTAAATTAAAGGGGAATATAAAGTTAAGAAACGGTTTCTTGAACTACTGACTTTCCTTTCACAGTAGCCTTGAATATTTCTGATTGTCTCGTGGAATTTTGCTTGAGGCACAAAATAGAAACAGGCAAATCATACCCTGACATCAATGCATCCTCAAGCCAACGAAAAATAAGTGGAAATTAACCTTACCTATAACTGCAGTCATGTCCTTTCCGTTGGAGTAGTCCATTTCTCATGCAGCTTCTTGCTGAAACCGTCATTACGCTAATTAGCCTTCTTCTCGGCATTAATACTAACGAAGAAGCCTGTAGAAGCTATCAATAATTTTGATTCTTAGTGTACAGTTTGTGCTTCAGTTCTTCTGCGAAGACGAAACTGGTGTATCAGCATTGCAGTTCTGCCAATTGAACACAGCGTTATTTTTCATATCGGTACGTGACTATTTCGTACATAACAAGTTGTGTCGAAAGCTAGCAGCGACAAGGGCGAAGTGTTTTGACGACGTAAGAAAATGAGTGTACTGGAGTCGACAAAAAGTGGGAACCCCCTGGAGTATTGAGCCTGAGCAGACGTGCGAGGCACACACACAGTCGACGCTTTTCGAGATGGCTGCTGAGAGTTGCAACATGGGCCATAAACGCATCAGGGTAGTAAAGTTAAAGATAAACCAGGGGTAAAGGACCAAATCAGTCAGTACATTTGATATGATTCTTGTCGGTATGTCACAGAGGATTTACCATGAGTCGAAACAAACACTTATAGTTTCAATAGATAAGAAAGTGGAACCTACAATCAGAATAATGAAGTCCTATCACAACAAAAGAAAGCCGTATGGTCCATCGCAAAACGTTATTTTTATTTTTTGTTTAGGCTGATTTAACTGTGGAGATGATAACAAAAGGTTGCTTGATAATGTGTGTTCTAATTATATCCTTTCTTGTATGTGTGCAGTGCTTGAGAATGGCTACACAGAAGAAAACTTACAGCAAACAAAGCAATAACACTATGGAAATGAAAAACAGGTGATTTAAAAAAATTATCTATTTCAAGAATTTTTATACAGTATTTTCCATTGCCTTCGGTATTCTCTTTCTCCGCTATTTAGGTGCATTTTCCACCTCAAATGCAAGCGGCTGCCCTGAAACTTCATTCAGTCCTCCGCCATTTTTCACAAGGCAGTTGGTACAAAGAGGGTGATTCCTTATACCAGGATTAATCATCCACCAAAGGTGGTGTTTTTTATTTTAAATTTAAGCGTTGGCCAGGTTTATACCAGAGATCTAGGACGTTTGGGTTACTTGTCAAAGGTGCTACCCCTTACTACGGATCCTAATCTAACAAGATCTTTTTCACATAGTACTTCGTTACAATTATTTTTGTGTTCTGGAAAGAGTATGAAGATGCTAATAATATCCTCTGCCAGCTTATTGATATAAAACATGAACACTAGTGATCCGGGGCTCGTGCTCTTCAAACTAAGGCATGGGATTCGTTAGAGAAACCCCACCAGATTTGTATCCGAGAGGAAAAGCTCTTCACTGCAGCAAGTCCTCGATGTAGCAGCAAATCACCGAATACAGACTCGAACAATCATGCCAAAATACAAGGAAATTTTTATTAACACTGATGAATCATGTATTACACAGAAGATTACCCGATTTATTTATATCAATTGCAGTACTATGCGTACAGACCACATTTTGTTAATTTGTAAATGTTTGTTCAAGAGTGCCAATCTCAATCAGAGTATGATGAATCTCGACGAACACGGAACAAAGGATCTTGTTGTGCAGTGAAAGAACATGTACAAGGTGACACATTCGTACACTTCACAATATGCTGTCACCTTATCTGTAAAATTACTACCAACGGTCTTAGTTTGCTTGCAAGAGATCACTGGCTCATTTGTACCAAGGGTGTAAAAATCAGCTGGTGAGTACACACACCAATACTGAGACGTTATGGTAACAAATGGTTTAAATGGCTCTGAGCACAGGTTTAAGTAGTTCTACGTTCTAGGGAACTGATGTCCCATAGTGCTCAGAGCCATTTGAACCATACTATGCAGGAAATATCTAATTGACGTCTTGAAGCAATACGTGCTCCTCGATTCATGGGGAGGATAAAGGAACCGAGTTTTATACGACGAAATTTTTCAAGATAGTGTGGTTCTGCCTAAGTGCAGCATTTTAATTCCTATAACATGTACTCCGTTGGTGCAGCCTTACGAGGTTTATTCTTACAGCCAGGTGAAAAACCTTATAAAACGACCACAAAATTGCCCGTACATCATCGAACACGGTAGACAGATTGCTTCAAGAGAAGACTGAAAAAATTCAATCAGTCGTACACCAGCAATTGTCTGCACCAATATTCAGTGATATGGTCGGACATGAGTGGTACGACGCGAAATTATATGATGACATGTATGAGCATAAATCAAGTTTCTTTTGCTGTAAATGTATTAAAAAAGTATGCTCATGCCAAAACTCGGAGTTCCTTACGTGTGCTGTATGCCACAAAAATAATTGTTTCGCATGTCGGTGTCATGTTGATCCCTGCATTAGTCAGTAATTTCATAAATGTACCTACAATAATGTCAATAAAAGGCCATACTGATGGTCTTTTATTTTCAATGTCCTTATAAAAATATTTTGTTTCATTATTTTTCAGGACAAATTTTATATAAATAATAAATAAATCATTAAATACTGATAATTTAGACTGTCATAATAAACCTCTTGTTAAAGTTACGTGGAAAAAATGCACCAGCAACGATATTCGGTCCATGCACAATAGTATGTAATTATGCCTAAAACATTTAAACTAGATTTTCTCGAAAAAGATTGAGAGTTGCACCTCCCTCTTTACATACATTGACAGAGGCCCGCACGGCGGCCCTGCATGTTAGCTCACCTCTTCAGCTGACGTGGCCGAATTGCCGGCCCGCAGCACTGGGCTGTTCAGTCCGCCGTAGCACACCGGACTGGGTGGTCTTGGCCGTCTAGCAGATATACAGCCCGCGCTGCGTACCGAGCCCTAACTCTCTATGCGTGTTGTTACCTCGTCTCAACTGGGGGATTTCTCTGTTGTTGTGGTCTTCAGTCCTGAGACTGGTTTGATGCAGCTCTCCATGCTACTCTATCCTGTGCGAGTTTCTTCATCTCCCAGTAACTAATGGAACCTACATCCTTCTGAATCTGCTTAGTGTATTCATCTCTTACTCTCCCTCTACGATTTTTACCCTTCATGCTGCCGTCCAATACTAAACTGGTGATCCCTTGATACCTCAGAACATGTCCTACCAACCGATCCCTTCTTCTAGTCAAGTTGTGCCACAAACTTCTCTTCTCCCCAATCCTATTCAATACCTCCTCATTAGTTATGTGATCTACCCATCTAATCTTCAGCATTCTTCTGTAGCACCACATTTCTAAAGCTTCTATTCTCTTCTTGTCTAAACTATTTATCGTCCGTATTTCACTTCCCTACATGCTACACTCCATACAAACACTTTCAGAAACGACTTCCTGACACTTAAACCTATACTTAACAAATTTCTCTTCTTCAGAAAAGCTTTCCTTGCCATTGCCAGTCTACATTTTATATCCTCTCTACTTCGACCATCATCAGTTGTTTTGCTCCACAAATAGCAAAACTCCATTCCTACTTTAAGTGTCTCATTTCCTAATCTAATTCCCTCAGCATTACCCGACTTAATTCGACTACATTCCATTATCCTCGTTTTGCTTTTGTTGATGTTCATCTTATATCCTCCTTTCAAGACACTATCCATTCCGTTCAACTGCTCTTCCAAGTCCTTTGCTGTCTCTGACAGAATTATAATGTCATCGGCGAACCTCAAAGTTTTTATTTCTTCTCCATGGATTTTAATACCTACTCCGAATTTTTCTTTCGTTTCCTTCATTGCTTGCTCAATATAGAGATTGAATAACATGGGGGAGAGGCTACAACCCTGTCTCACTCCCTTCCCAATCACTGCTTCCCTTTGATATCCCTCGACTATTATAACTGGCATCTGGTTTCTGTACAAATTGTAAATAGCTTTTCGCTCCCTGTGTTTTACCCCTGGCACCTTCAGAATTTGAAAGAGAGTATTCCAGTCAACATTGTCAAAAGCTTTCTCTAAGTCTACAAATGCTAGGAACGTAGGTTTGCCTTTCCTTAATCTAGCTTCTAAGATAAGTCGTAGGGTCAGTATTGCCTCACGTGATCCGATATTTTTACGGAATCCAAACTGATCTTCCCCGAGGTCGGCTTCTACTAGTTTTTCCATTCGTCTGTAAAGAATTCGCGGTAGTATTTTGCAGCTGTGACTTATTAAACTAATAGTTCGGTCATTTTCACATCTGTCAACACCTGCTTTCGTTGGGATTGGAATTATTATATTCTTCTTGAAGTCTGAGGGTATTTCGCCTGTCTCATACATCTTGCTCACCAGATGGTAGAGTTTTGTCAGGACTGGCTCTCCCAAGGCTGTCAATAGTTCTAATGGAATGTTGTCAACCCCCGGACCTTTGTTTCGACTCAGGTCTTTCAGTGCTCTGTCAAACTCTTCACGCAGTGTCATATCTCCCATTTCATCTTCATCTACATCCTCTTCCATTTCCATGATATTGTCATCAAGTACATCGCCCTTGTATAGAACCTCTATATACTCCTTCCACCTTTCTGCTTTCCCTTGTTTGCTTAGAACTGGGTTTCCGTCTGAGCTCTTGATATTCATACAAGTGGTTCTCTTTTCTCCAAAGGTCTGTTTAATTTTCCTGTATGCAGTATCTATCTTACCCCTAGTGAGATAAGCCTCTATATCCTTATATTTGTCCTCTAGCTATCCATCCTTAGCAATTTTGCCCTTCCTGTCGATCTCGTTTTTAAGACTTTTGTATTCCTTTTTGCCTGCTTCATTTACTGCATTTTTATATTTTCTCCTTTCATCAGTTAAATTCAGTATTTCTTCTGTCACCCAAGGATTTCTGCTAGCCCTCGTCTTTTTACCTACTTGATCCTCTGCTGCCTTCACCACTTCATCCCTCAAAGCTACCCATTCTTCTTCTATTGTATTTCTTTCCCCCATTCTTGTCAATTATTCCCTCATGTTCTCCCTGAAACTCTGTACAACCTCTGGTTTAGTCAGTCTGCCCAGGTCCCATATCCTAAAATTCCCACCTATTTGCAGTTTCCTCACTTTTAATGTACAGTTCATAACCAATAGTTTGTGGTCAGAGTCCACATCTGCCTCTGGAAATGTCTTACAATTTAAAACCTGGTTCCTAAATCTCTGTCTTACCATTATCTAATCTATCTGAAACCTGTCAGTATCTCCAGGCTTCTTCCATGTGGGATTTCTCTACATACTGTGAAAAGCGTTAAATTCGAAACTGATAGGGCCAGATATTTTTCTTTGCTAACACAAATTCACTTTGCACTATGCATGCGAAATAAATACTCGACGATGTATCAAAAGTAATAATGGAATGCTATTTACTGCTAAAATATCCACATGCACTCATTATACATCTCGTTAGATGCGTTTGTTTACTCTTTGAATATCTTCATTTCAAGCACAATGACAGACTGTATTCGCATATATTTCTCTCCCATTAGACACGTGAATTAGTTTTCGACACATCCAGAAACGAATTTGAAAACGACTGCTATAATGACATGTGCTGACACTGGCAGTACATGAACCTGCCCAACGGATTATTTAAAGTAAGCGTTTTCTTACTAAGCGATTGTTACTGCACTAACATCAAAACATGATGACGTGGGGTGCAATACGTCTGCCAGTATAATGTCTACAATGCAATAATGATTCACAGAGAAAGGTATTCGTTACTTTCGCTGCAATAACTCAATACTAATTTGGGAGCAGTTTGCATAAATGAAAACTACAAGATGAACAGCGACAATAATCGACGATCGATTTACACAGAACAATAAAACGTGGGTGTGAAAAACTATTACAACATACTCCTTCATTTATTTCCTCTGATAATGGAGTTGCTATATAGAAAGAGAACAACATCAACATTGTCCAGGTCTAGAAATTACCGTCTTGAAATTAGCCTGAAACTTAAAGAACTCTGAAGCGAAGCTGGATGACTGTACACACAAAATGTTTTTGGCTATCTTCTGGAGAGACAGAAACGTCCGTTTTCATTCAAGTCATAAGCTACATTCTCGAACATGTGGAATTCTGGTTTAAGTACCTATCTAACTAATCTGTGTGAGTCGGACTTTCGTCAATATCTGCCCACAAAGCAAACTTCTGTAGTTTGTTCGTGGTGGTACAGCAAAGACTTTTAATATAACGTTTGGCAAATCATCAGAATGTAAAAGTCCTACTGGAAAGAAAGCCAGATGTTCTCTTTTTAAAAATATTTCATTTACTTTTCAGCATTCCTCTCAGATTCGACCTGGACAGTCTGATCAGTTCAAGAATATTTTGCTATTATTTAGGTGAGAATAAACCTGAGGTGATTGTCTTTTCTGCGGCCGAATTTAGTTTTATTTGGTAGACGGTGCTTCACGAGACAGCCTCCTTTTGCTAATGGTCAATCGAAATTATCGATGTAATCGTTACCGAATTGTATGCTTTATCTTTCCGATAACGTCACGCCTTTGAGATTCAGACATCATTTTCAGATGGCAGGATCTAGCTCGAGGTGCCTTCTTCGCTACATAATTTTTCAGGTGGATTCGCAATATTTATTTTAGAGGCTTCTCCGTCCTGAAGTTCTCTACTTAGGTGTTTCAGGAACTTCATTTAGTGTAGTGTAGGTGATTTTTTTCCGTTTCCAGTTCTTTTGAGGTCTCGCTGAAGGGATGTACGAAAAATCCCTTCTTTATGTGCAAATGAATACCAGTTTAATATAAAAACACAACAGCATAAACACCGTTACAACAGAAATCAGTTCGTCTATCAACGTGATCTCAAACCTTCTATTCGCTCTGTTTCTCATTCCTCCGGGAGCTTTTTACACAATACCGAATAATGCCTTTTGGCCATTTAAAGATAAGTCTGTCGTGTGTTCCAGTATCGTTCGACTGCTCGAGTGTTCTCTCTAGGCTATAAACAAGGCCACTTTGCTTTGGAAGTTCCTTCACTGCAGTCGGAACAAAATTAAACTGCCGGAAATTGGATGACATGTACCACACATTGAACGCATTTCTTAGCACTTTGTCCAGCATGTGACAGGCACAATTTAGTTTAGAATATTCACGAAGAGCAGTGATAGTGTTGGCACCTTGATCTGTGGTAAAAGGTACGTCATTGAGAGAAATCGTCTAAAAAATTCAGCTGTCACAATTAACAAAAAGAGAAACTGTCAGCTAAGGAATCCTCTTTGCGCTACTTATCCACATATTCTTGTCGCGGAGCATTCACCTCCGTTCACGTAATAAATTATTCCAGGCATAATTTCCTTTCTAAGGTTTTTCACTTTTTCTGTGGTGTGCCCTGAGGCAGTTGTGAGGTAAGGCACAGTAGATTTTACGGATATTTTCCGCATGTCGCTGCAGTATCGATTAATCTCTGAGACATATCGAAATATTCTTCAATAGCTTCATAAGAACTGAAATCTCGTGAACACATAGGCAGGCATTTATCAATAATCCTGCCCTGCGCAGATTTGGGGAAGGTGCTTTTGGTCAACAGACGCCACTTGTTTATTGGACATACACAAATAGCGTGAAATACGCGAAATACCACATGACCCCAAGGCATGCAAGTGAAGTTCATTGCATTCCATACAACAAGTGTAGTTAACACTGTTGCCATCGCTATCTGCTACAGGCTTAAACACTGACCAAATTAGACATATGGAATTTAGATCGGGCTCTATGTTCCTGTACTCGCCAGCCATTAGTTTTTCTGTTATTTCCTGTTTTCTTGACATACTTACCTTTCTTTACGAGGTCCTTACAATTTCCGCACTCATCTGTTATAAAGTGACGAAAAATGAAAGCCTCTTATACCAACACTTCTGTTTCACACTTAATAAGACAAAGTATCTTTGCAACAGATTAAATGCGGACTATTGTGAACGATTTCCTAGAATTTATCAACGTTTCGGGGCCTCATTTATTTATGTCCATCGCAATACGATTGCAACTAATTGTGTTGGAGCACCTGTGTTACAAAGCATCTATTCTAGAAGTATGAATATATCACAATGTCGTACAACTGCCGCCTTCTTGACTATAAAAGTAAGAAACACCGTAACTCGTGTACAGGTAAAAGGCCGAGGCTATTAGCGTCATTAGATAGGCCAATAAATTGGCCGACATGACGAAAGGCACCAACGAACTAAGAAGCAATATGTTGAAAATTACAGGAGCCCATTTTTCCTATGAGTGCTTCTAAAAAGTCCCATGATCCTTTGGATTAAACTATAAAGCGAGACTCCAAGATTTCATACCTAATACGTTTGTTTGTGGGTAAGAGCTGAAAAATCGCAATCCGGTGAGAGAGAAAGATATTCTCTGCCTGATAACGATCTACATTTCACCTGAAATAATATGACTAGGACCATAGATGGGAGGAAAACAGCCTCAGAAAAAAGATAACGAAAATATAAAAAAGAGAGGGAACGTGTTATTGTGTTGTGGACATCGATGCACTTATTTTTGTTTTAATCATCAGTCTTCTGAATAGTCTAACGCGGCCCGCAACAAATTCTTCTGCTGTACCAATTTCTTCATCTTAGGGAAACACTTGCAACCCACGTCCTCAACTAGTTACTGAGTATATATTCCAGTCTCTGTTATCGTCTACAGTTCTTTCCCTCTACAGCTCCCTCCAGTACCAAGGAAGTCATTCCCTCATGTTTTAACAGATGTCCTGTCATATTGTCCCATCACCTTGTCAATGTCTTCCACACATTCCTTTCCTCTCCGATTCTGCGCAGAACCTCCTCAGTCCTTATCCCAACAGTTCACCAAATTTTCAACATTCGTCTGTAGCACCACATCTAAAACGCTTCGATTCTCTTCTGTCCCGGTTTTGCCACAGTACATGGGACACCATCATACAATGCTGTTATCCAAATGAACATTTTCATAAATTTATTCCTCAAAGGAAGGCCGATGTTTGGTACTACTAGACAGAATATCTTGGTCTTGAGTGTCCTTTTCGACAGTGCTAATCTCCTTTCGATGCACTCCTCGCTCCGTCCGTCATTGGTTATTTTGCTGCCTAGGTAGCAGCATTCCTTAAATTCATCTACATCGTGATCACCAATTACAATGTTCAGTTTCTCGCTTTTCCCATACCCGCTACTTCTCCTTACTTCCGTTTTTCTCTCCATCCATATTCTGTACTCATTTGACAGTCATTCCATTAGGCAGATCACGTAATTCTTCTTCACTTTCACTCAGATAGCAATGTCTTCAGCGAATCGTATCATTGATAAACTTCCACCTTGAATTTTAATTCCACTCCTGAACCTATCTTTTATGTTCGTCATTGCTTCTTCAATGCTCAGATTGAACATTAGGGGCGAAAGACTGCATCCCTGTCTTACACTCTTTTCACTCCGAGCACTTCGTTCATGGACATCCACTATTACTATTCCCTCTTGACTCTTGTACATATTGTATATCACCCGTCTCTCCTATCACTTAACTCTTTTTTTCCAGAATTTCGAACATCTTGCACTATTTTACATCATGGAACGAATTTTCCAGGTCAATAAATCCTATGAACGTGTCTTGATTTTTCGTTAGTCTTGAGTCCATTATCAACCGCAACGTCTGAATTGCCTCTCTGGTGTTTTTCGGTTCCTAAAGACAGACTGATAGTCATCTAACACATCCTTAAACTTGTTTTCCATTTTTCTTTTTATTATTCTTTAAGCAACTTGGACCCATGAGCTGTTAAGCTGATTGTGTGATAGTTCTCGCACCTGTGATTTCTTTCCGTCTTCGGAATTGTGAGGATGATATTTTTCCGAAAGTCAGATGATATGTCATCAGACGCGTACATTTTACACACCAAAGTGAATAGTCTCTTTGTTGCCACTTCCCCAATGATTTTAGAACTTCTGATGGAATGTTATCTATCCCTTCTGCCTTATTTGATCTTAAGTCCTCCAAAGATCTCTTAAATTCTAATTCTAGATCCTTTATCACTTCAAAATCGACTCCTGATTCTTCTTCTATTACATCGGACAAATCCGCCAAGTCAGAATCCACCAATATACTCTTTCCAACTATCCACTATCTCTCCTATACATTTGATAGTGGAATTCCGTTGCACTCCTACTACCTTTGCTTTTAATTTCACCGAAGGTTGTTTTGATTTCCTGTATGCTGAGTCAATCCTTCCGACAATAATTTATTTTTCGTTTCTTCATGTGTTTCAGGCAGCCATTTCGACTTAGCTTCACTGCACTTCCTATTTATTTTGTTCGTCAGCGACTTGTATGTCTAATTCTTGAATTGCGTCCAACATTTTTGTACGTCCTTCTTTCATCGATCAACTGAAGTATTTCTACACTTACCTATGGTTTCTTAGTTACCTTCTTTCTACCTATATTTTCCTTTCCATCTTCCGTGATTGCCCTTTTCAGCAATGTCCACTCTTCTTCAACTGTACTGTCTACTGAGCTATTCCATATTGCTGTACCCAGAGCCTTAGAGAACTTCAAGCATATCTCGTTATCCCTCAGTACTTCTATATTCCACTTTCCATATTGATTCTTCCTGACTAATCTCTTCAGTCTACTCTTCATAACTACTACATTGTGATCTGAGTCTATACCTGCTCCTGGGTACGCCTCACAATCCAATATATAATTTCGGCATCTCTGACCGACCATGACGTAAACTAACTGAAATCTTCCCGTATCACACGGCCTTTTCCAAGTATACCATCTCGTCTTGTGATTCTGGAATAGAGTATTAGCTATGACGAGTTAAACGTCATTTCAGAGTTCAATCAGCCTTTCTCCTCTCTCATTCCTTAATCCAAGCGCATATTCTCCTGTAAACCTTTTCTGCTACTCTATCCCCTATGACAGAATTGCACTCACCCATGACTATTACATTTTCATCTCCCTTTACGTCGTGTGTTACCTCTTCAATATCCGAAGGTGCTTTCCCTAGCTCTTCATCTTCAGCTTGCGACTTCGGCAAGTGTATCAGAACTATCGTTGTCGATGTTTGTTTGCTGTCGATTCTTATAAGAAGAACCATCTCACTGAAGTGTTCCCAGTAACACACTCTCTGCTCTACCTTCGTATTCATAACGAATCATATTCCAGCTATACCACTTTCTGCTGCTGTTAATATTACTCCATACATATAAGACCGGAAATCAATACCTTTTTTCCATTTCACCACACTGACCCCTACTATATCTGGATTGAAGATTTTCATTTCCATTTTCACATTCTCTAAGCTCCCTACCACGTTGAGGTTTCTGACATTCCACGCACCGACTCGTAGAACGTTATCATTCCGTTTGTTATTAAATCTTTATCTAGTGGTCAGCTACTCCTTGACAGACCTCCTCCCGGAGATCCGAATGGGGAACTGTTTCGGTATGTTTTGCCAATGGAGAGGTCATCATGACACTTTTACAATTACAGGCCACATGTCCTGTGGATACACGTTTTGTGTCTTTAATGCTTTTCATGCAGTAGTTTCTATTACCTTCTGGATCCTCATGCCGTTGATCATTGCTGATTCTTCCATCTTTATGGGCAGTTTCCCACCCGAAGTACAAGAGAGTGGTCTGAACCTCTGTCCGCTCCACCGCTCTCTTCGGCAAGACCATTGGCAGAATGAGGGTGACTTGTTATGGCGGAAGCCTTAGGTCGCCATTGCTGATTATTAATCAATATTTTAGCGATGAATAATAGCAGTTAATTTATAATTCAATGACGGCTACAGATACATCTAATAGAATTACTTATAGTTCTACGCTATAGCAGGAAGAAAGATAAGCATTCACACAACCGGGTATGTTTGCCGAAGTTTTGACGCAAAGTCGTTGATAAAAATAGTTTCCTTTAATAAATACCGACGCAGATTTCACGCAGGCACCCTCAAGTCACAAATAAAGCCAAAATATTATCTTTGACTGTTCGTCTCCAGTAGTGAATATCTCGGCGTATTTTCTTGGCCTAACGTATTTCCCTCTATTGTGTGAAACAAGAATTTTTAGGCGAAAATCGATTCGATTTTGTTTAACAATAACCGGGGGCAGCTTCACTATCGAATTGTAGCCACATTATCTTTGTTTCACATTCCATGAACTATTTCGTGTGTTACCTGTTTGATTATTTCTCAGGTACTGAGTTTTTACCTTTTTTTTCTTTTGCCTTAATGCGTAGGACATTGGAAAAATTGGAAAAGTCCTATGTGCAAATGGAGCCAAATCTATCCCTTTCGCCATCAGCAGAAAATAGTTGCAAGTGCACGAAAACAAACACCTGCAATGGGAAATTAGGCTACAGTTATCTTGTCTCTCTTCTTTTTTTTTCAATCCAGAGACACAAAATTCGTCACATTATGACTTCTTACAATCTACTTCGTCATATTCCAACTTCAGACACTACAAACACGATACAGTTTCAGAAACCGTGGTACTCTGAAATTAATAAAAAAAATCTAGTAAATAAATATAATAAAAACTAAACTGGGCCTTGCGACGTGGCTAAGTGGTGTAGATGATGCAGTTATGACTTTGAGTTGTCTGTGATGACTGAAACGTTCTTCCCAACATAGCTCTAAATATACATGGGGTCACGCCTACGACATGTAGTCTTGATTAAATTGTAAGAGTAAGATTTCATTTGTAAAACAGAATTACATAATCTAACTACAAGATAAAGTATTTGTTCGCAATGGTGGGAATAAAAGTTAAGATACTGTGCGGAGCAGTCTGGCTTGCACAGTGACGTCATGGACTCGCTTCGTCTTACAGTCTGTTGCCCGGTACGGAGCAGTGCGTGGTCAGCCCGTTGGAAGGGCTGATTTGAAGGGCTGAGGGGGGCGGCCTGCCGTACTCCTGCCCAGCCCGGTCCGTATGGTATCGTCCCGGGTTTGTTTCGTCGGAGACTGCTGAAGCTCAGTGCGGCGCACGCCCTTGAGACGGGACGCCTTGCAGGACTCTGTAAGTTGAAGCCCTAACCATGCACTACACACTCTGTCAACGTGAATCAAATCGGTTAGGATAAGTACGTACGGTCCCCTTGTCAGCCAGAAAGACTGAAGCATTCAGCCATAAATATCTCTGATCATTTACTAACTAACAGCCGGCCGGAGTGGCCGAGCGGTTCTAGGCGCTAGCGTGTGTGTGTGTGTGTGTGTGTGTGTGTGTGTGTGTGTGTGTGTGTGTGTGTGTGTGTTTAACAGAGATAACAGGATGGTGGTGGTAAGCACTTATGGGACCAAACTGCTGAGGCCATCGGTCCGTAGTCTTACACATTACTTAATCTAACTTAAACTAATTTACGATAAGGACAACACGTACAAGGATGGTCAAGTGAGGACTCGAATCTCCAACGGGGGGAAACCGCGTAAACTGTGGCAAGGCGCCTCAAACCGCGTGGCTACCCTGCGCTGCAGAGATAGAAAGAGAGATGTTGACCATAGTTAACTATAATCATTTTATGCATGGAAAAAAAACCTACGAAATCATTTAAATGATGAGCTTGTTGCCATATTTTGCACTGGGAACGTGTACTATAAATGTAAAACTGACTCGTTTCGTACCACTATTACTCAAGTCCGCAGCTATTACTTCTCTATTACACTGCCTGCGTTCCCCAGGTCGTACTAAGCGAACAACAACAGTCTTAAACGACCTCTGTGTCAGAGTCGACGTGGAAAGGTATCTGAAAAGGCCCTTCTCAGTTCCCTCAAGTCCGTAAGGATGGACCTTCAGTTTTTAGTCATGGGCTTGTTATTGTCTTGTGTACTCCTGTATTTCTCTGGTGCACAAACAGATTTTCTCAGAGGTCTTCATCGTGAAATATAATGCTACATTACGCTGTCTGAGGAAAATGAAGTCCCGTCTCTCCTCCACAAATAGTCGGTGGCGCCTTGACATGGATACATGCAAGAGGACAGGAAGACAGTTTCCGGTTGCAAATTGTACTGTAAAACATCGTTCATCTGTTACACAGCGGATATAGCCTTAATGCACTTCACGAAGTCCCCTCACTCTGCGAGCTTATATATATATATATGTGTATGGAATGTACGTCGAGTATGTTTACAAACTCGCCGCGGCTTTAATGCCTGTTCCAAGATACAATTTCCTCTGGACGGTGTGCAGCGGAATCGTAGTGACGCTAGGGGTGGTGAAGTTAGCTAACATAACAGGGGGAATATCACGCCCCGCACAGACCGGCGCGTGAAGTTGTCCTCGCTACCCCCTCAGTCTGAGGCATTACGGAGTTACGCCTGCGTACCGCATACTGAGCAGCACGGCCTAGCACGCCCCTGTCCGTAGGCCCACTCGTATTTCACTGCAGGCTCCCCTTTGTACAGCACGCTCAGCCAATACGTGGCTCCAGCAGGTTCCACCTCCCACGGTGCGTCGCCAATGAGTATGCCGTCCACAGCGGTTTCAGTCGCCTCACAACAGTGATTCTCCAGTACCTAGCAGCTGGACAAGCTGCTCTGCTGGGGCCAGTTGCCGGAAACTGGAGTATTATTAGAAGTTTACATCAGGCTGCTCTCAGCCACAGCAGAACAGCGCAAGAAACTGACGAAAAAACGTGTGGTACAACTACGAGAGAAGTACGGAATGTAAGTTTGCCAGGCCGAGAAAATGTGGTAGACTAAACATTGCGCTATGCTTGTATGCACTTGTGATTTCAATGAACACGAAGCACTTCCAGCTGCTATGAACATCGAAGTCGTAGCGATCGAAAAATCTTTTTCTGTATTTCTCGCACTAACGTTAAATTACCGTTTGTTGCAATGAACAGAGAAGTTAAAGAAAACATAAAGCTAACAAATTACCACAGCTCCAACGCTTAGAAACAAATACAAAGTATTTTATTATAAGAAAGTTTATCTGCTTTATCATATCAACATCATCTATCCGCAGTGCTTTACATTTGTGTACAATCAGTATTTAAAGGTCAACAAATCGAAAGACTATAGCGTAATAAGTCTCTGAAGAGAAAATAGCGCATAATAGACAATTTTTACCATCAAATGCACAACAGTCATATATGGGACATTGAAAAACAGCTAAATAATTTCCTGAAATAATGTACGTTCACACGTGCATTAATTCAAGAGCCATGTTTCCTAAGTATGGTATAAAAATGGTATAAATAGGTAGTTTCAATTAACAGGTTCAAAAGCAATGGAATGGAACTGTAATGTTATTTGATAATGATATTTTCGATGTATCCATACTGCAGTAATTCAATACAACAAGCCGCAGCGACGACATTACACAGATCTCTGGCAAGGAAGGGGTGTTTCACTCCACTGCGGTGTAATAACTTCAACGGAACTTTACATTAGCACTTCGATGTGGAATAAGGGCTGTAAGACAAGAATGCCACTTCTACTTTAGGAAAATGATTTTCTAAGCGCTGCATGTGTTAACGTAGGCAAGAGGTGATGTAAGCTATGGGATAGCGATATGCATTTACATAGATAGTGGTAACATGGCGCACACAAAGTATATAAAGACAGTGCACTGGCGAAGCTGTCAATTGTACTCTGGTGATTCATGTGATAGGATTTCCGACGTGATTATGGTCGCACAACGCGAATTAAACTATTACGAATTCCAAAAGTAGTTGGAACTAGATTCACGGAACATTCTACTTCGGAAATCGTTCGGGAGTTCAATATTCCTAGATCGATAGTGTCAAGGGTGTGCCGAGGAAACCTAATTTCAGGAAGTCGAGTCGTCAGTGCCAACAGACAAGAACCAATGAGTGAAATAACCACAGAAATCAATGTGGGACGTCCAACTAACGTATTCGTTATGAAAGCGCGGCGAAATTAGACGTTAATGGGTTTGGCGGCAGACCAAGACGCCGGTCCCTTTACTAACAGCACGACGTCGCCTACAGCGCCTCTCCTCGGCTCGTGACCACCACGGCTGGACCCTAGATAGCTGGAAAGCAGTGGTCTGGTCACATGAGCTGTGGTTTCAGTTGGCACAGAGCCCATGGAGCCATAAACCCAAACTGTCAACAAGGCGCTGTAAAAATGGTTCAAATGGCTCTGAGCACTATGCAACTTAACTTCTGAGGTCATCATTCGCCTAGAACTTAGAACTAATTAAACCTAACTAACCTAAGGACATCACACACATCCATGCCCGAGGCAGGATTCGAACCTGCGACCGTAGCGGTCGCTCGGTTCCAGTACGTAGCGCCCAGAACCGCACGGCCACTCCGGCCGGCAGGCGCTGTAAAAGCTGGTGGTGGTTCCGTAATGGTATGAGCCGTGTTTACGTGGAATGGACTGGGTCCTCTGGTCCAACTGAAGCGATCACTGACTGGAAATGGTTTTGCTCGGATACTTGGAGACAATCTGCTGCCCTTCATGGACTTCATGTTCCCAAACAACGATGTCATGTCACTGGACCACAATTGTTTGTGACTGGTTTGAAAAACATTGTGGGCTATTCGAGGGCACGATTTGGTGACCGAGAACGTCCATAGTGAATCCCATAGAACATTTATGGTCAGTTTATTCACAACACCCAGCACCGGCAACACTTTCGCAATTATGGATGGCTGTAGAGGCAGCATGGCTTAAAATTTCTGCAGGGGACTTCCAGCGACTTGTTCCGTCCACGCCACGTCGAGTTGCTGCACGGCGCCGGGCAGAAGGAGGTCCAACACGATATTAGGAGGTATTCCACGGGTCTTATCACCTCAGTGTTTATTGTTTCACCTACGTTTTTAGGTTCTTTTCAATCAATACCTTATTTACTACTTTGGATTTGGCTGGTCATAACTCTCTTAGGTACTTGGGTTTCTGTAGTGTTTACTTTTGTTAAAACTCAGACTCGACAAAAGACAAAAATTCAGACCTCTACAGCAAGTAATCTTCATGAGCGGGAAACCAGATCCATCTATGTTTTTTCAAATTATTTTTGTTCCGTTTTAGCCATTCGAGCTGCGATACTTTGAAACGTAGCACGTCATTTAGACTTACTTTCGTTTCATCATAATCAGATTATCATACGCTATTGTGAGGCCAGTTAATTTGGGAATTTAGTAATTAATCTTTAAAGTTCTTGGCGTTGGTTGATTCCTGGGTTTGGTTGGTGGGATATTTTGTTGAGCGCAATATCACTCGCTGCGACTACCTGGGGAACGAATAGAGGTGTCTTGCCTCACCAGGGAGAGAAAAGCATTCATGACTCCTAGTTGGGGCGGCGGCGCTCTTACAGCCAGGCACTGGAACGCCATTGGTCGCACATTATGACGAAGAAGTGCGAGCAGGCGTTGCGTCTGCCACAGTAAGGGTTCTGCAATATCATGGCGCCTTTCGGACGGCTAGTACAATGCGAAGCTATTCGGTTGTGTTGGGCAAATTTTGTCAAACGGAGCCTGGGACGCCGGCAGAGCGTCGTCAGTGAAATTCTACGGTCTGAAAACAGGCCAACATTTCTGAAGTGATACGGCTATGCCACGTCCCTCCTCTAGCTGGATGACGGCCCACGAGGAAAAAATAAACTCTGTGAAATAGAAGTGCATGCACGTTAGAGTAGTGTGGAGAGCTCCGTACCGTCTGCCATGGGAACGGTTGACTAGATCAATTTTTACGATAGCATCGGCTCTATCCGGTTTCCCTCTGGAAAAAATGTGGATGGGACGACTTGCTATCTGGTTGCGCTATACCATATTAAAAATTATGCGAGTGCTATTGGCGCAGAGATGTACAACAGTGCTCGCATTGGTATCCCAGTATATTTTTCTAACTGCTCCATGTGGAGTAACATGAGCATTTTACGGAACAAACGCAGAGTAGGGACACTTCGCCTGTAGGTAAAGGCACTACTGCCGGAGAGTAAGGATTTCGCCCATGGGCGTCTGAGAAAAAGGAGACGTGGGCCAGCAGAGCTGTTGAGTAAAGACGCAGGCTACGGTTGCCTATCTGGCAAGTTCCAGAGCAGCCAGTTGTCTGTTCCAGATTACTTCTGAGACAAGGCATTGTGCGACGTATCAGTTACCAGTTGCGTTGGGTGCGGGTGGCATCCTCGTACCTCAGGTAGAGAAAGTTGACACAAGAGTTAGTTCACGCGTGAAGTTGAGCCGTTTTTAAAAGCGAGAGCCACTGTCCTTGCAAGTTTAGGGGCCACCAACCAGTGAGATTCAATTATTTTCACTCTTGTATTAGTTTGTTAGATTCCGTTATCTGTTCATTTCATCAAAGGGAACGTCGCGGAAACCCTTCCTCCACTTGCTCCACGCTGCAAGACCTCATTAATTTTACTCGATATACGAAATGCTAGTTAAGTTTATCAATCAATGCATTTATCACTATCCAAACTTATCTTTGATTAGATATAAAGATTTTCGGTACCCTTAGTATGGTCTATAATTCAAGTAGATAGTATCATTGTTTTTGAGATGTCATGTTATTGGAGGAAAAAATTCTGTTGGTTTGATAATTGAATCGAGAGAAGTGTCAAGCACTCCAATCAGTGATCCTGGCCATATTACAATTTCTATTTAATTCCCGTGGACACAGATTATAGGTCATTGCTTGGAGGATGTTTCTCTGTGCCGAAGTAAACTCTGGGATATAAATTTATAGTACCCCCAAGCCTCGTTTTGAACACTGCACTTCCCAACTTCCTTGTAAGTATTATTACAAGAAACTACTATTGATGTGTGTCAGCACGAAAAACTAGACGACATTACAAAGGAGAACGTGAGTAGAGAAAATACCTAACGTAATTTAGTAATGAAAGAACTAAGTGATGTAAGTCTAGCACTCATGAACTAACGAATGTCGTGATTAAATGTTACGTAGTTTCATCCAATAAAAAACAAGTATCCGAGGAAACGAAATGAATTGCACAGTAATGGACTACATCGAACGAGTTCCACATTAAAAGAGTACATCTATGATTTCTAGCTCCTCAATAATGGCAATGAAGGCAATAACGGTAGAAGCATACTTTTATTAAATTCACGCAATGAACAGCAACGTAAGATATCGAGAAGTCGCCGATACGATGTTTGTATAACACCAAACTGTCTCTTGTGAGCGTTGTTTGAGAGTGAACACGTTTCCTGTTTTATAAAAAATCATGCAAACTGCGGGAATGTGGTTAACGTAATATATTTAATAATGTAATACATGCAGTTTCTAATTTTATAGCATAACGTAATTAATATATTTAATGTAACGTGCAATAGATGTCGCCTTTCACATTGCGCTAATACCTGTTATCTGTGAGTGAATCTTGATGGTACCCTTACCTGCAGAAAACACTGCACGAGTACTAATATGAAGATATATGCATGGAACAACATAATACGAAAGCTGAAATATGGCCGATGGGGAGCATGACCCCCAGTCCTCCTTACAACTGCTTTGTCTGCGTGTTTTCATTGTGAACTATGTGCACCCCGTCTGACGAAAGTCTATTCATATAAAACAAATAGGTATAGCCCTGAAAGAGACAGGAGGAGGAAATAGCTAAGAATGAAAAGATCGTTTCTGTACCGTATTTTGGGATAATATCAGAGAAACTGGCGAAAATATCTGAGGTACACAATGTCCGGCTGGCGTTCAAAGCAAAAATACTTTATTATATTTAGTTTAAGGCGTTGGTTGGGACCAGAATAAATAAATTACGACAAGTGTGCCAGTACAAACTACAGTATGCATCATGTGAAGCGAAGTGTATAAGACTGACAGGCAAAACGAACTCGATAATTTGCAAAGAGCAAACAGTTGCCTTTAGACGTTGAGATTATGGTAAATAGTGGTAGCCAACCACGTATATGTGAAAGATCACGCGCCGAAAGATATTGAAGGACATCCAGAGGTGATGCACGTCAAAAAGAAAGAAGGGAAGCTTGACCTACTTGAAGAACTAGAAATAGCCATTCAACGCGATGAGTTCGATAATGTACACAATGTGGTAACGGAAGAAACGGTGGCACTTTCTTCAACTGATTTATAGACCTTTTGAGGCTACCAGTAATGAGTTACATATGACCAGTTTGCAAAGGAGAATATCAATATTTTGTTTTGTCTTGCCCACTGTAAGATCTTAGGAATATTGCGGGACGGTTAATGGCTCAGTGCACTCAGATATAGCCGTATACAGAACTGGCCAGTGCACTAAAAGGTAACTGTTTAGCCTTGCACCTAATGTGACTGGTGTTATCGTTGCTGGAAAGGAACGGTCAAAGGGCGGTAATTTGGAGAGGCGAAACACAGAATTAGCTGTTGCCGATTTTGAAGTAAGACGAGGACTTTATGTCCGAGTTTCTTTGTTTTTATTTTATGACAGTTTTGTGCTTCCTTAAGCGAGTTGTATGAGGTATTAAGACAGAGAGGCAGATGATGGCTTAATACTCTCGACACAATTAGCTCAGGACTACATTCCTAACGATAGTGTATTGTACGCTATGTAACTGTAACGAACATGAGTTCTTCGCCTCACTCAATAAATTACCTTATGGATATAGCTCCACCAAAAGTAAGGAGATTAACAGCTGCATGACAAGAAAACTAGAGCAGAACATCGCAGACATGCTATGTTTGGTCGTATTTTTCAGGTACTCACACTGAAGTCAAGAAACAGACTTTTGCCATCATCCAAAGCAACTCCACTATCACCTCATAAGAGCCGAGAGAACTGTGGCGGAACTTGTCTCCAATACGCTCAAGTAACCACTGAGAGGTGGAATTTTCTACTAGTTTCGAACTTGGAAAGTCCTGGATCACCAAACGACGGGCCTCTGTTGGTGCAAAGAAATTTGAAGAAATGTGGCTATATCATTACTGATGAACGCTGCGAATGTGGCGGACTTCTTTTGTCTTCAGCCTTCTGACTGGTTTGATGCGGCCGGCGCAAATTCCTCTTGCGTGCCAACCTCTTCATCTCGGATTAGCATTTGCAACTCACGTCCCCAATTATTTGCTGAATGTATTCCGATCTCTGTCTTCCTCTACAGACTTTTCCCTGTACAGCTCCCTCTATCTAGTACCATGGAACTCATTCCCTGATGTCTTAGCAGATGTCGTATCTTCCTGCCCCCTCTCCTTGTCAGGGTTTTCCTCAGAATCCTTTCCTCGATTCTGCGCAGAGCCTCCTCATTCCTCACCTCTTCAATCCACCTAATTTTCAACATTCATTTGTAGCAGCACATCTCAAATGCTTCTATTCTCTTCTGGTTTTCCCACAGTCCACGTTTCACTATTAAACAATTCTGTACTCCAGATGTACATTCTAAGAAATCTCTTCAGACTTCTATTGGCCAGGAAAGTCCTTTTTGATATTGCTAGTCTGCTTTTGATGTCCTTCTTGCTCCGCCGTCATTGGTTATTTTACTGCCTAGGTAGCAGAATTCCTTAACTTCATCTACTTCGTGACCATCAATCCTGATGTTAAGTTTCTCGCTGTCCTCATTTCTACTACTTCTCATTACCTTCGTCTTTCTTCGATTTATTCTCATTCAATACTCTGTACTCATTAGCCTGTTCATTCCGTTCAGCGAATCATTTCATTCTTCTTCACTTTCACTCAGAATAGCAATGTCATCAGCAAATCGTATCACTGACATCCTTTTACCTTGAATTTTAATTACACTCCTGAATCTTTCTTTTATTTCCATCATTGCTTCCTCGATGTACTGATTGAACAGTAGGGATGAAAGGCTATATCCTTGTCTTGCACCCTTTTTAATGAGAGCATTTCGTTCTTGGTCGTCCACTCTTATTATTCCCTCTTGGCTGTTGTACATATTGCACATTATCCGTCTCTCCCTATAGTTTACCCGTATTTTTTTCACAATTTCTAACATCTTGCACCATTTTACATTTTCGGACACTTTTTCCAGGTCGACATTTCCTATGGACGTGTCTTGATTTTTCTTTAGTCTTGCTTTTATTATTAACCGCAACGTCAGAATTGCCTTCTCGTGCCTTTACCTTTCCTAAAGCCAAACCGATCGTTGTCTAGCGCCTCCTCAGTTTTATCTTCCATTCTTCTGTGTATTATTCTTGTAATCAACTTAGATGCTTGAGCTGTTAAGCCTACTGAGGGACAGTTCTCGCACTTGTCAGCTCTTGCCGTCTTCGGACTTGTGTGGATGATGTTTTTCAGAAATTCAGATGGTATGTCGCCAGACTCATACATTCTACACACCAAAGTGAATAGTCGTTTTGATGCCACCTCCCCCAATGATTTTAGACGTTCTGATGGGATGTTATCAATCCCTTCTGCCTTATCTGATCTTAGGTCCTCCAAAGTTCTTTTGAATTCTGATTCTGATAGAGGATCCCCTATCTCTTCAAAAGCGACTCTTGTTTCTTCTATCACATCAGACCAATCTTCCCGCTCATAGAGGCTGTCAATGTATTCTTTCCACCTATCCGCTCTCTCCTCTGCTTTTACAGTGGAATTCCCGTTGCACTCTCAATGTTAACAACCTTCCTTTTAATGTTGCCGAAGGTTGTTTTGACTTTCTGTATGCTGAGTCTGTCCTTCCGACAATCGTTTCTTTTTCCATTTCTTCGCATTTTACCTGCAGCCATTTCGTCTTAGCTTCCCGGCACTTCCTATTTATTTCATTCCTCAGCGACTTGTATTACTGCGTTCCTGAGTTTCCCGGAACATTTTTGTACTTCCTCCTTTCATCGATCAATTGAAGTATTTCTTCTGTTACCCAAAGTTTCTTCGCAGTTACCTTCTTTG
This sequence comes from Schistocerca americana, assembly GCF_021461395.2. Classification (NCBI taxonomy): domain Eukaryota; kingdom Metazoa; phylum Arthropoda; class Insecta; order Orthoptera; family Acrididae; genus Schistocerca; species Schistocerca americana. The sequence goes on along the minus strand of NC_060119.1, from coordinate 601,470,498 downwards.
TACCTATATTTTCATTCCAAATTTCTGTGATGGCCCTTTTTAGAGATGTACATTCCTCTTCAAGTGTACTGCCTACTGAAATATTCCTTAATGCGGTATATATAGCCTTAGAGAACGTGAACTGTTTCTCGTCATTCCTTGGTACTTCTGTATCCCACTTCTTTGCTTATTGATTCTTCCTGACTAATCTCTGAAACTTCAGCCTACTCTTCATCACTACTATATTGTGATCTGAGTCTATATCTGCTCCTGGGTACTCCTTACAGTCCAGTATCTGATTTCGGAATCTCTGCACGACAATGATGTGAACTAACTGACATCTTCCCTTATCAGCCGGCGTTTTCCAAGTATACCTTCTCCTCTTGTGATTCTTGAACAGAGTTCGCTATTACTAGCTGAAACACGTTACACAACTCAATTAGTCTCTCTCCTCTCTCATTCCTTGTTCCAAGCCCATATTCTCCTGTAACTCCTTCCGCTACAACTGCATTCCAGTCTCCCATGACTATTAGATTTTGATCCAATTTTACATACTCTGTTACCCTTTCAGTATCCTCATACACTTTCTCTATCTCTTCATCTTCAGCTTGCGTCGTCGTCATGTACACCTGAACTATCGTTGTCGGTGTTGGTTTGCTGTAAATTCTGATAAGAACAATCCCGTCACTGATCTTTTCACAGTAACACACTCTCGGCCCTACCTTCCTATTCATAACGAATCCTACTCCCGTTATACCATTTTCTAGTGCTTATACTCATCTGACCAGAAATCCTTGTCTTCTTTCCACTTCACTTCACTGACCCCTACTAGATCTAGATTCAGCCATTGCATTTCCCTTTTTAGATTTTACAGTTTCCCTGTCACGTTCGAGATTCTGACATTCCACGCCCCCACTCGTAGAACGTTATCCTTTCGTTGATTATTCAATCTATTTCTCATGGTAACCTCCACTTGGCAGTAACCTCCCGGAGATTCGAATGGGTGAATATTCCGGAATCTTTTGCCAATGGAGAGATCAACGTGACACTTCTTCAATTACAGGCCACATGTCCTGTGGATACACGATACGTGTCTTTTATGCAGTGGTTTCCATTGCCTTCTACATCCTCATGCCGTTGATCATTGCTGATGCTTCAGTCTTTAGGTGCATTTTCCCGCTCCTACGACAAGAGGGTGCTGTGAACGTGTGTCCGCTCCTCCGTCCTGTTTGACAAGGCCGTTTACAGAAGGATGGTGACTTCTTATGCCGGAACTCTTCGACCGCCAGCGCTGATTGTTAATAAAAATTTAGGCAGCGGTGGGTTTCGAACCCGGGGCCGAAGCTTTTTGATTATGAATCAAAGATGCTACCTCTTTTTTTTGTCGAAACGCGGAAAAAAAATTGAGATTCATTTAGATGCGAACCAGTGATTACAAGTCTAGAATACACGAGGACCATCAACTTTTTGTCCACTTATTTAAGGCAATCAATTAAAATGAAACAAAAGATTTCAACAAAAACAAAAAGGGTTAAATGAGAAAAACGTATGTGAAAGAATATGGCGTTAATTTTAACGTGCCCACACCTTCTTTCCTCCGTCACTTATTGTGGTGTGCGTACTGTAAGACCTTCGGTACACACACCGTCAGATTATTTGACTTGTCGCTCTAACGAAGTAGGCGAGTGTCAGCAATATGTCTCGTGGTCTTATCGTGGCGGGTTTATTTTCTGTCGTTAGGTCACTCTATAGAAATGCCACTTGCACGCTTAGAGTAGCAGATTGATGGTGACCAACTTTAAACAGAACTTGATTAATTTTCGCACACATTTATTAAAATAATAAAAATCATAGATGTTACATAACTTGAATCTGGATGCTGTTTACAATTGACAATCTGAAGTTCCTTTGGTCTTGGTACGTTAATCTTACTCTCACATATCTCTGATACTTGACAAAGTGTCAATTCATTTATCTTCATGGCTATGTACAGGAATATGGTAATCTCATTAGACGCAGACTGAAACTTAACCATAGACTGGTAAAGACAAATGCAGACTGGTACAGACTAATGCAGACTGACTAATCGGAGGTCTGTACACTCATTATAATACCCCATGCGTTCAAGTATCACTGCGCGAGTGTGATCCGCAAGGAGAAAAGGTTCTACGTTAGCAGCAATCTCATTGGCTGCATTACATATTAATATGCAGATGGAAGCAGAATTTGGTCCGTCCCTAAGACAGCGCCACCTCGTAGTGCGGAGATGGACGAGCGCTGCGCCTGCGCTGTTGTGCTTAGCGGGGCGCGCTCTAGTGGGAAAGTTGTGTACGCGCTGACTACGAGGAGCTATGTGCACAACACTTCTACATCGTGGGACTTCAAATCCAAACAAGAGTGCCTACGAAAAAAGGGGGTATGTCCACTCATCCAACTCCTTGTCAATGATAAACAAGATATAGCATATTAGAAAATAGCTCACGACTAAGTATGGCCATATATTGAGAAAAGGAACACGGATCTGTGTCATATCCACTCACCATCTCGCAGTGGACATAATGTCCAACAAGACACATGATGGCCTTGTTCTTCGATCGGGGAAAGAAGGCTGAATTGGGACGCAAGAGAATCTCCCATGAGATAGCCGCCTCTGACTTCCTGAGGAGAAATGCCAGTTGTCGGCGAAGCCATCTCCAATGGCCATGACCGCAGGAGATCAACCGATGATATAATGTATCAGCTTCATGGCAATGATTGCAACGATCCGTCACATTGAGGCCAATACGAAAAAGTTACATGTTGGTAGGTACAATATCATGAACAACTTGATACCACGAGGACGCCACTTCCATCGGGAAAATCGGGAGGCTAACATTAGACCAAACAATCTTTCAATTCGTTTCTGGCTACAGGGATTCCACAGAGGGAATACTATGAGGAATTGGCCAGCGGCTGAACAGCATTTTAAGGGAGAGATTCTCTTGGGAATGGATACTTACTCACAAATAATTAACATCAAGAAAAAATTCCTTAACGTGCCGTAGTTTATAACTAATCCTACCAGTATCTACTGGAGGTGACTAACCGGTCGAATACTGTAATGAAGGCGAGCTGTAAGTGACTGGAGGCGGGGGGAGGGGGGGGGGCGAGTTGACATCTTAAAACGATGCGACGGATGAATAAGGCAGAAGCCTTCACCCGAATGTCAGGAAGGCCAAAACCTCCCAGTAGGCGGGGGCGCGCCATGACCCCATAACGCACGCGAAATATAGAGTTGCGGAAGATAAACCTGGCGTTAAACTTTGCAACTTGCGTTACATCATCGCAGGAAGTGGAAAGATTTCTACAGTAAAATAAGCCTTACTTAACACATACGTTTCCATGGCCCAGACCTTGGGAAGAAGTGAGAGGGAGCGACGCCCGTGTTCAATGGTTGTTCCCTGAATCTTATCCGTGACACTCTTCCAGTTTATCGTAGCCATCTTCAGCGGTCAACTGTCAATTATAGCACCTAACGATCGATATCGGGGGGCCTTCAAAGCCCATGGAATTTCAACAGTGTCATATCGTCGCAAAATGAGTAAGCGACATTTCTGGTCATTAACCCGCGCTCCCTTAACATGATAAAAGGCATCCAGAACTTCCTTCAGCAGTGGTATATCTTCATGGGTACGGAGAAGAACCATAACGTCATCAGTATACGCACGGACGATAAACCTTTCTCCCAACCTCTAGACCACGGGTGCAAGTTCTAGGTCATCATTTGCCAATGTTAAGTAAGTGGGATGTACCGTGCACTTTCGATAACTTGATTACAGCAAATAACAAGGATACTCACGCTGATATTTTCTGGACTAATTTTGTAATCTGAGCATCCGAAAACTTTGGTGGACATTATCTTTTAACATATTATGTTTATGTTTATGTTAAGTAAGTTTGTTTGAATACTGCAGATTATTATTTTATGTAATAATATTACTGTTTCTATTGTGCGATGTTTTGGACAAGAGTAAATAAATGGGAATATAACATGTTAAGATACGGCTTTCATAGACATTGGCATTTCCTTTGATGGAAAATGGTATCCTTAACCTTGACATATAAGACAAAGCAGAGAATGATCTAGGTATCAGAGAGTACCACCATATTTATATCTGTTGATGACTGGAATATTACGAGACCATAACCGATCAACGACAGTAATAGATATAGTGCATATCATCTTCTCCGTTCAGTTCTCCATTTACAGGATATAATCATGAATTATAGAATCGAGAGTGTGAAGGTTAAATGTACATTTAGATGGTTAATAATCTTACGGTTCACTATGATCCAGCCACACTAGCCTCCACGGAAAATAACCCACAGAGATCTAATCATCGCCTGCATCTCGTGGTCGTGCGGTAGCGTTCTCGCTTCTCACGCCCGGGTTCCCGGGTTCGATTCCCGGCGGGGTCAGGGATTTTCTCTGCCTCGTGATGGCTGGGTGTTGTGTGCTGTCCTTAGGTTAGTTAGGTTTAAGTAGTTCTAAGTTCTAGGGGACTGATGACCATAGATGTTAAGTCCCATAGTGCTCAGAGCCATTTGAACCATTTTTTAGATCTAATCATCTTCCTGTAACTGACAAATATCAGAAACAGAATACTAAGTGGCGCGGATATCGTCACGCAAAAATATTGCCATACAGTATTTCACAAGCGACATATGAGGTGACAATTATTGGACTACATGAAAAATATATAACTTAGTTACAAACTACGGCGTGCGCACACTTACTGTAGATATTCGCATTTAGGTTATGACAAGTTCGATATACCTGTCATCATTGGCGATGAAATGGCGCAGACGAATAGCGAAAATCTGCATGACCCGCTAGACTGTCGAAACATCGATGCTGTCGATGACCTCCTGAATGGCACATTTCAGATCAGCAATGGTTTTGGTGTTATTGTTGTACACCTTTTCTTTAATATACCCCCTCAAGAAGGAATCGCATGTGTTCAGATCCGGAGAATATGGCGGCCAATCGAGGCCCATGCCAGTGGCCTCTGGGTACCTCAGAGCCAGGATGCGGTCGCCAAAGTGCTCTTCCACAACATCAAACACTCTCCAGCTTCGATGGAGTCGAGCTTCGCCTTGGATGAAGGACATATTTTCGATATCGGGGTCACTTTGAATAATGGGGATGAAATCATCTTCCAAAACCTTCACGCACCGTTCGATAGTGACCCTGTAATCAAGGAATATCGCACCGATTATTCTGTGACTGGATATTGCACAAAACACAGTCATCTGTTGAAGGTGAAGAGTCGATAGCGAAATGCGGATTCTCAGTCCCCCAAATGCGCCAAATTTTCTTATTGACGAACCCATCAAAATGAAAGTGGGCTTCGTCGCTAAACCAAACCATGCTCATGCGCATACTGATTCCCATTGTGCCCTGCTGTCAGCCTTGCTGTTTGGACGTCCTAACTCAAACCTTTCAGAAGCCGATTTTATTTCATGTAGTTCAATAACTGTCATCCTGTACTTGAAACATCTGAAATAAGACGTGTCACGATTGCTGCAAGGACATCAGAAAGGCTTATCAAAATGTATAGAATAAATGGAAGAATATTACGTTGATAATTTTCATGTTAATTCGTCTATGTGCATCTGAATAAAACGAATGTTATCATTTCATGGGCGTCTCGCTCATGCTTATTGATAGATATCATCAGTGGCAAGGTATATACTTTCATGAGTGATTAAAGCTGCTGTTCGGCTTCCATTCTTCCAAATTATCCCTAGCACAGTACTGAGAACGTGTTCTGAGTGAAACTTCCCAGCAAGCATACCGATTGAATACACACTTGCCTTCTTTGCCTACTTGGCTGCTATTTCCTTGTTGGGCTCCATTCACCGCCTATCGTTCGAGCTACCAGTGACAAGCATACACACTCTCCGCACTTGTATGGACTACGTAGGAAAATCGGCCATTGGCCTAACGGACGTGGCATCCCATGCTGGCTCAGACGTGTTATCAGTATTTCGTTGCAAGCAGGCAGCCAGCCCCCACTTTCTACCGAGAGATACGCGAACGAAGGAATACAGACTATATATTGCGCATCGAAAGACGCACTAATAATGGAGTTCACAGGCGTTTACTGTGGCACCCGATATTTAGCTGCTGTAGCAACGTCGCTGCACCTTAACACTAGAACCTTGAAGCCTGTAGACCGAGGCCAAAGGAGCTTCCAGCTAGTATTCGAACAAATGCCAAATCACCTTACTTTCGCACAAAAAAATGGCTCTGAGCACTATGGGACTCAACTGCTGAGGTCATTAGTCCCCTAGAACTTAGAACTAGTTAAACCTAACTAACCTAAGGACATCACAAACATCCATGCCCGAGGCAGGATTCGAACCTGCGACCGTAGTGGTCTTGCGGTTCCAAACTGCAGCGCCTTTAACCGCACGGCCACTTCGGCCGGCTACTTTCGCACAGAACAACCCAGTCCAATACCACAGTCCCTACCCATTTCTAACTGCTCTACAAGAAAATAAAACTATCTTTGTTGTCTTTTACGACGCTGAAGGCCGTCCCACAAAATAACGTTACAAGAATGAAAAACGCATGGTGCTGTGTCAGTACTAATTCACACGACTGCACTGCACAGAAAACAAATGTAAAGTTTAGCAGAACGCATGTGTTACCAGCATGTCGAGCTGTTGTGTATTGAGACAGTAAAACTGCAAGTGACGGATAAAGCGACAGTGGCAGCAATTCCAAGCAGTGTATGCTCAGGCACAATCTTCTGATGCGAAGAGCAAACATTCTGCAGCGGAGTTCCGGATAGTTGCATCGTCTTGTTCAGTTGATGGAGAAAGGTGAAAAGTCATCGGCGGCGACGATGTGGAACAACTTGAAGTGAGCCGTAGTTCTCAATTAGCTACGCCACCCCGAGTAAAACCACTTTCAGGAACAGCCCAAACTTTAAATTACGTTAAACTTTGAAGCGGTTAGGGAACCAGAATTTTTTTTAAATGAAATAGATTGTGATCACTCAAACATAGGCTTATAAATTATGTGATGTTTTGTTTATTTTTTTTTTACGTGTTCTCATTACTCACACTGTCCTTCTAGACCACGTATACATCTATTTCAACACATGTTTCGATGATCAGTCATCATCAGATACTATAAAACTCAATGAAATAAAAATTGATAACCGTTATGAGTATCGTCCAAGATAAAGTAAGACCACTCATACCAGGTCGAAAACACCTTAAAGCATAGCTATACGTCAGGCCAACGGTATCCTCTACACGTAAGGAAAGGCTAATAACGAAATTCAGTTTTCTGGGTGGAGATATCCTTTTAGACTTATTTTTATACCTATTTTGAGCGTTGTTCATGACTTGCTCGCAAAAAATTAATCATTGCATTGTCTCATGTAATTTCAGCTGTGCAATTTTTTTTCCCTTGTCCACTTTATAAACACTTTTTTACCTCCTAGAATCAATCATATTTACATAAATTTTACGTACAGTGTCATTAATGTAATTTTTCAAATATGAATTTATACACGCATACTGTATTTTTCCTTTCGGTTCTGGAAAAACATACTGTCTTTGGTAATCGGACGTCATGTTTGCACTTCACATGTGCCCCAATTTTCTCTTGTGCGATTCCGCATTATTGCCGCTTTCCCTGTGCATCTCTTTTTATTGCGTAAAAAAAAAACACTATAAGGTTACTCAAAATCTCTTGTATTGTTTCCATTCCACTCCAAGACTTAAGAAGATTTCGTGTTAATCCTGATTCAGTTAATTTCTATACTAAATCAGTTCGCTTTGTTCCTGCTGACATTGGGCCCTGAATATTTGATATCTCTTGGTTTAAGTCCTCTTCTTCACCCACACTGGTAACAGATTTAGCGTAAAGACTGATACAAAATTATTTCATAAATTCTAATGTCTCCACTTCCAGTATTAACTACTCTACTTCTTTGGCATATCCAACCCACGACAGGTGTCAACTTTATGTTTAACACGTTCTCCTGCAACGTGTGTTTTCCTTTATCTTCTGTTAACTGTGTCCACTGTTGTCTTATTTTGAATCGTCTTCTTTCTCTCTCCATCTTGATGATAACTTTCGTGTCTAATACTTCTTTCAATGACCATGTCACTTGTTTCCTCGTCGCCAGCTCTCAGTAGGACTTTATATACATTTAATTGGCCTGTGTCAGTGAGATTACAGTACAGGGTCTGACACCACTTGTTTTCCTTTGGACGTGAATGAAAAGTACAAAAGAGGTCATATGGAAAACAGGCTGTGAAAGTTTTACTGTGACAGAAAGAGAAAAGTCGGAGAAGGGCAATTAATTATAACTAACCCATAAATTCTGAAGTGAGGTTTCTCTATTCATTCATGTCTGTAGAACAGGTGCTATTCATCATTCTCAGTCAATGTTAATCATTTCGGTAAATAATTTGTATGACCCTTCATTTGAAGAGTGAGGCTGAGTTCCTACTCAGTTATTGAAGGTTCATGTCATTATAATGTAACAAATCTGTCGATGTGTCAATATGTTACTCTAAAGCTTGGCAGAATCTGTTGCAACCTGGTGCGCTGTGAAAGCTCTGTTGACCATAACACACTTTTCAGAATTTTTATACGTATGCTGGAATCAGCAGTAATATACTTCTTTTGCAACGATCCGACCATTGTTATCACACGTCCTTGCTTTCCTGATAAAACGTGAAACTGACTGCTACGCTCTCCATTGACATTTACCTATCTTACACCGGAACGAAAAGATAGCAGTAGGTCCCCGACCATGTATTTCAATCTCACGTATACAGTACATGCCAGTGAAACCTCTGCGTCGTTCGATCCATTCTGTCACCTCATCAGCCAGTTTGTGCAATTGAACTCGTAAATAAAGATTTCCTGAGAGTTGTTGCCCTCAGTATCCGTGCCAGACATATACATACATTTTATGTCGGAACGTTTGGAACATTATTAATATCATCTGCTCTTTTTGGCATTCGATCGCAATATAATGCATCATCTGTTTTCTTATTATCCAGCAAGCGTTTAAAAACCTACACGTCCACCAACATCGCCTCTTTGCACGGGCTGTAACAAAATGTCATCCTTATGCGTTTCCCAATCCTTTGTGACACGAATACCATCATCTCCTATGTACGACTGTACGAAGTATGGAAATCAGCTGGGGCCCAATGAGTTTCAAACGAGTTTCACTCTGCTTGGGTTTGACGACTTGCCACTGTAAGCGAATGTTAAGTAGCCAAAGAGAAGTCAGTTAATTAGAGAACCAGAAATAAGAATTTAATACTGTCTTCTGCACTGGTTGTAGTGAAGACTCACAGAGACAAATTTCTCTACATGATGATTTTTATCAAGCAATATTCTTATTGGGTTCAGGATCTTAGAGAGCACGTGCCTCAACAGTATTTTGGGATTCATAATCGGCGCTCAATTTGTTGACATACGAAATTAAAGTAAGAAATTAAAGGATAATATTTTGCTGCATTTCAACCCTTCGACATGCCTAGATGTCAAAGGACAATGGGATTTACCTATTACTTCCTTAACAACGTTAGGATTCAGCTTTTCCCTTGATAATTATCATTTGGCCTATCCATTTTTGACTAAGGTGAAAACACCTGAGAAGTTGGTATTGATACAAGTAGAGTGAAAATCAGTTTTAGTTTCTATGCAGATACTCACTGCTGGTAATTTCTGTGTGCTATTTAAGAAAAGGCAAAATGCGAAAGATCCTTTCATCTATGTACTTACTCGGTATTCCACGAGTGAACGAATTTTTGAATCAATTCTGATACTACGTAATTTAGAAAAATTTATATCATATAACTGAATCTGTCTCTTAATGTATTACTTGGTTGTGACGTTTTTCATAAAAAATATTACACCATGACTATACTGCCTAGTCTGATAGTTTTCTTACATTCGAAGATTTTCTCCATTGTTCATAGAATTTTATCCTTTACATGTGTTTGCTTTCCATGTGCATCTGTGTCAGACTATTATGCTTATCATTCAGCTGATAATCGTGTTAGGGAAATAAATTGCAGGTCTCGAGAAACACACTAGAGTAGAGTATAAATTATCAAATAATAATTGTAGATCTCGAGAAATAGACTAGATAGATCATACGAGTACGTTACAGCAGCCCGTATTCTGACCAAAGTGGGATAATACTGCATCTGAGGATAAACAAATGATAGTAAAACAAAGAGGTTAACTACAAGTCGTATTAATAGTACTTCGTTGATAATCTTCAGACGTAATAAGTCTTGGTCCAGAAATGTTTTGTTAGTATTTCTATGTGAACTACTGACTAATCTCTTAAGGTTAAACAAATACGTGAGCATATGTGATTTCTAAAACAAGTCTTAAGGTTTAGAGAGAGTTATCTCAACAGTATGCCGTGTAGAAGACACTATTCCACTGCTTTGATGTGAGAAGCAAATACGTTTATTTAACGGGATTCTACACACTGTAGCATGGTTATGCCTGGTTGTAAATACTTTTGATCCCGTGGACTTACAATTTCCTCGAGACATATGAGTCTCAACTTTGTTTTCGATAATGATAGAATGTGAAGCCCCATGAACCACGGACCTTGCCGTTGGTGGAGAGACTTGCGTGCCTCAGCGATACAGATAGCCGTACCGTAGGTGCAACCACAACGCAGGGATGTCTGTTGAGAGGCCAGACAAACGTGTGGTTTCTGAAGAGGGGCAGCATTCTTTACAGTTGTTGAAGAGTCAAGAGTCTGACTGATCTGGCCGTGTAATATTAACCAAAACGGCCTTGCTGTGTTGCTACTGCGAACGGCTGAAAGCAAGGGGAAACTACAGCCGTAATTTTTCACGAGGGCATGCAGCTTTACTGTATGGTTAAATGATTATGGCATCCTTTTGGGTAAAATATTCGGGAGGTAAAATAGTCCCCCATTCGGAACTACACAGGAGGGCGTCGTTATCAGGAGAAAGAACACTGGCGATCCAAAGATCAGAGCGTGGAATGTCGGATCCCTTAATCGGCGGGTAGGTTAGAAAATTTAAAAAGGGAAAGTTAGATATAGTGGGAATTACTGAAGTTCTGAGGGAGGTGGAACAAGACTTCCGGTCAGGTAAATACAGGGTTATAAATACAAAATCGAATAGGGGTAATATATGAGTAAAAAAATAGGAGCGCGGGTAAACTACTACGTACAGAACAGTGAACGCCGTATTGTAGCCAAGATAGATACGCAGCCCATGCCTACCACAGAAGTACAATCTTATATGCCAGCTAGCTCCGCAGATGATGAAGAGATTGAAGAAATCTATGATGCAGTAAAAGAAACTATTCAGATAGTGAAGGGAGATGAAAATTTAATAGTCATGCGTGACTGGAATTCGATAGTAGGAAAAGGAAGAGAAGGAAACGTAGTAGGTGAATATGGAATGGGGGTATGGAATGAAAGCGGAATCCGCCTGGTAGAATTTTGCATAACTTAATTATAGCTAACATTTGATTAAAGAATCATGACAGAAGGTAGTATACGTGGAAGAGACCTGGAGACACTGGAAGATTTCAGATAGATTATATAATGGTCAGACAGAGATTTATGAACCAGGTTTTAAATTTTAAGTCATATCCAGGGTCAGATGTGGACTCTGACCACAATTTATTGGTTATGAACTGTAGATTAAAACTTAAGAAACTGCAAGTAGGTGGTATTTTAAGAAGATGGGACGCGGATAAACCGAAAAAACCAGAGGTTGTAGGAAATTTCAGAGAGAGCGTTAGGGAACTATTGACAAGAAAGGAGGAAAGAAATGCAGTAGAAGAAGAATGGGTCACTTTGAGAGACGAAATAGTGAAGACAGCAGAGTATCAAGTAGGTAAAAAGACGAGGTCTTGTAGATATCCTTGGGTAACAGAAGTGATATTTTATTTAATGGATGTAAGGAGGAAATATAAAAATGAATGAAGCAGGCGCAAAGGAATACAAACGTCTTAAGAACGAGATCGACAGGAAGGCAAACCTACGTTTCTAGTTTTTGTAGACTTAGAGAAAGCTTTCGACAATGTTGACTGGAATGTTCTCTTTCAAACTCTGAAGGTGCCAGGGGTCAAATAAAATTAGCGAAAGGCTGTTTACAATTTGTACAGAAACCAGACGGCAGTTATAATAGTCGAAGGGCATGAAAGGAAAGCAGTGGTTGGGAAGGGAGTGAGACAGGGTTTTAGCCTATCCCCGATATTATTCAATCAGTATATTGAGCAATGAGTGAAGGAAAAAAAAATAGGAGTAGGAATTTACAACCATGGAGAAGAAACAAAAACTTTGTAATTCTGTCAGAGACAGCAAAGGATCTGGAAGTGCAGTTGAACGGACTGGACTGTGTCTTGAAAGGAGGATATAAGATGACCATAAAGAAAAACAAAACGATGATAATGGAAAGTATTCGAATTAAATCAAGTGGTGCTGCGGTAATTAAGTTATGAAATCGGACACTTAAAGTAGCAGATGAGCTTTGCTATTAGCGGAGCAAAATAACTGATGATGGTCGAAGTAGAGAGAATATAAAAAGTAGACTGGCAATGGCAAGGAAAGCGTTTCTGGAGAAGAGAAATTTGTTAACATCGAGTACAGATTTAAGTGTCTGGAAGTCCTTTTTGAAAGTCTTTGTAAGGAGTGTAGCCATGTATAGAAGTGAAATATGGACGATAAATAGATTACACAATAAGAAAATAGAAGCTTTTGAAATGTGGTGCTACAGAAGAATCCAGAAGAATAGATGGGTAGATCACGTAACTAATGAGGAGATACTGAATGGAATTGGGAAGAACAGGAACTTGTGCCACAACTTGACTAGAAGAAGGGATCGGTTGGTAGGACACGTTCCGAGACATCAATGGATCACCAGTTTAGTAGTGTAGGTAAGCTGGAGGGAAAAGTCGCAGAGGGAGACCAAGGGATGAATGCACTAAGCAGATTCAGAAGGTTGTAGGTTGCAGTAGTTACTCAGAGATTAAGAACCTTACACAGGATAGCGTAGCATGGAGAGCTGCATCAAACCAGTCTCTCAACTGGAGACTATAACAACAACAACAGAATGTGAAGAAATGTATTAAAACTTGTGCCATGCCTGGGACATAAATCCAGCACTCCAGTTTACTAGGCAGAAGTGCTAACCAGTACATCACTGTAGCAGTATGGCCAACAGAATTGCACACACTACTCTAGTCCAATGCCCTTCTCAATAAAAATTTCAATTCACACCTTCAGCCCATTTTTCCTTTCTTAAGTGGTCGTTATTGCTGACGCTCTTCACTATTGGAATAGAATCCCAGCTTTGGATCCTGCCTGTATATCAGGCGTAGGTATTGATGTGATGGAATTATAATTTCTTAATTTTCTAGAGAAATATGAGTATCAGCATTATGTTCGATAACGAGAGAAGCAGAATAAATAAATAAAAACTTGTGTTATGGCCGGAACAAGAGCTCGGGAGTCGTGCTTACGAGGCAGACATGTTAATCATTACACCACCATAGCAGCACGCTCAAAAGAGCTGCAAGGACTACACTAGTCCGAAGGGCCCAAGTTCGGGCCCTGACACCAATTTTCGTTGATTTCTTCGACTTCTACCGTTGTCGAAGGCAGAGTGAAGACTGATATGTCTGGAGGAAATTGTAAATCCATCACTTCAATAAATCGCCTCCGCCTAAGGTACAGGCAGCATTTCCCCATTACATACAAAGCTGGGGTGCTATTCCAGAACTGAAAAGCCTCAGAAATAGCATCGATTTAAGAATGAGAATATAAGTTGAAGGTGTCAACTGGAGTTTGTGGTGGTAAGGGCACTGGGCTAGTGTTGTCCGTGCAGCTGTCTACAGCATACTGCTTCCTTGGTGTAACGGTTAGCAAATCTGTCTCGCAAGCCCGAGACACGGGTTCAAGTCTCAGCTGGAGCACAACTTAATCTCTTCAGCTTGTTTCGTCATATAAACTCTTTGCTGTATTATTTGTTGAACAATGATGAAATCATTTTTTTTACTCGTACCACATACATTAGGGTCTCATTACTCAGAATCTGTAAATCGACTCTTCAGTAATGCATCTCTACAGTTCTACAAAATAAGTACTCTCTGTTTTATTTTATCTTTCTCATCGGTGAGAATCTTTTCACTGCCATCGTACAGGTCTGCGGAACAAAGCATGTGTGTAACTAATTTCATTTGTAAGAATCAAAACGTTCCTGTTTGAGGGCGTTGCTACAGCTTATAAGCAACGTAGCGCGATTCCGAGGCAGTGATATAGGACCTACGCGTAGGCAAGAATTATTGTGGCAATCGTGTCCTTCCAATGTACGTGCATTAAATGTAGAAACATGAATATGGCGCTATTTCAAACGCGTCCGAACGGGACGGACATTCTTTTCTTGGCTTCCGAAGGAAAAACACTGGTAGACGTCCATTGGAGAATGAAGAATGTGTATGTTGCAGCATGTCTGTCGAAAACCACTGTTGTGGAAAAGTGCTGCTTCGTGAGAACGCACGTCCTCATGTCGCAAATGTCATAGCCCAGAAGTTACGCAAACTAGTGGAAGACACTTTAACCCTGTAATCCTGATCCCTCCCCATGTGGATATCACTCATTTGCTCCCTTAACCGGCAATGCTACCCGAAGTACATCTGCAATCCAGATGGGGAATATGATTCGACTATTTTCCTCTAAGTAGTGCCACAGGTTTTTCCGTAACAAAAGTTTCATATGACTGGTAGCCAGTCTTGATTCTGTCTTGGTTGCTTGGATACGTATGGTTATACACTCCTGGAAATTGAAATAAGAACACCGTGAATTCATTGTCCCAGGAAGGGGAAACTTTATTGACACATTCCTGGGGTCAGATACATCACATGATCACACTGACAGAACCACAGGCACATAGACACAGGCAACAGAGCATGCACAATGTCGGCACTAGTACAGTGTATATCCACCTTTCGCAGCAATGCAGGCTGCTATTCTCCCATGGAGACGATCGTAGAGATGCTGGATGTAGTCCTGTGGAACGGCTTGCCATGCCATTTCCACCTGGCGCCTCAGTTGGACCAGCGTTCGTGCTGGACGTGCAGACCGCGTGAGACGACGCTTCATCCAGTCCCAAACATGCTCAATGGGGGACAGATCCGGAGATCTTGCTGGCCAGGGTAGTTGACTTACACCTTCTAGAGCACGTTGGGTGGCACGGGATACATGCGGACGTGCATTGTCCTGTTGGAACAGCAAGTTCCCTTGCCGGTCTAGGAATGGTAGAACGATGGGTTCGATGACGGTTTGGATGTACCGTGCACTATTCAGTATCCCCTCGACGATCACCAGTGGTGTACGGCCAGTGTAGGAGATCGCTCCCCACACCATGATGCCGGGTGTTGGCCCTGTGTGCCTCGGTCGTATGCAGTCCTGATTGTGGCGCTCACCTGCACGGCGCCAAACACGCATACGACCATCATTGGCACCAAGGCAGAAGCGACTCTCATCGCTGAAGACGACACGTCTCCATTCGTCCCTCCATTCACGCCTGTCGCGACACCACTGTAGGCGGGCTGCACGATGTTGGGGCGTGAGCGGAAGACGGCCTAACGGTGTGTGGGACCGTAGCCCAGCTTCATGGAGACGGTTGCGAATGGTCCTCGCCGATACCCCAGGAGCAACAGTGTCCCTAATTTGCTGGGAAGTGGCGGTGCGGTCCCCTACGGCACTGCGTAGGGGTCTTGGCGTGCATCCGTGCGTCGCTGCGGTCCGGTCCCAGGTCGACTGGCACGTGCACCTTCCGCCGACCACTGGCGACAACATCGATGTACTGTGGAGACCTCACGCCCCACGTGTTGAGCAATTCGGCGGTACGTCCACCCGGCCTCCCGCATGCCCACTATACGCCCTCGCTCAAAGTCCGTCAACTGCACATACGGTTCACGTCCACGCTGTCGCGGCATGCTACCAGTGTTAAAGACTGCGATGGAGCTCCGTATGCCACGGCAAACTGGCTGACACTGACGGCGGCGGTGCACAAATGCTGCGCAGCTAGCGCCATTCGACGGCCAACACCGCGGTTCCTGGTGTGTCTGCTGTGCCGTGCGTGTGATCATTGCTTGTACAACCCTCTCGCAGTGTCCGGAGCAAGTATGGTGGGTCTGACACACCGGTGTCAATGTGTTCTTTTTTCCATTTCCAGGAGTGTATTTTACGTGCAGTGTGTTTGATGTCGCTGAATTGTTTGATTATTTCCACTATTTTGTATCACCTGAAAAATATGTTCTAAATGAAACTGAGCTGTTAAATTCTCACATACTTTTTGGTAACTATACCTTTTGCTTAATGTTAACTTTTTTATTTTCACGTTTCTTTCTATTCTTATTTCGGACTAAAAATAAGTTCCAAACAGATTTTTGAAGTGGCGAAGGAAGTGGACATAGCAGATATCCATAAGACCATTTTCAGTTCAAATTTTTAAGAAGATGATTTTGAGCTTGATGAAGAAGCTGCAATTAACCCCAATTTTAGGAAGGATACTGAAACGCACATGAACCACCCAATACGTCGTCAACTTCATTTCACCTTCATAGTACGTCGTGTCGAAATCGATTCTAGCGAGGAAGGGGTTCACCATTTACAAGAGGATGATCCACACATTTCAAAAAAGAATGAGCCAAACGTTTGAAACGAAGATAAACTATTAGTTGGTAATGTACCTTCCAAAGCTTTTGGCAAGGATTGCTTTAAATGGAGAGGCAAAAAGGAAAGCTTTGTAGAACAAAAGCTTTGTAGAACACCGATGAAAAATTTGATCGTTTATTTGCCAGGAAACAGGCAAAGGATATAAAATCGGCGTTAGAAGATGGAAAATATGTTTTACTGAAAAAAATTTAAATCTAATTACGCAGTTTACAAGCAAAGAGTTAGCTGTACTGCGGCTGGAAGGTAGAAACGACCGACACTTGGAAGATGAGAATGTTGAAAATGCAAGCTCATTGTTTTCCTGGAGAGAAACGATACAGAAATGGTAGCCTTAATTGGTTTATTATATAATGCACACGTTATGGAAGTCCGTGGAGTACTCTCTAATGAATTATACGATAAGAACTCGGGCATACGAATATTTCGGTCAACGATATCTGAGGCTCGCTTCCGATTTTTACTAAATTTTTTGAGGTCTGACGATTAAGAAACTACAAATGAGACGAAACAAAACGATAAGTTGGAGCCTTCCGAGATGTGATTGTGAGATCTTTTTGAAAATGAAAGAATTATATGCTCCCCCAGAATACACAACAATCAATGAGTAGCTAGTAGGATTCAGGGCCCACTGGTCATTCGAGATCTATATACCATCGAAGCCTGTCAAGTACAGTATCAGTATCTGGACGTGCTGTGATTCTAAAACATATTATGCTCTAGAAGTCGAAATGTACACAGGTAAAGATCAAGACCAGAAAACATCCCTGCAGCTCAATACTACTATGAAAAATTGAACGCTTCTTTCAAATGGTTCAAATGGCTCTGAGCACTATGGGACTTAACATCTATGGTCATCAGTCGCCTAGAACTTAGAACTACTTAAATCTAACTAACCTAAGGACGCTTCTTTCATTGGGACGTGTAGAAATGTAACTACAGATAACTGGTTTACGGCAGTGAAGCCATCGCAAGAATTACTAGACTAAAGTAAAGGTGACTGAAACCTTGATGAAAAATAAAAAAGAGATTCCGCCAACATTTATGGAAGTAAAAACCAGATAAAAGAAATGTGCTATGTTTGCATTTAATGATAACCCTATTCTCCTGTCTTGCGTTTCGCCAAAGAAGAAGAAAAAGATACTGCTTATTCTTTACATCATGCACGAGAAAAGGATCGAAACTAAAATAAGACAGTGCCAAATATAATAGAAAGTTACAACCAGATCAAAGCTGTCGTTGATACTTTGGCTCACCTGTGTCATACATTTTCTGCATAAAGAAAAACTAGATGTTGGTCATATTTTTTCTACAACTTGCTAGATATCACTGGAGTCAACAGTATGATCCTTTTGAGAGTTCTGCTGCCTCGGAGAAGGAAGTGATCAAAGACATGCTTTCGTATTTGAAAAACCTTGGCATGCCCTCAGTAAGACCGAAAATGAGCAGCCGACTGAATTTTCCTACTTCTTCTCGCCATCTGCGTGAGACCCAATGTAATGTGCCAAAATTGGACAATGAAATTCGAGCACCTCTCAGAACACAACCATCATCAGGAGGATGTGTCTTATGCTGTGCGTCTCAGGATAGAAACTCCAGGGCTAATAGCATCATGTGTAACAAGTTCATCCGTTTGATGCATCAAAAGAAGATATGTCCTGTCTGTGGGTGGATGTATTCCTTATTTGCATCGACTATTGTTCTTTATATAATAAGCAATGTATTTTAAGTTTTATGTGTTAATTTAAAATATATACTTATTAAAAACAAAATAAAAATATTTTTTTCTCAGGGTGTACAACTAAACCCCAAGGTACTACTTCTGCAGTGTAAAATATGTGTAGCATTCCAAGGTTAAAAAAGGCCTTGAGATGTCGACGATTGCTGTCGGACGAGGACATGCAGCAGGCAGGTACAGGCTTCTTAACGCAGCCGGATATGGTGTTCTACCAAAGGAGTATCTTTAAGTTGGTGGATCAGAGATCGAGGGGACTTTGCCTGATTTTCGTACCGACTTTGGAGTGTACGACTTTCGAATGGAAACGTTTTGATCGCTCCCCAGAACCTAAGCGTGCGAATATAGAGCGCTACCGAGGAGATAAAAATATGATACTGAAAAACCAACAAAAAAATTAAAGGCTTAGTACCTTCAGGATTAGAAACTATCCGACACTAGACACAGACAGAGCAGGGCGTAGGCGGACCATCACCTTCGAGCAGAGTTCTTCAGGGGCCATGAGTAGGGAATGTTATAGCAAATGGACGAACGTTGTCATCGTGAATACTTCATACATAGCGCAAGCTTTCGATTTTTGGTGGTGTGGAGTGTTGCCCGACTTTTCTTTCACGTCAGCATCCCTTTCTCCCACGTGTCTTGTCTCACTACACAACACTCTTGTAGCAAGAAGTTTCGTATTCTGTTGCTATTGTACTTGATCATGATCATGGAAGGCGCGATTTGAACTCAGTCTTACTGATATAACAGCTCGAACGTACAGATATTTACATCGTACGAAAATTATTTTGTGTACATTGGAAGTGAAATTAGACCTTGAATTTCCCTTAACATTTAATGCGTTAGCTGACTAATATTAGCTCAGTTTGGCAAGCACGGAAAAAGAAACTAGTGGGGTATTTTCGAAGGAACTATACCCAAATTTGGGTGAAGTTATTTAAGCGAACTGCAGGAAACTTAAGTTATCATTGAGGAATGCTGGGCTGGATTTTAAATTCCAGTCCAGGGGAAATATTTTGATGACTCCTCTGCTTCCCTCAGATACCATTCACACTGTAGCCCTAGTGCCCCTTTACCATACTTAACGAACAATTACCATGGATTATTTCGTATACTTGAATACTTGAATTCAAATTATTATTTTCCGGTGATACTGCAATGTCGCAAAGTAATGGACCTAAGTGGTGATTTGTTAAGTGCAAGAACATAGACTATGAAAAAAACCGTTATCATAGGCAATTTGAAACAATTTCTATAAAATTTTTCAGCTCTGAATTACCGGTTAATGGCTTACCTCGAGATAGCCGACGAGCTCGCTATGTAAAATATAATATGCATGTATAGTTCCCACCTCATCACAAGGTATCGACTGTTTACTGGCTGAGATTTTATGAAATTAATCATTTTAATGACCACGTCACGATGCCTCTGACAGTAGGAGGATAATTTTTTGCAGCAAGTGTCCTCTTAACTGCGAAAATCTTAAAAAATCTTCCGCTTTCCAGATTGTAAAGTGTGTGTTAGGTGAAAAATCAGCAATAGGAATAGCCTAAAATCTCCTTTCGAATGACTCACTAGTCCATGTCATCAGAGAATTAAAATGAATGAACTTACATTTATTTTCAAATCATTCACGCGTGAATTCAACGATGTAACTGGACTCTCAATATTGCAGTAGTTAGTTAGCAGCAGTGAGCCACAGAGCGACGATCGATGGCTCGGGTGATGCTCCCATGTTCCATAGATTTAACTCCCAAGAGTGTCAGCCACAAGGGGGTGCGCCTGTCGCGCGCCGAGGTCTCTTTATCATGACTGCAGACAGCAGAGGTAGTCAGCCACGACTAGCGACTCAGGCATATTTACCTGAAGAGCGCTGGGACAATGCACACGCAGCCTGGCTGGGTGCTGGAGCAGTCATCCTCTGTCCTTTCTTTGGATGAAAAGGCTATAGCGGCTGAGCGCGTTTTCGAACAGATTTAAGACCTCCGTTCCTCGACTGCGTTCTGCGAACTGTAATGAAATGAGCGCGCCCAGGCATCTCTTTTGGCGGAAATGCTGTGTTGTCTTCGCCTGTGGCTCTAAGTGTCGTTCAGTTAGCATTGTGATAATTTGAAATGTTCAGAAATTCAGTGCTTTCATCTGCTACAACGCTCAGTCTCTCCTGCCGTACATTTACTAGAACGTTTCGTTCTTATTCTCTCCATTACGTCAGCTCTTTTTTAATGCTGAGAAATCCGCTGGCTGTAACAGCAGTACAGCTTTGTCTCTTAGGGTATAGGTATTAATAAAGAGTTCCACTCTTGTTCACAGTAATTAATTAGTTTTAAGGGGGTTATTTAAACCGTTAAGTTATTTATGTTAACTGGGGACCTAGAAACGACGGAGAGGCTCCGTCCCCGCCGCAGCGCAGTGGTGTAACAACCCCACGACGGCTATCGCAGACCATTTCGCCCCTCCACCGCCCCACCACGAACCCAGGGTTATTGTGCGGTTGGGCCCCTGGTGGGCCCCCCAGGGAACGTCTCACACCAGACGAGTGTATCCCCTATGTTTGCGTGGTAGAGTAATGGTGGTGTACGCGTATGTGGAGAAATTGTTGGTGCAGCAATCGCCGAGATAGTGTAGCTGAGGTAGAATAAGGGGAATCAGCCCGCATTCGCCGAGGTAGATGGAAAACCGCCTAAAAACCATCCACAGATTGGCCGGCTCACCGGACCTCGACACAAATCCGCCGGGCGGATTCGTGCCGGGGACCGGCGCTCCTTCCCACAAGGGAAGCCGTGCGTTAGACTGCATGGCCAACCGGGCGGGCTTATTTAAGCTATTACTGGGAGCCAGATTTTAAATGGATCGTCTCACGTAATTTTTCTGCTAACAAGACTGCCTCCCCATTGCACCTCCCTCAGATTTAGCGGCAAGAGGGCCCAATGGACTGCCCGTCAAAAACTGTACATAGATCAAGCATGAAAAGAGGACGAAAGTGTACTGGACTGTGAAAAAGAAAGCAAAATAGTGAACTGTCTAAGAACAAGAATTGCAACATAGAGCAGCCGGGAACAGAAATGGCGTCGTGCTTAAGTGGTTACGGAGTTGGCGTACTACGCGAGCGAGCCGAGTTCAAACCTTCCTCGTGACGACTTTTTCTTATTTCTTTTCTTTTCGTTGTTAGCTTTATGCAGATTTGCGTTTGTGTCCTGGCGCGACGTCCCTTTAGCAACAGCGAGGTGTCAGGTAAGTATCTATAATGAGATTTGATTCTGCACAACTAATTCTTAGCAACCGAAAGGAAGTGGCTTTCGAATGGGAGCCGCAAGACAAGGCAATAAGTCAACCGACTTCTCCACCGGTAAACACGTCCGGTGTCTCATTCATGGCATTAGTGACAGAATTTTTAAGTATGTCATATGACAGGAATCTCTTATCGAGGCACCTAATTTGTACGTCTGGTAACTGAGTGAGATATTCCTCCTTGCCAGACGTAGGTGTTCGAATGAACGTGGAGTTTGTTACATAAGCTGCAACAAATGAACACGCCAGTTTCACAATTACTCAGTTTGTCCATGCTCTGTCAAAACATATGTCTTTAAAGTTTTTGAAGTTGTGTTCCGTTTTGCAAGTCTTGACTTTTGAACTCCTCTGTTGCAACATACTTCACCATTTACTTGTTGTTTTCAATTCTGTGAGACGTGTATGTGGTATTTCGCCTGCTCTCACTATTCATCGCCGCTTTGAGCCAGACTACCATTTGAATATATGATCCTGCTTAGGAAAGTTAGTCTACGTTGTTAGTTGAAACACTGGGGTACACTTTGATTGGTGGGCAATTCATCTGTTTTTCTCAGTTGTTTCATCTCTAAACAGAGTTGTTCACTGTATCTGCACTTTTTGTGTGTTTCAAGATATTTTTGTACGTGTTTTAGAATTAGCCGTTGCTTACATTATCATAGGTGTATCTGAATGCGTTTAGACTAATGGCCGACGTCAGCATTTGAATGCTCTCTTCCGACATGTTGGTAGGGAGCAGGTTGACTGTAACTGATCAAGTCACGTGATTTTCTTGTTGGTTGTTATATGTTCATGTACCAAAAGTCATTGTATACCTCCTAAGATCGTGTCGCACCTCCTTCTGCTCGGCGTAGTGGTGAACTCAGTAAGTCACTGGAATTCCCATGTAGAAATATTGAGCCAATGTGCCTCGATAGCTGTCCAAAATCGCGAAAGTGTCGCCGGTGCAGCGCGTACAGCATTTATTCCATAAATGTTCGATAGGATTCATATACGGCGATGTGGGTGGGCAAATCATTCGCTCAAATTATCCAAAATGTTCTGCACACCAATTACGGACAATTGTGCTCATTGACATGTTTGGGAACTTGAAGTCCATGAATGCCTGGAAATGGCATCCACGTAGCCGAACAAAAAAGTTTCCAGTTAACTAATTGTTCAGCTCGACCAGAGGATCCTGTCCATTCCATGCAAACACGGCCCACACCATCATGGGGCCATCATCAGCTTGCACAATGCCTTGTTGGCAACTTGTGTCCATGCCTTTCGTATAGTCAGCGCCACACTCGAACTATCATCAGCTTTTACCAACTGAAATCTAAACAGGTCAAGGTTTTCCAGTGGTCTAGGATCCAAGCGATATGGTTAAGACAAAATGTGCCGAAGGCGATGTCGTGCTGTTAGGAAAGGCACTCGTGTCGGACGTCTGCTGCCATAGCCCACTTATGCCAAATTTCGTCGCACTGAGGTAACGCATACGTTCATCGTACGTCCTACATTGATTTCTGCGGTTGGTTAATGCAAATGCCGCTTCTTTCGGTCGTTAAATGAAGGCCGACGGCCACTGTATTGTCCGTGGTGCGAGGTAGTGACTGAAATTTGTTACTCTCAGCAGACTCTTGATGCTGTGGATTTTGGAATATTGAATTCCCTAACGATTTCCGAAGTGGAATGTCCCATGCGTCTAGCTCCAACAACTACTCCTCGTTCAAAGTATGTCAGTTCCCGTCGTATGGCCATAATCAGTCAGGACCTTTTTCGCACGAGTTACCTGAGTTGAAATATTAGCTTCGCCACTGCCCTCGTGTAGTGTACATGATGTTCTCGCCATTTCTGTATGTGCACAACGCTATTCGACGACTTTGGTCCCGTGAGTGTGATTCTTACATGATTTAGTAATGTATAGCAGCATTTTGGGCCTTAATGAAGTGTGTTTTGTTACGAATCATGCTCAGTTACCCATTAGCCAGTCCTTCCACTCCCACAAACCTACTGGCTGGTTACGTATGAAGCAGGAAAAGTGATTACTGGAGAATCCTCTTTTTTGTAAATCTCCACCCATACGCACTACCAGATGGGAATTTTGTTCGTTCGAGAGGCTCCATGATGGCCACAGATCCACTACTCCTGCTGTCAAAATGAGCACTGGGGGAGGTAACAAGCGGTTGAGGCGACGGACTCGCCACCCCTCCTGCTTCTAGTGTCACAGTTCAAAGAAAGGCTGCACTCTATCTTCAGTCAGCCAATAGTCGGGTCATAAGCGTATGCCAAAGAGCATACCTTTGGACAATCCTTGAATTTCTTTACTCTCTAAAGCTCTAATTCAATATGGAGATCTTACGCTTATCCCAGTAATTTTAATTAAATTACCACTGGTTATTCTGCAACTTTTGGTAACCACGGATTTGGTATGAGCGTAACAGTAATTATATTTTCAGTCGACAGGTGGCAATTCTTCCACATTCTTGCCTTCTTTCACACAGTCGTCAGCAGATAATATTCTGACTCACGATTATATTCATGCACTTACATGTCTTTTGACTGAGTTACTTACGATACATCACAACTAAATTTTACGTATATATTTATTACACACACCATTAGAAAAGTAATATTAACTAAAATTATAACAGTTTCACCATTTGACTTATCTTTTATAACCTTTAAAGTGTCTGCTGCATATATGGCTCCAAAATCATTTTCAAGTAATTTTTCGTTATTCTGTTGAAACTTTACTAATTACCACAGGATAGAAATAAATCACCCGAAAATGACTATAGAGGCAAAATTACAATAGTAGTCAAGAGGAAGTAAAAAAGTAGTCATATGGTGAAACCGTTATCATTTAAGCAATTCTACACGAGTTCTTGGTGAATTTTGTTTTATGAACCTTAGGCCGCAGTTCAAAGCATTTTTCAGGGCAGAAAGTTTCGTCTGCCAATACTGGATTCTTGACCAGAGGCTGTAAAGACCCAGTCAGCAGTATCAAACTTAAACATAGCAAGCCGAACTTTTTATACTTAGCCACGTAATGGTCGGGTAGTTACGGCGCTGACCATGACGTCTATGACAGAGCTTCAAGTTTGATTTATTTACCACAGAGGCTACAAATGGTCTAATTTAAGTCCTCCTCCTTTTATAATAAGTTATTTTTGTGCTTCTGAATTGATATGTCCTCCCTGTACATCGTAATGTAATGATTATTTGATTTTTGTATAACATTTATGTACTAAACGATCCGTGTTTTTCCGGCAGCCTGTGTCTCATAAGCCGTAGTTACTATGCACATTCTGCCAAATGACGGGCCAAAAATTGGGCGTATTGCGTCACGAGAGTAATAGACGCACCAATTTACAGATAGCCTTCAAGTGGAATAACAATTGTTATTGTTGCTATCGATAACTTAAAACTGTAGTCATCATAAGAAGCACGAGGATTTTTTGAAAATGTATTGTATTTTTATATGTTATTTTTATGGTAATATTGTACAGTGATACTAGGATGGAAGAGGCTTGAGGATTGCCGACATAGTGTAATGGAAAGGAAGTTCAAGCACCGTTGATGTTAATAGACGCCCTCAGTCCTGAAGCTGGCCGCTAGATAAAGCAGAGACGACAGCTATCTAAAATCTTACTAATGTTAAGTATGCTAAAAAAGGTTTGTTGTTTCTATTGCTCAGGTTGTAGGCAAGGATGGTTTTTATGGCTCAGTCCAGGTTTCAATCGGGAGTCGATTAAATGGGTGGGGTGGCTAAATGGTTACGGGGACACCAACTTATTGGGGTTCAGTTGAGTACTGTCTGCTGTGTCTGTAGGTCAGTTTCAACTAAAAGAATTTCCCGGATAAAATTTCAGCTCCTTGTCGAAAATCGTGATAAGAGTATCACTGTCGTATTATGAGGTAAACCAGACAAGAGAATCGTAGGTTGAGGAAATTACAGTAATAATTAGTCGATCTTTGAATGAATAACGTCTAGATTAGTCCATGTGGATATTTAAGTGGAAACAGTGTTCGACCAGTACTATTACCGATCGTTCTACAGTGTTACGTAGCTGTCAAGTGTCTATACATCGACACAGATAAATTTCTTTATCTGTGTGTTCTACGGATTGCAGGTATTCAAATTAAGTGCTGAGAAAATCCCAGTTTCAAAAAACTGACAGAGAAATTCAGGTTACTACAACTGCTTACCTAAGTTCGTTAGAAGTTCATTCAATCCAGAAATAGTAAAATTGCCCTGTTTTGTTGTGGTCCTGAGAAACTATTTTATTTATTTATTTATTTATTTTTTTGCTTCCATTAGATATGTTCTCTCCATATATACAACAGGTTATATTTTAACATTTCTTGAAGTTACTACGTATTTTGGTTGATTACATAGTTACCTCTCATCACAATAATTATAAGAGGTGAACCGGTTCAATTAAAGTACAGCTCAAGAAGGGGTGAACTATCCTCCCTTAGGAGTGCCATTAATGAAATATGGGCCAATGATGTGTTGTCATACAATAACACACCAGACATTAACACTCCACTGACGTAGTACGTCAATCACATCACGATTACCGGCAGCGTGAGGTGCACGCTGAAGTCTCACTTATTTCAAACGTCAACTTCGCTTCGCAATTTCTAGTGATGTAATTGACGTATTGCGATGCAACCAACGCCATTATTTTGTGATTTTTCATGCTATTGACTGCATACGAAATAATAGGGCGTGTCCATTTAAAAATACAAAGTTTATGTTGAAAATAGTATTTGTTTACGTCTTAAAATTTCACGTAGTATTTGGTTTCCTAAGCCCCTGCCGTACGTTCATCCTGATGAAAACGGTTTTTCAATATCTGTTGTTGTTCCAGAGATATTTGAGGTGTCAGAGATAGGTAAGTCACCCTGTATATATACGAGGGCTGTTCGGTAAGTAAGTTCAGATCGGCAGCGAACTGGACACCATTGTGAAAATCCGATGAAGTTTTACTCAGATGTGTTAGGTAGTGTCTCTAGTACGCCCGTAGCTCGCAGCACATCAGTCTTTTCAATTCTGAGAGCAGAGAGAGCACGTAAAAATGCCTAAAAAATAATGTCTCCCGCCAAGTATGGGGACCTGGTGAGAGGTTTCACCTGATGTCCTGCAGCCCACATTACATAACT
The DNA here is from genome assembly GCF_021461395.2 of Schistocerca americana. Lineage (NCBI taxonomy): Eukaryota > Metazoa > Arthropoda > Insecta > Orthoptera > Acrididae > Schistocerca > Schistocerca americana. The sequence goes on along the minus strand of NC_060119.1, from coordinate 601,443,579 downwards.
GTCATGCGTTTCATTCTTCATGACAATTCACGGTCGCACTCTGCAGGGGCAATATAGATCCTCTTGCTGTATTTCCAACGGGTAGTGTTTGATAATCCACAATACAGCCCGTAATTTGGTCTTCCTGAGTTTCAGCCCTTCTCAAATGATTGAAGAGACACGCCGTACCCTTTATGTAAATACGTCCAAACTACGACAGCACCTCATTAACAGGAACCACAGTAGACAGTGACACAATTCTACATGACTGTGAGAGTAAAAATATTGAAATTGTCGAGAAAAGTAGTACTGTTAACCCTAACTGCAAAACGTTTACAGTCCCCACCAAAACAACAAGGATGCTCTGCTGAGTAAGATTGGTAACAAGTAATGACGATGCAAAGTGGGGGGAAGAAATAATGTCCCGAGATGAAAATTCTTACAAAGTGGTCGACGAGTGCGTATGCGGCAATCAGGCAGGAAATGACGACGGCGTAGCTTTGCAAGTGGGCAGGCTGCGCTAGAAGCGCGGCGAGCAGTGGCGCTCCGGCTGATTGGATTCCCTATTAGGCGGCGGCAATCAGCGCCTTGGGGCACCTGCGACCTGACCGCAGCCACCAGCCCGGCTGCCCGCGTCCGCATCTGCTCTTCCAGCGCCCCGGCAGCGCATTCGCCGCCTCTAAAATTACGCCTTCTCATTTAGATTACGATGCTGACTGATCCCGCACAAAAACGAACTTTTTTACTTCATTAATTTAATAATATTAACAACTGGTAATTATAGGAAGGAAGCTATGACGTCAATTCTGAACAGAAAATTCAGCCGTAAAAGTAACTTCTACCGCTCCCCAGCGGTGCGTAATATGAGTACTACTTTTCGCAATGTACACTGCTGGGAAAACAAAATTTGTGTACCCTTTTAGAAGCTACCAATTCATTCAAGACTTATTGTTCCAACAGCGTGTATGGAGTAGATGAAATGATTACATTTACAGCTCAATAGCACAAGCGTCTCTGGGGTACCAGGTATCCAGGTATCGACCCATGCTGCAACAGCCCATCTATTCACGTAGTTCTGTAAGACTTGTTGGTGGTCGAGTCGCACGACTAATTTCTTGTCCTGGTATAACCCACGCATGCTCGATTGGAGACAAGTCCGGAGATCGCACTGGCCACGGAAGTTGCTGACATCTGGCAGCGCACGTAGAGTTTCATGGGCAGTGTGTGGCAGAGCATTACCCTGTCAGAACAGTACTTCTCCTTCCTGTATCAAGAACGGAAAAAGAAAGGTTCTAAAAACGTTCTGCGCATACCGAGCGCTGGTTAGTATCCCTTCCAGAAATACGAAAGGTGAACGAGGGTTGTAGCCTGGGGTGGGAAGACGATGAATGTGATGTTTTGTTTGTCGGGCGCTCAACTACTTGGTTATCAGCTCCCGTACAAAGTCCCACTGTGCGGATGGTCCCGGCGGAGGTTCGAGTCCTCCCTCAGCCATGGGTGTGTGTGTTTGTCCTCAGGATAATTTAGGTTAAGTAGTGTGTAAGTTTAGGGACTGATGACCTTATGAGTTAAGTCCCATAAGATTTCACATACATTTGAACATTTTTTGAACAAAGTCCCAAACTTTACACAGTCCGATGTCACCACTTCCACGAATGATGATGTCATTTCATCAACACAAACACCCAGTTCCCGAGCAGAGAAAATCCCCAACCCGGCCGGAATCGAACCCTGGACCCGCGTCCAGAGCAGCAACGCTAGCCACTACATCACGTGTTGCCGAAGCCTGGGGTGGGCCCGGTGTGTACTCCACGAGACAGCACTCACCAGGTCTACGTCGTACGCGCAAACGAGCTTCACTTGCAAGCTGGCAAAATTTGCTTTCATGTCTGAAGACCAGGGTGCGGCATTCCAACTTCCAAGTGGACTTTTATCATCGGCATCAGTCGAACCGAGAACGTTGTGCTGTGGCATGAATGGAAGACGGGCTAGGGGTGTGTGTGCCCAATGTCTCATTGCCAATAACTGCTCCGCAAGAGTTCGTGTTGACATGTCTGGACTCACAAGCTCTAGTGTCTGTGCTGTCATTGCGACGATTTGGACGGTCGTCAGTGCAGCGTGGATATCCACAACTTCGTCCATGGGTGTGAGAATGTTCATGCGACCAATGATACCAGCTATGCTGCTCAACTGACGCAGCTCGTCCATCTTGTGTGGGGGTTCTCTAAAGGACAATTCCGCCACTCGGAAGATCACAATTCGACCCCTTTCAAACTCGCTCATTTGCTGTAGGCAGAATGAGTGCGTCTCCGTGGCATGGTTTCTTGCTTGGTCCGCACGTCTGCGCCACAATGCGCCTTCTGGTATTGAGCATTGCCTATTAAATCGTAGACAAGCCACTACAGTATCTGTTGGCGGCCGACGGTGAAACCTTTAATAGTGCATCTACTATCCCCCAGGTGACACAGGCCATCGTCGGATTGAAATCGACGTTGTCTTCCCAGGTGTACCAATCAATCTCCGGCAATGGATATAAATGACCTAGTAGATAATGTCGGAAATTCCATGAGACTTTTCTGGGATGATGGGGTTGTATACAGGGAAGTCACGACGGTAGACAATTATATCAAAAGGCACGAAAACCGTAATTGGATCGATGTTTGGTGCAGCGAGTGGATATTGACGCTCAACTTAAACAAATATAAGGTACTGCGAATAAAGCTACATAATCCTCATTGTATGATTATAAAATTGCTGCGGAATCACGGGAAGCAGTTAGTTCCATAAAACATCTAGGAGTATGTGGACACAGCGACCTGACGTGGAACGATCGCGAGTAGGCAGATACCAGACTGAGATTAATTGGAAGAACTCACAGGAAATGTAGTCCATCAACACAGGAAGTACCTTACAATAGTGCCTTTCGACCAATACATAAATACTGCTGGTCATCACAGGATCCAAACTAGAGATGACTAATACAGGAAACAGAGAAGATACAAAGAACAGCAGCACGTTTCATTATAGACTGATTCAGCAAGCGCGAAGGATCGAGGAAATGCTCAGCCCACTCTAGCTGAAGGCGCTGCAACAGTGTCATTCTGCATCACGGTATGGTCTATTGTTACTGTTCCAGCGTCATATCTTCCTAGGAGAGTCAACCAACTTAATACTTCCTCCTATGTAAGCCGCGCGCGAAGGCTTACCAGGAATCGTTATTCCCGCGAAACATAAGCGACTGGAGCGGAAAAAGGGAAAGGTCACATAGGTACACACACCATAAAGCTGCATGCGAAGTATAGATGTAGATGTAGACGTAGAATGCCTCACAGCCTTTACGGTATTAGGGATTGCAAACAGAAATGGATGAAGCATTTAACATAAGCAATTAAGACGCAGCAAACCGAGATCTTAAAAGAATATTGCCAACATATAGCTGTCAAGTTCATCTTCAAATTTTCGTAACTCAAAGAACGATTCATTAAACTTCAAGCGAAACATAGTTGTAACACTGTTTCTCCACTGGATATTTCTATTGAGCTGACAGGGTGAAGCTACAGTACTCGCTGTAGCCTTTTAAAACAACGGTACTCTCTGCAGCAGACACGAAAGATACTACGGATAAAGCCGATGGCGGACTTACGGAATGAAAAAGACGACATAAAAATATTCAAATCCACTTCCTTTCTGACATATTTGGGGTGTCTGACGTAAATAAAAAAAATACGTAGGATTCTGTCACAAACAGAAAGTGATTTTTCGCCCTCCATTGAAGACTGCAACCATTTTAAGTTCCATTAAAAATTTCGCCCTCTATCGAAAGCCACAGTCATTCTGTGTGGCTTTACATACTTTGGACCGTCTGTGAAAGATACATGAAACGCCAGAGGTACATCCTACGTTTACAGCCCAATAAATATGCTGTAGCGGAACACCGCGTTCATACCTGTCAGCGTCAGCCACGCATTTTTGGGACTGATGGTCGAGGTAGACAGTAGAAACACGCTTGAAAAGGAATTAAATTCATAAATCAATTTGTGTATGCCGGCGCCGCTATACACAGCGCCATATTTGGCTTTAGGCTACGTAATTTCTGAAGATGCTCGCGTTGATCTAGTGAAAGACGTAAAACAAAGAAAAAGTTACATGCGACTTATGGCGGCACAACAACTTTAATTTTAATTAATTAACGGAGATTGCGGTTTCAACGTGCTCAAAGCGTGGAATCCGGCACTATGTTTAATAAACTCTCGATGGCATCGCTACAGTGCAGCAACTAACGTCCATCCATTTACAGAGTGGAGCGACGGGTTACCTACAGATTCACTTGATGAGCAGTTATCTGTAGCCGAAATCAAACTCTGGCTCTTCTGTATTTGTGATCGCATGTCCGGTGTTATGGGCCTAAACAAGGAAGGAGAGAGTGTTGCAAACTCAGTTTGTCGGCTCACATGGGAGATGGTCGAAACATATACGGCTGAAATAACAGAAGAACAAATAGGGTTTCAGTGACTGAAACGCAAAATCTATGGTGAGTTATCACTGTAGCGTTTACAGCATTTTTCAACAATTTTCTAAGTACCTGGGCGAGCACACCTTCTGATTACAAGTTCAAACAGTGGCCGTGGGAGCTTGGCACCAGAAGTGAAGCGCACTGTTCTGGGTTAGGTGAAGAACGGTTTACATGATCCATCAGTTGAAGTGGACGTGACATTGCGGGTGGTCATAAACTTGTAGAAATTACGCGACCAGTTTCGACTCTACATTAGTGTCATCTTCAAGCACCTCTGCAGTCTGGATGGTGTAATCCAGCTTCCTGTGCATTAGGACAGGTACCGTACATATCCACAAATCTGATGGAGTGCATACATTGCGTAAATAGAAATCCAGGAAAATAGTGAATAATCATGTCGTAATGCACGAACAGTTGGATATTGCGATGTCCCTCTTCGGTTCAATTTATTTTATCCCAATTAGGATGTAAAGTTGCGTTATTAACTGTATGTGACAATCTGACTCGTAAATTACGGAAGACAGTCGCGTGCAGTAGATGCTCAGCTATGTAATTGCTGATCACTCTCTTTTGTCTGTGAAAGTTTACAATCTAGTACACTAACTAGTTTAAATGATAGTAAACAGGTAATAACAGCAAATGATCGTAGAGGAATGCTAGTAATTTTTATCTTAACTGCCTCTGAGATGACGATTGTACAGGTCGTTAGTTCCACATGGAACACTTAAGTTCAAAGGAATACCTAATATTAATGAGCCTATAGTCACACATATGCAGTTATGTCAGACAGCACAGAACTTTTCTCCAGAATTAACGTAATAAACTTTTAGCGAGTAATCTGATAAGCGCTGAAGACACTTACCTACAGTCTTGGTAAAATATTTTACGTTAAACTTATAAAAATATTTCAGGCAAATTACGAAAAAGTTTAAATTACTTTCTGGTATGTAATCAGATATACTTAACTTTAATCAACACAAACTCAGTTAACGTCACGGGCCACTGTTTTCGACTTTCAAAGTATGCACACCACCACAGTTTTTTGACGAAGATAAACAGAAGTTTCCCATTACCTTGTGGTGTCTTCTTCTCAACAGTAACAACGATACATAGCATCCATTGCGAAATTTAGAGGGTTTATATTTTATGTCTGAAATGTCAGTGTAAATTAGTGAATCATTTTGTATTCTAATAAATAGCAGCTTTTATCACCGTAATAATCTTTGGTTTAAAACATTGAATATATGTGAATTTTGATTTTTAGATACCTAAATAAACACTCAAGGTACTCATTGCCTTTATAAATAGAAAGTATAGTATTACTCAGCTTGCGGTTCCAATTACGTCATGGTTTTTACAAGTTTTGGTAATAAAGCCTCCTTGCTCCAAGTTCACTTTCCACTGTAAACAAAATAAGATTGTTATATGTTGTAGCACAGACCAAATAAAACTGTTGCATTCCACGTGATGACGAGCTATGTCCAAGCCTCTTTAACAAATCCTACTGACATCTGAAGTGGCAGCTTACCATTTGGGGCTCTGAATGTTGCAGGATCTTCATTTGTACCAATAGCGAGCAATCTGCATCTTGCAGTTTGAAGAGGTCCATGATCCACTTTACAACTGGATTTTTACTCCACAGTAGGTCACAGAAAATCTCTTCATTCGTAATACACAGTTCAGTTGCACTTTTTATTGAATAGTAGTATCTTTCAGCAGTCATCCGAGGCTAATTTTACCAGTGCTCGATATTCATCACGCGAACACCATACATTTGTACTGTGCTCACACTACTCCTGACTCCTTCGACAGCCTTTGTTTGAGAGCCATCTCTTCTCAAAAAGGGCAGGCCGCTGAGATTAACATGCAGGAATTCCGTTGACTTACTTCTAAAGCCATGAGTGTTTATAATATACAATACATACTTTTACAGTCGTTTTGACAGTGTAAACCTTTTAACGACGTAAACAGAAGATAATCTATTTATTTATTTCTTAATAGAGTTAAGTAAATGTGTATTTAGGTCGTTTGCCATTTCCACCACCAGGTGGCAACACGTTACAGTGATTCGTAACCCACCCGTACAGCCAGATTTCGTCACTGCAACCGGAAGGTGACATGTGCATCTACATAGGCGTGTGTCATACAGCGGCCCTTTCAGTGCCAGCGGACCACTGCTTCAGTGGTGCCGATTGTTGCTTTCCAAAATTATAAAATATAAAGACGAACAATATAACTGATCGAAATTTTGTAATTCTGTTAATAAAGATATTGTTTAGTGTTGTAATGATACGTGTATCTTAACAATATTTGCATTCAGCTTGAATAGGTACCTGAATATGAAGCTACTGTAGCGTCGAAAATGTTTAATAAAGCGTATGGCTGTTGGTATTCCTTATTTCTGCAAGTACACGAAGAACAGGTTAATTTTTACAAAGTAACAATTTTTATCTTGAGCTATGTAGGTGCAATGCTAGGTAACCCTATATTACATTACATCAACCAGATATCGTTATTGCTATTAGTATCGAAGTCATACATATTGTTTGGTATGATAACAGAACATCACAAGTCCAACGACAAAAAATACTAAGAATACGAACTGTGAAAATAACCCACAGTGTTTGTTACAATGAAAAGCGATATATAACTGATATAACTGGAGAAGTCGTATAAACTGAAAATGAACCTTTTGATAACCTTACAGTTGTTTATTTATTTATATACTTCTGCTACCAAGAGATTACGTCAGTGTGTAACATTTCATTGTTTATTCGAAGCATGATTTTGTAATTCTACGTATTTAATTACAGTTTTCAGAGAAATTATGTTTCTCAGCAAATGCGTTATCAGTATAACACCACTTCCCAACAAAATTTAATAGCGTACTATCGTCACTATTTACTAACCTCTCGGCACTTTCATTTTTCTCACATCGTAGGCAGCACGCGACCACATGTGTTAACAATAGTGCTAGTAATTACGAGAAAAATTTGTAAGCTGGACAGTACTTCAATCTTAAATACGGCCACATTAGCCACTTCCTGCACTAGCATAGTGTTTCTGTAATCTAGGACACACCAAGTGGGCAAAAATCAAAATCACGAGATTAAATTATTTCCCTACAAGTTTGCACTAACGTGAAATGATTTCGCACTTGTTTACATTCGAAGTCTCATTTATTGTCATCATCAGCAGGTGTATCCTAATATCTTTATGTACGCTGCTTAAAACCAGTAATGTTCCCAGATACTCAAGTCTTAAATTGTACAGGGTTTAACGGGTTTAAGTGGAGATTCTTTTGTTTGTGATATCTAAATATGTGACCACATCAGCTTGTTAGTTGCTTCTTCTCTGTCGAAAAGTCTTCCCGCAAACACGCCATAAAGCTTACGACCAGTCTTCTGTACGACGGTAACAGCACCATTGTGGACTATGCTTGTGTAGACTGAACGTTTTGCGTCCACGAGTCCACGCATCAACACCTGCCATGCCGCCAGGGGCAAATAAGCATTAACGAAATTGACTAAATTTTCCATCGGTGCTACCCAGAACGTGATAATAATATTAAAAATGAAAAACACTTCCTAATGTTCTGCAAAATTATGTTTATTTGGCTACGAACCGGCAATCTGATTCTCACGCCATCGTCAGGGGACTACTAAATATTGTAAACACAGTTAAACGTGATGTGAAACTTACACAGAAATTATTTGTACAGAAAATACAAGAATTACAGAGGAAAATATTACAATAATTACACTAACTAAAAAGTAGTGTAAATAAAGTTTTTACTCGTATGTGGAGATGCATATAACAAATGATGAGAAGTAAAATAAATTTACAGTTTTAATTCCCTATATTGGCAATATTTCGGACAATCCTGCAAAGTTATGAAGTCTTGGAACTACAGACCTGCAATTTGTGACACCAATAACCTATCAAAACTTTTATTCGGCTCTCCTACTTGGTCGGTGCCGGTTCCATCGGTTAGCGAAGGCCACAGGAATGTGTGGGATGAGTAAAGTGGCTGCAGCAAGACAGACGGCATTCATGAAATCACTTTCTTATTCCAACTGGCTTAGAGCAACTACAGCTGTCGCATTGTAACGTGACACAGCCTGTCGTCTATCCTCAGCGTCGTACCCACAGGGGTGGGTAGGTGTTGATTCACGGATGTCGGTGGCAAAGCGTCATAGTAACTACCACGTGGGGCCTACGAGGAATACGGGACCTGCAACGAATTCGTCACTGTAGTCCATTTGTCTGCCACACATCGCGAACTCTCGGCTCCATGAAAGGCCCGCGGGAAACCAGCACGTAATTGGAACGGAATCCGCTAAAGGTCTTAACTTTATCGTGTGCTTGCAACCGTTTAAAAGCGCAGTCACGAATTATTAAACACGAATGAAATAGTTAATCCCTCTCCACCGGAGACGGCTGTTGACTCTTGTAAGACCCGTACACGCCACGGTCTGTTTTCCTCGTGGGCCTCGCTGCAATGCTCAGCGCGACCCGAGCCGTGTGGCAGCCTTCTGTAGTCTTCATTTCTCATCAGCGTTGCCTGAAGTGCTGAGGTAAATGCTGTCAGTGAGGTGGCCAGTATGCGGAACCTGGTCAGTCACGGCGAGCTTGCGTTGCCGGGCGTCCAGTGGGTGGGAGGGCCCCATTTCGATCCTCAGCCCATCGATGCTGCGGCTGGACTTCGACATAGACGGTCCTGTCTGGATGGCGGCGAGAGGTAGAGACCTCAAGACACTGTGACGGGCCGGCCGGTGTGGCCGAGCGATTCTAGGCGCTTCAGTCTGGAACCGCGCGACCGCTATGATCGCAGGTTCGAATCCTTCCTCGGGCATCGATGTGTGTGATGTCCTTAGGTTGGTTAGGTTTAAGTAGTTCTAAGTTCTAGGGGACTGATGACCTCAGATATTAAGTCCCGTAGTACTTAGAGCCGTTTGAACCAACACTGTGACGGACGCCGACTGATGAAACGCCGGGTGGACAATCTATCTGGCCACATGGTCAGTATTTATACGCGCCAAATAGATGCTGCTGTCCAAAATGTATCGTACATCATCTGTTGTCGTGTCCCTGGTTTCGGTGTACAGCCTGCTGGATAGCGGGTACCGAGACGTAATGCCATGCTGGCGTTCTGCGGCAAGTGTCCCTTTATTGTATCGACCCACCTTGCCTATTCTTTACGGATTTTACAGACTCAGACCAGTTGTACTGGAGCTACATTAGCAGAGGATGGGAGCTACAATAACAGTTCATCCCAGCGATACGCGGCGGTTATTTTGGTATAACTAGTTTTAGTTACATTAATGTTGTGTTAGGATCTGTAAACGAGTATACTTATTAATTTCTATAGAGCATTTGAATAGTTGAGAAAGTACAATTACTTTGATTCTTCATTAAATATGATAAACTAGAGACAAAACCGCAACACAAAAAAATAATTAATATAGGGAAATGGCGATGGTTTGGGGTCAGTGGAATGCACACTACACGGTGTCTAGCTCGGTAGTGCCACGTGACCGTCGCGAGTCCGGTCTTCTTGCAGCTGTACATGCTCAGAAAGAAAGCATTCAGAGCTCTCATAACCCCAAATTGGACTCGATCCGCAGCGTCCGTTTTGCAAGGCATCTTCACTGTTCAAAAGATCTGGAAAACAGCTAGAGTATCGTTTATTAATCCCAACCAGACATTGTGTGTAGGACACAGGGGGTGTTTGAAGAGAGTCACAGTATGTCAGGCATGGCATCTTCTGTCACATGCGTCAGTCGGTAGTGTGAAGAGCGTTCTGATCAGATGGAAACTGATTTCATCTAATGTCATCTCTCTTTGACAACAGCCAGAAATAATGCCTACTCCTTCGAGTTAGCTTTCCAGCATAACGAATAACTTATATTTTCTTTTCATTTATATTTATACCGCTTGAGGAACCGTAGTTGACAGTTTATACATTACGTACTATTAGGAAAGAGGAGGTTTCATATGTACACTGACCAAAGAAAAAGCGTTGTTCGACGGAAACGAAAGATGGTAGGTGCGTTTCAACAGTTGAAAGATGATGTCGATTCAACTTCCGCGCCAGTCGCGCAAGAGTGACGCTATTGCGAGATGTAAATCAGTTTTGCTTTAAAAACACGATATAACGGATGCGAGCGTTAGTTACCTCTAAGATTGCATGTGGTGACTTGATGTTAGTCACGAATATCTGTAAGGAGACAAAGACCACAGTATTAGCACCTCTCCGAGATTAAACAAGGTCGTGTAATAGGGTTAGGAGAAGATGGGTGTAGCTTCTGAGGTGTTGCGCAAAGACTTTGTAGTAATGTAGCCATTGTACATGATTGCTGACATCGGTCCTAATTACAAACGAACTTCGAAATGGTATTAAGGAAGGATTATTAAGTTCAAACACTACTGATTGCCAACACTCTTGCGTTGGCTGAAGCGCAGAACGGACAAACCCACTGTTAAAAAGCTGTTAATACACTACTGGCCATCAAAACTACTACACCACGAAGATGACGTGCTACAGACGAGAAATTTAACCGACAGGAAGAAGATGCTGTGATATGCAAATGATCAGCTTTTCAGAGCATTCACACAAGGTTGGCGCCGGCGGCGACACCAACAACGTGCTGACATGAGGAAAGTTTCCAACCGATTTCTCATACACAAACAGCAGTTGACTGGCGTTGCCTGGTAAAACGTTGTTTTGATGCCTCGTGTAAGGAGGAGAAATGCATACCATCACGTTTCCGACTTTGATAAAGGTCGGATTGTAGCCTATCGCGATTGCGGTTTATCGTATCGGGACATTGCTGCTCGCGTTGGTCGAGATCCAATGACTGTTAGCAGAATATGGAATCGGTGGCTTCTGGAGGGTAATATGGAACGCCAGCTGGATCCCTACGGCCTCGTATCACTAGCAGTCGAGATGACGGGCATCTTATCCGCATGGCTGTAACGGATCGTGCAGCCATGTCTCGATCCCTGAGTCAACAGATGGGGAAGTTTGCAAGACAACAACCATCTGCACGAACAGTTCGACGACGTTTGCAGCAGCATGGTCTATCAGGTCGGAGACCATGGCTGCAGTTACCCTTGACGCTGCATCACAGACAGGAGCGACTGCGATGCTGTACTCAACGACGAACCTGGGTGCACGAAAGGCAAAACGTCATTTATTCGGATGAATCCAGGTTCTGTTTACAGCATCATGATGGTCGCATCCGTGTCTGGCGACATCGCGGTGAACGCACATTGGAAGCGTGTATTCGTCATCACCATACTGGCGTATCACCTTGCGTGATGGTATGGGGTGCCATTGGTTACACGTCTCGGTCACCTCTTGTTCGCATTGACGGCACTTTGAACAGGGGATGTTAAATTTCAGATGTGTTACAACCCGTGGCTCTATCCTTCATTCGATCCCTGTGAAACCCTACATTTCAGCAGAATAATTCACGACCGCATGATGCAGGTCCTGTACGGGCCTTTCTGGACACAGAAAATGTTCGACTGCTGCCCTGGCCAGCACATTCTCCAGATCCCTCACCAACTGAATACGTCTGGTCAATGGTGGCCGAGCAACTGGCTCGTCACAATACGCCAGTCACAACTCTAGATGAAGTGGTATCGTGTTGAAGCTGCATGGGCAGCTGTACCTGTACTCGCCATCCATGCTCTGTTTGACTCAATGCCGAGGCGCATCAAGGCCGTTATTAGGGCCAGAGGTGGTTGTTCTAGGTACTGATTTGCCGGCCGAAGTGGCCGTGCGGTTACAAGCGCTGCAGTCTGGAACCGCAAGACCGCTGCGGTCGCAGGTTCGAATCCTGCCTCGGGCATGGATGTTTGTGATGTCCTTAGGTTAGTTAGGTTTAACTAGTTCTAAGTTCTAGGGGACTAATGACCTCAGCAGTTGAGTCCCATAGTGCTCAGAGCCATTTGAACCATTTTTTAGGTACTGATTTCTCAGGATCTATGCACCCAAACTGGGTGAAAATGTAATCACATATCAGTTCTAGTATAATACATTTGTCCAATGAATACCCGTTTAACATCTGTATTCTTCTTGGTGTAGCAATTTTAATGGCCAGTATTGTAGAAGGAGGTGGTCCAGTGCCTTGGATTCCGTTTCCACGCATGGAGGTTTATGTCTTTTCAGTACTATTTTAACCATCCAGTATGTCAAAGTAATTGGGACAGATTTTTGTGTGTCAGGATTAGTGTGGTGTGAAACAGAGCAAAGTCATAATAGAACGGAATTTTCGCATTCGCATAGATCGTGCACTACGACAAATGCCCCATGTATAACAGAGATGGGAGAGACCAACGCAATTGACGGCATGCTCTAACAGGCGCACACGCATATCAAAAGCTCCTACATTCCATAGCCCTTCCAGAATTTGCAGTGATCCGTTGTCTTTGAAGCAGTCGGCAATGCGGTTAAGCCTCTGCTGCTCTGTTCCTCTTTGTCCTCCGCCGTCGTTTGGCGTCCCATTCAGAAAGCTATAAACTGAATGCAGTGTTGGTGAGACACTGCAAAGCCATAGAGCACAATGCATGCTACCATCAATAAACGCACGGCGTCTTGGACGTAAATTGTTGTAATTGTTGAAGTCCGAAGCTCATAAACTGGATCTCTGCAGCCATTCGCTTCAATTTTATGTTTATGGAAATACCTTATGCTATTTTGTAGTAGTACAACAATCTTACCAGTGAGATTTGATGAGAAACTTATCAGTTAGCGTGTCTGCTGCAAGTCAACGCTACTGTAGTACATGACCCTACATATTTTGAAGTATGAATCCTAAGCGGCATTTGTGTCTTTTAATTTTATTTGTATAAGAAAACTGGTTTCTCAGAGTAGCAGAAATAAGAAAGTAATATGTTTATTAGTTTTGACACAAAAATGGAACTCTAGATATATTGCAGGTGGAATCATACGTGGCACCAACAACAATTAACATCATCACTTCGGAATGTGTGACAAATCGTCCTTCAGAAAAGATTAGTATTCATATTTAAAATATCAGATACTTTGATAACTTGTATTCTGTGGCATACAAAATATTTAATACATGTAGGCAAAACACTTATGACTCACAATTTCACTTTAGCATAAGTGCAAAATTTCAAATGATTCTTGTTTGATACTACAAAAAAATTTTAAGGTTTAATTATTTCCTGACGTGTGCGGAGTTTAGTGTCAATGACATTGCATGCAGACGATAGAACGTCGAGAGGACGGCTGCTCAGTGTTTGTGATAGATCAGTTGGTCATGTGACGGCCGTCAGACAGACTACACTGGCTGTCGATGTGACAGGAGAGTACACACTGCTGAACACACAACACCAGGGGCTACGAATGAGTCACAATCACATTAAGTGACACATCCAGACTGGCGGCAGACTGGCGTTCAGACAGGTTGAGAGGTGGCTATAAAGTTAATATTTAGCATGAACTGAAGTACTGGGGACAGATTCATAGATACATCGCTGCTGCGACTACATTAGCAATGATATATTCAAATAGAGGGACTTTTTTTACTATCGATCATCTCGAAGCAAGAAGACTTTAAGGTTTGCGCCTTACCCGATTGTAACTTCCATTTATTCTGTAATCTTGACCAGGGAAATGAGACCAGCCTCCGCTGACGGCATTTCAGGTAAACGCTTTGTGAACGAGCCACTCTCACTGATCTTTCTGGAGGACGAGTGCTGTCTCATTATTCGTGCAGCTGGAGATCGTTGACTGCGCCGCATGTACGCCGTTTCGTAGCAGTATATTCAGTTGTACTCCGCGCATCGTGAAACAGCCTTCAGCCTACTTCTCCTGTGAGCAGAGGAGAATCTTTGCCCTTGCCTCTTCTCTGCAAGCATATATTGGGAAGATATTTTGTGTTTGATGGCGGCGTAACCTCTGTACGGATACTGATTATTTCTTTCGAATGAAGTTCACATTTACTGAAGTACGTTTTGTTGTTCGTTGATAATTACGAGTCACAAACTTTTACTAAAATATACGTAATGACTGATCAATAAATAAATTCTGTTCGTTGATAATTACGAGTCACAAACTTTTACTAAAATATACGTAATGACTGATCAATCAATAAATAAATTCGTCTGCAGACCAGACTTTCTTGCTTCTCATTTTCTTTTCCTTCGTTGCTTAAAGAAGGTATTCTTTGCGAAAAAGCGAGCAGTTAGAATAATATGTGTTGTTCACCGACAGTCTTCAAGTAGATGCCTCTTCAAGGAGTTTGGTGCGTGACACACATATTACCATGTGCATTGGATCGATCCAATTGTAGAGATTCAGACTTTAAAAATGAGCCCAGCGGGATGTGAACAACATAACGAAATCTTATTCGTGTTCATGTCACCTTCACTTACCCTATATTATGCTTTATGAGAAGGAACATAATTAAAATTTTCTCCCCTTTCATTTGACGTACGCACTCAGGATATCTCTCAATCGACAGTAGTAATTTTTCTTTTTATATAGCCCCCTCTCAATGTGATATTTACAGACTATTATCAGAAGTGAACTCGAGTCGAAATAGTAACGTGAACTGTAGTCGAATTAGTGACCATTCGCTTAAACCTATCCAAAGAGTTATCAATCCACAAGTAAGCCGCCTCTTATGACATTCACACATCAGCATATATACATGGTGACACTGAATATTTCCAGGATCACAGAACCGTTCGGTAGTATTTATAAGATTGCTCTCGGCAGCTTATAAGAAGCATAAAGAAATGCTTTTTGCCACATCTCAATCTAAGACAATATACAGTATGTACGTAAAGTCTGGGAACACTTTCAATTATTTATTGCATAAGAACTATACATTGTACAGATGTCATACATATTGCATTTTGAAGAGAAACCCTGAAAGTTTTATTTTTCACATATAATGCGACAGCGTAGTTTGTTAATTTGCTGATGATCAGCGCTAGTCGCAAATATGGCTCCAGATGCATTTCACTCACACTGGGATGTCCGCTTCTCTTTTCCGGGTAGAAGCAACCCGTCGTAAAGAATTTATTGTGCCAGTGGTAAATGGGCTTCTTTGTTGGTGGTTTCTTATCGTACCTGGTTCTAAACATCCTTTGAACAGCAGTAGCACATTTGTTTTTGGCGAAATCCAACACACAGAAAGGTCGATCCGCACCTGATCTCGCCATGTTGGCGTCTAGCGCTGACTATCGGCAAATTACCAAAGTACGCTGTGGCGGTATACATGAAAAAAAAAAAAATTCTGGGTTATTTTCAAAATGACATATGTATGATATCTGTACAATGTTTAGTTCTTGTGCAATAAATAATTTAAAGTATTCAGGGACTTTGTATGTACCCATTCCGTATGTAATGGACATTTGGAGTGACATCTCGTGGCGATGATTGGAGTGGCGGTCTACAGCGCAGCATATCCGTCGTACTGTACTGCTACTTCGGCGCGAGTTGTTGCCAATAAACGGGTGACAAACGGAAATTCCAGTAACATGTGAGCTTCTTTATGACGTTTTCCCGAATTTCCCTTCACACACTCTTATGCAAATTCCTATATGAAAAAACCTGATCTTATAAGCTTCATATCTGCTGCGCCATTCAGGAGTTGAGCGGTATCTAATGCCAGCCTCCCACAAGCGGTTTTCGCGGCACCTGGCTCTGCAGTTTGGCCTCTTTACACTTACCTCCTCTGTCCACAAACCGTCCTCGTAAATCATTCTTTTAGTGAAAAGTGAATCCAAATCCTTACATTAGTTTTTAGCCCTTTTCACATACAGACAGGGAAACCGTGTGGGGGATTTTAATTTACAATATTTGGTGTCCATAATTAAAGTTCCAGTTTCAAAACAGTGTAGAAAGAGAACAACTGCCTAGAATGACGTCAAAAGTGAATAGCACATTACTGACGCAGGGTGAAACGCCGTGGAAAAAAAGAATTAACGAATATTTTACGAATACGTGGCGCTACATGCGTCTTAACGTTAAGTCGGGTAGGCTACAAGAAACACGTGAATCGTAATACGACGGTTTTGGGTTAAGTTTCACATTACACCATCCGTACTGTTCAACATGCATGCCTGATCAAGTTCGGCAGCCAACATTTGTGGCACAATTAGTTAGATAATCCCATCGATCACGGTAAGGTAGTACTACATTATATGTGGCCGGCCGATGTGGCCGTGCGGTTCTAGGCGCTTCAGTCTGGAACCGCGTGACCGCTACGGTCGCAGGTTCGAATCCTGCCTCGGGCATGGATGTGTGTGATGTCCTTAGGTTGGTTAGGTTTAAGTAGTTCTAAGTTCTAGGGGACTGATGACCACAGATGTTAAGTCCCATAGTGCTCAGAGCCATTTGAACCATTATATGTGAAAATGGGTTTTTAACTGTCCCGAGGCAAGGAGAAACGCATAAAAAGCAGAATGACCTCGGTTTCCAACAGCCGTTACACTGGCAAAAGACATGCGAGATATGCTGTCCAACGCTTTGTGCCACAAGTTGAAATCGATAAACCACATGTTCCACAACAGATCGGACAGTCTCGGGTTACGTTCAGAATGCGTTGCTCAATGCATGTTTTCAATTCAGCTACGTTCGTAATTGGAGCACTAAAACCAATATCCTTCAGCTAATCCTACAGCCAGAAATTACATGGATTGAGATCACATAAAGTGGATGGTCAGCCTCTAGAGAAAAGAAAATTCTAGTATTTTTAAAATACCTCTGCAGTAGCCGCTTCAGTGGCTGTGCAATGTTTGGGAGAGCACCATATTGCATACAAATGATCTTCCTCATCATCTAAGCTGTTGAAAAGTTGGAATGACGTTGCTTCGCTAAAGACCCTCTTAACATCTGTCAGTGAAGGTTCAGGTATCAGGACCCGCAGGACCTATCTCCTTGAAAACAAACGGCCCTAACATAAACGATGCCGTCAACCCGCTCCAGTCACCTTTGCGGAGTGAAGTGGAACCGGTTGATGTGCGTGCGGAATTTCTGTTGCCCACATTCCACAATTCTGCTTATTGACATGTCCATGGAAATGGGCTTCGTCTGTCCACAGAATGTTCCTTGGCCATTTAGTGTTCACTTCTATGTGAGCAACAAATTCCAGAGCGAACGTCTGTCTTGCTGGCTGCTCAGCAGGAAGCAACTCCTGAGCATGAGTGATTTTGTATGGATAGCAATGGTTTTTATCCACCGTGTTCGCAGGGATGCCCAACGTTCGGGAAATTTCCTGTAAAATTGCATGTTCACACACCACTGCGCGACCCCTTCTGTAATGCTGTGGTCACTTCGGATCAACTGCCTTCCTACCTCCGCCATATTGTTCGAAAAGACCTGTCTCTTCAAATTTTATAATCATTTTCTCCACACTCTTAAAAGCAGACATCGAATCAATGATTTTCATGCCACTGATCGTCCGGAACTTTTGCACCGGAAGTTAAGAGCTTTACCAGCAGCGCGCCTTCCTTCATTCAGGCAGTCATGCTGAGCGTCCCGAACACAGACTGAGGGTCAGCCGTAAGCCGCGATTCTGTTGATGTACACTTACAATAGCATCTACATCTTCATCTACATCTCCTTGGATACTCTGCAAATCACATTTAAGTGCCTGACAGAGTGTTCATCGAACACAGTTCTCTACTATTCCAATCTCGTATAGTGCGCGAAAAGAACGAATAACTATACCTTTCCCTACGAGCTCTTATTTCCCTTATTTTATCATGGTGATCGTTTCTCCCTATGTAGGTCGGTGTCAACAAAATATTTTCGCATTCGGAGGAGAAAGTTGGTGATTGGAATTTCGTGAGAAGATTCTGCTGCAACGAAAAACGCCTTTGTTTTAATGATATCCAGCCCAAATCCTGTATCATTTCGCGATAATAAAAAACGTGCTACCCTTCTTTGAACTTTTTCGATGTACTCCTTTTGTCCTATCTGGTAGGATGCCACACCACGCAGCGGTATTCTGAAAGATAACGGACAAGCGTATTGTAAGCAGTCTCCTTAGTATACCTGTTGCATTTTCTAAGTGTCCTGCCAATAAAACGCAGTCTTTGGTTAGCCTTCCCCGCAACATTTTCCATGTGTTCCTTCCAATTTAAGTTGCTCGTAATGGTAATTCCTAGGTATTTAGTTAAATTTGCGGACTTTAGATTTGACTGATTTGGTCGTGTACCCTAAGTTTAACGAATTCCTTTTAGCACTCTTGTGGATGGCCTCACACTTTTCGTTATTTAGGGTCAACTGCCAATTTTCGCACCATTCACTTATCTTTTCTAAATCGTTTTGAAATTTGTTTTGATCTTAAGATGACATTTTAGTCGATAAACGACAGCGTCATTAGCAAACAACCTAAGACCTATAACACTAACCCATAACGACAGAAATCATTTTTGTTTTACTCGATGCCTTTCCCTCAATTACTAGAAACTGTGACCTCTCTGACTGCAAATCAGGGATCCAGTCACATAACTGAGACCATATTCCATAAGCACGGAATTTCACTACAAGCCGCTTATGTGGTATAGTGTCAAAAGCCTTCCGGAAATCCAGAAATACTGAATCTATCTGAAATCCCTTGTAAATAGCACTCAACACTACATGCGAGTAAAGAGCTAGTTGTGTTTCACAAGAACGATGTTTTCTAAATCCATGTCGACTGTGTGTCAATAGATCGTTTTCTTCGAGGTAATTCATAATGTTCGAACACAATATATGTTCCAAAATCCTGATGCATATCGACGTTAACGATATGGTCCTGTAATAAAGTGGATTACTCCTACTACCTTTCTTGAATGTTGGTGTGACCTGTGAAACTTTCCAGTCCTTGGGTCAAATATTTGTTACCTTTTTTCCCCATGACCTTTCCCCATGGGACAATAAGTGCTGCTCTAGTTTGACATCATTTTGCGCAGTGGTTCTGTTTCGACAGCGATTTGACGCAGTTTACGGACACCCTGTACGTGTCGCTGATTCCGAAGAGTTCGGCCGTTCAACACTACATGGCAATGGCACAGTGACGGAGGACTTTAATTCAAAATAATTTGCGAGAAATATTTATGAATTTTGTACCCAAACGTTCCTCTTGAATTAGTCTTTCGATTAGTGGCAACCGTATCAAAATTCCTTCACGTTATTTCTGAGATTGCGCGAACATACAGGTAGAAGCTGCGGTGGGTGACTTTAGTTTATATATAATGGACATTCAAATGTATAATAACTTTCCAGGAAACTCCTGCAGCCTAGTCGAAACAACCTTGGCAACATGTGTCGCCAAGCCTGTTGCCAAACGCGTTTCACTGGGAAGTTCCTAGTCCTTAGACACCTTCGATACAGTCCCGATCCCAATTTATGAGATTTATATATTTTTTGAGCCTTAATGGCAAACATTCATGGCCGTTGATTTGCTTCGGCCGAAGAGGTGTACACCTGGGTGCAATTACGGGTTCTTAGGCAACCGCAAACATTGTTCCATGAAGTCATCACATGTTTTGTCTAATAGTGGGATGCATGTAATAATATTTATGGCGATTAATTTCGAAAAATGAAGAGCTTACCTAAGTTTTTGCCATATGCCTCGTATTCATTTGACAGTCCGTTACACGTATAGACAGAAGATAGATGGAAGACGAGAGATAAGCAGCACAAGCAAACTCGGGTCAAATTTTTTTTGCATGCTCATTCCTATTGTTAGTTACAGCTTTGTCAATACATCACCAGATTACATCAAGTATAGGAAGGAATCTGAAATGCCTTGATGAAACATTTCCAAGAACACAACAGGTTTCTGTAGAACGCTGTTTCCTATACATACCTCACAATGAACGCAAGTAGGTGTGCATATTTGTCAACGCCATACCTTCATCCGATCAAAACGCCGTTGGTTTTTGTTCTGTGACGTTGATATCAAAGTCTCGATCCAAAATATTGTCCTGAGTGGGTACACTGCAGTACACGCTGTGAATCTATGCATGTATTGGTCGGTCACAGAGAAAGTTTACCAGTCGTTATGTCAGCATACGGGTTATCTCTTTTGTGAATATGTTTGTTGATATTCGGTGATAATATGAATGGAATGAGTCTGTATTAGCATGTGTTACCGTTTAAAAGCTGGCTTTTGATGCCGAAAACTTTCATTGAGACTATAACTGGTAGTGTCTGTATAGGAATGTTACATGAAGCATATCGACGAATGTGTGACAAGTCACTAAAAGCACAAAATTTACAGATACTACAGCACACGCCATGTCATTTTAATTTTTTCAGTGGTCTTAATTAACTTTTCACAAAAGAAAGTGACTATATATTCCTACTCTCGGTGGTTCATAGCGAACCTATTGAAAGGTAGTTTGGTAGTACTTGAAATACACCGTATCTACAATAACACATTCGTATAAACCTTTTCTGTTTTTATTTGTTTCTAGGGTACTAAAGAAGTTTCATGATTTTAATTGAAGTGTTGCACGTGCTCCAAGAAATTTATCAAGAAAAACGAAGGAATCGCTATGCTGTGATTATACTTTTAACAACTGTGGTACTCTAAAACATATTGTATTGCAAAAAACAAAATATTCGAGTATGAATGGAACGACATTAGTTAAGCCATTTTTGTGAAATTCCCAAAAGAATACAAAAGCTCTTAAAACTTGGAACACAGAACGCATGGTCATTGATGGACATATGTTTAGACAGGTTTTAGCACTTTCCACCACCAATTTATAAGTTGACGAAGTTGAAAATACATACATAATTAATAGTACAACCAGACATCTAATTTACATACCTCAACTTTTTCTTTCAGATTGTAAAACACTTTTGTTTTTACAGTAAAATTCATGAACAGCTAAAGGATAGATCCATGTTTTAAATGCAATCCGTAGTTTCCATGTATACGTTTTACAGCAAGCAGGGTAAGTTAAAAATATGAGAGTATTTCTGCGACTTGCAGGAGTTTCTGGCTGTACGTGAAGTCTAGGAAAGTTGGAAACTAACGCCCGTTAAAACTGTACCCAACACAGTATAATTAGTTCTGTGCTTCTCTGGTTTTTTACTTCAGTCATATGCCCAATTCGCAATACTTAACTTGAAGTTACAGCAGTAAAAAAATATGGAGGCAACATCGAGGAGAGAACACAAAACAATAGCTTACTCATCCATACTTTTAAACCACTCACACTAGATAACTACAGATTACTATGTAAATGATTATTGTATTACAATGCAGGTTATTTCCTCATATTGCAGTTGTCTCCTACACGACTGTTCAGTATAACTGATGAACACTGCAGTTTATTCATTAAGAGTCATGACCTTAAAGTATCTATCAACGCTCTTGTGTTCCACATAGTCCATAAAATTTGCTTAAATATTCGTACCGCTGAGTAGAATCGTTGCTGCTTGTTTTCCTTCACAAGTCCCACTGCGTATCGCATGCTTAATTTGAAGCGGCGTATAACCGGTAGTTAACGACAGCAGTTTGAAATCACAGTGCAATAAACGCAATTTCAGCAGCGAGCGCTCACACTCCAACAAGATAACGGCAATTGCCGCAGCTCACATAACACAGTGATACTGTTACGCTGCTGTCCCAGACTGCGATTTGGTAAGTAATGACACTCATGTCCGGCATCAAATAAACGAACATTCACTGCGTTTCGCGCAATGGCGATTCACGTTACCACCTTTCACGGTATAGTTTAGTATCTGATTATCGTCGGTTACACTTGGAAAGATTTCCGGTTAAGAACAGTTCATCTGAAGAGCGTTCGATTGCGGATGCAAGTGTGAAATACGATTCGTAGATAGCAGTAAAATAACAAAAATGGTTGAAATGCCTCTGAGCACTATGCGACTTAATTTCTGAGGTCATCAGTCGCCTAGAACTTAGAACTACTTAAACCTAACTAACCTAAGGACATCACACACATCCATGCCCGAGGCAGGATTCGAACCTGCGACCGTAGCGGCCACGCGGTTCCAGACTGAAGCGTCTAGAACCGCACGGCCACACCGGCCGGCAGTAAAATAACAAAATGGCAATTTAAGCACCGACTTGTTGTCAAATGGAAGCCCCCGACATTGTGATGAGACTCTTAACCCATGTCAGCAATATTTTATTGACATATTTTGTACCTTTTTCATGATGTTCAGTGCACACATAACTAAAGCCTATATACAGACATCATGACGAAACGGTTCGTAGATTAGCTATCACATCAGAAGATGGCAATTATATCCTGAAGTTGCCAAAATGTACATATTTATTTATTTATTTATTTATTTTTGTCGTCAGTCCTCTGACTGGTTTCATAGTTTCATGAGGCCAATCACGAATTTCTCTCACCTCATGGCCCTGAGTAGCACTTGCAACTTACGTCCTTAGTTATCTGCTGGATGTATTCCAATCTGTCTTTCACTACAATTTTTACACTCTACAGCTCCCTCTGCTGTCAAGGACGTACTTCCGTGATGTCTCAACACACGTCCTACCATCATGTCTTCATTGGGTCAACGTTTCACAGCCGGCCGAAGTGGCCGTGCGGTTAAAGGCGCTGCAGTCTGGAACCGCAAGACCGCTACGGTCGCAGGTTCGAATCCTGCCTCGGGCATGGATGTTTGTGATGTCCTTAGGTTAGTTAGGTTTAACTAGTTCTAAGTTCTAGGGGACTAATGACCTCGGCAGTTGAGTCCCATAGTGCTCAGAGCCATTTTGAGCCAACGTTTCACATACATTTCTTTCCTCGCATATTCTGCAGAGAAACTCCTCATTGCATCCTTTATCAGTCAACCTAATTTTCAACACATTCTGTAGCACCACGTCATTTGCTTCGTACGTCTTCTTTTCCGGTTTCCCCACAATCCATGTTTCAGTATCATACAACGCTGTGCTCCAAAATTCTCATAAATTTGTCCCTCAAATTAAGCCCTACGTTTGATACTAGTACACTTCTTTTGGTCAGAAATGTCCTGATTGCCAGTGCTGCCCTGCTTCTGATCTCCTCCTTGCTCTGTCCGCCATGGGTTATTTTGCTACCGAGATAGCAGAATTCCTTAACTTCATTTATTTCCTGGTCACCAATCCTGATATTTTCTCACTGTTCTCGTTTCTACAGCTTCTCAGTATTTCAGTCTTTCTTCGATTTACTCTCATCCAAATTCTGTACTCACTGGACTGTTCATTTCATTCAGGAGATCCTTTAATTCTTCTTCAATTTTACTGAGAATATCAATGCCACCAGGTAATCTTATAATTGATGTTCTTTCACCTTAAATTTTAACTCCACTCATGAACTTTTCTTTTATTTCCATCATTGCTTCTTCGGTATATATGTTGAACAGTAGGGACGAAACACTACATCCTTGTCTTGCACACTTTTCAATCCGGGCACTTCGTTCTTGGTGTTGCAGTCCTATTGTTCGCTCTTGGCTCTTACACACTTTGTATATAACACGTCCTTCCATATAGCTTACTCCAATTTTTCTCATAATTTCAAATATTTTATACTGTTTGACGTTATCGAACGCTTTTCCCAGGTCGACAGATCTTTTGAATGTGTCTAGAATGAAGTTTCACTCTACAGCGGAGTGTACGCTGATATGAAACTCCCTGGCAGATTAAAGCTGTGTGCCGGACCTGGATTCGAAATCGGGAACTTTGTGTTTCGCGGGAAAAGGTCCCGAGTTCGAGTCTCAGTCTGGCACACAATTTTAATCTGCCAGGAAGTTTCTTATGAATGTGTCTTGATTTCTCTTTAGTCTTGCTTCCAGCATCAACTGCAACGTCACAACTGTCAGAACCTTTCCTGAAACCAAATTGATCGTCGCCTAACACACCATCAATTTCCTTTACCATTCCTCTGTACATTATTCTTGTGAGCAACATCGATACATGAGACGTTACGCTGATTGTGCGATAATTCTCCCACTCGTCAGCTTTAGCAATCTTCGGAAATGTGTGAAAGATGTATTTATGAAAGTCAGATGATAAATCTCCAGGCTCATACATTCCAACACCAACGTGAATAGTCGTTTTGTTGTACCTTCCCTCAACGATTTTAGAAATTCTGATGGAATGTTATCCACCCTTCCGCCATATTTGTTTTCAAGTCTCCCAGAGATATTTAAATTCTGATTCTAATACTTGATTCCCTATCGCTTCTATATCGCCTCCTGTGTTTTCTTCTATCACATCATCAGTCAACTTTTCCCCCCTCATAGAGGCCTTCAGTGTACTCGTTCCACCTGTCTGCTCTCACCGCTGCATTTAGAAATACCCATTGCATTGTTAATGTTGCCACCTTACTTTTAATTTGACTGAATGTTGTTTTGCCGGCCGGAGTGGCCTTGCAGTTCTAGGCGCTACAGTCTGGAAGCCAGCGACCGCTACGGTCGCAGGTTCGAATACTGCCTCGGGCATGGATGTGTGTGATGTCCTTAGGTTAGTTAGGTTTAAGTAGTTCTAAGTTCTAGGGGACTGGTGACCTCAGAAGTTAAGTCGCATAGTGCTCAGAGCCATTTGCTTAAATCTTGTTTTGACTTTTCTATACGCGGAGTCAGTCCTTCCAACAATCATTAATTTTTCGATTTCCTCACGTTTTTCATGCAGCCATTCAGCCTTAGCTACCCTGCATTTCCCATTTATTTAATTCCCAAGTTATTTGTATTTCCGTATCTCCCATGACTATTAGATTTTCATCTTGCTTTACGTACCGAATTAGCTGTTCAATATCCTCGTATACTATCTTCGGCTTACGAAGTCGGTATATACATCTGATCTATCGCTGTCGGTGTTGGTTTGCTGACGAATTTGATGGGAACAACCATACATTCCTATTCACATCGAAACCTATTCCCGTTACAGTATTTTCTGCTGCTGATGAGATTAACCGATACTCGTTTGACCAGAAATCCTAGTCTTATATCCATTTCACTTCACTACCCCTACTATACCTAGATTGAACCTTAGCATTTTCCTTTTCAGATTTTGTATCTTCTCTACCACGTTCACACTTTTGACATTCAACGCCACGACTCGTAGGATGTTATCTTTTCTCTGGTTATCCAGTCGTTTTTCCGTGGTCACCTCCACTTTGGCACTTCCATCCCGGAGAGAACGTATGGAGGCCTGTTCCGGAATATTTTGCCTATGGAGAGGTAATCATGACACTATTTTAATAATAGGCCAAATGTCCTGTGGATGTATCGTTAATGCAGTGGTTTCCATTGGCTCCTGCACACTTAAGCCGTTGACCATCGCTGATTCTTCCGACTTTAGGGACAGTTTCCAAACCCAAAGGCAAGAAATGGTTGTCTGCTCTAACACCCTCTATTGACACATTACTGTATTAAATTTGGCTGCGACTAAATATTTGTCAGATTTACAAAATATGCAGCTACCAGCAAATTTTAATACGTTCTTCCTATTTCAAGAAAGCCCCACATCCCATCCATAACAAACCAAAGCGATTATGGCAAAATTTTGAAGTTAATGCTGAGAATCAAAAGGACTGCAAATTTCTAAGGATAGCAGTGGAATGAAATATGAAACAAAAATCACATAGCTTTAAGATATACGGAAATTAGTTGCTTGCGAGATTGTGAATCGAGTAGGAGCATCTCTTCAAGTTTACAAATATTTCTGTTTTCATGACAATATCCACTTTTTTCTGTGAGCTCTTTTCGTATTTTACGTGACTTTTATGTATTTTTTCCTACTTTGTATAGCACTAAAGATGATATTGATTACAGAAAAGAAATTATTTTGACTTACATTGGTTTCTAGGATAAAAACTGGAATTTCACATACTACCACAAAAATTGTCACCATAATTTGCTACTACAAAGGCAACCAGGCACTGTAAGTGGAGGGAAAACGGACCTACATTATGACGCAGCTCGTAACAGCAGACAGATTGCATCAAAATGACACATGAAGTTACTGTACGAATGAACAGTACAGAGATCTACAGAGTTTGGACTTGGTGTGGTTGTAGATGCCAATATGATCGGGTATTTCGTTTCAGAGGAATTACAAGAGTCTCCGCTGATCACAGTTACTGCTAAAAATGTACAGACACAGTTTCTTATGAAGTTAAGAAATTAAACGCTGGAAACCATCCATTCGTAATTCGCATTGTATGAGTAAACCCTTAGCCGCCTTTGCCACCAACAGCTGAAAAGTGATGTCATAAAAAAAAATCGGTCTATGGCGTTGGAATTATTTTCATGGTCGCATATTTGTTTTGATGGTAGTTTTCACAAGAAATAATGTGAAGTATAGCTTGCAGCAATGGGACTAACGCAATAATTAGTCTGTGGAACACTGAAAGTTTCTATAGTGCGTTGATTCATAGTAGTTGATTTGACAGACAGGCTTTGGTGGTCTCGCCTCTGAAAGAATTTATGAAGCGTGCGGTTGGGGAAACATACACATAAGCGAAACTGGCAGGTCAATAAAGGAATATATTAGGGAAACCGAACGCAGCTCTTCTTTGAAAATGGACATTAAGTTGTTGGAGAACAAATGATCCAGTGAGAAAGAATAAATTTTAACAACGCCGCGTGGGTACCAATCAGAGAACGTAATTTATACGTGGAGAAAAGTCTAGGAATCCGTTGATATCTGTAGTAAATGTTCCAACAACGTCAGGGATGACGGTTACGGTCTTCCGTGACTCTCTGGTAAGGAATTAACCAGAAGGCCATTGCTTTCGAGGAGTACAGAAAACTCTCAAGAAATCGTCTCTGCAGTACCATAAGTATAAATATTATTGTATTACTGTTGCATATGTGCATTGGATCAGTATATCACCTTTACTGATCGTTCTACTTTAATTACACGACGGCCTATCAATGAGTGCCTAAAGAATATTTACCTAATCATTCCCTTTCTGAAGACAAGATGCGGGAGAACGTAAATTAAAATGTGAACGCCACGTTAGTTTCCCACAATAGAAAGTCCACAATTACCGTATTTTGAGACCTCCAGAAAACTTAACGGTCGAGTAGGCCCTATAGTAACCCGGCCTCCTCTTCAAGCTCCAGAAGAATGCACATATAGTTAAAAATATACACTTTATTGTATGCTTTCTGTCTATTCACCTGTCCCTTTCCATCATTTAATACGTTCAACCATTAACAACACTAATGGATTATTCCATTTAGAAGAAGTCCCAAGGTTACGGCGCTGCCTAGGCACCTTGCCACGGTTCGCGCGGCTCACCCCGTCGGAGGTTTGAGTCACCCTCGGGCGTGGCTGTGTGTTTTGCCCTTAGCGTAAGTTAGTTTAAGTTAGATTACACCCCTTTACTAGTCCTTTACCCAGCAATCCAGAAGACCTTGAATCTTTATCACTTTGCCTTCTGCCGTAACATGGTTCCTCAAGAAATGCCTTCCACATTACTTGTTGGATGTGTTCCAATCTCTGTCTTCCTCTACAGTTTCTGCCCTCTACAGCTCCCTCTAGTACCATGGAAGTCATTCCCTGATGTCTTAACAGATGTCCTATCATCATCTCCCTTCTCCTTGTCAGTATCTGCCATGTTCGTTTCCTCTCCGATTCTGTCTAGAACCTCCTAATTCCTTATCTTATCAGTCAGTCCACCTGATTTTCAGCATTACATTAACCAGGAAATAAGTATATGTCTTCTACATATTATCCATACTATGCAAGCCACTGTGAAGCGCTTGGCAGATGGTATTTTCCACTGTACCACATATTGTATTTTATTCTTTTTCCTTGCAACTGTAGAAGGCATGAGGAAAGACTTCTGCTTGCTCTGATTAGTGTAGTCTTGTCTTTGACGTCTGTGGTTGAACGATATGTAAGGGACTACAGATTCCTCATTTAATACTGGTTGTTGAAATTGTGGAAATAGTCTTTCGCAAGGTAGTTAACCTCTATTTGAAGCATCTGCCAATTCTGTGCTTTTCAGTGCACCCCTGACTCTCGTTCGTGGGACAGACCGACCTCTTATGATTTGTGATTTCATTCTGTGTAGAGGTTTAATATCGCTCTTTATTCCCTGAGCAGTAGTCGAGGGTTAGTCGCATGACCACCGTGTCCGGTTAACTCACATCCAGATTTAGATTGTCCGTGATTTTCTTGAATCGCCGTTCGAAAAGGCGTAGCCAATGTCCTTTCCAATGGTGTTCCAGTTCGAGACTGTGCCAGTTTCTCTAACCGACATTTTCGTTGCCGGGAAGTGAAGCCTTATCTCCCGCTTCTCAACAACCCTGTCAGATCCTCCCATAGAAACATCTCCCAGCTACATCAACACGTGTTCAAAGTCTTCTCAACACAACTTCAATAGCTTTCCTAATGCAGAATACTACATCCATCCTGAAGCTTATTCTTCTTATCTAATGTAACACTTATTTCTAAACGTCCTACTAGTAGCCCCTTTTCCAAATTCCATGCCTCCAACTACTCAATATTCCGCACTAAACACTTTCACCTTCTAAGCCACCAACACAAATTTAAACTTCCAAGGTCCAACTTATTTTCACCCAGAATGGGTCACTTTCGCTCTCGTCAGTGTTCAGTGACTTGATTTTCATGAGAGCACCCCTGAAGACGGTAGGTATGTCGAATTGTCCAACAAATGAAACTGATAGCGTCTCATTACCCATAAGATTTTCATTACCAAATGAAACATTATCCGGCAGATTTTTAGTGAGATGGGCATTCGGAGACTAGTTAAATGCCTGCTGAGCACTGATCGCTTGAGTGTGTTGTGCTGCAGTGCTATTAGCTAAATGGATACATTTTCCCCAGTTAGCAATTATTTTCAGTGGACAGTAAAACGAACATAGTACAGAACGTCCTTGCTGTACACGTGAAATATTAACCGTGTTGACAAGTTTTATGTATTTGACCTAGTCATGGTAAGCATCTCTATAATAGAAAATCATTCAGTTGCTCATAGTACTAGTGTTAGCTAGTATTAGTTCTGTCATGTTCCGTAGATCATTTTCCCGATTATTTTATCGATATGATGTGGAACAAGTCAGATTACAAGATATATATACACACATGAATAGCGCAAATATTAATATTACTGAAATTTTTAGTTCTACACAGGCAACTACATTTAGAGTTACAATAATTTTTTTTTTTTTGCCATTTCTGAAACAGAAATTCGTCCATGGTGTAGAATGAGTTGTCCAAAAGAAATGATTTAGATTTAAAACTTGATCTGCTACCTGCCAGACACTTTATGTTGTTGGGAAAATGATCAAAGATTCTTGTTGCTGAATGATGTACTTCTTTTTGAGCAGCTCACAGTTTCAATAAAGGATAGGAAATGTCATTTTTCCCTCTAGTGTTGTACGTATGAACATCACTGTTCTTCGCCAATTGAGATGGATTATTTGTAACGAATTTCATTAGCGAATATATGTACTCTGATGGTTCAGTTAAAATACTCCTTGAAAAGGTGCCTGCATGACGTCCTTAGGTGAACACCACTAATTATTCTCACTGCTCTCTTTTGTGTAATCAGTACTTTATGTCTAAGTGGTGAGTTACCACAGAAAACTATTCCATAAGACATTATTGAGTGGAAATATGCAAAGTACGTCAGGAGGCTGATCTGTTTATTACCAAGAGTAGCGATTATACGAAGAGCGAAAGAAGCTGAATTTAGTTGTTTGCGAAGCTTATTAATATGCTTCTTCCAGTTCAAGTTGTGATCAATGTGAACACCCTAAAATTTGGAGAACTATACCCTGTTAACTGAGACCTGGTCATATGCTACACCAATTGTCGGTATGATTCTATTCGGTGTACAGAACTGGATATAGTGAGTTTTTTCAAAATTCAGGGAGAGTCCATTTTCTGAGAACCATTTAATAATTCTTTGAAAGACATCCTTAATAATATCTTCAGCTACTTTTTCTAGAATGGGATTTATTATAACACTCGTGTCATCTGCAAAAAGTACTAGTTCCGCTTGCTGAACGTTAAGTGGGAGGACATTCACATGAATAAGGAAGAGCAGAGGACCTAAAATTCAATCCTGTGGGACTCCCTTTGTGATAACATTGTTGATTGCCCGGGCTACGTCCGGCGAACTTAAGTAAGGCATTAAGAGAATGACACTGGCTTACTGTCCAAAATAAATATCAGGATATGGCTATTTTGTCAAAAACTGACATTTTGATCCCATGGCTGTATACAGAATATAGGTTGACTCTCACACAGAAGATTACAGCAGTCAACTATTTTTTAAAATGCTATTTACTTATTTTAACAGTGCCGTTACCCGTTTCGAACCAACAGATTCATCTTTGGACTGCTAGTTAATGTTTTACAATAGATTTTTCTTTTTGTTTCCCCATCTGACGAAATTTCCTTGGGGCGGTCGTGCCGATGAAGAATCCCTGACATTATGTTCCAGTGCAGCTTGCTCATCATCTAGCAGCAGCGAAAACTGTATAATGCACTTTTTGTTTAATGTATAAATAAGCACATAATGAAAGGCAACACTCATACACTAAGAATTGTCATCACTTGGAGTTGTGTATACAGGTATATATGTCTCTAAGCATTTGCGAACGCCGAAAACAGAACCACCATGTATAGATCTCCAGTTGATACTTCGGCAATTCCTTGGAGTTTCCGAATCTACATCTACATCTACATCCATACTCCAAAAGCCACCTGAAGGTGTGTGGCGGAGGGTACCCTGAGTACCTCTATCGGTTCTCCCTTCTATTCCAGTCTCGTATTGTTCGTGGAAAGAAGGATTGTCGGTATGCTTCTGTGTGGGCTCTAATCTCTCTGATTTTATCTTCATGGTCTCTTCGCGAGATATACGTAGGAGGGAGCAATATACTGCTTGACTCTTCGGTGAAGGTATGTTCTCGAAACTTTAACAAAAGCCCGTACCGAGCTACTGAGCGTCTCTCCTGCAGAGTCTTCCACTGGAGTTTATCTATCATCTCGGTAACGCTCTCGCGATTACTAAATGATCCCGTAACGAAGCGCGCTGCTCTCCGTTGGATCTTGCCCGTCCTCCTTCGCTCTAGGACATACGTCACATGTATGATTCATGTGTTAAAGTCTGATACCCTTTGGACCGCTAATGCTGCATCTACGAACAGCTAAGATTAACTAACCAATTTGTGCTCAAAAAAAGCCCAAATACCCTGTTTAGAATGGGATGCAAGAACAAATATACTTTTTGAGGAACCTTCAGCTAATAAATGTACGCAGTGTGGAAATATCGTTTACATTCTTTGTGAAAATGTTTTGGATAATATGTAATACCGTTATTAAAAAAAAAAAAAAAAACTATGCTCGACTCAACAACCTCGTGACTATTCCGTCAGGTTTGAAAGAAAATCAGATTGGTTTTCTGTAGGTAGCTACGCAGAATGCTATTTAATTCCTTAAATCCCAATTAATATATTTCTGTTTCTGTAGATATCGGTGGTAACTACTTCCAAAGCATTCTCAGTACTTCAGGATGAGTGATGAAACGTTGTCACGGCAGTATATTGCGATGGGTATTTGTGGAAACCATATTGATGATAACTGTTACATAACTTGGGCTTATATGAGACAGAAAATAGGTGTCCAGAATCTTTTGGCTGTATTGTATACCTTGAGATGTGTCTAGTATGGACGGCAGCTGAACACGTAAATCATTAGCACATTTACAAAATGGTTCAAATGGCTCTGAGCACTATGGGACTTAACTTATAAGGTCATCAATCCCCTAGAACTCCGAACTACTGAAACCAAACTAACCTAAGGACATCACACACATTCATGCCCAAGGCAGGTTTCGAACCTGCGACCGTAGCGGTCTCGCGGTTCCAGACTGTAGCGCCTTTAACCGCTTGGCCACTCCGGCCGGCGCGCATTTACATATTAGTTCCGTATCACGATATATTATTGAATGCTCGGAGCATTTCTGTCCTAAAATCTTAGAAGACTAGAGCTGATATGTGTTGATAGGTGTCTCTGTCTCTCTCTCTCTCTCTCTCTTTCTCTCTACCTCTGTGTGTGTGTGTGTGTGTGTGTGTGTGTGTGTGTGTGTGTGTGTGTGTATGTGTGTGTGTGTTTAGAAAAGACATAGATTACCTCTAAAGCACGGTGCAATTTCTTTTTCTTGGTCCGATCGGTCATGAAATGCAAACCACAATGAAAATCAAAAATGTTGGATTCGCGACATTTAACTTTACCTTCTAGTTACATCTGTACATAGTCCCCACTTCGACTTAGACAGCTGGCATAATGTCGTACCAACTTTCCAATAACATCGTCATAGAAGGCAGCCGCCTGTGCTCTCTAGCAGTTCTCTACGCTGGTTGGCAGCTCGTTGTCTATGCAAACATTCTGTTCTCGTAGCCAGCGGTTTATGTGAGCAAAGAGATGAAAATCAGAGGGAGCCAAGTTCTGCTGTATGTTGAGTGATGAAACCACTTCCC
Source organism: Schistocerca americana (assembly GCF_021461395.2). Lineage (NCBI taxonomy): Eukaryota > Metazoa > Arthropoda > Insecta > Orthoptera > Acrididae > Schistocerca > Schistocerca americana. Next base: position 601,410,616 of record NC_060119.1, on the reverse strand, counting down.
ATCGAAAACGCTGCAGGAAAATCTTTATTTCCGTTGCAATGTGCGGCCGACCATTGTCAGGAACAAGGAATTTGCACTCACGCATGAACAAAACATTGAATGAAATAAGATATAACCTCTCAATATGAAGACAGCAAATTATATCGCGCACCTCACGCTTGACAGGAGACTGTACTGTACTAGACATACGTATGTGGTCACTATACGATCAGAATAGAAAAGTGCGACACGACACGATCGACGGACATACTAGAGACACTGCGCAGCAGCTCTGCATTAAGCTTCATTGGACTTTTCACTGTGGTTTTAAATTTCACGACCGGTCGAACCTCGACAAATAAATAGCCATTGTACTTATAATTAGCCCTGACACTCACGATATGGGCAGTGTATAATTTAATGATCCGGAAAGAAGTTGGAAATGTAACCTGACTCGTGATTTGAACATTAAATAATTACACTACACATAAACTTTCATAAACTTAGCGTAACGCAAATAAATGGGCCTGTATGTCTTAAGTTTCCGTATTATGCACTAAACACACTAGTTAGCAATGAAGGTGGATTTCACTGAACGTATCTTATCATTCTGTAAATAGCATCTAGCTGAGCAGCGGGGCAGTCTTCATATTTTCGAAAGGTAAATTTATTATGCAATGTAGTTTGTTAATCACCAAGTGGAACTTTAAAGCGTGATTCTCCTTTACACACGAGAAGTATGTAGATAAGAATGGCTTATTGTTAATATTGTTTAGTGCCAGCCCGACAGCTAAGTGCTTATTCATTAGTGTATTTGTGAGTGGTCAAGTTAACTCATGTAGTATAACAAGATGGTGGCCAAGCAGCGTGGCACACTCAAGTTGCCGAAATACAAGAGAAATAGCAAGGTTAGTTTTCAACTGAAAACGAGAGATATTAATAAAAAATTCTTTATATTGTGAGTAAATACTAACAAACAAGCATTTCCGGTATATGGGTGTACAAGCATAAGAGCCTCTAATGTGTCATTCGGGTCTGTCCGACCGCCGTGTCCTCCTCTGTCAATGACGTAGTTGGATGTAGCATTGGTGGGCGTGGGGTAGCACATAGCTTTCCTGCCCATCATTGAGTTTCTTGACCTGAGACTAGTTGCATTTCACTGTAGTAGCTCCTGAATTGAAATCATTATGTTTACAGAATCCCATTCCAGTTATTCCAACAAAGAAAATTCGTTCGTAGTACCAGGAATCGTACGCGGGTTCTCCGCTCAGCATCCAAACACACGCTGACCACTGAGTTATGGAGGCGCACCGATGAGAGGGTGCGTCGTTAAATTTACATCACGAAGCAAAATACTGCATGTGAGATGGAATAAATTCCAAACTTATACGTCACCAAACTTTGAGCCCCTATGTCATTCCACGGAGCATTTGACTTCATAACTACTACCGGAAACCTTCCAACAAATAGAACCGAACTAACCTTGCCACGAAAACTGAATATCAACACAGGAAATCAACTGTACTGATCTCACATGATTTGTTATAGAGTTATGTGGACGTGCGCCAGACGAAGGCAACTTCCTTCAAACATCAGGACACAGCGTATGCCATGGTTCGCGTGAATTCTAGGGTCAACAAAAGGAACAATAAGAGCGAACTATTTTTGAGCGATTATCCGCAACCCAGTCAGTATCTGTAGAGGAGTATGCAGACAGATAGGAATTCCAAATTGAAATTAAAGCGCATATATCAGCTGAGAATATATTACATTCACACCAACGTGTTTCCGTTCTAGGCAGCAGATTATGCCCACCAAGGGCAATATTTCTTTGAAAGGATGATCGTTGTTGAGAAAATCTATCCACATACTCCGATTGCTATTGCAGTAGTCAGTTTCAGTAATGTTCGGTTTCGTATACGACCGCCTTGTGTTAAAAGTAGAAAAAAAAGAAAAAGAAAAGAAAACGACGCAGAAGTGTTATTAATCTACCAGATTAGGCACTCCCTTAAAACAGATTAGGCTCTCCATTAAACTTTGAAGAAGTCGTATTTTCCTTCTCTCTTATTTGCTTTTGGAAGATGTAGAAAATTCAACTGCTCTTGACAGATGAAAATAATCTTAGGTTCATCTGTATGTATTCATAGAACTATGTTAAATGGGATGCCTGATCATGAAGCGTATTGGCAGACACGGTCACATAATATCTGTACGTCGATAAGTACTGAAGGAAAACTTATTACTTTTATCAGAGCGAATATTTTTGGCCATAGATCATCAGGAGTACTTAACTGTTAAGACAAGAAGTCATTTCGTCTATTTTCAGTGAAGTAAAGCTCAAGTATTATAAGTAGCCGTATGGCTTACCGAAGCATTTACAACTGCTCATGGAAGAACTTATCGACCGACAGCAACTGGCAGAAGGAATTATAGAAAACAGTGACAGTCCCTTGTGAGTATCAGTGGTCCTCGTCCTAAAAAAGTCGACGGATGAAATCAAGATATTTTAACATCAACCTACCACCGACGCCTATACGATACCTAATATCACAGCGCTGCTTAACAATTTAGGCAGATGCTAGTACTTATCCACAATGAAGTAGCATAGTGGGTACCATAGATAGAAGCAGTTCCGGAAGACAGACCTAAAACAGCTTTTGTGGCCCATGGAGGCGTTTTCAGTATTACCCAATGTCGTTCGGGCTTAGAAATTCGCCAGCTACATATCAAAAATTGCTAAATGGAGTTATGTGTGGTCTGAAGCCTAGGAATTGTGTGGTATATCTCTATGACGCTAGATTTTTCGGAAGATATGGATGAACATTTGAAACGGTTCGAGGAAGTATGCGACAGACTAAGAACAATGCTTTTTATGCTAGGTATTGACACATGTTATTCTGCACACATTCTAGTCAACGTCATGCCACTAATGACGGCTTCTAATTGGTGTGTTGCTCTAACTATAGTGAAGAAATAATACACTGCATGTTTCTGAAGCCTAGCATGAATGACAAAACAAAAACTTATATGAAGGAAATTATGGCGGCTGCACATTTCTTTTGGAATTCTTAATGAAACTGATGTTAAGGTCACCCCTCGGTCAGGAGGTGAGCAGTCACCGCGGTTGGACAGGCATGCAGTGACATTTACAAGTGTCTGTAACCGAGCTCTCATGCCTGGTAAGTGTTCCAGACTTTCGCCCAGAGGCAGCACTGGAACAGCGATATCTGTAATAACATTCAATTAACGTGATTGCTACAATGAATATCGTCTTCTCTGACGTGCAGCAAATGGACCCAGCTGCTCGCTTAAGCGTCGGCGATGATTGAGAGACAGTGGACACAGCTCACGTCGCTTAACGGCAGGTCATTCCACTGCCTGACAGTAATGTAGAGCAGTGTGCGGCAGCGGAAGCTAATGAAGCAGCTCGAGGGCGTGCCTCAATGGATACGAAGGGCCTCACGGCTGTAGAAGATGGACGCACGCTTAGATCCGTACCCACATCATCTTCCGAATGTCGTGAAGACGAAAGTCAAAGGTTCCCTCAACTTACGCAGCCTACGGCAAGGAAGACAGAACATGTACAGTCTTGTAGGTAGCACTCAGGCGCCCATCCAGTAGGCATAAGACGGCACATTGCAGTCAGTCAGTTTGACGCTACACCAGAGGAAGGCTCAGTATGACCATATCTTCTAATAATCATGGCTGTGACCAGTCAGTACTGGCAGAAACCACAACCGTCATACAGCAGTCTCGTGGTTGAATTCAAACAGGCAGCAAGCAGCACACCACGGTTAGCCAATAGAGTTAACCCGTAAGTAGCGAGGATGTCATTCTGTCGGGATCGGTGATGACCAGACAATGAGGACGGGATGTCTGAAACAGGGGTAATTAAAGCCAGACGCCAATTTACTGTAGGAGGTTAGGCGGTTATCTACCACGTCAGCACTCCTGTCCACATCCTGCTGCCGAAATCACCGACGCTTTTCCTGCCTACGCGTTTCTGATCAGTACTAGAACGCCTTGGAGAAGCGGAACTTCGAAGTTGCATGTTATTACTCTATATTCGATAGTTTTCAAAACTACATCATATGCAGAACGACATCAGACTGCACCATTTCCGCTCTGCTCGCTATGTAGCATTGAGTAACGATCGTTGCCCCGCTTTTGTAGTACTGGAGCTTTTTGTATGCTATAGATTTCGATTGTGACACACCGTCTTAGTCGTACTTGGTTCTTTGTGGTGTCGAGAAATAGCTTTGAAAATTTGTACACTTTGGAACATCGTTTCTGTACGACCGTCCTCCCTTCTTCAAATAACTTGTCTCAGATTCTGAGTTGACGTCACCCTATAACTAGTTCATATATGTTGCTTATATTTACAAAGGTTTATATTTAGCAGTTATTGTTTAACAACTCACTAGAGTGGGTTTTACTGCTCATTACCACTCCATTCCTTAAAATCTAGGCCGGCCAGAGTGGCCGAGCGGTTCTAGGCGCTTCAGTCTGGAACCGCGCGACCGCTACGGTCGCTGGTTCGAATCCTGCCTTGGGCATGGATGTGTGTGATGTCCTTAGGTTTGTTAGGTTTAAGTAGTTCTGAGTTCCAGGGGACTGGTGACCTCAGATGTTAAGTCCCATACTGCTGAGAGCCATTTGAATCATTTTTTTAAAATCTAACTTTAATCTGTAAGTACTATAATCTGATGACAAGTATTACAAGTAAGTCTAGATATTGGTTACAAATGTCGTCAAGTCATTCTATGGGGATCTGATGTGATGACTGGTCTGAAAGTCTGGCAGCTTAACGCCTCGAGCGTAAATAGTGCATCACTTTGCTATAAGAAACACGGCTGTGCTACTAGTTGAAATATAGTAATAGCATTCCGACGATGCTGTTCTCAAAAATGTTGAATATGCCTCAACACCAGTTCCGTACAAATACGTTCTTTTTCTTATCTGATTAACTCATCAATCGAGTGTAGTAGTTCTGGATCCAAGGTGTTGATAAGAAAGATTAGATTCTGTGTAGGTAGAATACTCAAACTTTTATCTCGATAGTACAACACTGGTGTTGAAAAATAGTGCCATTGGTCAAGATGCCATAGTTCTGTGGTTCCACCCTTTCCATGCCTCTATGTTCTCCATCCAGGTTCGCTATTAAAGGTTTTGGCAAACAGAGTAAATCCAGTGGGTTCCTACTTTCAGAAAATGTGGTTTAGGTTCCACTACTTCCATGTGACATTGTGTGGCATCGTATATGTCTCTGAACAATCGTACTATCCTAAATGCACAAACATTTACAATTCCTGTTTTATACTCCTACGAAACATTTGTTGTAGGTGATCCATATCGAATGACTAGACACTGAGGAGGAAATGTCTCAAACAGGGGTATTCAAAGGCAGACATCACGTCATTGTGGCAGGTTAATACTTCTTCTGTCTCTAGCTGCACCCATTTACTCAAGGTGTCCCAGTTCATCGGGTACAGATGAATGAGCACTGATAATGTGCCTTAGGATTTAGTACCGGAAATCTGATCTATATGAGTAAACTCGCCTTTTGTAACCTCGCCTGTGGCTTTGTTACAAAATAGTGATATATTCCTTTGTCCCATTTCCACTAAATGCTAAATTTCTGTGACGAATTGTTAAGGCATTATTGATGCCGAATTTACTGTACCTGTTCATGTACTGAGTGATATATGGTTACTTGCGTACACACAATTTGAAGTCTTGCACCATTAACACTGTCTACAAGTATCCGTAAAAGTCCGGTATTAGCCATCTTCTAAAGTACTCAATCGTTTCTGAATGCCTGCCAGGTTATTTTCGGCTGTTGGTAACGTATTGTGTCCACATTACAGATTTCTTTAGCTACCTCCCGTATCGCTCTAGTATAGTTCAGTAGATTACGTTTCAGGATCGTTTGGTGAGTCGTATCTAAATCTAAAACCAACAGAACGGTGGTGCTCAGAAGTGTTCCAAGGGTCGCCAGAGGAAGTAGCTCTAACGTAAGGTGAGGTGAGAGAGGCAGCCAAAAGTAAGGTTAAATAATCGGATGGCAAGCCAACCCAGGGACGGCTGAAAGACCGACCAACAACCAAATCAATTCCTTTCCGCCGGACCAACCGGACGACAACGGAAAGTATCAGCCGAGGAAGAAGATACTAGCAGCACTACGTCTTTAAAATTGGCGTCTAAAAACAGCCAAGGCACAATAACCACTCTTAAGAAAAAATAAGAACAAACAAGTAAAAGACTGTCGAACTACACGTCGTGCCGGACAGCATCAACACGGAGAGGAAAAACACACTGCCGGAAAATTACGCTAGCGACTAGGGCAGGTCACTGAAGCGTTAACGGCCACAGGGCAGAAAATACCGCTGGTTGACTTCACTGGTAAGTCACAACCAATTTAATAGTTAAAGACCATACAGGACGATGGCTGCAGAATTTCGCCAACTCCAACACACCAATGTTGCCGCCAGCCCGAACGGCCCAGCCAGCTACAACCGACAATGAATGAAGAGTTGTCACAGCAACTGAGGTTTCATAACAGGTTAACTAATCACTCAACTTCAGTGTCCAGGTTAGGTGGGCAACGAACTTTGTAGCTCACGCAGCTAGTTTCTCACAATCTGACCGCATGTGCATGACTCCAGTGGTCCCGGCCTGACCCCGCGCCATAGAGATTTCATCGCTGCTCTATCCCAACCAACTGACTGCCACACACACCACCACACGGAAATATAGCGGTCACACCAAAGATGGTTCAGCAGTACTAGTATCGATAAGCGCTGCTGCTGCCACTGTTGGAGGCAAGTCAGCAACTCTTTATCGTAGTAACTCAGGGAGAAAAAAGACGCCTCTCGATTGCGACAAAATGCCAAAGAGCAAACGGCATGAACGCGAGCTGACCATGGCTCAAACATATCCCAGAACAGGACCAACTGGCTGTCACAGTCAGCGCCTGCATCGCCCATGGAGGTTACACCACTTTTTAATATGTATGTTTCAGCATCGGTTGATATGTGGTGCCTCAGAGCAGCTCATACTTCTGTTCCGTAATTTTAGTTATTTCATGTATTCCATATGCATTGTTGCAACAACAAATTTTGAGAGAACTGGAAACCTCTAAAAGGGTTATTAACTTTTTCCTGACAGTCCGTATGATAACTGTGGTCATTTATCTCCGCCCATCATATAATATACTTTCCTGAAAGGAAAAAATGTTTGTCAGTAACGCCAACTACCTTGATACCAGCGACGACACTTATTCCAAATACTGACGTTATTTAAAACCGTAAAAGTGGACAAGTTTACAATTAACGCTCAGCTTGTTGACACTGGGAAACTGTTTTTACACCATGGAGAAACATAAGATAATTTCCAGAATGAGATTTTCACTCTTCAGCGGAGTGTACGTTGATATGAAACTTCCTGGCAGATTAAAACTGTGTGCCCGACCGAGACTCGAACTCGGGACCTTTGCCTTTCGCGGGCAAGTGCTCTACCATCTGAGCTACCGAAGCACGACTCACGCCCGGTACTCACAACTGTACTTCTGCCAGTATCTCGTCTCCTACCTTCCAAACTTTACAGAAGTTTCATAAGATCATCTGATCCAAGTATGTCTTTTCAATTGATAAGAAGCCATTTCACTATTAAAACTGCACTTGCTATCACTATAAACAAGTTTTCGGGACAAAAGCTTCGAAGAGCTGGATTGTACTTACCAAATTGAGTCTATATTCATGGCCAATTCTATGTAGTTTTTGAAGTGTAGCTGAATCAACAAACATTTTTGTATCCCTTAACTAAAAACAGAAACAAAAAGTACACGATGATTACATTCTCACATCAAATATCGTTTACACCGAGATACTGTAATAGTCTGTAATGAATTTTGTTCAAAATAATGTGCAATGAAATGTAGAGGCAAGGATGTACTATAAATTCATGATTAATCTTTCACGTCGTTGGATTCATTTGTAAAGCTGTTTTCTCTTCATTCCCACAACCACCCTTATCCCAACGACTACAGTTATGCCAAATACTGTCATTATTTGGAACCATAAAAGTCTCAAAGTTTCACATGGGTCTCCTGGGTGTATACATAGTAGCAAAAACCTAAGCCTAATCACATTACGTGTCTCCATATCAAGGACGTGCCTGTCAGTTATAAGTTGTTTGTTATCTTCATCTTGATTTTCATCTAGAAAGTAATCAGCCATGTGGATACGTAGAATTCAATTACATCCCTGTGTATGTTAATACTTCAGGTTATGGAATCGATCCTACGTCACAGTACACAGGTTTTCGTGTATGAAATTGCTGTCAGTTCTTGCGGTGTGACATTTCTTGCTACATTTAACATAACTGTCATATAATATACAAATAGAATTGACAGACAGACCAAAGTGTCTATGTTACACGCCTTTTTTTATTTCTGATATCATATTTATATGCATGTTTCACGTGACTTTATAAGTTCAAATTTACACAAGTAGTTCGAGTAAAATACATACAAAGTGCAAAATTACAAAAATATGTACAAAATAGATAAAACCTGATGTTAACTGTTTTGAACTGTGTATTGAGGAAGTTTGCGTTGCTGCAAAATCTGTGCCTGTTGTGTAATGAGAGTGTCACTTCGAACTTGGACCCGATGGTAATCCACTATTTCCCTGTCAAATTAGACATTTTTTCATGCAGGGGACAGTGATAATCCAAACACTGTTAGAGGTCTCTATATACATTTCATTCCGTAACTCTGTTCATTAACGCGATAACTGCCGCACGCTTAGCCATGCTGGGCCTGGCACACGGCGTTCTGCGTGGCAAGCATTTATGAATCACATACACCCTCACGCCACTTAACGTGTTAATTGAGTTATCAGGGTGTTCAGTCGTATCTCAACTTGTTCTTTAATGTTCTCTAATCTAAATGTTTCAGATCTTCTGTCATCCTGTCCCTTCTCCTTGTCAGTCTTGTCGATGTATTCGTTTCCTCGACGATTGTGCCGCTTACATCCTCATTTCTTACCTTGGCAGTCCACCTAATTTTCAACATTCTGAAGCAGCGCCACACCTCAAATGCTTCAATTCTCCTCTGTTCCGGTTTCCCCACAGCCCACGTTTCACTACTATGTAATGATGTGCTCCAAATGTACATTCTCAGAAATTTAGAAACGTGACCTTAGAAAAATTTATGAATGATTGTGCTGATAACCTCTTACGTTATACGATTTTCAAACAGCCGAGCAAAACTGAACGTACTCAGACATTTCTCTCTTTACTTATTCTGATCGTCACTAAACTGACACACAATATTTTTAGCGCAACGCAGTCTGACTTTCAATAATCCCTACAAAAGAATGGCCTTGACTAACAGTAACCTATACCTTTCAATTTCTTCCTTACATTGAGGCTTATGTCTGGTACAAGCGGACTCGCGCAAGGTATGTCCTTTATTCCAATTCTAGTCTGCTTCTGCTTTTTATATCCTCGTTGCTTCGTCCGCCATGGGGTATATTTCTACCTAGGTAGCAGAATTCTTTCACATCGCCTACTCTGTGACCCCCAATTCTGATGTTCAGTTTACTGCTGTTCTCTTTTCTGCAACTTCTCATTACTTTTTCCTTCGTTCGATTTACTCTCAATCCCTACTTGTACCTTGTGCACTCCTTTCAACAGATCCTGCAATTCTTCTTCACTTTAACTGAGGATAGTGATGTCATCAGTGAATCTTGTCATTAATAGCATTTCGCCCTGAATATTAATCCCTTCCATAAACTTATCTCTTATTTCCGTCATTACTTCTTCTGTTTGAAGATTGGACAGTAGGGGCGAAAGATTACATCGCAGTCTTACACCCTTTTTAATCGAACACTTGGTTCTTGGTCTTAAAGTCTTACTGTACCCTCTTGTTTCTTGTACATGTTGTATATTACTCGTCTTTTCCTAACTTACCCCTGCTATTTTCAGAATTTTGAACATTTTGGCTCAACGTGAACGTGTCTTGATTTTTCATCTGTCTTTCTTATCAACTGCTACATTAGAACTACCACTCTGCTGCCTTTACATTTCCTGAAGACAAATTGATCATCGTTCAACAGATCCTTAATTTTCTATTTAATTATTCTATATATTATTATTGTCAGCAGTTTAGATGAAATTCTCTATTAAAGGTGAAACGGCCACGTGGGTGCAGCGGAACAGTTCGCGTTTAGTGTCGCTACGAGGTCTTGCAGGGTGAGGTATGTAAGAGCCGAGAACGGCGTCAGATGTTAGGTGATCACTGAAGGACACGAAAGTGCCACGTAATTGTGTGAGATAGTGTTATCAGCACCTGGTAGAATTTGAAACATGCCTCATTGTGAGTTTCCTTTTTGTCGGCTGATCTAACGGTGTAACATCCACTTTTGTGGGGCATTCGGATGTTGGAGCGCATAGAAACGTGAAGGGGGGCACACCCGTCGTCAAGGTTCCGTTCGCCCCCTTCAAATGGTTCAAATGGCTCTGAGCACTATGGGACTCAACATCTGAAGTCATCAGTCCCCTAGAACTTAGAACTACTTAAACCTAACTAACCTAAGGACATCACACACATCGATGCCCGAGGCAGGATTCGAAGCTGCGACCATAGCGGTCGCGCGGTTCCAGACTGAAGCGCCTAGAACCGCTGGGCCACACCGGCCGGCCGCCCCCTTCACTTCTGCGCTTGCAATAGTCTGTGTCACCCTGCATCTTTGCATCTTTGGTCCAATGCCAACAGCTGCCGGCATAGGGAATCAGCATTCCATACATAGGTTGTCGTTAACACCACGCACAAAGCGTGGAGGGGAGCTGTGACCGTGGTACATGGACTGGTGATGAATGACGTCCAGTTGTGATCCGAAATAAATCTTGATTCTGAACTACGCAGGATGACCATCATAGTCGTATAAGGGGAGGACCTTGGGAAAGGTCCCTTTCTTGCAATACTTTGAAGAGGCGCAATAGTTTTACTCCTGCCGTAGTGGTGTGGGGAACCATCGGTTTGATTTCAGTTATGATTGATTAGAGAAAACTGTGACGTCATGATATTAAGTCAAGGACGTGAAGCACCTTCATGCGTTACTTTTCATGCGATCATATCATGCTGTCACTTTTAACTTGACGATGGTTGTCCAAACATAGCACGTGTCTCTATGAAACATATGTGTGATGTTGAGGTATTCTCGTTGCCAGCAGCTTCTGCCACAGACAGAACATGCGCGGGACCAAATCGGTCATCAACTTCGTAAGATTGCTAGCATCAACGTTATCAAGGACCAGTTACAACAGCGGCCAGCCAGCTTGATTAGGAGAGAGTACAACGGCTTTATTACACCCTTCCTAATCGAATCAGTGCATGCATAAAGGCTAGGTGACTACAATTTCATACCAGCAAGTGATCTCATACTGCCAAATTCTTAGTAAATTAGACTCAATTTTTTAATCACTGAAACAACAACACATTCTCTTTCTACTTGTGAAGTTTAATTTCGTTTATCCTCCTAGTGGTTACTTTACTTTTTATTTCTATCGTTGCAGATTGGGGTGAGCGCACAATAGTATTTTAGGGCCAGTGAAGTAATCTTGCACCCGTTTGCGGCCGTATGACAAGGCATATTATCGAGCTGTGCTGTAACACCTACAAGATACAAGCTTAAAGTGAGTTTCGAGGATGAATTCGTTACAACACAGTAAAGATTGTGTTCTGCTTGAATTACTTGTCTCCAAGAACGTATCACTCTGATTTTCAAGGCTATAGTGTTTTCCTCATTGACTTGGACAGCCTCATGTTTGAGACGTTTTCTGCCGGAGACTCCATTATCCTGTAGAAAACGTGACTCAGTGGTTCAGCTACCATTCGCACCCTGTGAACACGCAAAATTCCAATTATATCTAGTAAATTTAATTCTCTCCTACCGCTGAACCACCATTGGTGACTCCGCACGTACCACAAAATTGATCTTCATGCATCGTATACTCGACGCTCGTCTCGGACATCGACAACGTTTTACAGCTTCCGTGACGATTGTTCACTATGGTGCGACTGATACCCTTTCAGCAGAGAGCTGATTCTTTATATTTGCAGTGCGGTAGACGCTGGTCGTTAGTCATACTACGTTCCCGAAGTCATGAGCTATGGATCTGGGCATCACAATAATGCGACCTGTTAGTGTATTCCATCTTATATCATACCACCGTAGATCTAAGAGACAAGAGTTTTTAGCATCGTTTCCTATGACTGAAAGTAGCCAACTCCAAACTATTCCGTACAGCAACTACCACAAATTTGCGTCATTGTAACGATAATACGAGTGCTTCAGAAGCATCTGAGACCAGCTTTCTCCGTGTTTCGGAGTGCACTCTTTTTCCTCTCCCTACCTGTCTTGCTTACGTTTACCAAGAGCTCTTAAACGGTTCTCGTGACTTTCTATAGCCTCCTTTAATTCGATGCTAGGAAATGCCTCCTCTAGACTGGAACGGTCTTCTTCTGATAAGTTCTCGTATTTGCTCCGCAGAGATCGTCAGCTATGCTAAAAACATCAATAGCGATTACATTTACATCTTACTTTCTTCTTCGCTGCGTCGGAGGAGTTACAGCTCAAAGAGACAAGTGTTTTCGTAGAAGATATTTTCCACTTGGTTCTAATTTACTCTATTTCCCCTCATTACCTTCGAATCGAAAACCGTATTCTAACCACACCACGGATACGATTAACTTTTAGAGCATTAAAATATACAAGGGTGATTGTGATTTTTAAATTGTATCGTTGTGAATAGATTATTCACAATGCAATAATTGACCATGACTTACATAACAAAAACTGCACCAGTTACTTACTTTTTTATGCGTAGCACAACGTGTTTCGAGAACGTATTCTCATTTTCAAGTGCATTTGTGGATTTTTTAGATGAATATGTTTGGTGATGTTTGCATATGTGATTTTCTGCCTCTCTTGCGTCTTTTTGAAGTTAGACTGCAATCGGAAAATCGGACAACATGAATTTTTGAATATTTTTAAACGCTAATGTTAGAAATTGTATTTTTGTTTGACTACTTACAGGTACTGTGCCTCCTCCATTATACAAACTATCAAAGACACGCAGAACATCACTTACACTGTTTATTTACATATCATGCTAGAGAGATACTAAGACGCTATGAATTCATAAACATGTAGTACACAGAGTTGCCACAGAGTTACATAGGGTAGAGTTGGAAATTATAAAACGTATTTTTACCACTATTGACTAAAAAATTATCGCTTATTTCTTTGTTCTCCTTTTATTCATAATGAAGAATGTACGTATTATGAAAATTGTTACAGTTATCATATGCAGGAGCAACATTTCTCCTAATTATGATAATTGCAACAATTTTCATGAATATGTACACCGCGTCATTAGGAAAAGAAATCAAGAAAATGAGAGTTAATTTTGTACTCATTAGTGTCAAAAATACGTTTTATAATTTACAATCTTATGTATATGCATTATGTAATCCAATAACACATCAACAGCTCTTTGTGAAACCGTATTCTCGTAACTTCTGCATATCGTGATTTGTAAGTGATGATTTGCGTGTGTGTGTTACTTTGTACAATGGAGGAGGCACAATACCTGTAAGTAGTAGAAAATACCATTTCTAACATCAGCGTTTAGAAAGATTCAAAGATTGATTTTGTCCGATTTTCCGATTGCAGTCTAACATCAAAAATCACAAGAGAGGTAGAAAACGACACATGCAAACACCACCAAACATGTTTATGTAGACAAATGCACAAATGGATTTGAAAATGAGAAATTCTCGAAACGCGTTGTGCTAACATAAGAAAATAAACAACTTGTGCAGTTTTTGCTTTTTAAATCACGAAAGGCACAGTTACAGGCTTTCCTAAAGTATCCAATATGATTAGCATCTTTCATTGTTCAATAAACCAGAAAATTCCGAATGAATAAAAGAAGAAGATGGCCACGTAAGAGACAATCTGTCATCCTAGATACATTACCAGAGCCATCAGGTGGAGGGCTACTAACAAGAAATTCCATCTGGTTAATCTCTGGAAAAGACATATCTCTCCTCTGTGACATATCCCTCATTTGTTCAGAAACTGTGCTAGCTATGTCTTTCAATTTGCGCAAAATGACAGATTGGCTAAACAGCCCATGAGAACGAAAGACAGATGCCCAAATACATAATACCATCAAGATGATTTCTGACGTTATCAAATTGGCACCTACAGAGTGGCTGCCAGTACTAAGCCACATTTCTCCCCTTCAACTACGCCACATAAATGCTCTCGGCCGGCCGGTGTGTCCGAGCGGTTCTAGGCGCTTCAGTCCGGAACCGCGCTGCTGCTACGGTCGCAGGTTCGAATCCTGCCTTGGGCATGGATGTGTGTGATGTCCTTAGGTTAGTCAGGTTTAAGTAGTTCTAAGTCTAGGGGACTGATGACCTCAGATGTTAAGTCCCATAAGTACTTAGAGCCATTTCAACCATTTGAAATGCTCTCACGAACGATAACAGAAAACCTACCAGTCCATCAATACTTCAATGATGCAATTCCTGAGCGACTCCACTCTATAGGACCACCATCAATAACAGCAAGGGTCGCTGTGGAAGATGAGTTGAACATTACTATCGACTCCAGAACTGGCGGGAAAAAAAATAATAATGTGCCATGTGTGACCCAAGAAGCACCGGTATTTGACATATCGTATGAAACATGGACACTGATAAATAGAATTAGAGCCCAACGCGGCAGACATGCATATTTTTGTACACCATCCCCAATTCGTGATTGCAAAGAACATAGACCACCAGACATACCACAGAAGAGTGCCCAATAAGATCATACGATTGCCGACCAAAGGGCTTCCTGCTGGTGATTCCAAAGTTGACAGAGTACATAAATATTCTAGATGTATATTTATATGATTTTGTATCGTAAATAATAGATATTCCTGCCCATGCGTTGCTGTGCCTCAGTGTAATTTAATGCAAAAGAAAGAAAAGAGAATGCACACTTTTGTATTTAGGTATTGTATTTAAGTCCTAATTAGCTTCTCCTTCCTGTGTCTATCCACCTCCTCCTGCCCCACTGTCCATCGCCTCCGGCTTCACTGTCTCTCTGTCAATTATCTCCTGCACCACCTCTCATCAACTCCTCCTGCCTCTCTCTCTCTCCTTTCTCTCCTCCTCTCTCTGTTCACCACCTCTTTCCCCTTGCTCTACCCATCTTTTCTTCCCTCTTCCCTCGCCACCTCCTCCCCCCTCTCTCTCCTCCTCTGTCTGTCCATCACCTCTTCCCTCTTCTTCTATCCGTCTATTCCTCCCCCTTCTCTCTCCAGCTCTCCCCTCCCCTCTCTACCCTCCTCTCTCCCTGTCCATCACCTCTTCCACCTTTCACTACCCATATTTCCTCCCCCTTCTCGAGCCATCTCCTCCTGCCTCTTTTCTCTTCCCTTGTCAATCACCTCCTTTCCCCTTTCTATGTCCATATGTCCATCCTCTCCTCTCACTGTCTCATGTCCTCTTGCCCCCCCTTCTCTCTGCCCATCTCCTTTTTTCCACTTTCTGCATCCATTTCATCCCATTTCCTCTTCCATAATTCCTCTATCCTTGAGCCTTCTTTGTTGTTATTGGAGTCTTTAGTAACATTCTAATCATAAAGCTAGTAGCCATACGTTCAACTCTCCTGTGTGTGTGTGCGTGTCAGTGCGTGTCCAAGACGGCTGTGGGGGCCGAGCTGTTTTAGGCGCTACAGTCTGGAACCGCGCGATCGCTACGGTCGCAGGTTCGAATCCTGCCTCGGGCATAGATGTGTGTGATGTCCTTAGGTTAGTTAGGTTTAAGTAGTTCTAAGTTCTACAGGACTTATGACCTCAGAAGTTGAGTCCAATAGTGCTCAGAGCCATTTTTTGTGTATCCAGACTTTCACTAAGTTAACGTGTAAACATTTGAAATAAATCGGTCGAGTACTCTGCGATTTTTGACAGCAACTTTGCTCCAGAGCTCAGTCCTCCAAATCTACTGCACGCGCAATCCATCTTGCACGTTCGTCTGTGTGAGAAGACCCAAGATCACACAAACGCCCAAAAAGAGCTTAAAATGTTGTGTGATGTGTTTGGAGTCTGTAAGGTTACTTGTTTTGGTACACCCGTGCTGCCTCTCGACCGTCTCCATCTGCTTGGCAATACATAACCACCATCGCGGCTCATTCCCGACATCTATACCGAACCAATCTGCTGTTTACAGTACACTGCACACAGGGAACGCAGGGTACGTGACTGGAGGAACTGTCATTCGTCAGCTTCTTTTACCGTATCAACAAAACCTCTTCAGACACATATTCGTAGACCTTTCTTTCCTCCATTTCCATTTAGGAATCAGGTCCTGCAGTCAGTCTATTTTATTAATGTCGCTCCCGTAGGTATATAAAAAAACGCTCATTTTTCAGTTCCACGTCTTGTCGAAGTTTCAAAGTATTCGGTGAAGAACTTTCTTAGATACACGTTTTTTAACAAACGAACGCTCAGATTTTTCAAGACACAAAGGAACTGACGGCATTAGCTGCCAGTGGACATTGATTGATTACCATATCGGTGCGATGTCGGAGTAATGAGGTTAATGAGTGGGGACACTACAACAGTAATTTATGGTGTAATTTAAGAATTTGGACTTATCAGAAGCCATGCTAGGATAGTCCTTGCAGTAGTGGTGCCCACTGTGTCAAGATGGATTAATGGTCAGCGCATCTGCGTATTAAGCACGAGGCTTGGGATCAAATACCGGTCTGTCACCAATTTTCATCTGTGCCAACGACATAACTATTGTCTAATACTTTTGTGTCTTGATTCAAAGTGGCTGCAAGATAAAAAAAAAAAAAAAAACGTATGTCCGCGAGAACAGACACCAAAAATATACATAGTTTGGTTCAAATGGCTCTAAGCACTATGTCAGTCAGCGCGTACACAACTTTCCCACTAGAGCGCGCCCCGCTAAGCACAACAGCGCAGGCGCAGCGCTCGTCCATCTCCGCACAACGAGATGGCGCTGCCATAGAGGCAGAGCAAATTCTGCTTCCGCCGATCCACGTATTAACATGTAATGCAGCCAATAAGATTGCTACTAACGTAGAACCTTTTCTCCTCGCGGATCACACTCGCGCAGTGAAACATGAGCGCGCGAGGTATTATAACGAGTGTACAGATCTCCAATTAGTGAGTCTGCATTTGTCTGCACCAGTCTGTACCAGTCTGTACGAGTTCTACATTTGTCTGTACCAGTATATAGTCAAGTTTCAGTCTGCGCCTAATAAGATTACCATACTCCTGTACTTAGCCATGAAGATAAATGTATAGACACTTTTGTCAAGTATCAGAGATAT
Organism: Schistocerca americana; assembly: GCF_021461395.2. Classification (NCBI taxonomy): domain Eukaryota; kingdom Metazoa; phylum Arthropoda; class Insecta; order Orthoptera; family Acrididae; genus Schistocerca; species Schistocerca americana. The sequence continues at coordinate 601,393,208 of NC_060119.1, read as the reverse complement.
ATGTGAGAATAAGATTAACGTACAAATACCAAAGGAACTTCCGATTGTCAATTGTAAATAGCATCCAGAACTAAGTTAAGTAATTTTTATACTTGTTATTATTTTAATAAATGTGTGTGAAAATTAATCAAGTTCTGTTTAAAGTTGGTCACCGTCAATCTGCTACTCTAAGTGTGCAAGCGGCATTTCTATCGTCTGACCTAAAGGCAGAAGATAAACACGCCGCGATAAGACTACAAGACATATTGCTGACACTCGCCTACTTCGTTAGAGCGACAAGTCAAATAATCTGATGGTGTGTGTATTGTAGGTCTTACAGTACGCACATCACACCCCTAAAACTTAGAACTACTTAAACCTAACTAACCTAAGGACATCACACACATCCATGCCCGAGGTAGGATTCGAACCTGCGACCGTAGTGGTCGCGCGGTTCCAGACTCAAGCGCCTAGAACCGCTCGGCCACTAGGGCGGGCGAACGACTCTGATGGCGTTATCCTAACGCATTACGTTCCTCCACGGCAGACCGTCAGTGCACAGTATTACTGCACGTTTTTGGAGCATCACCTGTGAGCAGCTTTGCGAAAGAAGCGGCGACACTTTCTGAGCAACCAACCCATCATTTACCACGGCAATGTGCGGGCACATACAGCGCAAACTGTGGCTGTTCTGTTCGCTCGATGGAACTGGGAAGTACTGCACCATCCACCATACTCCCCGCACGTAAGTCCTTGTGACTTTGATTTGATTCCGAAGTTGAAAGAACCGCTTTGTGGCATTCGCCTCAGATCTGTTCCAGAGATTCGACAGGCAGTAGGCCGCTCCTTTTGCACCATCACCAGCAGGCTCTCTTAACGGTATAATACGCCTTCCACATGGCTGGCAACGGGCTCTACGCAAGGCTGGTGACTTCTTTGAAGGACATTAACAGGCGCAAACATGTAACACTTTTGTATCGGTTGTGAATCAATAGTTTCCACTATTTCATTTCCAACCGCCGTATTGAGATTTTTATTTATGTTAATTGTTGCTATTGTTGTGGTCTTCAGTCCTGAAAGTGGTTTGATGCAGCTCTCCATGCTACTCTATCGTGTGCAAGCTTCTTCATATCCCAGTACCTAATGCAACCTACATCCTTCTGAATCTGCTTAATGTATTCATCTCTTGTCTCCCTATGTCATTTTTACCCTCTACGCTGCCCTCCAACGCTAAATTTGTGATCCCTTGATGCCTCAGAACATGCCCTACCAACCGATCCCTTCTTCTTGTCAAGTTGTGCCACAAACTCCTCGTCTCCTCTATTCTATTCAATACCTCCTCATTAGTTACGTGATCTACCCATCTAATCTTCACCATTCTTCTGTAGCACCACATTTCAAAAGATTCTATTCTCTTCCTGTCCAAACTATTTATCGTCCATGTTTCACTTCCATACATGGCTACACTCCATACAAATACTATCAGAAACGACTTCATGACACTTAAATCTATACTCGATGTTAACAAATTTTTCTTCTTCAGAAACGCATTCCTAGCCATTGCCGGTCTACATTTTATATCTTCTCTACTTTGACCATCTTCAGTTATTTTGCTCCCCAAATAGCAAAACTCCTTTACTACTTTATTTCCTAATCTAATTCCCTCAGCATCGCCCGACTTAATTCGACTACATTCCACTATCCTCGTTTTGCTTTTGTTGATGTTCATCTTATATCCTCCTTTCAAGACACTGTCCATTCCGTTCAACTGCTCTTCCAAGTCCTTTTCTGTCTCTGACAGAATTACAATGTCATCGGCGAACCTCAAAGTTTTTATTTCTTCTCCATGAATTTTAATACCTACTGCGAATTTTTCTTTTGTTTCCTTTACTGCTTGCTCAATATACAGATTGAATAACATCGGGGAGAGGCTACAACCCTGTCTCACTCCCTTCCCAACCACTGCTTCCCTTTCATGCCCCTCACCTCTTATAACTGCCATCTGGTTCCTGTACAAATTGTAAATAGCCTTTAGCTCCCTGTATTTTACCCCTGCCACCTTTAGAATTTGAAAGAGAGTATTCCAGTCAACATTGTCAAAAGCTTTCTCTAAGTCTACAAATGCTAGAAACGTAGGTTTGCCTTTCCGTAATCTAGCTTCTAAGATAAGTCGTAGGGTCAGTATTGCCTCACGTGTTCCAACATTTCTACAGAATCCAAACTGATCTTCCCCGAGGTTGGCTTCTACCAGTTTTTCCATTCGTCTGTAAAGATTTCGCGTCAGTTGTAGGGGAGCAGCCTACTCACGCCGTATAAAATTCACATCAGTCTTTCCATTGTGTGCCAGCCAGTCCGCTGTAACTAGCTCTGACGTCATAAATGTTGCACAATACTTTAAAAATCGAGTAAATAACCTGAAACGTTTCTAGCATGTCAGGAGTAATACTAAATCAATATGTGTTGAATATCAGTTCAACAACTTTAACCATTTTCGAAATTTTGATGTTTTTCTGTAAAAATAATTGCGGCAATGGAAAAGAGCTAGAAACTTAAAAATTTATATTTAGATTCCTTTTGCATATTAATTTAGTAGAAATAGTATTCATGAACTCACAAATTAAAATTTTAGTTGAAATTCATGATTTTCTGGTTTTTGTCTTAAAAATTAAGGAAGCAAGACAGATTAAATAGCCAAATAAATAAAGCTAGGATGTTTAAATTAAGTAGAAGGGAGATCCGCTATAATCATAAAGATATGAGGAGTTTCAACTGTATAACTATAAAACTATAGCGATAGCGTATCTCCAAAGGGCAAGTTCAGAGCTCGTCTACTGCGTGTAGTGTAATTAAATTAATTCTCTCGCCAAAAATATTTGACTTAATCACGTCAGATATTTTATTATGATTACTTACCTGTGTGCTGATTGCACATTTAAATTGAGAGGTTCATCGGCCATCAGCAAAGGAAGCAATGATTTATTCAGTAACTTAAAGTGGTGCATTACTAGCCCAGCGGCTAGTCGGGAGAGCGGATTTAATCAGGCGTTCCCTTAACCGTCCGCACCGCGGCTTTATATATAAGCACGCTGCGCCGGAGAAGAAGGCCCCAGTTCTCTCCAGACGCTGATTAGCGCACCATCTGTGCAGGGAGTCGCGTCGCATCAGTATCATTGCTATAAAGAGCCTCGGATGCCGTAATAAGTTACTCGGGATACGCGTAACCATGAAATGGTTTTCGAGTGAAGTGTTAATTCTGGGATGACTTTAATGATCTATCTTCAGTTTGCGTATGTCGTATTTTCACGTGCCGCCGCGGGACAGACATTCTACCATTATTTAGCGTGGCGTTTGTTGAACATTATCATCAAATTATGGCGAGCATTCACTTAAACCTTTAATTTGAACGGTTGTAGTTGCATCAGCGCATTAGACTCTGAACTGCTCTGGTAGTTGGATTGTGTGGGTTCTTTTTTGGTCTGTGACTTTCAGAATATAGTGAACATTTTAGAGAGAATGGTTTTTGATTATGAATCCCAGACAATCTCCTAATTCCTCAGAGCTATAAGCTGTAGCTATAAGTGTATTTCTCAGATGAAGTGGGCACTAGGAATTCCAATTACAGGCTTCACGTTTTACTAATCACTTTCTGGTTGCCAATGTTGTAGTTAGAGAGCCAGTGTTGAGAATGGCAAACAACAGCATTAAATAAATAATTGGAACATTTATAATAACAATTATTCCACCCGCCGCCCACATATGGTGCATCAGCTGGGAAAAACAAAACATTTTACATAAACAATAATTCCACCTGCCGCCTCACAAATGTTGCTAATCGGCCGGGAAATGCATCTTTTCTACATTACATTCTACTTTACATTACCAATATTTCTACCCACCGCCCCACACTGTGACTTATTAAACTGATAGTTCGGTAATTTTCACATCTGTCAACACCTGCTTTCTTTGGGATTGGAATTATTATATTCTTCTTGAGTCTGAGGGTATTTCGCCTGTCTCATACATCTTGCTCACCAGATGGCAGAGTTTTGTCAGGACTGGCTCTCCCAAGGCCGTCAGTAGCTCTAATGGAATGTTGTTACTCCCGGGGCCTTGTTTCGACTCAGGTCTTTCAGTGCTCTGTCAAGCTCCTCACGCAGTATCGTGTCTCCCACTTCATCTTCATCTATATCCTCTTCCATTTCCATAATATTGTCCTCAAGTACATCGCCCTTGTATAGACGATCTGTATACTCCTTCCATCTTTCTGCTTTCCCTTCTTTGCTTAGAACTGCGTTTCCATCTGAGCTCTTGATATTCATACAAGTGGTTGTCTTTTCTCCAAAGGGCTCTTTAATTTTCCTGTAGGGAGTATCTGTCTTACCCCTAGTGAGATAAGCCTCTACATCCCTACATTTGTCCTCTAGCCATGCCTGCTTAGCCGTTTTGCACTTCCTGTCGATCTCATTTTTGAGACGTTTGTATTCCTTTTTGCCTGCTTCATTTACTGCATTTTTATATTTTCTCCTTCCATCAATTAAATTCAATACTTCTTCTGGTACCCAAGGATATCTGCCAGCCTTCGTCTTTTTACCTACTTGATCGTCTGCTGCCTTCACTACTTCATCCTTCAGAGTTACCCATTCTTGTTCTACTGTATTTCTTTCCCCCATTCCTGTCAATCGTTCCCTTGTGCTCTTCCTGAAACTCTCTACTACCTCTGGTTCTTTCAGTTTATCCAGGTCCCATCTCCTTAAATTCCCACCTTTTTGCAGTTTCTTCAGTTATGTAAATTACGCTCTACAATCTACGTATTTGTGTGTGATCCGTTCGCTATGAAGACGTCGTATCTGAAACACAACAGACACCAAAAATTAAAGTGATCGGTTAAGCCTTTGGTAGAGCGACGCATCGCTCGCTGGGGACGGGCCGACTGGCCCAGCCTGCCGTTTCTGCTCACTGCCCGCAGGCTGGTTCGTTTCGCCGTTCATTTACCGTGACGAGCGTCGGCTACGCGGCCGCTCAACATTTCCCGCTGCCAGCGGCATGTATGGCGAGCTCTCACAGTGACCCATTTCGCTTCCGCTGCACCGATTCATATCGACTCCCCGGACAGGGCCGCGGTTCGCTGGCCGCTCCTCGTGACCGACAGCGCGCGGAGAACTGCCGTCCGCACACCTGAGCCGTTGCAGTCGTGAGCGTAGCTATGCCTCGGTCACATAACCAGGTCACCATATTAATTCAGTTCCAGTTCCTTGAATAAGTACAGGCCGCTATCCACACTGAAGTAAAAATTAAATATGAAATATGGCTCGTATTGAGCTGGCCTGATATTTGCAGTGACACACACAGTGGTTACGGTTACTGGAAACCACACCACAAGTTGGTAAACGGGGCCAAATTTCTCGTAGTTTACTGTCGAGTTCAGATTTTCACAAATGTTTTATTCGTATCTTACACAAGCTAGCAGTACGGCAATAAACAGCCTTTTAAACACGCCGCTAACGGCAATCAAGTAATTTATAGCAATACAAAAATTTTAAAAAAATTAAAAAAAACACAGAAGCTAGCAGTACGGCAATAAACAACGTTTTAAAACACGCCACTAACGGCAATCAAATAATTTATACCAATACAACAGTATTTAAAAAATTAAAAAAAGCACACAGAAGCTAGCAGTACTGCAATAAACTACCTTTTAAAACACGCCGCTAATGCCAATCAAGGTAATTTAAAGCAATACAACAATTTAAAAAAATTTAAAGAACATTAGTAAACAGGCTACTAAAGTAAATACAGAACTTTGTTAATAAAGTGTGGTGAGGTAGTGAAGCTACCAACACCGCCATTAAAAAAATTATACGAGTCTCACCAAACACACGATTAATGGCAATAAAAGGAATTTACAAACTTGGAGGAATTTACAAAAAAATTTAAACAAAGTGTCCTGGAATATCATTAGCACATAACAGATATGACGGACCCATGTAAGGCGGCCACAACTCACCCACTCAGGGATGCTCAGGATAGACAGAATACTGACAAAGTTTAAATACGCCCGTAAACACAATTGCCACTCTCAGGCTGGTCACTGCACGACTTTTAGCCAGCGAAAACTTGTTATAAGATTACTTAACTTACTGACAGAATTAGAGCTAACCTCGTGCAAGGAAACATTACACCACACAGTTCTGAATGAGCGACCACATGATCAACTAATAAGAAGCATGAATTTACTCATAACCCACGACAGAATAGCGAAACAATTAAACTCCCAAAACTACAGCTCCCATCGGACAATAACGAGAGGAGGAGGAAAGATCACTGTCTTCAATTACACCGGTGCCAGGGACAGGCAACCCGGTCGCCGGAAGCCACAAGGCAGAAGAGACGCTGGTTACACAAAATTATTACTTAATGATTAAACCTTCCACGAACTTAACTTGCAATTATGCTCGAACAGGCAGTACACGACCTCCGATGGCAAGGATCCACACATCCGACCGCGCACGCGTCGCCAGCGTACCCAACACGCCACGGTCATGCGACAACACGCTCTGTCACCGGAGTTCACATCTTCTTTGCAACGTTGACGGGTAGTGACCGCTCTTTCATGTTGGGTGTCTCCTTTTAAACTCCAGTGTTGAAACGGAGGATTTAAAGAAGCTTGTTAACGCCCCACCAAATCGAAATGAACAGCAACTGCTCGTGGGGCGATTCTGTATACAAGCAACACGCGGGGAGCTCTTCCGTCAACTCGACCCGCTCGTTACACACAACCGACATACACCACGTGGCGACTCGGTGCAACCGACCACGCCTGCTTCGCGCTGGAGAGCCACACTGCCCTCCCGTGCCGGCCGCTGGTGGCCGAGCGGTTCTGGCGCTACAGTCTGGAACCGCGCGACCGCTACGGTCGCAGGTTCGAATCCTGCCTCCGGCATGGATGTGTGTGTTGTCCTTAGGTTAGTTAGGTTTAAGTAGTTCTAAGTTCTAGGGGACTTATGACCTTAGCAGTTGAGTCCCTTAGTGCTCAGAGCCCTTTTGCCCTCCCGTGTCCACCACACTCCCTGCGCGCAGCCCCCTACTTCCGCGCCACCACACGCGGTTACAACCGGTCAAAGATCTCACTTCCTCCATAGCAGTTTCCCGGAAGCAAAAGCGCAGATATCGATAGCAGAGGGAAAAGACAACCAAGCAGCCACTTAATGACAGACAACATATCAACCATGTCAGGGGAAGAAAAGGAAAACCAATGCAAGCTAAACATAAGGTGTAGCACGAGTCGATACACGGCTGATTCAGAAAGTGATTGGTTGCTGCGAATACGTAACCATCATCGGTAATGAAGGAAGTACACTCGCACATACAGTGAGATTCACTGACTCCTACAGATCCGTCATGGTGCAACCCGCCTACACGAGGAACTAAAGTCAGGCAGTAAACAGCCACGTAACCGATGTGAGTTTCCTCTCAAAGCTTCGGGCGATTTTTTGCAAACGAAATCTTACTACAAAAATGTACACATGAAGACTGGTCTCGAGTTACAGGGTAATTTTGGACCAAGCCGTACCTTACTTCTGCCGCACCTATCCAAGTGCCCCCAATCTCACTTTTTGTGATTAGCGGTGCAATCATATAGTTATAGGATGTTTCTGTAAGTGTATTCCGTTTATAGTACTTAATATTTCGTAAATGGTTCATAAACGTTGCCTTGTAAAGTGTGTTTCACCACCAGAAACAACGAAATGAACAGCATATATCAAAACGGGAAGCTTCAACATAACAACTTTTCGGTATATAAACTAAAGAATGCCTCGCCGTATTAATGTGCCAAAGTGGTTTCATAAACAAAATTTGTACCTTAGGTCTAAGATTTCTTTGTATAGTTTACCGTTTATTCTGCGACATTTTGAGAATATACACCACATCTCCAGAGCTAAGTGGTCAACAACGTTTGCTGTCACTTGGTGCTACATAAAACGACAGCTGGATCACCCAGTGCATTAATCTTTTGATTGGGTTATATACCGGAAATTTGTTACTTACACATTTCCAATTTTGGCATTTTCTATTAATTTCTTAGTTTCCGATGGTAAAACATACCTCGTAAGTGAACGTTTCTCAACCGTTTCCGAATGATTAAACTTTATAAAGGCAATAGAGGCATCCAAGGTTTGTATGATTGAAGTGCTGATTAAAACAAATAAAGATTGGAGACATTGGATAAGTATAGCAGAAGTAAGATATATTGTAGTCCAAAACTTCCGTACAACTTATGGTCTATCCTCACTTATAGTTTTGGCGGTATGATTCCGTTTGCTGACTGTCGCCCCAAGCTCTGAGAGGGAATTTACATCCATTACGTGGCTATCGCCTATCTGCACACCGTTTCTGATAGAGACATAGCGCGTGTTGCATAAAACATATCGGTAGGAGCAGCTTAATATCCCGTATAGGTAAAAGGTAAAATCTGTGACGTAAGCTCGTGACCAGAATGTCGAAATGATGGCTGGTAGAATGCAGTTTTGCATCGCTCTCGACTTCTACAACCCCCTGAAAAAACCTCCAGCATTCATTTTACTTCAAAATGAATGGATCTGTAGCCATCCTTGAGGCACTGCAACGAGCAAAAGTCCACACACATATCGGGGACTGAAGACGGCACCAGCACGCCTGGAGTTTAGTGCTGTAACGCAAGGCAATCATGGCCACAGAATAATAACACAATCAACCTAACAGCTAATGCACTCAAACTGCTGACAAGGATAATCCACTGAAAAGAAAATGGTTGCTCTGTCAGACAATGAGCTCCGCCCTAGAAACGGTAAATACTCGGAAGAGGCGTTGCTATCATAGTCCTTGATAAAGGAAGCAAGGCAGATTCGTGGGATTTGTGGGCCAGAAAGCGTTTTACAACAATAAATGATGATCTCTGTTACAAACTATCTGACAAAAATTTGTTAACTATGCGCACAAAGTAAGTAAAAGCATCTAGGGAGAACAATGAAAATGGCATTCTTAAAAAGATTGTAGGTTAAGGATGCAGTCTTTATCCACTACTCCCCAGACTGTACATCGAAGAAGACATGAACGAAATAAAAGAGAGGACATGAGTGAGATTATAATTCAGGGTGAAAGATTATCAATATTGAGATTTGCTGTTGACATTATTATCCTCGGTGAAAGCGACGAACAATTACAGTCCATAATTAACGGTGCTGACTAATGAGCACTTAATAGGAACTAAGACTAATTAAAAAGGAAGACCAAAGTAATGAGGAGAACCGGGAATGGTATTAGCGACAAACCTAACACAAAAACAGGTATCACATAATGAAGAAATTGTGCCACCTGGAAGTAAAACAACGCTTGACGGACGTAGCAAGTGTGGGTGTAAGACGGACACTAACACAGGTAAACAGCGGATTCTTCGCTCAAATAAGTTTCCTGGTACAAAAAGTTGACCTTAATTTGAGGAAGAAATTATTTGTGAAAAGGCAATCAGGACCAGATGAGATAGCTACAATATTCTACATATATTATGCGAAAGAAGTTGCTCCGCTCATAGCAGCACTTTATCGTTGATCGTTGGAGCAACGAAGCAAACTTACCGACTGAAAAAAAGCGCGTGTCATTCCCGTTTTCAAGCAGGCCACAAGACACGTGCGCACAACTGTAGACCTATATCGTTGAAGTCATTTGTTGTAGAATTATGTTTCCTCAATAAAAATCAGTATGGATTCCGCGAGCAGAAATCTTGCGAAAAAGCTCGTTCTGTACCTCCATGAAATCCATAGTGCTATGGACAACGGAGCTCAGTTTTATACCGTGGTCCTTGACTTCAGGAAGGAATTTGACACCGTCCAGCACGGTCGTTTAGTGAAAAATATACGATATTGTAGAGTACCGGACCACATTTGCGACTTGATTCAAGACTTCATTGCTCACAGAACTCAGCTCGTTGCTCTTAACAAAACAAAACAAAATCAGATATAAACGTAATTTTCGGTATACGCCAAGGAAAATATTACCGTCACCGTTCACAGTGTATATAAATTATAAAGTAGAAAGCGTCGGATATTTTTCAGACTGTTCGAAGGTGATGCGGTTTTCTATAAAAAAAGTAGCAACGCCAGACGTCGGCGTAGATTTCCAGAATGATATTCAAGAGAACGATGAATGGTGCAGGCTCTGGTAGTTCACCCCGAACGTAAATAAATATGGCATATGTCGCGTACGTAGGAAAAAAGAGCCACTTATATACATCTAATCTATTAATGAAAAAGTGCTGAAAGAGTATATGCCACAAAATATCTGTCCAGAACATACTTGGATGATGACATATACCGATAAGCTGAAACATTATGACCACTTTTTAGTAGCATATTGGTCCACTTTTCAAAAACAGTGTAACAGTGATTCTGCTTGGCATGGATTCTACAAGTCCTTGATACATCTACATCTACATATACATGATTACTCTGCAATTCACATTTAAGTGCTTGGCAAAGGGTTCATCGAACCACAATCATACTATCATCCCACTCCCGAACAGCGTGCGGGAAAAACGAACACCTAAACCTTTCTGTTCGAGCTCTGATTTCTCTTATTTTATTTTGATGATAATTCCTACCTATGTTGGTTGGGCTGAACAAAATATTTTCGCATTCGGAAGAGAAAGTTGGTGACTGAAATTTCGTAAAGAGATCTCGCCGCGACGAAAACCGTCTTTGCTTTAATGACTTCCATCCCAACTCGCGTATCATATCTGCCACACTCTCTCCCCTATTACGAGATAATACAAAAAGAGCTGCCCTTTTTTGCACACTTTCGATGTCCTCCGTCAATCCCACCTGGTAAGGATGCCACACCGCGTAGCAATATTCTAACAGAGGACGAACGAGTGTAGTATAAGCTGTCTCTTTAGTGGACTTGTTCCATCTTCTAAGTGTCCTGTCAATGAAACGCAACCTTTGGCTCGCCTTCCCTACAATATTATCTATGTGGTCTTTCCAACTGAAGTTGTTCGTAATTTTAACACCCAAGTACTTAGTTGAATTGACAGCCTTGAGAATTGTACTATTTATCGAGTAATCGAATTCCAACGGATTTCTTTTGGAACTCATGTGGATCACCTCACACTTTTCGTTGTTTAGCGTCAACTGCCACCTGCCACACCATACAGCAATCTTTTCTAAATCGCTTTGCAACTGATACTGGTTTTCGGATGACCTTACTAGACGGTAAATTACAGCATCATCTGCGAACAACCAAAGAGAACTGCTCAGATTGCCACCCAGGTCATTTATATAGATCAGGAACAGCAGAGGTCCCAGGACGCTTCCCTGGTGAAGCCGTCTATTACTACGAAATGCGACCTTCCTGACAGGAAATCACGAATCCAGTCGCACAACTGAGCCGACACCCCATAGGCCCGCAGCTTGATTAGAAGTCGCTTGTGAGGAACGGTGTCAAAAGCTTTCCGGGAATCTAGAAATACGGAATCAACTTGAGATCCCCTGTCGATAGCGGCCATTACTTCGTGCGAATAAAGAGCTAGCTGCGTTGCACAAGAACGATGTTTTCTGAAACCATGCTGATTACGTATCAATAGATCGTTCCCTTCGAGGTGATTCCTGAAGAATGTCGTACCAGATGTCTTATCACAGGTCACTAAATCCCCGCAAATTACGGGGCGGTAGTTTGTGGGCACGCAGCTGACGCCCTATTATTGTGGATACATATCAGGGGCCACTGTTGGCTAAGACATTAATGCACCACGATTCTGGCCTTGCACTGCGGAGAGTTATCCTGCTGGAAGATTTCATCACCATCGGAGAAGATTTCAACCATTAAAGGATGCAGGTGGTCCGCAATAATATTCACTCGGTTCACTGCTACCACAGATCCCACAGAAGTCCAGCTTAATGTTGCCCATAGTATAAATAATTCTGCTCTCACCGGCATGCGTCTGTGGCGCAGTGTACGTTTCAACCAGGCCTTCGTCTGTATGTCGGTGTGTAAGGACCCAATGATCGATTTGGTGTAACAAGAAATGCGATTTATTCGACAAGCGGCATGTTTATATTGATCCATGGCGGGAACTCAGTGATGCTGAGCCCACTGTAGTCGTAAGTGACGATATCGTTTGGTCAACACAGGAACACATAGGGTTTTTTTTTTTTTTTTTGATGAAGACCCTTTGAACAGTGTGATCCGAAACACGTGTGTCTACACCAGCATTGTACACAGTCGTCAGACCTGCCGCAGATCGCTCCCTATCCTACATTACACAGTCGGGGATCCCCCGACCTCTACGTTTTGTGATGAGACGTAGTTGTCCAGTACCATACGGCATACGCGTTATTCCACCATCCCCCATCCACTTTCCATAGGTGGTCTTGAGACCAGTACGCAAAGAGCAGACCAGTTTCTCAATCTCAACGATTCTCGTTACCAGCTGCAGCAACACCACGATGTGCCCTATGTCGAAACCGCCCATATCAATGGATTTCAGGTTTTCAGCCAGTATCTTCGCTCTAATTACTGGCTGTTTGTCTCTCTTCCGCTTGGACTCTTATCTTACTGAGTCATGTGCCCGCAAAACCATCAGGAGGCATACAGTCCCACTGTGGGCAGTGGTCGTAATGTTTTGACTCATCAGTGAAAACGAACAGTATGGGAAGCAGAGGCCAGACAGAGTCATAAGAAGAGTCTTAAGGAAATGTAATACATCCACGAAAGAAATGGCTTATAAGTCTCTTGTTCGACCGACCGTTATTTTTCATCAATATGGAATCCTTACAAGGTAGGACTGTCAGAAGAGATGTAAGAGACCGAAGGAAGAGCGGTGCGTTTCGTGACAGGATCGTTTAGTTAGCGAGAGAGCATTACCGAAATGCCCAACGAACTCAATTGCTAGACGTTACAGGAGAGGCCTTGTGCATCACGTAGAGGTTTACTACTGAAATTTCGAGAGAGCACTTTCCGTGAACAGTCGGACAACATATTACTTCTTCCCACACATATCTCGTGTAATGATCACATAGAGGAAACTAGAAAAATTACAGTGAATACCGAGACTTTCTGACAATAATTCTTCCCACTCGCCATTCGCGAATGGAAAAGGTTTCAGAGGGGGGGGGGGGGAGGGGGGGAAATCAGTACCACTCACCATTAGGTGACTCGCGGAATGTGATTTAAATGTAGATGATGTGGATGTACAGTCGTAAACAAAACGAGCGAGACCCCTTGCCTTTTCCTTATGCTGATCCGCAAAGCTTTAAAGTCTGCCACACAGCATAACAGGCAAGGCGACGAAATGCTACCAACTTATTATGCACAGGCGTGAAATTGACGAACTATCCGAACTTTGTCAGACTGTTTTCAATCATATGTAAGACTATATTAGTTAACATTACACGTAAATGTAAGATATAAATGGAAAAAGAAACGCTAATTAATATGAACTAATAAAAATGAATTTCAACTTATCGACATAACATAACTGTTTTAGTAAGACAAAGCACCCCAGATCGTTACGAATTAGCAAAATATTATGCTCATTCGACCGCGAAACGGTCTGTGTCAACGTTCAGACCAGTCGTACTGTATTACTGTTGCTGACCTACCATGAAAGTGTGCAAATTTGGCAATGCGTGAAGATTCATAACGAAATTCAGTTAAAAGTCATTCAAGTCAAGTCAATTAAGCGGAAAAAGTAGGCAGTAACAAGTATGAAATTCTACAAAATATTCATATTTACATCCACAGGGCGCCGGCACAGAATAAGGGTAGCAATAAAACGAGAATTTCTTAAAGTTGCTTTACTGATAGTCTATCTGTCTCCATCGAGATTAGAACCGAAAACAAACTAGACATTCCTTGCAGTAGCAAACTCCTTTCACTATGCTAGCAGACAACCCAGGCAAACAGCCCTCTATTATTACCCCAGACATGAATAAGCCGGCAATTTCGGAATGGAGATGGCAAAATGATCTGCAGTTTCTGTTGCATAGAGCTTTCTGGACTCAAAAACTAGAATTTTCTACCTTTATGTTACCGCTTATGTGACAATCATTTGGGATGTTTATCGAAATAACAAAGTACTGTTATTAGCGAGTAAATTTAGTAGGGTAATTCTGCACCACCCCAGGAAATAAACGGCTACATAGCTGCCAAACGTATTCTACAATGTTTCGAATTCTCCATTAGACTCGCCACAGCCAGAAAACGTTCATTAGCTGAAGTGTTTCTTAAGCTAGCTAACAATGGGAATGCTCACACTTCTAAAACGCGGTGGCATTAATACTGGGATCTGAATTACCACGTGTATAGGCAAATAGATTTTATTTGCATACCTTTAAATGTGATTTGGATCGAAAGCGTAGCAACGATTAATATGCTGATGCATCGACTGCAACTAGAACGTTTCGAATAAAGATTAGGGGGAATTATTTATGCGTCCTCATCTTTAATAACTGTCGTAACTATTTTCGTTGTTAGGATTTCGTCACCTAAATCGGTAAAAATGGAACCATACTAGTCTTACTTTCTTGACCGTCTATATGTCTACCCAACTCTTAAAACCCGTTTACCTCGAGTACGGGTAGACATAATAAGGGGAAATGTATCGCACTTCCAGCGCCATACGGTCCCTTGGTGGTGTAAGAAAGTGAGCTTCTATGTCAACGCAATCTAAAGATACGGCCGTTTATGTAAAGAAAATTTACGCGGAAGGTCAACAAATGTCTCTAAGAACTATTCGACCAAACTGCTTAGGTCATCAGTCCCCTAGACCTAGAACTACTTAAACCAACCTAACCCAACACACATCCATGCCTGGGGAAGGATTCGAACTGACGGCGAAAGTACCCGCGCGGTCCGCGATATGGCGCCGTTGAACGCACGGCTAACCCGCACCGGCAAGCTGTTAATATCATCTGGTGTTGCTAAAAACTTATTCACTTGCTGTGAATGATTTTCTGCGCAGGTCATTGAAGATAGAATAACTAAAATATATTTGATGTTATGGAAGAGGAAGGACGCCTAATTAATTTCCCCTTGTCTTTATTTACGATGTTAGATTCGCAATCTGAGCATACGTACTATTCATAACCACATTTTACCGCCGAGTCACAGTCACAGGAACGTGAATACAACACATTGGTTGGCTTATACTTGAGGTATTTCGTTTCCCACGAACTGATGCCAGACGATGCTGTGGCGTCTTAGAACCGCGAGCTTTATCTCAGCACATCAGCTGAGCGAACGTTTTCTTCCTGCTGCTAGTCTAAAGGACAAAGGCAACACCGTAGAATACGTTTGACAACTATGTGATCATCGTTTTACGTTCTTGAATGGTTCATAATTATGTTAGTGAATCCACTCGATATTTTTATGTCCTTAAAATTACATTTGCTACATGATTTGCACTGAATACGTAGGAAATGTATGTTATTTGGTCCAGGAAGCACGTTCTAACAGAAATTGCTGCTTACATTGACATTTATGTTGCGAATTAGTCGCCTTATCCAACACATGGACAACGTGGATGCTCTGTTTTGCTACAGTTCTTTGGTAACTTAGTGGTACTGTGTGTTGGAGGCGTGTCCAGTTTACATACTGCGCATGTAACACACAATAAAAGAGTTGGATGCCTACAGAGATCCGTGTATTTAAATAATGTTTGTTGTGATCGTAATTTACACAACATGCTCTTCGACATCCAATTAGACAATTTGTGGAAAAAATTGTTACCTTGCTAGCGCTTGTTTCAAACATTGTCTGACTGAGAAAACGTAGGCATGAAGGAGTCAGTGAAAGCAATTATTTGCCATTATAGCAAACTTTTGAATCCATTGTATACTTGAATTCTCTATATTGATTGTGGGAGTTTTGTAATTCCTCTTTTTATTTACTGTCTCAATGTCATCCGTTAGAATTAAATAGTTAATATAGTCTTACATATGATTGAAAACAGTCTGACAAAGTTTGGATAGTTTGTCACTTTCACGCCTGTGTATAGTATGTTGGCAGCACTTCGTCGCCTTGCCTGTTATGCTGTGTAGCAGACTTTAAAGCTTTGCCGATCAGCATAACGAAAATGCGAGGGGTCTCGCTCGTTTTGTCCACTACTGTACATGTAGGTCAGGAGCACAGCATTGCATTAAATTCCATGATGGACTCTGGCAAAAGTGGAAAATTTTTCTTGTGTTACAGACGTAGAGTGAATAGTAAAAGCACATACAAGATTAATTAATTATTAAGGCACTCACGCGGAATGACGACGAAAGGATTATGTGAAGACACGCTACACAATTAAATAGTTAATATAGTCTTACATATGATTGAAAACAGTCTGACAAAGTTTGGATAGTTTGTCACTTTCACGCCTGTGTATAGTATGTTGGTAGCACTTCGTCGCCTTGCCTGTTATGCTGTGTAGCAGACTTTAAAGCTTTGCCGATCAGCATAACGAAAATGCGAGGGGTCTCGCTCGTTTTGTCCACTACTGTGCATGTAGGTCAGGAGCATAGCATTGCATTAAATTCCATGATGGACTCTGGTAAAAGTGGAAAATTTTTCTTGTGTTACAGACGTAGAGTGAAAAGTAAAAGCACATACAAGATTAATTAATTATTAAGGCACTCACGCGGAATGACGACGAAAGGATTATGTGAAGACACGCTACACATGACTTTCGTAGTACTAGAGTAAGCAGTAGAACACAGGGATTGTAGAAGAAGACAGAAAAGAACAGATGTGATTGCTACTGTGTTGTTATTGGTGCTGGAGAGAAGGTAGGAAAAAAGCTCCAGTCCTACCACTGTCTACGTAAATCAGCAACTCGTGGTAATATGTCATAGCGCTAGGCTGCTCTTGCGGTCTCTCAGACCGGAGCCTGAAACGTGTATTTGCTCGTCTTGGGTAGTTCCATACTAGAGTTTACATCAATAATTCGTTCATATTCTTGCCTGAACAGTGTAAACAATAATTCTCCCTAGTTGGGAAAATATGAAATCCGAATAGGTCTCTGTTACAAGAACACACATGAATCTTCACGGCATCGAATGGCGCTTGTTTAGTCTCCAGAGCGAAAGTTTTCCCCTTTACGCCTAAAGTTGTTAAGAGGTGCGGCTGACTGCGCAATATTAGCTATAACTTGCGAAAGAAACTTACCATCCCAATAGATTTAGCAATTTCTTTCTTATCCCTAGGTTTTGGAAACATGTGAATGCAATTTCGTCATATGATGACAGCGTTGGAGACCGTGGCTCTTATTTGAAGACAAATGTTGATGGTGTTGGGACAGCACCCAGCCACAAATTTACTTTCAGTTCCTTCATTCAAAGGGTACCGTTACCGGTTTCGAATCATTGTGATTCATCTTCAGACGGTTTACACGCTTTCCTTATGACATGTGGTGTGTTTTTACACATTAATTGTCCTAAAATATAAATAATACATAATTATAAGCATGCCACACACAGATGGTTGCGTTGCATATTTTCGTCGCATGTGACTTACGTGAAACGTCGGTTTGGGGTGATATTTTCATAGCATTCATGCAACAGATGTGAATACATTCCCACTGCATTCTTGTTGTTGCACATGTAAATTTTTCTCACTGAACACTTTAGATTCGTCACTGAGAAGATTTCTACCACGCACCACATGTTTTGATACATACAAAGAGCTTACAAACATATGAGTATCAAAGATGCTATGATATATTGTAACATTTGAAGATGTCCTATGTTTGGAGAGGGTCATATATTCACTTACGCAACTGAAATGCCTTTTACACTAGCACAGAGATATTGGCTTTTATTTTTGAGTTGATACTGTTACATTAATATTTTTTAGTACTGTATATGTAAAATAGTACATTTTCTTAATTACATTTAACATCACGAAAATTACAGTGACGCATAAATTTGCTACTTGATCTGCAGATAGGCGCACTAATATTATTTGCTTTGGAGGTTGGAAAATAATTTTTGAAAATTTTTCAGGAATGGGGTGTTAGCTAACTCTGTTTGTTCATTAAGGATTAAGTCTGGGGTGCTGTTTTTGTGTGTGTATTTCTATTTCTTCTAATATATTTATAGTGGCTCCTTTTTCTGCTAGATGTAAAATTTTTAAGTTGTTCTCAATGTTTGTCACTGAATGATTTTCTTCAGCAATAAGGGTTGCAAATGCAGATTTTTTCAGATTACCAAGCTGTAAAGCATCAATGTGTTCTTTGCATCTAATTTCTAAACTTCTGCCTGTTTGTCCAATGTAGTACTTTGGGCATGTATAGCATTTGAGTTTGTATGTTCCTGATTTACAGTAGGGATCCTTGGAGGTATTTACATCATGGATTACTTTTTATTGTAATTTATTATTTGTGGAAAAGCTGAGTGTGATATTTTTCTTTTTAAATAAGTTTGCTATTTGGTATGATGGTGGGCCTATGTATGGGAGAGTAGCATATTTAGGTTTGTCTTCTGTGGCACACTGATTTGGCTTGAAGTGACTTCTGTGAAGGGCATCTGTGGTTTTTGTCTGCGTTTTTTGTGGAGTTTTTCTATTATTATGGGTTTATATCCATTATTATGAGCAACTGTTTTAATTATATATATTGATTTCATTTTTTTAGTCTGTGTCACTCATTGGATTTTTTTTAATTTGTTGTAGCAATGTTCTGAAAAATGCAAATTTTTGTTCACAGGGGTGGCAATATGATTTGTCAATACTGACATCTGTGGTGGTAGGTTTTCTATAAATACTAAATTAATGTTTATTCTTACTACTGCAAATCTTCAGGTAAAGAAAGTTAATGCTTTTATTAATTTCATGTTCAACTGTGAATTTAATATTTTTGTGCATTTTGCTTAGATCTGCTGCTAATGCATCTATTTCATTGTTTGTACCATCAAAAAGCAAGATTGTATCATCAACACATCTTCTGTAGTAAATTATTTGGTTTGAGATGTGATCGTTGGTTGAGAAGAATTTTTGTCTATATGGTTGATGTAAATTCAGCCAGCTAAGCTACTTCCCATTACCAAACCATAATGTTGTTGGTACAATTTGTTGTTGAAGCCAAAGTAATTATGCTCTAGAATAAGTGAAAGTATTTCTATGAATTCACAGATCTCTGAAATACTAATTTTCTTACATTCAAGCAGATTGTCTGTTTGACATGGATGTTTGTATGTAGGTTGACTATGTCTAGTGATGCTGTTGGTGGGATGTGGATGTCTTTAATTAAGCTTATGAGTTCATGTGTGTTATGTATGGTGTAGTTATTTTCAAAAAAATGGTTCAAATGGCTCTGAGCACTGTGGGACTCGACATCTTAGGCATAAGTCCCCTAGAACTTAAACCTAAGTAACCTAAGGACATCACACACACCCATGCCCGAGGCAGGATTCGAACCTGCGACCGTAGCAGTCCCGCGGTTCCGGACTGCAGCGCCAGAACCGCACGGCCACCGCGGCCGGCTATTTTCAAATGTATAGTATTTGGTAATGAAGTATTTTAGTTTACGTATTATGAAGTATGCAGAGCTGTTGCTTGAGTTAACAGTCGGCTGAATGGGACAATTTTCTTTACGAACCTTTGGCTGTGCACGCTGTTTCGGTGCTGAGGGATTCATTGCTATGCAGTTACGTATTTCATATTTGTCCAGTGAAAAGTTACAGTTTTGTAGTAGTTTTCGGAGTCTAGTTTGGATTTTTATTGTAGGATCTGGCTTTATTTCAGTAATATTCTTGCTATGGAAAAATTGCAAGGTTTTCCCTATATATTCTCTTTCATGCATTACGATTAAAGAATTTCTTTTGTCAGCTTTTACTATGAGTGCTTTACTTTCAGACAGTTTGCTGTTAATATTTTTCAAATCTTTAAGTACAGTGGTTTTGCAGGTATTATTTGTTCGTAGTTGTTTCATTATCAGTTTATTTGTCTTGTATGCAAGTACATTTTACTCATGAGTGTCTAGTTTTGCTGTGTCACAAAACATTAATGGAACAGTATCAACGCAAAAATAAAAACCAATGTCTCTGTGCTAGTGTAAAAGGCATTTAAGTTGCGTAAGTGAATATATGATCCTCTCTAAACATAGGATATCTGCAAATGTTACAATATATCATAGCATCTTTGATACTCATATGTTTGTAAGCTCCTTGTATATATCAAAACATGTGGTCCGTGGTAGAAATCTTCTCAGTGACGAATCTAAAGTGTTCAGTGAGAAAAATTTGCATGTGCAACAACAAGAATGCAGTGGGAATGTGCTCACATCTGTTGCATGAATGTTATGAAAATATCACCCCAAACCGATGTTTGAAGTAAGTCACATGCATCGAAAATATGCAACGCAACCATCTGTGTGTGGAGTGCTTATAATTATGTATTATTTATATTTTAGGACAATTAATTTGTAAAAAACACACCACATGTCATAAGGAAAGCGTGTAAACCGTCTGAAGATGAATCACAACAATTCGAAACCGGTAACGGTACCCTTTGAATGAAAGAACTGAAAATAAATTTGTGGCTTGGTGCTGTCCCAGCACCACCAACATGTGAATGGCTTCGTTTCACTCATTATGAGTTCTTATCCCTTCCTTTGACACAATATATCCCATTAAGAAAATCTCCCAGTGCACAAGATTAACCTTAGTGCAGCTTTGCACTAAATCCTGCTTCGCTCAATCACTGAGGCAACTGACCAATGTCAATCAGATATTCCTCAAACGTTTACTATGAATAACTACATCGTCATGATAGTTTCACATGCATTGAATTTTAAGTCTCCCAACAGCGAAAGTAAAAGGTGAGAAAACACCACTCTGGAGGCCAATAGAAAAAGGGCTCTTTTATATTCAAATAATTTCCAGTAAGTACTGAAAGCAGTGAGAGGTTTGGATTCGTCAGCCAATGAAATCTGAAGACATGTCTGTTTCAGATCCACAATATTCTGCACCAGAAAACCACAAAAAACAACTGAGAAGATCTGGGAAAGGCACTGATACTTGAATGACCTTCTCCTTGAGTGCCCTGTTAGCTGCCACCAGATGACACTATTCTTCGTAAGGACGTGGATGACGTTATGAGGTAATGGGCGAGTTGTGGCGCCCTGAAAATATTCGGTGTTGGCGTGGCAGCAGGGGCCGCTCGGCAAGCTGGGGATCATCAGCAACCGCGTGGTGCCGAACATTAGCCGGAGCAAGAGGGCTAGTCCCAGAGTGTGGTCCAGACCGACCATGTGGCTGGGAATTCCATGTTGACGCTGTGTCGAGGACAGTGCTTTGTGTCGATGAAGGAGATTTCTATGCCAGGAGTGCCAAAGATGGCGGACTTTGTCAAACCATAATGGCAGACGTTTCACAGTTCACGTAGAAATTAATAATAGCCAGAGGAATCATGATACCTTACAAAGAAAGATGTACGTTACCGTTATTTGCAGGACGATTCTGATGGTGTAATCAGATTTTCAATATCCTTATTAGTTTAAAGTTTAGTATCCGACTAAATTATACAAGTAACACCCAGCAACGAATTTCAAAAATCGAAACAGTTCATCCGATTTTGTAGATCAACGCGTCTTTAGGAAGCTATTAATGCAATCTTAAATCGGTATGAATTACAGGCATGTAACTTGAATAGTACATGAGTTATTGCAAGTCAAAGTGGCCCATTACTATTGATCGCGTCAGGCCATAAGTACTCCACAGTTACACGAAAAAACGGTAGCAGCATGCTTATAAATATATTTATTCGCTATGTCTTTGAAGAAATTGGTCTAATATTTACTGTGTTTAGAAAGCACAGAGGCATTAGGCTACTGGCCTACTTTTGTTTCTGTTCCTTTGATATATGTTTATTTAATATGTTTATGTATTTAATAATTTTTGTTAGAGCGTGTTTATGGTCTAGCCGTAGGAATATTTATTTAATTTCAAGATCTTTAAATGTAAATACAGTATTTTGTATGTTGTGATATTTCTGGCTTATTCAGCCATCATATTAGGCTCCAGGAAGCTATTCCCAGGGCAGTGGAGATGCACGAAGCATAGAGATGACGCAATGTGGGATGAGGTACCGGTGACAGATGTTAGATTCGGTACCATTCCCGTGAGAAAGACCGCCTGCATGATTCTGCTGCTCTGTGATTGGCTACTGTGTTCGGCGGTAGGGCGCCAAAACATTAAACTTTAGTTGCTATTATTAATTAAACCTGTCAT
Source organism: Schistocerca americana (assembly GCF_021461395.2). Lineage (NCBI taxonomy): Eukaryota > Metazoa > Arthropoda > Insecta > Orthoptera > Acrididae > Schistocerca > Schistocerca americana. The sequence continues at coordinate 601,370,988 of NC_060119.1, read as the reverse complement.
CCAAATTACTTCATTTTTTAAAATAAACATCTCTCAACAGCCAGCTATCAATCAGTCATTTCAAAATTATTAAAATCAAAGTATTACTAAAACAAAAGACTGACGATATTACTGCCGATGCACTTCGGTGGCGTTCGGGTCACGCCTCGCTGGCTTGGCGAGCGAGGTGTCTCGGGCTGTCTGCCTCTCCAGTTCTGACCATTCCAGTAGACAGACATGTTGTCTGTTATAGCAGTATTTGTTTCATGCAATTTTATTTATTACAGCTCCGCCCCTCGCTAGGTACAGACGTGTTGTCTGTAACAGTAGTATTTGATTCATGTAATTTTATTCTCCAGTTCTGACGGTTCCAGTAGACAGACATGTTGTCTGCGGCAGAATGTATTCCATGTTATGTTTGCCAGATATAATGACTGTGGAAAGATATGTTCAATACGTTGTGATCAAGAATAGTTTCTCATGTCTATATCAATAAAAACGCGAGTGGCATCCCAAATGAGTTATAGTTTATTCGTAGCAGCAGCTCCTCGCGAAGTTAATTTCAGCCTCAAGAAAAAGAATCCACGACCTACGTGCTGTTTTCTGCGCTGGGGTATCATCATCATGAAGACAGCAGGTTAGTGAAGTGTACAAGAACTTATGTATTCCACACAGGGCAGTAGAAACAACTAAGCACCTCACGTGTACTGCATGCACAGTACAAATGTGCTCAGTGACATGTCATCTGCAGTAATGCAGAGGAGGTAAAGAAGGATGAAAGTATTAACCGAAGTCAATGGAGAGACTGGGATGGAAGTGGGGGAGGAGCATCGGGTCGGACAGGACAAAGAGGAGTGCTGGCAGGGAATGCGCGATGGACGTTCGTGAGAAATACTTGGAGAGTGTTGAGCAGTTTGCCCGTGGTCGCGGGAGATATTTCGTAGTGTCGACTTGTGCACTCTTGAGTTTCCGTGGCTTCTGCAGTGAAGACGCAGTATGCGCTTAGAAGGGAATATTTCGCGAGCTACGCTGTTGCTCATAACTAATTACGTGAAGTGGGAATCTACTGTTTCTCTGTTGTTCAACTTTTATTTTATTTAATTGTTGGACCATCTACACCAAAAGTGTTTTGCAATAATAAACGGCATTCTTAAAGTTACTTCTGCTATCGTATTCATAATTTAAAGTCGTTAAGAATAGTACCGCCAGAATTTATTTAATTGCAATCTTTCATTTATAAATTTATATGTTACATTCAAAATTCGCAATTGCCGAGTGATAGGAACCTTTGACCATTCGATTCATGTGTATATTCATATTGTATACTGTAGACTCAGCAGTATTTGGCTTGTAATGCAGAAACTACGTATCCCAGCCCCTAGACAATGGTTGGGTTGGCTCTGAGCACTATGGGACTCAACTGCTGAGGTCATTAGTCCCCTAGAACTTAGAACTACTTAAACCTAACTAACCTAAGGACGTCACACACATCCATGCCCGAGGCAGGATTCGAACCTGCGACCGTAGCGGTCTTGCGGTTCCAGACTGCAGCGCCTTTAACCGCACGGCCACTTCGGCCGGCGGCCCCTAGACAATGAAACCAGCCAAAACTTTTACTATTTCAACTCTGAGTCTAAGGGTATGTAGTTGTGGGCAACCGTCATTTATTTATTTGAAAGCCTGCGACGTGTATGTCTGTAATTATCCCTTCCGATACACAATTTTTCGCTGCTCTATCATCTTCGGTGGGATGAACCATAGGTAGACTGGGGTATAGTCACTCACAATCACTTAGTGAGGACTTTGAGATATTGCCCCAAGAGCCCAACACATCTAACAATCTCCTAATCTGCTCTTCTGTCAGATGTGAGGTATGAAACACTGATTGCTTAGCCCATATGTGATGTACATAACAGTGACCGCTTATCCAATATGTAACAAACACCATGCTTGCTCTCATATTCACAAGATGAACTTCTCCCCTGCCTGAACTTAAATATCAAGACTTTATTTACATAATTCAACACACATCCTGTTTGCCCCAAAAAATAATACCCCAGTAGAACATCCATACCAAGTCCAGGCATGAGAATGAAATCTACGGGCCCTGAAAACTGAGCAATTCCTAGCAATATTGCACCCTAAACTGTTTCGACATGACTAATCAACGAGACATTGCAACCAGAGTCTAATAGAATTGACGCCGGTTTGTGGTTGATGGTCACACATAAAAACGATAATTTGCAATATGCGACACCTTTCGCTTTATGCCACCGCTTTAGAAGCCCATAGAACTTCATACACAAACACGCGCTAACGAGGCGTCACTTCTTCCCCCCCCCCCCCCCCCCCCTTAACAAGCAACACTGGGAAATCACGAATTAAGTGCCCCATTTTGTTGCACCTGAAACATACTCTCAATTGATCCTTATTGGCTTCTGTACCCTTATCCTTAACTGTGAATACTCCTTCAGCAGAAGACCCTCTTCTCCCACGACTGCACCGCGCACTCTCTATGCTTGCGACCAACCAGTGAAATTCCAAAAATATTCGCAGTTTACTGTAGAATAATAACTGCGACTGGTCTTCCAGTTTCATTCCCTCCAATATGTTGTCAATTACCTTACAGTCCAGTATATTCAGACACAAGGTTCTCACCACCATCTACAATTCGCTGTGCTGAACTTGTGGTTTAGTGTTTCTCTCCTATTAATAAAAGTGTCTCCCATCCAGATCGTAAAAACATCAAGGCGATACGATCTGTTCCAACAATTCACTCAGGTCCTTCCTTGCCCCAAGCACCCCCGAAATCCAACTACCAAATTAATCCCATGCCAAGAGATGTAATACCTTAGCATGGTCTTACAGGCAGACTGACAACCAAAACACTAGGATTACTTGTTCATTACTGGCAATGGATAATCTTAATGCTTTAGCTGTAAGGTGTAGCAGAAACGTTTGTTTCTCCAGTAGTTTTTTCATTATGACTTGGCACGGTACGGTACGGTATTTAAAAATCTTTTATGTCGACTCACTCTGGCCATGGAAGCCTACGCGATTGTATTAAAATGTTATTTAATTTGAACAAGAGCCAATTTTTATTTCCCCTTAGGTGTTAACAACACCAAAACAATACAGTGCCTCCACGATTTTAAGTTAAACGGTCTACTAGTCCCAGTATAATAAAACTTCATGGATTAACCCAGAGGTCAATGTCATCGTAAAAACAGGCCAAGTATTTACATAAAGGTATTATATAGCTACCAATTTTTTCATCCATGTAACAGCAAAAAATAAAAAGCATAATTTAAACACACATTACAGACGTTGAAATAAATTTTCTTTGCTATCAGTTACTCGCCAGTCGCATGAAAACAGAGAACGTAATCAGGTTTACACTGAAAGTTGTTTCCCCAGTAAAAGGCAGCTTCAACATACTATATCTTAACCTTCAATATTTATTCCAACGATCACTCAAGGCTTACATTAGAAATGAATGAATAGCAATATGTCCTAGTATGTGATTGAGTTTGCTATTTACATTGTTCCATGCAGTTCCATGCGCCTCTGGTCTGGTAAGACATGAACCCAGTCTTTCAGTTCTCGAAGCATGAAGTAGGGCTGCATCCATTCCCCAGTCCCATCAAAGAATAGCGACCAAACGAACTGAACGTTTCTGGGGAGCGTACATAAGATCCAATCTTAAATGCAGACGGCAATCGTTGCACATGAGTACTGAAAAATTTAATTTACGAGTTCTATACACTTAAACAGAAATGGTGCAAACCAAACCACTTTCCGCAATAACCTTAAGAATTACCTATCACCAGCAACTTTTAGCAGTTCACACTTGTTAATAATTACACTTTTAGTGATTTTGAATAAATGGCTCAATACCATGCTTCTGCAAGAATTGTTTAAACAACAACACTGAGTTGAACAAAATAATCAGCACTGCTAAGACAGGCACACAGGCTCGTAGATAACACTCAAAAGGGGAACGCAGCCAGATCCGTGAGAAGCAAATTACACCACCCCAAGGTAAATTTCGGTACTTTATCAAAAAGAAATGAACTCATTCTGGTAATTATAATAATAATCGTCCCCGTAGCCCATCTTAAACCTGTAACACACATAATAGGCAATTACAGAAAGCTTATATTATTGCTAATGGCACGTGACATGTTTTCTTAACCAAATGGCGTGACAGATGATAATCGGGGAGCACTTCACATAGATGACACACTAACCAATAAGGAACCTCATAACTGCATACACAAAGTGGTAAACAACTGTGCCGATTCGTCACGCAAGACACGTCCATGCTGCTGAATCTTTAAAGCGTCCGCTATTATATACACTGATAAACCGGAACGTTTTGACCACTGCCCACCGCGACGTTAAGATGCTACTTGATGGCATTGCGGCTACGTGACGATTATCTCGAAAACGCTGAAGATGATCGAACGTCCACGTGCTATTGTCCTGTGCATCTGTGGAAAGAGGTAGAAAGAGACTGAAACTATCACTAGTGGCTAAATGACTGGACGATGACGACTCTTCACAGAACTTAGGATTGGGGGTTTGTCTGCTCTGCAAACTAGGATAGATGGTGATCTGTGGCTCTCTACGGAAAGAGCAAAATGACGGTGCACGCACAAGTGTTTGGAACTCACCTTTCATCGTACGTTGTTGAAGACTGTAATGGTACTTGAATTACGCAACCATTACGGCACCTCACCTGGACCTCTCGATACCAGTAATATTCTACTGTGTTTCTGCAAAGTAGTTGACATATTTCTGAGACAACATTCAGATTTGATTTCATTTGTGATACATCGATATGTTTATATTGCAATGATATTATTCTTATGTGTATTCTTCCTTTTGTCACTATGATCTTTGACGTACTTGTAACTCTGATTTTTGGGCGCGTAAGCGATTGTTAGTTAGTTGTTAACTTGTTAGAGAGTCGGACCTTGAGAAAGTCAAGTCGTGGACGTCATGTTGGAAAGACGAATATTGTCGTCAGCTTATAAAATGCGAACTTTAACAGTGACTGTGAGAGAGATGTTTCCAAGTATGTTTTGTATTGTAAAGTGATGTTTGTGTGATACGTGATACTGCAATAAAAACAATTAAAAGGGAGTGTAACTTAAATTCGGAGTGCTGATTTTCTTTTACATCACTATTGTGCTAACTTTGAAAGGTTTAATCTCCAAGAATGGTTTGTGAAGCGCATCGACATAACTTTTGAATATAGCAGAATAAAACCAAGGTCTCTTTGCATCCGAGCTTGGAATCATAACCACCTAGATTTTCAACGATTGAGCCATGATTTTACGACGAGACCAGCGTGGGAAACACAAAAAGATGAGCGCCTTGTTTTTTCATTATTACATGAAATGACTATTAACTGTGCTCTAATGACACCTGCCACATGCCGGCCGAAGTGGCCGTGCGGTTAAAGGCGCCGCAGTCTGGAACCGCAAGACCGCTACGGTCGCAGGTTCGAATCCTGCCTCGGGCATGGATGTTTGTGATGTCCTTAGGTTAGTTAGGTTTAACTAGTTCTAAGTTCTAGGGGACTAACGACCTCAGCAGTTGAGTCCCATAGTGCTCAGAGCCATTTGAACCATTTTTGAACACCTGCCACATAATATGACTGTTGTTGCCAGAAAATGCAGTATTTAGCAGCGTGAGCAACACCACAATCGTTATGAAAATGCTGACCTTTGTTGTGATAGGATTGTTAGAAGACGGAGCACCGCAGCAGACCACCCTAGGTGTTCACATGTCGACTCAACGAGCTCGTCAGTTACGACTGCAGTGGGCACGGACCCATCGGAATTCGACCGTCCATCAATGGAAAGATGTCGGCTCTTAGGGCGAATCACATTTTTGCTACACTGCGTCGATGGTCGTCTCCACAAACGCCGTTATCGAGGTGAACGACGGCTCGAAAAGTGCCCATAACGCAAACGCTCTTCGCGTCGCAACATTGGTGGCTGACAGTCCATGACGACGCTGGATATTGTAAGGCTAGCAATGGACGGTAAGTCTTAGTGCTCTCCAAACAGTAGTGCGTGAAGTGCTGTTGCGACGTGCCACTCCACGAACGGCGATTTCACGATGCGGAGATGAACCCGCTGCAGTTTTCACGCATTCCAGAACTGTCCGACAAACAGCAGCGTTTTTGTCTGTTCGGCCACTGTGGGGCATATCGTCTAAACAGTCCGTGGCTTCGAGCTTCGTGATATTTTATTCACAGTGACGCTTGTTCAAATACTCTGCGTGAGGCTGCAGTAGCGGAGTCTCCATTCTGATAGCAAAACTCCGCTTACGCTGTCTTTCCTAGCAAAGTCGAAATTTGAAATGCAGCGATTGCTGGCACATCTGACTCTCTCCACCACTACAACTCAGTTTATACCCCATTTCCATGCTGCGTCGCTGACTTGTTGCTCTACAGTGCCATCTTTTGGCCATTTTTGCACTCTTTTCTTTGGTTTCAATAAAACCCCATGTCATTTGAGGCAGGTGTTTCTAGTTTTACCTCTCTAGCTACATTATTGCTGAGACTCAGGCATTCTCAAATGTTAAAGGACTTTTGGGTCACCCCATATGTTTATAGGCTGCAGAAACATGACTGCCGGCCGAAGTGGCCGTGCGGTTAAAGGCGCTGCAGTCTGGAACCGCAAGACCGCTACGGTCGCAGGTTCGAATCCTGCCTCGGGCATGGATGTTTGTGATGTCCTTAGGTTAGTTAGGTTTAACTAGTTCTAAGTTCTAGGGGACTAATGACCTCAGCAGTTGAGTCCCATAGTGCTCAGAGCCATTTGAACCATTTGAAACATGACTACGATCTGCTATAGGGCCCGTGAGTCAGAGCACCTTTCAGCTCAGTCGATCAGGCTAGCATGTCTCGTGAATCGCTTATCATATCCATTTAATATTTTTACTTGTTTATGTCTGTTCCTGAGTTAAGGATTAGCATGTGGAGTCGTACAAGGTTTGATTCATAGTTTCACGCCGGCCGGTGTGGCCGAGCGGTTCTAGACGCTACAGTGTGGAACCGCGCGACCAGTACGGTCGCAGGTTCGAATCCTGCCTCGGACATGGATGTGTGTGATGTCCTTAGGTTAGTTAGGTTTAAGTAGTTCTAAGTTCTAGGGGACTGATGACCTCAGAAGTTAAGTCCCATATTGCTCAGAGCCATTTGAAACGTTTTGAACCATAGTTTCACAGCGTCAAGAAACAATGGCGGTTGTGGCAGTTGCTACTCTACATTACTGACAACAGATAACAGGAATTACTAAATTAATTTGTGGTTAAATGCGATGATATCTGTAACTTTTATATTGCTGATAATTTTTCAGTTATTTGACGTTTGTTTTACAAAAACAGTAATCTGTGCTTCTTTTGAATGTAATGTATGATTTACTTGGGTAGGTAGCGCTACACTGTTCGTAAACTTACCCGATTTCATAGGAATAACGTGTAAAAACTTTAATTATGGTGCTACGATTTTTGCACTTCTCCCCGCTTACATTTTTAAAATGAAATAATCGGACTGGCCCATAAAATCAGAGCCACAATGTAAGATAAAAGTGATTGAATTTCATTAATACAGGCCGACGCAATTCATGTTTCTGGTGTTGGAGTTTGATGTACAGTACTTTGTAGTTATCGACTTTCTATCACCGTAAAGAGAATACCGCAGAATTTTTTTCCGCTTCACGTTATTGTTTGCATCATTCGTACTGTTTAGCGATGAACAGGTTTTATTACTTTTTTGCACAGCCAGTGGATAACATAGAACGAATGATTGAAATGCTGTGTACGCGGAATCCCTTTGTGCAAACGGGCAGCCGCGCGACAGATTAAGCCGTACTCTGAAACAACAGGCGGTATTTTAGTATTTGTCACCGGTGTCGCTATGACAGAAAAGTTGCATTCGTTTTGTTTGTGATAATTATAAACAGCTGAATTTATGGGAATTCCTAACAATATTTGAACAGGGAATAGACTTTTTTTTTTGTTCGAGGCCCCCCCCCCCCCCCCCCCCACCGACCAAAAACGCAGAGCTCACAAATCAAGATTTGCGTTTAGCACAATGCGTGATCTGTGTAAAGCAGGTGACGCGGCAAAGCTTCTGCTGCGACACATGTAAAACCCCATAAATCAAACGCGATCCGGCTGGCATAGAATGCGCGCGCGCGTTTGAGCAGCCGCTCGTGACACGGCCAGCCAGCGTTAGCTGCGTCCGTCCGGCCGTTGGATTCATTTATGCGGGCGGCTCGCATTGCGCTTCGCTCTGTCTGATGCCGGCGCGGCCACATAATTGAAATTTATTACCAGCCGCTAGCAGCCGCCGCTGTCCGGCGCACGCGCGCTCGCAGAGGTCACGTGCCGCGGCTTTGCGCGCACTCACACACATACACGCACACGCAGGCGACAGGGTGCTGGTCGCGTCCTGCCCATACTCACACTCGATGAGCAGCAGCGACAAACCAGAGCTCTATAAACCTAACAATACATTGACACCATATCTGGGAGTAGCACTCTTACAATTACGAATTGGGACCAGAATTATATTGCTATTACATACACTACTGGACACTAAAATTGCTACACCACGAACATGACGTGCTACAGACGCGAAGTTTAACCGACAGGAAGAAGGTGCTGTGATACGTAAATGATTAGCTTTTCAGAGCATTCACACAAGGTTGGCGCCGGTGGCGACACCTACAACGTGCTGACATGAGGAAAGTTTGCAACCGATTTCTCATACACAAACAGCAGTTGACCGGCGTTGCCTGGTGAAACGTTGTTGTAATGCCTCGAGTAAGGAAGAGAAATGCGTAACATCACGTTTCCGACTTTGATGAAGGTCGGATTGTAGCCTATCGCGATTGCGGTTTATCGTATCGCGACATTGCTGCTCGTGTTGTGCGAGATCCAATGACTGTTAGCAGAATATGGAATCGGTGGGTTCAGGAGGGTAATACGGAACGCCGTGCTGGATCCCAACGGCCTCGTATCACTAGCAGTCGAGATGACAGGCATCTTATCTGCATGGTTGTAACGGATCGTGCAGCCACGTCTAGATCCCTGAGTGAACAGATGGGGACGTTTGCAAGACAAGAACCATCTGCACGAACAGTTCGACGACGTTTGTAGCAGCATGGACTATCAGCTCGGAGACCAAGGCTACGGTTACCCTTGACGCTGCATCATAGACAGGAGCGCCTGCGATGCTGTGCTCAACGACGAACCTGGGTGCACGAATGGCAAAACGTATTTTTTTCGGATGAATCCACGTTCTGTTTACAGCATAATAGTGGTCGCATCCGTGTTTGTCGACATCGTGGTGAACGCACATTGGAAGCGTGTATTCGTCATCGCCATACTGGCGTATCACCTGGCGTGATGGTATGGGGTGACATTGGTTACACGTCTCGGTCACCACTTGCTTGCATTGACGGCACTTTTAACAGTGGACGTTACATTTCAGATGTGTTACGACCCGTGACTCTACCCTTCATTCGATCCCTGCGAAACCCTACATTTCAGAAGGATAATGCACGACCGCATGTTGCAGGTCCTGTACGGGCCTTTCTGGATACAGAAAATGTTCGACTGCTGCCCTGGCCAGCACAATCACCAGATCTCTCACCAATTGAAAACGTCTGGTCAATGGTGGCCCAGCAACTGGCTCGTCACAATACGCCAGTCACTACTCTTGATGAACTGTGGTATCGTGTTGAAGCTGCATGGGCAGCTGTACCTGTACACGCCATCCAAGCTCTGTTTGACTCAATGCCCAGGCGTATCAAGGCCGTTATTACGGCCAGAGGTGGCTGTTCTGGGTACTGATTTCTCAGGATCTATGCATCCAAATAGCGTGAAAATGTAATCACATGTCAGTTCTAGTATAATATATTTGTCCAATGTATATTCGTTTATCATCTGCATTTCTTCTTGGTGTAACAATTTTAATGGCCAGTAGTGTATAAACGTCAAGTTATGGGAAAAAAATAGAAGAATGTTCGAAGTCAAAATTGGTTTTCAAACAGACATTACTTTAAGATCTAACTCCAGCATAAACTTTTATCCAGGCTGGCAAATTACTGTAATGAGCGAACTGCAGTGATTGTGACCTCTCTTACCAGGGGCACTCAGTAAGTAACGCACCACATTTCTTTTGCTGCCCAATTTAGCTTGAAAAAAATGCGGGATCTGTTGTGCGATATCGTAGTGTGACACCGTTAGGTGGCGGCACTTTACGTAATCCCAAAACAGTCGTCCGTAGTGAAGGTACATTCCAAGCGAAGAGCTGTCATTGAGTTTCTTTTCGTGGAAAACCAGAACATCGCAGATGTTCACATGCTTGCATATTGTCGACGAATATCTGGCAGTGAAAAAACGCATGGTATGTCTGTCATCGTCGTAACGAGGTCGCCCAAACCCTCCGGAACTCCCGTGTGCCGGTGGGCCGCACAGCTATGACTCTCGCAATATCGTAACGTGCGGACACTCTCATCGCGGGTGATCGACGCGTCACACACCTCGCTGGTCAACTTGTCGTACTTGTTGGTAGTGCTGAGACATTCGTCCACCTGTTGGGGTACTCAAAGATGTGTACCCTCCGTGTTACTCGCCGCCAAACAGGATATCCTAAAGAGCAACAGAGGACTGTCTGTGCGGAATTACTTGCGCATTACGAGACATCGTGTTAACTTTTCGTCGAACATCGTCACATGCGATGAAACACGGGTGCATCACTTCGAACCGGAAACAAAACGGCAGTCCGTGCACGGGCGTCACACCAACTCTCCTCTGAAGAAAAGAAAAAGCCACCCCCCTCCCAGCCTGTACAGTCATGGCGAAGTTCTTGTGGAGTTATTCTGTTTGATGTCCTTCCGCACGATGCAATGATTACCTGTGAAGTGTATTGTGCTACCCTCAGGTAATTGAAGAAGTGACTTCAGCAGCCGGCCGCGGTGGCCGTGCGGTTCTAGGTGCTTCAGTCCGGAACTGCGTGACTGCTACGGTCGCAGGTTCGAATCCTGCCTCGAGCATGGATGTGTGTGATGTCCTTAGGTTAGTTAGGTTTAAGTAGTTCTAAGTTCTAGGGGACTGATGACCTAAGATGTTAAGTCCCATAGTGCTCAGGGCCAATTGAACCATTTTTGACTTCAGCATGTTCTTCCCTACAAAAATGCAAACAAATTTCCGCTTCTCCCTGACAACGCAAGGCCTCATACAAGTCTGCGCGAAGTGGCCTCGAGTTCGAGGCGCCATGTCACGTATTGCGCGGCCTCTTCTACCGGAGATTCGAGTCCTCCCTCGGGCATGGGTGTGTGCGTTGCTCTTACCATAAGTTAGTTTAAGTAGTGTGTAAGTCTAGGGACTGATGAACTCAGCAGTTTGGCCCCTTTGGAATTCATACACTCTCTCATACACATTTTCTCTCTCTCTCTCTCTCTCTCTCTCTCTCTCTCTCTCCCTCTCACACACACACACACACACACACACACACACACACATCTCCGCACGCGAGAGGAGTTTCACGAAACTTCATTGGACTGCTATCCCTCATCCACCCTATAGCCTGGATGTCGCAGCGTTCGACTTCCATCTTCTTGTTCCAATTAAGGATGCTCTCCGCGGGAAGCTGGACGTTGGCTCCGTTGTCGGCCAATATACTGATGTCGTCTGGGTGTACAGTCTTTTCCAGTATGGTGGCGTAGGGTCGTCGTACTGAACGGAGATTACGTTGAGAATTAGGGTTTCGTAGCTAAAAGGGTGAGGAATAATATGTTGCACTAGAATTCTAATCAGAACCAATCTGCTTTCATATAAAATGCATTACATTCCTTATTGAATGCCCCTCGTACATAAGCCAGACAGGACAATTGTCTAAACACATTTTAAAGAGCACACACATTCTCGAAATAAACGAGCGTTTAGTACACATACATTGCTGAAAATGAACACTGCGCATGAATCATAGAACAGAAAATTAATTGGCTATATACAGCTAGCAAAGTAAGTTTGATTGATGTACTAGAGGAAATTGAAATGTTTGACAGAAAATTGGGCTCTTCAGAATCAATTTTTACAATAAGAGGTCGTGTTTATTCAGAGGCAGTATTTTAACATTTTTCAGGAGCTGCTCCAATGATCAGATACTATGATGTCTTGTTGTGACCCCTTCACCCTCTGTCTTTTTCTGAAACGAACTCTCTTCTTTACGTTTGTTTTTAGGAGGTTCTGGTAGCGTCTGTGAAACAGCCTGACCTTGTTATGAATATCTCTTTCGTAGCGTTTTGGTATAGGCCCAGGTGACGAAATGAGCCTTCGTCCCAGGCACGACGCTCAACACAACAGCTGCTGGCGCTGCTTCAGCAGGTTTCGTCTCATCCCCGTACTTTGTGCATTCGGTGCCTGCTGGACTGCTATGTACGAGGACATAAGGTGAACAGTATGTGGAGAACATTAACCAGAGAGCCTTGGGAGAACGGTGAATGGTGTCGAACCTCCTGATTCCATTCCCACATGAAACGCCCTTCTGTCTAGGCACTAGCGGTGTAGTATGCTGTCCCGCAGGTATTCCATTCCGTGTCGCATGAGGGCGTATTCATCAGTATACCACCCCTGGGAAGTTATCTTTGAGTTCCGACAGATAGTCTTCATTTGAGCATTCTTTTGGGCACCGTTCTGAGGTCCAGACCCTACTGCGAGCGGTTCTGCCATCGAGTTTTATATCTACATCTACATTTATACTCCGCAAACCACCCAACGGTGTGTGGCGGAGGGCACTTTACGTGCCACTGTCATTACCTCCCTTTCCTGTTCCAGTCGCGTATGGTTCGCGGGAAGAACGACTGTCTGAAAGCCTCCGTGCGCGCTCTAATCTCTCTAATTTTACATTCGTGATCTCCTCGGGAGGTATAAGTAGGGGGAAGCAATATATTCGATACCTCATCCAGAAACGCACCCTCTCGAAACCTGGCGAGCAATCTACACCGCGATGCAGAGCGCCTCTCTTGCAGAGTCTGCCACTTGAGTTTATTAAACATCTCCGTAACGCTATCACGGTTACCAAATAACCCTGTGACGAAACGCGCCGCTCTTCTTTGCATCTTCTCTATCTCCTCCGTCAAACCGATCTGGTACGGATCCCACACTGATGAGCAATACTCAAGTATAGGTCGAACGAGTGAGTAGGCGAGCCGTGAGCAGAAGCCCTCGGTGACAATGCCGTAATTGGGATGACCTAGTTGTGATGTCACTGATCAGTTTCCACGAATTAGGAAAGAGATATGAAAAACCGTTATTCTACGTCCTGGGGATGTGCTTAGATGAACCAACGCCCATCTAAGCACATCCCCAAGACATGGAATAACAATTTGTTAAGAAAATTAAAGTTTTTTCACAATTATTACCGCCTGTAAGATGTAATCTTGGTTCACGTGTAATGTCTTTGACTGGTAATTCACTGAACAGCCAAAGAAACTGATACTCCAGCAAAATATCCTGCACGCAGAAGTGCCGCATACGACGTGGCATGGATTCGACTAATGTCTGAAATGGTGCTGGAAGGAATTGACACTATGAACACTACGAACCCAGCAGGGCTGTCCATCAATTCGTAAAAGTGCAAGTGAATGGAAATCTCTTATGAGCAGCCCGTTGCAAGATCCTCTCAGATATGCTCAATATGCTCAATAATATTAATGTCTGGGGAGTTTGGTGGCCAGAGGAAATGTTTAAACTCAGGAGAGTGTTTGTTCCTGAAGCCACTCGGTAGCAATTCTACATGTGCGGGATGTCGCACTGTCCAGCTGGAATTGACCATGTCCGTCCAAAATGGACATGAATGGAAGCAGGTGGAGCAGTAACCGATCTAACAACTGTGCGACACACTTTTTGTCTTATATAGGCATTTACCGACCGCAGCGCCGTATTCTGCTGTTTTACGTATATCTGTATTTCAACACGCACGCCTAGACCAGCGCCTGTAGTGTTTCAGTGTAAAAACATGCAGGTACCCTGAAATGGTCCCAATCACTGCTTAAATACCGAAAAAAAATGTTATGAGCCATTCCTGTCTAAGACTTCCTGTACACGGATTCACCCGCTCTCTGTCTTATCAAAGATGACGCAAGAGCGGACGGAGGTTCGGGGCATCCGATACTACAAGGCGGAAAAGTCAATTACGATCAATGACATGATGCAAAAACCAATAGGTAAAATTTCACTTAAGACACATAATGTGTACACGTAGCACGTGCGCCCTGGCATTTTATAAGAATCATAAAAATCATTCCAGTGGCAAAAATATCGGAGTGGTATCAGCCAATGAACAGCTAACATCCTACGAATCGGAGCGTGAAATGTTAGAAATGAAATGTGGTCGGGAAGTTAGAAAATCTGAAAAGTCAAATGCAAAGGCTCAACCTTGACATACCCGTGGTAAGTGAAATGGAAAGAAGATTAATATTTCTGGTTGCGTGAACACTGAATAATCTCAACAACAACAAATACCGATGTGTCGGGTGTATGGTTCCTCATGAATAGGTATATAATGCAGAGTCAATTATTTTGAAAGTAAAGTTTCAGAGGTTTAATTATTGTCATTAGAGTCGACACCAAACTAGAGCTAGCATTAATAGTTTAGATACACATGCGGACGTCACAAGCAGACGACAAAGAGACAGACAAAGTACATGGGGACACTGAATACGTTATTCATTATGTTAACACCAGTAAATGACGTAATATTGTCGAGCCTGATAATGACTGGTTGCTCGATATACAGCTGAGTTACTGCACCACGAAAAATTCTACTACTTGTCTTATTATGTTTTTCATTCTCTACAGCCAGTATTAACTTAGCAGTACGAAGTGACTGAAAGAAGTTGCAGATGGCAATGTTGTGGTACAGTTAGGAGAGGTGCTTTTCACAATTCCAGTATTTATCCATCACAGTAGATACGGCTGCAATAAAAGTTGTTTCGAAAGTGCACCACAGTGAGTATTACACGCTTGCGAAAGTAGCGAATGCTCTCTGGAATATTTCAAGAAACCATATCAGACATTGATGAGGATGGATTGTACCAGAGAGAGATACAGCACTCGGTCGAAATGGGACAGTACAAGATTCTCACAGCCGTCACAGTGCCTTTCGGACAGATCAAAAGAAAGAGTGAAGCGAAGGACACACTCGCAGAGAAGGGGTATTTATGTTATTGAGCGCTCCCTGCAACGCACGATTCACGAAAGCTGCTGGAGAATACTGGTTTTTCTCTGGGGGCAACGTAGTTAAGTAAAGATACTTGTGGAAAGAGTACGTCCACGACTTATTATCCTTTTACTAGAGGGTAACATTCTGTATCAGCTTGTTACAATACTATACGGCCGAACCAATCGATAAAAGGGATTTAATGGGACAGAAAATTGTATCTCAGTTAGTTCTAATCAAGTAATTAAGCGAAAATCTATTTAGAGGATTTAGTTGATGACTAATTATATGATTAATTTATTGCATCAGCGATGCCGATTGGAACGTGGACGAGTGGGTGGGTAGGTGACTGGTGTGGTGAGGGCGCACGGCGGGGGGTGGGGGAGGGGGAGGGGGGGGGGGAACGCAGATGATGAATTCCCAGCTGAACGAACAAAGCGAAACAAACTCATTGCCTTTCACGCAGCTGGGAACTTCGTTTTCAGGTAAATAATTCACGTGTTCAACTCACACATGGGACACGCCTGGCTCGGCGACGCACTAGAAGAAATAAGAGATTCTAAATTTCTACAGTAATCTTTCGCTGACGTATCGTATTTAGGCAAAGCAATGTGACAAGGGCTGCCTGAATATTCCACCCAAACACGTTTACAAATCAGGGTCAAAGCACGCAGTTGAAGGATATCTACATAATCTTACACTGTATTCTATCATTTTACACGTACATCTATTTAAGCTCCTGTGGATATTAAAGCATTTTTAGGGTTCTGTACCTCAACTGGTAAAATCGGAAGCCTGATGCGATCGTTTCTTCATCCGTCCTATTTCTCTGGAACCAGTAAAGGTATCATGTTGAAATTTAGGTCACATACTGAGGTCTATGGTCCTTTGACGGCACAAAAAATTGAAGCGTGTTTGTCAATGCAATGAAGAGATATGGTCATTTATATCACATATTTTAATTTGGCAAAAAGGGAGGTTGCACATCACAGTAAAAGGAAAAAAATCGGAAAACTGTGAATTTATAATTATATCACACGAAAATGATTTTTTTTTGTCATTTCTCATCTGACTGTGTGTCTTTCGTCCGTCTATTAATATCGCTTTCTCTTAGATACGGGTAGAGGTCTCAAGTTGAAATTTCATTCAAATACTAAGGCCTACGTTTCCTCGGCGAAATAAAATGTGACCCTTATGTGTCAATATAGCCACAAACTGCGGCCATTTAGGTCACATGTTTTGACACTCGCGAACTGACTCTTTAAAACGTATAGGGTGGGTATGGCCTAGAGTGTTGACACAAGAAGTAAAGTTTCACTAAGGAAGGAAAGGAAAAAATATCGAAAACTATTGATGTGTAATTCTATCTCACAAAAAATTATTTCTATTGTCATTTGCTATCCTATTTCAAACTTGAAATTATATGACGTGTTTCGGAATTTATTGACCATCAGATATCCAGGGTGATGTCTACGAATGTTTGTTTGACATACAAAGAAATGGTTTAAATGGCTCGGAGCACTATGGGACTTAACATCTGTGGTCATCGGTCCCCTGGAACTTAGAACTACTTAAACCTAACTAACCTAAGGACATCACACACATCCATGCCCGACGCAGGATTCGAACCTGCGACCGTAGCGGTCACGCGGTTCCAGACTGAAGTGCATAGAACCGCACGGCCACACCGGCCGGCTTTGACATACAACTCGAAACGCCATATCCACGTGCAGTAATCGCTTCTGGATAACTGATGATGCATGAATTCCGAAACACGTCGTGTGAGCAATAAAGACATTCCTGGCTCGGTGTTTGACATTTATCATTGCGACCCAGTCAGCCTGAGTGCAGAACTGCTGATTATTTTAGTAATGGGCGCCTGCCTCTTGCATGATTTTATGTCGCATTTATTTAAAAGAAGTTAAAACAATCACGCAGTCGCAAGGACTGATATCTTGCCAGTATCATTTTAGGTAACAGGCAAAAATGTTCGATACTTTTGATTACCAGGAGTTTGTACGGTACCCTCAGTGTGCGATTCCTAATCGAACCTGGCGAATTTTTTTTTTTTTTCTGACCAATAAGGCAGATTTACAGTGGATCAAATGGATAAGAGCATGCATTATATCGGTCAAGAGATTTATTTGCCGGTGATTCGGAGAGGATTTCCCATGTCAGACATGCGCACGTGTGCTTCCACTGACGTGTCATTGACTCGTAGAGTCTCTGTGGAAGTTCCTGGCTGGGTTTCCTCTGCTGAACCAAAATCTCTAGTCGTGTTATAATCTTCGATTTAGTTTCGTCAACTGTTGTTACACTAGATGCAGAAAAATCCACCGCTGTAGTAATACTGAAAGTGTGTGGACATATTTCTGTTACTTCAAATACTCTAACTTTGGCGAACATTATTTCGGAATATACCACAACATGCCAGACAGCTGCTACCTCATGGACAAGGGAGTAGCAATACCATGTAGACTTAACAACTAACGCTATAAGTTACGCTACAGTGGCTGTTTGGTTAAAACCTCTTAAACTATGATATGCGTACCTGACTTTCGATATTAACAAAAACGCTTCCTTCCTGAATACCAAGAGTGGAAAGAGGCCTGGCGTTTATGCCATTATGGACTCTGAGAAAGTTACTTTCCACCAACTGCTGTCTACACAGAAAAATCTTTCATTGCATACTCTTAGAGGATGTGTACTCTTGACCGAAAGCCACTTGCATCTTTCTGCTGTAACCGGTCTTACCGTACATCGTCCAACTGTTAACAGATGTCAGACAGAGAGAGTGGAAAATGTTTTACCACGTTCCCTGATGAAACACCCGCTTGCTAAATTCGGTATTTACATACAGTTCAAATGCAATACTTGTATATTTAATTTTATTCGACTGTAATGCATTTCTGACACAGTGTACAAGTAAGTAATGGATTACAGCAAAAGAATAATACAACTATAGCAGTTTTTAAAGTTCAGATTTTTTGGATATTTCGGTCCATCATGTTCTTGCATCAGTGTAACATGGAACTTGTTCTCCCGTTCCATATTTTACTCAATCAATTCCGGTACAGGAGTATTGATGGCGTGAGCGTTTTTACTCTGCAGAAATAAATCGGTGGGCAACAAGCAGGATAGAATGGACCAAGTGGTGTTCCTTTATTTATTTATTGGTTTTTTTTTTTGTTTCATGTGTGCCACGTATCCCTGCATCCTTTCCCTTATGCAACCTGGTCTGTATGAATGAGATATTATTTTCTAATTTTTTATGTTTTCTTTGTGTACTTGCTTTCCCGCCACGTGGTCTGTTGGAGCAACCGCCACATTGATAAAGTTCACTTTCGGTCTGAAAATGAATAGTAGACGAGTGAATAGCAATACGGTAGTGAAGGAGTGTAAGATACGGAAGGAATAATCTTGTGTGATCGTATTTTTTTCTGTTGTCTACAGCAACTTGGCCACGTGTGTGGAATAGTATTGATGTGATAGTTAATGTTTCTTGTCCCCCCCCCCCCCCCATAACCATTTGATTCGCCTACAATGAAGTGCGTTACATAAAATACACGCTTTAAACTGTTGTATCTAGGAAAGGTTAAGATTTTAATGCCCATTGATCGGATAAAGACTTGCAAAATTTTCCCGCCATATGATAGTAAATGTTTTTGCCCAAAACACAGTAACGTGGCATTGTATGTGGAAGCAAGATTAAACCAAAATTGGCAGTCATAGTCAAGTGCACTTCTTGGTACCCCCTCTTCAGTTTACGTTTTAATGACAATTGAAATATTTAGGCAGATACTCTTCCGCCCTGACTGAGTTCGCTTGCAGTGTCTTTGCTGAACTTGTTCTATCTGACCTATAGCAATTAAATGTAATAAGCATCGGTTCAGGTATAATTGTATGCCTGCGTAAAATTACATTGAAACCAAGTCTGTGCTCCCCTCTCCCTTTCCGTAATTACATGGCGAAAGTGATTCTTGTTAACTAGAGAGACCTCATGTGATGATGTATAGTCCAACAGATAAACGGCTAGTTGTTGAAATGCCATCGCTATTGAATTAATATCAATTAATCTATACTCTCGGCTGATTATTTCCTCCCTTTATCATAAAGAATAGGTGAAGGTCAGAACCACAGTCGAACGCTGGTTCATGAAAGTAAATGCAGGCTCTATGCTGCCTAATAAGCCCTGTATAGGTGCCTTCTGTAGTGATTCTAAAAAAAATACTGCCTTATCCGGTGCGTTCAAATTTTTACCGGTTGGTTAAACCCTCCCGCTATAAATTATTAATACCTGGCAATAACTCGCAGGGGCCTGTAATGTCGTGGACCATACAAATTTGTTACACCATTATTACGGAGGGTAGCTTGCAGGAGCTGTAGGACATGACAAGCGACGGTAATAATCCTATCAGGTTGAGTTTTAACAATAACTATACCACCGCTAGTAGAGGGCTAGTTTACAAGTGGAGTAATTTCTTTTTGACATGTGCACAATAGTGGTACATTTATATTTACTGCGGCTGCTGCTGCTCATGATTATTATGATGTGTTTCGGACACCGACAACAAGATTTTTAGGTGCAGCATTAAAATTTTATCTGACCAGTGTGCATAAAACAGAAGGCACTGAATTGGAAACCGTCAGCTACTATTAAAAAAAACAATTTTCTTGTGGTCACCAGTTTCCTGACTGGTTTGATGCGGCTCCCCACGAATTCCTCATCTGTGCCAACGTCTTCATCTTAAAGTAGCACTTGCAACCCTTGTCATTATTTGATGGATTTATTCAAATTTCTGTCTTTCTCTGCGGTTTTTGCCCTCTAAAGTTCCCTCTAGTACCATGGAAGTCATTCCCTCATGTCTTAACAGATGTCCTACCGTCCTGTCCCTTCTCCTGTGATTTCCACATATACCTTTCCTCTCTGATTCTGCGCAGAACCTCCTCAATCCTACCTTATCAGTCCACCTAATTTTCAACATTCGTCTGTAGCACCACATCTCAAATGCTTCGATTCTCTTTTGTTCCGGTTTTCCCACAGTCCATGTTTCACTACCATACAATGGTGTACTCCAGACGTACGTACTGAGAAATTTCTTCCTTAAATTAAGGCCTATGTTTGATACTAGTAGAATTCTCTTGCTCGTGAATGCTCTTTTTGCCATTGCTAGTCTGCTTTTGACGTTCTCCATCCTCTGTCCGTTATTGGTTATTTTACTGCCAAGGTTGCAGAATTCCTTAACTTGATCTACTTCGTGACCATCAATCCTGATGTTAAGTTTCTCGCTGTTCTCATTTCTACTATTTCTGATTGCCTTTGTCTTTCTTCGATTTATGCTGAATCCGAGCACTTCGTTCTTGGTAGCCTACTATTATTATTCCCTCACGCGTGTTGTACATATTGTATATTACCTGTCTCTCTCTATGGCTTACTCCTATTTTTCTCAGAATTTCGAACATCTTGCACCATTTTGCATTGTCGAAGGCTTTTTCCAGGTCGACAAATCCTATGAATATGTCTTGCTTCCATTGTCAACCGCCACGTCAGAATTGCCTCTCTCGTGCCTTTACCTTTTTTAAATGCAAACTGATAGTTATCTAGCACATCCTCAATTTTCTTTTCCATTATTCTGTATATTATTCTTGGCAGCAGCTTGGATGCATGAGCTGCAAGTTGATTGTGCGATAATTCTCGCACTTTTCAACTATTGCAGTCTTCGTAATTGTGTGGATGATATTTTTCCGAAAATCAGATGGTATGTCGCCAGACTCACATATTCTACACACCAACGTGAATAGTCGTTTTGTTGCTAACTCCCCCAATGACTTTAGAAATTCTGATGGAATGTTATCTGTCCCTTCTGCCTTGTTTGATCTTAATTCCCCCATAGATCTTTCAAATTCTGATTCTAATACTGGGTCCCCTATCTGTTCTAAATCGACTCCTATTTCCTCTTCTGTCATACGATACTAATCTTCCCCCTCATAGAGGCTTTCAATGTATTCGTTCCACCTATAAGCTCTCTCTTCTGCATTTAGCAGTGGAATTCCCGTTGTACTCTTTGTACTCTTAATGTTACCACACTTGCTTTTAATGTCACCGAAGTTTGTTTTGACTTTCCTGTATGCTGAGTCTGTCCTTTCGACAATCATTTCCTTTTCGATTTCTTCACATTTTTCATGCAGCCGTTTCATATTAGCTTAACTGAATTTCCTGTTTACTTCATTCCTTAGCGACTTGTATTTCTGTATTCCTGAGTTTCCCGGAACATTTTTGTACTTCCTCTTTTCATCGATCAAATGAAGTATCTCTTCTGTTACCCATGGTTTCTTCGCACTTACCTTCTTTGTACCTATGTTTTTCTTTCCAAATTCCGTGATTGCCCATTTTAGGGAAGTCCATTCCTCTTCAACTGTACTGCCTACTGAGTTATTGCTTAGTGGTGTATCTAAAGCCTTAGAGAACCTCAAGCATATCTCGTCATTCCTTAGTACTTCTGTATCCCACTTCTTTGCGTATTGGTTCTTCTGGACTAATGTCTTAAACTTCAGCCTACTCTTCATCACCACTATATTGTGATCTGAGTCTATATCTGCTCCTGCGTACCTCCTCCTCCTCTAATTCTTCAACGGAGTATTCGCTATTGCTAGCTGAAACTTGTTACAGAAGTCAATCACTTTTTCTCCTCTCTCGCTGCTTGTCCCAAGCCCATATTCTCCCGTAATATTTTCTTCTACTCTTTCCCCTACAGCTGCATTCCTATCTCTCATGCCCGTTAGATTTCATCTCCCGTTTCGTACTGTATTACCTTTTCAATATGGTCATATACTTTCTCTATCTCTTCATCTTCAGCTTTCGACGTCGGCATATACACCTGAACTATCGTTTTCGGTGTTGGTTTGCTGTTGGTTCTGATAAGATGAACCTATCACTGAACTGTTCACTGGAACACACTATCTGCCCTACCTTCCTATTCATAACGAATCCTACCCCCATTATACCATTTTCTGCTGCTGTTGTTATTACTTGTTGGTTTGCTGTCGATTCTGATAAGAACAAATCTATCACTCAACTGTTCAGAGTAATACAGTCTCTCTCTGCTTTCCTATTCATAACGAGACCTTCTCCCGTTATACCATTTTCTGCTGCTGTTGATATTACCCTATACTCATCTGTCCAGAAATCTTTTTCTTCTTTACACTTCACTTCACTGATCCCTACTGTATCTATATTGAGCCTTTGCATTTCTCTTTTCATATTTTCTAGTTTCCTTACCACGATCAAGCTTCAGGCATTCCACGCTCCTACTCATGGACCGTTATCTTTCTCTTGATTATTCAATTTTTTCTCATGATAACCTCCTCCTTGGCAGTCGCCTCCCGGAGATCCTAACGGGGTACTATTCTGGAATCTTTTTCCAATGGAGAGATCATCATGACACTTCTTCATCTAATATTAATAGTGAAAAGTTACGTAATTAGATTCCTAGAGAGTTGTCCTCCCAGTTTTGAGTAAACAATTTTACATTTATGTCTGACACCCGTAATCCATAAATATTACAAAGATTTATGCTTGCAAACGGGTGTCTGCTCATAAACCACTCGACTGATTTCAACCAAACGTGGCGCACGTATCCCTTACTGCCGGGCAACAAACGGTGTGGGAATGAGAACCACCTAGCCGTCATAGTAGAAGAAATATGACGTCATAAACAATGAGCTGCCTGAAAAGCTGCCTCATCGTACATTACGTTTAAATGTATTACTTCTTTGCCACCAACTCCACTCGCAATAAATTTCGCAAACAATATCCACATACGCCGCTAAATGCACCTACAAAGTATATCGTGGTACCACATATAGTTCGGGAGATATGGCGTCATAAACACTGACATGCGTGTAAGACTGCCGCAGTGAGCACGACGTATAAATTTATTACTGTTTTGCTGTGAGATCTATTGGCAATATGTTTTGGAGACGGTTCTCACCTACGCCGTTGAATGTATCTACAGGAGTATACCATTGCACGACACATAGTCAAGAGAATAGTCGTCATAAACACTAAGGCACCTGAAGAAATCTTGCATCATGCGTCATGTTTTAACATTCACTAGTAAGCCACCCCCACAGTCGAGACAACTTAACACTTGGCAGCGCTTTTGACAACTTTCAACTGTGAAACACTAACAGCTGCGTATAGAGCTATGAAGAGCTATGTTCCCATAAAGACGTTTACAAAATCGCGTTGCACGCACACGAAGCAGCTGCGCCCAGTGTACAGAAAGTGCACGGAATTATCCCACACCGAGTCAACGACAGGAGGACATATAAAGTATAGTTTCTAATACGAAATAGGCAAAATTAATACCCGGACAGTGCTGGGTTTGTGAGCCAGTGTTTAATAAATGAGTCGAGAACTGTTGTGAATTATATTACACGTAATCAGCCAATTTGTCCCAGTTCTTTTCAGCTCGATATAAATAATCTTGAAGAATACGATGTAGCAAATTCCTAATGGCTACCAAAAACAGACCGTGTCGCAGGCAATACGTTGAAATAAAAATCATCCGGATAATGTAACTCCGTGTTGTTGAGAGAGATAACCTGAAACTCTCGCATTAGGCTGTTAATGATTGACGGTGAGAATTCGCGTTTAGCACTTTATGCCTTTGCGCGTAACGAACCCGTTGGCAGCTCCCGAGATTTAGTGGTGCACAAAGCAGAGGTGCGCGCTCTGCGAGCGCCGCCGAGGCAGTATATTCTCATCTGGGCGGCTGTCATTCAGTGGCCGGCAGCCGGCTGCCGGCCACCGCCACCGCCGTAAATACCACTCAGCGATCCACCTGGCCCTGCAGTCAGTAAATCACGTCCTCCTGATTATTATTAAGCACGCCACACGCGCTCTGGGATAGCGCGCTGTCCGGCTCCACGGTACAGGTCGCGAGAGGATGTGCTGCTACTGGAAATGGGGCTGGGGGTGTGCGAAGCGAGAGCGTGCCGAAACCTATCTTGGTCCGTTCTGAAAATCTGTCAACTCCCATCCCATTCATAACGAATAATGGTAGAGCTGGACGTGTAAAAACTGGCCCACTCCCTCCATAATGCCGTATACGAGCTGCTGTTGACCTCGCATGCCACAGTGGTGAGAATCATAAATAACTGTGTAATGCCTGGAAATGAAAGGAAAGGCGAGGGCAGAACATCGATCTGGAGCTTATATCTGAATGCTCTCGAACCATCAGGTAGAAGTAAAGAGTAAAGTCATTCTTCAAGACTGGTAGGGGAACTCGGGGCCGAACGGGATGGCGGGGCACAATGGGAAATTGCTCCTTTCTAGACCACACAGTGCTGCAACCTGTTGTACGGGCATGTAACTATTTCTCCGAATGGAAGGGAAGTTAGGGCAGCCAATTTTATTTAGTCTGAAGTGCGAGATCTAATTGAATTGTTGTCCGTCACGTTACCGCTTGCGTTATTCTAACGTTTGGTGAATTTCAACGCCAGGTAAGCTGTTAATTCTTAACTGTACACCATAAAATGTCACAGTCCCTTAAAGTGCATGGCATTTGTTATAATTTAGTTATTTAATGCGTTTAAATACGTCAGTTATTGCACCCCATAACAGTTGTTAACCTCAAAAGTGCTCTTGGGGCGGAACGGGACGGGGCAGAATGGGATAGTGTCCCGTTCTGCTTCGTCATATATTGATTAAAGTAGAAAGCAAACTGTATTCTTTTTTCTTTCCCCCTTGCTGTTCCAGATGATGCTAACGTACATGAAAAAGACTGATAGACAGCAATGGGACATTAAGGCGATGTAAATGGCAGTATCAGCCGTTTCATCTTCCCAAATGGGATTTTTTAAAAGCATCTAAGCAGTTCAGCGTACCGAAATAAACATTTGAAAGATATGTGCCTAAAGCTACGAATAATCCAGACTACATAATTGACAAATCAGATGGGAAATTTAAAAAGGTGTTCACTGCAGAACAAGAACATGAGCTGGTAACATATCTCAAGTCAATAGAAAGCAGACTTTTTGGTGAAACAATGAAAGATCTCGGATCACTAGACTATCAACTAGCCGAAAGAAATGGCTTACCACACAGATTTGACAAACTCACTTATCTAACTAGACAAGACTGGGCTAAAGGATTTATT
Source organism: Schistocerca americana (assembly GCF_021461395.2). Taxonomy (NCBI): domain Eukaryota; kingdom Metazoa; phylum Arthropoda; class Insecta; order Orthoptera; family Acrididae; genus Schistocerca; species Schistocerca americana. The sequence continues at coordinate 601,345,593 of NC_060119.1, read as the reverse complement.
AGGAGGCATCTTACACTGTCTATTCGCAAGCCAGAAAATACCTCTGGTGCCTGAGCAATGGGATTCAAAAAGTAGCAGTTTCACAGTTTAACTCTCCCAAGCAGCTATGTTCGTCGAAAAACTCAGCTTTCTATATATCACTCGAGGCTGTCATTCCAATCCCACTAATCTGTCAAAATACTCGGCGGACTACAAGACGAAAAGGAAAAACCGTCGTATTAACAGATTCTCCTTATAACAAGGAACTGCAGAAAACTGTCGCACGTAAAGTAGGCCTACGGAAAAGAGGAGGATGCACAAATATGAACAATGTCAGGACAGAGACGTCAGGTGCAATGCAACTTAAGGCAAAAATATCAAACTGTAGACCCAAAAAAAAAAAAAAAAAAAAAAATCAGAGGACATCAAAGACCTTAAGAAAAAGATGATGGAGTCGAGAGAATCAGAGAGAGAGAGGATGCTGAGTGTCTCTACTATGGGGACTTCTACTCCGTTTCTAATGAGGGCTGGGTCGCATGACAGAGGTGTTTCAAGTGGGCACAGTATTCAGTGAAGATGAAGAGGAAATACTGATTTGTGACTATTGTCGAGAGGACTAGTCGTTAGTGGTTTGGTGGCTATTAATCATTGTACATTTTTAGAATGACATTAAAATATTCTCTTATTTTGAAGAATGACTTTTCAGTTGTTTAAATTACACATTTGCTAGTCTCAATTGCCTTTTATACAACATTTTGTCATAGTTTAATACGATATTCGTAATTAAAATTCAATGTTTATGCAATAATTAAAGAAAAACTAACCTTATCCCATTCTGCCCCGTGCGTGGGGCGGAACGGGAAATATGCAAGACTTTCTTTGTAAAATTGTAAAAAATGCAAAATGTATTGTTTCATGTGATTTTAAAATACGTTGCATTAGGTTACACTACAAGATGTTTTTTTATAACTTTAAGAAGTGTTTCCTTGTGTTCCCTTATTTTATACACATTGTTAAACATTAAGTATCCCGTTCCGCCCAGAGTTCCCCTACATGTAAGTGCATATTACACTTTCGCTACAGATATGAGGAGGATGAGAAGTTAGAGGACATTTAAACACCTATCTTAAGAAATTACTTAGCTGGGAACGAAACGTTGTTGCTGTGGTCTTGAGTCCGAAGACTGGTGTGACGCCAAGTACTGCATCTCACGGCGACTGTCTCAACCTGATTACTTTCTTGAATAGCCTTGGTCTCCTACTGTTTTTAACCCCTACGGCCTCTCCGTTATCAAGTTTACTAGTCGTTGATGCCTCCTATTGGTTGAATCGTGTCATAATTTCCTTTGCTACCCATTTCGATTCAGTAACTCTTCACAAGTGATTGGAACCACCTATCTAATTTTCAGCATTGTTTTTTAGCACAACACTTCGAAAGCTTCTATTCTCTTATTCTATCCTAGTATGTACAGTTCACTGAACAGTTTTCAATTTCGTACAAGGCTACACTCCAGGATCTTCACACACATCCAGTCTTCATCAATAAAACCGACGCGCCACGAAGGAACTGTCCGAATGTGATGAAACGGGCAGATATCGTGTACATGTAAGGACAAAGAAATAATTACAATTTCATGAAATTGGATGGTTTATTCAAGAGAAAAGATTCACAAATTGAATAAGTCAGTAATGTGTTGGTCCCTCTCTTGCCCTTATGCAAGCTGTTATTGCGGGATGGTAGTGACTGGCCGAGTTGTTGCATGCCTCCTGAGGAATATCGAGTCAATATATGTCAAATTAGCTCGTTAGATCGTATAAATCCCGTTTATGTTGCAGGACCCATTCTAATGAGCTCCAAATTTTGTCAACTGGGGAGAGATCCGTTGAACTTGCTGGCGAAGATATGGTTTGGCGAGCACTTAGACAATTTAGTAGATACTATGGCTACGTGCGGCTTGACATTATCTTGATGAAATATAAGCCCAGGGTGGCTTTCCAAGAAAGGCGAAGAAATGGGACGCAGAAAATAGTCGACGTACAGCTGTGCAATAGGGGCGCCGTGGATGATAATCAAAGATGTGATCCCAGGCGACTATTCCTGGTTAGTGGGCTGTAAGGCAGGTGACAGTCAGGTTGGTGTCCCACTGCTCTCAGGGTCTTTGTATCCTCCCGCTTCCTAATGGGCCTGCTGGATTGCGATATAAGACAGCATGATCGCATATGCCGAATCGAATTTTACAGTAAGTAAGGCTATCGTTACCGAAGGTAAATAACGCCGTTTAGTTGGAGGAAAGTGTACACCAGACTCTTCTGAAGAAAGAAACTATTCTAAACTTAAGCTAAATACTGATGATAATTTTGAAATGGATGGAGTGTAGTGCTGTCGTTCAAGAACCTTACAGTGGGGAAAAAGGGTAGCACGCAGTATTTAATACAATAACCACCGATACCACAAAGAAAACCCTGATTAGCTAAAAAGGGGATAGACCGCTACGGTCGCAGGTTCGAATCCTGCCTCGGGAATGTGTGTGTGATGTCCTTAGGTTAGTTAGGTTTCATTAGCTCTAAGTTCTAGGCGACTGATGACCTCAGAAGTTAAGTCGCATAGTGCTCAGAGCCTAAAAAGGGAATAATTAAACGGCCACCAGCTCGCTGGGGCAATAAATCTTCAGAATCTTAAGAAAGACAGTGGCAAGGAAATTTCAGCAAATAATCAATGGCATGGCAACGAAAAACAGCACAACAGCTCAACAGTTCATGAAAAAAAATATGAATCAGAAAGCACTGAGTTTGCATTACTTGCTCTGAAACACTAAATTTTGGAAGTAAAATTAAATGAACTTATTGGTTAAATAAATGATTGGCTTAACTGAAACTTTGTTACGTAAAACATTACTTTCAGTGATCTCAGTGTAACGTACTGCAAAATTTAGAAAGAGGCAAGCAATTTACTTTTGTTTATTGAAAGATTGAATTGAATTTGCTTGAAGCAAATGAACAACTGATTTTATTTTTAAAAAAACAACAGTAAAATACATACCAGGCCAGTAAAAGTCACCCTCTAAGCTAAATACAGAATAGATAAAATTGCGCACTCTTAATTTGTGCTGTATCTTCAGTTATTAGTTTTGTCAGTGAAATTTTACTTTAAATATCCCATGTTATGCAATACGAGAATGAACAGTTACTGAGGCTGAAAATTTAGATTGAAACTGATCGTTAGCAAACACACAAAACTGGCAGGAAAAAGTTAATCGAAATTTCATATTCTTACGACACTCGGTGATTGCATGGAAAGGAAAAGGACGCTGCTTGGTAATGGACAATGACAACACAGGTATCCTATAAGTTTTAACTGTTACAGGTTATTATTCAGCTTAGCCATACTATGTGAAGGAAATGTTGCTGTGTACTTCCTACGTAAGTTCATAATTTTTCACTTAACAGTCACACGATGTTGTAGCTGTGCGGACGACGAAGAATGTACCCGACGACAATGCATAACTGCCGTTGTTGCTGCTGCTGCTCGGTGAGAAGAACCCCGATTCGTCTCCAGAACCAAGGATAATTACGGGCCAAGTAATAGTTAGAACTGCAGCTTCCTCCGCCTGTCCACTCCTGCCGTGCGCTCAATACTCACAGGTTAACGAATCATCTACACTGACACGAGTATAGCTGCACACCTAGACGGCGGGAGCGCCCAACAAACACTTCCGCACTCAAGAAAGTTAAAGCAATTACATTCGTCGGTCGCAAAATTTAAGTTTTTTGACCTGGTTTCGGTACTTCTGTGAATGCCGTCATCAGAAATTTAACGCTCAAATTGGCCTATAACACAAGCACTGAATTATGGGAGTTTTTTTTACTGACTAACAGTGAAAGAAAGTAACAGTACTTACATGTCACATATAAAATAAATATCATGCGATAAAGCTTTAGTCATAAAAATTCTTAAGGAAACGAATACATGGAAGGCAAGCTACTATGAGCTGCTCGCACATGCCAAGCCACAGGAGGCATCAGGCGAACAGGGGGGCTGTGGAACAACGCGAATGACTTTTGAGTTAAAAAATTCCGGGATGGGAGTGGCCTTGTAAAATGGGGGCCTTGTCGTGATGCAGCATCCACTTGTCTGCAACTCCCATCTCTCTCGAGTGACCCTTTACCTGAGTCTTTCAGAGAAATCTTTGTAAAATACTTGGTTGACAGTTTGTCCTGGAGGAACGAATTCTTTATCCACGATACCCTTCCTGCAAAGAGAGCAAATCAGTCTTGTTTTTAACTTTGATTTGCTCACTAGAGCTTCTTGCGCTCGAGGAGATGTCTCAGTGCACCACTGCTAACTTCGCGGCCTTGTCTTGGGATCGCACTCACAAATCCAGGATTTATCACCTGTGATCACACGACTGAACCATTCGTAGTCATTGGCAATCCTTTCAAGAACATTGACGCACCCGTTTCTTCTATCGTTCTTCTCTTCAGCTGTGAGTTTCCTCGGCATCATTTTGGCGCAGACGTTTCGCTTATGCAGAACTTCGGTCAAAATACGATGAACAGTGTAAGTGTGTAAGTGTAACAGGTCACCCCACATCCTTATTGTTAAACGTCGGTCTGATTTCACAAGAGCACGCACAGGTTCGACGTTTTCGTGGAAGGTTTCTCTGAGCGAGGGTCATCTTCAACGTGTTGTCAGACGTCAAAAAATGATTAGTGCAGCGAAAAGCTTGCGCTCTTAACAAGGAATGTTTCCCTTGGGTCTGTCTCAACGATTCAGTGGTCACAATCGTGAATTCTCCGAGTTTAACACAATACGTGATGGCATAATGCTGCTCAAAGTTCCCCTTTTCCATTTCGAAACACACAACAAAAACACAACTTCACCGATGGCGCTCTCAAAACTCACGTTATGGCTGTTCGGAGCGGAAACTCTGAGCATCTGGGAGGGATGAACACGTCGCTCTATGTCAGTAGAATAACACAGCGTTACCAGATCGCTAGCCGTGTTGTACTTCTTCGTATGAAAGAACAGACACTGATGATGATCCACAGCTGTACGAAATAGTCCGACATTAATTCGCTAAATGCGTAGTCCCTGACATCAGCTGTATAAGCGTATCTCTACTACCCAACAGTAAAATATGAAAATTTGCGCCAGACCAGGATGCCGGTACGGCTAGCTTTCTTTTTATTTTTTTATTTTATTTTATTTTATTTTATTTTTTTCACCCGCCTTCTCAGTACACGCCGCGATGTCAGTATCGAGATCCGATTGTAGTCTCTGGTCGCCGCATATCTTTGGCGAGTTGGCTTTCCGCGCGCCGCGAGGGACCGAAGGAGGAAGAAGGGGGTTGCTGGGAGTGAGCTCTGGGCTATGCGTGAGGCGCGACGTCGGTGTCGGAGGGCAAGGCCGCTTGGTCGGTGTGCCCAGCGGAAGCAGTCTGTTGGGGACGGAACGCCGTGGGCTCGAGGGTCGGTGTTGTCCTGATGGCGGTCACCATGTGGTCACTCAGGGGCTGAGAACTGATTACTTGGTTCTGCCCTTGGATTCCGACAAAGAATTACAATACTGGCCATTAAAATTGCTACACCACGAAGATGACGTGCTACAGACGCGAAATTTAAACAACAGGAAGAAGATGCTGTGATATGCAAATGATTAGCTTTTCAGAGCATTCACACAAGGTTGGCACTGGTGGCGACACCTACAACGTGCTGACATGAGGAAAGTTTGCAACCAATTTCTCATACATAAACAGCAGTTGACCGGCATTGCCTGGTGAAACGTTGTAAGGAGGAGAAATGCGTACCATCACGTTTCCGACTTCGATAAAGGTCGGATTGTAGCCTATCGCGATTGCGGTTTATCGAATCGCGACATTGCTGCTCACGTTGGTCGAGATCCAGTGACTGTTAGCAGAATATGGAATCGGTGGATTTAGGAGGGTAATATGGAACGCCGTGCTGGATTCCAACGACCTCGTATCACTAGCAGTCGAGATGACAGGCATCTTATCCGCATGGTTGTAACGAATCGTACAGCCACGTCTAGATCCCTGAGTCAACAGGTGGGGACGTTTGCAAGACAACAACCATCTGCACGAACAGTTCGACGACGTTTACAGCAGCATGGACTATCAGCTCGGAGACCATGGCTGCGGTTACCCTTGACGCTGCATCACAGACAGGAGCGCCTGTGGTGGTGTACTGCACGTTGATCATGAGGCCTGAAGCTGGCTTAGTGGAACGCCGAAACTGGTCATATAAACAAATTACATTCAAAATATAGACGGCAGAAGTTGGTTTTAATTTTACATTGTATTTCAAAATTAAATCACATTAAAGAAGCATTTGTGTCAAATTATTTCGAACTCAGATGAAGTCATACTCTGCTGTTTAACCATATGTCTATGTAATATTTAGAGCTATATAGAGTATGCAATGGCAGCAATGAAACGTGCGCCACCTCATTTGTTGACCCAAGGCGAGTGGTGTGTCTGTAAACAGCTAATTCTAGAAACTGTGCAGGTACTCATCCGTATTTCCATTCGAGAAATAAATGAGGAAATAGCCGCAGAGCAATTAGGAACGAATCTGCTGCAGAAATTTGTAAATTTCGAAAATACCAGCGTACAGTCCAAGTTGTGGAAGTTTTGTGTTAAGCTCGTCAGCACTTTCAAGCTTCAAGCCGTCACAAAAACAAATGCTCCCTCAGGGCAGCAGGTGATGTTTCCCAGGAGCTTCGTAGTAGCGTACTGCGCCACGGTTCGAACGGCCAGTTCCCAGAAGCTCCCCGCTTGTTTTATACTTGCAAATGCGTTATGGAAAACGTTCGAAGACCTTTTACAGAGATACGAGACGAAACTTGAAAGAAATCTCTCCGTGCAGGCTGTGAGATAACATATCTGGAACACCTAGAAATATGCAGAATGCGTCGTCATCGTTCATCGTCATTTTTGATGCTCCAATTACATATGTCTTTGCAGACTTAAATTATGAGTTCTTGGCTCCACCTGATTATTTAAAGTATAATTCATCTTCCTCTTTAAACACGTTCCCGCACATTTGTGGGTCAGGCCTAATTGAGGTCTTCTACATATACATACATACTCCGCAATCCACCATACGGTGCGTGGCGGAGGGTACCTCGTACCACAACTAGCATCTTCTCTCCCTGCTCCACTCCCAAACAGAACGACGGAAAAATGACTACCTATATGCCTCTGTACGAGCCCTAATCTCACTTATCTTTGACGTCTTTCCGCGAAATGTAAGTTGGCGGAAGTAAAATTGTACTGCAGTCAGCCTCAAATTCTGGTTCTCTAAATTTCCTCAGTAGCGATTCACCAAAAGAACGCCACCTTTCCTCTAGAGACTCCCTCCCGAGTTCCTGAAGCATTTCCGTAACACTCGCGTGATGATCAAACCTACCAGTAACAAATCTAGCAGCCTGCCTCTGAATTGCTTCTATGTCCTCCTCAATCCGACCTGATAGGGATCCCAAACGCTCGAGCAGTACTCAAGAATAGGATGTATTAGTGTTTTATAAGCGGTCTCCTTTACAGATGAACCACCTCTTCCCAAAATTCTACCAATCAACCGAAGACGACTATCCGCCTTCCCCACAACTGCCATTACATGCTTGTGCCACTTCATATCGCTCTGTAATGTTACGCACAAATATTTAATCGACGTGACTGTGTCAAGCGCTGCACTACTAATGGAGTATTCAAACATTACAGGATTCTTTTTCCTATTGATCTGCATTAATTTACATTTATCTATACTTAGAGTTAGCTGCCATTCTTCACACCAATTTCAATCCTGTCCAAGTCGTCTTGTATCCTCCTACAGTACTCAACGACGACACCTTCCCGTACACCGCAGCATCATCAGCAAACAACCGCATATTGCTATCCGCCCTATCCAAAAGATCATTTATGTCGATAGAAGACAACAGCGGACCTACCACACTTCCCTGGGGCACTCCAGATGATACCATCACCTCTGATGAACACTCACCATCGAGGACAACGTACTGTGTTCTATTACATAAGAAGTCTTCGAGCCACTCACATACTTGGGAACCAAACCCATATGCTCGTACCTTAGTTAGGAGTCTGCAGTGGGGCACCGAGTCAAACGCTTTCCGGAAGTCAAGAAATATGGCATCCGTCTGATACCCTTCTCCATGGTTCGCAAGATATCACGTAAAAAAAGGGCGAGTTGTGGTTCGCAGGAGCGATGCTTTCTAAAGCCGTGCTGATGCATGGCCAGCAACTTCTCTGTCTCAAGGAAATTGAGAATATGTTCGAGAATCCTGCAACAAACCGATGTTAAGGATATTGGTCTGTAATTTTGAGGATCCGTCCTTCTACCCTTCTTATATACAGGCGTCACCTGCGCTTTTTTCCAGTCGCTCGGGACTTTACGTTGGGAAAGAGATTCGCGATAAATGCAAGCTAAGTAAGGAGCCAAGGCAGTAGAGTACTCTCTGTAACACCTAATTGGAATCCCATCATGACCTGGCGATTTATTTATTTTCAACCCTTTCAGCTGCTTCACAACCCCAGGGATGTCTATGTCCTCCATACGGGAATCTGTACGAAACTCAAACGGAGGTATGTTTGTACTATCCTCCTGCCCGAAAGATTTCTCAAATGCTAAATTTAAAATTTCAGATTTCGTTTTGCTGTCTTCCGTTGCCAGGCCAGACTGATCAGTGAGTGATTGGATGGAAGCCTTCGACCCGCTTACCGATTTTACGTAAGACCAAAATTTCCTTGGGTTTTCAGCAAGATCTTATGCTAAGGTACGACGGTGGTAGTGTTTGAATGCTTCGCGCATCGCTCTTTTTACAGCAGCACGAATCTCTACTAACTCATTCTACTAACTCATTCTCCCGATCTTTCTTGTACCGCGAGTGCAACTGCCTTTGCTTCCTGAGCATTCTCCGAATTGCGCTGTTAATCCACGGTGGGTCTTTTCCGTCCGTAACCAACTTTTACGGCACATACTTGTCCAACGCGTGATTTACAATGCGTTTAAAATTTGCCCATAATTCTTCCACGTCCATCGTACCGGAAGTAAATGAAGTCGATTCATTTACTAAGTGGGATGCTAACAACTGCTTATCTGCTCTTTCTAGTAAGAATACTCTCCTAGTCTTCTTGACCGACTTTTTAACTTTCGTAACCACAGTCGTAATGACAACATCATGATCACTAATCCCTGTCTCAACACTGACACAGTCGATGAGGTCTGGTCTGTTCATGGGTACCAGATCTGAAATATTTCCATTACGCGTTGGCTGTCGATTTAGCTGCTCAAGACAGTTTTCGGATAATGTGTTCAAAAGTAATTCACACGACGGCTTGTCTGTACCACCTGTAATGAATCCATAGACATCCCAGTCCATACTAGGTAGGTTGAAGTCGCCTCCGACTAACATAGCATGATCCGGGTACTTCTGCGACACAGAGTGTACACTCCCTTTGAATGATTCTAGAACTGTCACGGTGGAACGTGGTGGCCGGTAATAACACCCAACAATTAACTTTATTTCTCCTAGCCCTATTAAACGTGTCCAGATAACTTCACAATCGCGCTCTACTTCGACCTCAGTAGACACAATATTTTTGTCAACTGCAATGAAGAAACCATCTCCTACAGTGTCTAATCTGTCTTTCCGATACACGTTCCAACCCTCACTAAATATTTCAGTACTTCCTATCTCAGGGTTCAGCCAGGTCTCAGTCCCGAGAATAATTTGCGCGCCACACGCTTCCTGGAGGGCAGTAAATTCAGGAACTTTATTCCGAACACTCTGAAGATTTACTGCTCATATCGTGATAGCTGAAGTGTCTTTACACTGAGCGCGTCCTGATTTCCCTGCCTGCACGTCGACTGGTGAGTGTTCATCAGGACACCTCGCACTACTGAATATCCTAAAAAAAACCATGTGCACGCCACAAGTAGTATGCTACCCGAGTAGCCGCTTCCTTTGTGTAGTGCACCCCTGACCTATCTAGGGGCGTCCTACAATTCCCCACCAAATAGCGCAAGTAGAAATCTACAGCCAAAACCGAGAGTCGACGAAGCCTCTGGTTGAGACCCTCCACTCGGCTCCAAACCAAAGGACCCCGATCCACTCTGGGAACGATGCTCATAATAGAGAGCTCTGCTTGCACCCCGCGTGCGAGGCCAGCGGTCTTCACCAAATCGCCTCAGAACCCAAGCGACAGGCATCATTGGTGCCGACGTGAGCAACTACTTGCAGACGACTGCACCCCGTACCCTCGATAGCCTCAGGCAAGGCCGCCTCCACATCTTGGATGGGGCCCCCCAGCAGACAAACCAAGTGCACGTTGGATTTCTTTCCAGCCCTGTAGGCTATTTCCCTAAGGGGCTCCATCACCCGCCTAACGTTGGAGCTCCCAATAACCAGCAAGCCTTTGCCCCCGTGTGCCTGCTCGGGCCCTGCTGAAGGAGCGGCCACCTGCCCACTGACAGGATGAACGGGCGAGGCCAGCCGGCCAACCTCCACATTGGCCCTCCGCCTCGAACGACGCGAACGCGTTGCAGTCCGCCACTCACCCTGAGGTTAGGGCGGCCCCAACGCGCCGGGTACACTAGAAGGTGCCTCGGCGGCTGAGTCAGCGGACACAACAAGCGACACCTGGGGTGTCTCAAGCGACACGCCAGACCCTCCGCAGTCGCTGCACCCCGAGGCAGCAGCCTGCAGGCGGCTGACAGTGGCCAACAGCACACTCAGCTGCTCGCGAACCGTGGCCAGTTCCTCCTGCGCCAGCACACAGCACGCACACACCCTATCCATCCTACTGCTAACATCTAACGACTCCGCGAATTTATACTCTACGTCTATCAATAAGCAATATTACTCCTCTCAAATACGAGAATATGCAAGGATTTTATGTAATTAAATATTCAAGCGCACAAACACTCGGAAAGAAATTAAGAATCAAACCACAAAACAAATATGAAAGCTAAATATGCGACTCGCTACTGCACTGCTGCTGCACTGATACTTCACCAGCGGCTGCTCAAGGCTCACTGAGCTGTGTCAAAAGCGCACTGGCTGTCCAAAACAAACAACTGACTAACGACTCGGCGAATTTATACTCTACAGCTAGGAATAAGCAATATTACTCCTCTCAAATAGGAGAATACTGTTGAGTGGTAAATTCGAGGGCGAATTTCTCCGAAGGGTGGAGGAATGTTGAGTGGTACTTAAGTAAATAAATTAGGAAATCAAAGTGAAGTAGAAATTAGAATATAAATGAAAAACTTAGTTTAGTTTAGAAGAATTACACACTGGCAAACAGCGGGCAGAACAGCAGAGCAGAAGAGACAATGACCATGAAGTCAGCAAGTTCCACATAAGCGGACGCTGTCGATTCAGCAGTCAGGGCATCGCCTGACCGGCTCGTGTTTCTCAGTTGTGACATGTGAGCAAAGGCCTTCACCTACATTCCAAGAGCCAATGACCGACGTTAAGAAGATTCTTCGAGAAGCTTTTCAGTGTGACAGAAGTGGGAATGACCGTGAAGTCGTTCGACTCCAGTAAACTGAAGTGAATAAATACGCGAGACGCAGTGAGCCTGACAGACGAAGGAAGAAGAGATGAGTAGCAGTAGTTTTCAGTCAGTTTCGGTGCTGAAGACCGTCATGCAAGAGGAGACTACATCATGCACAAACGCACCAAGTCCGCCGCTGTAACGGAGTAGCAAGCAGCAGCCTCGGCGCCAGAAGACAGAAGTTAAAAGGTGTTTGAAGACGGATTTTTACATACCTGGGTGACTCGTGAGGACGGGAAGGAGACGGCCTCACATCAGCAGTCACCTGTGAGCTTGGATGAAGATCTGACAGCCGAAGACTGGCAAGCGGGAGTCCGTTGCTCGAGTCCGGGACACTGGCCTTCCCCCGCCGCGCCGCTCCGCTGGCCTACGCACAACACACGCGGCCGTTTAGAGAAGAGAAACACTGAGACGCCACATCCAAGGTATTACCATCCGATGCACGAATTCGCTCGCAATAATTAAACGGGCCACCTCGCGCTGCGCGTCTCCAGTCAGCAGGGCGAGATGGCGACACGAGATACACACTGCCACGCGTAATCAGACGCCGCCGCTGCCACAGCAGAAGGCTTCGCAAACGACACAGCTGCCGCTCTCAGAGCCAGAACATCGAGTAAGGAAACAGTTATACAAATCTTCAATAAAAGTTATCTTACGTGAAAATGCTGTTTCATTCTACCTCATACCCGAGCCAAGGAAGAACCCACCCTGCCCGCTTGTTGTTAAGAGAGAAAAATTAATTAATTTAGTATTTTCACCCTGACATAATGCTTTAGAGTGCTCATCCTGACAACTGGCTAGCATCAAAAGAGAAAACCCAGCTACATTTAGTATCAGAACTGTTACAATACGCAAGGATTTTATGTAATTAAATATGCAAACGCACAAACACTCGGAAAGAAATTAAGAATCAAACTACAAATCAAATATGAAAGCTAAATATGCGACTCGCTACTGAACTATTGCTGCACTGATACTTCACCAGCGGCTGCTGTAGAAGATGACCATGTTTTCTGTAGTTCACTCTTTTGCATTGAGAGTGCTAATCACTACAAACACTTACAGTGCTTTTGCTTCTGTTTGAAAGAGGGAAACACGATTATCGTCACGTCGTAGGAAGACTCAAGAACTGATTCAGATGGCCGAGTCTTCAGCGAAGTGCAACACTTACCACTGTAGAAACGTTTATTACGGACACCAACGTAGAGACGCAAGATAACTGAACATCAGATCCACCTGCTTGCCTGGATGGTAACGTGCTCGCCTCCCATGCTAGCGGGCCCGGGTTCGATTCCCGGTTGGGTTGGAGATTTTCTCCGTTCGGGGACTGGGTGTTGTGTTGTCGTCCTCATCATTTCATCCTCGTCACCTGCGCGCAAGCCGCCCAATGTGGCGTCGACTAAAATAAGACTTGCACTTGGCGGCTGAACTTCCACGAATGGGGCCTCCCGCCCAAAGATGCCATACGCTCGTTTCCATTTTAACGGAACATCAGGAAGGAGCGTGATCTTACTTATAGTGAATATTCGAGAATGTACAAACGAGAATGTACAAGCGTCATAAACATAAGAAAACAAGGTTGACTTTCCTGAGTTAATAAATTATAACTAACAGTTAACTGCTGATAGCTGGGTTTGATCTAACCCGCAGCACGCCAGGAAACGCTGCTGACCGCTACGCCACACGACATGAACCATATGTCATGGCATCGTTTCCTCTCCTGGGGCAATAGTGACACACCGTTCACACACATGAAAGGAAACCAGGGCCAAATGTATCTTTTGATATAAGAATAATATAGGAAGACTCCAGGTGTTCTTTTAACACCCACAGATAACAAACAGCATCAGACACAATGACACATTCTACATCACACACTGGGTCCCCGGATTTCAGTTTATGACCAGACCAATATCGAAGAACAGAGGAGGAGGATCAGGATAAATAACCACACCACATACCTCATTCGAAGCAGGAGAGGAATTCAGAAAGCATTCCAAAGCGGGAAAGGAATTCAGAAAGACACTGCAGAGAAGAAACACGTGATTAGCGACCAGACATGTCAAAACCGAGTCTCTGCTAAACCTCTTAAAAGAAATGAAATAGTAAAAAACAAATAAAAAAGATGTACTTTCTCTCTCTCTCTCTCTCTCTCTCTCTCTCTCTCTCTCTGTCACACACACACACACACACACACACACACACACACACACACACACACAAGTCAAATATATCACAGATAGACATTAGATTGTTGGCAATATGATTCAGCAGTCAACAACAACCAAAACAACTATGAAGTACATGACTCCTCTTCAACGTGCTGTACTTATAAAAAAATCGAATGAAAGCAGAAGAACAGCTCTTAAACTAAAACGCATGTGGAGCAGGATCTAAAAACGTCGTAAGTAGAAACTTGAACTGATTCTCCTTATAGAAAATCATAAAGTGCCAGCAGTGCTTATAACCATAAGTACAATTTCTAATAGGAGAAAGATAGTTGAATATACACACATATGTTCAAAGAACTGGTCACTGAAGATGCCTTTAAAAATAAATTTGAAACGCAAATGGCGCAAACAACTCCGTTTTAGTCGGTAGTATATCGAAGGAGCAAGCAGAAATTATCAACACAGTATTACCCGCAACTGAGGACGTCAGGATAACAGAGTTAAACTCACAATCTTAGTTTTTTCTACAATAATCTGTTACGGGTAAAGACGTTATCCTTCTAAACAAATTTTATCATACAAGACCCTTGTCATTTCTTCTATGATGTACGATGTTTCTCACAAAAGAGTCGTTCTATAGTTTTTGTTACACTTTTGCATTATATATTCCCCATTGTCATCTTGTAATAGGCTTATGCTACTTCCTACTTCCTTTTTTCAATGCGAGGCCCAACAACGAATGATTTCTATTTGATATATTTATTTTTAAGCCTTTAAAGTTTTAAATTTCTTTAGTGTGTGTACTATTGATTTTAATTTAAGTGCTTGTAGCGAATTACACATGTTATTTCTTCCGTTCACTGTTTCTCTGTAGTACAAATTTTTCTGAACGAATTGTGAAGATATTACCATAACACACACAGAGCTGGAAACTAGAATCAAACTAGTACAAAGACTGTATGCAAAAAATATTAATCATTGATGTGATGTCGATCGTAACTTCAAACTCAGCCTCATTCTATTTCGTAAGTCGAGGGGAACACTGCAGACAATGATGAAGGAAACTGAATTTCTGGACATGTAGCGAGCTCACTAGAAGTTGAATACAGGAAGAAAAAGGAAATCGCTCTTAAACTAAATAATTTTTCCTCGTTATATTATTGTGAATAAGACTGCTTAACATACACTCTGAGTTTGACTAGATATTCTGTCAGGTTAACTGCACATTCTGTATTAATTATACTTTTTCCTGACTACTAATTTTATTTCCAGATTTCGGCATCAAATTATAATTCTAGTTCGAGTGAAACGGCTGGAACGCGTTTAAATTTAAATTAATTAATTTTAGATAATGAAAGCAACTCCAGTGATCCTTTCAATTTAACGTTTGTTTGTATAAATATTTCACCGATTCGTCTACCAATTTTTAAATAACTGATTTACTTGAATTTTCCCTTGATTTTAACGCACCGGTGCGCTCCTGCTTCGCCAGGCAGACACAGAAATTTTCCGCTTAATAAAAGGCAAACAGCGCCAAGAATAACTGAATATTTTTAACATTTGTCGGGTACAGATTTATTTTCAAACGTTGACGCAGTCTCCATCCTGTTACGGGTCTGCATACTGCTGCGATGCTGACGTCACAATCATCAGTGATGTAAAATCATGATTACATCACTTAATTGAGCTAAAAACATACTGAGCCAGAGAGAACTTGACAGCAGCACTTGAGGAGAGCGGCATGTAGCAACGAAGGCGTATTTCAGTCGTTGTTCATCATATTTATTTAGCATTTCTAAAGTACATTCTGTACTCTAAAGCTGGACTGAGTGCACAGAAGTTATAATGTCCATGTTGATTCTAGATGAAAAATAATTACCTTCGCTAATGACGCAGTAAGCCTGAAATACTGTAGTGAACCGTAATCTTCTTATCACCTCCAACAATGGAACACAAACGATCGGTACCTAAAACAGTCCCTGTTGTATGTTCGACGTCATTCCAGTATATATCACACCTCAGGGCGTCATTGCCTGATTCCAGGTATTTCACTCTCAGTCTCATGTGCGGTGCTTACCTACATCTACATTTAAATGTTCACATACACTTTAAATGTTCATGTAAAACACCAAATATTAAATCGCAACTCAACAAACGCTACTTGCAACGAATATCACAGTGACAAAGTGTACAAAACGTTTGGATATACAAACTATATTTTTTAGCACAACCGCATGCATTAGGCAGGAGTAAAACCATTTCTAGATTCAGGCTATGAAGAAAGATTACGTAACGAGTTTCTCATTCAGAAGCCTCATCCGAATATTTGCGGCTTGCGAGAACATTGTGTTGTGCCTCGTATTAGAAAGAGAACATTAACACTTCGGAGCATTTCGGGTATAAGAAACCATACATTTATGCCATTATTTAAAGTGTTAGTGGCAGATATGTAATTGATGTACGTTCATGAATAATATATAGTAAGAAAGGAAAAAGTTTCAACATTTATTCCTCATATTCACTTTGGTTCTTTGATAGGTTACACATTTTAAAATAGTGATGTCAGGATGCATAACTATCCTTCAAATAGAAAAGTGCGCAAAGCAGCTTCTTCCTCTTGATCTACGAAAATTTCTTGTTCACTTAACAAGTGTGTCGTTTGTGTAGCAGAATAACAGCATTGCGGAAACCAACGAGTAAACGCACGAAATTACGTCACTGCGATCGCACTGGCTCATCCATTAGCAACATCAACTATTACGAGCGCTAATGTTTCTCTTTAAATAACTCTAGAAGGCAGCACCAGTGAAGAGACAGGCAGCGAGACATGAGTGTGTTGTACTCATGGGTTGGTTGGTTTTTGGGGAAGAAGACCAGACAGCGTGGTCATCGGTCTCATCGGATTAGGGAAGGAAGTCGGCCGTGCCCTTTCAGAGGAACCATCCCGGCATTTGCCTGGAGTGATTTAGGGAAATCACGGAAAACCTAAATCAGGACGGCCGGACGCGGGATTGAACCGTCGTCCTCCCGAAGGCGAGTCCAGTGTCTTACCACTGCGCCACCCCGCTCGGTTTGTACTCATGGGAAAAGAAAGTCCAGTATCGAGCGATACGTGGCTCGCGCGTTGAGAAAATCGCAGCCCGACCTGTATTAGTGCGCCGTCCTTCTAACACAAAGTTGCGGCCCGAGCAACGATCGGGGTCTGTCCATAATGCTTGAAGCACGTGTCGGAATCCGCCTGTAGTTGGATCACGACCTGTTGAGATTGCAATTTACTGCTCCGCGAAGTTGCCGTTCCAGGTGCCCAGGATCCTACGATATGACGCTCTGGTGAGGAATAACATGAGTGTCATACAGAAAGCCCTGCAGAATGTGAATGGCCCCAAGCAGCGCTCGAGAGGACGTTCGCTGTCCTGTAGCCGGTGCAGCATCATACGACCATGTCTCTAACTTGAATCAGGAAACGGTTTTATTTATAGCAAGACAAGAAAGAATCCTCGCGGACAGCGTCACGACTTCTGGGGCACCTCTTACAGTCAGCACACTGTTGAAGCTTTCCTAAATGAGGCAACAGAGGCGTGCCGACAGAGGCGCGCCCAATAACAGCGCTGGACATAAAAGTGCAACGTAGTTGTTTTTTCCAGACGATTCGCAGTTCTGCGTATAGCAACACGATGGATATAGTATTGTGTGGCGTCTGTGGAGTCCGAACGTTGCCAGACTGCATTCATCATACGGATTCACCAATTGCCTTCACGGAATGATGAAATGGGGTACCGCTGGGCCTTTATCATCTCCGGTTCGAATAGCTTGTAAATTAAACAACAGGCATCACATTTTCAGCGTGTTAGGTGTAAGAGGTCTTCGAGATGTACGTGCCTTTATCATTCAGCAAAATAACCCATCATCACGTGTTTCACGTGCCGTCCCGATGCACAACGACGCAGAGGGTGATCGACAGATGCGCTTTGCAGGTGTAGCACTTACTGGAAACAACTGTTCAAGGCTTGCTGAGACTAAAACGCCACCACGAGAAATCAGCTGATACATACAAACTGTGGAAACAACCGTACAGTGCTTGGCTAAGTGTACCACGTACCACTACCAGCCATTTCCTTTCCTATTCCACTCGATAATACGGCGAAAGGAAAATCGACCGTCTCTAAGCCTCCATATGAGAAACTTATAACGGGGATTGATACAAAGTCAGTTCATAGTAAAAATATTTCTGTTACTGGTAAATATATATACAGTATTTAACAATCATTTTCTGAGTACTGCTGGTGAATTAAATAAAACTTTAGTTTCTACAGGGAATCATATAACTCTCTTGGAAAATGACTTTCCGAGATTGATGTCTGAAATACTCCTCAGTGATACATACAAGGGGGAGATTGAGTCAATTGAATCACTGAAGACTAAGGACTCTCACGGATACGATGGAGTGCCTAGCAGAATATTGAAGTACTGTGCTGCACATGTTAGCCCTGTACTTAGCCATATTTGTAAATTTTCCTTTAGGAATGGTCAGTTTCCTGAACGAATAAAGTACTCAGTAGTAAAGCTGCTTTATAATAATGGTGAAAGGAATAATGAACATAATTTTTGACCTATTTCTATGGCATCAGTGTTTGCTAAGGTTATTGAAAAGGCTGTATGTGTAAGAATAATTGATCATTTTAAGTCACATAATTTGCTATAAAATGCACAGTTCGGATTTAAAAGTCATTTAACAACTGAAAATACTGTATTCTCTTTTCTCTGTGACGTATTAGATGGGTTAAACAAAAGGTTTCGAACGCTAGGCGTATTTTTTGATTTAACTAAGGCATTTGATTGTGTTCTTCACAAAACATTGCTCCAGAAGTTGGACCATTACGGAATATGGGGAGTAGCTCACAACTGGTTCACCTCTTACTTTAACAACTCACAGAAACAGGTCATTTTTAACATTGTTGAGAATGGCTGTGATATGGGTTCTGAGTTGGGTACGGTCAAATGGGGGTGCCACAGGGATCAGTGTTGGGGCCACTCCTGATCCGTATTTATATAAATGGTATGCCCTCTAGTATTACAGGTAATTGTAAAATACTTCTGTTTTGTAGCAAAGGATGTCGTGTGCAACATTGGCTCGGTTTCAAATAGTGCAGTTCACGATATGAGTTGGTCGCATGTAGAAAATAAACTAACAGTAAATCACAGAAAGACACAGTTTTTACAGTTACTGACACACAATTCAACAAAATCCGACGTTTTAATTTCACAGACTGTGTATATGATCAGTGAAACTGAACAGTTAAAACTTCTAGATGTTCAGAGAGATAGCAAACTGCCGAGGAAAGCCCAAGTACAGGACCTTGTTCAAAGACAATGCCGCCATTTTTACTATTCGCACGGTATATGAAGTAAGTGATGGTTCGACACGAAAATTAGTCTACTCTGCTTATTTTCATTCGCTTATGTCGTATGGTATTATATTCTGGGGTAACTTTTCCCATTCTAAAAGGATACTTTTGGCTCAGGAACGGGCGGTTCGGGGAAAAAGTGGTGTAAGTTCGCTAACCTCTTGCCGACCCCTGTTGTATTTCGACATTGTCCACTCATTACGTATATTCTTTACCGACGTTCCTTGTCAACAGTATCAACTTATTCCCCAGAATAAGCAGCTTTCAGTCAGTTAATGTTCGGCAGAAATCCAACCTGCATTTAGCTTGGACTTCCTTAACTCTTGCGCAGAATGGTGTGCAGTTTACTACTGCATCCATTTTCAATAAGCTATCACAAGAATTCAAAAATTTTAGCAATAATACACGCGCTTCCAAATAAAAACTGAAGTGTTTCCTCATTAGTCACTGTTTCTATTCTGTTGAGCAGTTCGTTGAAAACGTAAGGTGATTCTTATGTTATATTGTTGATTGCGTTTATTTAAACATATGGCTTGATTTTTTTGGGTTCATAAACATTTTATTTTTATCTGTTATTACCTTAATGTTGTAGTTTCATGTACCGACACGTTCGATAACTTTGGAGATTTGGTCCTCAATTTGGTCCGACGGAACATGACGTGTAAATAAAATAAAAAAGATGAACACGAAGTAGATGATGTTAAGCAATTCTGCCACCTAGGTGCAAAACGTGAACGACATATGGACCAAGGAGAATACAAAAAGCAGACCAGGACTGGCAAAAGGGGCATTCCTGGTGAAGAGAAGTCTATTAGTATAGACATAAGGCGTAATTTGAGGAAGGAATTCCTAGGAATGTACATTTGGAGCATAGCATTGTACATCAGTGAGACACAGACTGTGAGAAAACCAGAACGTAAGAGAATCTAAGCACTTGAATGGTGGTGCTACAGAAGAATGCTGAAAATTAGGTAAACTGATAAGGTAAGCAATGAGGAAATTCTCCGCACAATCGGTGAGGAAAGGAATATACTGACAAGAAGAATCGACAAGATAATAGGACATCTGTTCAGAAATCAGGGAATAACCTGAATGCGAAAAGAGGGAGCTGTAGAAGCTAAAAACTGTAGAGGAAGACAGAGATTGGGATACATGCAGGATATAACTGAGGAGGTGTTAGTATGAGATGGAAAGGTTGGCAAAGGCGAGGAATTTGTGGAAGGCCGCTTCAAACGAATCAAAAGACTGGTGAATAGCGAAAAAAAAGCCCTAATTTGTCCTATCTATCTTATCTTCGCAGTCTGAACGTGAAATGTGCTTTGACAGTAGTACTGTCGATGTACAATCGGTCCCAAATGCCAGTTCTCGCTCGATCTGCCAGATACATTTTACAAAGAACAGATAAGATTAATATAAATAACAATAAACGTTTGGAACTTACAATGTGGAAACAAATTATATCAGTTATTACATTACAAACATGCCAGGGAAACTATATTATTACATTAAATGGAACAAAAATCACATAAATTGAAGACAAGTAATTACACAGTAACATTAAGATTATGGAGCCATTTCCTGGTATTGTCCGTTAACTTGTGGAGCGACATCAGACAGCCGTCTCTGAAACCATGAATGTTACAAACCAGAATATGGTCCATTGTTTGTACCTCGCCACAGTTGCAACACGGATCGTCTGTATAGCCCCATTTGGTTGTTTGCTGTCTGCATCGTCCAACTCCCGTGCGAAACCTGTTTAGGGCTGACCAGTGTTTCCTGTTGAGATTGAAGCCTTCAACCCTTTCGATTGGGTCGTGGTTTAGGTGATGGTTTTCCACGACGCCTCTTCTCAGACCCTGCCATGCATTCTTCCATTCAGCATCGAGACTCTCTGTGCCCAATGTTCTGCTCCAGACGATAGGTTTCCTGGATTTGATTCTCGTGGGTCCTCCCATGTCGGCATGTATGGATAGCCTTGGGTTTGCTTCAATTTTTTCTACTATGTCCTGGAGCGCTTTCTCTCTACGTATGGAAGCAGGAGCGATGTTTGCCAACACCGGAAGCCACTCAACGGGGGTTGGCCTGAGAGTGCCGGTGACGGTTCTCAGAGTGGCATTTAGTTGTACATCCACTTTTTTGGCGTGCGGGCTTCTGCTCCAGACTGGGGCACAGTATTCTGCAGCGCTATACACCCGTGCCAGTGCAGCAGTTCGTAGAGTGGCAGCATCACAACCCCAAGTGGTACCTGCCAGTCTGTTGAGCAGGTTATTTCTCGTCTTTATCTTTTGGGCAGTATCAGTTAGGTGTTGTTTGAAAGTCATGATGCGATCTAGCTTAATGCCGAGATATTTTGGGAAATTTTCGTGGCTGACAGCTTTACCATTTTCAACCAGGCGCAGTTCCCTTCTCGCTTCCTTGTTGTTTAGATGCATGACTGTGCCAGTTCTCTAATTTGCCACAATAGCGCCTCGAGAAATGAGCGTCGCCTCCGCTCCAGGGTTCCTTATTTGAATTCACGAACGATCTCCGTAATAACTGCGTAATACACCAGTCAGCACGCTTCTGAATTGCTTCAATGCCTTCATTCAATCCTGGTGAGTATACAAAACAGTCGAGAAGTACTCAAGAAAGGGTCGCACTAGCGTCATAAAACCGTTTTCTTTATATATTAATTGTAACGTTGTGCCTGAATATTTAATCGATATGACTGTGTCTAGCAGCACACTACTAGAGCTGCATTCAAACGTTATAGGATTGTTTTCTCCACTCATCCGCATTAACCTACATTTTTCTACATTTAGAGAAAGCTGCCATTCATAATGCCAACTAGAAATTGTATCGAAGTCATCTTGCACCAGCCTACGTCACTCAACGACGACACGTTCGCGTGCACCACAGAGGAACCAGCAAACAGTCGTAAACTGCTGCCCACCATGCACGTCACACGGTTAATGTATACAGAGAATAACAGCTATCTTGTCACACTTCACTGCGGCACTCCTGGCAATACCCTTGTCTACATTACTAGTTGTCTCCTACGAGAGTGAATACAAGTAACAGATTTACATTACTGCTATATAGTATTAATACTAGTCCATTTTCAGACTTCATTTTTAGATTGCGATGATTAACGAAACGGAATGCTATTGAAAAGTTGCTCTTTGACAGTACACCGTACATACGAGTTGATAATCTACTCGTATTTTCTTATGTGGCGGCCAGAGTGAAGATGTCGGAGTAAGTCTGAGATTTTTTGAATTACTGGAAGACCTACAAGAATTTTAAAGATTTTAATAATTTTATTTAGTTAGATATTTTGGTTATTATACTAAACGTTCAAACTATTCTTCGTTAAGTAATGGTGTATTTAAATAAGCTTCTGTTGTCTTAAGTGTTTCTTGATTATTGCGCAGATATTAAATCGTTTAGGTGTTGTTTAAAATATTGCACTGTGATGTTAACAGAGCAAAAATTTATTAATTAAGATTTGTCACGCAACACAAGGAGAAACGCTATAGGTGGGGTTCAACAAAGGTAAGAAGGAAACAGTGAGAATAGATGTGACAGTCAAAGATCTATGGCCTGAATATTACAAGGATCTATGGCGCCAGCAGATAAAATAACAACGTCAGACAGAAGAAGAAAAAGGTGGTGAACCTGAGGATGCTGATCTCATTACAAATTAAGTATTGTAGGAATCCCTAAAAGAAATTAAAAATGGAAAAGCAACTGAAAAGGTTAAAATAAGCACAGAGATATTAACATAGGGATGCATAATACTGCATAGAAGTCTGTTACACACATTCAAACAATGCTGGACAGAAGCAAAATACCTCAGTCATAGCTACCGGTAGAATGACCAAGGAGACTGCAAAAATATAAAGGTATAAATCTTCTCAATTCAACGTAAAATTTATACATAAGGATAATAAACAATAGAATGAAAAAATTGGGAATTCAGATTAGTAAGAAGCATACTCGATTTAGAAAAGGAAGATCAATTACAGACAATGCATTTATTCTGCAACTAGTAGTAAAAGTCGAGAGTATAACCTACAACCACACAGAGCGTTTGGAGATTTGGTTAAAGCATTTGACAATGTGAACACCATCCACATGTCGACCATAATGGAAAGCAATGGATAGCCCAGCAAATTAGCGAATACCACAAGAAGCCCATACATAAAATCGAAAATTATAATAAATACTTTTGATAATGAGGTTATCCCAAGTTGGAGCCAAAAGATTATTAAGATATCAAAGACAGTAAACTGTATATTTTATGAAGCTGATGACTTGATATTGTAAGAAAAAGAAGACGAGTTCCAACGTGCGCTGAACCATCAGAATCGCCTTTGTAAACAATACGATTTTGAGATTACTAAAACCAAGACTACAGTGAGGGCTTTCTGGCGTCAAGATGCGATAGCGTGATTTTATCTGGGTTGAAAAATTGGCTTAAGCAGTAATAAAGATACAGATGTAAAATTAAACAGATTTGAAAAGACATGTGGATCCATTAATAATGTGTTTAAAAAGGAGACCAGAGTAGAAAATAGAGTAAAATTTAATAAAACCATTAAGAAGTGAATGCTGGAGACCTGGAAATAAAACGCTGGGTGAAATACAAAGTGCAGAAATGAAATTTAGAACAAGAACAACAAGTTACTCAAGAACAGACCACATAAAAACGAAACGTGCGACAAGAACTAAAAGCAGAGAGAACTGAAAGCAGAATAACGAAATACCGCTACACACAGCACGAACACATATAAAGAAAGGACCGTAAAACACTTCCCAAACTAGCGTCAGCTTACGTACAGTCAGGAAGAAGAGGTTATGAATGCATGCTGTACATTATTTCGAGTATGACCGAAAGAACAGACAACACGCAGAATCCGCAATTTTTTAAATTTTTATATAAATTGGAAAGGATCACTGCTGTCAGCTGCTGCGGGCATATAACGTGGAATCAGTTGCGACGGGTGAAAAATCTGTACCGGACCTGGATTAGAACCCGAGGACTCATGTTTACTAGGTAAGTGCGTTAACCACGGCTCCATCCGGGACAAGGTTATCGCAGCTGCGCGGACTATCTCAGCACGCCTCACGACCGATCCACATTCCCACCGAGCGCCACCTGTTCGCAGTCCATGTCCATTTACTCCCGTTCGCTTCCCAGATTCTCACAGGAGGTAGGACGTATTTGTGCATCCACACTGAGGAAGGTGGATCCGTTTCCCAGCTAGGGGTATCAATTATATGAAAGTGTGGTGTCTGTACTTTCGGACATGTCAGGATCTCATATTAGCGAACAGGAGTAAAATGGACAGGGACTGTGTGGATAGGTTGCGCTCGGTGATAATGTGGATCAGCCATGAAGTGCGCTGAGTCAGTGCTATTGTGGTAACTCTGTATCCCAGATGACGCAGTGGATAGCGCAGCTGCCTAGTAGAAGTGGGATCCTGGGTACGAATCCCGGTCCGGTATATGTTCTAGCATCATATTCCCTATTTCCGATTAATTTTACGTTGTATATTTTGGCCTTGCCATAATAATGTACCGAACTGTGGTATGGATTATAAAGACGACGATGAGTCCAATAACGACCTGTAACGAAGTGAAGTGTTAAGGAGAACTTTGATAAGTAATTGCTTCGTTGTTCTTCAGTAATAATCTGGTGGCCTGGAACATTTTAGCGTACTATGTATCAACAGTTTTTCTGAGTGGATGTGCACAAACCGGCACGAAGTGTGAACAGAGATCAGATTAGTTTCTGAATAAATGCAGGAGGTATAAAACTGGCGTTAATACGTTGCGTGGTGGTCTCCATAATGATATTTCTCGGAGAAGGGAGGAAGTAACATGTTGTCTGATTCTTGTTGCCACATCTGTTCATGGTCTTGTGGTATCAGACGCCAAATGTGGCGTATTGACACCAAATGGGTGCCAGGAGTTACCGCATTAAAACTCAGCAAGAACTTTCCAAATGATTTATTTGTTTCCATTACAATGCTCCGTTCACCTCGGTCCGTATCACAGGGTCCCACAATGCTGAGGCAACGACCGCCCGCGATCCATAGTCCAGATCAGCGGCCCTCGCCTTGGAAGTCTCCGGCGTGTGTCGGGAGCAGAGACGACTGCCTACAGTAGCGAGCTGAAGTGTGGCCCACCGTGGCTGGCTGCGGACCCCCGGACCCCGCGTCAACCAAGAGCGTCGAACCAGCAACCTGCCGCGGATTGGAATGCTGGCGCCCTATCTGCTCTGCATGTAGCTGGTGGTGTGACACGCCCAAGTGTCCAGACGAGCTGTCAAACTTGAATGACTCTACTTAGAAAACGGCACCTATTTATACGTGGCTGCGCGCCTCCGTTTCGCTAATGCACTGCTTAGCGTCACATACGCATAACACTTAGGTTGACCAATGGCCCCCTTCTGCCAGCGACTTGCGCCATGAAAACTGCTGTATGCGCCTTCTCCGGCAGTTCTACGCCCCTGTGGCCTCTATTTGCTCTCGCAACTGCGGGATTTGCCGAGGGGTCTAGGGCGCTGCAGTCATGGACTGTGCGGCTAATCCCGGAGGAGGTTCGAGTCCTCCTTCGGGCATGGATGTGTGTGTTTGTCCTTCGGATAATTTAGGTTAAGTAGTGTGTAAGGATAGGGACTGATGACCTTAGCAGTTAAGTCAAATAAGATTTCACACACAACTGCTGGTATGCGTAACTAATAGCAATCTGGCCCGCACCTTGCTATCACTCGTGCTCCGAATATCACACTAAACTAACTTCCCTATCCTAAACGGTGGTGCCGCTACATTATTCCCCTCTTCGGAAAGACAAGGTCCCCGAGTCGTCCTTGAACTAACTTCTTTGGCTTGGCACTTATGACATACTTACTTACTATTAGAAAACTTAAATGTGGTCTAGTGCCCCTTAAAAACATGACACGAAACAAAATGTAAAAATTCCTTCCTGGACGACCACTGCTCGAACAACGCCTTACCTACTCGTCTCACGCCCTCTTTATCCAATCCACTGGGACTTGGACTACCCTTTTGGAATTAGCTCTCTGCCTGATCAGAAAGAAAGCAACACATAACAAAGTTAAGGCTTCGATGACACTTGGCACAGATGTTATCAAAATGATCTTTATTTGCTGTTGCCTTTCCCTATACTGATCGACATGTCGAACAAGCTGTTGGGCTGATATGCGCCCCTCCTGCTCCAAAGTGAACTGGTTTACGGATCTCAACAGACCTGGCTCCAGACTTTGGTTTAACAAAGTCAGATTCTGCCTTGGCAAAACTCTAAGTGGTTTCTGGCCCGTACAGCTGTGGCTGCATAACATTCAATTGCGTGACTCCTGCAATTGACGCTGGCAGGTGGAAGGTGTTACACTTAGTTCCATTGATTAAAATTCCGCTCCCCTCGAGCTCTATACGTTTTGCTTCCGTAAACATACCCTGCTCAAAACAACTTACTACCACTACCAACTTCTCATAGGTGAAGAAGATCCAATGCATCTCGACCCGTTGCAAGCTCAATTGTGGCTCCACGGTGTACCTCGGACAGTCTATTCCTTTCCCCCTGGCTAAAAATAACTGCAGCGTGCATGTGTCCCAAATTTGTAGCTTCACAGATTTTTCTACAGCATTCACTATTTTTGATCCAAACTCAACACCGATTGTGTGACTACTTTCATCCTTAAATTTACATTATATGGACTTGTGCAATAAACACGACGTTCCTGACCCAGCACTGTCGATTACTGAAAATTTAAACAAGAAATTGTACGACTCTGACTTCGTTCAACACATACATATTTATTACGGGTTTGCCACAAAATTTACTCCGACGCATTTATTTCTCCAGAACTGTGTTTGATTTCTCCTCCAATAACACTCGACATACGTCAGACGCTACGCTTCCCTTTTCAGTGATCTGAGGACAGGGATCACCATCACCCTTCCTCCGTCTTTAAAACGACTGCTGCCCCTAGCACGTTCACAATATGCTAAAACACATATTAAATACAATGCCTAGTTACTCTACGCAAACCCAATGACGTATAACATGAAAACAAAAAAACGACAAATACTCTACTAATTTCTATATCGCAAAGCATACGGTACTTCATGCTGTACTCTATCTTCCTGGTTTTCTCTGCGCTTAGCACCTCTCATCACTCTCTCTTTCTTCCTCTTTCCTTACTGTGACACGCCTGAAATCACATCGGGCAATCCTTAAAAGGGCCATAACCGGCCAGGGTGTAGTATTGTCGTTCTAGTTGGCAGCTGAAGGTTAAAATAACCGAGAGATGTGATTTCAACATCTTCATATGCCCTTGATAACTCGTGAGAAACTCCTTCTCTTTCCCTCTTTGCATATAGGGGCTGGACAGCATTACCCATTGCCCCACTTTATACTGCGGTCAACTTCCTTTCCGCTTACTGCGTCTTCCTGCCTTTCCAAAGCCTTTGTATTCGCCTTTTGTACCCGTTTCCAAACATCCCGAATTGTTCTAGCAAATTGGCGTACAGATTCACCAGTCCTTCCTTTCTGTAGCTTCAATTAAATCAAACGGTGGTGGCATTTTTCGCCCGTACACTACCACATATGGAAACAAACCGGTATTTGTATGGACTTTTGCATTGTATGCACATACAATATGCCTCAAATACTAGTTCCACTGACGGTGATGAGAATCCACATAAAAATTCAGCATCTTCTAATCGTTCTGTGTACCTGTTATGTCCTTCCGTTCACCTGTGGATGCATCGCGCTCATCCTCAACTTCTTTATGTTCAACAGTTTACGCAGTTTCTTCATTAAATCCGACATGAAGTTGGTCCCTTGGTCAGCAATTATTGTCTCTGGTACACCAAACTTCAAAATCCAGTTATTTACTAACGCTTGCGCGACCATTGCCGCCTAGTGATTTGGCATAGCCATCATCTCCACATACCTCGAAAAATGGTCTATTATTGTCAGAACGAATCTGTTCTCCGATGGTGTTCGCCTAAAAGGTCCTAAGACATCAATCTCCAGAAAAGAAAATGGGGAAGTCGCTTCTGGTAATCGTTGAAGCTGTATCTGTTTCCGACTCAAATCTGCTCTCTGTGCACATGGTATACAATTCTTGACATACTGATCCACATCTCCTTCCCTACCTCTCCACCAATACCTCTCCGCCACTCTCCTATTCGTCACTCTGCACCCTCCATGACCAGATGACACATGATCATGTGCTTCCTTTAAAACCTCATCCCTCAACTTCGCTGGCACTACTAGCCTTGGCCCTAACTTCGTTTTCCTGCACAGAAGATAGTCATACACACTAAACTGTGGCTGTGTTCGATACTATTTACAATCGTTGTACGCGTCCAGTAATTTTTGCCATACTGCTAGGTCATAGCCTATGACTTCTACTTTTGCCATCTTCCTACTTAGCGCAACCGCATTACCGTGCTTCTTCCCAGGCTTGTGCACCACCTCGTAGTCGAATTCACTAAGCCTCACAGTCCATCTAGCGAGTCTACTGGACGGATCCTTCAACCCCAACAACCACATCAACGCAGAATGATCTGTCACTACCCGAAATCTTCTCCCATATAAATAACATTTAAAATATGTGATTCCATAGATTACGCTAAGCATCTCCCTCTCTGTTGTTGAGTAATTCTTCTCTGCTGCATTCAACTGCTCAGACGCATAGGCTACAGGATGTTCTTTCCCATCAGCTTCCTGACTGATAACACACCCTAATGCTTTATTCGATGCATCGTATGCTAGTATAAACTCCTTTTCAAAATCTGTAAATACACTCCTGGAAATGGAAAAAAGAACACATTGACACCGGTGTGTCAGACCCACCATACTTGCTCCGGACACTGCGAGAGGGCTGTACAAGCGATGATCACACGCACGGCACAGCGGACACACCACGAACCGCGGTGTTGGCCGTCGAATGGCGCTAGCTGCGCAGCATTTGTGCACCACCGCCGTCAGTGTCAGCCAGTTTGCCGTGGCATACGGAGCTCCATCGCAGTCTTTAACACTGGTAGCATGCCGCGACAGCGTGGACGTGAACCGTATGTGCAGCTGACGGACTTTGAGCGAGGGCGTATAGTGGGCATGCGGGAGGCCGGGTGGACGTACCGCCGAATTGCTCAACACGTGGGGCGTGAGGTCTCCACAGTACATCGATGTTGTCGCCAGTGGTCGGCGGAAGGTGCACGTGCCCGTCGACCTGGGACCGGACCGCAGCGACGCACGGATGCACGCCAAGACCGTAGGATCCTACACAGTGCCCTAGGGGACCGCACCGCCACTTCCCAACAAATTAGGGACACTGTTGCTCCTGGGGTCTCGGCGAGGACCATTCGCAACCGTCTCCATGAAGCTGGGCTACGGTCCCGCACACCGTTAGGCCGTCTTCCGCTCACGCCCCAACATCGTGCAGCCCGCCTCCAGTGGTGTCGCGACAGGCGTGAATGGAGGGACGAATGGAGACGTGTCGTGTTCAGCGATGAGAGTCGCTTCTGCCTTGGTGCCAATGATGGTCGTATGCGTGTTTGGCGCCGTGCAGGTGAGCGCCACAATCAGGACTGCATACGACCGAGGCACACAGGGCCAACACCCGGCATCATGGTGTGGGGAGCCATCTCCTACACTGGCCGTACACCACTGGTAATCGTCGAGGGGACACTGAATAGTGCACTGTACATCCAAACCGTCATCGAAACCATCGTTCTACCATTCCTAGACCGGCAAGGGAACTTGCTGTTCCAACAGGACAATGCACGTCCGCATGTATCCTGTGCCACCCAACGTGCTCTAGAAGGTGTAAGTCAACTACCCTGGCCAGCAAGATCTCCGGATCTGTCCCCCATTGAGCATGTTTGGGACTGGATGAAGCGTCGTCTCACGCGGTCTGCACGTCCAGCACGAACGCTGGTCCAACTGAGGCGCCAGGTGGAAATGGCATGGCAAGCCGTTCCACAGGACTACATCCAGCATCTCTACGATCGTCTCTATGGGAGAATAGCAGCCTGCATTGCTGCGAAAGGTGGATATACACTGTACTAGTGCCGACATTGTGCATGCTCTGTTGCCTGTGTCTATGTGCCTGTGGTTGTGTCAGTTTGATCATGTGATGTATCTGACCCCAGGAATGTGTCAATAAAGTTTCCCCTTCCTGGGACAATGAATTCACGGTGTTCTTATTTCAATTTCCAGGAGTGTACAGTAACCGGACTTGACGATAACACTTCTTTCAGTTTGCCAAACGCTTTCTGACACTCTTCTGCCCACACAAATTTCACACCCTTCCGTACCAATCGCCTCAACGGTTGTGCTAAATCTCCAAAACTCTTCACGAACTTTCGATAGAAATTGCAAATTCCGATCAATGACTACACTTACCAACTGTTTTCGGTTCCCGAAAATCCCTTACAGCCTGTACCAACCTCGGATCTGTTCGCACTCGTCCTTAATAATAATTTGACCCAAATATTTTACTTCTTCTAATGCGAAATGACACTTCTCCAGACTCAACGTCAAACGAGCTGCTCTTAACCTCATAAAGACTTCCTTTAACCGCTGTCTATGTTGGTCCATACTACATGAAAACACTATAATGTCATCCAAATAGACAAGACACTGCTGTGGTTTCAAACCCCTCAAGACACTGTCTAGCAACGTTGCCGGAGCGTTTTTCAAACCGAATGGCATTCTAATATACTGGTAATGGCCTCCAGGTATAGAGAAAGCAGTTTTTGGACGATCCTCTGGAGCCACCTCTAACTGATGATAACCGCTTGTCAAATCCATCGCAAAAAAGTAATGACACTCTCCAAATTGATTCAGAGTCTCCGATATGTTTGGAATGGGGTATACGTCCGTTACTCTCTTATTATTGAGGTATCGGTAGTCACAACAGAACCTGTATTTCTTAGTTCCATCCGTAGATTTTTTAGGCACAACGACAATGCTCGCTCCCCAGCAACTATTACTATGCTCTGTAATACCGTCCACAAGCTGCTGATCAATGAAATCCTCCACAATCGACTGCAAATACCTCGGTATTCTGTATGGTTTACGGTAAACAGGTGCTTGATTCCCTGTTAGTACCTTATGTTGAAATAAATCCTTAAATTTGCACAATAATTCTTCCATATGCTCTCTTTCTCCTCATTTCAAATGCCTAATTTTGTCACGCAATGCAGTTGTATAGGCAGTTAGTGATTGATTGCTTCGCCTACCTCTCGAACACCAGTCTCCGTCATCTGCCACATCCAAATTTGTTACTAAAACTCCTTCCCTCAAATTCGTGTCTACAGCTCTAAAATTATCCACGTTCACAGGAACTACTTGCCCGTCGTTTCCCTACTGTATGCATACAACACTACGTTTCACAAACAACCCAGTGCACCCAAATCTTCATTATCCTCCAATGATTCAATAACACATACTGTACCCACAGGTAGATATGACTCCACACGTACCCCAAGCGGCTTCCCAGTGCCACTAGACACACACGCATGCGAAATAAACCTTAATGCTAATGTACGCGGTTCAATTGGTTTTTTCATCATGTTGAACGCCCATCGCGACAGCTCTGCATTGACAACAGTTTCCCCTAGCGGAAATAACATTCCACCAAGTTCCACAGTTCGTTGTCCAAGGTCAATTTTGGCATGATGTTGATGCAAGAAATCTACTCCAAGAATCATCCGTAGCCCTCGCTTTCCCATGGTACCAACTCCGTGCATGTGTTAAATCGGACTTGCCGTAAGTCAACTGTCACCGACACCAAAGGCATGACCTCCTTATCCCCCAACCCAAGCAATCTATAACGTGATGGGTCCAACTTCCTCTGTCCCATTATATTCTTTAGCCACTGACACTTGCGCCCCTGTGTCCAACAAAATCTTAAACATTTTAGTTCCTACGGATCCTACCACTGAACATTTCGCCACTGCATACGTATTCGTAGCATTGAAATTAAATGGGAGCTCCGTTAGGTGGGTCTTGGGCCCACTCTGTCGTTTAACGATTGTCCACCTCTCATATCTCCACTTCTCCATCCTCCACGGTGCTGATTTCCACCCATTCGTCTACTCCTCGTTCACTGGGTACATTGCCTCTGCCCATGTCCCGTACGACCACACTTATAATATTTTATAAACGCTGCAAATACCGTTTGCCTCTCGTGTATCCCTGTTGCCACGTCTATTTCTTCACATTGAATTGCCAGCTGAATGGCCGAATACAAATCTTTCTCACGCACTATCCGTGACATATGCGCCGTTAACCCTCTCAAAAATACATCAGGTGCCCTTTGCTCGACATCCTGCAACACAACACTACTCGCTTCATCGCTCTGACCCAACTCGTGAGTATACTTATTAATTTAGATTATCCTTTCAGCTAATTTCTCCATCGTCTCCCCCTGTCTCTTTGTCATCGCACTTAACCATCCATAAAGTTCAGAGCGCTATTCTGTGTCTTGTACCTTTGTAAAAGCCTTTCCTTTAACTGCTTAAACTGTCCTGTCTTCCTTAAGGCCTCAGAACACCTTACATATGTTTTCACTTCACCTGTTAATCTAATGTTGGCTATATGTAACAACTGCTCATCAGACCAACCATTCATCACCGCTGAAGTATCCAAGTCTTCCACAAACGAATGCACATCCTCAGATGCCATGCCACAAACCGGAATAATCAAATCACGGCAGCTCGTTCAATCTCCTGCATCCTAGGCAACAACAATAACTGATCAGATTCGGTTTCCCACTCACTTCTAGATGTTAATTCATCTCTGAACTGCGTATTGTCCGCTATCAATTGTGCTACCTTTTCCATAGAAATCTGCACCGCTTTTGGTTCCGACACACCTTGCGTCCTTGACTCTGCCATTGTGTTGCTTTCGTTCTCAGTCACTTTGTTTCGTGATTAAGTACAAGAATAATCTGACTTCCTACAGCTCCATATCGTCATAATCATTATCATGATAAACCAATACAAAATGTATCAAATGCCACAAAGCAATGTTATTCCCGAAACATTCTAACACTTACTCTGAAAACAAAATATACTATGCTCACGCAAAACATCTACAATGTGGCTTTTGACACTTCATACTCAAAACACAAACAAAAAAGAAAGGAAACGTCCAACACCCAAAAGAACAATTTTGACAGCACACACCACATCTTGTGGTTGTACTGCAGGCGGTGGTCTCGAACGTCGTACTTGACATATGACGTCCGCTATTCTGACACCAAATGTTGTGGTATCAGATGCCAAATGTGACATACTGACACCAAATGTAGTGGATGGGTGCCACGAATTGCCGTGTTATAACTCGGCGAGTACTTTCCAAATGATTTATTTGTTTCCATCACAATGCTCCGTTCACCTCAGTCTGCACCACAGGGTCCACAACGCTGAGGCCGCCGCCCCAGAGCCCCAGCGCAAAGCGCTGTGTCGCGCCGGCTTTGTACGCCAGCTGCAGAATTCCGATTACGTCAGGACGGCCGCACCAGCAGCCGACTCAGCGGCCGCCATCCCTGTTGACTCCACGCTGCTCTGCCGGGAGCCGTAGGCTGGCCCCACTGCTGCTTCTTACTCGCTAGTGTAGCTGAGTATGTGGCGGCAACGACCGCCCGCAATCTGGCGTCTGGATCTGTGGACCTCGCCTCAGAAGTCTCCGGTGTGTGTCGGGAGCCGAGACGACAGCCCGCGGTAACGAGCCGAACAGTGGGCTGCCCTGGCTGGCTGCAGACCACGCGTCGGTCTCAGAGGGTCGAACCAACGACCTGCCGCGGACTGGAATGCTGGCATCCCATTTGCTCTGTGTGTAGCCGGTGGTGCGATACATCCCGCCGTCCAGGAGAGCTGTAACACTTCAATGAATCTCGTTAGAAAACGCCACCTATTTATACTCAGCTGTGCACCTCTGTTTCACTAACGCACTGCTTCATGTCACATATGCCTAACACTTAGGTTGGCCAGTGGCCCCCTTCTGCCTGCTACTTGAGCCATCCAAGCTGCTGTGTGTGCCTTCGCCGGCAGTTCTATGCCCCTGTGGCCTCTACTTGCCTTCGCAACTGCTGGTATGTGTAACTTACTGCAATCCAGCCCGCACCTGGCTGTAACTCGTGCTCCGAATATCGCACAAAACTAACTTTCCCTACCCTAAACGGTGGTACCGCTGCAATGGAATTCGAACAGTGATGCATAATACCTGTCTTGTAGCGTCTGCAGCTGCAGTTTTGGGAACGTCCCCGTCGCGAATTCAGGCTTGCTAAGCAAAATCATGACAAACGAACTTGTGACAAGATGCAGCTCTGTAGTTTGGATCTTTTCTTTGGTTTCTGTTATTCTTATCTGGCTCTTATCCCGGTCTGCTGAGCAACACTTATAATGGTACTTTGCAGGCAGGCGTGTCAATTAGCATCATATCAATTGAAATCGGGGATACATAGACATCATTTTGGAAGAATTAAAAAGGGGAAAGTAATACGGAACCTTAATAAATGCACAGTATCAATAAGAAGCAATATGATGAAAAATAATAAAAAGCAAGGTAGCAAAGACGAAGCAGGATAGAAAGATAGGGGCGCGTTTGTTTTTTAATACATATAAAAGAACATGTAACACATTATTGAGCTCTCTACCTTCAGTTATCGCGATCGGGCTAGTCGATGAAAAAGTGGTACGCGACTGCGAAATTCGTTAAGGAGATTATTTAAATACTCTTCAAGCACATTTAAAATACATTACGTGTGACGAAGTGATCAGAGACGTTTATTGTCGGGTGAAGTGAAAATGAATCCGACAACATAATTCGAACTTTGTGTTATCTGTGAAAAATACTCTTGGGAAACTATTATGGTTGTGGAACCCACGAAAGTTGTGCGCAACGGAAAGTTATGGTTTACGTGGTTCTGCATTTTATAAAATGGTGAAACGCGTGTGTGAGGAACATTAATAGAATCTTATCCTTGGACGGTTGCAGGGGTAACTGATGCAAACAACGCGCCAGCATAAAAAAGTAGTTCGCTTATTAGCTACCAGATATTAATTAACGGGGACCTAAAATACTAAAAAAGAAGGATAGGATCATCACCTCCAATCCCGATTCGTATTTTATATTTAATTAGTGAAAAAGGAGTGTTAATAAACAAACTACATTTCAATTTTATCCACGATTTTCGCTTCATTACGTAGTCTTGACAACGTGATAATATCTGTGCAAGTTTTATGCAACGTATCGTTATAATATTTAGCCAACCAATATTGTGGGACACCAAAAACGCAAATGCATGAAATTGTTCTTTCAGCGGATGTATAATGTGTGAGCGCGACGAACTGTATTGAGAAACTGAACATCCATTACGTACTTGTATGTTCATCTGCGAAAATGGTCCTTGTCGGTACATCAGCATAAAGTTCGAATAGAATCGCTGGAACATTGCAAACCATTCAGATTAATCGAACATCTAAATACGCATAATGCTGGTACCACCAGGATGTGTTCTTTCTCCTCACCCCCGTGGCAGTAATTGAATTAAGGGTCAGCCAGGAAATACATTTAAATCAATTGACGACCATTGAGCTAGCGTCACGAATTTTCAAACGTCCACTGCCATGTATGAAGGCGAGTGACACCACGAGTGTTAACGTCGATCGAGGGGTGTCGTCGTGATCGTATTGAATGACATTGAGCGGTTACACACTGAAATACCGATAGATGGAGTAAGTCAGTTATTTCATGGATGAGTTACATGTGGTCGGAATTCTTCCTTCGATCCCAGGCTGCCTTCTGCTATTAGTTCAATTAGTTGTACGTATTGAGAGTGAAATTTTCACTCGGCGATGAGGTGAACACTGATGTGAAATTTCCTGACAGATTGAAACTGTGAGCCGGACTGAGATTGGAATCAGGGAGCTTTGACTTTCGCTGCCAAGTTCTCTACCGAATGAGCTATCCAAACACGACTCAGGACCAATCCTCAGAATTTTAATTCCGCCTGTACAATTCCTATTACCTTGCAGACTTAGTTTTATGTAGTCAGTCCATCACATGTTGATCCCAACAAATACTCTTACAAGGAGCCGGCACGACCGTGGGGTCGGGGATTTGTGCGAAATTTTTTGGGATGAAAGTGGACCCCTAACACCTCACGTGGTTAAAATATTAGGACGCACTATCCGAAAAATCCCGGGAAAAATCAACCCAAAGTTTCTTAGATGCCATATGAGTGGAAAATGTTAGCGCGTTGCCGAGCCGCCGTCTGTCCTAGATGTTTAGGGCTCTGACTCTTACGCCAAATGTCAGGGGTTCGATTTCTCCTCTGGCACTTTCTTTTCTTCTGTTTAATTGTCCTTTGTTGTTCCACCAATTATTCAGAAAGTTTCCAAAACCTAAATTATCTTTAACAAATTAGTTACATTATTGAATAAAACTTATTTTCTTTTTGTCCAACAACACAATTCATGGCGGTGGGTTTTCCATTTTTCATTGTAAAGCATATGAGGAAAAACATTGGGTTTTTAATCAGAATAACAAAGTCGATTGGGAAACATTCAATTTTTATACATATAATAATTATAAACAAGAACCGCAGTGGTAATTATCGTAAAAACAAAAAAAAATAATAATTTTTGCGGCATCTTGCGAAAGATATAAAAGCGGATTTTTTACAATCACAGGGCGTTTGCAGTAAATCCGTATAAAAACATGCCCCATTATCATTTACGAAAATGTTTTGAGTTTCTGATAATTTTGAGGCAAACCAGGAATATTGAATCATGTCTCGGAATATTGGTGACGATAATTAATGGTGAATTATAGAACGAATTTTTATACAATCGTCCCGGGAATTAATTTCACGATTCTCCTGTAACAATGCGCTGCAATTTTGCAAGCAACAGATGAAAAAAATATGTCCCAGAGGAGGAATCGATCCCGAGACCTCTGGCGTAAAGGTCCGCGTGCTAACCATGTAGGCCAAACGGTGGCTCGGTACTGGACTAACACTTTATACTCATACGGCACCTAAGAAACATTGGACCAATTTTTCTCGGGATTTTCCGAGTAGTGCTTCCTAATACTTTAACCACGTGAGGTGTTAGGGGTCCTCTTTCACCACACAAACTTTCGGACAAATCCCCGACCCCACGGTCGTGCCGTCTCCTTGTTAGATATTTTACTATCCTTCGGTGTTATTCTTACATCAGGTGACTTGGCACCATTAATAAAGAAATGTTGAGTAACTGGTTCAAAATCCAAATGTTATATGGATGCGAATAAAGTTTTTTAAAAAAAGTACTTATTGATTAATAGGTTTATTTA
This sequence comes from Schistocerca americana, assembly GCF_021461395.2. Taxonomy (NCBI): domain Eukaryota; kingdom Metazoa; phylum Arthropoda; class Insecta; order Orthoptera; family Acrididae; genus Schistocerca; species Schistocerca americana. The sequence goes on along the minus strand of NC_060119.1, from coordinate 601,308,079 downwards.
TTCGTCCTACGGGTCCTGAAGCAACAAAACGAGTTCCGTATGAGATGAAATGGCACGTCGGAATGTTGCTACGGCACGCCACCAACTGCATCATATGCGGCCGCATTCTGGTAGAGCGATGAGACGGAGTCGGCGAGTGTGATGCGTCCTCGGTGTGCAGCCGTCGTGTCGGCGGGGTGGGGCGGTGTGGATCCATCCCCCGGGGTGGAGGCTGGCTGCCTCGGGCGTCGCGGGCCTCTTAGCGTGGACGGCTCCCCGAGGCGCAGTTGGCGCCAGCAATCTCTGCCGGGCCTGCCGCGCAGCCAGATAGCGGTGCCCGCGGTCCGCTCCACACAGCACTGCCCGCCCACACGCCATTACGGCAGCCGCGCGACGCCGCGCCCTAATTGAGTTACTGCACGTCGTAAACTGCCGGCGATTTGCGCTGATACGCAGGCAGCCGATAATAGCCTTCAGACGTTCAGGCTGATTTACGCTCGTGAGGATTCTGTTCAATATTGCGTGTCAAGGAGGAATCAAACCGCCACAATCAGTAGTAACTGACAATAAGGTTAATGGCGAACGTCGCAAGCATTAAATATTTAGGGTTAGCACTAAAAATTGCACACGTCCATGGGAAAGGCCAAAATTCTTATTATCAAACTTCCTGGCAGATTAAAACTGTGTGCCGGACCGAGACTCGAACTCGGGACCTTTGCCTTTCGCGGGCAAGTGCTCTAACAACTGAGCTACCCAAGCACGACCAACGCCCCGCCCTCACAGCTTTACTTCTGCCAGTATCTAGTCTCCTACCTTCCAAACTTTACAGAAGCTCTCCTGCGAGACATGGCATAGCCACAGCCTGGGGGATGTTTCTAGAATGAGATTTTCACTCTGCAGCGGAGTGTGCGCTGATATGAAACTTCCTGGAAGAAAAAAATTACGTAACCACTTTTTTGTTTGTTTGTAGGTAAGGGATACTGGTGTAAATTGAGAAGCTATATATGGTGACTTATCACTTAGTTAATAATCCTGGATAGGAACATCATAGGATACTACTAAATATTCACAAGATAAGACAGTAAAAACTTGAACAGTGAAACCAGTGCCGCTACTTCAGTGTGACTGAGAAACATGTGTTGGACGAAAATACAAAACATCGCGAGACCTGCAAGCCTGAACATAAGTGCAAATGCTAGCGACGCCTGCAGGTGGCGCTGTTGTATTTGACCATGGAAGCTCCTGTGAAATTCCCTCAATCGCGTTGCAAGTGTCAGTCGTCATCAGAATAGTGCTCTATGTAGTTGTGAATGCAGTATCGGAGCTACGTGAAGTCGAACGTGGGCAAATTCTTGCTGCTCCTATGGTGGGTTCATCCGTAACCAAGGTAGCCGAAGTCCTTGGTGTTTCAAGAAGCACAGCATCGAAGATTTGTACCGCATACAGCTTGCGGTGTCGTCGAGTATCGAGAGCGACGCAAGAATTATCGACCACCGCGGAGACGCTGCACAGCAAAGCGGCGTCACGAGGTGCCAATGAGATGCTAGGAAGAAATCGTGCTTCCCGTAGTTCTGAGGCCCAACCGCTAGTCCTCTTCCCTGAGTAAAACGTCACCAGAGGCCAGGAATGCAGGTTTGTTCGTGGTCGGATCCTACCCATTTCCAGGAGTGTCGCCGTTGAACTGCCTACTCGCTGTGATACAGCGCGTGTCAACCGTTGGGAAGTGAAGAGACTTCCATGTCCTGTGAATTGGGACTACACGCCAACGCCACCACAAATGTGTCAATAAGTGTCTACTAACTTATGTTTTCTAGTGATTAGTGTGCAACGTTAGCTTCCAGTACTGGTGGTGGTATAAGACAACCTAAGTAGGTAGATTACCGTCGCTTTGACGTGTCCTACCGCTCCTGCAAGCTACCGTCTGTAGTAAATGGTTTCTTAAATTCGTGTGGTCCACGGAATTACTGGCCCCTGCGAGTTATTGCTGGGTATTAATAATTTCTAGCGGAAGGTTTTAACGAACCGGTAGAAATTTGAACGCAACGGATAACGCATTTTTTTGAACCACTACAGAAGGCAGCTATACAGGGCTTAATAGGCAGTATATAGCTTTTATTTGCTTTCATGACCCAGAATTCGACTGTGGTACTGACTGCCACCTGTTCTTTATGATGGAAGGAGTAAATAATCAGTCGAGGGTAGAGATTAATTGATATTTTTTCAGTACTGATGGTATTTCAACAACTAGTCGTGTTTCTCTTGCAATGTACATCATCAAAACCGGTCTCTAGTTAACATGGTTCAGTTTCGCCACGTAATTATGGAATTGGACAGAGGAGCGCAGACCTGGCTTCAATATAATTCTATACAACCGCAAAATCATACCTAAACCCTCGGTTATTACATTCAGTTACTTTAGATTACTCAGCACAAGTTCCGCAAAGACAATCCAAGCAAAGCTAGGTCAGGGTGGAAGAGTATTTCGGAAATTTTATCAAATCAGTGGGCATTAAAATCCGATACTTTTTCTAGTGGCACGAGTATTTTACTTAAAGCACAACATCGCCAACAAATCAACTCGTTATGGGGGTGCACAAGAAACATCACTTCAATGCTGTTCAACCCACATGGCCAAGTTTCAGTAGCCAACAGAAACCCAGAAAAATATGGACACACACGATTATCCCTTGCCTGTTTTACACTCGCTCACTATCGTGGTAGTCCATACTGAGCACGAGAGGTACTGGTTCCGGAAAAAACGAATGATGGCACCAAAAAAATATCAATTTTTTTGCGACTACAGATATTTCGACATGCAAAATACTACCGACACCTATCCAATACCGAATATCACAGAGATGCTTGAAAATTTAGGCAGATAAAAGTACTTCTCTACAATGGGTCTGTGGAGTGGGTACCGCCAGATGGATGTAGTACCAGAAGACAGAACTAAAACAGACACTTCTAATATCGCCGGATGCCACCTGGGCCGCATTTCAAAGATCTCTAAGTGTTTTGCATGGCCTGAAACCGAGGAAGGCGCATCTGGATTATATTAGTAATATAATAGAGACATAGCGGATATGCCAACCAGCCAGTACAGAGATGAGGAAGAGGAAGAATATTATGAGAAAATACAAGAACTCATCGAGAAAGGAAATAGAAATGCCTGCATTATCATCATGGGGGACTGGAATGCAGCTTTTTAGGAGATATGGAAGAACACGTGAATTGTTATAAAAAGTAATGGATAGACGTCAGTTCGGCACATCTTATAGTAAGTGGTAACAGGTGTAATTTTGTACCAGCTCAACTACTTGGACCATGTACGATCAAAGATCAATACTGGTGCTTCTCGATTCTGACAAGAAATGTGCCCTTTCTTGTGACACTGCGAATACTGCTCTCACTTGTTTCCAGGATACTGAAGGGAAAGAGCATCCTGTGGCTATGCTTCTTGATGGCTAATCAGGGGGGAATGCAATGATGCTACCACATAGGATGAAATGTTAGTGGTCATCTATGTGTTACCTTCATAGACACAAAATAAAAAAGCAGTGGTGTATCACGCTTTCTTAAAGTCATTGTTTCACATGAAGGATCCCTATAGTGGCTTAACTCGGTGGGCTTTTAAGCTGGAAGGGTCTGATGACACAGTTGCTCACAAACCTGAGGTAAAACGTAGAAACAGATCTACGAAACGCAGACCACACAAAGTGGTTGAGTTGTCGCTGAAGAACGAATTGTTACAACAGACACAAGAATATATTTAGTCGTTTATTGTTTGTTGAAGAGTGACTGACAGGAGAGTAGTCAAAAAGTTTTGTTGGTGCACAAGGAAAAGTCGTGTGGATATTTTGGGTCCTTTCAGTTGCAATCGTGGCTGGTAATAAGTACATATTAACAACCAGTAACCATTTTTCGATGTCAGTATCATCATCATCATCATCAGTGTTCTGCCTAAAGGCAGGTTTTTACATGGTAGTTCTCCAGGCTGTCCGGTCTTCTGCCATCCTCTTCAGGTCTGCATAATTTCCTCTTCCCTTTATGTCGTCTATCACCTTGTATCTCCTTCTTCCTCTCAGTCTTCTCCCACAAACCAATCCTTCCAAAGCATCTACTAGCAAGCACTCCCTTCTCAATGAATGTCCCAACCAGTTCTTTCTCCTTTCTCTTAAAACCTTCTCTCACCAACCCTTTCCAATACTCTTTCATTACTCACTCATTCCATCCAGATTATTCTCTCCATTCTCCTCCACACCCACATTTCAAATGCTTCTAACCTTTTTTCATCTCAGTGTCCATGTTTCTGCCCCATATAGTGCCATACTCCAGACAAAACATTTGCCAAGCCTTTTCCTTAGTCCTTTATCTAATTTGCCACATAAGAGTCTCCTCTTTCTGTTGAATGCCTCCTTCCCTATGGCAATTCGGGTTTTCACCTCCTGGTGACATTTCGAGTCTTCAGTTATTGTGCTTCCGAGATATTTAAATTCACTTACTTGGCTAATGGTAGATTGTCCTATTTTAATATTGGACAGTCTGCGACTTGTACTGATGACCATACTCTTTGTTTTTGCTGTGTTTATTTGCATCCCATATTCCACACAAGCTTCAATCAGATCTTTGAGCATGTTATTCACTATCCGCTCACTTTCTGCCATTAATACCATGTCAACAGCAAATCTTATACATTCTATTCTCTTTCCACCAATACATATTCCTCTTTTCCCATCTAAACTTTTCACAATAATCTCTTCAAGGTGCACCTTAAACAACTGTGGGGAAAGGTAACAACCTTGTTTAACACCTCGTCCAATGCTGCTCCCTTCTGACATTTCATTTCCAATCATTATCCTTACTTTCTGGTGTAAATATAGATTCTGTATCAGTCGTCTCTCTTTGCAGTCTACTCCTTTCCTCTTCAAAATATCCATCAGCTTGTTCCACTGAACTCTGTCAAAAGCCTTTTCTAAATCTATAAACACAGCAAAGATTTCTCTACCCTTTTCCATATACCTTTCCCCTATAGTTCTTAGCAGGCCAATAGCATCTCTTGTTCCTTCTCCTCTTCTAAATCCAAACTGCTCCTCTGCAATCCCTCTATCCAGCTTGCCATATAACCTTCTATTCAACACTCTCAGCAGGACTTTAGCTGCATGAAATATTAGATGGTCCGGTGCTCTTCAAATTTTTTAGTATTTCTCTTTTTCTCTATTGGTATCATAACTGTTCCAGCGAAGTCCTCAGGCCATTCCCCTTTGTCATATATCTCGTTATCGAGGTAGACTATTTCTTTTCTTGCCTTGTTTCCCAGACTCTTTAACAGTTCTGGTGGCAAATCATCTATTCCACATGCCTTCCTATTCTTCATCTCCTTCAGCGCCTTTTCTTCTTCTGCTTCCAAGATGGTAAATCCCTTTCCATCTTCCGGCACATATTGCTCCTCGTCAACCTTAATTTCGCTTTGTATTTCATCCCCCTTATACAGACATTCAATATATTCTTGCCATCTGTTCAAAACCTCCTGTGGTTCTTCTGCTAGAGTACCATCCGCTCTTTCTATTTCCATGTTATTCCTCTTTCTTTTACGCTCAAAAACTCACTGGCCAGTCTATACATCATTTCATACTTTCCTCTCTCTCCATTTTCTCTATTTCGTCGCATTTCTGTTTCATCCATTTTTCTCTTGCTTCTTCAGTTTCTCTTCTTAATTCATTATTCAGTTTCCTGTACCTCTTTTTGCCTTCTTCAGTTTCTACACATTTCCACTTTCTGCGCTCTTCCATCTTTTTCAACATGTTTTCTGTTATCCATTCTTTCCTGGTGCTTTGGGATACTCTAATTCCTAGTACTTCTTTGGCAGAGTTCATGAGTCCTTCCCTCATTTTTATCCACTTGTCATTAACACTATCATTAACACTACCTCTTTGCCATTTTTCCATAAATTTGTTCTCCAAATTTGATGCATTTCCAACCTCTTTGAGTCTTTCTATGTTTAGTCTTTCCTTTGCTTTAACTCTCCAGACTTTTTTCAACTTCACTTGTATTTCTCCCATCACTAGGTTGTGGTCTCAATTTATATCGGCTCCTGGATAAGCTTTAGCATTCTTCAAACAGTTTCTAAACCTTTTTTGTATCAGGATGTAGTCCAGCTGATATCTTTCCCTATTCAAATTTGATATCCATGTGTAACGTCTCCTTTTGTGGTGTTCAAATAATGTATTTCCCACTGCTAATGAATTTTCTTCGCAGAAACTAATCAGTCGTTCACCTCTCTCATTTCTTATTCCCAATCCAAAAATTCCTACTGTACCTTCATCTCTTCCTTCACCCACCACTGCATTCCAGTCCCCCCATGATTATAATGCAGGCATTTCTATTTCCTTTCTCGATGAGTTCTTGTATTTTCTCATAATATTCTTCCACTTCCTCATCTCTGTACTGGCTGGTTGGCATATATATCTGTATTAATACCAGATATTTTGAACTACCCTTCAGTCGTATCATCACCAGTCTTCCATCAATATATATTACCTTTATTACCTTATTTTTCAACTTTTGCCCTATCAATATTGCTACTCCGTTTTCACCACTCTTGATTTCTCCTGAAACGTCAGTATATACGACTGCAGTTCCCAGCATCTACTGTGGTGTCAGCGAACAGCTAGGTTCTTCAGTTTGGAATGACAGTGTTCTAAAATCTCATCTGGGTTGATGAAACACCTATGCCATGTACTTTGTGTTCACATGTGACGTAAGAGCCCATTTCATCTGCAAGGAAATGAATGTATGGAATGTGTTCACAAAACAATGCCGAAAATGGTGATTCGTTATATCAACAACCATCATGCTGATTGGCACACATGTCTCAGCTATGTCATCAGAAAATACAATTCTACAGTCCCTACTACTACTGGTCTCCAACCCCATGAGTTGGTCTGCAAAAATACATACATCCCAAAAGGGAAAACCAAGTAATTTTTTACAAAATGTAATGACCACATTCATGTTATAGAGATAACCCACAACCAATGTTAACATGCAGTCAGCTACAAATCTTCCAATGTACATATTAGATGACCAAAGGCGTTCGATGATGTGTTAGATGTTCTGCCGCAAAACCTGGTAACAGTACTACACCAAAGGAATAAAATGAAGAAGGTAAAGAGAACTGCTATCAGCCACTCGTGCTACATGCAGGCCACTGTACAAACTTAGATATGGGAACTAATTTGCAGTGTAATTTATGATTTTTTTGTTCTCCTTTGTTTTATAGTATTATACTTGCATTGTACGTTAGCAGTTATTGAGATATTAGGGTGAGTCACTCGATTTTTCTGTTATGTGGACACTCTTTTTGAAGAAGGGAAGGGAATAGTTAGGCATCCCTTTCCACTAAGTGGCACAACAGCATGGACACCCCCAAGGAATTACTGTATTCATGATGCTGCTCCAAGTCATCAGAGAAGTGGGAAGTGCAACCCTCACCCAACCACTGAACAATGTAATTTACCAAATAGCTAGACATACTGCTGACTAGTCGTCACTGGACACTAGGATAACTTTTTAGGTAAGAAAAATTACAAAACACATTCGCAAATTACAGGAGATGTTCAAGGAGTTACATGAGGAGGCACAGGAAGAAGCCATTCTCACGGAGATCAATGAATACCAGGAGCTGAAACTTTAGTGTGACAAGTTAGGAGGACAGATGATGGAAGTGGCGTACATAGTGCTGCTGGCAGCTATATGTAGAAAGAGGGGATGGATCAGCACAGGAGGACCGATCTTTTTAAACCTTACTTGGGGCAGCAAATGGAAAACATGCCAAGGAACTTAATACGACTATAAATCAGGTGCAAGATACAGTAGAAAGTGAGAAATCCTTGGTGGAGCGAGATACCACTCACCTAACGATCCTGAAACGCAATCTACTGAACTATACTAGCTACTTCCTGAGGCGACCCTTGGAACACATCTGAGCACCACTGTTCTGTTGGTTTTAGATTGTGATTTTCATTTTAGTCTGATGTACTGTGCGAGGCCTTCAGCCATCTATTAATTTAGTTTGTTTTAATTTTCCAATAAGGCCTTCAGTCGTCTTAAATTAAAATTTGAAGACTGATTTGTTTAAAAAACTAAATTTTGAAAGTTTGTTCTATCTGAAATTCTTGTTGATAATGGCTCTGAGCGCTATGAGACTTAACTTCTGAGGTCATCAGTCCCCTAGAACTTAGAACTACTTAAACTTAACTAACCTAACGACATCACACACATCCATGCCCGAGGCAGGATTCGAACCTGCGACTGTAGCGGTCGCGCGGTTCCGGACTGTAGCGCCTAGAACTGCTCGGCCACTCCGGCTGGCTGAAATTCTTGGTGTCCAGGCCTGAAGCCCTGAGATGTTCAATGTCTAGTGTGTGACCTTCAGTCGAGCTTTTACGTGAAATGTTTTTAAGATAAGGCCTTCAGTCGTCTTAAATTAAAATTTTGAAAATTGATTTATTTAAAAGTTATTTTTTTTTTTAAATTTGCTCTATCGGGAATTCTTGTTATCCAGGCCCTAAGCCCTGTGTTGTTCAGTGTCTTGTGTGTGACTTTCAGCCGAGTATTTTCGTGAAATATTTTTTTTAAAATAAGACCTTCAGTCGCGTTTATTCCTTAAAGTAATTTTTATAACTTGTGTTCAGGCCTTCAGCCGTTCTTGTTTTTGGTGTGGTTTTGGGCCTTCAGTCCTGTAGGTGATGAAAGTTTTCTTAACTAGGCCTTGAGCTGTTTTGTTTCAATTTGATCCGTTTAAGGCAATGTGTAATTCAGTGGTTCTTACTTCAATAAAAGTTTGCGTGTTAAGTGCAACTAACAGTAACTGATAAAGGCCCCCGCCACAACCATAACATGATCCGCTCTATCCTGGGAAACGAGATTTCAATGTTATTCGCTGCTTGCTCCACCTGTTCCCGTAGTTTTGTAAGAGCTGTTGGTTTATGGGTTCCAAGAGTCACTTCTTGTCTCATCATATCCCACACGTGTTCGATAGCAGGGAAGTCCTAAGATCGTGTTGGCCAGGGAAGTTGCTGCTCGTCTTGCAAAGTACATTAAGTTTCATGGGCAGTGTGTAGGCGAGCATTATCCTGTTGGAACAACTCTTCTCGAGTTGTAGCTGATGAGGCCAGTGTGCCTTGGACGAATGCACTCTAACGGACATCACCCACGAGGTCCTGTGCCTTATGTGAAAAATCGACCACCTGCTTTCATCGCTGAAGACCACTTCGCACCATTTCATCTTCCAAGTGACCCTCTGGGGCACCAGTGGAGCCGGGCACGTCGATGCTGTGGCGTGAGTGGGACACTGGATAGAGGTGTGTATTGCTTCCCAATAGTTCGTGTTGACGCGTCTGGGTTCACAAGACGTTTTATCTGTGCAGCAGTGGCTGTACGACTAGCCACTGCTGCTCTTACAATACGACGATAGTGGCGCGCGTCTGTGCTGCGTGAACTTCAGAACCTCGTCTGCGAGTGTGAGAATGTTCACGTAAGCACTGACATCAGCATCGTTGCACAACTTACACAGTACGCGAAATATGTGTGGCAATTCTCCGAAAGGACCGTCCCGAAAATCGGAAGGCCACCATTTGTCTCCTTTCAGACTCACTTAGTTGGCTGTAAGAAGCATTAAAGGACAGACACGATGGCGCTCTAGTATCTATGCCACTGCGTTGTCTGTAGGCGGAAGACAATAAAATCATTCTCTGTGCATCTACCATTCAACAGGTGGCATACGTCGTCATCAGATCAAAACCGACGTCATCTTTCCAGGTGTGTTAATTTTTTTCCGGCAGTGAATGACAATGTTGTATACAGATTATTCAGTTAATATTTTAAAACAAATGTCATTTGAAATAAAATAATATGCAAGCTAGTATCTTATTCGTGATAAATTAATTTCGTAAAATATGGGTATGCATGAGGTCCTTGTACCTATGATAGTTAAAAGTCTCTTTTACGTTAAAATTTTCCACAAATAATAAGTTATAGCGCAATGTCAGACACCGGTTTACGACATCTCATTCGCCCCTATACGGTTAGTGTGGACTGGTAAAGTAAGGAACGAGGAGGTTCTGCACAGAATCGGAGAGGAAAGGAATATGTGTAAAACACTGACAAGGAGAAGGGAGAGGACGATAGGACATCTGTTGCGACATCAGGGAATGACTTCCATGGTACTAGCCGGAGCTGTACAAGGCATAAACTGTAAAGAAAGACAGAGACTGGAATACATCCAGCAAATAATTGAGGACTTAGGTTGCAAGTGCTACGCGGAGACCAAAACGTTGGCAAAGGAGAGGAATTCGTGGCGAGCCGCATCAAACCAGTCAGAAGACTGATGACCCGAAAGAAAGAAGAGAAGATTAGTGTGTCTTGAGAAAAAGGGATATTGACTTGAGAAATAATGTACATGATTCTCATGTAGTACACACCGATGTACATACAATTGTTTGCTGTCGTCCATATCAGATGCCACTACGATGGGTTATGCACCCAAATACTGGTTTGGCTAATAGGCGTTTTAAGCGCATCTCGTGATGTTTACAAGATGTTCCTTAACTCTTCCTTTCCATTTAGTGAGTCCACGAAGGAAGCGCGTAAGTCGTCAGCAAAACTGACTATACTGTTGTGTATCAATATAACGTACAGCCAACTCTGCCTGCCAAACATACCCGAGAAGGAACTGGGCAGCACTGAGTGCAAGTGTAAATGCGAAGAGCAAAACGAAAGTTAACTTTGCCAACAGCAAATACCGAGACTGGCTGGAACAGCTTTGTTTCAATCAAGACCATCAGTGGATAGCGTCGATGATCACAGATACAAATGGATTGGAAATCAAATGACATGTAATCACTCTGTAAGGGTCCGCCTCCATTGCTGAAAGGTCAGCGCGGCAGAATGCCATGCGAGGGGCCGGTTTCGATTCCCGTCTGGGTCGGATATTTTCTCCGCCCTGGGACTGGGTGTTGTGTTGTCCTCATCATGATACCATCCTCATCGACACGCAAGTCGCCGAAGACGCTTCAACTCGAAAGACTTGCACTAGATGACCGATCTACCCGACGGGAAGCCCTCGCCACACGAACCGACTCTGTAACGAGCCATTAGAGGGCAGTTGTGCCTTATACTAAACTGCTCACGAAATACTACTAAACTACCTCCTAAATTTTGTTTGTGAACTTTGGATTTATACAGTACTCAGTGTGCCTTAGTACTATTAGTGCTTGTGTGGAATGCCAAACTGCAGTACTATTTCGTGGCCAGTTGCGGCGTTACGAACTTTGAAGTTCCAACAACAGGCGTGTAGAAGTTCAATGTGAAAGCACCGCTGCAGCAGGCATCCTGGCCGCGAATGTAAGAGTGCGTGTCTGACACTTGTTGGGCAATGGCGCTAGAGCAGCGACGCTACATCACGATTTTTGAGTCCTTCATCGTTTTGAGCGCGAGAATACTTCGAATTCGACCAGAATAAAGAGAGGTAGGTCCCCGTTCCACCACAACACCGTAGCCCACAAAGCGAAGATTGTGCCAGAAAACGTATAACGGTTATGAATCAGCAGCTGTATTCACCGGATTTGCCACCAGACGACTTTTGGTTGTTCCCCAAATCGACTTTGGCTATGAAGGGCCATAGTTAAAAAGCATTTAAGCACAACCAAGGAAAAGCGTACTGGAGCAGGGGAACTCGTTGCAGAAGGAATATTAGGATAGCTGGATTGTGCTGTTTTCTTGACTGCAGACACTGAAACCTATTTTATTGACTTTTGGCTCTGTCTTTGAATGAAAGGCAAGATGCGACAACCAAGACATGGTTTGGAGTGCGACTTGTGAGTGAACGGTTGTGCTGCAAGTTTCCAGTTATTTTTATTTAAGTTCTTATAAATATAAATGTAATATAAACTGTTAACTCTTAAATATACGCCCTTTAAGTGACATTTAATTTTGAGGTGCATGCCATTCCCTAAATATTAGTTGCATAAGATGTTTAAATCCATCAGTTATTACGCTCCATAAAAGTTGCGGAACCGGACGGGGCAGAATGAGATAGGGTCCCGTTCTGCCCAGTCCTTAGATTTCCAGCCATACATTTCTTTTCCTCCCCTGCCTTGCCAGGTGATGTGAACTTACGTTGGAACGATTTATTTGCAGGAGTGGAGCAATTAAGCTTTTGTTAAAGTTTCGAGAACATACCTTCACCGAAGAGTCAAGCAGTACATTGCTCCCTCCTACGTATATCTCGCGAAGAGATCATGAGGATAAAATCAGAGAGATTAGAGCCCACACAGAAGCATACCGACAATCCTTCTTTCCACGAACAATACGAGACTGGAACAGAAGGGAGAACCGATAGAGGTACTCAAGGTATCCTCCGCCACACACCGTCAGGTGGCTTGCGGAGTATAGATGTAGATGTAGATGTAGATTATATAAATGGAAATGCCAGTTTCAGCTGCTTCCTCTTCTGAAACGGGATACTGACGTGCCGAAATCAACGCTGGAAAGATACGTTCTTCAAGCTATGAACAATCAGAAGTAATGAGTTGATAAACCAGATGGGAGATTTAAAAATGTATTCAGTGCACAACAAGACAACGACCTGGCAGAAAACCTGCAGTCAATGGAGAAGAGACACTTTGGTCCAATGATGGGACAGCTCATCGCAGATCATTAGCCTGCCATTTACCACACAGATTTCACCAAGTACCTTGTAAAACTGGCGTCATTAGGCAAGACGATTTCTTATTAGGCATCCTATTTTGTCTATCTGAATACATCTAGTGCATGACGGATGTGTTTCAATGAAGCAAGAGTAACAGTAATATTAACTTTGTGTAAAGCATGAAAAACAGCTGTACATTTTTCAAAATGGCACTAGAATTTTCTGTGGTTATTGTTTTTTGAAGGTTCTGTATTCCTTAATCTACCTTTTTCATTAAACAACTTTATGTCTTGGTATTAAGATATTCCCAATAAGTTCAACGTTTATGCAAACAAAAAATTTCACAAAATGTTGTCTTATCTCTTTCTGTCCCGTGGTGGTCCAGCACAGGAAATATGCAAGGCTCTCTTTGAAAAAATGTAAAAAACCAGTAACACACAATTTTAAATGATTGTCAAGTAAGGTACTTGGGGTAATACTAAAACGTGATTTGTTATAGCTTTACGAACAGTTTTCTTGTGCTCCGTCATTTTCTCTACTAAAGTCCGTTCCAAAAAAGGACTCGACAACGACTGTTTCAAAAAACTTGTAAAACAATTTCAACTTGCGAGATTTTTTTTTTTTTTTTTTTCGTAATCCATGACTTTTATTTTTGATGGCCACAGTCATAAAGCAAATGGCTCGCACCGTGTATATGAAGCAGTTACTGCGCTGTACTGAGACTGTTAGAAATTTCCGTTACGTAGCAGCGGCGTAAAAACAAAAGGTGGGACTAGTTTGGGGCACCACAGGTAGAAAAAAGGAGCAATTAGACTCCATGAGGCTCCAGCGCTGGTGGAGGCGGGGCTGACGGAGCGGGAGGGCACGCCACGATGAGCGATGCTGCGTAATCACTAATCCTCTTCCAGGCGCGTGCACCTGACAAAGCGCTGTTCCCGCTACAACAAAAACGAGAGCCAGCGGCTCGAAGAGAGGAGAGGGCGGACGACCAGCCCCTGACCTGTGCAGTACAAAAAGAGCGGCCGGGCGAGCTGCCACCTGCCGGGGGAGCACCTGCCGCCACGGACTCGCCACTCCGGTAGGACTGCGGCACCCAGTGAGCCGCGAGGATGCACGAGATGCTGTTTTAATTTTTACCTGTAGCGTGTAGAGCCGCACATCAGCACCGCGGGCCTACTCGTAGCTGAGTCCAGAGGGCGCGCGTGGCGAGTGCATTATTTATAGATGGCACGGCACGGCCGCTATTTGTTTTGATGAAAGCAGCGCGGGCCTGCGTGGCCATTTATCGCAGTTAGGAGCGCAATGGCCGGCTGCCGGCGGCCTGGCTACTCCAGGGGCTTCCCCGCGCACGGTCGACCACCCCGCGCTCGTTACTCAGCTCGCAATGGGCGCGCCGCCGCGCGCCATCGCTCAGCGGACACTCCCACGTGGGAGCGCAGTTGCCCACCCTGGCTCCGGTTGTCAGTACAGGTGCCAGGCATGTCCCAGTTGCATCATCCCGTTGCTTCTGCAGCTCCGAGGAATATTTGCCAAAGCAATGGTGGCACGCCTGCGTGAAGGTCCCATGAAAGAATATCTCCAACCTAAAAACACACTTGTGTACGCACCACATGCAGGGCCCTTTTTACCATTTGGGAAACGAGTCGGCACCGTAGGGCGGTAAAATTAAAGTAGCGGCAAAGGGTGTAAGAACTGATTTCAAAAAGACAGTAAATAAATTCAGGAAATGAGGAGAAGAAATGAAAAAGAATAAAAATTGAAACAGCCAAGTGTCTTCAAAAACATACGAAACAGATACTTAATATGTCTTTAGTTACTTTGACGAAAGTAAATACGTTGCTCCTACCGACCCCAAAACTAAGGCAGCCGCTAGTGAGAACAAAACGACTGTGCGGCGGGTACCGGCGGAGGTTCGAGTCCTCCCTTGGGAATGGGTGTGTGTGTTTGTCCTTAGGATAATTTAGGTTAAGTAGTGTGTAAGCTTAGGGACTGATAACCTCAGCAGTTAAGTCCTATAAGATTTCACACACATTTGAACATTTGAAGAACAAAACGAAAACAGTTTTTTATTTTTCAAATGGAGGTTGAACAGCCACGATGAGTGACTCAATAGGGTGTAAGCAGTCGCTCGTTCCTACTTTAGGGTCACCGACTCCAGGGAAGGGAAAGAGCCAGTACCTTTAGACAAAGACAACTACCGTGCCTCATTGGTATTCGAACCCAGCGCCATCTCGGACGCATGATCACAAACCAATCGCTTGGACCACTGCGTCACCAGAGCGGGTAATAACGTAGAACTGTTAACAGTAAATCCAAACAATGCGGAGTAGGAGATTAGAGTACAGTGCCCCACCGACAACGTGGTCACTAGAGAGCAGCAAAACCTCGGATTACGAAAGGACGGAGCAGGAAATCGGCCGTACCCTTTCGAAGGAACCGTCCTGGCATTTGCCTTAAGTGATTTAGGGGATTCACGGAAAGCCTAAATCATGCTGGTCGGACCCGGTTTTGAACCGTCGTCATCCCGAACGCCAGTGCAGTGTACTAATCACTGGGCTGGCCAGCAGAAAGGGCGTCACCTTTCAATTCTCGCCTAAGACCTCAAAACACTTAGCAACGTCCCCGACCACACTTACTCTGCTACCCTACTAGTCGGTTTCTGGGCGTATCTGAAGGCTTCACAGGAAAGGCGCTCCGCGTGCAGACGGAGAGCAATAGACGTGCGAACAGCGAGTACTGTAACTCTGTCCTCCAGCGTCGCAACTCATAGGATAGGCGGATCCGTGTGGAGACTTCTTAGGAAAATGCTATGAGAAATCAAGGATCTCTTCATATTCTCTGTAGCATTGCAGATCAGTTATTTGAAGCTGCATATCAAGGCGTTTTCCCATTCAATGCGCTACAAATCCTTACTTATTTCTCAATATGACTGACTCTGTCCGTCTGTAGACACGCAAACCCTTATAAAGTTCATAAATTTAGAGAACATTGTCTTTGGAGAGCAGCGATCTGGCGCTAACTTTCATTGAAACAACGGTGCAGATCGCAGTAACATTTGTTTATTAATATGGTTTCTGCTTATGTTAAAGCCATCCTCAGATGTTTTAGACGCTCTATGGCTGGTTTTGGCGGCTCCTCGGTTCTTTACTTGATACACTGTGATATCTTGGTATCACTTGAAGAACAGGGTAACTGTCAGTACCAACCACAGGGGGCCTACGAAATCTGAGGATAGCTTTAACATAAGCCGACACCGGTAAAAATAAACAAATATTATTGCGACCGAGCGGTCTAGGGCGCTGCAGTCATGGACTGCCGGCGGAGGTTCGAGTCCCTCGGGCCTGGGTGTAAGTGTTTGTCCTTAGGATAATTTAGGTTAAGTAGTGTGTAAGCTTAGGGACTGATGACCTTAGCAGTTAAGTCCCATAAGATTTCACACACATTTGAACATTTTGTTATTGCGATCTCGACTGTTGTTGCAATAAAAATCTTATAAAGTCATCCGTTGATCAAAGCAATTTACAAAACGATTTAGACAAGATATCTGTATGATGAAAAAGTGGCGGTTGACACTAAATAATGAAGAGTGTGAAATCATGCACATTATTACTAAAAGCGATCAGCTAAATTTAGGTTACACGACAAATTACACAAATCTAAAAGCTGTACATTGAACTAAGTAGTTATAGATAACGAATAGTATAAACTAGAACGATCACGTATATAATGTGGAGAAAGCGAACCAAATACTTCGATTTATTGGCATTTAGAAAATGCAACAAGTGTAGTAACGAGACTGCCTACACTACCATTGTGCGTCCTCTTCTGGAGCATTGCCGTTTGGTTTGGGATCCGAGTCGGATAGGATCGACTTAGAACATCGAAAAAGTCCAAAGAAGGACATCTCGTCTTTTTACTATCACGAAATGGGGGAGGAAATTTAACGGATATGATGCTTGTAATAGGGAGGCAATCATTAAAACAAAGGGGTTTTTCGTTGAGTCAGGATCTTGTCATGAAGTTTCAATCACTACCTTTCTCATTAGAGCGTGAAAATTTTTTTTCGGCGTCCACCTACGTAGGCAGGAATGACCTTCATACTAAAATAAGGGAAATCAGAGCTTGTACAGAATGATTTAAGTGTTCGTTTTTCCCGTGCCTTGTTCCATAGTGGAAAAGGAGAGAAAAACTTAAAGTTGGTTTGACGAATCGTTTGCCATGCATCTCATTGTGAATTGCAGATTAATCATGCAGATGTACATGTAGATGTCAAACCTAACAAATTTTATGTCAAATCTACATATTATGTTTTTTCTTCAACGCTGCTAAGAACGTCAGTCGCGTGCCTGTGATATATACACTTTCATAGAGCGCTAAAGAATATAGAACAAACTCTTTACAAACATTTTGGAAGTTGGCTCTGAATGTTGTCTGAAACCACAAAATGTGTGGGAAGCGTAGCTGTCAACTTTGATCAAATCATCGCGCGAAACTGTTTTGTTTCCAGCTGCAACTTCCGAGTATTAACCACACTTTTATTAAATCACCATCAGCGAAAGGCCGCAAGGTTTATTCTAAAAGTAAAGAGGAGTGTGAATCGATGGTCTAGGGGTAGCCGGCAAGGTAGTTCAGCGTGTTCAGTCACAGAGATAACGGGTCTCTGTAATAAAAAAGTGAGTAAAGAGATCAATAACGAACTTCAACGGACGTCATGTGACATCCAATATAAATACAACAAACATTAACGAACTAAAAGCAAAAAAAACCAAGAAAAGAAAAAAAGGAAGTAGTGTCTTCGTTTGGTATATCAAAACATCCTCCGTCCTGGGATGGAAACACGCCACAGCTAAAATTTTGATTAATAATCTGCATTGGCGGCCGAAGACTTCCGGCATAAGAAGTCACCATCATTCTGCCAACGGCCTTGTCAAAGAGGGCGGACAGAGGTTCAGGCACTCACTTGTCCTTGGGGTGGGAAACTGCCCCTAAAGGCGGAAGACCCTTTATATTGCTCATGAAAACCACACTTTGCATGTTGTACCACCAAACAGCTAAATCTTCAGAGGTGATGGTCCAGATTGCTGTCCACACCGGTATCTCCAACACCCAGTAACAGGTCCTCTTGCATTGATGCATGCCTGTATTTGTCATGGTGCACTATCTAAAAGTTCATCAAGGTACCGTTGGTCTAGATTGTCCCACTCCTCAACGGCGATTTGGCGTAGGTCCCTCAGAGTGGTTGGTAGGTCACGTCATCCATAAACAGCATTTTTCAATGTATTCCAGGTATGTTTGGTAGTGTTCACATCTGGAGAACAGGCTGGCCACTCTAATCGAGCGATGTCGTTATCCCGAAGGGAGTCATTCACAAGATGTGCACGATGGGGGCCCGAATTGTCGTCCATGAAGAAGAACGCCTCGTCAATATGCTGCCGAATGGTTGCACTATCGGTCGGAGGATGGCATTCACGTATCGTACAGCCATTACGGCGCATTCCATGACCACCAGCGGTGTACGTCAGCCCTACATAACGCCTCCCCAAAACAGCAGGGAAACTTCACCTTGCTGCACTCACTAGACAGTGTGTCTAAGGTGTTAAGCCTGACCGGGTTGCCTCCAAACATGTCTCCGACGATTATCTGCTTGAAAGCATATGCAACACTTATCGGTGAAGAGAACGTGATGCCAATCCTGAGCGGGGCATTCGGCATGTTGTTGGGCCCATGCGTACCGTGCTGCATGGTGTCGTGGTTTTGAAGCTGGACCTCGCCATGGACGTCAGGAATGAAGTTGCGCATCGTGCAGTCTATTGCGCACAGTTTGAGTCGTAACATGACGTCCTGTGGCTGCACGAAAAGCATTATTCAACATGTTTTAGTTGTTGTCAGGGTTCCTCCGAGATATAATCCGTAGGTAGAGGTCTTCCACAATAGTAGTAGCCCTTGGGCGGCCTGAGTGAGTCATGTCATGGACAGTTCCTGTCTCTCTGTAACTCTTCCACGTCCGAACAACGTCGGTTTGGTTCACTCCGAGACGCCTAGACACTTCCCTCCGCCACACACCGTCAGGTGGCCTGCGGAGTATAGATGTAGATGTAGAGAGCTATTCCTGGCACAAAGTAACAATGCGGACGCGATCGAAGCGCGGTATTGACCGTCTAGGCATGGTTGAACTACAGACGCCGGTCGGTGTGGCCGTGCGGTTAAAGGCGCTTCAGTCTGGAACCGCGTGACCGCTACGGTCGCAGGTTCGAATCCTGCCTCGGGCATGGATGTGTGTGATGTCCTTAGGTTAGTTAGGTTTAATTAGTTCTAAGTTCTAGGCGACTGATGACCACAGAAGTTAAGTCGCATAGTGCTCAGAGCCATTTTTTGAACTACAGACAATGCAAGCCGTGTTCCTTCTTCCTGGTGGAATGACTGGAACTGATCGGCTATCGGACCCCCTCCGCGTCTAAGAGGCACGGCTCATGCATGGTTGTTTGCATCTTTCGGCGGGTTTAGTGACACCTCTGAACAGTCATAGGGACTCTGTCTGAGACCCTATAACCACAGTCAACGTCTGTCTTCAAGAGTTCTGGGAACGTTGGTGATGCTAAGCTTTTTTTGATGTGTGTAATATCAAACAGACGCCTTAAGCTGACGAAGAAATTTTTGAGAATGTACTTTCGAAGCACAGCATTGTACCGTAATGAAACATGGAGTGTAGGAAAACCGGAAAAGAAGACAATCGAAGCATTTGAGATGTGGTACTACAGACCAACTTTGAAAATTATATGGACTGATAAGGTAAAGAATGTGGAGGATCTGCGCAGAGTCGGGGAGGAAAGGGATATATGGAAAATACTGACAACGAGAAGGGACAAAATGGTAGGTCGTCTGTTAAGACATCAGGGACTGTCTTCCAAGGTACTAGAGGGATCTGTAGAAGGCAAAAACTTTAGAGGGAAACAGAGATTGAATTACATCCAGCAAACAACTGAGGACGTATTCTGCAAGTGCTACTCTGAGAGGTTGCAACAGGAGAGGAATTGGTAGCACGCCGCATAACGGCAATCAGAAGACTGATGACTCAAAAAACAAAGAAATGCGTTTTTGTAGCTCAAGCGAACAGCACATTCATTTTGTTTCTTTTTTTAACTCTTTTTCCTCCTGTCCAGAGAGCTTATCTTTAAGTTTTACAGCTTCCTGTACGCCCTCAGCTTATTAACGTTTTCCGTTTGCGTATTCTTTGACGTGGCAAGTGTCTTTCGAAATTGAAATTCTTGTAAGTATTCGTTTTCTTATGAGAAACAAAAATTTTGTAGCCCCATCTCCTTGTCCAAGAAATGAAGACATTGTAGGTGTTACACAGCGCTCTCTCGCTGCTATTTCATGGCACCACTGTCAAAACTGACTCACCGTATTTCACATTTCGCGCATTTCCTGTGATGTAGCGACCATAATGTGCGCGCATTTCCTTCACTCAGGACCTGAGCAGGCGCGAGTGCTCACGTCATCAGAAACCTGTTAAGCCCTGCTGCAGCTAGAAAATTGTAGTGGAATGCAGGAATATTATATCTCACAAAAAAAGGAGAGCCGGACACTCTTAGGGGTGTGCAGTCGACGTCACCAATACAGTTGCTACCAAGAGTTTACTAAAATTGGTACACCGAAGTGGAACGTGAACACTTACGAAAAGGCTTGGATGCAACACTGTCTTTAATTCTGTTAAACACAAGAAATAGAGATAATGAAAGACGAGGGCTATTTCTTTTCAAGCTCCGATCAGTCGCGTAACTAAAATCAGTGAAAATCCGAGGAAGTTTTGTGGAGACGTGTTACACTGTGTCTCTAGTACGTCGGTCTAGCACGTCATCTTGCACTCGTCATTTGTGATCTCGTAGTGAACATGTAAGCACGCCTGAAACAACAGTCTCTCGCCTACTGTGAGGCGCACGGCTTCATTCCATATCTTCATGTTGACGGTTCCAATAAAGAAGAAACTAACCAACGAATGAGAAATGCGTACGGTGAAACTTTCATGAGTGCGGTAATGGTATACGAGCTTTGAAAAAGGCCTTTGAATGTTGATGACGCAATCGTTCAGCGGCGAAAGCGATGATGTTCAAAATGGTTCAAATGACTCTTAGCACTATGGAACTTAACTTCTGAGGGCATCAGTCCCCTAGAACTTAGAACTACTTAAACCTAACCAACCTAAGAACATCATACACATCCATACCCGAGGCAGGATTCGAACCTGCGACCGTAGCGGTCACGCGATGCCAGACTGAAGCGCCTAAAACCGCTCGGCCACACCGGCCGGCAGCGATGATGTTACTCACACAATGGATAAGGCGTTTCGTGAAAATCGTCGATTCACAATTTCTGTGTTGATTGATTCTCTTCCCGAAATTTCTTGGTCGTTTCTTCCTACCATCGTGAGTCAGAGACTTCAGTACCGCGAACTCTCTAAGAGATGCGTTCCCAAAATGCTACAATCCAAACAGAGCATGCATTCTCATTCTCCGAGTAAATCAAAGAAGTGATAACGAATCTATCAGAAAGCCTTTCATGTGACATTTTCCAAGACAGTTTTTATTAAATCCCCCACGAAGCAGAGAAAGTCCGTTTTAAATTGCCTGTATTAGTTATCAAAACAAAAAGATTTCTTCTGTAACAGTTCAAGAGAGACACGGACCAGTAATTGTAGTAAGCAAGTATTGCTTCAGACTGAAATACAGCTCGGTCTAAGATAATGATGGGCAATGTTACACATAGATCGCTGATGTCCAAAGATAATTTAATACTTCCACTAAAATAAAACTCTATTTATCAAAACTTATCAATATTTCTTCTATAACAGTACAAATTACATGCGACACTACTCTTGATACTTAACTACATCTACATCTACATACATACTCAGCAATCCACCATACGGTGCGTGGCGGAGGGTACCTCGTACCACAACTAGCATCTTCTTTCCCTGTTCAACCCCGTAACAGGACGAGGGAAAAATTTCTGCCTATATGCCTCAGTACGAGCCCTAATCTCTCTTCTCTTATCTTTGTGGTCCTTCCGCGAAATGTAAGTTGGCGGCAGTAAAATTCTACTGCAGTCAGCCTCAAATGCTGGTTCTCTAAATTTCCTCAGTAGCGATTCACGAAAAGAACGCCTCCTTGCCTCTAGAGTCTCCCACCCGAGTTCCTGAAGCATTTCCGTAACACTCGCGTGATGATCAAACCTACCAGTAACAAATCTAGCAGCCCGCCTCTGAATTGCTTCTATGTCCTCCCTGAATCCGACCTGATAGGGATCCCAAACGCTTGAGCAGTACTCAAAAATAGGTCGTATTAGTGTTTTATAAGCGGTCTCCTTTACAGATGAACCACATCTTCCCAAAATTCTACCAATGAAGAGAAGACGACTATTCCGCCTTCCCCACAACTGTCATTACATGCTTGTCCCACTTCATATCGCTCTGCATTGTTACGCCAAAATATTTAATCGACGTGACTGTGTCAAGCACTACACTACTAATGGAGTATTCAAACATTATAGGATTCTTTTTCTTATTCACCTGCATTAATTTACATTTATCTATATTTAGAGTTAGCTGCCATTCTTTACACCAATCACAAATCCTGTCCAAGCCATCTTGTATCCTCCTACAGTCACTCAACGACGACACCTTCTCGTACACCACAGCATCATCAGCAAACAGCCGCACATTGCTATCCACACTATCTAAAAGATCATTTATGTAGATAGAAAACAACAGCGGACCTACACACTTCCCTGGGGCACTCAAGATGATACCGTCACCTCCATTGAACACTCACCATCGAGTGTTCTATAATATTACAAGAAATACATACGGCTCAAACATTGGCACCACTGATATAACCTAAGGATTAATTTGCATTTGTCAACGAGTAAAACTCGATTATTTTACGACACTTCAAAGAAACCAAACATTACATTATCAATACAAGTAAAGATTTGTTGGATAACATTAGGAAACGTATGTGGCAGAACTGTAGATCTAACTTGTAGGTTAAAGTTCACATGACGATCATGATGTAGTGATCTTTATATCACACTTCAAAGTAACCGAAAATTATCTGTAACTTTTCAAATCATACGTGGCTTGTGCATTATATTACAGTGCATGTGTAGAGAACAAAACTTCAATCTTAGTGAAAAGTTATGTAGCAACTAGCACTAATGAAATTCTAAAAATCTGTCCTATACATCACCAGTTAGAGATAAGCATCAAAAATAACTGTAGTGAATTGCCCTATGTATCACCTGAGAGCTAACTGACTAAGCATATACAGTCAGATATCTAGATATCTGTGTGTGTGTGTGTGTGTGTGTGTGTGTGTGTGTGTGTTTAAATGAAAACAGACTGCCCCATACACTGCGACAGAAAAAGGTTATTTCAATTGAGGACCAAACTAGGTGCTATTTTTTTTCCAAATTCGGTATTATTATTTGCCAAATTCACTGTTTTTGCCATTTTCAGTGCAATATTTTTTTACCAGATTCGGTGTTAATTTTTTGCCGATCTGTTATACTTTTTTGCCAGATCCGACGTGTCTTATTTCGCCACTTTCATTGTTCCTGATTTTTCAGATTTGGTGTTACATAGTTTCGAGATTCAGTGTTACTGCTTTGCCAGATTTGCTGTTACCAGTTTTGCGGGACTCGGAGGTTTTTTGCGAAATCTGGTGTTCATTTATTGCCAAACTTCCTGTTTCTTACGAAATTCGGTGTTTCTGCACCTATTTTTCTGTTATTTTCTTCCCAGTTTCGTCTTAGTTTTTTGCTAGTTTAGCTATTTATTTCCAATTTCTGTGTCATTTTTCACGTCACATCGTAGTTCGTTATACGAGAAATAACTGTTGTTTTAAGAGTATACAAGAAGGGAAAAGAAATCGAAACGCAATTTCAGCATTCAGTAACTATCAGTAACGTGTTTTCTACGAGAAAATGATAAATTTAGTGATATATCACAGAAGTCGCCGTTATCGCAACATTTCGTAAAAATCGACGATATCGCGTTATTTCGCTGAAAATTGCCAATTTCATGTTATTTTTCGCATTATCGTTTTCGCGAAATTTTCCTGTCGCTAACAATACATCACCACTTTACATAAAATACAGTAGTAAATTTCCCTTACTATTAGAAACATCTAAGCATACATCCGGTAGATATCGTAGCAAGTACACATCTTGGCACAAATGACAGTGTCCCAGGCAATGTGTGCGGCAATTTATTACATTGTGTTTGATGCTTATTTGCAGCTGAATACAAAATGGGACTGTTCTTTACAATTTTAATGCTTATCTGCAACCAAATATAAAGTTGTGCAATTTGTTACAGTTTCTTTGGGGGTGGGGCGACTGGTTGGGATGTCAAATGCAGTTGTAGGAGTCTTATGTGAGGCACAGTAACTGACAGCCACTGTCAGCTGACGGTATATACAGGGCTATTACAAATGATTGAAGCGATTTCATAAATTCACTGTAGCTCCATTCATTGACATATGATCACGACACACTACAGATACGTAGAAAAACTCATAAAGTTTTGTTCGGCTGAAGCCGTACTTCAGGTTTCTGCTGCCAGAGCGCTCGAGAGCGCATTGAGACAAAATGGCGACAGGAGCCGAGAAAGCGTATGTCGTGCTTTAAATGCACTCACATCAGTCAGTCGTAACAGTGCTACGACACTTCAGGACGAAGTTCAACAAAGATCCACCAACTGCTAACTCCATTCGGCGATGGTATGCGCAGTTTAAAGCTTCTGGATGCCTCTGCAAGGGGAAATCAACGGGTCGGCCTGCAGTGAGCGAAGAAACGGTTGAACGCGTGCGGGCAAGTTTCACGCGTAGCCCGCGGAAGTCGACGAATAAAGGAAGCAGGGAGCTAAACGTACCACAGCCGACGGTTTGGAAAATCTTACGGAAAAGGCTAAAGCAGAAGCCTTACCGTTTACAATTGCTACAAGCCCTGACACCCGATGACAAAGTCAAACGCTTTGAATTTTCGGCGCGGTTGCAACAGCTCATGGAAGAGGATGCGTTCAGTGCGAAACTTGTTTTCAGTGATGAAGCAACATTTTTTTTTTAATGGTGAAGTGAACAGACACAATGTGCGAATCTGGGCGGTAGAGAATCCACACGGATTCGTGCAGCAAATCACAATTCACCAAAAGTGTTTTGTGTAATCTCACGATTTAAAGTTTACGGCCCCTTTTTCTTCTGCGAAAAAAACGTAACATCACACGTGTATCTGAACATGCTGGAAAATTGGCTCATGCCACAACTGGAGACCGACAGCGCCGACTTCATCTTTCAACAGGATGGTGCTCCACCGCACTTCCATCATGATGTTCGGCATTTCTTGAACATGAGATTGGAAAACCGATGGATCGGTCGTGGTGGAGATCATGATCAGCAATTCATGTCATGGCCTCCACGCTCTCCCGACTTAACCCCATGCGATTTCTTTCTGTGGGGTTATGTGAAAGATTCAGTGTTTAAACCTCCTCTACAAAGAAACGTGCCAGAACTGCGAGCTCGCATCAACGATGCTTTCGAACTCATTGATGGGGACATGCTGCGCCGAATGTGAGAGGAACTTTATTATCGGCTTGATGTCTGCCGAATCACTAAAGGGGCACATATCGAACATTTGTGAATGCCTAAAGAAACTTTTTGAGTTTTTGTATGTGTGTGCAAAGCATTGTGAAAATATCTCAAATAATAAAGTTATTGTAGAGCTGTGAAATCGCTTCAATCATTTGTAATAACCCTGTACACTGTGTGCCTCTTGTACTAGAATAATTTATGAGCACCAATTATCATCATTAGTATTATCGTAACTATATGTTTTTCTTGTACTACACAAATTGTATCATTGACTTATTAAGGATGTCTGGTTAGTGAAAGAGAGGCCGTGAAGACTTTAATCTTGCTATGTGAAATAAATATATATATGGACAAACAAATAATTATAAACAACCAGAATAACGAATAGAATAAAGTTCTTTATTTTCGTCTATGATCACAAAATTGTTAGGTCCTTAGACTACCGGTTTTGGTGAGCAATCACGATCTTCATATTGCTGCAAAACAAAATAAAACACACAAATAACTAGGGGATCTTATACGTCTTAAAACAATGACATACGCCTTAATGAAAAGCAATACTGAGATACATGTGATAAACAAGCGCTTTGAATATGACAAGGCACACTTGTTTTAAAGGAAAGACCTAATATAATGAATCCGTAGTCTTACAAAAAAAAATCAGCTTAGCATCGTCAGACATATTTAAAATATGGTATATATTAGGCCACAGCATCGCTAGAGTTATCTTGTTAATAGCGCTATTGTTCCAACAAACTGCCGTACAGTAGCCTCCAAACTGTTTGAGTCGTAAACTCGTTTTTTGACGATGCGACTATGGCTTCATTACGTGAGGACATGGCCGGCTGCCGTGGCCGATCGGTTCTAGGCGCTAGGCGCTACAGTCTGGAACCGCGCGACCGCTACGGTCGCAGGTTCGAATCCTGCCTCGGGCATGGATGTGTGTGATGTTCTTAGGTTAGTTAGGTTTAAGTAGTTCTAAGTTCTAGGGGACTGATGACCTCTGAAGTTAAGTCCCATAGTGCTCAGAGCCATTTGAACCATGAGGACATGTTTTTAAAACAGGTGTGCCTCGTCATATTCAAAGAAATGGTTCAAATGGCTCTGTGTATTATGGGACTTAACTTCTGAGGTCATCAGTCCCCTACAACTTAGAACTACGTAAACCTAACTAGCCTAAGGGCATCACACACATCCATGCCCGAGGCAGGATTCGAACCAGAGACCGTATGGATCGCACGGTTCCAGACTGTAGCGCCTAGAACCGCTCGGCCACCTCGGCCGGCCCTCATCATATTCAAAGCTTTTGTTTTCCACACGTTTTCATTATGGCCTATTCTGGTATTTTAACATGTAGATAACACAACAGATAACTGTTTCCCCTTTTTCGCTGCAGATCTGAAGACAGCTGTTGCTGACTGAAACCGGTTTTGTAAGAATCTAACAGTTTTGTTATCACAGACAGAAATAGTGAAATACGTTCTACACTTTCTGGATCACTGTTCTATTCACAACCACGTCTCAGCGCGTGAGAATAACGTCTTGTTTGTCAGGTATTTTGTACAGGATGGCAGCCTTAACAACAGTCTATTAGAGAGCGAGTTGGCCACATCGTCTGTTCACCGTTCTCGTACTGCACTGCGGACGATTATTCTGAACCATACCGTGACTGTTACGACTCATATTCGTCGTGTGTCTACATTTTGTGCGAAAATGTTAATATTTTATGAAACAGTATCAGAGCTAACGGTGAAATTGAGTGATTAGCTCGTGCAGAGAGAACTCAGTACAGCTATTTGGCTACAGTAGAGCGGATAAGAGCGAACATTGTCTCCTTCAGTGTGACAGTGGCAGTCACTTTGCTATTCTCATCGTAATTTAAAAGGGTATGACTGCCGTTCGTAGTACTGGGGAGTACGAAAGCCTCGAGGCTGGGGCTTCAAGCTGCCGCGCGACGGCGGCAGATAAAAGCGCGGCGCCCACGTCCGCCTGTCTGGGGGCGGCGCCGCGCCGGACGGGCAGAATTTACGGCGCCGGAGTCTCGCATTGTTGTGCCGGCATTCACCGCAAGACAGCGCTGAGCGGCCGCACAATGGCGCCGAACTTGATTGCTCGCGTCGCGCTGGGCGGCGCCGCGCCGGGGTGGGGTGGGGCTCGCCTCGGCGGTGCGCCGTGGCCCAGTTACGGCCCTGTGGGTGCCGCCTCCTGCCGCTTCAAACACCAGTCTTGGCCCAAGTGGCACTGAGCCCCTCTCTAAGTGCCCGACACCTCCAAATACTGCCAGGATCACAAGAAATACGGCAGGGCCTTTCTGTGGGGGAAAAACGAGATCTCGTCCCACAATGACATAAATATTCCGGAAAATGCTATGAGTCGATACCACGTTGGACATCCTAAATACTTGCGATACTGAAACGAGGTTTTCAACACTGGTCTGACGAGTTTAATTCAAATTAACTTCGAATTTCTAATTTTCATTCCAATAATTAGAAAAGAGAGTGGGTTGACATGAACTTTCTTGAAGTTATCTGGCAACGTAGCTGATAAGCACGAGCGGCGTTAGAAAAGTCCGTGCAAAAATAAAAACTAGTTTCATGTTTAGGGTAAACCTATTTTATTTTTCGACATAGTCTCTTTTTAGACTTGTACACTTCGCCCAACGCTGTTCTAATTTATTGATCCCTTCCGAATAATAGGAATAATCCAAACCAGCTAAATAGCTATTAGTTGCTGCAATCACCTCCTCGTTTGAATAAAATCTTTGTCCCACCAGCCATTTCTTCAAATTGGGGAACAAATAGTAGTCCGAGGGAACCAAGTCTGGGGAGTAGGGGGGGGATGTGAAACTTTTTGGAATCCTAGTTCCATTAATTTTGTGGTCACAACTGCTGAAGTGTGCTGGTGCATTGTCGTCATGGAAAAGGAATTTTTTGAGGTCCAATCGCCGGCGTTTTTCTTGCAGTTCGGTTTTCAAACGGTACGATAACGATGAATAATATCCACCTGTAATAGTTTTACCCTTTTCCGGATAGTCGATGAGGATTATCTCTTGCGAATCCCAAAAGACAGCCGCCATAACCTTTCTGAACGAAGGAATGGTCATCGCCTTTTTTGGTGCAGATTCTCCTTCGGTAACCCATTGTTTAGATTGTTACTTTGTTTCGGGAGTATAGTAATGTATCCATGGTTCATCCACAGTGACGAAACGACGCTTAAAGTCCTGCGGATTTTTCCTGAACAGCTGCGAACCATCCTTGCAGCACTTGACACGATTCCGTTTTTGATCAAGCGTGAGCAATCGCGAAACCCATCTTGCGGATAGCTTCCTCATGTCCAAATGTTTATGCAAAATATTATGTACCCATTCATTCGAGATGCCCACAGCACTAGCAGTCTCACGCACCTTAACTCTTCTGTCATCCATCACCATATCATCAATGATTTCTGGAGTCATAACCTCCACAGAGCGTCCAGAACGTTCAGCATCACTTGTGCCCATGTGGCCACTCCGAAAAATTTGAAACTACTTATAAACTGTTCTAATCGAAGGTGCAGAGTCAAGCTCTGCAATGTTTATCAGGCTTCTCTTTAGTCTCCTGAGTCGTTTTGCCTTTCATAAAGCAATGTTTAATCACCCCACTAAATTCCTTTTCGTCCATTTTTTGACATTCACTCGACTTCCTTCATTGACACGAATGCCAAACACATAGAAATAGACCAATATTGCCGAAACTTGGCGTGCCTTCTTTCCAAAGATGCTACTAAGTAAACATGACCTCGATACGTGCCGTTGATCCTATCTCTCCGACTTTGCACGCCCCTCGTATGTGACGTAGGGTGTCTCAGGATAAATAGCACATATTTTAGGATTGGGCGTACAGGCTGATTCGAATGAAACAGTCGACATACTGCACTGAGGTGACAATAGTCTTGAGATAGGTTACGCACTTACACAGATGGCGGTAGTGTCGTCTACACAAGGTATAAAAAGCAATGCATTGGCGGAGCTGTCATTTTTACTCAACTGATTCATGTGAAAATATTTCCGACGTCACCACGTCCGCACGACGCGAATTAACAGACTCAGCCGCATGCTCATTCCCTTTCGCAAATCGTTAGGGAATTCGATATTCCGAGATCCAGAGTCCCAACGGTGCGCCGAGAGTACAAAATTTCAGGCATTTTCCTCTCCTGGACTCGTGACCATGCGTGTTTGACCCTAGACGACTGGAAAACGGAGATCTGGTCAGATGAGATGGTGGGGTTTCGAGTGTGGCGTGTGGAGCACACCCCTCGTAGCCATGGATCCAGGTTATCAACATGGTACTTTTCGAGCTGGTGCTGGCTCCATAATGGTGTAAACTGTGTTTGTATCGTATGGACTGGGTCCTCTGGATGTTCGGCTACTTGGAGGCCATTTGCAGCTGTAGCGGGTCGGTGTTTAGTGACAGTAGATATCAAGCGTCAGTGACACAGGGGAATAAAGGTCATTATTTTGTCAGTGATGGCAGGAAGGAAGGCGCACTTTGTGGACGTTGGAATGGACTCTTTCCTTGGCTCAGAGAGTGAGGTGTGAGTGAAACATTAATGGTTCCACTAACGGTCATTTATTGAGATATAAGATCCTTTAAACAAACATAGTGATAAATGTGTTTTAACTCCGGCTGAGTCGTAGCATACAGATTCCGGTGACAATTGATACGTCGATGGCTCGTGTTGCAGAGGCCCGGCTGTGGTTTATTCTTCCATTCAGTACAGTTCCCGTGACGTGCGGCCAAATTTGGCGTTAATAGGCTATGACAGCAGGCAAACGACGTTGGGTGCTTTGCTACCAGCACGACATCAGCAGTGGCGCCTCTCCTAGGCCTCGTGACCATATCAGTTGAGCCTCAGAAGACTGCAGAACCGTGTTTGATCAGTTGGTAAGAGCTGAGGGCAGGGTTCGAGTGTGCCGCAGACCCCACGAAGCCATGTACCCAAGATGTCAACAGTGCACAGTACAAACTGATGAAGGCTCCATAATGGTGTGAGCTGTGTTTGCACGGAATTGACTGTGTCCTGTGGTCCCACTGAAATGATCATTGATTGGAAATGGTTATGTTTGGCTACCTCGAGACCATTTTCCATTTCACAGGTTCCATTTTCCCCAAACAATGATGGAACTTTTCTGGATGGTAATGCGCCATGTCAAGAGGCCACAATTGTTCGTGGCTGGCTTGAAGAACATTCTAGAGAATTCGAACGGATGACTTAGCCACCCATATTGCCCGACATGAATCCTGTCGAACATCTGTGGAACATAAGCGAGAGGTAACTCTTTCGCAGCTATGGACGCCTATAGAGGCAGTAAGACTCAATATTTTTGCACAGGACTTCCAACCATCGAGTCGATGCCACATTAAGTTGCTGAATTATGCCAAACAAAAGGAGATCAGGCATAATTTTAGGAGGCATCGAATGACTTTAGTCTCCTCGGAGTATAATAATAATATTGGCATTATACATAGTAAATGAATGTATGGAAATGTCAGCCTTGATTGAAGCGTATGGAGCAATCCCCTCATTACTTTTTTGTATAGTGTTAATAACGGCATCCAACAGAAGTAGTAGGGTAACAGCGTTTCTGGTACAATTTGCTAATGTGAGGTGAATACATTCTGGGGCAAGCACACATTCAGCAGAAGACTTAACTGATTCATGACTCAATCCACAGCCCCCTAACTTATTGTTCTTCTAAGTGATTTAAGACTCTCTGAAGGTTGATTTATAGCCCTCCTTAGATAATCCATCCTTCTGAGACATCCCCCACCCCCTCCACTCCTATTCCACCACTCCTCTGGTAAATCCCCTAGCCAACACATTCACACCTTTGATATGAACTTAATTACCTACTTAATGAAATCGAAAAACTGATTGCCCCTCTCAGTCTGGTAATTCCCAGAGCCTCCCCTCAAATACCACACTCACTCTCCTATTCTCATCTGGACATTTGCGGGAAACGCACTCAGTCTGTGCTGCAGAGCAAGAACCTCACAACATGAAACTGAAGCCAATGTCAATTACATAGTAGATGCTTTACTATTTACTTAAAAAATTCAATCTCTTTATTTCAAATGTTGAAATGTGTGTGAAATCTTATGGGACTTAACTGCTAAGGTCATCGGTCCCTAAGCTTACACACTACTTAACCTAAATTATCCTAAGGACAAACACACACACCCATGCCCGAGGGAGGACTCGAACCTCCGCCGGGACCAGCCGCACAGTCCATGACTGCAGCGCCTTAGACCGTCTCTTTATTTAGTGGGAAAAACTCACTAATTACATAACCACATTGCTGCAGATTGGAGGCATCACCGTGAGATACAAGGATCGGCTGATCTAGTGAACTGTGCTGCCACCAGAGGAAATCCTATCCCCTATCCGTCATCCACTCCCTCCCCACCTCTTCCAAAAAAATTGGTGGTATAAGACTCAGGCTCATCTCAAGAGGAAGGATCTCACGATATGAAATTCAAATCCATATAATAACATATCGATGCATATTCTTTATTTAATCAGTTTTCAGCAGACAGTGTCCCCCACTTGGGTAGACCACACATCTGCACCCCAATACCCACTTCTGATGACATAATAACTGTAAGCACTGATGAATGGAATAAAGTATGGTATAGTAGTAGTATTTGAGGTTTCCCACATGTGTGTGTCTGTTGTCCAGGCGCCGAAACAGATCTCATCAAAAACCATCCAAATTTCTAATTACAGATTATGATACTAAATACCGCCGACCACAAATCGGATGTTGGCCTCCTTTGATCTCGCAGTGCTTAGCAAAGCATAAAATGACGGTATTTCATTGGTCAGGAAATTCCATACTCTCTTCCTAGCTCTGTTTCTCTCAAGAAGCTACCTCCTGTGTGTGTGTGTGTGTGTGTGTGTGTGTGTGTGTGTGTGTGTGTGTGTGTGTGTGTATGTGTAAATCAACACCTCAAAACACACAGACAGAGGACTTCGTCTCATGTCGTAATACAGCCTTCTGATTGGCTAATGCTGGGGACAAAGGAAGGCTTGATTCAATTTTGGCATCAAAAGCAGTGTGAAATAGTGCATTTGCACTACCCTAAGTAATTAATTGTTTAACAATTTATAGGAATCAAATAGATAAGTTAAAACACTTTTCTCCACTTTATGATGGTCCTTCTTGATAGGAAAACATTTTTTCAGTGTTTGAGTGTCACGCGCAAGTATTACACAAAGCAAGTAAAGAAATTTCTGCCACAAATAGAATGATACAGAAAACTTGCAGGGTGGATGACTGTCAGATATTGGATGTATAGTATGTCCTGCATTAGAGTACTCAGAGCATTGCACTCTGCATGATTAACATTTCAGAAACTACATGGCTTCAACATTATTTCCTGTTTAAGTACAGAACCGTTTAGCTTCAGGAGCACATATTTTTATAAAATGAAGAACAAACCGCCTTCAGTCACAAGTTGCGTTTATTTACTGCACTGTGCATTTCGAGCCCTGGAGGCTCATCTTCAGGTGCTTTTTAGTGATTTACATCAGGTTTTTTAGTTGTTTGCCTGTTGATATTACATTTTTGTGTTACAACATGTTATATTGTAGATGTAAGTTTAACAGAGTTAATAATTTGAAAATAACTTACAGTTTAACATTGTATGATGTCTGCTTCTGTTGAGCAGTTGGTATACACAATATACATCTTTAATTTTGCAGTACACACTGGGATATATACATAGTCACACACTTTTTCGCACATCGTAGTACCATAAAGTAAACATGCCAAAGATTCTCGTTCATACAGATGTTCTACTTCTAAATATAATCGATTTTCTTGTTTCACAGAAGATAATATGATATAGTATTATTAGTACATAGGTATTATTAAAATAATTTTTTGGCACCATGTTGTAGGTTGTCAGCTGTTTGTACTATTATAGATTTGATTCCTCAGGACAAAATAAACTTTTAAAGGCGCAGAAAAAATTGTGGCTGTTAAACTCTGTTTGTTCATTCAACAAGTTTTCGGAATATTTTTCTTTGCGTAGCATTATTTCTAACTGTTCTAGTAGATTAAGTTTTTTACTGTTTGTTGTGGGAGCAGCATACTTTACGCCGTGCAATGTCCAGCTTTCTGTGAGAGCCAATGGATCGAAGCATGTTAAAGTCGGCTTAGCACGTGACACAGATCTCGAAGTTATGGTAGGTAAATAAAATGAATTACTGTGTACGCAGCTACTTCGATGTGATACAAACTTCTGGTGAAACAACAACACAAAACCCCTTTACCTGTGACTGATAGTTGATATGGTCCTCCACCAGTACAGGGACAAAACATTACACAGGTCTGTGGAAGCGACTTCGGTGACTGGTCGCCTGCTCCAGTAGGCGAATAAATGTACGTTTAATGAGATCACCAGTTGTGGTAGTCGTCAACATGCAGACAATATTTGTTTCCCAATATATTGGAACAGAAACGATAAAATCTTATTGAGTCCTTCACCAGGTGACTTAAGCGAAGTTTCTATAGTTCGTTACGAGGAGAGAGAGAGAGAGAGAGAGACAGAGAGAGAGACAGAGACAGAGAAGGGGAGAGAGGGAGGGAGAGAGAGAAGAGAGAGAGAGAGAGAATGAATGTGTTGTGAACGATGAAACCTAGAGACTGTCGTATTTATAGCGTGGTAAAATAGGAACATGATAAGGGATATTAAGACATGTACAGAATGATATTTGTAGACCGTCATTCGTTATCGATGAATTGTAGGTGTTATGCTTCTGAATTTCGTTCTACAGTACGTGTAAACTCTGCATGGTTGTGAATTGCATCCTGTAGGCTATAGTGCTATGTTGCTCGTTGTGACAGCTCTCTGCCTATCAGCTTCTAACGGAACAGCGCTGTGGGAACGTAATGGGATTTCGCGAGAATTAGCACGGATCTGTCACTTAGCGGGGGACATCTCTTACTCGTACGAAATGATGTGTATCGATATGCTATATATTGAAGACTGGAAGATCCGTGAGAATACGGTAGGTAAGCGATACTCCGACGAAAGGGGAGTTGAGCGGTGAGCTCTACACTGCTTCTTCTAAGTGTTGTGGGCAGCCGATCGCTGTGGCCGAATGGTTCTAGGCGCTTCAGTCCGGAAGCGCGTGACAGCTACGGCCGCTGGTTCGAATTCTGCCTCGGGCATTGATGTGTGTGATGCCCTTAGGTTAGTTAGGTTTAAGTAGTTCTAAGTTCTAGGGGACTAATGACCTCAGAAGTTAAGTCCCACAGTGCTTAGAGCCATCTGAACCATTTGAACAATCAGCAACAGGTTCGTTCTTTTGTTTTGCTGATAAATAAGAGACAACCTTCCTCCGTGAGTTTTGTGTGCCTGTAAATGGATGATCTTAATATGTAAACTAAATTTACATTTATCTACATGCTAAACTCACAAGCCAGCGTACGCTGTATGGCGGAGGGTACCTTGTTCCGCTATTAGTCATTCCCTTTCCTGTTCCTCTCGCAAACAGAGCGAAAGTAGAAGATCACCTATATGCCACCTTAGGAGCACTAATTTCTGTTGTCATGCCTCAGCAGTCCTCATGCGAAATGCATGTTGGTGGTGGCAGAATCCTGTCGTCAGCTTCAAATGCCGGTTCTCAATAGTGTTCCTACTCTCCAGGCATTCCCATGTGAGTTACCTGGCGAGTGTAATCCGACTAGTAAAAAGAAAAAAATACTCGCCACGAAAAGTGACATCTTCAATTTAATCAAGTAAACTACCTATTGTGTGTCAATGATGTACCGCCTGGCAGGTGGAAGCGAGGAATAGGGTCCAACGGCTATGATTCGGGAGTTGAAGCGTTTAACCGGCGCTTTTTTTTTCTTTGAGCCGATAACTTTTAACGAAATTTCAGTCTCCCGCCT
This sequence comes from Schistocerca americana, assembly GCF_021461395.2. Lineage (NCBI taxonomy): Eukaryota > Metazoa > Arthropoda > Insecta > Orthoptera > Acrididae > Schistocerca > Schistocerca americana. The sequence goes on along the minus strand of NC_060119.1, from coordinate 601,272,807 downwards.
ACACAGGCAGAGATGGCCATCATAATAAAATCGGGTTGTATTACCCAATTTATAAACTGATATGTAGTATAAACCTCATATTTACAACTTCTCTGTGCCGAGACTTCGTACGTGGCGAAGCACTCTGTCTATAAGAGAGTTCGAAAGTGAGGAAGCATCCCGTGACTATGGTAAAGCTTACCACCAGTCCTGCGATGCAGGGCGTAAGAGATGTTAAGCTGATTAAAACAGATTTTTTTTTACCTGATGAGATAATACTTAAAGGGAATATAGATTATGTCATACTGTTAAAGGATTTCCACAACAAGTAACGAATTTTCACAACAAATAACGACACTTCAATGATGTGAAGAAGTGTGTATGCCCCAATTGCTTCTGCCTTCGAAAATAACCCGTATAAATGGGATGAATCTACATTTTTCGTGAGATATTCGAGTTACAATATACGATCAACAACATCTTCAACAACATCCGTATTTTGGATTGAGGAAAGGGAATTTTTTAAACTCAGAGGTTTGTATGTCATGATGAAATTCATTGAAGCTACTGTATACATCCAGGCCGCTGATGGTTGACTCGTAGTGTGCCGCTCCTGGCGACAGAGATGGTCACTCGGAGTCGGTGACCGGAAGTCGCGGATTAGCTAAGCCTACAGCAGGTGGCTGGGTACAAAGAACGCACCGATCGGCCACTCTTTCCTGCGGCAGCGGGAAATAGCAAACTGACCAGTGTTCTGGGTGAGCGGCGACAGAAGCGGAGTTGTGTGTTACATGTGAAGGTTCAATATGACAGGTGGTTGCGGTGGACGATTATTCTCTCCCCCTTGCCCGCCCCCCTCCCCCCTCCATGTAATTTGATCGATTGACTGTTTAGTGATACCTTCTCCGGTCTCTGGTCCCTGAGCATCTGGTATGACAGGAATATAAATACCGGGAGACTGGTGTTCCACTGTCAGTGCAGTAGACGCGCTCAGCACAGTTCTTTCTCCATGGCGGATGGCGCGTTCTTCCCAACCATGAGTTTGTGTTCCGACTAAAGTGTTCAGAAGTTAGTATTACACAAGACAAGAAGTATTTTGAGATTAGGCTTAGACCCTGATGTGTGGAGCAGAAGGGAAAAGAGGTACTGTAATGAGAAGAAGTTAAAGTGGAAACGATCGTGGAGAAACTGCAGATATAACGAAGAGTGTTGTCAGATACTGAGTAATGTGCTTGGTGGAACTTGTTGACAAGTTTGTAGCTCACCGCTAAGTATACAAAGAATTCAGAAATTATGAAGGCGTCTCAAGAAGGGAAGAGAGACGATGTATCAACGTGAGGAGAAGTAGAATTAATTTTCTGGTTAGGATTTCAAGACAAGAAGCAGAAGAAAGGAGGAAATCAAAAGTACGGCGGATGGCAGGCGTGACACTGTTTCGAAGAAATCAGTGACTGGACTCTGACTTGAATCGGTCTAACAGAAGCTGAATGAACTGTGTTCGCGGAGCATATAGTTATGTGACCACTATTGGTCAGATAGTGGATAGTAATATGTACTGCGGCTGAGAACGGTGTTTATCGCAAACTGTTAATTTTGTATGATTATTCATTAGTAAAAAACTATTTAGAACATTTTATGTTAGTTTTAGGGTACAGCCCATGTGTGTGAGAAAGTTTAAATAAAGTGCATTTCACGCATCAGAAGCTTTGCTACAAAACAGTTTCCGTTTGATACATACACCATATCTAACTCCCATGTACACTTTTTCCCTAGAGAGAGTTGTAGTCGTAGAATTTTAGCAGAAGTATTGATTTTTGAATTTATAAAAAGCTTAAGCTGGAGCGGTCACCATCTTGTCACCATCTTGTAACAGCAGCAAGAAGTGAACGAGATACATCACGTCAGCCAGCTTCCTCTACCAACAGCTACAACGATCAAAGGCAGGAGAGTCGCAGATTTACATGGCAAACAAAATCTTCCGCACTGGCTGTTAAAATATTTTAATTAAAGAGCCACGACTGTTTTCGCGTCACTGGATATACATCTTCAGGTCATCTATACAAGAAATTAAAACATTAAATAATTAAAATGGCTTTAAAAGTTTGTGTGTCATACCATAAAGAGCCACATATCAATGAGAGCTGAGTATTTTTTATTTTGTCGAATAGTCGTGCCGCGGCAAAGTAAATGCTACGAGCCGTATCTCACTGTTCACTGTCGAGACTGAACCAACAGTGCGCTAAAAGCGGTTGTCCATGATTAAACTGACTAGGATCACATCGCAGTTGTAAGTGATAGAAAGCCGACTAAAACAATAAAAATTTCTGACCCCCGTGTAGTTACAGGAACTGACCGAGAACAACACATTAGCATGTCTTAAATTTGACAGAGAAGCGTAACAGAGCCGTGATTGTTTTACTGTGCCGTAGACATCACAGAGGTGCGTACGGCGCCAGTGTAAACGGTACTGATGGGTCGGTATTACGAGCCGTGCCTACGGGGTGCTACTATCATGAGTCTCGGACCAAACTGATGCTATCTGTGTTGAGAGAGGTGGGGGTGGCTTTATGTGTTACATGGGCATTAGGAATTTTTTTTTCTAAAATATTCGTTGTTAGAAACGGCTGAAAACTTTAATACAAGTTAATACACCACTAAATAAACCTAGCTAATAACATGAACATCTTTTAATGATACACTGCATTTTTTTTTAGATCCAGCATGCTGCTAGCGTATCTATAGTACTGCAGGCCAGATAAAGATGTGTGATTTTTTAAAGAATCCGATTAAGTTGATTGAAAATAAAACTAAATGAAAACAAGTCTTATGAAAACAGAAGTCACAACAATGAGTAACAGTGCTGTGTAGGGATGCAACAGCTAGGTGAGCTACTATTATCTACATAGAGAATCAAAACTGGATAACTCACGTTTGTGCTGCGGCTCGGTCTGCACGTTACGAGCAGTTTCGCTTAACTTTTTTAGTGCCCTATAAATTTCAATCCCCTCTAAAGTGTTCAGTGTAACAGCCTTATTTCAGGCTTATCTTCAGAGCGCAGCACCTTTATATTCAAAACAACAGCAGTAAAACTTCTGAACAATAACCTAATATGAGGACGTTCTTGATGAGGAATCTTAAATAACAAAACTTAAACTAAGTTGCATTACGAGAATAGTGGAAAATAAAAAGAAACAAGCTCTGGCTTATCTGTCATTGTGTACACAGCAATAGTGAATTCTCTGGCTGATCTCTAACATACTTTTGCTGCGTATACTCATGCGTATACATAACTAGTTACACTCAGATTGCCTGTAAATTTAAAGAATAAGAACACATTAAGCTTTTTAATTTCGTGTTAGAGACCTATAGTCGTAATTCACTTTAAAATAACGCAAACATTGTGAAATCCCTGGGCTAGCAGAACAGAGCGGATGCGGTTATATTTGTGGAAAGGTGCCAAAATAAATTACCATCAGTTGCACTCAACATATAAACTTTATTTCTTAAAACACACAGTCACTCGCAAGAATCAAAACTCTCAAGGTTTTAACGAAAGACCTCCTTTGATTTAATTTAGATCGGGTGAAGGCCACATCGAAAATCCAAGGCAAAAGGCCTAAGCAATGAATTGAGGTACAGGAGATCTTCTGGAGGTTTAACTTCTTTAGAAAAATTTTTTTTATCTTCAATATAAATAGGCTGAAAGCGTTAGCTTGAATTTTTCTCATAGAACTCGACTGATGGCCTCACAAAAATTGAAAAACAGTGTTACGGCTTTAGGCCGAGACATAGATTTTCAAAGTTTGATCTAAATAGGCTGAAAACTCCGCTGACGGCCACATATCAACAAAACAATTTAACGGCTTAAGGAATAGGAAGAAGAGCTTTCAATTTGAAAAGGCGGAAGGTCTTATCTTAGTATATTTCGTGTAAAACTCGGCTGAAGGCCTCATGCTAAAGAATAACAATCTCATGACTTAAGGGCAAGACAAAGATTTTGAATTTTTAATTTACGAGAGATTAAAACTCGGCAGAAGGCCGTACACCATGCAGAAAACAATTTTACTGCTGAAAGCCTAAAGGGAAGAGCTTCTAAATTTCAACTAAATTAGGCTAAAGGCTTTATCCTAAAATGCTTCACATAACTCTCGGCTGAAGGCCACATACCAACTTGAAACCAATTTACGGCTTAACGTCTAGGCACAAGGAGTTTTCAATTTTAATTTTGAAAGGCTGAAACTCGTCTGAAGACCACATACCAAACAAGAAACAATTTTTTTTTTTTTTTTTTTACGGCTTAAGGCCTAAGAAGAAAAGCCTTGCAATTTTAATGAGCTTTAACTCGGCTGAAGACCACACAGAGTACTTAAGACTAAAAAGGAAATCACTATGTAAAACACAAGAAGCGGCGCTCAGAATGTTCCAAGGATCGGCCTGGGAAGGTAACACTAATGCATGTTTAGGTGAGACAGGCAGGCAGACAGACAACCTCTTAGTCGGAAGGCTAACCAACCGAAAGCCAGAAGACGAACCAACCAACAAGATCAGTTCTGCTCCACCCGACCAGCAAAACGACACCAAGATGTCAGTAGCACAACGTTCTGGATACTGGTGTCCAATCCAGTCAAGACAGAATAAACGCCCAAAACTACCAACAACACCTCAGCTTTCGAACTGCACGCCATTCTCTACAGCATCAACACAACGAGTAATATACACTGCCCAAAACTACGTCAACGACCAGATCACCGGAACGTCAACGGCCACAAGGCAGAAGATACCGCTGGTACACTTCATTAATGAAGGAATTAATTAAGTTAAACACCACACAGGGAGACGGCTGCAATTCTAGCCGACTTCAATGCACAGACGTTGTTGCTCGTGGGGATCTCCAAGAAAGCGACAACCAAGATCAAACGAAAGGATGTGATAGCAGTCGAGGCTTGGTAGTTAAGTGAGCACTCAATTTTAGTATCCAGGATCGGTGGGCGACGAACTTCGTAACCCTGGCAAGAAGCGCCTCACAACTCCAACCGCGCGTACACGCTACCAGCAGCTCAGGCCTGGCTACGCGCCACGGAGACTTCCTCACTGCTCTGCCCCGACCGACCGACTGCCACAAACAGCCCACGCGGAAAATCTACCCGCCACACCAAAGATAGTACAGTAGTACTAGTATCGACACACGCTGCTGCTGCCACTCACAGAGAGAAGACAGCAACGTTATGGCAGTAACCGAAGAAGAAATAAGACACCACTGGACTGCAACTAATGATAAAAAAAAAAAGCATAACGCGAGCCAGCCACGGCTCACATTGTACAGAAATTAATATGTACTACATATTTACTTAAGTAATTACCGTTCATGTGATTTCATGGTTAGGTTTGGTTAGTGTTGTTTAACGTCCCGTCGACAACGAGGTCATTAGAGACGGAGCGCCAGCTCGGGTTAGGGAAGGACGGGGAAGGAAATCGGCCGAGCCCTTTCAAAGGAACCATCCCGGCATTTGCCTCAAACGATTTAGGGAAATCACGGAAAACCTAAATCAGGATGGCTGGAGACGGGATTGAACCGTCGTCCTCCCGAATGCGAGTCCAGTGTGCTATCCACTGCGCCACCTCGCTCGGTGTGATTTCTTGTTTTACATTAATGTTCTCGTAATGTGAAATGAGAGGGTATATGTGAGTAAGTTTGCATGTTGTCTATAAAGAGAAGTGACACACTGCAATAATGTAAAAATTTTGTCAACAGGGCATGTGTTTATCACTTCAACAGGCGTAAGGCGAGCGATAATAAGCATTGTGTCTGCGTCGGCCGAGGAAGCAAAGGGCACGTGGCATCCGATTCACAGAGATATTACTAAGAGACAGTATATAGCGGAAAGCTATTTCTATTAATTCCATAACGGTATGATGAAATAGAGAGAAACATTCAAGTTAGTTACAAGAAGATTGGGATCGCTTTAGTCCTTACAGTATTTAGGAGTTAAGATTTGTTTGTTCTCAACACGAAAATGATTTCTGTCTTATGCGGAAGTTTGCGTTGTCATAGGAAGTGCCACATCAGGCAGCAGGGTAAGAGACTCTAGCTACAGATATGGAAAAGAGGAAAAAAGTTTAGTTTAAAACAACTAAAATTCACAATTAGCTATGCGATCGGACCGACACACCGATTGGAAGGCAAGGGACGTGACATCTGGAGATGATTCACGAGTTCGCCGTCGTCATAGTTCTGCTCTTGTTTCCGCCAAAGACTTGAACGAAAGGTCCATGTCACAAACTGAAAGGATTTGTAAAAGAGGGAAAATAAAGATCGTTAAATAAAATAAATTTCTTTATTGACTTTAATGCGAAGCTACACACCTGCATTGCAGAATTACGTCAGCAATAGAAGCAAACAGTAAAACTCAAATACTGTGGTAACAAAAACTTCCTTACAGTTCTGCTTTTGTGATCACGTGTCTTAAAGCTCACCATCTACTTCTATATTTGCTTGCTGTCGCTGGTGTAAGGACTTCTGCACAGACTGAAGAGAATTCTTCCATGAGATTGCAATTTTTGACACAGTGCGATGTTCTCAATCATCTTGGGTCGTCGGAACATTGCACAGACTTCATCTTTGTGTTTACCCATGGGAAACAGACCAGTGGCATCGTATCAGCTTTAATGTGCAGGCCATCTGATTACACCTTCCTATCCAGCGGCCGTGAAAGAGCTGAGTGAGCGCTGTATAAGCCACAAGCGAGTAGTGAGCCGCGTACTCTCCCTGCTGGTGTGGCATACTCGTACATCTACCTCTGTCAGGTTGTGCTTCGTCTTCGGAAGCCGGCAACACTTCCCTAAAAATATTCTACTTGTCTTTCTACCTTTACGTGTGTCTTCAATGAAGCATAGATCACTCACGTGGTCTCCAATAATCCGTCACCAAATGTTCACATTCTACTGCCTCAACTAGCGGACATTCTCAGCGGCCCAGTAATAGGAATATATTTATTACCTTCAATTTCCAACGATTTGCAACAGAATTCTTAGATGAATGAACCTATTGTGATGTCGCATCAAACCGAGCGGCAGCAGTCCACACGTCTTCTACAGGCTCGCTGGCTAATCTGCTCATGAGGTAACAAACGATAACGATGGAAGTTGTTTGCTTGCAATATGCAAACAGCTCTATACTTTCTTATTCCAAAGGCACTCGCACTTTCTCTGGTTGTAAGTAACAGCTGACACAACATCTATTTCGATCGCTCCACTCGTTGCAGGGTTGCTCCTCACCCTTTGAGTTGCATTCCAGTGTTCTTCCAATGGCAGTGTTCTGTTCAATCGGTAAATTTGTCGTTACTGTTGTACATCGTCAGTCGCGATATCTTGTACATGTAACTCAAAAGCTTTCTCGGTGTTCCTTATGCAACATCTGTAAAGAGGCGGTATATCTTCTTTCTTTTGGTTTGAGAAACACATTCTTTTTTTTCCAAAGTGACCAACACTTGACACGGGGCAGACAGAACGAAAACAACATATTCCCCGTGACCCATTTGTTCCATTACAGTGGCGGAACAACACACTGTTTCCTCCTAATGCCGCGTGACGTATTTCCTTATTAGGGTATGAAATCAGGAACTTCAGATAAAGAGAGCAGTCTTTGAATCTACTAGTCGGTTTTTGATGAGTCGCAGAATTTGTCCCTTTTAGAGCTTCTACTTTATCAGCAAAAATCACCAGAGCTCTTCCTGAAAAAATGAAGCTGACACCAACACATCTATAATTGATATAGCTTTTAAAATTAGGCTAGTCGTCATTTAGTGAGGACTGTGACACAATCCATCCTTATGAAAACAGAGTTACGATATCTCAAACAACTTAGGAAGTAATTGAGGGGATCAGATTAATGAAAATTTGAAAATTGGTGGTAAGATCTTACGGGAAAAAACTGCTGAGGTCATCGGTCCCTAACCTTACGCACTATTTAATCCAACTTAAATTAACTTACGCTAAAGACAACACACACACACACACCCATTCCCGACGGAGCACTCGAACCTCCAACGGGGGAGCCGCGCGGACCATGAGAAGAAGCCCTAAACCGCGCGGCTACCCCGTGCGGCCATCAGATTAATGACTCTCCCTGTATTTTTACGTAAGCAGACCATTGTTATCTGCAGCCGGACCAAAGAAATTTAACCACGGGGGCTACACCCCACGTTATCAGTAACGATAAAATGTTCCGAACAGCCGGCCGCGGTGGCCGTGCGGTTCTGGCGCTGCAGTCCGGAACCGCGGGACTGCTACGGTCGCAGGTTCGAATCCTGCCTCAGGCATGGGTGTGTGTAATGTCCTTAGGTTAGTTAGGTTTAAGTAGTTCTAAGTTCTAGGGGACTTGTGACCTAAGATGTTGAGTCCCATAGTGCTCATTTGAACCATTTTTTGTTCCGAACAGGTTGGACATTTTTTGCCGCCATCACCATAAAGCTCGAGCTTGTCTCATAAGAAATCCGACGGTAAGAAGGGCAACTGTGTAAAAGTACGTTGAATATTGCCGCTTCCAACTCTGGAAGCCCAGGAAGCAAATCGGAACTAGCAACAACATTTTTTTCGTGATTATTTAATAGACATTATGGACGAGAAAATTGCGCTAAACAGTGAGCACCACTTCTGAAGTCCTTGACGTTAGACACTCGGCTGGTCCACTAAAGGTTATAAGACTGCTGAGCAAATGGCTGAGCGGTTTGTGGCAAGCAAGTTGCCGTAGTGTGGCTGAACTAGGTGAGTTAGGCGTGGCCATGGGGGGAGTGGAGTGACAGTTGAGCCGCGAGCGACCAGCGGCTGGCCGATGGGTTGCTGGGAACGGTCAGCATGGAAATCATAGATGGTGGGGGAGAGAGATTGCAGCGGCGTACTTGCAAAATAGACCTAAGACTATCAAGTGAGTGTATATAATAAAAAACTCGAAACACTAACTGAAAATACTAAAATGACTTACAGGCATCCTACAGAACATCTAAAGACAGATGTTGATTCGCAGCAGTAAGAGGAGCTCATTCAAAATTAAACTGTGCTTGTAAACATATTATTGGCAAAATGTATTAACATTCTAATTATCATTCTTTAAAACTCCTTAACTAATGAAGCAGACGTCATTAAACACATATGGTAGCCTTAAGTCGTTTTAAAGTTCTTCACACCAGCAATAAAGAGAACAAGTCACATTTATTGTTAAACAAGTAAGTGAACAGCTATAAGCAATTCAATCAGTAATATAAAGAAATGTGCCTTAATTTAGATTTATCGACATGAACAAAATTGATAAACTAACTTCACAATCACAGAAAGTTATCCCACTGATTCCTATGTTTATTTAGCGATCCTTAAATGTTTCAACGTATATAAAGGTATCATTTTGACTAGTATAGTGTTGCAACACTAATATCTATGAAGTTATAGTTTTGACTAATTTTACTAAACTTATGGTTTTGACTAATTAGCTACAACGCCCGATGTGGCAAAGAAAGCTAACAAATACGTATATGGAACGATTTTTGATACATCGTTTATTTTTCAGCCCCTGTTGCACATTTTTACATTTAAAAAAAATGTGGATCTGAGACCGAAAAGCTCTCAAGGGCGTCGTTACAGATTTATTGTGCTACGAACGGTTTCGTTTTTAGGACATCTTCAGGATACCGATTTGAGCTCAAGTCATGGCAAATATGATCTGGTTGTCATATGTAACGTTAAAGGCAGAAACTAGAAACAATAATCACAAACTCTCTGCCAACCGCCTGGCGAATGTATGGCGAGGAGGAACTGCATGCTGGGTACAGTAAACATTCATTCCACGACTCTATCTCGGCACGCAGAAACTCTTCTACGAACGAAACCGATCGAAACAATAAATATGTTACAATAGACCTGATATGGATTTTATTGATCTATAAAATTACGAGCAGTATCAACTGTAGTGCTCAACAGATCAAGGTAACAGGAAATTTTAAAATGACGCTCTACATTTGACAATTTCGTGCAAGGTCTCGCCTCCACCTCCCTCCTCACCTGACTTACGATGAACTACTCTAATCAAATTATGTAATACCCACAAAAAATGTCATAATCAATACTACACTAATTGGATAGGCAGTTGTACATCCCGCAATTTGGGATATGTAACTAATATGTCGGTAGGAAAAGAGAAGAGTTAATGAAAATCATTCACGAGGTGACACCCGGTTCATACATCTTTTGTCTACGGCGTAGAAAAGCAACCAGGCCAGAAGTGGCCATAGGTCAGAGTATCACAAAGGAAATGTATACTGGAGAACACATACTTAATGACAAGACTAGTACACTATGAGGCCAAATGTATCCGAACACCACCAGAACATACGTTTTTCATATTAGGTGGATTGTGCTGCCACCTACTGCCAGTTACTCCATATCCATATCAGCGACCTCAGTTGTCATTATACATCGTGAGAGAGCAGAAACGGGCGCCGGCCGGAGTGGCCGTGCGGTTCTAGGCGCTACAGTCTGGAGCCGAGCGACTGCTCCGGTCGCTGGTTCGAATCCTGCCTCGGGCATGGATGTGTGTGATGTCCTTAGGTTAGTTAGGTTTAGTTAGTTCTAAGTTCTAGGCGACTGATGACCTCAGAAGTTAAGTCGCATAGTGCTCAGAGCCATTTGAACCATTTTGAACATCATCGCTTTCGCCGCTGACGAACTAGAAACGGGCGCTAACGCGGAACTCACGGGCTTCGAACGTGGTCAGGCGATAGGGTGTCACTTGTGTCATAGGTCTGTACGCGAGATTTCCACACTCCTAAACATCCCTAGCTCCACTGTTTCCGATGTGATAATGAAATGGAATCGTGAAGGGACACGTACAGCACAAAAGCGTACAAACCGACCTCTTCTGTTGACTGATAGAGACCGCCGACAGTTGAACAGGTTCGTAATGTGTAATAGGCACACATCTATCCAGACCATCACACAGGGATTCCAAAATGCATCAGGATCCACTGCAAATACTCTGACAGTTAGGCGGGAGGTCAGAAAACTTGGATTTCATTGGTGAGTGGCTGCGCAGAAGACACACATCACGCCAGTAAATGCCAGACGACGCCTCGGTTGGTGTAAGGACGTAAACACTGGACGACTGAACAGTGGAAAAACGTTGTGTGGAGTGTCGAATCACGGTACACAATATGGCGATCCGATGGCACGGTATGGGTATGGGAATACCCGGTGAACGACATCTGCCAGTGTGTTAGTGCCAACAGAAAAATTCGGAGGCGGTGATGTTATGGTGTTGTCGCATTTTTCATGGAGGGGGCTTGCATCCCTTGTTGCTTCGCGTGGCACTATCATATCACAGGTATATACTGTTGGTTTAAACACCTTCTCGATTCACACTGTTGAAGGACAATTCGGGGTCGGTGGTTGCATCCTTGAACACTGTGGAGCACCTGTTCATAATGCACGGCCTGTGGCGGAGTGGTTACACGACAATAACATCCCTGTAATGGCCTGGCCTGCACAGGGTCCTGACCTGAATCCTATAGAACACCCTTGGGATGTTTTGGAACGCCGACTTCGTGCCAGGCTCAATCGATCGACATCGCTACCTCTCCTCAGTACAGCACTCCCCGAACAATGAGCTGCCATTCCCCAAGAAACCTTCCAGCACCTGATTGAATGTATGCCAGCGTGATTATTATGGGCCAACACCATATTGAATTCCAGAATTACCGATGGAGGGCAAGTGTTACAATAATTTGACAGTCACGAACATTTACTGCGTTTGCTTTTGATTTCTAGCAATTTTGTTTCCAAATTTACGTAGCTGATATTGGTTCCCAATACAATGACATCAATCACATCTGCTCGAACCGTCAGTAAACGTTTTAAACTCTGTAAGCTATGAAGTTAACCTGGTAGTACTAGGCAGTCGTAATTAAAAGCTGTAGGCGGTTATAGAAAAATCAGTTTCTGAACATAGAAAATATCTCGCTATAAACTTTATGGCGAATTCTTTTATATTTTAATTCCCTTATTCTTCACTCTAAAGGAAGTAGACGTATCATTCTGTTATTTTCTTAAGAAACAACAGAAATTATAATACGTGGAATGACTACTGATTCAGTCAATGCCATTGCTCAATTTTCTGCGCAGATTGTTCGGCCGTCTTGAGAAAAGTGGGTATCAGTATCGCCATTGGAATAACATTAAGCGATCAAAATTCTTTTCAAACTACGGTTTGCGATGTGATTATAGGATACTGAAGTATGCTTGTGGCTTCACTATCGATTCTTATGCCATATTGTTCATTGTTGCCAGGAGCAATTGTGGTGTCACCGCCAGAGACCACACTTGCTAGGTGGTAGCCTTTTAAATCGGCCGCGGTCCATTAGTATACGTCGGACCCGCGTGTCGCCACTGTCAGTAATTGCAGACCGAGCGCCACCACACGGCAGGTCTAGAGAGACGTCCTGGCACTCGCCCCAGTTGTACAGCCGACGTTGCTAGGAAAGGTTCACTGAGAATTACGCTCTCATTTGCCTAGACGATAGTTAGCATAGCCTTCAGCTAAGTCAATTGCTACGACCTAGCAAGGCGCCATTTATCCTTTGCTATGTATCTAATGAAGCATGTACAGTAACAAGACCAATGTTCACCAATTGTGGATTAAAGTTAAGTATTCCTGAAGCTACGTACTTTTCTTTATAGCATTCATTACGTATCCTGTTTCAGACCTCACGCCACCCTACGTGAGCTTATAGCATGCATTTCGGCTTCCTCAAACAACAGGTGTTGGCACTTCTGCCGACACTTCAGCAATATTAAGAGTTCTTGCTCTTCAACTACTAAAGTGGACTGTCAGTATTCAGTGTCTTCAGGGAGATGGATATTATGAAATCTTAAACCGAAATAAATGAATGTTGCGAATTGCAAACTTACGGTGACGGTTTCATTGCCATTTGTAATTGCAATACCGTTGAGGTACGTTTAGCTCATTCCCCCTTGTGGGACATACTATAATATGTCATCTACTGCATTATAAGTTATCATCAAATCAGTTAAACACTCTGAGATGTCGTGAGAACAGTTTAATTATTGCAATATGCTTTCAGGTTTTCGTTATGACATCACTATCAAAGGTCATAAAAAACTCGAAGATAAAAGTGTTGTCGGTAAAAAAAGACATTATACATTTTCACCTACTGGAAAGTACAAAAATGGCTTCAAGCTTACCAAATGCTGAATATCGTTACTGTGAGTCAGTAGAATCCTGTCCAAATGGATACATACTATCTAGTCAACGTTCCTTCACGACAGGGAAGCGCAAACCGACTTGTCCTGTAATGCGGCAATTGTTTGTGAACCAGAATAAGCGTTTAACCTATTACGTAGTACAAATAATTGCACCAGAAAAAATACATGAAATTTACAATACGCTTTACAAAACGTATTTTTAAAACAAATTTCGTGGTGTGCAGCCTCTCTTCTACAGTCTTTTTCAACTGATATAATGTTTATCCTCGTTTTAAAGTGGTTTAGTATCATTTCGGGCAACTTCATATGGTTCAAATGGTTCAAATGGCTCTGAGCACTATGGGACTTAACCTCTGAGGTCATCAGTCCCCTAGAACTTAGAACTAATTAAACCTAACTGACCTAAGGATATCACACACATCCATGCCCGAGGCAGGATTCGAACCTGCGACCGTAGAGGTCGTGCGGTTCCAGACTGAAGCGCCTAGAACCGCTCGGTCACCCCGGCCGGTCAACTTCATATGGTTTATCACATAGTATTACAATTGCTTCACCTTGTCTTTGTGGCACTTTGTGTTATTCGTCACTATTTTTTGCGCAACTTGGCGTTGTTCCACCTTTTTTTCGCAAATCCACCATGCTTTTGGATTGCTTTGCCTAGTTTTTGAATTACCTATAAAAGTAATTGGTTAGGTGCAAATCCTCGGATTGACCTATCACACTCATCTTGTGTTGGTCTAGAAATTCATGTAGCCTCCAGCTGATTGTGTTATCGTTCTTCCTATGCGTGAGTGAGAGGCGTATTTTTGTCTTGTCTTCCGCAAGTTCATCGTGGGCAGCCCCTCTTCATTCAGGTGATAGTGAATTTGAAAGAGCTGGCGAGTTACGGGCTGTGACTTCATATCGCCTACGTCAGTGTTCCCTTGCTGTCGTACGTACCCCAGTGCCTTCTCCCCACGACCAGAAGGTGGATTCATTTCTGCTGCATCACTCTTCACTTGCGATAACGCAGTTTGGGAATCTACTTCTGTTGCTCGGGGCTGCGATCCACGAAGTCTTTTCCCACTGCGTTGCCTTTTTTCTACTCGCAGTTCGGTACTTTCGGTGTCAGTCTAGTAACTCTGTCTAGTAATTCGATCCATAACTTCTACTCAGGTACTAAAATATTCAAAGGTAATAATTCGCTCTTTCTGTCACCCGAAAAGAATACGCCTTCCGCACTACAAGACTTAGGCAATATTTACGTTACAACTCCACACTGAAACATGGGACTTAGGGAAAGCAGGAAAAGGTGTGAACGGGAAATAATTGTTTTGAAACAAATATTTAAAAAAAAATTTAACTGAAACATAAGCTACATTGACAGCTGAAGGCCTTATTAAGAAGTAATTCAAATTATTCGTCAGCTGAAGGCCACGAGCAATACTTCAGAACAATTAATGGCTGAAGACCTGAAGTGCAAATGAGGAAGACAATTACATTTATAAAACATAGAAATAATTTTTTAAAACAATCATTTGAAAAAAATGACTGTAACACAAGCTACACTGACAGATGAAGGCCTTATTAAGAAGGAATTTAAATTATTCGTCGGCTAAAGGCCACGAGCAATACTTCAGAACAATTAATGGCTGAAGGCCCGAATTACAAATGAGGAAGACAATTACACGTTAAAAAATACAAAAATAATTTTTTAAATAATCATTAAAAAATTGACTGTAACACAAGCTACACAAGGCCTTATTAATAAGAACTGAAATTATTTGTCGGTTGAAAGTCACAAGCAATAGGAATTATTTAAACAAAATATTATTTTTAAACAATTGACACAATCAGACCAAATAAAAGATGGAGCCATCCACAGACAGTGCTCCAAGGATCGACCTGAGAAAAGTCACTACAGCTGCGTAAGCGGTGAGAAAGGTAGGCAAGAGTTATGCTCAACGAACAGGATGGCAACTCAAACTAGGGACAGTTTAAACGCCGATCAATGCTCTTACCAAATCCACCTAACGTGTGATAGATAACCAGTCCGAAAACGGAATAATTCAAGCGAGGGCGAAGTGACAGACAGCACTGCGTCTTCAGAATCCGGTGTTTTAAACATCGAAATGCAGAAGGAACCACTACAACCAAGGTAGACAAAAGAAACCACAATCCAAACCGCAGTCAAGGAGGCTGTCAAATTACACGTCATGCCAGACAGCATCGGCAAGACGAGGAAAAGTACACAGCCGCAAAATACGCTACCCTCCAGGGCACGTAACTGGGGCGTTTAGCGGTCATTAGGCAGTAAAATACCGCAGGTTGCAGTTCACCAATAATGACACACAGTTCAAAAACTAATAAAAGGCAGTAGAAGACGGCTAAAAGATTCCGCCAACTCGACACGCTCCACTTGTTGCTGTTGTCTCATGGCGAAGCTGCGAGCTGCAACACACGAACAAACGGCGTGATCACGAAATAGTGGAGGTCTCACTACTGGATTATTATTCACTACACTCAACGTCCTGGGTCCAGTGGACAACAAGGCTGTCGCTCTCGCAACTAAAGCCCCTCGATCCTTCAGTGCTACGTGCCGCCAGTGGTCCCGGCATGTCCCGTGCTGCAGGACGTCTCTGCTGCTCTGTCCCAACCAAACTACCGACACACCCGACCTGGGAAACACTTCACGTCCTTTCAAAGATAGTACGGGTATAAGATATCAATAAACGCTGCTGTTGCCACTCGCAGACAGACAACGCTAGCAAACATAGTGGCGCCAGTAAACAGAAGAAGAAACCGAGACGCCACCATCCCTATTACACGATGCCAACATACCAACGGCACCAACGAGAGCCGCACACGGTAATATTTACGTTCTGATTCCACATAATTAACATCTTTAAAGTTAGTACCGGCATTAGACTTTTTTATTTGCAGTGTTACATTTACACGATCATGATTTCGGCTTCAAAGTGCCATTATCAAGTGTATTAATGTTATACAGTGCCTAAGATGGCATACTGTCGTCTTTAAAATAAACTTTTAGACACTTTTTTTACCAGAGATATTGACCCTTAGACAATGTCTCTAATAGTGTATTTTAAATACAACAGTATGCCACCTTAGACACTGTATAACATTAAAACACTTGATAATGGCACTTTGAAGCCGAAATCATGATCGTGTAAATGTAACACTGCACATAAAAAAACAGTCTAATGTCGGTACTAACTTTAAAGAAATACACTCCTGGAAATTGAAATAAGAACACCGTGAATTCATTGTCCCAGGAAGGGGAAACTTTATTGACACATTCCTGGGGTCAAATACATCACATGATCACACTGACAGAACCACAGGCACATAGACACAGGCAACAGAGCATGCACAATGTCGGCACTAGTACAGTGTATATCCACCTTTCGCAGCAATGCAGGCTGCTATTCTCCCATGGAGACGATCGTAGAGATGCTGGATGTAGTCCTGTGGAACGGCTTGCCATGCCATTTCCACCTGGCGCCTCAGTTGGACCAGCGTTCGTGCTGGACGTGCAGACCACGTGAGACGGCGCTTCATCCAGTCCCAAACATGCTCAATGGGGGACAGATCCGGAGATCTTGCTGGCCAGGGTAGTTGACTTACACCTTCTAGAGCACGTTGGGTGGCACGGGATACATGCGGACGTGCATTGTCCTGTTGGAACAGCAAGTTCCCTTGCCGGTCGAGGAATGGTAGAACGATGGGTTCGATGACGGTTTGGATGTACCGTGCACTATTCAGTGTCCCCTCGACGATCACCAGTGGTGTACGGCCAGTGTAGGAGATCGCTCCCCACACCATGATGCCGGGTGTTGGCCCTGTGTGCCTCGGTCGTATGCAGTCCCGATTGTGGCGCTCACCTGCACGGCGCCAAACACGCATACGACCATCATTGGCACCAAGGCAGAAGCGACTCTCATCGCTGAAGACAACACGTCTCCATTCGTCCCTCCATTCACGCCTGTCGCGACACCACTGGAGGTGGGCTGCACGATGTTGGGGCGTGAGCGGAAGACGGCCTAACGGTGTGCGGGACCGTAGCCCAGCTTCATGGAGACGGTTGCGAATGGTCCTCGGCGATACCCCAGGAGCAACAGTGTCCCTAATTTGCTGGAAAGTGGCGGTGCGGTCCCCTACGGCACTGCGTAGGATCCTACGGTCTTGGCGTGCATCCGTGCGTCGCTGCGGTCCGGTCCAGGTCGACGGGCACGTGCACCTTCCGCCGACCACTGGCGACAACATCGATGTACTGTGGAGACCTCACGCCCCACGTGTTGAACAATTCGGCGGTACGTCCACCCGGCCTCCCGCATGCCCACTATACGCCCTCGCTCAAAGTCCGCCAACTGCACATACGGTTCACGTCCACGCTGTCGCGGCATGCTACCAGTGTTAAAGACTGCGATGGAGCTCCGTATGCCACGGCAAACTGGCTGACACTGACGGCGGCGGTGCACAAATGCTGCGCAGCTAGCGCCATTCGACGGCCAACACCGCGGTTCCTGGTGTGTCCGCTGTGCCGTGCGTGTGATGATTGCTTGTACAGCCCTCTCGCAGTGTCCGGAGCAAGTATGGTGGGTCTGACACACCGGTGTCAATGTGTTCTTTTTTCCATTTCCAGGAGTGTATATTATGACTGTGGCCCCACATTATGAAAAAGCCACATAATTAACTCCATCTAAAACACTTGATAATGGCACTTCGAAGCCGAAATCATGATCGTGTAAATGTAACACTGCAAATAAAAAACAGTCTAATGGCGGTACTAGCTTTAAAGAAATATATTATGACTGTGGCCCCACATTATGAAAAAGCCACATAATTAACTCCATCTAAAACACTTGATAATGGCACTTCGAAGCTGAAATCATGATCGTGTAAATGTAACACTGCAAATAAAAAACAGTCCAATGGCGGTACCAGCTTTAAAGAAATATATTATGACTGTGGCCCCACGTTATGAAAAAACCACATAATTAGCTCCATCTCTTTCACAGTCGTCCTACACCTCTTCTTCCTGATGGATTGTACTTGTTCACAACGACTGTCTTCATCCATTCGCTTGAGATGCTGTCTCCATTCATCCCTGCAGTCTTCAGTCTTCTCATTTAAACTATAAATACCCAAACTGCTTCAATGTCGTCATTTTCATATGGTTTATCCTTTATCTACCTTTCAAAGTTCTTAAAAATGCTATTTTTCCTGACTGTACCTTCCAGTTCCAGGACTCGCTGCCATAAAGTACACAGCCACTGCCATACTTTTGTACAGTTTCAGTTTTCTGTTTTATCTAACTACATCTTTTTTAAGTTCTGTTTATAGTTCCACATATATGTTGTTGAAATTTGTTAGTTTTCTTTGCCTAAATAACTGAAATTGGAGACTTGCTTAAGTACCTTCTTTTTGATAACAATCTTAGATGTAATTTGGAATTTTCTGTAGAGGGCATTAAGTTTTGTTTTAGTTGCAGATATTTTTACATTGAAATGTTTTGTTCCCAACTCAAATGACGACATTCACACTGTGGTAAGTCTGTCTCTGTATTTTGTAATATAATTTCATCATCAATATATAACATAGCAATTAGATGGTAGATTCTCCTCGTACCGGCGCTTTTCCTCATCAGACTGCTATATAAAATTCGGTTAACGTTTGGATGAATTGAAATATTCATTCACCTACCCAAAAGTTATAATTATTTGTTAGTTAATAAGAATGTGAGGTAAATGTAAATGTCATGTGGCTAGGGCCTTCCGTCGGGTAGACCGTTCGCCTGGTGCAAGTCTCTCTAGTTGACGCAACTTCGGCGACTTGCGTCTCGATGTGGATGAAGTGATGATGATAAGGACAACACAACACTCTGTCCCTCCGACCCAGCTGGGAATCGAACCCGGGCCGTTAGGTATGACATTCCATCGCGCTGACCACTCAGCTACCAGGGCGGACAGAATGTGAGGTGAAACGGAAGGTTTACGGGATAGCATAACCTTGTTAGCACCCTAGACTTGCATTCGGAGGACGACGTTTCTAACCTGCGTATGGCCATCCTGATTTAGGTTTCCCGTGAGTTCCCTAGTTCGGCTCAGATAAATGGTAGGATGGTTCCTGTGAAAGGACACGGCCGACTTCCTTCCCTGATCCGATGGGACCGATGAAAACGCTGTTTGGTCTCCTCCCCCGAATCAACCAACCAAACTGCTCGGTACCGTTATCAGCGCGTATCAGAAAACTATGGTTGATATAGCCTCGCCGGATGACCAAAGTCTCTCGCTTCCCCTCTGAAATCTTATGATTGAGTCCTCCACCTCGACAAAATAAAATCTCCGCTTACTTGAACGTACTAATTTCTTGCGCAGCATGTGGAACATGTCCGTAAATGTGGTACTAATCCGAAAACAATGTCCGCAAACGTTGTCCTTTTCCTTTTATTTCAAACCATGACGAATTTCGACCCCCAAATTACTATCTACACACAGAAACACATGTGCTCGCTGACGACGCCTAACAGACAGGGTGGTCCATCTGAAGTTTTGGATGAGTCTATCTCGAAAACTATACATCGGGCAAAAATAATAAGACAAGTTCGTAAGCTCAACGAGGGACATCGAATGATACTACACGTGACCCCCCAGCCCCCACCCCCTTGGGTGGGTTGAGGGGAAACTTTTAAATCTTAAATGGAATCCTCCATTTCTGATTGCAGTTTCGGATTCTCCATAAAAAAGTAATGAAGTTTTGTCTGAAATATTTTTTTAAACCATTGACAGCTTGCGCTGAAATCGAAAAAAAATTAAAATTGGGGAAGAACTCCGATTTATTTATAAGGACGCATCAAATCGATACGAAATGTGCACCAATTCTTTCATTACGTCAAATTAAGCTTTTTTTTTTTTTTTTTTTTTTTTTCAAACCATGTCCTACCCGCCACTATTTATGATGGAGGGAGGCGGAATGGTATTAAAATCACGTTGGGGAACTCTTCACAATTGCATTACTCACCGGCTGTGGCACTACCGTGGCCAAACTGCGAACTATGGCTCAGTACAAAAGGTCGGTGCAATGCGATCAGACGTCACTTCACTTTCAGATTGAGAACCGTGAACATCAACTGACGAAAGAAGTTTATTCTTTAGCAAAACATGGCTCACTATCCTCCTACAGAGATTGTTGATATGATGTTAATTTTAGGTGAATACCATAACAATTACGCTGCAGCTGCGCAATTGTATGCGAATCGTTTCCTAAACAGCGAAAAAATAATTCGAAATTGCACTCAACGAGCTCGAAATGGATACATGCATCGTTCACCTCGTTATCGTGAATACAATGAAAATGACACTCTTACGCTTACCGCTCTCGCCGGTGTTCAACTGGATTCCGAGATTAGTAGTCGTGCGATTGAAAGACAAACTGGGATACCGAAATCTAGTGTTTTGAGGATTCTGTTAGGCACATAAATATCGTGCGTATCATATCACACTGACACAAGCATTAACGCCGAAAGGTATGCAAATATGCGTGCATTTCTGCCAATGGGCCTTGGAAATAATAAGAGGTGACAATGATTATTTTAGATACATTATGTTCACCGATGAAGCCACATTCAAACCAATGGCCTATTAAACCGTCATAATTGTCATTATTGGTACCCTGTCAATCTACATTGGCACAGACCCGTTGAAAATCAACACAAATGGTCGTTAATGGTCTGGTGTGGAATTTTAAACGCTTACTTGGTAGGACCGCATTTTTTTTATCGAAATGTTACTGGGGAATTTTATTTACAACTTCTCCGTGATGGTTTGTTGGAGCTAATGGAAGATGTTGAGCCCGCATCTCGTGGTCGTGCGGTAGCGTTCTCGCTTCCCACGCCCGGGTTCCCGGGTTCGACTCCCGGCGGGGTCAGGGATTTTCTCTGCCTCGTGATGGCTGGGTGTTGTGTGCTGTCCTTAGGTTAGTTAGGTTTAAGTAGTTCTAAGTTCTAGGGGACTGATGACCATAGATGTTAAGTCCCATAGTGATCAGAGCCATTTGAACCATTTTGAAGATGTTGATTTAGAAACTAGGCGACGAATGTGGTTCCAGAAGGACGGAGCAGCTCCCCATTATGCTAAAAATGCCCAGAGCGTTTTAAATTTACGGTATCCTGATCGGTGGATAGAATGCGGTGGACCAATTCAGTGGCCTCCATGTTCAGCACACGTAACATCTCCTGATTTTTTTTTTTGTGGGATTATTTAAAAAATATTGTATATGAAAGACAGCCCACAACCAGAAACGATATGGAGCAACGCATTCAAAGAGCGTGTGCAGCCATACCACGGGATGTGCTGCTCAAAACAGTGGACAATTTCGTAGACGATTGACTTTATGCATTGAAACAAATGGGGATAATTTTGAACAATTTCTCCGTGACTAATTTCATTAATTGAGCACAACAAATTGTGAGAGGCAAGGGGACACACACTAATGAAGCACCCCAACATTTGAGGGGCAAGGGGACTCACACTAATGAAACACACCATGGGAACATCATTCTACTACGTCCAAGTCGTTGTTTATGGGTA
The DNA here is from genome assembly GCF_021461395.2 of Schistocerca americana. Lineage (NCBI taxonomy): Eukaryota > Metazoa > Arthropoda > Insecta > Orthoptera > Acrididae > Schistocerca > Schistocerca americana. The sequence continues at coordinate 601,250,971 of NC_060119.1, read as the reverse complement.
CCACTAAAAGTAGGATACAGTACATTTTGTACAAAAATGGCTTAATTTGGTGTAACGAAAGAAATGGTGCACATTTTTACCCATATGACGCGACTTTCTCGTATCATTCTAAATAAATCAGTGTTCTTCCCCAATTTTACCTTTTTCTCAATTTCAGAGCCATCTGTCAATGGTTTAAAACATGTTTCAGACACAACGGGTGTTTCCATTTAAGATTTAAAGTTACTCTCCGCCTCCACCCAAGGGGGTGGGGGCTGGAGGTCACGTGTAGTATCATTTGGTGTCCCCCTTTGAGCTTACGAACTTGTCTTATCCACTATTTTTATCCGATCCATAGTTTTCGAGATAATCTCATCCGAAACTTCAGATGGACATCGCTACATAATGGCCTTGAAAACCGGAACTGATTTTGGTTTTCAGTAAGAAGGAAAGGGCAACTGTAACGGTCATTTTCTTCAGAATCCTTGAATGTACCTCATGTCAACATATGGTAGCACGTGTTAAGGTGAAACAGGGAGATAGCGTCTCGCTGGGAAAATTCCATCTAATCGCTCATTCTTTCCTCCCCACGGAACTGATTTGTTTACGGAAGAATACAGGCTATAATTCATGTGAATTCATGAGTAGTTCCTATTGGTTCAGTCGGTTCTCTGCGTCACTAATCGTGTACAATAGGCGAGGAATACTTATCTTTGCAGCAATCGAAAATACTATTTATGGATCAGCCAGAACTGCTGTACGTTCAGGGAACTGTGATTTTAAAGGGAAAGCAGATTAATGTTATCAAATGTCACCGTTCGCTATACATCGAACGTTATACGCAACCCATAATTCACAGCAGGTCAGCAAACGAGAGCGCCGTGACATTTGTGTCAAAAGAGATAAATACGTCTACTATCAGTGTCAAAATACTCGTATTTCCGGGCTGGTGTATTGGCGCCGTGCCGGCGACGCGACAGCAATATGCGAGCGTGGTACGGCTGATGCGTCATGTCCCTTCCTTTTCAGCTGAAATAAAACGATGAATTACTTGGCTGAAATTCACAAAACGTGTGCTGAAACTCGTTTTGCCAGAGAATGTTGCGTTCACCGCACTTTGTCTCAGAACTGTAGATCAACGCAAAGCAGTGAGAACTGTTTTAACTTCGAACACTGTTATCGATGTACTGACTCACGGCCATAAAGAGAGTCAGTCAAATTTTCGATGATCTATAGTAAAAAGTCTGGTTTCGATTGCTATTACATTAGATCTCTGTCAGTCTCCTGTGGTATGTTGTAGCAACTTGTACTCATTAATGGTTCTCCACCACTCACTTAGTCTTCGTAGTCCACGTGATGACTAGGTTACAGTACTATGGTGGCTTTCCTTTTTTCCACAGAATACGCGTCAGCAATAGAAATAAAATAAATTTGTCTCCAACTAAGCTTCACCAGCCAGCGGTTGTTCTACGCTGATGAAACGGGACAGCTTGTTAACATGTCCGTTACATAAACTATTCGGTAAAAAAAAAAGTACGGCGACGGCGGAAAAACACGACTCTGCAAAAGGCACAAAAACTATTGAAAGTTCGAAACTGTTTGGACAAACACTAGAACAAAAGATGCTGCAGGACAAGCAAATTCTCTGACAACGGGAACCACTTGAATTATTATTAACTCCCATTACGCTAATGCTATTGTCAGTGATTGTCAGCGAATTCCACACCATGGTTAGGAAACGGGGTACAGAGACGGTTTAATATTCAGTCGACGAACAGATCGTTAGCGAAGGAGATCAACTGGTTTGTAGATGTAGGAAGGGGGATGAAACCAGTCGTGTCCTTCTCAAAGGAACCACACAAGCATTTGCCTTAGTATATTTGGCAAAATTAAGTGGGACGTGTATATCAATGGCACGAAGGGGATTTGAGCTGATTTCCTCCCAGATGTGAGTCTGGTGTGCTGACCACTGAGCAACCTCGCTTGGGTAGTGCGGATGCTAGAAAACTGAAAGAAAAGAAGCGCTGGTAGGTTCCAGGCCTCACCAACATATGTGTAAAAGCAGTGCAAAGTGCCATCACGTTTTCGTGTAATCTTTCAAACTTGTTATCGGTTGAATTGTTAGTTTTTCATACGATTTCAGTAAAGAGAGCTGCTACTAGTAGGGGGACAAAACCGGTATCAGTGCATTTTGTTAGTGTGGAATTCAGGAGCAAACTTGATTGATCAATGTCCCTCGGCTTAACCTATTGTTCTGTTTATTGATTTGTGACCCTCAGAGGGTTGATTTATGACCCCTTCTGAGAAACCCCCCAAACCTCCTCCATGCCCCTCCTCCTCCTCCTCCTCCATCCCTCTCGGAAATCCTATCACTAATACAAGCACACCTTTCATATAAAGTTAATTGACTAAGTAATTAAATCTATGGATTAATCAATCCCTCCCTTTCTGGGAAATCCCTCAGCGCCCTCTCTCCCCATTCCCCATCACTACCGCCACCTGGAAATTGTCTGTAAAAGGACTCTGTTGAGTCGCTATTCGGCGGGAAATCGATTGTAGTGTCTGGAATATTGATTAAACAATTTCCAGTAGACAAGTGAATGTGTGGTATATTATTTATTATTCAGTTTATTGGATACAAGGTGGTGTATGAAATATAGTTTACTCATCAATTTAAAGAATTTGGTGGGAAATCGATTGCAGTGAATTGAATATTGTTTAAACAATTTCTGGTAGACAAGGCAATGTGTAGAATATTATTTCCTTAGACAAATATGGGATATAAGATGGTGCTTTTAATATAGGAACTTGTAAAGAAATACTGAACGTTGACAAGTCAGGGAGAGACAGTCACCAAGCAGTAAGCCAATCAATCTACTTGGAGGGAATAACTATCAATCGCAAATACCCATCATATAGAATTTTCTCACGCAACACACACACACACACACACACACACATCTACTTCTGTCACTGCTCTGCCAGCACACTGGCTAGTTCATTCAGCTATCCAGAGGGCGCTGTGAATCCTGCCACCAGGAGTTGTCCCTGCAGCTGTGTAGCTTTGTGCATTAGCGGACTAGCTGGCCAACCAGAACTTTTCTCTGCACGCACCACTCACTACAGCCTGAAACCGGAATTATTAATTCGTCCCAGCCACTGGCTACCGCTGCACGCCAAATGATGTTGTCCTAGGAAACTAGCCAAGTATTTACCACAGTAATTACAATTAAGTATCGCAGGTTCGAATCGTGCCTCGGACATGGATGTGTGTGATGTCTTTAGGTTAGTTAGGTTTAATTAGTTCTAAGTTCTAGACGACTGATGAGCTCGGAAGTTAAGTCGCATAGTGCTCAGAGCCATTTGAACCATTTTTGAACGATTAAATATTACGATTGCAGCCTCAATCTGATGACATTCAACAATGATCGAAGTATCACAAATGCATTCTCTGGATGGCTGTGGCTCTGAAAATATCAATATCTATACACTTTTTATGACTGATCATAATTCTTCACATTAAATCTTTCATATTCCTTACAGCTATCCATTCGTTTAAGTCCACATCAGATCCATACCTCTCTTATGACAGGCATTGTCATTTTCTTTGAAAATGTCACAACAATGACCACAGTAACTTAACATCCCATCATGTACCTTGTAAGCCTGCTGATTAAAGCAAATCTATCACACACCCCCTGAGTAGGATAACACTTCACCAATAGCTGTATGCCAATGTTATGTCATCATACATAAAAAGCAGTCTCTGTTCTACAAGTACACACAAGAGTCGTTAATGCTATCCACGATAAAAATTAAACAAGCTTTCTGAATCGAGGTATGCTATTGCTTCGGAACAAAGTGGTCTTCCACACAAATAGCGTGGCGTTGAATACAGATGGTGATAGCTGGCATGTGTATTAACAGACTTAAAGTCCAGGTACACATTGCCAGCGGCGTAGGCTAGAAATAAAATTGCACTTCTCACTGAATTTAGAAAGTGACTCTGCTGCCATTATTCTGATATTTGCAACTCTCTCATCCTGCTGCTAGATATTTTTCACACTTATAAATAGTATTTGTAATGAATTATGTCTCTATGCTATGCAGACAGTGTAACAGAGGTACTGAGATATATATTGATGGATGGAGTTATAGAATACTTGTAGTATCCATACACCATGCCAGGAACGTGCTGGGAAGAGGGAAATGATCGTAAAATATAAACACAAACAAATAGCAGTAGTGTCTGGTATATGAAATTACTCACCACGCTGCATTAACTCCATGATCAGACACACTCTCTTCCACACACTACATTTGTCAAGCAAATGTATGTACAGGGTTTGCAGTACCTCACGAACCCCTATCTTAGACTCACTGCAGCTATGAAACTGAATAGTGGACATACACGATTTATGTCCAAGATATGGCAGAGAAATGGAGTATTTCGCCTACATCTTCGTTCATCTAGACAAGGATTCTGCAGTAAGTTTTCCATCGGTTTGGTGAACATAATACATCACACATGTGTTGGAAGACCACTGGTACTGTGGTATGGAGAGGTTTAATGTTAAGGATTGCTAGTAGATAGCACTGTAGTCACACACAGAACACGCAATTGTACCACGCAACTGATGCAACCTGGGAACACAATGGAAAAATGATTAAATGTGTGAAATGTGGCCTGTCACAACATCTCCCTCCCTCTAGAATGCTTCGTCAGTCTACCATTAAATCATACCTTATTACAACCCCTCTCAACCAATTACTCCATCTACTTTCTACCATCCTTTAACGGAGGTCCATGTCAGTTTAGAGGCTGGTGGTTCTCTTTTCCAGTAAAGCATCAAAGACACCATTCTACTTGTGTAGATCGATATTACCTCAATAAACACGCATCAGAGTGATGTTAAAAGCCATGCAACAACTGTTCTCTAAGGCATTTGGTGGCTAATATTGTATGGTTGTAATTGGTATAGAGTACAGAGAAGCACACTGTAAATGCCGCTTGTTGGTTTTAAAATACCTAAACAGTCTTGCACATAGTCAAACACGTAATCCATTCTGTAGTTATGTATTGCAGCACCCCATATGGTAATATAACGCTCTTTACTAAAGCACAATATATAAACATCCGTAAAGTGCTTACTAATAACTTTGTGGTCATGCCTGGGCTTGTGATCCGACATATAGAAACTTATTACATTAGGTGGTCATCCACGTTACACATTCTCTTCCAGTTATCTTATCACTGTCGATGAAAAATAGTTGTTTCCCTAGTTCCCAGTGCTTCCATGTCAACTTCTTCTCACATTTCTCTTGCTGTCACACAACTCGTTCACATGCACAAGAATTTTCCTGCAGGAAGCAGAAGACACGAAAGTGCTCCCTCATTTCCCCTCATTTTCCCAGAGTTTTGGTGTATTTTCCCTCAATTAACAGATATTTTCCATCAATTTTGGACAGAGCGAGATGTTCGAGTGATTAGCACCCTGGACTCGCATTTGTAAGGATGGCAGTTCAAACGCGTGTCTGGCCATCCTGACTTAGATTTTCCTTCATTTCCCTAAATCACTTCAGGCAAATGCTGGGATGGTTCCTTTGAAAGGGCACGTCCAACTTCCTTCCCCATCCTTCCTTAATCTAATGCGACTGATGACCTCGGTCGTTGGTCCCATCCTTCCAAACCAATCAACCATCCTGAATGATGGGCTACGTCAGTTTTCGTAATTTTATCGATTTTGTGCATCTTCTCACCACGTATTCTAAAATTCCTTCGGAAATATGGTACATTTGTCAACACTCACCTGGCAGCTGGCAGGTGGCGTTTCGTGCGCATTTTGCAATCGCATATTTGTGTGTGATCAGAAGGAATCAACTAACAATACGCGACCTCTGGTCTGGGGAACTGCGTGCGGTCATTGGGACATGAGTACAAGATGTGCGAGTGTTCCAGTGATCCCCGACATCTACCATAAGAACTACTACTACTACTATGGAATGAATGTATTTTAAGTGTACCATAATTACTGCCTCTCAATACATTGAAGTACACTCTGTCTTGCAGTGATATTTGTTTTTGTTACTATCCTTCTTACCCCCTACTTCGTCCTGGTAAAGCTGAGATCTGAGATAACGAACTTAGGGGTTACACAGTGCTTTAAAGGCCCTATCGCAACACGAAATTCATGATTCATAGATGTTTTGTTTCCGATGTTGGTACTGCGAGCGCACACACCAGTCGACTCACTCCACAAGTTGATTAAGGACATAGGATACAGATGGACTAAAATTTGAAACTTTCAGCTACGTCCAACATAACGAAATTCTTACAAAGTGGCCTAACTCTGTAAGTATCCAGCTATTGGAGGCACAGGGAACCAAATCCAGAAGAGTTTGGGAACAAAGCAGTTTCAGAATCGAATCCCACTAAATGTACCAGTCCTAGTATCCACCAATAGAATGAAGGGAAAACCTACATACAGGTACAAAGGGGATAGATTTAAATCAAAAGAATAATATGTTCAGGGGAATGGGAGGGGGTCATAAATGATGAATCAAGTTTTCCCCTGAATGTATGCAACCTGCACTAACAATGCACTGATAGAATCTGTGCCCCCTACTATTCTATCTGCTGATATTTCATGGAAAGGGCCACCTACTCGTTAAAACATCTGGTATTAATTAAATTAATTAATTCACCAAGAAAGAATCTCTTATTATAATGAACCATTGATAATCCGAAGCAGTCATTCTGCCATTACCAGTGTACAGCCCTTCCACTGTTAGCGAAGAAGAAACAAAGTACAACTACAGAAATAACTTAAATGTACCAAGAATAGTTTCACTAATAAATCGCAACATGTTTTTTAGTCAGGGTGTGAAAAAATACTCTAAATTGCTTGTTTCACTTAAATAGTAACATGTAGTAGACTCTTTAAAAAGTACCATCGAAGCGAACGTCTTTAATAAGAGTTATATAAAGTCATTGCAAACGAGAAAGTTTGGTTTAAACAGCACAGTTTTGTAGTGCGCTATATCCTAAGTTTTCCACCAGTGTACGAACAATCTTAACCAGGTATTCTAAAAGTAAACTACACGTTAACCTGCAATTCGAATTACAATGCAGTTTGAGTTTCTCGCACAAAAAAACTTGTGCCAGATGCAAACTTTTCCTTTATTTCGAAAGAAACACTAAGGCCAAAACTGGGAACCACACATGCTTGCATTAGTACTATGAAATGTAATTCCCAACCACTAAGACACTGAAATGACATTTAACAAGGTTAATGAATTACTACATAAGACAGAGTGTACGTTTCTAAATACAAGAGAACATTATTGAGAAGTAAAATGCATATCTTATTCTGCAGAAAAACTGTGCAACGTAACACATTTTGTTGCGATATTTGATGTTAAACTTTGTGATGAATGAAATCTCTTTTTATTTCGTTGGCCTCAACACTGAAAATCAGTTTGGCGCGCTGATAACGCAGTTTTAATGACGTCTGAATGAAAATTTCTGAGGGACATGAATGACAATGGACCGGTGCCAGCGTGTCACTCATCACAGGCGTGCGTGCATTCGTTCTGTGATCAGATTGCAGCATATTTTACACAGCCTGACAAAAGACTGATGGATTCACAATGGAAAAGAGGAACAAAAATACTTCACGGTTTGAGAAGGTATTTGATATTATTTAATTTCAATATCGAATGAAATTTATAAAAAACATTTGCCAGTATAACGTGGCACACCCTTCGTCCTGGATCCCTATACCGATTCAGCTGGGAATGGTAATATTTTCTTTCTTGTTTTCTTTAATTTATTGGTTTTCACGACGAAGGTAACATAGAGCGTTGTACCCTTTCCTGTGGCAAGTTGCCCACCACTATTGTGAATAGTTCTTGATGTCCTCTGTACTTCTGTACTGGTAATGAGAGGTAGTTGACTTCCGAGGTGCTCCCACACGTGATCTATTAGTGACAACCTTATGCAGAGAATTCATGTGTTGGCAAGCACTGCTCTGTTGAAAAATGGCACCATGATCGTGCAGGATGAGGATTAGCACATGAGGATGCAGGATATCTGTGAGGTATTGAGTGATGTCAGAGCTCCCTCAGCCGCTAGCTGTAACCTGTATGCTGGTACTGAAATGGTTCAAATGGCTCTGAGCACTATGGGACTTAACATCTATGGTCATGAGTCCCCTAGAACTTAGAACTACTTAAACCTAACTAACCTAAGGACATCACACAACACCCAGTCATCACGAGGCAAAGAAAATCCCTGATCCCGCCGGGAATCGAACCCGGGAACCCGGGCGCGGGAAGTGAGAACGCTACCGCACGACCACAAACTGCGGACTGCTGGTACTGAGATGCAGTCGACTTACGGCCTGCTCCCGTTGGGGACAACCTTATGCAGACAATACCTTCATGGACAAGCATTTTCCTGAATGAGATTTTCACTCTGCAGCGGAGTGTGCGCTGATATGAAACTTCCTGGCACATTAAAACTGTGTACCGGACCGAGACACGAACTCAGGACCTCTGCCTTACGCGGGCAAGTGCTCTACCATCTGAGCTACCCAAGCACGACTCACGCCCCGTCCTCGCAAGAGAGCTTCTGTAAAGTTTGGAAGGTAGGAGGCGAGGTACTGGCAGAAGTAAAGCTGTGAGGACGGGGCGTGAGTCGTGCTTGGGTAGCTCAGATGGTAGAGCACTTGCCCGCGAGAGGCAGAGGTCCCGAGTTCGTGTCTCTGTCCGGCACACAGTTTTAATCAGCAAGGAAGTTTCAAGCATTGTCCTGTTACGCCTGAGTTCCCTCTGTTACTAACCGTATCCTGAAGTCATACCCAAAGGCTCTCCACACCATGAGTTCAAGAGAAATACCGCTGTGTTTCTCCAAAATACTGAGAGAAAGCGACCTCTCCATATTCACTGAACACATTGCGACGTCATCGATCAGCGGTCCATGCCCCCCAGTCCCGTTACAATTCCAAACACAGCCAGCAGCGCACACGTAGGACGGTAATTGCTCAGTCCGACTGCTGCTGATTTCCGAAGAGTATTGAGGGATGATAGAATGTGGCAGGGAGTTCGACGGGGTTACGAAGTGCTTGGTGCACAATACGGCGATCCTCCCTCTTGGTGATCAGACGTAGTCGATCTGAACCCTGGCGACGAGTATGCCTGTCGTCACGTTCCCACGCAGTCCAACATCGCGTCACTGTCACATCCGACAGCCCCAGAAATCTCGATATTGCACAATTCGACAAGCCGACGAAATGAAGGCCTGCAATTAGGCTCTAAGCACTATCGGACTTAACATCTAAGTACATCAGTCCCATAGACTTAGAACTACTTAAACCTAACTAATCTGAGGACATCACACACATCCATGCCCGAGGCAGGATTCGAACCTGCGTCCCTAGCAGCCGCGTGATTCCGGACTGAAGCGCCTAGAACCGCTAGACCACAGCGGCCGGCGCCCAAGATTAGGTGCCGGCCAAAGTGGCCGAGCGGTTCTAGGCGCTACAGTTTGGAACCGCGCGACCGCTACGGTCGCAGGTTCGAATCCTGCCTCGGGCATGGATGTGTATAATGTCCTTAGGTTAGTTAGGTTTAAGTAGTTCTAAGTTCTAGGGGACTCATGACCACAGCAGTTAAGTCCCATAGTGCTCAGAGCCATTTGAACCATTTGAACCAAGATTAGGTGGTGGTGGTGGTTAGTGTTTAACGTCCCGTCGACAACGAGGTCATTAGAGACGGAGCTCATGCTCGGTTTAGGGAAGGATTGGGAAGGAAATCGGCCGTGCCCTTTCAAAGGAACCATCCCGGCATTTGCCTGAAGCGATTTAGGGAAATCACGGAAAACATAAATCAGGATGGCTGGAGACGGGATTGAACCGTCGTCCTCCCGAATGTGAGTCCAGTGCCAAGATTAGGCTCCTACCGAATACATTTAAGTGCTCATTACGGTGTCTCACACCAGTACTTGTCCTTTCCGTGTCCTTACCGGTAATCAATCAACTGCTCACGCACTTGTCTAACGTACGAAGCCTGGTAACATCTCCAAACACAAACAACACCAGTTTCGCTTGGTTGCCATTCTATCTGTCACAGATAATTGCATCTATAATAGTTTCCGTACTCGTACGCGCGAGAAGTTACATTGACAATGAGTGCTTTACCATTTTTTTGTCAGGCAGTCCGTTAGCAACTACCGGTTTCAGTGCCCTCTGCAGATCATCTTCAGGTATGGCGCCGAAAGTTGTAGTTTTAGCAGAATCTCCTGTCGTAAATATTTCCGTACGAAAGTTAAGTGACCACCTGCACGTAATGCGTCGCGGGCACCCAGCTGTGTCAGACGCCTGGAGAAAAAGTCATTAGCGCGTGCCTTTCAGAGCACAGGAAAACACCTGGAGAACAAGCCATTGGGGTGTGCCTTTCATCGCTAATGCGACACCCTCGTTACTTGAAAACATATGATTACTCGCACTTTGTGCTAATTGCTGAAATGCTTATGAATTGATGGGAAATATTCGTACATCTGCACACCTAATTATGACAAGTGTCTTTCTATGAGAGTTGAGAGCTACTGACTTACGAAATGCCACATGACTATTGAATGATGTTTTTATGCTTTGGTTTGCGTAATTGCTTATTTCATTTGACATCTGTTTTCCAGCTGTGTTGCAGCATTGGTTTCATAAAATAAAATTAAATGCATTTGCTAATGTGAACACTTTCTGTCAACAGATCTATTAAATAATTATTTTATGATCCACATTCTTTAAAAAAGGAGCACTTGGAAAGGAAAGAACAATAAGAAGGAACTAGTAACTGCATTCATAATTTGCTTTTCAAGTAATTGGTAACTTTTTGGTAGAATAACTTCTTGTGGTGCACCACTTTAATTACATAGACATTAAGATGTGAATATACATTTCCCTTATCTGCATTGTTGTTTAGTGTAATATTTTTTCTGCTTGCGCTATGTCATGTTTAGGTATAAGTTGCTGCTGTTTGCCAGGCATAGTGTTATTGAATTTGACCTTTGCTCATTTATGCTGCTATCTTTGCCAATTTGCATTTTTTGCATTGCTGTTTGTGTTGATTTGTTATGTGATGCTGCATTGCCTCGTTCCTTAGTTTAGCATCTGAGCTCAGTAGATTTAAGTTAGCTTAAGAGGGGGTAGCCTCTAAGAGAATGAGTTGCGATGAATTGGAAGAAATGCATTGAGAAAACAGGTTTAGGTAGGATTTTCTTGGAAATAAATGATGAGGTAAGATAATGGAAAATAAAAATGAGGTAAGAAATGTGTGGACATATAAACACAGAAAGCATGCTTAGTTAGAATTTTTTTTGGTGGAAACAAAGGATGAAATAAGAGGAAAGATATATGAAGTTTTGGGTTGGACTGCAGTACCAAATGTTACACTGAAAACGAACCCTGTCCTTTCCTATTGGTGTTATCCCACTATGTGTTTGTGTACCCTTGAGTATTTGTTTTCTTCCTGTCTCTGTGTACTGTTTCATAGAATTTTTTTTCTCTTCTAATACTAAGCTATATTCACTATGAGGAGGAATACTGTTATCCTCAAATATAAGTTGCATTAATAATATGTTATTTTCTTTGTAAAGTTGTTTACAATTCTGTTCTGTTTCAATGTTCATGTGTGAAATTAATGTTTCGAAAACTATTCTCATTATTTTATGTATGTACTTATGTCACTATTTTTGTAACACTGATGTATATGTTTATTTCTATTCTTTTGTAAAGCCTGTACTACAAATGTTATCTGTATTATTATGTTTTTAATGATGTATTGTGTACCTTTGTTATTGTATTCTCATGTTATAAAATTGTAATTGTTACCAGTTCTTCAAATTAAGTTACATTTCACTGCACACGTTTCTGTTGGTCATAGTACATGGACAATATGTGAGAAGTAGGGACTGTTAGTGTTTGCACGTTTGTTAATAATTCTGCAAGGGACTGGATAACAGCATTGCTGGTTCTAAGGACAATTCCAAAAACTTTGTGAGTGCACAAGTGATGGTTTATGGACTTGCTATATTATCCGCAAGACTCTTCAATGGTGATTGTGCACCTGCACAGTCACAACAGATGGCTGCTGGCTATCTCTACAAGGACTACAGTGGGTCTACATCTTTGATGATCCATCAATACCATTATCTCTACAAGGACTACAGTGGGTCTGCACCTCTGGTGGCCCACCAATACCATACTCTCTACCAGGACTACAGTGGGTCTGCTCTGTGATGACCTACCTACCAATATTCTTCCAAACTACGACTGACTCTGCTGTGGGTTTGCTCTGTTGTGGCCCGTTATGTGTCAGCATGTCAAGAGTCAGCACTGTCTTTCCGTTGGAAGGACAACACTACTTCTTCAAGACTGCATGGAAATCCACTACTTCTGTGTGCAATTTCTTTTACTAATGAGACTTTGTGAAAAAAACCTGTAATTACTGTTATGATGTACGATTAGGACTGTCTTTATGGACTGTGAGACAATTTTAGCTTTTGACCAACATAATATCAATAAGTGTGTGCATTTGATTTCTTTGTTATTGTAATTATGAAAAATTTTTTCAAATCTGTATTGGCCACTGCCCCATCCAATTTGTAAAAATTTTTGTGGGGAGCATGGGGGCTATGTAAGTAGGCTGTTTATGTTTTCTCTATGTAAGTAGGCTGTTTATGTTTTCTCTATGTAAGTAGGCTGTTTATGTTTTCTTATTGGCAACGTTACGTAGCGCTCAATATGAAAATCACTGGCTGTGCTGTGTGCAGTCTGTGGCTAGTTTGCATTGTTGTAATACTCGCCATTGTAGTGTTAGGCAGCTGGCTGTGAACAGCGCGTAACGTTGCGCAGTTGGAGGTGAGCCGCCAGCAGTGGTGGATGTGGGGAGAGAGATGGCGGAGGTTTGTAATTTGTCATGAACTGATATATATATTATGACTTGTGATGATATTAAGGTAAATACATTGTTTGCTCTCTATTAATATCTTTCATTTGCTAACTACCCCTATCAGTAGTTAGTGCCTTCAGTAGTTTGAATCTTTTATTTAGCTGGCAGTAGTGGCGCTCGCTGTATTGCAGTAGCTTGAGCAGCGAAGATTTTTGTGAGGTAAGTGATTTGTGAAAGGTATAGTTTAATGTTTGTCAGGGCCATTCTTTAGTAGGGAATTTTGAAAGTCAGATTGCGTTGCGCTAAAAATATTGTGTGTCAGGTTAAGCACAGTCATGTAAAATTGTTGAAAGGGGACGTTTCAAAAGTAAGTCCTTTATTTAAACAGCGATTAAACAATTTCTGTTCTCTACGCTGATAAGCCGTTCAACATTTCAACTGATTTACTAACATAAAATAAATAAAAAGCGTAAGAACTGCGTATGTCTGATAACCACTGAGTTAACGTTTTTCGTCGTCTTTCGATTGATCTGAGGATGAAAAAAAAAATGGTTCAAATGGCTCTGAGCACTATGGGACTCAACATCTGTGCTCATCAGTCCCCTAGAGCTTAGAACTACTTAAACCTAACTAACCTAAGGACATCACACACATCCATGCCCGAGGCAGGATTCCAACCTGCGACCGTAGCGGTCACGCGAGTCCAGACTGAAACGCCTAGAACCGCACGGCCACACCGACCGGCTGATCTGAGGATGACACACATCTTTTTTTTTCACGTGTCAATTATTTTAGTTTCTATGTAATTGTTACACCTAACACCTCTTGCAGTCCTCCTTCCTTCAGTCCTAGTCTGCCCTTACTTTTATGCCCCTGTAATATTTCTTCCAGCCTCAAGTTCATTATCCCCGGAGAAGTAGCAGTAGGTTACAATAAACAGTAAACTTTTAATCTGCCATCTTCATCTTCCCTTCTGCCAGAATTATGTTCCCGATGTTATTCTCTGTTTTCTTGCAAAACTGTGAAATATGAATGATGAGACGCAGTGCACCATCATATACAAAAAGGAATTCACGGAAGTTATTAAGTGAGCCGTTTAGCCTTGTTTACAGACATAAATCCTTAGCGTTTCAAGATTGTATTTTGGCCTACTTGACAAGAAGCAGATTAAAACTACTACCAATACTGTGCTGCAGGAGTATCACCACTTGTTAAACAACTCGTCATTCGAGTACTACATCCTCTAGCAAGTTATTAATTTTTTGCCTTGTTAAGGTTCAGTACCGAAACGTAGAAGGAGGTGTAAGAGATATTCATCCATTTAAGAATGTCATATGTGTGTGAAAGTAACCTTAAACAACCGAAAGACGTGGACGGTGTCACATGGAGCCGACTTTGTTAATTCAGAGCTCCTTCGCACGAAATTATGTTTTTATTTTGTACCGTTAATATCAACTGTTGTCTTTATTAGATGAAGTGATTTTAGTACGTAGCGATATATGTACTGTGCGTTGGAAAATGGCAAGATGGAACTGTGCGTGAGTGTGTCCAAAACTACACCGAAGCGCCAAAGAAACCAGTATAAGCATGGGTATTCAAATACAGAGATATGTAAACAGGTCGGCAACGACTATGTAAGACAAGTGTCAGATCGGTGTTGTCAGATCGGTTATTGCTGCTACAATAGAAGTTTATCAAGATTTAAGTGAGTCTGAACGTGGTCGGCGCACGAGCGAAGCGACACAGCATCTCCGAGGTAGCGACAAAGTATTAATTTTCCCCTACGACCATTTCACGAGTGTACCGTGAACATCAGGAATCTGGTAAAACGTCAAATCTCCGACATCGCTGCGGCCGGAAAAAGATCCTGCAAGAATGGAACCAAAGACAACTGAAGAGAAGCCTTCAACAAGACAGAAGTGAAACCTTTTCGCAAATTGCTGCAGATTTCAATGCTGGGCCATCAACAATTCTCCGCGTGCCAACCATTCAACGAAACATCTTCGATATGTGTTTCAGCCCAAAGGCCCCCTCGTGTACCCTTGTTGACTGCACGACACAAAGCCTTACGCCTCGTTTGGGCCCGTCAACACCGACAATGGACCGTTGATGACTGGAATCATGTTGCCTGGTCGGACGAGTCTCGTTTCAAATTTTCGCTCGGGTGGACGTGTACAGATATGGAGGCAACCTCCTGAATCCATGGACCCTGCGTGTCAGCAGGCCACTGTTCAAGCTGGTGAAGGCTCTGTAATGGTGTGAGGCGTCTGCAGTTGGAGTGTTATGGGACCCCTCATACGTCTAGATACGACTCTGACTGGTGATTCGTACGTAAGCATCACGTATGATCACCTGCATCGATTCATGTGCACTGTGCATTCCGACGGTCTTGGAAAATTCAAGCAGGATCATGGGACACCCCACACGTCCAGAACTGCTATAGTGGCTACACGAAGACTCTTCTGAGTTTAATCACTTCCGATGGCCACCGAACTCCACAAACAAGAAGGTTATTGAGCATGCCTTGCAACGTGCTGTTCAGAAGAACTCTCCACCTCCTCCCACTCTTACGGATTTATGGATAGCCCTGTAAGGCTCATGGTGTCAATTCCCTCCAACACTACTTCATACATTAGTCACGTCTATGCCAAGTCGTGTTGCGGCACTTTTGCATGCTCGCTGGGGCCCCACACGATATTAGGCAGGTATATCAGTTTCTTTGGCTCTTCAGTGTGTATATAAAGAAAGTTGAGTATCAAATAGAAGGATTTTATTATATTAGTACATGTTATGATCTCATTGTACTGACATCTGCATTGTGATCCTCGAAATGGTGTGAAAATTCCATGTACGCAACATCCAGTACGTATTACAACAACTGTGTGTGTGTGTGTGTGTGTGTGTGTGTGTGTGTGTGTTTTCATATCTGCTCCCAAATCATTGGACCGATACCAACCCAAATTGATACCGTACACATAATCCTTACTGTTAGGCACTGTTAGGCACCTCAGAAACATTGCAACACGCACAACGTTTAAATGTATTACTCCTATGCTGCAATCCATATTCGCAATAATTTTCGCACGGAGTATCTACATATACCGCTACATTGACCTACAAAAGTATGTTGCCGTATGCTGTTCAGGAGATATGACTTTATAAACACTGGGATGCTTGAAAAACTTCCGTATCGTGCATGACGTTTGAATGTATTATTTCTTTGCTACTAAGTCTATTCGGAATACACACACATCAAAAAAAAATTTGCATCACCTCGGCTCTGTGAGTACGGGAACCTGTATAGAAAATTGGAATAGTGGTCAACATAAACATCATTTTCGCCCTTCTTATTGCTCATGAAAACCACACATTGCTTGTTGTAGCCTCATACAGCGAGACCTTCAGATGTGGTGGGCAGATTGCTGTACACACTGGTACCACTAATACTCAGTAGCAAGTCCTCTTGCATTGATGCATGCCTGTATTTGCCGTAGCATACTATCTACAAACTCATCAAAGCACTGCCAATCGAGATTGTCGCACTCCGCAACGGAGATTCGGCGCAGATCCGTCAGAGTGGTTGGTGGGTCACGTCATCCATTAACAGCTCTTTTCAGCCTATCCCAGGCATGTTCGATAGGGTTCATGTCTGGAGAACATGTTGGACACTCTAGTCGAGCGATTTCGTTATCCTGAAGGAAGTCATTCACCTGATGTGCAAGGTGGAGCCGCGAATTTTCGTCCATAAAAACGAATGCCTCTCTAATATGCCGCCGATGTGGTTGCACTAACGGTCGGAGGATGGCATTCACGTGTCGTATAAACATAACGCGCCTTCCATGTTCACCAGCGGCATACGTCAGCCCCACATAATGCTATCACAAATCATCAAACCTCCATCTTGCTGCACTCCTTCGACAGTGTGTCTAAGACGTTCAACCTGACCGCGTTGCCTCCAAACATGTCTGCGACGATTGTCTGGCTGAAGGCATATGACACTCACCGGTGAAGAGAACGTGGTGCCGGTCCTGAGAGGTGCATACGGCATGTTGTTGGGCCCGTCTTTACTGCGCTGCATGGTATCGTGGTTGCAAAGATGGACCTTGCCATGGACGTCGGCAGTGAAGTTGCGCATCATACAGCCTATTGCACGCAGTTCGAGTCGTAATATGACGTCCTGTGGCTGCACGTAAAGCATCGTTGACCATGGTGGCGTTGCTGTCAGGGTTCCTTCGAGCCATAATCCGTAGGTAGCGCTCATCCACAGCAGTAGTAGCGGCCTGAGCGAGGCATGTCATCGATAGTTCCTGTCTCTCTGTGTCTCCTCCGTCTCCGAATAACATCTCTTCGGTTCACTCCGTTGACGCCTGGACACTTCTTTTGTTGAGATCCCTTCCTGGCACAAAGTAACAATGCGGACGCCATCGAACCGCAGTATTGACCGTCTAGGCATGGTTCAACTACAGACAACACGAACCGTGTACCTATTTCCTTGCAAAATGACTGGAACTGATCGGCTGTCAGACCCACTCGGTCTAATAGGCGCTACTCACGCATATTTGTTTACATCTTTGGGAGGGTTTAACGACATCTCCGAACAGTCAGAGGGAGTGTGTCAGTAGTACAATATCCACACTCAACGTCTATCTTCAGGAGTTCTGGGAACCAGGGTGATGCCAAACGTTTTTGGTATATGTATTTCGCTGACAGTATCCACATACGTCGCTGAACGAACCTACACAAATGATTAATCGCAGTACTACACATAGTTCAAGAGATATGGCGTCATAAACACAGAGATGGTGAAAAAATTGCAGCATAATGCATGAAAGTTTAACACATTTACTCTTTACTACTAAGACAACACCACAATCGAGTCGTCCTAAGGAAACCACTGGCATCAGGGAGTGCTTCTGACAGCTTCCAAGTGCGAAGTGCACATGGCTGTAGGCGGAAACGATAGCCGTCTGTAGAGCTATGAAGAGGTGTTGCGATAGAGACGTTTACAAACGAACGTTGTAGACACAGGAAGCAGCGGCGGCCAGCGTAGAGAAACCGTCTGGGATCATGTTTCATAATGTAGATACTGCCCTTATACATTTACACATTACGTGTATTTCTCTGTACAAGTGTTTCGTGATTTCAATCGTGTTTTCACGAACACATGAAAATGAAAGTTTTTCAATACTTATTTACAAACACAGTTCATTTTTGTTCATACGGGAAATAATTTCTAAGAAGAAATTCGATACCTTGCACCGTTTCCGAGTTATTTAGCGTTGAAGTTAGTCGATCAGGCCGTCACACAAAAATACAACACTTGTATACAGTAAAATGCGGTAATACACACTCTGAGTCTGCGAGTTATCCTTGTTCAAATCCTCCTTAGCTTCTAAAATGTGCCTTTTCCGAAGGTGATAAATTTCCTTTAGGCGACCAAACAAAGAATATGTTTGGTGACATTGTCCTTGTCAGGCTGCAGTTATTTCTCAGCACAACTTATCCGGTAAAACACAAAATTTTTAGACAGTTAGACTGTTTGTGACCATCATCCGGAAAAGTGTGAGCAATACCAACAGTAACTAATGGAGAGTAATCAAACATACGGAATTTATTTGTCTGGATAACACATTTAAGTGATTAACATTGCAAGATTACAGATTAAGCCAGTGCGAATATGAAATGCTGGCACATTAATAGCTGCCAGAATACTGAATGCAAACATGCAAACATGCATGCCTTGTATTTTAAAATCACCGGATGCAAGTTTGTGAGAAGGAGTTGAATCTGCATTGCGCTTTGAAGGTCAATACAGGGACGGTTAATACTATTTGTGGATGATGCTGGAGTTTCGTCCAATGACATCCCATATTTGCTCCATTGGAGACAGATGTGGTGATCGCACAGCGCATGGCAACATGTCAACACCCTGTAGAGCATGTTCGATTAAAACAGCTGAATGTGGGTTAGCGGTATCCTGTTGGAAAGCACCCTCTGAACGCTGCTTATGAATGGCAGCACAACAGGCCGAATTGCCATACTGACGTTCAATCTTCAGTCAAACTGCGTGCTCTTGCTGTCGTACGAAATCGCACCCGAAACCATACCTCCAGCTGTAGGTTCAGTATGTCTAGCACGCGGACGGGTTTTTTGCAGGTCTTCAGCTGGCCTTCCAACCAACACACGGCCGTCACTGGCACCGAGGAGAACCAGCTTCCATCAAAAAATACAACCCAACCCTCCAATGAGCCTTCGCTAGACGCTACTGAAGTCGCAAATGACGGTGGTTTTAGGTCAATAGAATGCATGCTAAAGGACGTCCGTCTCGGAGTAGTACTTGAAGTAACCAATTTGTAGCAGTTCGTTGCCCCATTGTGATGCCAAATCGTGCAGATCCAGTACATACGGCAGAGTCAAACCCTTAACACGTTGGTCTTCCCTCTCGTTGGTGCCATGTGGCCGTGAGGGCTCCAGACGACCACGTGGCACTACCGAGAGGGAGGACATTCCCATGACCATTCCTGCAAGCAATAATCTTCTACAGTGGCTGCATTCTTGCCAAGTCTTTCTGCAGTATCGCAGTAGGAGCGTTCAGTTCCTCGTACCCCTAGTATGCTACACCATTCCAACTCAGTGAAATGTTCATAATGGTTCTTTGACACCTTAAGTGCATTCCTGACTAATATCAACTCACCACATTATAACTTAAAGGTAAATAACACTCACGTCCGTTACAGCGTGCCGCGAAGGATTAGCCGAGCGGTCTTAGGCGCTGCAGTCATGGACTGTGCGGCTGGTCCCGGCGGAGGATCGAGTCTTCCCTCGGGCATGGGTGTGTGTGTTTGTCCTTAGGATGATTTAGGTTAAGTAGTGTGTAAGCTTAGGGACTGATGACCTTAGCATTTAAGTCCCATAAGATTTCACACACATTTGAACATTTGAACGTTACAGCGTGTATTTAAAGCAAACCTGTTTTGCATTATCATAGTGTCACTATTAGCGCCATACGTAATCGACTGGCGTTAACTCTGAATGGGTAGCATCTTTCAGATGTAAAAGCATGCCTACCAACTTTCGTTTATGTCGCACAAATCCTCCTAGGTGTTGCGACTTATTTTCATCAGAATGTATAGATCAAAGAACACCACTTTAAATACAATGTTGGGTTTTTTAAATGGGACATGTATGTTTTTTCTACAGAAATGAAAACTAGAGATACAATGGTTCTGGTAGACTTGGTTTCGCTCTTATGAAAAACTTCATACATTCTGAAATATTATACTTTAAAAGTTTGCAACGGCGCCGCGGTTACGAAGTGATGCGCAAGTGTACTGCCCTGCATCATACTCCAAACAGACCACTATCACACGCACGTTCTACATACATTGTTCAGCCTAGCAGTGTTTCCTTCTCGATTCTGGTGCACTGTTGTCGGTATCAAACAGGAAAATACATCGAAATTCATTCCACGTACATTTCGGACAGTGCTTTCTCTGTTTTGGTGTGGCTTGTGATATTTGCGGTCGTCTCATCGGTATGCCGGTATTCAGTAATAAGGAAAAATGTATGTGGTGTTAATTTACTGCGAATGTCACAGAAATGCAACCACAGTCGTAACAGTGTACGCTGAACTATACCCAGATCGACTGCGTCCTTCACGTTCTACATTTTCCAATATCCGCCCAAGTGTCATCGGAACAGACACCTAGGCACCCAGAAAGCGTCAACATACAAACACAGCAGCTAACCATAACAAAAATGCAGCTATAGCGCACAGCCCTGATGGTAGTGTACGACGCACTGCGCACGGTTCTTGAATGAGCTGTAGTATTGTGTGGGGAATTTTGCGTAGCCATATGTTTCTTTAGAAAAAGCATTTTAACCATCAGCTGTTTTACTTAATGCACATATCGTCTACCGGTTTCGGTCATAGACCATCGTCACTGGATGTAATTTAAAACAGATCAGTTGTAAACGTATCCCACTTTACCCTTAAGCTGATAGATCATCTGGGTTGTCAGAATGAACCCACACAAGCAACTATCATAGCCCGTCCTAGAAATACTCATCACATTATATCGGTATCATATCGCACTCCACCAGGAACTGCACTGCAAAAGGACATACTTTGCATGCTGCATTGAATTCTGTCCTTTAACGTCAGTGGGGTATCGATGTTCGGTGCGACATCACTGGTACCAGTACTGTAGGCCCCTATTTTTATCAGGGAACATTAAGCGGATGGCGATATGGATAATTTCTGCAAAACACTCTACCGTTTCTCTTGAAGGAATTGGAACGGGTCTATCAATATGGTTCCAGCATGGTGGATGCCCTACTCACTACGCGCATGGTTCCAGAGAAGTTGTGGATGCAGTGTTTCCAAATAGGTGGATAGGACGAGGAGGCCTTGTCAGCTGACCATCCCGCTACCCCGACGTGATGCAATTTGACTTCTTTCTCTGGGACGCTGTGAAAGAGTGTCTGTACAAAAAATCCCCAACGACACTAGAGAATACGCAACACCGTATTACCGCACCGTGTGCCACAATATCTATGGAAATACGAGTACTACAGCCTGTTTACCTCTCACTTGTTCACTGTCTCCACAAGTGTAGTGATACAAATGGAGGGGAGTTCGATCTGTTGGGTTGACGCATTTTAATGAGCCGTGACGTTACCTATTATTTGTGTATTTTTTTCCTTGCTGGACTTGAACAAACTTCAAGTTTCTGTGGGTTATATGGCACTAATCATTGTGTTCAAGGCACCAGAACCAAGTCTTATCACTAAACTGCACCTCTTGTTTTCATTTCTCTAGCAAAGCACGCATATGATATAAAAACAAAAAAAAGAGACTTAAAACGTACGCATTAAGAGCTATCAGCTCCGGCTCAATGGAAGAGTGTTTTGTGTTCCACACTATCGATGATGAATAAGTGCTCATAGCTTTAAAGTTGCATTTCAGACCCATTTTTACTAGATATTTTTCTCTTGTTTTGGTCAATACTCCTTCCTTCTAAAATATGGAAAGCAAAGACCTTGCTGTAGAAGAGACCTATTTCATAGTATCGAATATGAGCCAGTGTTCATACCTCTTAAGGTATGCATTTTACAGCCATGTTTACTAGAATTTTTTTTTACTTTTTTCTGTATGAGGAATCCTTCGCTAACGTTTGTATGTATATTTTTGGACACCCTATCATTATTAACTTTTGTGAAAACTGCAACACACAGAAATAAAGGTACAATGTGATTATGAAGCAGAATTCTCGAAGTGACAGTGCATTCTTATTCATGCCGTGTCCTCAGATAGTGAAGTAAAACTTCGCTAAGCTTCATCAAGCACAAAGTGCACATTACCATTATGGGAGTGGATCCCAAACGACTGGGGAAAAGCGCAAAAGACTCCCGTGTATAAGAAGGGCAAAAGAACGGTCCTGCAAAATTACAGAATAATTAATATCCCTAATATATGTTTGCTGCAGAATCCTCGAATATATCCTCAGTTGGGATGTAATAAATTTTCCAGAGACCGACAGAGTCAAATGGTGGAATATGTTCGAAATTCTGAGGAAAACAGGAGTAATCTATAGGGAGAGACAGATAATAAATAACATGTACAAAACCCAAGGAGGAATAATAAGATTATAAGAAAGAAGTATTCGGATTAGAAGGTTTATAAGACAGGAATAAAACAAAGGTTCAAGAGTGGAATTCAAATTCAAGGTGAACGAATTTCAACAAGACTCACTGAAGACATGTTATCCTCAGTGAAAGTGAAGAAGAATTGCAGGCTTTGCTGAAAGGAATACACAGTCTAATGAGTAGAGGGTATGGATTGATAATGAATCGAAAAAAAAGACAAAAGTAATGAGAAGTAGCAGAAATGAGAACAGATAACAGCTTAACGTCAGGATTGATAGTCACGAAGTAGGTGAAGTTAGGGAATTCTACTAACTAGGTAACAAAATAACCAATGGCAGACGGAGCAAGGAGGACAGCAGATTAGCACTGGGAGAAACGGAAGTGTACTAGTGTCCCACGTAGACCTTAATTTGAGGAACAAATTTCTGTGAATGTCCGTTTGGTGCACAGTATTGTATAGTTGTGAAACGTGGTCTATGGGAAACCGAAACAGAAGAGAAAAAAAGCATTTGAAATGTGTGCTACAGACGATCGTTGAAAATTAGGTCGACTGATAAGTTCAGGAATTTGGAGGTTATGAGCAGAATCGAAAGGAATATTTGGAAAATATTGATAAGGAGAAGGGACAGGATGAAAGGACATCTGTTAAGACGTCACGGAATAACTTCTATTGTTCTAGATGGAGCTGTAGATAGTAAAAACTGTAGAGGAAGATAGAGATTGAAATATATCCACCACATAATTGAAGACGTATGTTGCAAGTGCTACTCTGAGATAAAGAGAGTAAAAAGGTTGGAATAGGAGAGAAATTCCTGGCGCACCGTATCAAAGCTGTCAGAAAACTGATGACAAAAAAAAGTAGTCCTCGATAGCGAGTGTCCATCAGAGACAAGGGTATCATCAGTAGTGCCCCAGGGAAGTGTGATATGACCGCTACTATTCTCCGTTTACATAAATGACAAGCCGGATAGGATGGGTGGCAATTTACGTTTGTTTACTGATAATGCTGTGGTGTACGGTAAGGTTTCATAGCTGAATGGGTGTAGAAGGATACAAGATGACTTACACAAAATGTCTAGTCGGTGTGATGAATGGCAGCTAGACTTAAATGCAGAAAAATGCAAGTTAATAGGGAAGAGTAGGAAAACTAAACCCGTAATGTTCGATGACAGTGTACAGCTTGACACAGTCACGTCACTTAAGCATTTGGACGCAATATTGCAGGCTATACGAAATGGAACTAGCATGTAAGGTCTGTGTAAAAAAATGTGACTGGTCGACTCCGGTTGTTGTTGTTGTTGTGGTCTTCAGTCCTGAGACTGGTTTGATGCAGCTCTCCATGCTACTCTATCCTGTGCTAGCTTCTTCATCTCCCAGTACCTACTGCAACCTACATCCTTCTGAATCTGCTTAGTGTATTCATCCCTTGGTCTCCCTCTACGATTTTTACCCTCCACGCTGCCCTCCAATGCTAAATTTGTGACCCTTTGATGCCTCAAAACATGTCCTACCAACCGATCCCTTCTTCTAGTCAAGTTGTGCCACAAACTTCCCTTCTCCCCAATCCTATTCAATACCTCCTCATTAGTTACGTGATCTACACACCTTATCTTCAGCATTCTTCTGTAGCACCACATTTCGAAAGCTTCTATTCTCTTCTTGTCCAAACTAGTTATCGTCCATGTTTCACTTCCATACATGGCTACACTCCATACAAATACTTTCAGAAACGACTTCCTGACACTTAAATCTATACTCGATGTTAACAAATTTCTCTTCTTGAGAAACGCTTTCCTTGCCATTGCCAGTCTACATTTTATATCCTCTCTACTTCGACCATCATCAGTTATTTTACTCCCTAAATAGAAAAACTCCTTTACTACTTTAAGTGTCTCATTTCCTAATCTAATTCCCTCAGCATCACCCGACTTAATTCGACTACATTCCATTATCCTCGTTTTGCTTTTGTTGATGTTCATCTTATATCCTCCTTTCAAGACACTGTCCATTCCGTTCAACTGCTCTTCCAAGTCCTTTGCTGTCTCTGACAGAATTACAATGTCATCGGCGAACCTTAAAGTTTTTACTTCTTCTCCATGAATTTTAATACCTACTCCGAATTTTCCTTTTGTTTCCTTTACTGCTTGCTCAATATACAGATTGAATAACATCGGGGAGAGGCTACGACCCTGTCTCACTCCTCTCCCAACCACTGCTTCCCTTTCATGCCCCTCGACTCTTATAACTGCCATCTGGTTTCTGTACAAATTGTAAATAGCCTTTCGCTCCCTGTATTTTACCCCTGCCACCTTCAGAATTTGAAAGAGAGTATTCCAGTTAACATTGTCAAAAGCTTTCTCTAAGTCTACAAATGCTTGAAACGTAGGTTTGCCTTTCCTTAATCTTTCTTCTAAGATTAATTTCGGTTAATTTTGAGATTTTTAGAAAAGTGTCGTTCATCAATAAAGGAGACCACATACAGAGCGCTAGCATGATCCATTCTTGAGTACTACAAAAGTGGTTGAGATCCGTACTAGGTCAGAAGTCATCGAAGCAGTTCGAAGCGGTCTGCTAGATTTGTTATTGGTAGGTTCGCGTTACACGTAAGTGCTATTTAGATGCTTCGGGAACTCAAATGGGAATCCCTGTAGGATGAGCGACGTCCTCTTCGAGGAACACTATTGAGAAAATTTTAGAGTTCCGTCATTTGAAGCTCGCTGAAGAACGGTTCTTTTGACTCCAATACACATTGTTCGTAAGGATCACGAAGATAAAATAAGAGGGCTCATACGGATGCATATAAACAGTCATTTGTCCTTCTTTCTGTTTGCGAGTGGAACAGCAAAGGAAATTACTAGTAGTGGTACAAGGTACCTTACACCATGCGCTTTAAGGGGGAATTGTGCTTTGAATTCCATTCAGATGAAGAAATGAAGTTTATTTTATTGTTTACTGCTGCCCCCTTAGCTATGCAATGAAGCTTGATTATGCTGGCCAGTTTTTCAGTGTCATCATCGCTCCCAATTATTCACCTAAGGAGTCTGCATATGCATGCGTCACCTTTTTTATGGATATCTTTGTGAGTCCCTCCAGTTCATTGTTGAGCTGCTGTAACATATAACAGCATTGAGAGCGAACTGCCTTAAAGTATTCCTCTTTGAATTTCAGTGTCTCTAGTACAGTGTCCATTAACGAGGATTCGAGCTTTCATTCCTGTGAGTATATTCCACAGCGAATTTAGAAAGTGATCACGAAATACCATTTTTTTCAGAGTTGTAGAAAAGTAACAGTGACTGACTCGATCGCCGGCCTTCGCGAAATGAATAAAGACTAAGTATCATTTAGCTCTACTTGCTGCGAAAACTGACACAACTCTGTATTCATTAAAGATTTTTATAATACTGCGACCAGATCGTTTGTGATCACGTTTTGTGTTGTCCTGATCATTCGGTCTTCGATTGCTCGTGCAGCTGTTTTGTAGTCAGAGTTCAGTAAACATATAGATCTCAGTTTGTTAACGTCTGTTGTTTCCTATTTTGTGGTATTAAAACCATCACATATTCGTTAATGAAATTGGTCAACTGTTCTCCAATCACATTCCAGTACCTTTCTCAAAACTCCACTGGCAAGCCATTGAGACCAGGGGCCTTTTTCACTGGATATGCTTTTACGATGTCTAACAGCTCTTCACTAGAAAAAATTGTGATTATCTTGGTATTATCTTCCACTGTTTCCAAAGCATCTGTTCCTTCTAGAAGCGCTTATGCCGATCGTTGCTCATAAGGCGTCGCAGTGTACAGTTCCATATAAAACCGGTGGATTTCCTTAACTATGTCTTTTTGTTCCGTGAGTATTTCCTCATTTTCAGCGCCCAAATCAGGCACGAAGTTTTTTCTTCCGTTCTTTACCTGTTGTAGTAAATAGTACAAAGAGGAGTTTTCTTCGTCAATGAGTGATTGCTGAGCCGTGCGTGGCTCACGATTGTGACCTGTCCATTCCGCAATTCTGAAACGGCGAAAATATTTTTTTAGTTTCTGTTAATGTCTTCTGGCGCCACTATCCTTGCTCACCTTCGCTGTGCGTGAGTGGCAGCACTAGCGTTATCGATAGTAGGTTAGTGTTACTATCTGTGGAGCGACCACGAGTATTTACGGGTTCTGCTCTGACACGAGAGGACGGAGTCGTTGGACGGAGTCGGTCGGGTGAGTTGGTGCAGTGAGTCGGCAGGGTCAGTCGGAAGGCAGACAGTCGCATGTTAGTCAGTCGGCTCTGAGTCTCAGTCGCTTTGGGTCGTGGACTGAGTAGGGTTCGTCGTTACTCGGCGGTTGGACAAGTTGGTAGTCAGTAGCAGGCAGGTCCGCACGGTGCAAGTACGCGCCGGGATCGTGGTCGACGCAGACGGAAGGCCGTTGCTCGGTCGGTCGGCTTGTCGTTGGATGACGACATATGGTCTGCTGAGCACTGACACCAGTATCAGTATCAGTCGGGGAACAGTTGGCAGCCAGCAACAGTCGAGTCCATATGGTGTTAGTATTCGCCGGGACCGCTGTCGGCGAAAGTGGGCTGCCGTTGGTCGTTTTCTCGGCCGGTCGTCTCAGTCTACAACGTTTTGCATCCTCAGGACGAACAACATTTTCCGAGTTTGGATGTGTTTGGACCTTTTTGGTTCGTTGGAACTGAGCAGCGACGCAGTCTCCACAGCGTGAAGCCAGGCCGGGGCTTTTGGCGGCGGGCACGCACTGTTGCATTTGGAGGCGCTAGCTGTGTGAACGACGAGTCGCTTTCTTCCGAATCAGAATCCTCGACTAATTAGTTACTTTTCTTAAAACTCGACTGTTACGATTTGTTCGTTATTTGTGGATTGTTGTTTCCTCAGCCGTTGAATCGTATGATAACAACTCGTGTGTTTTGTTGCCTAGAATCTGCAGCCTCCCGTGGTGACTTGACAGTTGTGACTTGTGTTTTCGATATTCTTTTAAACTTGTCTTGAGTGGTGTCTGATGCCTTAACCTTGGTGAGGCTGCGTTTGAGGTTATTGGTATCTTGGTTTACTCTTCATCAGCCGATATTTTCCATTATCTTTACAGTTGGACCTGACCGTTGGAAATCGGTCGTGAACCCTCGCTAGGATGTGTTGCCTTCCCATTAAGAGGTTGTCGTTCTGACTGCCTGTCTCACTTTAACGTGCGTTAGTGTTACCTTCCCAGGGCGATCCTTGGAACCTTCTGAGTTCCGCTCCTTGTGTTTTTCTTAGTGGTTTCCTTTTTAGTCTTAAGTACTCTGTGTGGCCTTCAGCCGAGGTTTAGCTTGTTAAAATTGTAAGGCTTTTCTTCTTAGGCCTTAAGCCGTTAAAAAAATTGTTTCTTATGTGGTCTTCAGGCGAGGTTTGAGTCTTTCCGAATCAAAAGTTGAAACCTTTGTCTACGCCTTAAGCCGTAAGAAGTATTTTCTACTTTGTATGTGGCCTTCAGCCGAGTTTTTCACCTTAAATTAAAAATTGTAAATATCTTTGTCTGGGCTTTAAGTCGTGAGAAATTGTTTTCTGCATGGTGTGTGGCCTTCAGCCGAGTTTTAATCTCTCTTACATTAAAAATTCAAAATCCTTGTCTTGCCCTTAAGCCATAAGATTGTTATTCCTTACTATGAGGCCTTCAGTCGAGTTTTACACGAAATATTTTAAGATAAGGCCTTCAGCCTTTTCAAATTGAAAGCTCTTCTTCCTAGGAGTCAAGCCGTTAAATTGTTTTGTTGATATGCGGCCTTCAGTTGAGTTTTCGGTCTACTTAGTTAAACAATGAAAATCTTTGTCTCGGCCTTAAGCCGTAACACTGTGCTTGATTAATGTGAGGCCATCAGCCGAGTTCTATGAAAAAATTTAAGCTAAGACTTTCAGCCTATTTATATTGAGGATAAATATTTTTTTCTAAAGAAGTGAAACCTCCAGAAGAACTCCTGCACATCAGTTCCTTGCTTAGGCCTTATGCCCTGGATTTTCGATGTGGCCTTCAGCCGATTTAAATTAAATCAGAGGAGGTATTTTGTTAAAACCTTGAGACTTTTTGATTCTTACTTGTGCGAGTGACTGTTTTAAGAAATAAAGTTTGTATGTTGAGTGCAACTGACAGTAACTTATTTTGGCCCCTTACCACAAATACAGCCTCATCTGCTCTGTCCTGCTAGCCCAGGGATTTCAATTGCGATCTAGATTTAATCTTCAGGCCCTCAAGCTTCTTCATTTTTAACTTAGTTAAAATTGCATTCGTTTTCTTTATACTTGCGAAATGGTCAACAGATAAAACTGGGTTACTATATAGGTCTTGTAAGCATCAAAAATAAATTTCTATTTTATTATTAGTGTAGCTTGTTCTTTTGCTGGTGAGATCAGTGTCCATCTGAGATTTTTCTTCGAATTGTTGTGATATCTTCATTGTGATCTCATGCAGAAGTTCCATATCTCCTGTATTTGTGTGTTTAATGCATCATCATCGAGAACACCAACATTTAATTTCCATGAACCAGGCCCCCAACTTGCTTTTTGCATAACTAGAATCATACTACATCTTATACCACAGTAGTAGTAGGGAGATGGCGTTCTTGGTGCAATATTGATATCAAATTGATATGCAAATTAATTAAATTGATCAATTAATTCCTCCCTGATCACGCCTATGCCAACCCTTGACCACGCCCACCGCACCCCAGATGACGACATGTGTTTCATTCAGCCTTCACGTGGGCCGCAGCCCAGCCCTCCACTCCGCTCTCCAAACCAACCCTGTTTGGTGTAATTTCGAATTTTGGCGGAAAATTTCGAATTTTGGCAGTACTTTATTTGCCCAACCCCCACCCCCACCTGGAAATTGGTGGGAAATACAAACTGGCAGTGCCCTTTCTGGGACTCAAACCTGGTCCCCTGGACAGAAATCCCAAGTGAACCCCCCTAACACAATTAAACCACCAGAGGCGCTTGGAATTGTCGGAAAATTTAAAATGGCATAGCCCTTTCTGAGACTCAAACACTGGTCCTACTTGGTGGAAAGCCCATGTGCACCTCCAACACATGGAAACTGTCCAGAAGCAGGAGAGGAAGGTTAGATTAGTGTACTTAATTTATTTTGGTCGGGGAAATGAGGTAAAGATAGCTTATAGTTATGTAATTAATCATAAAGTTTGTGCCTTACTACACAAGGATGGATCAAAAACTGACAATACCATAAAACTGGTGTTATCCTGCTGGGAAAAAATTTCGCAATACCACTCGAAACTAGTGGTAGACACACTCAAACTCTACCCTTCACCTACAAGCTGGAGAGTAGAAGGCAGGGAAGTGAGGTACAACTTTTATTCTTTTTTGCTGGGAATATGTTCAGTTGAGATGCTGGTGTTGGACAGAAGAGTTTAAAAAGCATACAGCTGAGGACAGTATCTCTCGTTGTTTAACATGAGAATTCGCAACAGACGCCTGCTCAAAAACCACTCTACAGCCCAGGTAACGAAAGCCAACACATGCTACCACAACCGATGGAAAAAAATTATCACAGTTCTAATTACACTACAAAATTTTAATGAAAAAACCAGTACTCATAATGAATGACTCATAATGTAACACATCTACTGGGCAAAATCATTGTCCCAAAAGACTGCAGAGGAGGAAAAGCGTTCTCATCAATAGGCGTCCACAAAATGTCGAAAATCGAGGCCCTCTTTCCCCCCTCAGGCCTCCCCTTCTCTCCCTCCCTCCATCCATCCAACCAACTACGGGCTACGGGGGAGGGGGGGGGAGGGTGACAGGCTTTTTTTCTGTGGCCTACAGCCATCCCCTTCTGGTTGCTGGCTGCATTCGGCCTTCCGCCATACCCCTGCAGATGTTGGCCACCTTGAGACGACGTTCCTTCAGTAGAATGTATAGTCAACTAAACAATAGGAGCTAAATGGGTGGCTGCCCTAAGTGCAACTTGCTTGCCTCAAGTATAGCAAAGTGCACCGTCCTCACATGCTCCCAATGCTTCCAACACGCATGTGATTCTCCGATGAACACTTTTATTTAATGTCAACATAACTCTTTCTTGCAATCTGTCAAACATATTTCTCAGAAAGACTGAACCCCTCTGAGACAACTACGATATTCTGGAGAATGCTCCAGACTGCTTTCCCAAATGGCTATCTGCTCCACAAAGTGCTTTGGTGTGTTTCTGCGGCTGCACTGTCACCCCTCTGTGGCCCAAATGGCTATCTGCTCCACAAAGCGCTATGGTTTGTTTCTGCGGCTGCACTGTCACCCCTCTGTGGTCACTGGCCTCACCAGGCCCTCCGCAGTCCTCCGCGGTCGCTCGCGGCACACAGCCTTCCTTGAGGCGAAGGCCCTTACCCAACACAACAGGGATATTTAGCAGCACCGCAACACCCCTCCTGAAGAGCCCAGTGACCACCTCCAGTAGATACGCCCCCTCGCTCCTAGCAGCTGGCCATTCTGCGATGGAGAACAATTTTATTTAATGTCAATGAAACACTATTTTATCACGCATCTCTTCAATTACATGGAAAACAATTACCATCTGTATGCTTACGTTTGGAATTTTTGATGCATAAGTCACCTCTACCAACATGTCTGTAAAGTTTCTGTCATACAGCAGCAGATTCTTGCGTTCTAGTTTTGTAAGCAATTTGATTATCACAACATGTTTCACAAAATGTACTCACATGTCGGGAAAAAGACCACTATCATTTCTAAATTCCTCAACGAACTGTAATTCAAATGGTGTCTAGTCTATAATTACAGGTTATGAAGTATGAAATAACGCCTATTTTTTTTAACACACAATCGTGACGATGATAAAAAAAAAAGCAGTCATGGGTCCACAAGAATAGAGGCAGCCAATTCCTATTAGTTTTATGAGCAAAATCGGTCTAGTTTTGAGAGAACTACATGCATCCAAACTTTAACCACTTAAACACTCTTTATAATAGGACATTATATAAGACTTTACCGTGTCTCTTTCTCCCGATATATCGAAAAACAATTACCGTCTGCATGTTGTCGTTGAGGATATTACATATACCATATCGCTCCAGTGGAGAGAAATTTTTTCCCAGCACGTTAACAAAAGATGTATGGTATCGTCAGTTTTTGATCTCTTTGGGTTTTAGGCCACCTTTGTGTAGCGCTACACATATAGTTGTGTAATTAGGTCCTATCTTCACTTTGCTGACGAAATTAAATAAAGTAGATTAACCTAACCTCCCTATCCTGCATCTGGACTGTTTCCAAGTATTATGGGTGCACATGGGCTTTCCTTCCAGTAGAACATGGGTTCGAGGCCCGGGAAGGGCACCACCATTTTTGATTTTTCACCAATTCAAAGCGCCTCTGGTGGTATAACTGTGTAAGGGGCCTGCACTTGGGCTTTCTGTCCAGGAGGACCAGGGTTTGAGTCCCAGAAAAGTCACTGCCAATTTGTATTTCCCGCCAATTCCCAGGCAGGAAAGTCGGGTGGGATACCAGCACAGCCCTGGGACAAAGAAAGTCCAGCCAAAATTTGAAATTCCCACCAAAATTCGAAATTGCCCCAAAAATTCGAAATTACAGCTAACAGGATAGGTTGGGAGAGGAGCTGTGAGTGTGGTTTGGAGTGAGGCTGGGTATGGTCAGGGATGTGGAATTAATTGATAATTTAATTAATTTGCATATCAATTTCATATCAAAACTGCACCACGAACCCCATCTCCCTACTACTCACAGTGATCTGAAAAAGTTGTAGGTATGGTTTCCAAAGCGAGTTGGTCCTTCCAATGTATAATTCCTACCAATTCTGCTTCCTGCTACGTTGCCAATAAAAATAACTTTAACAATTGTGTGATATTTTATTTCCAAGGCGTCCTACGGGTGTAAGGTTTTGACCAATAAGAGAGTTCTTCCAGAAAATTACAATTAGGCATTTGATCTTACCTTGCTAAAAAACAGTTCCAGTTTCCTGCAATTATTAGGTTTTCTGGGACATTTTGTAGTAACTGAACTAGTTCAGTTTAAAAAAAAAATATTGCTCACTCTGTCTTGGAATTATTCCTGGAGGGGACGTAAGCATTCGCTAAAGTTATACCGAAAACTTGACACATCATACCTCTTTCTGGCTTGAAAAGGCACAGAAATTCAGTAGATACTCTACCTTTAGCCAAAACTGAAGTCCAAAAATGATATTCGACAGCCACTTTTAAAATTGGGTGAAAACCTGGTATGCTAAGATCTAGGATCAATACCTCCTGCAAGACAACAATATCGGTGTCAGAATTATAAAGAAAATCCTTTAGAGAAGATATTTTATGCGCACTTTCAATTCTCTTGATAATTAATGTTTGTTCCATTTCTTAGAATATATTTACACACGTAGACTTAATCAGTACTCACTATTATACTGCATGTATCTCAAGAAAGGCACAAGCAATCGAGTTTCTACGTTTACCGTAAAGCTTAAGATTTGATTCCATTTATGTTGTTGTCAACATGCACATTAGCAATCAGTATTACTGATGATTCGGTGGTTGTTGGTGCCAGTTGTTCCCGCTCACCCACCATTGCAGTAATCCAGTCTGTCGTATCTGAGTTTTTAACTGCATTTTGTCCTTAAGATATTCTCCTTCACGTAGTGTGACCGCTACTTGCTGGGCCTTCAACGCATTTTGTACTTCTACTTTGACTGATAGATGGGTTGTTTCCTTCATTTTTCTTGTCGATTCGAGTGTTGGGATTAGCAACGGTGTACTTTGTCTTTCAACTGTAGTTGACGTAATTTGTCTCTGGTTTAGGGACCTTCTGTTTCACCTGCTAGATGAGTTATTCGCCTTTTCTTATTCTTACGAGATTTTGAGCCACACTCTTCAGACGCATTACTGTCCGTTTCCGCTGTGGGTACGTCATCTGGCATTGGTTTCGATTGGGAAACTCCACCGATTTCGGTACTCTCTGTGTTTCCCATTCGCTGCGGACTAACATCACTATGTCGAGACTAAGCATGCATTTCTAAAGTTGGTATCACTGAGGCATTCTCTCTTTCCGCTTCCTGAATATTGCCTGCGGTCACGGGTGGGGGTCGCGCAGCACCGCGGGCCGCGGCTGCATACGTCAGAGGCATGTATACAGCGCAGGGCGTGCGCTCGACAGCTTCCCTGGGTGGTAGCTTGACCACGCGCCGCTGCGAGCCCTCCGCGCGCACATAGTCAGTGGAGTTGCAAATTGCGCACGTCCAAGGCTGTCCGTCATAGATGACCAATGCACGGTAACCAGAAACAGTTATGAATGACGGGATTTGTTTCAATAAATCAATTCAAGCTTGACGAGCTCCATTGGGAATAGGCAAGGTTCAAATGGTTCAAATGGCTCTGAGCACTATGGGACTTAACTTCTGAGGTCATCAGTCCCCTAGAACTTAGAACTACTTAAACCTAACTAACCTAAGGACATCACACACATTCATCCCCGAGGCAGGATTCGAACCTGCAACCGTAGCGGTCGCGCGGTTCCAGACTGTAGCGCCTAGAACCGCTCGACCACCCCGGCCGGCAACAGGCAAGGGAAACCCATTACACTCCCATAATCATTTAAAACTCCACTGATGTGATCATTAGGTTCTCAAATGGGAGTTCGAATACACAAACCGAGGCCGCCATACGTTATATGAACGTCACTTACAATTCCGTTTGCGTGTGAGCATTCATAGAACCATCTGTCTCTTCACTAACACGATTGTAAATCTTCAAATACTTAAGTTTCTAACAAGCAATAATGGCCAACAGCGAAAGGTGTATCCCAATAATTTCAGTCGATGGAATTTTCAACTTCTCAATAACAAACGTTTGAAACTGAAATGCGCTATGCTTCACACAGTCATGATAAAATGTAAACTAAACTATCCCGTCTTGAAATCAATGATGTCTTCAAACAGTCCACATTAACAAATCAGGATAGACAGCAACAACTATGATACATTGCCGGCAATAACAAAGAAGTTGAATAACTGTGCAGAAGCGAAACACTCAACAACAACCAACACAGCAAATTTGCCTTGCTTTCAGCAGTGGGCAGCTCTACGTAAACACATGCGCTCGCCACGAAGCCTAAAGCCGGACTGCCTCGGCCATCTTGAGATGTTCCAGCCCCACCGAAATATTCAACCCGTCACACGCTGGTAGCGTCCACTGTCCATTCTCCTACTTGCTCGCACCGAGTCTTTTATTCCCACAAGAGGCTCGGATCCTGTTATGCATCCACACTCCTTACATGCGCCTACAGATGGGCTATATACAGGGTACACATTAATAAAACAGGCAAACTGCTGGGACGGAAGCCTGGCTGGAAATGGAGCTGAGACTAGTTTCTCGCCACAGAGGAAGCCAAAGACCTTTCCCAAAGCTCCCAGAGAGAGAAAGAAGGGGGCTGTCTCAGACATGAAGTTACATTTCCGTGTTACCATCTCATGCTCATGACTTCAAAACTTATTTGGTGACAATACTCAGTAAATGTCTGAAGATGGAGTTGTAAGCCGAAACCCGGTTAACACAATAAAAGTAATGCTCTAGAACAAGACTAGTGCTTTTCGTTTATTACTTCAGTGGGAAGTGGCATATGGAAAGGAATGAGGTTGCTGATACCAGTAACTAAATGGAAAATAAAATAAATTCAAATTGCGAGACGTGCAAATGGACAAAACATCTGAGCTGTCTTTCATGCCCAGTAGTTTAAGCAGATATTCTAGATAAATATGAACCTGGCCCTGTAATGCAGCTAATACTAGGTGCAGTTAGAAATGCTACTGTCACGTAACTAGAATGCATGAATTAATAAAAGTGGAACTTTGGGATCTATTCTAGACAGACAAAACATCTATTCCCTTTTTCGTTCTACATATGATTTGTCATTGTGCTTTCAGGGGTCAAGTGATACACAACTTCCAACACTCAATAAGAAAATATTTAACTCTTCAACATATGGAATTGGCGATTATTAAATTCGTTTCTTTGCATATGAAAATTTTTATCACAGGCAAGAATGATTAAAAATCTTCATCAGCTAACTTATATCTACGATGGCGTAGATGATCAATGCACTGAGTTGGTGGAGAATAATTTTATTTTTAAACCAATGAAAAACTCTCATGTACTCAATGTGGGGTAGGTTAGTATCCTA
Organism: Schistocerca americana; assembly: GCF_021461395.2. Classification (NCBI taxonomy): domain Eukaryota; kingdom Metazoa; phylum Arthropoda; class Insecta; order Orthoptera; family Acrididae; genus Schistocerca; species Schistocerca americana. The sequence goes on along the minus strand of NC_060119.1, from coordinate 601,215,219 downwards.
GCTTTAGATATTCAATGGTCAAAGCGTACGCAAGCTGGCGTGAGCAAAATCTCAAGTCAACATTTACTGTGGTCTAATGCGATATGGTAATTTACCAAGCGGCATCTTCAACGGCGTTGTCTCCGTGCTGGATCTGAAACGCTAATTCCCTACTCTGGCCTTGACTGAATTCACTGTCTCAACTTTCCAGCATTCCGTACAACGTTAATTTTTCCCTGGTCGAAGTAATGGCTATTGCACACTTGCTAAGGGTTGGAGTGACGTGCACAATTTCTTTGCCCGCAAAAATTCCTGCAGGAGTAATTAACTACCTCTTTACTATCTGTGACCACGATACGTGAAGCATATCGTCCACACCTCACAGAAGCACAGCTCTCAACGCCCTCGCCATTTTCCCCACATTTGTGCGGTCCGCTGTGAGATAAGAGATTACTAGAAATTTTAGTTCTCAAAATCCTTTTATATGATGGGGATCTCCCCACTGTGTCGCGTCTGCGTCGCCCAGTGTGGCTGAAGCCAATCGCCGTCTCGTTGGAGATGAATTTTATTTTTCTTGCTGGGTCGCCGTCTAGCCCTGTTAAAGCCATCCATCCAGCCACTTACCCTCGGTCCCGGCCGTATTTACGTTAAAAGGATTAACTTATTGTTTTGGCTTTATCCCTCTCTGCACTGAAGCTCACCGTTCTCTTGATAAGCGGGGTTTTCCAATGCCATTAACCACCTGCTCGGTTCGTCTCCAAAATTCGTTTCACTTTAACTTACTTATGCTCGCCCCTGTCCTTATATTGGTAGATATTATTTTGTTAGTTTTCGGTACATGAGATTACCTCAGTTGCTTTTTGCTGATACAATATAATTATTATTTTCTGAGGATGTCATACTGTATCGTACTGTCTTTATGGATCTAGCTCATGTAAGGTCCGTAAAATCTGGATGCCTTACAAAATGTAGAGCAAAAACCTCTTCTCCAAGCATCGGCATATAACAGACAAAAATATATGCCAGAAATACTGAATAAAAGGGTGGTTTGTCAGGAAAAGGTAAAATTTTGAAGGAGGCACGGAAACAACGAACCCTGTTTAAGCAGAGATTACGAGGGGCGTTCGGTAAGTAATGAAACATATTTTTTTCTCGGCCAATATTTGTTGAGAAAACAGAATACGTTGCGGGACATCATGGAATATTTCTGCTTCAGTTCCTATAGTTTCATGAAGTCGTGATAGGTGGCGGCAATATACGTAACTCCTCCCGAACAGGCCATGAAGGCCCAAGGGGACCGACCGGCCGCCGGGTCACACTCAGCTCATAGGTGTCACTGGATGCGGATATGGAGGGGCATGTAGTCAACACACCACTCTCCCGGCCGTATGTCAGTATCCAAGACTAGAGCCGCTACTTTTCAATCAAGTAGCTCCTCAGTTTGCCTCACAGGCGCTTGCCAACAGCGCTTGGCAAAGCAGATGGTCACCCATCCAGGTGCTAGCCCAGACGGAAAGCGCTTAACTTGATTGGAAATGATGTTACCACTGCGGCAACGCCGTTGGCGTCGCTATACGTAGCCTTGAAAATTGTCTGTGTTCCAAGCAGAAAGCGGTCACTGAATTTCTCTTGGCACAAATCAAAAGCATTGCAGAAATACATAGGCAATTACAAAGCGTCCACGGAAACCTCGCAGTGAACGAAAGCAAGGGGATCCGTTGGTCGAGGCGTGTGTCATCATCGAAAAAAAGTCGCCCAAGGCTGCCTGATCTCACACAATGTTGGAAGTTTCTAACAGTCTCATTCGAGGTGACCGACTGATCACAATCAAACATCTCGCTGCACAACTGGGCGTCTCTGTTGACTGTGCTGACCCACTCATCCACCAGTTGGGGTACTCAAAGGCGTGTGCCCACTGGGTTCCTGGCTGCATAACTGAAGACTATAAAGAGCAAGGAAGGATTGATTATCTGCGCGAAATTGCTTGCATTATTCGAGTGTGCTCAAATGGCTCTGAGCACTATGGGACTCAACTTCTCAGGTCATTAGTCCCCTAGAACTTAGAACTAGTTAAACCTAACTAACCTAAGGACATCACAAACGTCCATGCCCGCGGCAGGATTCGACCCTGCGACCGTAGCGGTCTCGCGGTTCCAGACTGCAGCGCCTAGAACCGCATGGCCACTTCAGCCGGCTATTCGAGGGTGTTCGTGACAGTTTTTTGTCGAACGTCGGCAGAGGCAATGAAACATGGGTTCATCACTTCGAATCGGACATAAATTGGCAATCGTTAGTATGGCGCCCACATCACCTCTGCTCCGTAGAAGAACCTCATAGCTGCACCCTCAGCCAGTAAAGTCGTAGCGACGGTCCTCCGGTAATCTGAAGAGGTTACTGCGTTTGATGTTCTCTCTGTTGGTGCAACTACCCCCTCTTAAGTGAATTGTGCTACCGTCAGGAAATTGAAGAAACGGCTTCAGCGTGTTCGTCGCCGTAAGAATGGAAACGATTTACTCTTTCTGCATAATAACGCAAGGCCTTAAGCAAATCTGAGCACCCGAGAGGGACCTGACAAGGTTTCACTCTAGTGTTCTTCCTCAGCCACCCTACAACCCTGATCTCGCCCCTTCCGATTTTGATCCGTTTGCCCCAATGAGGAATGCACGCCGAAGGAAGCAGTGCGTCGTTGGCTTCGAGATCTACTAGTGGCTTGGTACACGAAACCATACAGACCGTTCCAGTAAGGTGGCGTAAGACCGTCGCATTGATAGTAGATAAAATTGGAAAACAGAGGTTTGTAACCATAAGAGTGGAAAATAATATAGTGCATTGGAATTCCGAATAAAAACAACTTGCTTTAGAAAAATATGTTGTGTTACTTATTGAACCACCCTCGTAGTAACTTCAAAGGATCCCAGTGGGAGATGGTACGCAGACGAGTGCGTTTTCAGGTGAAGTCAGTTTTCTGTCAGATAAAAGTACTCTATAATGAAACTTCATATGACTTCGAGGATTCGGAGGGGATGGAAAAATTTTAGTGTAGCGTAAACACAGGCGCTGTTGAATGTGAAAGACTGGTCGTATTATTGCTTTACGTGTGAATTGTGATCATCAGTGTTTTATAACATTTCGTACGTTTCTCTTGCTTGCTCTCTCTCTCTCTCTCTCTCTCTCTCTCTCTCTCTCTCTCTGTGTGTGTGTGTTTTTCTGTCTGTCTGTACGCTTCACGTCTCCCACCAGTGCTGTGAACAAAGCTCCGTTATAGCGTAAGGTAGTGAGAAACAGAGACACTGTCGTCGAGGACACGTGTCTGGCCGCGCGGCGCCACCTGCTGGGAATCTGGCTCAGACGCTGCAATCACCCCGGTAGCAGCGGCAGCAGCAGCGGCAGCTCGGGGCGCAGCAGGCACTCACGGGTCCTCAGCGTAATCCCATTATCGCAGCGACTGCGTCGTGCCCGTGTCACCCTAATGAGGTTCTCTATGACGGCGGTGCCGGCAAGACGCCCCGGAAGGACACGGCACGCCCCGCCGCGCCGCGCCGCCGTCACTGCACTCCCGTCTTGCGTAAGCGCGCCACGCTGACATCAAACTTTGATTGGCAACCACGCCGCCATTGCTTTGATGATTGCCATGTTGCTAGATATTTGCGTCGCGTTACATTTAGGCTGAGATAAATGTGTCTCGTAACGAAACGAAGATGCATCAGATGTCCTTAATTTGAGATTAAATCTTGTCGATGTACGGACTACTAATTTGCTGGTGCGACATTACTCTGTGAGACAGGATAAGTAACCTCCTGCAGAATATTGAATGAGACCTTCACCATTTCCTGATTCATGAGCGGAGACGAGATTTAAAGCTCCATGTTTATATAGAACTCTTAAAAGCTGATATTCAGAGAAATTTGTAACACGTGCAGCAACAGTTAACAAGCAAAGATTAAACTTAATCCATTATTCATTCACTAAGGATTAAAGACTCTCATGGGATTGATATAATATGAAGTACGATTGTTAAGTCAGTGTACTCAGTCAACTATGCAATGCATTTTCATGTGTGGTCAGTTTCCTGAAGTACTCTATAGCGACACTTGTACGCTAAAACAAGGGGGAAACGCATATGTAACCAGATTCTTTGCTACCAGTATTCTGTGCGGCTGGTCCCGGCGGAGGTTCGAATCCTCCCTCGGGCATGGATGTGTGTGTTTGTCCTTAGGATAATTTAGGTTAAGTAGTGTGTAAGCTTAGGGACTGATGCCCTTTGCAGTTAAGTCCCATAAGATTTCACACACACAAAAAAATGGCTCTGAGCACTATGGGACTTAACTTCTCAGCTCATCAGTCCCCTAGAACTTAGAACTACTTAAACCTAACTAACCTAAGGACATCACACACATTCATGCCCGAGGCAGGATTCGAACCTGCGACCGTAGCGGTTGCACGGTTGCAGACTGTAGCCCCTAGAACCGCTCGGTCACACCGGCCGCCTTTCATATACATTTGAACATTTTTGCTACCAGTATTCTCGATCGTGTTTGAAACAAATGATGCGTACGAGACTGTCAGCAATAGCATATCCCCTACTACAATGAGTCCCTGTTTGCGATATAGCTATCGTACAGTTTGGGCATTGGGGACTTTATGGCCAACATCTATCATTTGTTCAAAACTAATTATTTGTGACGCAAATTTCTTATACGGAACTGTAGGGATACAGCAGTCAGTCGCACACCCAATGAATTTTTTTTCTTGCATATCCAGATTTCAGCTATAAAGAGCCATCTTATATGCATTTGTGCGGGTTGTATTCCAACAAACTTGTAGCAGGACAAGTCACAATATGACTTTACTAGTTTACAGGAGATGGAATCAAGTTGGTAAATTTCTTATACAAACGACATTTGAAAAGAAACGCATGTCAGAGACTTTGGCTATGGCGCAGTGTATAAAGTAGTAGCCAATGATAACAGTGTATGACAGTGCGTGCGCATATATTTATTCACTTGGTGGACGCGAAATTCTGCTTCAAAACATTTAGTACCTATCCAAAATTAAATAGTCTGTGTATCGTGCAAATGATCAAAGGAATATGAAATTATCTAAGTAATTATTTGGCAGTCCGTGACTCAAATCCCAGCAGAGTTATCTTTTTTCTGGCTGGAAACTCGAATTAGCTCAATTCAGTCAATTAACTAATGACGAGGATTTTAACTAATAATAGGGAGCAGTCTTGCCACCTCGAATGTTGCCTTTTAACGTAGCATTAGGCAGTAATCATGGACTCTAAAGTGTATACCGTAAGAGCTGTGAGCAATTTCTCATCTTCGCTATCGTGATACACATCGGTTCTACTGAAAAAATGGTCAAAACTCGTAAGGTATGCATTTTAGAGCCAGTGTTTACTGGACTTTTCCTAAAATATGGAAAATAAAGAACTCGCAATAAAAGAGACGTGTAAATATTTCCATGAGGTGCGGTTCGCCAGCTGTAAATTAGTTTATAAAATGCATTTTAACAATCAGCTGTTTATTGTCCCATCAGACGTCTACCGCTTTCGGTTATTAATCATCATCCTGGATGATGCTTGAAGCCGAAATCGGTGGATGACTAATGGAAGAATAATTAGGTGATGGTTAAAATGCATTTTATGAAAAGAACAGATGGTTTCACAGTATCGAAGACAGTAAGGCTCATGGGTCTGAAGGTATAGCATTTCAGACCCCGGCTTTAATAGCCTTCTTCTCTCGTCTTGGTGTAAGTCGCTAAAGAGAATTTAATTACAACCTGTAGAGCAGGCCGGCCACAGAGTGCCATACTTCTCACGGGCCGAGAGTGCGGGCGAAGGCTACGTCAGTGTTGCCTCCACTCGTTCTTCGCCGGATGTATTCGTTACAGAGCGACATTTCATCTAGTGTTGCATTGGGGCACTTTTCGGACGGCACAGCTACCCTCGTCTCTGGGTAATCGTGGTGTCTGCAATATTTATCCTTCATTATTTCTTCGTGGTTATTAGGAAGTTCACAGATCCAGTGGATGTTTGTACAAGAAAAGGCGATCTAGCGATCTATCGTCACAAAATTTTAAAAATAATTGGCAATATCAGAAAGAAGGGTTGACGATTGTCATTATACACTGAAGAGCCGAGGAAACTGGTACACCTGCTAACATTGTGTAGAGCACCCGAGCCCGCAGAAGTGCCGCAGCACGGTGTGGCATGGACTCGACTAATGTCTGAAGTAGTGCCGGAGGGGACTGACATGAATCCTGCATGGCTGTCCATAAATCCGGAAGAGTATGATGGGGTGGAGATCTCTTCTCAACAGCTCGTTGCAAGGCATCCCAGACATGCTCAATAATGTTCATGCCTGGAGAGTTTGGTGGCCAGCGGACGTTTTTATACTGAGAAGCAAATCTGGACGTCTGGGGTGCCGCATTGTCCTGCTGGAAATGCCGAAGTCCGTCGGAATGCACAATGGCCATCAGTGGATGCAGGTGATCAGACAGGATGCTTACGTTCGTGTCATCTGTCAGACTCGTATCTAGACGTACCAAGGGTCAGACTCGCATCTAGACGTATCAGGGACCCATGTCACTGCCAGTGCATACACCCCACACCAGTACAGAGCCTCCACCAGCTTGAACACTCGCCTGCTTACATGCAGGGTCTGTGGAGTCATGCGGTTGTCTCCACACCCGTACACGTCCATCCGCTCAATCCAATTTGAAACGAACCTCGCCCGACCGGTTAACATGTTTCCAGTCGTCAACAGTCCAATGTCGGTGTTGACGGGCCCAGGCCAGGGGTAAAACTTTGTGTCGTGGAGTCATCAAGGGAACACGAGTGGGCCTTCGGCTGCGATGGTTCATAACGATGACGTTTCGTTGAATGGTTCCCAGGCTGACTCTTGTCGATGGCCAAGTATTGAAATTTGCAGCAATTTGCGGACGGGTTGCACTTCTGTCACGTTGAACGATTCTCTTCAGTCGTCGTTGGTCGCGTTCTTGCAGGATCTTTTACCGGTCTGTTCGATGTCGGAAATTTGATGTTTTACCGTATTCCTGATATTCAGGTTAAACACGTGAAATGGTCCTAGGGAAAATCGCCACTTCATCGCTACCTCGGAGATGCTGTGTCCCATCGCTCGTGCGCCACCTATAACACCACGTTCAAAGTCACTTAAACCTTGATAACCTACCACTGTAGCAGCAGTAAGCGATCTAATATCTGCGCCAGACATTGTTGTCTCATTTAGGCGTTGCCGACGGCAGGGCCGTGTTCTGCCTGTTTACGTAACTCTGAATATACATGCCTGTACTAGTTTCTTTGGCGCTTCAGTGTAAAAGGTTCATTACCCTCATGTGAAATATACACATTGATAAATATACTTTTCTCTTGCTAATCTTAATTATTTCAAAAGCTCTCGAAGTTTGTATCTGCCCTACTGAGGCATTACCGTCATGTAGTTCTACTGAATGCAGCCTAAGTTTTGTGGGCTTTGATGAGTGGTCTTCAGTAAGAATCTTACAAATTAAGGCACCCTCTGTACACAGCTTGCGATCTTTTATTGTCTCATTTACAATAAAATGCTAATTTTATTGTTATATAGAGAGAAAAGTTGTAATGGTCAATACATTTTAGAGCATTTCTATATGATTACACATACCACAATCACATCTAAAAATATTAGATGAACATTAGATATATATTATTTAAAATGGATCGTCTGTGTATCAAATTTGAAGCCTAAGTGAATAACTCACATTTAGCTCTTATAATCTGACACACAATAGTCGTAAATTGAAACTGCATCTGGTATCAGCATTAGCAGTGGGCGTTTTTAAGTGTTGAGATATGGACTGTAATCCAACATTCTGGGTAAAAAATTGCTGAATGTAAGAGCGGAAACATTTCTCCATACACGGTTGTACTTGAAGTGGCTCAAATTGAAGTGAAATCTTAGTTTTACTGCCTCATAGTCGATCGGTCTTGTGGCTATGGCACTATCGCTGAGGAACTATCTATATTTTGTACATAAAAGATGAAAATACACCTTTTCATCTGATTAAAGAACTTTCATTTCTAAAGCATCTCCTTTTAGAATCCCACGGATAGCTGAAAGATTTTATTTGTTTGCTTCTCGAGGCAGATCAGCATAGCCTCCTTACCATTACTGAAAAAAGTTCTCACTACCCACCCCTTAATCTTTTCTCAGATTTCAATAGCGAGGTCAAACCAGTAGTGATGTTGTAACACCTGCAAAAGATGACAGTAAGTACCATGCTCTAGAGTGAGTTCTACCCAGTTGATGGTGTCACTGAAATTTCATTACTGGGCTGTAGATGAGAAGGAAAAGATATTGCAGGTACTGCAAAGACATTTTTCTAGCTAAATTCTGTATTCGGTACCTCTCTGACAGCACCGTAAAAGAGCAGTGACAGATTTGTGCACTGAAGCTGACATTTCAAGTAAAGGGAACTTTGTAATTTTTGCAGGCATAATAATACAGGATACATTTAGGTAGGATATGGATGCTCACCCTTTGGCAAGCACATATGCAAGGATGTAGTGGAATAAATGCATTCAGGAAGTACTGCAATGATACTGATGTACTACAATCCATATATCATGCATTGGTCTCATACAGTATATGTTATGGGACAGAAGTGCGAGGAGGCACAACACAAGCCAACAATTAGAACCTTATAGTGTTGCAGAAAAACGTTATTACTATGATTTTTGGTGCAAAATAAAGATATTCATGTTATTTTTTTTTCCAGAAAGCTGGGGTACTAACTATTATAACAACGTATATTTGTAAACCGATCATGGGGGTACAACACTCTGTTAACTATGACATGGCCAAACAATACTCGAAACAAAGATCAATTTCATCTTATAAGCCTGCAGAAATGTTCTATATAAAAGAAACTATGTACGTATGCAGGAAATAAGATCAGAATTACATTCCTGCCTTCAGTCACATCTCTTCCCATTGCAAAATTTTAAGCCACCTAAAAAGAATATTGACTGACAATCAAAAGTAAAATATCGTATATACTACATTCTGTACATGTACAGCAGAATTATTTAATTTAACTACTTTTCAGTTTGTTCTCATTCCCATCTAAAATTAATAAACCTAAATTTCTCAGTTGTAAAGCGGAAATGTTTCTACTTTCAAATCAAATCTCTCATATAAGACGTTAAAATGATCTTTGTATTTTCCAATTTGCATAAGTTACATAATGTGTTTATTTAGAAAATAGCTTTCTGCTGCCAGTCACGATTTCCTCTTTACTTATGTTTTTCACGTTGCTTTTTGGGAAATAAGTCCCGCTTTCATGTATGGTGTATTTTACCATTTATTGGAGATGGCGTTTATGTACGAGCTGCTGCATTGTTCAGGTGATTCTATTATAACATTTAAATGGCGAATTTCGAAACAAATTTTCTATTACCTACCTGAAGGACGGCCATTAATTATAAATTCCACGTTTATACGTTACAGTAATGCTGCTGTAACAGAATAATGTAGCACATCATCCAGGAAACATAACGAATAAATATCATAATACACTTAAAACGCACTTAAAAGCTGGAATCAAATCCCGGAATGATAAATGAAAATGAAACTACAGTTTGCAACAGAACATAGCCATACACCTCGCACAGTAACAAAACACCAGGCATGATATATGGATAATATGGAAGGGAAGAAGATGACGAATCAACTTCCATTCACCTTGATACGACCACGAAACTCGACTGAAGTCGACAAGCCGCGAGGCTAACTCATATACGTCATTTGGACGTCAGCTGAGAGGATAGGGGCATGTGAGTAACGCTACCCGTCGAACTCGTGACGATTGTCGGTCGACACAGATTGTATGAACTTAGCTCCGACACAATGCTCTCACAACTACAAAGAACACTGGACTGACTATAACTGACACTTGTGACATGTGGGTGACATTGCATAGGTGCCGTTTGTGGTCAAATACAACGGTGCAAACTGTCGGCCTGGCTAGAGTTTATGTTTATGTTCAAGTACGCAGTTCTCGTGGATTTTCCACGTTTTCTGTTTTCCCGGCCTCCGTTCTTTCATCACTTATGCGTGTTCGAGGTAAATTATTCAATGTTTGCAGATTTTCAGTGAAATGTTTTTGTCACTTCACGTTTACTAGGTAGTTATTCGAAAGTGTGGAGTCAAACACATGGCGCAAATTCTGAATGTTGCTTAAACCCAATACACACACAACCAGTCATCACAGTGTGCGCTCTGTGTTTAACACAGTGCAGCTTATTCGCACATTAATGTGATGTGTGTGTCTTTTTGCATGCTGTGTATACTTCTATTATCTGAGAGTGTGTTCGATATTAAGTTGTGTTATCCTCATCAAATATCCTTTTTACCGTACTCACCCCGTCCCCTAGCCATCCCGTCGTTACACTGCAGGTAGTGACTTTTCTATTATTCCACTATCGTTTTGGTACGAAATTTGTAAGTGTAATAGCATGTTGTCATGAAACGTCCCCTTAGAAAAATTATACATGACTGTGCTTGAACTGACACACAATATTTTTTTTAGCGCAACGTAATCTGACTTTCAGTAATCCCTACAAGAGAATGGCCCTGACTAAATTAACCTATACGTTTTACAAATCACTTGCCTCACAAAAATCTTCGTTACTCGAACTACTGCAATACAGCGAGCACCACTACTGCCAGCTAAATAAAAGATTCAAACTACTGAAAGCACTAACTACTGATAGCCATAGTTAGCAAAAGAAAGATTTTGATAGAGAACAAACAATGTATTTACCTTAATAGTGTTAAAAGTCATTATATATATATATATATATATATATATATATATATATATCAGTCCATGATATCCAATATTACAAATTTACTCTTTCTGATGGACACACGTCCAGATCGTCAGCTCTCAAAATTCCGCCATCTCTCTCCCCACATCCACCACTGCTGGCGGCTCACCTCCAACGCGCAACGCCACACACTGTTAACAGCCAACTGCCCAATACTGCAATACCGATTGTTGCAACAATGCCGACCAGCCTCAGACTGCACACAGCACAGTCAGTGATTTTCATATAGAGCGCTACGTGGTGTTACCAATAAAAAAAACCTAAACAGCCTACTTACATAGCCCCCATGCTCCCCACAAAAAATTTTACAAATTGTTTTGGGCAGTGGCCAATACAGATTTGAAAAAATTTTTCATAGTTACAATAACAAAGATATCAAATGCACACACTTATTGGTACACTGTTGGTCAAAAGCAAAAATTGTTCTCATATAGACAGTCTTGATCATTTATCACAATAGTAATTACAGTTTCTTTCACAAAGTCTCATTGGTAAAAGAAATTACACGCAGAAGTAGTGGATTTGCAAGCGGTCTCGAAGAAGTAGTGTTGTCCTTCTAACAGAAAGACAGTGCTGACTCTTGACATGCAGACAGGTAATGGACCACAACAGAGCAAACCCACAGCAGAGTCAGTCTAAGTTTTGAAGAATATTGGTAGGTTAGAGATTACGGTATTGGCGGGCCACCAGAGGTGCAGACTCACTGCAGTTCTTGTAGAAATAATGGTATTGGTGGGCCATCAAAGATGCAGACCCACTGTAGTCCTTGTAGAAATAATGGTATTGGTGGGCCATCAAAGATGCAGACCCACTGTAGTCCTTGTAGAGACGGCCAGCAGCCATCTGTTGCGACTGTGCAGGTGCACAATCACCATCGAAGACTCTTGTGGGCAATATAGCAAGTCCATAAACCACCACTTGTGCACTCACAAAGTTTTTGGAATTGTCATTAGGACCAGCAATGCTGTTAACCAGTCCCTTGCTGAATTATCAACACACGAGCAAACACTAACGGTCCCAACTTCTCACATACTGTGCATATATTATGACCAACAGAAACGTGTGCAGTGAAATGATACTTACTTTGAAGAACTGGTGACTATACAATTATAAATTTACAACATAAGAATACAATTACAAAGGTACAAAATACATCATTAAAGAACACTACAGTACTGATTACATTTGTAGTAACACAGGCTTTACAAAAGAATAGAAATAAACACATACATCAGTGTTACAGGAATTATGACGTAAGTAAATATATAAAATAATGAGAAGCGTTTTCGAAACATTAATTTCACACATGAGCATTGAAACAGAACAGAATTAATAATGTCTAAACATCTTTACAAAGTAAATAACATATTATTAATGCAAATTATATTTGAGGATAACAGTATTCCTCATCATAGTGAATGTAGCTTAGTACTAGAAAAATTCTACAACATAAATCGTATTAGCCAAACACATAAAGACAGGAAAAACACAAATATGCAAGAGTACACAAACACATAGCAGAATAACACAGGAGGAAAGGACAGGGTTTGTTTTCAGTGTAACATTTGGTACTGCAGTCAACCCCAAACTTCATTCCATAGATCTTTCGTTTTATTTCAACATTTGTTTCCACCAAAAAAATTCAATCCAAGCATGCTTTCTGTATTTATATGTTCATATATTTCTTACCTCATTATTTATTTTCCATTATCTTACCTCATCATTTATTTCCAAGAAAATCCTACCTAAACCTGTTGTGCCTAAACCCTCCTTTTTTGTTCATATCCTCTTTCAAAATACTTTTTTCGCCAAACCATTTTCTTATAGCTTCTCAATGCATTTCTTCTAATTCATCACAACTCGTTCTCTCATATAGCCTACCCCATCTTAAGCTAACTTAAATCTACTCAGCTCAGATGCTAAACTAAGGGACGAGGCAATGCAGCAGCACAAAATAATTAACACAATCAGCAATGACAAAAAATTCAAATTGGCAAAGCAAGCAGCAATATATATATAAGTTAGCAAAGCAATTGCAATATTACAACTAATATAAGGCACTGTGCAGCAAACAAGAAAAATAAATCAGTAGTAAAACTGGTTTAACAGAGTAATACAAAGTGAAATTCAGTAGCACTATGCCTGGCAAACAGCAGCAGCAAATGTAATAACTTATATCTAAACATGACAAAACCAGAAGCAGAAAAAATAGTACACTAAAGATGGCAAAGCACATAAGGGAAATGTATATTCGCATCTTAATGTCAATGTAATTAAAGTGGTGCACCACAAAAACTTATTCTACAAACAATTACCAAGTACTTTGAAAAGGAAATTATATATGCAGTTACTGTTATTAGTCCCTTCTTGTTGTTCTTTCCTTTCCAAGTGCTCCTTTTTCAAAGAATGTGGATCATAAAATTATTATTTAATAGATCTGTTGACAGAAAGTGTTCACATTAGCAAATGCATTTAATTTTATTTTATATAACCAATGCTGCAACACAGCTGGAAACCAGATATCAAATGAAATAAGCAACTATCTAAAGCAAAGCATAAAACAATCATTCAATAGTCATGTGGCATTTCATAAGTTAGTAGAAATTCTCTCAACTCCTGAAAGACACTTGTCATAATCAAGTGTGCAGATGTAAGAATATTTCCCATCAATTCATAAGCATTTCAGTAAGTAGCATGAAGTACAAGTAATTATATGTTTCAAAGTAATGAGCGTGTCATATTTGCGATGCTTTCTACAAACATTTGTCAATAGCGTGGTTAATGGCCTCTCCTTCTTTTTGTTGTGCCCCTGAAAGGCACGCCTTTTTTTTTTTCAGGTGACTGTTGCACAGCTGGGTGCTTACAGTGCATTACGTCAAGGTGACCTACTTTCTTTACCGAAATATTTACGACATCAGTTTCCGCTACAGTGACAGTTTGATACAAATAAAATTTCACAGGTCGAAATACTTGTATTACAAATCTGTAGAAACAAAATCCTATAAATATAACAGAGTCCAAAAAATTTTTGTCAGCATTGTAATACATTCACGCATTTACACACATTTCATAACTCTTAAAGTACGATTCTTGGTTTCCAACATCCTTTTTCACAAATCAGCGTCCCTAACCACTACTCATTATTCCTTATCTTATTACACATATACATATTCGTCGACACTTCTTCAATATTTCATCATAATAAATGTGTAGCATACTCAAATTATCAGCTTATTGATCATAAACATACCTCAACAGCATAATACACATCGTCATCATAATAATAACATCATAACAGATCAATCACATCTTAAAATCATCGCAGCTTCTTTCAATAATTTCAAGACCTAAGAAAAATTCTCTGCTCATTTCAATAGTGTCATCTACCTCAAATGTACTTTAAAAATCATGATCTCATACCAAATACATCATTCAAAGCTCTCATAGCATCACAATGGTTTCGAAAAAATATGAACAGTTCACAAAGTACAGACAAAATACAATTTCGTAAGTGTGAAGCTACCCAATGGTGTAATTACAAAAACATCTGTCACTGATGTAGTAAAGTAAATGTTTGTCTCTCTCATTTAAATGATCAGATAGCTGTGTAAGTTATGTGTTAGAGAAATATGGTACTGAAGTGGAAAGTTGTATAAGCAAATACCATATTAGCTAGGGCTCCTTGTGCTTGCCAAACACATGGTACACAAAGTAAGCGTGTATCCCAATGAGGATTAATGTAATTATAACCTCAGGTGTTACAGATTACAGCAATGGAATGAAATGTATCGCGGAAACCTTTGTATCACTGTAATTCAAATCTTTAAAAATAAATGTTATAAGTACAAAATTAACCACACAAATGCGTGTCCTGTAGCGCTAAATGTGCGTCTTGCTGTAAGATAATTCTGTGTAACTGTCATAGTTATTGTCCTCTGTAAGCAAAGTTCTGCTGAAGTCAATGTACTTACCTCCTCATAAACAAAAGTAAAATGCTTTGCGTATAGATATCTTAGTTATTACACTTATTGCCGTGACGAAGAAACCCTAGGATGCATGGTACCGAAAACACACATGAATGCATATTCAGGGCCTCCATGGCCCTGCCCTAATTTAAAATTATCCTCTTTTCATATAATCATTCTTTGGAGTTAAATTTATTTCTGTCAAATTTATTGTCATATTGAAAGATTCCTAAGATACAGTAACAGGATCTGGTGGGCCTGATTAACATTTTATTAATTTAAAAAAAAATCTAAGAGTGAATTTTTATTACTTACATCCATTTACAGACAACATATACAAATAATTTTATTAATTCACTTACAAGTTGCGGTTTGTATTTTATAATATTTATTACAATCAATTTCTTCAATTAAAACATACTCATTATTCACAATATTATGTATATAGGCAATATTTTGACAAAAAGTTATTATTCATTGTTCCCATAAAATTGCATTTCTCTTAGTTTTCAACATGTGAAAAACAAGAAGCACAAAGAACGCCACTATTTTCCTTACAGATGTTGGCTTTACACTCAATGCATGTCATAGCACTTTTCCTGTGTTTATTATATGGACAATAATTGCATGTTCTTCTTTTTCCTGAAACAGATAGTTGGTTCGGCAATATGACATCTTTTTGAACACCACATCTTTGCATGGCATCAACGATTTTGTTTGGAAGATTAGGGATCTGAATACGAAGTTCCATTGGTGGTCTTACCATTTCCTCTGCTAAATCTCTTAGGAACAAACACCTTTTATCACTTCTTCCACTACGGTATGTCAGATGTTGGGCGGAAAACAAAATTTCACTATTCATTGCTGCGACGTCCATCATATTCATCCATAATGCAAATGGCCATCTTCTTGTTTGTGTCTTGCAGGCGCAATAACGAATTTTCTGGTCCATTTGATCTACTCCACCCTTCGTAGAGTTATAGAACTTTATTATATCTGTTTTCTTTTTTTGCATTAGTTTCATCAATGTTTCTGTCGTGATGTATTGTGCTAATGAGAACTACAGACTTTTTCTTTTTGGGAACATAACTCACCATTGTAATGTCACCTCTAAATGCAAACAAAGAGGAATGAATCGCTCTTGAGGCAGATGGTTTCATCTCATTAGGAATTTCTGGTTTATTTTGTTTGATTGTTCCCACCACTGTAATTTGCTTCTGAAGCATCTCCTCTGCCAGCTGCACACTAGTATAGAAGTTGTCAACAGTAATTTTTTTGATAATCCTTCAATGCTTTTAGCAAGATCTTTCACCACATTCAATCCAAGATTTATCTGAATACGTTCATGGGGCTTCCTTCACGTGTAAACAATTCCGTCTAAAGCATATGCAGATGTAGCATCACATCACCAACATATTTTTATGACGTACTTGGCTGGTTTAGAGGGCATATATTGGGTGAAGCTGCATCTTCCACGGAATGGGACTAGCTGTTTTTCAGCTGTGAGCGAATCATTGGGAATCATTCTATTTCTGCACTTGTGAAGAAATAGTTCCCATACATAGTGAACAGCTGCAAGTTTGTCATCTGCAGATCGAGCTTATTGGGTACGCCTCCCATCAACTCTAATCATTCTCCTTATATACTCGAATCTATTTACTGACATGGTGGCATTAAATGTAGGATTTGACTTTTCATCCAAGAATAATTCTCTAATAGGGACATCCCAACTCTTCTCAACACCAGAAAGCAATAAAAGACCAAGAAAACCCTACATTTCAGGAAGCGAAACTTTTTTCCACGTTTTACCATGTAGTCACTCTTCTGCCTTCAATATTTGTGCAGTTGATGATTTCCTCTAGTATTTCCTTGGAGATAAAATAGTCCCAGACATCCTTAGGTTTACAGGGTTTCAAACCACGGGCTGGACCAGGTGCCTTCTTTACGATATTATGGACAGGCGTGCGAAAAGTTTCAGGAGGACCTAATTTCCAAATCGTTCCATTCCGACTAATGTATGTGAGGCCTTCTATACCTTTTTGTGGTGGTTCTTCATTTTCAGACCCTGATGAAGTAATATTATCGGAAGGACTGTCATCTGCCTCAATATTCACATCTGCAGGTTCATTGGCTGATTCTTCACTACTTGCATCTTCAACAACATTTCCTTCCCCTCAAGAATCATCTTCTTCAAACCACTGAGCCACAACACTTTAAAAATTAGCTGCATTTGCACGTACTGAGTCTCTTGCTTTGCGTGTCGAAGCCATAGCAAAAGGCGTATCTCTCGAACTGCAGCTTGTGCAATACCAAACGAGTCATACTCGTAAAAATATGGGCCTCGCAGCAACAAACAAACTACAGTAACAATGAGGCTGACAAGAGCAGCACAGGATAACAATACTATGCAATAATAAAACATTTGATAGCAAAAATATCAATAATATACCGACATCGCCAATATGTGAAAGTAGTGTGTATTATTTTTTAGTTATACTATTACTACTACAGCTACTGCTGCTGTTGGCACTCCTGTTGTTGGAAATACCACTACAGTTATCGTTGAATTAATAACTGCTCCCAAACAAATGTTGAAGACAATATAGGCTAAAGAATATTTATAAATGTGTGAGGGCTTCTGAAGCCCTGCTTATGCATTCACGGTGTATGGGTAAACGTATTGAATTATACAAAAACTTAAAAAGGTATCTAGTTCAGACTTGATAGGAGGAATGTCATAGTGTTAGTGAAAGAGTACTGGAAAGCAGTTTGAAATCAAATAAAAAATTACAGATTTTTTTTTTTAAATGAAGACATACAAGGGCCTTGGAGACCCTGTATATGCATTCTACGGGTAAGCAAAGTTCTGCTGAAGTCAATGTACTCACCTCCTCATTAACAAAAGTGAAATGCTTTGCTTATAGATATTTTAGTTATTACGTTATTACACTTATTGCCGTGATGAAGAAAGTACTGTGCTGTAACGTATTCTTGTGCTACAGAAAAGGCTGTCTCATTGTAGCTATACCACAAAAGTTACTACTAAAACATGTTTTACTTTCCAGAAAAATTCAGAAAAACTGTGCAGATACAAAACAGATACAGCGCAAAAGCAATAATATACATTGTGTCACTCATTAGTAGCGTCGTGATATAATCGTGTAGCTGTCAGAGAAAATAAATACTAAGTCATCTTTAATCTCACACAAAGTACTTCAAATAAGGAATGTCTTTCCAAGTAAACCAAAATGTTGCTTCTTTTATGGCTGCTTCGTGATTCTGTAATGCATTTTCATGACGTGAAAAACTAGGTTGAAAATGCTCACAAATTTGCGTTTTTACGTCATTACAGACTTTTTGACATTTCGATTCGTTGTTCAAGCGTTTGTTCCAATGAGTCTAACTTTTGAAGCTGTTGCTGTGTTTGTCTCTGATTTTGTTCCATCGTGTCTAGCTTTTGAAGATTTAGTCCCATTTGTTTCTCATTTTGTTCAAGCGTTGTGTCTAACATTTGCAGCCTTTGTCCCATTTGTTGCATTAACTGTAATAACAATGCACTGGTGTCTGAAACATGTTCCTCAGTCCTATTCGGCCATGCATTTGACCCGGCAATATTCGCATTTTGAAAAGCAGAAAATGTGTCTTGACTTATTTGAGAAAACGGTGAGGATGGAAAACCTAAATCTACAGTATTTGTAAGATCGTGTCCTGTCATTTCGGATTCCTGAGGCGAGCTGTTGCCGACCGATCGATCGATAATGCTTCCCTGTTCACTAATTGTTTCACTGTCTACACCA
The DNA here is from genome assembly GCF_021461395.2 of Schistocerca americana. Classification (NCBI taxonomy): domain Eukaryota; kingdom Metazoa; phylum Arthropoda; class Insecta; order Orthoptera; family Acrididae; genus Schistocerca; species Schistocerca americana. The sequence goes on along the minus strand of NC_060119.1, from coordinate 601,196,587 downwards.
TTATTTGCAGCCCGCTCCATTTCCCTATGCACAATTACCAAATTACTACTTTGAACATTAGTTAATTCACTACACGGTGGCGCTAACACACTGCTTTCGTCTTCACTGTCATTTCTCAGTTTACTTTGGAGCCTAGTATTACGTTTTTCACACGCCATTATTGTCACAATATTTCACACGATAGCACAGAAAAGCACAATTTGAAGAGAATAAATAAGAAAACACATTAACAGAGCACTGAAAATAATATCTAGTTAATCGCAAGCGCAGCTGCGAAATACTTGGTGCAGATCTACATGCATGCCACAACTGTTTTATTGTACAACAATGAAAGACTGCAACTACAAAGGAGATTCTCTCTACAATTACGCGCTAGAAATAAACAATAGCTACACTAATTACACAAACTACAAGAAAAAATCAGAAGATTACACTGAGGTATACTCGGCTAAGGGTCGACATATGAAACGTCCCCTCAGAAAAATTATACATGACTGTGCTTAAACTGACACACAATTTTTTTTTTTTTTTTTTTTTTTTTTTTTTTTTTGCGCAACGCAATCTGACTTTCAGTAATCCCTACAAGAGAATGGCCCTGACTAAATTGGCCTATACGTTTCACAAATCACTTACCTCACAAAAATATTCGTTACTCCAACTACTGCAATACAGAGAGCGCCACTACTGCCAGTTAAATAAAAGATTCAAACTACTGAAGGCACTAACTACTGATAGGCGTAGTTAGCAAAAGAAAGATTTTGATAGAGAACAAACAATGTATTTACCTTAATAGTGTTCAAAAGTCATTATATATATATATATATATATATATATATATATATATACAGGGTGATTCAAAAAGAATACCACAACTTTAGGAATTTAAAACTCTGCAACGACAAAAGGCAGAGCTAAGCACTATCTGTCGGCGAATTAAGGGAGCTATAAAGTTTCATTTAGTTTACATTTGTTCGCTTGAGGCGCTGTTGACTAGGCGTCAGCGTCAGTTGATGCTAAGATGGCGACCGCTCAACAGAAAGCTTTTTGTGTTATTGAGTACGGCAGAAGTGAATCGACGACAGTTGTTCAGCGTGCACTTAGAATGAAGTATGGTGTTAAACCTCCTGATAGGTGGTGTATTAAACGTTGGTATAAACAGTTTACAGAGAATGGGTGTTTGTGCAAAGGGAAAAGTTCTGGACGGCCGAGAAGGAGTGATGAAAATGTAGCACGCATCCAGCAAGCATTTGTTCGCAGCCCAGGAAAATCGACTCGCAGAGCTAGCAAAGAGAGGCGCAAATTCCACAATCAACTGTATGGAGAGTCCTACGAAAAAGGTTAGTTATGAAACCTGAACGTCAACTACCCGAGGCGATGGATCGGCCGCCAGGCAGCCCATGACAGAGCACTTCATCACTGGCCTCCAAGAAGCCCTGATCTTACCCCCTGCGACTTTTTCTTATGGGGGTATGTTAAGGATATGGTGTTTCGGCCACCTCTCCCAGCCACCATTGATGATTTGAAACAAGAAATAACAGCAGCTATCCAAACTGTTACGCCTGATATGCTACAGAGAGTGTGGAACGAGTTGGAGTATCGGGTTGATATTGCTCGTGTGTCTGGAGGGGGCCATATTGAACATCTCTGAACTTGTTTTTGAGTGAAAAAAAACCTTTTTAAATACTCTTTGTAATGATGTATAACAGAAGGTTATATTATGTTTCTTTCATTAAATACACATTTTTAAAGTTGTGGTATTCTTTTTGAATCACCCTGTATATATATATATATATATATATATATATATATATATATATATATATCAGTCCATGATATCCAGTATTACAAATTTACTCTTTCTGATGGACACACGTCCAGATCGTCCTCTCTCAAAATTCCGCCATCTCTCTCCCCACATCGACCACTGCTGGCGGCTCATCTCCAACTGCACAACGCTACGCGCTGTTAACAGCCAACTGCCCAACACTACAATAGCGACTATTGCAACAATGCCGACCAGCCTCAGACTGCACACAGCACAGTCAGTGATTTTCATACAGAGCGCTACGTGGCGTTACCAATGAAAAAACCTAAACAGCCTACTTACAGTCATGAAAACATGATGCAGAACTAAATTCCAAGTAGCTACTACACATGATTGCTGTCGTTACCATCGGATGCTTCACGAACTAGTTAAAGTCGTAGCTAATTAGGAATGGATGATATAAAGAAAACGTCGTAGGTTGCTGCATTTCGCCCACGTTACTCAGTCCGTGTTTAGGGCAAACACTACAGTCAATCAAGGAGAAATTAGGGAAAGGAATTGAAATTCAGAACGAAAGAATTTGAAAGAAAGCTATGTAGGAGATTTGTTTTAGACAGAAAATTCACTGGAAGAAGGGTTGGACGGCATGAAAAGATGTCGTCAATAAATGTAATAACACTATAAAAGAGTTTATTCGAAGAAAGCGACGCTAGAGAAACTAAGTTACGAAATGGAACACTGAAGTGGCCTCTGGTTGAACATTACTGTAACGTAATGTTGTGCAGTATTACTGAAGTCTCTTTAGATCAAGGTTTCCCAAACTGTATTCCACTAAATTTTCGTGTACGGCGAAAAGTGAATGAGTGCTCCGAGATAAACCGTCATTAACATGGCGATTTTTTACAGTCTTCCCTATTTATAAAAAAAATTATTGTGATTTATGACTTACAAGCTCTGAATTAAAATTGAAGTAAACACTAAATAAAATAAACAAGGCGTCCCATTAAAGAACCAGAATTTTCAAACTGTTCCAGTCAGACGAAAAGTTTGGAAACCTCTGCTTTAGACTGATGAATAAAAATACATAAGAATATTGTGTAGCATTTAATCTGGCACGAAATATTGGACGGTGAAGACGCCATTGTTGTGATAAATGCTCTACATTGTTTCAAGAAGAAGAAGGACAAAGAAAGAGCTTGGATCAAAAATTGGAATAAGGAGCTTGAAAAAGTCGTTCATGAAAGCCTTTTGAGAGAAGAAGTTACGTTCAACATGATTAATGGTTATAACAAATTTTTACGCATTTGTAGTCGTACACCGGTTCGAATCCAACCGATCCTCAAATTTTGATTAATAATCAGCATTGGCGACCGAAGACTTCCGGCATAAGAAGTCACCCCTTATCTTGTCCTAGGGGTGGGAAACTGCCCCTAAAGGCGGATGAATCAGCAATGATCAACGGCCTGAGGATGCAGAAGTCAATCGAAACCACTGCATTAAGGACACGTAACGTGTATCCACAGGACATGTGGCCTGGATTTGAAGAAGTGTCATCATGATCTCTCCATTACCAAAAGGTTCCGGAGTAGTCTCCCATTCGGATCTCCAGGAGGGGATTGCCAAGGGCGAGGCTACCATGAGAAAAAGATTGAGTAATCAACGAAAGGATAACGTTCTGCTAGTCGGGGCGTGGAATGTCAGAAGCTTGAACGTGGTAGGGAAACTGGAAAATCTGAATAGGGAAATGCAAAGACTCAATCTAGATATAGTTTGGGTTAGTGAAGTGAAGTGGAATGAAGGCAAGGATATCTGGTCAGATGAGTATAGGGTAACATCAACAGTAGCAGAAAATGATATGACGGGAGTGGGATTCATTGTGAATAGGAAGGTAGAGCTGAGAGTGTGTTACTGTGAACAGTTTAGTGATAGGGTTGTTCTTATTAGAATCGACAGAAAACAAAACATCGACAACGATAGTTCAGGTATACATGCCGACGTCGCAAACTCAAGATGAAGAGATAGCGAAAGTATATCAGGATACTGAAAGGGTAACACAGTATGCAAAGGAATATGAAAATCTGATAATCATGGGAGACTGAAATGCAGTTCTAGGGGAACGAGTAGAAGGAAAGGTTATAGAAGAATATGAGCTTGGGACAAGGACTGAAAAAGGAGAAAGACTAATTGAGTTCTGTAACAAGTTGCAGGTAGTGTTAGGGAATACTCTTTTCAAGGATCAGTGGAGGAGGAGGAGGTATACTTTCAAAAGGCCGGATGATACGGGAAGTTTTCAGGTAGATTACATCATGGTCAGACAGAGATTCCGAAATCAAATACTGGATTGAAAGGCGTACCCAGGAACAGACATAGACTCAGATAACAATCCAGTAGCGATGAAGAGTAGTCTGAAGTTTAAGACATTAGTCAGGATGATTCAATACGTAAAGAAGTGGGAAACGGAAGTACTAAGGAATGACGAGATACGCTTGAAGTTCTCTAAGGCTATAGATACAACAATAAGGAATATCTCAGTAGGCAGTACAGTTACAGAGGAATGGACATCTCTATAAAGGGCCATCACAGAAGTTGGGAAGGAAAACATAGCTACAAAGAAGTTAATTGCGAGGAAACCATGGGTAACAGAAAATATACTTCAATTGAACGATGAAAGAAGGAAGTACAAAAATGTTCCAGGAACATTCCAGGACTTAAGATCAAATAAGGTAGAAGGGATAGATGACATTCAATCAGAATTTCTAAAATAAAGGGGGGGAAGTGGCAACAAAACGACTTTTCACGTTGATGTGTAAAATGTATGAGTCTGGTGACATACCATATGATTTTCGGGAAAGCATCATCCACACAATTCCGAAGACGCCAACAGCTGTCATCTGCAAGAATTACCGGAAAATCTGCTTAACAGCTCCTGCATCCAAGTTGCTTACAGGAATAATATACAGAAGAATGGAAAAGGAAATTGAGGATGCGGTAGATGACTATCAGTTTCGGTTTAGGAAAGGTAAAGACACGAGAGGGGCAATTCTGACGGTCCTCATATGAGAATAAATTCCAGGCCAGGTTCCCATCCATCAAATAATTGAGTGGCGGGTTGCTCGAATTCTGACGGTTTTCAGTATCAACGGTCATTACGCGTTTCAGTACCAACGGTCCTCAGGCCAGGCTGCCCGCCGGGAACTTAAACACGTCCGCAACAATGACGAATCCCGAGAAGCACACTTCGCCTCCAATAAACCAACTCAAACGTATCTCGTGTACGCCAACACATCGACGCTCAGTGCCACATCACTGCCTCTTTGCACAAGCGCATCCACTTGGAAACCAGCAACCGTGCAAAGTCATTCCTGCAAGAAAGGCTGCCATCAATATCGCACGCGCACAACTCAGCTATGAGTCGGGCACAGCTCAGAAATATCTTGCCGAATGAGGTGACCACATCATAGTCCCCAGGAAATCTTATCTCCTTGAAATACCACACGCTTGGCTTCACTATTTAGTCAGCGTCTGCATTACTTTTCTTTTATATCTTTTAAATCCTTATTCGAGTAGCATCTTCCCTAAAGTCGATTCCTAAGGAATTATATTTTTTTCAAAGATCTTTCGTCTTACAGTAGCGTACTGCTCTCTATGTTTAATAACCAACAACTCACAAAGATTGTTCTCAATTTTCGTGTATTTATATTGACTTGCCGTAACATCCGATAATGCAGCCAATGACTTGTACATTTCGATGTACTCTTAATATGAATGAGCTTTCCTCTTGTTTTGACCTCATTTTAGTAAATACTAGACGACGTTGAGCACAAAAGGCTCAGAGGTTATACATCAATGAAGCGAGTGTGCGACAGGAAGCGATATTGTCAACATTTCCGATACACGACAGCATATTTCTGAAGTAAAGCCATATGCTTTCTGTGTCGTGCCCGTTTCTAGTACCGATAGCATCTAAGCTAGGTGGGAGAGGACGCTTAGCAGCAAAAGTGCGAGTGTAAACTGCAGCGGACGGGATATAAGGCCGTCCTCGGCTACTTATTGGGTGACTAGCTGGCTGCAGAGACAGATGGAGGTGTTTGTTGAATGAGGAGGTGTGTCTGCTCCTCAGTGGCCGAATGTTGCTAGAAGGCGGCGGTCTTATCTAGGGAGCTTTATCGGCGCATCCAAACTGGATGGGAACTTGAGTGTCATCTACCGGACCGCTCAAGGAATCCATCCTGCTTGGGGAATTGTTGCCTACCCGTATTGTGGAGATCTTTTGGTAACTGGTATTACTTTTTTGTGTGTTTTGAAATCCTGTTTCCCTCCACAGCTACTTGGTACTTGTGTGCTTACTCCTGTCTGATGTTGTGAGCTAAAGGCATTCACTGATGTTTTGATCCGGCTGTGGAGGACGTGCTTGAAGGTGAGGATTTGTTACTGAGCAACGTGGCTATCTTGCGGTGTGTGCAAGATGGTCTTTCTGTTATATAATTTTGTAGATTACCTGCTCACTTCTTTTGGATAATGTTTACCAGTCTCTTAAAGGGTTTAGTATTTTGCTAGGCACCTGCTGTTTGGATTATCCATAATTTCCTTGCCTGACATGTTACCAAGTGTCTTACATTTTAAGATATGATGTTTATTTTGCTAGTGATTTCACCGATTACAAAACTTATTTTGTTCATTGGTTATAATCTTGAATAGCGTTTAGCCCTGCCTACATTTGTATTTACTTCTTTATTATCAGGGACTTTACTGTAAGTCGTCAAATAGATTTGGTAAGAAATTTGTCAAAGGAGATATATTTTGATAAGACAGCTGGCCAGCTGATTACATTAGATCCATATTACTTCACATTTACGGGTTTTTTGAACGAACCCTCTGGCTGTTTTATCAGTTGTTTATTTTGTCATGTTGCTCACGAGCCTCACACGCTCTGCGTATTTGAGTGGCTTCTGCCGTTGTCTGCTGCCCCTGAGGTTTAGCATTGCTCTCTAAAAAATTTTCAATGATCTGATTTATATGTGGTTTGTTTCAAAACATGTAAACATGTCTTTAATCCTCTAGGCAAGTCTAAGAAACACCGCTTAAATACTTCCATTAGTATAAGTTCAGGTTACTGTTTCGATTGCCCACTGTGCCACAGAAACACGTTACATGGTAACTGGTGGACTTCCCGTATTTTAATCAAATTTCAGGGTGAATCCTAAGGTATTTCCTGCAGTTGTTTACGTGGCAGCCGGCTGTTAATAAAATACGTGACTTTCTTTCAAAATATTGTTAAAGTTCCTTGTAAAAATTTTTTTGAGATTTGGTTCTGACTATAATTTTAGTTTAGTGTTCATGTTCTTATCTGTAACTGTTCTTCGTATTCGCATTGCAACCACTTTGCTGTGAGAAGCCACTGGTGCAGTTGCTAAGAATAATTTTGGATTTTCCTTAAACCGCTACCTTCTCATCTCTACTGTACTGAATTGTACTACGCCCACTTGTAACAAAAAGATTTTTGGCTTGATGAAACATTCCTTTACGTGAACCTTAAGTCAATTTCGCAATGCTAACTTTGTGTTCTCGTTAACAGTCACTGTTGATTAGTTGTGATTTAACTAGAATTGATTGTAACTCATTTGTACTGCAACTGTGGAAAGTATTTGTCATTTGCCCTTGAGTGGTATTTATTATTTTTCTTGAGTTGTTAGTTTTCAACACTGCTTGTTTTCAAACATTGAATTTTTTCGTTTCTGTCGTTTAATTATTGCTGTATTTCACAAATTGTAAAAATTTGATTCTTTTAATTGTGCTGTAGTTAAAGTGTACATTATTCTGTAGTGCCAGTATCTTTCCATTCCCTAACTAGCTTCCTACTTCAGCAGTCTCAAATGTTCTTTATTGAAATATATTGAAGAACCTAATACACGTTCGATATTATTGCATATCCGTAATACTGAGCAATAATTTACACTATTATGATTCCTGTTTGATTAGCAAAATAACTGAAATGTCTTAAGGGGAAGGGAATATAAAGTGCCGAATCGTAAAAAATAATTATCGAGAGAAATACGTTACAATCAAATATAAATAAAGCATTACGAACTCATTATGATGGTATTTTTCTATAATGTAGCAATATACTTAATGGCAAAGATTAAATAATTAACAGAATTTTAAGGGGTAACATGAAAAAAGAAGCTGATAGAACTTTTCCTGCTCTGCGAATGAATGGTTGTTTGGTACTGGAGATACGTGAGTGAAACTTGCAGAGGGAGATCTAGGCTCAATACAGTAGACAGGTTATTCTCAAATGGAAAGACTTGTGCAGGCAATACCACATCAAGCTTGTGAGGTTCTCGTTACTCTCGCTTTGTCATAATACACGCATCAAAAAAAGTTTAGCGTCACCTCGTTTCCGAGAGTTCCAGAACGTGTACAGAAAATTGGAAGAGATATCAACATAAACATAATTTCCGCCCTTTTTATTGCTCATGAAAACTACACATTGCTTGTTCTACAACCATACAGCGAGACCTTCAGAGTTGGTGGTCCAGACTGTTGTACACATCGCTATCTCTAATACCCAGTAGCACGTCCTCTTGCACTGATGCATACCTGTATTCGCCATGGAACCCTATCCACAAGTTGATCAAGGCACTGCTGGTCCAGATTGTCCCACTCCTCAACGGCGATTCGGCCTAGATATCTCAGAGTGTTTGATGGGTCACGTCGTCCCTGAATAGCCCTTTTCAATCCATCCCAGGTATGTTCGATAGGGCTCATGTCTGCAGAAATGCTGGCCACTCTAGACGAGCGATGTCGTTGTCCTTAAGGAAGTCATTCACAAGATGTGCACGATACGTGCACGAATTGTCATCCTTGAAGACGAATGCCTCCCCAGTATGCTGCCGATATGGTTGCACTATTGGTCGGAGGATGGCATTCACGTATCGTACTGCCGCTACAGTGCCTTCCATGACCACCAGCGGCGTACGTCGGTCCCACATAATGCCACCCCAAAACAGAAGGGAACCTCTGCCTTGCTGCACTCACTGCACAGTGTGTCTGAGGCGTTCAGCCTAAGCGGGTTGCCTCCAAACACGTCTCCGACGATTGTCTGGTTGAAGGCATATGCGACACTCATCGGTGAACAGAACATGATGCCAATCCTGAGCGGTCCATTCGGCATGTTACTGGGCCCATCTGTACCGTGGTGCACGGTGTCGTGGTTGCAGAGATGGACCTTGCCATGGACGTCGGGAGTGAAGTTGCGCATCATGCAGCCTATTGCGCACAGTTTAAGTCGTAACACTACGTCCTGTGGCTGCACAAAAAGCATTATTCAACGTGGTGCCGTTGCTGTCAGGGTTCCTCTGAGCCATAATCCTTAGGTACTGGCTATCCATGCAGTAGTAGCCCTTGGGCGGCCTGAGCGAGGCACTTCACTTGTTGAAAGCCCTTCCTGGCACAAAGTAACAATGCGGTCGTGATCGAACCGCGGTATTGACCGCCTAGGCATGGTTGAACTACAGACAACACCAGCAGTGTACTTCCTTACTGGTGGAATGACCGAAACTGAACGGCTGTCGGACTACCTCCGTCAAATAGGCGCTCTTCATGCATGGTTGTTTACATCTTTGGGCAGGTTTAGTGACATCTCTGAACAGTCAAAGAGACTGTGTCTGTGATACAATATCGACAGTCAATACCTATCTTCAGGAGTTCTGGGAACTGGGATGATGCAAAACCTTTTTTGATGTGTACTATAGACGAATAGTTTTGATTAATTTTGAATTAATATTGTCTGAAGTTAGCCGTTGTCATGGGCTTTGTGTTAATAATGATCTGACAAGCATTGTTGGTCACCAGTCAGAGGTCATTGAGCGCTTGGCTCTGGTTTCTGTAGTTGTGGGTTTTGTTATGTGATTGTGAGGCCCTTTGATAGATATGTAGTTCTGTAGCTTCGGTTAACAGCTATTTCACTGAAAATTTGTTCACTGTATTTTCATTATGTTGTTGCAGGTGAAACAAAGTTAATAAATAAATTGAGGAATTCACAGTGTCTTCCGAAAATCAAACTAATCTCATTTCATGATAAACTTTCATTGAAATCTGGACATCATAATGTCAGAAAATAGTGACCCAGTGCTCACAGGAATAGATTAACCCTACCCACGATTCGGGCAATAGTCGTAAATACATTGACGTGTCGTACTCCGAGTCCCGGCGCAGGTTCAAGCTAACAATTTTGATTTGGTGACGCCTGCGTGACGCCTGCGTGGCGCGGTCTGGCAACAATTTTACTCTGTCGAGCTTTCCCCTAAGAAATCTTTCAGTGGAGGTTTGGTGTTGCAGAGACAAGGGTCTGTGACGGGAATGGTCATCTACCAAAATAGCAAGATCATATGCATTCTTTAAATAGGTTTCCTCACCAATAGACAAATTTATAAGTGAGGCGTCTGACCAAATAACCCACTAGCAGATGAGCATCAGTCAGAGCCACTTTCACCATAATTCTGTCCTATTACACATTGACTTCCTACCGTCAGGAGACAAACCACCTGGCTGCACTGCCTGAGGTGCCTAATTCGGAGACAAGTGCAAACGTTGCCATTTGCTCTGTAGTCTACTGAATCAATAGCTACTTGGCCCAACTCTCAAATCAGTGACCACAGGGCCTAATTATTATTTCACTGACCGCTTAGCCTTATTTACAGGAGCCAAGTACGATTCATCTACTAGCTCCCAGCAAATGAAATGCTCTGCACTGCTATTTAAGACAAACAGTATGTCTCTGTTCAGCACTGTTCAATGAAACTGTCCAATGAAACTTGTAAGCTTGCTGCTTATCTATCAGTTACAGTTGGGCCAACGAGGTTACGAGGGGCACTCACTACGTAATGCAATACTTTTTTCCTCGATAAGTTTTGGTTGAAACAACGCGGAATTTATTGTTGAACATTGTGAAATATTCCCGCTGCTTCTTTTTTAGTTTCATTACGTTCCGTTAGTTGTGGCACTATATGTAGCGTTCAAAATGGCGTCTGTAACGAAGGTCCATTCCTAGAGGAGATCTGTCACTGGGCTTCTTTGGGCAGAAAACCAGAGCGTCGTAAATATTCTTAGGCGGTTTGTTACTGCCTAAGGAGACCTAAGAGATCAGTCAGGCAGTAGTAGCCGACCGAGGCTGAAGCAGCAACCGCTTTTGTGACATTTACGAGTTCCTAACCAGGAGCGAATTTTATTATATCGTCTGTGTGCTTTCATAGATTAGTTTCTTGAGTTTTTGCGTGTAAATGTATTACCTAATTGCCACAGTTCTCGCGTTTTCTTTGGAAAGTAAGCCGATTTTGTGACATTTTACAAGTTCCTAACCATGGACGAATTATTTAGTTTCACCTGAGTGCTTCGGTAGTAAGGTTTTTGAATATCTGCGTATTGTTAGACGCAGTTCCTGCGTTTTCGTCAGGGTCTACAAAAGAGTTGGGCAGCACGTGCTGATAGGCAGTTTATCTACATCGTTTAGTTTTCCACGGTCTTTAGTATGGACAGGGACTGCGACTGTTGTGTGCAGATGCGAGCCAGGTTGGTGACACTTCGCTCTCAGCTTCAGGCTGTGATGGCTTCGGTTACACAGCTTGAGGCTGCAGTGGATGGGAACCACTGTTGTGGGCCGGCCGTGGGGATCCAACGGACGTCCAGCATGTCAGGGTCCCCCCATCAGTCCTCACTGGTGGCCAACCCAGTTACTGCTCGCACTGAGGCTGCCCCCTCACCTGTGGTCATGTTTGAGGTCACCTGGCGCGAACCAGGAGGCGAAAGACTCCCCGGTTTGTCTGACAAACAGGTTCCAGGTGCTGAGCCGCATGCTTTCGACTGTCCTGTTGCAGAGGAAACCACTCAGCCTGCAATATCCGGGTAATCGCCGAAGGAGCTCCAAAGTTAGGCGCGTTATGGGGCCCCTTAAGGACTTAGCTGACAAGAAGGGTAAGAAAACCACTGTGCACTCCGTGTACATACAGGGTGAAGTCATTCCAGTTGTGGAAAGAGTCCTCCCGGATGCCATGAAGAATACAGGGTGCAGCCAACAGCAGGTGGTTGCTCACGTCGGTACCAATGACGTCACTTTGGATCAGAAAAGATTCTCTCTGGATTCGAGCGGTTAACAGAATTGGTAAAGGCTGCCAGTCTTGATTTCAAGATGAAAGCAGAGCTGACCATTTGCAGCATTGTAGACAGGACTGATTGCGGACCTCTGGTACAGAGCTGAGAGGAGGGTCTGAATCAGAATCTCAGACGGTTCTGCGAGCGTGTAGGCTGCAGATTCCTCGACTTGCGCCAAAGGGTGGTAGGGTTTCGGTTTCCGCTGAATAAGTCAGGTGTCCACTATACGCAGGAGGCGGCTACAAGGGTAGAAGGGGCTGAGTAGGTGGACTGGGTGGTTTTTTGTGTTAGAGGGTCTCGGCAAAACACAAAAAGGGCTTCAGTCACAAAGGGTGCAGGCTGGACACAGGAAGAACGTAGATATAGGAACCATTGGTATAACAGTTGTAAATTGTAGTAGCTGTGTTGGGAAAGTACCAAAGCTCCAAGCGCTTATAGAAAGCACTGATGCTCAAATCGTAATAGGCACTGAAAGCTGCCTAAAGCCGATATAAGCTCAGCCGAAAGTTTTGCGAAGAACCTAACGGTGTTCCGAAAGGATAGACTAAACAAGGTTGGCTGTGGCGTTTTTGTTGTTGTCAGAAGCAGTTTAATTTTTCGCGAAATTGAAGTAGATACTTCCAGTGAGTCAGTATGGGCAGCGGTCATTTTTAGAACCGGAATAAAATAATAATTGGATCCTTTTACCGACATCCCAATTCAGATGATACACTCGCTGCAAGGTTCAAAGAAAAATCGATTTTGATTTCATATAAAGAACCGTCTATAAGATAACAGTTGGTGGTGACATTAATTTACCCTCGATATGTTGGCGAAAATAAATGTTCAATTCCGGAGGTAGGCGTAAAATATCATCCGAAGGTTGTGCTAAACGCATTCTCTGAAAATTATTTCGAGCAGTTAGTTCATGAGCCCACGCGAATAGTTAACGGTTGTGAAAACACACTTGGCCTCTTAGCAACAAATAATCCTGAGTTAATAACGTGCATCAAAACCGATACAGGGAATAGTGAACACAGGGTTGTCGTAGCGAGATTGAATATTGTAATCCCCAAATCCTCGAAAAATAAGCGAAAAATATACTAATATATGAAAAGCACCAGTTTGCTTTTGTTTGGTGCTTTTCATTTATTATTATAATGTTGTTCTACCAAGAACCGAAGGAAGATTCTGTTAATTATACCTATTCAAAAAAAGCAGATAAAAATTCACTTGACGCCTTCCTCTGAGAGAATCTCCACTCATTCGAAATTAATAATATAAGTGTAGACTAAAGCGAAAAATATACCTATTCAATAAAGCAGTTAAAAATTCACTTGACCCCTTCCTGTGGGAGAATCTCCACTCATTCGAAATTAATAATATTAGTGTAAACCACATGTGGCTAAAATTCTAAGAAATAGCATCGGCAGCAATTGAGAGATTTATACCCAATAAATTAACAAACGACGGAGCTGATCCTCCTTGGTACACAAAACGGGTTAGAACACCGTTGCAGATACAATGAAACAAACATACCAATTTTAAACCGACGCAAAATCCCCAAGATTGGCAATCTCTAACAGAAGCTCGAAATATAGCACGGACTTCAATGCGAGATGCCTGTAACAGTTTCCACAACGAAACTTTGTCTCGAAACCTGGCAGAAAATCCAAAGATATTCTCGTCGTAGGTGAAGCAATGTTAACGACAAGAAACAATCAATGCCTTCTCTGCGCGATAACAATGGAGATACTATCGAAGACAGCGCTGGCAAATCAGAGTTACTAAATACAGCCATCCGAAATGCCTTCACAAAAGAAGACGAAGTAAACATTCCAGAATTCCAATCGAGAACAGCTGCCAACATGAGTATCGTAGAAGTAAATATCCTCGGAGTAGTGAAGCAACTTAAATCACTTAATACAAGCAGGTCTTCTGGTCCAGACTGTATACCAGTTAGGTTCCTTTCGGAGTATGCTGATGCATTAGCTCCATACTTAACAATCATATACAGCCGATGGCTCGACGAAAGATTCGTACCGAAAGACTGGACAGTAGCACAGGTCACACCAATATTCAAGAAAGGTAGTAGGAGTAATCCACTAAATTACAGGCCCATATCGTTAACGTCGAAATGCAGCAGGATTTTGGAACATATATTGTGTTCGAACATTACGAATTACCGCGAAGAAAACGTTCTATTGCGCCGGCCGGGATGGCCGAGCCGTTCTAGGCGCTACAGTCTGGAACCGCGCGATCGCTACGGTCGCAGTTTAGAATCCTGCCTCGGGCATGGATGTGTGTGATGTCCTTAGGTTGTTAGGTGTAAGTAGTTCTAAGTTCTAGGGGACTGATGACCTCAGAAGTTAAGTCCCATAGTGCTCAGAGCCATTTTTGAAACGTTCTATTGACACACAGTCAACATGGGTTTAGAAAACATCGTTCCTGTGAAACACAACTAGCTCTTTATTCACACGAAGTGTTGAGTGCTAATGACAAGGGATTCCAGATCGATTCCGTATTTCGGGATTTCCGCAAGGCTTTTGACAGTGTACCACACAAGCGGCTCGTAGTGAAATTGCGTACTTATGGAACATCGCCTCACTTATGTGACTGGATTTGTGATTTCCTGTCAGAGAGGTCACAGTTCATAGTAATTGACAGAAAGTCATCGAGTAAAACAGAAGTGATTTCTGGCGTTCCCAAAGGTAGTGTTATAGGCCCTGAGCTGTTCCTTATCTATATAAACGATTTGGGAGACAATCTGAGCAGCCGTCTTCGGTTGTTTGCAGATGACGCTGTCGTTTATCGACTAATAAAGTCATAAGAAGATCAAAACAAACTGCAAAACGATTTAGGAAAAATTTCGGATTGGTGCGAAAAGGGGCAGTTGACCCTAAATAACTAAAAGGTCATCCACATGAGTGCTAAAAGGAACTCGTTAAACTTCGATTACACGATAAATCAGTCTAATCTAAAATCCGTAAATTCAACTAAATACCTAGGTATTACAATTACGAACAACTTAAATTGGAAGGAACACATGTAAAATGTTGTGGGGAAGGCTAACCAAAGACTGCGTTTTATTGGCAGGACGCTTAGAAAATGTAACAGACCTACTAAGGAGACTGCCTACACTATGCTTGTCCGTCCTCTTTTAGAATACTGCTGCGCGTAGTGGGAGCCTTCCGAGATAGGACTGACGGAGTACATCGAAAAAGTTCAAAGAAAGGCAGCACGTTTTGTATTATCGCGAAATATGGGAGAGAGTGTCACAGAAATAATACAGGTTTTGGGCGGGAAATAATTAAAAGAACGGCGTTTTTCTTTGCGACTGAATCTTCTCACGAAATTCCCATCACCAGCTTTCTCCTCCGAATGAGAAAAATATTTTCTTGACACCGACCTACGTAGGGAGAAAACATCAGAGCTCGTACGAAGATATATATGTGTTCATTCTTTCCGCGCGCTATACGAGATCGGAATAATAGAAAATTGTAAAGGTGGCTCGATGAACCCTCTGCCAGGCACTTAAATGTGATTTTCAGAGTATCCATGTGGATGTAGATGTAGATGTAGACCTAGCATTGAACAAAAGCACTGTGAATCCTGGGGCGAGGTGTCTGTTGTCATTCCAACATGACCGTGCAAACCTGTCCTATCTCCCGCGTGCCGTTGGTCGCACGTGGTTGCGACTCCCCCGATGTTCGAACATGCTGACGCTCTCAGTCGAGGTGATCGACGTGTTAAACACCTCGCTACACAACTGGGTGTCTCTGCTGTCAGTACCGACATACTCGTGGACCTGTCCGCTGAGTTCTGCGCTGCCTAACACGCCAACGAAGAACCATGTGTGTGGAATTGCTTGCGCGTTGCGAGGTTGAGCGTGGCAACCCTTTACCGAACACTGCCAAAGGCGATGAAACATGGGTTCATCAGTTCGAACAGGAAACAAAGCGGCCATCCATGAAGTGGTACCACATCACCTTTCCTCCGGAGAAAAAGTTCAAAGCCCTTCATTCAGTTGCCAAAATCATGTCGACGGTCTTCAGGTCTCTGAAGAGGTTATTATGCTTGTCCTCCCTCATGGTGCAGCGATCAACTCTGAAGTACTGTGTTACCGACAGGAAACTGAAGAAACTAATTAAGCATATCCGCCGCCACAAAAGTGAGAAGGAACTACTCCTTTTTCCTGACAACACAAGGCCTCACACAAGTCTGCGCTCGCAAGAGAATCTCACTAAACTTCATTCGATCTTTTCCTCCTCATATACCCTAGAGACTGGATCTCGAACCTTTGGACTTCCATTAGATTTGCCCAATGAAGGAAGTACCCCTCGGGAATCAGTACGTGGATGATGGGGAGATTATTGATGCAGCAAGTTGCTGGCTCCGATGTCGACCGGAGGAGTGCCGCCACGCAGGCATGCAGACCCTCCCAGTAACATAGCATAAAGTCGTCGCAATGCTCACAGTTTATATTGACAACCAGAGTTTTGCAAGCGAAAGAGTGGGAAGTAATATGGTGTACTGGAATCCTGAATAAAACAATTCTGCTTTCAGAATAAATGTGTTGCACTGCTTATTGAATGCTCCTCGTAGTACTATCTTGTCATGGATGAAATACTACTGTTGCCTCAGTAGCTGCTGCTATCTGCCAATTTGGCTGGACGCTACCTGGGCTTGAATATTTCATGACACTATTTCTGATTTTATATTGCCTATAGCTGCCTTTTTACTATTAGTTATGTTTTTTTTTTCCATTCGGCTATTATTGCAAATATCGCATCTCATTATCTTCCTAGCCAGCTGGAACATTCTGTTCCCATGAGACCGCCATGTTTTCTGTCTAATAGACAAAGTTATTAGCAGGATTCTTCCTACCATGATGGCTGCTTCAAACCTTCACCTTCTTGGCCTAATGACAGGCTGTAACCACATGGTGGCTTCTTCGCTAACCATAAAGTAGTAGCTCGGAGGTCAGCGCAGTCCAGACGTCTTATCTTTTCCTGCCTGCCATACCATCGCCTTGCATGGTGCCCAGGCCCACTCGTCCAGGGCTAAGTAGGACTACCCTCGCATGCCTGTCAGAAACTACCATCTGAATATTTTCTCCTTACAAAATGATTTAAAATTAAAATATTCTCCAGTCACAACACATAAGGTGAACGTTGCAACATATATATGTATATATATATATATATATATATATATATATATATTGCATTGCATCCCAAACTATCGCTCTTTTCCAGTATTGGAAAATAATGTAGGCTGATTTACAGAGACAGGTCATTCGTTTGACATTTAGAACATCTTCAACAGGGACTCGTCTGAAAATGTTCAGCACACCAGCGACGTCGTTCATGCCCCACTGCAGTCTAAAGAGTTTTTGAAGCTGATGGTATGAACAAAGTGTGAAGCAATTCAGATCCAGTAAGTCACATACATAGTATACCAAATAGTCTAAATATACAAGGTATTCTTATTGGCCCCACATATTTTGTGAACATCTTTGGGTAACCAGTTTTTATTAGTGTAATTTTTACCTGGCAAAAGTATATCTTCGATAAAAGAACGGCATAAAGTGCACGATTGTCTGGATTAAAAGGTCGTTAAATATTGCATTGCAGCAATAACGTGCATTGTGGTTCACGGTCACATAGATCATGACAAGTACAAAAAGAACCATAGGGATGTGTGTTTCATATACCGATCATGGACATGTGCTTATGCTGTTGAAAACCATAGATCTTTAGGGTGTAACACATAGTGTCAGCACACATCATAAGCGAAACTATTTGTAGTGCATATTCTTGAATCATAAAATATCTTAACATACGTTTATGAAGCAGCCGCTTCCTTGAAAACGAATACCACTTTTACCAGGTTGTATCCTTGTGTACAAACATGAGCACATCAGAACTACAATAATTTCATAAACTCCAATGACCAAGACATACAAAAGCACTCTGCATCACACAATACTTCCGATGCATCTAGTCACATAGCATATAGCATGCAATCATGAAGCTCGTAGGTCTTAATGTTGTGTACTGCTTCGTACACAATGGTAGGAAGAGATATGCTGCAGAGTGGCGCAGCAACTGACATCATAGGGGGAGATGAACAGCAGCAGAAATGATTAGCGACCTCGTAAACACTATACAAAAAAAGTTTTAGTTCACTTGTAGCTTACTCGAAGTGTTGCGAAGAAACTTTATAAAGGAACAAACAGCAATGAAGTCCAGCTATTGCAAGAAGGAAACTTGCAGACTGAGGCTCCAAATACTAGTGCACGAGTGAATTGCTGCATGTTGACAAAGACTGAAGACTTTTGAAATTACGACTGAGACTGGGAGTATGTAGGCTGCCACCGGCCACCCTATACTGCGGCAGCAGAGGGCGCGAGGCACTCGTAGTCAGAGCAACTGAAGGCCTCGCCCAGAGGGCACGTACCATCGCATCCAGCGGCCTCTGTATGAGTGCCAGGGGCATGTAATGGAAACGTTTACTTCCGTGAGACGCCGGTGAGGGTGGTATTGATCTGTGACACCATATTGGTCTATGACACCACAGTTGGTAGTGTATATAAAGTTAGGATACATAATATCTCAACATTTGTGAACAAAATGACAGACAGTTAAAAACATTCAAAAGCAAGAAATAAGCAGTGGTGCTCACACAAAATTAATCACAAACAGCTAGTCACAATTTTTCCCATTAATTACGGTCTTATATCTCGAGAATATGCTACCATAGATTTCAGTAATCTGTCTGACACTGATACCTGCAGCGTAGTAAGTATATGGGACCTGCTCCTGGGAGGTGAATGCAAACCGCATTCACAAGTGTAAATTGAGCACTGTGAGACTTTGAATTCAGCATACTGTCTGATGGTAGACTTCAGGAGAGCCAGACATGTTACAACTGTTCTACTTGAGAGAGGTGTGTGAAGGAAGTCTCTAGCATACTTTCACTTAAACGATTTGTCGCTGGAAAAAGTAGGAAGGGAGTTAACTGTCACTCTAGCATCGGAAATTTCATGGAAACTTTCAGCACTGGTACTATTTACTCGAGGAATTGCATGTCAAAACAGTGAAACTGTTTATAAAGCAAGTAATGTGCGACCTGTAGTGGTTTATCTGTACAGAAATTCCTAATGTTATTGTATCACCTCCATTCAGTGCTTGTGTTTGGTGAATAAATAAAAGATATTTCACGTAGATAAGCACATGTAAATTTAATTTTGCCCTCCCGGTTAGTCGAGCGGTTTAACGCTCGGCTTTCCGGACTGGGAAGGCGCGCCTGGTCCCCGGCACGCATTTGCCCGGCGGACTTGTGCCGAGGTCCGGTGAGCCGGCCAGTCTGTGGATGGTTTTTAGGCGGTTTTCCATCTGCCTCGGCGAATGCGGGCTGGTTCCCCATATTCCGCCACTAAGTCGGCGATTGCTGCGCAAACAAGTTCTCCACGTACGCTTACACCACCATTACACTACCATGCAAACATAGGGGCTACACTCGTCTAGTGTGAGAGGTTCCCTGGGGGGGTGAGGGGGGGGTCCACCGGGGGCCGAACTGCAGAATATCCCTGGGTTCGGTGTGGGGTGGCGGAGGGGTGAAGTGGACTGCGGTAGTCGTCGTGGGATTGTGGACCATTGCGGCTGCGGTGGGGACGGAGCTTCTCCGTCGTATCTAAGCCCCTGAGTAACATACAATACAATACAATACAAATTCAGTTTACAGTTTTCCACTCCAGAAATGTATGAAATGTCACTCGGTATCGAACTCGAGAATTTGGACCATGTAGACCAGTTGCGAATTTTTTTACGTATCAGCAGAAAAAAAATGTCTCTGAGCACTATGTGACTCAACTGCTGAGGTCATTAGTCCCCTAGAACTTAGAACTAGTTAAACCTAACTAACCTAAGGAAATCACAAACATCCATGCCCGAAGCAGGATTCGAACCTGCGACCGTAGCGGTCTTGCGGTTCCAGACTGCAGCGCCTTTAACCGCACGGCCACTTCGGCCGGCTATCAGCAGAAGGGATGGTGTTTTATGGCACATTGGTTGATAATAATTAGGAAATGTTACATTTAGTTCCTGACAGGTGGATGACGTATGAATTAGCAATAAAAGACGTGTGCTATGAAGAAAATATTCCTCATACATCGAGGTCCTTCTTTTGGCTGGCGATACTACTCCAGTGTAAGATGGCTCAATAAAATAATGTAAGTACCGAATCGAAGTTTAATACTTTTCTTACAGTGAATTGGAGTCTACACGTAGCCCTAACTACGCCATTAGGTATTACGCATACGATACGCCATGTCATCACTGGCGAGATTCGCGACTTGAAGGATGACGTTCTTTGCAAGCTGCAACCAGTGTGTCATCAATCACGGCGGGTCCATTTGCCGGGGATCGACAACGCAGGTCTGAGCGTTTGTGTACCTAAGGATGCCCACAGAGGAGCGGAGGCCAATAAAAAGTCTATTAGCAATACATCACGCGGAGTGCGCTCGCCATGACGGCGACCAACAATCACAGGAGGATAATTTACACCCGGCGAACAGCTCGCCGGGGCATAAAGCGAGGGCGGGTCTGGTGGGCGGCCAGGTGTGTGTGCGCGTGGGTGTGTGTGTATGTGTAGGTCGGTCGGGGGGAGGGGGAGGGGGTTGGGGTGGCGCGGCAGGTGCGTTCCTCGCCGGCTCTGGCCGCCAGCTACGGTTTTATTACGGGGACGGCGGTAGGAGAGCACACAGCGCCCCGTGCTCGGTAATAACAGGCGCGATTCGGCTGGGACGGTAATCAGGACGCGATTGAAATCCTGCGGGCGCCGTGGGCTTACCGGGCAGGGGGAGTCACCGGTCAGCAGTGGCGGCGACGGCAGGTGGGAGACAAATTGCCGCGTGTCATCCCGCGCCACCGCTGGGCCGATACACCGAGGGGTGTCTCACCACACCGACCAATTTGGTACGAGCTCCGATGCGAGAGCAACGCCAGCGGTCCAGTTCCAGCCAAACGAGAAAAAAGTTATAGTTCACACTCTTCCACTGTAAAGACATTGATTTTCAGCAACAATTTACTTTGCCTCCCTCAGACCATATCCGTGTACTCGACAACGTACAAGGTGTCTCAGGCAGATAATTGCACTGGAAGGTGGAAGACAAAATTTTTTGAATTAACTTCGAAGCTCCGTTGTTGCGCATATCAGATGTATTTAACGTGCTCTACAATGTCCTTCCGAGATTATAAAAGTAATTGAAAACAGTTATTCTTACAATTACATCTAGACGAAAATTGGTTCAAAATTGAAATGTGAAATTTGCGGTAAGATCTTATGGGACCAAACTGCTGTGATTATTGGTTCATGAGCTTACACACTAGTTAATCTAACTTAAACGTACTTACATAAGGACAATACAAAGACGACCTCCGACGGGGGAGGGCTGTGGGAACCGCGACAAGGCGCCCAAGACCCCGCAGTTGACCCGCGCTGCAGTTGGTTCCAGGTTAACTAGTTACACTGCAGTTAATACCGACATTAGACAGAGTTACTCTTTGCGCCGACTACTTTTTAATATACTCGTGGACGAAGTTATTGGCTTACAGTGATTATAGAATGGGGGATGAAGAAATTAAACTCGTTTGTTATACTGATGATGCAGTTTTGCATCGAAGAGAAGGTAAGCTGCAGAAAATTTTACATATATTTACCGTAGCATCCAACAGCTTAAATATGGTCATATACAGTCAAAAAACCAAGTATATGACGACATCTGTGGAAC
The DNA here is from genome assembly GCF_021461395.2 of Schistocerca americana. NCBI lineage: Eukaryota > Metazoa > Arthropoda > Insecta > Orthoptera > Acrididae > Schistocerca > Schistocerca americana. The sequence continues at coordinate 601,174,898 of NC_060119.1, read as the reverse complement.
CGATTAGATGCAAACTGGAAGCAGATAGAAGAATTATTCAACAGGTAATGACATTTAAATATCGTAGTATTGAAGTGCCCATCAGTGGAAATGTCGAAAAGGAAGTGGGGGAACAAGTAACAAAAGCAAAGAAAGTGGCATGGTGTTTCTATAATACTGCTTGAAGAAACAAACACACAGAAAAAATGCAAAGGCAGGAATATACAAAACAATAATGAGACCAGTTATGACGCACACAGGTGACACAAAACCAGAAACGTCGAAAACAAAGAGACTTTTGGAAACCACGGAAATAAAAATTCAGCGAAGGATTACAAGGAAGGCACTGACTGATAGAGAGAGAAGTGGTAGTATTAGAAAAGGATATAAAGTGGATTCCATTAATGATGGTTCCATAAGAGAAAGCACAAATATTCAAGATTTGTGGCGGAGCATTACCAGGCGTTACAATAAATCGTCTGATGCTGAAGTATGTACAGTCGTTGAGTATAGGAATACATTTTCTGTGTAATCCCTAATCGGATCATGTTCGTATATTCAAGAACCTGCTACAAAATGTTCTGACGGTGATTGTTATGACTCATGCGTAACAAAGTATGCATGCAAGACACAACAAATACCCTCGGACCATCCCTGTTTCCTATCCCAACGAAAAAAAATGGCTCTGAGCACTATGGGACTTAACAGCTGTGGTCATCAGTCCCCTAGAACTTAGAACTACTTAAACCTAACCAACCTAAGGACATCACACACATCCATGCCCGAGGCAGGATTCGAACCTGCGACCGTAGCAGTCGCACGGTTCCGGACTGCGCGCCTAGAACCGCGAGATCACCGCGGCCGGCCCTATCCCAACGCTCAATTAATTGTACCTAAGAGAATATAATAAAACACTAAATGTCAGATGCATTTTAGTGCTCACTGACTATACATAATATACCATAATCAAAATCGAAAAAGACGCAGTTGAAAAGTGCACCGACGACCCTTCGGGAGATAATTGCAACTATGTGTTCAAAAATCACCACTGATTCCACTAAGAAATATCGTTCTATTTAGTACAAACGTATTTGTACTTACAGATCGAAATTGTGAGCTTTGGTCGTGAGTATGAGCCACTGCTGGGCAGCTCATTCGGAAAGAGTGTAACCAGTGAGGGGAAGGGCCTGGCTTCTAATAATAGTCAGACACACTTATTTAATGTGTCCAGATAAATTACTTGAACTATCAACCATACCAAAAGCGCGGGAAAATCAGATATATAACTTTGAATATATCGCCCTGTAGGGGCATCTACTGACTGCATACTTATTCCGAAATGATGGTACTAAAATATTCGGAACGTTCATATCAAGGGCCAAACAAATAAATTGTTACGATACCATGATTTAAACGAAAATACCGATCCAAGTCAGCAGCTAACGGCAATTAGTACTTCATTGTTCAATTATGTATTTACATACACCAAAAAAAAATTTGCATCACCCCAGTTCCCAGAACTCCTGAGGACAGACGTTGACTGTGGAAACTGTATCAGACACAGTCCCTTTGACTGTTCAAAGATGTCACTAAACCCGCCCAAAGATGAAAATAACAGCGCATAAGCAGCACCAGTTAGATGGAAGGGTTCCGACAGACGATAAATTCCAGTCATTCCACCAGGAAGGAGGTACACAGCACGTGTTGTCTGCGGTTCAACCATGCCTAGGTGGTCAATACCGCGGTTCGAGAGCGTACGCATCGTTACATTGTTCCAGGAAGGGCTATCGTCAAGGGAAGTTCCCAGGCGTCTCGGAGTGAACCAAAGCTATGTTGTTCGGATATGGAGGAGATACAGAGAGACTGGAACTGTCAATGACATTCCTCGCTCAGGCCGCCCAAGGGCTACTACTGCAGTGGATGACCACTACGTACGGATTATGGCTCGGAGGAATCCTGACAGCAAAGCCGCCATGTTGAATAATGCTTTTCGTGCAGCCACAGAACGTCGTGTTACGAAGCCTGTGCGCAATAGGCTGCATGATGCGCAACTTCACTCCCGACGTCCATGGCAAGGTCCATCTTCGCAATCACGACACCATGCAGCGCGGTACAGATAGGCCCAATAACATGCCGAATGGACCGCTTAGGATTGGCGTCACGTTCTTTTCACCGATGAGTGTCGCATATGCCTTCAAACAGGCAACCCGATCAGGTTGATCGCCTTTCAAATGGCTCTGAGCACTATGGGACTCAACTGCTGAGGTCATTAGTCCCCTAGAACTTAGAACTAGTTAAACCTAACTAACCTAAGGACATCACAAACATCCATGCCCGAGGCAGGATTCGAACCTGCGATCGTAGCGGGCTTGCGGTTCCAGACTGCAGCGCATTTAACCGCACGGCCACTTCGGCCGGCTGATCGCCTTTGACACACAGTCCAGCGAGTGCGTCAAGGTGTAAGTTCATTGATGTTTTGGGGTGGCATTATGTGGGGCCGACGTACGCCGCTGGTGATCATGGAAGGCGCCTTAACGTCAGTACGATACGTGAATGCCATCGTCCGACCGATAGTGCAAAGAAATCGGCAGCATATTGGCGAGTCATTCGTACACATCTTGTGAATGACTTCCATGAGGATAACGACATCGCTCGACTAGAGTAGCCAATATGTTATCCACACATGAGCCCTATCCAACATGCCTTGGATAGACTGAAAAGGGCTGTTTATGGAAGACGTGATCCACCAACCACTCTGAGATATCTACGCCGAATCGCCGTTGAGGAGTGGAACAATCTGGACCAACAGCGCCTTGATGAACTTGTGGATAGTAGGCCACGACGAATACAGGCATGCATCAATGCAAGAGGACGTGCTATTGGGTATTAGAGGTACCGGGGTGTACAGCGATCTGGACCGCCATCTCTGAACGTCTCGCTGTATGGTGGTACAACATGAAATGTGTTGTTTTCATGAGCAATAAAAAGGACGGCAATGTTGATCTCTATTCCAATTTTCTCTACAGGATCCGGAACTCTCAGAAACGAGCTGAGGCAAAACTATTTTTGACGTGTGCATAATTTTGGCAAACCAATGAAAATTGTGGTAACGAATTGTCGTACATGAAGATGCTTTTCCTAAGCGCGTTAGTCATACATAATATTTAAGCATATGCTTTTATTTCTTCCAGTAGATAATGAGACGCGCGTGGCTCGTGTTCCCACCATCATGTACTCCACACCCTGTTTGTAACGTACTTCCACCTCACTACGTTAATTTAAATTACTACTATCACTGAGTTGCTGCCTTGCCTGACCATGAGAGGCGTTAGCAGCGCGTATCGATATGTTCGCTCTCGTAGTATCTTTGCTCGACTTCTATTACTTTCCAATCGTTGTCTGTCGTAAGCTAGTTCACGTCGGGAGCTCGGGTCGCGAGTTCGGGTCTGCAGAGTTGGAACGCGTCTGGAGTGCAGTCCGGTCCTGCCAATCGGGGAGTGGCAATGTGGCACTGGGGCAGTCGGGTTGGAGCAGCAGTGAGGCCTGCATCGACATGGCTCGCCCGCCCATTTCCGCGATGCATCGCTTCAGACGGGCCACGGTCTTGGTGGATCGTCGGTCGGTCGTCCTACTGGACGACGCGTTTTGGCTCGCCGATCGTTCATGAGTCGGCTGTGCGTGTGCATCGTCTCCCGATTTGTCTTCATGTGTGTTTAGTTACTGTCTTCGTGCAAGTGTTTGTCAGGTTCTGTGTGGTGTTTGTGTGAATTTGATTGACAAGTTATTTTAATTGGCTCTGAGAGGTCGGTCGTCTTATGGAGCGACGTGTAAGTGGTTCTCTGGGCGCTTCTGGGCCCCTTCAATTACCATCTTGTGGAACTTGGGCCAGTGTTTTCTTGGTACAGGGATGTCGTTTAACCAGTGGGCGTGTTTCCTCTGCAGGGTTGGCTCCGAGCCAGTATTTCCGCCGTCGTGTGTCAGTAAGTGAGTGGGAGACGCACCAGCAGTGCACTCGCGACGGAGGATCAGTCGCGGACGGACCAACGGCTGGATCCTGTCACGGTACGTCACGTAATGGACATTTGGAAAAAAGAAAAAAAAAGGTTTTCTCTTGTGTCACGTGTGAATTATAAATTATTTCAAGACTGTAAGTTTGCGCGATGTATGAGAGAGGTTGAAAAAGTTAATACCACCACAAATCACAAACAGCGATGTGATGTAAAAATAAAAGAACATTCTTTTCATCTGTGTAATGAAAATGAACATGACCAGAGACTATTGCTTTATTGAAAGCGCTCCTGTTTTTGTTTTCGTCTAGCGGTAGGCTGCCATTGTAGTGCTGTTTCATTATTAACGTAAGTTTTACCTGTATTTTTGAAAAATATAATAGAAATTGTTATTAGAAAGTGTGTATTATTGATTTAGTTGTTACTTCCCATGATAGCAACATTAATTATAATTAACAAAGTTTTTACAGAACTTCGTAGTGCAGCAGCTCTATCTTCCCTAGCAGGATTTAGTCGGCCATTACGCTGACTGTATTATTCAATTAAAACTTTATGTCATAATATTAAATGTAAATGTGAGAGGTGTCTCTGCCTTGATCTTACAATCGTCTCTGAGTTAACAGAGTAAAAGCGGATTTCGTTTATCAATATTTGTAATGCTGAATGAGTTCAGTATGTTTCGAGTTTGGCCGCCTGACGGTAGATGAGATTCTCTCCAGTTTTGCCTTGCAAATAATGAACAAGAAATATTAAAAATCATTACATTCAATAGGCTCGGCAGTATCTCAGTCTATATTTGTGTAGTTTGGTACATAGCCCCTGAGTCCCTTATTAATGATTACAGTTTGCATAAGAATACGCATATTTTCTTTTCTAAATAGCAGCGCTCAAGCAAACTATTTATTAGAGGGCGGTGAGTTACGCGTTGTGTTTAAAAAATATTATATCGTACGTACTTCGGGGCAGCCGATGTCCGTATGAGTGTTATCACGGCATAAGTTAATTATAAGTCTCATGCTAGACCACAATATTATAAAAATAAAAATTATTATTATCCCGTGATAAAGTGCACACACACATCCATATACAGTTATACCGTGATAAGTGGCCACCAAGAACGCGGGGCTCGAATTTTTATGTACCAACGTTGTATACTGAAATACTGAGTACATAAAATTAACTGAGGTATGGTCGTATTTATCAGAAAATTTTACAAAAATATTAGTAAATATTTATATGTATGTAATAATGTGTATGCTTAAAAACTAATACCATATATGTAACATTGTTTCACGTACCCAGTATAAAAACTTCACCTGTACGAGACTGAGGCAGTGAAGTTTTATGTACCTTGTAAGTAGGCTGTTTATGTTTTCTCTATGTAAGTAGGCTGTTTATGTTTTCGTATTGGCAACGTTACGTAGCGCTCAATATGAAAATCACTGGCTGTGCTGTGTGCAGTCTGTGGCTAGTTTGCATTGTTGTCTGCCATTGTAGTGTTGGGCAGCGGCAGCTGGATGTGAACAGCGCGTAGCGTTGCGCAGTTGGAGGTGAGCCGCCAGCAGTGGTGGATGTGGGGAGAGAGATGGCGGAGTTTTGAAATTTGTCATGAACTGCTATATTTATATATGATGATATCAAGGTAAATACATTGTTTGTTCTCTATTAATATCTTCCATTTGCTAACTATCCCTATCAGTAGTTAGTGCCTTCCATAGTTTGAATCTTTTATTTAGCTGGCAGTAGTGGCGCTCGCTGTATTGCAGTAGCTTGAGCAGCGAAGATTTTTGTGAGGTAAGTGATTTGTGAAAGGTATAGTTTAATGTTAGTCAGGGCCATTCTTTTGTAGGGAATTTTGAAAGTCAGATTGCGTTGCGCTAACAAAATATTGTGTGTCAGTTTAAGCACAGTCATGTATAATTGTTTAAAGGGGACGTTTCATATGTCGACCCTTAGCCGAGGATACCTCACTGGAATCTTCTGATTTTTTTTTCTGGTAGTTTGTGTAATTAGTGTAGCTTTTGTTTATTGCTATCGTGTAATTGTAGAGAAAATCTCCTTTGTAGTTGCAGTCTTTCATTGTTGTACAGTAAAACAGTTGTGGCATGCATGTAGATTTGCACCAAGTATTTCGCAGCTGCAATTAACTAGATATTATTTTCAGTGTTATGTTAATGTGTTCTCTTATTTTTGCTCCTCAAATTGTGCTTTTCTGTGTTATCGTGAAATATTGTGACAATAATGGCGTGTGAAAAACGTAATACTAGGCTCCAAAGTAAATTGAGAAATGACAGTGAAGACGAAAGCAGTGTGTTAGCGCCGCAGAGTAATGAATTAACTAATGTTCATAGTAGTAATTTGGTAATTGTGCATAGGGAAATGGAGCGGGCGGCAAACAATGGTGTAGACAGTGAAACAATTAGAGAACAGGGAAGCATTATCGATCGATCGGTCGGCAACAGCTCGCCTCAAGAATCCGAAATGACAGGAAACAATCTCGCAAATACTGTAGATTCAGGTTTTGGATCCTCACCGTTTTCTCAAATAAGTTAAGACACATTTTCTGCTTGTCAAAATGTGAATGTTTCCGGTGCAAATTCACTGCCGAAAAGCACTGAGGAACATGTTCCAGACACCAGTGCATTGTCATTACAATTAATACAGCAAATGGGACAAACACAGCAAAAGCTTCAAAAGTTAGACACAATGGAAAAAAATCTTCGAAAGTTAGATACAGTGGAACAAAATCTTAAAAAGTTAGACACAGTGGAACAAAATCTTAAAAAGTTAGACACCACACTTGAACAAACACGTGAAGATTTAACTACTGAGTTACATAACATTGAATCGAAATGTCAAAAAGTCTGTAATGACGTAAAAACACAAATTTGTGAGCATTTTCAACCTATTTTTTTGCGGCATGAAAATGCATTACAGAATCACGAAGCAGCCATAAAAGAACTGCAAGCCATTGTTCATGAAAATCATGAGACCTTGTGGGCTAAAATTGACTCAGTTGCATCTACTGATTCGGTTACGCAACTTGCAATAACTCAAGAAAACTTAAAGGACACAGTAGATTCGATTTCAACACAAATGGACACTCTGAAACTTGGTTCAGAAAAACACACTGAGGAAATGTGTTCACTATCGGAGAAAGTAGCCGAACTTTCGGATCAGGTCACTAACTTATCTACAAAGGTAGATGATGATCTGAATGACACAAGACCTATAGCCTTCACTGACACAGAAGAGTATGAACAAATTAGAAAATTCAAACAGAATCAAAATCAAATCAATACACAGTACAAAAGAGAAATCCGGGAAGTACAAGATCAGCTGACACAGGTAATACAAGAATTACGTATTTCAGAGGATGCTCACGCCCCAATATGGGAAGAGGGACACAGAAATACGGAACAGACACAAAATAATAACACAGGGCATTTCGGAAGTTATGAAAGAAATTGGCAATGTGCACCGAATTTTGATATGGAACGGCCGACACGACCTAACAATGACCGATATGCGACTCGCCGATATGATGATTTTGACTATAAGCTGTTCATTACTACACGTAAATTCAAAACATTTAAGAATTTTGGCAACGACATTCATCCACAAGCATGGCTCCATCAATTCTCGCATTGTTTTCCTCCCAACTGGTCGTCAGAACACAGATTAGAATTTATGTGTGGCTACTTGGAGAATGAACCAGCTGTAAGAATGCGATCGGTAATTCACGATTGCCACAGTGAAGGAGAGTTTTACCATGCCTTCCTCTCAGCATATTGTCTCAAGCCACACAAGACCGAGTAAAACATGGTATCATAATGCTGAAACATTTCGAACAATCTGAATTCTCCAGTCTTGTGAAATATTTTGAAGACATGTTGCACAAGAATCAGTACCTGACAAACCCATACAGCCCCTCAGAACTCATCCGCATTTGCTTAATCAAATTGCCTGAACATTTACGACATATTATTTTGGCAGGACGTTGCAAAGACGACATTGAAGCATTTCAGGGACTTTTACAAGAATTAGAAATTGACACTGACAATCGCGGACCGCGAAACCAGGAACACAACAATTACAGGTCACATCCGTCGCAATTCCACGATGAAAGAAGTAATAACTTGACACGACAAGGCTATTCTCACAACACAAATCGTGACCAAAACAGACACCACCCGTATGACAACCGTTGGCAGAGTAGTAATAACTACAGGGAAAGATCACCTCTCCGTAGTAATGACTATCACAGAGACAATCAGAGAAACAGACAATATGGGAACCAAAACAATTATTATCAAGGGAGGCAGAATAACTTCAGACGCAACAGTTCGGCGCAGAGTTACGATTCAGGGAGAAATTCTCCACCACATGACCGACAGACAAGAAACTATGTAAACTACCGACAAAACGACAGACGTGAATTTCATCAGAACTGGCGGGATTCTAACAGAGCTGGGCCCTCTCGTCACGGTGAATTTGTAGAAGTTAGACCTCCAAATCCCAATAACGACGCGCGCCAACAAGGAAACAGACAATGACTCGCACCGCAGGCAGCCACGTGCGCCGGCTGGCTCAGAGAAAATTAACATAGCTAACCTTGAGAAAAATTCCAGTATTCTTTACCGACGTATACCGCATGATAATTACGTTCGAGTTGAAACTCTGAGTACTGTGAAGAGTACAGGATTGCACCACATTTCACATGTAAAACCGTTTATTGCAAGATAATCTGCTTTTTAACTTTATCTTTGCCATAAAACTTTTCACTTTACAGTACTAGTATGCTTGTCAGACTTAGAATCTGTTAACATGCAACAATGTTTGAAGTTAAATATCCAGTCAAGAACCAAGAGAACTTATTGAAACAGAAATGACGAATGCATTGTTATAGTGAACAGATGTCACAGTGTTATTGTGTGTGTACTTTCTTGCTTGTTAGTTGCACGATTATGGAACGACTATAAGGCTTACATACTTAGAACATTTACCAGTACTGCTAATGAGATTTTAATGCAACATTTTGGTTTACTTGAAAATATATTCTGGATTTAAAGTACTTTCAGTGATATACCAGATGGCACAGTGGTTAGTTTATGTGACAGCTACACGATTTTATCACGACGCTACTAATGAGTGACAATTTACAATGTTGCTTTTGCAGTGTTTCTGTTTTATATCTGCACAGTTTTCTGTTTTATTCTGGAAAGTAAAACAGGTTTTAGTAGTAACTTTTGTGGTATAGCTACAATGAGACTGCCTTTTCCGTAGCACAACAATACGTTACAGCACAGTACTTTCCTCATCACGGTAATAAGCGTAATAACTAAGACATTTATACGCAAAGCATTTCACTTTTGTGTATTATGAGGTAAGTACATTGACTTCTGCAGAACTTAGCTTTCGGAGGACGATAACTACGACACTTCCACACAGATTATGTTGCAACAAGACGCACATTTAGTGCTACAGTACACGTATTTGAGTGATTAATTTTGTACTTAAAACATTTATTTTTAAAGATTTTTGAATTACAAAGAAAGTTTTCTGTGATACATTTCATTCCATTGCTGTAATCTGTAACACCTGAGCGTATAATTACATTAATCCTCAGGGGGGTACACGCTTACTTTGTGTACCATGTGTGTGGCAACCACAAGGAACCCTAGCTAATATGGTATTTGCTTATACAACTTTACACATCGGTACCATATTTCTCTAACACACAAATTACACAGCTATCTAAACTTTTTTTTATTACATCAGTGACAGATGTTTACGCAATTACACAGTTGGATAACTTCACACTTATGAAATTGTATTTCGTCTGTACTTTGTGAAATGCTCATATTTTTCGGAACCATTGTGATACTATGAGAGCTTTGAATGATATATTTGGTAAGGGAGCATGATTTTAAAGTACGTTTGAGGTAGATGACATTATTGAAATGAGCAGAGAATATTTTTTTAGGGTTTGAAATTATTGCAGAAAGCTATGACGTTTTTGAGATTTGACTGAGGTGTTATGATGTTATTATTACGACGACGATGTGTATTATGTTGTTGAGGAATGTTTATTATGCTACGTATTTCTCATGACGAAATATTGAAGAAGTGTTGACGAATATGTATATGTATAATGAGGTAAGGAATAATGAGTAGTGTTTAGGGACTCTGATTTGTGGAAAAGGTTGTTGGAAACCAAGAATCGTACTTTAAGAGTTATGAAATGTGCGTAAATGCGTGACTGTATCACAATGCTGATGAATATTTTATTTGGACACTTATATTTATAGGATTTTCTTTCTACAGATTTGCAACGCTAATTCTTGACCTGTGAAATATTTTTATGTGAGACTGTCACGGTAGCGGAAACTGCTGTTGTAAATATTTCCGTAAGAAAGTTAAGTGACCACCTGCACATAATGCGTCGCAGGCACCCACCTGGGCGACAGCCGCCCGAAAAAAAAACCATTAGCCTTTCAGCGGCACAGGTAGAAAAAAAGAAAGGGGAGGCCATTTTCCTCGCTATTGACATTTCCTTGTTGAAAGCATACTGTCGAGGTCGTAATTTATGATATTTACTGAAATGCCTAATGAAACGATGAGAAACATTTCACGACTATTGTCTTGCTAGTTGAGAAAAATGCCATATGGCTTGCTTTATGTATTTATTTACACATTTTGTTTAATATTAAGTTTCTAGCTGCACTGCAGCATTGATTAAAATAAAATTTAATGTATGTACTAATATAGTTATTTTATGCCTACAGATCCAGTCAATAAGAAATTTACGATCTACTTCCAAGAAAACGATGGCACATAAATATACATTTCCTTTCACAGGAATTGCATAAATAATTTCTTTACGATTTGGTAACTTATCTGCTAGTGTAAGTTCACGTGATGCATCACTCTAGTGTTAAGATATGACATAGGTATTAGACATGGCCATTTTAGTGTAATATTTTTTCTGCTTGAGCTATGTCATGTTTAGGTATAAGTTGCTGCTGTCTGCCAGGCATAGTGTTATTGAATTTGACTTTGTATTATTCTGTTAAGCCAGTTTTACTAATGATTTATTTTTATTGTTTGCTGCACATTGCCTTAGATTAGTTGTAATATTACAATTGCTTTGCTAATCTCTTAATGCTGCTTGCTTTGCAAATCTGCGTTTTTTTTCATTGCTGTTTATATTAATTGTTTTATGTGATGCTGCATTGCCTCGTCCCTTGGTATATATATCTGAGCTCAGTAGATTTAAGTTAGCTTAAGAGGGGGTAGCCTCTAAGAGAATGAGTTGCGATGAATTGGAAGAAATGCATTGAGAAGTTATACGAAAAAAAGTACAGAAAACAGGTTTAGGTAGGGTTTTCTTGGAAATAAATGTTGAGGTACGAAATGTGTGAACATATAAATACAGAAAGCATGCTTAGATAGAATTCTTTTGGTGGAAACAAAGGATGAAATAAGAGGAAAGATATATGAAGTTTTGGGTTGGACTGCAGTATCAAATGTTACACTGAAAACGAACCCTGTCCTTTCCTATTGGTGTTATCCCACTATATGTTTGTGTACCCTTGTGTATTTGTTTTCTTCCTGTCTCTGTGTAGTTTCATAGGATTTTTTCTTCTTCTAATACTAAGCTACATCCACTATGATGAGGAATACTGTTATCCTCAAATATAATTGACATTAATAATATGTTATTTACCTTGTAAATATGCTTAGACATTATTTATTCTGTTTTGTTTTAATGCTCATGTGTAAAGTTGATGTTCCAAAAGTTATTCTGATCTTTTATGTATCTACTTATCTCATAATTCCTGTAACACTGATGTATATGTTTATTTCTATTCTTTTGTAAAGCCTGTGTTACTACAAATGTTATCTTTATTGTTATGTTCTTTAATGATGTATTTTGTACCTTTGTAATTGTATTCTCATGTTATAAAATTGTAATTGACACCAGTTCATCTTATTATTAACTTGTAAGTTACATTTCACTGCACACATTTCTGTTGGTCATAGTATATGGACAATATGTGAGAAGTTGGGACTGTTAGTGTTTGCACGTGTGTTACTAATTCAGCAAGGGACTGGATAACAGCATTGCTGGTTCTAAGGACAATTCCAAAAACTTTGTGAATGCACAAGTGGTGGTTATGGACTTGCTATATTATTCGCAAGACTCTTCGATGGTGATTGTGCACCTGCACAGTCGCAACAGATCGCAACAGATGGCTGCTGGCCATCTCTACAAGGACTACAGTGGGTCTGCATCTTTGATGACCCACCAATACCATCATCTCTACAAGGACTACAGTGGGTCTGCATCTTTGATGACCCACCATTTCAAGACGGCATGGAAATCCACTACTTCCGTGTGCATTGTCTTTTACTGCTCAGACTTTGAGAAAAGAAACAGCAGTTTCACTGTGATGAATCATCAGGACTGTCTTTATAGACTGTGAGAAAATTTGAACTTTTGACCAACATAATATCAACAAGTGTGTGCATTTGATTTCTTTGTTATTGTAATTATGAAAAATTTTATCAAATCATTATTGGCCACTGCCCAAAAGAAATTTGTAAAATTTTTTGTGGGGAGCATGGGGGCTATGTAAGTAGGCTGTTTATGCTTTCTCTATGTAAGTAGGCTGTTTATGTTTTCGTATTGGCAACGTTACGTAGCGCTCAATATGAAAATCACTGGCTGTGCTGTGTGCAGTCTGTAGCTAGTTTGCATTGTTGTCTGCCATTGTAGTGTTGGGCAGCGGCAGCTGGATGTGAACAGCGCGTAGCGTTGCGCAGTTGGAGGTGAGCCGCCAGCAGTGGTGGATGTGGGGAGAGAGATGGCGGAGTTTTGAAATTTGTCATGAACTGCTATATTTATATATGATGATATCAAGGTAAATACATTGTTTGTTCTCTATTAATATCTTCCATTTGCTAACTATCCCTATCAGTAGTTAGTGCCTTCCATAGTTTGAATCTTTTATTGAGCTGGCAGTAGTGGCGCTCGCTGTATTGCAGTAGCTTGAGCAGAGAAGATTTTTGTGAGGTAAGTGATTTGTGAAAGGTATAGTTTAATGTTAGTCAGGGCCATTCTTTTGTAGGGAATTTTGAAAGTCAGATTGCGTTGCGCTAACAAAATATTGTGTGTCAGTTTAAGCACAGTCATGTATAATTGTTTAAAGGGGACGTTTCAACCTGAAGCTGAATCAGTACATACAATTGCTGAACCAAGATATACTCAGCAGCAAGCAATACTAATTACTAAAGGTATGGGTGTAAATACATGTGCTTCTGGGCTGGAACCGAGAAGAGTATGGAGCCCGGGGGCCCTACATTGTGCTAACTTACTTAGCACAAATTTATCAAAATTTGTAATCACGTTCTTTTGCCATAGTGAGAGTTTGGTCAGATTCATTTACTATAACTTAGTAATAGTGAGTGTCACAGTGATAGAATTTGCTAGACAGCGAATAGTATTTGAAATAGAGGTTACACAATGAGCTGTGTGTACTTCAGATAAACTCAAGTGCAATTAATGATAGGTTCTTGTGTGTGTACTGACACCAAAACAATATTTCAATAGAGATAGATACGGCGGTGCGGGTCTCCCGCATCGTGCCGCTACGCCCCGTCACGGAGTATGGGACTTCATCATTCATCATCATCAGACTTTTTGCAGTACACAAGAAGTATTGAAAGGATTATGTCATAAAGTGAGTGTAAAAGGATAGGTGATAGCTTCATTTGTAGTAATTAATAAGATTTCATTAGATTATTTCAGTATTTTTGTGTGTGTTTTGTATATTTCTTGTGTGTGACATTTTGAGGGAAATAGATTTCTGTGTATATTTGTGTCCAGTTAGTGAGAGTAAATTCATGCAAACATGGTTAAGACACGGAAGGAAAAAGTAGTAGGAAGCGAGAATATGTCTGGGTGTGATACAGACGATAATGTACAGGAATTTCCAGTAAAGAATCCACCCGAAATGTCAGGCTCTCAAATCCCTAGACAGGAAGGTGAGTAGCCTATGACAGATAACGTATCAGGCAATGCTGAGAATCAGGCTCAGGTGAGCAGAGAAGTTAAGTCAGCTGTTGTGACAGGGAAAGCTAATGTTATGCAAGTATCTGCACCAACAGCTGATTTCTTGACTGCACTTATGGCACAATTAGATCTAAGAGAGAAGCAACCCGAAGAGAAAGAAAGGCAAAAGCGCGTGCGTGGTTCGTGAGCAAGCGTTAATTTCACAAGTCAAAGATATGTTAGCTGCAGATCGTGATGCTCAGTTTCTGGAAAAAAATGAATGAAATGTTTGAAGAACGCGACAAGGCACTACTGTTATATTTGTCGCAGGAGATCGTTGTGGTGCAACAACAAGTCGCGGAATTAATTGAACAAAACAAATACATTTCGCAAAAGGTAACACAGGTAGACGAACGCGTAGATCAAATAGACAAGGCGCAGTACAACTTAGAAAATGAAGTAAAAATTGTTGTTAAAACAGTCGACGAATTAGCAAGCAACTTTGAGGAAAAGATTGGGGACTAAATAGCACAAGCTGTAGGTCGACTAGAGCTCAAAGCATAGTTTTATTTTGTGATATGTTACGATACAGCATTACCGATCTTTTCTGGTTTGAGTTGGTGGGGCAGTAAATTGCATTTCACTTTGCGGGTGTGGCTGTGGGACTTGCGGTCCTGTGCCACCCCATGACGGTAACTGTACTACATCAATCACGCAGTCGACGAATTAGCAAGCAACTTTGAGCAAAAGATTGGGGACTAAATCGCACAAACTGTAGGTCGGCTAGAGCTCAAAGCATAGTTTTATTTTGTGATATGTTACGATACAGCATTACCGATCTATTCCGGTCTGAGTTGGTGAGGCAGTAAATTGCGCTTCACTTTGCGGGTGTGGCTGTGGGACTTGCGGTCCTGTGCCACCCCATGACGGTAACTGTACTACATCAATCACGCAGATAACTTGCAGATAACTTGATCCAAAAACATCGGCAGATAAAGTTTATGATGTACCACTTAACATATGCGGGGTAAAAAAATCTGACTGCGAGAGAATGCAACCGCCGACGAATTATGCAGATATTGTTGCTGAAACGAGGCCGGAATGCTACCAACCGTAGCACAAGTAAAACATGAAGAACCGTTAATCAAACATTTAACGATGAAAAGAAAAGTGTACATCCCGTGATTTTCGTAGAGTTTTCGAAACGTGATACCTGTGTCATGGACTGAGCACCAAATAATTCAGTTCGTGCTTTCATTTATTGCCGGAGACGCGGCATTGTGGGCGATGGAGATCGCGGAACAGTGTCCGACGTTCTCGGAATTTGAAAGCAAATTCCTAGCCAGGGACTGGTCTGGATCTGTACAGGAGAGGCTACGTAAACAGGTGTACAACACTGAACCTTTTAACCCTCGCTGTGGTAATCTAAGGAAATACTTTGAACGATATCTGAACAAGACCAGATATTGGGATGAACGCATGCCTGCGAGAGATGTCTTATGAATACTAAAAGGCAAATTACCAATAGCGACTAGGGAAAAATTAGTGCACGTACCTGATACCGGCCTGGAACTGTTCATGGCAACAATAGATTCTTTGGACTTAATACATGAGGATGCCCGGCAGAGTGAATAAGGGAGCTCAAATAACGGCCAAGGTAATAATAAAGCAAGAAATCAGGTTAACGATAGCCCTCGTAAAAATGGTTATGGCAAAAATAACGAATATTCGCATGGAGAGAACCTCCATAAGAAGGCGAACTCAATGAATAATGGGCCACCTGCAAATAACAACTGGAGAAGCAATGGTTATAATGCGAACCAGTAAGCCAGCATGAACCAGTCTCCACCAAAAAGGGGGGGGGGGGGGGAGACAATTATAACTGAAAGAGACGGAGCGAAGAGGGAGGTAACTCCTACTTGGTAAACAAAAATATGAGAACAAACAATGAGCAGTGGCAACGGACAGGGCCAGCGAATTGGCAGGCACAACAAGCCGTGCCAACAGGTTATGTGCCTGTCAATCATATTAACGTTATTCCGATGCCATCCGATGCCACCGCCCTCACCTCAATCACCGAATAGTCAGCCACATGTGTATGTCGCGCATGGTACATCGCAAACTGTGACTGACGGGGTGAGAATCACAGACGTGACTGACCAAGCATCGGCAGGGTGCCACAGACGGTCAAACTCTGGCCGACCTCTGTAAGCCCTTCCCAGGCGTTCGGCAAGTCAAAAGAGGGGGGACAGGCAGAATGTGGGTGGGCATTTACTCCGTTATAATGACGAATTCGATATGAAAGAAGAATTAACAGTTGATCCGCGATCGGTGGAACAACAGGAGGTAGAACATGTACAGACTGCGTTCAGAGCAAAACTAAATGACATAGAAGTGACAGAGTGCCTCTTGCATAGATGAGCAGTTACTTAAATGTAAAGATTGTGTAAAGAAGTTACCCAGTTTGCCTGTGGAAAATTGTAAGGTCATAGATGCTCCACGAGGCAGAGTGCAAATGATAAGGAATCAGGTGCAGGTTGAGATTGCCAAGGAAAAAGAAGCCATATTATGCTCATTTCTTCTGGTTAAGAATCTTACAGTGCCTTGCATACTGGGACTTGATCCTCTGCGGGAAATAAAGGCTAGAATTGACTTCTCCTGGGCCAGCTGCATTTTATATTATTGCAACGGCAAATTGACCTGACACTGATGAGGACTCCGCACGTGTATATAAATTACTGCCGGACTGTCCGAGTAACTGTATATGATCCGGATACATTGTGTATCAATGACTGTATCATTAATCGAAAAAGTAATGAACAGCTGTCACTATCAAACAACAACCTGAAGAAAAAGTAGCTGAATCATCTTACTTAAGCCTGTCACAACAAGCTGACATAAGTCAAGTATTAAATCAATTTGTAAAAGTGTTCTCAGAGAAACCAGGAATCATTCAGGGATATGAATTTGATATGCAGGTTAAATCCTATCAAACATTCTGTCGTGCTACCTACTCTATACCGTGGTCTAAAAGGCCGACCTTAGGAAAGGTGTAAATACATAGTTAATTAAGACTTAATTCATGTATGTTTAATTTTGTGTATATGCTTATTATATAAGTGGTAGTTTCTAAGTACGTGTGTGAGAGAATTGCTTGTGAATGAATGTCATGCATTTAAATGTGTGCAATCAAACAAAGTATTAGTAAATGAATCCACGTAATGACACTATGCACAAAGGTGGAAATGAGAGAGGGGAAATTGTGCATAGTTTTTGGAAACATATACTAGTAGCGAATCACTGACCGAATCATAGAAATAGGATGATTTATACTCTAAACAGTATAATACCTGAAGGTATGACAGATAATTAACATCTGCACAAATTCCAGCTTGGAAGCACTTGCAGTTGCACCCATACAAGCAAGGCAACTGTAAACTTAGCAACAATAAAAGCAATGATTCAGTGTTGAATGAAAATTAAGAACATATGTAAGAAACCTACTGAACTCACGAGTGCAGAAAGACCAATTGGTCAACACTTTAAATAAGAGGTGCCAACTAGATCACTCACTTAGTACAGAGTGATAAGACTTATCTAGACGGAACTCTGATTAGTGTAATGTATGAAATACGATTATGTAAAGAGAGAGCCATGTTTCTTACGTAGCTTAAGTAATAAATGCTAAAATATATCCCAATTTATAAGTGAGACTATACCGACACTTAGTTAGTGCAACACGGATAAACTGAATCACTAATTGGAATGTGACGGAAAAGGTGAACAGTAAACTGTGTGGTAACACACTGAGTGTTGACTGTATTTAGCAGTGAAAAACTGTTGATTAAGTACAGTGAACTAAGATAAATAAAATTAACAGCATACATGGTGGTGCCTTCCGCAAGAAACAATGTAATATATGCCAAATAATACTGATATCCATAATGTGAAAAAATGTTTCTGGGAACGGAATATTCCCGGTGGACTGTGAATGGAAGATACGGGAAACGCACAGCGAACCGCGGATTCCAGGGCCGACAAACGCACGCTAGAAGCGACGCAGGCCAAAGTTAGTGAAGTTAAAAGTGTCATAGCAAGGTACTCACATGAACACTCACAACAGTGACAGTGTGTAGTGCTGAGTAGTGATCACTTGGCAAAAAACAATGATTAAATTCGAGTAGTGATATGTGTGAGTTTGAGCGAGAAACTTATTTAAAGAATTGGACCTCGTACATTCGTACATTATATCAGTGCATTCAAAAACAGTAAACACGAATGATTGTGGAGTGCTTGAAAACTAATAACATTTCTTTCAGCACTTGCGATATGTGTATTTGTCTTGTTTTGCTGATGAACT
The DNA here is from genome assembly GCF_021461395.2 of Schistocerca americana. NCBI lineage: Eukaryota > Metazoa > Arthropoda > Insecta > Orthoptera > Acrididae > Schistocerca > Schistocerca americana. The sequence continues at coordinate 601,156,495 of NC_060119.1, read as the reverse complement.
GGAAAAATTGTTGCGCTATCTGTCAGATAGGAGAAAGCAAATTATTATTTGTTTGGACTTCAATGTTGATTCACTGAACGAGTGTAATAGGAAGAATGACCTGGAAGTCTTGCTCGGTTCTTTCAATTTGACATCTGTCATTAATTTTCCTACTCGGGTAGTAAAGGACAGCAGCACATTGATAGATAATACTTTTATATATCAAGACATGTTAAAAAACATTAATTCTTGTCCTGTTGAGAATGGGCTTTCTGATCATGATGCTCAGCTAGTTACAGTATATGACATAGCTCCATTCAGTAATTCAAAACTACCCTCCAAAGTTGTGCATTCAATTAATGACCCAACAATTAGAAATTTCAGAGAAAATCTTCAGCAGTTAGACTGGGATGAAGTGTACAAGGAACCCGATGCTAATTTACAATATAACTTATTTAATGATACACTTGTAAGAGAATTTGAAAACTGTTTCCCCAAGAAAGTGGTTAAATCTAATTATAAGAAACCATGCAAAAAACCTTGGCTTACTAAAGGAATAAAAATATCTTGTAACCACAAAAGGGAACTGTATCTAACAACAAGAAAGAGTAATGACCCAGAAAGAGCCAAATACTATAAATACTACTGTGCTACATTAAGAAAGGTTATTAAAAAGTTCAGAAGCATGTGCATCATGTCTGAGATTAATACCTCTGGTAACAAAATCAAAACAATTTGGAATATTATTGCAAGGGAGGCAGGGCAACCAACAGTACAAGATGATGGCATCACCATCAAAGCGAATGGAAACTTGATAAACAACAAGCTGGAAGTGGAAAACATTTTGAATAATCATTTTTTAAATGTTGTAGAGAAAATAGGATCTAAATGTTCATTAGAAGAAGCAAGCCAGTTAAAGGAAGAGGCCTTACCCACAACATTTGATACAATTGAAATTCCATCCACCTCTCCTGCTTAAATTAGGAAGATAATAAACTCTCTCAAGAATAAAAGCTCACATGGAATTGCTGGCATTTCCAGAAGGATAATAAAAGCTTGTTCCCAAGAAATAAGTGGGATTCTCAGCCACGTATATAATAGCTCTCTGAAGCAGAGTATGTTCCCAGATAGACTGAAGTATGCCTTTGTTAAACCACTGCATAAAAAAGGGGATACGTCTGATGTCAACAACTACTGCCCAATCTCTATTCTGACTGCCCCATCCAAAATTTTTGAAAAAGTAATGTATTGTAGAGTAGCTTCACACCTTTGTAAAAATAAAGTTTTAACAAAATGTCAGTTTGATTTCCAGAAGAGTTTTTCAACGGAAAATGCTATATATACTTTCACTAATGAAATATTAAATGCGCTGAGTAACCAAAAGTCACCTGTTAGGATTTTTTTGTGCTCTATGAAAGGCTTTTGATTGTGTAAATCATGGAATAGTTCCAGATAGGCTCAAGTACTGTGGTATGAATGGGACAGTGCTCAAATGGTTTTAATCACACCTAACTGGAAGAGTGCAGAAAGTTGAAATAAGCAGTTCACATAATATGCAAAAAACTGGTAATTTCTCAAACTGGCGAACAATCAAGAATGGGGTGCCACAAGGTTTGGTCTTGGGTCCTCTGCTGTTCTTAATATATATTAATGACTTGCCATTTTATATTAACGATGATACAAAGCTGGTTCTTTTTGCTGATGATACAAGTATAGCTATCATACCCAACAGACAAGAATTAACTGGTGAAATTGTAAATGATGTTTTTCAGAACACCATTAAGTGGTTCTCTGCAAATTGGCTCTCATTAAACTTTGACAAAACACAGTATATACAGTTCCACACAGTAAATGGAATGACAACATTAATAAATACAGACTTCGATCAGAAATTGGTAGCTAAGGTAGAATATTCAAAATTTCTAGGTGTATGTATTGATGAGGGGTTGAAATGGAAAAAACACACTGAGGATCTGCTGAAACGTTTGAGTTCAGGTACTTATGCTGTTGGGGTCATCGTAAATTTTGGCGATATACATCTGAGTAAATTAGTTTACCATGCCTATTTTCATTCTCTGCTTTCGTATGACATCATATTCTGGGGCAACTCATCATTGAGTAAAAGAGTGTTCATCGCACAAAATCGTGTAATCAGAATAATTGCTAGAGCTCATCCAAGATCATCCTACAGACACTTATTTAAAGAGCTAGAGATCTTCACTGTAGCCTCACAATATATATATTCACTTATGAAATTTGTTATTAACAATCCAAACGAATTCAAAAGTAATAGCAGTGTACATGGCTACAACACTAGGAGAAAGGATGATCTTCACTACTCAAGGTTAAATCTAACTTTGGTCTGAAGGGGGTAAATTATGCTGCCACGAAAGTCTTTGGTCACTTACCTAATATCATCAAAAGTCTGACAGATAGCCATATGGCATTTAAAAGGAAATTAAAAGAAATTCTTCATGGCAACTCCTTCTATTCATTAGATGAATTTTTGGATATAGTAAGTGGGTAATTTCCCCAAGCCCCACAAAAAAAATTATAAATATTAAGTGTCATGTAATATTTTGTGTAATGTAATATCTTGTATAGACACCTTTTATTAACCTGACATGTTCCACATAATTACGAAGTGTCGTATTCATGATCTACGGAACAAGTACTAATCTAATCTAATATTTGCATGTTACGTGAGGCGAGTGGCCGGCAGATATTCCTGACTGCACAGCTGACTGATCGTCAGCTGTCTGCGCTGACGTCACAGCGCGTGTCAAAGAACTGTCGCTGTGGCAGGATGCCGCACACGCTTCTGTCGTCACCAACAACGAGTCGCCGACAGCTCAACAATACACCAGCGTGACGACACTTACTTCGATGCAATTTCGAAATGTATTTATGGTTGACGACGAATTAATGAACACCCACTACAATGTAAATCTGTAGCAGATATAATATATCTTATTGTGATGTATATGTGTACGTGTGCTACAGAAGAATGCTGAAGATTAGATGGGTAGATCACATAACTAATGAGCAGGTAATGAATAGAATTGGGGAAAAGAGGAGTTTGTGGCACAACATGACTAGAAGAAAGGGATCGGTTGGTAGGACATGTTCTGAGGCATCAAAGGATCACCAATTTAATACTGGAGGACAGCGTGGAGAGTAAAAATCGCAGAGGGAGACTAAGAGATGAATACATTAAGAAGATTCAGAAGGATGTAGGTTGCAGTACGTACTGAGAGATGAAGCAACTTGCACAGGATGGAGTAGCATGGAGAGCTGCATCAAACCAGTCTCAGGACTAAAGACCACAACAACAACAACAACAACATGTGTAAGTGAAAGCACACACGAAAATTATTCACCGTATATATATATTTCTTTGTTCAACATCTATTTGTTGTTGATATATATATATTCCTTTGTTGATTAATTCAATGGACATATTATCAGCATAAATCATATAAAGAGAGACTGAATGACAACAATCCGAGGGCTCAGGGCGAGGTTTTTGACCCATGTTTCCTTATGCCTGTAACTCAAATGTGGGAGTGTAAGCAAATTCCTACCGGGTCTGTAGTATTCCGGATTGATCACATTCCTTATGAAAAAGAGAGTTGGAACTAGTAGATGAACACACCTGTAATAGAGAGATCGAAGCATATCTAAAACATACGAACGATATAGTACGAATCATACATGTAACTGTGACTTGAACACAAATGTACCTACTTAATCATGCAAACATGAACACTTAAATAATGATGATAGACGGTAATGAGACTGTACATTAAGTACACCCTTGCTAGGGGGCCCATGTGACGGTACGTCACATAAATGGACATTTGGAAAAAAGAAAGAAAAAGATCTTTGCTTGTGTCACGTGTGAGTTATAAATTATTTCAAGATTGTGTACGTGTGGGCGAAGTATAAGAAAGATTAAAAAAGTAAAATAATACCACCACAAATCACAAACAGCGTTGTGATGTAAAAATAAAAGAACATTCTTTTCATCTGTGTAATGAAAATGAACATGACCAGAGACTATTGCTTTATTGAAAGCGCTCCTGTTTTGGTTTTCGTCTAGCGGTAGGCTGCCATTGTAGTGCTGTCTGATAATTAACGTAAGATTTATCTGAATTTTTGAAAAATATAATAGAAATTGTTATTAGAAAGTGTGTATTATTGACTTAGTTGTCACCTCTCATGATCGCAACCATTAATTATAATTGACAAAGTTTTTACAGAACTTCGTAGTGCAGCAGCTCTATCTCCCCTAGCAGGATTTAGTCAGCCGTTACACTGACTGTAATATTTCATCAAAATTTCATGTCATAATATTAAATGTAAATGTGAGTGGTTTCTCTACCTTGATCTTACAATAGTCTCAGAGTTAACAGACTAAAAATAGATTTCGTATATTAATATTTATAATACTGAATGAGTTCAGTATGTTTCGAGTTTGGCTGTCTATCGGCAGATGTGATTCTCTCCAGTTTTGCCTTGCAAATAATGAACAAGAAATATTGAACATCATTACATTCAATAAGCTCAGCAATACCTCAGTTAATCTTTATGTAGTTTAGTACATAACCCCTGAGACCCTTATTAATAATTACAGTTTGCATAATAATACGCATATTTTCTTTTCTAAATAGCAGCACTCATGCAAACTATTTTTTAGAAGGCAGTGAGTCACGCGTTGTGTTTAAAAAAATATTATATCGTATGTACTTCGGGGCAGCTGATATCTGTATGAGTGTTATCGCAGTATAAGCTAATTAAAAGTCTCATGCTAGCCCACAATATTTAAAGACACCTCAACCAAAATCATAAAATATATAATTATAAATTAATAATATATTATTATCCCGTGATAAAGTGCACACACACATCCATATATAGTTATACAGTGACAGAACGCTGCCAGTCCCCGTGCACTGTCGGAGCGTGTGTGGAGCTATCCGTTCGCTATCAGCTGCATGGTTCACCGACCCAGGATTTCCGAGTTGAGTAGTGGTTTCAAGTACCCAAGCCACGTCCATTCCTGTTGTGGCTCATTTCGGTGGTTCGCTATTGCGGAGATTTTGTGTTTGAATTCTCATGTACCGATTTATGGCAAGCAAGTCGTTGTGTTGGTTGGTCCGTGGCTGTCCCCTGGTTGGGTCCCGACGGATCAAGTATAGTTGGGTTCACCACCTGTCTCACCTAAGTGAACGAGGGCAGACCGCCCTCCCTGGAGGCCTTCTGAGTGCCACCGGTGTTTAACTATCTGTTGTCAGCTATTATAAATTTTAGGCTTATGGGCTTATTGTTATTTAGCTGTTTTCTTAAAATTTGCGAAATTAATTTTTAAATTTATCTTACAAGCTTAAACACTGAAGCCTTCTGCCTTTAAAGATTATGGTAATATATTTTAAAATTCTGAAGTTTAATTGTGGCCCTCAGCCATTTGTGTTGCACCTTGAATATGTTGCTTTTTTGGGGTTTTGAATTATTTTATTGCTATCTTAATTGAATTTTTTATTTTTTAAGATTTCTTGTTGGCCTTCTGCCTTTAAAGGTCTATAGTTATATATTCTAAAATTTTGGAATTTAATTGTGGCCCTCAGCCATTTGGATTGTACTTTGCGTATGTTGTTTTTTGAATTTTTTGTTGCTGTCTTAATTCGATTTTTATCTTGTTAAGATTTATTGTTGGAGGCCTTCAGCCGTGAAAGAGTTGCATTCGCTAAAGATTCGGCTATGTGGCACTTTGATTGTAAAGGTAATTAAATTACAATAGAGGACAATTAGAAGCAGACACTGACCTCAATCCTTGGCCCTTTCCACAATCCTATTACCTGTTACGCCCCGCGGGTTTAGCGGACGTCTCAGATTCCTTTTGGCATTCAAAATTTTTAAGGAATATAGCTCTAACAAGCTAGGTGTTCTTTCACATTTGTTATTCGCAACTTTTAATTCATTCTTAGTGAAATGTTTGCAGTGATTACCTGACACATATTTTTTCTTCCTGCTGACCCAATATCTTCTGTCTAGCTCATCACTTCTGTGATCGTTAATGAAACTGGTAATAGCGCAGCCTTCTTCTTTTGCTCCTTCGTTTCCTTCTTCTTTTCTGTCTCCATCTGCAGAGTCTTAAAGCCTTTTCTGACTTTCAGTACTTGTTACGTTTCCGAGAGAGATTTATGGTATTGCCACTGCTCTAGTTTTAAAAATCGTTAATTTCTATCGAATAGTTTTCCACACTTCAAAACCTTATGCTTCGTCGTCTTCATGCTGTGGTATATAAGTCAGTTTTGTCATGCTATACAACTTACATACAGTCTGAGATTACTGGTGGTGACGTTATACAACTTTTGTGTATATTTACCTTATAAAACTGAGCACATCCATTAGTACTGCATTGACTTCTTCAATTCTGTTATTCACCATGTCATGTTTTATAACTTCCGCCTTGATAAGACATTTGCGTTGTATTATTTTTGCATTGATTGTCTCAATTGTTTTTCCAATGTATAGATTAATATGCTTTGCACCATCATGGCGAGTGTGCAACACACATGCAAATTTGTCCATAGTCTACAGTACACTGACATAATTGCATACTTGTGCATTACTTTTTAAGTAGAAACTCCTGGAAGTTTCGTTAATATTGACTATCATTCAGCTTCCTCGTTTTATCTATAATTAGAAAGCCATACAGTGTGTGATTTCAGCAATCCATATGTATGTTAACAGATTCATTTAATATCATGCCAGTTCCTAGATGTACTTGATAAATACGCTTTAAATTTATGCTATACTGTACGCGATAATAAGGTTCACATTATCCCTTACCAACAACTCTGGAGTTCTGGAGCATGCCCATCTCAAGTAAAAGACATCAGCTTTCATATGACGGTCGAAACGAAAATATTTGCGTATCGGTTTTTGGCTGTCCGCTATGATGTCATCGAATATGGATACAGTATTTGGTTTTACTTTCTACGGTGGATGATATAAAACTGATTTTACTGAATGGTTAGTAGGATATTCCATCAATGCAATGGAACATTTCCCCCTAATAGTTGACAGTTCAGTTGAAATAAACATTTTGGAAATATATTATGTATAAGCGAATCCTTCAGGATGTGTTGACATTAACAGAGTAAAATTATTCTTCCGGTAATCAGATGGTCGGACAGTCAAAGCATGTATACTGTCAGGAAGTAGCGACCAACTCCTCTTCCCCTCCAGTTTTCTGATGTCATTGCGGGATCAGTCGCTTAGTACAAGACCCCTTCTGACAAGACTGTTTCATCCACTTCCACTTGGTCATGGTGCAAACCGTTCATTTGCATTACAATGTGTGGGGGTTTTATATAGAAACAAATGAGACACTTATATCTCTTAAACGTTTTGGTAAGTACTTGAATTTTGTTGCGTTTATAAATCAACTTTTCAAAATTCTGTGTCCACATTTGGGAAAGTTGATTCATGCATTTCCACTTCCATCTACGCATAATATGAGACATACAGTTAAGCTGATGGAAGGGGAGGTTGGCAAGCTGCGTGCAGCACTCTAGCTTATGCTGTATTGCAGGGCTGATGTACCTTAAATTCTCCTCCTATAGATGTATGCACTCTCTGTTGTCAAATATTTTAACTGTTCCAGTGAGGTAGCCTGCAGAGACAGTAAGGTCACCTTGTATCGCCTATAGAAGGTGAACATATCCATGGAAGAAGGCTGAAATTTGCGTTGACACATCACATAGTCGATACCACTCATTCATTGATAATATTTCTGTGACGTCACTAAATCGAGGTTTTCGAATACTGCCGCCGGATGGAACTGATTTGATATCATATCAACACTGGCACGTTTATAACAACTGCTGTTTAAACTGTAGATCAGATTGAACAGAACTATTTATATGTCACGTGGCTGGAAGGAAAAGAATTATTAGTTAAGTAAATTTGTTTTCAGTTATATTCTGATTCAGCGCCATCAGTATTAATGTTACAGTGCCTCATGGCAGGGAGTGTTGATATACATTTTGACACCCTTACACTTTGACCATTCTCTCAGAAGGCGTGAAATATTTAATTAGCACTGTAAATAAGTGCTATTGGCAACATTAAAAAACAGATATATTGCTTATTACATCTTCGATACTAAATGCAAAGCGATGGTAGTAATTGTCAATTTATGTATGTTACAAGTTAAGACCACTGAAGCATCTATGAATGTAGTTATTTATTTGTGACACAGGTATTCTGGAACTAATTAACCATGTATACATCACAAAATTATATCCATTATTATGAGCACAAATAGTTAAAAAAATTTAAAACAGGAAAGTATTCTGGTGAGATGTGTGTCTGTGCTGAGAAATAGCATGTTGCAGTTGCAGTTTACCTGTTACGAAGAAGTGATGACGTGTGCTAAGTACTGAATATTGCACCATGTGGATGAGATTGGTCCATTACGGCCAGTGGACATTGGCTGGTGTGTACTTTTCAATTCAATTAACTTTACCAGCAGCTATACACTTTAAGATACTTTATTTTGTTGTGAAACCAACGAGTCTCGCCAAAATGAACTGCCGAAACTGGTGGCTTTCAGAATAAAACAAATATCTTAAAGTGTACGGCTGTTGGTAAAGTAGGGCCTATACTGACTCAAAAATGTGGATCAGAAGTGTCCAGCAATTGCTCCATTGCCTCAGAGTCAAAGGCATCCCCATCCCACAGTGTGCAGTGCGTGGCACCAGCTAGGTGCCACATAAACAATACATCTAAAATTACTGTTATTATTATGTCGTCACAAGCATGTTGTTGTGCATTTAGTACTATTCATATCTTTCGGTGAACACACCCAACATTAATGTACTGTACTGCCATCATCAGCAAAGCTCTCCCATACGTAGTTCAGCTGCTGGCACTTTATAAATAGAAAGTGATTGTGCTTTTATTGATGGGCTGGTTCGAAAATTAAAAAAAAAACATTTTTGTAGGACATATTTATTTACTTAGTGAAAACAGTCGCTTATTGCATAGATAACAATATTCCTCCTGACTGCTGATCTGTTGATCTGCTGATCACATTTGTGATCTTTTGGTGCTGCTGTTGCTCTGTTGTGTAGCAAATCTCTGTGCCCTGTTGCACTGCTGACCGTTATGGCTATTATTACATGTAGAACAGCTCCACAACTTCATCCAGTAGTAACCCTGCTAGTGCTTCAATAATAACGAAACCTTAGGTATAACGTCATATACACCTAATAATAATTATAGATAGATGAGGGCTAACTGATAGATCACTCTGGCAATTGCAGCAGGGGTCCACACAGGTCATGCACTGCTGTTACTTTGTCACTGCACTGTTCACTACCACATCATGTGTCATGGGAGACTCGACAGACATTTTAGAAAGGGTACATAATTCCAGCAAATGGAACACATTTTGTTGATGGATTCAATCAGGTAATACATCTTCTTAACATAATGTTGCACTGCCATTATTTGTTGAAAAATACGCCATTCTTTATGCAGGGAGCTGTGAGTACATTTCTCTCATAGATGTTTACAAGAGATACGAGTAGACATGTTACAGTCTTCTTTGCTCAATGCAAGCATCTTGTCAGTTGAACACATGAGACCTAGACATACCCACAGCCAGTCATCCAATCAAGCTACAAAAAATAATTAAACTCTCATACCAACATTATGCAAATACAAATATCACACGTATTTAATTAAAACAGCGTACCAGTATTATGCATTCATAAATATCGCACATATTACATTATTCACAGGTTTCACCAGTTCACAGCTTCTCTACAGGCAGCTGTCAAACAGCACCACATGCAAGTTAATTCTGCAGTGAGCAGTGGCATTAAGGTATGAGCGTGTGGACTGTGGGCTGGGGATCGTCTTCACAGGTCAAGTCACATGATGATGCCAGAGTCTGAGGTTAATGACGACGTGGCATTCGGAATGCAATGATGTCAGAACTCCTGGAGCAGTGATGTCATGACGCTGGGGCAGCTGACCAAATGCACTGACCTCAGAATTTCTAGAGCCATGATGATGATGTCAACAATCTGAGGTAAAACCGGCAGTGAGCTCTATTTATGCCATTCCATGCTGGTTCATCAGTCACAGTAGCTATTTTCAGTTGGTGTGGCTCCTGGAGAACGTCCATGACAGCATGACAGTCGAACACCCTGTGTATCGAGATAGGCCAGGTCATGGGCATCATTCTGTCATCGGCTACATTGTTACAAGATAACTTTAGGGAGAACCGATTGACAGCACAAAGGTTTTTACATTGCTTTCCAAATTAGTTGTTATGCGAACTGGAGGTGATCGTGGCAGCCCATAACATCACATCAGGCACTGGGACCGAAGAACAATGCAATGAGGAACACAATCTGGCAAAGTTCGTTCTCCTATGAGTACACATGGATACATCCATTGTAATGCTGTGTGTGGTGCTTCCTCTCATAAGACCACCGTTGTCGCCAGCAGTTGTGGCCGAGCGGTTCTAGACGCTTCAGTCCGGGACCACGCTGCTGCTACGGTCGCAGGTTCGAATCCTACCTCGGGAATGGATATGTGTGATGTCCTTAGATTAGTTACGTTTAAGTAGTTCTACGTCTAGGGGACTGATGAACTCAGATGTTAAGTCCCATGGTGCTCAGAGCCATTTGAACCATTTTGAACCACCGTTGTCATTTGGCACATTACTGGCAGAGAGTTTCTTTCTGCTGTCGCAAGGGAAGCTGCAGCAATGATCACCATGCTTGCAGTTCCTCGCTTTCGAGACGTCTTTGCATCGTCTGTGTGGATACCTGTCTTGCTGCATATAAATCCATTTTCTTACTCGTCGGCAGCTACATGACATGTCTGTAAGATCCTGCATGACCTAGTGAACGCTCTGTCCACTCAGGAGTTAGTTTCATGGGACAGATGAGATCCATCATGATCTTTAATATGAGACTTCTGAATCCAACGATTAGATGTTTCCATGACGTAGAATCTCGACGAACACGGGCTTCAGTATCGTGGGACGGTGAATCACCGTCTCCTCGGGCAACGGTCCTACCTCTTTCAAATTCGGACATACACTAGTGGACGTTTCTCCTTCTTACACAAAGCATAACACAGTATTCTCACCGACAAACGACGTACATGTATGACAAATCCTGGGGTGTACTATTTTCACACACAGTCTGTAGATGGCATTGCTGTTACTTATTTTGTACAGTTGCCATGAAGTTTTAATCATTTACATATCCAAACACGTAGTAAACTTCATGTCAGATTGGCATTTGCAGCAAGTCGTCTTCATGGTTTTGCAATTTTGATGCTCGGTAGTGAATTCCTGAATTTATGCATAATACATATCCACAATCAGTGCCACACTATATTGTCATAATTTATCCACACAACTTACTTGGAGGGTGATTTGAGCCACATATCCTAAGACGTCCTAAGCTGTCTATTGCGGTAATATTTTCTGTAATAGACGCTATGTGACCTATAGCAGTATTACTGTTTCTCTTTCAATGGCTTTATCGAACGCCTATTAGAGGAGATACTTATCCACTTTGACAACTTAATGTTGGTAACGACCCTCAGTTAAGACATGAAAGACACATTAGGAAACCTAATGATCATGGAAACATGTTACGAAACAGTCAGTCTTAATGCGAAGTAGAAGAAACGAGACTCACTTTTTAGAGACGATTGTTACGGGCTAGGCCATTACTGGGACTCTAAATGACATTTTAATACGCGTAGAGCAGGGCCGCAAAACTTTATCGCCTTTTCCGTTTCCTGATAGCATTCTCTCACAGAACCGATAGTACATACCCCACATCATCAACACAATATGGATAAAACGCACTAATTCGACGTTTAACAGTTGAACACATTACCAGTAATCTTCTTGTGACATGTATAAATCGTTAGTTTACTACAAGGAAATTGTATTCTGCGCTTCCATTTTCCAGGAGGACACCGGAGAAAACTACTATTGATATCTGGATGAGAGAGGACAGACTTCTCCATAGCCCCCCCCCCCTTTCTCAAATTTACATGGAAAGTTGCGAAGCAATGAGTAACAAATTCTCTGGATAGCCACTGAATGCTGTGCCTCTGATTAAGATCCAACCCATCAAATTAAAAGAAGCAGCACATCTGGAGATAATGTAGTAAGAAAATAATATCTCATAGGCACCAAAAGGCATAGTCATCCGTTCAGCTAGTGAAGAATCACTATGCAGATATTTTCCTAGGGCTAGGGCCCTATGTTCTCGCGCATTTTACTATATACGTGCCACAGAATGCCAGAAAGGCGGGGGCTTACTAATACCCAATTGTGGTTCCAGCCTCAGCATGGTAATAAACAGAAATAATCGTTTATTCTTCTCAGAAAATCTTTTCAGCACAAGATGTTCACTTTGCTTTTTTAGGTGCAGAAGCACAACTTTCTCTCGCTGTTTTATTTCTTATTTCATTTATGACGTGAAGTCTTGTCCCAATTACGTGTGCAAAATTCGTACTCAGGTGTTTATGTCTGTAGTTAGCTGTAACAACCGCTTATTTTAAACCATGTCGTGAATTTTCTCGATATTCTCATCGGTGGGTGCGATTTTGGGATGTAACTCTACAGGGCTGTCTTCAAAGGACAATCACGTTTGAAATCATTCGCCCATTCTGCTTTTATGTCATAAGTATTAGACAGGTTTAACGCTGGCTTCCATCTTTTCCAAACTTGAGCTAGCTTCTGATCTAATTCTAACCATTATAACCAGAATCTTATGTAGTTTTTACCCACTTAATTTTCTACATTCTTCTATAGGACCATACGTCCTGAGTCTCCGAATTTTTCCAATGGATCACGTTGCACTTTCATACACTGTGTACACATTCCACAACATCTTCTTTTACATATAAAACCTCATATCACTAGCGCTCTTATATTGACGGAAATATTTTCACCTGCATTAGTGTACTTCTGATATCCTTCTTGCTATGGGCTTCTTGTGTAATGTTGCTCCCTCGATAGGAGAAATCTTCCAATTCTCCGATTACAATGTTGTTCCCATTTTGTATGGTAAGCAAGTAGTTATTATTCTCCCTAATACTGTTCACCACTTTCGTCTTTGCTCTGTCTATCTGTAAGCTAAATACTGTGCTTGCATGGCACCGAGTATTCGACTGCCCATGTCTTCTAAGTCTTCGCCACGTCGCGCCAAAAGTTCTACGTCTTACGTGAATCTTCATATTGGTATCTGTTACTTGAAATTTTCCTTCTTGTTCCGAAATTTTCCTTTACTTACATGACTGTTTCTGCATCTACAAATTGAACAAGAATGGTGACATGCTACTATCCTATCTAACAATCCTCTTAACAAGAACTTATTTATGACCTTCCTCTCTTATTACTGTTTTAATTGTAGAATGAAGGCTTTCACGACCGGTTGACATGGCTGTTGATATACTTTCCGGGATGTGAGATCGTGGTCGAAGAACTTTTCTGCTCCTTACGTTTCGTCCAGGACTGCGCTGGACTTCCTCAGAGTCTCGCCGAGTCCGCCGAGTCAGTCGGCAAGACTCAGCGGAGCAGCGCCTCTGAGGAAGTCCAGCGCAGTCCTGGACGAAACGTAAGGAGCAGAAAAGTTCTTGGACCACGACCTCACATCCCGGAAAGTATATCAACAGCCACTGTTTTAATTTTTTTTTTTGGGGGGGGGTATTGTAGCATTCATTATTGACTTGTCCCGGTTCTTTAGCCAAAAGCCAAAAGCTTCTAAGGAAAGTGAACATTTTATTCCATATTACATTTCCAAGGGTTTATGGGCTATACATTTTGTTATAGTTAATTCCCATTATTAATACGTCACGAATATATCTTTATTACCTTTACACTGACAGCTTCGTTCAGTATGTCTTCAAAGTAGCTATCTGTTCTGCTACATTTTGTTTGGACAGCAATTTTTAATGTAACCAGATAATTTTCATATTTAGCCACACATGCTTTAGTTGTAATACACTGACATGGGTTTTCTATGAAACGTGATAACTCAAGAGCTTCGTAGACGGAAATAACATACTAGTTTCCATACCTACTCAGTAACTCGGTAAATGGGTTCGGAAGCTTGGAGTGGGTGAGCTATTATGTGCTGGTAGTGGATGGAAGATAGAGGATGGAGGTTGCCAAATACTGTCGAAGTTCTTTTTTGTTGGACATGAACAGACGTAGAGCAGCGTGTGTGCAGTAAGCAGACTGGAGGCGACAGGCGTTGAACCCTACCTCCAGGGGCGTTATAAGAACGCGCCATCGTCAGTATCCGCAGGAGCAGCCCAGTGGGAATGGCAGGTTGTTGCGAAGTCAGAATGGTGCGACAGCGTCCCAGCTCAGGTGATATGAGCAAAGAGGGGTCTTGGCCATCCTAGCAGGGGACAGAAGTGATGCCTAGATGACACACTGGGCCGATGGCTGCAATGCTGCGTCCAGTTGCGTCGGTTACCTGCGACACAGGCATGGCAGGACGTCAGTTCGAACATCAGGCTATTGGGCGATGACTGACTGTCTCGTGAAGATGGTAGCAGAGTTAAGGAGACCTGATGGCTAGGCCTTCAGGCAGTAATTGTTGGTTTGCACCATGATGGTTTCGATGATAGCTGCAGCAAAAAGATGTAGACAGAGAGTCACACATGGTGAGCGTCCAAGCATAGCTCAGCCCCGTTCGGGTGCTCTGGGACTGTATATCAACCAAAGGTAAGCTTTTTAATCCAGAAGACAAGCACTGGTGCAAACGTCAGTGTCCTCGAAATTTCCTGAAGTTTGGTCACTACCCAGAAAACTGAGTCACTCTCGAAGAAGCTGCTGGTGTGACTGAATGCTGCACTGTCGTGTGTATGGTACCATACTCCTGCCTGGACTGGTACCATAACAAATCTAAAAATGCATCTTCGGTCCCCCTTGACTTTCTTGCTCAATCCTTTACAATGCAACTGATTCCCTGGAGTTATAAATTTACCGTAGAATGTGTCACATTGGACTCGCCATATTAAGTCACCACACACGAGACGTGTATGCAGCTCCACTCAGTTAAAAAAACAGACGGGATACGTCTGAAATAAGAGATCAGAAAATTTCAAGAAACAACGAGGAAAACCTCAGCTCTTTCCAAAACTGTAAGTTTGAATATAACATTCTCATCAGCCTAACTAAACAATGAGCAAATTACAACAGTGTAAAACGATAATGCTGCTTTTTAACTTATGGACTTTAAGTAGAAAATGCAACGGATTCATTACAAAGTGAAAATAAATTTAGCTTTAAACCAGGGGCGGTCAAGATTTCACGTCACGAACCATGCCCTGGCAAGAATGCCGCAGCGCTTAGCCCCAGTGTACATTTCTCCCGCCGCCACGCCGCACTGTTTGAACACAAGTAGGGGGAAGAGGGGGGAAACTGCAAATGTGGTGCATTGAAATAGCTGGGCAAAAGCACTGCGGACCACTTGGTTTTATTATTCACATTTCACAACACCTTAGGTCACAAACTAAACAGATTTTCAGCACTATTTACTTTTGGTGCGCTGAAGACATTATAGAAATATAATTGTTATCTTGTACTAACTGCCGGAATACGGACATATGCAGATAATGTCATAGATTTTCACACTTCAGTTGCCATGTAATCGTGACTCGCTTAGTTTCACAATCGTAAAAAAGATCTGTCGAACGAAATATGGTAGCCCTTTTGCAATCTCACTACGGAGACGTTGAAACTCCACCCGAGGAAACCGATTTAGATGCCTGCAGAGTTTTAACGTAAAAATATTTATCATTAAAACAAGAATTACATTGCAGGTCAATCAGCTACATCTGCACGTGAACATGGGCCCCTTTAACTGAAACGGCAAACGGTGTCGAAACTAGATCTAAAATACATGTAAGATTGGTAGTGTCCTCCAAACGTTTAAGAGCGATCCTGACAGTTCTTTAAAGGCCAGAATGAATTCTTCAGACTTCGTGTTTCCTTTAACGGGTTTGAGTTTAGGAAATTGGACCTTGTTTGTCAGAATGTGTTCCTTCTATGAAGAGATTTTCTTTTTAGGTTTATGCCAATAGAATCAGGGAGAAATTGATTCTCACCTTGGGAAGACGCACTGTTGGCTGAGTGCACTTCAAATGGCTGTAAGCACTATGGGACTTAACATATGAGTCATCCAGTCCTCTAGACATAGAACTACTTAAACCTAATTAACCTAAGAACATCACACACATCCTTGCCCGAGGCAGGATTCGAACCTGAGACCGTAGCAGCAGCGCGGTTCAGGACTGAAGTGCCTAGAACCGCTTGGTCACAGAGGCCGTCTTGAGTGCATTCAAATCCGCTCAAACCCCGAGTGTTCTAACTTTGTTTCCTGCACTATTGTTCCCTTCATAAATCCAGCAGTAGCGATTTTCAAATCGAAAAATGGTTCCAGGGATGACCATTGACTTAACCAACGTACTTTGCAGTAAGATATAAAATCTTCATACTCTTCGTTCAATTCGGTTTAATTTTTTGCCCTTTCATTCTCAACTAAACTTTTAAATTGTTTCTGCATTGTGTTTTAGTATCGTTTCACTGCAAATCTTGCAAATCTGCAGTAACCGTCGCCTATGAGACTGCGTAATATATAATGTTGAGAATTCTCGTACCTCTCTTCCGCCATTTCCATTCATTTTTAAAGGCTCATGACAATAGACTGCGAGACTGTGTGTTTTTGTGCAAGCAGCATCTGGACCTGTGAACGTCCTTTATACCAAGAACAAATAGTGAAGAGTAAACTGCGCTGACATCACGATTCTGCAGTACTGAAGAGAGTTGTGTCGACCGGAAAAACGCCGCACCGTAGTGACAAATAGAATGTGGTCCGTAACGAGCACTTCCGGGAAAGGAACGAGCAGTGTCGCGGCAGGCCGCGTCTTGGCCAGCACCCGGTCCACACACACTGCATGTGTGAAGAATGGCGCGCCGTGGCCGGCCCTGCTTTAAACTGTGTGGTAATTGAAACGTGGACAAGTTCTTGCTGCTTCAGTTTACGTAAATAAACTCGTGAACAGACACGATAGGGCTCTAGTAGAAACTAATGAAAATCGTTTGTGCACGATAATTTGCAATATTCTACTCGTATCAGTGCTTGACTAAATCTGATCAGCAAACAAGTACCTTTTCAAAACCCCAGGTTATAGCGTCGCTTCTTGAAAAAAGTAATGTAAATCAACTTATCGATGTGTAACTACAATGGAAACGCTACACGTGCTCATAGAATTGTAATTATTATTATCTCGGTATCGTAGAATATAAAAAAAAATAGTGCAAATTGCTCTGAACACTATGGGATTTAACTTCTGAGGTCATCAGTCCCCTAGAAGTTAGAACTACTTAAACCTAACTAACCTAAGGACATCACACACATCCATGCCTGAGGCAGGATTCGAACCTGCGACCGTAGCGATCAAGCGGTTCCAGACTGTAGCGCCTAGAACCGCTCGGCCACCCCAGCCGGCTATAAGAAAAAGATTTCTTTGTTTCATGCTCTTGTCTTCTTCTTTGTCTGAGCACTATGGGACTTAACTTCTGAGGTCATCAGTCCCCTACAACTTAGAACTACTGAAACCCAACTAACCTAAGGACATCACACACATCCATCCCCGCGGCAGGATTCGAATCTGAGACCGTAGCGGTCGCGCGGTTACAGACTGTAGCGTCTAGAACCGCTCGGACACCCCGGCCGGCTTCTGGCCTAACAGCTAGCGTTTTCCTTCCGTGGGGTTACATAAGAGACAGAGTCTTTCTCCCGCCTACGGCAGTGACATACAATTCAAAAGCACAGCAATCGCTTTGTTCAAGCTGTCGATTCGGAAAACAGGGCTTTCGATTCGTATGGTGGAATGAAATTAATTCTCGTTTCGATGTTTCTCGAGCAACACATAGTGATCGTGTTGAGTGTATCGTATAGTGTCTGTGCGAACAAACTTTGAAACTTCATCTGTCCAGTGACATGCGAAATGTGTTTCTATATTTGGTAGTTTCTCTGTAATAAACAGCTGAAATCTGTTCTTCCTTTCTGAATTATCTTGTGCAATACACAAAATCTGTGTAAATTTATCTGTGTTAGGGAAAACAATTGCTTACCTTTAATTAACTTTAACCATGGGCACTTTCATGTAGCAAAACTCTGCTGTTCTTATCTTAATGATTTTATTAAAATGCAATTCGAACACCTGTGAGTTTTAATTTCCAAATTTAGTATAAACTGCCAAAAATGTGAAGGCATCGATCGTACCTTCGAGAAAGTTGTTTGATGATGATGCCTTGAATGTGTATTTAAAACTCTCAGCGTAAGTTATAAGCGAACACACGGCCTCAAAACATTTACTGTGAGTGCTCATCTGCTATTGGTGACGAGGTGTGTCCTACATAAATGATATGGCCGTAGCTGTCGAAAGTTTTCAGGCGTGACGAAGGCTTCTCAGACGCGCGACACACCCCGCGAGAATATTCTTCTAAATCCTCCGAGTGGAGACTAAGTGCCAGCACCGCGATGGAACAGAGAGGATCGTAAGAGCTCTCTCTGAACTCGCGGCACGGCACGGGCCATCAAACAGCACACAGACCGCACCGGTATGTCGCTTTGCCCCAGTCCGTTTGTGGCCACGATCCCTTTCACAGCCAGCTCACGACTGTCGCTGCTGCGTGGCGCAACAAAGCAATCGCCGCGTCAGTGGTTATTTTTATCTCTTTGCCAGCATCTCTTACAAAAGTAATTACCGTTTGTTTAATGCGTTTCATAAGCACAAGTATGCAATATTAACGTTTTTTTCTATATTTTCGTTATAAAATTATTTGGAGTAGTCTGAATAAAACAAATCAAGTTTCTCCCTTCTATGAGAATTCAGAGTGTGCTCTTTAGCGCTTCAAAGTTGACGCGCAGCATAAACGGTTCTAGCGATTTGGTGTGTCACCTCTGACGGCGCCGCTCGCTGGCTGCAAGGAGGGTATCTTTGCGGAATTAGACAGTGTTTTGTTTTCCAACGTTGTATGGCTTTATCTCTGTGACAAGTGACTGTTCATATCGGTAAACATAAACGCTATACCGTGTGTGTTGGCTTGTGGAGTTTGCTTTGTGTTGTTTAGCTGCTCAATTTTGCGTATTTGACGAATTTTGCTCGTACCTGTTTTACGTATTTGGTTTGTGGATATCAATATGCCCTGTTTCAGCAATCGAGTGTTAAAGAAAAGGCGCAATGAGTGGAAGAAGAAATCTTTTGTTGTTTCGAAGGGAGATGCTGCTCAGACTGCTTCACCGACTACTCCAAATGAATGTGATAGAACTTCTTCCACCAAGAAACTTTGTGACAGCAAAGAAAAATTCTAAAACTATGAAAGTGACAGTAACGATCTGAATGAAATAATTAACATTTCCTTGCTCTCTAATATTTTGAAACATAACGTATTACGCCAAGTTTGCAAAGAAAGAGGACTGGAATTGAAAATAACTTCACACATTGGTTTGGCATATAAAATGTTATTGAAGTGTAACAAATGTGCTGCAGAAGTTTCGTTTTCTAATTCTAACAGTATTCCTCGTAGTGGTAATAGTGGAAAGAAGGTGTATGACATAAATGTTAGGCTAGAGTATGGCTTGTGTTGCGTTGGCAAGGGCAGTGCTGCAGGGACAGTGTTATGTGGAATTATGAACTTGCCAAAACCACCAACCAAGTTTGGATTTTATAATGAATTGGTGGAATATTCTGCTGAAGATATTGCTCAAGCAACAATGAAGGAACCAGTTGAAGAAGCTGTGGCAGATAATGGGAACTGTAGAGATTTAACTGTTGCTTTAGATGGATCATGGGAACGTAGAGGTCATAAATCACTGGCGATGACTCATGGTGTAAGTACCAATCAGGAAAGGAATATGCCCATAAAAACAGTTTGCCAAATTCTGTAATTGGTATAATTAAGCCCATATTCAAAGATTTATCACAGCCAAGTGTTTACATGGGAAAACTCAAAATTCAAATGAAAGTATAAATATTTTAATTTGGATTAGGATTCCCAAAAGAGTGTTTGTACAGATAAAAACATTGCATTTAGGAATGTATGATGCAGTGGCAACATACAATGAAGGAAACATTATCAAATGTGATGTATTGTGAGACATATGAGCAAATATTTTATACCACTTACTTCCATAAGCCAACCAAGGACTTGATGAATTCACGTCACGAAGAATCGCTGCTGTTCATAACATGTAGGATTTCAGAGCCGGCGACTTAAGTAATTAAAATTTCCGGACTAAGAGGCTGTGGTCGAACAGAAAACAATCTTCCTACTGAAGTTTCATTGCTAAATGCGTGCAGCATCTTCCTAGATGAGTCAACGAGTGGTTGACTCACCTCGGAAGACGTTGCCCACTGTTGGCAACGAAAAGCCGGGGGGAAGTATTTCTACTGTTCGACCACGGTCTCCTAGCCCGGGAGTTTTAATTAATGAATCACTGCTGTATTGTGTTCCAAAGGTTGACCGACACTCTGTTCTCTATAAAGCAGTTGAGCATAAAGCCTTGGCTCAGCAGAGCATGTCATCAAATCCTCTTCGTCTTCTATCAAACGTGAGACAGTCTCTCCATATCGCATGGGCCTTTGAAGTATTCCTGTCACCCATTAGTCCTTTCTTCTAGGTACAATAGAAGAAATAGCATTCGGGAAGAATGGGAAAGGAGAATCGGTTCTGTTGTGTCAGTGGAACCAGCCCAGTATTTTCTAGTAAATTTAAATCTGGATCAATGGATGCCTTATTTTAACCGACGTCTTAGCGATCAAGTGTCCAGCGTTTCAACAAGTTTCCTTTTCATAGGGAAACAAATAGTAAAGGATGAAGCAGTCATTCGCAAATGATATTTATTTCATATCTAGATTGCAATCTCTGTGCGGTCATCTTTAGTGTAGTAAATGTGAGTTAAAGCATTAGTACTACCAATATATGCCTATAGTCCCAATTGGACTACTCATATTTGAGGTTAGAACTCAACCTCTGACATGAACAGTCCTGTTGGGACTATGTGCATCTACTAGTGGGTTTAATGTTTTAAATAATGTTTGCTTCACTGAAGATGACCAAAGAGACTTAACACTAGATATGCAATAAATATCATTTGCGACTGATTATTGTACCTTTTACTACTTGTCCATTGTTTTACCACTGCGCTTCAAAAAAAAATGGGACTTAACTGCTAAGGTCATCAGTCCCTAAGCTTACACACTACTTCACCTAAATTATCCTGAGGACAAACACACACACCCACGCCCGAGGGAGGACTCGAACCTCCGCCGGGACCAGCCGCACACTGCGCCTCCTCCGTGCATTTAAAATGGATGTAAGCACTATGGGACTTAAGATCTGAGGTCATCAGTCCCCTAGACTTAGAACTACTTACACCTAACTAACCTAAGGACATCAAACACATCCATGCCTGAGGCAAGATTCGAACCTGCGACCGTAGCAGCCGCATGGTTCCGGACCTTGAATATGTCACATGCTTTTAAAGATGAAATTAATTTGTGAAATTAATAGTCTCCGACTGTACTGGTGAATCCCATTAAAATATTAATATCAGCTCTCTTGTTACTTCAAAGTACTTTGATGGATTGCTTGAGTGCTTCCACTAAAGTCTCGCAGACGGCTTGTACCGAGAGGCATGTCGATGAAAAATTCACTTAAAACAGGTACATGTTAGACTACTTTTGAATGAATTACCTCTAGCCTAAAACTGAATCTTGATGCCAATCTGGTTGTAACCAGTATACAGCCTGTCAGATTGGTATCCGTGTAAACAGTTCTCAGACGAAATGCTTGTAAACGGTATATTGAAAATCGTCTTTCAGTGTTCTGGACGAGATTGATGTGCAGCATCAGTTCAGGAGTTAACAGCTCGGAGGCAGCTTGATTACTTCAAACAATTGGCCAGGGGCGAATGGGACTCGAGTACCGAGCGTTCCGCAGAAATTTATATCATCCGTTCCGGGAATCGAGGATCCCGACGATTTTTACCTGTTATCAACATTGATACTGGAAACATATATGCATCAGCGGTTGCGGGACTTCCGAGAGTAGTTAAATTTCAAGTTTGAACTCGGATAAAAAATAACAAAGAAAATATTACCTTGTGTGATACAATTATAAATTTATAATTTTCTGACTTTTTCCTTTACTTGGACTGAGACACCTTCATTGTTGTCAAATTTCATGAGCCCACGGCAAGGGGAACTTACCTATAGGTTTTGATGAATGAGTCGGCGAGTATCAAAATATGTGACATAAATGGCCGTATCTTTTGAAAGTATTGAGTTAGACGCTGAGGTTTACTTTACCTCAAAGGGGCAGTAGACCTTAGTACGTGACATAAATTTCAAATAATACCTCTACTCTTTCATGATAAAATGGGGTCCTAACAGATGGATAGACAGTCAAATAACAAATGTCTAAAAAAATTTTTCGTGTGACATATTTAAAAATTAACAATTCTGGTTTTTTTTCTTTCGCCGTGCTGTGAAACCGTGCTTATAACCAAATTTCATAATCCTTGGTCAATGGGAAAAAAACGTGTAATTTTGATGATTGAGTTTGCGAGTATCAAGAAATGTGGCATAAATCGCCGCATCTTTTGGTTGCATTGACTTAGCAGCTTACCGTTATTACAGCGCCAAGTGACATACACCTTAGTATGTGACACAAATTTCTACGTGATACGACTACCCTTCCTGTGGAAAATTGGGCTTAACAGAGGTACGGACATACAGTCAGTCAGATAACAAATGACAAAAACATTTTGTGTGATTTAACTCAAAATCTTCGGGCGTTTTTCTTAACTTTTACAGCGAAACCTTTCCTCTTGCCAAATTTCACCAGTCTGGACCAGCGGTAAGTAGCCTATAGATTTTGCTGACTGAGTTTGCGAGTGTCAAAATATGTGACAAAAATGACAGGACATTTTGATTGTTTTGACTTAGAAACTTCCCATGTGTACATCGCTGAGACACAGTGCACCTTTTATGTGGCATAAATTTCAACTTGATGCCTCTACCCGTTCCTCAGAAAAAGGTTTTTGTAAAGCCAGACAGACAGAACACGGAAAACAAAGTGGTCTTGTATGATAACAAATCAAAACACCTTCAGCCGTCTAAACTTCTTTTACTATAGCAATCAGTTTCAGCGCTACATTACATTATCTTAAGGCCTCCTAACCGATGTGATGGAAGAATCACGTCTGGTGTATTCAAAGTAGGGCACAGCATTCAGTGACTGGTGTTTGCAGATGTTACACCGGTTCTGTTTTTGGTGAGCGCGGTACGAAACCCAGGCATGCCGATTTCTGTTTTTCCTGCAAACTTGTTCCCTAGAAGATCCAAATGCAGGAGAGCCGTCCTCGCCTCCACTAGATCGCTTTCGCCCCTTTCAGCGGCATAGTATGACGCGTGTAACCACTTCTGGTCCCTAAAACGTATTGTCGCTGATGCTTGCCGCTGTGTTCGTTGGTTATCGATTAGCATTAGCGATAGTTGGAGCACTGACTTTGCGATTAAAGGGCTCGCGAAGTCACGAGGAGAGTGGCGCGGCGATAATCAGAGGACAAAGGACAGCGAGCAGCCGGCGGGTCAGTACACAATGCGCGACACACCGCAGTGTAGCGGGGTTGTTGATTCCTGGAGCGTCGAGAGTTCAGCGCCTGGCGCATTGCTGCTTGTTGACGGCAAAACCATCACTGCGGCTGGCGTCCCGAAGGTTTGGCAGTGCGGGGCGGGAACTACACTACTGGCAATTAAAATAGCTACACCACGAAGAGGAGGTACTACAGACGCGAAACTTAATCGACAGGAAGAAGATGCTGTGATATGCAAACGATTAGCTTTTTAGAGCATTCACACAAGGATGGCGTCGGTGGCGACACGTGCTGACATGTGGAAAGTTTCTAACCGATTTCCCATACACAAAAAGCAGTTGACCGGCGTTGCCTGGTGAAACGTTGTTGTGATGCCTAGTGTAAGGAGGAGAAATGCGTACCATCACGTTTCCGACTTTGATAGAGGCCGGATTGTAGCCTATCGCGAATGCGATTTATCGTATCGTGACACTGCTGCTCGCGTTGGTCGAAATCCAATTACTGTTAGCATAATATGGAATCGGTGGGTTCAGGAGAGTAATACGGAACGCCGTGCTGAATCCCAACGGCTTCGTATCACTAGCAGTCGAGGTGACAGGCATCTTATCCGCATGACTGTAACGGATCGTGCAGCCACGTCTCGATCCCTGAGTCAACAGGTGGGGACGTTTGCAAGACAACAACCATCTGCACGAACAGTTGGACGACGTTTGCAGCAGCATGGACTATCAGATCGGAGACCGTGGCTGCGGTTACCCTTGACGCTGCATCACACACAGGAGCGCCTGCGATAGTGTACTCAACGACGAACCTGGATGCACGAATGGCAAAACGTCAATTTTTCGGATGAATCCAGGTTCTGTTTACAGCATCATGATGGTCGCATCCGTGTTTGGCGACATAGCGGTGAACACACATTGGAAGCGTGTATTCGTCATCGCCATACTGGCGTATCACCCGGCGTGATGGTATGGGGTGCCATTGGTTACACGTCTCGGTCACCTCTCGTTCCCATTGACGGCACTTTGTACAGTGGACGTTACATTTCAGATGTGTCACGACCTGTGGCTCTACCCTTCATTCGATCCCTGCGAAACCCTACATTTCAGCAGGATAATGCACGACCGCATGTTGCAGGTCCGCCAGCCGGGGTGGCCGAGCTACAGCTTGGAACCGCGCTACCACTGCGGTCGCAGGTTTGAATCTTGCCTCGGGCATGAATGTGTGTGAAGTCCTTAGGTTGAAGTAGTTCTAAGTTCTAGGGGACTGATGACCTCAGAAGTTAAGTCTCATAGCGCTCAGAGCCATTTGAACAATTTGTTGCAGTTCCTGTACGGGCCTTTCTGGATACAGAAAATGTTCGACTGCTGCCCTGGCCAGCACATTCTCCAGATCTCTCACCAATTGAAAACGTCTGGTCAATGGTGGCCGAGCAACTGGCTCGTCACAATGTGCCAGTTACGACTCTTGATGAAGTGTGGTATCGTGTTGAAGCTGCATGTTCAGCTGTACCTGTACACGCCATCCAAGCTCTCTTTGACACAATGCCCTGGCGTATCAAGGCCTTTATTGGCGCCAGAGGTGGTTGTTCTGGGTACTGATTTCTCAGAGTCTATGCACCCAAATTGCGTGAAAATGTAATCACATGTCAGTTCTAGTATAATGTATTTGTTCAATGAATACCCGTTTATCATCTGCATTTCTTCTTGGTGTAGCAATTTTAACGGCCAGTACTGTACTATTCCTAGATTCATGGTAACATAGTCACCTATCGTTCCTGGAAAATTTGTCAGCCCATTTCTTATAAAACTCACATTGTCGTATGATGAAAAGAGTAGGTTGCGCGGAATATGGCAGTCTCTGAGCTGTGTCTTAGTGGACAAATGTAAATCATTGTGGCTAAAATTGACATCTGGTCTAATACTGTTTTGAACCGAGTAGTCGTTTCCTATGTACTTTACCTGATAGCTTGCTTAAAAAGATGTAAAACGCAGAATGACTAAAGGGCGATAAAACTGTGTTATGTAGCTGTAGTGGTAGCTCAGGGGCTGTTATTTCTGATAGTTTTCAAGTTAAGCCTTAGAGAGATAGAGTGGTCACCTATTTTAGTAAAGGGAATTTTGCATATGAGCTGTTGGTTGATATGTGAGTAGCTAGAGCCTCCTAGTTGAAATATGCTCTGTTGTTAGTATTCTTAAGCCCATATCTAACATGTTCCGGCAGTGCAGCTGTATGCATGATTTCAGTGTAATTTGTGGCAGTAAAGTGGTTTACGTGTAACGTTCAGTCGCACCTATGTTTTTAAATTGTTATCATTCAATACTTATAAAATCTTCCACTGGCTGGGTTGCAGGATCTGAGGAGTTATTCATTGAAAAGTTATTACATTATGTATCATTAAGTATCAAGAGTTAATGCCCATGCCACTTCGTGTGTCTGTTTGGACTTACGTGTAATGGCTTGCGTCGTCAGCACTGAAGGCACCGGTTAACGCAAATGTCGTTTTCATGAGCTGTGTCGATCGAGGCCTATGTTTGACGATATCCTGTTAGGCGATTGGCTTCATTAGTGCTCCAAAGTGAAACTCCCAAGCCCTCTAACACCTATTATTGCCGAGGAAAATTGTTAACCTGCATAGTTTAGTGGCGGCTATAGCCGTGAAGTTGTTCTAAAAAATTGTTTTAGGTATATGTGTGGTCGAGAGCTGAAATCAAAAGTATTTTGATGAATTCCTGAAGTTAAAACGTCTAGAGCCCATTCTAACTCGTAAATTCTTAGGAGAATTTAAAGACGGCTAAGGGTCGAGTTAAACTGTAATCTTTCTGTTTAAGCGGCACGTGTAGATTGAAAATTTAAGTGGCTAGTGCCGATTCAAATAGATAAAGTCATTTAAGAATTTAAAGAGGGATAAGCACCGAGTTAAAATTTAATCTGTTCGTGCAAGCTGCTTGTGTAGTATGAAAATTTAAATGGCTGGGGCAGATTCAAGCTGACAAATTGGTTTGATGATTTAAAGACGGCTAAGTGTAGAGTTAAACCGTATGTTTTGTTTGCGCAATCTTCAGACAAATGGTAAATTTACTTTCTTTATATGTGTAGTTAGTAATTTAAGTGGCTACTGCCGGTTCAAGTAGGGAAGTCGAGTTATGTATTTTAAGGCGACTACATGCCAATTGCAATTTTGAGGCCTACGTAAGCATTATGCGGTTATTTCCATGGAGAGGCTAGTGCCACTTCGAAGCAAGAATCGTAAATGGTCTCATTATGTGAGACTGCTGAGAACCGTGGGGCATGTTAACGTGTTATTGTCTTGTAGATTTTTAGTAAAGAAGGGCCAGCTGATGTTTGATTACTTGCTAGCTTGTATCATTTGTTTTAAGGACGACTTGGCCCGGTTGAAACTTGAGAATCCTGATTGGTTGGGTCTTCTTGAATTACACTGAAACCCGGAATGTGCAACTGGAATGTGCAATTACGTCATGTGGCGAATGCCAACTGTATGCTGTTTTTCTGATTGACTGTGGGGATTGCTCGAGTGCCGATTTACGATTTTGTCAATAGCGTAAATTCCATTTTTTGTGCTTAGCATCTCCCACTCTAGGACCCTTGTGATCTAGCTACCTGTTCAAAGTCCAAAGGCTATCCCCAGGCCTTGCTTCCGTGGTAGGACAAAACTGGGAGGGGCCGGGGGGCGGGGCCTTTCAGTCGCAAACTTTGTCAGGCGACAGTGATCGCCAATGGTGCCGTCCGTGTGACTAAATTCGTGTGGCCGCAATATTGCTGGTCAAAATTGCCGTTTTATACTGTCGGCAGTATTCAAATTTTATGTCACTTGTCAACGTAAGTATATTATTTACCTCTCGTCTAAAGGACAAGGGAGCAACAAGAGACCGACGATGATCCGCTTCCATTCCCTACCTTACTCCGTTAGCAGATAACAAAAAGTTTCTAACACATCAGCATAACCACGTACTGGTAGTTCTTGTTAAACCCACGCATATTATAAAAGTAGATGTAAAGATGTATGTACGTTCCACATATCCTCGTAAACTACTGGATCCGTTTCAACCAGACTTGGTACACGTATCATTTACTGTCTGGAAAGAACCACTGCGGTGCTAAGAGCAACCTACATCTCAAAGAGGCGGCTGTGAAGATTTAAAAGGAAGATCTACATCTACATCTACATCTATACTCCGCGAGCCACCTTACGGTGTGTGGCGGAGGGTACTTATTGCACCACTATCTGATCCCCCCTTCCCTGTTCCATTCACGAATTGTGCGTGGGAAGAACGACTGCTTGTAAGTCTCCGTATTTGCTCTAATTTCTCGGATCTTTTCGTTGTGATCATTACGCGAGATATATGTAGGCGGTAGTAATATGTTGCCCATCTCTTCCCGGAATGTGCTCTCTCGTAATTTCGACAATAAACCTCTCCGTATTGCGTAACGCCTTTCTTGAAGTGTCCGCCACTGGAGCTTGTTCAGCATCTCCGTAACGCTCTCGCGCTGACTAAATGTCCCCATGACGAATCGCGCTGCTTTTCGCTGGATCATGTCTATCTCTTCTATTAATCCAATCTGGTAAGGGTCTCATACTGATGAGCAATACTCAAGAATCGGACGAACAAGCGTTTTGTAAGCTACTTCTTTCGTCGATGAGTCACATTTTCTTAGAATTCTTCCTATGAATCTCAACCTGGCGCCTGCTTTTCCCACTATTTGTTTTATGTGATCATTCCACTTCAGATCGCTCCGGATAGTAACTCCTAAGTATTTTACGGTCGTTACCGCTTCCAATGATTTACCACCTATGGCATAATCGTACTGGAATGGATTTCTGCCCCTATGTATGCGCATTATATTACATTTATCTACGTTTAGGGAAAGCTGCCAGCTGTCGCACCATGCATTAATCCTCTGCAGGTCCTCCTGGAGTACGTACGAGTCTTCTGATGTTGCTACTTTCTTGTAGACGACCGTGTCATCTGCAAATAGCCTCACGGAGCTACCGATGTTGTCAACTAAGTCATTTATGTATATTGTAAACAATAAAGGTCCTATCACGCTTCCCTGCGGTACTACCGAAATTACCTCTACATCTGCAGATTTTGAACCGTTAAGAATGACATGTTGTGTTCTTTCTTCTAGGAAATCCTGAATCCAATCACAAACCTGGTCCGATATTCCGTAAGCTCGTATTTTTTTCACTAAACGTAAGTGCGGAACCGTATCAAATGCCTTCCTGAAGTCCAGGAATACGGCATCAATCTGCTCGCCAGTGTCTACGGCACTGTGAATTTCTTGGGCAAATAGGGCGAGCTGAGTTTCACATGATCTCTGTTTGCGGAATCCATGTTGGTTATGATGAAGGAGATTTGTATTATCTAAGAACGTCATAATACGAGAACACAAAACATGTTCCATTATTCTACAACAGATTGACGTAAGCGAAATAGGCCTATAATTATTCGCATCTGATTTATGACCCTTCTTGAAAATGGGAACGACCTGCGCTTTCTTCCAGTCGCTAGGTACTTTACGTTCTTCCAGCGATCTACGATAAATTGCTGATAGAAAGGGGGCAAGTTCTTTAGCATAATCACTGTAGAATCTTAAGGGTATCTCGTCTGGTCCGGATGCTTTTCCGCTACTAAGTGATAGCAGTTGTTTTTCAATTCCGATATCGTTTATTTCAATATTTTCCATTTTGGCGTCCGTGCGACGGCTGAAGTCAGGGACCGTGTTACGATTTTCCGCAGTGAAACAGTTTCGGAACACTGAATTCAGTATTTCTGCCTTTCTTCGGTCGTCCTCTGTTTCGGTGCCATCGTGGTCAACGAGTGACTGAATGGGGGATTTAGATCCGCTTACCGATTTTACATATGACCAAAACTTTTTAGGGTTCTTGTTTAGATTGTTTGCCAATGTTTTATGTTCGAATTCGTTGAATGCTTCTCTCATTGCTCTCTTTACGCTCTTTTTCGCTTCGTTCAGCTTTTCCTTATCAGCTATGATTCGACTACTCTTAAACCTATGATGAAGCTTTCTTTGTTTCCGTAGTACCTTTCGTACATGATTGTTATACCACGGTGGATCTTTCCCCTCGCTTTGGACCTTAGTCGGTACGAACTTATCTAAGGCGTACTGGACGATGTTTCTGAATTTTTTCCATTTTTGTTCCACATCCTCTTCCTCAGAAATGAA
The DNA here is from genome assembly GCF_021461395.2 of Schistocerca americana. Taxonomy (NCBI): domain Eukaryota; kingdom Metazoa; phylum Arthropoda; class Insecta; order Orthoptera; family Acrididae; genus Schistocerca; species Schistocerca americana. The sequence goes on along the minus strand of NC_060119.1, from coordinate 601,126,571 downwards.
CGTTTGATGGTGGTCACTCAGATATTCTGCGATTTGTGCCCTATCACTCTTGTTAAGCAAATATATTTTCCTTCCTTTCTTGGCATTTCTTATTACACTTGTAGTCATTGATGCAACCACTGACTTATGATCACTGATACCCTCTTCTACATTCACGGAGTCGAAAAGTTCCGGTCTATTTGTTGCTATGAGGTCTAAAACGTTAGCTTCACGAGTTGGTTCTCTAACTATCTGCTCGAAGTAATTCTCGGACAAGGCAGTCAGGATAATGTCACAAGAGTCTCTGTCCCTGGCTCCAGTTCTGATTGTGTGACTATCCCATTCTATACCTGGTAGATTGAAGTCTCCCCCTATTACAATAGTATGATCACGAAACTTCTTCACGACGTTCTGCAGGTTCTCTCTGAGGCGCTCAACTACTACGGTTGCTGATGCAGGTGGTCTATAGAAGCATCCGACTATCATATCTGACCCACCTTTGATACTTAACTTAACCCAGATTATTTCACATTCGCATTCGCTAATAACTTCACTGGATATTATTGAATTCTTTACTGCTATAAATACTCCTCCACCATTGGCGTTTATCCTATCCTTGCGGTATATATTCCATTCTGTGTCTAGGATTTCGTTACTGTTCACTTCCGGTTTTAACCAACTTTCCGTTCCTAATACTATATGCGCACTATTTCCTTCAATAAGAGATACTAATTCAGGAACCTTGCCCTGGATACTCCTGCAGTTTACCAATATTACGTTAACTTTTCCTGTTTTTGGTCTCTGAGGACGGACGTTCTTTATCAACGATGATAATGCCCTCTCTGGTAAGCCGTCAGGTATTTTATCGTTTCGTCCACGGGGGGGTCCCTCTAACCTAAAAAACCCCCGTGTGCACGCCACACGTACTCTGCTACCCTAGTAGCTGCTTCCGGTGTGTAGTGCACGCCTGACCTGTCTAGGGGGGCCCTACAGTTCTCCACCCAATAACGGAGGTCGATGAATTTGCAACCATTATAGTCGCAGAGTCGTCTGAGCCTCTGGTTTAGACCCTCCGCACGGCTCCAAACCAGAGGACCGCGATCGACTCTGGGCACTATGCTGCAGATATTAAGCTCAGCTTGCACTCCGCGTGCGATGCTGGTTGTCTTCACCAAATCAGCCAGCCGCCGGAAGGAACCAAGGATGGCCTCAGAACCCAAGCGGCAGGCGTCATTCGTTCCGACATGTGCTACTATCTGCAGCCGGTCACACCCAGTGCGTTCAATAGCTGCCGGAAGGGCCTCCTCCACATTACGGACGAGACCCCCCGGCAAGCACACCGAGTGCACACTGGCATTCTTCCCCGACCTACCCGCTATTTTCCTGAGGGGCTCCATAACCCGCCTAACGTTGGAGCTCCCTATAACTAATAGGCCCGCCCTCTGTGACTGTCGGGACCTTGCCGGAGAATCGGCCACTGGCCCAACAGGCGAGGCATCCTGTGGTGGCTCGGAAACAATGTCATCACCACTAGGAAGCACCCCGTACCTGTTGGAAAGGGGTAAGGCAGCCGCCACGCGGCCAGATCCCACCTTCGCCTTTCGGCCAGGCACTCGCGAGCCCACCACTGTCCGCCATTCACCCTGGAGTGATGGCTGACCGGTAAGATGCTCACTGCCGGAAGACGCAGCGACATCAGGGGTTCCACGTGATTCCAAGGCCACCGAAGTAGGCATAGGTCTCACCACAGTTGCCCCAACGCCACTACGAGCCGACGCCTGCGCCTCGAGCTCGATCAGCCTAACAGACAAAGCCTCCACCTGCCCCCGAAGAGTGGCCAATTCTCCTTGCGTCCGCTCACAACAACCACAGTCCCTACACATGACTATGTTTACCCTACTCTATACGGTGACAAATTCCCAAGATAACCTTCTGATGAGCTACTCTGATAATCAAGAAACACTCACTGAAATACGAGACTCGAAAACTACGCTAGGTTTTCCCAGAAAAACTATTTAAAAGCTAAGCGCAGCAAATAAGTACAGAAACGCTTTATACAAACAGTACTCGCTGCTGCTGGTGCTCTCGCTCTGGCTGTCACAAGACAACTGCTGATTCAAGTGACTAGTGGCTAACGGCCGCGAAACAAACAAAAGACGGTTTTAGGGCGCTTTCTGTTCTAAACGATCAAGAAAACACTAAGAAACCTAACACGAAAACTACGTAAAGTTTTATCAAGAACTGTTAGTTACTATGCAGAGCAGATAAACACAAATAGAATCCCTTCCTTAGTGGAAGGTCGTAAACAAAATGCAAAATAAACGCTTTATACAAACAGTACTCGCTGCTGCTGGTGCTCTCGCTCTGGCTGTCACAAGACAACAAGGATAGCTCATTAGACGCAAATACCCAGTACTTTAATAAAATGAGAGCATTTAGTGACTTACAACATACTTTACTCGTTATTTTGATCCTTTATGACATTTTTTTCTCGCTCCCTACCACCCTCCCCGTCCGCCTTCTCGCTCCCCCTACCCCTTCCCCAAGAATGATGAGAGGAAAAGAATTTATCGCTGAGTACGTTTTCGCTGGTCGTGCAGTAAAACTTCCGCTTCAGGGATGACCTTTCAGTTTATTACTTCTGTACTGCTAAATCCATTGGCAACTCATTACGCACGTCCACTGTCCACATATAGCACTGGAGGAACCTGCAGAAGTATATCATTTTACGTCACATGGTTCAGGAAACAAGACATCATAAATATTTAGCTCTGTGGAGAATAACCTGCAAGGCGAAATTCTCTAGAGGTGCAGGTGAAATATATCAAATGTCTCTGAAATATAAGTGAGACGTACGTAGCCGGGCAAAGCCGCGATTAAAAACCTCCTTCTAAGCCCCTGAATCTATTTTAACCAAACTTGGCACACCCATTAGTTACCGCCTAGACAGATATGCTGTGGGATTAACAATCAGTAACCTCCTCTTGTGTTGTGGTGAGAATTTAGCATGGCGGGGTTGACAAAGAGGCGTCAAGAGGAGAAACGTACGAATTTGTCGGAGAAGAGAGGGACAGAAATGGGGGGGGGGGGGGGGGGGGAGAAATCGACAGAGAAAGGGAAGAGGAAGAGACGGATATAGAGAGTCGGAGGAGGACACGAAGATAGGGGTAAGGAGTAAACGGACAGACTGAGGATGGGGGGAAGGAAGAGACGCATAAAAAGAAAGGGAGAAGGTGTTCGACTAATGGAAGTGCAATAAATACCTAATCCGGGAATGTCGGGTACTCAGCTAGTTAATGGTAATAAAGAAGAGGTAACACACCTCAAGAGTAACTGGATAGATAACTTAGAAGATACACTGGAGAAGCTGGGTTGTAAAAGTAGGCAACGACTTCAGGCAGTCAAGTAAACATGTTGTCGCATGCTAGGACTGCTGGGCAGTAATAGCTGCACGTTGTCAGAAGTGATTACATTTTCTAGGTGTCCTGCTGACACAGTTCTGTTGCTGATTTGAGATACGAAGTTGAAAGCTTTACATGTTATTTATTGGAGTATTGACTAGAACTTAACACAGGCATTTTTAAAAATTTGAATTCTGTTGTTAAGGATTAATTTTCTGATGCAATACCGAGTCAAATGGCATGGCAACTGGAAACTAACTCTAAAGTTGAAGTATGTGACGCGGCACACTCCTTGTGCGCAGAAGATCTAAACTGCACACAAATTCACCGTGAAATCCTGGTGGTACAAGGACGAAATGCTATTTCGCGTCCAGCCATACTGAAATGATTCCCACAGTTTCAGCAGTGCCACACAGATGTGAGTGATGCTGACTGGAAACGAAGGCCATCGACACGGAATTCGAGGAACATTATCAGGGTGGGAAAACGATATTCCAACGATGAGGACGTTCGCGCAAGGTTTCCCGAATGGCTCCATGGTCAAGGAGTGGATTCCTATCGTCGAGGAATTGAACGATAGGTAAAACGTTCCAACCTTGTTTACATAGACGATGTGGTGACTGTAGAAACGGCACGGGCAGGACAGTAGTAGGTACTGTTGCTGAGGTGAAGCAAGGTTTTAATAAAGTAACTGCTTTTATTTTCCAGAGGTATATCCACAGAGGAAATTTGGCACAATCATTTAAAGACATTTTCCAGTTAATTTAATTCAGGTTATGCAAAGTAATCTGAACCAAGTTTCAAATGAAATGAAATTAAAAATGTATCTCAATTATCTGGACTATTAACGTTGCAGCTTGAATTAAATAACCGAAATTATCAAAGCAGTTTTAATATCAATAAAAGATTTAAACAGCTAGTTACTATAAAGGTTGATAGACAGAATGGTTTCTAAACGACTAACAATAAACATCTCCTCTCTAGCAAGGACATCTAATCAGTAGGCCAATTAAGCTCAGCTCCATAGAAGTTGTGGCTATGCCTTGAAAGTTACGAAAGCAATAACAATAGTCCGCTCCCCTGTAGTAACGACAACCATTCAACACAGAATTAAGTTCAGATCCGTACACGTGGTGTGCATGCGTTGCAAGTTCAAAATGGTTCAAATGGCTCTGAGCACTATGCGACTCAACTTCTGAGGTCATCAGTCGCCTAGAACTCAGAACTAATTAAACCTAACTAACCTAAGGACAACACACACATCCATGCCCGAGGCAAGATTCGAACATGTGACCGTAGCGGTCACTCGGTTCCAGACTGTAGCGCCTAGAACCGCACGGCCGCTCCCGCCGGCTCGTTGCAAGTTAAGAAAACCACTAGCGCCAATGATCCACCTGAGGCGATCCAGGAAGTCCTGTCTTTCCAATGTTAAAATGGCTAGAGCTTAACACGAGGATTTTTATAAATTTGAATTTAGTTGTTAGGGATTAATTTTTAGTATTGTAATGAAAATTCACTACTCTTTTGTGCCATTTTTTGTTTATAAATCCAGAAATATACGGATTTTTGGAAAAATGCTGTGTTAAGTTACTCAAAAGGAACTGTGTAACATTTTCAGAAAATTTGAAGCAAATTGCTTTGGTAGATGCTGAGAAAACATGTAATTTGGATGAAAAAGTTAAATTTTTGAGAATCGAGCGACAAAGTTTGGATTACCTTTTTGTGCAGTCTATGTCCATAGAAGCGATTATCTTCATCTTCAGTAAACTGCTCCTCCAGCTTCCTCTTTTTCATCCTCCTCTTTACTCTCGCTTGTATTTATTGGCTATTTACAGCCCTGTCTGTAGTCAGAAGACGTTCCTCAACTACAGCACACATCATTCGAACCATGTTGAAATCCATCTTCATTCCCATATTTGGAAATACTTTGCACCTTGCAGCGTTGAAAGTAGCAACAGCGTCATACACACCAAAATGGAGTGTCTCTATTCCAACAAACACAGTCTGACGGATTCTTGACCATAACACTATTTACACTTTCATTGGGGTTTTGAGTTTTTCCATGAAGACACTTCAGTCTCTTTCTCTGAAAATAGGTTTTATTACCTCCTTACCGCATCAAGCAGACTACGTTTATGAATGTACACCTCGCCAGTTAGCAGTCCCTTTCTGTACTTACTCCAACTGTTTTCTCCTTTGGCACACAAGTAATGATGGAGACTTCCATCGGTTGAAAATGCATGGAAAATAGAGCCCAACAGCCAACGTCGCCACCATAGGGCTTCAGTTCTTGAATACGTTTGAAACTTTTAGAATCACCGTCATCAAGGTAATTTAGACATCGCACTTTATCACACGGCACAGAACGTTGAAATAAATTGGTACAACAGCCACTTCCATTCCTTCACTACTGTCGGTATTGTTATCCATGCAATTATTTTCAAGTGAACCTTTAGTTTTTTGTGGGTACCTACAAACTTTCCCTGTATACATACCGGTGGCAGACACGACACCACGTAGAGACATGTGTCACCGTTCATGCCAGGTACCATCGAACGCTCCATTCAAGTCTGTATTACCATGGTTTTCTATTACTGCTTCTTCCACGGCTTTCTTCGTAGAGTCTATACAGACATCTTCTACTCTAAATCTATTATAGTTCGTATTCTTGGGTAGGGGATTTGGAAAATTCATCATGCCACAGAAAACTGCACCTGCAGTACCACCCTTACCAATTGTAAGCAAGGCATAAACAAATCTAATGTTTTGTTCACAAATTTTGCTACCATTTTCTTCATTTGGAGTTCCACAACCTTGTCCCAAATGGTGATCATGTATGAACACTTACCACACTTCAGTTTCATTTCACTGGCAAGTGATTATTTATAGAGGGATCCAGACCGACTTCATTACATTGAATATATCTCACACAGTTTGCAAAAATTCCGTTGAGGACTGGCTTATCAAATATTTCGTTCACAACAGATTCGCCCATAAAACATTCATGCTTTTCACTAACTGATCCAAGCCTCCGCAGCGAAGTACTTTCTTTCTCACTTTCATTGCAATGGGCAGGTGTACTAGCGAGCTTTGGTTCACACATTTTGTTATAGTCTATATTGTTTACGTGATAACACCTACCTTCGGCTGTCCAGCATTTTTCCTTTTGTTAAAAGCTTTCGGAGGATTTCCACACACCTTAGGTTTACCATGATTATCCTTCAATACAACAGAGATTTCAATAAATAGAATTCACTACGAACATTTTCAGGATTACAAAAGACTGAATAACGATTAAACACATGACAAACGAACGACCGATATATATCGAACTATCACAGGCCAGCCACAACACTTATTTCGTGGCCGGCCACGGTGGCCGAGCGGTTCTAGGCGCTTCAGTCCTGAACCACATGGCTGCTACGGTCGCGGGTTCGAATCCTGCCTCGGGCATGGATGTGTGTGGTGTCCTTAGGTTAGCTAGGTTTAAGTAGTTCTAAGTTCTAGGGGACTGAAACCTCAGATGTTAAGTCCCATAGTTCTCATAGCCATTTGGACGATTTGAACTTATTTCGTAACAGTTATTTTCCCTCACATCATTAAAATGTATATGATAAGTATGTAGATCCATGAGCACAACATTTAGCAGCAGTTTAACAGCGCCACCGTGGGTCACACCCTAGCAGAACATATTTCAAAAATATTTTAAAAATAGTTGCAGTCTTTTGAACTGAATAAATGGTATGTCAATTGAAGGGAAAGTTTCAAACAGAAAGGAAAGTTACAAACATGCCATACCCTTGAATACATAAGAAATATAACCACTCAACTGACATTTAAAAAAATACGTACCACGTGCTACCCGTGCTTGGTAACACACTGGATCCGACAATCTGAAGGCACAAATATCATCAATTAAGTAACGTCAACGTATCGTTGGCAAAGACATTGCTCTTGGAATAGAATACAAACTCGTTTTACTAGAAGAAAACTGCTTAAAACAATCTTCAACAAAAAACTTCTGGTAACGCCAAAGCGCGACAATGGAAAAGCACAATCACCACAGTCAGCACTCTCCCCGTACCTACTACATATGGGAGAGCATGTATCGACACAACTTTTCCATTAGCTGTAATGAGTTTTTGTTGTAACCTACACGGCTTCCGGCTGTAGGATAGGCGTAACAGGTCATATTTTGTAAACTAGACGCGTCAAGAGTCGATTTACAAGTGTGCCCTTATTGAACGTGTTGTAGGAACATTTTAAAAAATCGAGAAAGGGAACGTGTTTTTTGAGAAAAGAAACGTGTTTTTTGAGCAGGGGAAAATGGAAACGTGGTGTGTATTGCCTATCTATAAAACATAAGACTCCTCCCAAAGAGGTTTTTGTACGTTCAAAAGCAGATTTTACATGAACAATAAAGCCAGATGCTGACATAGGTTACACCGACGTGACGAAAGTCGCAGTACAGCGATATACACATGTACACATGGCGATAGTGTCGAGTACACAAGGTATGAAAGGATAGTGCGGTGTCAGAGCTGTCATTTGTACTAAGGCGGTTCGAAGTGATTATGGTCCACGTCGGGAACTAACAGACTTTGAACGCAGTATGGTGGTTGGAGATAGACGCATTGGACATTTCATTTCGGAAATCGTTAGCGAACAAACTTTTCTGGCATCCACAGTGTCAAGGGCGTACCGAGAATATTAAATTTCATTCATTATCTCTCACCGGAGACAACACAGTGGCCGATAGCCTTCACTCAACGACCGAGTGCAGCGAAGTTTGCGTACAGTTTTCAGTAGTTACAAACAAGAAACACTGAATGTAGTAATCGTGGCGAACATGTTCTTTAGGTCAGTGCTGAGGAATTTGGCGTTAATGGACTACGGCAGCAAACGATCAACACTGCGCTTCTACTGGGCTAGTGACCATATCGGCTGGACCCTAGATAACTGGAAAACTGTGGCATATTCAGATGAGTCCCGATTTCAGCTGGTAAGAGTTGATGCTGGGGTTCGAGTGTGACGCAGGCCCCACAAAGCTATGGACCCAATCTGTCAACAAGGCACTGTGCTAGCTGGTGGTGGCTGCGTAATGGTGTGGGATATGTATACATGTATGGACAGGGTCCTCTGTTCCCAATGAACCGGTCATTGACTGGAAATGGTTATGTTCAGCTATTTGGAGACCATTTTCAGCCCTTCATTGGCTGCAGGGGCCCCTGTCAACGATGGAAGGTTTACGGATGACAGTGCGCCGTGCCACTGGGACACAGTTCCTCGTCATTAGTTTGAAGAATATTCTGGACAGTTAGAGTGAATGATTTGGTAACCTAGTTCGTCCGACATAATCCCATTGAACATTTATGTGACATAATCGAGAGGTCAGTTTGTTCACAACATCCTGCACCACCAACGCTTTCGGAATCACGGACGCCAATAGAGGCAGCTTGGCTCACTTTCTCTGCAGGAGACGTCCAACGACTTGTTGTGTCTCGTCACGTCGAGTTGGTGCACTACGCTAGGCCAAAAGATGTTCACACGATATTATGAGGTCACTTCAATGTATAATATGAACATGATTGGTGTGGGACGTCTCAGTCGTCTTTACTACAAATTGGCGAGGGAAACAACGAATAGCGGAAAAATTATTTCTTTCGCGTTTTCCTAATGTTCTCTGTGAATGATTTTATTTGGTGTAAGGATCTCACCGAGCAAAAGATAAATGAGAATTCTAGTAGAATCTGTAAAAAGTATTTAGCATAGACCTGGTGGCTGCAGGAGCCACTAGGCTAAATAGAAACTGTAGTGTCCATTTTCCAGAAGTATCACCCACTGTAAAAAGAAGTATATGTCATACATTAATGTGACTGGCAAGCAGGTAAGAAAAGAAAGAAGATGGCGTTGCATAGGCTGCGATGTTGGAGTTTGTATACCAAAATGTTGTCAAGATTGCCATTTGCAAGCAAATTATCAGTAAAAGTCCTGTATCTTATTTGATAGATTTCCCGGCCGAGTCGGAAATTTTCTCCCGTTGAGGACGGGGTGTTGTGTTGTCCTCGCCATCCTTTCATCGTCATCGACACGCAAGTCGATCTATGTGGCGACAACTGAAAAGAATTGCAACTCGGCTTACAAACATCTCCATGTGTGGCTCCCGCCCATCGGTGTCTTACGATCATTTTATTTCATGTACGTGTATATGACATGGAATCAAATGGTTCAAATGGCTCTGAGCACTATGGGACTCAACTGCTGAGGTCATTAGTCCCCTAGAACTTAGAACTAGTTAAACCTAACTAACCTAAGGACATCACACACATCCATGCCCCAGGCAGGATTCGAACCTGCGACCGTAGCGGTCTCGCGGTTCCAGACTGCAGCGCCAGAACCGCGCGGCCACTTCGGCCGGTGACATGGAATCATCTTATGTTATAAAATATTGAATAAATATGCACATGTAAATTTACATTTTGTTTTCATTTCTAGTTGAAACCGTTGTGACCAAATGCAAAACCTTTTCTAGTGAGGCAGTTTTTTCGTAATTTTTTTTTTTTTTTTTTTTGTAGTTCTAACACCCTAGCACTGTGCAAAGGTATATATAAGAAAGCATATTTGGTAATCGTTAATGTAAGGAATTTAAACTGATGCTAGATGTGTGACTAAGTCGCTTGCCTAAAGTGCAGTTATTCTTTAAATTTGCTAGAAAATCACTAATTCACCTACCTACGCTATCGAAGAAGAGAGATAGCAGTGTAAAGTCACTGCGTCAGATTAACAGTGAAGGCTCAGCAGCTGTAACACAATATTCCTACACAGATGACATGGCTATAAATCACCAGTGATCACGCCTCCGTAACCTGCAGCCGGACGACACCGCTCGATAATACCGTTCCTCACGGTGGACCACAAACCGATAAACAGCCGGTAAAAATCGTCCACAGCAATAAGTGGCAACTCCGCACTCTTCCAAACTAGACGATGCACCAAATAAGAGCTCTAGCGCAAGATGAAGCGAGCAGGACTTTCTATCTTTCACCCGTACTGCTTTAAATCCACACTTTTTCCTCTCCGCAATGAGGTTTCTGACTGCTTTCATCAGACATCAATAGAAGATGGTACACTGCTCTCACGTATGTCTTTCACTTTGAAGTGCAGTGCAGCGTTCTCTAAATGTTATTTGGCCTACCATAATAAAGTGTAAGTTTCTTTTTGAAGTCCGCTGATAAAAACTACTGGCTACTTGGCTAAGAAGTGGTACTTTCGAGTTCTTCCTAGTGTCTTAATCCCATTTGTCATTCGATGCGTACACCATTACCTGATTTCTGTAAATATTTTGTACCTAATGAATCGTTTAACATTTCATGGCGTAATGTGATCACGATATATATATATATATATATATATATATATATATATATATATATATATATATATATATATATATGTCAGTGTGTGTGTACTTTGGTTGTACTTTGGTCCATCTCTGTACATTGACATAACGTTAACTGGATAGAGGGAAGATATATTCACCATGCGGCATCAGGAGAAAACACGTGCAAAAGTATTGAAATTGGCAAACTTTCGGAACCAGTGGCTCCTTCTTCTGACAGAAATGTTAAAGAGGAAGGGAGACACATGAAGGAAGACTGGTGAGGCTTAGGCCCAGAACACGAAGTCGGGAGACTTATTAGCCACGATGAAAAGGGAGGACTGATCGTTGAGGACTGCACCATACGAGATTTCAAATCCTGGTTTTGAAATCATGGAGCCTCTACTTGATGGATCAACACTTGCAAAATAGTCTGCCCTCACAAACCAAGTGCTGACCGTATCCACCATCACCTTTTAAAAAAGATTGTGCTATGACGTGTTTTCAAGCTCATAATCTTTTATTTATTATCGGCAGGTACTCCACAAGAACACCGTACCATACCTGTCAAATTGACTTCTTCCGTAGGAGCAAAGATGCAGTCACTAAAACTTTGTTAACGATGAGGCATGGTGCATAAATAACGTGACTCATCTGAAAGCTATGTGCTGCAGGTATTTCACTTGTCCATATACTGTGAATAATTCAGACATATTATTTCAAACGAGTACACTGAAGTCCTCCATGAGAGGGAGGAACTGTCTGAAAGCATGATAGAAGAAGAAATGGGAAACGATATAGAAGATATAGAAAGATCATGAATTAGAGCTTAACAGAACTTTGGAAGACTTGTGACTATACTAGTGTCACATCCACAGCTTCCCTCACTCATGAATTCGACAAATATATTTCACACATCTCCTCTTCCCCCTTTCTCTGTCCACCTCTCCTTCCCTCTGTCAATCTATGTGCCTCATTCTCCCACCTTTACCTGTTTGTTTCCTGCTCCCCGCTCTTTCTCTTCACCTACTCTTCCCTCCCCCACTCATTGCCCATCTCCTCCACTCCATCTCTCAAACTACATCTTCCTTCCGCAATATCCGACAAAATCTACCTGCCTCTGCCTGCCCCTCTATGTTCATCTTCTTCTTCCCCTCTTCCATTTCCACCTGCCCTCTACCCATATACACCTTCCACCAACCTCCATCTGAGCCGCATGTATCTATATGCTTCTCCTCCCTCTCTGTGCGGGTGCTTGTCCCACCTCTTCCCCCCCCCCCTCTCTCTCTCTCTCTCCCTATCTCTTTCTCCTCCTCCACCATTTCTCTGACCATCTCCTCCATCCACTTTCTCTGTCTCCCCATCAGACTCTTCCTGCCTCTTTCCCATCCCTCTCACCATTTCCTCTCTTCATCCCTCCTACCGTTCTGCCTATCGCCTCCTTGTCCAGCTCCCCCCCCCCCCCCCCAGCTGTGCCTACCTGCACATGTAGCCACTGCAAAACAGGCTGATCCAGCAGGCATATATGCACAACATGTATGTCATGTAGGGTAGCCTACACTTTAGTGGCTTGTGAACTGTTTTCTGCCTGTAACATAAGGCAGGCTAATACTACTTCAGCACAACATACCTGTGATGGAGAGTGGTCTACACATGATGGACTGCAAAACCCTTTTCACACCACTGATGTGGAGGCTGCTCTGTACAGTGGGTCAGTAAGGCAAGCTGATACTATTCCCATGCAACACACCTGTCATCCAGGGCAGCTTATGCGCCAGAATCTTGCTTTATTCCTGTATCCTCACTTCTATTAGACCTAGGTGGTTATAAACTGCATGGTGATGTTGGTATGCCAAAATCGGCTGAAATCGATGCAGGGGTTTGGGAGGAGATCCGGTACATAGTCTGGTTTATATATACACTAGAATTTTTCTGCATCTTCGCTTTGAATGCATTTGACACATATATTCTACACCTCTCTTCCTCCTTCTCTCTGTGTCCACCTCTGCCATTCTCTGTCCACCTTATCCATCTATCTCTCTCCTCCTCCCCACACTGTTTCATCTCCTCATCCCCTTCTCTTTCTCCGTTTCATACACTCCCTATCTCTGACCACATCTTCTCTCCCCTCTCCACAACCGTATCCTCTTTCCCTCCTCTCTTTCAAACTCACTCTCTTCCTTTACCACCTTCCTGTCACCCCACTACATCTTGAACCTGCCTCATGCATCCTCCCTCCTCCAGTCTCTCTGTCCGTTATCTCCTCCCACTTGCTCTACCCTGCCATGCTCATCAGTACATGCAGCCTCTGAAATACAGTTCAATAAAGTTGACTGATACTACCCCACTACAAGCCTGTTATGCAGGGCAGGCTTCACAGCAGGGGCTGAAAAATCGTTTATTTGCCCTTGAAATACATACACTCAGAGTAGGTCGAAAACGCAGGCCAATACTATTCCAACACAACTCATCTGTCATGCTGGGCAGCCTACATGTTGGGGCCTGGAAACAGTGTGTTGCCTCTGAAAAGTAGGCTGCTTTGCAAAGCAGGTTAATTTAGCAGGTCCGTAGTGTTTCCACACAACATGCTTGTCATACAGGACACTCTATGTGCCGCATCTGGAAAGTAACACGTGCTGCCTGTATCTAGACTCTATTTGAAGTGACAACATTATAAACACACTGTGCTGATATTTGTGAGTCCTGCGGTGTCTGTGTCAAACTTGGGCACAGGCGTATATATAACAGATAGAGATTGTAAATTTCAGTTTTTGCCTTCGTGGATGTCATTCTCCACCAGATGCAACTCTCAAGTTTTAGAGTTGAAATTTCGCCATAAATTCTGTGGGAAACAAACTGCACATCATCGAAATGTATTTCAGGCTTCATAGGCAGAAAATGGTTGATGCAGAAGAATGTGTCTCTTATAGTGAAAAGTAAACAAAAAGAAATTTGCATGGGTTCCAACAAGGGACAATTTACATATTAAGTTCAAAATGGCTAAAAGCACTATGGGACTTAACATCTGAGGTCATCAGTCCCCTAGACTTCGAACTACTTAAACACAAATAACCTAAGGACATCACACACACATCCATGCCCGATGCAGGATTCGAACCTGCGGCCGTAGCAGCAGCTCGGTTCCGGACTGAAGCACCTAGAACCGCTCGGCCACAGCCGCCCGCTACGTATTAAGCCACCATATTGTTTATTCAGCTACAATGATCATTTATGACCTACATTCAGTTAACACTACATCTATAGATAATATCAACACAAGCTATTTTCAGAAAATATTTTGTGCCTTCTTGGCAGAGTACTGTCATATTGACAAGGTCAGTTTCTTGTGATTTTTTAAGTAATACTTCCTTGTCTGCATATTCCCAAGATACACAGAAAAAAATGGCATGGTACAGTTCATTCATGTCAGTGCTGCATCGGCCTTTAAATCTGGTTACAATTTCCGCCGGCCAATGCTTTTGCTGTCAAGAGTGCTATACGCTTGCGTTTGCGAAGTTCAGCGTCTCAGAGCAACCACACAAAGTACACTGGAGTAACATAATTACATTCTATTTATATGAAAAGATTTTATGAATGGGAGGATTGGTTGCTAGTATAGAACAGATAAATATCTACCAACACGCGTCGGAATTCGATAGCAGCGGTCTCAGGGTCAAGAATTTCGGTTGTTTACAGCGAGGCAATTGCGTGATGACGTCTGGACATTTTATGAACTGTTGCGGCTTTCCCTCACATGACAGATCGGTGTTCCCAAAGACGCCACTTGACACAATGTCTACGTCTACTCTTCAGACGAACCTTTATTATCACATCGGAAGTATGCTTGTGTGGAGGCTCCGAATAGAGCGAGAGTTACAAGATTTCAGTCATCATCGTTGTCTGACTTTAGCACTAGGCATGATATCACATACGCAACAGAATTACCTGTTATTGGCGATTCGATAATAGCTGCTGCATTTCTGCCATGTTAAGTCCGGTGGCTGTTTCGCGTCTTCAAGATATCTGAAACGTTACGTTTCAACAAGACAACACCAGACCGCTTATTTTCCCGTACTGTCCTTACCTACCTCGATACCGAGAGTGGTCGACTTGGCTCTGACCAATGCAGTCTCCAAATCGCTCACTTGCTGAAATCATTAGGTCAATGGTCCCCGAGTAGCAACACGCACCACACACTAGCCAATCGTAGGACTGAGAAAGTGGCATTGAGCTAATTACGCATCCAGAATCATTGCAGCTGATGTATACCCCCACACACCACAACACATTACCTAAAAATTTAGTCTTATACTCTTTCCTTTTATTTTATTATTCACTTTCAAACTGTTTTGATGCGGCCGACCACAAGTTCCTCTCGTATCCCAAACTATCCGTATCAGAGTGGCGACTGCAACCTGTCCTCAATTATTTGCTGGATGTTTTCCATTGCGGTTGTTCCCTCGCGCATTAACAGATGTCCCATCATCCTGCCCCTTCCCCCTTCAGTGTTTGCCATACATACCTCTCCTCGCACATTCTACGGAGAACCTCCTCATTCCTAAGTTATCATTCTACTTAATTTTCAATAGTCTTCTATAGAACCACATCTGAAGTGTTTCGATTCACTTCTGTTCTTATTTCCCCACTGTCCACATTCACTAGCACACAATGCTGTGCTCCAAACGTACATTCTCCAAAATTTCTTCCTCAATTTAAGACTTATGTTTTACATTAGAAGACTGCTCTTGAACAGGAATGGTTTTTCGCCAGAGGCAGTCGGCTTTTTACGTCCTCTTTGTTCCGTCCATCATATATTATTTTACTGCTTAGGTAGCAGAATTTTTTAACTGCGCCTACTTCGTGATCGCCAGTTGTAATGTTAAGTTTGTCACAATTCTCATTTCTGTTCCTTGCAGTACTTCCGTCTCTCTTGGATATGCTCTCAGTCGATATTCTTATCATTAGTGTGGGATTTTGCCCACTCGTCGCTTATAGGGTGCGTAAGGGGTGCAGCGTTCTTGGAATGCTATACAACAATTCAAACAAATAAAATTAGTAACTTTATTTCTACAAAACAGATTTGACAATACTTAACTTTGGAATTACATCTGTGCCGCTCTTAACATGCAAACAGTAATAGTCATCGCTGTAGTCAGAGTCGAGACAAGTAACTGATAAGAATCACAACTCGCTGTTTTTGTAGCACACTCCGAAAATACGTTCCACTAATGTCTGTACACTGAAGCAATCTGAGCGGCCGAGACTAGCAGGAGCGGCGCTTATATTCACTTCTTCCAGGTGTCGGGGTGTGTTCCAATTCTGTGCACCAACGTTTCCTCGCCGCCTTCTCTGGCCTTACGTTCCGCATCTTTTTTCTGGAGCTTCTGGTTACGCCAGAAGATTCCTCCCCCTCCCCCCCCCGTCCTAACCCCCACCCCCACCCCCCCCCACCCCTTCAAGTGACGGACCGTCGTCGTGAACGGAGTGCGACCTCGTCGGAAAACGCAGGAGTGTGGGCGCCTCGACATGCCGGAGCTGTGGCTACTGGGGACGTCAAGCTTCCGGCCATACCCCGCCATCCGGCCTGCGCTTTAGCGGGAACGTCCCCTGGAAAACGAACGGTATGCGTCCACCTCCTGCTGCCATGAACCAGAGGAAGAAGGAGGCGACTGCTGTGGTGTGGGCGGGTTCAGCTCCATCGGTAGGACGAGAGGAGGTGGAGGAGGCGAAGACTCTAAGGGGTCATCCCACGGTGTCGTGATGACACCCTCTGGCGGCTGCTGTGGCCGCGCTGTCCCCTGGACCCACGCATCTGGGGCAAGAGAGACTGAAAGATCGTCATGTACATGACAGTGGGTAAGTTGATTTTCTTGGCGACGCTGCAAACGATCTGGATCTGAAATAAGATACATGCAAGTGCCAGCTCGACGGACGATCTCGCCTTGCGCCCACCGTCTGCTGCCGCTAAAAACCCTGTAAAAGACCATGTCATGCGACGCGAAGCGATACTTGCGGCCTTTCTGCGGAGCCGGATGCTGAGGAGGGTGGAGCGTCATCTGATGGCTGCGGCCGTGAAGCAGCTCCACCGGAGATGGTCCATCTCATGGGTGTGAACGATATGAGGCGAGAAACAGTTGCAATGCTTGATCCCTAGCGTGTGTGGAGCGAATTTTGACCGTATGCTGCTTGAATGTTCTGACTAAACGTTCCGCTTCTCCGTTTAACTGTGGGTGGAACGGTGCACTAGTTAGATGCTGTGCGTCAATGTGTTCACAGAATATTTGAAATTCATTGTCTTGAACTGATGTCCGTTGTCTGACACTATTACTTCAGGTAAGCCTTCCAGGCAAAAAATCGATGACAACACCTGAATTGTGCTACATGACGTTGTCGAATTCATTGGCACAGCAAAAGGAAATTTTCTATATGAATCAATCACAATAACCAAAGATTGTTCCAAAAAGGTTTGTAACCTCCCCCTCACTTATCGACCTTAATGACAGTGAAAAAGTAAACCGCGTGTACCTAATGGAAATTTGGGAAAAGCAATCGTCACCGAAGTTAATCTGTCGGTAAAGAGGGAGGAAAGGGTTACATCTAAATGAAAGGAAAAATGCAAATGAAACTGGTGGAAATTAATTTGAAAAGGGGTAAAGTTAATGAAGGAAGTAAATGTGCGGCCGTTACGTTAACAATTAACTAGCGGTAATTAGATATTTGAGATTTGGGGGAAATTACGGTCGCCAGTCCTAAGGACAATTACTATAGTAACTGAAAAAGAAAGGTAATTACACATATAATTAGCACTAGAAGCGTGGCAACTGAAGGTTGACACGTGTAGTGTGAAAAACTGAAAGTTTGTCAGAAGTAATAACTTTCGCTGCACTCTGACTTAATTTAGCAAAAGAATTAATAAAACCGGAAAACTGAAAGTTAATTTAGTGACTGAAATTAATAAGAAGCTTTCTTTCTCAAGCACATCGAAATTCAGTAAAATACGGTTAGTCTTGGACTACCTCAACAATCATTTCAAAAGCTACTTGAATCTACGCAATTTAGAAATAAGAGATTTAGCTTTGAACTTGAATTATATGATTCTGATCAATTAACAATAGTAAGATTTAGTACGTACCAAGCTGAGCTGCAGTCACAGGTAAGCTAAAATACGGTAACAAAACTCGCACTCTTAATTTGTACTTGCGTAATCTAAATATTGTAGCCAGCTATGAATACTTAAACTGAACTTTGAAATTAAAGCAGTGAAATGGAATTATGCTGGCGTTTGAATTTCAACGACACTCGGTTTCATTTCGGAAAAGGAAGGGACCCTGCTTGGCAATGCAATTGGGACAATGAGCAACAAAGGTTCATGCTACGTTGCTGTAATTTTGTGATTTGAACAGTTTGAAAAGCTGAGGTCTGCCATACAGTTCTGAAACTTTACGTGCTTCCAGTCTTCCTTGTTGGTTGATTGAAGTTTTGAAGCCGTCGATCGAGGAGGTGGCGACAGTCACTCATTGTCGGCCGTCGCTGTTGCAGAAGCTGGATGTTGGCGTGTCTTCTTCTCGACACGGTCACCAGACGAAACGGGCTCTTGATGTGCGCCAGCTAACGCTTCCTGTCCGCGACACCATGTCAGAAACTATCATCGCAAGTCGAGCGCAATTACATGCTGCCAAACGCCGAAAGCGCGGCAACTCGCGGGAGCTTCACACAACACACCTGCTCCACTCGCTACTCCAGCCAGACTCTCTCTGCCCGCGCTCCATGCGGCAGAGTTAACACTCCCAAAGATCCTACACACTTTGATTCTTCACACGACCCATCGATGTAATCGTTCGATAGCAGTTTTCCCTAGGCAAGACCCAGCGTAAAAATACAAATAATATTTACGAAACAAACCAATTATACATCGACATAAGTGCATAAATATATATATACAAACAGTAAAACAATTACAATATATAAAGAGACAGAAATGTCATATCTTGAGGTAACAAAACAAGGAAAAAAATAATAGTACAATAGATGGAAATAGGAGGATATACATTTCCGGCGTTACAGGTTCCGCAAAGTCTATGTCCACACGTTGCCATGGCGATTGCGACTTAGGCCAAGGAGAGGATTTCTGTGGGGGAGCGGACTGATTTTCCGCACATGCGTGACTATTTGGGCGTCCATTCCCTGCCAAGTACAGTGTCGACACGCTAACTGTTTCGTACGAACAATCCCCCAATGTCCTTGGTGAAGTTACTGCAACACTTCTTTTTGCAAAGCTGTAGGTATCAACACAAGTGCCTGTCCACTGTCATTTTGAACCAGAATCACACCTTTCTGTACAGAAAGCCTATGCCGACGTGGGAGGTATCGGCGCACTACAGTTCTCTATGCTATTCCCTGACTGAGGCCAAGATGTAGGAATGTAGTTGAACAAAATGTTCAAATCTGGATCAGCGTCCGTGGCCTGTGCAATTTTCCTGTAGTTCAGTGGAAAATACTGAATCAATTCAGAATCCTGAGCATCGATGTGACAACAAAATGCAGCAGAAGCGTCAAAATCTGTATCAGGGCCAATCGGAAAACGTGAAAAATGCGTCCGTATTACCATGTTGAGCGGTGTGACAACCTCGTACTGGTATTGAGATAGCAACAAAGCCCATCTTTGCAATATTTTGGCAGTTCGTACAGCAACCGGTTTCGTAGGATGAAAATAGGACTGCAAAGGCTTGTGGTCCGTTACTAAGTAGAATTTTCTGCCATACAAAGAGTGGTAGAATTTGGTGACAACATACACAGTAGTCAAAGCCTCTTTTTCAATTTTTGAATAGTTACACTGAGTTTTGGACAACTCTTCTGATGCGAAAGCAATAGGTCTGTCTTTATCACCAATTCTGTGCGAAAGCACTGCACCGATCCCATAAGAGGAAGCGTCAACCTGCAATTCAACTGGTTTTCAGGATCAACTTGAACTAAGCAGCGATCACTGAGCAATGTATTTTTAAGTTTTTGAAAAGCTACTTGGCACTCTCTGTCCAAATAAAGGAGCCATTCTTGCGACGCAAGCGATGGAATGGAGCTGCGATTTGTGCCGCATTCGGTATGAACCAAATATAATAGTTCATTTTCTCTAAAACTGACTGCAATTCTGTGACACTGCGAGGCGCTGGCAAATCTCATATAGCTAACAAATGCGACTGAAGAGGGTTTACACATTCACTGTTTATGACATGACCAAGATACCGCAACTCAGGATTTAAAAAATCATATTTGTCCAGTCTACACTTTACTCCTGCTTCATATAACACAAGAAACGAAGCACCTAAATTTGCGATATGTTCTTCTGGTGTACGACCTGCTACTACTATATCGTCCAAATAGTTAGAACAGTTTGGCTCTTGTGCAGTCTGCTGTTCCAAATACGTTGAAAAATGGCAGGTGAGGAAGCTCTGTAAAAAGGCAAACGCAAACATTTAAACAAGCCCTAATGAGTATTTACTATACACACTTTTTGAGATTCTTCTTCGAGCGGTGTCTGAAGATACGCTGCAAGTCAATTTTTGAAAAATAGCGTCCAACGCCTAATTTGTCCATAAGATTTTCCGGGTGTGGCAGTGGATAAGTATAAAGTCAACACAGAGGCGAATGCGGCCTGAAGGTTTGAGGAGCAAAACCAGTGGATGTGCCTAGTGACTAGCTGATATGAGTTCAGTAACTCCGCTATCTTGCAATTCTTTAAGTTCAGCAGCGACTTTGTTCCGTAATGCAGTGGGAACGGTTCAGACCTGGCAAAATTTCGGCTGAGCATTGTCTTTCAGTGTAGTGTGTGCAACAAAATTGTCAGTTTACCCTACACCATCAGGGAAGAGTTCCGGGAATTCTTTTATCAAGCTACATACATTGTCTGTTGCATTGAATGCGGACGCTGACAACATATTGTCGTGAATATTAAAGGCAAAGAATTCAAAAGAATCAAGAACAAATATGTTCTTACCCTCACGTGGTTTCAGCACTGTAAAAGTCACTGTTCGCGTATGCAAGCGATGCATAGCAGGGGAAGTACATGTTCCGAGAACAGGAATGTCTTGTTCATTATAAGCCGTTAGTTGCGTGCTAGTTTTAGACAGGTGTGAGGAGCCTAATAGTTCATATGTGCGACGACTGAGCAACGTGACAGAGGCACACGTGTCCAACTGAAATTTCGCACGTTACCCACAAATAAGTAAATGAACAAAAAGTTTATTTTGCCGACGTATCACTGACGAAACTGCACATTTTCTAGTTGCAGTCTTTTAAGATACTGGATTAATTACATGGGCCTTGTGACGAGAGTTTTGTGAGTGGGCAGAACTATGATGTTTGTTCCGTTGCAAACACGCGGATTGCACATGTTCTTTCTTACCACAAGGTAACATTGAGTTTGGCCGGAGGGGCAATCTTGGCGTTTGTGTCGTGTGTAACAGCAGGGAGCGAACTGCCTACGCGGCGTTGAAGGTTGTTAAACAGAGTGGCTAGCGCACGCCGCGGAATGGGGTGATCACAACTAGGGGAATCAACCCGACAAATAGCTGACTGCTCAAATGTATGAGCCAACAAGACACCGGAATCGAACTGGTCTAGTATTTGCACTACCTGCTGAAATGAGTGATCGGACTGTTTCAAAATTTGTTCTCCGATTTTGACATCAGCCACATTGTACACGATCGCATCACCCAACATGACATCGGATTATAAAGCACCACAAGCACATTTGAATTTGCATTTCGTTGTCATACCTTGCAGATCTGTCACACACTCGCGATAAGTTAGTACTGACAGTTTCTTGAAACTGAAGAATTGATACCTAGCTGCTACCACATTAACTTGTCATAATAGATTGTTAGGGCCTGTACCACCTGATTGTAATCAAGTTCACTCGGAGTGGAGTTCAGAAAAAGTCTTTGAATAAGGCGGAACACTGCACTGCCTACTGTTGATAATAGATAGGGAAGTTTCACAGTACCTGGTACACTATGAACGACGATGTGGGCCTCCAACTGTGATCACCACTCGAGCCATTCCTCTTCTTGGCCACACAACTGTCGAAAACGTAGATTAGCAGCTGTACTAGGTGGTGCTTGTTTTGTCGGGCGTGTAGTGTTTGCCAGTAGCTGCTGCACCATGTTGAGCAGGGTCGCGATTTGCTGAGTCTGGAACTGAAACATCTGCATTAGCTGTGTGACATCTGACGCTTGCAAGTGCGACGCACAAGCTGGGGGCGTGACTGGAGGGGTGGGCATGTTGGAAGGCACACATGTAACGAACAGATAAGGCAAGCAATATAGGCAAAAATATGTACAAAGTAAGTATCTGCAACGCCCACCTGAAAACACTGCTTAGCAAAAACGACACGAAACTGTTAAAGCAATATGCATCCCTGCAAACTAAAGACAAAAGATAATTAAGGCACCAGCAACTCAAAATAAAACAAAATGCGGAAGTACGTGGCCGGCAGTCACGTAGCTTCTTTCTAACACCTTGTCACCAGTTGTGGAATCTCGCCCATTCGTCGCCTATAGTGCGCCTAAGGGGTGTACCGTTCTCGGAATGCTACACAACAATTCAAACAAAAAACATTGGTAGTTTTATTTCTATAAAACAGATTTGACAATACTTAACTTTGGAATTACATCGGTGTCGCTCTTAACATGCAGACAGTAATTGTCATTCCTAAATTCAAAGTCGAGACAAGTAACTGATAAGGATCACAACTCGTTGTTTTTGTAGCACGCTCCGCAAGTACGTTCCACTAATGTCAGTACACTGAGGCGACCTGAGCGACTGAGCGTAGCAGGAGCGGCGCGTATATTCACTTCCTCCAGATGTCGCTCTTGGTGCGGCGCGGTCCAATTCCATGCAACATAGGCAAAGTTTCCACATCACCTTCTCTGGTATTGCGATCTGAATCTTCCTTCCGGCTCTTGTGGGTACTCCAGAACAATTAGCCTGTTCGTTCCCTCAAGATATCCAGTAATTCTTCTTTACCTTTACGGGGGTAGCAATGTCATTAGCGAATCTTATCATTGATATCCTTGCACCTTGAACTTTAGTCTTATTCTTTAACCTTCCTTTTGTTTCCTTTATTGCTTCTTCCTAGCACACTGTATATGCAGATTAAGGACAGTTCCGTTTTTCTCTGCTTCCTGGTGTTGCAGTCTTAACAAATGGCTTCAAATGGCTCTGAGCACTATGGGACTCAACTGCTGAGGTCATTAGTCCCCTAGAACTTAGAACTAGTTAAACCTAACTAACCTAAGGACATCACAAACGTCCATGCCCGAGGCAGGATTCGAACCTGCGACCGTAGCGGTCTTGCGGTTCCAGACTGCAGCGCCTTTAACCGCACGGCCACTTCGGCCGGCGCAGTCTCAACATCCAGCAGTGAATTTGCATCCTACAATACTCTGAACAATATAAACTAGACGTTTGCAACTTTAGATTAATTCTTAAATATTAATTGTTATAGCTCCGAACAACTGTAATGTTCACTAGGTACACAGTAACAAAGAAGAGAAACTAATGGCCAGTAGTAGCTCCACGTTGTCTCTACTTTGACGAATTCCTCCACCTCTCCAACAGCTTGAAAGGACCCTGACCTATTACTGCCAGTTCCCAGAGGCGGTGCTCGTAACTCTGCTACAAACGTTGGATCACCGTCCCTCGCCGCTCCGACGTACTCTCGGCGCCACAGCCTTAATGAGAGCGGCTGGGCTGTGTGCGCGGTGCATTATGCAGCGCGCCAGCAAAGGAGGCGGCTACCCAAGTTATATTGTCAATATCGCACGCATGAATATTTGACTGCCGCGGCAGGGTTCCTTGCAAGAACGGGGCGCACGCCACGGCGCAGATTTTGGATCCAAGGGCCATCAAGTTCTCATAGTTTCCTGCTGACGTGTACTCGGAGATTATCGCCAAAGACCTCAGTTGTAGAAAGATGAACGTAACATATTTAGCTTTCTGTGTGAATGAACGTAAACTTTTCTAAATTAACCACTACAAAAAGTAGTTGCTGAAACGTCAGTGATTTTTAGTAGTTCTGTGCGAAAAAGGCGTCATTTATCAAGTGATAACGTCTTTAAAATTATTCAAAATCAGTACACTAATAGCCTTAGAGGTGACACAATAGCGTCTTTTTTGCAATGCTTGTTACGTATGTAAAGCAAACTTTGTTGTTATACCCCATATTGACAAAAAATATTCCCTGTTCAGGAAATGAGCGCGATAGTTCTCCTCTTTCTCATCCCTTTAAAAGTAGGCTTATAGCTTGTACCTTCTCCACGAAAGTCACATTTTACATTCCTGTATCTCTATTTCCTTCAGTCCCATAGTTTATTGTATGTAGTTTCTCTATCCGTATGCTTTCAACATGTTTCATTTCAGCTGACTGTGTGAATTTATGGACTTTCTTTGTATTTTCCTGGTCTCACTTGTATGTGTGCAAAGGTGTTGACATCACTTACTAATTTGTCGTTTTATAGATTTCTGCTTTTAAGTCCATGTGATATAAATCAAACTCCAAATCTTCCTCTGTGATTTGTAAAATTTTTTGGTCATCAACAAAGAGTACAGTATTGAAATGTGTATTTCTAAGAAATAATTTTATCGGTGGATTAACTTCTTGTTTCCATGGCACAACAATGTTGTCAGCACACAATTTAAATGAAGCGGACGAGAGACTGCACCGTTGCCGTATACCTCCGTTAATTGCAAATGGGTCTGTACGCTCTTTGCCTGTACTGAGTAAAATTTCTTTATTTAAACTTTTTATCTTTTGTATTAAATTTTAGGATATTTTCGTCTTTCCATTCTGTTCCTCAGGGTACACCCATTCACATGATTGAAAGCTTTTTTATAATTTACAGTATACTACGTGTCTCCAGATTATTTCCTTCTCTCTTTTCAGTTTTTTGTCGCAACGCTATAAAATTGCAAGTACATGTTCATTCTTTTCTAAAACCATTTTGCTCCTCCAGTAAGAGGACGTCATCTGTTCTTGTCATTCGGTTATTATTTATTTGCTCTTGTAATTAATAGCCAGTCTTCAAAAATGGTTCAAATGGCTATGAGCACTATGGGACTTAACATCTATGGTCATCAGTCCCCTAGAACTTAGAGCTACTTAAACCTAACTAACCTAAGGACATCACACAACACCCAGTCATCACGAGGCAGAGAAAATCCCTGACCCCGCCGGGAATTAGCCAGTCTTCAAAAGGTTTATTCCTCTCTAATTTTCACAGACATCTCTAATTCCATCTTTATAGACTCATATTAATTCCGCTCAAAGTTTGAATAAAAATCATCAGCAATAGCGGCCGAAGACTTACGGCATAAGATGTCATCCTCATTCATCCAACGGCCTTGTCAAAGGGGACGAAGCATCGGACAGAGTTTCAGAGCACTCTCTGTCCCTAGGGATTGGAAACTGCTCCTAAAGGCCGAAGAATCGGCAATGACCAACGGGTTGAGGATGCAGAATGCAATTGAAACCTCTTCATTAAAGACACATAGTGTACATACCCAAGGAATGTGTCTTGTAATTGGATATCCGGGAGGGGACTGCCAAGGGAGAGGTGACCATCAGAATTGGGTTGCGTAACAAATGACAGGATAACGTTCTACGGATCGGTGCGTGGGCTGTCAGAAGACTGAAAGTGGTAGAGATGCTAGAACATTTGAAAACGGTAATGATAAGGCTCAGTCTAGACGTAACCGGGAAACAAGGAATGGATTTATGGTCGGATGAGCGTAGGATAATAACATCAGCAGCAGAAACTTGTATAACAGGAGTAGGAATCGTTATGAATAGGAGAGTGAGTAACTGTGAACAGGTCAGTGACAGGGTTGTTCTCATCAGAATCGACAACAAATCAACACCGACAACGATAATTCAGGTATACACTTCAAGGTCTCAAACTGTAGATGAAGTAATAGAGAATGTATATGAGGTAATTGAATGGGTAATTCATTACATAATAGTTATAGAGGACTGGAATCCTGTTGTAGGGGATGGAGAATAAGAAAGAGTTACAGGAGAGTATGGGCTTGGTAGTAGGAATGAGAGAAGAGGAAGACTGAGATATGAAACAGATTTCGAAAGTAATAGCGAACGTTCGACAATCACACGAAGAGGAGCTAGATTGCAGCATGGTAAGGCAGAGATTTCGAAATAAGACACTGGATTGAGACACATACTCAGGAGTAGATACAGACTCGGATCACAATATTTTAGACATGAAAAGTAGGCTGAAGTTTAAGAGACTTGTCAGAAAGAGTCACTGCGTAAAGACGTGGAATTCAGAAGTAGTATGATTGAAGAGATAAGCCTGAACTTCTCTAACGCTACAGATACTGCGGTAAGGAATAGCTCAGTGGGTGTTTCAGTTGAAGAGGACTTAACATTTCTAAAAAAGGAAATCAGGGAAGTTGGGAAGAAAAACATAGGTACAAAGAAGTAACTGCGAAGAAACCATAGGTAACACAAGAAATACTACAGTTGATCGATGAAAAAGGAAGTACACAAATTATCTAGGAAATACAGGAACACAGAAATGGAAAGTAAGGCGTAATGGCTGCATGAAAAATGTAAAAAGATCAAAAAATAAATACTTGTCATAAAGACTGACTCAGCATACAGAAAAGTCAAATTAAAAGCTAGGAATTCCAGTGTTAAATGCAGAAGACAGAACGGATATTTGGAAAGAGTTCGCTGAAAGCCTCTATGAGGACGAAAATCTGTCTGATGACGTGATAAAACAAGAAAAAGAAGTCGATACGGAAGCGATAGAGGATCCGGTAGTAGAACTAGAATTTAGAAGATCTTGGAGGACTTCAGATCCAATAATACAGAAGAGTAGATAACATTCCATAATAATTTCTAAAATCGTTGGAGAATGTGTCAACAAAACTATTCACATTGGTGGTTTCACTTCAGCTTTTATTAACAGAATATACTACAGTTGTACTTATAAGTATGACATTAGCTTTTATTTTTTGAATGGGTGTACAATGTATGAGTTTGGCGATATACCATCTGACTTTCGGAAAAAACATCATCTACATAATTCCGAAGATTACAAGAGATGGTAAATGCGAGAATTATTGCTCGACCAGCTTAACAGCCCATGCATCCTTGTTACTGCCAATAATAATGTACAGAAGAAAGGAAAGGAAAATTGAGGACGTGTCGGGTGACGATCAGTTTAGCTTTAGGAAAGGTAAAGGCACCGGAGAGGCAGTTTTAAAGTTGAGGTCGATAATGAAGGCAAGACTAAAGAAAAATCATGAGACGGTCATAGGGCTTGTCGCCCAGGAATAAGCGTTGATAACGTCAAATGGTGCCAAATGTTCGAAATTCTGAGAAAAATAAGAGTAAGCAGAAGGTAATACCGCTAATATACAACATGCACAAGATCCAAGAGAAAACGATAAGAGAAGAAGACTAAGAATGAAGTGCTACGACTAAACAGGATGTCAGAGGGAGATGATTGAAGAGATAAGCCTGAACTTCTCTAACGCTACAGATACTGCGGTAAGGAATAGCTCAGTGGGTGTTTCAGTTGAAGAGGAATTAACATTTCTAAAACAGGAAATCAGGGAAGTTGGGAAGAAAAACATAGGTACAAAGAATTAACTGCGAAGAAGCCATAGGTAACACAATAGATTACTGTTCAATCTATGCAAGGAGGAAGCAATTTTAGAAAGAAAGAAAGGTTCATTAGCGGAATTAAAATTGTAGGTGAAAGGATATCAAGCATAAGACCGCTGGTGATACACCTGTCATGAGTGATAGTGAGAAGAATTACAAGATCTGCTGAGTTAAAAAAAAAAAAAAAAAAAAAAAAAAAAAAAAAAAAAAAAAAAAAAAAAAAACAGTCTAATGGCTGGTTCAAATGGCTCTGCGCACTATGGGACTTCATTTCTGAGGTTATCAGCCCCCTAGATCTTAGAACTAGTTAAACCTAACTAACCTAAGACATTACACACATCCATGCCCTAGGCAGGATTCGAACCTGCGACCGTAGCGGTGGCACGGTTCCTGACTGTAGCGCCTAGAACCGCTCGGCCACCCCGTCCGGCACAGTCTAATGAGTGCAGAATATGGACTGAGAGTAAATCGAATGACATCGAAAGTAATTATAAGTAACAGAAACGTCAATTGATAGGCACTTATCATCAGGATTGGCGATCACGAAGTAGATGAAGTTAAGGAACTCTGCTACCTAGGGCTGGCCAGTGTGGCCGAGCGGTTCTAGGCGCTTCAGTCTGGAACCGCGCGACCACTACGGTCGCAGGTTCGAATGCTGCCTCGGGCATGAATGTGTGTGATGTCATTAGGTTAGTTAGGTTTAAGTAGTTCTAAGGTCTAGGGGACTGATGACCTCAGATGTTAAGTCCCATAGTGCTCAGAACCATTTGAACAATTTTTTTGCTACCTTGGCAGCAAAATAACCCATGACGACGGAAAAAATTGTTCAAATGGCTCTAAGCACTATGGGACTCAACTTCTTAGGTCATCAGTCCCCTAGAACTTAGAACTAGTTAAACCTAACTAACCTAAGGACATTACACACATCCATGCCCAAGGCAGGATTCGAACCTGCGACCGTAGCGGTCTCGCGGTTCCACACTGCAGCGCCTAGAACCGCACGACCACTTCGGCCGGCACGACGGAAAAAGGAGAATGTAAAATAACAGACGAGCGGTGGGTAAAGGGGCATTCCTGGCCAAGAGAAATCTGCTATATCAAACGTAGACTTTATTTTGAGGAAAAGATATTTGAGTATGTGTGTTTGGTGCACAGCATTGTATGGTAGTGAAACATGTACCGTGAGAAAACAGGAACAGAAGAGAATCTGAGCCTTTGAGATGTGATGCTACAGAGGAATGTTGAAAGTTAGCTGGATTGATAAATTAAGGAGTTAGGAGGTTCTCCGGAGAACTGGCGAGGAAAGGAATGTAGGGGAAATACTGACAAGAAGAAGGGAATGCGTGGTAGAACATCTGTTAAGATATCAGGGAATAACTTCCGTAGTAATAGAGGAAGCTGCAGAGGGTGAAAACTGTAGGGGAAGAGAGAGATAGGGATTCATCCAGCAAATAACTGAGGACGTAGTTCAGCGATTGACAAGTTGACACAGTAGAGGAATTGGTGCCAGACCGCATCAAACCAGTCAGAAAAATGACCACTGGAAAAAAAGAAAGAAAAGAAAGGTATAAAGTACTTTAGCGACTCTTCAAGAGTCAGGTACACTCATTTAATAAATGTAGCATTGATGCTCAACATTCAATACATTCTACATTAATATTGTCAGGTCCTGCTACTTTTCTATTGTTAGTTTGCATTAATGCTGTTTTTATCTCCTTTACTGTAATATTGTCCGCTTGGTGTATTTCAGCTATTTGTTCTTTGTCCTCGTATATTTTCGATAGTTCTGTTTCATCGATTGTTACGTTGCTCCAGGAACTTAAAAAAACTGTCACTTGTCTATCATATAAATCAGTTTCAGTGTTTGATACCATTCTGTCCCAGATGGACGCTTTCATTATTTGCTTAGCATAGTTACGTTTTTCTTTATACTCCTCTTTCGTTTCTCCTGTACTGTACTGTAGCTTTTTGATGTAAGCCTTATGTTTCTCTCTAAATGTATTTCCTGCATCTTCACTCCGTATTTTGACACACTTCCTCTCCATAAATTTCTTTTTCTTCCCTTTTGCCTCCGTCGTCATTTGCATCACATATACCGCTGTGTTTTCCCATTCCGCATTTAAATTTTTTCTGTAAATTTATTTCGTAAATAATGTGCGAGTCGCTGCTGCAGTAGACTTATTGCAGAAGGTATACTCTGGAAACTTTACCTTCGAGTTTACTCTTGGTATTAGTTTGTGTCTAGTAAGCAGGTTTACTTTGGAAATCCCCAACAAGTCATCGAACTCGATGTCGTCACCTCTACGTAATCTTACATCTTGTACTAGTCCATCGGGATTTCTGGTTACAGAAACACAGTTAACAATCGACTTAAGCTCTCCTTCCTAGTGAATTTGTTGGTAGTTTTCATTTCGTTTTACGTTGCACCGTGACAAAATTTGTGTACATTATTACTTAATAGTTACTTCTGAAATGTTCCTATTGTTTTTGTTGTAGGCAAATTCCCTACGCTTGCAATACGAGCTCCACTTACAACCAGATAATTTTTCTTGTTTAGGCATAATTACTTTTGAAAGTCTCCATAGAACACTTCAGTTTCTACTCTGCTTCCTTATCCAAGGGCATATAGACGTATTATTGTGCAATCCACTGTTTATTTTTATACTTCAGGCATCTTCTTTCGTATATAAATGTGTAGCTGTGGATCTTGTTCTTCCATTGACGTTACTGGCCATTAACTGACTGTACAGTTGTTCTTTTTGTCCCAGTCCTCGTACTTTCCAAGTTACTATTTGTGTCCCGTCCGAGATTCCACATCGTTTGTCCTTGTCAGGCTTTGCCTATTCATTTGATATCCGTCCGACGGTGAGTCTTTTCGAGTTTCCCTATAACCGGATAACAGCTTGTTGCTAGGGTAGTCACACGGTGGGGCTGCCGCTTTAAGGCCTCCTGATTTGCCTCTTTTCTGTCACATGATTATTCTTTGGACGTTCCAACTTAAAACTATTAAGTAAAATTTATGGATTGATTTTAAGTAAACAAAACTTTTCTGTTCACAACTTCTTACACCCTAACCTCCAGATGGCAGACACCCAGATTGTTACCAAATGTTTATGTCGACAGAGTGCCACCCAAAACTCCGACTTAGTTCAAACTATATGCTGTAATCCAGCATAACGGGCCTAAATGTTAATTAAAAGTAACATCAGAAACATGGAGCACATCAGAGGCGCAACCGTCAGTAATTAACACTTGTTGCTTTTGTGGGCAAGTCGGTAGAGCGTTAGGTCTTCGTATCTAAGGTCCTGGGTTCCAACCCCAATGACGACTAATTTTCTACTGTATTATGCGTGAAAGTGTTACAAGTGTTTATGACATGTAAAAGGACTGTTTGGAGCTTACAGCAATGATCTCTTGGCAGTCTCCTTTCACCTCGTTTCTTTGAAAGTAGTAAACATACAGAATACATTGTATAGATCGTATACTTAAATTTTCCAAGAGATATTTCTCACGTTTATCTACAAAAACGAAGGAAGTCGAAGAAATAAATTAAAACTTGTGTTGTAGCCGGAACTCGGACCCTTGTATTCTTGCTTACTAAGCAGAAATACTGACCTCACCGCAGCACTATGTTGGCATTGCTGCACCTGTCAGCAGCTCGTGGTCTAGTGGCTAGCGTTGCTGCTTCGGGATCACGGGGGCCCGGGTTCGATTCCCGGCCGGGTTAGGGATTTTGTTTATGTTGTCCTCATCATTTCAGCATCATCATTTGTGACAGTGGCAAGATTGGATTGTGTAAAAATTGGACTGTGTGCAAATTGCGTCTTTGTACGGGCGCGCAGTTGAGTGCCCCACAAACCAAACATGATCACATCCCGCCCGGCTAGCCGCACTGCTTCCTGGGCGGGAAGGCGCGCCGGTCCCGGACACAAATTCACCCGGCGGATTAGTGTCGAAGTCTGGTGTTCCGGCCAGCCTGTGGATGGTTTTTAAGGCGGCTTTCCATCTACTTCGGCGAATGCGGGCAGGTTGCTCTTATTCTACCTCAGTTATACTATGTCGACGATTGCTGCGCTAACACTGTCTACACGTATGCGTACACCACAATTACTCTACCACGCAAACATTTGGGGTACACACGTCTGGTATGAGACGTTCGCGTGGGCCCTAGGGGAGCCGAGGGCTCAGCTGGGGGCTGAACCGCGCGATAGCCCTGGGTTCGGAGTGGGGTGGCGATGGGGTGGGTTGGCTGCTGTGGGCTGTTGTGGGGTTGTGAACCATTGAGGGCTACGGAGGGACGAAGCCTCTCCGTCGTTTCTCGGTCCCCGGTTTAAATGCACAAGGCACACAAACATCATCATTATTGCACTCTAACGAACATTCAGCTTCCAGTATCGTCGTACATAAAGATGGGACTTAAATGTCTCGGGAAAAATGTAATTATAAGATTTGCCAACATACCGAACTATCAGTTTAATAAGTCACGGCTGCAAAATACTAACGCGAATTCTTTACAGACGAATGGAAAAACTAGTTGAAACCGACCTCGGGGAAGATCAGTTTGGATTCCGTAGAAATATTGGAAAACGTGAGGCAATACTGACTCTACGACTTATCTTAGAAGCTAGATTAAGGAAAGGCAAACCTACATTTCTAGCATTTGTAGACTTAGAGAATGCTTTTGACAATGTTGACTGGAATACGCTCTTTCAAATTCTGAAGGTGTCAGGGGTAAAATACAGGGAGCGAAAGGCTATTTACAATTTGCACAGAAACCAGATGGCAGTTACAAGAGTCGAGGGACATGAAAGGGAAGCAGTGGTTGGGAAGGGAGTGAGACAGGGTTGTAGCCTCTCCCCGATGTTATTCAATCTGTATATTGAGCAAGCAGTAAAGGAAACAAAAGAAAAGTTCGGAATAGGTATTTAAATCCATGAAGAAGAAATAAAAACTTTGAGGTTTGCCGATGACATTGTAATTCTGTCAGAGACAGCAAAGGATTTGGAAGAGCAGTTGAACGGAATGGGTAGTGTCTTGAAAGGAGGATATAAGATGAACATCAACAAAAGCAAAACGAGGATCATGGAATGTAGTCGAATTAAATCGGGTGATGCTGAGGGAATTAGATTAGGAAATGAGACACTTAAAGTAGTATAGGAGTCTTGCTATTTGGGAAGCAAAATAACTGATGATGGTCGGAGTAGAGAGGATATAAAATGTAGACTGGCAATGGCAAGGAAAGCGTTTCGGAAGAAGAGAAATTTGTTAACATCGAGCATAGATTTAAGTGTCAGAAAGTCGTTTCTGAAATTATTTGTATGGAGTGTAGCCACGTATGGAAGTGAAACATGGACGATAAATAGTTTGGACAGGAATAGAATAGAAGCTTTTGAAATGTGGTGCTACAGAAGAATGTTGAAGATTAGATGGGTAGATCACATAACTAATGAGGAGGTATTGAATAGAATTGGGGAGAAGAGAAATTTGTGGTATATCTTGACTAGAAGAAGGGATCAGTTGGTAGGACATGTTCTGAGGCATCAAGGGATCACCAATTTAGTATTGGAGGGGAGTGTGGAGGGTAAAAATCGTAGAGGGAGACCAAGAGATGAATACACTAAGCAGATTCAGAAGGATGTAGGTTGCAGTAGTTACTGGGAGATGAAGAAGCTTGCACAAGATAGAGTAGCATGGAGAGGTGCATCAAACCAGTCTCAGGACTGTAGACCACAACAACAACAAGATTTATACCATCATCTGACGTACAGGACTTCCTCATAACGTCCAAAGCTGGGCTTCTATTCCAATACTGGAAATCCCTGGCAATAGTGACAATGTAGGGGGAAACTAAATTAGTCTTTGCAGTAGTATTAACTACAGTGCTACGGTGGTGCAATGGTCAGCGTTTCTGTTTTCTAAACAAGGAGATGTAGGTTCGAGTTCCGGCTCCAGCACAATTTTTAATTCATTTCTTCAGCTTCCATCATTATAGTACTGTAGAGTACATTTGTAGTTTCACACAATATACAGTCAGACCAGAAATATAAAGAAATAATCGCATCACACGTGAGAAAGTAATAATAATAATTAACAATAAACAAAATGATAAAATCAATAACACGTACATGACGTTCAACTAACGAAGAGAAAGCAACCCTGCAAAACAGCATTACTACGAACTCTAAAAAGTCCTTTTACATGTCAGGAAAATGTTCTCCCATATAACTGTTTCTCGTGTTAACAATTTAAAAAATTGTCATCAATGGGGTTTCGACGCTCCATCTTCTCACTCACGCGAGATCTACAATACGATCACTCACAGATACGTTTTTTCTGCCGTCCGTAGCTCTTGTGATACCTTCAATTACCGTTTGCGCATGTTCTACTGGGCGACAGCTTACAGCACGAACTAAGTTGGTGTTTTGGTTCATACTCTATCGATCTGTATGTCTGTCGCCTGGAGGTCTGAGTGTTAGCAAAGTAGCTTTAAAAATTTTCATAGTGCTATCAAGGGATATGTTATAAACATTTTGGACGCTTTATCCGCTCGAGACGTTTCGTCTCGAATGGATAAAGCGTCATCTAAAACAATCGAATAAGCCACTACTACGTGTGCGGAACGAATAAGAGATAAGGGATAATCGAAAAGCCGGCCGAAGTGGCCGCGCGGTTCTGGCGCTGCAGTCTGGAACCGCGAGACCGCCACGGTCGCAGGTTCGAATCCTGCCTCGGGCATGGATGTGTGTGATGTCCTTAGGTTAGTTAGGTTTAACTAGTTCTAAGTTCTAGGGGACTAATGACCTCAGCAGTTGAGTCCCATAGTGCTCAGAGCCATTTGAACCATTTGATAATCGAAAAGGTCAGAAGTCGCTTGTGGCAAGACCACTAGGAGTTGCCTACGCCATTTTATTATCATTAGTATTATCGTTTCAGCTGTGTCCAATCGCTTAGGGACCAAGATAAAAGAATTCTCAAGTGGTGGTATCTTGGAAGTGATTTCCACCTATTGCATCGACCGATAACCAAGGGAAATTTCACAAGAACCTTGGTCGGAACTTGAAAACTGACAATATTTTCAGTGTATCTGAGGATATGTTTATGTCTATAGTAGGGCATCGCAGAAATTGGGTTATAAACGCAGACGACAACCAGTATAAATTCAAGGTGTATCTCAAGTAATAGCGAAAACTCACAGAAGGGCAAGTATTTATTTTATTTATTTATTTATTGCAATCATAAAATCTGTCTCCTTATGATTATCTAGCAAGTCGTACAATATATTCAAGACTGTAGCTACTCTACATCACAAAGTAGGCTACATTTATTTTCTTAATTCTAATAATGCAGTATTAAGTTGCTAATTTATTGAATGTAACTTAATTGCAAATACGTACAAAAAGAAAACGTAATTAGGTAAGGAGAACGATATGGTGGCCAAGAAAGTCATGCATCTACAAAAAGATAATACGCTTAATAACTGAGATATACGTAACTGACAAGTGCTTTAGGTCAGTGTGTGAAGCTGAGTTATATACAACTACACTAATGATCTTCATAGAAACACGTAATCTTGAATCTGATACAAAGCGACAAGTCACTGGTAACTAGCAATGTTTGGTAGCTTTGTACCAATGTAATTTCTCACTGCAGTTTCTGGTAATAAGGCTGACATATCTGTAGGTTCACTGAGTCCAGGAGAAGCTCTGAGTGCGGCTGTCGAAAAAGAAGCGCCGGCCAATTAGAGTCGCAACAGTGACGTCATGTGAATTCAGCGTTCTCTGGTGGAGTGAATGCGTGGCGCCACCAATCGGAGAGAGCGACGGCGGAGCGATCCCGGCCGGCGGTGCTCTGGTGTGGGGTTTGACAGTGGCACCCCCGCGTGACTATGAGCGGCGTACGGCACTGTTGATGCGGTCGACGAAGATGCAGTCGACACCGCAAAGAATGTAAGACGGAGGCAGCTAATACAACAAAACAAATATTGTAAATATATTACGTTGCTTATCTTTCTCATCGCCTACACTTCTACCACCTGTTCATATCCCACGTATATATTAGACAATACACCTAATGTGAGTCATCTACAAATGTAACTATAATTTGTAGTCCACGTTTTAAGCGACTCAGCATAAAAAATTGTCACAATTATTTGTAACTGACAATACTGTTCTGTCACTAATGAGTTGTGTGTTTATATCAAACCAAATTACAATCGAATGTGGAATTATTAACTGACACAACCTAACACATCACTGATTACACAGCGTTTTAAATCTATTTGTAAGCTTGTCCTCACATCGACACTACCGCCATGGAATTATGCAACAGAAGCGACAACATTCCAATGAACATGGGGCTGCAAATCAGCCATTTACGGGATAATTGAAATGTGTAGTCACGAGCCGTCACTGATTTCAGAATGAAATATTAGTAGTTAGTACAAATATATTTGAAATGTAAACTCTTCGTTTAAGTCAGCATCTAGTTGGCCTCTTGTTTCATCCACGACCCATGATCCATTAGTTGGAGAATGCGGTACATTTTTCATGGGGCGTAGCTAGCTTTTCCTGCTGGTGTTAAATGTCATCACACTCGTTGTGCAGGGGCTAAGGATAGGCAGGGTGTCGACATCCACTCTGGGGAAAAGAAAACACCCGAGATCTGAGAGGTAAACAAAAGAAGCGTATTTTTTATAAGGATACACAGAGCGCTCCTAGGAAGGCGTAGTAGCCACCGACCATTGGAGAAGCAATCACTTTTGGGTTGAGATGGACCGAGACCCAATAACAGAAAACGAAGCAAAGAGGAGGAAATACAAACGTTGCCATTCCGAAAGCCGAGTCCAGAGAGAGTATCTCGCGCGCTGCTACGGATGACTCTCTGCTGATCCCACTTGTCTCTGTTCCCACGTATCCTACTGGGTGTATAAAGGCGTCACACGAAAATCGTGAATTGTCACCAACCGTTATCGGAACATGCTTCTGATTCGAAATACAGGCTGACTTCGCAAGGAGACAATGTGAAAGAGGGCTGTTTACAGACTGCAAAACCGTCAAAGGGTAAAAAAGTTAAATTTCCAATAAACTACGCCCTACGATCTTCTTGATCGGGTGGTGTCTTGTACAGCATCAGTGTGGGCCGAGATGGGTCAGTTGCTGGACTGACACGAAGACTACATTTCTGAGCGGAGCCATGTGCTGCCAAAAGTTGGTGTCTGGGACGTTTACCGGACGAGAGGATGGTCAGCACATGCGCCGCAAGCATTGCACAACAGCCTGGTGGAGCGCTTGTTGTCTCTCCCTGCCAGACCCATAGCAATTCCAGTGAAAGCGATGCTTACAAAGTTAGTGGTGGTATTGTGATTGAAGCAGTGCGTCGTGATAGGGGCTAATCGTGGACTGTCGAGGGGGAGGCCTCAGACACGGCCAACCGTTTCGGCTCAGATTTGGCAGGTTACTTGTGTACAACCTAATACGAAGGACTCTAAGATATTTTGGGTCAACACCCCTGCGATTTTGAGAAAATCACCCCTAAAGGCTATGACGAGCAATCGACTCAAAATCGGAGGGATCGATTGATAATTGTAAATAGAGCATTTTTCATCATCAGGTATGGGGTCCGAAAACGCATACTTTTCCAGAAATCGAGGTAAGAAATTTTACAGCTGCCGCTTCTGTATCCACTTGATAAACATTTCTCTCCCACAGCACCGATAATGCCGGCACGGTAACTCAGCGTGTTCGGTCAGAGGGTTAGCGGCCCTCTGTAATGAAAGAAAACTGAGTTAATGATCAACGACGAACTGAAACGGGTGTCTTGCGACGTCCACCCCGAGCAGATACACGAACGAAAACGAACGAAATGAGATTAAAAAAAAATAGCGCAACGCCCAAAATATCTGGCTGGGAATCCGAGAACCTGTGCTCGAATCTCGAAGAAACCTAGCAGATGTTCTTCTTTTCGTTTGTATTTTCCCATATCTCAATTGATAGGGATAGCAGGGTTAAAAAGGTAAGTAAATCAGTGAGGAATGATAATAATAAGGTAGGCAAATAAATTTCTCAATCCTCTTGGGATAGTAAACAAGTGAAATGTTACTGCAGGTCACTTTACAATGGCTCTTTCAGTCACTGTTACGTGTCCTCACTTTTCTTCGAACAACTAGATGGATTGTACTTGTCATATAAACATTCGAAACCAATATACTCAGGGCACCAAGAACATCTAATGAATGCAATCTTTCGACAGCTACACTGTTCCTTCCGAAGCATCGGCGGAAAACAAACTTGGTTTATATTTAAAAACATGTCTTTTTCGGGAATTAATTTTAATGCGTACCACGCATACGATATCGTTGTTGTTGTTGTGGTCTTCAGTCCTGAGACTGGTTTGATGCAGCTCTCCATGCTACTCTATCCCGTGCAAACTTCTTCATCTCCCAGTAACTGAATGACCAGAATAGATGACGTCCTCTTACTGGAGGAGCAAAATGGTTTTAGAAGAGGTTGAACATGCAGTTGTAATATTATAGAGTTGCGACAAAAAACAAAAGAGAGAAGAAAATAATCTGAAGACATGTACTCTATTGTAAATTATAAAAAAGTTTTCAAGAAAGTGAATCATACGATATCATTGCCTGAAAAATTGGTGCTGAAAGTTGGTTATGAATTATGCTGTGAATAGTTATTGCATCTGCGCGGTTGTGCAATTCCCACTGGGTTTCCAGAAGCACACTGCAATTCTGAAGCCTGGAAATAAAGTTTTTAACCTGGCGACAGAAATAAACATCACACGGTTGGCACACGGGTGTGCAGTTTGGCGTTGTGCACGTCGGCTGACCCTCGCCATCTACAAACATTGCGTCATATATTGTAGTATTATTTTGTCCACTACAGGAATCCAGTACTGGACAAAACTTGTCATCAGAAACGTATGGTTTTAAAACATTTTCAAGAAATTTTCTGTAAATCGCACTCGTCAATTTCCTGGGCTTGGAGTAGGTAACGTAAACATTTTTCAACGAGTCGGTTAAACGACTGAGCTCTTCTATAACCCGAGGACCAAATGTAACATTCGTTTCTTGCAAACACAGGAAAACCTTAGGCAACACTTTTCCACAGGCTGTTATGGCATATTGCGCCGTGTATGAATGTGTTAGTTTGTTTTTACTGCCAACTGCGACAAGGGTTTGTTTTTCTTCCTTACGCGATAACGTGCGTCGAATGTGCACCCGATACTCGCATCCTGTTTGATTGGTGTTGATCATGTAATCACGATTAAAACCGGTCATATGTGACGTCGTTTGCGTGCTGAAAAGAGCCGCCACTT
This sequence comes from Schistocerca americana, assembly GCF_021461395.2. Classification (NCBI taxonomy): domain Eukaryota; kingdom Metazoa; phylum Arthropoda; class Insecta; order Orthoptera; family Acrididae; genus Schistocerca; species Schistocerca americana. Next base: position 601,087,801 of record NC_060119.1, on the reverse strand, counting down.
TCTGTATATCTTCTATTCTTTGTACCTCCTTATGAGAGATGTATTTAATGACGTGCCGTTGACGAATTTTAACTCCGATTTGAAATTTCTTGCCCAAGATAATGATGCAGCAAACGTAAAATCCTTGTTGGCCGTATATTGAAGCGCTGCACCTGCAGCCCACTCCTGAAGTATTCTCATTGTTACATTCTCGTTACGCAAACGAGATTCGACAAGTCGGTTGCATGTCCACTTATTTATCGCCTGGTATTTGTCGTGTCTTGTCCATCCTTTAACAATATCTTTCCCACAATTTCAAGTCCTTCTTCCTTTTCAGGGCTGTTGTTGCTCCATTCTTTTGCAGTGTTTGTAAGTCTCAATTTGGATGATTCCTGACTGGCGCCTTTACTTTTACTTCAAGGGGTATAGCGCCGTAGTTCAATCGTTTAGTAACCGGTTCGTAACATTCATCGGGAACAGATGAAGCACATATTCCCAGTGACGTGGATATTTCCAAAGTGTTATGTCCATTTTGCGATTCACTAGTCGGGATATCTTCCACTGAATAACCTTCTGCTTCGTCTTCATGGTATAGTACTTCTGTATCAACCAAAGTCATTTCGTTCGTCAGCTCCAAAAATCGCTCGACGATAGCCGCTCCTATCAATCTGGAACCGCCGAGAAACAGAACTGCCTGCTTCCGGTCGTGCACTGAGAATGCATCTGTATTGCAACACTTTTACAAACCAAAACACAGCGTCGGTAACGTCCCGCTTGCCATCGTCTGTGACAGGCTCCCAACTATATATTACAGCGCTAGTCGAAGGGTGTACATCCTCCATTATTCAGATTATGCACCTGAAAGGTATGACACAACAAACAAAAAATAGTTACTACGGCATGAACAGACAAACTGATTACTGTAAACTGCATACAGTACTCGTCTTATGTTACTTACGGAAGAGCACTGTATTCATTCACAAAACGTATTTCAAGCGGCGCATTAACGATGGAAAAATCACTACATGTATCCACGAGGTTCGTGGCAGCCTAAAGAAGGAAAACAGCTCTTTCCGATTGACTTCTATAGGGCTCGTGCTGGGCACCTTTACTCTTCCAGGTTCACAACTCTGATATGACGAAGAGGCAACCGGGACAACATAACTCTACCCGAGTGCATTCTTTCCCGTGCCTCGCTGTAAACAAGCGTCGCGCGTTTGGCTATCTGTGATCCTTCGTGAGGAATTCGCAGCACTCTTACTCGGAGTTGTTTTCATGTGACAAGGCTTAAAAGTATAATACATCACTAACTCAAGGCGTTTGGGAAATTTGTTTGCCTACCTTATTATTGTCATTCCTTATTGATTTACTTATTAACCCTCGTATCCTTATCGGTTGGGGTATGGAAAAATACAAACGAAAAGAATAACATCCGCTAGGTTTTTTCGTGATTCGAACACGGGTTTTCCGATTCCCAGCCAGTTACCTCGGCCGTTGTGCTATTTGTCTCATTTTGTTCGTTTTCGTTCGTTGCATCTGCTCGGGGCGGACGTCGTGAGACACCCGTTTAAGTTCGTCGTTGATCGATTAACTCAGTTTTTTATTACAGAGGGCAGCTAACACTCAGACCGAACAAGCAGAGCCAACATGCCGGCGTGAAATGCGTTTATCATGTGGGTACAGAAGCGGCAGTTGTAAAAGTTTCTTTCCTCGATTTCTGAAAAGGTTTGCCTTTGCGGACCCCATAGTTGATGATGAAATATGCTTTATTTACAATTATCTATCGATCCCTCCGATTCTGAGTCGATTGCTCGTCATAACCTTTAGGGGTGATTTTATCAAAATTGCGGGGGTGTTGACCCAAAATATCTTAGTCCTTCGTTTTAGCTTGTACACAAGCAACCTGCCAAATTTGAACAGAATCGGTTGGCCGTTTCTGAGGCCATCACCTTGTGAGTGTAGCCACTTATCAACTGTTTCCCGCACGAAAGTCTAAGAGCGCTGCGTAACAAGTCGTTGGTTATTGGTGATACATAGGGATGCAACAGTGTGAGTTGTGAGGCAGACCAGCCATAACTACGTTATAGCACGCTGTGGGCGTGATTAATTGTATTAAGGAGAATTTGATTATTTATTGCTGTCAGCGCAATTCAGTTGCTTACTTCAGTAGATTTAAGAGCTAATGTTATTGATTTTATGTGAGAGACCCTGTGGCTACTCTTGTTGCATTAAGTTTATATTGTTCTAGCTTTTACGTGATGCAGCTGTTACGTATGGTATTGTATAATAATTAATACAGAACTAAGGGTGGATATATTGGTAGTGTTGTGGGCAGTTGTCCGGGCAGCTGTTACGTATGATACTGTATAATTAGTTATACAGACTTAAAGATGGATAGCTTGGTAGTTTTGTGGGCAGTTGTCTGGTTAGTGTAGGAATACTAGACCAAGGAGTAATTGCAGTTATAATTACAGTGCAATTAGGTATAGAGGTCCAGTTCAGTGCGGCCTCTAATTATCTAGAAACTTGATAGTTATGCTAATGCGTTAATGCGGAACCAGTTTACCCTGGAAGAAACCTAGTTTCTATTTCCAACACCAGATGCAAATCTGGCGCTGTACATTGTCTGTATGACGCTATGACGTCCACACCGTCATTTACCAAGCTATGGCGTGAGTGAACCGTATGGTTATCAAGAAGAGAGACCGTGCACTGTTAGCGAGACTTGTTTATGTAAACGACAGCAATTACAGTGCTGCATTGAGAGAGTATCGCTGATTGGAAGGTCTGAGGAGAGTCCCGATGTCGTTAAATGGTTTACAGAAGATGGTAAGGAAATGGAAAACAGACGTGTGACTGGTGTGGCGTCTGGAAGCGTCCTATCCTGGTGGAAGTTTTTGCCGAGGTTGCTGTCAGTGTAACTGACCCGGCAGCACGTGCCCCGTGTAGCGTTAGTGCTCGTACATTTCCGTCCCACGAAAAACCGTACGGTAAGTTGTGCGGTCAATTTTGCATTGGTACGGTACTCGTACAAGAAACCAGATGATATATCAACTGAAAGCTCATGATCCGCAGGAGGTTCTGAATTTCCTCTTCGGTCTCCGGCAATAATCGATGTTGATAACACTTGGCCGGGCACATTTTACACTACAGGGAGCACTGAATACTCAGAACTGCCGTACTAGGTGTACCGTTAAATCGCGTGTTGTGCGCGAAGAGCTACTGTACTCGTCGTAAGTGACAGTGTGGTGCGGATTCACAAGTACCTTTATTATTGGTCCATTCTTCTTTGTACTGTCAGATGCACCGTGACGTCTGCATGTTATCGATACCTTCTTGTACAGCATGTGATTCCCACTTTGGAAGAGTGCACCGTGTGAAAACCACTGTTTCATGCAAGATGGGCAACACTTCACGTCGTTAGATCTGCTTAACGCAACGTTCCACAAGCGTACTATCTCCATAGATTTTCTAGACTTACGTCCTGGGTTCGAGGGATATGTAAAAGAACGCTCTTGCCAGAGACATGTTTGGTCTTTACCTGATCTGAATGTCAGTGTACAGAAACACAGTTGTTTATGCCATTATTACGGATGGAGTATCTCATCGAGGTCTTCGGTGCTCGTACTGAACCAATAGATGGTTAATAATAAAATCAACATTATTCCTTTCTCACTTGTTTGACCTTTTCTGCCCACATCCCGTTCCTAATCCATTGCTTACTGGAAGATTTCTCTATGTCTTTCTTCCATTCACAGCGCAAGATTTGCACCTCGAGGCTAAAATTGGAACTTTTCCCATCGTAAATCAGTTCCTCATTAACGCATTACAATATCTATAAACTATCGCTGCACTTCTGTAAGTACAGCCGACACTGGATCTCTGTGAGTAGCTGCGCGTTAATTGAAACAGCCGCGCGGGATTAGCCGGGCGGTCTAAGGAAATGCAGTCAGGGACTGTGCAGCTGATCCCGGCGGAGTTTCGAGTCCTCCCTCGGGCATGGGTGTGTGTGTTTGTCCTTAGGATAATTTAGGTTAAGTAGTGTGTAAGCTTAGGGACTGATGACCTTAGCAGTTAAGTCCCATAAGGTTTCACACACATTTCAACATAATTAAAACTACCTATCGTTTACTGATCCGAGGTAAGGTATTCCTTGGTGTCGTAAGCTTTGCAGTTATTATTTATAATTATGGTCGAGTGCCACATCTGATAAAGTGTTATATTGTTGCTCATTTGTTCGTTTTAGGACAAGATTGTATTTCTTGAGCATTTCCATTTTTTCTGTTATTGTTATAAGGATAATTGTGCTGTTGGTTATTTTGGGTTTATTTAAAGTTCTTTCAGGCAACAGAAATATTTTTGTTTCTTTGAAAGTGGTTTGCTATCCTGGAAAGTGAAGATTGAATTCTTAGTAAAATAAATGTTAAATTGAGACTCACATCTCCACAACATTAACCTAACTCCAACTGAATCCCAGTCTACATCACATTTTCCATCTGGCTTATTATTTATGTAGTCGAATCCTCCAGAACATATGGACAATGTCAGATTTATCTAGCATTGGATCTGTCTTCTTAGCATTATGGTTGTTGCTCTTTGTCTTCCGCTGATGAAGGTTTTAAAAACAAATATTTTATTGAGGAGAATTACGTTTCTCTGACACCAGTCTTACGGAGCACAGGAAAAGCGTATCTTTGAGTAGCAGTTTTGTAGATCCAGTGTAGGTGAGTTCACTGAGTATGTGATCGTCATACAAAAGGTCCCGCGCTCTAACCGCCACAGCTGCCAATTTTTTAAAAATGTTTACGCGAAAAACTGTAACATGGAAGAAGGTTTTCCTGACAGGTATAAGAGTGCAATCAGCACAATGGAGGCTAATTATTACTTTGTTCAAGCCCTGTATGTGACTACGAAAAATGAACACCCATTCCCTGGTCTCTTCAAGTGTAAAATCTAAATTTGCTACATTAGCCAAACGACATAAATACCGTGCGTGTAGTATAAAACCGCTTATGTGTGTTCACGTATCAATGAAGCAAATGGTTCATCAAAAGTTTGTAACTTTGGTTTACTGTGAGAGTCGCTGCCCTCGATGTCCTTCGGAAACTGTTACACTCCATTGCTCCCAAAGCTTTGATTTTTGGAGGGACGTAGTAAGCTCACAGAAGAGAGGTATAAAAATCTACAAGCTATGAAACGTAATGCGGATATAAATGTAACCCACGTCGTGACACACTGAGAGTACAGGACAGTAAGGTACGTCACGAATCTTTTCTGCTTGGTGCGTATTCTCCAAATCGAAGTAATTACTCTTGATCATTTGTACACGTTGAGGAAACTTTCTGGTTTAAAACTTACGTGCTAGACTGGGAGTCGAACCAGAAATCTTGCTTCTGGCGAACAATACTCTTACAGTCTGAGCTATCCAGACACAACTCTCGGCCCACCTACACCTTTGCTTCATCTAGTACCTCGTTCCTACACTCCAAACGTCACAGAAGTTCGCTTGCATTGCGAGTTCGAGTCAAAGTCTAGTTTTGATCTACCAGAAAGTGAAAACATTGCTGACTGAAAGGTTAACGCCACACGTTTTCCAGAATAAAATTCAGTTGTCAGTCGCACAAGTATTTTCGTTTCCCTTTACGGGTTTCAGCAAAGTAATCTGTCGTCATCAAAGGCCGACAAGACCCTGGAAATCATAAATCATTAGAACCTGGCCGCACAGTTATGTAAAGAACAAGAAGTGTATTACCACAGAGCAGATGTCAATATCTTCTTCACAGGCGCATAGGGCCATAACATATCTGAAGTTGTACATATTGCACATGATTTGCACATGATTATAAAAATGACAGGTTGATAATTTCAGTAAATCGATCACATTTACGTAAATACTTGTAGTTAAGTTACTGTGCGAGTAGTAACGTAAATACTTGTAGTTAAGTTACTGTGCGAGTAGTAACATATATATCGTGCGTGGTGAAGAGCCACATCCTACACGAGGTGACCCTGTTAACGCAGAACACGGCGGATGCAGATCTATAGGAGAAAACCTTGAAAAAAAATCTCACATTCCAGATCCTCAATGCGTCTGTACTCGAGTCGAGCGGCAGCGAGGTCAGCGTCTGTCCATCTAGTAGGTGCGGCTGTATTATATGCTCCAGGAACTGACAATCCCTGGTTCTAAACACCCAGTGGAAACACTGGACCAATACTTACAAGCTATCATGATTCGTGAGAGTAATGACAGGTGGTAACCAATCCACTCGTCGACAGACGACAACTGGGTTTTCGGATTCTGGGGAACCCGGGCCATCACGATTAGAGTTCTCAAGCAAACTTCGTCCCAAGGTTCCCATGTACATTGGTACCTTTAACATTCAGACCCTAATTCAACCTGGAAAATTACACAACTTAGTAACAGAGCTAGACCAACAAAAAATTAAGATCTTAGCGTTACAAGAAACTAGATTCACGGATGAAAATACAATAGACTATGGAAACTATCGCATCTTCAAGAGCAAGACTGACAAACGAATTGCCAATAGTACGCCACTCCTGGGCATGGCATTTGCGGTGCACAGAAATATATTAGACTCAATTAGAGAGGTCTCTTCCATAAATAATCGCCTCATGACCATGCGTATCCAGTGCGCCAACAAGAAATACACATTGATAAATGTTCATGCACCCACAAACACAGACAACAAAAAACGCCAACTACAAACTGAAAAATTCTGGACTAAACTTGAGGATGTCATGGCCAAAATTCCCCGGGATGATATCAAAATCTTAATGGGAGATTTCAATGCACAAATTGGCACAGAGAAAGAACACCAAAAAACTGTAGGAAAATATCCAGCACACAGATTCACCAACAGAAACGGACTGAGATTTATTGAACTATGCCAACAAAATAATCTAAAAATAATGTCTACATCTTTGAGAAAAAAAACCTAGATAACAAAAGACCTGGAGGTCCCCCATACAAGAGATCGTCGAATATCAGATTGACCACATTGCCATCTCCTATTTCGTACAGAAAGAGATCCATGATGTCCAAGTCCGCAGAGGGGCGAACATTGACTCAGACCACTTCTTAACACGCATTAAAGTGAAATTCACCCCAATAAAATTCTATCCGAAGAAAACACACATGATGAAATTTGACACACGAACAATCAAAGAAACCAATCTGAAGGAGGAGTGGGAAAAGGAACCAGCTGACTCTTGGGAAAAATTTCGAACAAAAATTACAAAGAAGGCAAAAGAACTGATCCCATTGAAAAAGAACACAAAACACCCCTGGTGGGACTCTGGATGTGAAAAAGCGCTGGAAGAAAGAAAGAAAGCCTTTCTGAAGTATAACAGTAAAAAATCCCCAGAAAATCTAGATCACTTCCACAACACCAGAAGACAAGTGGCAAAAACAATCAGACAAGTCAAGAGGAAGTACATCAAGGAACAGTGTGAGTCTATTGAAGAAAATTTCCGTAACTATAATGTACGAGACTTCTATAAGACCTTTGCTGGGAGAATCAATGGATACGGCTCACGAAATCTATGTTTCAGAAAACCAGATGGAAAACTAGCGCTCACAAATCGGGAAAATTGTGAGGAGCTGGCAAGATACATTTCCGGACTCCTCAATTGCCCTGAACCTTCTTCAAGATTCCCTCAAGAAACTGCTATCTACACAAATCCAGAATCCCCACCACCTACACTAGAGGAGATCCAAAGACATATTCATAGACTGAAAAACAACAAGGCATCCGGAGAAAATAATATCACTGCAGAACTACTTAAAAATCTTGGACCAAATTCACTCAAAGAACTCACTCAAATCATCACAGACATTTGGCAGACAGAAAAACTACCAGAAGATTGGAAATGCGCCCTAATTCATCCACTGCATAAAAAGGGAGACATGGCAGATATAAACAACTATCGAGGAATCTCCCTTCTCCAAGTCACTTATAAAATCCTCTCAGCTTGTCTTCTTCAACGAACACAAGAACAACTCGAACACAGTATTGGTGAATACCAAGCTGGCTTTCGCCCTCACCGATCCTGTGCAGAACAAATTTTCAATTTGAAGACAACACTAAAATACAAAGCAGTCAGAAACAGTCCGATCATTTGTTCCTTTGTTGATTTCGCAAAGGCTTATGATTCAATCGATAGGCAATCTCTCTTTATTATCCTTGAGGAGCTAGGACTCGATCCGAAAACCCTAAACCTTATAAAAGAAACGCTCACAAACACAACTTCTAAGATAAAATTCCTGGGTGAAATATCAGAGCCCTTCCTGATCAAAACCGGCGTCAGACAATGTGACGGCTTGTCTCCACTCCTCTTCAACCTTGTCTTAGACAAAGTCATCCGAGAATGGGAAAAAGAACTGAAGAATCAAAATTACTGGAAGCCTATACAACTAGGAACATCTAAAGATGGTATTAAAATTTCATGCTTGGCTTTTGCAGATGGCGTGGCCATTCTAGCAGAAAACGAGACCACAGCAATTAAACAGATAGACATTCTCAAAGAATGCGCCGAAAAAGTTGGGCTACAAATTTCGTTCCAAAAAACCAAATTCATCTGCTCAAAATTTGAAACTCAAAAACTGACTACAAAATATGGACAAATTGAGAGAGTTCCATTCTTTAAATACTTAGGCGAGGTCCTAGAACCCACAGGGGGAGAGAAAACTGCACAAAAAGTTCGACTGCAAAAACTGAAAAGAGCATACTGGAAAACCCACAACATCTACAATAAAAAGTGTCTCTCCATTCACTCAAAAATACGACACTACAATACAGTAATCAAGCCCGAAGCACTATATGCCAGCGAAACACTCACACTCCATAGAAAAGGCGACCTGGAAGGCATCCTGAAAGAGGAACGCAAAATTATCAGAAAGATTTTTGGCCCAAAAAGAACGGAAGATGGATACAGGTTACAGTCTCGGAAAACTACAGAAAAATTATCTAACCTCGCCGCAGACATCCGGAAAAGAAGACTAAAATTTTACGGTCATATCCACAGACTCCCAACACCCAGACTCTCCTACAAAATTTTAATATACATTGAAAAATTGAAAACCATACCCTGGATACAAGAAACCAAAACAGATCTAGCAAATGCACAAATAAATTCTTCAAAAGTTATAAACAGAAATGTATACAGGCAAAAAATCAATAGTTGGAAAGTACAGCCCGAGAATGAAGTTTGCAAGAGACAGGGGACAAAATGGACACAGGAAAGATAGAGAATTCATGGGGAAAGAATGAGAGAAGTTTGGAGAATTAAAAAATTGAATTGGAAAAGCTTTGCGTGATCCGTATGGGTCCAATCGCACATAATGATATATATATATATATATATATATATATATATATATATATATATATATATATATATATATATAATTATGAATTTGGCCAGCTATGGACCGCATACAACTTAAGACTTATGGTGTTTCTTTTTCTTACGTTCTTCCCAGTACTTCATTTTCTCGCCAACTGCTCGTCTCTGCTCATCTGTCCACACTCTCTTGGGTCGAGGTTGTGGCGCATCTTCTTCATAGTTTGCGTTTTCTATAAGTAGCCTAAAGTTACTCCTGTCACGTATTATTTCTTCTGTAGCATTTATTTTGTTGGCGTCTGTTTTTACTGCTTCTATCCATCCTACGGTGTTTTTCAGCTTACTAACGTAATTAAAAATTTTCTTTGTAATTCGTGTTTCTTCCATTCTTTTTAAATGTCCATAAAATTTTAGCCGTCTCTTCCTCATTGTATCTGTGATCTTTTCTGTATTTTTGTATAGGTCTTCATTTCTCCTTTTAATCCACCTGTTTTCCTTGTTTTTCTCAGGACCTAGAATTTTTCTTAATATTTTTCTCTCTCTTTTTTCTAGTTCTCTTAATTCGCCTTTCTTATTCAATGTTAGGCACTCTGATCCATATGTTGCTTGTGCCCTAATAATACTCATGTTTAATCGTTGCTTGTATGGATATTGATTTCTTATTGTAGTAGTTTTGTGTTAATTTATATGCAAATTCCAACTTTTTTATTCTTTCTTTATTTGTTGTGTTATCCAGTCCATTGGCTTGGATCCACTCCCCCAGGTATTTGAATCTATCAACTCTTTTAATTTTTCCATACTTTGTTTTCATAAACTTTTCTGTATTATGTTTGTATTCGATATACTCGGTTTTTTCGTAGGATATTTTTAGCCCAGTCTTTTCAGCAATCTCGTGTAACGTATCAAGCATAACTGTTGCGTCTGTTCGGTTTTCAGTTATCAATGCCATATCATCCGCAAAGGCTAAACATTTTACTTCAAATTTGTTCTTTCCTTGGCCCATGCTTATACCCTTTGTGCCTCTGTTTTTTAATGTGTTTTCCCATGTTTTTACTACTTTATCTAAAACCAAGTTAAAGAGAATTGGGGACAGTCCGTCACCTTGTCGAACTCCTGTTTTGATTTTGAATGGTTCAGAAATTTCGCCTTGAAACTTAATTCTTGATGTTGTATCTGTGAGCGTTTGTTCAACAAGTCTTCTGGTGTTTTCGTCTATCCCTGATTCATAAAGTATCTGGAATAGTGTTTGTCTGTCAACTGAGTCGTAGGCCTTCTTGAAATCTACGAAAGTAACTACTGTATTTTTATTTTGTATAGCTCTCACTCTCAAAATTGCTTTTAAATTAAGAATCTGTTCTGCACATGATCTACCTTTTCTAAATCCTGCTTGATAATCTCCTATATTAGGTCCTGCTTGTTCCTCTATTTTATATAAAAGTGCTTTAGAAAGTATTTTGTATGTCACTGGTAACAAGGACATGCCCCTGTAGTTGTTGGTGTCTGTTTTATCTCCTTTTTTATGGAGAGGGCGGATCAGTGCTTGTTTCCAGTCACTGGGTATGGTTCCTTTTGTCCAAATGTCTTTAATTACTTTGTGAATTTTCTGACATGCGGATAAGCCCCCTAGTTTCCACATTTCTGCCACTATCCCATCCTCACCTGGTGCTTTGTTATTCTTCAATGCTTTGATAATCTTTTCTATTTCTTCTACTGTAGGTGGTTCCGACGGTGGATTTTCATGTTGTGGTTTTTGAAATTGTAACCTGTCATTAGGCTCCTCACAATTTAATAGATTTTCAAAGTATTCAGCTAAGATTTGGCAGTTCTCTTTATTGCTTAAAACCATTTTTCCATTTTTATCTTTAAAATGTAAACTTGGTGACTGGAATCCTGTTAAAACTTCTCTGAAAGTCTTATAGAAGTCTCTAGTGTTGTTCCTTTTGAAATCAGAATTCATTTCTTCTAATCTGTCTCTGTCATAATTTCTTTTCACTGATCTGATGATTTTTGCTGTCTTTTTCCTTTCTTCCTTAAACTCTTCCCAGTATTCGTGTTTCTTATTGCTGTTCCATTTTTTCCATGCCTTTAGTCGATTGTCAATTGCTTCATCACACAGCTCAATCCACCATAGGTGTGTTTTGGTATTCTTCGTGGCTGTCCCATTTCTTTAACTGACTCTATCATTGTTTCTTTAATTTCTTCCCAATTATCCATTTTTCTTGTGTTTAGTATATGACAGAATTTGTCCTGCTTTTGCAGGAGAAATTTAGTGTTTACTCTTGGAAATCTTCTTGGTTTTGGTTTAGGTTTGTTTGGTTGGAACATGGTCTTTATTTCTGTCAGATAATGATCTGAGTCTATGTTTAGGCCCTTCCTCACTCTGACATCCAAGATTTCCTTGTAGTTGCGAGTCGTTATTGCCACATGGTCCAATTGATATTCACCTTGATTTGGATTAGGTGATACCCACGTTTTTTTCTTTCTTGAAAGTTTCCTGAAACATGTCGACATTAATTTTAGATTAAACTGTCTACAAAAATCTATAAGTCTTTCCCCATTTCTGTTGGTTCTTGCATGTGCTGGATAATCTCCAACTACTGATTTAAATTTTATTTCTTTGCCAACTTGTGCATTGAAGTCTCCCACTAAAATTTTTATATGTTCTTTTGGTAATATGGATGTTTCGTGTTCAAGCATTTCCCAGAAATCTTCCACTTTGTCAACATTTGTTCTGTTATGTTGGTTAATAGGTGCATGTGCATTTATAATAGTGTAGCGTTTATTGCCTGACTTGAACGTCAGAAATGAAATTCGTTCTGATGGGGAGCTAAAATTAGTTATTGATTCCGTAAGTTGCTGTTTGACCATAAATGCGGTCCCTAATATAGTCGTATTATTGGAATTTTTAATGGCTGGTTTTCCTTTGTAGATCCTGTATCCACCTGATTCAAATGCATTTTCATCCAGATACCTTGTTTCTTGAAGAGCTAATATAAGTATGTTGCGTTGATTGAGAGCGTCCGTTAGGTGTTTTAGTTTTCCAACTTTCATAAGTGTGTTGATATTCAGAGTCCCCAGTAGATGTTTTTTCTTGGGTCTTATCTTTGAAGAAGTACTCGGAAGCTCCGACTCTTCCTTACATGATGTTCTAGGCTCTCCAGAATCCAAAGTCCTAGTTGCACCGCCATGAATAGCGATGGAAGATTGGTTACTTCCTGGAGTAGTTTCCATTTTGAAATTTACCATCATGTCTTAGGTTAAAGTTTGGTTTGGGGAAAGGTAGTTGAACCTTTCGAAGGTAAAAATTCAAGCATTTAGCTTAGAATTATAAGTGAGGCCGCCACTAACATGTGGGACAGACGCCTTTTGCAGCCGCCCACTGTGGGAACAGACGCTACAGTCTGGTGCTTTTATATAAAAGCCTGCCTCTTCCGCCAGTTCATCGCCGCCTTCACCGCCGTTTATATATACACTCCTGGAAATTGAAATAAGAACACCGTGAATTCATTGTCCCAGGAAGGGGAAACTTTATTGACACATTCCTGGGGTCAGATACATCACATGATCACACTGACAGAACCACAGGCACATAGACACAGGCAACAGAGCATGCACAATGTCGGCACTAGTACAGTGTATATCCACATTTCGCAGCAATGCAGGCTGCTATTCTCCCATGGAGACGATCGTAGAGATGCTGGATGTAGTCCTGTGGAACGGCTTGCCATGCCATTTCCACCTGGCGCCTCAGTTGGACCAGCGTTCGTGCTGGACGTGCAGACCGCGTGAGACGACGCTTCATCCAGTCCCAAACATGCTCAATGGGGGACAGATCCGGAAATCTTGCTAGCCAGGGTAGTTGACTTACACCTTCTAGAGCACGTTGGGTGGCACGGGATACATGCGGACGTGCATTGTCCTGTTGGAACAGCAAGTTCCCTTGCCGGTCTAGGAATGGTAGAACGATGGGTTCGATGACGGTTTGGATGTACCGTGCACTATTCAGTGTCCCCTCGACGATCACCAGTGGTGTACGGCCAGTGTAGGAGATCGCTCCCCACACCATGATGCCGGGTGTTGGCCCTGTGTGCCTCGGTCGTATGCAGTCCTGATTGTGGCGCTCACCTGCACGGCGCCAAACACGCATACGACCATCATTGGCACCAAGGCAGAAGCGACTCTCATTGCTGAAGACGACACGTCTCCATTCGTCCCTCCATTCACGCCTGTCGCGACACCACTGGAGGCGGGCTGCACGATGTTGGGGCGTGAGCGGAAGACGGCCTAACGGTGTGCGGGACCGTAGCCCAGCTTCATGGAGACGATTGCGAATGGTCCTCGCCGATACCCCAGGAGCAACAGTGTCCCTAATTTGCTGGGAAGTGGCGGTGCGGTCCCCTACGGCACTGCGTAGGATCCTACGGTCTTGGCGTGCATCCGTGCGTCGCTGCGGTCCGGTCCCAGGTCGACGGGCACGTGCACCTTCCGCCGACCACTGGCGACAACATCGATGTACTGTGGAGACCTCACGCCCCACGTGTTGAGCAATTCGGCGGTACGTCCACCCGGCCTCCCGCATGTCCACTATACGCCGTCGCTCAAAGTCCGTCAACTGCACATACGGTTCACGTCCACGCTGTCGCGGCATGCTACCAGTGTTAAAGACTGCGATGGAGCTCCGTATGCCACGGCAAACTGGCTGACACTGACGGCGGCGGTGCACAAATGCTGCGCAGCTAGCGCCATCCGACGGCCAACACCGCGGTTCCTGGTGTGTCCGCTGTGCCGTGCGTGTTGTACAGCCCTCTCGCAGTGTCCGGAGCAAGTATGGGGGGTCTGACACACCGGTGTCAATGTGTTCTTTTTTCCATTTCCAGGAGTGTATATAAAGTATAACCAAGGTATATAAAGGCCGTTATATGTATTACAAGTATATAATAAAACTTGGTACATAGTTCCACGTAAACTATTACTCAAATTAATGACTAAAAGGAATGGGCTAATTCTCACAATTTTATGAAACATTCTATGGAACCAAATTCTATTTTTCAATGCAAGCTGATTGTCCACTGTTCTCTGGAATAGCTTGTATACCAATTACATTCCTTTCAGAGTACGGTGATACAATAGCTCCAACGTTAACCATTATGTACAACCGCCTACTCGACGAAAGACCCGCTCCTACATGCTGAAAAGTTTCACTAGTCACACCAATCCCCAAGAAAGAAAGTTGGAGTATTCCGATGAATTACAGATCCATCTCACTAACGTTTATTTGCACTAGGATTTTGGGACGTATGCAGTGTTCCAACGTGTATTACTTCGAAGAAAACTTTCAGTTGACAGACGATCAGCACAGATTCAGAAAATACAAATTTTGTAGAACAAAATTAGCTCTTCATTCTCTCGAAGTAATAAGTGCTTTTAGCAGGGGATACCAGATTGATTCCATATTTCTATATATTTTCAAATCGCTTTTAATACCTTCCTTACAAGCGGCTTCCAGTCAACTTGCGCACCTACCTAGAGTGCGACTGGATTTGTGATTTCCTGTCAGAAAGGTCGCAGTTCGTAATAAGTGACTGAAAATCATCGAGGAAAGCAGAAGTGATATCTGGCGTTCCCAGAGGATGTGTTATAGTCCCTCTGTTCTTCCTACGAGTAATCTGTATAAGTGGTTTAGGGGACAATCTGAGCAGCCATTTAGATTTTTTGCAGACGACTTTGTCATTTACCGTCTAATAAAGTCATCAGAAGACCAAAATCAACTGTAAAACGATTTAGGCAGTATATCTGCATGGTTGCACTGGCAGTTTTCCCTAAACAATGAGAAATGTGAGGTCTCCCATAAGAGGACTAAAAGGAATCCGCTACATTTCTGTTACACGATAAGTCACACAAATCTGAAGACAGCCAATTCAATTAAATACCTACGAGTTAGAATTACGAACAACTTAAATAAGAACTATTCCATAGATAATGCTCCAGAACTGCATTTTATTAACAGAACAGTTAGAAGGTGCAACAGGTGCACTAAAGAAACTGCCTCCATTATGCTTGTCCGTCTTCTGCAAGACTAATGATGTGCGGTACAGTATCCTTACCAGAAAGGATTGACGGAGGACATCGAAGACTTTCAAAGAAGGACATAACGTTTTGTACTAAAGAAGGGCGTATCGTTTTGTATTATGGCAAAATGCGGGCAGAATCTCACGGAAACGACACTCGAGTTGATGTGGCAGTTATTAAAACAAAGACGGTTCTCGTTTTGGTGAAATCTTTTCGCGAAATTTAAATATCCAACGTTCTCCTTCGAATGCGAAAATGTTGTTTTGAAGCTGACTTACACATGGAGAAATGATCACTCTATTAAAATAAGAGAAACAAGAGCTCACATCAAAATATTTAAATGTTAGTTTTACCTGTGCGGTGTTCGAGAATGGAACGGTAGTGTGTTAGAGTCAAAGTGTTTCGAGGAATCCTCTGCCAGGCATTGAAGATTTAATTTCACAGAATTCATGAAGCAGTAGATATAGTGGGTCAGAGACTGAGACAGCGTTGTAAACTATTCACGATGTTATTCAACGTGTACATTAAGCAAGCAGTACAGCAGACCCAAGAAAAATTTGAAGAAGGTAATTACATTCAGGAAAAATAAATAAAAACTTCGACGTCTGCCAGTGACAGTGTAACTACGTCAGAGTAGCAAACGAGTTGGGAGAGCAGTTGAACGAAGTGGATTATGTCTTGAAAACATGTTACAAGGTGAGCATCAACGAAAGTGAGGCAGTAAAAGCACAACATGAGTTTTCTTACTTGGGCGACTGAAGTGGAAAAGATATAAAATGCAGACTGTCTATAGCAATAATTTATGGAAAGGAAGCATTTTTTCACATCGAATATAAATTCAAGTGGTAGGGAGTCTTTTTTCTACAACCACATGTCTGACTGTAGTCTGATACGAAGTGAGGCGTTAATGATAAGCAACTGAAACATAAACAGATGCTTTTACAGTACTGTGCATTAGAAGGATACCGAAGATTAAATGGGTAGATTGCGTAACAAATGAAGATGAGATGAATCGGAATAGGGAGAATTATCTTTATGACAAAGCTTGACTAAAAGAAGGGATCGGTTGATAGCATACATTCTGAGGCGTCAAGGAATTATGAATATGCTATTTGCAGGGAAGTGTGTGCATATGGACTGCACTCGCAGAGCGAAGGGAGGGCGGCGGAAAAATTTGGAAATTTGTAGTAAGATCTTATGAGACCAAACTGCTGAGGTTATTGGTCCCTTGTACACCACTTAATCTAACTTAAATTAACTTTCGCTAAGGACAAAACACACACTCACGCCCGAGGGAGGACTCGAACCTCCGACGAGAGGAACCGCGCTAACCGTACCTGGACGCCCGAGACCGCGCGGCTATCTCGCGCAGCTAGAGTGGCGGGTGGGATTGGGTGAGGAACTGTAGATAATCACCAAGGTATGAATACTGTATGCAGGCTAAAATGGATGTAGGCTGCGGTAGTTATTCGAAGATGAAAAGGCTCAAGAGGATAGACTAGCGCGAAGAGCTACATTAAAGTGTCAGAGACTTGTACTTCACAAAACATATCTGTAGTTTTCCATGATAGCCCTTACAGTCTTTGTACTGAAGGACAAACAACTGTAATTACGTGAGGCCAAACGAGAGCAGTTATGCGACATTGGAATGGCTTAGAGTTTCGTATAATTTATGGCACAGCTTCTAATTCCGATAAATTACAGCTGAGTGAAAGGTCAATGGTAGCAGCCAGAGGGAGTGTCACATCATGTTGTAACGGCCGCGGTTCTACTCATTTACCCTTCACTGTATAATTCTCACAAATTATTAGGGCACAATTTCGTGGAGTACACCTCTAAATACAACGACGGTTTCCCCAGTCGCTCATCTCCAAATTACCGCTGTACTCTTTACATGTTTATGAGCAATGTCCTGGACAAAGTGAACAAATTGCAGATGTGTTGCCAGCTCTGGTTGCTCTACAAGTTCAGTCATCATTGTTTTCACATAAATACCTTAACCAATAAGAATTGCAGACATTTTACAACTGAGCAGCGAGCACATTATTAAGCATAATCTGAATATAAATACACCAGAGACTATAAGTATATGTAAGTTGCATAACAGCTAGCAACTGCATTTGTATCTCTGCTTACCATAAGTAATTGCAATCCATTTCGAGTCTTAAGAGCTCATCCTCAGGCAGTGAATATACAACCTGAGTTGAAGAACATCTTTACTGAATTAATTGACATAAAATTTAGCGCCACACATAGCCTGAACAGCCACTCGCAGCATTTGTAGTGTTAAATATTTTAGATGAACCAAAATTTTGTCTACTTGCTGTTGTTTGGTTCAAATTACGTTTATCATGTTTCCAAATACGGCAACTGTGTGATATAAATTAGTACGTTATTTTCTAATGAATGTGCAATGACCTACTGCCATTTAGTGTTCACTGTTCTCCAAATAAGTAAATGGTTTTTCAGAAGGGATTGAAGAATCTTGAGAAACTGAATTAAAAACCTCGAAAATATTTCTGTTTAGTGTAAAAATGGCTGCTCTGTTCAAATGTGGAGCCTTATGAGATGATTTATATCTGTAAGACAATGCATGCAACAAAGAGAAAGAACTCGATATTATCTGTGGTTAACATTTTGAGCATGTCTAGCTTTTATTTAGAGATAATACTGAGAAGGATACCAGGGAAGGTGAACAGAAGACTTAGTTTTTTGGTTCTGAGAAAATGCAATTCATCTGTAAACCAAGTCGCATACAGAACGTTAGTGTGACCATAACTAGTGTGTTGTTGCAGTGTTCGCAGTCGTTGTGAACAAGACATGAAAACAGCCACCGAAACAATCCAGAGACGTGCTACAAGGTTCCTAATAGGTTGGTATGGCAAATACGACATTATAACAGAAACATTCAGGAACTTGGATAAATTACGATGTATTGTTAACTAATAGCTTATGCCAAAAGTGCCATGCAACCTATTTTGTAAAAAATTGTTCAAATGGCTTTGAGAACTATGCGACTTAACTGCTGAGGTCATCAGTCGCCTAGAACTTAGAACTAATTAAACCTAACTAACCTAAGGACATCACACACATCCATGCCCGAGGCAGGATTCGAACCTGCGACCGTAGCGGTCACTCGGTTCCAGACTTTAGCGCCCAGAACCGCACGGCCAGTCCGGCCGGCCCTATTTTGTAGTGTAATATACAACAGCCATCGAAACAATCCAGAGACATGCTGCAAGGTTGCTAAGAGGTTGGTACAACAAATACGCAAGTATAACAGAAACACTCAGGAACTTGGATAAATGAAGATGTAATGTTACGCGATAGCTTATGTCCATACTGTCGCGCAGCCTATTTTATCATGTAATATGCACATCCCAGTAGTCAGTATAGTCGACTCTTTAACGCTGCATAAAATTCGCAGACAGTATTCACTACTGCCAATCACTGTACTGCTAGTTACTTCTTCTTCTCCTTTGCTTTTATTGCAGTGAGGTAAATCTGTTAATATCTACAGCCTTCGGAGCTTTCTGTAGCTGGTTCAAGAAAGTGAAGTTAACTAGTTCTTTTGACTAGATAAGATCTTAAAGCCAGGTGAAAGACTGAGAGGTTCAGACGTGGGGACCAGCCATTGGTCACAGCAGTGCTGTGCAGGAATTTTGATTTGAATCCTAGTAAGAATCTGTGGTTAGTTCACGGTCATTATTTCAGCAGAAGGAACATTTCCCTATGTGTGTGTGCGTCCAGAGGATTTGACTGGCTGAGGTTCGAAAACTGTTGTGTGGTGTGAGAAATTCTGTGCTTTTCTCCCTCGCCATACCATTATTAGTTATCTGCGACAAAATCCGTGAGGGTAGGAATTTATTAAACTAGTTTATAAAATTATTATTGGCCGGCACTGGCAAGTCTGCTGCAAGTTGCCGTCGATATTCGTACACTAGCAGAACCCGTCACGTTTCGGCGAGTAAAACTCAGAGAGCATCTGCTGTCGGGTTGTCAAAAAGCATACTTGGTTCAGGTCGTTGCAAAGAATTTCAAAGAGAGATGTCTCCGACTTAGAGCAGAGTACAGAGGTCAAGCTATACACAGAATTTACAGCTGCTACCACAGCTGTCTCGCACACTCATACCCATTAGGAGTGGTAAGCATGAGCCTTCCACTCAATTTCCGAGAAGAGGATCATGCAAGGTTAGTTAAATGTATAAGGGTTTAAATGTATCAGAGTTTAAGTGTAACAATCGCAGCCAACTAGTTGCACCCGCCATGTACTTTGATGACTGGTGTTTACTCTTTCTTTTCTGTCGTTCTTTCTTCAAATCACTAACCAATTACGCAGTCACTGGTCGTATCACTGATTTTGTTTCCTATTACGCTTTCATGTGTCCACCCACCTGTATCAACGTTATAGTTCATAATTACAAAATGTTGTACATTTATTGTTCGTCTGTTTGATTCAATCAGAAAATCATTGTCTTTGATGTCGTACGACAATAAACTAAATTGTTATATAGTGATTGCTAGTTTCCTTTTGTAGTCAAATGTGTCACTTCATTAATATATGAGATCTGGTTCGAGATCTGTTGTGTAATGCGAGAAATTCTGTGCATTTTCATGCTTCACTAGGCCACCCCTAATAACTCTCATTCAATAAGGCGTTATCCATCACATGACGCCGTTTCTCTTAACTTCGCACGATCTTACAAGGAGCTTCTCTACCCTGTAGGTTACCGTGAATCAGACTTGTACATTATAGTGGTAAGCTCAACAGCTCACCTAGTGGTAGTTCATGCAAAATGTGTTCAATAAATTTCTTACCAGAAACAATTGATATGTGTATGTTATTAGCAACAAAACATAATTTGAATATTACGTACGAACAGTTTGTGCAGCGATCACTGTAAATAAGTGCTGTAATTTTTTCTCTAATTTGATGTGCGTGGCTACAGTAGCCTAAGAATTATCAAATTCACCTAAGTATATTTAACATTTAAAGTTGACGACAAGTTTTATACGGTTCGACATCTACAAGTGCAATTTCATTTGAGATCGGCGGAAGGTACATTAGCATATCTGTTCTTATTTTGCAAATATTTATTATTTATTCATGTTTTCTGACGTGCTTCTCATCCCAGAAGAAAATACATGTAATCTAATATAATCTAGAGATATGTTGCCAACAGTGTACTCTCAATGGCTAGTGGATTGTATCTGTAGACTGAAAAATAGACTTCCACAATGTTGAAGTACAATTCAGTTGCAACTCTACCTCGCACAAAGAAATGACTTTCTTTGTCATCTGCAGTCCACATAATGATATCGTTAAAATTGTGCAGGGTCCCAGTGTCAAATATGAGACGTATGTGAGTGTGCAGAAAATTAGTCCCTCTATTAGCCATACTGTACTCCATAGATCCTTTGAATACAAATGTGTGTGAGGAATTTTGAAGAAATGACAATTCACTTTCATCTACTAGTCAGATAACGGAAGTTATCCCAAAAACTACGTCCAATATAACAGTCATCCACTACAGAACCTTAGATCACACTCTGGCCTCAAACTTAATGAGGTAAATCCAGCAGAATGACTTGCCAATCAGCTTGGATACCGAAATCGGTCACATGAAATGTAAGTCGCTTTTTCCTTATGACTACTATACAAAATTAAAACGAAACAAATTTCGTTAACTGTTATTAACAACACGCTATGTAAATAAGGACTGATGTGTCAGTACGTAGCAGAACCTGGTAATATGTTTCACAAAAGTCTTCGCAATACCAACGAATTTTCCATTACCATGGGCGTGGACTAAATATCACACAAAGAGTTGTTGACGACACAACGATGATATGTCATATGAAACTAAATTTGTGACCGCATTAAGGATTTATTGGTGGAGAGGGCACAGCATGATGGAGATTCACGACAGAAATAGAACATATTCAGATGTATTCCAAGGAAGTGTTGGGCCTATTGACGATTTTGTTTAATAGTAATGGCCAGACAGACGTCAGGCAGATGATACAATTATCTATAACGAAATCCCGTCTAGAAAAGAAGCTGCACAAATGTTCAGTCATATATTGATAATGTTTCATAGTGGTGAATGAATTAGCAATTTGCTTTACTTGTCCAAAATAGTGTACATAAAACAATTCAAAAACATAGTATTTAGAAAAACCTAAGATGAAAAAGGCAAAATTGGAAACAGAAAACTCATAAAAATACCTGATTGTAACAGTCTAACGAGATATGAAACCGAATGATGAGCTAAGTGCAGTGATAGTGAAAGTAAGTGACAGGCTTTAGTGGTAGGCTATTGTGAAATTTCAATCTACACAGCGACTGCTTACGAATCAGCACAAGGCAAGCACAAATAATTAGAGATTTGTCTGGCACACGGTGGAGAACCACGGAAGTGCTGGAACATAACTGACAGACGCCCAAATACAGACACTAAATAATTCGCAGAATCCTGATTACTACGTTTCTGCAACCAGTATTGAGGAATCTCAGAACATACTGACAAATATTTCTTTAGAACTAGTGCCTAATAGATACAGGTTTCATTGTAGTTCCCAGCACTGTGTACTACCCGCTACACAGCGTTGTGGAAGTCGCAGAACATGTTCACCAGTGGCAGGTTGTGTTTATAGTTCGAATGGAGCGGTCTGTTGTACAATAGGCCCCTGTAATGCTTCTGAAGGTAATGGAGATAAGTGACACCTTTATTTTGAGAGTCAGGTCGAAGTTACAGAGGCATACGTTTGTAAACTATAGTACTACAGTATTCCCCTCTCGAATCGGTCGAGATAACCAGTCACAGCATACGCTGTAAGCGCCTGAGCATTGTTCTGCAAAATGATGGCTGAGTTTAGCAGAAAGCGTCACCGCTTCTAGTCGTGGAATAGCGTTGAAACCTAAGGATAGTATAGTGAGGAATACATTATGTTTCCTGGTTGGTGTTTCAATTCAGTGCCCGAGTTTGGAAAGACATGAAGAAACACGCTCTAGAGTGGTCAACATAAACAGCTTCCGGAGTTTTCTATTGCTTCTCACGTTGTAAAACGTGAGGATGTGTTTTAAACAACATTTTGTTTTTAAATTACATAAAACAACAAGTTCACTGTCAGCGCTCACTGTTTATTTATCTCCCCGACGCGTTTCGAAGGTTTAAACCTCGATAATTTGGTGGATTTACATCTGTTAGTATGACATTTTTGTGTGTGTGTTGTGTTATGATTTTTTGGGGGAACTTGTGGCACAGTCTAGTGGAGAAGCAAAACCCTGTTTCAGAGCATGGGTTTGTGCTTCTTTTCACAAAAAATCAAACGTGTATCTAGCAGTAAACATAAAATAAGTAAAATAAAGTCCCCCCAGTGGTCACAGGTTCCTTTCACTGTCGTAACACATCACATGTATACCGTCATATACAGTAAACAAATATGGCGAAGGAACCTTTGAAACGCGTCGTGGAGATAAATAAACAGTGACCGGTAACAGTAAACTTGCTGTTTCATTTAATGTCAATAACAGTCACGGCAAAGTATAGCCTAAAATGTTCGCATTTTTGGAAATGAAAATATGGGAAAGTTTGCAAGACCTTCTGTTTCAAATGTATTTAACTTAAACCTGGTTTTTGATAATACTTCTCCTTTATTTGGTTTCACTTACTGATTACTGGTGTGAAAGAGGATAATAATATAACAAATAGATTGTTAAATATCGTTTCAGCAAGATTTTCTGGTTTGTACCACTTTAATGATATGTATGTTGTATTGATGACCATGTTTGTACCAAAATATGGAAAAAGTCTCGCTTTCAAGACTGTTACAACCTCTTCATCTTAAGAAATGCCCTAGAACACAAAGTTTTGGATTATTTTTTGGATATACTCTTATTTCTGTCTCTCGCTACAGCCTCTTTTACTCTATATACATCCCTATAGTACCATGGAAGTTACTCCATGTTGTCTGAACACATGCAGTATCATCCCGTCTCTTCTTGTTGTCAGTGTTTTACACATACTCCCCTCGCCGCCACGTCTCAGCTACTTCGACTCTCTTCCTTTCAGGGTTTCCCACAGTCCGTGATTAGCTTCCGTACCACGCTGTGCTCCAAAAGTACATTCTCAGATACTTGTTCCTCAAAATAAGATTATTGTTTGATATGGTAGACTTATAGTAATGTAGGCTTTCTCGGCGAATCTCGATGATGAAGTTTCCTCGGGTTACCGACCCCGAATTGCCTGAAGATGGCGAGTAGGAAACTTGTCGAAACGTTGCCACAGAACGACACCTTGACTTTGCTAATAACCATCATCAACCAGTAAGCTTCTCTTGGCCAGGAATGCCCTCTTTTCCTATGTTAGTCTGATTTTTTTATCCTTCTTGCTTCGTCTGTCATCTGACATTTTTCTTCCAAGGCAGAATTCATACGTCGCGGTCCCTACTTTTGATATCAGTTTTATCGCTGATATCAGTTCTGCTACTCCTCATTAGCTTCGTCTTTCTTCGATTTACTCGAAATCCATACTCTACTCTTAGTAGACTGTTCATTCAGATCAGTGTGTCCCGTAACTCTTCCCCTTTCTCACTGACAGTAGTGATGTATCAGAGAATCTTATCTTTGAAACTCATTCGTCCTGAATTTTAAATTCACTCCCGAACGTATATTTCAATTTCATTGCTTCTTCGATGCTTAGATTGAACTTTTTAATCGGATCACAGTTCTGAATCTTTCATTATTAATGTTCCTCTCGATTTTTGTACATATTGTACATGACCCATCTTTTCAAAAGCTTACAGTTCCTTTTCTAAGAACTACGATAATCTTGGCATTTTGTACTTTCCAACGAGTTTTCTAAGTCGATGAATGCTGCGAAGGCGTCTTAAATTTTCTTAAGTTGTGCTTGCATTACCAAGCTAAACGTTAGAATTGCCTCTGGTACCTTTGCCTCCCCTACGTCCTTTCTGACCGTCATCTAAGACTAACTCTCTTTACTTTTTCAACTTACTGTGTGATACTTCAAGCACTTTTTTTCCTTTGCTGGCTTGGGGATTGTGTGGATGATATTTACTCGAAAGTCTGATTCTCTCTCTCCAGTCTCATCGATTCTGTACGCCAATGACCGTTTTATTGCTACTTCCTCCATTGATTTCAGAAATGTTACCTATCGTTTATAAATTATATGACTGCAAGTCTTCCAAAATTCCTTTAAACTCTAATACTGAATCTCCTAACTCCCCTTTATTAACTACTATTTCTTCTTAGTTCACGTCTTTAGATAATGCCACCATCTCGTAATGTCCAACGTACTCCTTCCACTTATCCGCCGTTTCCAATGCGTTTAACAATGGCATTGTTCCTGAATCTTAAGTTTCCGCTTTTCTGTATAATAACTCTCTTCTTCCAACGACCATTTGCTTTTCGATTTCTTTGCATTTTTCGTTTAGCCATTCCGCTTTATCTTCCCTGTACTTCTCATTTATTTCATTTCTAATTGAGTTATATTGCTGGGTTCTGGCTTTTAACTGAGCATGTGAGTACTTCGTTCTGCCGTCGATCAATTGAAGTATATCTTCCCCTACCCAATATTTCTTCACAATTGTCTCCTTTAATCTATATTTGTATATTTGTCTGTCTACGTTCTCGGATTGCCCTTTTAGATATGTCCATTCTTGTTCACGTGAAATACATATTTCGGTTTTCATTATCGCTGTATCTACAGCCTTAGAGTACGTCAAACGTGCATCATTACTTTAGTCACTCACTCTTTCCACAGTGATTCTTTCGGAGGACTCTTAATTTTCAGTTTGCTCTTCATAATTACTAAGTTCTGATTTATCTGTATCTACTTCTGGACACGGCCTACAGTCTACTACCGAGTTACAAATCTCTGTCTCAGTATTATGTAATCTAGCTGAAATATTCCCATGTCTTCATGCTCTTTTAGGTGTAACTCTTCCTCTTGTAATTTTTGAAGTGTGTACTCCCTATTACATGTTGAAATTTATTGCAGAATTTGAGCTTCTCTTGAGTCATTTCTACTATAATTAACTCTCTCTTCTATTCCCTCCCTTCTACAGAATTCCTATCCTCTGTGATTACTATATTTCCGTCTCCCATTACGTGACTAAATCTCCGTTCAATGTCCTCGCAGTTCTAGGCGCTATTGTCTGGGACCGCGCGACCGCTACGATCGCAGGTTCGAATCCTGCCTCGGCATGGATGTGTGTGATGTCCTTAGGTTAATTAGGATTAAGTAGTTCTATTTTCTAGGGGACTGATGACCTCAGAAGTTAATTCCCATAGTGCTCAGAGCCATTTGAACCAATTTAATGTCCTCGCATACTTCTTCCGTAACTTCATCTCCTGTTCCTGATTTCACCACGAATACCTGTACCATGGTTTTGGACGTTGGACTGCTGTCGGTTCTAATGAACATAATTCTACAGTTGAATGGCTCACAGTTACTTACTGCCCTACCTTCCCGTTTCAGATGCATCCTACTCCCTTTACAGTATTTCCTGCATCCGTTAATACTACCCTACATTTATCTGAACACAAATCCTTTTCTTTTTCATTCCACTTCACTGACTTCCATTACATGCAGAATATGTCTTTGTATTTCCACTGTAAGGTTTGATAGTTTCCCTACCACAGTCATACTTCCACGCTTTCATGTAGCCCTTTTGTTGGTTATATGATCTTTTTCTCATAGTCACCTCTTCTTCGGCAGTCTCCTCTCGGAGATTCGAATAGCGGACTAATCGAGAATCTTTCGACAATGGTATGGTCATCATTACAGTTTTTCAAATACAGGCGACATTCCTAGTGCATGCACATTAGATGTCTTTAATGAAGCGGTTTTTAATGCCTTCGGCATTTTCATGCCGTTGATCACTGCTTATTCCTCTGCGTTTTAACAGCAGCTTCTCATCACAAGGGCAACATGTGCATTGAACCTCTGTCCAACCCTCCGCCCTCTTTTCCAATACCTTCTGAAGGGCGAATATACAGCGATATGGCTTTCATAGCGCTTCAAGTGGATACGAGCAGCGATGTGTCGTAGCCAGTTCTGTATTTTCGTCAAATCATGAAGTTCCCATCGTGATTCAATTTTTCAAATGCTTAGACATCCATTCAGAATGTGAAACACAGGCGTACGCTGTGATACTTTTTCCTCGGGCTAGTTCACGAATCGTTTAACGTCGACCCCATGACACCAAATGTAGGAAGAGCAAATGATACCCCTTCGGATCAAGCTTAGCCTTTACTGACGTTTAAGAAACCGTGGCCGTTTCTTTAGTACAAATAAACAAAACTGCAACCAGTCACTTTTTTGAAATAATTATTCAACACACAAACCGCTCAGTCTCATCTTCAGGCTGTTCACGGAAGTCACACGACTATTTCAAAGCGTAATGCTGACTGCTGGCTCTGCGACAAGCAGACGAGACGTGTTTGCACGTGGTTCAGTGTATCGTCACGAGAAGTGTTTATATTGCAATCTGGCTTCAAAAATGAATTCTATACTTACTGTGACAGCACGGGTCATTTTATTATTAATCTCCGTCGATGAGTCCCCGTTATCATTGACGGTTGGTAATACATCAAAAACGTATCACATCATACATATTTACTTACCAATAGTTTCATTGTTCACTTGTTGTTTGTTACATAGATCTTCATACGAATTTATAACACACCTTGTTCAAAATGTTCAAATGAGTGTGAAATCTTATGGGACTTAGCCGCATAAGGTCATCAGTCCCTAAGCTTACACACTACTTAACGTAAATTATCCTAAGGACAAACACACACATCCATACCCGAGGGAGAACTCCAACCTCCGCCGGAACCAGCCGCACAGTACATGACTGCAGCGCCTGAGACCGCTCTGCTAATCCCGCGCGGCAACACAACTTGTTCAGAGATATTATTTGATATTGTTAGCATATAATACAGTTGATATATGGCCAAATACCATAATCGAAACTACCGTTGACGTGAACCTCTAAAAATAAAGAAATAAAATAATTTTATACGTTTTTCAGGGAATTTCTTTAATTTGTAAGTACATGAACTTTACAATTAAAAACAACAGGAACAGACTCCAAATTATGTGATGTCTTCGTTCTATTCTTATCTCAACATATAATATAGTCGATGTACGGGCAAATACTTCAACAAAAATTGAGATTGTCTTGAAAGCATAAGAATAAAATAAAATAAAATAAAACAAAGTTATAATATTTGCAAATAAGTGCAGCTGTTTGTATGTACATGAACTTTACATTTAAAAATAGCGGGAATAAAATCTGGAATACATTGCTAACTTATTTCTGTTCTCACATCAACGTAGTACGGAATACTAGTAAAACCAGATTCTTTTTCAAAACCGGATTTAGTTTTTAATATATAAAGGTAATACGTATGAACGCAATGTGTATGAAGTTATCGTGATTTACTGATAGATGGTTTGAGCATTTAGACATAAAACATAGGTTCTGTACTGTGGTAGGATATTTATTTAGACATCACTGTAGCCAGGGTGTATAAACATGGATATAGGTGGGCACATATGGGGGCAAAATGGTAGACTGATTAGTTGCTTTGAGCAAGGAGTCTTTGAAGCTCTGAATGAAAAATTTGTGTCCTAGTTAAACCTAGTCATTGAATATTTAGTCACATGCTGTATTTGTGTTGACAAAGATTTCAGTTTCTTCAAGAAAGTCAAGTATCATGCCTCTGTCGGGAAGATTAAGTATTTGGAGGTTTGTTCTATGCTATTTGTAGAAAGATTGTGTTGGGCAAGACGAGTGACAAAGTGGGGTTTGATTAGGAAATTAAGTCGGAGTGCCGCCATGTGCTCTTTACATTTTCCTGTGAATCTTCTATAAGCTTCTGCCTGTAGAAGCTTCGACATGAGTTGCAAACGAGTTTGTATACACCTCACTTCTGAGACAGTTGTATAGTGCCATAGAAGCGTGGACATGACGTGCAAAAGAGTTTGTATACACCTCACTTCTGAGACAGTTGTATAGTGCCATAGAAGCGTGGACATGACGTGCAAAAGAGTTTGTATACACATCACTTCTGATACTGTTGTATAGTGCTGTAGAAGCTTGGAAATGAGCTGCAAACGAGTTTTTATACAATCTACTTCTAATAGTATTGTATAGTGCTCAGGAAGCTTGGAAATGAGCTGCAAACGAGTTTGTATACACCTCACTTCTGATAGTGTTGTATAGTGTTTCTGGTAGTGCGTATGATTTTATTCTGCATTTTTTGTCTGAGAAAAGGCTTGAAGAGGTCGCCAATTCTGTATCAAATCTTTCATATGAAATATTTGTTTGCGGATAGTTGAAGGCAATTGATTTAGTGATTCATGTTTCTTTATACATTTCACTTGTGCCCATTGGGATATGAAGCATGCAATTGGTTTCCTAAAGAATGTTTTTTATGTTTGTCAGGATGGAAAAAAGAGTTATGAATCGTAAAATTAGTGGTTGTTTCTTTCCTGAAAATTTGAAAGTTATGCTTTTGATTTTCATTTGAGATTTTTAAATTATGATAATTAATGACACTTGGTGTTTCATGTACTACAGTGATTTGAATTATGTGGTGTAATTTATCAAGTTCATTGTCTAGATTTTCTATTTCTTCTGTTGTACGACTGAACATAATAGAGTGTCATCAACATAGCATTTGTAGTAAGTAACTTAACTTTCAGTCAGCTTTGATTTCTAAAGAAATTGTTTTCAAATTTTTAAATTGTCTGCTAGCAAGCCTTAAGACTGCTTCCCATTGTCAGTCTATCTTCCTGAATGTAAAGCTTGTTGTACGTAAAATTGTTCTGTGATAATGTAAGTTTCAGGACGTATTTGAGTACATGTCTGAGTACGTTATTTGTGACAATACTGATTGTTACTTTGCCAGGTATTCTTGTAAGTTGACTATGTCATGATATGCAAACCCACCTGTGGCTTGGATTGGGAAATCTTTTATGCTACTGATCAGCTCATAGCTGTTTTTAACAAAGAAATTATGAAATGTATATGCCTTGCGGATGACATCATTAAGTTTCCTGGTGATTTTAATAAGATTTGATGAAATTCACAACGAGACGTGTGGGACATAATGGTTTATGGTTCTTTGGTTGTGATCCCAATTTTCGGCTGATGGGTTCGTCGTGACACTGTTCTTTGATTCTATTGATGTCATGAGGAAGCTGCAGTTCATAAATAGCTTTATAATTTGGCGTAGGGTCAATTCTGTTTCAGAGATTGATTCTGAAAATCAGATGAGTTTTGTTAATATAATCTGATTCATATGTGACAGCAGATTTATTGCTCTTCTCCACACGGAAAACAAGAACATTTTGGTTGGAAGTTTTTTGTTTATGTCCCATATTCTCCTATGTTCATTATTGGTCCAATGGAACTTTTTGTTCTGGTATAGATTTCTCATAATAATATTGTTTGCCTTATGAGCTATAGCGTTTTATTCATCGTGTTTTAGTTTAGCAGTTGCGCATACAAATTTTATTCTTACTTTTAGATCTCTACTATTGTTATTATATAGTATAAGAGTATTATTTTACTTAAGGTCATTTCTTAACAGCTTTAATTCATTACTGCTGCAGCATATTTCAGTCCCAATTATCGTTTTGTGAAAACCTATGTTCTACTTGAGTAGAAATAATCGGAGACTTCACTACATGCTTTGAGATCAGGGCACTTACCTTTTTTTACATTTAAGTGAGATAGTAGTACGTTGTCTGTTGACAATCTGACAGAGTAGAGAAAACATGAATACATTGGCAATAAGGCTATGGTTAAGCTTTAGGTACATTTTTGCAGTTGTGAGTTGAGAAGATTTGCCTTTTGCTTACAGATTTCATTTCAGATCTTAACCAAATAATTTCACACTGTGCTTTTGCTTTGTTCGCTGACATGCTTGGACTCATTCTTTTACTCTCATGTAGTTCGCAGTCACGTTTTCTGCGAGACACCTTCTGTGAAAACGTATTGCAAAGATTGTTTTCGTTAGTTTACTTTAACATTTCCAATATCCGTTCATTGTGCTAATCATCTGAAGTGAAAGCAACTAATGAAGCTTATCCGTTAATGATGTTCAAGAACCCGTGACTGTTCAATATAAATACAAGAAACTACAACCACTCACTTTTTTGAAATAGTATTTATTCTATATACCGGCAGGCCCACCTTCAGACGGTACTCCAGAGGTGACATGACCATCTCAGACCGTAACGATGGGGGCCGGATGCTGGTGACAATAAAATGGAAAATGCTTTAATGTATCGCCGTGAGTACTGTTTGTATGGTGATTTGGATCCAAAAACGAATTCCTCATTTACTGGGATACTATGAACGTCTTTGCTATTAATATCCATCTGTCACCTTCCATTGTGCTTGACAGTTGGTAACACATTCACTTTTCGTTGGATATGTATTTATTTACCGATAGTTACAAAACTTCGCCAACACCCTGAATGTGTTGCTTCTCCTTCATTGACATGGGGATCCGTCCCTCATTGGAAGGGAAGACGTGATGGCGCTGTCATGCTGTACGTTCTCTGGCACATTCAGTTTTTATTCAACACCGTTCTTCATTTTTTCAAAACATCGGACAACAGTATTTTAGGCCATATGTTGTTCCTGGTATTGGGCAGGTGCATGATGTGCAAAGGAGGAATCCATTTGCGGTCAGGTGAAGCAGATATAAGTAATGAACCTGTGGTACAAGCAGCATTGTCTGTTCCCTTACGGTCCGTCTCTACGGCAGTGTTTGCCTATCAATGATCCAACTCTCTTACTACACACTGAGGTGACAATAATCATGAGATAGAACCCAATACCGTGTCAGACCTTCTTTTACCGGGGTAGGGCAACAGCTCGACATGGCATGGACTCAACAAGTTGTTGGAAGTCTCCTGCAGAAATATACAGCCAGGCTGCATCTACATAATAATAATGATAATATCACTGGTCATACCGGACTCGAGAGTCCATTACCGCAGCAACGTATTTTCGCCATCTGTCCCTGTCTTGGGCTATTTCCTTCCATTCACCTCCAATATCTAGGCGCCTCAAATCAGCCTTTACACTGCCCTCCCATCTACGCCTCGGTCTCCCCACAGGACGTTTTCCATCTTAGTGCCCTACCAGTACTCTGCGCGCTGCCCTGCCCACATCCATTCGAGCTATGTGACCCGCCCATCGCAGCCTGCGTGATTTAATAATACTGATCATGTCAGGGCTTGAATAGATTTCGTGAACCTCTTCGTTATGCTCTCCGCTAATGTCATCCCTTTTGGCTCCGAAAATTTACGTCAAAATTTTGTTTTCAAATACTCGAAACGGCTTTTCATTTTGCACAGTGAGAGACCAAGTCTCACACCCATACAGCATAACCAGTAGAATAATAGTTTTGTATATTCTAATCTTTAAATTCCTGGACAATATCCGTGATGAAAGCAATCTATTCAGTGAGAAGTAGCATGCATTTCCCGCTCGTAATTTCTTCTTCAGTTCGGATCCAATCTCATTTCTCGAAGTGATGACCACGCCTAGATACTTAAATGTGTTCACTTTTTTAAACTGCATGTCTCCAACTCTTAACATTTCCTGATCTACTGCTGTTGGCATTCTAGTAGTAACCAGGTATTTAGTTTTGTCTTCACTTATCCTTAGACCTACATGTTCACCAGCCTTGATTAATGCGTTCGGCCGGTCGGTGTGGCCGAGCGGTTCTAGACGTTTCAGTCTGGAACCGCGCGACCGCTACGGTAACAGGTTCGAATCCTACCTCGGCCATGGATGTGTGTGATGTCCTTAGGTTAGTTAGGCTTAAGGAGTTCTAAGTTCTAGGGGACTGATGACCTGAGATGTTAAGTCCCATAGTGCTCAGAGCCATTTGAACCATTAACGCATTCGCATTTGCTGTTACAGATTCTTTCATATCGCTAATGATGTTTAGATCATCTGCATAGCCTAATGTCTTAATATTTCGATTTAACTCCACACCCTCTGAGTTATCTGCTGCCATTCGTACAGTATATTCTAGGACTAAATTAAAAAGTAGCGGAGACAGGGCATCTCGCTGCTTAAGTCCGTTCTTTATTACAAATTCTTCTGACTCCAGTTTCCCTACGCGTACTCTATCTTTTGTGTTTTTCAAACTCGCTTCTATAAGTCTAACATACTTCTTTGGTATTCCAAGTTCCAAAAGAATTCTGTTCAATTTTCATTGCAATACTGAATCATATTGTTGTGGTCTTCAGTCCTAACACTAGTTTGATGCAGCTCTCCATGCTACTCTTTCCTGTGCAAGCTTCTTCATCTCCCAGTACCTACTGGGAGGTATCTGCTTCGTGTGTTCATCTCTTGGTCTCCCTCTACGATTTTTACCCTCCACGCTGCCCTCCAATACTAATTTGGTGATCCCTTGATGCCTCAGAATATGTCCTACCAACCGATCCCTACTCCTGGTCAAGTTGTGCCACAAACACCTCTTCTCCCCAATTCAATTTAATGCCTCCTCATTAGTTATGTGATTTACCCATCTAATCTTCAGCATTCTTCTATAGCACCACATTTCGAAAGCTTCAATTCTCTTCTTGTACAAACTATTTATCGTCCTGACATTTAAATCTATACTCGACGTCAACAAATTTTTCTTCTTCAGAAACGCTTTTCTTTCCATTGCCAGTCTACATTTTATATCCTCTCTACTTCAACTATCATCAGTTATTTTGCTCCCCAAATAGCAAAACTCCTTTTCTACTTTAAGTGTCTCATTTCCTTATCTAATTCCCTCAGCATCACCCGACTTAATTCGACTACATTCCATTATCGTTTTGCTTTTGTTGATGTTCATCTTATACCCTCCTTTCAAAACACTGTCCATTCCGTTCAACTGCTCTTCCAAGTCCTTTGCTGTCTCTGACAGAATTATAATGTCATCGGAGAACCTCAAAGTTTTTATTTCTTCTCCATGGATTTTAATACCTACTCCGAAATTTTCTTTTGCTTCCATTACTGCTTGCCCACTGAATCATATGCTTTTGTAAAATCTATGAAAAGATTATGAACTGGTTTATTGTATTCCTATTTCTTCTCCAAAATTTGACGCAGGGTGAATATTTGGTCTATAATTGATCTGTTCCTCCGAAAGCCAGCTTGGTAATCCCCCACAATTTCATCTGCATATGGTGTAAACCTGCTTAGCAGAATATTCGGCCTCTACAGCCGTCCTTAATTACAAAAGTGTTGACGGTGCCGGAATTTGTGCACGGACGAACCATAAATGTTCAATGGAACTCGTGTAGGACGATCTGGGTTGCCAAATCATTCGCTTGAATTGCCCAGAATGTTCCCGAAACCATACACAAAAACTGTGGCCTGGTGACGTGGCGCCTTGTCATTCATAAAAATTTAATCGTTGTTTGGGAACACAGTCCCAAAGTAGCCGAATATATCCATTTCCAGTCATTGACCGGTTCAGCTGTACCAGAGGGCCTAGTCGGTTCCAAATAAACACAGTCCACACTATTATGGTGTCAGCACCAGCTAGCACAGTTCACAGCTTGCACCGTACTTTGCTGAGAACTTGGATCCATCGCTTCATCAGATCTGCGTCACACTCGAACCCTACCATCAGCTCTTACCAATTGAAATCGGGACTCATCTGCCAATGTCACGGTTTTGCAATCGTCTAAGGTCCAACCAATAGGGTCACGAGCCCGTGATAGGGACTGCATGCGATGTCGTGCTGTTAGCATAGGCACTCGCGTCAGTCGTCCTTCTGCTGCTATGGCCCATTAACGCCAAATTTTACAGCACTGTCGTCACGTATACATTCGTCGAACGTCCTACACAGATTTAATGCACTGTTTCTTGTCTGTTATCACTCATACGTCAACGCAAACACCGCTGCTTTTTGGTCATTAAGTGAAGCCCGTCGGCCAGTACGTTGTCGCTGGTGAAAGGTAATGTCTGAAATTTGGTTTGATACCGTGGAATTAGGATATTTAATTCCCTAACGATTTATGAAATGGAAAGTCCCATGCGTCTAGGTCTAACTACGATTCCGCTTTCAGTCGTGCTGCCATAAGCACGTCGGACACTTTTTCACGTGAATCACCTGTGTATAAATGACAGCTCCAACAACGCACTGCCCTTGCATACCATCTGCATATGTGCCTATCGTTATTCCAAGTTTTTGTCAACTCATTGTATGCTCCTACGTATCACTCACGTAACGACCGCGAAGACGATATGAGACATTACAGCGCGCACATAGACAGTTCTACATTCGTTTTTTTTCTGTGCTCCGTGTGGAATGTCACTGGATGGTCCCATCGAAAGAGCCCTGTGCAATCGGTGTGAAGAGAACAGCTGTAGTAGTTATTTCTCGTTCTTTATTGTGCTTTGGTGTCCCGATTTTCACGAGGTTTCAAATTAAGACTTGTTATTTATTTCAAGAGTAACTCTATCTTTTGTGCTACGGTAGATATCAAACTTTGACCACTAAATATAGCCTGGTCACTAATCCCATAAAATATCCTGCATAGTGATCCATCCTCCCTTTCCAGTTTCTGAACTCATAGTCGAATGTTCGAGAGACGTCATGAATGTAAGTCACTTTGAACGTGCTGAAAACCTCTATTTCATTTTGTTACTCGGGATTAACAAAGGTAATGGAATAAGGCCGGCTAGGTAGGTGTAAGGTTAGTAGGTGTAACTGGATAGTTCAGCCAGTAATGACGACCCAGTGGAGGCGATGGATCCGAATTTAGAAATCCCTCTGGTACATCCTATCGGGAAGTTTCAATCAACGCGTATTCCTACACAGAGCAAAGGGCACATTCTGGGAAGAGCACCTAGGTAGAGGCAAATCCATTTTTCCACATCGTCTGTTCTGTGGAGCAATACGTTTATAGAGTGCGGAAGAGTGTTTCTGTCAATTTTGGACAGTAGGAGTGACACGTTCTGCTATAACTGATGCTATGATATCACGGTTTAATGTGTCATGAAGTTTCACCTCAGCACACGTTCCACCGAAGAAAGATTCAGTATCGTCTACTCTGCAGTAACGTGTTAACGATTAGTCGGGTGTCATGCGACAAC
Source organism: Schistocerca americana (assembly GCF_021461395.2). Lineage (NCBI taxonomy): Eukaryota > Metazoa > Arthropoda > Insecta > Orthoptera > Acrididae > Schistocerca > Schistocerca americana. The sequence continues at coordinate 601,052,230 of NC_060119.1, read as the reverse complement.
GTCCAAAAGTCTTTATGGTCACCTCATCAGGGTTTTTCGCCATAACGATTTCTGAACCCCGTCAGTAAGTGTAACCTTCATTAGTAATGTAATTACGTGTTCTAATCTGTACCTCATCGCCCATTTAAGCCACATTAAGCACTATGGAACGAAAGCTATCCTTTTGTGTGTTTATTTTAACCGAATATGGGATTCATACACAATAGTGAATAATCTTACTTCATCGAAATTTTATCCGCAACTACAGTAGAAGGAGATATTTGATTCTTGATAGGTAATAACGTTCATTACATGCCGTTCTTTGTAAACTTGGGTTTCTCTAAACCAGAATGATCAGCAAAAGGGTCCTGACGACGGCAAAACAGCCGAAAACCGGTCTGTAATATAATAAATAATGTACTGTGTTAAAACAGCGCCGTGCGTCTTCTTTCATTCATTATAAAATAGTGTACCAAGGTACAAAGGAACAGTCAATCAACAATATGTGATACTCTTAAATAAAAAACCACTGTGGCTAAAAAAGATCAGACTTTGTTAGAATGGGATCAAAATGGTAAATATAAGTTGAAACCACACTACAATGGCGTATTTTTATTAGCATATCCCACAGTAAATTAACTGGCACCATAGAAAATGCGAACAACTCTATCGCACCGTAACTTTTAGTTTCGTGAGATGTGACCAGCGGGTTTTGGGTTGTAATCAGGATTTTTATAAATAATTCTACCAGCAGTCTTTTATCAAGTAATTAAATTTTTTCACTTACTCGCTTTATTTCAACTTTTCGCATTCCTTTATTAATTCATTTACGGAAGACTCAGTGCACTAATTTAATTACTCGCAAATGGAATAATAAAAAGAGAGAGTTGTAATTGTCTGGGAAATAAGACATTAAGTGTTTCAGAGATTAACCACCTGGCCGCACCAACACCTATGGCAGTTCATCTTCATCGAAGCGATGTACTTACGGTGTCAGTGGCTCTTCCAATGGGCGCGCTGTTGTTGCCAGTTCGGTATGGTTGATCGTAGGCAATCAGAATGATAATGTATGGTAACCAGTGAGACTCATTCGCTGTTATAATTCTGGTTATCACAAATATTCGGCTACTTTCAGAATACGTCACAATTTCTGAGGTTGGGATTAGGCAAGTACCTAATACCACAACTTAAGCTGGTACGAGTGAAACGAAATATCAGCTAACTTCATTTATGGACCTAAGGAAATTACGCACGATAATCTCAATTTCACATGATGCATGGTGTTCACTTCCATCATTCGCTGTAGGAATTTTTTTAAGTAGGAGTGGGAATGGGAGGGCTAGACCAAGTTCCGGGGGATCGAGCAATACAGGCTCCGACAGAAATAGAGAGTGGCGCGCCTCAGAACAGGCAACTCGCTCAACCCAAATACGCGCCCAACGTCGGCCCTGCAATGTTCATAAATACAGACGTTTCTTGTCTTCTCAAACCTTAAGACGGAAGAATGTATGTAAAAGGATATACCGAAATTATGGTCACTACCCAATCAAATCAACAACCGGGGCACAATTCTCAATAATGATAGGTCAAGCCTCAGACCTGCTGCAAAAGATTTAAACAGTACGTATGTACATAAAAGTGGAAAAATGTAATCAACCAAGCAACAAGCCCAGAATACTGCAGCTGATGGCCATAAGCTACCGGGTAAAACCGCTGCGGGTAAGACTATTAAATGCCCAGAAGTATTTTGCCTTTTAAATATTGACAGAATAGATAAAGGACTACAACAAGATAATTTTGAAGCAACAAGTAGCACGTGTTACAGACAACAGTAATACTTAGTCGCCAGGGCTGCTGCGACCCAGTATACACACACATTAAAAATAAGGAAGTTTAAAGAGCAATATATATACATACACTCCTGGAAATTGAAATAAGAACACCGTGAATTCATTGTCCCAGGAAGGGGAAACTTTATTGACACAATCCTGGGGTCAGATACATCACATGATCACACTGACAGAACCACAGGCACATACACACAGGCAACAGAGCATGCACAATGTCGGCACTAGTACAGTGTATATCCACCTTTCGCAGCAATGCAGGCTGTTATTCTCCCATGGAGACGATCGTAGAGATGCTGGATGTAGTCCTGTGGAACGGCTTGCCATGCCTTTTCCACCTGGCGCCTCAGTTGGACCAGCGTTCGTGCTGGACGTGCAGACCGCGTGAGACGACGCTGCATTCAGTCCCAAACATGCTCAATGGGGGACAGATCCGGAGATCTTGCTGGCCAGGGTAGTTGACTTACACCTTCTAGAGCACGTTGGGTGGCACGGGATACATGCGGACGTGCATTGTCCTGTTGGAACAGCAAGTTCCCTTGCCGGTCTAGGAATGGTAGAACGATGGGTTCGATGACGGTTTGGATGTACCGTGCACTATTCAGTGTCCCCTCGACGATCACCAGTGGTGTACGGCCAGTGTAGGAGATCGCTCCCCACACCATGATGCCGGGTGTTGGCCCTGTGTGCCTCGGTCGTATGCAGTCCTGATTGTGGCGCTCACCTGCACGGCGCCAAACACGCATACGACCATCATTGGCACCAAGGCAGAAGCGACTCTCATCGCTGAAGACGACACGTCTCCATTCGTCCCTCCATTCACGCCTGTCGCGACACCACTGGAGGCGGGCTGCACGATGTTGGGGCGTGAGCGGAAGACGGCCTAACGGTGTGCGAAACCGTAGCCCAGCTTCATGGAGACGGTTGCGAATGGTCCTCGCCGATACCCCAGGAACAACAGTGTCCCTAATTTGGTGGGAAGTGGGGGTGCGGTCCCCTAAGGCACTGCGTAGGATCCTACGGTCTTGGCGTGCATCCGTGCGTCGCTGCGGTCCGGTCCCAGGCCGACGGGCACGTGCACCTTCCGCCGACCACTGGCGCCAACATCGATGTACTGTGGAGACCTCACGCCCCACGTGTTGAGCAATTCGGCGGTACGTCCACCCTGCCTCCCGCATGCCCACTATACGCCCTCGCTCAAAGTCCGTCAGCTGCACATACGGTTCACGTCCACGCTGTCGCGGCATGCTGCCAGTGTTAAAGACTGCGATGGAGCTCCGTATGCCACGGCAAACTGGCTGACACTGACGGCGGCGGTGCACAAATGCTGCGCAGCTAGCGCCATTCGACGGCCAACACCGCGGTTCCTGGTGTGTCCGCTGTGCCGTGCGTGTGATCATTGCTTGTACAGCCCTCTCGCAGTGTCCGGAGCAAGTATGGTGGGTCTGACACACCGGTGTCAATGTGTTCTTTTTTCCATTTCCAGGAGTGTATATATAAAACTAGTACTATGTTATCTTGCTGCCAGCGCTGATAATCAGTCGTCAGGCCTGCTGCGACCCAACATACACGTACATAAAATGTACTTAAACAGCAATATATATATGGTTTGATGCAGTTCTCATGCTACTCTACTCTGTGCTAGCTTCTTCATCTCCCAGTACCTACTGCAACCTACATCCTTCGGAATCTGCTTAGTGTGTTCATCTCTTGGTCTCCTTGTACGATTTTTACCCTCCACGCTGCCCTCCAGTGCTAAATTTGTGATCCCCGGATGCCTCAGAACATGTCCTACCAACCGGTCCCTCCTTCCTGTCAAGTTGTGCCACAAACTCCTCATCTCCCCAATTCTATTCAATACCTCCTCATTAGTTATGTGATCTACCCATCTAATCTTCAACATTCTTCTGTAGCACCAGATTTCAAAAGCTTCTATTCTCTTCTTGTCCAAACTATTTATCGTCCATGTTTCGCTTCCATACTCTCCATACAAATACTTTCAGAAACGACTTCCTGACACTTAAATCTATACTCGATATTAACGAATTTCTCTTTTTCGGAAATGCTTTCCTTGCCATTGCCAGTCTACATTTTATATCCTCTCTACTTCGACCACCATCAGTTATTTTGCTCCCCAAATAGCAAAACTCCTTTAGTACTTTAAGTGTCTCATTTCCTAATCTAATTCCCTCAGCATCACCCGACTTAAATGGACTACATTCCATTTTCCTCGTTTTGCTTTTGTTGATGTCCATCTCATATGAACGGCGTTCTGTCGAAAGGTAGTAACCTTGCCCACAATATTTAATAATCACGGAGCAAAGACGTATTTGGTTATAACAGTAATTTCAACTGTACGCTCATTGAACACTCAACACTCAACGGCCTTCTGTGGAAAGGCTCTTCTTGTTGTTTGTCATTCAATGGTGCCCGTTAACAACAAGAGGAAAATTCGGGGAACACTACAAGAAAGCCAAGACACGAATCCTCAAGATGCAAACTTGCAGTTCAAGTCGACAATCTCCCATTTAACGGTAACACACGCACACGCAACCACAGGCAGATACAAACCGTCAAACAGTGTGCGTCGCTCTACCAGGAGGCAATCTCGCCGGTGCAGCCTTGCGCGCAGGAAAATAAATAGCAAACAAGCGGCACATACTAGCAACCAAGAGTCTAGTCTGCGTGGGGCATCTTCGAATACGAATGGCCACAGTTTCACAGACCAACGGCCACAGTTTTAAGGACCACGACCTATTTAGCAACAATTACAGTCAGACTAATGTTCATATATTAGGTCATGATATCGGTTTCCCCCCAGTACTACATTTGGTATGTGTGGTTTATTACTTTTTACATGAGGAAATTGGGGGCAGAATGTTCGTATAACTGCATGTGTAGCCTATAGAGAACTTGTACCCGAGGGGCTGTAATGCAGGCGATGGGAAACGGGGAGATAGATGGATAATGGGCCATAAATGCTGTGTCCAGCGAACTGGCTGGTGAGTGATTCTGGGAAGCACCACTCTGTGGATTGTGCCTGGCGAGGTACTTCGGGTCCTGGCACTCTTCTCTTCCCACTTAGGGTCAGAGCAGGGAGGCACGTGCTAAGAAAACATGTCTCGTAGGCCAGCCAACAGACCGTCGCGAAGGTGGCCAGCTGCCGGAAAGTGTGTGGAGGAAGCCATTTAAGAGAGACCGCTGTCATCTGAGCTTTTATGGAAACGGTGGGACAGTCATAAAACTCCAAGCGTTCTCATGTTAGAAGCTGGTACGATACGGACAAAGAGGCTGGTGCACGTGTTTAGTGGATTCACGACAGTAACTCCGCTGACGCCAGGAGGTCGCCAGGTTCTTTTAGCGAGCAGCAAAAACATTTCAAGGGCATGACTGTCTGGAAAGCCTAACAGCCTTCTTTTAGAAGTTGGAAGTGGTTGGTCTAGAAAAATTAGATCAGTCCATAACTGAGGGAGAGGACTGTGATCACGTCTAGGTATGTGTTCTTTTTTTTTTTTTTTTTTTTTTTTTTTGCCGGAACATCGCCATACTTACCATGGGAAGACAAGATAGATTTTGAGTCGCTGATAGGCTCCTCTCAGAATATGCAAAGCAGGGGCTTGCTCCCCCAATGCGGAAACCCAAATAATGTGTTCTAATTGGCTACCAGGTCAACAGGACAGTCAAGAGGGAACTTTCAACGAGGAGAAAATATATCGCGTGATTTATGCTACGGTTGGAGGGGACTTTTTCTTTCCTAATTCAACTCCCGTACCGAGGCTTGGTGGAAAGTGATCGTGATTCTCTGCCTTCATGGTCTTCTGGTCCTACCGTGAAGGAAAGCTTCAATTTTTCGCTAGTGGGTGAGGCTTTAGGTCTGAAACTTGTTGTGGACTAAGAGGCAGTGGCAGTGTCCAGCTGTACCGACAGCGAAGCTGCAGGACGTTTTGGACATATCTTGTGTCACGAGGGTGAACTTAATCATCATGACTCAGCCGTCTGACGTTTGACAATCCCAGCACGCACCCTCGTACCTGTGAGTCAAAATGATTTGGCCAGACCAGCGAACGGATTCACCTCACACTGAAATCTGCCGGTATTTTAGGGCTCTGATTCGGAAGTTCCTCGCGATTTAACTATACGAACGCCAGTCCACGTGTCCGCAAGTTTTCGTGAACGCATCAGAACATTACAGCTGCGGCAGCGGGCCGCTCCTCTCACACAGCGCAGCGTTTTCTGCTGCCGTCTGAATCAAGGTGAAATAATGAAGTATTGCTGTACCGGCGTAGGGTTCTTAAATGATATTCACAGCTCCCTGCTCTCCGTGAACCGTAGTTTGTGGTGCTAATGGTAGCAGTTGATTCCATCTGAATAGAACTGAGCCTCACAGTGGATTCGTGTAAACAAAGTCAGACTGCGCTGTAAAAGGGGTTAATTCAGGGGACAATTAGTATAGTTTCCACCCTAATGTATGCTTTCCAGTCAAGCACCATCCCCTTCTGATCTGTGTTTGCATTTTCTTTGTAAGATTTATCAGTTCGTTGTAGTTATAGAAGATGAACAAAAAGTTTTCATTATCACTGTAAACTTGAATACACCACTGTTCTCATTCATACTCCCTCAAGTATTCACCGTTTTTATTTATTTATTTACTTTTGTGTATGGAAATTCATGGGTACACCAGAAATTCAAGGTCCAAATTAGTTAATTTGACATTAATTTGAGTTCTGAAAGTGACTGCAGACATAGGCAACAAAAATGGCATGAGTAAATTCATAATTTCATACATGAGTAAATTCATAATTTCATACATGAAAAATTAAGGATGTAACTCACGATTTGAAGGTTATTGAGAAGATAGTTTTCTTTATGTAGAGACTGTAGCGTTTTGCATCACTCGGAGTATTTATGATTAAAGCAAGCGATGGTTTGCATTGCTAACAGCAACATGCAACGGAAGAAAATTCGCCGACACCGTGAGAGGACTTTAGGCCGTGCTTTTAATAATCACTGTCTATTTATCAAGATGATGTAGAAACGATAAAAAGCATCGCATTTGGAACAGTGTACCACCTAAGCCTGTTTCAGCTGCATCCGTCGCTACATAGAAATCTTTATGCATTTGGGGATGATGTAATAATGAAGCATTTATCAAGTCATTTCGAATATCATCGAAAGTTTTGGTACACGCCTCCATCCATTGCCACGGAATGCTTTTCCATAGTAATTGTAACAGACAATCCTTATTTAACAGTTGTTGTGATAAAAACTTTCTAAAGAAAGAGGCGAGGCCCAAAAATGACATTAGTTGTCTTTTATTTTGTGGATACGAACAATTTTTAATGACATCCAACTTCTTAGGTTTCGGTGTAATTCCTTCTGGCGTCACGATATATCCTAAGAATTCTATCTGATTCCTACCAAATTTAGGTTTGTTAAACTGATCGTGACTCCATACTCAAGAAATTAACTAAACACGCGATCAATTATCCACTGTATCCAAAGCGGTTATGAATACACCTTCGCTAATATTGAGACCAAACGGCATCACCTTGAAGTGGTAACTCCGCCCCAGGAAAATAAATGCCGTATATTTTCTCGATTATTTTGAGATTTTCGTTTGCCAGTAGGAACTTCGGAGGTCTAGGGCGGTTAAAAATTTCACCCCCTGAAATTTTGGCAACAGTTCTTCCAAGTTTTCAGAGCGGGTTCTTAGGGGTTTTATAATTTTGTTAATGTCGCGGTCATTAAGAACTAGCCGAATATCGCAGTTCGGTTTAGTAGTTTCGTTGCTGCTAACAACGAACTCAAATATTCAGAAGTCGAAGTTTCAATTATTCCCCAATATATCATCATTTTTATTTCTGTTGCCACGGGTTCTCTTTTTCACCAGGGAACCGAGTAGGTGGGTTTACGAAACGTACAGTGTGGATACGTTTTTTTTTTAATTCAAAATCCTTAATAACGCCTGGTTTCTTATTAAACACAGGCATATATCGTTGCAAAACTTTTCCTAACTCGTCTTGTTGTTCGATAGACAGACATTCCGATTCAAGTATCTTTCCCATGATGCTTGACTCATTTATCTCAGCATCGTTTCGTTCCACACAAGAAATACTTCCCAAATGTAAAGCGTTACCAGTTTGACAGTCAACAGTTACATTTGGCAATATTTTCCCAAAATAAGTTTCCTCCTTAATAAAGTTACCTTTAATGGATGAGTTTTAACCATGAAAGTACACACACCCTCCTTAAAATCACTGCACGGTAGTCATACAAAAAATCCATCCCCCTAACACACGGCATTGACATCCGATACATTACTAAGAAGGTGCATTCATTGTCTAGCCCTTGCGGTTCTACCGTCACCCGTATCTGTTTAGTAATGTGTTGCGCTTTTGCGCTAAACGCTCCTAACAATGTGCAGCCCGTTACCGGTAAGGTAAGTATCTTTCTTTGCTTACTAACCATGTTTAGACAACTCATTGCCATTACGCTAACTGTCGCTCCTGTGTCTATTGCTTGTAAAATGTGTCCTGTCTCGCTTGTTTCCTGTCCCTGTTCTAACATAAGATCCTCACGAATATCGCTCTCCTTATTCTAGTCCAATATATTTATTTATTATACCAGTCACCCGAGGAAGGCCTAAAATGACTAGTATTAATTTGACCAACTTCCCTTTCGGTTCCTCTGCTGCTCGTGCACCTCAACTACATGAAATTCGTTCCCCGGTTTTGGATACTAAACACTTGTAACTCTACCGGTTTCATCTGATAAAGGTATGGGTCTCTTGGACCCGGAAGATGCACTTGGATGATTTGAATTTCCCCAACTTACATTATGCATCGGACAATATCCCCAATTCGGTTGATTCTGTTGATTCATAGGCACGTAATTGTTACGACACTATTATCATAGCACTGAGGGTTCAATGGTTTCTGCCCCCCCCCCCCCCCCCGTAATTTCACTTCCTATTAGTGGTTAACATTAACCCACTGGAAATAGCCCGTTCCTGGAACTTGATTGTTGGTTCCCACAACATTCCCTTTAGAATATCGATAATTAGAGTTCCTGTTCTGATTCTTATTTTGGGGGTGACCAAAATGATCATTACCATTCTTGGAATTACCGTTATTACGCCTGAATTCCCCAGACTGATTATTAAATTGGTTACCACTATTCCAGGCGCTGTTACCATGGTTGTTCTTAGCATAATATTGGTTGTTATTAATATTCTGCACTGTTTTGCATCATCCATTAGCATATCGATTGAATCGATCACTGAGGGGTACTGCTCGACTTCTGAATCAGGAACATGAATTAATTTCTCTCGAATATTTAATGGTAGCCTACCTTTAAGTATTCGGATAACTTCTCTATTCGAAATTGGTTCTGTCCAGTAGCGCGTTTTATTTACGTAGCATTCGAAATACTGCCCGAGGGTTCCCTTTTATTGAATTATAAAATTCAGGCTGATACACTTTCTTAGCATTTTCTCCTGTTTTCCCAGAGACCAATATTTAGCTAAAAACAATTTCTGAAATTCATAGCAGAAGCTACAGGTCTCGCTAGCTTCAGCGGTCCATAACGCTGCCTCTCCTACCATCCTTGGCACTATTAACTGTAAATTGTCGTATTCCGTCCAGCTACGAGGGAATACTTTTCTAAATGAACTGAGGAACACCTTTGGGTGAATATTATTCTTTTCATTTGAAAAGGTGGGAAACTACCGACTTTTAAAAATGCTATGATCGACTTTCCGTGACGAGATGCATCATTTCTGAACGTAAGGATAATCCTCCCCATCTGATTGGCTGTTAGCCTCCCACGGTTCATCTACACATGTACTATGCTGCATTCGCGGGGGTTTTATCTCGCAGTTAGATTTTACGGTATTGCACATTCGTTCTTTTTCCTCTCTGGATTCGCCCACCCTTAATGCATTCGTCAACTATCTGGTCTTTAATTTGACGGAATTCGTAAATAAAAGTCTATCAGGGAATTATTATTTATTGCCTGGCCCTTAATTTGACTTTGCGCACTTGCAATGGCCGAACGTACACGTCCGTTAATTTCTACTGTTTTTGTCTCTATCCAATCGCAAATCCTCCTCCAGTTTCCTAGTCTGATTTAATATATACGCTTCCACTATACCTAACGAATTTTTCTCCAAATCAGACATACGATCCGACAATCCTTCTACCATTTCCGTGATTCAAATATTATTATCCGATAGGGCATCTACCTTTTCAGATATACCCCCGAGTTGTTCTGAAAATGTATTGACCTTTTCGTCGATTTTATTGACACTATCAAAAACCTTAACGCCTTCCTTTTTTCGTTCTGCTAATCTTGACTGTAGGTTGTCAAATTTACAATCAACCTTAGCCTGTTGTTCGGGTAGCTTGGCCTCCAAAGTTGCTGTTAAAATGGCCTGTTGTTCAGCAAACTTAATTTCTAAAGCTTTTTGCTGATCAACGAATTTAGCATCTATAGATGCTTGCTGTTCAGTTAACTTTGCATCTATGCCAGAGAATCTACCCTCCAACATCGCCTGTTGTTCAATGAACTTAATGTCCATGTCAGAGAACTTAACATTGACAGTCGCTTGCTGTTCAGCGAACTTAGTATTCAAGGTTGTCTGCTGTTCAGCGAACTTAGTATTCAAAGTTGTTTGCTGTTCTGCGGACTTAACCTTTAAATCATCCAACATATTCAATTTTTCCATTATGGCACTAAGGACATCTACATATCCTGACCCCGTTGGTTCAGCATTCGTCATGTATTCATTGTCGAATTTGTCCTTCTTATCGGAAGTCTATCATTAGAATTCTTTTCATTACTTTCGGGCCCGGAGTCAGATACATTAGGTACATTAGTTTTATCTGACTCGGCAAAAGATTCTACCCCAACGTTAACAATCGTTTGATTGTTTGATTGTATCATTATGATACCTCGCTTATATCATCACACGATTCCTGTACATGGTTTCGGAATCACTGCGAAACCTTCTCCTTCTCTGCGACATGATTTAAAATTTGTTATCACTTTTTACTAGTACCCAAAATAGTTATCGTCACAATCATCATACGATCCTAATCTTACGATATACTCGACACCAGCACAATGAAATTCTTACAACTACCAACTTGGTAAAACAACACAATTTTACCGTATCTGGACAATCACTTATTTTGAGTAGTGATTTAATAATTATCTGCTTGCTTGCTATTGGAATCTCGCTCACATCACTGTCGGCAGCCATGTGGCTGTCACGACCAACGTTCTGCTCTGTTTCAGTTCTCCGATGCGTTGCGTCGACCTCCTTCTGCGAGTGGGCTCGTGTATCTCTTAGGCGCAGAGCGTCAAGCCCCGCACGTTGTCGGCACCAAATAATGTGGCGTGTGTGTGTGTGTGTGTGTGTGTGTGTGTGTGTGTGTGTCGGCTCGGTTAAAATGGATGTTCAAGTCTGGTTGACACATGTCGGCGTCCGTCGATTGCGACAACTCCGATCTGTAACTGTTAAAACAAACTACTCGCTTTGTTTGGTTAGTTTCAGGTACTATCTCCCTTCAACAGATATCCGCGTATCGATGGAGGAACACGCCGAAATGTATAAGCGGCCCTCGCTTATAATTGAAGCAATGGTTTCGAAGGATGTCTGTCTTATTTACTGCTACACACAGCAGCTGCACCACTTGGAACCGCAACAACTACTTTTATCTGAAACAATAAACCAAATATTCTTCGCGAGTTGATAACAGGAGCTTCTATTCCCGGTTTGCAAATGAATGTTCAAACCTAGATAATATGATAGCTCGAATTATAAATTCCACCATTCAAGCCTATGCCACATTATAGTCTTGCGATGATGTTGATTTATGAAGTATTGTAGCGTCGTTAATGCGTCGCTACGGTGTTAATTTAACAACTCCTACGTCATAAATCCAGAGATAGTATATTCTCTAAATAAGGTACAGGAAGCGTCGTAATACAATGTTCAATTACTGTTTCCTGTTAATAATGTCACTCAGTCACCTTCAGCTTCGGCCTTCAATCAAGAAAATAATTATTCACAGTTACACGGTGTAATTAAATGATGTAGACGACACGAATTATTAAAGTTACAGCTGAGTTTATCGAATTTCTGAATCATCTAGCCACTGCACTGGAAAGCGCACCGATCTGTCAATCGAGTAATTAAAGGTACGATTTACATCAGCAATTCTGACATTGGCTACAGCTTCCGGCAACACGGCGTACTTGTGAATTCTTCATGATTGTGTGTATATGTTTCCTACTCAAGTCTATTTGTAGAGTTTATGTCGGCGTCTGGTACTTTGCTGCGTCCTTCAATGTTCGTGACAATCACAGATCACGACGATTAAGTCCCAGAATTGATTAAGTATCACATGGGTTACTTTTCCCCCGCGTATAATATCTGTTCCGTTGTCTGGCTAAACGGTAAATGTTCCATCACCTTTCTTCAGAACTTTGACTAATACGTCAAGACGATACTTGGAAAACTTTAAAATTCCAGATTGTTCTGAAACAGTCTAATATCGATCAATAAGCGTGCTTCTACCGCGGCGTCTACAAGAGAGCGAATTAACATCTCCATTGAACTTTTTCATTGTAGTCGCAGCGAACTTACAGCTCGATGCGGCTACAATTCTTTTCTTGGATAAACGTTATCTCTGATCACTTTATCTCGTCTGTGTTTTAAACTTCGTAAAGCATGTATTTTGAATTCTTTATTTAGAGTTTCATGTTTCGTAGATTAAGTGATCATCTGATAGTCTTTCATGTAGTTCTTTCGTAGCTATCGTCAAGGTCAGGATAACTAGTTTTCATATCTTTTGCTGTCAAAAGGGCTATCATTAGGGTCTCTATATTTGGGGTGTTATACTGTCCAGCGTACAGTATTTGTAAAATACAGTGGGGCCTTGACTTCATTCATGTGAAAACATTACATCAGTAGCATTTCAGAAGTGTTTGATGATTCATTATGTAAACCAGTAATTTGGACGTAGCGTCTTAGGAGCTACAGCGGCTTGTTGTTTGTCATTCCCTCAGTTTAGATGTGATGCAGTCCACTACTGTCATGTACCGAAAGTTTTAGACTTTTTGCAAAGCTGGTTTCCCAGTTTGATATCGATTAACTTGCTCGCTTAACTAAACCGCCGCCTCCCTTTAGAGACAATAAATGCACGCAAATTAAAAAACATTTCACACGAATCACGTACTTCTGTTCCGAATGTGGGTAAAAGCGGAAGAGCTGAAATTTGTCAGCTATTCGCACTAAGTAGTTTCATGAACGCGCAAGCACGCAGCTCGACAGGATTCTGTATCCTACCAAACTTTAGTACTTTTCACAGGCTGCACTCTCTGACTGGGTGCGGGAAATATCTCTGTGCAGTCACTAGTGAAGTATCGCAGAGCTCAAGGACTTTGCCTTGTAAGAGCCAATCAGAACGCTTAGCTCGAATTTCCGTTAGAGTGTGAATGGTCACCGGAACGAACGCCGTTTCCTATGTTACTTTATTGGTGCTGTCTTGTCATTCTGCTGCGCTTATCTGATTGATATCACTACATGCTCTTGGATTAAACCGAGTAATCCACATTTGTTTAATCTCTGTGCCTTGCAGTTTTCATTATCTGAACGATATTTCTCATGGAGTAATGGCTTGCATCAGGTGAGTATTTAAAAAATAATGCAACAGTGTTCCTGTGTGTTGGGTTCGGAAACAGCGGCTCACATGAGTATTTACGAGACGGTTTCCAACCGTTCATTTAGGAGGGTTGGGTTGGGGTTGTTTGGGGGCAAGAGACTAAACTGCGAGGTCATCGGTCTCATCGGTTTTAGGGAAGGACGGGGAAGGAAGTCGGCCGTGCCCTTTCAAAGGAACCATCCCGGCATTTGCCTGGAGCGATTTAGGGAAATCACGGAAAACCTAAATCAGGATGGCCGGACGCGGGATTGAACCGTCGTCCTCCCGAATGCGAGTCCAGTGTGCTAACCACTGCGCCACCTCGCTCGGTGTTCATTTAGGACTGCCTATCATATAACCACATCATTTGAACATCAGATAGCTTTTACAGGAAGTATCAACTTCCGTCTCCCCGATAAATTAAAAATTCCCTTTGTGTGAAATAAAACCGCTTTGTCTTGCTTTCTCATGATCAGTATCGACTTTATTCTGATTCTCTGATGGTATTTAGTGGTTCTTTGGTGCAAGTAACACACTAATTATACTACATGTTACGTAATATTTTCAGCCCTACCGTAAGTATGTGCTATTGCAATTTGTTGCCGAATGCAGTTTCTGCCAGCAGCCAAAGTCAGAACACACTTCTACTTAATTTCATCATAGTTCTTAAGTTTTAAAGTCTTATGTTGTTATACACTTAGATTAGACAGTTCAGATCGCAAACACATTTGTATTACATGAGTCATCGTCTATAAGTTGTGCCTCATTACATGAAGAATTCGTGTAACTAAATACTGAGATGAATTACGCAGTTTTCTTCAGAAACACATATGTGAAACCTACGTTGTACTTTCGAAAGCTGGACAGTTGGTCGCAAAAAAAGACTAAGCAACTAAACTTGCCTGAAAAATGACAGGGAATGAAAAGTTGTTTGACTATTGCTATTAGATGTTCACGAAAACTCAAAAAGACAAGGATTAGTTTTCAAACCGTCTTGATAAAATGATTAGTGCTATTTCAGTATGGCCGATTTTTCTGTTAAATTCATTAAATTAAAACTTTCAGTTTTCTAGTAGACGTAACCGACCAGAGAGTTTTAAGTGTATAGTCATATTGATTCCCGCTGCCAATATCGATACGGTGCCTCCTCTGGTAGCGCAAAGGTAACTGTTGAGGGCAGCAAGTAACGGTCAAATAGGCATTAGTGTTGGGAGTTGCTCGTGGCCGCATATACTCATAGTTCTGGCTTCCGCGTCATGGACAATAAAATCACCTACAAAGGATCGCAGTAATGCTGAATGACATGATTTTGAATTAACCGTTATATAGGTGCTCCAGGAGGAATAAGAGTGGGAACTATTACGAAAATAATATTGACTTTTTGAGTATGGGTGTTTTCGTGGAGTTTCACTATCACACGTGTCGGGATAGTTTACTGAGACATGAGCACACATGTATTTGGGGCTGTGTGGATGACAGTTACGCCCACCCTCACGAACAATGCGAGACACGCAACTTTTTTGGTCTCTGCACAACTCGACGAAAAATAAAAATTATTTACGACATCAGTTACGCTAATTACACCTGAAGACTCTGAACAGTGCAGTCCAAAAGTGACGTTTCGTTCTCGGGTCTCAATACGTGTAAAGTTTATCAGAGTTTCGTGTGACTCATTTCGAAGTGTGTCTCTGACAACAACCCAGTAATTGACTAATTACAGGACGTGGCAGAGCGTCTCGCGATAGGTCAGATAGAACACTGATCTGCCGAAACACTAATATCACTGCCCACCGCGACGTTGGATCCCACCTGGTGGTGTTGTGGGCACGTGACGCGGTAACAAAAGCATGTAAGCGGAGCAGACACGGACGGGGGAATACCCTGGCGAACATATGGGGAAATCCATTGAGATGAGCGACTTTCGCACATTTTTATTACGCAGAACCAGTGAAATAGTATCTCAGGAACAGCTAATCTAGTGGAATATTCATGTGTTACTGTCGTAAGCATCTATGGAAAGAGGTAGGACAGTGAAACTACCATTAGGCGCTAAATCGTTGGACGTCCACGTCTCTTCACAGAACGTGAGGGTCAGCGGTTTGTCTGCTCTGCGAAGTAGAATAGATGGTGATCCGCAGCAGCTCTGCCGAAATAGCGCAATACTGTTGCACGCACAAGTGTTTCGGAGACGCTATCCATCCCACATTGTTGAACATGAAGATCCGAAGCTGTTCGCCCCTACATGTTCACATACTGATCCAACGACTTCATCACTTATAACTGCAGTGAGCACGGGAGCATCGGGATTCGACTGTGCAGCGCACCACGGACGCAGGCTGGTGGCAGCAGTTTTACGCCTTACGAGACGTTCTCCTGCCCTTGCATGGAACCTGTGGTAGTTATCAAAGACACGCTGACAACTGCGAACCACATCCCTTCATGCTTGATGTCCTCACTGACAGCGATATCATCTTTCAGTAGTGTAATTGTCGGTGTCTCAGAGTCACCAGCACCCTACAGTGGTTTGAGGAGCACGTTGGTGTCTCGGTGACCAGATATGTCTGAAGTAAATTATATAGAACGCATCTGGGCTGCTATTGGACACCATCACTGCATAAGCAATCACTGGCCCCTTACTAATGCGAATTAATGACCTGTACATAGACATCTAATACCATACACGTCCATAAACCCACTAACGAACACCTGGATCCCTGATACGAATAATCAGTGGTGTATTTCGTTCCAAAGACAAACAAGCTAATAAACAGATACTCATAGGTAGGGAGCAAGGAAAGCATCGGTGCATTTAATTAGTACATGTTGCCTACAAAAAAAAAAAAAATGTTCAAATGTGTGTGAAATCTTATGGGACTTAACTGCTAAGGTCATCAGTCCCTAAGTTTACACACTACCTAACCTAAATTATCCTAAGGACAAACACACACACCCATGCCCGAGGGTGGACTCGAACCTCCGCCGGGACCAGCGGCACAGTCCATGACTGCAGCGCCTAAGACCGCTCGGCTAATCCCACGCGGCTGTTGCCTACATTCAGGTGCAATTATGCACTCATGAGCAAACCTATTGTCCTCCTTTGATAGAGAGGTCCCTAACCTATTGTTCTGCTAAGAGGATTAAGACACCATGGGAATAATCCAACCTTTTGATTGACAGGCTACAAGCCCCTGGGGATAATCCACTGTTTTGATTGACAAGTCCTTAACCTATTATTCCCCCTCCACTTCCCCCTCCTTCTCCTCCCCACACCACCCCCAAACCCCTCAGGAAAACCTCTAACCCTCCCACTCTCCCCCTCGCTGAAACAAGCACACTTTTGATATCAGTTTGATTGACTAATTAATTAAATCAATCAATTAATTAAATCCACCTCTGGGAACCCCCCCCCCCCCCCCGACCTCAGTCTCTCCTGCTCTCTCCCGAAAACTGGCGGGAAAAAGATTCAGTCGATCAATCATTTGGAGGGAATTTTATTGCAGTGTATGGAACATTGCTTAAACAATTTGGACAATGTGTGGAATATTATTTATTTAAACAATGTACGCAATTCAAGACGGTATTTGGGATATAGTTTATTTATTTAGTTAAAGAATTTGTTGGGAAACTGACTGCAGTGCATGAAATACTGTTTATTTAAGTAATTTACAGGATGCAGGATGGTGTATGGAATGTAGTTAATTCAAAGAATTTGTTAGGAAATCTATCACAGCATTGAATATTTAAACAATTGCGGCGTTGTTTATACTGATCGTACTTGGAAACGCTGAGTAGGCTTAGTTTATATCTGCTGGTGAAATCAGAGATGTCAGTTCTCTTATTTGCCCCACTTTCTGAAGCACACTGGTGTCTAATCACAGACGGGAATATCGGAACAATTAAATATATAAACGTTCATGACATTTTCTGCAGATGAACAAATTACTAGAATCTCAGCGACAAATTGTTTTGCACAGATCGAGAAACATACAGCAGTCATGTTGCACTGACAGTTAAACCCTGCAAAGTGTCGTACAGTAGATGCTGTAGGGGTTCTCCCGTGCGTGTTTCTACTTCGAGGCACCGCAACGAAGGTCAAAACCACTTTCATAATTACAGATCACGTTACTAAATAGCACCTTTCACGGAACACATTTTGTACTCTTCTGATATCACAGCCCACAAACAAAGCATCAAGCGGCGGCATTCTGTTGATTGGGAAATTCCAGACTCGCTTCCTGCCTCTGTCTTCCTGCAGAGGGCACTCCCTGGTTGTCTGTGTTACCCAACGTCCCGAAACATGCAGACGGAAGTTTGCATCTCACTACAGAATGCGGTGTTCCTATAGAACACAGTGGCTAATGCTGGAGACAAAGGAGAGAGCTGATACAAATATCAAAAATAGAGTGAAATAAGGCACTATCCTATGGAATTTATTGTTTAACAACTTAACAGCAGTTGTTGTTGTTGTGGTCTTCAGTCCTGAGACTGGTTTGATGCAGCTCTCCATGCTACTCTATCCTGTGCAAGCTTCTTCATCTCCCAGTACCTACTGCACGATACATCCTTCTGAATCTGCTTGGTGTATTCGCCTCTTGGTCTCCCTCTACAATTTTTACTCTCCACGCTGCCCTTCAGTACCAAATTGGTGCACCCTTGATGCATCAGAACATGTCCTACCAACCGATCCCTTATTCTAGTCAAGTTGTGACACAAACTTCTCTTCTCCCCAATTCGATTCAATACCTCCTCATTAGTTATGAGATCTACCCATCAAATCTTCAGCTTCTTCTGTAACACCACATATGGAAAGCTTCTATTCTCTTCTTGTCTAAACTATTTATCGTCCATGTTTCACTTCCATACATGGCTACACTCCATACAAATACTTTCAGAAACGACTTCCTGTCACTTAAATCTATACTCGACGTTAATAAATTTCTCTTCTTCAGAAATGCTTTCCCTGCGATTGCCAGTCTACATTTTATATCCTCTCTACTTCGACCATCATCATTTATTTTGCTCCCCAAATAGCAAAACTCCTTTACTACTTTAAGTGTCTCATTTCCTAGTCTAATTCCCTCAGCATCACCTGATTTAATTCGACTACATTCCATTATCCTCGTTCTGCTTTTGTTGATGTTCATCTTATACCCTCCTTTCAAGACACTTTCCATTCCGTTCAACTGCTCTTCCAAGTCCTTTGCTGTCTCTGACAGCAGGCCGGAGTGGCCGAGCGGTTAAAGGCGCTACAGTCTGGAACCGCACGACCGCTACGGTCGCAGGTTCGAATCCTACCTCGGGCACAGATGTGTGTCATGTCCTTAGGTTAATTAGGTTTACGTGGTTCTTAGTTCTAGGGGACTTATGACCACAGCAGTTGAGTCCCATAGTGCTCAGAGCCGTTTGAACCATTTTTTTGTCTCTGACAGAATTACAATGTCATCGGAAAACCTCAAAGTTTTTATTTCTTCTCCATGGATTTTAATGCCTACTCCGAACTTTTCTTTTGTTACCTTTACTGGTTGCTCAATATGCAGATTGAATAGCATCGGGGGGAGGCTACAACCCTGTCTCATTCCCTGTCCAACCACTGCGTCCCTTTCAAGTCCCTCGACTCTTATAACTGTCATCTGGTTTCTGTATAAATCGTAAATAGCCTTTCGCTCCCTGTATTTTATCCCTGCCACCTTCAGAATTTGATAGTATTTGAGTATTCCAATCAAAATTTTCAAAAGCTTTCTCTAAGTCTACAAATGCTAGAAACGTAGGTTTGCCTTTCCTTAATCTTTCTTCTAAGATAAGTTGTAGGGTCAGTTTGCCTCACGTGTTCCAACATTTCTGCGGAATCCAAACTGATCTTCCCCGAGGTCTGCTTCTACCAGTTTTTCCATTCGTCTGTAAAGAATTCGCGTTAGTATTTTGCAGCTGTGACTTATTAAACTGATAGTTCGGTAATTTTCACACCTGTCAACACCTGGTTTCTTTGGGATTGAAATTATTATATTCTTCTTGAAGTCTGAGGGATTGTCGCCTGTCTCATACATCTAGCTCAGCAGACGGTAGAGTTTTGTTAGGCCTGGCTCTCCGTGAAATCTTATGGGACTTAACTGATAAGGTCATCAGTCCCTAAGCTTACACACTACTTAACCTAAATTATCCTAAGCACAAACACACACACTCATGCCCGAGGGAGGACTCGAACCCCCGCCGGGACCAGCCGCACAGTCCATGACTGCATTTCCTTAGACCGATCGGCTAATCCCCCGCGGCAACAGCAGTCAAATAGATCTCTTAAATCACTCACTTCCACCTTACGAGTATCCTTCTTCATAATAAAACACATTCATACTCATTGAGAATTCAATGAACTGTGGATGAAGCCCGACCAACAGGCATTACATGCATTGATCAAAAATGATAGTACATTTAGAATGGCTAGTTTCTAGCTGGAATCTAGAGCTGTTAATAAAATTTCAAAAGGACAGATGAGAGCTGAAATCTATTATTTACAAGTCAATAAAACATATTTCCAATATTTGAGTATCATACACAAACATTATGCAAATCAAGTAATGAAATTCCTCCCCAAATAGATCGTAGAGCTAAATATATCCAAGGTCTTGTATGCACCAGCGTTTGAGAGAACCATCCTCCACCTCGACGTTCCACTAAAGGTGTACGGTGAAAAAAAAATAATGCTACCATTCACACAAACCAGCGATCGTGGGGCGCTCGCCATTCGCCGTCTAAAGCGTGGCCTCCGTCTGCACGGACCAGGAGAGAGATCCATACCTAAACGCATGCATGTTCACAATACCACCATCGGAAACGCGATGGGTTTTGAAAACTGCTAAACTGCTATAGGATTCCTAAATTGGTTCTCTCCGCTACATTCAGAAAGAGAGAGGAAGGTTCTAGTACGTGATAGAACAGAGACAATAGCAAATACCTCTGCAAGAGAATCCCCCACGATGTATTGAGAAGTACTGAACATGACACACTTAAACCACGATCCAGAAACACTAGATGACAGCGACAGCTAAAACCACTCACACATCCCACGCACTCACCTCCCAGACGTCCAGACGCACCGCTCCCCGTCCCCGTGTACACCGCCAGCACCGAAGTAAAGAAGTCAGCGAACACTACCGGTGCGGCTGCAACCGCAGTCGTGGACGCGCGTATATGCCCGAGTGCACAGCCCCCGCCCATGGAGGGCATCCGGCGATAATTGGAGAGGTAGGAATTCGGGTGTTATCAATACGTCCAGCACAAACGTCCATCATTTTGAAACTTCTCTCACGCAACACACACACATCCGTTTCTGTCGCGGTCATCTAAGCACAATGGTTACTTCGCCAGCCCTCGCAGCAGCAGGCGAGATCAGGCAGGTAGGCGCATTCTTTGTAAAAGTCAAAGGCTGAGCTAATCCAGTACTTCCGGTGGCTGACTCCTCGTGACCGCACTTGAAAGCAGCCGCGGTGCACTGCGAAACAAGCAACTGCAGCTTGGACGTGTAGAGTACTTCTAAACAATCGCACCCCCACATGCAACAACCAGCTTAAAAAACCTGCTTCACTCAATCCGAGGCAGCGATGTTGTTGGCCATACACCTCGATTTCCTCACGCGAAATGTGAGTTCCCGCGTTTTTACAACTTATTTTCGAAGGTAGAAGAAATCAGACAATCCATACGTTTTAACATCGCTAAAATATCGTTACTTGTTGTGAAAATCGCGTACAGTACTATGGCAGAGACTGTACTCCCTTTAACCATTCTTTCAAACTGCAATGCCCTAGACCGCTCGGCTAATCCCGCGCGGCAACTATTCTTTCATTAAGTAAGAAAATATCTTTCCTTATCTGTTTCGTCATGCATCACAGGACTAGAATATTAAACTCATTTTTGGCTCATGATAAAATGCCAAGATCTACCACTGTCACAGGACGTCCCTCCACTTTCGAACTCTCTCTTAAGTTCACCAAATTTGTCGCCACTTATAAAGTCTCTTAAGGTCATCAAATGTCTCGCCACATACGAAGTCTCGTAAGGTTAGAGCACAGAGAAGTTCTAAATGTAACTTTCATACTACGTATCACTTTGTAAATTCGGTAACACATCTGATTTCATTACGATGATTATCTCTCGTTGAATCAATGGGCTACTGAAATATCGTTAAAAGATATCGCCACAACGAAAAAAGCACCAAGTGACGAACTGTATCCGTGGCGCTCTAGCCATCGCCTACACTCGCCAGACGGTATTCCACTGATATCAAATTGATAGGTTAAGTAATTAAATTGATCGTTAGAGTTACTTTGCACGGCGGGTAATTTTTCTTTTCCAGTAGTCGGATTAGACTCACCAGGCAGTTCAAATGGGAATACCTGGAGGGAAGACGATGTTCTTTTCCTGGAACACTTTTGAGAACCTACATTTGAAGCTGCCCACGGAAGGATTCTACCGCCGCGCCATACATTAAACGTCAGGACCGTGCTGTTAAAAACATGATCACAATGACTGTGTCACCGCCACCATACATAAAAAGCGGTCTTGTTTCTACAGGCAGGAACAAGAGCGGCTGATCGTGTAACGCTTTCTAGTAGAAATGCTGTCAGCGATTTGGAATCAAGTTACTCCATTCAGCCACATACTTGCGTTGGACCCTATAGAGATGTCTTTTAATGACTACAGCAACTAGTGAATCGTATTCATAGCACTCTCATATCTCGAAACGAGTCACTTTTTTGAACCTATCTTCCAGCATGGGTTTACATAGAGCCTATCCATCTTATAACTGCTTCTCAGTCTCTGCCTCTCCATCCCCGCAACTTTGCGCATGCGACCATTCCTGTGTATGCTGGATCTGAGCAGAAGTCAGAGTCGCTATAGCTGCCACATTCTGCAACCCGTGGAGAAACGAATGGGTTGAGTTAATGCCACTGGGCCATGTTCTGATCACTCAGTGGATATGGCAACATGTTTCCGTAGCTCCACCAACCGTGTACGATGTCTAAGATCAGGGCCAAACGAAGCCTCCTCCTGCAACGCTCTATAGTATAAAAGACCGTAAGAACCGTTACGGTGGTGTTCCTTATCCGGAAAATTCGGAAGTCTCCACATCATACAGGTACTGCTGTCAGAAGCAGATCTGCGTCCCTCAGGGTCCATTCACATCTATCACCCAAACATTCTATAATCGTTGTTCTGTACCATGGAACAGAGATAAATTAGGAACCACAAAAGCTCCGATAACTTAGTCCAACAGAGATCTCGATAACACTTTTACCGCGTCTCTCTCTTCCGATGTATCGAAAACAAATACTGTCTGCATGCCAATGTCGACCATATGTGGTGATCCCATTAAATAAACACGTATTGATCCATTGAAGAAGGGGACCTGTGATCGAAGTCGCTTGCACTGAGCAGTGTAAAATTTCATCGCCTGTACTGTGGAAGGACCATATCCCACAGATTATCAGTAGCAAGAGAGGATCCCTATTTTGTCGTTTGATACATTTTTTTCTGCTGTAACTCGTTTTGTACACTGCCATACATTTTGTTTTCCCGCCACGACTTCAATGTCTGTGTCAGGCTCTAAACTGACCTTAATACGTTCTAATTCACTGCCTCTCACAGAAAACTAGACCTCACACAATGTAAATTATGCTGCTATCACAACACTCACACTGGATGATTTAAAATAAAGACTTGAAGCGTAAATGGATGCGAAAGCATACTTGACCTCTTAGCAACAAATAATCCTGGACAAATAATGAGTGTTGTGACGAATACAGGGATTAGCGACCACAAGGCAGTTGCTGCTAGGCTGAATACCGTAACACCTACAACCACCAGAAAGAAACGTAAAGTATATCTATTTTTTAAAAAAGCTGATAAAAATGCTCCTAACGCCTTTTTAAGAGACAGTCTTCACTCCTTCCGATCTGATCATGTAACTGTAGAAAAGTTGTGGAATGTTTTCAAAGAGATAGTACCAACAGTAATTGAGAGATAAATACCACATAAATTAATAAGTGATGGTACTGATCCCCCATGGTACACAAAACGGTTCAGATCGTTGCAGAAGCAACGAAAAAAGCATGCCAAATTCAAAAGAATGCATAATCCCCAAGATTGGCAAAGTCTTACAGAAGTTCGAAATAAGGCACGTACTTCAATGCGAGATGCTTTGAACAATTTCCACAACGAAATTCTGTCTTGAAATCTGGCAGAAGACCCGAAGAGATTCTGGCCATCATAAAGCACACCAGTGGCAAGACACAATCAATACCTTCACTGCGCGATAACAACGGTGAAGTCACTGATGACAGTGCCACTAAAGGTAGAGAGACAGCATGAAGGTGGTTCATTGAACCCTCTGCCAGGCACTTTATTGTGAATAGCAATCACGTAGATGTAGATATAGTCACAACATATGCAAAAAACTTCCAGTTTTGCGACGTTGTGCAGCGTTTCCAAACTGCCAAAGGTAACTGACTGCCTCTACATTTAAAATCATCTTTCACCGTGACGGAATAGTTGATGGCTCAGTGTTTCATTTCGATTGATTCCTCGTATTGCAGTACTGTATGCGATCAGTGTTGCGGTGCTAGCCATCCTCAGAAGGTTTCGCCCCCCGCCCCACCAAGAGCCTTTCTGCATCTCAGTCAAACATTATGTGGTGATCAACAGTGTGCCAGTGAACAGATGGAATGGAAAAGACACCGTCGATGGACTGTAACAAGCACCATAGTTGATAGTGCGATTAATTTTAGCAACTTTAGCGTAATTTCATCACCGACCAATGACACGGCAGCATGTTTCCCAATTCCAGTATCATCGCTAAACCGCCACTCCTCTTCTTTGCGAATGTAGATAGATGACTGTACAGTACATCCATCCATTGTTAACTATCGAACATATACATCAAAGTATACCAGATAGATATCTACATGCTTGTAGCACTGCGAGCGTAATTTACGATCTTCCTCTATGCGGATGGGAGTCACAGGGCATTCTCGCTTTCTTCGGATGAAGTTAGACACTGAAATACCTCCTTGCATTGCCTTTTCCAACCCTCCCTGCAGCACAGTCTCCAATCTCATTTGAAGCTGATGTGAAGGAATAGAGCGAGCCGAGTCAGTAACTGCTGTTGCGCACCCATCCATGGGCACAAGATTTCTCCAGATCCGTGGATGTCGAGGAGGTTAGCATTCCTTATCAGTGTACAGCAATAGATATGAAAGTTTTGTGATGTAATAGCTGATGGTTAAGAAGAAGAAGAAACTGATGGTTTTTATGCATGACGGAGCTCCAGGCGGAAGGAGTTTGAAGCATTTTCGTGAATCAACTGCGCCATCAATTCTAAAGTGTTGTTCCAGTGTCTGGGATCAGTACCAAGAAGGTAGTGGTAAGAGAGAACATAAATACAGTCACTCATAACGCTATACGGTTCTGTACTTAGAAAGGTTATAATGTTAGGGCGCTGTGGTTTCGCCCCTATTAGTCATGTGGAATGCAATGCTGTTAATATTTGAGTGTAGGAAATAGGTTTCTCTGTTATAAATTATAGTGACTAACTGTAAAATGAAAACACTACTTCCTTGAAACAACGGTTCTGTGTGATACATGCACAATCTACTCTCCAGAGGTGTATAGCGCCCACTGTTCACATCCGATCATGTTTCAGAAATTATACTATGCTCGCATCAGTCCAATATAAAATGATCGTTAGTAACAGAGAATACCTCTTACAATGAAAAAGACAAACGCGTAGCTGCGGTGTTTGACGTGTGAAATTGCACATCACGCCGCCGCTAACTCAATAAACAGGACATCTGTCAAGCAGGTGTGTACACGAGGATTCCAGTACCTCACACACTCCTGCCGCTAACTTTGAATCACCTTAGTTATGAAACTGGAGAGTCGATTTTATGGCCAAGATGCGGCAGGGGACTGAACTACGTCGCATAAATGTTCGTTCGTCCAGAGGAATGTGTCGAAACAGGATGGACATGTTTCATCACATATGAGCTGCAAGTCTTCTGATGACTGAAATGTTTGCTGTTAACGATCGCAAGTAGACAGTGCTCTAAATCACACAGAGAATAAGCAGGTCTATATGAGTCGAATGCAGGTTATGTCACACAACTGATGCAAACCGACAGAAAAAGCGGGAAAAATGGTCAAATGACCTGCAGGAACATCTCCCTCTCTCTCTAGAATGCATCACCAGTCTACCATTAAATCATACCTCGTTACAACCCCATCTCAACCGATCACTCTCTGTTATCCTTTAACGCAGATGCAAGTTAGTTTAGAGGGAGATGGTTCTCTTTTTTTTTCAGGAAAGCATCAGAGGCAGTAGTCAACTCGCGAGTATCACTATTACCTCAATAGACATACAGTAGAATGCTGCTTCAACGAAAATATGATGTCTCCCTGGCTCCCAATGCTTCCATATCAATATTTTCTCGTATTCCTCTTGCTTCCGCATACTCGTTCCTATGTATAAGAATTGTTCTGCACCAGCCAGGCGACATGCAAGTACTCCCTCAATTTCCCCGCACTTCGACGTATTTTCCCTCAATTTATACGTATTTTCCACCACTTTTCGCAATTTTACCGATTTTGTGTCAGTTCTATCCTTGCAATCGTGACATCTCATTCCGTAAACGAAAATTGATTGTAGTACAGTCGGCAACAGCTAGAGGAAGTGCACTATTTTTTTGGCCGAACGGCCCAGTGTAGCACTGTACTCGAATGCACGCAAAGTGACTCTGATTATCACTTTAATTAATTAGACTATCTATTTGATTTTAGTCACATGCCACCTGGCTGGTGTAGGCAATGGCTAGAGCACCATGGATATGGTTCTTCATTTGGTGTTTTTTTTCGTTGCGGTGATATCTTTTAACGGTAGTTCAATCGTCCAGCTATACAGGGAGGGAGAATCCTCGTAAAAAAGTCACTTGTGATACTGAATTTATAAAGTGATACATAGTATGAAACGTACATTTACAACTTCTCTGTGCTGTTGCCTTAACAGACTTCGTATGTGGCGAGGCATTTGGTTACCATAAGAAAGAGTTCGAAAGTGAGGAGGCGTCCGGTGACTGTGGTAGATCTTACAAGGGAACCTCCCCATCGCACCCCCCTCAGATTTAGTTATAAGTTGGCACAGTGCATAGGTCTTGAAAAACTGAACACAGATCAATCGAGAAAACAGGAAGAAGTTGTGTGGAACTATGAAAAAAATAAACAAAATATACAAACTGAGTAGTCCATGTGCAACATATGCAACATCAAGGATAATGTAAGCTCAGGAGCCGCGTGATCCTGTGGTTAGAGTGAGCAGCTGCGAAGCGAGAGGTCCTTGGTTCAAGTCTTCCCTCGAGCGAAAAAATTAATTTTTTATTTTCAGAGAATTATTACCTGTCATGTGACGCACATGCCGTTACCAGTGTCGTATAGAATATATCAAATGTGTTTTCCTGAGGAGGAATCGGTTGACCTATGACCTTGCGATCAAATGTTTTCGGTTCCCATTGGAGAGGCACGTCCTTTCGTCTACTAATCGCACGGTTTTGCGGTGCGGTCGCAAAACACAGACAGTAAACGTATTACAGTGAACAGAGACGTCAATGAACGAACGGACACATAACTTTGCGAAAATAAAGAAAGTAAAATTTTCACTCAAGGGTATACTTGAACCAAGGACCTCTGACTCCGTAGCTGCTCACGCTAACATTATCCTTGATGTTGCATATCATGCTCATGGACTACTCAGTTTGTATATTTTGCTTTTTTTTTTTTCGTAGTTCCACACAACTTCTTCCTGTTTTCTCGATTGATCTGTGTTCAGTTTTTCAAGGCCTATGCACTGTGCCAACTTATAACTAAATCTGAGGGGGGTGCGATGGGAAGGTTCCCTTGTTAGCACTTTATCATGAGCCAAAAATGAGTTTAATATTCTAGTCCTGTGATGCACGACGTAACAGATAAGGATAGATATTTTTCTACTTGATGAAAGAATAGTTAGTGAGAATACAGTCTATGCCATAGTACTGTACACGATTTTCACAACTAGAAACGACACTTCAGCGACTTGAAAACACACGTATTGTCCAATTTTTTCTATCTTCTAAAATAAGTCGTAATAATGGGGGGACTCTACATTTCGCGTGAAATTCGAGATGTATGGTCAACAATATCGCTGAATCGGATTGGGTGTAGCAGATTTTTTGAACTGGTGCGTCTGTATTGGGGGTGGGATAGCTTAGAAATACGGTACTCTATACGTCCAAGCTGCAGTGGCTTGTTTCGCAGTTCACTTGCAGCTGCCTGAAAGTGCGGCCACGAGTTGTCGGCAACAGGAAATACTGGATTAGCTCAGTCTTTGCCGTGTACCAAGAATGCGCGTGCCTGCCTGATCTTGCCCTCGGCAGCAAAGTGACCATTATGATGGTGAGCACAGCAGAAACGGATGTGCGTGTGTGTTGCGTGAGAGAAGTTTCAGAATGATGCACGTTTGTGCTGGACGTATTGATAATATCCGAATTCCTATCACTACAATCATCCTCGAATGCCCTCATGGCCGGGGGCTGTGCGCTCGGGCATACACATGCTTCCACGACTGCGGTTGCGGGTGCGCCGGTGATATTCACTGGACTCTTTATGTCTGCACTGGTGGTGTACAAGGGGACGGGGGGCGCGTGCGGACGTCTAGGAGGTGAGTACGTGGAATGTGCTTGTGTTTTCAGCTGTCTCTGATATCTACCGATGACAACTTGTTCCTTTGGAACTGGATCGTGGTTACGTGTGTCATGTTCAGTGCTTCTCAATACACCGGGATGGACTCTGCCTTGCAGTGGTATTAGCTGTTGTCTCTATTCTATCACGCAGTAGGACCTTCTTTTCTCTTTCTGAAGTTAGAGGGGAGAACCAGTTTAAGAATTCCATAATGTTTTAAAAAACTCAACCGCGACGTGAGATTTCGGATTCATAGACGTCTCCGATATTTAACTATAACAACCTCTTACTAGGAAAAAATAAAAACAAAAGGTGCTGGTGGCAGCAAAGCTGTGAGGGCGGATCGTCAGCCCTGCTTGGATAGCTCAGTTGGTAGAGCACTTAAAAGCAAAAGTCACAAGTCCTAGGTTCTAACGTCCTCACTCAGTTATAAACTGCCAGAAAATGTTATCGTGTCATATATATTAACTTTATTGTAGCACGCCATAGGCCTGTTCGTGAAGATGTGGATAAGTAGATTTCACAACAGAAGTAGGACACATAAAGCCCTAGATGCAGTGTCCTAATCCACAGTAGACAGCTGTCGCTTTTGTCTGATGACTTTTTAGCCCTTCATCTGCTTACGTAACTGTGAAACAATGTTTTGCTCAGTCCCAATACCGGTACAGCAGGGTTGTAATAAAGCATAAAATAAAACACAGCTACACTCAAATTTTACGACCGTAACAAAATAACCCCTTGCAGCAGCCATAAAATACGGAAAGCCGGAACATAGAGAGAAACTCGTAAAATCACAAAAGATGCGCTTCATGAATAACGTAAATATGCTGAGACAACGAATAAAAGAAACACAATAAATGATTTACAATAATAGCTGTCAAATGTAACAGCAAAATGCTACTGGCATATTGAATTAGCTTGGCTTAAATTGTGCAGATACATACTCTTGGAAATGAAAGCTGTAAGAATGCTGTCCGTAAGCATTTACCTGATACCACTGACTGATACAGCCAGTTCTGCAGAAGATTTTCTCATCGTCAGGTATGACTGTGGAGTTTGAGCAAATGCGTATTAAAGTCGGTAAGAGGACTATTAATTTAACAATGAACTGCAACCAGCAATGCCATGGATTTTGTCTAATGTCATCTCCACGCTGCTTTAAATATTGAAAAAACTGGTATAGGAAAATAAATAACAGGTGGGAAGAGTGAAGTAGGTCTATCACATTGTGTTTGCGGTTACGAAATACACTGATCAGCCAAAACATTACGACTACCTACTTAATAGCTTTCTTCGTCGGTATCTGAAACGAAATACATAACTAATTCTGCGTATCACGGATCCAGCTACCATAGGCCCCATGCAAGCGCAGGAGGATGTCTCCCCTAGCGTAATATTCCTCCTAACATCCTGCGTCCGTGGCGCTCTGCACGTTTAGAGCAGCCATTCACCTCGTTGACAGCGTTTATGGAGACGACCAGCGAACTACTGTTTAAACAACGTGATTCCCCCGAAGAGCCGACATGTTTCCATAGATGGACGTTCGAGCCCCGATCCTCCCGTGCCCACTGCTGTCATAATTTATGAAATCGTTGGGTCAACATTGAAATGCTTGAGCTAGCAGGACAGAGCGGATTAGGTTGAGGTAAGCGGCCAAAATAAGATTCTGACAGTTGCACTCAGCATACAAACTTTATTCATGAACACACAATATTACAACAAGGGTACAAAACACTTAAAACTTTAATCGACCTCTTTGATTAACTTTAGATCGGCTGAAGACCACACTCAAAATCCAAGACACAATGCCTAAGCAACAAATAGAATACAAGGTTCTGCTGGAGGTTCCACCAAAGAATATTTTCTAAATCTTCAATCTAAACAGGCTGAAGGGCTTAGCAATTTAATTTTAATGGAACTTGGCTAGAGGCCGCATATTAAGCAATAACAATAGTTTCAATCAAAAGGCAGACGGCCTTATCTTAAAACACTTCATGTAAAATTCGGCTAAAGGCCCAATATACAATAACAACCATCTCATGATTTAAGGGCAAGAACAGAACATTAATTTAAGAGATATTGATACTCGGCTGAAGGCCACACATCAACCAAATTACTAAAACTCAGACAGGGAAATTACTGTGTAACACACAAGGAACCGCGCTCAGAAGTTTCCAAGGGTCGGCGTGGGATTGTAACACTAACGCCCGTTTAGGTGACACAGGCAGCCTGTCCAACGACTTCTTAAACTGAAGGCAGTCCAACCGACACACAGCCAACCGACCAATCAATCAACAAAATCAGTTCCACTCCACGCAACCAGCAAAATGACCACAAGATTTCAATACAACGATACACAGAATATTGGCGCCCACAACGACCAACAACACCTCAGCTGTCGAACTACGCGCTGGACAGCAACAACACGACGAGGAAAATACACTGCCGAAAATTACGTCAACGACCAGGGCAGGTAACCGGAACGTCAATGACCACAAGACAGAAGATACCGTTGTTCAACTTCAATAACAGGGAATAAATTAAGTTAAACTCCACAGGAAGATGGCTGGAATATTAGCCGACATGAATACACACACGTTGCTGTTGGCGGGAATGTCCCAAAAGCGACAACCAGGATCAAACGAAGAAATGTTAACAGTTAATGCTCGATAGTAGGTTAAGTGAGGACTCAACTTTCATGTGCAAGATGGGTGGGCGACGAACTTCGTAGCACTCGCAGGCAGCACCTCACACTCCAACCCCGCGTGCACACCGCCAGCGGCCCTGGCCAGAGTACGCGCGACGGAGACTTCCTTGCTGCTCCACGCCAACCGACAGACTGGTCAAATACCGCCCAGCCGGAAACTGTATCCGCCACACCAAAGATAGTACAGCAGTACTAGTATCGATACACGCTGATGCTGCCACTCACGGGGAGGACAGCAACATTATCGCGATAACCACAGGAGAAATAAAACCGCAGGCCTAAAACCGGGGTTTGACCCAAGACAAGCATGACTCGAGACAGCCACGGCTCAAACATGTGAACACATAGGGGTGATTTGCTGCGTGTCTTCATGTTGAACAATGTACGTTGAACGGTGTGCTCCAAAACACTAGTGTGTGCACCAGCATTGTGTTCTTTCGGCAAAGATTCCACAGATCACCATCTATCCTACTTTACAGAACAGACAAGCCTTCGTACCCAATGTTCTGTGAAGAGTCACGGACGTCCAACTACACTCCTGGAAATGGAAAAAAGAACACATTGACACCGGTGTGTCAGACCCCCCATACTTGCTCCGGACACTGCGAGAGGGCTGTACAACACGCACGGCACAGCGGACACACCAGGAACCGCGGTGTTGGCCGTCGGATGGCGCTAGCTGCGCAGCATTTGTGCACCGCCGCCGTCAGTGTCAGCCAGTTTGCCGTGGCATACGGAGCTCCATCGCAGTCTTTAACACTGGTAGCATGCCGCGACAGCGTGGACGTGAACCGTATGTGCAGTTGACGGACTTTGAGCGACGGCGTATAGTGGACATGCGGGAGGCCGGGTGGACGTACCGCCGAATTGCTCAACACGTGGGGCGTGAGGTCTCCACAGTACATCGATGTTGTCGCCAGTGGTCGGCGGAAGGTGCACGTGCCCGTCGACCTGGGACCGGACCGCAGCGACGCACGGATGCACGCCAAGACCGTAGGATCCTACGCAGTGCCGTAGGGGACCGCACCGCCACTTCCCACCAAATTAGGGACACTGTTGCTCCTGGGGTATCGGCGAGGACCATTCGCAACCGTCTCCATGAAGCTGGGCTACGGTCCCGCACACCGTTAGGCCGTCTTCCGCTCACGCCCCAACATCGTGCAGCCCGCCTCCAGTGGTGTCGCGACAGGCGTGAATGGAGGGACGAATGGAGACGTGTCGTCTTCAGCGATGAGAGTCGCTTCTGCCTTGGTGCCAATGATGGTCGTATGCGTGTTTGGCGCCGTGCAAGTGAGCGCCACAATCAGGACTGCATACGACCGAGGCACACAGGGCCAACACCCGGCATCATGGTGTGGGGAGCGATCTCCTACACTGGCCGTACACCACTGGTGATCGTCGAGGGGACACTGAATAGCGCACGGTACATCCAAACCGTCATCGAACCCATCGTTCTACCATTCCTAGACCGGCAAGGGAACTTGCTGTTCCAACAGGACAATGCACGTCCGCATGTATCCCGTGCCACCCAACGTGCTCTAGAAGGTGTAAGTCAACTACCCTGGCCAGCAAGATCTTCGGATCTGTCCCCCATTGAGCATGTTTGGGACTGGATGAAGCGTCGTCTCACGCGGTCTGCACGTCCAGCACGAACGCTGGTCCAACTGAGGCGCCAGGTGGAAATGGCATGGCAAGCCGTTCCACAGGACTACATCCAGCATCTCTACGATCGTCTCCATGGGAGAATAGCAGCCTGCATTGCTGCGAAAGGTGGATATACACTGTACTAGTGCCGACATTGTGCATGCTCTGTTGCCTGTGTCTATGTGCCTGTGGTTCTGTCAGTGTGATCATGTGATGTATCTGACCCCAGGAATGTGTCAATAAAGTTTCCCCTTCCTGGGACAATGAATTCACGGTGTTCTTATTTCAATTTCCAGGAGTGTATTTAGCGCCAAGTGATAGTTAAATTGTCCTTCGCCTCTCTCCGTAGATGCTCACGACTGTAGCACGTGAACATTCTACCAGATTCGCCATTTCCGAGATACTCATTCACAGGGTCTACGTAATAATAATCTGCCCGTTTTCAAAGCCGCTTATCTCAATGCATTTCCCCATTCGCAGCCCGTATCTTCGCTAGGGTGATCCCCCGTCGTGTCTGCTCTGCTTTCGTACTTAGGTACCAGGTCACGTGCCCGCAACGCTACCAGGTGGAATCCAACGTCGTGATGGGCAGCGGTCATAATGGTTTGGCTGATCAGTGTAGATACTCTTCTTGGCTCGTTATTTATAAAGAATTACCGAGTTCAAACGTACGCAAAATATATGAGCGGTTCACTTACTGTGTTTGTACAAAAATATGGGAGCGCCGCCAGATTACATGTCTGAATATAAACGCAGATGCGAGCCCAGCCACCAGGCATTGTTCTTTCATTTGATCGCGAACGGCAGCTGTGCAGTCTCCTCAGTATGTTGCAGCTGTCAGTGGCGAAACAGTATTTCGTGTAGTTTTAGAATTACTTCGTCGAAGTTCAGTACGTTCGAATGTGGATAAATTGTTAAGATATTAATATTTATTTCACATTTTCATATAATAATATCACATAACAGAATTAAAAGAAAAATTCACATCGCATATGTACTTTCGCATTTTTGTATGACGAGTTATATTCACGTGTTCATCCCCCACTTGAAGTCCAAAAATTATATGAACTCTGTGGGCCTCGGTCCACGTTTCAGTGTGTCGCTTTGCTTTGAGAAACCGTTTCCATTAGGGTATTACAGCGTTAGGGGCGTGTATATTGCGTTTCTTCGTTCTATTTATCAATCGAGTCACATCCATTGCAGTGTTTCATATCGCGACAAATTTTGGGAACTTTCAATTGTGCTCTCCGGATTACAATTTCCATATGTGCCAGACAATACACAGGTGTGGAGTAAGGCTATGGCCTGCTCGCTCTTATCCAGTTTCCATATTGTATCAACTCGATTTCACGCCTTGCGGTATTATTTGCGTCCTTAAATTTTCCCACGTGATTTTTTAACTGTTCTGAGGTAATCTCAGTTCCCATTCTATAGGAATTGGAGTTCCTTTGAGGGCTGTAGCCATTTTACGAATCTTCCTTCTTTTAGGATTCTTTGGTATGTATCTTTTGTTGAAATACTAATTTCAAACGCGGATTAATGAGTGCGGGATATTGATAATATTAACTGGCGTTAACTCTGATTTTGGACAATATTTATAAAACTGTACAGTAGTTGGAGAGTTTGGTCCCTTTTCTATCACTGGCTTAGCTCTATGGGCGAGTAACGATTCTCATTTTGCGCGGAAGTCCGTTAGTCCTACTCCACCCTTATTTAAGCTGAGGGGACAGGTCCGTAAAGAAAGATTCCGCCTCTCCATATAAACCAGTATGCCGCTTGCTGTATAGCCCTCCCTATTTCCTTGGCTCCGGGAGGACCTGATCTAAGTACTCCACGTTGGCGTGTAGTTACGTGTTCCTTGTTATCACAATGACGCCTATCCCTCGGTGTCTATTTTTGGCAGTGAACCAACCTCACTGTATATTCCACTTATTGATTGTATTATGAGCCGGCCGCTGTGATCGAACGGTTCTAGGCGCTTCAGCTCGGAACCACGCTGCTGCTACGGTCGCAGGTTCGAATCCTGTCTGGGACACGGATGTGTGTGATGTCCTTAGGTTTGTTAGGTTTAAGTAGTTCTAAGTCTAGGGGACTGATGACCTCAGATGTTAAGTCCCATAGTGCTTAGAGCCATTTGATTTAATTGTGTTATGACAGTTTCCGTAACCAGGGCAGTCGAAATGATTGGTGCTTTAAGAGGCACCGTATCGAAGATTTATACTGCACACAGGGAAAGCGAAGAAACATCGTCCGCTAAGTCATAAAATGGGAGAAGGTGTCGAGTGATTGTGGCTGACGGTTGGTGAAGAGAATTTTGACGAATAATAAGAGAACGACAGTGGCAAAAGTCAATGCAGAACTCAATGCTGCTTTCGCAAATCCTGTCAGCACCAAAGCAACCCTAAGGCATCTGCAGAAGCAGGGAAATGCGGGGCGAACTGTATTTTCAAAACTACTCGTATTATTCAAATGCCCTTAACACGAGAACATGGTACCGAAGCAATAAAACCTAGACTGAGGAGCAATGGGAGGAAATAATTTGGTCGGATGAGTCTTGAGTCAAACCGTTTACAATTTCTGGTCCAGTTTACGTCCCAAGACTGAAACACTGCGGGAGTTTAGTGCTGATTTGGGCAGTCATATCGTTGTACTCCTTGGGCCCCATGGCTACTCTACAAGGTCGCCTTATGGCCAAGACCATCCTGGGTAATCAGGTCCATCCCATGTTACAATGTTTGTTCCCCAATGGTTCCCAAGAAGACGAGGTCCCTATTCACACTTCTCACATCGTCCAGGCATGTGTGAGAAAGAGACAGAACTGTCGCATCTCCATTGGCGACCTCAGTCACAGTATGTCAATGTTACCGAGCCTCTGTGATAAACTTCATTACTGTTACCTGAACTTGCCCCTATTTAGCAGCAAGATTGGCATAAGATTACCTGAAAACCATAAAGGATCGTATTCATCCATTTAGAGATGACTGGAAGATGTTATGAATGCCAGTGGATTTCCTACACCGTATTGTTGTTGTTGTTGTGGTCTTCAGTGCTGAGGCTGGTTTGATGCAGCTCTCCATGCTACTATATCCTGTGCAAGCTTCTTCGTCTCCCAGTACCTACTGCAGCCTATATCCTTCTGAATCTGCTTAGTGTATTCATCTCTTGGTCTCCCTCTACGATTTTTACCCTCCACGCTGCCCACGAATACTAAATTGGTGATCCCTCGATGTCTCATAATATGTCCTACCAACCGATCCCTTCTTCTAGTCAAATTGTGCCACAAACTCCTCTTCTCCCCAATTCTATTCAATACCTCCTCATTAGTTATGTGATCTACCAATCTAATCTTCAGCATTCTGCTGTAACACCACATTTCGAAAGCTTCTATTCTCTTCTTGTCTAAGCTATTTATCGCCCACGTTTCATTTCCATACATGCCTACGCTCAATACATATACTTTCAGAAACGACTACCTGACATTTAAATCTATACTCGATGTTAACAAGTTTTTCTTCTTCAGAAACGCTTTCCTTGCCATTGCCAGTCTACTTTTTATATCCTCTCTACTTCGACCATCATCATTTATTTTGCTCCCCAAATAGCAAAACTCCTTTACTACTTTAAGTGTCTCATTTCCTAATCTAATTCCCTCAGCATTACCCGACTTAATTCGACTACATTCCATTATCCTCGTTTTGCTTTTGTTGATGTTCATCTTATACCCTCCGTTCAAGACACTGTCCATTCCGTTCAACTGCTCTTCCAAGTCCTTTGCTGTCTCTGACAGAATTATAATGTCATCGGCGAACCTCAAAGTTTTTATTTCTTCTCCATGGATTTTAGTACCTACTCCGAATTTTTCTTTTGTTTCTTTTATTGCTTGCTCAATATACAGATTGAATAACATCGGGGAGAGCCTACAAACCTGTCTCACTCCCTTCCCAACCACTGCTTCCCTTTCATACCCCTCGACTCTTATAACTGCCATTTGGTCCCTGTACAAATTGTAAATAGCCTTTCGCTCCTGTATTTTACCACTGCCACCTTCAGAATTTGAAAGAGAGTATTCCAGTCAACATTGTCAAAATCTTTCTCTAAGTCTACAAATGCTAGAAACGTAGGTTTGTCTTTCCTTAATCTTTCTTCTAAGATAAGTCGTAGAGTCAGTATTTCCTCACGTGCTCCAACATTCCTACGGAATCCAAACTGATCTTCCCCGAGGTCGGCTTCTATCAGTTTTTCCATTCGTCTGTAAAGAATTCGCGTTAGTATTTTGCAGCTGTGACTTATTAAACTGATAGTTCGGTAATTTTCACATCTGTCAACACTTGCTTTCTTTGGTATTGGGATTATTATATTCTTCTTGAAGTCTGAGGGTATTTCGCCTGTCTCATACATCTTGCTCACCAGATGGTAGAGTTTTGTCAGGACTGGCTCTCCCAAGGCTGTCAGTAGTTCTAATGGAATGTTGTCTACTCCGGGGGCCTTGTTTCGACTCAGGTCTATCAGTGCTCTGTCAAACTCTTCACGCAATATCATATGTCCCATTTCATCTTCATCTACATCCTCTTCCATTTCCGTAATATTGTCCTCAAGTACATCGTCCTTAAATAGACACTCTATATACTCCTTCCACATTTCTGCTTTTCCTTCTTTGCTTAGAACTGGGTTTCCATCAAAGCTCTTGATATTCACGCAAGTGGTTCTCCTTTCTCCAAAGGTCTCTTTAATATTCTTGTAGGCAGTATCTATCTTACCCCTAGTGAAATAAGCCTCTACATCTATACATATGTCCTCTAGCCATCCCTGCTTAGCCATTTTGCACTTCCTGTCGAATTCATTTTTGAGACGTTTGTATTCCTTTCTGCCTGCCTCATTTACTACGTTTTTATATATTCTCCTTTCAGCCGGCCGAAGTAGCCGTGCGGTTAAAGGCGCTGCAGTCTGGAACCGGAAGACCGCTACGGTCGCAGGTTCGAATCCTGCCTCGGGCATGGATGTTTGTGATGTCTTTAGGTTAGTTAGGTTTAACTAGTTCTAAGTTCTAGGGGACTAACGACCTCAGCAGTTGAGTCTCATAGTGCTCAGAGCCATTTGAACCGTTTTTTTCTCCTTTCATCAATTAAATTCAATATTTCTCCTTTTACCCAAGGGTTTCTACTAGCCATCGTCTTTTTACCTATTTGATTCACTGCTGCCTTCACTATTTCATCCCTCAAAGCTACCCATTCTTCTTTTACTGTATTACTCTCCCCCATTCCTGTCAATTGTTCCCTTATGCTCTCCCTGAAACTCTGTATAACCTCTGGTTCTTTCAGTTTATCCTGGTCCCATCTCCTTAAATTCCCACCTTTTTGCAGTTTCTTCAGTATTAATCTACAGTTCATAACCAATAGATTGTGGTCAGAGTCCGCATCTGCCCCTGGAAATGTCTTACAATTTAAAACCTGGTTCCTAAATCTCTGTCTTACCATTATATAATCTATCTGATACCTTCTAGTATCTCCAGTGTTCTTCCATGTATACAACCGTCTTTCTTGATTCTTAAACCAAGTGTTAGCTATGATTAAGTTACGCTCTGCGCAAAATTCTACCAGGCGGCTTCCACATTCATTTCTTACCCCCAATCCATATTCACCTACTATGTTTCCTTCTCTCCCTTTTCCTACTCTTGAATTCCAGTCACCCATGACTTTTAAATTTTCGTCTCCCTTCACTATCTGAATAACTTCTTTTATCTCATCACACATTTCATCAATTTCTTCGTCATCTGCTGAGCTAGTTGGCATATAAAGATGTACTACTCTAGTAGGCGGGGGGGTTCGTGTCTATCTTAGCCACAATAATGCGTTCACTATGCTGTTTGTAGTAGCTTACCCGCACTCCTATTTTTTTTATTCATTATTAACCCTACTCCTGCATTACCCCTATTTGATTTTGTATTTATAACCCTGTATTCACCTGACCAAAAATCTTGTTCCTCCTGCCACCGAACTTCACTAATTCCCGTTATATCTAACTTTAACCTATCCATTTCCCTTTTTAAATTTTCTAACCTACCTACCCGATTAAGGGATCTGACATTCCACGCTCCGATCCGTAGAACGCCAGTTTTCTTTCTCCTGATAACAACTTCCTCTTGAGTAGTCCCCGCCCGGAGATCCGAATGGGGGACTATTTTACCTTCGGAATATTTTACCCAAGAGGACGCCATCATCATTTAATCACACAGTAAAGCTGCATGCCCTCGGGAAAAATTACGGCTGTAGTTTCCCCTTGCTTTCAGCCGTTCGCAGTACCAGAACAGCAAGGTCATTTTGGTTAGTGTTACAAGGCCAGATCAGTCAATCATCCAGACTGTTGCCCCTGCA
Organism: Schistocerca americana; assembly: GCF_021461395.2. Classification (NCBI taxonomy): domain Eukaryota; kingdom Metazoa; phylum Arthropoda; class Insecta; order Orthoptera; family Acrididae; genus Schistocerca; species Schistocerca americana. The sequence goes on along the minus strand of NC_060119.1, from coordinate 601,013,220 downwards.
ACTACTGAAAAGGCTGCTGCCCCTCTTCAGGAACCACACGTTTGTCTGGCCTCTCAACAGACTCCCCTCCGTTGTGGTTGCACCTACGGTACGGCTATCTGTATCGTTGAGGCACGCAAGCCTCCCCACCAACGGCAAGGTCCATGGTTCATGGGGGCATGGTAATCTGCTCTATTTTTGGTGTTTCCATATTTTTGTACAACAGTTCTACCTTCTCGAGCGCCTTCGTCAAGTAATACTAAAGAAATCTGAGAGCTTCCAAAGTATAGCGCCAGCATGTCTAACCGCCGACATAGCTGTGATCATTCACTTGCAACAAATAAACCTCGATCGCATCTTTCCGTTGATACTGCACGGTTACATTGAGTTCCGCACTGCTGACTGCAACTTTTTAAGAGTAGGAGCTCTTGTCACTTTATGTTCCTTGGGGAGTGTCAACAATCGCAACACGAAACGACAGCCTTTCATCACGTTAGCAGGTCAGGAGGAAAGCAGGACATCAGCGCTTTTGCGCGAACTGAGTGGCTAGCATCAGCAGAAGCTTAGTAAAGCAATATGACTGAGAAGTATCACGTCACCTAGTTAAGTAAAATAAGAAGCCGCGTCGCTAACGCAAGAAGGCTCCGAATACTGTTACAGACCAGTCTGTTGGTATAACAAATATGTTAAGTAAATAGGGCGCGATATGAATCGCTGATACATTCGTATTAGGAAAGCCTATGCGGTCGTCACAAGTGACGTTGGGTCAACACCAGCCGATATTTCACACTATAAACGCTCCAGCTCTTGAGTTCAGGAGGTTGTTGGTCAGAAGGATCGATGGTGTACAGGACGTGCGTACTCGATTCCCCGACATGGTATTAACGCTGGATATAAGTCTGTTGTAGATTAGCTGCTCGTACTCAACACCGCCAACAGCCACCGGACAGATGTCTTCCTCTCCGTAAGCACCAGTCACGAGTTCGGCGCTGCTGAGAGCTTCCAACGCAGATGGGAAGGCCAGGGGTTCTTCCGTGTCGACTTGGGCCAGGACACCAGCGTTCCTGACCCTTCAGTGGAGTCACAGGGCCTACCTGCACGGCAGGCGAGGGTCGGCACACTTCTCGAGCATACGACAACCGTCATTGTGGTTCAGAGAGCAGAGATGAACCACAGTTACGGGAGGGGATCGGGGACCTCCTAGGTCGGCTTGCGTAGGCTACACACGCGCCACTTTCTTCGAGTGCGGAGGGTGGAGACGCAGCTTTTAAACTTCTTAGGAAACCTGCGGGAATCACATTTTTTTCTGTTATTACTATTGTTCCTTGGATGTTGAGGGTTGCTGTATAAAGTCAGAAACAATGGCGTACAGTTGAAAAGTACATGAGACGTGATCTGAATTGTGAAAATACATTCAGGAGACCTTGTTAGGCAGGTAGCTTACTGTTCTTACTCAGTTGTTGACAGCAGATTATATTTGGAATGGGACTATTAGGTCGTACTGATCTTAATTTCAAATTTACTGCTAATCCTAGCCCACCCAGCTAGCACTAGGGTCTAACCCGCTGCTTCCTGAGCGGGGGCGATCTGGTCCCCGGCACGAATCCGCCCGGCGGATTAGTGTCGAGGTCCGTTGTGACGGCCAGCCTGTGGATGGTTTTTCAGGCGGTTTTCCATCTGCCTAGGCGAATGCGGGCTGGTTCTCCTCATTCCGCCTCAATTATTCTATGTCGGCGATTGCTGCGCAGACACTGTCTCCACGTACGCGTACACCATAATTACTCTACCACGCAAACATTGGTTGTGAACCACTGAGGACTACGGTGAGAGTGAGCCTCTCCGTCGTTTCTAGGTCCCCGGTTCAATACACCCATACACTACACACTGTTAATCCTGACCGGGTGTGGGGCAGCAAGAATATCGTGACTCGAACGCAGCTGCTCACAAGCAAGGCGACTGTATCATACTGGTAGCGGAAGGGATATCGGCGAAGAGCGATAATGAGAGATCTACAACAAAAACTACACGCATGTTACGTACAAGTCCAATTAAGTCATTATTTTAACTTCGTCATATTTCGATGTTCGTATTTTCTTGCTACGGTGTTAGGAAAACCTTAATATCAGAAAATGACCAAATGACTCTGTAAGAGTATTGTCATACTGCTGGCTTAGCTGTGGAGTACCTTTGAGGGCAGTCGCGTCTGTAGAGAGTCGAGCGCGGGACATGGAACTGTTATGTTGAGTGTGTGTAGCTCTGCATGTGAGTGGCATTGTTAGTGTGGAAATTGAAGTGTTGTTACAAGTGCTATTACAAGTGCTGTAAGCGATAAAATATGCTAATGGTTCAGAGGAAAATGCATCAAGAAGTAATTTAAAAATCAGCGGTGCTGCTGATAAAGTATTTGTGTATCCTCTCGATGCTTGTCGTACCGTACAGTATTAATCATCCGCGCCGTGTTCGGTCTCTCAGAATGAACTAATGTGAATCAGTAATACTATATTTTACAAAAGAGAGCGTTTAAGTGCCAGTGTTTTGTAGCGAGCGTGAGAACGTGCGTTCGATCATCGCGTTCCGCGTCCTCAACAATCAGCCGCGCCGCTACTGCTACGCCCACGCTCGTACAACTGAAGAACTGTGAAATGTAAATTTAACCTTGTGAACAGTGATAAAATTTATTACTAGTGTCAAGGAGGACTGGTAGCAAATATCTGTGTAATCGTGACAAGCGTAAGAGCTTTCGTGCGACCAATCGGCTTCCGCATCATCAACAATCATCCGCGCCATGTTCGGTACGCGTACGCTCGTCCAAGTGGACAGATCATCATCAAGACCGTCAGTTGGGATAAACATTTATGACTAATAGTGTAACCAGTGCAACCTGTGATTTCCATATCGTCTCAGAATATAGATGTTCATACGAGACGTAGAACAGTGTTGTGCTTAACGTTGAGTGGACCCCTTACTCGCTTGCATATTTCGATAAATAATTTCAGACAAGCCAGCAGCAGTGTGGAGCAGAACAGTACGACCGCCACGGGATTATCAGGTACGTGGTGTGGACAGGGCGCACGGTCACGAAAAGAAGTTACCAGTTTAAGGTACCAACCCTCAACTATTCGTACCCCCGGGAGTGTGACAACTCTTTCGTTGAGCGTATGCCAACAACTAAAGCTTTTCTCTGCTGTCACCAAACTCAGTATATGAAGTCACTTCGTGATTGCTCAAGGGAAAAAATAATATTCGTTATGTTATTGAAATGAAAAATAAAATGATAATACTATACTCACTTATTTTATTGCAGTAAAGGTTGAAGCTCACACGACACAGCACATGACAGCTAAGGATCTAGAAAGCAGAAACAAGTTTTTCTAACTTTACCTTCAGATTACAAAAGTGCGTATATATAATAAGTGAGATCCCCTGCTATACTCGCTGGACAGGACAGATAGTTTAATTTGTGAAAAGGACCCAAAATGAGAGGCTGTCAGTTGCACTCGAACATACTACTTTATCCATTTGACAACCATTACAAGAGTAAAGAAAATATTAAAAACAGAGCAAGCCAAACATTTGTTTTGGAACTTAATTGCCAACTAAATGCGCCATTCAAGCTCACGCCTCAAAGGCAAAACAACTTTAATTTAAAATCGGCTAGAAACCATACATAAACAAACAACAAGGACAAATAAGAAAAGGCAGCACATCAAACGATGCTCAGAAGTTTCCGGGGGTCGCCCTGGAATTCGAACACTAACGCTCGCTTAGGTGAGACAGGCAGTCGGCCCAACAATTCTCAATCCGAGGGCAACCCAACCGACAGACAGTCAGCGGACAAAGCGACAGGATAACTTCCGCTCCACCAGACGAGCACACTACAGGGAGTTCAATGGAACAACACAGAAGGTATCGGCGCCCACAACGAATTATACATTCAGCTGTCAAACTAAACGCCGTGCTGGACAGCCACAACACGAGGAAAATACACTGCCTGAATTTACGTCAAGGGCCAGGGCAGGTAACCGGAACGTTAACGGCCACAAGGCAGAAGATTCCGCTGGTGCACTTCAATTCTGAAATAACCAAGTTAACACCACAGGAGGGCGGCTAGAATTTTGCCAACTTGAAACACACCTTGTTGTTTGCGGGAATGTCCTAAGAGCCCACAACGAAATTCAAACGACACAGTGTGAACACTTGGGGCTGACTGGTAGATGAAGTAAAGACTCAACTTTCGTGTCCGGGATCGGTGAGCCACGGACCTCGTAGCAATGGGAACAGCCCCTGACACTCTGACCGCGCGTGGACGCCTCCAGCGGTCCCCAGCCAGACACGCGCCAGGGAGACTTCCTCGCTGCTCCACGCCAACAGACCAATTTCCCACACACGGCACAGCCGAAAACTATAAGCGCGAGGCCAAAGATAGTACGAGGGTGCGAATATCGATACACGCTGCTGTAACTCACAGAGAGAGAGGATAACAGCATAATCGCGATAACCGCAGGAGACTAATCACAGAATAGCAATCAAGGTTTAACGCAAAGCATAACACGAGCCAGCCACGGCTCAATGTGAACATATTCTATTTACACAGATTCTACGGGTTCCAATTCGTAAGATATGATTGCCTTCATAAAATAATTTATCTGTCCCTGTTATGGTGAGAGGCACCCACATGCCTTACTCATACTGTGGCATCAGGCAGTCAGGCCTGCAAGATGAGTGGTCTGCCAAGCGAGTGGATTCATTCTTAATTTATCGAGTAACATGAACTCTCGTACTCACAATTTAAGTTACAAGTTATCCTCCTATATGATTAATACGCAACGGAAACACGCATCTGACTATCAATAATTTACAGAACTCTGACTGTACACTACGCATTGGCAATACCACATTTTCTTTTTTGTCTTTTATTTAACGGCTTTTGTCAACACGTGCCCACCGCACACATTATAAATTCGGGACATTATGACAACATACAATTCGAAGTAAAAGTCCACCAATCTTTTTCTTTTCACTATCTTATTTATTCCGATAAATTCTCTAACCTAAACACACAAATTCTACAACCAACAACAATAACACATAAGAAATTCCGCCCAGTGGGCATGGCTTTACAATGGTGAATCTCTATATTATGGTCTCGTAATTACTTTTAACGCTACAGTGCACTTTCTGGATAGGTTGGTGGATCTTTTATTGTACCTCACACTTCGACTCTCACAATCATCATCACTAGACTTTCCTCCAGACCGACCGGTACCGAAGGAACAAGCATAACCCACTAATCTTTTGAAACTACCTCGCTACTCTCCCGTGCAAACCACACATACCCAAATTACATGACATACATCTCACTGCAATAAGAAATATAAAACACTAAATAGTCACAACACTATCACTTTCAGCTTTCCCACTTCAATTAATATTTATCCCAGTTTCACACGACACTGCCCCACTTCGTAATTCTACTTTCCTACTATGAACTCTGGAGATATATGCCCGTCTCCCTGTGCAATGCAAGCCAAGTGGCGTTGCTGGATAGACGGCCGACTCACCTAGCTTCTCTCTCAGAGTTTGAATCAAGCGTCACACGGAATCATATCATGCAAAGCAATATTAAGACCATCACACACGCGAGTCCTCAACTGATACCATGGACGAGTACTTCTCTTTATCCTTTGTCTCATACACAGATTGAGACTCACACAGTACTCACCACGTGGAAGTGCTCGTCTCTAATTTCAAGTCCTGCACACGCCATTTCTTAAATATTTCAACTTATTGTACACACGCTAGTAATTCAGCTTAACTTAAGCACACGGAAGTATTTCAACTTATTGCTACACGTGGTTTCATTGTGACCGTTGGTCACTTCTGAAGATTACTACAATCCCATTAATATTACCTGCCTGACATTTAATTCTCCCCACAAAAGTTCCTGAAATAGAGAAATTAATATTTCAAACTACTCTTAAATATTCCACATGCATACCATGTCTCCACTCTTTCGTCATTACGGAGCACTACTAAAACAGGTCTTAACAGCACAAGATCCAGCGGCAGAGTGCTGAAACATGGTCGTTCTCTAGGTCCTCTCGCACCTGTGTCGAGGTGGGGGAAGCACCTTGCTATCGTATTGGTCAGCCACATTTCAGGCGCTCAAAGCTCTGGTAAATTTCATCTCTTTGGTCCCACCAAAGGTGGCCGAAGGATCGACTCAAAGATGATCATATATTCACATTCACTATCTGCGGTTAGCAGACGACCATACGTTCATTCATTTCACAGATCTCACCAAACTGGATGTAGGGATTTACTTTGTAGGAGTGCACATGTGATCAATTAAATAAATAAATTGTCATTCTTTCCCACACTGGTATCCGGCTTCGCTGTATTAATTGAAATTGAGTTATTTTACAAAAAAATGTGTTGTTCTGACAAAAATAATGAAATATGTTGTACCTATTTTCAATGTCGGGCGGTACTGTACCCTTTCAATGGTTACGAATTAACGAAATGTCGTGGAGACGATCTGCATCGATACAGCAATACTTCCGACCTACAACAAAGCCTCCCCTGCTAAAGTTTCTTTCGTAGTGTTGCTGGCGGAAATAGTGCTTCTTTCTCCACTTTAAAGAGTTAGGAGAAGGCGATAGTAGTAGGGCACCATAATTTCTGGGTAAAAACGCTAACACAGCACTCTTTTTCCGTTGTCAGACGACAGCTGAGACAGTTTTGCACGTCATATTCCGCTGAAAGTAGCACCAGCACTACTGTATCTCCGAGACCGTTTCAGGACACATGACATCTGGCCACAGGACGAGACCAACGAGGGGAGTGGAGGGAAGGGAAGGTACGTCCTTCTCGCCCCCATACCGCTGAAAATTGCATGAACCAACTCCTGCTCTCAACATGCCCGCTCTGTATTCGTGGGAGCGAGAGAAGACTGCTGTTCGCGTGCAAGTCATATTACGTTTACAACAGCGTCAGCGCTTCCTTCTTTTTCAGAACAGCGTTCCAAGGGCCAAGAAGGGGAAGAATAGGGGTAGGAGGCTGGGAATCGTGTCATATCATCAGCAGTGCCTTATCTCTAAACCATAACAAGATTCATTGCATGAGCAGCAGCACATCCGGCCACATGCCAAAGGTGTGTAAGGGTGGGGAGAGAGGGAGGGAACATACCCCACGCCCTGATCAGCCACCAAGTACATTCCTTACGCCAGTCACATTCGTGAATTCCATTTTAAGATATATATCGTTTCCCATGGAATGTTGAAATGAATAGATAGCTTACTCCTCTGTAAATAGTTAAAAGCTAACATTTGCTTGTAAAATGGGAATTAAAACATCTTGAAGATGAGATTTACCTTAAATACTATCCCATGAAGCCTCAAATGTGGAATAAAAACAAGTCCTGTCTCACATCTTACTCGCTCCCGTCATCCTCAGATGTCAGTACTGTAAAATTCAGCAATGTTTAATCTCTGTGCCGCAACTTCTTACTGCCAGCACGCCACAGAGACGTCAAAATCAATTACTTTCAATACCTAACATGTTGAAAAAATTCTAAAATATCTGCAAACTACATTGGCATCGCGAAAAATACGAAGTTTATATTTCTTGTTGAGGTTAAAACATGAATCAAACGCCCTAGGACACGAATCAGTATAGAAACATAAAAAAAAACATGTATGCACTGTAGAAGACACCACGACATCATCTCCACGGACACATATACTCGACAAAATAACGCCCAAAATTCTAAAGTATGTAACCCCAATGCGCAGCACCAGTTAACATTTGAGAATGTAGGCTTAATAATTCGATGTCCGAAATTTGACATGATCAGGCTTACAAGTGCAGAAAAATACCTGATAACAAAAATACTGCGCTAAGCAGGCAAACAGATGAAATGAATGTAATTAATTAGGCCTACACTTGATGTAATTCACAACGCACTCAAAGTCACATTTCCGCATTTAAATTGTTGTTAAGCACTATTTTAGGAGGGACAAAAATAATGCCTCACATTATTCACTAGAAAAAAAACAACAGAAACGATGCTACTAATTTCGTGTTATTCCTTTTATTACAAATAACAAATGCCTACTGAAGGCTATGAACAATAACAGCAGTTTTCAGGTGCACCAAACTCATTCTTCCCCACATGTAAGACACCAAAAAATCTGCAAAATAGATCAGAAGCTCATTAGTTGCGATGTTTAAATTAATGTTTGGGTTAATATATGTAAAGATGCTGGATGACTAAAAATCAGATGTCATAATATTGTACAACTACATCTGTAATTAATTTGTAATACATCATTAATTTCCACATATTCATATATTTGCCAAATTAGTCCCAAGATTGTAACATATGTACCCCTATACAAGATTTCAACGGCTAATAACCATTGACACTTCAGAATGTAGGAATAATAATTTGACGTCATAAAACTAACCTAATCAGCCTTATAAATGCAGTAAACTTCATGTTAACTAAAAATACTGCACTAAGGAGGTAAATAGACTGCCTGAATGTAAATAATTATGCTAATCTTGAAGTAAATCACAACATACCATGAGACTATTTTTGCACTTAAATTGTTCTCAAGGACTATCTTAGAAGGGACAAAGACCATTCACCTTTTTTTCCACAGTAAACAATTTAAACCGATGATACTGATGGCCCGCTGTAGCTATTATTACAAATGACACAGGTTTACCGAGGGCTATCTAAATAACAGAAAGTTTGCCGTCAAAGACCTTTTTAAAGGCTTTATAGACTGAATTTTTCCTGTACTGTTAATACATCATCAGCGCGACAAGATCGATGTTCACGATGCAGTTGTATTTATATATGTAAAGCGTGTATGTGGTCTATGAAGCCGTATTTCGACCAGCTATAGCACGCGAAAAAAAAAAAAAAAACTGTAACCAACTACAACAACGCAATTGTCTTATTAAGCAAGGAAGGAGTAATTTGTTTTTATTACGGAAATATCAAATTGCAGAGGAATGCGGACTGCTTGTAAGCACATTACGAAAGATGGTACCAGTGTGAGATGCGACATTTCCAAGGACAGTGTTAGACTCGATTTCCCGAAAAATATATAAAACGAATTGCCATATACTGTGTGATGTCTCACACTTTGCAAGCAGAAATTAAATAATTCAGCACCAGAATTACCTATTTAAATCGTTAAAAGTAAATCGATAAGAGAATTCGATTTTCAAGGCCTTACAAGCAAAATGGGCCATCAAAATAGTCCAAGGGCCACTGTTCAGTTGCTGTAACTGCTAAATAAATGCCAAAACACAAAGTGATGATGTTTGCTACAACAAACACACACACACACGCACACACGCACATACACACACACACACACACACACATATATATATATATATATATATATGTTGTTGTGGTCTTCAGTCCTGAGACTGGTTTGATGCAGCTCTCCATGCTACTCTATCCTGTGCAAGCTTCTTCATCTCCCAGTACCTACTACAACCTACATCCTTCTGAATCTGCTTAGTGTATTCATCTCTTGGTCTCCCTCTACGATTTTTACTCTCCACGCTGCCCTCCAATGCTAAATTTGTGATCCCTTGATGCCTCAAAACATGTCCTACCAACCGATCGCTTCTTCTAGTCAAGTTGTGCCACAAACTTCTCTTCTACCCAATCCTATTCAATACCTCCTCATTAGTTGTGTGATCTACCCACCTTATCTTCAGCATTCTTCTGTAGCACCACATTTCGAAAGCTTCTATTCTCTTCTTGTCCATACTAGTTATCGTCCATGTTTCACTTCCATACATGGCTACACTCCATACAAATACTTTCAGAAACGACTTCCTGACACTTAAATCTATACTCGATGTTAACAAATTTCTCTCCTTCAGAAACGATTTCCTTGCCATGCCAGTCTACATTTTATATCCTCTCTACTTCGACCATCATCAGTTATTTTACTCCCTAAATAGCAAAACTCCTTTACTACTTTAAGTGTCTCATATCCTAATCTAATTCCCTCAGCATCACCCGATTTAATTTGAGTACATTCCATTATCCTCGTTTTGCTTTTGTTGATGTTCATCTTATATCCTCCTTTCAAGACACTGTCCATTCCGTTCAACCGCTCTTCCAAGTCCTTTGCTGTCTCTGACAGAATTACAATGTCATCGGCGAACCTCAAAGTTTTTACTTCTTCTCCATGAATTTTAATACCTACTTCGAATTTTTCTTTTGTTTCCTTTACTGCTTGCTCAATATACAGATTGAATAACATCGGGGAGAGGTTACAACCCTGTATATATATATATATATATATATATATATATATATATATATATATATATATGTGTGTGTGTGTGTGTGTGCGTGCGCGCGTGAATGTGGAAGATCATAATGCTGTCTCAGCTGAAATTTCGCTTACTATCAACGCCTCTACCACATCGTTTATGTTAGGACTTCCAAGAGGCATAGCTTAACCAAAATGGCTGCAAATATTACAAGGTATGGTACCTCAACATTGCTTTTGAACAGACGACAGTGCAAATCTGCAGAAGCGAAGATACCAGTGTCATAATGTGCGGAAAATCGAGGCGAAATATTTTGATTACTGCAGCAATGTCAGTGAGGTATTACCAATAATTGCCAAAGAGACGTAATAGTATTCCGTAATGGAGTAGTCACAAAGAAAGTTACAAGTAATCGCGTACACATCTAAAGAGTCTTGGAAATGTGTACAGCCTGCCAATACCATGTTCTTTAGCCAAGAAAGATGTAAAAACTGTTCTATAATCGCATGTCTGGATACTTTATAAAATCTGTAAGGTGATCACCAATAACTCAGCCCGCTAGTGGGCTTGTGGCTTGACATATATTGTCAGACAATAATTAAACAAAATCTATGCACCACGATGGAATTATCCGAATGTGACGGAAATTGGGAGATGTGATTTACATGTACAGACAAACAAATGATCATAATTTCGAAAAATGCATTCATTTTTCAGGAGAGAGAGAGAGTTACAGATTGAGCAAGTCAATGATGCGTTGGTTCACCTCTGGTCCCTATGCAAGCAGCTATTCGATTTGGCGCTGTAGAGTCGTTGGATGCACTCCTGAGGACAATTCTGTCAGAATCCAGAGATGGTTGGAGGGCCCTGCCCATAACGTTCCTAACCCTGTTGATGGATCCGGCGACCTTGCTGGCCAAGGTAGGGTTTGGCAAGCTCTAAGACAAACGGTACTGGGCATTTTCGTGCTGAAATGTAAGCCCATAATAGTTTGCCATGAACGACAACAATATAGTGCATAGAACGTCGTCGACATATAGTTGAGTTGTATGGGTGCTGTGGATAACATCCAAAGGGATCCTACTATGGAAGTAAATGGCACACCAGGCCATAAATCTGGACTTTCAAAATTTTCATCCCTACTGTCAGCTGTAATTTCGTTATCAATTCATTGGCAATCGGTTTGGACGATACACTTCATCATCGGTCCCTCTAAATATAGTGACTGAATTTTCCAGGAAGACGTCAGAAAGTCCAACATGAAAATAACTAGTACCTGCGCCTGCTGTAATAGCAAGTACACACCGTGTTGAACAAGGATGGATATGCCGAAATCACTCCTGGTTACTTGGCCCTGTGATGGGCGACAGTCAGGTTAGTATCACACCTCTGTTGGGGTGCCTGCAGACACATCTTCGCTGGCCATCGAGGGTCAGTTCGAAGTGGGATCCATCACTGAAGACTATTCCAGTCAAAGGGACTCCAGGCCGAAGACATGTCTCGTTGTCCCAAACATCAGTGGGATACCATTCTGAGTATAGTCTGCAGCGTCATTTTTTTCATTACAGGCCCATTTGATCGTCATCCATGGCAGCCTACAGGACAGCGGTACATCGGCAACACTCTCCTCCCTGTTTCGTTGCTGTTCATAGCAAGTTATCCTGGGCTTACCCAGCAATGTCACTGGATTTCTTCCCAACTGATTATATTTGGTGCATTACGGTTTGTGCCCACCTACCACCTTTAACCCGTGTTAAATGGCCCGTTTATCAATTGCGGAAAAGATCGATATTGTGTTGATGTATGGCTATTGTGATCAAAATGCCCAACGGGCGTGTGCTATGTATGCTGCTCGGTAACCTGGACGACATCATCCAAATGTCCGGACCGTTCTCCGGATAGTTACGTTATTTAAGGAAACAGGAAGTGTTCAGCCACATGTGAAACGTCAAACACGATCTGCAACAAATGATGATGCCTAAGTAGTCGTTTTAGCTGCCGTAACGGCTAATCCGCACATCAGTAGCAGACAAATTGCGCCAGAATTGGGAATCTCAAAAATGTCGGTGTTGAGAATGCTACATCAACATCGACTGCACCCGTACCATATTTCTATGCAGCAGGAATTGCATGACGATGACTTTGAACGTCGTGTACGGTTCTGCCACTGGGCACAAGAGAAATTACGGGACGATGACAGATTTTTTGCACCCCTTCTATTTAACGACGAAGCGTCATTCACCAACAGTGGTAACGTAAACCGGCTTAATATGCGCTACTGGGCAACGGAAAATCCACGATGGCTGCGACAAGTGGAACATCAGTGACCTTGGCGGGTTAATGTATGGTGCAGCACTATGGGAGGAAGGATAATTGGCCCCCATTTTATCGATGGCAATCTAAATGGTGCAATGTATGCTGATTTCCTACGTAATGTTCTACCGATGTTACTACAAGATGTTTCACTGCATAGCGGAACGGCGATGTTCTTCCAACATGATGGATGACCCGCACACAGCTCGCGTGCGGTTGAAGCGGTATTGAATAGCGTATTTCACGACAGATGGATTGGTCGTCGTAGCACCATACCATGGCCCGCACTTTCACCGGATCTGACGTCCCCGGATGTATTTCTTTGGGGAAAGTTAAAGGATATTTGCTATCGTGATCCACCGACAACGCCTGACAACATGCATCAGCGCATTGTCATTGCATGTTCGAAATACTCGCTGTTAAAAGGAATGTCGTTACACCCATTGGCAAATGCATTGGGGTTGATGGACATCATTTTGAGCACTTATTGCATTAATGTGGTATTTACAGGTAATCACGCTGTAACAGCGTGCGTTCTCAGAAATGATAAGTCCACAAAGGTACATGTATCACATCTGAACAACTGAAATAAAATGTTCAAACGTCCTACGTTCTGTATTTTAATTTTAAATACCTACCTGTTACCAACTGTTCGCCTAAATTTTGAGCCATTTGTTTGTGACTATTACAGCGCCATCTATCAGAAAGCGATAAAAGTGGTCCAACTATAACATTCATATTTCTTTACGTACTGCACGAATATGTAATTAAAAATAGGGGTCCCTATTTAAAAAAAAAAACGCAGTTGATATCCGTTTGACCTATGGCAGCGCCATCTAGCAGGCCAACCATAGCGCAATCTGGTTTCCTCTTTCAAGCTAGACAGGCGCTTATTTCGTGAGATATTTGGCCCGGTCACGATCAATGGACCACGCTGTATATATTGTGCTTAGAAGGAGTGCCAAGGATTTCTGAGGACTGCTGTCCCACAAAGATTCAAGTGGCCAGCTGTGGTGTGAGCACATGCTCTAGGCTGGTTGCTTGCACCATCATGTAGTCCGACAGTAACAGAACTATACATTTATTCACTTCCTATTTTCATCTCTTCACTTACAACTTTCAAGTAACTGGTTAACATTCGTCATTAGTGCTCTTGTTAAGAAATAGGAGAAATAAAATTGGAGACAACATCAATATGACGATGAAAGGGTCCCTTGTGAGCCTCTCTGTACATGGTAAAATCCCAATCGTGCATTATGTAAACTGCTGTGCACACACGATCCGGAAAGTGAACTCGATTCCTGGCGTGCATGTCTCCAGCAGACGCGGAACAGCTGTTGCTGCTAGCTAGAGACACTTGTGTTCTCAGTTGCACCAGTAGTGAGCCTTGGCGACGGCTCCCAATCGATTCTTCCCTGCCTTCCGTAGTCCTGTGTGTCTATGGCGCCTCATTTCCCTTTGTGTATCGATTCTCCTTGCTAAGCAACGTATCTGGCGGTGCATCGAGAAAGCAGTGGATTGCGGAGGGAACCAGTACGACGAAGGAGAACTAACAGTTGGGAACGGCGGACCAGGACAACCAGCGGCCCGGACTACCAGCGGCAGCTATACGTCTTGGGTGCTTGTTTTGGTCATGACTTTAACGTTTCTCGCCTGCAGCAATTTTTGGGGAGACGGGGTCCTGTTGTATGAGTTCCATTCGACTTCACGTCCATTAGTTTGTGACTCAGACGATTCAGTACTGTGTGCGACTGGATGTTTAATGCTGCCCTGACAATATTCAACTTGCCCTCGCCTTTTGCACCTTTATGCACAGTGCTCGTACTACGAGAGCTTCTAGCTTTGCCAGGTTTCGTGGCTTCCTAAAGGGCTAAATTTAGTATGATTACTGATTGAGCCCCTCTTTTCGTTTATTAGTATTTCTTATTAATCGGTACCTGTGCTTTCCAGTGCCTCCATAAGAGTAATTTCCAGCTTTATTTTTTGTATGTGTAATTTAGTAGCTTAATTCCAGTTACAGTGGACAAAGGCCGTTATTGAATTAATGTTATTTATCTTTTTATTGTATTCATGATTAGTTTGAGGGTTACCATGATTTATTTAAATGTTGGTGACCACTGTCTTTTTAATAAGGGTGTTGTTAATTGAAGCTTAGTCCTTAATTATTCTTCAAACAATTTTGTGGTGTAACTTAGTCTGAGTCTTCATGTGGATGGATACGTGAAAATCTGATTGAGCTGAAATGTTTAATTAGTCATATGAATACTTGAGTCCAAAGTCAATTAAATTTAATTGTTGTATATTGTGCTTCAGGGAATTTTAGCAGTGGCCTTTATTTTTTATTTGTGAGGAAGCTGGTTTAATCCTTGTGTGTCTAATAAGTATACCAACTGTGTTATAGATTTCCTTGCTTAAAGTCTTGCGTAAGCAGCTCATGGGCGTGAGAATCTGTTTGATTCCTGTTTTGTACAGGTAAGTGTGGTGTCACCGCCAGACACCACACTTGCTAGGTAGTAGCCTTTAAATCGGCCGCGGTCCCTTAGTATACGTCGGACCTGCGTGTCACCACTATCAGCGCCGCCACACGGCAGGTCTAGTCTAGAGACTCCCTAGTACTCGCCCCAGTTGTACAGCCGACTTTGCTAGCGATGGTTCACTGTCTACTTACGCTCTCATGTGCAGAGACGACAGTTTAGCATAGCCTTCAGCTACGTCATTTGCTACGACCTAGCAAGGCGCCATATTCAGTTACTAGTTTGTTTTCTGAACAGATAACATTGTGAATCATGTACTGTCAAGAGTGACGTTCATCATTAATGGATTAAAGTTAAGTAACAAACTAATTACGTCCGCTTTCTGAATTCTAATTCCTTGTCATGTTCCAGACCTCACGTCAATATAGTTCTTCCCTCCTCACGCCAGCCTGCGTGAGCTAAAACGCGTGCATTTCGGCCTCCACTAGTAACACGGTGTTGGCTCTTCTGCCAACACAGCATTGGCGACGAGTGTAAAAACGGTGTTCTTATCTATACTGCCCTGATTTCATTGTGTCATGGCTTCGCCACAACCTCGAGATGTACTGTTCGAATTTTATTGCTTACAGAATCAGCAGACGCAGGCATTACTGGATGCCCTTGGACAGCTCGTCCAGGGTCAACGTGCACTGCAAAACGAAGCGGCAGCCGCCGCTCCACAGCTAACGCAACCACAACACGCAGTTGCACCGCCCTTCAGACCTTTTGATGCTGCACTGGAAAGCTGGACGGAGTGGTCACGCCAATTTGGATTCCATCTCGCCGCCTACAGAATTCAAGGTAACGAGCGGCAGCCATTTCTTGTGTCGTCCGTCAGTGTGCAAACCTACCGTGTGATAGTCAAATTATTTCCCCGACGCGACGTAGCAACTCTGTCTTATGAAGAAATTTTGTCTGCATTAGATGCATATTTCAAACAATCAGTCAATGCAGTTGCGAATCGGTATACCTTCTTTCGTACAAAACGTACGGCAGGTCAGACTAATCAGGAGTGGGTTGCAACCTTGCAAGGCCTTACTAGGGATTGTGCTTTTGAGTGTCAAGGTGGACTCCCATATTCAGATACTATGCTACGTGATGCAATTCCACAGAACGTTTCAGATGTTCGTATAAGGGAACAGATTTGAAACTAGTCAATCCCTCCCTTCAACAAGTGATGGATATATTGGATCGGCAGGACACACTTGACTTTGCTCAGGAATCATTTGAAACTTCGCCAGCCGTGTGTCACGTTAACCGGTCCGCCGGGCGAGCTGTAGGGTGCTGCCCGGCTCTCAGCCACGTGTGCCGCGCCAGCAAGCAAATGCAGTGCTCAAATCATGCCCGCGGTGCGCTACTAAACATTCGCGTGAGAATTGCCCATGACGCCAAGCCATTTGCTTTTACTGTAATAAAAAAGGACATGTTCAAAGTGTTTGCCAGAAAAAGCTCAGATCGGAAACTCAAAACCACTCCAGGCCCTTTGCTTCGCGCCGGAATCGGCATCGAACCAAAGATACTCAGATTCGCGAAACTTCGCACATGGAAGTTCATGTCGTTCATTCCACTCCGCCCAGTGCCACTCTCTCTAACAGTGACTGTGTTCGCCCATAAACAGTGTGCATCGACATCGCCAGAACTCCCGTCAAGTCGCAAGTGATTTTGTACCAGTGTCAGTTCATGTTGCACGAGACAGTCGCTCTTGTCGTCGGCAGGACAATAAACTTTTTGTAGACTTGGACATTAACGGCAAAGTGATACCATTCCAGCTCGATACCGTAGCTGCAGTTTCACTGATCAATCAAGACACTTACAAACTCTGGGCACCCCTCCGTTGCGTGCCGAAAATGTTCAGCTAACTGGCTTTTCAGGTCAAGAGATCCCTGTGTTAGGACAGTGCAGCCTTCTTGCAACATACAAAGGACAAACAAAACTTGTGTCATTTTACGTCCTTTGTTCTTCTTCTGCAGTGAACTTATTTGGTTTCGATTCATTTCAGTTGTTTAACTTGTCTATAGTAAATCAGGTCCTATCAGTGAACCAGACTGCGCATTCAGACAGTGTTTCTCGTCTATGGGAAGATTTTGCAGACATTTTTGCGCCCGGCGTCGGTTGCGCTAAGAACTATAAAGCACATTTGGAACTGAAAGCAAACGCGCAACCGATATTTTTCAGAGCGCGCAATGTTCCCCACGCATTGCGTGATGAGGTCGCAAAAACATTACACGATTTGGAATCACAAGGTGTAATTGAACGTGTGCAGGCTTCTCTCTTGGCATCACCCTTAGTAATTTTGCCAAAGCTTTGGGAAAATTGAGACTTTGTGTGGACTTAAAGGCAACAGTGAATCCACAACTAGTGATTGCAACTACCCCACCCAGAAGATCTTTTTGACAAACTGTGCCCGGGTAAATATTTTTCGAAGTTGGACCTAGCAGATGCGTACTTGCAAATACTGATGGACGGAGAATCCCAGCGCGTTTTGGTGGTTAACACCCATCTTGGTTTGTATCAATTCAAACGACTGCCATTCGGGTGTGCATCCGCCCCTGCATTGTTTCAGCAATATCTACAAACTGTTTGTGCATCGGTCCCTACTGCAGCAAACTATCTGGATGATATTGTGATCTCCGGAAAGACGGAAGAGGAACATTTAGCCAATCTCAGAACATTATTTCAGGTCTTGCGACATAATTGTCTTCGCTTACGGAAGGACAAATGTGTGCTTTTGGTAGTGACTTGCCATACCTGGGACATGTACTCAATGCCCAAGGCATACATCCCAGTCCCACGCACCTCCGTGCCATACAAGGCTTGCCTTCGTCGCAGAATTTGAAGCAGCTACAGAGTGTGCTGGGAAAAATCAACTATTATCTCAGATATGGGCCGCATGCCTCTTCCATTTCAGCTCCGCTTCTTCGCTTACGCCATAAAGGTGTTCCGTTCGTCTGGACGACGGAATGCAAACGCGCCTTTCGCAAGTTGAAATCGGTGTTGCTTTCCAATACTTGCCTTACGCCATTCGATCCCTGGGAGCCCCTTTTGTTGATGGTGGATGCATTGGATTTCGGGATCGGTGCTGTGCTTGCGCACAAAGATGGCTCGCACGGTCGCCCTATTGCCTTTGCGTCAAAATTGCTCTCGTCTGCGCCACGAAATTATTCACAGATCGAGAAAGAAGCATTGGCTCTCGTATTTGGTGTTACAAAGTTTCAAGACTTCTTGTACGGTTGTCACATTACCATAAGCACAGACCACAAACCTTTCACATCGCTTTTTCATCCGAACAAGCCTGTACCTCCACGTACAGTGCAGAAATTCATTCGCTGGTCTATTTTCCTCTCGCAGTATCGCTACTATATTTTGTATCGGTTCATTGCTAAGCACGGAAATGCCGATGCGTTGTCCTGTTTGCCTTTTGCTGAGGATAGGGCATTCGATTCCTTCGAACTTGCTTGCATGTTCGTTGATTCGGAAACCGATGACGTGGTCGAATCGTTTCCGATTGATTTTCGTCGTGTAGCTACATCCACAACTACCGACCCTGTCCTTGCTACCGTTCTGCGTTTTATTGCTACGCAATGGCCCTTGTCAAAGTCACGGATCGGGGACCTGTTGGTTCGCCGATTTTTTGCTCACAAGGAGAGATTTTTTGTTCGACGTGGTGTTTTGCTGTTGCGTTCTGATAATGATCAGTCCAGGGTCGTGGTCCCACGTTCGTTACAGTACACTGTCTTAAAGTTTCTCCACCACGGATATTGGGGTATAGTGAGAACGAAACAACTTGCTCGTCAGCACTGTACTTGGTTCGGAATCGATGCCGCGATTACGAATATTTGCTCTTCTTGCATGGCGTGTGCCGAACAAGAGTCAGCACCACCGCGGAAATTCTTAGCATGGCCAAAAGCCACTTTCCCTTGGCAACGCTTATACATCGATTTTGCTGGTCCATTCTACATCTACATCTACATTTATACTCCGCAAGCCACCCAACGGTGTGTGGCGGAGGGCACTTTACGTGCCACTGTCGTTACCTCCCTTTTCTGTTCCAGTCGCGTATGGTTCGCGGAAAGAACGACTGCCGGAAAGCCTCCGTGCGTGCTCGAATCTCTCTAATTTTACGTTCGTGATCTCCTCGCGAGGTATAAGTAGGTGGAAGCAATATATTCGATACCTCATCCGGAAACACACCCTCTCGAAACCTGTGCGAGCAAGCTACACCGCGATACAGAGCGCCTCTCTTGCAGAGTCTGCCACTTGAGTTTGCTAAACATCTTTGTAACGCTATCATGGTTACCAAATAACCCTGTGACGAAACGCGCCGCTCTTCTTTGGATCTTCTCTATCTCCTCCGTCAACCCGATCTGGTACGGAGCACACACTGATGAGCAATACTCAAGTATAGGTCGAACGAGTGTTTTGAAGCCACCTCCTTTGTTGATGGACTACATTTTCTAAGGAATCTCAACCTGGTACCCGCCTTACCAACAATTAATATTATGTGATCATTCCACTTCAAATCGTTCCACAGGCATACTCCCAGATATTTTACAGAAGTAACTGCTACCAGTGTTTGTTCCGCCATCATGTAATCATACAATAAAGGATCCTTCTTTCTATATATTCGCAATACATTACATTTATCTATGTTAAGGGTCAGTTGCCACTCCCTGCACCAAGTGCCTATCCGCTGCAGATCTTCCTGCATTTCGCTACAATTTTCTAATGCTGCAACTTCTCTGTATACTACAGCATCATCCGCGAAAAGTCGCATGGAACTTCCGACACTATCTACTAGGTCATTTATATATATTTTGAAAAGCAATGGTCCCATAACACTCCCCTGTGGCACTCCAGAGGTTACTTTAACGTCTGTAGACGTCTCTCCATTGGTAACAACATGCTGTGTTCTGTTTGCTAAAAGCTCTTCAATCCAGCCACACTGCTACTCTGGTATTCCTTAGGCTCTTACTTTGTTTATCAGGCGACAGTGCGGAACTGTATCGAACGCCTTCCGGAAGTCAAGGAAAATAGCATCTACGTGGGACCCTGTATCTAATATTTTCTGGATCTCATGAACAAATAAAGCGAGTTGGGTCTTACACGATCGCTGTTTCCGGAATCGATGTTGATTCCTACAGAGTAGATTCTGGGTTTCCACAAACGACATGATACGCGAGCAAAAAACATGTTCTAAAATTCTACAACAGATCGACGTCAGGGAAATAGGCCTATAGTTTAGCGCCTCTGCTCGACGACCCTTCTTGAAGACTGGGACTATCTGTGCTCTTTTCCAATCATTTGGAACCTTCCCTTCCTCTAGAGACTTGCGGTACACGGCTGTTAGAAGGGGGCCAAGTTCTTTCGCGTACTCTGTGTAGAATCGAATTGGTATCCCGTCAGATCCAGAGGACTTTCCTCTGTTGAGTGATTCCAGTTGCTTTTCTATTCCTTGGACACTTATTTCGATGTCAGCCATTTTTTCGTTTGTGCGAGGATTTAGAGAAGGAACTGCAGTGCAGTCCTCCTCTGCGAAACATCTTTGGAAAAAGGTGTTTAGCATTTCAGCTTTACGGGTGTTATCCTCTGTTTCAATGCCATCATCATCCTGAGGTGTCTGGATATGCTGTTTTGAGCCACTTACTGATTTAACGTAAGACCAGAACTTCCTAGGATTTTCTGTCAAGTCGGTACATAGAATTTTACTTTCGAATTCACTGAACGCTTCACGCATAGCCCTCCTTACGCTAACTTTGACATCGTTTAGCTTCTGTTTGTCTGAGAGGTTTTGGCTGCGTTTAAACTTCGAATGAAGCTCTCTTTGGTTTCGTAGTAGTTTCCTAACTTTGTTGTTGAACCACGGTGGGTTTTTCCCGTCCCTCACATACTCGGCACGTACCTGTCTAAAACGCATTTTATGATTGCCTTGAACGTTTTCCATAAACACTCAACATTGTCAGTGTCGGAACAGAAATTTTCGTTTTGATCTGATAGGTAGTCTGAAATCTGCCTTCTATTACTCTTGCTAAACAGATAAACCTTCCTCCCTTTTTTTATATTCCTATTAACTTCCATATTCAGGGATGCTGCAACGGCCTTATGATCACTGATTCCCTGTTCTGCACTTACAGAGTCAAAAGTTCGGGTCTCTTTGTTATCAGTAGGTCCAAGATGTTATCTCCACGAGTCGGTTCTCTGTTTAATTGCTCGAGGTAATTTTCGGATAGTGCACTCAGTATAATGTCACTCGATGCTCTGTCCCTACCACCCGTCCTAAACATCTGAGTGTCCCAGTCTACATCTGGTAAATTGAAATCTCCACCTAAGACTATAACATGCTGAGAACATTTATGTGAAATGCATTCCAAATTTTCTCTCAGTTGTTCTGCCACTAATGCTGCTGAGTCGCGAGGTCGGTAAAAGGAGCCAACTATTAACCTAGCTCGGTTGTTGAGTGTAACCTCCACTCATAATAATTCACAGGAACTATCCACTTCTACTTCACTACACGATAAACTACTACTAACAGCGACAAACACGCCACCACCGGTTGCATGCAATCTATCCTTTCTAAACACCGTCTGTGCCTTTGTAAAAATTTCAGTAGAATTTATCTCTGGCTTCAGCCAGCTTTCTGTACCTATTACGATTTCAGCTTCGGTGCTTTCTATCAGCGCTTGAAGTTCTGGTACTTTACCAATGCAGCTTCAACAGTTTACAATTACAATACCGATTACTGCTTGGTCCCCACATGTCCTGACCCCCGCACCCTTTGAGGCTGTTGCCCTTTCTGTACTTGCCCGAGGCCATCTAACCATAAAACCGCACAGTCCACGCCACACAACCCCTGCTACCCATGTAGCTGCTTGCTGCGTGTAGTGGACTCCTGACCTATCCAGCGGAACCCGAAACCCCACCACCCTATGGTACAAGTCGAGGAATCTGCAGCCCACACGGTCACAGAACCGTCTCAGCCTCTGATTCAGACCCTCCACTCGGGTCTGTACCAAAGGTCCGCAGTCAGTCCTGTCGACGATGCTGCAGATGGTGAGCTCTGCTTTCATCCCGCTAGCGAGACTGGCAGTCTTCACCAAATCAGATAGCCGCCGGAAGCCAGAGAGGATTTCCTCCGATCCATAGCGACACACATCATTGGTGCCGACATGAGCGACCACCTGCAGATGGGTGCACCCTGTACCCTTCATGGCATCCGGAAGGACCCTTTCTACATCTGGAATGACTCCCCCCGGCATGCACACGGAGTGCACATTGGTTTTCTTCCCCTCTCTTGCTGCCATATCCCTAAGGGGCCCCATTACGCTCCTGACGTTGGAGCTCCCATCTACCAGTAAGCCCAACCTCTGCGACCGCCCGGATCTTGCAGACTGAGGGGCAACCTCGGGAACGGGACAAGCAGCCATGTCTGGCCGAAGATCAGTATCAGCCTGAGACAGGGCCTGAAACCGATTCGTCAGACAAACTGGAGAGGCCTTCCGTTCAGCCCTCCGGAATGTCTTTCGCCCCCTGCCACACCTCGAGACGACCTCCCACTCTACTACAGGTGAGGGATCAGCCTCAATGTGGGCAGTATCCTGGGCAGCCACAGTCGTAGTCTGATCGGGGGATGTGTGAGACGAGCTCGCCGTGCCCGACAAACCCCCATCTGGACCCCCACAGTGATGCCCATTGGCAACAGCCTCAAGCTGTGTGACCGAAGCCAACACTGCCTGAAGCTGGGAGCGAATGCTCGATGGTTGGTTGTGATAGATTCATTCAGTGATTTTCCTTTTGTTGTCCGGATGTCTTCCACGACATCATCTGCCACCATCCAAGCGTTATCTGCTATCTTTTCCATTGAAGGTCTTCCTCAGACAATTGTTTCCGACAATGGCCTACAATTCATGTTCGCCGAATTTCAGTCATTCTGCAAGGCCAATGGTATTCAACATATGACGTCCGCGCCGTTTTCGCCGCAGTCAAACGGTGCCGCTGAACGACTGGTCAAGACTTTCAAGTCACAGATGTTGAAGCTGAAAGAGTCGCATTCTCGGGAGGACGCGTTATTGCTTTTTTTGTATCGCTCTCAGCCCCGAGATGGTCGCTCGCCGGCTGAGTTGCTCCACAGTCGCCATCATCGAACCTTGACGTCTTTGCTACATCCGCAGCATCAGGTTTCTGTCCAGCGGCAGACACCTGCTTTTGCCCCAGGCGACGTTGTCTACTACCGCCACTATCGACGTTCACGGCGTTGGCTCGCAGGGCGCATTCTTCGCTGCCTCTGACGTGCTATGTATCTGGTTTTGGGGGCCTCTGGTGAGTGCGCCGGCATCTCAATCAGCTACGCCTCTGTCGTCGCACGGGCTCTGCCGCTCGCCGTCTGCTTTCAGCGACGGTGCCGTCCGGTCAACGCCCCGGGGACCCATCTACTGGCTCGCCTCAGCCCCAGGTGTTACCGACGCTGCCTTCCATTTTGCCCCATGGCGACGCGCCGCCGCCGCCGCCTGTTCTGCCGCCGGCGACGCCCGCAGTGGACGCGTCGCTGCAGCCGCCGCCGATCGCTTCCCGGGACCAGTTGTCCTCCGAAATGGCACTCTTGTCCGCTCCGGACCATATGTCGTCTTCGCCCGTCGGGTGCCCCGGCCCGATGGAAGTCGACCCTTCGCCCCCTCCTGTCTCTCTACGGGCGCATACGCCGCATGTTGGCGTGCACCCTGAAGTGGGTTTTCAGGCGTTCCCTATCTCCCCGCGGTCCGAATGGCAGGGTGCGGGTGGCACAGCCTCGCCTGTTGTTAGGCTCGCCACCTCGTCGCATACGCCAACATGGGGTCCTCCCCACGGTGGACGGAGGCCTTATACCACAACCGTACGCCGATTTGCGGGGGAGGAATGTGGTGTCACCGCCAGACACCACACTTGCTAGGTGGTAGCCTTTAAATCGGCCGCGGTCCGTTAGTATACGTCGAACCCGCGTGTCGCCACTATCAGTAATTGCAAACCGAGCGTCGCCCCAGTTGTACAGCCAACTTTGCTAGCGATGGCTCACTGTCTACTTACGCTCTCATGTGCAGAGACGACAGTTTAGCATAGCCCTTAGCTACGTCCTTTGCTACGACCTAGCAAGGCGCCATATTCAGTTACTAGAATGTATTCTGAATAGATAATATTGTGAATCATGTACCGTCAAGAGCGACGTTCATCATTAATGGATTAAAGTTAAGTATCAAACTAATTACGTCCGCTTTCTGAATTCTAATTCATTGTCATGCTCCAGACTTCACGTCAATATAGTTCTTCCCTCCTCACGCCAGCCTGCGTGAGCTAAAACGCGTGCATTTCGGCCTCCACTAGTAACACGGTGTTGGCTCTTCTGCCAACACTACAATAAGCTCGTTCCTTCGTGACTCATTGTAATATACGCCAACAAACGACATGATGGCCTGACGGTTATATGCTCTATTTGTTGCTGAGCCTCTGACTGTGTGACTAGGCAGTTGATTAGAGCTTGAGGCTGCCTTCAGTTCTCATGTTCTCTTTCGTTGAATAGAGATCTCCGTTACGAGAGTTACAGATAAATTGCTACTTTTTTTTGTACCTTCAACATTGCAGT
Organism: Schistocerca americana; assembly: GCF_021461395.2. Taxonomy (NCBI): domain Eukaryota; kingdom Metazoa; phylum Arthropoda; class Insecta; order Orthoptera; family Acrididae; genus Schistocerca; species Schistocerca americana. Next base: position 600,988,494 of record NC_060119.1, on the reverse strand, counting down.
TTTTTATATATTGCTACTTTTTGTTATGTTATTTTAAGGGCTTCATTTGTAATAGTTAAACCGCTTGTTTGGGCCTCACGTATTTAGCGCTTTTTTTTTAACCTCATCAACTTGCCTTAACCTGCGACCGAGTTCTCTACAACTCACGGGCACGGGGATCTGTTGATGTTACACGCCGTCTTGTTGTTTGGGAACTTCTGTGGTCGCTCACATCATACTTCGTATGCCCTACTGCATCGGCAACACACTTCAAGTCCAACCAACACGAGATGTCTGCATCACAGGGCGTATATTCAGCAGTAAAACCTACGCCATCTGTATTGTCAACACAAATATTTACCGGCGGCAACAACACACCACAACACCAGGTCTGCACCAACAGCCTACCCTTTCGTGGAGCCTGCGTAACAGGTTCACCAGAGGTTGTAGCTAGTCCAGGAACTACTTTGATACGCCAGGCACGTGATCGCAAATACTTCCGGCAGATACATCAGACAAACGGACTTTATAGGGCGGCGCACAGCTGGGAAAAGGCAGTTCGTCGCACCGCTTGGAAGTATGTAGAGATGCCACGCTGGCAGCCACGGATAGACCCCTCTTGTAGCTGACCGATGTCTTCCAGATGGAACTGGTATAGTCCACGAACATATTGACATTGTAGAATCGCTCCCCATGAAGAGTCGGGTCGTTTCTATTGTTATTTGTTATTTTATATTTGTGTTGATACGCAGATACGCAGTTGGGATAGAGTCTGTTCTTATTTTGGAGATTGTGTTATTGATTCGTTTTGGTGAGTCCAATAAATGGTTTTCGGACTTGTGTTTCCGCATTTACATTCTGCTAGAGCAGATACTTCAGTGGCGACGAGTTGGTTTAAGAGTTTTCCACGTCTGCTCAGTTCTTGTGCGCTATGACAGACTGTATTCCACGTATTGATGAACCCACAGCGCCAGTCATAGCGCTGTTGGAACGTATGCAACAAACGAGCAAGCTCATTATTCAGCGTTTACAGGCGATGTCCACCCCTTCCCCCCTTTTGAGGTACCTCTGCAGGGGTCCCACCCAGCTTCCCCGCTTCTGGGGCTCCGTGCAGCACCCCATGCATTTCGCAAATTCGACAAATCCGTTGGGCCTTGGGGCAACTACGTGCCTTATCTGGAGCAACAAATTATTGCTCATGATATCACTGGCGACGTTCAGCGACACGCATTTTTGTCTCGCCTATGTTGGCCAGGAAGTTTATCATCATCTGCAACAGCTGCAGATACTGAACCTCATGCTCTCTAATACGAGGCATTGACGTCGAGCCTATTGGATTATTGTGACTCTCAGGTCGATATAGCGCTGGCATGTCACAAGTTCTTCTGTTGCCAGAAGCTTCCCGCGCAGTCATAAAGGGAATGGATTGCTAACTGCAAGGTCTCTCCTGTCACTGTCGTTTTTCTGTGGCAACCCCCATTTCAAGCACTGTTATGGATCGGCATTCATTCGTGGTATGATTCTTGTCCATGCTGCAGATGATACCTAATTGGCTGATCTTCTGAATTTGAAATATTCCTCTTTAGACACCTACTTACGCATTATCCGCGCTCATGAGCAGTCCTTTCGTTCTACTTCCACCCTGTAGTTCCTGGCGCAGGTCTTCGCCACCCGCCCATCGCGACGCCGGTTCACATCACTGCAGCCGCCACAGTGGCGCCGGGTGCCCACTCCTGAGGCTGCACCCGCCCTCCAGGACCAGGGCGCCGGTCTCCATCTGGACCAACGGCCGCCGCTGAGGCATCATCAGCAGCAGCGACAACGTTCTGTCGTCAATGCTTTGTCACACACCAGAGGTAAGATTGCTACTTCTGGAGGGTGACCTCTTCTGTCTGCGGAAAGGAGGGTCACAAAGCTGAGGTCTGTCTTTCATCATCATTGATGGCCATGGACCACATTGCTTTGGACGCATTCGACTCGGCAGCTGATGAGACGGACCCACTGCCGCCAATTTGCTTCATGCGAATACTCTGACTGTGCGATTGAATGGCACTCCTCTCCCTTTTCAAGTGGATATGGGGTCCTCCATCACCATAATCGATGGGGATTCCCACCATCACTTGAGTTCACCACTCCTTTGTCGTTCTGTACTTCCCTGAAGAGCTACAGTAATGATATCATCTGACTACAGGTTGGTTCTTGGCTAAGGTCTAGTACCTCATTCACAATGTTACAGCCCGCAACAGGGTCACCCACTTATTGGGAATGGATCTTTTTCCCTTACTGGGCCTTGAGATACATGACTCAGGCCTGGCTGTCCAGTTATTGTCTGCAGAAAATCACTTGCGGCTTCTGGATGACCTCCGAGATGTGTTCTCTGCCACATCTCTGGGAGTCTCTGGGTTTGAAGCCCATATCAAACTCCTCCCCTCAGCAGTCCCAAAGTTTCACAAGCCTTGCTTGGTACCATTCACCTTTTGTGACAAATCACAGCAGGAGCTTCGTTGCCTAGAGCCTGAGGTATCCTGACCCCAGTCCACCATAGTCGTTGTGCTACACCCATTGGGGTCCTTGAGAAGCCGAAAACCTCTACTGGCGCTTCTGAGGATTTTAAGGCCACTGTCAATGCTAAGTCTGCTATTGACTTCTGTCTCATACCCAAGGTTGATGACATCCTGTCCAGATTGGCTGGCAGAAAGGTGTTTGCCAAAATTTATTTGCAGGACACCTACCACTAGTTGCCTTTGGACGAGTCATCGAAAACGAACTTGGTAAGCCTTTTAACCTCTTCCATTACAACCACCTCTAGTTTGGGGTCACCAGTGCTCTGGCTATCTTGCAGCACTATTAGGAAACGCTGACAAGAGATATTCTGGGGCTGGCTAACTACCTTGATGACATCTTAGTCGCTTGTGTCTCCACCACAGACTTGGCCTGGAACCTCCAGCGCCTTTTCCATGTTCTTCATGTGGCGGTTCACATTGCAACACGCAGAAATGTCTTTTTTTGTTCCATAGGTGTACTGCTCTGGCCAATTGTTGAGCACTAATGGCATATGACCAATGCCCCAGTATGTGGAGGCTATTCAGAAGCTGCCTTCCCCCCCCCCCCCCCCCTCCCCCTGAAGAGCATCTTCCAGCTTAACTCAGTCCTGCGTCAACTCAGATACTACTGCTGTTTTATCCCACGTGCTGCACCTCTGGCAGAACACCTTCATTGCTCCTCTGTAAGAATGTTTTCTGGGATTGGTTGCTGTCCCTTATGACCCCACCAAGCCTCTCACCTTCGCTACTGATGAGTCAGACTATGGCGTGGAGGTCGTCTTGTCTCACATCATCGACAGAGTTGAGCGCCCAAATTATGTCTATGGCCACTACTTCACCTTACACACTGATCACAAGCCTCTTGTCTCGTTGTTCGTTTCCAGGCCACAACTCTCCATGCCATCTTCTCTCTCGACTCCTGATGGACGCCGACCCTGATTTCGATGCTGACCCAAGTGCCTGTTTCCACCTGTAAGACGCCGCTGCCAAGGCAGTGACTGATTTGCCACTGGATGCCCAGCTAGTTGCACCTCGCACGGCAGATGACTCAACCCTCTGGGTGCTGATGCACCACGTTCAGCATGGTGCCATCAGACTGTCGTCAGCTGCTGCACCCGGAGGTTTGGCCTTCTGACACAGTGCCAGGACCTGTTTGTAAGAGATGGGATCCTCGTCATCTTCAATGATAATTATCGTTGGCGGATTGTGCTGCAACCCTCCCTCCACCAGGGGGCCGTCGAGCTCCTACAGTTGGTTATTGGTGGTTGACTTGACGAAATAGCTTGCCTGTCAGAATGTCTACTGGAGGGGTATGGACCCCGCCATCACCCACATGGTGGCCTCATTTCGCTCTTATCAGCAGCAACAGTCGGCGCCCCCTCACCATCTCTTCCCATGACCTCCTGTCCCTTCTCCGTGGCCCTGTTTACACTTGGATTTCATGGGCCTGTTCCTCGGCTCCTCCTGACTTATCCTTGTGGACACAGGCATTGCGTTTCTCTATATCTCCTCATGTCCACCACGACACCACGACATCCCTAATACCATCCAAACTCTTTCAAGCATATTTGCCATTCAGGGCCTTCTGGAGATGTTGGTGGCCCACAACAGGCTGAATTTACCTTCTTGTGCACCTCCCGGGGCATCGGGTTGGTTCATACTGCTCCGTTTTATCCTGCATCTAACGGATTAGCTGAACAGCTTCCCCATACATTCTAAGCCCAGATGTCGAAATTGAGTCTCCAAAAATCCCTTGGTGACACCCTTACCATTTTTCTGTCGTCCTAGTGGTCCACTGTTAAGGGTGGGTAATCCCCTTGACCTTTGGTAAAAATTGCTGTTTTGAAGTGCGCGCCGCAGCGCGTAGTGTCAATCAGTCGCCCTCCGTTTCTGGCGGTGGCGCCGCTGTGGCAATCGCAGCTTTGGTGTCTCCCTCTAGTGGGAAAGGGGAAAGTTTGCCTGTTCACGTGCATTTAAGGGGCGCTATCAGCTCGCCAGGAGGTCAGTCTGGGTGAGTCTGGAGTCAGTTTGGGGTCTGTCTCTCGTCCCCAGCTTGCTAGTCTGTCACTCGTCCGAATTTGTGAGGCAGTTAGTGTCTGTCTGTCGTCCGGAGTGTCAGTATGTCTTTCGTTCGAATCAATCTTTAAAGCCGGATAAATGAGAGTGTTCCCACTCCACCAGAAAGAGAACTCAGCGGTTGGTAGCCCAGTCGGGGCTTAGTTCCTGCATCTGAGTCTGCGCGTTAGGCCGCCAGTCTGCTCGAGTTGCTCAGGCAATGGTCATTGGCAGTTGGGTCGATCGGTTGGTCGGTCGCACACTGAGACACAAGATGACTTTTCCGCCTTGAACGTCGGCGCATGTGAGGTTGCCACGTGCGCCCTGTGGGCCGCGCAGTATAGCGAGGAGTAGTGGCTTCGCGGTCGACACGAGAGCAACATGAGTCAGCTCACGACATTGGTCTGGCCTGTGCGAGCTGCGACGCCGTGAGACGGGAGATCGGCGTGCCTTCCAGCGTCCGTTGAAGCAGCTGGCAGCGGACGCTTCAGAGGAGCGATTTGGGGGTGCTGCGCCAGGTCTTCTCCAGAAATCGCAGTTTGCTAGAAGTTGGGAAGTGATTGGTGATACGTTGTTCCATTTACTTGTTAAATTCTACTTGTTTCCTTGGTGAGGTCACCAGCCGCTTTATTTTGGGGTCGTCCCACCATTCTTCTCCGTTTGCCCACCCGCGGGAAGGTGGTTATTCATGAATTGGGTGGTCCGTTTCTCCCTTGTGGAGTAGGGGCGGGTTAGAGCAACCTGCGGATCGGATTGTTCGGTAATCTCCCTATCAATCTGCCGTACGTTAGTAGCTGCCTTTGACATGTTTGTCGGATTTGGTGTGTTAACGGATTTATTGCTTGGAGTGTAATGGCCAAAAACCTGGAATAAGTTTTGATCTTGCCTATCATCTTGAGAGGCGGTATCTTTGTACTGTAGAGCATCTTAGTTTGATTGGCCAACCTTGTAGAATTTTATATAAGATTCCACTTTATAGGCTTTTATTTAAATGATCATATTAGTATATAAAGTTGCCATCCTTTCACTGTAAGGCTTTTCTTAGAGGTTAAAATCAAGTTGCACCTTCGGTGGCAAGTTAATATTTTAATTTTAGTGTTTGTACCATTTCCAGCCTTCCTATGGGGTGCACAGTTTTGTGCTTGTGTGAGTTGTTAAAACTTTAAGTTTAAGGTAATTTGGTGTGTTGCAGATTTGCACCAGTGTAGTCTTTCAGGGGTTATTGCGAGCGGTCGCGACTACGGCCGTGTCAAAAGGGAGTGGCAAGGTTCTCAGCCCGAAAGCTCATACAGTCAAAAAACTCTGTCTCTTTCTGCCTCTGAATAAATTGTAACTACATATTTAGAGAGTGGTTTCTGATTATAATTTTAAACCTGTTTCTTGAAAGAAAACGCTTTTAGGAATAAAATTCCCATTTGTTAAAGCAATTTGATTATGATTTCATCAGTTAGTCCCTGGCAACTACTTCCACGCTCACATAGTGTGATTAAATATGTTAATGTTCTTGATGAATCGCTAGCAAATAATTTTTTAGAGTATTCTTTGAAAATAAATCCACGGTTCACCCCTGCTGAATAACTTCACAGCCGTCCTCATCAGTCCCCTTCGTCTCTCCTGTTTATGTCTTCTCCCCTCCCAGCTCCCCTGTTTTCATCTGCAGGATCTGGTCTGGGCGATGTTGTTCATACGGAATCGTCTCCGGTGGGTACCTGCCAGGCTCTCGTCGCTCATTGGCCGTGCTATGGCGGCAGTCACTGTCAACGGCCACACAGTGCTTTGGAGGCACACCAACCAGCTTTGCCTCCAGTGTGGTCTTTTTCCATGGCTCTTGGTCCTTGGGGGTGAAGATGCTCCTCTCCCAGCCCGACCTCCACCTCTGCCATCGCCTCCAGTCACATCGCTGGTGGACTCGCCAGTAGAAGTCCCTGCAGCCATGGAGGTGAATCCTGTGCCTGCGACCACCCCTGGTCTCCTGTCACCGATGGCCCTTGGACGTCGAGATGAGCCTTCCACTCACCCATGTTGGAGGTGGAGGGGGAGGTCTACTGTGGCCACCCACTTCATACATCGTATCCCTTACTGCAATGGCATCCCACTTCACATCAAACCAACATGGGGTGCTTGCATCACAAGGCGTATATTCACCAGGAAAACCTACGTCATCCTTGTTGTCAACACAAAAATTTACTGGTGGCCACAACACACCACAACACCAGGTCCTCACCAACAGCCCCCATGGACCGCTACCCGTTCGTGGAGCCTGCAGAACAGGTTCAACAGGGGTTGTAGCTAGCCCAGGAACTACTTTGATACGCCAGGCACGTGACCCCAAATAGTTCCTTCAGGTACATCCAGGTACATCCGCCAAACGGCCTTTATAGGGCGGCGCGCTGCCGGCAAAAGGCAGTTTGACGCACCGCTTGGAAGTACACAGAGCTGCCACTTCTGCAGCCACGGCTAGATCCCTCTTCTAGTTGACCGATGTCTTGCAGATGGAATTGGTATAGTCGACGAACATCTTGACATTATAGGATTGGTTATTGTGATCGCTCCACGTGAAGAGTCGGGTATTTTCTATTATTATTTGCTATTTTATAATTTTGTCTATCTGCGTTTGGAGGTTGTATTATTGTTTCGTTTTAGTGACTCCAATAAATTGTTTTCGGACTTGTGTTTCCGCATTTCTATTCTGCTAGCCCAGATACTTCAGTAACTTTTGTCATGACATGGGGATTGGCCTAAGCACAGTAATTCAGGTCATCTGTTGGAATGAGCAACATAAGTTCTCTTGTGTATTTTACACCCTGTGTACTTATTCATAATTGTATCCTTTCTCTCGTAATATCTGGCTTATTAGAGTTATATATTTAATTAACTGTGCTGTACCAGCTTTTTCTCAACCATTCGGGATTCATAGTTTATTTGTAGGTGTTTCTTTGAACTGGCTTTTGCCTGTATTGTTGATGTACTGCTTTCACCTTGTATCATCTAGAGGCTCTATAGTGTTATTTATTTGAATTTTTTCTTAAATTAGTAAAGGAAGTCTTCTTTTCTTGGTGTGACGTATTGTTAACCTTACTGTGCAATAACTTTTTTCTTTTTATGAAGTTTGTAATTCTACTATAAATTGTACAAACATAGCTCCGTCGAGTGTAGCCTGAAAGTGGGAATAGGCCCTGAGACCTCGTTTTTCTCGTTTTCTTAATGTTAAATGCTACTGTTCGTTATTGTGTATATCCCTGTTACAAATTTTAAATGTATTTGCCCTTTGGTTGTCGTCTGTTAAGATGGAGTCTGATCATTACTGTGTTTAATATTATTTGTTGTTATTTGAATAAATGTAATCAAACGACAAATGGCATTGCTACTGAGGTGCTCCCCGTCACGCAGATAAGGATGGTTTTGGTGGCGCCGAGCAGACTGTGGCGGTGTCGGGGTCGCTGAGGACAGCAACAGTGGCGAAAGAGGTGGAGAGATGGCTACTGCTACTGCTGCTGTTGCGGCGGCTGCAACTTTGGGGAAGCACCCGAACACAACAGCGAGGGCAACAGGCAAGGAGACGATGTACAGACACACACGCACGTACACAGTCAGAACAAATGCTCTACGATGCAAGTAAACTACGTAGATGAGCAGTTTCAGTACTAATATAACAAAATAACAATAACGAGTAGTTCTTCATTCAGTCTGACTCGGTCGCAGCGGTGGAAGTCAGATATCACGCAAGGAACGACTTCATAGCTGATACGACGCGTTTCGGAATTTATCCATCATCAGCTATCTACAAAACTGTCAGATACAAAAGTACTTTGTAAAAAGTATTAATTTATACTTTGATTGAAATCGCTTGGCAAAAGCTATAATGCACCTACTCAGTAGCGATAGCTGCACGTAGAAGTGGCGTTTGCAGTTGTATGTGAAATAAACATTCGCCGACTGCTGACACAATCCCTCAGAGTGCGGACCAAGAAGATTTTCTTGTCACCAAGTGGCATAACATAATCTGTATTGGCGTCCAGTTGCATCAACTACTGAACATTTATAATAGCGTGTGTGTGGTGGCTGTCAACCAACATATTACAAAGGAAATAATATTCTAAGATTAATGGAGAGTTACTGGACTAAACGGCGAGGTCATCAGTTTCACTGAATTATTTTCTTTATGCAGATGATAATGATTTTACATCGATACAAATTTACACAAAATATTTGTCGAATTTGAGTATTACGTGGCGGCACACGCCGTAAAAAGTTACACTCAGAACAACTATTCGATGTGACAAGCGACATAAAATTAAAATATTTTACAGCAATATGTATGTCACAAATACAGGCAGTAAGACAAGGAGAAGAGAATACAATATTTTCGTTAAAACTAGAACAGTCCGATTGTTACACTCAAATCCGGTACGAGAAAATGCTTAAATCAAATACAACACCAATTAACTGATAATGATCACAACCATTTTTTATGACACATAGGAAGTATTTTAGTGCAAACAAAAATCAATCGTAGGGGATTACACGTCATTTCCTTATAAAACCAACATACATTATTTGGTTTTTGTACCGTCAAACATAAAAATGTTTGCGTCTTTGGAAGCTTTACAAATGCTATAGGCTCAAAGTACAATATACGAAGTGTAATCGTACATCTCAAACCATATATGGTAAATCAGATACGGGCCCGGTATAAATTAGTGGAGATGTGGAAGTGGAGTGGGGAATGAGCGGAGGTAACCAGTAATTTATAAAATATAGTAAATATTATTTTAGTATACATAAAAATCAGTCCTGGGAGATTACATATCATGTCTATATAAAACTAAGAAATGTTACTTGGTGCTTGTGCCTTGCATTTCCTTTTTTTTTTTTTTTTTCTTTTTGCTAATATTAGGAAAGCTATTTTCACTAACTGAATCTTTAGCATACAAAATATATGTGTCTAGTTGTTTGCAGTATAATTGCTTAAATACTCAGGCAGTTTATTTTGTACTGCTAAGTTTTTTCTTCCAAACAGATAAGTCTACACCCTTCCATAATCAGGTGCATTTATTTTTCTCACGTTAAAAGTAAGTAGAAAGCCTTGTCAGAAAACGTAGAGATACGTTTATTAAAACCAAAGTGTTTCGTTTCTTGAAATGACACCAAAATCGTGACAGCTTAGGTTTGACTTGCAATTAATGCACTATACGCTACATTCAACAAAAATTATCTGTTGTTACATATTACTATTTTGTAGCAGATTAACATACAACGTGTTCTTAAGATATTCGCAGAAAGTGTTCACATAAATTTAATAATAAAATGATTAGCAGACGTCGAAAATTCGACAACATCCTCAGGAAATGAATTTTCGTATATCACCGTAATAATCTGTTACACTAAATTGAACTAAAATAAAAACATACTGCAGTTCCTCTACAACACACTGTCCCATTCATGTGCCCTAAGTGATCAAAATCATCTGGACACCTGACTGAAAATGACTTACAAATTCCTGGCACCCTCCATCGTTAATGTTGCAATTCAATATGGTACTGGCACACCATTAGCCTTGATGACAGCTTCCATTCTCGCAGGTATACGTTCAATCATGTGTTGGTAGTTTCTTGGGGAAAGGCAGCCTATTCTTCACGGAGTGCTGCGCTGAGGAGAGGTATCGATAACGGTCGGTGATGCCTGCCACAAAGTCGGCGTTCTAAAACCTCCCAAAGGTGTTGTGTAGGATTCAGGTCAGGACTCTTTACGGGCCACTCTATTACAGGGATGATATTATCGGGAAAACCACTCTGCCGAAGGTCGTGCATTTCCAACAGGTGCTCGATCGTGTTTAAAGATGCAATAGCCATCCCCTAATTGCTCTTCAACAGTGGGAAGCAAGAAGGTGCTAAAAACAACAATGTAGACCTGTGCTGTGATACTGCCACACAGAACAACTGCAAGCAACCTCCATGAAAAACACGACCACACCATAACACCACCGCCTCCGAAGGTTACTGTTGGCGCTACACACGCTAGCAGATGACTTTCACCGGGCATTCGGCACACCCATACCCTGCCATCGGATCGCCACATTGTGTACCGTGATGCGTCACTCCACACAATGTTTTCTTACTGTTCAATCATCAAATGTTTACGCTCCTTACACCGAGCTTGGCGTCGTTTGGAATTAACCGGTGTGATGTGTGGCTTATGAGCAGCCGCTCGACCATAAAATCCATGTCTTCTCACCTCCCGTCTAAGTGCCATAGTACTTGCAGTCCTGATGCAGTCTGGAATTCCTGTGCGATGGTCTGGATAGATGTCTGCCTATTATACATTACGACCCTCTTCAACTGTCGGCGGCCTCTGTCAATCAACAGACGAAGTCAGTCTGTACGCTTTTGTGCTGTACGTCTCCCTTCAAGTTTCCACTTCACTATCACTTCGGAAACAGTGGACCTAGGAATGTTTTGGAATGTGGAAATCACGCGTACAGACGTATGACACAAGTGGCACCCGATCACCTGAGCATGTTCGAAGTCCGGAGCGCCCCATTCTGCTCTCTCACGATGTCTAATGACTACTGCTGTCGCTGATATGGACTACCCGGCAGTAGGTGGCAGCACAATACACCTAATATGAAAACGTATGTGTTTGAGGGTGTCCGGATACTTTTGGTCACATAGTGTATATTTCACAGTTCGCGAGTGAAAATGGAAAAACGTGTAAGATTACGCCTGTGTTCGATGTGGGAGGCACGCCTCTTAGCAGCCTCCGAATGAAATCGCATACTGATTAGCTTACAGGACTCGCTTTCGGGAGCATATCGGTTCAAATTCACGTCCGAAATACTCAGATTTAGGTTTCAGTACCTTCCCTAAGTCGCTGCAGGCAAATGCTGGCCTGGTTCCTATAAAAGAAAAACAATCCGATCTTGCGCTCAATTACTCAGGACCTCATTGTAGGCGGGACATTAAACAATCTTCCCTCCTTCCTCGTTCACGTGTTCCTGCCGAAGCGTAAGTCCTGAAGTAACTCTGAGCATCGACATGAAACGTCTATTTCTAAGGCAAAAACGAACATTCCTACATCTGAGTAATTATATAGGAACGGAGATACAGTAGGAGACAAACACGAAGTAGGAAGCGTACCAGAACGACGGATTTGATAAAAAACCTGAAGAAACCGTGTTCATTTCTTAATGGAGAGGAAGGGAACAATGTGTCGCAAAGGGTGGCCGGAAGTGCATTAGGACAGAGCTGCTGTTAATAACGCTGTCACGGAAACAAAAACGAGTTGGCTGCGGCGTTCACGGGTCGCGGTCAGGCCGTGTCGGATTCTGCCGGAGGTTCACCGGGTTGCCTACATCTCGGCGCTGACCGGAACGGCGAGGCGGTAATTCAAGTTGATGGAACGATCCGCGATCTATCACAGCTGTTCTTGCAGCCGGCTTATGCGAATGGCGGGCAGTTAAAACTTTCCGCTTCCTTCTTTCCTCGAGTACTGGTGAAAGCATGGGGGGTGGGCGAGCCATTGCTTTGCATTATACTCCACTGTCGATTGCCGGTATTTGTATGGACGCGTGTAATTAATGGTCCAACTTGCGGAGACGGGCACCACCCTCCGTGCCGCCCCGAGGGACGGCGCGGAGAATCGATTGCTGGATGAACAAAGGGCGCACACCCTCGCGGCCACAGCAACGAAATTCTGCCGTACTGCCTGCCGGCGAAAACCCCTCCTAAATCTCCCGCCACTTTTTTCTTCCACGTCGCACAGTAGTTGCCCCTCTAGTTCGATTGTAGACGGGAATTCGATGGCGTTCTTTAAATATAGAGTGAGAAGCTCCTGAAGATATGTGTTATTTACTGCGGAAAACTACGAACGTAAATCAGGATGGGAGGGGACCTCGGTGATAAAGGGTTCGGGTGTAAATTTGTAGTACACCGCGGACGGCGGCGGACTGCGCGAGACGCTGGAGAAAGCGATAATTCCGGCCGCGCGGTGAGATATTGCTGCGACGGCGCAAAAGTACCGCCCTAAACTCCCGCTGTTTGTTCGCGGAGGAGTGGCGCTCCGGCGGGAAACAAATTTCGCAGATAGGCGGTTCGCCCGGGCGGGATTTCACCGCAGATTACAAGTGGCTCGAAGATATTTGCGTGCGGAGTCCGTTTCTACAGTACAGCGGCAGCTTTCCAGTGCTCATTCCGCTCGTTCTGCTACCAGCACTTCCGTTCGAAAGAGATATGCGAGCTACGGCTTGGCAGGATCAGTGCAGGTTCGGATTACTGCTTTATTATACACAGGCATTAAGAAATGCGAGATATTGAATGCCGTAGAGACAGATCACTATGCCAGTGCCCTACGTGTTCTATACGATTAACAGTACACCGAGGGGCATAAACGAAGACGAAGGACTACAACTAGTAGTTGAGTTGTGCCGCCAGACAGCTAAGTAATACCGTCTCCAGTTGGGCGACAGGGACAAGTTTCTGCGTTGCGCATTCCCTTCAACCAGCCCCTTCCTCCGACATATCTCAATTCTCGACGATGAGCGACTTTATCAGTTTATTGAGATGAACGCGACTTAACAACGAGGCAAAAAGTAAAAACTTCAATAATTCTGTTCTCTATATAGCTCTAAATGAGTAACTTACAGCTGAAAGCAGCAGTGTTTCCAACAATAACGTGATCGCTTTTCATTGTTTCATTGCTGAAAAGTGCAAAGCCATAACGTACAAAATAACAAACGGAAAATATACTCTTTACATGGCCGTTTACAATGGTAGAATGAGTTGCTTAATCTAATAACTATCAGTAAGAAACATGCGTCTCCGTTACAGTGAGACTAGCATTGTCACATCAAAATTATAGAAAGTGATTTGGCTGACACCACAAGCAGTTGACATGATAAACAGACGTCGCAGGTCTCTGTTCGAGGCAGAACTCACGGAGTGTTGATTGAGGCGGACCTGTAGCTGATGGTAGTTTCATCTCGATGGTGCAGTAAGTTTTTAACCGTTCAACCTATGTTCGCAAAGTCAAAATATGAACAGTCACGTGATAAGTGACTTTAGTTGCTGTTCTGAAGTTATATGTTTAACTGGAACAATACCTACAACCTTAGACGTTTCTAACTTAGATGAACAAAGTTTGTGACACATTTCTACGTCATCTGTCATCTTGCTGATGGTACGTAGGAGAGTCTTAGTATCCGGTTGTGAACTTTAACAGTGATGTGTTAAATACTTTAAAAGTATTCTGAGTCGCGAATATGAGCAACCATCAGCTGCTCAAAGAATAACAACGAAAACTCGCACCGGACCGCGACACGAACACGGGTTTTCCGCTTTACGCGAGCGGTCGCCTTTCGCCTTAACTATTTCATAGCCAGGACCAAACCTTCGTATCTTCGTTGATCCATTATGGATCGTGGGACGACGGCTGGCATGAATTTCTTGATTCAATAATTTACCAACAGCCGTATGTACTGTAGAAATTTATTTTATTTTATGAACTTCTATGTGCTACCAGTTTCGGTATTACATTGATGCCATCTTCAGGCCCTACTCGTCATAGTCGCCTGGCCACCAAGAGCTGTTACAGCACGATTGATTCACGGATCCAGTTATATGGCTCCTTCCGTGTATAGCGATTTTACGACTGCGACGAGTGGGGCCTGAAGATGGCATCAATGTAATGCTGAACCTGGTAGCACATAGAAGTTCATAAAACAAAATAAATTTCTGCAATACAATACGGCTGTTGGTAAATTATTGCATCAAGAAGTTCAAACCTTCGTATGTCTCACTGTCACCTTCCCACAGTGCTTGCACAATTATGTGAGTCCTGTACTGAGAGAGACATTTCGTTTTCGCGTCAGACTGCCTTGGCTTTTGGGTGAAAGACATTAGTGTAGTGTCTGTATTTGACAGTGTCTCCAAAGTTGGACGCAATGTTCATCACACATTCGCAGTTTGTGAATATGGTTCAAATGGCTCTGAGCACTATGGGACTTAACATCTAAGGTCATCAGTCCCCTAGAACTTAGAACTACTTAAACCTAACTGACCTAAGGACATCACACACATCCATGCCCGAGGCAGGATTCGAACCTGCGACCGTAGTGGTCTCGCGGTTCCAGACTGCAGCGCCTAGAACCGCACGGCCACTTCGGCCGGCTTGTGAATATATTTTCTGATTCAACGTAGCTATAAATTAGCGGCAAACATTGCGCTTTGAACCTTACGTTATTTATTTACAACTCTACACAGAAAAGAATTATTGAAATTTTTACCTATTGCCTATTATTAAGTCGCGTTCATCTCAAAAAGTGAAAAAGAAGCTCATCATCGAGAATGGAGCTACTTCAGCAGCAGGGGCGGGATGAAGGGAAAGCGCAGAGCAGAATCTTGTCCTACTCAGACCAATGGAGACGGTATTTTTTAGCTGTCTTGCTGCATGACTGAACTAACCACTCGTGGTGGACCCCGTCCGCCTTTAACACACTCGGTATACTATTGGTGGTATCTATCTATACGGTAGTCCGAAGGAACATTCAACCCAGTACACTAATGTAATTGCTCTTATTAATTGAAATTAATTTCAATAAATTTGTTGTTGATTCTGATACTAGTTATCCTATTACAGAACTATTTACAGCAACTCCCTCTCTGCCCTACCTTCCTGTTCATAACAAACCCAATTTAAGTTACATCGTTTTCTGCTGCTGTCGATATTAATCTGCACTCGTCTGACCAGAAATTGTTATGTTCTTTCCACTTCATTGCAGTGACCTCTCTTTCCAGCTTTACGAGCATATATTTCTATACTCTGAAGTCCCCCAAAGAACTAAATACTTCAGAACTCGAATCAAGAACAACTGTCTACATGAGTAACTTCCTGGATGTTCTCTGTGTAGCGAAGCACCTTAAATCAGTACAGACAAGTCCTCCAGTGCAGATTGTATACCAGTTAGGTTTCTTTCAGAGTATGCTGGTACATATTTAGCAACCATATACAACCTCTCGCTCGACGAAAGGCTGCCTAAAGACTGGAAACCCCAGCACTTGTCACAACAATGCTCAACAAAGGAAATGGAAGAAATCCTTTGAATTACAGGCGCATATCACTGACGTTGATTTGCAGTAGGATTTCGGAACATATACTGGAGTCGTGCATTACTAATTACGATCTATTAACACTTAACACGGATACAGAAAATATATTTCTTCTGAAATACAATTAGCTCTATATTCATACGAAGTAATCAGTGCTATCGGCAGGGGATTTTTAATTGCTTCCGTATTTACAGACTGCAGAAGGCTTCTGATACCAATCCTCACAAACAGCTTACAATCCAATTACGTGACCGCGGAATATCGCCTCAGCTGTGCTGTTGGATTCGTGATTTCTCGGTGACTGAGGGAAAGTCTTCTAGTAAAACAGAAGTGATATATGATAATCCCGGAAGTGTTATAGGCAGTCTGCTGTCCCTATCTATACAAATCATTTAGGGTACAATATGGGCAGACCTCTTAGATTGTTTCCAGATTATGCCTTCGTTCACCATCTAGAAAAGTCATCAGAAGGCCGAAAACAATTAAAAAATGATATATAAAAAATATCCGTATAGCAGGAAAAATGAGAATTTACTCTAAGTAATATAAAACGAGAGGTCATTAGTACTGAAAGGAGTCCGTTAAATGTGGGTTACGCACTATGTCACGCAAATCTAAAGGCGACCAGTACCTAGGAATAACAATCACAATCAACTTAAATCGTAAGGGAAAAAGAAAATGTCTTGAGGAAAGCGAATGATAGACTGCGTTTCATTGGAAGAACACTTATAAAAAATACTAGATCAATTATAGAAACAGGCCACTCTTGCTTGACCGTCCTCTTCTGGAGCATCACTGTGCCGTATGGGATTCTTACCAGAGTGTATTAACGGAGGACAAGCTCAAAGAATTGGAGCTCGCTTTTTACAATCGCGAAATAGGGGAAAGATTGTCAGGGATTAGAGACATAAATTAAGGCGGCAATCATAAAAATGAAGGCGTTTTCATTTGTGGTGATATCTTTTCACGAAATTGCGATCACCGGCTTTCTCATGCCAGTGTAAAAGTATTTTGTTAACGCTCGCCTCCATACGGATAAATGATCATTGTAATAAGAAAAATTAGAGCTCCCACGGGAACATGTAAATGTTCGTTTCCCCGCTTTCTGTTGGAGAGTGGAACGGTGGAGAAATAGTTTGAAGGTGGGTCGATGAACCCTCTGACAAGCATTTAACAGTGAAGTGCAGAGTAATCATAGAGCTATAGATGACTAAGTATCCTAAAACATAAGGATCTTTTCAATTCGTAATTGTTTCATTAACTAACGGCAAAATTTCCATTATTTCTGCCAGCAGCATGACACTATCATCTAAATGCAAATGGTCTAGGGAATAATGTGGCAACCTCCCCCTCCCCCCCCTCCCCCCCCCCCCCCCAACCCCTCCGCACCAGGATGATGAGTTAGTTGTGGCTCGAAGCCTAGTTTTGATGGTATAATAAATTGGTCAAATTTAAAAAGCGTTTGGTTGCTTATTATGCCTACATAAACTCCCATCGTAGCATGATCCTTATAGCTGAATGCGTAATGCATGGGTCTGTATAGTCAAGAAATGACGGAAATAAAAGAAAGGTTCAAGAGTGAAATGGTTTTCTTTTCATTCTTTGATCACAATAGGAATTCTTTAGACGATGATCGGTTTCAGTCCGTAACGACCATCCTCAGATCTATAATATACAAATACATACACCTAGTGAGCAGTGTGTCATTCAACATAATAGAGCAATACGTATCACAATGCACTATCATACAACCAGGGAGATGTGCAGAAAATATGGTAAAACGTACCCTTTTTACACCATGTCCTAAAGTGATTAGGCTATAATGGCATCGTCAAGACATATAAATATAATCAGCATATCATCGTCATAAAGATCTAAAATAAGGTATAGAATAGGCCGCATCGTCCACACAGTCATTATTACAACTAGCTATTGAAGTACAGTAGCTAACAGAAATCTGTTTCCCTACATCATCCCTAGATGTCACTACTGTGAGCTACAGATTTCTGTTAGCTACTGTACTTAAGTAGCCAGTTGCAATAATGACTGTGTGGACGATGCGGCCTATTCTACACCTTATTTTAGATCTTTATGACGATGCTATGCTGATTATATTTATATGTCTTGACGAAGCCATTATGGCCTAATCACTTTAGGACATGGTGCAAAAAAGGTACGTCTTACCATATTTTCTGCACATCTCCCTGGTTGTATGGAAGTGTATTGTGAGACGTATTGCTGTATCATGTTGAATGACACACTGCTCACTAGGTGTATATACTTTTATATTATAGATCTAAGGATGGTGATTACGGACTGAAACCGGTCATCGTCTAAAGAATTCATATTGTGATCAAACACTGAAATAAAAAACATTTGACGGTATTGGATCACTGTTTGTATACGCGACCCTGTCGCATTTGGTTCAAGAATGAGATTAAAACTCGAGGTGAAGGGATATCAATGATCACATTTGCTAATGGCATTGCTATCCTCAATGAAAGTGAAGAAAAATAACAGGATCTGTTGGATGGAAGAATAGTCTAATGGATAAAGAATATGTGTTGAGAGTAAATGGAAGTAAGCCGGAAGTAACGAGCAACAGGAGAAATGAGAACATCAAGAAGCATGAAGTCAGAACATCATGAAGTAGACGAAGTTAAGGAATTCTGCTACCTGGACAGTAAAATAACACGTGATGGACGGAGCAAAGTGAACATAAGAAGCAGACTAGCACTGGCAAATGGGCGTTCCTGGCGAAGAAAAATCATAGGGCTTAATTTGAGGAAGAAATTTCTGAGAATGTAAGTTGTATGTAGTGGAACATGGACTGTGGGAAAACCGGAACAGAAGAGAATCGAAGTAATTAAGACTGATGCTACAGATAAATTTTGAAAATCAGGTGGACTCATAAGTGAGGAATGAGACGGTTCTGCGCAGAGTCGGAGAAGAAAGGAAAATATGGAAAACACTTACAAGAATGGACGGAATGATAGGATGTTATCATATCAAGGAGTAACTTCCATGGTACCAGAGGGAGCTGTAGAGTGTCAAAACTGTACGGAAAGGTAGAGTTTGGAATACATCCAGCAAATAATTGAGGATGTAGGTTGTAGTAGCTACGCTGAGATGAAGTGGTTGGCACAGGAGAGGAATTCGTGGCGGGCCGAATGACGCCAGTCAAAAGACTAATGACTAAAGATTACTAAATAAAATGTACCTTAACCGCTCATTTGCTCCTGGGGGTGGGGGTGGGGTGTTTGTCCGTCAGAATGTATTACAAAGAGGTGGTTAAACGTTGATGCTTTGAGGCAATGCACAAGAGACGTTGGTATGTCAAAGATGCTGGATATTTATGAACAGCATACTTTTCAACTGTAGTTAAGTTTTAATGACACTCTTCGGCTTGGCACTTGTGGCAGCATGCTGGCGTCAGCTGGTACCCATCTACCAGCACTAATTATGTACTAACTAGTATGATAACATTTGCCACAATGATGGAGAAACTTTGTTGTTGCAATTATAGAAGCATGGACAATTGATGATGACACATGGCGCCGAAACGCTTAGTGACCGAACAGATACATTAAAATGACTCTAGCTGCAAAATCTGACATTTTTGCAAAATTCGTAAAGAAGTCATTGCGAATATACAGTAAACAACTGTCCAGGGTAGAGGCCCCCTCAGGCAGACACTTTTAAATTGTGACATATACTTTGCGACAGTTCGTCTACACAAAGATACTATTTACCTTTCATATTCGACCAATAATCATCATCGTGTGGAAACTAGAGTCCTAATGGACAAAAATTAAGTTGAAATTCTGCCATGTAGCCGTCGTTAAGCTGAAGTGAATTACGAAGAGCAATAAACACGCAAGTCAACATATTTAGTTCAGAATTTCAGTTCCTAATGTAAGAGCTCCAAGTAACTGCGGAAAGCTTACTTTGTCGAAAAATTACGTTTTCCGTCAGTAGCGATGAAATTATTGGGTATCTGGATGAGAGAAAATATTTCTTTGCATTCGAAAGCAGTTGATTCTTCTTTCTGTGATAAATTCTGAGAAGGGCGCACACGTGAGTTAGCTTTGCCACAGCTGAGCCGCTTTTCGCCTCAAGCTTCTTACGAAGTGCGCCAAAGAGGTTTATAGTTGATGTTGGGGCGCAGATGCGCTGTTTCTCACATCCACGCTGCCTGTTTCCGTAACTTATTTGTACTGACGAAATGGTTGGGACTGTATAACTCATTACTCGACGCTAAAATTGTGCATAAAACGTTTAACTACATACTACGTGCATTAATAGTACTCCAGGTTCCAAACCCCTTTTACAAGTAGTATAATACTTAGATGTGCTGGTAACTCTAACAGGAATGTAAAAAACAAGAATACTGAAACGAAGACGGCTTGAATGCCGCAGGAATACCGAACAGACTGCAACGTCTTTCCAGACTTTTGCTTCATCGATACTGAACAATATGTCGTGCAACAGTGGAAAAGAGACAGAAACACAGAGATGAAAGCAGAATAAGATAAGGAATGTAACGGAGAAGCGGAAAGATAATTGTTACTAGAGTGTAAAAGAAGAACAAAAGCAGGATAAGATAAGAAATTTGAAAGAGAAGGGAAAAGAAATTCATACAATCCATTGCACCGTATCAAGTGTGTATGCACAGTGTGGAAGCGTATCATCACTACTTTAATCAGCAAAATAGTCGACTCACTACAAAACGATCCCTTTCGGCAAAAGTTGCTACACAGAACAAGATCGTGAAAATTATTCATTCAGCAGCATTCCTCACCCTTGCAGCAGTTGTCCTTCCGCACCGGCTCTCCAAACCACACCACACCCCTCGCAGGGCTCGTGGGATGCCCAAATTTTTAAAAATGTAAATTGGTATGTAGAGACAAAAAGACTGAAAACCCCGACATATTGCACGGATTAAATATATGTATTTTCTGCAAATTAGAGCTTTCGCATATGTGACAGCACACCTGCCTCACAGAAGACATCTCAAAGAAACAAACAGTGAATCAAGTAAGATTCCCCACCAAACGCGAAGGGTCAAGTAGAGGGAACAGTTCTTGTTGATTTCAAGTGTGCCACGTTTCGAAACTCATGTCAAGTAATGACATTTCTCTGTTTGTAAGAAAGCTGTTCATAGATGTCAAAAGTTTCTCCCCTCTTCGTGGTTCAAAGACATTGAGTGCAGTTTCCCACATTGTCCGAACACTACACGAGGCACGCGATTTCCCTATCTTTTGTAGCTACAAACAATACCTTTGTTGACCTCCAGGTCAACTTTCTTTCCTTACCCTATTTCTGAAAATGGCTTTTCAGAGTCGCCACTGAGTGAGCTGGGTTTCTGATGCAACTTCTCTCTACTTATTAAATAAACAGTGCATAATCCTACATTAACTATCACGAGGAGTGTATACAACGAAAAAAGTATCTTGAGGTTGGGGAATAACCATTTTAGATGTACCCCAAGGAATAATATAAAGTCAGTTCTTTTGCTTCTTCAACCAAAATGGATTGCCGTCATATATTGAAGCCGTTGAAACAGTCTTTCTGTTTTATGCTGAAGCAAATACTCCAATCAAGCCTGATGTAGGAAATTCAATATTCTAAAATGTTAATAATTTTTAGTTTTCATAAATTTCTCTCCAAATGGACTTCCATTCGGGTTAAATATAACACAGTACACGCAGTTCTCTACTGCCCAAATCTTGAACAGTCCACTAAAGGTAATGAATGAGGGCAAAATGACTAAAACAAGGGAATGTTCATGGGTTTACATCGATAATAACCAGAACTGGAAAACGCGTCTTATAGAACTTCATAAGAGTCTAAGCTCTGCTGCTTTTCATTACTGGTAACAACAGTCTTTTGAGCTGAAAATGTCAGAATTGTTGACAATTATGAACTTTGCTAAAAACAGTCATTTACGCTTATAAAACAACCGTAACAGTCATAAATTAAATACTAAAAGAAGAACTGGCTACCACAATCAATCACTCAACCATGGTAAGTCTCACCCATAGAAGTTCCTGACGACCCGCACTGTGACGTGAAGAATATGAAGTTATATCTTACATGAACTATTATTTGTTATTTTTTGAATCATAAATGTATAGTATATTAAGAAAATTGTTGAGATGCGAAAAGGAAGCAGTATTTTCTCCCTATTAGACGTCCTTACGAAGTCCACTTGCAACTTGACGGAAAGGTTGTCAGATCATATTAGAACATGACATGGTTTCCAACGCACAAAAATTTTATGGAATTTTCCAGTCGAGAAAACCGACAAACTTACAAAACAACCACCAAAACAAACAAACATAACACGATGTTAATGCACACTTCCAGCTCCTCTTATTCCACAGAAAAATTTGTGCATATGTAATACCGAATTGAGTGAATGTGTGTGTGTGTGTGTGTGTGTGTGTGTGTGTGTGTGTGTGTTTGTAGGTATGTTTTAGTGGTTATATGTACGTGTTTTGTGGTCGTTTTACTTTTTGCCTTTGTGCGTATGTGTATGTGTGTGTACAAGCGAGTTTGTGTATTTGTATATATACTTATGTATATCTGTTTCTCTCTCTCTCTCTCTTTGTGTGTGTGGGGGTGAGGGGGGAGGGGGGGGAGAGGGATATATAAGTAATTGAGGCAAGTGGGTAAGATAGATTTCACTGAGGATTAACATTGAAAACCTAATGAAAGTTGTTTCAGACTTACATAAAACACAACCGTGTAAATGGTCAGCATGTTGCCACATTTTTCAGTGAGAAATTACCTCTCATTTTAAAGTGACACGTTTGACATTATAGCGAGGGATTGGAATTACACACATGAAAAAAAGTTTTGAAATCACCACGGTTCCCAGAACTTCTGAAGATAGACGTTGACTGTGGATATTGTACCAGACACAGTCCCTTTGACTCATCAGAGATGTCACTAAATCTGCCCGAAGATGTAAACAACCATGCTCCTCTTAGACGGAGGGGGTCCGACTGCCGATCAGTTGCAGTCATGCCACCAGGAACGAGGTACACTGCTTGAGTTGTCTGTAGTTCAACCATGCCTAGATGATCAATAATAGCCGGCCGAAGTGGCCGTGCGGTTAAAGGCGGTGCAGTCTGGAACCGCAAGACCGCTACGGTCGCAGGTTCGAATCCTGCCTCGGGCATGGATGTTTGTGATGTCCTTAGGTTAGTTAGGTTTAACTAGTTCTAAGTTCTAGTGGACTAATGACCTCAGCAGTTGAGTCCCATAGTGCTCAGAGCCATTTGAACCATTTTGATCAATAACGCCCGCATCCCGTGGTCGTGCGGTAGCGTTCTCGCTTCCCACGCCCGGGTTCCCGGGTTCGATTCCCGGCGGGGTCAGGGATTTTCTCTGCCTCGTGATGGCTGGGTGTTGTGTGCTGTCCTTAGGTTAGTTAGGTTTAAGTAGTTCTAAGTTCTAGGGGAGTGATGACCACAGAAGTTAAGTCCCATAGTGCTCAGAGCCATTGATCAATAACGCGGTTCAATCAGGTCCGCATTCTTTGTTTGGGCCAGGAACGCCGCTAAACAAGGGGAGTGTCTACGCGTCTCGGAGCGAACCAAAGCGATATTGTTCGGACATGGGGGGGGGATACAGAGAGACAGGAACTGTCGACGACATGCCTCGCTCAGGCCGCCCAGCGGCTACGACTGCAGTGGATGACCGCTACCTACGGATTATGCCTCGGAGGAACCCTGACGGCAACGCCACCTTGTTGAATAATGATTTTCGTGCAGCCACGGACGTAGTGTTACGACTCAAACTGTGCGCAGTAGGCTGCATAATGCCCAACTTCACTCCCGACGTCCATGGTAAGGTCCATCTTTGCAACCACGACACCATGCAGTGCGATACAGATGGGCCCAACAAAATGCCCAATGTACTGCTCAGGATTGGCATCACGTCCTCTTCACCAATGAGTGTCGCTTATGCCTTCAACCAGACAATCGTCGGAGATGTGTTTGGAGGAAACACAGTCAGGCTGAACGCCGTAGGCGCACTGTCCAGCGATTGTAGCAAGGTGGAGGTTAGCTGCTGTTTTGAGATCGCATTATGTGGGGCCGACGTACGCCGCTGATGGTCGTGGAAGGCGCCGTAACGGCTGTACAATTCATGAATGCCATCCTCCGACCGATAGTGCAACCGTATCGGCAGCATACTGGTGAGGCATTCGTCTTCATGGATGACAATTCGCGCGCCCCATCGTGCACATTTTGTGAATGACTTCCTTCAGAATAACGACATCGCTCGACTAGAGTGGCCAGCATGTTCTCCAGACATGAACCCTATCGCACATGCCTGGGATAGATTGAAAAGGGATGTTTATGAACGACGTGACCCACAAAACACTCTGAGGGATCTACGACTAATCGTCGTTGAGGAGTGGGACAATCTGGACCAACAGTGCCTTGATGAACTTGTGAAGTATGCCACGACGAATACAGGCTTGCATCAACGCAAGAGGACGTGCTACTGGGTATTAGAGGTACCGATGTGTACAGCAATCTGGACCACCACTTCTGAAGGACTCGCTGTATAGTGGTACACCATGCAATGTGTGGTTTTCATGAGCAATAAAAAGGGCGCAAATGATTTTTATGTTGATCTCTATTCCAATTTTCTGTACAGGTTCCGGAACTCCCGGAACCGAGGCGATGCAGATTTTTTTTTTTTTTTTTTTTTTTTTTGTGTGTGTGTATTGGGCATAACATGCAAACGATATCTTTCTGAGCGCGAAAGGACTTTGATTCCCAAACTGTAACTTACTACTTGCTGCAGCAGAATCAGTGCGTCAAAGAAAATCCATATTTCGACCAGGCACAAAGAATACTGAGATCAGAGAACAGCAACATGCAGTCATAGACTGTACCGTGAGAAAATGGGAAGTTTTCGGGTATTATGGGATTATGGAAAATTTTTCAGCTCATTACTACAGGCTATACAGATTTATTTCGAACCATGGCATCTGAAAACAATTAAAAACGACGAAACGAAAGGTATCTTAATAACAAAATGAACGGTTAATTTATGGAACACGGTTAATTGTGTAGTCGCTTTGAGGCAGTTGTAAGTACTTCAACGATCGTCATTAAACCTCAGCAAGAGTTCGAATACACCTGATTTGTCCTTGATGTTCATCTTGAGATGTATGCTGCAGGAATGAATGTCTGAGTCTTCACATGGATAAACCTCTATTTGATATACAACCTATCTCATGCAGACCCTATCAGTAGACTCATAGTAAGTGTCAACAAAATACTTTCAAATTCCGAGGGGAAATTTGGTGACTGAAATATTGTGATTAGATTTCGCCGCAACGAAAAAGGCCTGTATTTTAATGGTTGTTACTCGAGCTTGCGAATCACATCAGCGACACTGCCTCCCCTATTACGCGATAATACGAAATGAGCTGCCATTCTTTCAACTTTGTCGGTGTCCCTCGTCCGTGCTATCTGCGTAGCAATACTCCAGAACAGAACGCACAACTGCCGTGCACGCAGAATCTTTAATAAAACTGCTGCATGTTACGAAGGTTCTGGCAACGAAACGCAGTCTTTGGTACTCCTACCCCACAACATTTTCAATGTAATCGTTCCAATTTAAGCTATTTCTAACTGTAATCCCCAGGTGATTAGTTGAATCGAGAACGTATAAATTTATACCTTTTATCGTGTAACCGAAATTAACAGAATCTTTACAGCAGTTATATGGAAACTTCACACTTTTTATTGTTCAGCGCCAGTTACCACTTTTGGTACCATATAGATATCTTGTTTAAATCATTTGATCGTTTAATGATTGTACTATGCGCTAAACGATAGCGTCACCTGCGTGCTGTCTAAGTGGGCTGTCCACATTATCTTTCATATCGTTCACACAGAAGAAAAATAGGAGGGACTATATCACTTCGTTCGGGGACGTCGGATATGACTTCTCTTTCACTCGATGGGTTTATGCCAGTTGCTACCAACTGTGAAGTTCCTGACAGGAAATTACGAATCCAGTGGCACTACTGCGGCAATACTCCATGGGCACGTAAAGTGATTTGAAGCCGCATATGAGAAACAGTACCAAGAGCCTTCTGAAAATCTAGAGATATGGAATTAATGTGAGATCCCCAGACAATGACACTCATTACGTAGTGTGTACAAAGAGGATACTCGTGTAATAGAGCAGTATCGGTCTTTCCGTGTACAAGCATTACCTCAGATTTCACACTGCGAACGCACGTTTCTTCCTGGTTGCAATATTACTGGCCAGACCGTGAGCCCACCCACGAGGATGCGAGCAATGTTACTTATAATCCGTCTTGATTGCAAAAATATTTATTCACATGACCGGTTTCGGTTCCTCAAGAACCATCTTCAGATCTACAATTTCGGTTAGGGGAGTAACCCGATCACACACAGCAACCTAGCCCATGCTGCGTCTCGCGTACGTCGGCCGTCGTAATTTAATTTATTATTTATTGTTAATGTTGATTGTTGTCGACTTACGTGGTGGGCCTCAATCAAAATGTCATTTCATTCAATTTTGATTTACAATTAAATGCTTTTCCGAAGTTCTCCTTTTTAACAATATTACTCTTAAATTATTTGTTACGTTAATGAATGTTAGACTCGCTGAATCTTAAAACGTGAGCATATAAGTTGAACAATGGAATAAACTTTTCATATAAATTTCCTCAGCTAGTCAGTTCACTTTAAAGCAAAAAAATCTTTAGTTACTAATTATAATCGCGGCCCACACACGCGCGAGAGTATTTTTTCTTACCTCTGTTAACCATTGCCTTGTAGTCGGAGTCCTGGCTCTGGCTCTCGGCTGTCGTACTGAAAATAAGAATCTTAAAGCTACGTATTTTCTGCAGCGTCGGGCGGCTGTGGAGAAGAATGTATATTATGTTAATAGCAGGCGAGTTTTTTGGCTTCCACTAAATTTTATAAGTTAATATCGCCACGTAATGGCGTCGTTGGCTGCATCGGCCTCTGCGATTGTTGCACTGCAAATTACTCGAATGCAGGTTAATTTAAGGAAGGCGGACATGAAATCCGGATCACCTCTTACAAATTAAAAGTGAACAATAATATTAAATCAATATATTATTTGCTTAATTAGTACAAATATGCTTACATTTGCCAGCACTCGTAAGATGTCCGTCTACACGCAACCAAGACAAGAGAAGAAGTGAAGACGACTAAAAAATTAACAAAAGAGCGTATCTTGTCGTCTCTTTAGATCATTTTGCTATATTTCTTTGCCTTCGAAAGTTACACAGAGAAATTATTACGATACGGATACATGAGAAAAATGTATATTATTCAATTTTTAGATGTCTCTTCTTTATAAATAAGGTTTTTTAAGTCTTTTCTTATTATTTTACTGGGAGCCCTATATGCGTCACATGTGCTGTGTGTGGACGGGATCTGAAGATGGTTCTCGACGAACAGAAACCGGTAATATGAATAAACATTTTTGCAATCAAGACGGATTATAAGTAACATTGTATAACCAGTGATTGCGGTATCCCACCAGACATTATGTCTGTTTTTGCAAAGGATGCGAGCAATCGATAATTATTTTGTGTCAAATTCTGTCCGAACAGTTCTCGTAGGGCACAATCTTGCCGATGAACCACCGTGCCATGTACAGCCGGTGGGCTTCACTGGATACGGGTATGGATACTGGCCTCACGAGGGCTGAGTGCACCCCGCTTGTCAACACCGCTCGCTAAACTTGGACGGGCACCAATCCAGGTGCCAGCCAAGCGCAGCAGCGCTTAACTTAGGTGACCTGAAGGGAACGGTGTTACCACTGTGGCAAGACCGTTGGCATCTTTGTTAATTATAGCTTGTATTTTCTAGAATCTTTAAACATTTCGAGACTCTTACTTTTCATGCAACTTTATTTTCCGCAACTTATGATGCAATATGTAAACTTAAATACACTACTGGCCATTAAAATTGCTATGAATAAACATTTTTGCAATCAAGACGGATTATAAGTAACATTGTATAACCAGTGATTGCGGTATCCCACCAGACATTATGTCTGTTTTTGCAAAGGATGCGAGCAATCGATAATTATTTTGTGTCAAATTCTGTCCGAACAGTTCTCGTAGGGCACAATCTTGCCGATGAACCACCGTGCCATGTACAGCCGGTGGGCTTCACTGGATACGGGTATGGATACTGGCCTCACGAGGGCTGAGTGCACCCCGCTTGTCAACACCGCTCGCTAAACTTGGACGGGCACCAATCCAGGTGCCAGCCAAGCGCAGCAGCGCTTAACTTAGGTGACCTGAAGGGAACGGTGTTACCACTGTGGCAAGACCGTTGGCATCTTTGTTAATTATAGCTTGTATTTTCTAGAATCTTTAAACATTTCGAGACTCTTACTTTTCATGCAACTTTATTTTCCGCAACTTATGATGCAATATGTAAACTTAAATACACTACTGGCCATTAAAATTGCTACACCACTAAGATGACTTGCTACAGACGCGAAATTTAACCGACAGGAGAAGATGCTGTGATATGCAAATGATTAGCTTTTCAGAGCATTCACACAAGGCTGGCGCCGGTGGCGACACCTACAACGTGCTGACATGAGGAAAGTTTCCAACCGATTTTTCATAAACAAACAGCAGGTGACCGGCGTTGCCTGGTGAAACGTTGTTGTGATGCCTCGTGTAAGGAGAATAAATGTGTAGCATCACGTTTCCGACTTCGATAAAGGTCGGTTGTAGCCTATGGCGATTGCGGTCTATCGTATCGCGACATTGCTGCTCGTGTTGGTCGAGATCCAATGACTGTTAGCAGAACATGAAATCGGTGGGTTCAGGAGGGTAATACGGAACGCCGTGCTGGATCCCAACGGCCTCGTATCACTAGCAGTCGAGATGACAGGCATCCTATCCGCAAGGCTGTACCGGATCGTGCAGCCACGTCTCGATCCCTGAGTCAACAGATGGGGACGTTTGTAAGACAACAACCATCTGCACGAACAGTTCGACGACGTTTCCAGCAGCATGGACTATCAGCTCGGAGACCATGGCTGCGGTTACCCATGACGCTGCATCACAGACAGGAGCGCCTGCGATGGTGTACTCAACGACAAACCTGGGTGCACGAATGGCAAAACGTCATTTTTTCGGATGAATCCAGGTTCTGTTTACAGCATCATGATGGTCTCATCCGTGTTTGGCGACATCGCGGTGACGCACATTGGAAGCGCGTATTCGTCATCGCCATACTGGCGTATCACACAGCGTGATGGTATGGGGTGCCATTGGTTACACGTCTCTGTCACCTCTTGTTCGCATTGACGGCACTTTGAATAGTGGACGTTACATTTCAGCTGTGTTACGACCCGTAGCTCTACCCTTCATTCGATCCCTCTGAAACCCTACATTTCAGAAGGATAATGCACGACCGCGTGTTGCAGCTCCTGTACGGGCCTTTCTGGATACAGAAGGCTGCCCTGGCCAGCATATTCTCCAGATCTCTCACCAACTGAAAACGTCTGGTCAATGGTGGCCGAGCAACTGGCACGTCACAATACGCCAGTCACTACTTTTGGTGAACTGTGGTATCGTACTGAAGCTGCATGGGCAGCTGTACCTGTCCACGCCATCCAAGCTCTGTTTGACTCAATGACCAGGCGTATCAAGGCCGTTGCTACCGCCCGATCTATGCACCCAAATTGCGTGAAAATGTAATCACATGTTAGTTCTAGTGCAATATATTTGTCCAATGAATACCCGTTTATCATCTGCATTTCTTCTTGTTGTAGGCAATTTTAATGTCCAGTAGTGTATAAACTCACCCAGTGTGTGAGTGTAGGGAGTCTTATGAGGTAGGGTATTTGGAGACCCTCAAGCGTCGCTCGCCCTTCACTTAGCTATATATCTACTCCGTTAACCTTAGCTGTTTGTCGAAAGTATTTGCTGCAGTTTTGAAACTCGCTTTTCTGCAGCTCGAAACGCTGCCGCGCTGGAGCGCAGCGCCGGGTCCGCGGTCGGTGTGTCGGCAGCTGACACGCCTCGCCGTGTGTCGCGGTGGCCCCCCGCCAGTGGTGCTGACGTGTCCACTCAGCGCCACGCAGCGTCGGCCGCCCCACAAAACGACACAGAAAAAAAGAAGTAAAAGGAAAAAAAAAAAAACTCGCCGACCGGCGGACACGCCAGAAACAAAAACGAGCCGCCGTCAACATCGCATTGCTTTTAGCATTTTACTCCCGACTGCTGTTCGCCGTGTCAATTGCCACTTGTGAGTGTCTGGGCGATACGAGTAGATGTTTATGCGGACACGGCCGGCCGTAAATTGAGGCCTCGCCGCCGCGTTTCATTCACACAGTCGGCAGTGATCGCTGTTGTGACGTACAAGCATTATGGTGCAGGAAAAGTGGGATGAAGGGACCAAAATATAAAAGAAGAAGCCCCGAGGACGTAAAACCACTCACCTTCAAATAAAACTGTCGTCCGGTCTGGACACAGAAAAACAAAGCTTTCATTGGTGCTGCTGCTCGTCGCGTGAACACGGCTAGGGGCAGACTGCGCTGCTGATGGTAGTGCCATCTGGGGCAGCATCTCTGCAAAATGTGATCGGGTTTGTGCCAGCTAGTGCAGTTACTGAGTGGATAACTATCGTCTCAAGTTTTCAGTCCGGCCCATTCTGTCTAACCTGAGCGTGTTGATGTTTAATCGTCATTTTATCTAAGGACAAGGCTTAATCACTGCTTTAATCAGGCATATAAAGATCGAGGCCAGTAATCAAGTATAACCACCTCATAACTCTGAAATATGATTTTTCTTAATTTATGTCCGTAATAATTCTACTGCATTTAAGTCTGTAATAGCCGATAACAAGTAAACTGTAGGTAAGGGCGAGTAATAACATATAATATGTATCAAAAACGAGAGGGAACTAAAAGAATGTAAGACCAAGTACGAAACGCTCAGATTAAAATAGCAGGTGATCCAAAAGTCAGTATAAATTTGGAAACTGAATAAATCGCGGAATAATGTAGATAGAGAGGTACAAATTGACTCACATGCTTGGAATGACATGGGGTTTTATTAGAACCAAAAAAATACAAACGTTCAAAAAATGTCCGACAGATGGCGCTTCATCTGATCAGAATAGCGATAATTAGCAAAGTAAGACAAAGCAACGATGATGTTCTTTACAGGAAATGCTCAATATGTCCACCATCATTCGTCAACAATAGCTGTAGTCGAGGAATAATGTTGTGAACAGCCCTTTAAAGCATGTCCGGAGTTATGGTGAGGGATTGGCGTCGGATTTTGTCTTTCCGCATCCCTAAAGATGTCGGTCGATCACGATACACTTGCAACTTCAGCTAACCCCAAAGCCAATAATCGCACGGACTGAGGTCTGGGGACCTGGGAGGCCAAGCATGACGAAAGTGGCGGCTGAGCACACGATCATCACCAAACGACGCGCGCAAGAGATCTTTCAGGCGTCTAGCAATATGGGGTGGAGCGCCATCCTGCATAAATATCGTACGTTCCAGCAGGTGTTTATCAGCCAGGCTTGGGAAGATGCGATTTTGTAACAGATCGGCGTACCTCTCACCCGTCACGGTAGCAGTTTTGCTGTCCAGAGCCATCTGTCGGATATTTTGTGAACTTCTTTATTTTATTTTATTTTATATTATTTTTTTTTTTCTAATAAAACCCCATGTCATTCCAAGCATGTATGTCAATTTTTACCTCTCTTTCTACATTAATCCGTGGTTTACTAAGTTTTCAAATTTATACTGACTTTTTGATCACCCGGTATATTACAAGGTGATTCAGTTGCCACTATCGATTCGTTTCATTCAACACGTTCTACGTCTGTATCAAGAATGGTATCCAGACAGGCGATAGCCAGTTTCCGCTCGGAGCTTCAGGCAACTGTTAGCAAACCGAATCATGCTGTAAAAAATATAAATGAGGGTTGGACACGAGCTACATGGTAATTTTGGGCCAAGATTTACCTTATTTCTGCCATACTTATTCAAATGTCTCCAACCTTTCTTTGTGTAAATAGCGCTGTACTCATACAGGTTTTGGATGTCTCTGTAAGTTTATACTGTTTATAGCACTTAATCTCTCGTAAAAGCTTTAGAGGTTATGCACCGTAAAATTGTTACTTCCACACGTCTACGTCTACACCTACATCACACTCCGCAAGATACCTAACGGTGTGTGGTGGCGGACGATTTTTATACCTCTAACTGAGACCTCATCCACTCGCGAATAACGCGTGGGAAGAATTATTGAAGGTAAACCTCTGTATTGGCTCTAATTTCTCGAATTTTCTCCTCGCATTCATTACGCGGGACGTATTTTGGTGGAATTAACATGTTGTCTGACTCTTCCCGAAAAGTGGACTTTCGAAATTTCCATAGTAAATATCTCCGTGATGTAAAACGCCTCTCTTGTAACGTCTGCCAATGGAGTTTGTTGAGCATCTCCGTAACGCTCTCGTGCCGAGTAAACGATCCCGTAAGGAAACGCGCTGCTCCTCGTTCGATCTTCTCAATCTCTTCGATCAGTGCCGGCCGGAGTGGCCGTGCGGTTCTAGGCGTTACAGTCTGGAGCCGAGCGACCGCTACGGTCACAGGTTCGAATCCTCCCTCGGGCATGGATGTGTATGATGTCGTTAGGTTAGTTAGGTTTAAGTAGTTCTAAGTTCTAGGCAACTGATGAATTCAGAAGTTAAGCAGCATAGTGCTCAGAGCCATTTTCTTCGATCAGTCCTATCGGGTAGGAATCGCATTTAGACGAACAATATTCGATAATCTGTCGAAAAGCGCCTTATAAGCCATTTCCTTCGTGGATGAATTACATTTCCTTTATATTCTTCCTATGAATCTGAATCTGGAAGCTGCTTTACCCACTATTTGTTTTATGTAGCTTTTCCACATACGATTGCTGTGGTTATTTGCGGTAGATACTGTTTCTAGTGGTTTGTCATCCATAGCACCAGGCGGCGTGTCGCAGTGCTTAGCTTACCGGACTCGAATTCGGGAAGACGCCGGTTCAAATCCGCGTTCGTCCATCCTGATTTAGGTTTCTCGTGATTTAGTTAAATCACTTCAGGTAAATGCCGGGATGGTTCCTTTCAAAGAGCACAGTCAATTTCCTTTCCCATTCTTCCCTAACGTGTGGGACCTATGACTTCACGGTTTGGTCCCCTGCCCCAAATTAACCAACTATCAATAGTGTAGCTGTAGAGTAATGAACTTCTTTTCCTATGTATGCGCAGTTAGTTACATTTATTTACGTTCAGGATCAACTGCAAGAGCCTGCAACACTCATCAATTTTCTGGAGGTCATTCTGCAAATCGTTACCATCTTCTGGCGTTGCTACTTTGTTATAGACGACGGCATCATCTGCGGATAGCCTTAAAGAGCATCTGACGCTTTCTATTAGATCATTTATAAATATTGTAAACAGTAACGGCCTGTGACGCTTCCTTGTGGTACTCCGAAAATTACCTTTACATCCGAAGGTCTTATATCTTTGAGGTCGATATATCGAGTTCGAAATGCAAGGAAGTCTTGAATCCAGTCCCAAATCTACTCCGGTACTCTATGAGCTCATTTTTCTCCTTCTCGGTGTCAGATGCCTTCTTGATGTCAAGTAACACGGCATCAATCTGAGCGCCATTGTTTACTGGTTTACTGCGCTGTGGATCTCATGGAGGAACAGAGCAAGCGGAGTGTCGCAGTATCTCTGTTTGTAGAATCCATGTTCATTTTTAAAGAGTATAGTTTTATTCTCCAAAAACGTCATCATTCTTGAGCATAAAACATGTTCCATAATTCTACAACAGATTGACGTCAATGATATAGGTCTATAATTGTATGCTCTGTCCCACTACCATTGTTCGGTAATGACCAGTGCTTCCTTCCAGTTGCTAGGTACCCTTCCTTGCTCAAGCAGTCTACGATAAATTACTGCTAGAAAGGCAGCAGGTTCTTTCACATAATCTTTGTAGAATCTTATACGTACCTTATCTGGTCCTGACGCCTTTCCACTACCAAGCGATTGTAGTTGATTTTCTGTTCCGCCATCGGTTATTTCAGTACCTGTCATTTCGACGTCCGTACGACGATTGAAAGGAGTGACCGTGCTACGATCTTCCCGGTGAAACAGTTTTGGAAGGCGGAATTCCGTTTTTCGGCCTCTTCTCTGTTTTCTTCCGTTTCAGTGACAGTATGATCACTGAGTGAATGAATAGATGATTTAGACCCAGTTACTGATTTTACATGCGACCTGAACCTCCTATCGTTATTCAGATCGGTTGACAAAGTTTTACGTTTTGAGTCACTGAGCGCTTCTCTATTGCTCTCCTTACGCTCATTTTCGCTTCGTTCGGTTTTTGTTCGTCAGTTACGCTTTTACTTATCTTCAATCTGTGATGAACTCTTTGTTAGGTAGCAGTTTTCTAACACGGCTATCAAGCCATGATGAGTCCTTCCCATCCTTTAAGACCTTACTTGGAACATACTCGTCGAATGCATATTGCACGAAACCTTTGAATATTTTTCCTTTTTTCTCCACATCTTCGCCCTCATCGCCGAATATTTGATGCGGACTGCTCAGATACTCTGACATTTGTATCTTCTAATTCTTGTTAAGCAAAATTACCTTCCTAACTTTCTTAACATTAATAAAGGCAAAAATGGTCCTTAGTAGGCTATAATGCGATGGTACAGCCTACTACTGCTGCAACGCTATGTTACTGCCTACTGCGGACCATGTTTACGTTTATTAAGCATCCGGAGGCTGTTGATCCCCAAGAATACAAATTTTTTAACGTTCTTTGTAAGACCCGTTGTCATAGATGCTATCACAGCAATATGATCGCTGATACCTTCCTGTTCGTTAACTGATTCAGTAAGTTCAGGTCTGTTTGTTGCCAGGAGGTCTAAGACGTTTCCCTCACGAGGTGGTTCTCTAATTATCAGCTCAAAGCAATTTTCGGACAAGATATCCAGAACAATGTCACACGTACAGTTTTGATAGCATGACACTGCCTGTCTATACCCGGCGTGTTGAAGTCACCCTTTAATAGAGCGGCAAAATGAGGAAAATTATAACAGTATTCTGCAAGCTCTGTCTGAAGCGTTCAACCACTAGAGCTCCTGACATAGGCGGTCTATAAAAGCATCTGATTACCGATTTTGACCGCTGGATGATACTTAACTTCACCCAAATTAATTCACAATCGGAACCCATGATAACGTCGCTAGATTTTATCGAAATCTTTACTGCAATAATCACGCCGCCACCATTGGCGACTAACATGTCCTCACGATAAATACTCCAATCTGAACTTAGGATTTCGTTGTGATTTTCAACCATCTTTCTGTTCCTAATATAACTTTTTCTATCTCTGATGAGCGACGACGAACATTCTCTGAGGACACTGTGGCTAACTTATCAGGCAAATCGTCTTTGATCCCAAGGGAGGGTACATAAAAAAATAAAAAATAAACTGAGAACGCTGCAAATGCTCCGCTACCCAGTAGCCGCTTCCTCCCTGTAGTGCACACCTGACCTATAAAGGGATATCCTACAGTTCTGCACCCGACAGCGGAGATCGAGAAATTCGCATTCCATACCATCGCAGAATCGTCTGTTAATTTCGTCGTTCGATGAAGCAGACTGTACAACGTGTAACTCAAGGCCAGTCCTCACCTGTATTTTTACCGTGAACCCGTTTACTAATGGTCACCCAAAGCTCTGAGAGGAATCGTCAGAGATAAGAGAATGACCCTCTGTAACACAAGGAGAAGTGTGACAAGTGCCAGACCAGGAATCGAACTCGGATTTCCCGCTTTACTTTAGGGGCTGTCTTAATCGTTCCAGTCCAGTCCAAATTCCCAACTTGTCACGGTGACATTGCGAGTACGTGACAGAGCATATATGCGGAACATAGATGAGAGTATCGAATGAAGAAACATTCTAACGATACGAGACGCAGAATGGGAAATCCACTTACATATGCGACAAGGGCACGTAACTGGGAGAATTATCGCACAGTCAGATTAATAACTCACGTATCCCAGTTGCTGACGAAAATAATACACAGAAGTAAAGAAAAGAACATTGAGGATTTCTAAGGCAACGATCATTTTGACTTTAGGAATTGCATGGCCACCAAGCAGGCAATCCTGACTCATAACAGAAGCAAGAATTAACAAAAATCAACATTTCGTGATAGGATCTGTAGACCTAGAAAACGGGTTCCATAATGTAAAATGGTGCAAATTGTACGAAATTTTGAGAAAAATAGGAGTAATCTATAGTAGAAGACGACTGATATGAGCAAGAACACAAGGCGAAGAACGAAGTGCTACGATTAAAAATGACGTAAGACAGGGATGCAGCCACTTGCTCCTGCTATTCAACCTTTAGACGGAAGAACCAATTACAGAAATAAAAGAAATGTTCAAGTGTGGAATTAAAACTCAAGATAAAAGAATATCTGTTTCGCCGATGACATTACTATCCTCACTGAAAGTGAATAAGAACTGCATCAGGTACTGAATGGAACGAACAATATATTGAGCACAAAATATAAATTGAGAGAAAATCTAAGAGTGACGTAAGAAATGATTCGAAGCTAAAATGAGATTAGTGATAAACTTAAAACTGGAGAGCACGAAGCAGCTAAACTGGAAAAACTCTAACTTGGATGTAAAGTAACGTACGATGGGCGAAATAAAGGGAACATAAAAAGGGCATTCTCGTCCAGAAAAATTCTAATAGCATCCAACATTGGTCTTAATTTGAGGAAGAAACCTCCGAGAATATACGTCTGATTGATATCATTGTACGGAAGTGAATCATGGACCATGGGGGAAACTGAGGTGAAGGGGTGTGGTGCTGTAGAAGGATGCTGGAGATCTGGAGGACTAATGAGAGTCGGTGAGGTTCGCTGCAGGATCGGTGAGGATATGAATATGTAGACAACAGTTACAAAGCGAGGCAGGGTGACAGGATATCTGTTTACACATCATGGAGTAAATTGCGTTGTAGGAGAGGGTGGCACAGAGAGGAAAAACTGTCGGGGAAGACAGAGACTGGAATACATCAAACAAGTAATTGAGGTCGTCTGATATAATAACAGCTCTGAGATGAAGAGACTAGCTCAAAAAGGAAGTTGCGGCGGGTCGCATAACACCTCACCTACAAAGTGTGTCTTGACAAAGGATAGATTGTTATGGGCAAGCACATGGTCGTTTCCTAGTCTGTTACTGTCGGAAGCAGCTGGACTTCCACGCCGCCTCAGAGGGTGTCAGGGTCGGATGCTTGCACGCTGGGCTGTGATTTGTGACATGTTATGAATCCCACGGCAAATCTCTGCTGATACTACAAAGACACATTTGTAGCGTATCTGGTGAAACTTGATCCATGTATCCCAGAACTAACCTTAGCATGTCACACTCCATTCAAAATCCTATCTTCACAGCCACCCCTATAATTTCGACTGTGCTGTCATAGAACAACCTGCCAATACCGAATACAATGCGTTGGACACAACTATTTTTCGATTTAGATTATTTTTACGTCACCCACTCCCCAGCACCTTTTCCGCCTACCTCCATCTCACTCTCAGTAGTGGAATGTCATTGAATCCGAAATATACGCGTAAGAAGGGGCCTCTTTTTGTTTTTCGGGTAAGGCAATCATCTGTCTTCTGACTGATTTGATGCCACCCATCTCCTATGCCAGCCTCAGCTCAAAGTAGAACTTGCACCCAAAGTCCTGTATTATTTGTTGGATATTTCCCAATCCCTGTATCTCACTATGAATTCTATGTACTCTCAAGCAGCATCGAAGTTCTTCTTGTCACTGTTTTCCATATGGTCCTTTGCTTGCCATTTATGCGAAGAACTGTCTCGTTTATTACGTCCATCCAGTTTTCAGTATCTTTCTATAGGGTCGCATAGTAAACCCTTCGATTTCCTCCTTTAACAATCTTCCAATTCTCCATGATTCACTTCCATAGACTCTTATGCTCCAAACGTTCTTTCTCAGAAATTTGATACCAGTATGCTACATTTAGTCAGGTATGCTATCCCTTTCTGTGCTAGTCTGCTTCCTAAGTCTTCCTTTCGTCGTCAGTCACGTATTATTCTACTTCAGGGTTGTCTAATTCCTTCATTTCGTTTACTTTTTGCTTCCAAATTTTTATCACTAATTTCCTTTCTGCTACTGCTCACAACACTTATCATTCTTTACTTTACTCCCAATTCATTATACGTGCTCATTAAATCGTTTATTCCATAGAATTGGTCCTGCCATTCTTCCTCACAGTGAATCATGGTAACAATCTCAGTGAAATCTCAGTGGACGCCCCAGTATAAGGAAACAAACTAAACGTCCAGGGGAATGATGCAGGCCATTTGTCACAAGTCCAACAATCCTTTATTGCACAGATACGAAAAGCACTAATAAAACACTACTGATTCCGTCAGTTATTCCAAAATTTATGCAGTTGAAACAGTGGCTGATCAATTAGTTTAACATTGCACCAATTTAGGAAGGACTAACAAGCAAGCAGTACAATCAAATATAACTCAAACACGAGCTTGGCGCTGGGAAAACAATGACAGAAATGATGCTAAGGACTACAATTTCAACATCTGGCAGGACAAAGAGGATGCTTGACAGTAACAAATATAACTTAAAAGAAGGTTAGCAACATAAACTTATCAAGTCAGGTATCTGACGAGCTGAGTCCCGCTAACTACTAATATCTTATACAACACAAATATCCAACAAGCCGGCAGAGTGACCGCGCGGTTAGAGGCGCCATGTCACGAACTGCGCGGCCTCTTCCGCCGAAGGTTCGAGTCCTCCCGCGGGAATGCGAGTGTGTGTGTGGTGTTCTTAGCATTACTTTACGTAATGTGTAAGTCTAGGGCCCGGATACCTCAGCAATCAATCAGAGAAACTTCTTGCGTACAATCGAAGTACTGACGTGGAAAAATACTAAAATATCATACGAAAAATTGAATATTACACCAATGTTAAAACTATTACGTTAACACCAAACTTCAGGTGGGGGAAACATGGAAGGGGAAGGTACGGCGGGCTAGAGGCTCAATAAGATAGTTTAGGATAACGGGTAGCCAACGGCCTTGCCGCAGTGGTAACACCGGTTCCCGTCCGATCATCGAAGATAAGCGCTGTCGGGCTGGGCTAGCAATTGAATGGGTTACCATCCGAGTGTTGTTGGCAAGCGGGGTGGTATCAGCCCTTGCGAGGCAAACTGAGGCGCGACTTGATTGAGAAGTAGCGGCTCCGGTCTCGTAAACTAACATAGGGCCGGGAGAGCGGTGTGCCGACCGTATGCCCCTCCATATCCGCATCCAGTGACGCTCATGGGCTGAGGATGACACGGCGGCCGGTCGGTACCTTTGGGCCTTCATGGCCTGTTCAGGAGATGTTTAGTTAGAATAACGGGTACTACTGATTAAATTAACTTCCGATTGCTAGAGATAGAAACTGAACTAAATGTTGCTGTAGCAATGCAGAAGATCGCAACGTCTCACTCAGATAATCTTATCATCGATAACCTTTTGCAATGAATATTACACTCCTGCACCTTGTGCATCGTCATTGCTTCTTCGGTGTATAGACTGAACTGTAGGAGTGAAAGGCTACATACCTACTTTATGCACTATCGAATCCGAGCACTTCGTTGGGTTTCCATTTTTACTCTTATTTTTCCCTTCTGTTCTTGTGCATGTTGTACATTACCCTTCTCTTTCTATAGCTTACAGATCTTTTCCTTAGAATTTTGCGCAATTTTAGACAGTAGAACACTTTTCTTAGTGGTCAAACCTATGATTGTATCTTAATTTTTATTTAGTCTTGCTGCCATTATCAACTGAAACATCAAAACTTCATCTCTGTTGTTTTCTAGTATTTTTAAATATGACTGACTTTCCAGCCCTACCATATTTGCAGGTGTGTGTTGCGAATAAGACTGTTACCAATCAGGATAGGGATATCAGAAACTATGAATTCGAATCGAGTGTCGACTTTTATCTACGACACCTGCTTCGTATCCCCGCTCCTGTTCACAGTGGTGCTACAAGCGTCTTACCATCGCGTTAGCTTTACACTAAACGCTAAGCAGTATGCACCAGGTCGACTGAAACAATTATTAGGAGTTTCAGGATTACGCCTTACATGTCACCTAAACCAGCGCTTATAAGGATTAAATACCATCAGGACCATTATGATTGAATTTGGGATTCCGAAAACCATAGATGTGAGAGTAATTTTGGTCGTTTTAAACTGTTTGTACGACTCATTCTCTTTAGTTAAACACCTCACCCCAACACTTTTCCAGTCTTTTGAGGCCAAGATTGGTTGAAATAATTACAGGAGCTCTAGTGACAAGCAATTTTCCACTACATAAACAGCCGTGGTGGGGCTGATTTACTGTTTCATAAATCGTTTCTTGTTATGTAACAGTACAACTGTGGGGCGGGTGACTCGTTTCAGAGTACTTGTATTTGGTTTCATTTCCTTCTTGTCACTAATCAGGATAGGGAGCTGCCTGTCTTGTATGGTGAAACTTGTTCTATTCCCGCACGGTACTGGTAGCTGACAGCACTAGTGTCGATGTTACTCGTCAGCTGCCTTTTGTGTTGTGTAATTCTTCCTCGGCTTTGTTTTTTCCGCCAGTGTTAATTGTACGTTAACAGTAATACAGGGAGTATGAAGAGTTAGCCAATATGTACCGTAAAATGAGGTGAATCCGATCAGGTGGTGTCAATCTGATCATTTACCGGTTTTTCCGCGTTTGGGTAACTGAGCGTGGCACTTTAATAATTACATTGCAGCTGACCATTGTCGTGAATTCTTGACTAATCTATCAACAACAATGTCTTATTGAGGTGCACGCAACCAGCATATTGCACTGTCAGTAGGTGTGTGTTTCTTGTGCTACACTCGTCCCTCAACACAACAGTGAGGAAACTTCGGCTGGTGCCTGTTACTTCTGAAGTGTAAACGGTAAGGTGCAATTTTTTGTTCATTGCTAATACATCTTAGTCACTATGCAGACGTAATTACAAAACTGTATTTTTGTAGGGTGAATCCGATCATGGGAGTGTACCAAAAGGTTCTGGGACCAACACAGAAATCTAACTACAAACCAGAATTTCTTCTATATACGGTGAAAGGTATCAAATCAGGAAAATTAAGCATCTGAAAAGCTTCAGAGCGATACACAGTTCAATACACCACGTAAAAAAATGGTTCAAATGGCTCTGAGCACTATGGGACTTAACATCTTAGGTCATCAGTCCCCTAGAACTTAGAACTACCTAAACCTAACCAACCCAAGGACATCACACACATCCATGCCCGAGGTAGTATTCGAACCTGCGACCGTAGCAGTCACGCGGTTCCGGACTGCAGCGCCTAGAACCGCACGGCCACACCACGTTAAATGACAAACTCAAGGAAAGGTACAAATACAAAGTAGGCGGCCAACCAACGTTAACCAATAGTGAGGAAAAAAGCCTGGTTGAAGGATTATTGTTTTGTGTGAAATGGGGGTTTCCTTTGAGGAATAAAGATGTTAGGGACATTGTACAGGCATATCTCAGTTGAGCAGGGAGGATTGAAAAAGGATTTTGTGGCAATCGACCTGGACACGAGTGGGTAAAATCTTTTCCAAAAATAAATAATTAACTTACGGTTAGAGTAAGTGAAAATGTGAAGAGGGAAAAGGCAACAGTTACCCGAGAAACAGTGATTGATTATTTTAAAAACCTTGAAGTGACCGTTAGTGGTGTCCCTCCGTCCAACATTATAAACTATGACGAGACAAACTTTTGTGACAATCCTGGACAAGTGAAAGCAAAAGTGAAGCGAGGCACAAGACATCCTGAGAGGATAGTGAATGGTTCTAAGTCAAGTATCATTGTGATGATTGCAGCAGCTGCTGACAGCTCAGTCCTCCCATCATACAAAGTTTATAGGGAAAAATATCTCTACGATACTTGGACGAAAGGGGCAAAACTGGTGCAGGTTATAATAGGAATCAAAGTGCTTGGTTTAACCTAACAATGTTTTAATAATGGTCTGTTGAAATTATCTTGTCTTACGCCCAGCAATTAGAGGGACCTAAAGTGATTATAAGTGACAGTCTCTCGAGTCATCTGTTCAAAAATGGTTCAAATGGCTCTGAGCACTATGGAACCTGAGGTCATCAGTCCGCTAGAACTAAGAACTACTTAAACCTAACTAACCTAAGGACATCACACACATCCATGCCCTAGGCAGGATTCGAACCTGCGACCGTAGAGTCACCTCTATTATAACGTGATTCAACAGTGCCTGGAACAGGACATTAGATTTATGCTTCTGCCACCTAATTCTACTCCTTTTTGTCAGCCACTTGATGTTGTCTTTTTAGACCTTTAAAACTTGCTTGGATAAATGTGCTAGATGGTTCTGAAAGAGAGAAAAGAGGAGTGATGCCAAAATCCGAATTTCCTAAGTTGTTGAAAAAAACCTTTGAAAATATGGCTATCACGTCCAAATCAATTGTAATATCTCGTTTCAGAAAAGCAGGGATTTTGCCTTCCTGTCCCAATAAAATCGTTTCCCATATTCCAGAATCAACCGATAACAATGCACATGGCACCAGCTCATCAGAAGTTTATTGGCCACCAGCCTTCGAAATTCCGTTGAAACAGGTTCACTCAAATGAAACAAAAGGAAAGCTGCGCCAAGGAAAGCGTTTAGCATCAACTCCAGGGAAAGGAGTTGTTATCAGCGACTTCAATGAAAATGATAGTGACGGAGCTGCAAGCAGGGAGTCCCTTTCCCGAACACCTAACAGTGATCTAGAACAGCTCAAGTCAAATGAAAATGAAGAAGTGGACAATGAGAAGGATAAAGATTGACATGAATTCAAAGAAAATGATTTCACCATAGAAAAGTTTCCTACGAAAGAAAGGTTCAGGCTTGTTATTGATAAAATTGAAGCATCTCTAATGACACCTGTGAAATGACATTTCTGCGAAAGAAACTTCTTAATGGTAATGTTTATTTTGTCTTTCCAGAAATTGATGAGGCAACTAAGGTGGAAAGAGTCCAAATTATTAAAAAACTTGATCCAGAACGTAGCAGGTGACGTAAATTTATTTTTGATGGAACCGATGATTATGAAGTTGAGTAAATACTTTTCGCATTGATTATGACCTACAATGACTAGAAATTAACATTTGTTTATCAAATATCTTGAAATCAAGTGTTTTATAGAAAAAATCTCAAGTTTAATGTCCTTGTAAAATCTTTTTTGTTGTAGAAATTGTGAAATGTAGATGCAAATACAGCAATATATTTTTTTAAAAATCAGAATAGTGATCGGATTCACTCCACTGGAAGTCAGATTCCCTTCCTGCATACAAAGTACAACGGTGATCGGATTCGCCCCAACTGAGGAGGTGAAACCGATCAACATTTAACTTAAAATAAAAAAATTACTGCAGTTATAAACTAAAAATAACGTAATACATTAATATATCACCATCGAGCTTGTGAATATAACATACTGATTTTTTATTCCGATGTCACAACAAAAAATGGACGAAATTTAAAAAATGCCTTTTTGATCGGATTCACCTCATTTTATGGTACCTTCTGTATGTGCCCACTAAATGCAATGAAA
Source organism: Schistocerca americana (assembly GCF_021461395.2). Lineage (NCBI taxonomy): Eukaryota > Metazoa > Arthropoda > Insecta > Orthoptera > Acrididae > Schistocerca > Schistocerca americana. The sequence goes on along the minus strand of NC_060119.1, from coordinate 600,945,041 downwards.
AATTGTAAGTATTATCTGACATACGAAAAGACCACAACATCTCGATATCTTAACTAGAAAACTCAATTAGAATAACGGCCTAACTAACTGATGATGATGTTTTGTCTGTGGGGCGCTCAACTGCGCGGCTATCAGCGCCCGCACAAATTCCCAATCTTTAAATCGTCCGGTGTCGTCATTTTCACGAATGACGATGATATGATGAGTACAACACAAACACCCAGTCCCCTGGCGAAGAAAATCTCTAACAAGACCGGGATTCGAGCCCGGTACCCCGCGATCCATAGGCAGCAACGCTAGCCATTAGATCACGAGTTGTCGACTACCTAACCAGTTAACACATTTGTCGGCAGTTTCGCCCATCAAGTCACTGCTTCGGCATCGCTGACAAGTACCGTAAAGGCTTCGCTTTTACTTTCAGTGCAATGCAAGGTTCCTTTCTCCATGCATGTAGAAGCAGAGGTACCGCGCAACACCAGCGGCAAGAGAGCCCTACAGGTTCGGAGCACTTGAACTGCCGCAGAAGACAAGTTCGTCAAAATCCACCCGGTTCACAATACCCTCAGTACCTAGGACCAGATGTTTAGACACTTACAAATTTAGTATCCAAGGAAGAGTGCTTACAGGCAGACACAATATTTCATCCCAAGCAAACAGAGCACTCAGAGCAAATAATACTTTTCACTCTAACTACAACGTCATAGTGCCTTATTCTCTATACGGCCATTTGCCATCACATGTCCACGACCCGGATCGCCACACCCAGTGTGCACACACGCCCTCGGTTCGCCTCACTTCACTGTGCAGGAACCGTTTACTCCCTCCTGGACGATGACCGGATTCCCCGTCTGCTCCGCCTTGCCTAGCGTCATCCAACATGGCGCTGTCTTTCGCCGCTGGCGGACAACCGCTGTTCTCCAGCGGCGTGCTCTTCTCAGCTGCCGGCCGCAGCGGGTTGTTCAAACATCGGCACCAGGTGTGACGCCGTGCGACACACTTATGATTTTCACGGAGAAATGTAGTTTTCCTGGAAACGGTATAAGTAGATATATTATTACTCAGCAAGCCGCGGGAAACCACGTATCAGACATCGAAAGTATCCCTGAATAGCTCCTTAAATTTTGTCGATGGAGTTCGAGATCACCTTGTTTAGCACACAACGTTATTACCAGCCGTAAGTCGCCCGAAGACACTTCATCTATCCCCCCACTACCAGATTACATGTGAATAGAAGTTTACACAACCATCGAAGCATTACACGGAACGTGTTGTTCATTGCTTTTAACATCACTATTTTCTTCAGGATGTTGAGTGTGACAAAGTCTAGACATATTAAAAAAATATATGTATGCAGGCATATATATATATATATATATATATATATATATATATATATATATATATACTAATATCCATAGTTTATTGATCCACTATTTGAGAATGAAGCACTTAGTAACTTACAACAAACAGTACACATAATTTCAAACCCTTACGAATCTTTCTCCTGCTGACAATCTCCACAAAATGATGCAAGGAAAGAAGTTTATCGCTTCAAAATTTTCGCTGCTCTTGCAGTAAAACTGCCGCATGAACCAGACGTTTCATTATTTCTTCTTTATACTGAGTGCGTTCGTGGCACCTTTTGCAGACAGTGTACCACTGAATGTACCAGCAAATTTATATCGTTGCACGACACGTATTTCAGGAGATTTGACGACGTAAACATTGAGACGCGTGAAAAATTGCCGCATCGTGCATGACGTTTTAACTCTGGATGAAACATATTTCGCAGATAGTGCCCATATATGTCTCTGAATGTACCTACAAAAATACATCGTTTTACAGCACATATTTCAGGAAGTATGACGTCAAAAACACTGAGCTTTGTGAAAATGAAAATGCAGAGGGAAATTCGACAAAACTGTGGGTGAAATGTATGTACAAGTACGTGTGAAATATTTCAATATATGTTAAATTGTGTTGACATATAATGACGTCAAAAACACTGAGCTTTGTGAAAATGAAAATGCAGATCAAATTTGGCAATGGTGTGGGTGAAATACATGTATAAATACGTGTGAAATATTTTAATATATGTTACATAGTATTGACATATGTATACACGCAGAGCCATGGGTAAGAAGCTCATCCTAAACCCCTGGAACGATTTCAGTCACAACTGGTACAAGTATTATTTATGATCTGCAAAGAAATAACAAGGGGTAAGAACCACCAGCAGTCTTTTGTGGGATGATAACATGGGAAGAGGAAGGGTAACTGGACAGAGAAGGGGAGGAGGGAATGGGCGGAAATATGGACGAGGAAGAGACAGAGAGTGAAAGAGGAATAGATGGACAAAGGAAGGAGGAAGGGATGACAAATGGAGAAAGAGGTGGTGGGGAGAGAGAGGGGGCGAAGTATTCTGCAGAGACAGGGGAAGGTGGCGTAGGAGATCGATAAAGAGAGGAGAAGGAGGAGATGGAGTGAGGGGCAAGGAGGAGATGGACAGTGAGGCAAAGAGCAGATGGGCAGAAGGGAGAGCAGTAAAAGGATGGAGGCAGAGAGAAGAAGGAGATGAAAAGGGACAAGAGCAGGAGATGAACAGGCGGGGGTGGAAAGACAGAATGGTGGAGGAGATGGACAGCGGAAGGGAGGAGGAGACGGAAAGAGATGGAAGGTAGGAAAAGCTGGACTAACAGAAGATTAGAAGGACAGAGAGTAAAGTGATATGGGACAAATCGCTTGTTGGCCTCTGTCTCGCGTTTCTCGATCTTTGACAGCACGAATGGCTAGCATTGTCAACGCTTCACCCCACATTGCTGTATTGCTGGTGGTCATAACACTAGCAATGACCAGGTGCGGGAGAAGGCGGTGGGGGTGGGGGGGGGGGCGGTACAACGTATGTAACATTCCAAGGTACTGTTATTCAAGATGGAGGTGATGATGTCATCCAAGATGGCGCAGACGACGTCATCCAAGATGGCGGAGACGATGTCATTCGAGATGACGCATTTTGGCAGGAAGTTTGAATGTTGGTGGGAAACTGCCAAGCCCCCTCCCCCAGAAAAATGGCTGTAAGTTCAAATTCCAAGAGGATAATGCACCACACCACATTTATCTCTACTGAGCAAAGAAAATCCCGGAAACATAACTACTTACCCTACCTCTACTAACCTAAGTCACCCGACCGCCACTTCCTCTTGCGAATTGGCGCCAAGTTTGAATTTTTGCAGTAAACAAAGGTCACTTAGGGTTTCGCTACCAACTAAGAAAACTGTGGCAAACAAAGCTCTGCTCCACTAACCTATGTCACCCAGCCGCCACCTATTCCTAGGGGTCGGTGGTAAAAGGGCTCAGCCTGCACTAGGCTGATGGAGAGAGCAATGAGTGTACTTTATTTATTTTGGAGCAACTTATTTAGGGATGGAGTACATTTATCACAGTGATACAGAACACACGCTCTGACATGCCCCACAGCAAACAGACCTGCAGACTACTACTACATAACTCATGTATAAGGCTCGACATACACGCTTGTTAATTGTAAACCGTCAAAAATAGCGCATTGCACAGCGGTGGAACTTCCGCAATGGCAAATTACAAGATATTACACGTGAAATACACGATAAAACTGCTGTGCTAGAATGTAGTGAGTCCAGTGTGCAAGATATCAAGCGAAGTATGATTCAAAGTCAGGGGCGTTACGGAAACGAGTGTTGTTTTCTGTCAACAACTTTCCCGGAACGAAATGTTTACAATCTTGCTCCAGAGAGGATAGCAGCGGTAGCTGACGAACAAAAGCCGAGCTGCGCTAAGGTTAAACTGCAAGAGACGTACAATCCTACCATGCACGTCCCGAAGTTAGGTGGCGTGGGAAAATACGTAGAGAGTTATATTAGTAAAACTCGTTACCAGAACGAACCCATGACAACGATGGAGGTGTTAAGAATATGAAACCGAAATTATCTATACCAGTCAGAGAGCAGTTAGTTAACGTCTCTGAAGATGACTTGGAAAGATTTCTAGCCGTAGTGGATTCATTACATTTGATCCACGAAGATAGAAGGAATGTTAGCTCGAGTGACGGTAGTCACCCTCCACAGGGTAGTCACCCTCCACAGCACGGCGTCAATGCTGAGGCAACGGCTACGGCAAGAGTAACGAAAACAGAAAAAGGAACGATTACCATAACGACAGTTACTATAACAACAGTGGAAATAAGCAACCACAACAAAATGCGACGTACAAGAACTCAAATTGGAAAGTGTACGTCAACAGTTAGCAAGGGAACCACAGGAAGAGACGCGGAGACGTCGTGGGACGCAACAATTCCAACTTCCAACAGTCTAAAACAATTCGATCTAAAGACTACAGGTGGACGAATCAACGGGCGGCTTAGCCGAGTCAAAATTGGGGGCCACCTAACGGAAACATTCAATACAGATGTAATTCCGAGCACAATAATGTGCAGCAAAGGAACAGTCGTACGATGCAGCAGCATCAGGACCAGTGAGTTAGGATAGCAGCGGTTGTGGAGGGAAGCCAACCCTGCCCGTCCACGCCTTTAAACTAAAGTCGACCACAGCATGCCTTCCGGTTGTAGTCAAGGAGAAAAGTGAAGGCACCTCTGTAAACATATTGCACTATGACGACGACCAGGATATGTGCAATGAACTTTGCGCTAAGTCGAAAACTTGCAATGAGACAGGTAAATCCGAAGTGCAAGCTGCAGTGCACGCGAAAATAAGCAATGTACCGTTGACTATGATCATGGGCATAGGAGCAACGACAAGCGTTGTATGATTTATATAAAGAATTACGTCAGATATGCAGGATACCGTCATTGCCACGTCAGGGATGTAGAGTGGTAGGGGCTATTAGCGCCAAGTCGCAGGTGTTCAAAACACAGGTGCAGGTCGATCTTTTAATGAGAAATGAAGCCTGTAAGTGCACGTTCCTGGAGATAAAAAATATTTCAGTAGCCTTGATCCTGGATTGAGATTTCATCAGAGGGAGGAACGCAACGGTCGACGTCTCGTCTGGAACCTGTACTGTGGACAATGTAAGAAAAAGAGTCTTGCTGGAATTCACTGCCACAGTATTAGTATAGCAGACCTCAAATATTATTTCTAGACAGTGATCCACCTACTCAGGTTTACTGTACTTCACGCCTTAGTCAAAGCGACGAGATAATTATTGCAGAAGAGCTGATTCGTCAAAATATGGTTGAATAGGAGTGCATAGATATGCAGCAAAAGACACAGTTAACACATCGTATGTATACAAAAGTGTTATCTAAAAATTTGGGAATTATAAAGGCTTACGTATATAACATGGAGATGTACCCACGTGAAATATACTGCCGCGCTACATTGGTCGAAAAAGTAAGCGGTAACAAAGGAAATTAGGAAGCTGATCGAATTGGATATAACAGAGCTTTCCTATTCTCTACCTAGTGGTCCACTATTGGCAACAGAAAAGACATACTCTTTGAGGCTGGTTCTGGATGCGGGAGATATTTATAGGATAGTATTACGTGTAGGCAGCAGGCCGGAAAATTGAGAAGGACGGCTCCAACAGTTCTGTGGAATGACATCTCTAACAAATATTGACCTTCGATCGTCACATTATAAAGATTTATAGAAGTTTATTGAATAACCTTGTTTATTTGTACGGAAATGTATTCCTATTTTTTCTAGTACAGGCCATTAATATGTAAGTAATAGAGATAAGTTTTTCACTTCAAGTGTCATTTAAAATGTAATGTTTAAGAGAATGCCTTGGGGGCAACTAAAGAAATAATTTATCCAGGTAGAAATTATCTGTTGCATTTGAAAAATGACAATCAAAAATTTTCCAATTATTTTCATTGTATTTTATGTAATATTATGTATAGGAACAGAAATGCTTTCAGTACTCCTCGTGGTCAAAAATGTATGTGGGAGGAGGGGAGGGGGGAAGTACTATGTTGTCCAGCTCCTCCTGAAAAGTGATGTCCCTAAATTTCAATATTAAGTCTCGCCGTGATCCACAACGCCTCTCTTGTAGCGTCTGCCAGTGGAGTTTGTTTATCATATCCGTAACACTCTTTCACCAGCTAAAAGATCCCGTGACGAAACGAGCCGCTCTTCGTTGGATCTTCTCTATCTCCTCTATCAATCCCACCGGATAGGGATCCCAGATAGATGAACAATACCCAAGAATCGGGCGAACAAGCGCCTTATAAACCAATTCTGTCTTGGATGATTTACATTTCCTTAAGATTCTTCCAATGAATCTAAGTCTGGTGTCTGCTTGTCTCGCTGTTTGTCTTATATGCTCATTCCACTTAAGGTCGCTATGGATAGTTGCGCCTAGATATTATACGGCAAATAGGACAACGCACACTATAACGTGTTAATGAGTTTATTTTACCTAAAAAGCACTCCGTCTTCAGGCCACAAGTGGCCCATCTGGACCATCCGACCGCCGTGTCATCCTCAGTTGAGGATGCGGATAGGAGGGGCATGTGGTCAGCACACCACTCTCCCGGTCGTTATGATGGTTTTCTTTGACCGGAGCCGCTACCATTCGGTCGAGTAGCTCCTCAGTTGGCATCACGAGGCTGAGTGCACCCCGAAAAATAGCAACAGCGCATGGCGGCCGGGATGGTCACCCTTCCAAGTGCCGGCCACGCCCGACAGCGCTTAACTTCGGTGATCTCACGGGAACCGGTGTATCCACTGCGGCAAGGCCGGTGCCCTTATTTTACCTAAAGACAGTGCAAATTCTGAAATTAAGTTTAGTGCAATTAGATCAGTGAACTAATGTCATTCTGTAAGTGACATCCACGAAATGGATAAACTGGCGATATTTCTAAAGAGACTTCACATGCAACACGAAAACATATATGCTAGACATCTTATGTGCGACAACGTAGCACTTTGTCATATATTACCAGCGGAAATTATGTTATGAATGAATTGTGATGCCACTGTGGAAAATTTTCATGTTCGCGATCCCGGTCGAGATGCCGACGCAGTCTCCAGGAAACAGTGGTGATTTGCTACACCTCATCCGGAGGTTGCATTCCTGATCCTGCACAGTAATTGTCATCGGTTGCCTAGGGTGAATTTGCTGTCCAACGGACGACAGCACAACCACAGGAGTGGTCCGCCGACCATACCCAGGTCATCGATGCCTTCCGTAGTCGACCACATACTGGTCATCTACACCACCCCAAACGATAAGCGCATTCCGGACATAAAGTCAGTCACCAACGACCGAATTCTGGTCATTCACACCACCTGCTACCGACATGACGACCTAGATATTTCAATTGCTATTAGTTTATAAACGTGTATACGATGAACATACAAAGTAACTGATGTTTATAACCCATAAAAATTAATGCCTTAAGAAACAAATAACAGAACTTCAGGACTGTGATTAATAACTGACAGTACCAGTGATCACTGGACATTTTCCTTACAATGAAGTGAATTAGTAGAAAACTTGCGTAGTACCTCACATACAGTAACCTGTATCTTGTATTTGTGTATGACGAACATTTTTGTGTGCAAAGTGATCCGTGAACTTGAAAACTCTAAATGTGCATCCACGTACAATGAAACAATATTTTGTATTGATAGAGAATGAACTAGTGACTGAGCGTCATTAATAATTCACACTTGAAGGACTTACTTCTTGTGCTAAAGACGACTAAACTTTTAAGAAATAACCAAATGAATAACGTCATTCGGTTTGCACATCCATGTAGAAATCTGCCATGAGGCACCCAGTATCTTGAACATTTATGGCATTATTAATGATCTGATTTTTTATTTTGTGTTAACTTTAACTTGTAATATCATGATATAATAATTATCTGATTAAATGTTAACTGTCATACTGCGAAAGTCAGACACAGCTTGTCCGAAGGCTTCCGTACGGATTTTCATTTGGGGTTTCCCTTGGGCCGCGGTGAATGGGGTAGCGAGTTAATTATTCCTGGCAAATTATTATTTAAATCCGGACTGGCTGTGCTGGTCGCAGTATTTAAATGACAAATGTGCTGACACGACATTCACTCAATAATTCTAAATGGCCTTCAGCCGTAGTGAGAATATTACAATAACTACTTAGTGTACCTGCAAAACACGCTATAACACAAATGTTCCATTGAAAGCTTCAAGCAGATCTTACAAAGAAACACACTTTAAACTTTCCAGGAGGCGTTGTGACGTCTCCTGGAAAGCCCTACAAAAACTGAACTAAACCTATTCCAGGCCTGTGAATGTGAAGTGTAAAGAAAGTAAAAATCTGAGTGTGACCAGTCGACATATAAGTACAAAACCGACACTCGCTAATATGATATTTCTTGTGTTATTTTAGTATCAAAGAGTAAATACAAAAATTAAAGACACTACGCTTAACATGACTCCAGGCAGTGGCTCCAAGTTGAAGTGGCTGTTTCACCGCCACACCCCTGACAGTTCCTCGCTGAGGTAGCACACTGCTCCAAGCTTTGTCGTGCCCGTTGTAAGCAGTGTCTCGCTGTTGCAGGCACACTTTTACGCAATTTACGGCAACACCAGCACTAGTGCCAACAAGCAAGCGAGGTGACATAACGACTGTGCCGTGAGCCGCTAACTAGCGCTACAAATAATAAAGCAAGAATTTGATGGAGCAATCTTCTGCCAAGCCTCTCTCTATTTTGGCACGCATCATGTACAAGAGGCGCTAACTGCACTGGTCGAATGGTTATCTGGATTTAAGTCTGCTAGTACATACATTCTGCAGATAGTAGAGAAGTGGGCTCTGATAAATTGCGCACTTTATAAACTCTTTTACAGCTGCTGTATCTCGTCCAGCTGATGGTAGTGCAATATTACGTAATACAGGCAGTCTTGCAAACGCTGTTGCTTTAGTGGCGCTACAGATAATTTTCATTAATTGATTTAGTTTGACAGTAGTTTTGTGTGCATGTGCACTGCTCAAAAAAAAAAAAAAAAGGCTCTGAGCACTATGGTACTTAACTTCTAGGGTAATCAGTCCCCTAGAACTTAGAACTACTTAAACCTAACTAACCTAAGGACATCACACACATCCATGCCAGAGGCAGGATTCGAACCTGCGACCGTAGCGGTCGCGCGGTTCCAGACTGTAGCGCTTAGAATCGCTCGGCCACCCCGGCCGGCATGTGCACTGCTTTGAATGCCCGAGCACAGTACTCTTCAATAGAGAGAACCAATGCCAAGGCAGTTACGAAGAATATCTGCTTCAGTATCCTGTCCTCAACTATCTAGTTTCCCAATATTATCAGTTCTTTTGTTCACTGTCTTGTTATATTTTCTAAATGTTTGTTAGAAGTTTCGGTTATCTTCCAACACTATCAAAGACCAGACTTAATTTGTGTTTCGGTCGCATTCATTTATGTCTTAAATGCATTTGGCTTTAATCTCCAGTTCTGGAAGTGGTCATCTTTTATGAGTTATTTAGTGGCCATAACTCCTTCCTAGGCTTTCGTGTACTATTTTCGATAAGCTAGTGTCAGGCCGTTAGCAAAACCGGATCGTTTTAGCGTTAGTGTTGATCATAGCTCTCATAGAAAGTTTCAAAATGGTTGGTGATAGCATAGAGCCCGCAGTAGCCCATCACTTATTCTTTACCAACTGATACCTCTTCTTCTAAGGTACACTTGAGAATCGTCTGTTATTAACCATGCTATCCATTAGATTACACAAGATTTTACAAGGGATAATGACTGGAATTTAAGTAGCATGGCAAGACGCAATGCCAGATGCGTTAGTGAGATCAACATATTTTCCTGTAATCTTAGCTTCCGTTTATATCCTTGATCCGTACCGTCTTTAATTTTGGCTGGTATGCCACTCCACTGGCGCCACTAACTACTTGTACAGCCGATATCGATCTTGATCATAGGCCAGGGCTAGGGTATTTGGCCGAGGAATGCTGTGTACATCTTGCCAGGCCGTGGTACTAGAGTTTGAGTGGTTCCAGGTGGCTGGGGACTTGGTTTCTGTGGCACCCCTGCTGCCTAGGCGTGGGGCTCGTGAAGCCGCGAGTTAATAGGGGGGTAGGACGTCAAACGGGCCAACTTGGAGCAGGATAGGCACCACAAACATTTTAATTTCCACTGCCTATTCTTTAATAAATAAATTCATAAAACTTTGTCGGCATGACCAGGATGGATTCAGGATTCACTCTCATAGCAGTGGAAGTTCAAAAGCATGACAAAATAATTTTTTTTTACATATGCAATTTCATCATTCACTCCCTATTGGCTGCATTTGTTGCTATAGGTGCACTTTTCTTCATAAGTAAGAGATATTCTTCGATAAATTTTGCACAGCATACAATCCATACTTACAGGTGTGTAAAACTCTAGAATTTTCCAAACCTGTTAAAAACGTTGGTAAAAATTGAGATAATTAACTAAAATTTGAACTTTTTCTAAACAGGAAGTTTAAAATGTAACAGCTCATTCATTTTTTCATAAATTAAATAAATTCTAGTGTTTCGTACACCTGTAGGTATGGTTTGTATGCTGTGCAAAATTCATTGAAGACTCTCTCTTACTTATGAAGAAAAGTGTACCTATAGCGACAAATGCAGCCGTCAGTAAGTGAAAAAATGATGAAATTGCATATGTAAAAAAAAATTATTTTGCTATGCTTTTGCGCTTCCACTGCTGTGTGTATGAAACCTGTATCCTTCCTGGTTCGGCCGCGGTGGTCTAGCGGTTCTAGGCGATCAGTCCGGAACCGCGCGACTGCTGCGGTCGCAGGTTCGAATCCTGCCTCCGGCATGGATGTGTGTGATGACCTTAGGTTAGTTAGGTTTAAGTAGTTCTAAGTTCTAGGGGACTGATGACCACAGCTGTTAAGTCCCATAGTGCTCAGAGCCATTTGAACCAACCATTTTAGCCTTCCTGGTCATGCTGACAAAGTTTTATGAGTTCATTTGTACGAGTATAGACAGTGGAAATTAAAATGTCCTCTCCTGCTGGAAGTCGGCCCGTTTGATGTCTTACTCCCCCCCTCCCCTCCCCCTTAAGTTGGTCGGAGCCAAAGTTTTCTGGCTGGATTAAGTATTGATAGCAGCAAGTTGCGCTAAAAGCAGATGACGCCGCGTGCAACCTGGTCAATAAGGATCTCACCAACTCTTCAGGCTTCACCATTACGGCATCTGTAGATCAAGTGGTCAGATTGAAGGCAATAACACTCTTGCTTGAAGTGCTGGAAGTCCTCCTACGCACCTCAGTGGAGTTAAGTGCTGATGCTTTATTGGTCTTATTATCGTAAGCCCACGCCTGTGTTAATGTTGAATTAGGCTCGTCACGTTCATTATGCCTCCGAGTGATTGTGCGAGCGGTCACTGGTCACTGCAACTGATTTTAATTTGTTTGTTACAGATCATATGCATTGCAAGTGTATAGAAAACTCTCTGTTGTAAATTGAGTAGACGTAATTGGGACTGCAATATAGTCTGTGTCGAAGGCAATACACTGTTAAAAGTTGATGTGCCCTGGCATTTGCATTTGCAGGTGGTTTTAGTTCAAGTTGTCAGTTTTCATGTAATATTAAGGAGCGTCGTGACTTGTATGTGTAACCACTTCCGCAATAAGTTAACATTTCCTACAGATTAGATATCGTCGTCTGTAGCCTTATTTGGGCAGATTACTGTCTCCTTTCTGATGCATGTTGTCAGGGTAATTCTGACAGCGGACGGCGCATTCCGGTTTCCTGGGCCCAGAGCAAAGATGTGTTTTCTTCCTGGTGTGGTAACACTTCCATCGTCGCACGGTGTCTAGGTTTGCCTACAGCCAGGCGCCTCTATCAGCTGCCTAGTGTCATCTCAAGCTAAGTAAAGTTGATCGTTTTTGTACGTGCCACCCTAGAGTGACACCCAGTTAATGCCGGAACCATTGATCTATTCAAATATTGTGAGTTGAGCAAGCACACAAGCCTTAAGGCCTGTTCGGCAAGTTGGCAGATCCTTGTGACAATGCCGGCCGCGGTGGTCTCGCAGCTCTAGGCGCGTAGTCCGGAACCGTGCGACTGCTTCGGTCGCAGGTTCGAATCCTGCCTCGGGCATGGATGTGTGTGATGTCCTTAGGTTAGTTAGGTTTAAGTAGTTCTACGTTCTAGGGGACTGATGACCACAGCGGTTACGTCCCATAGTGCTCAGAGCTTTGTGACTATATTTACCATTTAACCACTCGTTTAAATCTTGCATGGCCTATTCGCTAGTTGTGAAGCGTGTCGAGCTTTTAAGACTCCTGCTTATTACTAAGAATTGTGTAATTATTTTATCCGCACTCATTAGCTATCTCCATTCATCGTCAAAAACCTGCGTGATTTCTGCCAGTTAGCTGTGATAACTGGTTGCTGTAACTTGTTACCTTTCTTGTATTTTGAGGGATGGTATACTTATTTAAGTGTCGTTATTAATGTGTACCAGCAGCGAGTCAGATTTGAATTGTACACCTCTCCGGCCTTTCTTGTATTTTAGGGTATTGCGTATTTTACAACTTAAGACATTTCATTAAGGTTCATAAATTGTCAAAGGCTTTCCGACAACCACAATCAGTGGTGTGACTTGTTATCCTTTCACTATTTTTGCCTGGCGTTGTCTACTTGTTTTAAGTTTTATCCATGGTTGGGAATTGTCAATAACTTTAAAGGCAGTCTTTTTAATTCATTTTAGCGGTAAAAAACAGTTTGTTGAACCAGCTTACGCTCACACCTAGATGGTTTGATTTGTTATTTGTATTTGGGGACTTATGTATATTCCTGGTTTTAATACCTGTTGCCAGTGGTATATATTTCCACGGGTTTTTATTAATGAATTCATACTGTTCACGTTCTTTATATTATTATGAGCTTTGTTATTCATTTTGACAACGTTTTTAATTTGTAATCATAAATATTGTTGTTAAGCAATAAATTGTTCTCCATGATATGACAAATGACAAAATACGTGGTTCCACCTTTCAAGTGTTTCTCCTTAAAATTATCCCAACACTTGTTGTGAGGCATCAATCCTCCTTTGATAAAAAGCAGTAACTGTAATTCTTTCAAAAACCAGGTTGTTTGAGTAGTGTTAATTTGTCAATTAATTGTTGAATTTGGTTTAGCAATAATCTTTCTACTAATTTATAAACTACACTACGTTGTGATGTGGTCTGTAATGTGACCGTTCGTTGACGTCTGTGCCAGGTTCTTTTGACAATTATCACTTTTGGAGCCCTAAGTTTAGTTGCTCGTTTTCCAGTAATCAGATTCATAATACACAGCTGTAACAGCTGAAGCCCACGTTTTTATAACTCCGGGTACATTGTGATTGCTGACATTTTCCTAGCCTAAAGAGTATTCCGTGTAGATTTGCCGGATTACGTCGACCTATTGCCACAACAATTCGGCTGACAACCATTCAAGTATCTACAGATGACTGATCTGTGCCGGATATTACTAGTTCACAACGTTAAATTTATATAAAAAAATTGACGAGGAGATGCATGCGCAATAGCAGCCGCTACTTGAGCTACCTCTGTCGAGATTCGCTTACTGTCCGAAGATTGCTTGATCTATGGCGGTGCTATACAATGATGAGACAAAACATTATGACCACATGTGTAATAGTGTATTGTTCCACTTTCCAAACACAGTACAACAGAGATTCTGCTTGGCGTGGATTCTGAAAGTCCTTGACGGTATTACAAACGTATGTGGCATCAGATGTCTACGCACAGGTCAAGCACTTCCCGCAAATTACGGAATGGTGGTTTATGGGCACGAAGCTGGAGCCAGATACGTGTTCCAGTGGGTACAGATCAGGAACACTTGCCGGACAAAATATCAATGTGAGTTCGCTATAATGCCCCCAAACCGCAGTAGTACTATTCTGACCTTGCACTATGAACAGTTATGATACCGCCGCAGAGGGAGACTTGAAGCATGAAGCGATGCAAGTGGCTCGTAATAATGTTTACGTAGTTCTCTGCTGTCTTTATGCCTTCGATTACCACCGTAGGCCTCACGTAAACTCAATTCAGTGCACCCCATAGCACAATTCTGCCCTTACCGGCCTGGGTCTGTTTCGCGCAGCCATTCGCCTGCCTGACGCCGTGTAAGGACCCAACGATCGTCCTGGTGTAACAAGAAAGGCGATTTATTCGACAGGCGACACGTTTCTATTGTTCCACGGCGAAAACTCAGCGACGCTGTGAATGCTGCAGTCTAGACATGGCCTGCACCTCAGCAGGTATGGGAAGGGGAGGTTGGCAAAGCTTATAGGTGATAGCGTAGGTGGGGTTGGTGGGATCACTCATGGGAAAATTCCTGCAGTAGTGGGTGTTAGAGCTGCATCTTTTTTAGATTGAGTCAGCTGATAGGTATTCCTGCTTAAGGGAAGTCTCTCTAACAAGGAAATCACTTTTGACTAAGCTTAGGTATCCGAGTAATGAGGGAATTAGTATATTTCATCAAAATATACAAGGTATTAGAGATAAAGTTAGTGAACTGCTTATAGATGTTGACTCTGAAATTATTAGTATATCTGAACACTTCTTAAATAAGGAGATAATTCAGAGGCTTCCTTTACTAGGATACAGGTTGTCTGGCAGCTTTTCGAGGAGCTCTTTGCGGTGTGGGGGAGCAGCCATGTATGTGAAAAACGGCATCCCATGTTTCAAAGTACTGCACTGAAAAGGTGTTTGAATGTTGTGCAGGTGTGGTTAAATTTAACGGAGCTAAACTTCTAACTGTTGTTATTTATAGATCCCCAGACTCCGATTTCACAACATTTTTGCTAAAGCTAGAGGAGGTTCTTGGTTCACTTTATACGAAATAAAAAAAGTTAGTTATATGTGGTGACTTCAATATTAATTATATAAGTGATTGTGCAAGGAAGAGGATGCTGGTAGACCTCTTTAATTCATATAATCTTATGCAAACCGTATTCTTTCCAACGAGAGTGCAAGGGAACAGTAGAACAACCATAGACAACATTTTTGTTCATTCCTCATTACTAGAAGGGCATTCTGTTAGCAAAAAGGTGAATGGCCTTTCAGATCATAATGCACAAATTTTAACTTTAAAAGATTTTTGTGCTGCAAGACGTGTTAAATATAGTCATCAGCTGTTCAGGAAAGCTGATCCAGTTGCTGTAGAGACCTTTGTAAACCTTATAAAGGAACAAGAGTGGCAAGATGTTTATAGCGCTGATACAGTAGACGATAAATATAATGCTTTTCTCAAGGCTTATCTCATGCTCTTTGAAAGTTGCTTTCCGTTAGAATGTTTAAAACAGGGTACTAGCACAAACAGGCAGCCTGGGTGGCTGACTAGAGGGATAAGAATATCTTGTAGAACATAGTGGCAATTATATCAAAACGTTAGAAACAGTCACAATCTAAATGAAGCAGCCCATTACAAACAGTATTGTAAGGTGCTTAAAAATGTTATTAGGAAGGCAAAAAGTATGTGGTACGCAGATAGAATAGCTAAGTCTCAGGATAAAATTAAAACCATATGATCAGTCGTAAAGGAAGTTGCTGGTCTGCAGAGTCAGGTCGAGGATATAGAATCAGTGCGTAGTGGGAATGTCCGTGTTACTGATAAGTCGCATATATTTACAGTATTTAATAATCACTTTCTGAATATAGCAGGTGAACTAAATAGAAACCTAGTCCCAACAGGGAATCATATAGCGCTCTTAGAAAAAAGTGTTCCGAGACTGTTACCTGAAATGCTCCTGCATGATACTGACAAGAAGGAGATTGATTTAATAATTAAATCACTAAAGACCAAGAACTCTCATGGATATGACGGGGTATCTAGCAGAATACTGAAGTATTGTTCTATGTATGTTAGCCCAGTTCTCAGCCATATCTGTAACTTTTCCTTTAGGAGTGGTCGGTTTCCTCACCGATTAAAGTACTCGGTAGTGAAGCCACTTTATAAAAAGGGAGACATTGATAATGTTGACAATTTTAGACCTATTTCTATGCCATCGGTGTTTGCTAAAGTTATCGAGAAGGTTGTATATACAAGGTTACTGGAGCATTTAAATTCACATAATTTGCTGTCAAATGTTCAGTTTGGTTTTAGAAATGGTTTAACAACTGAAAAGGCTATATTCTCTCTTCTCTGTGAGGTTTTGGACGGATGAAATAAAAGGTTGCGAACGCTAGGTGTTTTCTTTGATTTAACGAAGGCTTTTGACTGTGTTGACCACAAACTATTACTGCAGAAGTTGGACCATTATGGAGTAAGGGGAGTAGCTTACAATTGGTTCGCCTCCTACTTTAAGAACAGAAAGCAGAGGGTAATTCTCCGCAATATTGAGAGTGGTACTGATGTTCAGTCGCAATGGGGCATTCCCCAAGGGTCGGTGCTGGGGCCACTGCTGTTTCTTATTTATATAATTGATATGCCTTCTAGTATTACAGGTGATTCAAAAATATTTCTGTTTGCTGATGACACCAGCTTGATAGTGAAGGATCTTGTGTGTAATATTGAAACAGTAACAAATAATGTAGTTCATGAAATAAGTTCGTGGCTTGTGGGAAATAATTTGATGCTAAATCACAGTAAGACTCAGTTTTTACAGTTTCTAACTCACAATTCAACAAGAACCGATATTTTGATCAGACAGAATAGGCATATTATAAGCGAGACAGAACAGTTCAAGTTCCTAGGCGTTCGGATAGATGGTATGCTGTTGTGGAAAGCCCATGTCCATGATCTTGTTCAGAAGGTAAATGCTGCTTTATTTACCATTAGAACAGTATCTGAAATAAGTGACACTTCAACACGAAAAGTAGTCTACTTCGCATATTTTCATACGCTTATGTCGTATGGTATTATTTTTTGGGGTAATTCTTCTGATTCAAAAAGGATATTTTTGGCGCAAAAACGGGCTGTTCGAGCTATATGTGGTGTAAGCTCGAGAACCTCTTGTCGATCCTTATTCAAAAATCTGGGAATTCTGACATTGCCCTCACAGATATTTTCTTTAATGTCATTTGTTGTTAGCAATATTAGCCTATTCCCACGAGTTAGCAGCTTTCACTCAACTAATACTAGGCAGAAATCAAATCTGCATGTAGAATGCACTTCCTTGACTCTTGTGCAGAAAGGAGTGCAGTATTCTGCTGCATCCATTTTCAATAAGCTACCACAAGAACTCAAAAATCTTAGCAGTAGCCCAAACTCTTTTAAGTCTAAACTGAAGAGTTTCCTCATGGCTCACTCCTTCTATTCTGTCGAGGAGCTCCTGGAAGAGCTAAAAAATTAAGCAAATTCCAGTGTTACATTGTTGATTCTCTTCATTTAAACTTACGACTTGTCACCTGAATATGTTTTTTTATATTTCATTTTATCTGTTTCTAATATCGTGTTATAATTTCATGTATTGACTCGTTCCATGACCATGGAGACTTCTCCTTAATTTGGTCCCACAGAACAATAAATAAATAAATAAATCACGGTGTCGTTGGGCAACACAGGAACATGTATGGGTCGTATGATGTGACGCTCCTTGCTCAACAATGGTCTTCCACCGGTGCGCTCCGAAACACATGTGCACACAGCAGCATTGCACTCTGTCGTCAGATCTGCCACAGATCTCTGCCTATCCTGGATCGCACAGTTGAGCATCCGGCGACCTCGGTGTTTCGTGAAGAGATGTGTCCTCCAACACCAAACGACCTACTCGATTTTTCACCATCATTCCACCACTTTCCATAAGTGCTCGAAAGGAGTAAGCAACAGGCGACCAGGTTCATCGGTTCAGAGGTTCTCGTTTCCAGCCGCTGGGCCTTAACAATGTGCCCTTTGTCCAAGCTGCATTTGCGGTCCGTATCTTTGCTATAATGACTACCCTTTTGTCTCTCTTCCACTTACATTCATTACTGACTGTGCCGCGAGCCCGAAACACCACCAGGTGGCATCCAGCCTCGCAGTGGACAATGGTCACCACTGTATGCACTCTGTCAAAAAGCGCACTCGCGGAGTTAAAACTCGAATGTCAAAATTAATAATGCTAACAGTCGCTAGACGTGTCATTAGTCGCAAAATATATTCTTTATAAAGAAATTAATGAACTACATACACTTCATCGGACGAGTCGCTTTGTTCATACGTTCATGTGAAATCGTGCCAAAGCTCTAGATGGGGAGCTACTAGAGAGCGTTTTGAGTCGCAACTGTCTCCTCGCAAGACTAGTGTGGTTCTACTTCATCGAGTTCCGCAATAAGCGTATCGCGATTTCTTTTGAAGTGATGTTGGGTCGCCATCTGCCTGGCTTAGAATGTTCAAAATGGCTCTGAGCACTATGGGACTTAACTTCTGAGGTCATCAGTCCCCTAGCCCTTAGAACTAACTAACCCAAGGACATCACACACATCCATGCCCGAGGCAGGATTCGAACCTGCGACCGTAGCGGTCGCGCGGTTCAAGACTGTAGCGTCTAGAACCGCTCGGCCACTCCGGCCGGCGCTTAGAATGTACGCGCGTTTTCTTGATTAGTTGGCAAGCTCTGCTGAAAGCGATATTCGCTGTAGCTCCTTGCCATTGCCTTCTTCTGTGGTTATTCAGTGACTACCTTCCAAAGAACCTAATATACCTAAATTGCCCCACCCGCAGTCCCCACAACGTCATTGCAAATCTTGATTTCGTTACAACTGGAAGAGAGCTTTTACGTCTTATTTGTATGTAGCAATCAACAGCAGACTTGCAAAGCGTGTGTGGTTCCGCTAGAGACGCTACGTCGAAGGCAGCAGCAGAAGGCGAAGCGCCAGCTTGCAGACGTCTGTGGAGGAGCGTCGCGAGGCGTGGTGCGCCAGGTGTCGGCGCCGCTGGAGAGGGTGGGAGGGGGCTGCCGCGGCTGCTGTATCTGCTAACCTCGTTACCTCCATCTTGCGCCGTGCCTCACTAATTAATGCTTTCATCTGGAGTTACTCGCCCCCACTCGCGGCGCCCGGGCTAAGTGGTGAGCGCCGCTGCCTCCGCCGTGCCATCGCCTGCATTCCGCGCGCCCGCCCATTACCACCACCCCAATTCTATTAATTCGAGGAGAAATCCATTTAAAGTGCTACGCGCGAGAAAGCGGCCGCCGTGAAGGATGCGTTTCTGGGAAGGGACGTCCAAGACCGGCCGGGGTAGCTGAGGTGTTTTATGTGACAACCCGAGGGGTGCGTGTCGGAGAAGGACCCACCCGAGTAGGGGACAGAACAATGGGATGCCGCCGAATTAATTTATTACCATTCTGGGGCACGCCGTTATTGTAACCAATTGGAGGGGCGAAATCCTCGCAGTTCACTCCGGACCAGCTCCTAATTTGCTGCAGGTAATTTCAGTCGTCTTCCTCTTCCAGAGGCGTAGAATTCTGTTTCCTATACGGATGGTAGAATCCACATGTTTTTCACAACCGCTCTTCTACTGATGTGTTTCGTTGACTCGCGACTCCCTAGATTCGACAGGCCGTTGGAGTTCTCTCTATGTTTTTTTTTTTTTTTACTTTTTTTTATTTTCTCTGTTTCGTTTGTGGTCATGAGTCCGAAGACTGATTTTGATACAGCTTTCCTCCCTAGTCTACCCTGTGCAAGCGTCTCCATCTCTGCATAACTACACTACTGGACATTAAAATTGCTACACAACGAAGATGACGTGCTACAGACGCGAAATTTAGCCAACAGGAAAAAGATGCTGTGATATGCAAATGATTAGCTTTTCAGAGCATTCACACAATGTTGGCGCCGGTGGCGACACCTACAACGTGCTGACGTGAGGAACGTTTCCAACCGATTACTCACACACAAGCAGCATTTGACCGGCGTTGCCTGGTGAAACGTTGTTGTGATGCCTCGCGTAAGGACGAGAAATGTGTACCATCACGTTTCCGACTTTGACAAAGGACGTATTGTAGCCTATCGTGATTGCGGTTTATCGTATCGCCACATTGATGCTCGCACTGGTCGAGATCCAGTCACTGTTAGCAGAATATGCAATCGGTGGGTTCAGGAGGGTAATACGGAACGCCGTTCTGGATCCCAACGGCCTCGTATCACTAGCAGTCGAGATGACGCTGCATCACAGACAGGGGCGCCTGCGATGGTGTACTCAACGACGAATCTGGGAGCACGAATGGCAAAACGTCATTTTTTCGGATGAATCCTGGTTCTGTTTACAGCATCATGATGGTCGCATCCGTGTTTGGCGACATCGCGATGAACGCACATTGGAAGCGTGTATTCGTCATCGCCATACTGGTGTATCGCCCGACGTGATGGTATGGGGTGCCATTGGGTACACGTCTCGGTCACCTCTTCCTCGCGTTGACGGCACTTTAAACACTGGACGTTGCATTTCAGATGTGTTACGACCCGTGGCTCTACCCTTCATTCGATCCCTGCGAAACCCTACGTTACAGCAGGATAATGCACGACCGCATATTTCAAGTCCTGTACGGGACTTTCTAGATACAGAAAATGTTCGACTGCTGCCCTGGCCAGCACATTCTCCAGATCTCTCACCAACTGAAAACGTCTGGTCAGTGGTGGTCGAGCAACTGCCTCGTCACAATACACCAGTCACTACTCTTTATGAACTGTGGTATTGTGTTGAAGCTGCATGGGCAGCTGTACCTGTACACGCCATCCAAGCTATGACTCAATTTCCAGGCGTATCAAGGCCGTTATTACGGCAGGATCTATGCACCAAAATTGCGTGAAAATGTAATCACATGTCAGTTCTAGTATAATACATCTGTCCAGTGAATGCCCGTTTATCGTCTGCGTTTCTTCTCGGTGTAGCAATATTAACGAATAGTAGTGCACTACAGCATGTGTCCGTTTGAATTTGATTACTGTAGCCAAGTCCTGATCACGTTTTACAACTTTTACTTCGTACACTTATCTCCATCATCAAATTACACGGTCGTGTCACATTAACATGACCGCCTGTCAGAAGCCGGAATTACCACCTTATGCAGTGCGGTTCTATAGGAAGAGAGTCATTGAGGTTATGGAAGGTACTGTCAGGGATGTGGCGCCATGCCGACTCCAGTGCCAAAGCCGGCTGTGATAGGTTCCTCGTTTGAGGATTCATGATCCGAAAAACCCGACGATGGTTGTAACCTCCCCCTCACTTACCGACCTCTTAAAGACAGTGAAAAATTAAACCGCGTGTACCTAATGGAAATTTGGGAAAAGCAATCGTCACCGAAGTTAATCTATCGGTAAAGAGGGAGGAAAGGGTTACATCTAAATGAAAGGAAAAATGCAAATGAAACTGGTGGAAATTAATTTTGAAAAGGGGTAAAGATAATAAAGAAAGTAAATGTGCGGCCGTTACGTTAACAATTAACTAGCGGTAATTAGATATTTGAGATTTGGGGGAAATCACGGTCGCCAGTCCTAAGGACAATTACTATAGTAACTGAAAAAGAAAGGTTATTACACATATAATTAACACTAGAAGCGTGGCAACTGAAGGTTGACACGTGTAGTGTGAAAACTGAAAGTTTGTCAGAAGTAATAAATTTCGCTACACTCTGACTTAATTTAGCAAAAGAATTAATAAAAGCGGAAAATCGAAAGTTAATTTAGTGACTGAAGTTAATAGTGAGCTTTCTTTCTGAAGCACATCGAAATCCAGTAAAATACGGTTAGTCTTGGACTACCTCAACAATCATTTCAAAAGCAACTTGACTCTACGCAATTTAGAAACAAGAGATTTAACTTTGAACTTGAATTAAATGATTCTGAACTATTAACAATAGTAAAATTTAGTACGTACCAAGCTGAGCTGCAGTCACAGGTAAGCTAAAATATGCTAACAAAACTCGCACTCTAAATTTGTGCTCGTGTAACCTAAATATTGTAGCCAGCTACAGAACTTTGAAATTAAAGCAGTGAAATCTAATTATATTATTTTAATGCTGGCGTTTGAATTTCAACGACACTCGGGTTCATTTCGGAAAAGGAAGGGACCCTGCTTGGCAATGCAATTGGGACAATGAGCAACAAAGGTTCATGCTAAGTTGCTGTAATTTTGCGAGGCAAATGGAACAATTTGAAAAGCTGAGGTCTGCCATACAGTTCTGAAACTTTACGTGCTTTTAGTCTTCCTTGTTGGTTGATTGAAGGTTTGAAGCCGTCGATCGAGGAGGTGGCGACAGTCACTCATTGTCGGCCGTCGCTGTTGCAGAAGCTGGATGTTGGCGCGCCTTCTTCTCGACACGGTCACCAGGCGAAACGGGCTCTTGATGTGCGCCAGCTAATGCTTCCCGTCCGCGACACCATGTCAGAAACTTTCATCGCGAGTCGAGCGCAATTACATGCTGCCAAACCCCGAAAGCGCGGCAACTCGCGGGAGCGTCACACAACACACCTGCTCCACTCGCTACTCCCGCCAGACTCTCACTGTTCTGCCCGCGCTCCACGCGGCAGAGTTAACACTACCAAAGATCCTACACACTTTGATTCTTCACACGACCTATCGATGTAATCGTTCGATAGCAGTTTTCCCTAGGCAAGACCCAGCGTAAAAATACAAATACTCTTTACACAACAAACCAATTATACATCGACATAAGTGCATAAATATATATATACAAACAGTAAAACAATTACAATATATAAAGAGACAGAAATGTCATATCTTGAGGTAACAAAACAAGGAAAAAAAATAATAGTACAATAGATGGAAATAGGAGGATATGCATTTCCGGCGTTACACGTGCCCCACATTGTCTGAGGATGTTCGTGTAACGTAAACAGACTCAGAAAATGTCCCAAAAAAGAAACAGCGGAAATGCATATGCTCAAAACATCAACAAAATTTAGCATTCGTCTAATTAACCATAGGTCAATTTCTTAGACCATAATAATTGAGTGGAGACACTCCTAATCTTATTCCACTCTGTCATCTTGCACAAAATAAAACAGGTTGGCAACATATTAAAATTCATAGAAAACATAGAAAGTGGTTTAGCTATTTTAAAATTGTCAAAATTCCTAACAGTATCAAGAAATGGAATACTATTTACAAAATTAATCAGAGTACATGGTCATAAAAACAGGTATATCAAAATACGCAAATTAATTATTAATTACATAGAATACACATTTAATATAACCTTTTCGTAATTAATACGCTTGCCATGAGAGTCCACTTAATGCTAAACAAGAAAATAACATTCAGTAGATCGAAAAAACATAAGTATTGACAGCAGAATTCTTTCACATCATCTGTCCGGGAAGAAAAACAATTCCGCCTTCCGTACTCGCAAGTACAAAGAATGCCGACAGCGGCACAAGAGCCGACAGCGGCACCGCCTCGCCAGTATTGTTGCGCCCGCCTGTGCGGCACGCTTGATCTCACTCGCCTGTGTAACGGCATTTCCAGAACGTCCGTTTCACTGAATTCTTTCGGAAAAACTCACTCCCGAGTAATCTCAAGGAGTCCATTAACACTATCACAGTGGATAACTCAACACTGTCCATCATCACACATGTATAAGCCTGAAACTTAAAACAGCGTCTAAGTACATCGGCAATGACTAGTAAAACACATATTCATGGAATCTTACAGCTAGTTATAAAATCATATTTACATTGCTTAATCTACTGTGACTCAGCTGAAAACTTAAACTAGCAGCTTGGATTTTTCAGTTGATTAGATCATGATTAAATTTATTAAAATTAAATTGATTAATCAAAATTAATTACTTATTAATTACAACTTCTTTAATGACCTTGGTCAGTCAAAAGCATGGCAATCTAGCAAATCGTTAAATTATACACTCTATATTTACATACTGTATAAATTACCCATTGTGTGGTATTAATCGATCCTAGGTTGGTACAATTTCAAGTGTACAATATTCCGCAAGCATTTGTGTGAGGTATACCAATGACTTTATATGGTCCATTATAAACAAACTTAAAATTAGAGATTTCATGGTCTATCTCGCTCGATTTCTCATGAGCTATTACAAGTACTAAGTCTCCGATTGCAAACTTAGCAAAACGCACTTTAGCGTCATGACGACGTGTGCGAGCATCGGCTTTTAGCTTCATTACTTCTCGCAAACGATCTTTTTTCACACCAATACTAATGTTAATCCGTGGAGGGAATTTGATTATCTCTTCCAATTCACTTTCTACACTTTTGTCAATGCCGAAATTCCTCATGTTACGGCAGTTCAAACCCATTCCTACGTCAATGTCATCCGGCCAGTTAACAATGTGTATAGGCTGGTATTGCCTATGCACACCGTCTCCTGCCTCGTCAAAACTAACTACTATTGTTTTATCTTGTGACGTACATGTCAAAGTTTTGCTTTCGCAATTAATCACTGCACGGTACTTTAATAGCCAATCTAACCCGATAATTACTTCCGTAGTCAAGTCTGGCACGACGACAAACTCTTGTTCAAATCTTGCCCCACATATCTCGAAGTGGACAAAAATCTGTTTTGTGACCGGTTTACTGGCCTTCCCAGTAGCACCGATAATTTTCACTCCTGTTACTGGCATAACTACGATGCCAGGTCTGTCTTTCAGTAACTCAAATATTTTTCCAGATACAGCACTCAATTCTGCACTGGTGTCAATCAACACGTTTAGTTGTAGGCCGTGCATATTAGCAGACACTTCTATCTGTCTACACTTGTCCTCGACTGTTTCTTTATTTTCCCACAGTAAATCCTTGTCTATATCCAGGTCATTCCAGAAAAAACCATCCGGCTTTGATCCCAAATCCGGCTTATCTGGCGGCTTTTTCAGCCTCTGTTCACATACAGTTTTAATTTCAACACGTTTGTCCTGAGGCTTAGTCTGTAGCGTCGCCTCCAATACCGAAACCTTTTCCTGTAACTCGTCAACTAGTGAGTGTTGCTTTGCTATCAATTCACTAATTGTCACCTTCGTTGATTCCTCTTTAATCAGATTGATCTCATCTGCCAATCTACCTGGAGAAATATGCCCAGTAGTATCCGCAATTACTTCCTCTGGATCTGCGCAACCCACACTGCTATCGTCTGACCGTATAACGTCAGCTCTAACCTCATACACACTGTAATCTACGTGGTTTTCTACCAATCGTGTCCGGCTATCACTAAAATTTTCGTAATCTTTCTCCTTAATACTCTCGCAATGTTTAAACTGGATGTTCGCGTCGGATGGGTCGGCTACTTCTACCATTACAACTTTCGGTAAAGTCTGCCGGTTAGGGCCAGAACTTTCCGTTACTACTTCAACATTCAACTCCTGCGGGACGAAACACGACGAATCTTGCTCGTGCTCCCCATTAACATCAACTATTTCTGGTAAAGTCTGCCGGTTAGGGCCAGAACTTTCCAACACTTTACAAATACTATCTTCCTGTGGGACGAGACGCGGCAAATTCTGCCCGCGCTCTCCATAAATACTTCTCCCGTACAGGCCCCTATAATCTCTTAGTTCGTCGTATAAGCGACCGAACTGCCTTAACCAGACCTCATCCCTCTCTGCATCCCCTCGCTCGGTGACGGACGTTTTATCCGACATCTGATCTTCTCTCAACAATTGCGAATCATTCTTAAACTCAATCTCCAGTTCCGCTGTGGGTATTACAGCTGGCACCTTATAATCGATTTCCGGAACACTACTTAAATTGTTCTCACTGACAGTGAATGTACTTCCTACTGCCGTGTCTACAGCTGATCTACTACTTGTGGGCGCACTCCTTTCTCCCAACACTGGCACACTCTCCCGCCGTTGATTATTCCATACGGAATTTTCATAACGACGACACCTGGGTTTTCTACTGTTATTGGGCCGCCAAAATTTCTCCACGCCCGGTCGGCCCCTCACCGGCGCGGCTAATGGTTTCCCTGTCTCGTCCCAGCAGATACGCTCCCCGGATGCTGCTGAGGCGGCTGATCACACCCTCTGGCGTTATTACTATTCTGTGAAGCCCGTATCACGTTAGTGTGATACTGGTTTCCGTCATTCCTGTTATTATTTGCATTGTACCGATTGTTATTACGGTCCGAACCATTATTGTTATTGCTGCCATGGTTGCGGTATGCATTATTCCCGTGGTTATCGTTGTTGTGGTTGCTGTGGTACCCGTTGTTGTTACCACGGCCTCTGCCACAGTCGCGATTATTGCGCCAATTGTCCTCGTCCTCCACTCTTTCCAGGAAATCATTGATTGTCCTGTAATTGCTTCCTACGTATCGTTTTGTATCATCTGGAAGCTTCTTGTAGAGTTCCCAGACTATTTCGGATTCCGAGCGGCGGTCACGCAAATATTCCAACTTGCGGATCCAGCCCTCACAAAACTCCTTCATCGAGCCGCGCGAATTCGCATCGAAAGGCCTCGATACGACAAATTCGCGCCAGACACTTTGCTGTTTTTGCTCTGACCAGTATTCAGCCAGAAACAAATTTTTAAACTCGTCAAAAGTCAGGTTCGTAATGTTGAGGTTTAGGCCCCAACGCTTGGCATCACCAGCCAACACATCAATAACCGCATTAATTTTTCTCTCATTAGTCCATGATCTGGGTAAAACTCTTTCACAATTTTTAATGAAATCCGTCGGGTGTATACCGCCTTTTTTCAAGGGGTCGAACCTCTCCTCTTTCGTCAACAACTCCGAACTATGTGCACAGATTGGCACATAGCTCTGTTTTTCGTCAAGTTTCCTTTCTAATTCCGACACCCTCGTAATCACTTGGCAAGTGGTTGTCGCAAGCGTTTCCACTTCCCTCTTTTTCTCTTCGCAGGTATTAGCCTGCTTCGTCACTTTGGTATCTACTTCGGATACTAAAGCCTTTAAAGTTTCCACCTTCTTTTGATCCTCTTTTTTCACTAACTGAATTTGTTCCGTCACCTTATTCTCGATGATCGGAGCAACTGATTCTCCCACACTTTTCTCGATTCTGCTAATTTCGGAATTAAAACGAGTATTTACGCTCGCAATTTCCGACTGAACGCCTATCATTTCCTGTTTAAGATTACCGATTTCGGTATTAATTACAACAATATCTTCTTTGATTTTATCAACTTTTGTGTTAACAACTCCAACCTTGTTGATAACAACGTTAATAGCTTTGTTCTGATTGTCTAGCATCCGTTCAAATTTTTCAGACTGAGCTTCTTGCTTGGCCGGTTGACTCTTGATTTCGTTAATCAAAACATTCAATAAATCAGTTAAATTCCCGGAAACTACCGGTTTTACTTCCGCAGCGGCTTCCTCTTTAATTGTCCCCCCGTATTCGTCATCAAGGGATTCGCATTTGATTTTCACTTCCGACTCCGAAACATTTTCTAAAGTGTGGAATTCCATTTCTGCTCTTTGTTGCGTTTCGGCGGTCGCGTCTTTCATGCTAGCCGCCTGTCCCTGAACAATGGGTACCGCGGTGCGCGTTCCCCACTGTTCGACCGATTGTTCCTTATCCAAGCCTACCAAATTTTGGTAATTGTTGCCTTCACTCATTTTAATAATTTTCAATATAAATTCCAAATTTCAAATCTAATTAGGATTCCTCACACTAATATTCTCGCTGACGTATCGACCATTTCGTAACCAGTACTTTGTTACGAGATTTGTACAATGCAAAATTCGTGTCCAGAACAACCTCAAATTTGAAGATTGTCCTGTCACCAGGTCGCCACGTGTAACCTCCCCCTCACTTACCGACCTCTTAAAGACAGTGAAAAATTAAACCGCGTGTACCTAATGGAAATTTGGGAAAAGCAATCGTCACCGAAGTTAATCTATCGGTAAAGAGGGAGGAAAGGGTTACATCTAAATGAAAGGAAAAATGCAAATGAAACTGGTGGAAATTAATTTTGAAAAGGGGTAAAGATAATAAAGAAAGTAAATGTGCGGCCGTTACGTTAACAATTAACTAGCGGTAATTAGATATTTGAGATTTGGGGGAAATCACGGTCGCCAGTCCTAAGGACAATTACTATAGTAACTGAAAAAGAAAGGTTATTACACATATAATTAACACTAGAAGCGTGGCAACTGAAGGTTGACACGTGTAGTGTGAAAACTGAAAGTTTGTCAGAAGTAATAAATTTCGCTACACTCTGACTTAATTTAGCAAAAGAATTAATAAAAGCGGAAAATCGAAAGTTAATTTAGTGACTGAAGTTAATAGTGAGCTTTCTTTCTGAAGCACATCGAAATCCAGTAAAATACGGTTAGTCTTGGACTACCTCAACAATCATTTCAAAAGCAACTTGACTCTACGCAATTTAGAAACAAGAGATTTAACTTTGAACTTGAATTAAATGATTCTGAACTATTAACAATAGTAAAATTTAGTACGTACCAAGCTGAGCTGCAGTCACAGGTAAGCTAAAATATGCTAACAAAACTCGCACTCTAAATTTGTGCTCGTGTAACCTAAATATTGTAGCCAGCTACAGAACTTTGAAATTAAAGCAGTGAAATCTAATTATATTATTTTAATGCTGGCGTTTGAATTTCAACGACACTCGGGTTCATTTCGGAAAAGGAAGGGACCCTGCTTGGCAATGCAATTGGGACAATGAGCAACAAAGGTTCATGCTAAGTTGCTGTAATTTTGCGAGGCAAATGGAACAATTTGAAAAGCTGAGGTCTGCCATACAGTTCTGAAACTTTACGTGCTTTTAGTCTTCCTTGTTGGTTGATTGAAGGTTTGAAGCCGTCGATCGAGGAGGTGGCGACAGTCACTCATTGTCGGCCGTCGCTGTTGCAGAAGCTGGATGTTGGCGCGCCTTCTTCTCGACACGGTCACCAGGCGAAACGGGCTCTTGATGTGCGCCAGCTAATGCTTCCCGTCCGCGACACCATGTCAGAAACTTTCATCGCGAGTCGAGCGCAATTACATGCTGCCAAACCCCGAAAGCGCGGCAACTCGCGGGAGCGTCACACAACACACCTGCTCCACTCGCTACTCCCGCCAGACTCTCACTGTTCTGCCCGCGCTCCACGCGGCAGAGTTAACACTACCAAAGATCCTACACACTTTGATTCTTCACACGACCTATCGATGTAATCGTTCGATAGCAGTTTTCCCTAGGCAAGACCCAGCGTAAAAATACAAATACTCTTTACACAACAAACCAATTATACATCGACATAAGTGCATAAATATATATATACAAACAGTAAAACAATTACAATATATAAAGAGACAGAAATGTCATATCTTGAGGTAACAAAACAAGGAAAAAAAATAATAGTACAATAGATGGAAATAGGAGGATATGCATTTCCGGCGTTACATGGTGATCCCACAAATTATCGATTGGGTCAAATCCGGTGGGCTTGGTGGCCAGGGGAGTACAGGAAACTCGTCCTGGTTCTCTTTGAACCAAGCATCTACACTGGGAGCTGTGTGACATGTTCCATTGTCCTGTTGGTAGATGTCATCGTGCCGAGAATAGAACAAACGGCACGCAGTGGTGAACATGGTCTGTAAGGATAGATCCATTGTGCTTCCTAGAATGATGAGATCACTAAGAAACTACCACGTAAATACTCCCCAGACCATAACACTCCCTTCTGCGGCATAGACCCTTCCAAAGATTCTTGCACAGTCGTACACAGAAACAGTCATCTGTCCGATGGAGCATGGAATGGCCACTTGTCACCACTCAGTGGGTAAGAGATTGCGGTACTGGCGTGCGAATTCCAGCCTTCGTCGACGATGAACAGCAGTCATCATGTGCGCATGAAGGAGGCTCCTGCTGTGGGAGCCCATATGCAGCAACGTTGGCTGAACAGTCGCTGAGGAGACACTGTGGGTAGCCCATTGGTTCATATGGGCTGCCTGTTGCTCACCAGTTCCATGTTCATATACCCGACACATCTTCACAGCCGTCGTTCACCTTTCTTCATTTCTTTCGCTACGGCCATCATCCCGCATTGTGCGCAGGGTCGGCAGGGTAAGTACGGATATGGCATGGATAATTTTAAGGGGCCGGCCGGTGTGGCCGAGCGGTTCTAGGCGCTTCAGTCTGGAACCGCGAGACCGCTACAGCCGCAGGTTCGAATCCTGCCTAGGGCATGGATATGTGTGATATCCTTAGGTTAGTTAGGTTTAACTAGTTCTAAGTTCTAGGGGACTGATGACCTTAGATGTTAAGTCCCATAGTGGTCAGAGCCATTTTTTGATAATTTTAAGGGGTGGGCGGATGCCCTTCCTGCCGCCACCCCATACCCCGTGGGGCAGAATAACTGTACCCCAGCTGTCTGTGTCTAGTGTAAATCGTGAAATAGTGTGAATGTGTTTCAAATGTCTGTGAGTCGTGTAACGGAGGCGGGACGCGGGGAACAGCCCGGTATTCACCTAGGAGGATGTGTAAAACCGCCTAAAAACCACATCCTGACTGGCCGGCACACCGGCCGTCGTCGTTAATCCTCCGGGCGGATTCGATGTGGGGCCGGCGCGCCAACCCGAGTCCAGGAAGCAGCGCGTTAGCGCTCTCGGCTATCCTGGCGAGTCTTCGGAGCCATCGTTCACCTCTGTCATCTATATCCCATGGTGCACCACAGTTGCCTTGACGCCGGTTTTGGAAGGCGCCATTTTGGCATGAACCGTATTCTTTAACCACGGCGGCAAGCGAACAATTTACAAACTTAGCCTTTGCGGAAATGTTTCCGCCATTGGGCTGAAAGCCAATGGTCAGGATCTTTCGGACGTCAGATAAATCGCTTCGTTGGGCATTACGACAGCAACAGCACTGTTTCCCGTATCCCCTCGAAACTTTTTATATGCCACTGCTAGTGCTGCTGCCTGCCGTCTGTTAGTGGTTATTTCACGTTGACGTCGAACATACCCGGTGATCACATTAATGTGACCGGCCCGTGTAACTGTCTATTTAGGCCTAAGGATGTGTCCTGTCAACCGATCTCTTCGTTCGGTCATGTTATAGCACTGTAAGGGCCGCGAGTGTTAAATGGCTGTGGGTTGTGGGTGTGTAAATAGTTGTAGACCTTACTATCAGGACACATCCGTAAAGTCAGAGCACCTAGTATGAATAAATCTGAGAATTACTTGGCCTCAAATTCCGCAAACAACCTTGACAAATCATCAACGAAACATTGCTTCCTTGCAAAATTGTCTTCACTAAATAGTCTCTTGGCGAGGAGTTGATAAATGCAATGTTCCTCACAGAAGAAATCAGCTCACAGAATAGAACTATGAATAATAATTAATATACAACCCTAAAGGACATTAAATGAATCGATAACTTGGGAAAGGGGTACCGGTACTGTCCACACTTCTTTTTTTTCTATTTACGTTTATTGGAGATACCTGACGTTTATGTGCATGTATCGTTCGACGTAACAAGTGGTCGTGTCACATCAACAGAAGTGCTCGTTAGATGGATATTCAGACAAGGAGCCATGTCCGAAGATGAACTGCACCGGGCACACCGTTCTCAGATTCTTGAAAATAATGACGGCCCTTGATAAAATTGGAAACTTGTGGTAAGGTCTTATGGGACCAAACTGCTGAAGTCATCGGTTCCTAAGCTTACACACTACTTAATCTATCTTAAACTAACTTACGCTAAGGACGACACACACACCCACGGCTCTTGACATAGAAACACATTATTGTCTTCCTGTACGTTGTCATTCATTCAAGGAATGACATCGCAAGTTTGGTGATGCAAAGAGGGAAATTGAAGGAGACGACAGAACAGTTGTTCCAGAGGACTGACGAGGAAACAGTAACCTTCTGGACTTCAAGGCATCGGGGCCCAATCACTACAGAAGGGATACTACATCAGTGGCACCTTATGGTAGCTAAACAGAAAAATGAAGTTTCAGGTATCTTCGTACAGGGACTTAATTCTGCGTTACGGTTCTCCTGGATCTATTGAAGGCATGCATTTCGTTGATGAACTCACTGCCTTCCATTTCCACTGCTCAAAGGAGGCAGTTTTCCAGATAATCAAGCATACAGTGGACCTGTTGCAATAAGAAAGAAGTAAATAGACGTCCTAAGGGAAATTTTACGTTACGCACCTGACGAACAGAAACTGTATCTCCCAGCGACCATCGAACGATGGAAAAGATAAAGACGATTGAAGCGTACCCACCATTGTCAGTTTCTCTGATTTTCATTTTGGTTGTATTCTGGGTACATTATAAATAACCTTGCATGCTCATAACACACTCTTTTATTGCTATAATAAAGATACGTAATATAAAACTCTATAACACAATCCTCGCACTGCAGACAGAACGCTGGTTGCCTCATAAACATCATCAGGTTCGAAAACGGGTCAACTCCAGTACAATCAAACAGGATCACTGACGACACTCGACGGCTAACGTATGTTGTAAGGGTGTATACTGTTTCTCCTTGGAACCAATATCTACGTGGCAACTCCACGGCGCAATGCTTAAAACTGTTGTGTAATAACACACTTTCTAGTGTCTCCGGAAAATGTTTTCTTTTTGCAACATGACCGTTTCTCTAACTCACTGACTGAACTAAAAATGACCCCCTCACACGCTTAAATTAATTCTGCAGTCCAGGTTTAACTGAACAACAATGATATATTTAGCTAATGCAGAAAGACTGACAAGTTGCCGGAATACGGGAACAAGAAAAGAGTTCAATAACCACAAAAACATTGGGTCAGAGACTAAATACAAGAAATCAAACAACTTAAGCTTAGAAATTACATAATAGCCTTACAAAAAACATTAGGTCAGAGACTAAATACAGGAAATCAAACAACTTAAGCTTAGAAATTACATAATAACCTTAAAAAAACGCTCTCTAGGATTGAAATGTAGTTCAATTTAGCACGACAAGGACTTGTTGTGGCATTGCCACTATTACAACTATGAGTACAACAACAGTAGCTGATACGACTACTAGGACAACATTAAAGAGAACCACAGCCCAAATGCAGAAACAGTGTTTCTGTCGAACACCACCTGGACGTCCTTCTCTTTCCCATCTTTTTCCCTCTCTGTCTCTCTCCCTCTCTCTCTCTGTTTAGAGGAACAGCGCCGCCAGCCACGGTCCGCCCACTCGGCGCAGGATTCGACTGTTGATAACAAGTCGCCGCTAGCTACCAGCTCAGGCCCGGCTTCCCGTTCAGGCTGCCCCTCTCCTGGCCCACAATTTGCAGCTCCGTCCCTGCTGTGCATCCACCGCAACTGCTTTCCCTACGCGCTCCCTTTCCCGCTGGCTCTCCACCGAACGGCTGTCTTCCTCCGGCTGCTCCACAGGAAAGCACCATATTGCACCTTCAGAGGTGATTACGATACACACGGCTCCAGGAACAGCTCCTCCTGTCCGAAAGACAACTCCGGGCGGCCACCTCTTGCTGCCATCCAAATGAAGCCCACCGAGCGCCGCCGCTGGGCGCTCCAAGGACTGGCTGCTCCGTCCCTCTTACCCACTGGTCAATCCAAGACTCCTTTGCTCGTTTGCCGGTCCGCCCAAGGCGCCTTTCACTTGTCCAGGACGCGCCTAGCTCGACCCCAGGCGGCGCTGTTAGCAGGCAACAGCTTCGCCCTCTACGTGGCTAGAGTGCCAGCATATCATTCGCCACGTCTCAGCAAGCGGGCTGATAGAAATTTGATCATGCTGTAATTTGTGGGCCAAAGTTCAGCCACAAATTTCTTTTATACCCTACTTGATTGAGTACCTCTACAACAGTTATACAATCTACGGACCTAATTTTTACTATACTTCTGCAACACCATCTTTCAAAAGCTTCTGGTCTCGTCTTTTCTGAACTGTTTATTATCCACGTTTCACTTCCATAGATTCCTATTAATTCCTGTTAACTATTATTCAATGTTAACATGCTTCTCAGAATAGCTTCCTTGTTGCTGCCAATCTGCCTTTATATCTTCCCTACATTGGCCACCATCAGTTACTTTGCTTACCAAACTGTGAAAACTACCTACCTCTTTCACTGCCCCACTAGCTTAGCACCCATTGCTTCACTCAAGTAGACTGCATAGCTTGCAGAGGTTCTTTTTATTATTATTTCGTCGAATATTTATGTCGTTCACAAATTGCAATACCTTCTAAGCTTTTCTCGCTAATTATGGCCATTTAAGCATGGTTTTTTCCGATCATACTTTTTACCAAAAAACGGTTCTGGTAGATGGAGTCCTAAGTTTTTGTTAATCACACCGTTTACGTTCGTGTGGAAATATTTCCATAGGAAGTTTCATCCCCCAACAATCATTTCTTTGTATCTAACCGAGAAGTGAAATACTGATTTTCATAAATTTAGTTATAAAATATTTTTAAGAAAACAAAACATTTTCTTAAAAATTTTCATATCCTTTTGCACTCCCATTTCGGTTGAATTCCCAGAAACACGTATTTCTTTTATTTCTAGCCGAAGAGTCAAATGCCAATTTCCATAACTATAGCCTTATAAATTCATTAGTAGTTCATTCGTAATTATTTATTTAAAATGCATTTCACCGACTATTAAACCCCTTAGTGGTTGCATTTTCAGAAATGCTGAAACACGTAATTTTTATTTTCTGATTGAGAAACCACATCCTAGTTTTCGTAGTTTCAGACTCAAAATTCTCTTAGCAGCGACCTAATTTCTAAAAGCGTTTCATTCCCTATTTCACCCCATTTAGCAGTGGAATTTCGAACGATCCCTTGCTAAACGATGCCTACAGTATAATATCCACACCTTTTTCCAAACTTTAAGTTTCTATCTTTAGCGGTTTGGGATGAGTGATGAGTCAGTGAATCAGTCTATGTTTCATCCCCCTAGGGACTGAATTTCAAAAAACAGCCAAACACCAATTTTTTCAACTGAAACTGAGAAACCAAACACTAATTTTCGAAGATGTAGCTTTAAAAATGCTTTCATCACGAAATACTTTCATAAAACGTATAACCCCCACTATCATCCCCTTATATGTTGAATTTGAAAATGGCAGTGTCACACGTATATTTTATTTCCAACAGACAAGCAAAATACAAATTTTAAAAACGCTTGCAGAAAGCCAAATTTAAATGTTCATACATTTACCTTTAAAAATGCTTTCATAATAAAGTATTTTCATAATAATCTCATCTCCTATTTCACCCTCTTAGGGGATCCGTTTCCAAAAACGCTGATAGATGTATTTTTTCTGTTTGTAACCGAAACATCAAGTACCAATGTTCATAGATGTACCTGTAAAAATACTTTACTAGTTCTTTGATAACGATATGTCTGCAAAATAATTCCACCTTGCATCTAATATTTCACTCCCACAGAGTTAAATTTCCAAAAATGCTGAAGCGCCTATTTCTCTGTTTCTGAGCGAGAAACCAAATACCAATTTTATAGGGTCTAGCTTCAAAATTGCTTAAAAAGTGTCATTTTTTTAAAAAAAAATATTGATTCCCTATTTCATCTCTTAGGATTGGAATTTCAGTAAATCCCTATATAAGCGATGCCGACACTGTGGGATCCACATCGTCACACAATTTCAAGTTTCTATTCTTAGCGGTTTGGTCTGGGCGACAGTGAGTGAGTGAGTGAGTCAGTCAGTCAGGACATTGCCTTTTATGTACATTGATTTGCTTACGTAATTTCCACAAAATGCTTTATTCTACTGGCCACAACCTCCTTTTTAATTCGTCCTTGGCCTCCGTTACTGCGTACATAGTGTTCCAATCGAATGACATAGGCTGCAGTCCTTTCTCATTCTTTTCGCAACTACTTGCTTCCCTTTCACATCCTACAATTCTCACAGTTCTTGTATGACTTTCTTACAAGTTAAGGTAACAGTTCACACCCTATATTTTAGAACTGCTACACTCAAAATTTCAAACAGTGTATTCCGATCAATACCATCAAAAGCTCTCCCTAAAGCTAATATTATCATAAAAGTATGTTTGTCTTTCTTCAACCTGCCATTTATAATACGTCATAGGGCCAGTATTGCTTCACATGTTCTGAAATTACGCCGGAAACCTACCACAACTCCCCTGAGGGCGACTTCTGACTGTTTCTCCAATACTCTATAAAAATTATTTGTAGAAGAATTATAATTTGCCTCATTATTTTGCTATCATGCCCTGAAACTGATGATTCCCAATATTCACACCTGTCATCACATGTCTTCATTTGAATTATTATATTCTTCTTTAAGCCTTAGGCATTTCGCTTGTCTCATATATCTTTTCATGGCTGTCTGTTCCAAGCATCTAAAGTGCTGACGGAATTTGTTTTCTCCGCGTGCCTTTTTCCGCCTCAGTACACTGACAAACTCTACTCTCATTGCCATATGTTCCCTCTAACTTTCTTTTATGAGGGGCGTTCAATTGGCAATGTAACACATTTTCTTCTCGAGCAATTTCGGCTGAAAAAACACGGCCTTTCTCGTGGGACATTGTGGAATATTCACGCTTCAGCCCCTACAGTTTCTTAAAGCTGTGACAGGTGGTGCTGCTATCTGTCGCCTTGAAAATGGCGTCTCTAATGTAGGTACCTTACAAGAAGGGCGCTGTCATTGAGCTTCTTTTGATGAAAAACTAGAGCATTGCATATATGCATAAGTGCTTGCAGAACGTCTATGGGGACCTAGCAGTGAACGAAAGTACAGCGAGTCGATGGGCGAGGCGTCTGACATCATTGCAACAACGTCGCGCGAACTTCCTGCGTGCCAGTCGTCTGCACACAGCTGTGACTCATGCAATGTGTTTGTCGTCACAAAATTGCAAATGAACTGCTTTTTCTCCATGACTATGCAAGGTCTCATACAAGTCTGCGCACCTGAGAGAAGCTCGCCAAACTTCATTGTACTGTTCTTCCTCATCCACTCAACAGCCCAGATCTGGCGCCTTTCGACTTCCATTTGTTTGGCGCAACGAACAATGCACTCTATGGGAAGCAGTACATGGATGACGAAGAGGGTACTGATGCAGCAAGACGTTGGCTCCGTATTCGACCAGAATAGTGGTACTATGTGGCCCTCCCAGTAAGGTGGAGCAAGGCAGTAGTACTTATAAGCCGATTCTGGCTAAAACATCAGTCTCTTAAAAATTCTCAGATTTCTGACCAAAGATTTTAGTTTCAATCTTTCGCCCCATTTAAAAAACTATATATCTGCAAACAACATTTTCATTTGATTAAAAAATAAATTTATTCAATTAAAATTTAATATAAAAAATTATATTACAAAAAAACAACATTTCTAAAATTTATGCAAATTCAACAAAATGAATCACATAATCTTTACTTTGTCTTTTACCTCAATAACTAAATTTTAATCCAACATTCTTTCTAATTTATCGTTATCTTCTTAGTGTAATGATCTGGAAGAATAATTTTATATTTGTTATTTAAAAGAAATAAAAATTTTGCTATATTTAATTATCAATATGTCAGCTTTTGAAATATATTTTGAAATATATTTAATGAACACATCTGCATAATCAATACTATAATCATTAAGATCATTTAATAGAGTACTAGTGAATTTGTTCATCCTATTTAGTTTTGGTTTTATTTATACAGAAAAGCTTTTAAAAATTAAATGTAGGTTTCCAAAAATTAAAATGTTTGACAAAACATTTTAATTTTTGGAAAAATTATTTTTCTAAGTTTTTATTTCTTTATGCAATAAAAAATTATCAGTTAAAATTCTGTGCTGTGAATCAAAAATTTAATTCTTTTTTACCATATATAATTACATATGCAATTTTATCATTTGGTATTTTTTTCATTAAAAAGTAATATAATTTCATTATTATTTTTGAGTAATTAAAACAGTCATTTTTCTAGACATATTTATGCCACAGATAGGATAATTTGAATAAAATTGTGTGGATTTACATTTACTTCACTATTTAATTGTGTTATCGTTTTAAAATGTCTATAAGACTCATAATCGTCTAAAAAGATATTCAGGGATCAAGATTCCATAACAATTGTAGAAAAACTTTCTTTTATATATAAATATTTTGTAAATTAATATAATCGATAAAGAAGAATCGATTATATGACTACTTTTCGAATAGTTTGGAAAGCAACAAAAATAAAGTAAAGCATATGAAATTCAGCAGATTTAGAATAAATAGTAACATCTAGTTCAGAATTGCTTTTCCCTATCAATCTAGCAAATTTAGTTGTTTCTAGTTTAAAGAAAGAAAATGGAACTTTTGGATTTTTCCGTCTTTCTTGTTCTGGTTCAAGCAAATCCTCAGATTCATGTTTAACAACAGGAACACTAATTTCCATACTTCCACAAATTTACCTTTTTTTGAAAGTGAACTATTATTTTTTAGTAGTCTCTCGAAGAATAGACTCTTCTAGATCTTTTCTTAAACTCCACACAATAATTACTATTAAATCTCCTTCCCAAAAATGTTCTTTAAAATCTTTAAAAATCCACCATATAATTCTAATGAATAAAGTACTCCACTTTGTTGGTTTTCAATTTTATTGCTGTTGAGAATATGTCCTTCCCTAGTTAATTAATTTCAAAGAAAGTAATTAATCGAATAAGGGTAGATGAAGAAATAAGTGGACATACTGTTCGAGATAAAGGTTTCCTATTTTAATTGTAACAACACCAAACAATTTTAACATGTAGTTATCAATCAGTTTAATATTTGATTTACCATCATATTCTGAAAAATCTGTAACATCTGTGTGAATAACATCGAAGGTCATACAAAGTTGTGAATTACTAAGATGAATCCTACCATCACCAGTATTAATATTTTTTCTGTTTCCATATTGGGAAGATATA
Source organism: Schistocerca americana (assembly GCF_021461395.2). Classification (NCBI taxonomy): domain Eukaryota; kingdom Metazoa; phylum Arthropoda; class Insecta; order Orthoptera; family Acrididae; genus Schistocerca; species Schistocerca americana. Next base: position 600,906,278 of record NC_060119.1, on the reverse strand, counting down.
AATTATTCTTTTTCTCATTAACAGGAAATAAGTAAAATTGATAAACCTCGATTTTGTGCTTTATTTATTAAGGAAAAAATTAATTAATTCATTTTTTAAATTACTGTTACACAGACACCATTGAAGTAAATCAAATTATCAGTTTAACCCTTTGCATACAACTGGTTTCACAGCGAGACCACCTTTAATTGGTGCCTCAAAAGCAGCTCAGTGCTTGCTCCATGAAACCATCACTGCACTGGAGTGTGCTATCCTCTGTTGTCAAGATAAACCACTTGCTGCCTGCTTGGGCAATACGTTTGTGTGGGAAGGTAATGAAGGCAGCTGCTGAGGATCGTGAGGTGACATATATTGTGTTTTCAGCAGCATTGTCATCTGACCTAGTGTAGTTCTGGTAAGTTACAAAAGGTTATGTGTTGTAGAGTAGAGTAGTATTTTAGTTTGATACATTTCTTGCATAGTTTTTATGTATACACAAAAAATAAGTCTGGTTTGACTATGAAACCACTGTAACACATTTGTTAGTTAGGGCTGCTCTTTGTTTTAGGTGTAGTGTGTTTTGTCATGGCATCTAGAGGAAGATTCAAAGGAGGTGAATTGAATACCAAAATCCTGATGCAAATACTTGATGACATATCAAGTCATACTGAGTCTTGCATATCATATTGTGAAAGTGACGACAGCAAAATATAGATTTCTGAAGCAACAAACCGACTTCGTTTTGATGATGAAGCTGTACCATCTTCTGTAACTGAAAGTGACCCTCCAAATGGACAGCAAGCTGTGCTGGAAACAGCTGATGCTGCTGTTGTATGAGAACAGTTTCCAATTTCCAAAACTCCAAAACAGTTTTCTTGTGATAAAGGCAGTGATATTGAAGAGGACAAAAAAATATCAACAGACATTTTTCTAACACTATCCCCCCCAGAGCAGCTAGAAATGATAGCATATGAAACAAATCTATATGCAAAGGATGAGTGGCACAAGGAATTTTATGCATACAAATGAAGACAAAACACATAGATTTCTTGCATTAAATCTACCAATGGGGATAAAGAAATCAACCAGTTACAAGGATTATTGGTCTTCTGGTCCTGCAATGCAAGATACATACATTTTTCCAAAATTTTCACACAACAGATTTTCTTGGTTGCTAGGTAACATCAACAAAATAACAATGGCAAGCAACCAAAGAAAGGACCAGAAGGCTATGATAAATAATATAAGGTATGCCCTCATCTAAATTTCTTCTCCTCCACTTTTCATAATTCCTATAAACCAACAGAGAACCAGAGTGTGGCTGAACTGATTATTAGATTCAAAAGACATTCCAGTTTGAAGCAATATTCACCCCAGAAGCCAATAAAAAGATGATGTAAAGTATGGGTGTGAGCAAATAAAAACAGCTACATTGAACGATTTTAGATATATACAGGAAAGGTGGGAAACATTGTACAAAAAATTTATGTGCTAAAGTTGTCAAAACTATGATTGAAAGTCTAAATGGATTGGGTCACAAGGTCTTTGTCGATAATTATTTTACTTCATTACCTCCCATGAAGCAACATCAAGTGTATGCATGTGGAATTGTTTGACAAGGGCGAGCTGGGATATCTAAAGATTTCACCAGCGGAAAGACATTGGGTAGGGGAGACTTCCAGTTCAGGTGCTCTGAGACAGGAATTGTTGCTATTTTGTCGCACGATAAAAAGGGAATATTTTCTCTTTCCAATTATCACAGCACAGAGGATGTGTCAACAGCCATAAGGAAAAATGGGGATGGTACAGTCACAGCGATTTCATGTCGGCAATTAGTTAAGGATTATAACAGCCACATGGGTTATATTGATGAAGCAGATATATTCGAATCCATGTATGAAGTTGACAGAAAATGTAAAAAGTAGTGGCATTATATCCTGTTGTCAACTCATACCTGATCTTCAGTGGCAGATGTCGAGAGAGCACAGACTTGTCACTCAAAGAGTTTCGCATTGCAGTCATTGCAGGTCTGATAGGAAAGAGACTTTCAAAAAAGCCAAAACTCTTTCAAGCCCTATGTAACACCAGAGAAACGTTTTGATAATACAAAACACTTACCTGTGAGACACACATCCCATAGATGTGCACCTTGTAACACTACAGCTAAGCCTAATCACACAAAATGGAACTGTGAAATATGTGGCTTAGGTCTCTGCGTCAGGAATGTGAAAACTGTTTTCCTTTGTACCACAAAACGCATTATGTACCATATGTCAGAACTTCTGGTAGTGGACCAGTGGTTACACTATGTAACCATGTCTTACAAAAAAATGTGTAAACACTTGAGTACTTTTCTCACTTTATACATTAGTTGCCATGTGGGGTAGCTGCGCACTCTGATGTGCCTTGCCACGTTTCACACAGCTTCCCCCAACGCAGGTTCGAGTCCTCCCTCGGGCATGGGTATGTGTGTTCTCCTTAGTGTAAGTTAGTTTAAGTTACATTAACTAGTGTGTAATTCTCAGCAGTTTGGTCGTATAAGCACTTATCACTTACTTCCAAAAATATGAGCTTTATATATAATTTGTAATGTAAATATAGAAATTAATTTTTTAAAAAAAAAACTCAGTTTGGTTCTGTGGGTCACAAACGGTTAATCAGAGGTTGTTGTTGTTCTTGCGGTCTTCAGTCCTGAGACTGGTTTGATGCAGCTCTCCATGCTACTCTATCATGTGCAAGGTTCTTCATCTCCCAGTACTTACTGCAGCCTACATCCTTTTGAATCTGCTTAGTGTATTCATCTCTTGGTCTCCCTCTACGGTTTTTACCCTCCACGCTGCCCTCCAGTACTAAACTGGTGATCCCTTGATGCCTCAGAACATGTACTACCAACTGATCCCTTCTTCTAGTCAAGTTGTGCCACAAACTCCTCTTCTCCCCAATTCTATTCAATACCTCATCATTAGTTATATGATCTACCCATCTAATCTTCAGCATTCTTCTTTAGCACCACATTTCGAAAGCTTCTATTCTCTTCTTGTCTAAACTGTTTATTGTCCATGTTTCACTTCCATACATGGCTACACTCTACACAAATACTTTCAGAAACGACTTCCTGACACTGAAATAAATACTCGATGTTAACAAATTTCCCTTCTTCAGAAACGCTTTCCTTGCCATTGCCAGTCTATATTTTATATCCTCTCTACTTCGACCATCATCAGTTATCTTGCTCCCCAAAAAGCAAAACTCCTTTACTACTTTAATTGTCTCATTTCCTAATCTACTTCCCTCAGCATCACCCGACTTAATTCGACTACATTCCATTATCCTCGTTTTGCTTTTGTTGATGTTCATCTTGTACACTACTTTCAAGACACTATCCATTCCGTTCAACTACTCTTCCAAGTCCTTTGCTGTCTCTGACAGAATTACAATGTCATCGGCGAACCTCAAATTTTTATTTCTTGTCCATGGATTTCAATACCTACTCCGAACTTTTCTTTGGTTTCCTTTACTGCTTGCTCAATATACAGATTGAATAGCATCAGGGAGAGGCTACAACCCTGTCTCACTCCCTTCCCAACCACTGCTTCCCTTTCATGCCCCTCGACTCTTAAAACTGCCATCTGATTTCTGTACAAATTGTAAATAGCCTTTTACTACCTGTATTTTACCCCTGCCACCTTCAGAATTTGAAAGAGAGTATTCCAGTCAACATTGTCAAAAGCTTTCTCTAAGTCTACAAATGCTAGAAACGTAGGTTTGCCTTTCCTTAATCTTTCTTCTAAGATAAGTCGTAGGGTCAGTATTGCCTCACGTGTTCCAACATTTCTAAGGAATTCAAACTGATCTTCCCCCGAGGTTGGCTTCTACCAGTTTTTCTGTTCGTCTGTAAAGAATTCGCGTTAGTATTTTGCAGCTGTGACTTATTAAACTGATAGTTCGGTAATTTTCACATCTGCCAACACCTGCTTTCTTAGGGATTGGAATTATTATATTCTTCTTGAAGTCTGAGGGAGTTTCGCCGGTCTCAAACATCTTGCTCATCAGATGGTAGAGTTTTGTCAGGACTGGCTCTCCCAAGGCTGTCAGTAGTTCTAATGGAGTGTTGTCTACTCCCAAGGCCTTGTTTCGACTTAGGTGTTTCAGTGCTCTGTGAGACTCTTCATGCAGTATCATATCTCCCATTTCATCTTCATCTACATCCTCTTCCATTTCCATAATATTGTCCACAAGAACATCGCCCCTGTATAGACCCTCTATATACTCCTTCCACCTTTCTGGTTTCCCTTCTTTGCAAGTGGTTCCCTTATCTCCAAAGGTCTCTTTAATTTTCCTGTAGGCAGTATCTACCTTACCCCTCGTAAGGTAAGCCTCTACATCCTTACATTTATCCTCTAGCCATCCCTGCTTAGCCATTTTGCACTTCCTGCCGATCTTATTTTTGTGACGTTTGTATTCCTTTTTGCCTGCTTCATTTACTGTATTTTTGTATTTTCTCCTTTCATCAATTAAATTCAGTATCTCTTCTGTTACCCAAGGATTTCTACTAGCCCTCGTCTTTTTACCTACTTGATCCTCTGCTGCCTTCACTATTTCATTCCTCAAAGCTACCCATTCTTCTTCTACTGTCTTTCTTTCCGCCATTCCTGTCAAATGTTCCCTTATGCTCTCCCTGAAACTCTGTACAACCTCTGGTTCTTTCAGTTTATCCAGGTCCCATCTCCTTAAATTCCCACCTTTTTGCAGTTTCTTCAGTTTTAATCTACAGTTCATAATCAATAGATTGTGGTCAGAGTCCACATCTGCCCCTGGAAATGTCTTACAGTTTAAAATCTGGTTCCTGAATCCCTGTCTTACCATTATATAATATATCAGAAACCTTTTAGTATCTCCAGGGTTCTTCCATGTACGCACCCTTCTTTCATGATTCTTGAACCAAGTGTTAGCTATGGTTTTGTTATGCTCTGTGCAAAATTCTACCAGGTGGCCTCCTCTTTATTTCTTAGCCCCAATCCATATTCACCTACTACGTTTCCTTCTCTTCCTTTTCGTACTCTCGAATTCCAGTCACCCATGACTATTAAATTTTCGTCTCCCTTCACTACCTGAATAATTTCTTTTATATCATCATACATTTCATCAATTCCTTCATCATCTGCAGAGCTTGTTGGTATATAAACTTGTACCACTGTAGTAGGTTTGGAATTTGTGTCTATCTTGGCCACAAGAATGCGTTCACTATGGTGTTTGTAGTAGCTTACCCACACTCCTATTTTTTTATTCATTATTAAACCTACTCCTGCATTACCCCTATTTGATTCTGTATTTATAACCCTGTATTCACCTGACAAAAAGTCTTGTTTCTCCAGCCACCAAACTTCACTAGTTCCCACTATATCTAACTTTAACCTACACGTTTCCCTTTTTTAATTTTCTAACCTACCTGCCCAATTAAGGGATCTGACATTCCATGCCCTGACCCATAGAATGCCAGTTTTCGTTCTCCTGATAACGACATCCTCTTGAGTAGTCCCCACCCGGAGATCGAAATGGGGGACTATTTTACCTCCAGAATACTTTACCCAAGAGGAAGCCATCATCATTTAATCATACAGTAAAGCTGCATGCTCATGGGAAAATTACGGCTGTAGTTTCCCCTTGCCTTCAGCTGTTTGCTGTGCCACAACAGCCAGGCCATTTTGGCTAGTGTTACAGGGCATGATCAGTCAATCATCCAGACTTCCCACTGCAACTTCTGAAAACGCTGCTGCTCCTCTTCAGGAACTACACGTTTGTCTAGCCTCTCAACAGATACCCCTCCATTGTGGTTGCACCTATGGTACAGCTATCTGTATCATTGCGGCACACAAGCCTCCCGACCAATGCCAAGGTCCATGGTTCATGGGGAGCAGGTAGTTCTTATTAAATTATGAGTAGTATGAAAAATTCAAATATTTATAGAATAATTTGATTCATAAATTATTGGTCCACCAATTTCAGCATTTGATTTAAATGAAGAAATAATATTAGTTTGTCTATGAAAATGATCATTATTTTAACAACTAGATTAAAATTAGTATATATAAATTGAAATGGAATAATTTTGGAAACACTAATAACTGTTGCATTTTCATTAGCTTCAATAATCTGATAATTAAATCTGAAATTGTGACCAATGCTAACTTATTTATCCATAAATAATTTAATATAATTTTTAATAACAAATTTATTTAAAATTTTATTTTCTTTAATTTGTTGATTATGTTTCTTCAATTGAATATACTTTCCCAAGTTTTTCAAACTATATTGACCAACAGGAATTTGTATTGTTCTACATCAGTCTATAACTTATTATTTTTTGCTATAATATTTGGAGTTAGAAAAAGTTGAATAAAAACCAACAGTAATATATTTTTGTAAGTTTCTTTTACTGGAACAGTTAACTTACGTGTTACCACTCAGTTAAATAATCTTATAATTATTATAAAAGCTGTTACGTATAGAAATGACAGATCAGCAACCAAAAATAAGAATTCCTGAAAAAATTAATAACAAATACATTAAACATTTTCCAAATTCTCTTTGATGATCAGTAATAGGACAAAGTAGTTGTGAAAGAAAACATTAATGATCTATAAATATATTCTAGATCCATGTTAGTCCAATTCAGAACATTTAATCATTTGTACATTTATTCTAAAAGTGTAGATCAACCAACATATCAGGAACTTACAAAATGATGTCACATAATTACATTTATTCTAAAAGTGTAGATCAACCAAAATAATAGGAACTTATAAAAAAATGTGAAATAATTAATCTCAAATTAATAAAAATTGCTACTTTTATTAAAAATAATGATATAATTATTCCATTACATGATTGTGAAGATAATTTAGTTGTAGTTTCTGATGAATTCATTCATGAAAATCAAGATATAGTTAGAGAATATTTTGCTAGAGGTAGGCGTAAAAGAATAGGTTCTTTGTACTTAGCTGAAAATAATTCAAAATAACAAAACAATTAGTTAGACAGAATTTATTTGTATAAATACTTCCACACAAGAAGATATAAATTTAAATTGTATTTATCATGAATTTGCTGGAAGAGACTTAAAATTTGAAAATCATAAAGAATTGTGTAGTTAATATTGGATTAAACATGAATTTGGTTTTATAACAATAGATATGACAATTTACCACACACAGTTGGGGAAAGTGAATATGGAAAAGTCTTAGTTAATTATGCAATTAATAATTGTATTATGCATTTGAAATACATTTACATGGTTATAATTGTTGTGGCACTGGGACCAAAGTAAATGAAAGGCTAGCACAGGTTTATACAGATATAAACAAATTAAATGAAGTATGCAAATAACATGCCATTGCCTATGGTGACCATAAAGATTTAGAACCTAGACATTGAGCTTGTATGGAACTTCCGTTAGCTGCAACAGACTGTATGCTTCAGATGGTTCAATTGATGTAAAATTAGGAGCAGCTGCAGTTAGATGAATAATGTATGGAATGCGAAATTTAGGACTTAAGTGTTGATGAAAATGGAAGTGGACTATACAAAAATCTACGTTAGTTTTCACTCAATATAAATTAATAATGTGAATATTCATTATACTAGATTTCTAAATGGCAAAATAAACCCAAAATAACCTAAGTTAAACTGAATATTTAGGAATTAAATAGTATTGACCAATTTTGAACTGCTGCTCAAAAAAGAAAAGGTATAAAAAACTGGTGGAAATAGATTTATGACATTAGGTAGCCTAGTTGTGAAGAAAATATTGAATATTTAATCAGCAGAAAAGAAACAAAACGCAAATTATTATTACCTGTATTACCTGTATTACATTCTCAAACAACTATTGCTTCACTTACTGGTGGATCTGCAATTACAAATGCAGTTATAAACAAAGAGAAAAGGCTGATAAGGAATTGGAAGGACAAAAAAGACATAATTTACCAATAGGAAAGGAAGACAGTGAATGTAGAAAAACATCAAAGACATAATTAAAAAATTTAATAATGCTTTATCTATATTTGGCATTCATGACTTAGTAAAACAATTAAAAATTAATTATATCCAAGGAAGTTTTGGTTTTATGACTGATTAATGTCCTCATAAACAAAATATTTACACTGTGAAAACATAAATTAAAATACATCTGATCATGTTGATACTAATAGGTTTTGTTATTATAAGAATAAAGATATGCTTTAGACTCATTAGGTGGTAATATACTAGAACAGCTAGTAAATCATTTAAGAATAAATGATTTATGTTATAAGATCGAAATTATACAAAATTTTGATTTGAAAACTATTGTATATGAATTAGAAGCTCAGTGATGTTTTGAATTTAATAAATGAGTGTAGTTTGAAATAAGTTATATGCCAAAGTCAATCATGATTTAGAAACATAAAAAATTTTCAATCATTAGATTCAAAAATTAATAATGAATTAATTTGAAAATTAACAATCAAAATGAAAGATTTTCGGTCAAAATTAGAAATAATTGGTCAACAATAGATAAAAAAATTCAGGAAGAATTGGTACCAGAATTAAATAATAAAACAATCATTACAATCATTAGAAACAAACTTTTAATCCAGTCATCAGTACACTCTAAGAAATGTAATACAATTAAACAATTTCAGAAAGAATTAAATGCCATTTTTAAAGTATCTAAAGGTTACACTATAGTTAATTGTACAAGAATTGTTAGTATAAATGATCCTACTGATTTGAAAGTTTTAGTGAACTAAGAATACTTAGATAATGAATTAAAGAATCTTGTTACTAAAGCTGACTATACGATAGTTTAACACAGTTAACTCATTAAGTCAACCTAATGTCAAGCTAATGTAACTAATACCTTGAGATAAAAGGAAATAGAAATTCTTCTTCAGGTTATTTCTCAGAAACAGATTTACTTCCATACTCAAATGATTCAAGTAATCCTACAGATAAGGTATATGACAATAAAATAATGGAATTTACTTTAACATCGAAGGCAAACAAAAGAAATGAACAGTTTCAATGAATATGATTTTATTCCTAAAAAGTTTTTGTTGTGCTAAAATCACAAACGGATATGGAACAATTAATGATTTTCATCTTTCAGTGAGTGTTCTTGACTAACTTCATATAACTCCAGACATCCAGTCAATAAAAATACTGTGAAAATCAAAATTCCTAGCTATAAGACAGAAAGTTTCTGTTTCAGTTTATGTACAGCTAATTATAGTTGTCACAATAATATAATAATTTTTTTTATTTTACTTACAGGGAGAATCATAATCACACATACTCTTTCAAATGCTTAGTGAAACACATAATCCTTATAGAGAGCAAGTACAACTAGGAAACAAAAAATGGAAGATTTTTGTCAATTTGTGTAACCAAAGAAAGAAAATTATTTAAAAATTTTAGATAATGGATAAATCAACATGAAGAATTGACATAAGACAAAACTGTAATTTCCTTTAGATTAGGCGATTTATGACAGGCTCATTTAGTCAAAGTGGATTCTGCATCATTAATACGAATTTAAAAATAAATTATTCATATAAATATTCATTAAATGTTATAGCCAGTTTTTCAAAATTTACTTCGGCTGTTCCAGTTAGCATTAAAACAAGTCAAACAGCAGTTGGTTCTTTTAAATCATATTTGAGCTAAGGAAATCAATAAATTTACAAATTTACAAACAACTAATGGTAAAGAATTTTATAATAAAGAATTTCAAAAATTAATGAAAAAATTTAATGTTAATCATATTAAACTTTTAGTTGAATATTTATATCAACATGTTTGGTAATGAACATAATGTTCATTGTGTTTATTGTTTTATTAAAGAAGATAGAGTATATTTTGATACTCAAAAAACAGTTAGCAAAAGTGATCTAATGTCAGGATTGTTTCAAGACTTTAAATTTAAAATAATGTTATCAACTGGTTATAATGATATTGTTCATTAGATGAATACAATAGTTTTTTCGAATGTTATTTAAAACTTAGTTGAGAAGAACGAGTCGAAAATTAAGTTTTATTTTCTAAATGACTAAGTTTTAATAATTGACAAGCAATTGTTTTGTAAATTGTTATTCAAAATATTGAAATAACTTCGACCACCAACGATGTTCAACGTTTTTTTCATACTAGGAACACTTTTATTGAATTTTGTACATAATAAATTCTTAAAAGTTTTCACAATTTGGATGTCTATTTCCACTATTACTTATTTGTTTTTGAAGTTTTTAAATTATGTGCAAACAACATAACAATCACAATTATAATTATTATCATCCAAACTGAAAATTGCTAAAGTAGGACTTAAATTTCCAACAATTGTTCAAGGAACACATTTGGTAATAAACGATTTATTTATTCATTTCTTTCAATTAATATGGTCATAGTTCTATTAATTATTTCATCTGACTTTTTATACAATTATCGTTAATTTTATTTGTTCTCATAGATGATTTTTCTTCATAAACCTGTTTAACATTGAACTTCATTTTGTATTCACCATGTTTTCGAATTGATAGTAAAACTTCTTCATAAACCCAATACTGAAAATTTTCAGCAAATGCAATTTGTAAATTCATATTCAAAGGATATAAACCAAATACATTAATAAATATTTTATGAAGATAAATATTTTTACATACTCATCACTATTGAAATTTTCATATGCTTTACAATATTTTCCTTAAGGTGTTGTTATACAGTATCTCAACCATGTTTGATTTGCATTACTTCGTAGACCATTTTTGTCAAAATTAACTTTTTACTGTTATATGTAAACTTCTAGATCTAAGAACGACTCCATATACATAACAAAATTCATCACTTATTTATATTCTAATAATTTTTCCTTTACGAATGGAAAGTCAAAATAAATGATTTGCACATTATGCAAAGAATAAAATGAAATACATAAATAAAAAAATTTTCAAACAAGATAATGGTTTCAAAAATGATTGTATTCTCTTCACTTACCACATCGGGGCTGATAGGTCATGGTCAAAGAATAAACAAGCGGCCGCTTTACCTCTGAGGATGTCTCCCGCAGTCGGAGACTAAACGTCAGGAGACAGTTTTATACTTCGACCATAGCCTATCAGCCCAGAAGTTTTAAGTGAAGACAATACTGGCCATGAAAGCTTACATTGTATGAATAATTGTATTGATTGTATAAAGAAGAAACAAGCAGAATATAGAGTAAATAAATATGAGTATATAAAAGAACATATTAACCACTGGAATAAGAAAAATACTTTTGTTAACTGTAAAAACTTAGTTAAAAATTCTTCTGAATAGTTTCATAACATTAACTACAGTGAACAACAGAAAGAAAGGTATTATCAGAAAGTTGAAATCTTTTCTAAAATATTTGTTTGCACAGTATATCTGAAAATATATCAAAAGTTACCATATCACAAAAATATATTAAAAGCTCATTACTCTTGTATTTCATTATTTGTTTCAGATAATCTTCTATGCAACTGTTTAATTTGTGTAAGAAATCATGGTCGTCATCTATTATTTCATTAGAGTTTCATTTATAATGATGATATGGTAATGAATTAATTCCATCTTGTAATACAATACATTTGCCATCATCTGAACATAAAACATTTTTTTTAAATTCATTTAGAGTTCAGCTTAAATAATTCAGTTAAATTTATTTAACTATATTGTTTGATTTTGTTACTTAAATTTTTTTTATTATCATTTCTTACAACACTTTTTCCAACACATTTTTTAACTCCCCTTAGATGTTCTCCCCTTAGAAGTTTTCTCTTCTTTATCACCAACCATGTAAGCATACATCTTCGGTCTTAATAATGTGCTCTAACATAATTTTTCCATGATGTTCGTGTTTCATTTTTCCTAAATCTTCCTTATTTACTATCGGAATTCCATAATATTATGTTTTGAGTAATCCTTTGAGTCCAATTCGTTTATCATAGACTTCATATCTTTATAAAAATCTTATATCATAAATGAAAGAATCTGTATCCACATGACATACATCAAACATTTCATTGTATTTTGGCTTAATAACATTATGATGAAACTCAGACATTTCTATTTTCGAAATTTCTAGAAAACTCCTTCCACTATAAATTCGTTTATTGAATTTTACTATTGTTTTTTTTTTCATATGAACTGCACCTGAAAATTCAGTAGTATGCTCATAATTTGGTTTTGAAATATATTTTGTATATTTTTCTCAGTCTGATGTTACTTTAATATTTTGTCTATTTCTAATCTTTTCCATCGTTTTTTTCAAACACTAAATTAATCATAAACTTTCTTCCTTTTCGAAGTTTGAAAGTCCCTTCCTGGCTATTGTCTCAGATGCATATAAACATTCAGGTTTGACGACAGTGCTGTAGTGCTGGAATTTGGCCTGTAAGGACTTCAATTGCTACCTTTTCATCGTTGTTAGGAGTCAAAATCTCTCCTAGGTACTTGAGCATCTGAACTCTTTCGATGTCGCCATTCTTGGTATTCATTGTCCAAACAGGATCAGTGGCATCTATATTCATATATTATGTCTTCTCAAAAGATATTTGCAATCCTGCTTTCACTGCTGTTTCCTTGCAGACTTCAGTTTGTTTAGTTGCAATTTGCAGATTCTCTGCAAAAAACACTGTTGTTGTTTATTAAGTATAGAAGTTTTTATAATTTGTTTGTTTTACATTTAATTAATCTCTTTTCAAGATTTCTTAAATAGATGAAAATTTGGTTCATGGATACGGATGAACACAATCTTGAAGAGTTTATTTATAAAGGAAAATTTTCTTAATTTTTTACTTTTTTAAATAGAATGGATATATCATTTGTTGTGGGGAGAAACAGGATCATGGAGAACTTATTTATATAGAAAATATTTATTAGGTTATTATTTTTTAAATAGTCGAAATTTTCATTTTAGATACATAAATTTTTAAAATTGAGGAAACAGCAAAACTAAAATCTTGGTTTTAAATATGAGAATTTTTAAAAAATATGCTGTTTGAGCCAGAGTCAGCATATAGATACAACTTAAGGCAGTCACGTTGAATGGTGATTACCAATGGAATGCTATGCAATCGAGGATCACAGTGACAGATTCAAGTTGAAATGTAGGAAGAAAGGAGGCCTTCTTAGAGACATTGGAACCCTTATTGGAATAAAATGAATTTAATCCTACTTCAGTATCGTTTCCTACTGATTATGAAATACTATTACAAACTAAAGAGTTCACACCATCCAATATTAAGCTATACCCCAGCTATAGAAGCAGGGGTTCATTTGATGACGATGTCTCACATGTAAAGTCAGAACTTCAGATACAGTTGGCCTGAGCCTCTGGGATTTTGAGAATTACAGTATCCCCAGTGGTCAATCAGTAACTTCATTATCACCATTTAACAAATCATGTTACTCTCACGCAGTTCTAGAAAAGCAATAGCATGACAATCGATGTCATGCAGTCTAGTTTTCATTTTTGTCCCCCCTCAGAGTTTTCACAGAATATCATTCTTAGATCTGTTTCAAAATTCTGTTCATAATTATGGAGAATTAAAGCTTAGTAAAAAAATGTGTACTAGTTTGAGAAAGACCATTCACTAAAAGATAGCGTCGACAGCACAAGTTACAGAATTTCTGGAAGGAAAACTATCAGGGAGAGCGTTTTTCCTTAAATAACACTGGAATGCAGTGAAGTTGAATCAAAGGCTTTCCACTGATGCTGAAGCTATGCAGTGATCACCAAATTAATTTTTTTTAAATGGTGCGTCACTGTTTATATCACTGCTTGGTAAGATTGCTAGGAACATCTTCATAATAAATATACTGCAGAAACAGTGCAATGAAGAAGGAAACGTTTTGTGGAAACTAACAGCTAAGAGCAGTGTTTCCATGTCCGATAAAACAGAGCTATAACTTGGAAATCGTTTAAGCTGCAACCAAGGCAAGTTTCGGAGCAGCTGTCAAATCAATGTGACATTCGTGTACGGCACCCCATTATATTCTGTCGGATGTCGGCAGCAGCACTGCATTTAGCTGAAAGTGGAATCCATTCACCAACACGTCCATCAGATTTGACGTCACTGCAAAGTAGGACACGAGTTGATGGTGGATTGGGGCATTTCTTTTTGCTGTCCTCTTGCGAATAGAACAGGTATGTGGTACCACGCATACGTCAAGCCTAAGGAATAGGTGAGACCGCATTTCATAAACGTATATCAGAAATATTACAGATAGTCGTAAAGCATAATCAAATGACTTTGTATATAAACTTTTATAAGATGTGATGGGTGTAGCAAAATGCTATCGAGAAACGACCACGTATTTAGAAGGTGTCCTGAGGAACGAAATGACGGTAGGAACACCCAACGAAACTACTGACCTTCAGTAATGATTTACGTTTCTTGATAGGCTACCCCTCAGTAAGTAAACGGGAATTTGTTTGATGATGAACCAGGATGAGTTTAGTTGCGAGTGGTTTAGGGGCGTTTGGCGCCCTTTAACGTCTTGAATGCTGTCAGGCCAATTTCGAGAAGTTCTGCTTGCGTTAAGTCAGCATACGTGCCAGCATAAGCCGCTAGACGCATTGTTGTTGGTGTGTCTTTGAATGACTTTTCTCGATTTGAATTCCTGTTCTCTGTTTGTTTCTCACGCCACCCTCCTCCTCCTTCTCCTCCTCCTCCTTCTTCTTCTTCTTCAGGCTACAGATATCCACTGCTGGCCATATGCCTCTTTCAAAGGTTTCCATGACGATATATGCTAGGTGGTCGGGATCTAGACGTCTGTCGCGAGTTGTATGTTGTCCCCATTTAGCCATACGAAGTCCGACACTTGTATTTGCCTCCCTCAAACGCCATTACGTCAGTGTTTTTGGTCCACCCCAAGTTCCATCCAAAGTTGGTCCTTAGCGCGGGTTCTCCCCAGACACACTCGAGTCTGGTTATCCTCTTGACTACACGGTCCATTCCTGTTTTTCTCCTTATTTCTTCGTTCTTACCGACTTTTCACAGACTCACTTCAAGTATTTCTCCCTCTACTGCACTTTGACAGACCAGGAGTCGTTTTTCAGTGCTTATTTTGTCATTGGTTCGAGCCCATATACTGGTTACAGGCAGGATGAATATGTCGCAAACTCTCGTCTTTAAATTTAAATTCGTAGTCGGTTTGCTGGGACTTTAAACTCATATCCCAAATGCCATCCAGCAGGTGAGGCCAATTTGCAGGGTGATCTCTGCTGTTTGGTTAACTTTACCAAGTCCGCAGCTCGTGGTCGTGCGGTAGCGTTCTCGCTTCCCACGCCCGGGTTCCCAGGTTCGAATCCCGGCAGGGTCAGCGATTTACTATGCCTCGTGATGACTGGGTGTTGTGTGATGTCCTTAGGTTAGTTAGGTTAAAGTAGTTCTAACTTCTAGGGGACTGATGACCATAGAAGTCCCATAGTGCTCAGAGCCAGTTGAATCATTTTTAACTTTACCAAGCTCGACTTTATTGCCAGATAACTGTTTTCGATGGAGACCGCAGTGTTGACAGCGGTCATGACCCTGGTCTTTTGAAGGTTCATTTTGAGGCGTACAGCGAGGGAACTATCTTTGAGCCCCCGATCATTGTTGAACTTCTGCGCCGCTGCTAAAGAGGATGATATCTGCAATACGAAGTTGGTTGAGACATTATAGTTCCTTGAATGTCTTCCGTAGAGTGAAACAGAATAACTCCCTTTCTGACACCTCTTCTTACTGGATCCTTTCCGATGATCCAGTCTTCTTTTATTTTCACATGTACAATGTACATTTACAATGTAAATGTAGAGAATTAATTTGATATACGAGTATATGTAATCAGTTTGGTCTCTGTTCATCGCGCTCATTACAGCCGAGTTTTCGATCGTATCTAGTGCATTCTGGTAATCTATGAAGGTCCTGTGAACAGAGATATTACAGACCATATATTTTTCTTTCAGTGTGTGTACTGATTGGATACGGTACGTTGTACTAAAGTCTTTCCTGAACACCGGCTGGCTGGTCTGGTTTGCGATTCCCTTGATTCTTTATGATTTTTGTTAGCAGCCTGTAAAACATAGATAAAGACTAACTGGCCTCTAATTCTCGATGTTAGTGTTGGCGCCCACTGTAACCTATCGAAATTTGTTGAGATTGATTTGCTGCATCATGTATAACAATACAAGTTTTAAAACAGAATATCTAAATTCCAAAGAAACGTAACAGACTCTAAAATCTCTTTCAGAATCCAGATTCGTTAATAGGGCAGGTGGCTACCCTTAGGTGAAATCCTTATAGGCTTATCGGCTGCAGTTTGCATGCTCGGAAAACCTAGACATAGCTCATATAATTCAGATTCGGAAACGTAACTGTCCTATCAAATGGTTCAAATGGCTCTGAGCACTATGGGACTTAACATCTCAGGTCATCAGTCCCCTAGAACTCAGAACTACTTAAACCTAACTAACCTAATGACATCACAAACATCCACGCCCAAGGCAGGATTCGAACCTGCGACCGTAGTGGTCGCGCGGTTCCAGACTGAAGCGCCTAGAACCACTCGGCCACCAACGGAAGGCAACTGTCCTATCCATGGCACTATTATCTTCACAAGAAGCGCTTGTTGAGAAGGGATATACAGCCCACGAACAGGAAGTGTAGACCAACTAGTCATAAATCGTTTGTGCCTCTGGGCCGTAGAAGCACTCGAGTGAAGCTTTAGACCCCTATCTCTATCTCACAGGATGCTTCCCTACATGAGGAGCACAACATTCGTTTGTTTAGTTTCTTATTTTTCCTGTGATTTCACCAATTAACGATTTTTGCAGAGAAATATGTGACATAATTATGTAAATTAAAGTTACAATTTGTGACGATTGTACTTCTTTCATTCCTTCATGGTCGAATCTAGTTCCCTATTTCAAAAAGTCTAAACCGTCTCTGCGCTGTCGTCAGACCACCATAAACTGTCGAGCTATGGTATACGTCCGTAAACGTATCAATCTTTGGTACACAGTAGACTTTGCAAATATATGCTTTTTCATAACGCAGTGAAGGTGATATATTCGCCTAGCATGTGGGTAAATCGCGGCCATCACTTACTGTAGTTCCTCACTTTTCATGTTGTAACGACAACAGCGATTGCAATTTTTGTTACTGAAAGCACCACTTAGTAAATGTCGCAGTACATTGTCGGCTGTAATGTCCTACTTCATTAGCATGTTATGGACACCATTCCGCTCAAAATTATTGGCTGTTGTGACAAAAAAAAACAGCGTGAGGTGTCGGGTTTTCGTTGTTGATGTCGTTGAGAAAACGAGAGTACGTGTGTGTGCGCGCGCGCGTGTGTGTGTGTGTGTGTGTGTGTGTGTGTGTGTGTGTGTATGTGTTGTGAGACAGAGAGAGGGAGAGAGAGAGAGAGAGAGAAAGAGAGAAAGAGTGAGAGAGAGAGACAGACAGACAAGGTGTGACCAGATGGTCAACTCTCCCAATAGGAGAAGAATTTCGAAAGCATTATTTTCACACATGAAATACCTGTATCACATTAAGTGCCTAGTACGTTGCAGTAATGCGTATTTCGCATAATCACGGACGTAAATTGTTAGCTAAAGTGCAGATTTTCAGGTACCTGACTAATAGGGTTAAGAAATAGCTAGACACACTATTTTTCGCTTTTAACCTGTTGGTATTTATTCATTCAACATACAGACCACTGGCAGCACTGGGTGTTCATATTTTGTTTCCGTTACTTAGTAGATCCCAGTGGTCTAAAGGGTTAAGTCATTAACTAGTAATAAGGACGTTTTGGTTTCCGGGATTTGACGCTGTCACTAATTAAATTTTGATAAAAAATAAAATAGAGAAGTAAAGAAAAAACTTCATAAGGAACAAAACATTTCAGAAGCGTCGGGCAAATACTTTCGGTATAAGATTTCAACCTTGTTCGTCCTAACGCAGCAGCGGACTCAGATTCAATAACTTTTTTGCACTTTTCAACTAATTTTTCTCGTCTCTCAATTCTGTTGCCAAACTAATACTACCGTAACTTTGGCTTCAGTTCCTTCCCTTGCGACCGCGTTCCAATTCCCCGTGATTATTAGATTATCCTCTCCCTTTACACAACGAATTAAACGTTCGATATCCTCATATACCTTTACCTCTTCATCTTCTGCTTGTGACGTCGGCAGGTATACCGGAATTATAGTTATTAGCTGTGGTTCGGTAACCGTATTTCACGAACCCTCTTTAGTATCTCCACTTCAGCGCTTCTGTAATCGGTAACAATGCCATTGCTATCGTGTGGTGAAGGTATTCATTGTGCCTTGCTGCTGTTGTACTTAACACACGACCAGAATCTGTTTGGGTTTTCTGTCCAATTTCAAGACAGTGCTTCATTGTTGAAACTATTAAAACTACCCTGGCATTTAAGCGTGTACTAAATTTCAAGCTTCCCTAAGGCATCACCAATCTTGAAGATTTCGCACTGCCTCGTCTTATCCAAGACAAATTCAACGAATTCAGTGAAAATATCCATCTGAAAATTAGCTTTCAGTGGCTAAAAAGCTACATAGTTACTGGTACAATAAATTTTATCAGTTTCAAAAACCGACTAGTCGCGTATTATAACAACAAAAACTATCTAATTAACCCACAGCATCAGTTCATCATGCTCAACGGATAAAGCGAATCCAAGTACTCATTTTCAAAATTAGTATACATGTTTATTTCAATCACTCAGAATCCAGCCTAAAACATATCTGGTCCATCTGCTCTACATCTCTGACTACATGAACCGCTCTGCTCCAAGACAATTTTCTTTACGGTCACTCCAGTTTGCTTGCCGATCCTGACTCTCCCAGTAATTCGCAATATGGGACTCTATATCACAGTGCAAACTTCATTTTACAAATACTTTTCGTATTTTGTCTGTCTACCAAATCTGAACTAGTAATAGAAATTGGTCGTAAACTTTCCTTCTCGGTCACGTCGAATGCCTGGATAAGGAAACCGTGTTTAGTTTACTAAAATCACTCGGAGACATGCATACTCTTATTTATATTTATTTTACTATCATTCCAGTCATCAGTCTACAAATGTCGTAAATACAAAAACACGTTATTCTTTTACATTGTTCTTATACATTACTTTAGTCTCATGTTACCGATATTCTGTCCAACTTTAAAGCTTGCTGTTCTTTCAAGAACTGTTGACGTTCGTCTGCAAAGGAATGACAAAGGTACAAAGTCATCAGCAGAAGGTTGTTTAGGTATGTTCCATTAATAAGCATTTCCTCTTCATTTTCCCACTTTCAAAGCATGAAAACTTTCACTAACATTTTCAAGGTGTCCATTGCGGGTTAAAAATCTACTCTTCTATTACTAAGCCCGATTCTCTTTCAAATTTGATTTTTTTTTTTTCGGAATGAGTCCTCTGCTATATGCCACGGACTTGGGAAGCTACTGCCCTTACTGTTAAGGTTGACAGTGCTTCTGTATATACAAATTCCACCATCTGCAATGTCCTATGAGATCGTTAAAGGAACTTACTCCAGTTTTATGCAATAAATTATTCGAAACGAGCAACAGAAACTAATATTGAGAGATCTACACTTCATTGAACAATTGCGATTTATTTCTCAAGTAGAGGTCTTTTTACTAGTGATCACAGAGGATGCAGGAAACGGCCATGTGCATATGGGGGGGGGGGGGGGGTTGACGAAGAGTGAACTGTATGTTATTAGCTTGTAAGCTTCCCATGATTTACTTATCATCTACCATGAAGAGGACAGTCTTATTGAATGGAAGATATCTAATAAATATTCTTAAATTTATTCTGACTGCAAGGAATCTCAGCTCAGCGACGATATGACCTCAATGCTCTTTGAAATGCGATAATCTCTGACTCTATTAACACCTAAACACTTGTACCAACTAACGAGAAGTTGTGGAGGAAGTGGACCACAAAGTGTACTGCAAAGAGTAGAATTGCAGACGAAACAGAAAACCCTAGCATCATACATGTCATATACATTACAAAAATAATACGGGCATATATAAAACATTAAAAAATGGGATAGGATCATGTGAGGATCGGGAAGTTATCAGTAGGGGAATAAAGCTGATGCTGCTGCAGTCTGCATTGTTGTCAAATTTATTTAATGTAGCGGCTCTCCCTGAATGGTACCACCAGCTTTTCTGTGAGGATCGGGAAGTTATCAGTAGGGGAATAAAGCCGATGCTGGTGCAGTCTGCATTGTTGTCAAATTTATTTAATATAGCGGCTCTCCCTGAATGGTACCACCAGCTTTTCTGTATGGGGAATAGATGTGGCATTGTCACATTGATGATGTCACCAACCCCAGTCCTCCCCGTCACCCACTTCAACTCCTCCGATTCCCACCCTCCCTTAACCAGTTCACTTCCCATCCTCCACTTGGGCATTGGTGGGATAAAGACGCAGTTTGTGCTGAGCTGCTGGAGTGAAGGGTATAGGTTATTGCCCAGAAAATGAGTTCAGTTATTTATATGTGTATTATCCTGCTGGAAGAGTTTACTAAATTTTAGCGGAGAAACCGAACTCACACTAAACGTACAGCCTTTCTGCTTGGTATTTCAGATAAACACCACTGCTTAAAATTGGTGGGACAACAGAAAAACGCTCTTTCGAAAAATCGGACCAGATGGACTAAATGGGTGTTAATTCCAGCAACCTATTCTTTATTTATTTAAATGTTAGTTAAATTAATTAATTAGATTACTTTGAAATGTGCTCGATTGACGAGATGTTGGTGTTCAACAGAGAATAATTTATAACTGTATTGCCTGTAAGCATACAGCTGAGGACTGCGTCCATAGCCTGGTATACAAGGAATGGAAAGAGGTGATAATGAATGAGCATAAAGGGAATAAATTTCAGAAAATAACTGTGATACAGCACGATGGACTGAGGATGCACTTCACAGCTCATCACGGCTACTGCCTGTGTTGCAGCTGTTCATGTTTTTTGAAAAGGCCTGTTATCAATGCAGGAGACTTCTTCCTACGCCACTACACGAGACTGAATGAATCAGAGGTGTTCATCTTGGTGCACGGGGCTCAACTGAGGATACTTGAAACGAGTTTTATTCTCCATTTCGATTACATGTGTGTACACGTTCATCTTGCTGAATGTTCTAGTCCACAATACCACTCGAAGTTCGCAGATAATTTATTTTATATCGACTGCCAGAAGAATTGTCTACTAGCGATCTTCAAGTGTATAGCTCTTGAGGAACAACACGCGAATTGAGAAAAATCACTGTAATAACACAAATACCCCAAAAACCACCCAATAAACCATCGCGCCCGCATCTCGTGGTCGTGCGGTAGCGTTCTCGCTTCCCACGCCCGGGTTCCCGGGTTCGATTCCCGGCGGGGTCGGGGATTTTCTCTGCCTCGTGATGGCTGGGTGTTGTGTGATGTCCTTAGGTTAGTTAGGTTTAAGTAGTTCTAAGTTCTAAGGGACTGATGACCATAGATGTTTAGTCCCATAGTGCTCAGAGCCATTTGAACCATTTGAATAAACCATCGCCAACAGAGTGGAGGCAGCTGCACGGGTGTTCACCTCAGTGTGTGGTTACAGGCTTAGTAGCTCTCCTACCTCCCCCTCTCTCTCCATCTCCTCCCCATACAGGAATGGATGCCAGTTTTCCAGGTCTGTTCTAACGTGTCACTGATAGTAAACAAAGAGATCCATCTCCTGACAGTGATATACTGTTGCTGGTTTGCAGAAATCAGGACTGACGTTTCCTGCAAGCCGTTATACAAATCTATCAGAAATACTTGTCCCCCTGGAACCTGGAGCAATGCTGAAACATCTGACTATCTGCCATGCAATAAGAACTGACCAGTCAACAGCGGCATGCTCTCAAACGGTCTGGATGTGTCAGCACTGTCAGAAAGTGGTTCTAGACTAAGTAAAATGTCTCACGTAGGAAAACCATTGAAATAATACATCCTGCATAAATGATATACGCACAGGTCTTTATACTAGTTGTCTCAGTGTGGACTCTTCCACCTGCTCTGCCCCTTACAAATGGAGAACAGTGCCCTCACTAGCTAGCCTCTGTCAGTGCATGTGGTTACAGCCCATCAGCGCTAGTGTTTATTCTACTTCTTTAGATAAACTATCTGAAGAATGTGTGTTAGAGGTTTCTGATTCTCCACAGTACCGAATGACAGCTTTGTGTGAGTGTGTGTGTTTTCTCATATACTATGGCAGAATCACGTTCCTGCTGTAGCGATGGGAGAGGAGTAGACAGTGGAGGAATTTTACACAGGTTACTTGCTCTTAATGGGTTAACATACTGCGTTTCTGCCTAAAGTGTTGCTGTTCTTAACAGTTCAGCTCCTGTAATGTTAGCTCATTTATTTAGTAAAAGTAACTATAAACACAAGCACTCATTTCCTGCATGAAGTATTACCATCGTGTATTCTCCACATGTGATTCTTATGCTTGCTACAATGAATACTGTACAAACAGACATCACCTCACATCGTGTAAAGGTTGTAGTCTTACACTTTTGAAACTAATACGGTGATGGCAACAGCGCATAGAGCGGATATAGCACTTAAATCAATGAAATCTCCAGTTAAGTAAGTGTAAACTCACTCTTGTGGCATGAAATTATACTGCTATAATGATAAATTGAACCTTGCAACGAATATACTACAAAATAAACACTTAACGCCTTCCAACAGACCTTAAACATACATTCAGCAAGCAAGTTCCACGCCATATGGTGAGTAGAAGACTTCACTAACAACATAATGTTGGCCGTGCCAAACAACAAAAGGGTAAGCAATATTGAGCGAACATTTTGGGATGAATTAACATGATTTCCCGCGAGTGGTACCAGAGTATCTTAGGAGGAGAGAATATTTTCTTCTTATAAGCAAGCAACTAATAATAGAAGTACAACAGCAACGACCATGTTACATTGCAAGTGCATCCCAGCCTTGGTCCCACAGGAAGGTGAAACGTTGTAATAAATTCATACAACGGTCGGAAAACAAAACTTCAACCAGCGCAGTGAATGGGTCTTTACTTCATTGGGTGGATAAAGACTAAGCAGCTTAGAGCCAGTCTCACTTCCCCTCCTACATCCCCTCCTACCTCCCTCTCCTCCCGCCATTAGTAGAGATACAGGTTTTCCAGGTCTTTTCTAACCTGTCGCTCATGATACACAAAGAGGTCTGTCCAGTGCATGTATTTTGCTGTGGTTAGTATTAGGCTGACAATGATGTACCGTATCCAGTCTGCAGCTCGACCGTCCCATAGGTAATGGTTCTACTTTCCCAGGCCTGTTCTAACGTCACAAAGAGATCCATCTGCAGGCGATGCTGTGCTTCAGTCAGTATTGTGTTTTGGGCGCTGATGACCACGCTGTTTAGCGCCCGTAATCCTCAACCACACACACACAGTATTGTATTGATTCTTTCAGGTGTGCTGAAATCAAACATATTTCTAGGAAATGCCGACCCCTGCAACTACAGCAAGATACTGGACTATTCATCACGGTTGCGGTAAATAAAACTCTCTGGAAGGAGAACGGCGAGCAGCATGCTACAGCCCTCGGGTATGTCTCACTGTTGGGAACAGGCAGATCCAGAGGCTGCTCTCGTCTGAGATGCGGCACCGTGACCAGCGGTCGCTGAGGTCACTGCAGATGGTCGCCATCCAATACTCCGGCGTCAACCGCACCCGCAGCACAGGCCTCTTCCAGCAGCCTCCTGTAGCTCGCACGCTCTCCTAGAATCCAATTTCTCAAAATTAGGGTCTTCGGAAATCTTATAAATAAATTGTCGTTCGTTTAGGTGTAACATACTTTTCATATTAACAACTATCAATGTAGAACAGTGGCTTTCACCCTATCCTCTATCTGTTCACATGTCAGAAAAGAAACACTATCATTTCTATACCAGACAGCAAGTTACAGTTCTTATCCCCTCCCTCATCGCCATTTCGTAAACTGATAAAACCATAAACTCGGAATACGATTCTGTTGTCGATGACGGATGAACATACTGTGTAGGTGGTAGTGTATAACAATCGATTTTGTCCTATTTTCCTCAGTTTTACGTATTTTCCATCAACTTTTGCAATTTTACAAGATTTTTCTTAATTTCAACGCATTTTACCCTATTAATCGAGCACCAAACCACAGTTACCAACGACTAGCAACGTCAATAAACCGTCTCATCTCGTCTATCTCGTGATGCTATCAGCCAGTGACATTGCAGCATTGTTATCATTTTCTGTATCATTGCAAAACCACTTGTCTATTACTTTTCCAGTGCTATATACACGTGAACATGTCATAAAACCTGTTACACTGCCTACATCACATGACAGAAATACTGTTTCGTAGTGTGGGAAAAGTCACCAGCAAATAGGAGACGCAAAAGCTACGTTCCTTATCCGAAAAACTTTAGAAATTCGGTAAGGTTTTCTCGTGATTGCAGATCTCTCCATTCGTGAATAAGAGTCACTACGTGTCCTCGCAATCATGAAATAAAGTCAGAGATTGAAAGACCTCACTAATGCCTTTGATGATTACCACCCCAACTAACGAATCATATCGATAGCAAGACTCTGCACACTATTTTGAAACGATCTGTCCCTTCGTAGAACCTGTCGGCTAAGAGTCCTGAGCGAAGCTTTAGATAGTCTTTCTATGCGTGTTGCAACTGCTCCTCTGTCTTTAACCCACCTTCCCTGTAACACTGTCTCCGGTTTAATTAGGAGTTGACTAGAAGTTAGAGAGTACTGTACCTGCTACTTTCCATATCTCGTGGAGGAACGTAATGAGCTTGGTTCCACGTAATCAGTACACTTTGATACATTGCTTTCAGAAATAGCACACCACATGTTCCAAACTTACACAACTGACCGACACTAGTGATATAGATCCAGATACAGTCTAATACCGTAAGTGCCATTCTGCGAAGACTGTTCCATACCAATACTACTCACATCATCCATCCGAGTACGCACAATCTCTCTAGATGCATGCCTGCGGAGGATATTAGCGCTCCTTATTGGTGTGTAGTACATACGAGCTTGACACAGTTGACAGTACTGTGATATAACAGACGATTAAGAAGAAGAAGAAACTTACGAGTTAAGCATGATGGGGATTTGAGACTTTTACATACATCACTTGTGCAATCAGATTTGGAGTATTGTTCTAGTACTTGTAGTAAATACTAAAAGCTATTGGAAGGAGAGGAATGATAGTAGAACATAAACACACATTCCTAAGGCTACAAGGCTTTGCATTTAAATGTGCTACAACTTTAACGCAATGTGGTTACCGATATCTTAGTCTTAGACTACAATGCTGTGAATTCCCCGGTGTAAAAATTTATTTTCAATACCTGATATACTCGTACATTCACCCTGCAGATTTTCTGTCACACTCTTAGATTCTTTGTGGTACGTGCCCTATACTGTATAGTTTCCATAGGCAAATAGCGCCCACACTTCACGTCTGATTACAGTTTGTGAATTATTCTATGCTCGTATCAGTCCTATATACTGAGTGTGATCAATTTAAAATGCATGAAATAACAGCATCTTATGAGGAAACAGGCAAATGAGTAGCAGCGGTGTTTGACATGTGAAATTACTTGACATGCTTCACTAACACCTTGAACAGAACACAATCTCTTCCTCAGGTAACAATAGTCAAGCAAATATATACACAGGGACTGCAGTATTTCAAAAAACTCTGTCACTGACCTAGGATCATTGCAGTTAAGATACTGAAGATTCGTTTCATGTCCAAGATGTGGCAATAAAATCGAGTACTTTACGTGCACATTTGTTCATCTAAAGGAGGGACCCTTAATAGATTTTCCATCGGTTTGATGGGCATGATGCACAACAGATGCGTTGTAAGTCCTCTACAAACTGTGGTATGGAGAGTTTTGCAGGTAATTAATGATTAAATTACACCTGGAAAATGCAACTGCGTACAAATCGTCACTGCCGTTACGAAACTGAAGACTCCATTTCTATCCAAGATGTGGCACGGAAATGGAGTACTTTGCATGGTTCTTTTTCTTTTCTAGAGGTGAGTGCAATAATAGGTTTTCCTCCTGTTTGGTCGACTCATTCCAGCTGATTGTGGTTTGAAGAGGTTAGCTGTTGATTACTGCAGGTAGACAGCGCTTATGGCCAAACTCAGAACACGCAGTTTTATATAAGTCGAGTGCAGCTTAGCCCACACAACTGATACAGCCTGAGAGAACAATGTAAAAAATAGCCAAATGTATAATAAATGACCTGCTACAACATTTCCCTCTCTAGAATGCATCGACAGTGTACCTTGTTACGCCCCTTCAACCGATTAGTCCATCTGATTTCTGTCATCCTTTAACACAGATCCATGTCGATTTAGAGGCGGATGGATCTCTTTTCTAAGAAAGTACGCGAAACAACAGCCAACTTGCATGTATGATGTTACCTCACTAGAAATAAGCAGAACGTGGTCAAAAACGATTCAGAAAATATTATGTACGATATCTGTTAGCTGACACTACATGATTGTGATTGGTAGATAGTACCGAGAAGCATATTGTAAATACTGTTTGTCAAAGTTTAAAACACTTAAACAGTCTTGCACAAGGTCAGACATGCGATTCATTGTGCAGTTATATATTGCAGACCCCAAGCCGATAATGTAATGATCTTTAGCTAAGGGTGATATGAAATTTATCGTAGTCAGATGTTCGAACACTTTACAAAAATTTATATGGTGATTTCCAATAACTTTGAGGATACACCTGGCCATGTGACCCGACATACATAAATTTATTTCCCTACATTTTGTGTTCATCCACATTAGGCAATGTATTCCAGCCATCTTATCGCCGTCCACGATCAGTTACTGTTTACGTAGTTCCCAGTGCTGCCATGTCGACTTTTTCTTATATTCTTTTTGCTGTCAGACACTCGTTCCCATGTAGAAGAAATTTCCTGCGCCAAACAGACAATGAAGTACTGTCTCATTCTCCCTCAATTTCCCCGCATTTTGTGGTATTTTCTCTCAATTTGTGCGTATTTTCAGTCAATTTTCGTATTTTTTGTCGATTTTATGTCATTTTCTACATTTTTCGATATGTGTTTGATCATATAGCTAACATGACCAGATGTGGCTTGATTTTAAGCGGAAATTATTCGTCGTCCTATTAAGAAGTCGTGAGAATTTTCCTCTTTCCGATGATCTGCATGCTTTCGTTTAAAATGGAGCAAGCATGAAAGTAATCGAACCAGATATGTGAAAGTAAATAACCCTCGTTTTGTAGCTGTATGAGACTGGAAAGGTGCTGCATGTGAAAGATATGGTGCAAATTCGTATTCTGGAAACAATTCAATGTCCTACTCCCATGCATCAGGGAGCATATTTGCAGACTCATGTAATGGAACATCTGATGGAAACTCAGTGTCTGAAAGCCGTGCTGCATGTTCACTCCAAATGCATACTCACTCCAAAATGTATACGAACTGCTACAGCGAGTTGACCTGTTTATGGAGCTGATTTCTCCTGCTACTGCTATCTAAATTTTCCGTAAGTATACTCTTATAGCTTACCAGATGTGGCCAGTTATTTCTGCCGACCAATGTGGCCGAGTGGTTCTAGGCGTTTCAGTCTGGAACCGCGTTGCTGCTACGGACGCAGGTTCGAATCCTGCCTCGGGCATGGATGTATGTGATGTCTTTCGGTTATTTAGGTTTAAGTAGTTCTAGATCTAGGGGACTGATGACCTCAGATGTTAAGTCCTACAGTGCTTAGAGCCATTTGAACCATTTTTTCAGCTATTTCTGTTTATACCATTCAGGTCTGATACATGCCTCCTACCAGCCAGGGTATCTACAGTCTGTCGATAAAACACATGCACATGGATCGCTGTCTGGGGCTAGAGAGCTGACGTTATTCTGCTGTGAAGACATCTCAATTACGCTATTTCATGTGCTGAGTTCCCAGGTAGGATCCCCACGCCCTCTCTCCATCACTCCACTGACATTGAATGTTTCGCCTCTGGTGGTAGCATAGAGCTAAAGCAAGAGGATCTAGCTTACAGAATATGTAGTGGAGTAGATCCATACTAAAATTTATTTGGGGATTATTATTCAGATGGGTCCACCCCAACCACTACTCGTGCCTTTATACAGGTGGCTTGACCCCCAAAAAATATTACCGATCCATCACGAGCAAACTTCCCAGAGATATAACATGCCGGATCTGTCCAGAACAATGTTCTCGGACTGTATGCGGTGGTCGATCCATTATAAATATTACCCAGGATTTATTAGGTTGATGGATCTGCTCCATCTATTATACACATCTCTGCATGGGTGGATTTACACACACAGTACACCAAGGATGTGAAATGAGCTGGATTCACATCTAATGATATTCCCAGATGTGCCACAATGTGTATCCAGCATTATCGATATCCTGCTCATAGTGGAGCCAGATCCTGTTCCTGTATGCATAATGGAAGCTGCCCTGGGATTCTGCCATGACAGATGGCACATTCAGTGGCGGAGGAAAGGGGGGGGGGGGGCTTTGGCCTAAGACTGGAAACCCAGCACAGGAAATAGCGTAATTGTGTTGTACATAAAAGTAGAATAACGTCATTCCTCTAATCCCAGAGAGCGACCTATGTACATGTGTTTTAGCGACGGACTGGAGATACCCTCGCAGTGTTGGGGAAATTTATCATAGTTGGATGGTATAAACTGGAATAGCATATCACACATGGCAAGTAATAAAAACGTATACTTAGGGGAAAGTGAGGCAGCAGCAAGAGGAGAAATCAGTTCCACACAGATCAATTCCCTGCTACAGCTCCTTACATGTTGGAGTGGCTCTCAGGTCAACATGCAGAACTGTTTAGGGACTGACTTTCTATCAATTGCACAACGGCATGAGTCTGCAAACATGCTCTCTGGTACATGGGAGTAGGACACTGAATTGCTTCTAAACTTCGACTTTGAACTACACCCTTAGCATGCAACACTTCACGGGTTTCATATGGCTATGAAATGAGGGCTACTACACTTTCACCTACCTAGTTCCATTACTTTTATGCTGGTTTCACCTTAGAGAAATGCATTTAGATCATCAGAAAGAGGGATATCCTTAGGACTTTTTAATGGATTGACGAATATTACCCACGAAAAAATCAAGCCACAAATGCTTGTGTTAGCATTATGAGCATATACATACCGCGAATGTGTGTAAGAAATGACACAAAATAGGCAAATTACGAAAATTGACGGAAAAAAGTGCAGAAAAATTCTTGTACATAGGAACGAGTGTGTGACAGCAAGAGGAATACGAGAAAAAGTAGATTTGGTAGCGCTGGGAACCAGGGAAGCAGTTACTGATTATGGACGGCTGTAACATACTGTTTAACGTTAATGACCAGCAAATGTGGAATAATAAATCTATATATGTCGGATCACAAGCCCAGGAGTGACTCCAAAGTTAGCAGCAACCAACTTGTAGATTTTTATAAAGTGCCTGGATATGTGACTACGATAAACTCTATATCATGTTTAGCTAAAGAGCATTGTGTTACCAGTTTGTGGAGTACAATATACAACTGCAGAATGGATCACTTATTTGACCCTATGCAAGACTCTTTAACTGTTTTAGACTCTAACAAATAGTATTTACAATGTGCTTCACTGCACTCTCTACTAATCACATCCATGTCGTGTCAGCTAACAAATACTTACAGAACATTTGCTGTGTGGCTTTTAATAACATTCTGTCTATATACTTATATGGATATGGTGTCCGTTCTTTCGGAGATGTCCGAAAAAACAGACACCATTGATGACCTGCAGCCGTCTAGAACGAAATTTGAATTATATATTAATACCTTCAGCTGCTCACGGACGTTGATATATATCGACGGGGACAGGTGAAAATGTGTTCCCCGATCGGGACTCAAACTCGAGATCTCCTGCTTACATGGCAGACGCTCTGGCCATCTGAGCCACCGAGGGCACAGAGGAGAGTGCAACTGCCAGGACTACCTCGCGCACTCCTCCCACGAGACCCACATTCTCACCTTATATCTCCACACACTACATTCGTAGTGTCCCTACCCAACACACTCATTACTCGTGGAAGACATTCTTACCAAGTCCCATAATCGGGTAATATGTTTGCATTCTCACAGAAGAAGAACGTCATGGCCGATATTGCCAGCACTATATACTTATATGGATATGGAGTCTGTTCTTTCAGACATCAACGAGAGGTCAGAACAGTCTTGAAAAACAGAACCACTGTTCAAACAACCTTAAAATTCAAAACAGAACTACTACCTGCGGGAGGGTTCAGCTGCATACCGGAAACAGTGTATCACTGTCAGCCAAACACCGACAAAAGCAGAGCAACTGCAGTCGGTGGACGTCTTGTGAACCATCAGCGACAGTTAGAACGGGCCTGAAAAACCAATACTTCTACCTAAATGGGGAGAAGAGAGAGGGACGAGAAGAGGTAAGGCTGGCTATAAGCTGCCTAGCCTATATACACACATCAGAGTGAAGACACATGCAAAGTTCTGGTGGAAGGTTTTCCTTATTTTTCGATAGTTGTTTGATATTATTACAGAGTTTTGTCTTCCTTTAGAATCAAAGACAAGATGCACTCGTAGTGTAATATAGCCATTGCTATCGAGTCATAAAAAAAAAAATTAAAAAAAGTTGTTCACTTGTAAGAGGATTGTGTGTCTCTCCTCCTAAGACACACTACTACCACTCACAAGAAAAACACTTCTTTCCATCCCAGAATGCTCGCTCAATATTGCTCATCGTGTTGTTGCTTTATCCTACCAGCATTACACTGTTACTGAAGTCTTCTACTCATCATAGTGTGTGGAACTTGCTAACTCAATATATGTTTTAGGACTGTTGGGTGGTGTTAGGTGCTTATTTTGTAGTACATTCAGTTCAAAATTCAATGTTCTTGGTTCAGTATTCATTGTAGCAGGTGTAAGTTCATACCACAAGATTGAGTTTATACTTGCTTAGATGGAGATCTCATTCATTTTGGTACTATTCTGGTATTTAAAATATTATTATCACAGTAATCGATTTAAAAGTGTAAGACAACAACCTTTACACAATGCGAGGTCTGTTGGTACAGTATTCATTGTGGCAAGCAAGGAGTCAGACCTGAAGAATACACAGTGATAATACTTCAAGCTGAAAGTGAGTGTTCATGTTTATTCAGACACCTTTTTTAAAATAAATGAGCTGGCTTTATAGCAGATGCGCTTTAGGCAGACACACAGTGCACTACTCCAGGAGGAGTAAAAATTCCTTCTCGTCCTTTCACAGTATATGAGAACTCACACACACACACAGAGAGAGAGAGAGAGAGAGAGAGAGAGAGAGGGAGGGAGAGAGAGAGAGAGAGAGAGAGAGAGAACTCTAATTCGGTACATTGAAGGGTGTGAAAACTCTACCAGACAGTCTTCAGAGAAACTTCCTAGCAGATTAAAACCGTGTGCCGGACCGAGACTCGAACTCAGGACCTTTGCCTTTCGCGGGCAAGTGCTCTACCAACCTTGCAGAACTAGCACTCCTGACTCTGGCAGCTTGTCAATCTTACAGATGGCTAATACTGTCCTGGCGATTCTTTATGCAACGCCTGTTCGATCTGTTGACGTAGTTGTGTAAGATTTGTTGGCTGACGAGTCGCACGAATCGCTTCTCGTCCCATCATATCACACACACGCTCAATCGGAGACAAGTCCGGAGATCGTACGGACCAGGGAAGCTGCTGCGCGTCTTGCAGAGCAAGTTGGGTTCACTGCCTGTGTATGGGCGAGCACTATCCTGTTGCAAGAACGGCAAAAGAACAGATCTAACAACTTTCTGTACGTACGGAGCACTGTTGACTATCCCCTCCACGAACACGAAAGGCGTACAAGAGTTGTAGCCTATTGCGCTCTCAGATCATATGGTAGATCTGTGGTGTGGTCATTGTGTCTTGGACGAACGCACTCTACGCGACAGCACTAACTATGTGTACGTCGTAAACGCAAACGACCATCACTTGCGCGCGGGAAGAATTTGCTTTCACCGCTGAAGACCACGGCGCGCCTTTCCTGTGACGGATCCAGTCGAGCCGTGCAATTCGATGCCGTGGCGTGAGTGGAAGATGGGCTAGAGATGTGCGTGCCCATTGCTAACAACCGGTTGGCAAAGTTCGTGTTGGTACGCCTGTGCTCACAAGCTCCCTTATCTGTGCTGTGGTAGCTGACCTTAGTATAAGACCGTCCTGACGGGTGTCTGTGCTGCGTGGATATCCAGAACCTGTTCTGTGGGTGTGAGAATGGCCACGTA
This sequence comes from Schistocerca americana, assembly GCF_021461395.2. Taxonomy (NCBI): domain Eukaryota; kingdom Metazoa; phylum Arthropoda; class Insecta; order Orthoptera; family Acrididae; genus Schistocerca; species Schistocerca americana. The sequence continues at coordinate 600,873,837 of NC_060119.1, read as the reverse complement.
GCCACAGATACCAGCATCGTTGACCCAGAGTGTCCAACGTTTGTGGAAATTTTTCGAACGGACCATCCAGCCACTCGGAATGCCACAATTTCCCTGCTTCCAATCTCGCTCAGTGGGCTGTAGGAAGCACGGGTGCTTCTCCGTGGTATTGTTGCGTTCTCACTTCACATGTTTGCACCACACGAGCATTGTGGCTGAAAGCTTCTCTGTTACTGTGTAGAAAAGGATGGCGCTCTGGTAGATATACCGCTACGCTGCTGGCGGACGACATTGAAACCATTATCGATACAACTACTTTCCCTCAGGTGCCATATGCCGTCATCGGATCAAAATTGACGTCGCCTCTTTGCTGGCGTACTATTTTTTCCTCCGAGAGTGTATCATTTCCTCTGCATGATAAGTTAATTTTTTCATTCGCTACTTCACCTTATTTTAGTCAGGCGTGGTGATTTAGTGGTAAAGTAGATGCCTGTAAACCGTGAGGTCGCTGGTTAGAATCCCCTTCGGATCACGTAGATTTTCAGTCTGCCTTTAACCGAACCCTCACCTCTTAAAGGTTTGAGGAGTCGACAGGAGCAACAAGTGGTTCGTTTTCTAAGCTGAACTACATATCTACGTATCTCCCTCCCACATATGGCTAATTTGAGTAGGGTAGGGACACGCAAGTCGCCGAAGTGATATACAATACTCGTAGTACGGCTGGCACTCGGACGTGGTTACACATAATTACTGTTATTGCCATATCTAAGGTAGGAAAAAAGTACTGAAAGTTGTATACGATTTCTAGATTTTGCGGGGTAATTTACATGAATTGTGGCTTTCTTGTTACAGTAACAAGAATTAAATTCTTAATGTCTCCCAACTAACTTCCTCGACAGCCAGACGCATCGTGAGGCGCAGCCCCTAATTCAGCAAATTTTCCTGCCAGTGAGTTCAAGCCCGTAAAAAATGAAGGACGCATCACTGGAGATAAGGATATAATTATATTTTCCATTTTAAGACGAATGCCTCAAATTGCACGGAAACACGCCGACTGATGAGATTAAGCGTACATTCTTTTAATTTCCTAGAAGACACGGCGCGCATCGGGTCGTTGATAAAATTCAACCCTCCGTTCGCCCCTTCCTCCCCCTTCTATGCAATAATCAGTCTTACAGTGAGGCGTAAAATGGAGAAGGAAGAGGTGGAAGAGGAGGAGGGAGAAAAAATGGTAGCGAAGAAATATTCTTGAATCAGCATCGCTTGGCTGCGGGCGCGAGGGATGGGATAAAGCCGGCACCACGTCTAGAGCGATCGACAAACGGAGGTGTCTGTATGTACGAATGACTGAATCTCCATCGTTTCATGACTCTACCAGAGAGAGCGCAAGTGGCAGTAATGAAAGACGCATGCCAAGAATTGCAGGTTTACTTTACGACGGACGTAGGGAAAGGCCGTAGGTTATCGTCCCTGATGATCACCTTTTGTAAGTCTAATAAGAAGTGCAGGAGATTAAAGAAAATTTCGGAAGAGCTAAAACTGCAAGATACCATCAGTGTACACGACCTGATCAAAAGTATGCGAACAACGTGTGTAATGCGGGATACACCACCAGAAATTGCGGGAGGCTGATCCGTCAGCACAAAAGGAGGTGGGCAATATTGTCATTAGAGAAGCAGTAACAGCACGAGACCTCATTGACTTCGAACGTCGACTAGTCATTGAATGTCACGTAGCAGATCTATCGAGTACATTTCAACCCTTGTATAGCTGCCAAAGTTAACTGTTGTTGAAATGGGAATGCGAAGGAACAACCACAACTAATCCAATTCCACATAGACCTCACGCACTTGCTAACATTGACTGTCGAGCACTGAAGAGGCTGGTAATAAAAATTGCATGAAATTAGCGGAAGGAATCATTTGTGAATGACAAAGTTCTACCGGCAGTCCAGACATCACAACGACTGTGCACAAGCAGTTAAATACACAACTGGCCATTAAAATTGCTACACTACGAAGATGACGTGCTACAGACGCGAAATATAACCGACAGGAAGGAGATGCTGTGATATGCAAATGATTAGCTTTTCAGTGCATTCACATAAGGTTGGCGCTGGTGGCGACACTTACAACGTGCTGACATGAGGAAATTTTCCAACTGATTTATCATATACAAACAGCAGTTGACCGTCGTTTCCTGGTGAAACGTTGTTGTGATGCCTCGTGTAAGGAGAAGAAACGCGTGCCATCACGTTTCCGACTTTGATAAAGGTCGGATTGTAGCATATCGCGATTGTGGTTTATCGTATCGCGACATTGCTGCTCGTGTTGGTCGAGATCCAATGACTGTTAGCAAAATATGGAATAGCCGGGTTCAGGAGGGTCACAGAACGTCGTGCTGGATCCCAACGGCCTCGTATCACTAGCAGTCGAGATGACAGGCATCTTATCCGCATGGCTGTAACGGATCGTGCAGTCACGTCTCGATCCCTGCGTCAACAGATGGGGACGTTTGCAAGACAGCAACCATCCTCAGGAACAATTCGACGACGTTTGCAGCAGCATGGACTATCAGCTCGGAGACCATGGCTGCGGTTACCCTTGACGCTGCATCACAGACAGGAGCACCTGCGAAGGTGTACTCAACGACGAACCTGGGTGCGCGAATGGAAAAACGTCCTTTTTCGGATGAATCGAGGTTCTGCTTACAGCATCATGATGATAGCATCCGTGTTTAGCGACATCGCGGTGAACGCACATTGGAAGCGTGTATTCGTCATCTCCGTACTGGCGTATAACCCTGCGTGATGGTATGGGATGCCATTGGTTACACGTCTCGGTCACCTCTTGTTCCCATTGACGGCACTTTCAATAGTGGACGTTACATTTCAGGTGTGTTATGACCTGTGGCTCTACCCTTCATTCGATCCCTGCGGAACCCTACAGTTGAACAGGGTAATGCACGACCGCATGCTGCAGGTCCTGTACGGGCCTTTCTGAATTCCGAACGTCTGGTCAATTGTGATCGAGCAACTGGCTCGTCACAATAGGCCAGTCACTACTCTTGATGAACTGTGGTATCGTGTTGAAACTGCATGGGCAGCTGTACCTGTACACGCCATCCACGCTCTGTTTGATTCAATGCCCAGACTTATCAAAGGCCCTTATTACGGCCAGAGGTGGTTTTTCTGGGTACTGATTTCTCTGGATCTATGCACCCAAATTGCGTGAAAATGTAATCACATGTCAGTTCTAGTATAATATATCTGTCCAATTAATACCCTTTTATCATCTGCATTTCTTCTTAGTGTAGCAATTTTAATGCCCAGTAGTGTAGAATAGGGAACAATGGTCGAGCAGCTCGTCATAAGACACACATTTCTGCAATCAGTGCTACGCTTCGCTTTAGGCGGTATACAAAGTGACGGCACTGGACAGTGAATGACTCGAAACGAGTTTTTTGGATTGATGAATAACGTATACTCTGTTTTTGATGAATGCCGGGAGTATGTACCCTGCCGCCATGTGTAGTACCAACTGTAAAGCACGAAGCACGTGGTATTACGGCATGACGGTATTGATTGTGGTTCCTTTATTGCGCTTGATAAAACGCTAAACGCGAAAGGATATGAACTCATTCTCTAAAATTGTGTACTGCGTACACTAGAGCAACAGCTCGAAGATCTTGATTCTATTAACATGGCAATACACTCTGTCATCAAGTAGCATCTCTGAGGCAATGGTTTGAGTGTCAGGACATGCCTGAAACGGACAGGTCTACTCAGAGTTGCGACCTGAACTGAATGGAACACCTTTGTGACGAGATAGAACGTCGACTTCGCATCAGAGTCGAGCAAGAATGAGCTGTAATACCCCCCCCCCCCCTCCCCACAGACATGCAGACATGTCATTAAAAATGTCTTCAGCAGAGTGCAAGTAGTCTTAAAGGCGAAAGGTGGACACGTCTCACGTTAATGTCCACTAACAGACGTCCCGACATTTTTGAACAGATACTGTAGTTCGCAGGCTACATAGTACCTCTTGAACATAAAAAGTTTCCCGAGACAAGATAGCTATCAGATGTAGTTTCACCGAGGCTAAGGAAGATTTTAGTAAACAAAAAGTGACTTTACGATACTTTCTGGTATGAGATATTTATATGCATATGAGGAGGAACGTCTAGAAATGAGCCATCTGGAAAATTGTATGGAAGCAAAAAGGCAACCATTCGATACCAGTAGAAGTAGAAAGTGGAAATACTTTAAATTTGGTGCTACTGGGAAATATTGAAGATGAAGTGAACGGATAAAATGTGAAATGACCAGGCACTAAATAGGATAGATGATGAAAAATAACAAAGACCCTTACAAGATGGAGGGACAAGACAGTAGAGGCACCTGCTACGGCAGCTAGGAACAGATTGGCACTGGAAGAAGCAGTAAGATACAGACAAGAACTGGAAAATGGAAAGCACTTTATAGAGGGTGTTTGGTATAGTAATTACGTAGAAACGAGAAAAGCCATCACGTATCAGAGAAAAACGGAGGAGAGCATCAGAGCCATAGAAAGAGTGAGGACTGATAAAAAAAAATAGTGCATAAAACGAATGCTCGAGGTATCGTAGCGTTTCCAGTTTCCTTTTATTTATAATTCCTTAACAATGAAAGTTACTGTATTTATTTGAAGCTGAGCACAACATTTAAAAATACAGCGGTGGTATTTAAAAACAGAGTACCAGGTACACTATTATGAATGGCTGCTACTAGACGGAGTAACCCATATTTGTGTATCACGCAGCAGATGGAGCACCCCGAAGTGGCTCATACAGGCGCTGATGTACAGTGTAAACCAAAATTAGCGCCCTCAGAGGTGATGGTGTTATCGCTCGTACATCAACAGGACGGAAATGTTGCGCCAAAATTGGAGACACTGTAAGCATATGCATGGCGGCACGTATCTCCAACTCTAACGTACCTTTCCCTCTTTTACTGCTGGCTGTAGATGTCGGAGACTTGCCACGAGGACGTACAAGTGACAATTTGCGCAACAGATATTTTAACGCGACTGGAGTCGCTCTGATTCCTATACGTTCCCCAGTAGGAGTACGATATGCTCATTAGTTAAGTCAATTGTGTAATACCATAAATGTTTCCTAATCGTATCTTGTGGATGCGATCGAATGTGAGGATATCCCAACAAAATCCGGTTTTCTTTTAACGAATTAGTTAAAACATGCATAAAATGTACACTAGTGACAAGATTAATTAGCATTACTATCTAATAAAGGATAAATGCTATGATTTTAACATATTTATTCATCATAAACACAATTCAAAGACACTAAACAATAGGTACAACTCTCAGGTTCTCCCTGGATTAATATTGGCCCTTAAACTGTCTGGCTCTACCCTATAATGCACTCACGATCTGTGATTAGGCACGGAGTAACTGACATCCCCCGTTGTACTAAATAGCAAGAAGGATCTACTAACTCAATGAGAAATGTGAAACCCCAGTGCAGCATGGAGTGGAACACGTGATTCACCAATGTAAATTTACTTTCCTACACGCAGGTGCATAAGCAAGGTCTCCATAGTGATCAGACGCTATAGCCGCAGGACTTCTCGCCTCAGCGAGATAATAGTAAAATTGTACTTCACTAAAATTACAGCCGAAGACGACCGACGACTGCTGTGGACCCAAGACAAACCAGCAACGACTCTCTGGCTCCATTTCCAAGGAACGACCTCTCAGCTCCACGCCCCAGGAACGACAGATCTCTCACTTTCCCCAACTTATTTCCAGCTCAAAGTCTTTTCTCCCCTCTTAAATTTGGGTGGCGAATTATCTTTTCGGGAGTCGCTCGTTTCCGAACGCCGACCAATCTCAGTTTAGAATCCAGACCGAAGTTTCTGGAAGTTCTTTCTACGTTCGTAGGAAAGTCAGCGAATACTTGTTGCTACGTGTTTTTGGCGGGTCCGCTGTCTTCTCACGCCTGCCCACCGGACGCGTGTTCCCGTTTCGCAGGTGGTCCAGCTCCCGGGCATCCCATCCCGAGATTAGCACTGGAAGCGGCTGCGCCGTCCTATTGTCCGAAGGAATGTGTGAGCTCCCTGTGTCCATCCGTTCTACCACGAGTTTCACAGTTCTGCTTGTTCCCCAGTCACCCAACATGCAGACATACTACAATAAATAAAGTGTACTAGGCGATGTCAGTCACATACAAATTTTTAATGAACGAGCACAAACCTGTCTTTTCTATCACTGAATGGGCTTACTTTCGTCGTATTGGATGCAAACGCGGTATGTAAAATAACGCCAACTTACTCAACTATTGCTTTGACGCTGTTCTGTGCAGGTGGTGCAGTGGTTATGGTTACAATTGTCGATTTCGGGGGTTCGTTACCTGCTCAGTAAAGTCGTTGTATTCCCGTATATTGTTTCTTAAACGCTATATATTCTACAACTATTTTTATAGGGGTTGATCGGAAATCAGAAATATTTACGAAGAATAATAATCGGTTACAAATAAATTATAATTTATCTGTCGCAGGTTAGTAATAACTACAAAACTTAACATTGTGGAGATGTTAAATAAACATACTGCATTCAGTAAGAGCTGCCAGTTCTATCTTAATTAGACGACCACTTACAGGACATCTTTCACAAAACGTACGCCAAGACAGTCTTCGGAGCAGAAGCTCAGACCGACGTCCCTGCATGTCAACACACCTGGCGCCTCGCTGCACTATGCCACTCTGAGCTTTTCGGAATTACGAGAGCAGCATGGAGCGCGCGCAATCAGTACTTCCACATTCATCGTAGGAGCTGCTCTTTCAAGCGCACTGAAGGGAAGAAAGCCAGCGCATTTAGCACAGGCAAACACGGAGATCATTAAACAGAGCTTCCGTGGCTGATTCATTTCCTGGGAAAGGCTATGCGTTAACATCGTCGCACATTTCTTCCACATTTTGCAGTTGCAGCATGGAACCATAACGTACGACGAACACGAATTATTTAGAGAAACGCATGGTACCTTCAGTCAACGAGTTAGATAGCTTTGGCAGACCCAACGTGCTGTCTAGCATCATTCCGTCTCATGTGTTATCCTAAAGCATACCAGATACCCACAATCGAGGGTAACACACACGTTAACTTCCTATAAATGGAGGCCGTTGTGTATACTGAAGATGCATTCACGTGTGAATGCAGCTTCACCGTATGTATTTAAACATATGATAATAAAGATGATTGTTCGACATTAATTCAGTGAATGTGGGTTTCTTGACATCTGAGTTGTGGATAGATCTACAAAACAACAGTGATACATGAACATTTGTGCCGGATCGCAATTCGAACCCAGTATTCTGGCTCATCGCGAGCGGTCCCCTTAACCATATTAGCTATCCGAGCACGCTCACTGAACGGAGTCACTTTCATTCGCCAGGCCATCTACATCCTTATACCGTAGCGCACTGAATTCATCACTTAATTCTCGCAACGTTGTTTGGATTGTAGCAACAGGGAGAAATAATTCTAAATTACTTCGCAGAGCTGTGGATCGTCAACAGTGTCTGTTCTTTCAGACATCCATGTAAGAAAGACGACTGTACTGTCATTTCTGTCTTAGTTTTCAATAATTATATTTGTTTCGTATACCACCTGCTGCAACAACAACATTATAATTAATAAGTCAGATACAATATCACGCAATCTAAAACTAGAAAATAAAATAAAAATTACCCACAGACCTAAAAACTAGCTTCGAACCTGAATGTTCTAATTCAAACTTGTACCAAACTGGGCAGGACAGCTACACAGTAATGAACGAAGATACTAGTCGTGCATTTGGTTACAGTGTTGCGAAGTTATCCTTCTTTGGGCATCTATTTTCTACCGAAAATAAGCGCAGAACGAAGTATTATTACAGACGTATTTGTAGGGTCAGTATGCAAGGAATTAAGCTGTAGCATTCCAGTGTGCTTATTCTGGTTCATCTTGTATATAAGTATTTCCCACAGAAATTGAGTTACGTGCGATTAACACAGCCAGAAGAACAGTCATGGTAGTACCAAACATCTGTGGTAAATATCATGACAGCATTTTGAGAGTAAGCTTCTAGACGTTACAACGCAGTCCTCGCTATGAACTTTTTCGCTTAGTTAACACATGAAACTGTTTGTATACGATGTATTGTCTAGTATAATATGTATTGTAAATACTATGTTTAAATTATGTAATATTTAACACTGGCAAGTCAGGGCATATTTAGTTAACGTTGAAGTCAGAGAGATTGTTTTGTCGCTCCTCTGGGCGCGGGAGCGCGCCAGCTGGTAGCAGTAGCAGTAACGCCATGCTCCGAGTAAGACGTACAGTCGAATGCTGCTAGTCCTAGCTGTGTTACATCTAACGGCTAGTGTGTGGATCTAAGTACGACGGGAAAGTAATGGTCGGCATATCTGGAAGCATGGCCGGGTAAGTTATTATGGATTAATGGGCTTAGTGCTGAAGAAACGAGGACTTAAATGTGAAGCGCACTGTGGGCCCAGGTGGCAACAGTAAAAGCCCGATGCCACATTGTGTCGCTGCCATGGACTGCCATCGATCTACCGACAACGAGGGAAGTAAGATCTACGTAATTTTCGTAGGATAAAATTGTAGAAGCCTTGTCAGTGACTGTACTTTTCTCTGAAGTTGAACAATTAATAACAAGCACTTTATAGTCGAAGCGTTGCAGTTACATTCCACCCGACAATAACACCAAGTAGGTTCCTTCCAATCCTTACCTTATTGAACCGAGTGTGTCACGTCATTATCAAGAGAAAATATGTTAATTATCAAATTATTTGCATAGACGGTGAAGAGTAAATTTCAGACTGGTTATCGTAGTTAATTGTTGCACTTAATAAACTTACGCCAACCGTAGTAACTTAATAATAGACTGAAGTAATAAATTTGATTATTACGATTTATTTCAATGCATATTCAGCTGAAGTTAATTCAAGGATATTTCATGGAACTATAAAGCTTATTTCAACTGACAATCCCCCAATTAATGAATTATTATCATTCAAAACATAGTTAATCAATTATTGGCAATATATTTCATTATCAATAGATTAAACCGTGCAAAGTACCTAATTTTAAAGACAGAAAGACATTTCATTATTCAAAATCTCGATAGATAATTATCTGTGTTATCAGCATTGCACTTAGCTGACAAATTATGAACAAAATAAGTTTAGTTAGATTGTTATGACATTGTTTTACATGACTACTGAGCCTGACACAGCACTTACGTAAAAGTTCCCGTTCCACCTGCTGCGCTACAAACAGGTAAACTTTATTTTTGACACAATTATTCACGTACTTAATAGTACTGTCGGTCATCAGTTGAGCTGGTGACCGATTTTTTAATTGTTTTTACAACTTAATCATTTCTTTCGGCAAAATTTCCACTGGCAAAATTTATTTCCAAATTATTTCCATTATTTCATTTACCAATCGTTATTGAATGAAATTACTCATTCAATAACGATCAAGTTATAACGTCTCCTGTTTCCCGCGGAATAATCATTATTTACTTCGGATTCGGATGCCTTATCCCGACGCGGGTTAAAATTCATAATTCGCGGTCATTGTCAGCTTGTAATTTTGCAAATCCCGGGAAGCAGGGGGATGTTATAAGCTGTGAGGCATACTGCTTTCCATTGGTGTAACGTCCTTCTCAAAAGAAGCGAAGATAATTTACGGTCGGATATGATCGAGGATGGATTCGCAATACCTAAGTTGCCACGAGTGCCACCTCACAGGATAATGGTGCTCAGTGATGTTTTGGAAATTATGACGTTGCACCCACTGGGATATGTTCGCCCAACATTGTTCTTCGACTCAAATGACGGTGTCCATTCGTTGAAAACAGGGTGCGGCAGACTCAATTAGGCAGGTTCTGATTATATGTTATGTTCTTTCTTAAATGTTAGTAAGGGTTTCAAAAATCGGATAATGCGCAGATGCTAGTAACTGCTATGACATGTATTTAGAACGGAAAACCCTCGTCAGGCTGCCTGTGGTAGGAAGCTGAGTTACATTTGTTAAACATCTATTGGAGGAACACATCCAGTGGTATTAACTACCCAGAAACAGAATAATTTACTATCACAAAACTGTGCCAGACTGATTAATAACAAACAGATTAATTACAGTAATAAAAACTGTACACTAAAAGAGCTAAATGTGCTTCCTCGAAAATGGAAATACAATCCGCAAATAAGCACCATATAAGAAAATTGCTATACCGCCGGAAGGCGGAGTTGCGCAAGGCACGCAAGAGAAATGGCCAGACAAAATTTGTGTTCAGTATTGCATCCTGAATGGCACAAATAATCTGTGAGAAGCTTCATAAAATTAACAGATCTTAAATCTCCTAGTCTTTGGCCAGTTCGAAAGTCAACAGTGCACGCAACGAGTAAGATTAGTAATTATTGAGTTGGCTGAGTCACACTTGCGTAAACACATTTAAGTAAATAAATCTGACAATTACTCAGCTGTTAAATAAGTCCGTTAACACTTCAATGATATACATGAACTAGAAATTATAAAAAAAATGAAAGGAGATCTGCAGTAGGCGCGTAATCATTAAGATACAAATACATGCATCGACGTGCTGTACAGATCCGTCTTGGCAAGACGTAATGGGCTCGGAAAGGTTAAGTGGTGCCGGTCCACCTGCACCGGGCTGGCCGTTTGGTAGAGCGCGTTCTTGGCTCCTCTTTTGGACGCTGGGCCTGCTCTATCAACCGGCAGATTTCACCCAAGTCCCAACAAAAGAAACATAAGTGGTAGACTATTAAACAGAAATACAGAATTTAGTGCAGGAATTGGGCTAGGCCTCTACTATAGACCGAACACCGCTGCAGGACAGTCAAAGTTACAGCAACAAGGAAAACAAGTAAACAATTTTTCAATGAGTTAACGGACTCAAATCACTGAAATATGTATGGTGGCCAAAGTCTAAACACAGTCCCTAATGCAGTTACAGAGCAGGAAGTTCGACTGCCAACCACAAATTGTACCAAAGCGTTCCACTGGTCGTAGTAGGTAGTGACGTCTAAAAGCGCGTTATACCGGTGACTTTCAGCATTGTTTTGGCAGATGAGTACCTTGAATGGTATTTGATTTAAAACGATTCAAGTACAGAACAAAAATTTCCAAGTGGTTTCTGAAACATTTCTAATTCTCTGATTTTGCACCCTTGACGACAGAAAAGGAAAGGTGAAAGCTGTACGTGTATTTCAACACCCGCTCTCTTGTGTACTAGTGTTGATAGGAATTACGATGCCTATTCTGTACCAGAGAAGATCACAGTCATAGACGTCGGTTCTTAATGAACCACTGAATCTTTATATGCAAACTGAAGGTGAAAAGCGGGGAACGGAAAGGAAAGGAAAGGGATTACTGATGTCAGCTGCATCGGGACATTACATGGAACAGCGGAGACGAGCGAAAATGTGTACCGCGGCGGGATTCGAACCAGTGATCTCCAGCTTACTGGGCAGGTTCATTAACCACCATTGCACTATCCTGGACGCAGGGATATCGCAAACGCGCTAATTGTCTCCGGACGCCTCAGCCGACTCACATTCCCACGGAGCGCCACCAATCCTCACTGAAGAAGGTGGATCCATTGCCATGTGCGAAAGAACCGACACCACGCAGCATGTAACTGATTCGTCTAAATGCGCAATGGATCCACTGTCTTCAGCGCGGATGCATAAGTACGTCTGATCCCCTGCGGGAATCACAGAGTAGTGAACATAGAGGAAATGGGCAGGGAGTGTGGATAAGTGACACGCAGTGGGTATGCGAGTCGGCCGTTAGCCATGCTGAGATTGTCCGCGCTGTTGCGATAGCACTTCGTCCTGGATAGTTCAGTGGTTAACGCACCTGCCTACAAGCAGGAAATCCCGGGTTCGAGTTCAGGATGCAGTACACGTTTCCATTCGTCGCCGCTGATTCCACGTGACTCCCCGATGCAACTGACATCAGTAATCCCTTCCCTTTCCTTTCTCCCCCCTCCACCATCAATTTACATATTGCCGACAGAAGAGACGCACACATGTAATATAACTGATTCACCTAGATGGGCAATGGATCCATTTACTTCAGTGTGGATGCACAAGTACGTCCAACCCCTGTGGAAATTTCAGAGTAGCAAGCATGGAGGAAATGGGCAGGGTCTATGGATACGTGGCGATCGGTAAGACGTGGGTCGTCCAAGAGGCGTCCCGAAATAGCGAAGTTATGATAACACTGTGTAACGAAAATTGCAGTGATTAACAGATCTGCCTAGCAAACAAAAGATTCCGGGTTCGGAACCCGGTACGGTACACATTTGGACCGTTGCCGTTGATTCTCCGTGTTTTTCTGATGCAGTTGACATCAGTAAGCCCTTCCCTTCCCTTTCCTTTCTCTCCCCCCTCCATCATCAACTTAAGTACAGGATGTTTCCGTAAGTGCGTGCAAAAATGTAACAGGGCATTGAGAATGGCATAAGGAACATGTGGTCGGAGAAGGCAGCTTAACGAGATATGGAAGTAAACTCGTCTACCGCTTTATCTACCATTACTGTTTTCCAGCTTACTTGTACTAACATGCTTACAAATTTACATGTACTGTGCTGCTTATTTTCGTGTACATTCTTTATTTCCTGCATGTAAGTAAGGAGGATGAGCCTGATTACCAGGAAGTCATGATACAAGTTTTGTTTACTTTACTTGTCCATAACGTTACTCTGTTATATCATATATACACTGTCCCATGACAAAACGTGCTATGAATCAACAAGAGACCGACTCATTACCCAGTGCTACTGAGAGACGTATAGTATAATACACTAGAGCAATACAATATTTCTTGGCCGCTTGACTGGAAGTGGAGGTCGTATTCCATGTCATGCGAGGTCACCTGACCTGAATCTCTATCCCCATCTACATCCACAGCGATACACTGCAAAACACATTCAAGTGCCTGGCAGAGAGTTCATAGAACCAACTTCGCAATTCTCTATTATCCCAATCTCATATAGCGCGCGGAAAGAATGAACACCAAAGCTACTACAAACAGCATAGTGAACGCATTATTGTGGCCAAGATAGACACGAAGCCCACACCTACTACAGTGGTACAAGTGTATATGCCAACTAGCTCTGCAGATGATGAAGAATTGGATGAAATGTATGATGAGATAAAAGAAATTATTCAGGTAGTGAAGGGGGACGAAAATTTAATAGTCATGGGTCACTGGAATTCAAGAGTAGGAAAAGGGAGAGAAGGAAACATAGTAGGTGAATATGGATTGGGGGCAAGAAATCAAAGAGGAAGCCGTCTGGTAGAATTTTGCACAGAGCATAACTTAATCATAGCTAACACTTGGTTCAAGAACCATAAAAGAAGGTTGTACACATGGAAGAATCCTGGAAATAATAGAAGGTACCAGGTAGATTATATAATAGTAAGACAGAGATTTAGGAACCAGGTTTTATATTGTAAGACATTTCCAGGGGCAGATGTGGACTCTGACCACAATCTATTGGTTATGAACTGTAGATTAAAACTGAAGAAACTGCAAAAAGGTGGGAATTTAAGGAGATGGGGTCTGGATAAACTGAAGAACCAGAGGTTGTACAGAGTTTCAGGGAGAGCATAAGGGAACAATTGACAGGAATGGGGAAAAGAAACACATTAGAAGAAGAATGGGTAGCTTTGAGGAATGAAATAATGAAGGCAGCAGAGGATCAAGTAGGTAAAAAGACGAGGGCTAGTAGAAATCCTTGGATAACAGAAGAGATACTGAATTTAACTGATGAAAGGAGAAAATACAAAAATGCAGTAAGTGAAGCAGGCAAAAAGGAATACAAACTTCTCAAAAATGAGATCGACAGGAAGTGGCTAAGCAGGGATGGCTAGAGGACAAATGTAAGGATGTAGAGGCTTATCTGACTAGGGGTAAGATAGATACTGCCAACAGGAAAATTAAAGAGACCTTTGGAAATAAGAGAACCACTTGTATGAATATCCAGAGCTCAGATGGAAACCCAGTTCTAAGCAAAGAAGGGAAAGCAGAAAGGTGGAAGGAGTATATAGAGGGTCTATACAAGGGCGATGTTATTGAGGACAATATAATGGAAATGGAAGAGGAGGTAGAAGAAGATGAGATGGGAGATATGATACTGCGTGAAGAGTTTGACAGAGCACTGAAAGACCCGAGTCGAAACAAGGCCCCGGGAGTAGACAACATTCCATTAGAACTACTGACGGTCTTGGGAGAGCCAGTCCTGACAAAACTCTACCATCTGGTGAGCAAGATGTATGAGACAGGCGAAATACCCTCGACTTCAAGAAGAATATAATAATTCCAATCCGAAAGAAAGCAGGTGCTGACAGATGTGAAAATTACCGAACTATCAGTTTGATAAGTCACGAATGCTAAATACTAACGCGAATTCTTTACAGACGAATGGAAAAACTGGTAGAAGCCGACCTCGGGGAAGATCAGTTTGGATTCCGTAAAAATATTGGAACACTGCGGGAATACCGACCCTACGACTTATCTTAGAAAGTAGATTAAGGAAAGGCAAACCTACGTTTCTAGCATTTGTAGACTTAGAGAAAGCTTTTGACAATGTTGACTAGAATACTGTCTGTCAAACTCTAAAGGTGCCAGGGGTAAAATACAGGGAGCGAAAGGCTATTTGTACAGAAACCAGATGGCAGTTATAAGAATCGAGGGGCATGAAAGGGAAGCAGCGGTTGGGAAGGGAGTGAGACAGGGTTATAGCCTATCCCCGATATTATTCAATCTGTCAATCTGTATATTGAGCAAGCAGTAAAGGCAACAATAGAAATATTCGGAGTAGGTATTAAAATCCATGGAGAAGAAATAAAAACTTTGAGGTTCGCCGATGACATTGTAATTCTGTCAGAGACAGTAAAGGACTTGGAAGAGCAGTTGAACGGAATGGACAGTGTCTTGAAAGTAGGATGTAAGATGAACATCAACAAAAGCAAATCGAGGATAATGGGATGTGGTCGAATTAAGTCGGGTGATGGTGAGGGAATTAGATTAAGAAATGAGATACTTTAAGTAGTAAAGGGGTTTTGTTATTTGGGGAGCAAAATAACTGATGATGGTCGAAGTAGAGAGGATATAAAATGTAGACTGGCAATGGCAAGGAAAGCGTTTCTGAAGAAGAGAAATTTGTTAACACCGAGTATAGAATTAAGTGTCAGGAAGCCGTTTCTGAAAGTATTTGTATGGAGTGTAGCCATGTATGGAAGTGAAAGATGGACGATAAATAGTTTGGACAAGAAGAGAATAGAAGCTTTCGAAATGTGGTGCTACAGAAGAATGCTGAAGATTAGATGCGTAGATCACATAACTAATGAGGAGGTATTGAATAGAATCTGGGAGAAGAGGAGTTTGTGTCACAACTTGACAAGAGGAAGGGACAGGTTGGTAAGACATGTTCTGAGGCATCAGGGGATCACAAATTTAGCATTGGAGGGCAGCGCGGAGGGTAAAATCGTAGAGGGAGACCAAGAGATGAATACACTAAGCAGATTCAGAAGGATTTAGATTGCAGTAAGTACTGGGAGATGAAGAGGCGTGCAAAGGATAGAGTAGCATGGAGAGCTGCATCAAACCAGTCTCAGGACTGAAGACCAAAACAACAACAACAACATCCTTCCGTACGAGCTATTATTTCTCTTATTTTATCGTGGTAACCGTTTCTCCCTGTGTAGGTCGCTTTCAACAAAATATTTTCGAATACGGAGGGGAAAGTTGGTGATTGGAATTTCGTGAGAAGATTCCGTCGCAACGAAAAACGCCTTCCATTTAATGATGACCAGCCCAAATTCTCTATCATTTCAGTTACACCCTCTCCCATATTTCGTGATAATACAAAACGTGCTGCCCTTCTTTGAACTTTTTTGATGTATTCTGTCAGTCGTATCTGGCAAGGATCCCACATCGCCGCACAGCAGTACTCTAAAACACGACGGACAAGTGTAGTGTAGGCAGTCTCCTTAGTAGATCTGTTACATTTTCTAAGTGTCCTGCCCATGAAACGCAGACTCTGGTTAGCCTTCCCCACAACATTTTCTATGTATTCCTTCCAATTTGCTCGTAATTGTAGTTCCTAGGTATTTAGTTGAATTTATGGCCTTTAGATTTGACTGGTTTATTGTGTAACCGAAGTTTAACGAATTCCTTTTAGCATTCACGTGGATGACCTCACACTTTTAGTAATTCAGGTTCAACTGCCAATTTTCGCAACATTCAGACATTTTTTCTAAATCGTTTTGCAATTTGTTTTGATCTTTTGATGACTTTATTAGTCGATAAACGACAGCGTCATCTACAAACAACCACGACGGCTGTTCAGATTGTCTCCAAAATGGTTTACATAGATAAGGAACAGCAAAGGGCCTGTAACACTAGCTTAGAAAACGCGAGAAAGCGCTTCTATTTTACTTGATGACTTTTGTGTCAATTACTACCAACTGTGACCGCTCTGACAGGAAATCACAAATCCAGTCACATAACTGAGACGATACTCCATAAGCATGCAAGCTCTCTACAAGACGCTTGTGTGGTACAGATGGTACAGCGTCGAAAGCCTTGTGGTAGTACAGAAATACGGAATCGATCTGAAATCCCTTGTCTATAGCACTCAATACTTTATGCGAATAAAGTACTAGTTCTGTTTCACAAGAACGATGTTCTCTAAACCCATGTTGACTGTGTGTCAGTAGACCTTTTTCTTCGGGATAATTCTTAATGTTCCAAAATCTTGCTGCATATCGACGTTAACAATGTGGGCCTGTAATTAATTTGATCTCTCTTAGAACCTTTTGATACGTGATTTCCCTTATTCGTACCACACTTACCCACCATATCTTAGATACCATAAAAGAGGAAGCGGGATGGAATCATGGTTGACAGTCACAATTGATAATTAAGACAGTTTATTGACATTGCGCCTTTTAAGGAATTCGACAATCACAAATTGTGGGCGAGCCACTAGATAAAGCTTTGCAAATACAGTTAGAAACCCACCGTACTCAGTACTCAAATAAACAGTCCCTTAAGAGAAAGTTGTAAAAAACTTAATGGGCCTGGCATTTATAGAAACCTTGAGCAGAGCAATTATCAATTACTTCACACAGCCACTTCATTAAACTCCTTAAAACCAGTTATTACATTAAGATGGCCACACTTAAAACATTTTTCACTAAAATACTCTTATAAACTTAAAATTTCAATCCGTTAAAGAAACACTTGTTAAAAGGTCAATTACAAACTTAACGTTGCCGGGGACTAATACCCCTCGCTGTATTTCCCCTTATTAAGAAAACAGAATTACTGACAAACGTCAGAAATTCTAACCCGCACATAGGATTTCCCTCAAAATACATATAATGAAACAGTTACCAATAAAGGGTAACTTAACGACATTTCAACAGTAGTGCCAAGCTAAGATCCAATTACATAACATGATAGAACCACTTATATAAAAAACTACAAGAGAAACGCCGATCTTTAAAAATCAATGTTCAAGTCGCCAGTCGCTAATATTTAAGTAAACAGGTTCGTATAAAAACAGGTTACATATAATTTGTATTGATACATCTACCAGATTAACCCGTCTTGGCGGAAGGAAGATAAATATTAAACTTTGGAAGGCGGTATGTGAACAACTCCCGGTAGTGGCCACGCTCTTAAACATTGCCAGGCCTAGACTCGGGTGACATTTCACTACCCGCCAAGGCGCTGGCACATCAAAGGTTTTTGCGCGAATCACAAAGACATTTCAATAACTCTGAAACATAGAAACACCGGGCAGAACCTTCGACTCGATGTATGGGTAAACGTGTAAAGGAACACGTTACACCACCGACAAATTCGCAACTTTGACCTTCAGCATTTTACACATGGACAACTGTATTGCCGGCCGGGGTGGCCGAGCGGTTCTAGGCGCTACAGTCTGGAACCGTGCGACCGCTACGGTCGCAGGTTCGAATCCTGCCTCGGGCATGGACGTGTGTGATGTCTTTAGGTTAGTTAGGTTCAAGTAGTTCTAAGTTCTATGGGACTGATGACCTCAGAAGTTAAGTCCCATAGTGCTCAGAGCCACAACTGTATTAATAGAGTGCAGGCTTTAAAAACGCCAACATAAAATCATTTGATTACAAGAAACACAGAGTGTTAGTAAAACATCTGAGAAAGCTTTCAAATAACGGCTACTATTTAACTAGGCGAACTGAACTCTTCCACACCTTCTCAAAGTTAGACTATGAGAGTCTCGCCATAATAATTAAAATTAAATGCCTCTCAGTACGTCGGTCAACAAACACAATTACGATCACAATACGTAGGAGCTGATTCCACAGCTTCACCGATTCGCTTCAAATTTTGTTCCCAGTGAACTCACAGAACTTGTATCTCCAAGCTGCCCATATCGTCAAAATGCCCGACCAACTTCACACCACAACAAATAACGGTCATCACGCTCCTTCGGCAGCAGTTGACACTCGTCTCCCAGCGAAAGTCACGAAACCTCGAGGGTTACCCGTCGAAGGCTAACAGCCAACTCGCTTCGCCCGCCAACCCGGAAGGTATGACACGAGAAAAGTAAAGATAGCTTAGCTCAACCACAATCGATCTCAACGATACATCAACAAAATAACACTGGCGCCAGCTCGCCACGGCTGACATTTCTTGAATATTTGTATGAGCTGTGCAACTTTCCAGTCTTTGGCTACGTATCTTTCGTCTAAGGAAAGGTTATGTATGATTGTTAAATATGGAGCAAATGTATCAACATACTCTGAAAGGAACCTAATTGGTATACAGGCTGGACCAGAAGACTTGCTTTTATTAAGTAATTTAAGTTTCTTCACTACTCCGAGGATATCTACACTACTGGCCATTAAAATTGCTACACCACGAAGATGTGCTACAGACACGAAATTTGACCGACAGGAAGAAGATGCTGTGATACGCAAATGATTAGCTTTTCAGAGCATTCACACAAGGTTGGCGCCGGTGGCGACACCTACAACGTGCTGACATGAGGAAAGTTTCCAATCGGTTTCTCATACACAAACAGCAGTTGACCGGCGTTGACTGGTGAAACGTTGTTATGATGCCTCGTGTAAGGAGGAGAAATGCATACCCCTTATTAAGAAAACAGAATTACTGACAAACCTCAGAAATTCAAACTCCCATATAGGATTTCCCTCAACATACATATAATGAAACAGTTCCCAATAAAGGGAAGCCTATCGCGATTGCGATTTATCGTATCGCGACATTGCTGCTCGCGTTGTCGAGATCCAATGACTGTTAGTAGAATATGGTATCAGTGGGTTCAGGAGGGTAATACGGAACGCCGTGCTGGATCCCAACGGCCTCGTATCACTAGCAGTCGAGATGACAGGCATCTTATGCGCATGGCTGTATTGGATCGTGCAGCCACGTCTCGATCCCTGAGGCAACAGATGGGGACGTTTGCAAGACAACAGCAATCTGCACGAACAGTTCGACGACGTTTGCAGCAGCATAGACTATCAGCTCGGAGACCACGGCTGGGGTTACCCTTGACGCTGCATCACAAACAGGAGCGCCTGCGATGGTGTACTCAACGACGAACCTGGGTGCACGAATGGCAAAACGTCATTTTTTCGGATGAATCCAGGTTCTGTTTACAGCATCATTATGGTCGCATCCGTGTTTGGCGACATCGCGATGAACGCACATTGGAAGCGTGTATTCGTCATCGCCATACTGGCGTATCACCCGGCGTGATGGTACGGGGTGCCATTGGTTACACGTCTGGGTAACCTCTTGTTCGCATTGACGGCACTTTGAACCGTGGACGTTACAGCTCAGATGTGTTACGACCCATGGCTCTACCCTTCATTCGATCCCTGCGAAACACTACATTTCAGCAGGATAAAGCACGACCGTATGTTGCAGGTCCTGTACGGGACTTTCTGGATACAGAAAATGTTCGACTGCTACCCTGGCCAGCACATTCTCCAGATCTCTCACCAACTGAAATCGTCTGGTCAATGATGGCCGGGCAACTGGCTCGTCCCAATACGCCAGTCATTACTCCTCATGAACTGTGGTATCGTGTTGAAGCTCCATGGGCAGCTGTACCTGTACACGCCATCCAAACTCTGTTTGACTCAATGCCCAGGCATATCAAGGCCGTTATTACGGTCAGAGGTGGTTGTTCTGCGTACTGATTTCTCAGGATCTATGCACCCAAAGTGCGTGAAATTGTAATCACATGTCAGTTCTAGTATAACATGTTTGTCCTATGAATACCCGTTTATCAATTGCATTTCTTCTTGGTGTAGAAGTTTTAATGGCCAGTAGTGTACTTCTTTCGTGAAGGCATTTGGAAGGCTGTATTTAGTAACTCTGCATTGGCAGCACTGTCTTCGATAGTATCTCCATTGCTATCGTGCAGAGAATGCATTGAATGTTTCTTGCCACTAACATACCTTACATACGACAAGAATCTCTTTGGTTTTTCTGCCAGGTTTCGAGACAAAGTTTCGTTGTGAAGACTGTTATAAGCATCTCGCATTGAAGTCCGCGCTAAATTTCGAGCTTGTGTAAAAGATAACCAATCTTGGGGATTTTGCGTCTGTTTAACTTTGGCATGTTTGTTTCGTTGTTTCTGCATCAGTGTTCTAACCTGTTTGGTGTACCAAGGAGGATCAGCTCCGACGTTTGATAATTTATTTGGTATAAATCTCTTAATTGGTGCCGATACTATTTCTTTGAATTCAGCAAACAGCTGGTCTGCACTTGTAGTATTAATTTGGAAGGAGCAGAGATTGTCTCTCAGGAAGGCGACAAGTGAATTTTTATCTGCTTTATTGAATATGTATATTTTTCGTTTGTTTTTGGCGGATTTGGGGATTACAGCATTCAATCTCGCTACGGCAACCCTGTGTTCACTAATCCCTGTAGGATTATTTGTTGCTAAGAGGTCAAGTGTGTTTCCACAACCGTTTACTATTCGCGTGGGCTCAAGAACTAACTGCTCGAAATAATTTTCAGAGAATGCGTTTAGCACATTTTCGGGTGAAGTTTTATGCGTACCTCCGGAATTAAACATGTATTTTCACCAACATACCGAGCATAAATTAAAGGCACCACCAACTAGAATCGTATGAGTCGGTTACGTGTTTGAAAACGAAATCAAGTTTTCTTTGAACCTTTCAGCACCTGATTCATCTGAATTGGGAGGTCACTAAATGAATCCAATTACTATTTTATTCCGGTTGCCAACAATGACCTCTACCCATACTGACTCACAGGAACTATTTATTTCAATTTCACGACGAGATAAACTACGTCTAACAGCAACAAACACGCCACCGCCAACCGTGTTTAGCCTATCCTGTCGTAACACCGTTAGGTTCTTCGCAAAAATGTCGGTTGAGCTTATCTCCGGCTTTAGCCAGCTTACAGTGCCTATAACGATGTGAGCGTCAGTGGTTTCTCCTAGCTCTTAGAGCTCTGGTACTTTCACAACAGAGCTACGACCATTTACAACTGCTATACCGATGGTTCCTGTATCTGCCTTCTTCCTGTGTTCGGCCTGCACCCTTTGTGACTGAAGCACTTCTTGTGTTTTCCCCTGACCCTCTAACCGAAAAAACCGCCCTGTCCACGCCACACAGCCCCAGCTACCAGTGTAGCCGCTTCCTGCAAATTGTGGACACCTGACCTATTCAGCGGAACCCCAAACCCAACCACCCTTTGGCGCAAGTCGAGGAATCTGCAGCCTATACGGTAGCAGAACCGTCTGAGCCTCTGATTTAGACCCTCCACTCGGCACTATACCAGATCCGCAATCGGTCGTGTCGGCTATGCTGCAAATGGTCAGCTCTGCTTTCATCTTGCAAGCTAGACTGGCAGCCTTTACCACATCTTTAGCCGATTTAAACCAGAGAAAATCTCTTCTGATCCAAAGTGACACACATCATGGCATTCGGGAGGACCCTTTCCATATCTGGAATGACTCCACCCGGTATGCACACGGAGTGCACATTGGTTTTCGATCCCTTCTTGGCATCCATGTCTCTAAGGGCCCCCATAATGGGCCTAACGTTGGAGCTCCCAACTATCAATAATCCCACCCTCAGTCACTGTTCGGATCTAGCAGGTTGAGAGGTTTCCTCTGAAACAGGACAGGCAACAGCATCTGGCTTAGCGATAGTGTCAGCCACTGACAGTACCTGGAACCTGTTTGTCAAACAAACCAGGGAGGCCTTACGTGCGGCCTCCTGGGAAGTCTTTCGCCGCCTGCTAAGCCCCGGGGTGACCTCCCACTCGACCACAGGTGAGGGGTCAACCTCAGTGCGAGCAGTAACTGGGTTGGTCACTGGTGAGGTTCAAATGGCTCTGAGCACTATGGCACTTAACTGCTGAGGTCGTCAGTCCCCTAGAACTTAGAACTACGTAAACCTAACTAACCTAAGGACATCACACTCATCCATGCCCGAGGCAGGATTCGAACCTGCGACCGTAGCGGTCGCACGGTTCCAGACTGTAGTGCCTTGTCGTGAGGATCGATCGGAGGACTCGGACGTGCTGGACGTCCTTTGGATCCCCACGGCCGGCCCACAGCAGTGGCGCTCATCCACTGCAGTCTCAAGCAGTGTAACCGAAGCCATCACAGACTGAAGCTGAGAGCGAAGTGTCACCAACTCGACTCGCATCCGCACACAATAATCGCAATCGCTGTCCATCCTAAAGATCGTGGAAAACTAAACTATGCAGACAAACGGGCTAAAGGCATGTGCTGCGCAACTCTACTGCAGAATCTGACGAAAACGCAGGAACTGTGTCTAATAAATTAGATTAATACGGAGATATTCAAAAACCTAACTACGGAAGCACTCAGGTGAAACTAAATAACTTGTCCCTGATTAGAAACTTGTAATATGTCAAAAAATCTGTTTATTTTCCGACGCAAACGAAAACATGAGAACTGTGGCTACTGGATATTAAATTAACACGCAGAAACTCAAGAAAGTAAATTATTAAAGCATACAGACGTTATAAAATTCGCTCGTGGTTAGGAACTGGTAACAATTGACAATATAGGTTACTTCCCTATTGCTGCTTGTTTCTCGACCGGTTACTGCTGCCTGACCCATGATTATTTCTTCTGGGGATATTTAAAACGATTGTGTATGAGACCCCAACGGATACGGAGATGGAATTAGTTGCCAGAATTATAGCTGCCTGCGATGTGACTCTAAACACACCAGGGATATTTCTCAGGGTGCGTCAGAAACTTGTTCGCGGATGTCATGCCCCCATAGTGGTCATTTTCAGCACATTTTGTAGGATACAATACAAATGGTACATCCATTGTGTCAGTGATGGTGCTTTGAGTTAACTAATGTAAATAAAAAAGTACACAGTAATCTAATTTTACTGCTATTATCTCCTTAAGCTGGCTTCTCCGACCCCTGGTTCCCTATCTCAAATTGCTCAATGGAGCTTTCTCTACGTCCTGTTAAATTTTTGCACGCTCTTACGGAAACATCACGTATAATGTTTCAAGTCCGAAAGAACAGACAACCTCGCCTTCATATAACAGAATGAATCTTTCGTAGAATTGTCTACTACATCGTTTGTCACCTGGTTCTACGTAGTTCTAATTATTTTAAGGTCTAATATCGTCATGGAAATTGACCTTTCGTTAAATTCCACAGTCATTATCATTCGGATCACACGGTGGCTAGCCGTGGCCAGTGGTTCCGAGCTGACCTTCCGCCCTAATGACAGTGTCGCCGCAGCTGCTGGACGCTGTACCTGAATGTCAGTTCCTGACATTCGCCGCTCGCTGGGCGGAGAAGGAAACCACCCAGCGCCTCCTCTGCGTCAACGGAGCGTTGCCAGTGGGCCAGGCGCTCACGGTGTTAATGTCGACACCTCGCATCAAAATGACATTGCATTTGTTGTAGCAGTAAAGAACCACGGTAAAGTCAAATATGTGACCTTGAGCGTGTTATGGGCTTGATGTTTCGATCTGATGCAGTGTTTGATGTGCTACAACGATTCACATTATACATACGCATTCATAATATGGGTTTCTTACAATGTACTGTGCTCGTTTATCACAAATACTTATCTAGCGCTCTCCATTATTCACTATAGTAAAACGTGTGTATATAAAGAAATTTTTCACTGATCTCAGCCTCTCAGAGATTGTAAATTGTGCCACTTTATTCCTCTAGAATAATGGTTCGTCGAATGATCTACTTTCATCTCCTAATGCGTGACCGAAAGGGCCGTTACTGTCGACTAAGAAACTGAATGTTGTCCAGGTAAGAGTAGCTGCTTAAGTGTTCCCTATCGTCATCCTGCCAGTGTCGGTGAATTAGGCACTAGTCGACAGTCCAGCTTTCGTTCTAGGTAGGGAAGATACAAAATCTGAAAATGGGAAGAGTGAAGTGGGACTTCCGGTTACACGAATATAAGACAGTATCAAAATCAGCAAAAAATGGTGCAACGGTGGTAGGATTCGTTCTGAACATGAAAGTAGGTTAGGGGGTGAGTTACTGCGAGGAATTCAGTGACAGGGCTGTTCTCGTCAGAATAGACGCCAAACCATCGTCAACAAAAAAAATGGCTCTGAGCACTATGGGACTTAAGTGCTGTGGTCATCAATCCCCTAGAACTACTTAAACCTAACTAACCTAAGGACATCACACACATCCATGCCCGAGGCATGATTCGAACCTGTGACCGTAGCGGTCGCGCGGTTCCAGACTGTAGCGTCTAGAACCGCTCGGCCACTTCGGCCGGCCATCGTCAACAGCAAAGTTCAAGAATACATGTCGACGTCATAATCAGAAGATAATGCGCAACAGAAAGTATATGAGAATACTGAGCCTGTAATTCAATACGTATAAGGCGATGATAATCTGTTAATTCTGGAAGACTAGAGCGCCGTTGTAGGGGAAACAAAAGAAAAGAGAGTTCCGTGAGAATATGTGCTTGGTAATAGAAATGAGACTGTGGAAAGACTAACTCTGTTCTGCATGCACTATTCAAAGATCGCAATGAGAGGAAGTGTACTTGGAAATGGGGCAGAGATACGTGAAGGTTCCAGCTAGATTACATCGTGGTCAGATGGAGATTCCGAAATCAGATATTGGATTGTAAGGCGTGCCCAGGTGCAGATGTAGCCTCACATCACAATTTAGTAATGAGAAAGAGTAGACTGAAGTTTAAGATAATCGTCCGAAAGAATCGGAGTGAAAGGAACTGGGACAATGAAGTACCTAAGGAATGATGAGATGCGTTTGAAGTTCAGTAAAGATGGGGGTACAGCGATAAGAAATACAAAGAAGACAGTTCAGCTGAAGAGAAGTGGACATCTCCTAAAAGGGCAATCATAGATATTGAAGAGGCAAACACAGGCACAAGGGTAATAGGTACCTCAACTGACGAACGAAACAAATGGTAAAAACTTGTTAGTGGCAGTCAAGAACACAGAAATATAACTGCCATATAAATGAAATAAGAAGCAACTGCAGAGAAGCCAAAGACCAGGAAAACCAAGCAAGCTTCATAAGATTTATCGATCTACAAAAAAAGATCGACGAAGCGAAATGGTCCAAGTTTTTCGAAATCCGAAATCCTCAGGAAAATAGTTGTAACTTGATGAGAAAGGCAGATAGTACGCAATACGTACAAAAATCGGGAGTGAACAATAAGAATGGAACATCAAGAACAAAGTGCTAGGATTATTGAGGATGTAAGACAGGGACGCAATCTCTTGCCGCTACTTTTCGCTCAATACATCGAAGAAGCAATGTGGGAAATAGAAAGAAGTTTCAGGAGTAGGATGGAAATTCGGGCTTAAGGGATATCAGTGATTAGATCGATGATGAGACTGTTATGCTGAGTGAGAATGAGGAAAATTTACATTGCCTGTTGAATGGAATGATCAGTCTAATGAACGCGTGATACTGATGGATAGTAAACGAAATAAAGACCAGACTAACGTGGAGGCACAGAAATGAGATAAGCGATAAATTTGAACATCAGAACTGGCCACTATGAAGTCAGAAAAGCAAAGGAATTGGTTTACCTTGCAATCAGACTAATGCATGATGGCCAAAGCAAGGAGGATTTAGGAAGCAGACTGGCACAGGCAAAGAGGTCATTACTCTATCAAAGAACGCTACTGGTATCATATTTACATCAGGGTGGGAAATGAACAAAATAATGTGGAGAAAAGACAATAGGAGCGCTTGAGGTTTGCTGTTACAGAAGGATGCTGAAATTACCTCATAAGACAAAAAGCGGGGACGTCCACCGCAGAACTGTCGGGGAAAGGAATATAAGCAAAACACTCACTACAAGAAGGATGATAGGATATGTGTTAAGACATCGTGTAATATCTTCAATGGCTCTGGATAGAGTAGTACAGGGTGGAAACTGCGTAGGAAGAGACAGATTTGTTGAAGCCAACAAATAATTAAGTTCATTCGGCGTAAATGCTAGTCTTGCCGTATCCAGCGAAACCAGCAATAAAGACGGAATACCAAAACTCAGCTCTGTATGCGGCGCGCAAGGCGAGGAGTGGGGCGCACATACACTGTAAGGAAAAGAAAGGAAGGAAAGAAGAGAATCACTCACCACAAAGTAAGTATTCGAAGTGGGCAGTAATCTATAGATATGATGTACATGTACAGACAAACAAATTATTTCAGTTTCAGAAAAACTGAGTAATTTATTCAAGAGAAAGAGCTTCGCAAATTGAGGACATCCTCAACACATTGGTCCACCTCCGACCCGAGTGAAAGCAGTTACTCGGTGTGGTATTGATTGATAGAACTGGTGGATGTCCTCCTGATGGATATCACTTCCAACCGGCCGTTGTGGCCGAGAGGTTCTAGGCGCTTCAGTCTGGAACCGCGCGACCGCTACAGTCGTAAGTTCGAATCCTGCCTCGGG
The DNA here is from genome assembly GCF_021461395.2 of Schistocerca americana. NCBI lineage: Eukaryota > Metazoa > Arthropoda > Insecta > Orthoptera > Acrididae > Schistocerca > Schistocerca americana. Next base: position 600,846,784 of record NC_060119.1, on the reverse strand, counting down.
CATTGATGTGTGAGACGTCTTTTGGTTAGTTAGGTTTAGGTAGTTCTAAGTTCTAGGGGACCAAGTTAAGTCCCATAGTGCTCAGAGCCATTTGAAGCATTTTATCACTTACAAGTTCTGTCCAGCTGGCGCACTAGATCTTCAAAGTCCCGACCTGGTTAGAGGGATGTGCCCATAATGCTCCAAATGTACGCGATTGTGAAGAGGTCCGGCGACCTAGCTGGCCGTGGTAGGATTTGGGAAGAACGAAGATAAGCAGTAGAAACTTCATCTTGCTGAAATGTAAGCAGAGAATCGCTTGCCGTGAAGGGCAACAGAATGAATATCGTCAGCGAAGCGCTGTGTTGTAAGGGTCCCGCCCATGGCACCCAAAAGGGGTCCTGCTATGAAAAGAAATGGCAACCGAGACCATCAATCCTGGTTGTCGGGCCGTACGGCGGGCGACACTCACGTTGATATCCAGTCACTGTCCAGGGCGTCTCCAGACATGTCTTCGCATGTCATCGAGACACATTTCGAAGCCGGTTTCATCACTGAAGGCAATTCTTTTCCAGTTAATGAAACTCCAGACATTTCAGTACATGTACATTACATCCACCGATTTCCGTCCCGTCCGGGAAGTGGTGCCTCGTTTTAGTGTTCCGTACTTCAGTCGATGAAACTGAGTGGGATTACTTTGTTGTAGGTATGTCCAACCGACAGTTAAAAACCTTCTCTCTCACGAACAAACAAGCAGATGTATCAAGTTGAGTTTATAGGGTGATTATAATTAAACTTTCAAAGCGCTGTAGAAATAATACCACTAGTCAGAATGACGTCAAATTGCAACAGAATATCATCGGGGAAAGGGGAAAACGTATGACAGAAGAAATGAATAGTTACAAAATGTAGCAACAGATGGCGCTGTAAGCATAATAATTTAATAGTAGTTGACTACAAATGCCTAAGGTGAACGTTTGGCGTTAAACAGACTGTGCTACTCACAAGGGAACTTCACCATCGCACCCCCCTCAGATTTAGTTATAAATTGGCACAGTGGATAGGCCTTGAAAAACTGAACACAGATCAATCAAGAAAACAGGAAGAATTTGTGTGGAGCTATGAAGAAAATAAGCAACATATACAAACTGAGTAACCCATGCGAAGATAGGTAACATTAAGGATACTGAGAGCGCAGGAGCGCCGTGGTCCCGTGGTTAGTATGAGCAGCTGCGGAACGAGAGGTCCTTGGTTTAAGTCTTCCCTCGAGTGAAAAGTTTAATTTTTTTTATTTTTAGACAATTATTATCTGTCTGTCCTTCCGTCCGATGCGAGGTAACACTACACCTAAACAAACATCGAAACAAAACATATGTTTTGACAGAGCACAGGGAAAACTGTGCGACTGTGAAACTGTTGCATTCGTTTGCTGCAGTTTATGTCACAAACTCTTGTGTTTTCATCACTTTTTTGGGAGTGATTATCACATCCACAAGAAAACCTAAATCGGGCAAGGTAGAATAATCTTTTTACCCATCGCCAAGTGTACAAGTTAGGTGGGTCCACAACATATTCCTGTCATGTGACGCAGCGTCGTATAGAATGTATCAGACGTGTTTTCTTGTGGAGGAATCGGTTGACCTATGACCTTGCGATCAAATGTTTTCGGTTCTCATTGGAGAGGCACGTCCTTTCGTCTACTAATCGCACGGTTTTGCGGTGCGGTCGCAAAACACAGACACTAAACTTATTACAGTGAACAGAGACGTCAATGAACGAACAGACAGATCATAACTTTGCGAAAATAAAGAAAGTAAACTTCTCGCTCGAGGAAGACTTGAACCAAGGATCTCTGGTTCCGCAGCTGCTTAAGCTAACCACGGGACCACGGCGCTCCTGCGCTCTTACACTCGTTGATGTTGTCTATGTTCGAATGGAGTACTCAGTTTGTATATTTTGCTTATTTTTTTCATAGTTCCACACAACTTTTTCCTGTTTTCTCGATTGATCTGTGTTCAGTTTTTCAAGGCCTATCCACTGTGACAACTTATAACTAAATCTGAGGGGGGTGCGATGGGGACGTTCCCTTGTCAGTGTGTATTGGTGTACAGGTCTGATACTATTAGTTACGTAATCCAATCCACACCGGCAAGGTCATATCACATCGGATGGGAAACATCGGTTTTTAATTGTCCTGAGACCAAAAACTGCACAAAAATCGTCACTCACATATCCCTCTTTTTACGCCCTTTTATATGTATAAATTCTCATTTTTATTTTTTGTAATGCCACTCGGCTGAAAAGCGCTGGATTGTACCGCTGACAGCCCTCCACTGCCCATGTGGGCAGGGGCATGAAATAAAGAGACAAGTGCTTCCGGTCCTATTACCTGCACTGTCACTGGTAAGCGCTATGAGTGTATTTCGCGCAACCACGTCATTCCAGCTCTGCAAACAGCGTGGATTTGTCGATGGGATCATTTTTGTGGAAGATGGCGCACCGCCACACATTGCAAATCCAGCTAAGGAGCTGCTGAAGAGCCATTTCGGAAATGCTACGATTATCAGCCGCCATTTCCCTATAGCTTGGCTGTCCGGATTACCTGATCTTAATCCGTGTCACTTTTAGCTGTGGGGCTATCTGAAAGATAGCACTTCATCATAGAAGTCTGGCAAGGACAGTAGTTCTACTTATGGCATTTATCCGTTAGAAAAATGCACCGATGATGACTGATATCAGTCGAAATCTATTTGCAACAAGATAAATAAATTACGTTTCCGCGACTGGTTGCTACATTCTTTATAATTTTATCTGAAAGACGTTGTGTTCAGTGTTCCGATCGAAAATTTAGCTGCACTGAGGGCACGCACTGCGCAACACATTCTGAACGTCACCCCGGAAACACTTCGATCAGTTGTGAACCATGCTGTTTCTCGATTTCAACTTGTTGCAGAAACCGGTGGAAATTAATAATCCGATTTTATTTTGATTGATGCTTTTTATGAGGTTTTTGGCATCAGGAAAGTTAAAAACCGATGTGATTGATGCTTTTTATGCCGTTTTTGGTCGTATGACTGACACAAAACATGTCCATTGTGCTGTCCACCGTTTTCTGCAACAAGTTGAAATCAAGAAACAGCATGTTCCACAACTGATCGAGACGTTTCCGAGGTCACGTTCAGAATGTGTTGCTCAATGCGTGCCTCCAATGCAACTAGGTGTGCAATCGGAACACTGAACACAACTTTTTTCAGATAGCCCCACAGCCAAAAATCACACGGATTAAAGATTGCCAAGCCAGGCTATAGGGAATTGGCAGCTGATAATTCTAGCATTTCTGAAATGGAGCTTCAGCAGCTGCTTAACTGTATTTTCAGTGTGCGGAGAAGCGCCATCTTCCACAAAAATTATCCCATCCACAAATCCACGCTGTTGCAGAGCTGGAATGACGTGGTTGCGCAAAAGAAACCCATAGCGCTTACCAGTGACGGTGCAGGTAATAGGACTGGAAGCACCTGTCTCATTTTAAAAAATATGGTCCTATGATAAATGATGCTGTAGGTCCGTACCACATAGTGACCTTTTCAGCATGAAATGGTACTGGTAGATTTGCTTGTGGATTTTCCATTCCCATATTCAATTCCGTCTATTGACACATCCTCTGAAATGGAAGTGGGCTTCGTCTGTCCACAAAATCTTCCACCGACAATCATTGATCACTTCCATGCGAGCAAGAAATTCTAAAGCAAAGGTCTCTCTTGTTGGCAGATCAACAGGAAGCAACTCGTCCACACGGGCAATTTTGAATGGACAGCAAAGAATGATTTTTCATAGGATTTTAGGCACGGTGCTCACGGGTAAGTCCAATGTTCGGGCCATTGTCCGTGCACTGCACGTTTGCACGCCACCACTCGTCTCCTCCTGCATTGCTGTGGCCACTACTTCCACTGATGTTGAATCAATTCGTTTCCGCCCTCTACAGGTTGCACACCAAAAGAACCCATCTTTTCAAGTTTTCGAATCATTGACTCTAGACCCAGGGCAGTCATCGGACCAACACTTTTTTCAAACATTTCAGAGCGACGTGTGCAGAGTCATCATTCCCGTAATGCATCTTTACAAGCAGAGTGCGATCCTGCATTGAAACAGTCATGGCGAACAACGCAGACACGAAAGGAAGGAAAGCCGTGTACCCGGTGTATTTATACCAACTTCAATGGCAGGTGTTTTCGTTTACGTGTTTGACACGTACAGCGCCATCTATAAATCAATTTTCACGCTATTTTTTTTCTTCTACCATACGTTTTCCTCCTTCTCCGATAATACTCCGTTGCAATTTGTCGCCATTCTGACCAGTTGTGCTATTTCTACAGCGTTTTGAAAATTTAACTTTAATTGTAACCACCCGCGGTCCCTTGACAGTGTAAAAAATTTAAGCTTCTAAGTCAATGCAGTGAAAAGAAGTCCATTTATGTCATATTTTGGTACTCGCGAACTCATTTATCAAAACCTATACGGTTGTTCTCGCTGTCCTAGAATCATGAAAATTGACAGGCAGCATAGTCTCACAGTACAACCAATGAAAAAATACCCGAAAACTGTAAATTTATGATTATATCGTGCACAAAAATTGTTTGTCATTTGTTATCAGACTGTCTGTCTGTCCGCCGTCTGTTGAGACCCTCTTTTTCAGGAATGGATAGACGAATCACGTTGAAACCCAAGTCACATACTAGGGTTCATGCTCCATTTTGCGGTGTAGTAACGTTAGCGTTTAAGTCGATCCAATCAAAAGATACGACCATTTATATCTCGTATTTTGATACTCGCAAACTCACTCATGGAATGAAATAGACTACTTTCCGTTCTGCAATCGTAAAATAAGGCAAAAAGCTAGGGTTCACAGAACCGGCAAAGGAGAAAATCTGAAAACTGCTATTTCGTAAATATGTCACACAACAATCGTCATTTTTTATCCGAAGTCAGGCTTGACATTAAAACAATCAGCAGTTCTGCATTGAGGATGACGGGCTCACAATGGTAGAGTCAAACATCGGCCAAGGACTGACATTATTGATCGTTATGACGTGTTTCGAAACTTATCCATCATGAGATATCGAGGAGCGAATGCTGCACGTAGACGGTGTGTTTCAAGTTGTACGCAGCAATCGCTCCTGGATATCTGATGACAGATAAATCCGACACATTACACATGACCAATAAAGTCTTTCCTTGCCTGATGTTTGACTTTTACCATTGTGTCCAAGTCAGCTAGAGTGTAGAATTACTGATTACTATAATAAAGGCGCCTGCCTCCTGCATGACTTCATGTTGCATTTATATTACTAAAATTGAAACATTCTCAAAAATCTTTGAATCCCTGGGACCGATATCTTGCCAGTATTAATGTCGATGCGAGGCAAGAACGGTACATTTATTGAACAGAATGAATTGGGCTTGTGTCGATATAACAACTCTGAGACGAGGATGTTGGCTAAAGAGGTAAGAAGTCGTATTGGGCCGCATCGAACCTGTGAGAATATTACTGCCAAGAGCGAAGGAAAGTTCTTGTCCTTGGGCACCTGATCGTTATCTTTCGCAGTCCTGATGCTCAACTAAATACTGTGTTTAACATATCCTTGTTACGACACATAGCGTCTTACACCATAGTCTACTACTTTTATTATTATTTAATTTTTTGCGTATTCATCGTATAATCGTAGATTAACAGCCATCTTCAGGGATCTACAACATGAAATACAAATTATTACATCTTATGTAAAACATAATGAATATTTCACTCTACTCCAGTGTATCTACTGTTTCGAAATTTCCTGATAAATTAAAACAGTATGCCTGACAGGGGCTCAAACCCGAAACCTGGTCTTTCACCCACAACGCTCTTGATGCCTGAGCTGTCAGGCCCTTCGATTTCTCAGTCGATAAGAGCGTTACCCACGGCAGGATAGTTAGGGGTTTGAATCCCAGCCAGACACGCAGTTTTGATGTTAGGCATCACACGTTCGAAACAAAATGCGATGTTAGACGTACCTGAGAAAACGTGGAAACCAAGACAGTCTTCCTTCACAAATTACTCTTATTCCACTACAGCATAACTGATAGGCGAAACCATGAAAAAACTGTACGTAAAGCTCGTAGACAGTAGAGAGGAAGAAGGCAGACTTATGACGCGAAAACTTACCACTGCGACGGGCAAATAAATTCGGATTTATACTGCTAAATGCATTACTAGGCAAATATTTAATAAGTAAGAGATTAATGAAACTAAGTCTGATAACCTGTAATATGGAATGAGGTTTTATGGAACAAAATACTGATAGTTTGAAGTTCATTAGCGTAAGTAGCCACAAAATGCATATGAAATCAATGTACCCTTTATTAATGGCAAAATAATATGCAGGGAAGATATGTCTATACAGAATAAAACAGTTGATGCTTAAATACACAGTATTAATATTTCAGAATAACGTTTGTTTAATAGTTGGTTGTGAACTGGCATTTGCGTTCCTTGGCCATCGTTAAGTAAACGCATTTGGAACCAATATGTGTAACGACCTGTTAACTACTAAATAACTTGTGCGAAGGGTTTTCATAAATTAAGTCTATTTAAAACTTAGGAATCACCATAAACAAGTATTAATAATGACAGATTCAGAAATTATTTCAGTTTCAAGGTTACATTAACATTTAGTAATCACAGCATATTATTTAGATGTGGACAATAATTATTATTATTTGGAGGATAAGGAGGCTTCTTTAACTGACAAGCAAAACATGGGCTTATTGCAAACTCGGACTAACAATCACGATCCTATCCCTGAAAATGCTTTTGCGCTATGCTTGCGAATTTTATCTTGAATTCCATCTTCAAGCGTAGCTAAGCCATCTAAATCTCTCCTGGCTATATAAGTGAAATCAGGCCTTGAGTGTGGTAAGATCTGCCATCACCGACGTGAGGGCAGCGTGACACGTCTTCCGTCTCCGAGCTCTCGACCGACACTACTACTTCCACTCTTGCAGGCAGACCTTGTCACACAACAAAGCTTAGAATCGCGCTCCCATGTTTCGCCCTCAGGTTGTTACTATCGATATCTGAGTGCATAAAAAATGCAAAGAATAGCGTTAAGTTGACTATATTGTTTTCAATGTAATAGAGAGTTCTCCCACACTCCTTTCAATGGCAAAATATTATGTAGGGAATATATGTCAATACAGAAAAAAATAGTTGAAGCATGAATATACAGTATTAATATTCCATAATAAGATTTGTTTAATAGTTTGTTGTGAACTGGCTTTTGCGTTCCTAGGCCATCATTAGGTAAGTTAATACTGAGCAAATAGTCCACAGGGAGATTTCATAGCTCGACAGATTATTTCTCCCAGGTATGTGATATTTTACAACTATACGTCGATACAAAAACGTAAGCACAATGTAACAAGCGGAACAGTTCTCCAGTAGGTGAGCAAACAAGACGAAAATGTTCCTCTTTGACTCTGACTGAAAAGTTGGGCACCTCCTGCCTCAATCCTCGTTCAGCCTTCCCACCAAAAATTTTGGCTGCCCGCATATCCGCTCTCTTTTAACTCAGAACATTCTAAATCCTATTACAGAGTTAAGGATTCATACTCAGAATCCCCCTCTCACTGCCACTGCCATCGTGTATAAAAGTCTCTCTCCCACTGTCTCCTTTTCCTACCACTGATTTACAGTACATCCCACTGCCACTGTCTCCTCTCACACTTGCACTTCTCCCTTTCGTCTGTCTTTCCCTCTGCAATTGTATCCAAAATACCTCGGCAGCTAAAAATTACTCGGGTGTCCAACTTACTTTTCCCGTATACACACGTGTTTCAATAAAATTCTGTCAAAAATACGCCCTCCCCCCTTCCTCTCTCCCCTCTCCCCCCACCCTGTCCTACGTGATAGCGCTTGCCGTTCTGGGTGGGTCCAGATCCTCCCAGCCTACATACACTGATCACCTAATAGCAGCTATGTCCACTTTTGTCACGGATGACAGCGGTGACGTGTCATGCAGTGAGGCCTTGATAGGTCACCGGAGGAAGTTGGCACGCCGGCCTGGGTGCCCGAGCGGTTCTAGACGCTACAGTCTGGAACCGCGAGACCGCTAGGATCGCAGGTTCGAATACTGCCTCGGGCGTGGATGTGTGTGATGTCCTTAGTTAGGTTTAAGTAGTTCTAAGTTCTAGGGGACTGATGACCTTAGATGTTAAGTTCCATAGTACTGAGAGCCATTTGAACCATTTTTTCTCGGGGAATGACAACCCATTCCGCACGGGGCGCTGTACTGAGGATAGGTATCGATGTCGGTCGGTGAGCCCTGGCACGAAGTCGGCGTTCCAAAACATCCCAAAGGTGTTCCATAAGATTCAAGTCAGGGGTCAGTGCAGGCCAGTCCATTACGGGATGTTGTTGCCGTGTAACCACTCCGCGACAGGCCGTGCATTATGAACAGGTGCTCGAACATGTTGAAAGACGTAATCGCCATCCCCGAATTGCTCTTCAGCAGTGGTGAGCCATCCCGGCTTTGCGGATCTCGATATTTGTTCAGAGGTGCTATCTTTTCGGCGCTTGAGAGTCGGTCGTGAGGTGGCGTGGCAGTGAGTGGATCGACGGGCGAGCGCGATTGAGTTTTAGTTGGTTAGGTGGAGAGAAGACGGTGCGTTTGCCCAAGGAGAGGAGGTAGCGCGGTCGGTGAAGAGGTGTTTTGAAAAGGCACTGTACAGGCGACAGTTGTAATGGCTCTGTCTTGAGATGGTATGCGCAGCCAAGCAGTTGGTGGCCGTATAGTGTCCCTTTTGAAATATTCAAGCCGATATATTTGAGGTAAATATTAAAAGGACTCTGAATAATATTATATGGACATAAACGACAAATTAATTATGAAAATGTATTAAATTAGCTTCAAAGAAAGACTATATGGATTGCAATGTTATAAAAAGACATTATTTGTATTAGATGAGATCGTAGTGCATAACGTTCTTGAAACTAACATTATTATCTTTGTCATTATATGTAAGAGAAAAAAGATATTTAAAATCACTTGGAGTCAGATCATTTCTGCTGCTGTATGTAAGGTACGCTTGTGGTAGCTTTAGTTCTTTGTGTTCTCGTACGTAGCGAATAATTCAAGTGTGTATTCTGTGCTTTATGGAAATATATTTACAAAAAGTGAGGGCATTGTGTTACTTAAAGAACCCATGCAAACAATTCTTCCTGAATTATTAATTGCAAGAAGTTATGTAGCATTTTTTCAGTTTCTGCGAAGCGAGCAGCGGTGATCGTTGACTGGCAACAATTGGCCGCCATTACGTGGCGCATTTAAATTTATTTTCCTGTGTAAAATATCACCACAGCTGGAGCAGAAAGAATCATTTCAAGTTATTCAATTAACTGAAGTGAAAACTTCACTAATTTTATTTCGCCAAAAATGCATACTTTCAAAGATACGATTTATTCTAGGTCAGTGAACTTAGCCTGCATTGCATTTCGCCGAAAGCATTTGAAATAATTTGTAGGGAGCCTGGCACTCATTTTAAACATAATTTAATATTTATCTTGGGCCACCTACGAATCAGTATATTTCTTATAATATCCCTTTTTTTGTGTTTCACTTAATAACAATAATAATAATAATTAATAACCACAGAAAGGAAGTATAGCCGTCAACCGATTACATTTTATTGGTAGACTGTAGTGGCGACCTACTTCCCTGATGCTGTTGGACAATTATTTCGTTGATAAGAAGGTGACATCATTATCTTTGTATCTTTCACTGGCCATGCGCTTTCTGCATTCCGTATTTCAAGTGTACCTCACCTGAGACAAACTATTAGCGATGCTGAATTATGAAAATCTGTTAGTAATCCATGATGTGGTCGGACCCTACGCAATTTGTTGCACCATTTTGATGGAACTCTTGTTGCTTGGTGCCTAGCAGCGTCGGCATTCGGCCTTACCAACCTAGCCGTGGGGCGTATTGTGTATAATGTTTTAAAAATTAGTGTTTAGTTTGTTCCAGACAATCTGGTGGATCTTGAACTGTATGACACACCAAAGTACGCTAGCTGATTGAGACACTTGTGCAGAGGTTTGAATGTCGTCATCCACCAAGTGCTCGATTATCGTAATAATAAAATATCTTTTGGTGTTTTTAGGGGAGCATTACGTGTGGAAGTGAGCTCAATCGATTACTTAAAATATCTCAACCCTGACTGTGTTTAATTGTTTCTTGTAAGCTAAATTTAGCATTCGCAATTTGTTTCAACTCTTGCGATACTGCTGCTATGCCTTTTTATTTAAAGTTGTTTTAAGTGATTTATTTTGCTTGTTTTGACGTAGCACTGTTTGAGACATTTCGTTGTATCGTGTTGTTGCTGCGTCAGCAAGCGCGATTTGTTGGACTATAGTTGTTGACAATTTATTCTACAACTGTGGCTAGGTGGTGGGTCTGCCCTACACCTTACGGTTCTCGCTTGTTCTTGAATCCGACAAAACTGAACGTGCACCCAATAACAGCTGTACTCCGTGCCCTCGGGCGGGTCGATAAATCGGGCTCGAACCGCACAACCAGGCGTGGACCGTGTTGCCCGCTCCGCAGGACGATCATGCCCGCACTTGGCAAATGCCATGAGTTGGGAACCAATTTTAAGAGAAGTGTCTGATGTAGATAATTGCGTGTCTAGATGGAAGTCCGTATGTAAGGTTACTCTTTCTTTTAAATGAATATATTTGGGCAAGGTTTTAAACTGTTCGTAATTGAACTTACGGTATCCCTTGGGAGTGCAGTGTTTTCTATTTTCTATGAAAAGGTATTACCTTCCTCATTTGAAAAGTTATTATACGTTCGATAGTAACTAAAGCCAACTGATAGACTTCATGTATAAATGTGCTCTGACTGGGAGTTTATTATCATAAATTTTGTTTCTCCACTAATTGTTAATACAAAATACAGTCATTCACAGTTCATGTGTAAAGCTGCCCTTTTTTAAGTTGTTATACTTGTTTTAGTATTGAAAGCCAACTGGTGGACTTCTTGTACAAATGTTCTCTCACTTAAAGTTTATGGTAATTGTTATTTCTGTTGATTGACTTTAACAAATATTGTGAACAATAAAAGGTGAATGCTCGCCTGCCCTAAGGCCCAGTCCTTTCGTTTTATGATATGGCGAGGTAATACCGGTTTCAAGTGGGAAGCAAGAAGGTGTTTAAAACATCAGTGTAGCCTGTGCCGTGATAGTGCCACACAGAACAACAAGGGATGCAAGCCCCCTCCATGAGTAACACGACCACTCTATAACACAACCGCCTCCGAATTTTACTGTTGGCACTACACACGCTCGCAGATGACCTTCAGCGGGCATTCGCCATACTCACACTCTGTCATCGACCGCCACATTGTGTACCGTGATTCGTCACTCCATACAATTTTTTCCCACTGATAAATCGTCCAATTTTTACGCTTCTTACACCAAGCGAGGCGTCGTTTGGCATTTACCGGCGTGATGTGTGGCTCATGAGCAGCCGCTCGACCATTAAATCCATGGTTTCTCACCTCCCGCCTAACTGTCATAGTACTTGCCGTGGATCCTAAAGCAGTTTGAAATTCCTGTGTGATGGTCGGGATACATGTCTGCTTATTATGCGTTACGACTCTCTTCAGGTGTTAGCGTTCTCTTTCAGTCAACAGACGAAGTCGGCCTGTACGCTTTTGTGCTGTGCCTGTCCCTTCACGTTTCCACTTCACTATTACATCGGAAACAGTGGACCTAGGAGTGTGGAAATCTCGCGTACAGATGAATGACACAAGTGACACGTTCGAAGTCAGTTAGTTCCGCGGAGCGCCCCATTCTGCTCTCTCGCGATGTCTAATGACTACTGTGGTCACTAATATGGAGTACCAGGCACTAGGTGGCAGCACAATGCACCTAATATAAAGAAACGTAGGTTTTTGGGGTTGTCTGGATCCTTTGATTACATAGTGTAGTTAATTTTATTTATGGTCATCCTATTAATTAGCTAATTTTTGTAATACTAACCTAAGTGTTCCAATTTTCTTAGTGACACGAATGTAAGATGGTAATATCACTGCATAAATTTTCTCAGACTGTATGATCTTTATCTTTTACTTACGTGGTACACCTTTCCCTAGGCAAAGTCTAGCTTCCGACTATAGCTTACTTCACAGAAATTTTGTTAAAGAAATCAAAAGCTGATATTTATTACTCCACAGACTAAACAAAGACTTGTGTAATACGCGACACCGTACGAACCTTTCATTAAAAGCCTTGCAGTTTGGGAAATCTGTCCAAATTCGAATAAAATTGAGTGGTTCGATACTCTTCAAGATAACCTAGTAGAAACGCATTTTATTTCGGACGAAAATGTTAGAATAAAATTAAAGAACATTTGAAGGGATTTGGAAAAATTTCGAAAAGTATTTTCCTGCTCTGTCTAGTAATAACAACTGGATTCGCTATCGCTTGGAGAAAACAATAATTTTGTGATCCACATGAAGTGTAAACTGAAACGAGCAGCTGCTGGAAACATCTAGTGACTGAGTTCCAGAAACTAAATCTTTGTCACTGGTAAGTTTCTGGTTACGCTTAGAGACATTGTTTTCAATGCAATCAAATAAAGCAGTAATATTAATTTATTTTATTTATTTATGCATTTATTTTACCTGGCAAGATTAGGGCCTTCAGGCCCTCTCTTACACCTAACCAGGCATACTTACATTCAACAAATTTCAGTTTCTACAGAACATTAAGGACATATAACATGTTATACAGTATTAACGTTAAAGAAAAAAAATAAAGATTATAAAAGTAGTACAATGATAATTATAACAATCAAAAAATAATTATAACAATCAAGAATAATAATAATAATGACTATGTATATGAAAGTAAACATATTTTTTCTTTTATGAATGTCAGTCCTAATGCTAGTTGGGAATTTTCTCGTTATATTCTTGCAGCCTGTGAGTTATTCTCATCAAGCAGAGACATAAGACGATGGAATGCGGTGAAAGAGATATAGAAAAGGTAGATAGGTTAGAGGAAGGGAAATAGAATGGTAAAATTCGAAGCTATGATGGAGAGGAGAAAGAAAAAGATGAGAGGGGCACAACAATGGTGGCTATACCGTCCCTAATACGTAAGTCTTGAGTTCCCTCTTGAACGTTGAGTGGTTTTGGATAAGACGCAGATCACAGGGGAGCGCGTTCCATAGTCGTGTGGCTGAGATGGAGAATGACACGGAGAAAGATTTTGTGTTATGTAAAGGTACAGCCAAGATGCTAGACGTATCCGATCTGGTATTGCGGTTGTGGAATGATGATAGGTGTTCAATGTGAGAAGATAAGTATTGGGGGCACCAGTGGCTAAGAAATCGATGAAGTAAGCACATCGTGTGGAGATCGCGTGCCTTATGTGGGAGTATCCAACCTAGCTGGGAGTATGAAGGACTGATACGATCATACAACCGTATATTGCATACGTATCTAACGCAAGCATTCATCACTAGCTCGAGGCATCTCGAATTTTCACTATTTGTGCCGTGTTGAGCTACATCACAGTAGTAAAGATTAGGCAAGACTAGTGTTTGGACTAATTTTTGTTTAACATGGGTTGGAAGTATTTTTCTAAATTTTTGAATTGCATGTAGGGAGGAGAGCGATTTCCGGCAAGCTGTGACTGTTTGTTCTTCCCAGTTTAGGTGTTCATCCAAGATTATTCCAAGGTCTTTTACTGTTTTTTGGTATGGTAGTTGGGTACCATTGAGGAGTATTTGAGGGACTGTTTCGCGAAAGTACCGACTGATTGACTTTGGATGAGATATAAGTATGACCTGGGATTTCTTGGGGTTTAGATTCAGACCTAGGTTCTGTGCCCATCGAGAAACGGAGCAAAGATCTGCGTTCATACTCGCTACTGCGTCAGCAATGTTCTTGGGGCTTGCACCTTTGTACAGTTGGATGTCGTCGGCATATAGATGGTAGCTGCAGGAGTGAATCACTGAAGAAATATCATTAATGTACAGTGAGAAGAGTAATGGACCAAGGACGGAGCCTTGGGGAACTCCAGAGCGCACGTTTTCCATGATGACTTTTCCGACCCACAAATGACTTGTTGACTTCTGTTTTTGAGGTAGCTGTCGAACCAGTGTATTGCGCTGTTTGAGAAATTCAGCTGCTTCATTTTAATTAGTAATATATCAAAGTCAACTGTATCAAAAGCCTTGCTAAAGTCAAGCAGTGTTAGGATGGTAGCTTCACGTCTGTCCATAGCATGTTTCTACATCTACACTACATCTACATTTATACTCCGCAAGCCACCCAACGGTGTGTGGCGGAGGGCACTTTACGTGCCACTGTCATTACCTCCCTTTCCTGTTCCAGTCGCGTATGGTTCGCGGGAAGGACGACTGTCTGAAAGCCTCCGTGCGCGCTCGAATCTCTCTAATTTTACATTCGTGATCTCCTCGGGAGGTATAAGTAGGGGGAAGCAATATATTCGATACCTCATCCAGAAACGCACCCTCTCGAAACCTGGCGAGCAAGCTACACCGCGATGCAGAGCGCCTCTCCTGCAGAGTCTGCCACTTGAGTTTATTAAACATCTCCGTAACGCTATCACGGTTACCAAATAACCCTGTGACGAAACGTGCCGCTCTTCTTTGGATCTTCTCTATCTCCTCCGTCAAACCGATCTGGTACGGATCCCACACTGATGAGCAATACTCAAGTATAGGTCGAACGAGTGTTTTGTAAGCCACCTCCTTTGTTGATGGACTACATTTTCTAAGCACTCTCCCAATGAATCTCAACCTGGTACCCGCCTTACCAACAATTAATTTTATATGATCATTCCACTTCATATCGTTCCGCACGCATACTCCCAGATATTTTACAGAAGTAACTGCTACCAGTGTTTGTTCCGCTATCATATAATCATACAATAAAGGATCCTTCTTTCTATGTATTCGCAATACATTACATTTGTCTATGTTAAGGGTCAGTTGCCACTCCCTGCACCAATGTCATCAGTTACTTTGATTAATGCAGTTGCTGTACTATGGTGCTTTCGAAAGCCTGACTGATATTTGTCATGGATGTTATGAGTTTTGAGGTAATCCGTCAGCTGTTCATGGACGATGTATTCTAGGGCTTTAGATATTGCAGGAAGTATGCGGATCGGGCTGTAGTCACCTGGCGACTTAGGGTTGTCAGTCTTGGGTATAGGTTGAATTAAACTTTTCTTCCACTCAGTAGGATATGTACTACTGACAAGAGACAGGTTGAAGATGTCTGTGATAACTGGAGTAATAGTGTTTACGACGTTCTTAATCATGCCAATGCTCACTCCATCATTTCCTACTGCCTCGGAAGAGGTTCTCATAATTGCCTTGTGTACTGTGCCGGTAGTGACATGTTTTAGGAAAAACTTGTCTCTCGAGAGATTGATATTTTGGGGCTGGTAATTTGTCGCTGCGTGGCAATTTACAGCTGTTGAGAAGAAATCGTTTAATTCTTCTGCAGACGCTTGATAAACAGCGTCAGATCTTCGCTTCCCTATACCGAAACTGCGCAGCTTTTTCCACAGTGCAGCAGGTTTTGATATGCTGCATGCCTGATTTTGGCATTCCTCACGCTTTGCTTGGTTCTATTTCGGAGTTTCCTATAAGCTTCGTACGCCTCGGGAGTTGGGTTACGCTTGAAGGCCCTATGTGCAGCATCACGTTCATTCATTAACTGGCGTAATGCAGTGGTGAGCCACGGAGCGGGAGCTCTCTTTACCTTGACAGTGCGTTGAGGAGCATGTTTATCATACAGTGCAATAATTTTGCGACATAACTCCCGAATTTTTCCGTCTAAAGTCGGTTCATTGCTTATACCATGCCAAGGGATGTCTGAGCAATCCTTTTGAAGAGCGTCATGGTTAACATTTTTTAGGTTTCTGTAGGTTACCAGGTGAGATTTTTCTTTGGTAGTATGTACTGAGTAATTTAAGAATATCACGTCATGAGCAGAGAGTCCTGGAGCGGATTTCTGATTGGCGCGAATTATTTTATCTGGTCGCTTTGTTGCTATTATATCTATGAGTGTATGACTGTGTGGCGTGTGATGAGTTGGGTCCAGCGATGTTAAACTCATATCATTGGAGTGGAACAGTCTCCTTAGTTTTTCTGCAGAGGGAGATTTTAACTGTAAGTCGATGTTTGTGTCGCCCATAATGATTATGTGTTCATACAGTGTCACGAGCGAGGACAGGGCAGACTGAAAGGAGGACATAGCACCGACGTTTGGAGGTTTATAGATTACTCCAATTAGCAGTTTCTGATTTGATGTATTTATTTCGAAAAACAAGAACTCTGCTTCTCCTTCGCCCTTTGCATCCGATGTGCATAGTATAGTAGGTCTCAGATCAGAGCGAACATAGGCACCCACACCACCCCCGCGTCGTGTTTCACGATCTGCCCTTAGGAGAGAGTAACCAGTGATTCGGATAGCGTCGGAAGAAACCAAGTTTCAGAGACGAGGATAATATGGAACAGCGATTGGCAGAACAGGTCACAGAACTCGTCGAAGTGAGCCGTTAGTGACTGAGCGTTCGCGTGGGCCACAAAGAGCCCGCCGCCGGAACCGGTCCGTCCCATTGTGGCCGCCTGTAGGACCGAGCGCGCTCCGTCTACTTGCTGGCCGGAAGAGGGACAAAAGCTGGATTTCGCGGGGGAAGACATATTCACAGGTGTGTCCAAGGTCGTGACTGACTCAAACGTCTGTGGGCTAAAGGTGAAAGACAAGCTGGAGGTATCGGAGAAGGGAGCGAAAAGAAAGATGGAAAGTGGCAGTAGTGGTTACGAGAAAGATAGTAGTAGTAGTAGTGGTAGTGACGAGGATGAAAATAACAGATATAGAAAGGCGGTTTTAAGGAGATTCCTGTTAATGGAGAATGTTAATTCCCGTTTGACTGACAATATGAATATACATGAGCACTTATGATAGACAAATAAAGAAGCAATATCTATGTGAAACAATTGACTGATTTTAAATAGAGTAGTTATGGTACATATAGAAATAACGAAGCAATATTTACGTAAAAAAATGAAAAGAAAGAATAAAAATTAACTTATATTAGACAGAGTACAATATGAGGCTTTGTGTCTCGCGAGATTTCGCTCAGTCTTTCAGTTCGGACATGTTCGTCACCGTTTTCCTCCCTCCTTCCGTCTTGGCTACGATCCTGCCATCCTGGGTCCATACATTTTGAAGGCCGAACTGTGTGATCGCAGTGTTCAAAACTTTTAGTCTTTCGCGCGTCGGATCTTCCCTCAGGGTAACCCCACTCTTGGCGAGTTTCTTTTCTGAGCAAACACTTCAGCTCTTTTCCGGTATGACACAAATTTAATAAATTTATTACCTGGCTCGTCCACATATCTGTGAGAAAGACTTTTCCTTCCTATACGTTTATAAAAGTAAATCCAGAAACAAACTTCACGGCGAAAGTAATCTGAAACTGTCTTTAACTTATGTGGTTCCTGGTCACATGCAAAGCAGGCGGATGCTCCTTAACGAATTCCGAGGAAGGGTTGAGCGTGTCAGTTTCATACTGACCCCTCTTACATTATTAGAAAAGTGTAAAATACTTTAATATTACGTACTAGATCTAGCCATTGTGCAAAAGCTTCATCAGCCCTTTTGATGTGGGACAGGTGAAATGTAAATCTTTGCAAAAGCATTAGGGCTATTAAACCATTTGATTTGAATTCAGTTACTTACATGTTACAATAACTACTTGTGTTACATCCATCATTTTACATTGCGCGTTATTTTTCTTTTTTAAGGATCTAGAACGCCCTGTTCATAGCACATCAAACCTTCAAAATTCTTAAAGGAGTGCAGACGATTCAGAAAGAAGTTCCGCATTCCGCCTTCCCAGCGCTGCCTGTTTCTCGGTTGCACCGAGCCCTGTTGACACTCGGGCGCGGCCGGGTACCCAACGAACCGCGGACCTCGAGGGCGCATCCCGTTGCGGGTACACTGAGCTCGGCTACCCGTGGTGCGGGCAACTGGACGCAGCGGTCGGTCGCAGCCGGCATCGAGAGGGTAACTGTGGCGCGATGCACGGATCTGGGCCAAAGCCCATTTCCCTGTTCAAATGGTTCAAATGGCTCTGAGCACTATGGGACGCAACTGCTGTGGTCATCAGTCCCTTAGAACTTAGAACTACTTAAACCTAACTAACCTAAGGACATCACACACACCCATGCCCGAGGCAGGATTCGAACCTGCGACCGCAGCAGCAGCGCGGATCCGGACTGGAGCGCCTAGAACCGCACGGCTACCGCGGCCGGCGTCCCATTTCCCTGTCTCCGCAGCAGTTCGGAGTGTGTGGCTTTCTTCCAGAGTTCAGTACTACAGCTGCCCTCTGACTAGTAAGTACTGTTCCGTGTTTTAGTGCTGAGATAATGGAGTTCAGTGAGACCACCAAGCCTTTACTGATTTACAACAGGTATTGGTATATAGCGGGCTATACAAACAAACAAGAAGCGACTTACTGATGTTGTGTAAACTTTGAATCAATAAATACAAAGGAAGATTACCCACAAAAACAAACACATTTGTAGAGGAAGATAGCCGTATTTGTTTTCCATATGAAGCAGCAAACGAAGTGCGAAAACAGTTTGTCAGCGCGAAGAAGCGGGCAATAGGAATTGACGCTACAGTTTCATCAGTTTAAGTTGAAAAAGTAGTGCAGCTCTTCAATAGAGCTTACGACTTAGTAACATCATTACCACCACACAGCATTGCGAAACGATCGTCGCATCGTATCAGGCGAAAATATATGAGAACTACGCGAGATCCCACCAGTTCTGGAGGAATATTCTTCCCAGAAAATAATTTACTGATGAATGATGGCACCAATTTTTTACTTGCAAATAATAACAGGGGATCGAATGACAGGATACTGGTGTTTGCCAGCGAAAAAGGAAAAGCATGTTCATGAAACGGTGAATCAGTCTTTTTGGATGGAACGTTCAAGAGTTCGAGCGGGCAATTTGGGCAGTTGTTTATACTCGACACCGACCTTAATAGTTCTAGCGGTGAAACAAACACCATTCCAGTCGTTTACACATCGCTGCCAAATAAAATGGAGAAATGTATGAAAGTTTTTTTTAAGAAAAAAGGGTATTGAAATCAACGTGCCTGGATGGAACTCACAACCCCTGATGATAGACTACGAAACTACCATCGTCCGAGTGGCTAACAATTTGTTTCTTGGAACAGAGATTACTGGTTGCTATTATCGTTTTAATCAATGTTTTTGAAAACAAGTTCAGTGTTGCGACCTCGCTCCAACACATAAGAAAAACAAGGAAATACACTGTCACATAAAAATGTGTTCTTCTCTAGCATATCCTCCCCTGGAAATGTTGGACGATGGTTGGCTCTGTATTCAAGAGAGCAAACCTAAAAACCCAAAGCTTCAGAACTTTTACGACTACTTTTTGGACCAATGGCTCGCTAATGAACATACACCAAAAGAGGTGTGGAACTGCAGTGGAAGGCGCCATCGCTCTAATAACGTCTCAGAAGGATGGAACCAGAGAAGAAATACATTAATACCCGACTAATTTTAAACTTTGCTTGGGAAAGAAGAAAAAATTCAGCAATGGAGATTGACGAAACGAATGCAAAGGCCTTAAAGAAACTACAAGGTAATGGGAACTCAAAATCTTTTCTGACTTGTGTGGTCTACGCACAGAAGTTACAGTGACGAAGGAAACGTCAGAATCATCCAAAACTTTGTAAAAATTGAAAATTAATTTAATGTAACCATTGGCAATCTTGTAAGTATTTTAAATAAATTTAATGGGGTCTGAAAGAGACTACCTCCTCGCGCTGTTCACTGGAAACGGCACAAAATCGGCGAAATGTCTTTTGAAATTTGTAAATTTTTCCCGAATGAAGACTGACAAGACTATCTCAGAGCCCAAGCCTTTTCTAGGGAATATTGACAGCATTCACCTTGAGAGATTCTTAGAAGCAAAACCTTTTCAGCGGAAATGCAGGCAAATGACGTGCAGTTAAATTCATACTTTCTGCCTCCGTTAGGAGATGAACAAATCAGCATGAAACTAATAAAGACAAAATAAATTACCATAAAAGAATGACTGGTCACAGTTTTTCAACCTGCCATCATACGTTAAAACTAATTTCTTGTAACACATGTCGTGGGCAATAGTGGGTCTGCTGACGGGGCTTGGGGAGTAACAGCTCTCACGCTCGCTTGCCGCCTAGCTTGTGAGCGCTCGCGGTAAAATGGCACGGTCAGATGTCGTTACATGTAGCAGCACGGCCGACTGGTTGCGCGCGAGAAGAGAAAACAATGTGTTGCCCTCAGAGGAATCGCCATAATTAGTTTCGGCATAGCCTTAGGTACGAACGTACAGAGTATACGGTGCAGTGTTTAAGAGAAGACTCCACCAAAAATTTTTCTTCCGCTTCGCAGATAGCAACTAAATTTTAAAATCGTGTCTGTTATGTAAAGATGTAGTAGTACCCAAGTTTTTAAGTCCATAACTTCATTGGTTTCTGAGTTTTCAATTCTTAATATGACTTTGATGCTCACAACAAAATTTTCACATGGCTCATGGTGCAAGAACATTAACAAGGCATAATTTAAGGGTTCCGTAGCTTCATTTTACGAGGAAGCTTAGTAATACGTTTTCAAAGTCATTTAAAATTTCAGCTTTAAATTTTCTTTCAATATCGATACATAAATGTGATGATAGGATAAACAGATTACATTTTTGATGACAATAATGATGTAGAGAACGATGTGGACGCGTCAAGACTACTTACTGCAAAAATTTCATTCAGATTGGTCAAAATTTATGATTAAAAAAGTTAGCACTGCTCTTAGAAAAACAAACTTATGGTAAAATGGTTTTTAACATTTTATCAAGAAATGAATGTTACTACAAGACACGTGCCCATTAAAATTCACCGACACCATAACGTTTTCCCTTCCTGCTTAGATGAGGCATCTTCTTGTAATTTCAAGATCAGGGTAGCCATTTCCTTGAATTTTCTGAATAGAAAAACTCTCACAGTGTTCTTGAGAAGGTGCAGTGGTATGTAAATCAATACACAATTCCTTGGAGCTTGTTCATTCTACTGAACAGTACTTCAATGTATTCCCTAAATTTATACTTACACAATCAACAGACAAAGTAACTGATTTCCAACGACTGGCTGCCAGTTGTTTCGCTTCAGTTTCGCTGGAAATCTTGCAACTGGTTTTTCCCAGTTTGCGTTTACGCCAAGTTCAGAGTAAAGATGGTTCCGTTTGATGATGATAGAAATCAAATCTTTTGGATCTTTTAGTGTGCCAGAGCTCATTACACAGTCCGTTTTTCAAACATTTCTTACATGTACTTGTAATTCGAATACAGCAAAATCGTTTAGGGATCTAAGAGTAAACACTCTAAGGACATGAAATAGCCATCAATTTAAAAAAAAAATTGAGGTTTTAGGCTTGTCTCCCGTTAAAATGGAGAGTAGTTGTTTTCTTAAAGAGATGAAAAGCAGCGTGATGGTCGGGTTAGGAACTTCAAAGCGTTTCGACAAATCAACATCAACGCATCAGTGCAGTATGGCTAGTCTATACGTACAGTGTATGCCATGATGTCTTGATACGATTAGCGTTCTATTAACGTGCTTTAAAATTTTGAACACAACGAAAAAATTCAGTTTGTAACAACATTACAATAGATTCCATGAGAGGGATTATGGACATTGAACGGTGAACAGCGAGAAGTAGACCTGAGTATATTTTTATTTTCAGGAGAAACACTCTACGAAATTCAACGAATGAAACGGCAGTTAGATCAAGTAACCATACTGCCTCTGAACTTGCAAAGCGTTGCGCAGTTTCAGTGGTTTTCGCGTTATGTTGACAGTGTGCAAACTCGGCTACAGTTATAACTTATATATACACTGTGTGACGTTTGCGTGATTAGTTTTACAGCAAAATTAGTCTTGTAGACTTCAGTTTCCTCAACGTAAATTTTCACGACTTTTGCAAGTCTGCAGCTACGATTATGTCATGTTTAGACATACATGCTGCTTGTTTTACGCAATAAAGAGAACGAAATTCACCCACAGAAGCTCACTGGCAGACTTAAGACTATGTCTTCGAATTAACACTACTCGAAAAGTGGTACCAGACGTTGATCCCTTAGAGACAAGCAACGCTTAAATAAAATTATAAAGACATATAAATATGTCAAATAAAATTTCGTCCTTGGCAGTGACAATAAGGCTGCAACAGTAGTAAGAAATACAGTCTTTCTAACTTAGCTGCCCCCCCGTTCTTTGCATCATAAAAGTATTACAACAGAAGTTGAATGTCATCGTCAGTCTCATTTACACAACAATCTTAAAATACATTTGCCACGAAACGCGTTTACGAGACACCCTGAAGTGATACAGGATTGCTCAATGCTGTGATGCAAGCACGAGCCAGGTCGCACGAGCAGCCGTGCTAAATAGCTAGTCTTCTTAGTGTGCATGTACCTGTGAAAAGCCGGTTAGCTCAGCAACAGACCCAGGCTCCGTGCAAGCGTCACTCCGTGCAGATGTCACTTCGTGTAAGTGTTCCAATCCCTCGATGAGCTCTGACGTGATGTTCAGTCACATTCCAGATGGAGTCGATCGGCTTGAGATTTGGCGAGCTGCAGGGCAGCACTTCAATTGCAACTCGCCACTGTGTTCCACGAAACACTCAATCGCACTCCTGGCCCTGTGAGTCGTCAGTCTTCTGACTGGTTTGATGCGCCCAGCGGCGAATTCCTCTCCTATGCCAACCTCTTCATCTCAGAGTAACATTTGCAACTTACTTTATCAATTATTTGTTGGATTTATTCCAGTCTCTGCCTTCCTCTGGAGTTTTTGCTCTCTGTATCTCCCTCTATCATCATGGAAGTCATTACCTGATATCTTCATCGATATCGTATCATCCCGTATCTTCTCACATACTCCTTTCCTCCTCGATCCTGCGCAGAACCTCCACATACCTTACCTTATCAGTCCACCTAATGTTCAACATTCGTCTGTAACACCACGTCTCAAATGCTTCGATTCTCTTCTATTCCGATTTTCCCACAGTCCATGTTCCACTACCATAAAATACTGTGCTCCAAACATACACTATGTGATCAAAAGTATTCGGACACCCACAAAAAATACATTTTTCATATTAGGAGGATTGCGCTACCACATACTTCATATCAGTGACCTCAGTAGTCATTAGGCATCTTGAGAGAGCAGAATGGGGCGCTCCGCGGAACTCACGGACTTGGAACGTGGTCAGGTGATTGAGTGTCACCTGTATCATACGTCTGTACGCGAGATTTCCACACTCTTAAACATCCCTAGGTCCACTGTTTCCGATATGACAGTGAAACGGAAAAGTGAAAGGACACGTACAGCACAAAAGCGTACAGGCCGACCTTGTCTGCTGACTGACAGAGACCGCCGAAAGTTGAACAAGGTCGTAATGTGTAATAGGAAGGCATCCATCCAGACCATCACACAGGAATTCCAAGCTCCTTCAGGATCCACTGCAAGTACTATGATACTTAGGCAGGAGGTGAGATAACGTGGTTTTATTGGTCGAGCTGCTGCTCATAACCCACACATCATGCCAGTAAAAGCCAAACGACGCATCGCTTGGTGTAAGGAGCGTAAACATTGGACGATTGAAAAGTGGAAAAACGTTTTATGGAGCGATGAGTCGCAGTACACAACGTGGCGATCCGAAGCCAGGGTGTGGATATGGAAAATGCCCTCTGAGCGTCATCTCCCAGTGTGTGTAGTGGAAACAGTGAAATTCGGTGGCGGTTATGGTGTGCTCGTGTTTTTCATGGAGGGGGCTTGCACCCCTCGTTGTTTTGCGTGGCACTATCACAGCACAGGCCTATACTGATGTTTTAAGCACCTTCTTGCATCCCGCTGTTGAAGAGCAATTGGGGGATGGCGGTTGCGATCGAGTACCTGTTCATAATACACGGCGTGTGGCGGAGTGGTTACACGACAATAACATCTATGTAGTGGACTGACCTGCACAGAGTCCTGACATGAATCCTATAGAACACCTTTGGGATGTTTTGGAACACCGACTTCGTGCCATGCCTCTCCGATCGACATCGATACCTCTCCTCTGTGCAGCACTCCGTGAGGAAGGCTGCCATTCCCCAAAAAACCTTCCAGCACCTGATTGAACATATGCCTGAAAGAGTGGAAGCTGTCATCAAAGGCTAAGAGTGAGCCAACACCATACTGAATTCCAGCATTACCGAGGGAGGGCGCCACGAACTTGTAAGTCATTTTCAGACAGGTGTCCAGATACTTTTGATAACATAGTGTATAGTCTCAGAAATTTCTTCCTCAAATGAAGGCCTATGTTTGAAACTAGTTGGCTTCTCTTGGTAGGAATGTCCTTTTTGCTATTGCTAGACTGCTTTTGCTGTCCTCCTTGCTCCGTTCGTCATTGGTTACTTTGCTGCCTAGTTAACAGAATTCCTTAACTTCACCTACTACTTGATCATCAATCCTGGTGTTAAGTTTCTCGCTGATCTCATTTCTGCTGCTTCTCATCACTTTCATTTTTCTTCTAGTTACTCTCAATCCATCTTCTGTACTCATTAAACCGTCATGAAATTCTTCTTCACTTTCACTCTGGATAGCAATGTCATCAGCAAATCGTATCATTGATATACTTTCACCTTGAACCTTCCTTTTGTTCCCATCACTGCCTCTTCAATGTAAAGATAAAACAGTAGGGGTGGAAGACAACATTCTTGCCTTATACATTATTTAATCAGAGCACTTCGTTCTTCCTCATCCACTCTTACTATTCCCTCTTGGCTCTTGTGTATATTGCATATTACCCGTCTCTTCCTGTAGCATATCGTTATTGGTCTCAGAATTTCGAATATGCACCGTTTTACATTGTCGAATGCGTTTTCCTGGTCGACAAATCCAATGAACTTGTCTTCATTTTTCTGTAGTCCTGCTTCCATAATCAACCGAAACGTCGGAATTGTCTCTCTGGTGCTTTTACCTTTCCTAAAGTCAAACTTTTCGTCATCTAACACACCCTCAATTTTCTTTTCCATTCTCCTGCATACTATTCTTTTAAGCGACTTCAGTGCATAAGCTTTTTTGCTGATTCTGTGATAATTTCCGCACTTGTCATCTCTTGACTCTACGGAATTGTGGGGATGATATTTTTCATAAAATCAGATGGTATGTATCCAGACTCATACATTCTACAAGCCAACGTAAATAGTCGTTTTGATGCCACTTCCCCCAATGATTTTAGAAATTCTGATGGAATGTTATCCATCCCCTCTGTCGTGTTTGATCATAAGTTCTTCAAAACTCTTTTCAATTGCGATTCTAATACTGAATCCCCTATCTCTTCTAAATCGACTCCCATTTCTTCTTCTATCACATCAGACAAATCTTCCCCCTCGCACAGGCCTTCAGTGCACTCTTTCCACCTATTCGTTCTCCCGTCTGTATTTAACAGCGGAATTCCCGTTGCACTCTTAGTGTTACCACCCTGGCTTTTAATTTCACCCAAGGTTGTTTGGACATTCGTGTATGCTGAGTCTGTCCCTCTGACAGTTATTTCTATTTCGATTTCATCACACTTTTCTTGCAGCCATTTCGCCTTAGCTCCCCTGCACTCCCTATTTATTTCATTCCTCAGTGACTTGTATTTCCGTACATCTCAATTTCCCTGTACATTTTAGCATTTCCTTCCTTCATCTATCAACTGAAGTGTTTCTTCCGTTACCCATGGTTTCTTCGCAGTTACCTTGTTTGTACCAATACTTTTCTTTCCAACTTCTGTGATGCCCCATTCCTCTTCAACTGTACTGCGTATTGAGCTGTTCCTTACGGCTGTATCTATAGACTTAGAGAACTTCAAACGGACCTCGTCATTTCTTGGTACTTCCGTATCCCACTTCTTTGCATATTGATTCTTCCTGAGTAATCTCTCGAACTTCAGCCTACTCTTCATACACTACATTGTGATCTGAGTCTGTATCTCATCCTCGATTCGCCTTACAATCTAGTATCTGATTTCGGAATCTTTGTCTGACCAGGATGTAATCCAACTGAAATCTTCCCGTATCAACCGAGTTTTCCCAGTATACCTCCTCCTCTTACGATTCTTTGAACAGCGTATTCGCTATTACCAACTGAAATTTGTTACAGAATTCCTCTCTCATTCCATGTCCGAAGCCCGTATTCTACTGTAACTCTTTCTTCTACTCCTTCTCTTACAGCTGCATTCCAGTTCCCCAGATTTTCATCTCCCCTTATGTACTGTATGATTCTTTCAGTATTCCTATGTACTTTTCCCTGTCTCTTCATCTTCAGCTTGTGACGTCGGCATGTGTACCTGAACTATCGTTGTCGGTGTTGGTTTTCTGTCGATTCTGATAAGAAAAACTATAACGCTGAACTGTCCACAGTAACACACCCTCTGCCCAGCCTTCCTATTCATAACGAGTCCAACTCCAGTTATACCATTTTCTACTGACCGCGTCATGACGATCATGTTTCCCGACAGCAGTGGCTTTTTTCAACAAGATAACGCCTGTAATTGAAGAAGTCTCATGATGGTCTTTCCACTGGCAAAACCCCAGGAATAGACCCCCATTCGTATCTCCGGGAGGGGATTGCCGAAAGGAAGGTGAGAATGAGACAAAGATTGACCAACTAACGAAAGGGTAATGTTCTACGAGTAGGGGCGCGGAATGTCAGAGACTTGAACGTGGAAGGGAAGTTAGAAAATCTGAAAAAGGAAATGGAAAGCCTCAGCATAGATATTCACCTCACTGACCCCTACTACATCTAGATTGAGCTTTTCAATTCCCCTTTTCAGATTTTCTAACTTCCCTGTCCCGTTCAAGCTTCTGACATTCCACGCCCCGAGTCGTAGAACGTTATCCTTTCGTTGGTTGGTCGATCTTTGTCTCATGGTCACCTCCCCTCCCAGAGTTACGAATGAGGTTCTACTCCGGAGTCGTTTGCCAATGGAAAGATCATCACGAAGCTTCTCCGATTACAGGCCTTATCTTGTTGAAAAATGCCACTGCTTTCGGGAAACATAATCGTCATGACGCGATGTATGTGGTGTGCAACCAATGTACTATACTGCTTGGCCGTGAAAGTGCCTTGCACGATCTCCACTGCACCCTTGGGTGCCTACGTGAATATTCCGCACAGCATGTTGGAGCCGCCATAAGCAGTACAGGTGTCAAGAAGCTATTGCCCTGGTAGGTGATGGATTGGATTCGCGCCCTCCGATCAGCATGATGAAGAAGGTATTGGTATTCATCATATCACGCAACGCTCTGCATATGCACGAACGCCCAGTTCCAATGGTCGAGTGTTCATTTCAGTTGTAGTTGCCGATGTCGTGGTGTTAACATTAGCACGTGCATGGGTCGTCGGCTGCAGAGGCCCGTCGTTAGGAGTGTTCGGTGCACTGTGTGTTCAGACACACGTGGGCTCCTCCCAGCATCAAAGTCTGATGTTAATTTTGAGTGTCCTGTTTTACCATTCTTCCCAGCCTACGAAGTCCGATATCCGTAGTTAGTCGTGGCCTCCCAACCCTACGATGTCTGGACGTAGTTTCACCTTGGTTTCGCTACGTGTTGAAGACACTCACCACAACAGTCTTCGAACACCCGAAAATGTTAGTGTCGAGCCTCCGGGCCATCACAATCTGTTCTCGGTTGAACTGAGACAGATCGCGCGCCTTCTCTATTCTACACGGAACACCACGCTCACTGATACTACATGCATCGTGCGTATGTCTGACCAGCAGTCTTTCCTCGCCCGGTGACGCTGATATCACCTGGACCGATTTATATCTATAGTATTCATAATGTTCTGGCTGATCAGAGTACCGTCTCCACTCATCTGTATTTTCACTCTGTCCTACCTTTCTTGCACCCACTGGTGCTACCTGGTGGTCCTCTTTGACTACCACTTTCTTTTCCCAGCATCCCTTTCTCTTGTGCCTTTCTCTCCTATTGGCACTATCTACTCTCATCTCCATCGCCACTGTCTCTCTCGTACTATCTTTCAGCGAAAAACAGCGGGAATGTGTCTGTATTTCTAAATTTTTGTTGAGGAAGGTGGAATGGGGATTGAGACAACAAGTGTCCCATTCTCTATCAGAGACCTTCCAAGAGGAACACATTCGACTTCTGGGTGTTTCCACAGTGGGATTTTTCCACTGGATCCCCTCTTTCCCTGCTGTAGAAAAGTGTGCTGCTTATACAGGGTGGTCAGCAACTGGCTAAAAAGCTTTCAACAGTATCTCAGGGGAGGCTGTCCTGAGAAATAATTCTTTCGAGTTATTTAGTATTTAAATTAGCAAGTCAGTTTGTCGGACATACAAATTCGAGCAGCCTGCCAGAAGCAGTGCCACTAAACGCGTTCTTCGTTTTATTTCTGCAAACCGAACAGAAGCAGCTTTTGCTCAGCTAGAATAAATTTATCAGTTTCTAACTGGTAACGAGCATTTGAATAAAAGGTAATTTACAGACCCACAGCTGTCTATGCATTACCGCATTTTAGCGCTTGAAAGTGCTGATTAGTTAACTTAAAAGTTAAATAACTCGGGAAAGACGCGAAGTATCGAGTTCTATTCTTAACATTTATTTCTCAGTACACCCTCCCTTGCAACACCCTTACAGCCTTTTCTAGCCACCCTGTATAAAACGAATTCTATAGGTCAGTCAAGTTTTGATAATTTGTATACTTCGACACATTTATATACTTTCACACGTAAACAACAAATATCTGCGCCTAATACAATAATAATACAGAACTGTTTTCTTTACATTTTTTTCTGAATATCTGCTCATCAATCACAATTAATCGTAAATACCAGATTTATGCCTTGTATCTTAAAAGACTAAAAATGTTATTAGACGTATCTTACTGAATTTACAGTCTTTTCAGTTTTACGTAACTTTTGGCAACCGTTTTGAGTTCCTTTCATTCATGTTAAAGCCCATTTCAGTCGATTTTTTGTCACTGACTACCGCTTTTGGCATATTTGTAAAAGAGTGAAGTGCCCATTATACAGAAAAAGAGCGTCATAAAATTTTATTGGTGTAAAAATGCTGACTAAAACATACTTTAGAGGCCTCAGACCCCTTGCGATGTTACTAGAATCCATGCCATGCGTTCACTACGTCACTTAAAACTATATTTAGGCCTTAGACCGAATGTTATTTGTATATTTTACGGACATAAATACGGTAACTTCGAACTCTTGATCGCGGTACATGGTAATGATGTCATGTTTTCCGGGTTTATCTTGATAACGGGTACAGATTTTCGAAAACTAGATTATTATGTTGTTAGGTAAATCCCTGAATACTGTACAGTTATAATTTCAACTGTTTCTCATTGTTAGTTGTTTAGGTAATTGCGGCCCACGGTGCGAAAACGGCTCAAATTTTTGTGGTGTTCTGCAAAATTACGGCAAATTGAAATCTAGCAACAATTAATGATATGGAAAAAAGTTTCGAAGTTCCCTTTGAGTATCATCTGAAGAACATATGGTAAAAATTTTGACGATTTGCCATCATCGGAGATTATAGAAAAGACATCTACACAACCGGTTCTTTGCGGATTTTACTCGGGAACTGAACATAAATAAATGGTGCTTTTGTAAGCCTCCCAAGGCCCCCCTATACGAGACCAAATGTGAAATAACCAACCAACTTTCTTGGGTAGGTTTCAATTTTAACACTACGCTGTAGCATACCTAGAACATACGCGTTCTACCGGTATGTACTCAAATGGGACCCAGGCCAAAAGCTCTCTAAACCACTTGAGCCTTTATATCTGTGGTCAGTAGACCCCGAGGTACAACCTCCTCAGAAATCGCGTTTCCGCGCGAGTCTTTTTAAAAGATATCGGTTCGGCGCATTATCGTGCACGCACCGATACACAAAGAAGCTCTTAACAAATAAATCTTAAATTGCAGTATACTCAACGACTAAAAGTACCGTAATGTTCACTCTAAATATTTTGTGCAAATGGGTAATGTCTACTATGTTACACGGACAGTGATTCATGGGCAGGAAAAAAGATGGGGGGGGGGGGGGGGGGGGGGAGCAAAAGTGAGAAGGGAATCTATGGCATGTGGATGTGAAACAGTTACAACAAGCACATTATCTAGTCGTGAGATAAATATTAAGTAGCTGCTGCTACTCTAGCAGAGGTGAGTAATGGAACAGTGTTTGATCATTAATGAACAGGTCAAGACTGTCTGACTGTTGTATATTATTGGTCATAATTTCGAGTAATATTAATTTTATGTCTTAAGTTCGTCTATGGATAACATCAAATGTAATATCATGAAAATGACATTCATTCAGAGTATGTTTAGCGATCTATCTTTTTCATTCTCCAACTCCTTTCATGCGGAGTTAGTCTAGCAGTTTGCTGACAGGCCTCTATATTATTTGTCACACGGATTTAGGGAACTCCTGTATTTCCTCTCTGTTCTAAAGGAGGAATCTTATCTTTACTGTTCAACAGCATGTTGGCTACAGTATTCGTAAGAAAAGAACGAAAGCCGGTACATAATGAACTACTGATTATATATTAATGTAGAACATTAATACTGTCCATTTAGTTTTCCAATATATCTGTCATCCTCCAAGCACCGACGCAACATTTCATAAATATTAGCAAAAAGTTTATAACAGAGTCAATAATGCTGTTAAAACTAAAATTCAATTACGGTTATTAATAAGTAATAAATTGTATCCAAGGCCTCAAGTGTGTAACACTGCAGATAGTAGCAAGCTGTTTTCCTGCATCTCACGGGACGCCACATCCCCTTCAGAGCATTTACTTCTCCCAGTTGGCAACCATGTGCTGCAAGTTGACAATTGACTGCTCAGACAACACATGCACGTGTAATGTTGACTGTCCAAGAGAAACAGAGAATACTGTGTTCGCAAACATGTTGTGAGAAAGGTGGATTTGCTTAGCGAAATTGAAACGACTCTCGCAATAGTTGCAAGTAAAAGTGAGATAAACTGTTGACACAATACAACACACAAAATGTTAAATGTTATGGGAATGAAAAACGCTACACTTCGTTAATTTTTCGCCCCTAAACAGACGTCACTACGTCAGTATAAGCTCAACATGTCGACCTGCAGCCATTACACTTAATTACATTTTCTTCGCTAAATATCGGGTCCCACGGATAAACAGATGGCATCGCTATCTGAGTAAGTTGTATTCTCGAAGCATAGTATGTATCATTATGCGGTCGGGATGATGCTACGCGTGTGTACATAACGTATTGTCGGTGTTGTGTCGAAACATTGGTCATCAGTTCTTGACAGTTATTGTAAGAAAGTGCTAGCGTTTTCACGCTTCTCGGCTTCATGAGAGCTGTCTGCCATAAATTTCCAGCTGGCTATCTGCAATAGTTTTATTGAAATCTATTAATAATGCTTAAAGCATTTCCTTCGAGGAAGTGTTCCAGTGGACCTTCCTTAAAGAGAGGAATATTTCTTGCACTCTGGATCTAAGACAGTGGACCAGCACATTCACGATATTCGTCCAATCTCATTCTGTGGATGGATGGAAAATGTTTTCATGTGCTACCTTTCGCAGATAGATAAATGTGACCTTTGAATGAAGTGGGACTGACAGAGCAAAGTGGGTCCTAGGTTACATTTGATATCAAACAACTATGCTAAGTAATTAAACTGTGAGAGCTGATTGACTTATGACCTTAATATATTGTTCCGCTAAGTGGTTTATGATCCCATATGGGTTGATTTATGACCTCCTGGGGGTAAGCGATCCTTCTGAGAAACCACTCACCACCCTCGGCCTCCTTTGCCCCTCCCCCATCCGCCTAACAAACCCAAGTACACTTTCGATATCAAATTAACTGCCCAATCAATTAAATTGTTCAATTAATCACCTCTCAACCTCAAGGAAACTCCAGCTATCCCCCTCCTGCCCCCTCCCCTAGATTCCCCACCTTAGAAATGTGGTGCGATAAGGTCTTTGCTGGAGAGGAAGGGTCCAGTGATGTGAAATTGAAATCAGTGTCAATTACATAGCAGAGGATATACTGTTTACCTATAAAATACAATTTTCAGGGATCTTTATTTTGTGGGAAAATCTCAAGCTCAGCCACTACATATCCAAATTAATTACATTGTTGGCGGTGTCTGTCTTCACCTTGACATGGGGGGGATCGACAGGGCTAGATCACAACACCACCACCAGAGGACTTCCCAATCCCCTCTCACTCTCTCCCTCCCAAAGCCTCCCAAAAAACTGAGAGGAAAAGTCGCTCAGACTGTGCTGAGCTGGTGAACTGATAGAATACCACGACAGCAAATTCAACTACATTTTAGAGGGCATAACAATATATTGTTTATTTATAAAATTCCATTTGCATATCCGTTTATAGGAGTTGGATCTCTTTGTTCAGCGGGAAAAGCTTATCATTCGCTGCTGATTATGTGATTTCGGAAGACACAGGCTTTGTAAAATACATCGAAAAGAAGAATTAAAACCATAAATTCAGTGCTTTTTTCTGATCGCACAACGACTACTGCCATAAAATCGACGTCAACATAAATCGCTAACCAAGGTAATTACTGTTACAGATCACACTAAGCATATCTCACGAAAACCTCCTCATCGCATTTTCGCTCGCACTGCACCATACCACATGTGCAGGTTTCACAGGAAATTCTGGGGCTCCCCGGGATTATAGTCCACAACCACCCAGTTCCCACACCCTACTCTTCCCCTTTTGGGTTTTTCTTACCTCCTATTGGTAGATACTCGCAATGTTAGATTGTTTGGCATGAAATTCATTAGGTTGGAGGTAGCAGAAAATGGTAATGAGAATTTCAGATTTCAGCTCAATTGCGCTATGTTCTTAAACAATTTATAGGAGACAGGGCAGGGGTTTGAGTGGAGTGTGCTCACAACACCACTATAAATTGATCAAATGTCAATTTAACTTCGTGACTGGAAGTGGTACTGGATAAAATAATAGAACGGTAGTTGTAATTTCAAATTCCGGTGGGCATTAATGGCATGACGGTGGTGTAATTCCCAACCACCTAAAGGTCTGCTAAACGTATTTTTTTAAAGTACTGTAGATTTCCCAGGTTGTTTGTTTTTAATACAACATGAAGAAGAAGAAATGGAAAGGGACTACTTTGTGATAGGATAGTAGTAACAATAAACCCAATTTAAACAAATTAAACTCCACCTTTCCGATGCAAGACAGAGTCCACAGGGATGTACTGAGAAGCACTCATCACCACACGTAACAGCCGTCACCACACGAACAGATCACTTTGTAAACACACACACTTAAACCATGATCCATTCGATGGCAGTTCCCTCGCTTAGATATCGAAGATTGCAGAAACTCCTGTTGGCCACCACGACCAGTCGTCTTCACACCCCACTCTCCTGGCCATCTACATGCCAGCCATACCAGATGCTCAGAGGCTGGAGGGGGAGAAACTGTCCAGCAGAGACATTTTCTACGAGGGTTATTCGGAAATTAAGGAACGATCGGTCACGAAAATCCGGTGAATTTTTGGACAGGTGTGTTGGGCAGTGTCTCTAGCATGTCCGTCGATGGCGTTACGTCGTTCTTTTTAGTTCTGAGCACACAGGGAGAACATAAAGATACCTATAACAATAGTGTCTCACGCCAAGTACAAGGGCCGGGTGAGAAATTTCGCCTGAATCTATGCAGCCAACATTACATAACTGGCGTGCGGTTTCTTCTTCAAGACAATTCTCAGCCGCATTCTGCAGGGTCAATGAAGATGCTCCTCCATCGTTTTCAATTGGAAATGTTTGATTACGCACAATACAGCCCGTAATTGTCTCCCTCTGCTGCTCACATGAACCGCTGACTATAAAGACAACATTTTGGCACAGACAACAAGCTGAAGGCCAGCGTAGAGTATTGGCGGAATGCACTGGCGGCTGTCTTCTATAACGAGGGTATTGGGAAGTTGGTACAACGCTACGACAAACGTCTAAGTCGGATCGGAGACTATGGAGATAAGTAGAAGGAAGTTGTAGCTAACTGTTGCAAATAAAACAGTTTTGATCTTCACTGTGGTTTGTATTTCGCGACCAATCGTTCCTTACTTTCCGAATAGCCCTCGTATACTGAATCTTCTCAAATTTACATATAAAAATTGGAGAATATTCGCAATCCATGTGGTCACAAAGGCTGCCCAACACATACTGAGTACTAGTTCACTATTCACCGACCCAGAAGGCGACACGGTTAGGTCAACTATATCATCATATCCTGCCTGGCCGGTTCTCAAGGCTCATTGTTGGCTCACTCTTTAACAGAGAAATGTCCATTTGTCCCAATCACGGGCTACCTCTTCCACGTGCCCGTACACCAGTTGCAGTTGTCCTAGGAAACCAGCCACATATTTACATTGTAACTACAATTCACAGTGTCAATCTGCTGCCATTCGACAATGAGAAAAGTATCAGAAATACCTCTTCATGATGACTGTGGTTCTGGAAATATCGATTTCCAGCTTAAATCTACATCCTCCTTATGACAGGACATAACTTTCCGCATAAAATTGTTCATACCTTTACCACACTTTATTGCAAAAAAAATCAGATAATCTATACCTCCCTTACGACCAAGCATAGCCTGCTCACTCCCAGATGACCACAGCAACTTAACACGCCAACACATACACATCTCAGACAAATTTCGCAGTTATAGTTTATGTGTGTATACCATCCAAAAAATATTAAGGTACGTCCACAATCACATCAGTTAGGTGTCTCGAGTCTCCTCAGTTTTAGTAAATTATTTGACATTTAGATCTTTCAGCCAGTCATATTCGAGAACAGACTGCAGGTATTTTCATTCGGTGCTTCTGGAAGGTACTGCATTCCATCAAGGCTCTCTCAAGCAAGTGTTATAAAGTAGAGACGTCCGACACTATATGATAGTCAACAGTGCTCCCACAGACGAAAGTTTTAGAAAGACATCAGCAATATGGGTTGGTGTACTGTAATAAGAGCTGCAGTCAAAAATGCGACATAGAACACGTGATGATCTACTTACTGGAGCCGATGAGAAGATATTTTGCCTATCCACGATGTTACAGCAGTATTTCATGCCATGTTTGTTCACTACAGCAGGTCTAGTTGAACACTTGTGTTCGTATACTGTTCAGGTGTTTAGGAAATGAATCTGCCCCCCCCCCCTTTATGGTCGGATGTACTCGCCAATTCGTTGAAATCCAGATTCCCCATATCAAATCTATCCTCCCCATAGGGCTAGACGTACGTAATTTGGGTAAAGGAATAGAAGCATGATTACTTCGCATACGTATCTTGTGACACTCAGAATACTTCAAATACTAACTTCACGTTCCAGCAGCATAAAATTCCCGATAAGTAGCGTATTTGTCATTGGGAGGTGTATAGCTTCCGAAAAACTGTGGTATGTCCACACTCACACCAGCCGGGTGTCATTTCACACAGAGTACCATAGCTTCCCTGTAGCAAAATCCTCCCACCACCTCACATGGTTGTCTAGTAATAAAGAGCGTAATTACAATTAAAAAGCCCTAGCGTCTTTATGTGACGTACATTCATGCCTAAAAGTCGGCACATGCCAGAGCAGCAAGAACTGACGCATTTTACGTAGAAAGACTAACTTAGAAAGGTCCAGCTATCTTCTATGAAAACATCACCTCAGAATCCCGGACTTCTCATTGTCACGAGAAGTCTCGGTTTCGCCACTTCCACAAAACAGTAGATTAGAATCGAGTAGAGACTTTAGATATGCTCTTGGACTGTTGTAAATAAATGGATCTATCTCCAGATTTCACCATGAGTGATGCATCATCATATGTTGATGTGATAGATAGTAGCTATCCACATTCTGTCCTTGTGGTATCGCTGGAATGATCCACAGTTAAGTGGACGGTGCGTATGTGTGCATCCTGTACTGACCTGCACCATGCTGTTTGAAACCCATGGTGCGCTTCCATTACTCAGAGCCACCACAACAGAGAGAGAGGTAGAATGAAAATATAACTACTCTAATTCATCCACATTTTTCATCGTATTTTTCCTCAATTTTACGTATTTTCCATCAATTTAGCCATTTTACTAGGGTTTTCCTTGATGTCAACGCATTTTACCCAAT
This sequence comes from Schistocerca americana, assembly GCF_021461395.2. Classification (NCBI taxonomy): domain Eukaryota; kingdom Metazoa; phylum Arthropoda; class Insecta; order Orthoptera; family Acrididae; genus Schistocerca; species Schistocerca americana. The sequence goes on along the minus strand of NC_060119.1, from coordinate 600,810,433 downwards.
TACCCGACTTCAGAAGCACTGCTCTCGACCACTTCTCACATCAATGGAAGTCTCATTGTGTCTACCTCATGATGCAATCAGCCAATGACGTTGCAGCAAGATTCTCAGTTTCTGTATCATTTGTAAACCAACACCTCCAATGCTTTATGAGTGCAATATACATATGCACATATCGTGAACCCTGTTACGGTCCCCACACTACGTGTGTGGGTAATAGCCAGTAGCAGAGAGAAGGTGTTATATTTACGTTTTTTAGCCAAAACACTTTAAAAATTCCCCCTATATTGATGGAAATCACGAAATATTCTCGCATTCGTAGGGTAAGGTTGATCTAATTCGAAATGAGCTACCACTACGTTAACCTACCAGCTAAGGGTCGTGATTAAAATTCTAGATGGTCTCTCTCTCTCTATGCATCTCGCAACTCTTACTCTGTCTTTCAGAAATTGTTCAAATGGCTCCAAGCACTATGGGACTTAACATCTGTGGTCATCAGTACCCTAGACTTAGAACTACTTAAACTTAACTAACATAAGGACATCACACACATCCATGCTCGAGGCAGGATTCGAACTTGCGACAGTAACAGCAGCGCGGTTCTGGACTGAAGTGCCTTGAACTGCTTGGCCACAGCGACCGGCATTCTGTCTTTAACCAACCCTCCATGCAACACTGTGTCCAATTGATTTAGAATTGACCAGACGTAGGAGGATACTATAACTGTTACATTCGATATCTCGTGAAGGAACAGGATGAGCTGAGTTCCATGTAATGAATACACTTCGATATTTTGCTTTCAGGAAGAGTATAACATGTGTTCCAAACTTATACAACCGACCAACACTACGGATGCTGACCAATATTATCATTCCAATACTGTAACTACCATTCTGCAGAGACTGTTCCATACCAATCTTATGTCGCGCATCCAATTGCACATGGGCTTTAAAATACTTAAACAGTCTTGCAAAAGGTGACCATGACTTCGATTCTGGTCATGTATCCTAAAATTGTTCGTAAATGTAATACAGCTGCCAACACCTTGTGTAACTGCAACATTTTTCTGTTTGTCTGTCAGGGTGTACTGGTTGCACATGGGAGCCACCAGACAATACTCTAATCCTAATGCCAGAGAATCCATCAGACACAATCCTGGGCATATCATACGTGGGTTCACCCTCAAATGCTATCCCAGCCGTAATTCATGGTGGATCACTTTCGAAAACCACCTCGGCTGTGGCATGCAATGAATCGACCTCCGAACCCCATCTTGGCCATTATGTATGATGGAGCCACCTTGCAACAATATTCCATCTGTAAGACATCGTGGATCCGTCTATGAGCTCTGTCCCTGATTCAACATGTGGTTGATTCACCTGTGACATCTACTTTGATCCAACGAAACCTACCCTGTGCCATGAGCGCCCCCCCCACATGAAGCTGACACACACACACACACACACACACACACACACACACACTCACTCCCCCCCCCCCCTTGTGAGTCAGGGTAAGAATAGGCCCGACGTATTCCTACCTGTCGTAAGAGGTGACTAAAAGGAGTCCCTCCCCCTCAAGGGGGTAGTTTGCGCCTGCGTCCGGAGACGAACGGTTCAACGACTTATATTTGTGGTCATTTTGGTTTTTCGCTTATTCTGGTTTCTTCCTTCCTTTGTTTGTTTCCTTTCTTTGTCCTTCTCCCTCTCTCACTGTCTTCCTTACTTTTTACCTTGCCTTCTTCTCCTTGCCTTCTTCTCCTTACCTTCTCCTCCCTGCCTTCTTCTCCTTGCCTTCTTCTTCTTGCCTTCTTCTCCTTGCCTTCTTGTCCACCCTATGGTCTCCACCTCCGCGTTTGAGACAGGTCTGTCCTTTCTCTCCCTCTCTCCCTTTTTTTCCTATTCTCCTTTCCTCCCTGTGCGTGCCTGAAGGCTGACCCACGCGTTCGCACGTGTAGCAGGTGACTGGGTAACGCGTAATTCCCCGCCCTGGGTAGACAAATAAGGCACGCACGTACCCCCTGGTGAAGGCCAGGCCCAGGGAGAGGTGATTGCCTGGGCTAACACCTTCCGACCATGCCGATTGGTCCCTCCGTCTGTTTCTCGGGAGGTGTGACCTGAGGTGTCAACATTCACCTAAGGCGGGAGCGCCCTCTGAGAGGGTCCCCACAAGGAAGGAGCGCGCCATCGGAGACGCTGGCAATCACGAGGGATTCATCCGCAATGGATTTCTCTTCTTCTTCTCTCTCGACTTCTGCCGAAAAACGGAAACTTGACCAGCCACCAGTGACAAAAGTACTATCGCCTGCCCCAAAGTTCCTTGTAGTTTCTAGATCTGAGGACGGAAAGGATTTTTCATCTGTCAACCCGTTCGTTATTCAGAAGGGCGTAGATGCCATAGCCGGTCCTGTCAAGTCTTGTACCAGGATGTGTAACGGTACCTTGTTGTTGGAAACTGAGAGCGCCTTTCAGGCACAATAACTCCTTTGGGCCACACTCCTGTACACGTTCCCTGTCAGGGTGGGGGCTTACGGCACTTTGAATTCGTCGAGTGGTGTGGTATCTACTAGATCACTCGACGGATTGACTGACGAGGAGATTCAGTCTTTCCTCGCTGAGCAGGGCGTGACGGCTGTCCATAGGGTCATGAAAAAGGTCAAAAATGACCTTGTACCGACCCGGACATTTTTCTTGACCTTTGATAGTGTTCAGCTGCCGTCGCGCATCAATGCGGGCTGTGAGGTTGTTTCTGTTCGCCCCTATGTGCCGACACCTACGCGCTCCTACCAGTGTCAGCGTTTTAATCACACACGCCAGTCTTGTTCTAATGCGGCTGAATGCGTCACTTGTGGCAGGGACGCCCATGAGGGTGACTGTCCACCTCCGTCTCCTTGTTGAGTGAACTGTTAGGGTGACCATGCAGCGTCCTCCCGCGACTGTCCCATCTACAAGGATGAACGCTGTATACAGGAAATTCGGGTCAAAGAGAAAATGTCCACCTCGGCTGTTCGCAAGCTATTTGCTAGTAGGAAGCCCAAGCTGCTCCCAGCGGGGAAATACAGTACTGTCCTCGCCTCTCCTCGGCCTGCCAGAGAGGTGTCGACGCAGACATGAGATCTGATCTTTAGCGCTACGGTCGTCCGTTCGGCCAATGCTAAAATCGTCCGGTCAACGTCTCCTCTTCCTCCTAAGTCACAAGCACCTTCATCAGCTTCTGCCAAAACTAAGACCCAAAAGTCAGATGCACGGGGCTTCTATAAGGAACCGCCCCTTGAAGACTTCCTATGTACCCCAAACTCCCAGCAATCGACCAGTGCTTCGACTAAACGAGCTTCCAAGAAGGCTCATAGGAAGCAAAGTTCTCCTTCTCCGCCACGGCGCGTTTCTTCTCCTGCACCACCCAGCGGTTACCGCCCCAGGCCGTCATCCGTTTCGCCTGGCCGCACCGCTGGTAGCCGAACATCTGCCCGTTCACTGGCGGAGGAAGTTCCCTCTCCCGGCCATCTTAACATGGTGGCCGACGAATCTATTGAAAAAATGGACGATGACTCTCCACCTATTGATAGCGGCAGCAGTGCTCGCTCGAAGCCAGGCCCTCAGCGGCCTTCGAGGTGACCCCTTCTTGCTTCTCCTTTTTCTTTTTCTTCTCACGATGGCACTTCTTCATTGGAATATTCGCGGCATTCGCTCCAACCGAGAGGACTTAAAGTTACTGCTACGCTTGCACTGTCCGCATGTAGTAGCTCTCCAGGAAACGAAGCTACGCCCATGCGATCGAATTGACTTGGCACACTATGCCTCTGTGCGTTTTGACCTACCCCTGTAGCAGGTATTCCGGCTCATGGAGGGGTTATGTTGCTGGTCCGGGATGATATGTACTACGATCCCATCACATTGCAGACCGATCTGCAGGCAGTTTACATCCGAATTACTCTCCCCACTTTCACATTTTCCACTTGTACCTTTTACAGTCCATCGTCGTCTGCCTTTACTAGGGCAGACATGATGCAAATTATTGCTCATCTACCTGCACCATTTTTGTTGACTGGAGACTTCAATGCCCACCATCCCCTTTGGGGCTCTCCAGCATCCCGCCCGAGAGGCTCCCTGTTAGCAGACCTTTTCAACCACCTCAATCTTGTCTGCATCAATACTGGCGCCCCTACTTTTCTTTCGGACACAACTCACACCTATTCCCATTTAGACCTCTCCCTGTTAGCAGACCTTTTCAACCACCTCAATCTTGTCTGCATCAATACTGGCGCCCCTACTTTTCTTTCGGACACAACTCACACCTATTCCCATTTAGACCTCTCTATATGTACTACCCAACTTGCACGCCGGTTTGAGTGGTACGCTCTTACTGATACGTATTCGAGCGACCACTTCCCTTGTGTTATCCATCTCCTGCATCATACCCCATCTCCATATTCAACTAGATGGAACATCTCCAAAGCAGACTGGGGGCTCTTCTCTTCCAGGGCGACATTTCAGGATCAAAACTTCGCAAGCTGCGATAGTCAGGCCGCACACCTCACGGAAGTCATTCTCACTGCTGCTGAATATTCCATCCCTCATACTACTTCTTCTCCACGTCGCGTACCGGTCCCCTGGTGGACCGCAGCATGTCGAGATGCTTTGCGTGCTCGTCGACGTGCTTTACGTACCTTTAAACGCCACCCTACGATGGCGAATTGTATTAATTATGAACAATTATGTGCGCAGTGTCGTCGTGTTATTAAAGAAAGCAAGAAAGCCAGATGGGCTATTTTCACAAGCTCCTTCAATAGTTATACTCCTTCTTCTGTTGTCTGGGGTAGCCTGCGCCGGCTATCTGGCACTAAGGTCCACTCAGCAGTTTCTGGCTTGACGGTCGCGAATGACGTCCTTGTGGCCCCTGAGGATGTCTCCAATGCCTTCGGCCGATTTTTCGCAGAGGTTTCGAGCTACGCTCATTACCACCCTACCTTCCTCCCCCGAAAACAGGCAGAGGAGGCAAGGCCACCTAACATCCGCTCCTCGAATCATGATTAGTTATAATGCCCCATTCACCATGCGGGAACTCGACAGTGCACTTGCCCGGTCACGGTCCTCCACTCCGGGGCCTGATTCTATTCATATTCAGATGCCGACGAACCTTTCTCCTGCGGGTAATGGTTTTCTTATTCGTACTTATAATCGCATCTGGATTGAGGGTCATGTTCCCACCTGCTGGCGCGAATCTATTGTTGTCCCGGTTCATAAGCCGGGGAAGGACATGCACTTGCCTTCCAGTTATCGACCCATTTCCCTTATCAGCTGTGTCTGTAAGGTGATGGAACGAATGGTTAACTCTCGTTTGGTTTGGCTGCTCGAATCTCGACGCCTACTTACCAATGTACAACGTGGATTTCGTAGGCGCCGCCCTGCTGTTGACCATCTGGTTACCTTGTCGACCTTCATTATGAATAACTTCTTGCGGAAGCAACAGACAGTGGCTGTGTTTTTTGATTTGTAGAAGGCTTACGACACCTGTTGGAGAGCGGGAATTCTCCGCACCATGCATACATGGGGCCTTCGCGGTCGCCTCCCTCTTTTTATTGGCGCATTTTTAGTGGATCTACAGTTCAGGGTACGTGTGGGTTCTGTCCTGTCCGGAGCCTTTCCCCAGGAGAATGGGGTGACACAGGGCTCAGTTTTGAGCGTCGCTCTCTTCGCCATAGCGATCAATCCAATAATGGATTGCCTCCCAGCTTTTGTATCAGGCTCCCTTTTCGTGGACGATTTTACCATCTACTGCAGCACGCAGCGTACATGTTTCCTGGAGCGCTGTCTTCAGCGTTGTCTTGACCGTCTTTACTCCTGGAGTTCCGCCAATGGCTTCCGTTTTTCTGCCAAGTCGGTCTGTATTAACTTCTGGCGCTACAAAGGGTTTCTCCCACCGTCCTTACATCTCGGTCCCGTTGCTCTCCCATTCTTGGAGACAACAAAATTTTTAGGTCTTATATTTGATAGAAACTTAGCTGGTCTCCACATGTGTCATATTTGGCTGCCCGTTGTACCCGTTCCATAAATGTCCTCCGTGTTCTCAGCGGTACGTCGTGGGGAGCGGACCGAACCGTCCTACTTCGCCTATATCGGTCGATCGTCCGCTCAAAGCTGGATAATGGGAGCTTTGTATACTCCTCTGCGCGGCCGTCCATCTTACGCCGCCTCAACTTTATACAACATCAGGGGTTACGTCTTGCGATCGGAGCGTTCTATACTATTCCCGTCGAGAGTCTTCATGCTGAAGCAGGTGAATTGCCACTAACCTACTCGCGCGATATACTGCTTTGTCGGTATGCCTGTCGGCTATTATCGGCTGTTATCAATGCCCGACCACCCGTCTTATCGTTCCTTTTTTGATGACTCTCTCGACCGTCAATATGGGTTGTATGTATCTGCCCTGCTACCCCCTGGAGTTTGCTTTCGTCGCCTCCTTCAGCACCTTCAGCACCTTGATTTTTCACTCTCTGCAACCTTTAGAGTGGGCGAGAGCCAAACGCCACCTTGGCTCCAGGCTCAGGTTCGCGTTCACCTTGACCTCAGCTCGCTCCCAAAGAAGGTTACCCCAGCTTCGGTATACCGCTCGCGGTTTGTCGAACTTCCAAATTCATTAACACAATCTTCATTAATAAGACCAATGACGGTGTCGGATGTTCTTTTATTGTCGGGGCACACAGTTTCAAATAGCGGCTCCATGGCCATTGTTCGGTATTCACAGCTGAGCTATTTGCCCTCTATCAGGCTGTTCTTTACATCCGCCGCCACCGACATTCTGCTTACGTCATCTGCTCTGATTCACTGAGCGCCATCCAGAGCCTCAGTGAACCGTATCCGGTTCACCCTTTCGTGCACTGGATCCAACGCTCTCTTCAGCAGCTGGCGGACGACGGTTCTCCGGTTACCTTTATGTGGGTTCCTGGCCATGTCGATATCCCTGGGAACGAACCTGCAGATATCGTGGCTAAGGCTGTGGTCCTCCAGCTTCGGACAGCTTCTTGTTGTGTGCCTCCATCTGATTTTAGCAGGGTTATTTGTCAGCGCGTTTTATCGCTGTGGCATGCCGATTGGTCTACACTTGCAGAAAACAAGCTTCGTGCCTTGAAACCTCTCCCCACGGCTTGGACGACCTCTTCACGCCATTCTCGGCTGGAGGAGGTCGTTTTGGTCCGGTTACGGATTGCACACTGCCGGTTCAGCCACCGCCATCTGTAGACGGCTGCGCCGGCGCAGTTCGGCCCATGTGGGCAAGTGCTGACGGTACGCCACATTTTAACGTCCTGTCCGAATTTTAATACACTGCGCATTGATCTTGGCCCGCCATGTACTCTGAATGAAATTTTAGCGGATGACCCAGGAGCAGCTGCTCGCCTTCTTCGTTTTATCCACTTGACAAACCTGTCTAAGGACATTTGATTATGCTATTTTCTTTTAATCCCTTGTCTGTTAATGTGACTTTTATAGTGTTGTCCTTTTTAGTTGCTGTTTTAACATTGTGCCTCGCAGTGCATTCATAGTTTCGTCTGGGCGCTCATGACCACTGTAGTTGTGCGCGCTAAAACCACAAACACACACACACACACACACACACACACACACACACACACACACACACACACAATGAAAAATAGCACAGTTGTGCTAAATGTTGACAACTGTACTACATTTACAAGCAATTTTAGAATACGTGGCCATAAGGGAGGTCATGATCACATGAGGAGATGTGGCATAAAATCAATAAAATTTCGAAAATTGATGAGAAACATGTACAAATTGAGAGAATATGAGGAAATTGAGGAAGAACGACGGAGTAATTACATGTCTGCTTGGAGCATGAAAATTCTTCTCCAAGGGAGTGAGAGACAGCAAAAGAAATGTAAGGAAAAGCTGAAATGGAAGTACAGGGAACCAGAAAAACAGTAATTTCTCGTGGACGACGATCAGACAGTTGGAACAGATTGTTTAACGTGGATGAGCACCAAATGTAGAGTAATACATCGGAACACAAGCCCAGGTGTGACACCAAAGTTATCAGCAACCACCTAGTAGGTTTTTGTAATGTGACCTTAGGTAAGAAAAATTTTATTACCAGCTTGAGGACTGTGATATACAACTATAGAATGGATCATGTGATTGATACTGTACAATACTGTTTAAGTGTTTTATACTCTAAGAAACAGCTTAACAATGTGCTCTACGTACTTTAACAATTACAGCCTGCAGCGTCAGCTACACATACCTTACAGAACAGCTGCTGCATGTTTTAGCAATATTCTACTGTATGTCTACTGAGGTAATAGCAACATATGGAAGTTAGCTGCTGTCTTGGATGCTTTCCTAGAAAAGGGAACTACGTCTCTAAACTGACATGGCTCAGTGTTAAAAGATGATGCAAAGCAGATGGAGTGATCGGTTGATAGATGTTACAATGTGGTATGATTCAATGGTAGACTGACGATGCGTTATAGTGAGAGGGAGATGTTATGGCATTGTCCTGACAGATGTTATGGATGGATGAGACTCGTTTCTGTTAACGCAGTTAGTGCAGCAGGGCATGTAATATCACGAACCAGTCACCACTGATATTCATTTGTCCATTTGCTCATATGTTGTCCTTGTTTCTGCATTTTCCATTACTGATAGTCATTTATAAGACTGGTGCAAGGGAGCGTAATTTCCAAACTGTAAGCTGATGTGGACAGTGTATGCATGTCTGGAAAGCTATATTGTGCATGTATCACAAAAGTTATCTCCAGTTACAAGGAATATATAGATTATGTGGGAAATTGACATTTACAGAGCCAGAGTCGTCATTAGGAGGTATCGCTGTTACTTCGCTCATTCTTGAATGTCACTAGATTGGCACTGCAAGTGTAATATTTAATTGTCATTACGCTGACGAATATGTGGCTGGTTTTATAGCATGACTTCAACTAGTGTATGGGTGCATGGCTGAGGTAGCTGGAGGTCAGATGGACATTTCTGGCTTAAGGCACAAGCAGCCGCTAAGTCTCGTGAATTAGTCATTGGGTTGACCTAACTGTGTCTCCCTCTGGGCGGATGAATGACAACTAATACTCAGTACATGTTGGGTAATCCTCATGATCATGTGTGTTGCGAGCAGTCTCCGATTTTTACTTGGAAATTGGAGAAGTTTTAATATGGGTAGTTTTCGTGCTGGGTGATTATCCCACCTGTGTAAACTGATTGGTATACTGCTTGATCGTTATGGTGGTAATCCCTCTGGTCTCCATGCATCTGGTATGCCTGGTGCATGGATGCTGGAAGATGTGGTGTGTGAAGACGTTGGCAGTGTTGGTCTACAGCAGTTCCCACATTCTCCAATGTCTATTATGAAATGAATCGTGGTTAAAGTATATGTGTTTACAAAGTTCCCTGTCCATGATGTGACAGCTGCTATGGGTGGTGTTGAGTAGTTCTCAGTACAACCCAGTGGACTCTGTCTTCACCGAGCGAGGTGGCGCAGTGGTTAGCACACTGCACTCGCATTCGGGAGGACGACGGTTCAATCCCGCGTCCGGCCATCCTGATTTAGGTTTTCCGTGATTTCCCTAAATCGCTCCAGGCAAATGCCGGGATGGTTCCTCTGAAAGGGCACGGCCGACTTCCTTCCCTGTCCTTCCCTAATCCGATGAGACCGATGACCTCGCTGTTTGGTCTCTTTCCCCAAAACCAACCAACCAACCAACCAACTCTGTCTTTCTGTGACAAAGCGGAGTGATCACCATTTAAATAAATCTGGATTTGTTGTTGCTACTGTCACATGGAAGACCCTTTCCCCTAATTCTTCTTCATGTTGTAGCAGAGAGAACCAACCTGGGAATTTTATAGAGCTTTAAAACATGCACTTAGCAGCCCTGTAGGTGGTCAGGAATTACACAATCATGACGGTATAAATTTCGGTGAAACTTGAAATTACAACTTCGAATTTCAATGTGAAATTCCAGGCTGATTAGTTTATTGCTTCCTATAGTGGTATTTTGAGCACACTCCAGTTAAACCCCTCCCTTTTTTGATGGAAATTGTTTAAGGGAATAGCACAATTGAGCTGAAATTTGAAATTCTCACAATTATTTTGAGTTACCTCCATTGTAATAGCTTCCCACCAAACAGACTAACCATGCCAGTATCCACCAGTAGGATGCATGGAAAACTCACAAGAGGAAAGAATAGGGTTTGGAGACTGGGTGGTTGCTGACTCGAATCCTGGATAGCCCAGAATTTTCAGTCTTAGTATCATCCAATACGAAGCAATGTAAAACTGTCTTTCACAGTGGGCGTCGATTAATTAGCCAGTCAGTTTTAGAGTAAGGGTAGTGCAGGTGGACTATTTCTGAGACAACCAAGAATTTTGGAAAGGACAAATGAGTGGCTAGTGTGATTTCCAGAGGCTCATGACAGACACTCACTTGTCAGGAAGTTGGCACTTGAGAGAAAGGTAGGAAGAAAAGGGAGAGGGATTATGTGTTTCGACTGGTACTTCCCAGATATGTACATCAAATAGTTCCCACCACCCGATTTTATGTCTGGCAGTAGTAACCAGAGGAGCAAATGTGGAGGGATGGTTGGGATTAGAGGAAGAAGAATGAGGTAGGTTGCTTCCTCCAGCATACTCTGTCACTGATGTTGTGAACTAACTCAGTCAGTATCTGCACAACTATGTGATCACATAGAGCAGTAGCTTCCAGTGACCCATTGTGAAAAATTTGTGTTTGGGAACAAAACAGGAAGTGAATCTACTATCAAATTTCAAAGGAAGCCAATATCCAGTATTGTGTATTCCCCTGCATGTGACTGGCACCCATCCCCTGCCCAGGACTCAAAGGGTCGCCAGAATTCTGGCGAGTGTGCACTGTGCAGTGTGCATGAAGAAGCAGTTGGGTGGGTTTTTACCAGATATGTTTAGCTCAATCTGTAATAGTGTGATTATGGGTGGTAAGTGTTTTATGTTGATGTTGATGTTGATTTCTTGCATGATTGGTAAAAAGTGCTCTAGTTACATATTTAATTACTTCTTATACATGTATTTTACGAAACCTCTATCTAACAAAAATAAATAACAGAGAATGATGAGCTTTTCTTACCAAATAAAGAGATCCAAACCCTGGAAACTAGTATGTAAATTCAGCTTCATAAATAACCTATGTATTATTATGCCCTCTGAATGTAGTTCAATTTTATGTTGTTGGATCTTCCAGTTCATCAGCTCAGCATAAGCTGAGCTATTTATTACGCCAACATTTTCTATGAGGGGGAGGACAGAGGGGTGAGGGGTCAGATAGTAGGGTACCTTTGGGTTTTGGCATTGTATACTATTTCTCTTGATCTCTGCACATCAAGATGAAGACAGATGCACAAATTTTTAAACAAAACAACACGTGTAATCTACAGCAGTGTAATTATGTAATTAGAGCATATTGCTGCTGGACATCAGCTATTCCCCAAAAAAAAAAAAAAAAAGAAATCAAACACCTGAAAATTGAATATTATAGGTAAACAGTATATCCTTTCCTGTGTAATTAACACTGATTTCAATTTGGTATCATACGATCCTTACTCTCCAGCAAAAATTGAATCTTTTTCCTGCCTTCTTCGAAGGGGTAAAGGAGCAAGGGATGGGGAGAGAGGGGATTTCCTGGAGTGGGATAGATAATTAATTAAGCAATTTAATTAATTAGGCCATTAATTTTATATCAAAAGTGTTAATTAATGGGTGAGGGAGAGTGATGAAGGTTGTGGATTTCACAGAGCGGTGTGGGGAGAAGGGGAGGAAGGTGATGGATGGCTTATCTCCAAAGGGTCGTAAATCAAACCCAAAGGGTCATAAACCACTTAGCAGGACAATAGCTAGGGTTATAAGTCAATCAGCTTTCACAATTCAGTTCATTAGTACATGAATTTGATATCGAAATTGTCCCAGGACCCGCTTTGTCCTACTACTACTGGGTGTCCTCCAACCAGACAAATGGCTATTATTTGTGTAAAGTTCCCTGTGCAAACAAACAAGCGTACATGAAGAAAGTGCCGAGAGCTGTATACTGTGGCACAAACGTCTGTACTGAGACTTGTGATCCGTCACTCGAGGTCAGGCGGCATATCCTCATGATGGAATAAGCATAATTACACTCTCACCCACATACATTTCGTCGCTCGCCTGCCAGTCGCACGATGTGTCAACGTCCGTCGGCGAGCATAGAGACCTTTATCGAAGCGTCCAAAGTATTTTCTTGTAGAAATGGGTGTGGATGATATTCATTTTTACCCTCACTTTGGAGAAATAAGTCCTTCAGAGCCCCAGAATTTTTTTTTTACAATCGAAAATATGGAAGAAAGAGTGCACATTAATGTAATTTGTACTGTTTTTGATAATCCATTACATCCGATTTTATTTCAGTGTATGCGGATGGTTGAAGTAGGACACCCATGTCAGGTAAGAAGTCTCCCCAACCGCTTTTTCTGGTTTGGTTCAAATGGCTCTGAGCACTGTGCGACTTAACTTCTGAGGTCATCAGTCGCCTAGAACTTAGAACTAATTAAACCTAACTAACCTAAGGACATCACACACATCCATGCCTGAGGCAGGATTCGAATCTGCGACCGTAGCGGTCGCTCGGGTCCAGACTGTAGCGCCTAGAACCGCACGGCCACTACGGCCAGCGTTTCTGGTTTCAGGTGCTCAACATGTTTCCAGTGTTTACTGCAGAGCACTATGTAAACCTGGAGCAGAGGAGGCATCACTGCCCGAAGAAATTTCTCATCTTCTCCCTCAGCACCTACAAGCACTTGTAAACGGGATACGGGCAGGCGCGCCGGTCTTGGCTCGGATTCGCTCGGAGAACTAACGAAGGTTAATGTTCTGGCGAGCCTGGAACCTGGCTGAAGTTTCTCATGTTGAGAAAACGATAGGAGCGATATATATTTAAGTTCAAAAACGTTTTAGCCATTAATTAGTATTTATTATTGACGACTGGTTTCGACAGCTGAAATTGTCATCTTCTGATCTTCAAAAATAATGTTCGGCTATAAATTGCTTTCCATTATGAATTTAGCAATAACGTCATAACGTCATTATGCTGGAGAATATATAGCGTGTTAAACATAGGTCTGTGACAAGTAAAATCATTTACAGATAAAAAGTACCTTGTACAAATGGGCATGTTCATACGTTTAGCACTCCACTGTACCATTACAGTGTTACATACATCTCAGTATGCCTATTGCACAACGCGCTTTTATATGTATATGGTTTTACTTTTAACAATTCTATGAACAATATGCAGTATATTCCCCACCATAACGACATCATGGTGTGAGTCATAAACTCATAATGGGACATGTTTTACAACCCAGTTTCTTTTAAGAAATCGGAAGATTGCTGTTTCAGCTGTCGAAACCTGTCGTAAATAATAAATATTAATTAAGGGGATCTTGGTCATAAAAAGTTCGTTAAGCCTGGAAGTTGGTTTAGGCCGTTTCCCACAACGCGCTGCGTGAATAGAGTGCTCGTACCCATGTCCCATGGCTGGACATTGGCTAATGCTAGGAATGTGGAGAAGCGGGGTACAGGGCGCGAACCTGTCGGAATAAGAAGCGAAATGTTCGTTAAATAGGAATGGAATTTCCTCAAATGCTCAATGGCGTTCCCGATAAAATAGATCGCTTCAGTTGCATTTGCTGAAGTGCAGTGCTACTTGGCGGGCATTGTGAAAGGAACGTAAATTCTTAGTACACACAGCGGCTCATGTGTAGGTAGCTTGTCCGAGATTCCTGGGTAGGGGGAGAATGAAGTCTCTGTGGTACAGTTTACATAGCGTAGCGGAAATTATGTGACATCTCTGGAATTGATATTGCTTAGTTTTTGTTCTGGAGCAATGAATTTGTGGGAGTATATCGAAGTAGTGGCACATGCAGGTGAAGGGTGCTGCGTGATCCTGTGGTTGGATTTCATGGATAAACATTATGCAGAATTTTATCTTTCGCATTATACTATAAAAATCAGTTCAAACGTCTCTGTTACACTCGTTTCATACTACACTACTGGCCATTAAAATTGCTACACCACGAAGATGACGTTCTACAGACGCGAAATTTAACCGACAGGAGGAAGATGCTGTGATATGCAAATGATTAGCTTTTCAGAGCATTCACACAAGGTTGGCGCCGGTGGCGACACCTACAACGTGCTGACACGAGGAAGGTTTCCAGCCGATTTCTCATACACAAACAGCAGTTGACCGGCGTTGCCTGATGAAACGTTGTTGTGATGCCTCGCCGGCCGCGGTGGTCTCGCGGTTAAGGCGCTCAGTCCGGAACCGCGCGACTGCTACGGTCGCAGGTTCGAATCCTGCCTCGGGCATGGATGTGTGTGATGTCCATAGGTTAGTTAGGTTTAAGTAGTTCTAAGTTCTAGGGGACTGATGACCACAGCAGTCAAGTCCCATAGTGCTCAGAGCCATTTGTGATGCCTCGCGTGAGGAGGAGAAATGCGGTTTATCGTATCGCGACACTGCTGCTCGCGTTGGTCGAGATCTAATGACTGTTAGCAGAATATGGAATCGTTGGGTTCAGGAGGGTAATACGGAACGCCGTGCTGGATCCCAACGGCCCCGTATCACTAGCAATCGAGATGACAGACATCTTATCCGCATGGCTGTAACGGATCGTGCAGCCACGTCTCGATCCCTGAGTCAACAGACGGGGACGTTTACAAGACAACAACCATCTGCACGAACAGTTCGACGACGTTTGCAGCAGCATGGACTATCAGCTCGAAGACCATGGCTGCGGTTACCCTTGACTCTGCATCACAGACAGGAGCGCCTGAGATGGTGTACTCAACGACGAACCTGGGTGCACGAATGGCAAAACGTCATTTTTTCGGATGAATCCAGGTTCTGTTTAAAGCAACATGATGGTCGCATCCCTGTTTGGCGGCATCGCGGTGAACGCACATTGTATGCGTGTATTCCTGATCGCCATACTGGCGTATCACCCGGCGTGATGGTATGGTGGGCCATTGGTTACACGTCTCAGTTACCTCTTGTTCTCATTGACGGCACTTTGAACTGTGGACGCTACATTTCAGATGTGTTACGACCCGTGCCTCTACCCTTCATTCGATCCCTGCGAATCCCTACATTTTAGCAGGATAATGCAGGACCGCATGTTGCAGGTCCTGTAAAGGTCTTTCTGGATTGTATGATCTGTGGTATCGTGTTGAAGCTGCATGGGCAGCTGTACCTGTACAAGCCATCTAGGCTCTGTTTGACTCGACGCCCATGCGTATCAAGGCCGTTATTACGGCTAGAGGTGGTTGTTCTGGGTACTGATTTCTCAGGATCTATGCACCCAAATTGCGTGAAAATGTATTCACATGTCAGTCCTAGTATAATATATTTGTCCAATGAATACCCGTTTATCATCTGCATGTAGCAATTTTAATAGCCAGTAGTGTATTGTATTTCGTGCTTTCAACCTCGGTTATTTGTAATTTAGTTTTGAACTTCGTGTTTGTCCCGATTCACTGGTACACAATAACATTAAAGTATCGATTTTTGCGGTGAGCATCTAACCCTATGTACATACCTGCATTTTGAGCTCCCAAATTTCTTTTCACTCTTTATCATCTGTGTGAATGAGTGAGTGAGTGAGAATGTATGTTGAATTTGTCTTATATATGATATCAGTACAGCATCTGGCTGTCTGCTGTGGTAGCAACAATGCAGCCAACGTACCTTTCTCAGTCAAGGCAAAGAGATTTGTACCCTTTCGATAGTCATTTGATAGTAATTAAGTTGGTAGAGGACAAGATGTCTCTGGTCTCTTCCGGCTAGATGGGGGAAGTTCGTTGCAGGGAGAGCGAGCTCTCGGCACGCGGCACTGGACCTTCAGTGAGTTAAGACGGTACTCTTGAGAGCGACTTGGCGCTGGTGAGTGTGTTACCGTGTAATGGTGTTTAGCTATTCCAACTGATGTACACGTTTGATCTCCCAGTTCATTTTCAAGCTCGGTAGTCGAATTCTTACATTTTTTAGAGTAAATTTTTCTGTTTGTAGTATGTTTTTCCGATCCTTGCCTTGTGTTACCAGAGTACGTGGTATAGGAAGCTCATTACTCCAGCACAGATTTAGAATCATTTGCCTAACTTTTCTTTGAATTGGAATGTATGTGTGAACTTTTCTCGAGTTTATGTGTTTTATTTCTTCTACTTTTTGTATCGTTTCAATTTTAAGATTGTGTATCTATTTACTTACCACGTGGTGATGATTTCGTCGTGTGTAATTTCGGTACCATCCTTGATTCCGCATGATATCTTATTGCTGTTTGTGTCTATACGGTTCGCATTTGCGTTCTCGAAGTTTTTACGGGTCTTAGTAATTTTGCTTTGTTCATGAATATTCAACGGTTTTCCCGATGTTTCATGCCAGCGTAGCTTAGTTTCATGTGCAAGGTGATGCAAATAAATTTCTTTGTCGGAAAGTGTTCTATAGTATTCGTATTCACAATAATTGAATCATTGGAATAGGGATGAACTTCTAAGTTTTTGACTAACTGTGATTGGCGAAATTCTTTTTATTTCTGTTCTGGTCTGTGTTAATCTAGTATGTCTGTGTGAACTTTTCCCATGCGTGCCTAAGATTTCCTTTTGACTTGTCATCGCAATGTACTTCAGCACTTAACGCAATAATAAGGCAAAGGAGAATTAAATAACAGGCAACGACAGATCATAGTTTAAAATTATTTTCTGAATTTTTAATACGATGTTTTATTTCAATAAAGTATGTTAAACAATGATGACAGTTTCTCAGACAAACACCTCCCTTTTGTTAGATTATTTTTAATACATTCTCCTGGCGTTTCTTTACATACCACCTGACTTCTGAAGCACAAGAGGCAGGCCTTACATTTGTAGACATTTGTCTGATTATCTTATTCTTTTTGTTGAAGCTTAAGCTCCTGCTTGCTCTGAATTATTTGATTTAACGATTTTACTTAAATTGTTCCCATATGCTTGTTCCATATATTGACTTCGATCTTTCATTAATATTCATACGTTAGCTATGATTAGCAATTCAGTGACTAACTGAGTTCTTATATTAAATGTTCCCAATTTAATCAATGCGATCTTGGCTGTTAAAAGTTTTTCCCCTGGAAGTGGTTTTTAGATTGTTTTCCACATCCCACTAGGTGAATGCCGAGCTGGTGCCCACATTCCATGGCCGACATAAGCTAAGTAAACATTTAAAATCTGCAGACAGATAGATGGGTACACTGATTCCTTGGGGAGGGAGGGGGGATAATGAGGGGAGGGTGGGTGGGGTGAATAGGAGACTCTTGACCGTGATTGAATTTGTACGTTTAGTCTTCTTAAATCCATAATTAGCAGCAGCAGTCTACAAGCTCTTCAGGTAATGCAACCAGCAGAGAAAATTATTCAGAACATATAAAACTTCCTCTTCAATCTGCAGCTACAGAGCAAACATGTAGAGTTCTGCTTGGTAGCGGGGAATGTAGAAATACAGAAAAATTAGATAGCAATCGTAGCAAGCAAACAGGTATGCAGAGGCTGTTGTCTAGCTGTTGACTGCAATATCAATGCAACTTTGAAAAAATAATAGTTGTCAGTGAGGGACTGTACCCTGCGGTCACTGATTCGCTGTAGTCTGCCTAAAACTGGTCACCCTGAAAAGATGAAGTTGGTTGGTTCGTTGATTTGGGCGAGGGGACCAAACAGCGAGACCATTGGTTCCATCGGATTATGGAAAACTGGGGGAGGAAATCGGCCGGCGTTTGCCTAAGGCGATTTAGGGAACTCACGAAAAATCTGAACCAAGATGACCTGAATGGGAGTACAGTATGCTAACCACTGCCCCACCTCGCTCGGTCTGAAAGGGTGAAGTACGCAGTCTAGTATATGCGATTGCAGGCTTTCGCGGCGTATTTTAGCTATGATATCCTTTCGGGTTATCATCCGAGTGACGTCGTCGTCTTGTTGCAACGTTT
This sequence comes from Schistocerca americana, assembly GCF_021461395.2. Taxonomy (NCBI): domain Eukaryota; kingdom Metazoa; phylum Arthropoda; class Insecta; order Orthoptera; family Acrididae; genus Schistocerca; species Schistocerca americana. The sequence goes on along the minus strand of NC_060119.1, from coordinate 600,792,389 downwards.
CGATGAATCCCGTATCCACTATCTTCAGGCGAAGATGACGGACACGGAACTCATGATTACCTAAGGTTTAAAATTTTGTGAATTGTTTGGAGTGAACCCTAAGGTTTAAGTGTGTCGTAGAATACCTAACTCGCCCTACTTTAGTCTCTCTCAGTATTTTGATCACCTCTGCACCTAGCTCTGTCCCTATTCTAATATATTCTTTTTAGCGGTCGTAAAACTCACTGTAGCCAAAGGCGGATTACCCACATAGCTTGCAGCACTACCGCAACTAAACTGACTACCACAGTTTTCATGTACTAGACGGTCTGAATGAAAATAGCTTGCCCCATTTAGTCGGCAAGATAAATACTGGTAGGTCATGTGGATCTCTTATTATTCTACCCACTATCAGACCGTGGGAAGGCATGGACTGGGACCCCACTTCTTGGGAGCCAGTGATGTGAATGCGTACTGGGGCGAGGCGCTGTAAATCGCAACAGAAATGAATGATTTAGAAAGTAGCACAAAGAGATATAAACGGTGATTTTTTTCCACTGTGTACAAACTCTAGGGACTGGTCGATGAGAGGATACGGAACAGAAAAGGTCTAATGAACTTACTTCCGGAAATGTACGGTTCCCATGCTAGAGACCATTTATTCAATCACATTTTGCTACAGATACTGCGGTCTAATACACGCTGTACCGTGCAGCCACGGTTACAGTACGCACGGTTTCCTCTTGGAGGATGATACTATTCCTCATACGTCCTCTCCTGGCACAGTAATTGGTAAACTTGTTTCCGTTTCACTTCTCTGGCTGACTCACCTTGTAGTGGATACTTCTAGAAAGGCAAATGGCAACGCACGGCAGGGAGCAAGGTTGCATCAGGAGACCAACCCCTACCACAACAACCCCAGCATTCAATATTTGCGACAGTGTTTCGCCGTTTCTCTGAGACAGGGTCGTTTCAGGAAGCAGGAAATCATAAAGGACGTACCTGAAATGTTCGGAGACCAGATTTAGAGCAAAATGTGATTAACACCGAGGAAAGCGACGGCCGTGTCAGTACCAGGCTGTTGGCCCGGCAGTACAGTGTAAGCCAAACGACAGTGTGGAACATTCTCCATGACAGTTGTTATACCCCCTTCACTGGCAGCCTGTGCAGGGCAAATCACCGACAGACTTTCCACATTGGAAGCAGTTTTGTCACTGGTTTCTTCACCAGGCAACCCCAACTCAGGGATTTGAGTCATCCATCCTATTCACAGGTGACGTTACCTTTCCGTGGAGCGGTATCTTCAGCTTTCATAATAGTCTTCTGTGGGACAGTATGCAGAAGCCCCATGGTATGGTGACAGCGAATTTTCAGCATCGGTGTAGCTGAATGGGCCGTGATAACTGGCGACCGTATTTTGGGCCAGTTTTCCGTCATCGTCGCTAACAGGCCAGAACTATTGGTATTTCTTGACTTTACCTCCACCGCTCGAAGAAGTGCCATTGATGATTCGAAGGAATATGAGGCTGCTACATGATGGTACTCCAGCCCAATTCGCCATTAACGTCTGGACGCATCTCAATCGTGTATTTCCTGGTCGATAGATTGGACAAGGGGGTCCAGTTGTATGGCCTGTTTGTTCGTCGGATCCCAACCCGTACGATTTCTTGTTATGGAGCCATCTCAAAAGTACTGTCCATGCAGAGCCCATTCCATATGTGGAGACATGCATGCTGTGACTGTGACTGCATGGTACAGTGCGTATTAGACAGCAGTCTCTGTAACAACATATGATTGAATAAATGGTCTCTAGCATGGCATCCATGCATTTCCGGACGTAAGTTCATACCATATTCTCTCATAGGTCAATCCATAGAGTTTGTGCGCTTTGGAAAAAATCAGTACATAGTACTGATATTAGCACAGAACAACGTCCTCTTAACCGAGGGCAGCCTCAACTTACATAGACACAGAACAGAATACATACAGCTACACAAGTTTAAGCGAGATGACTTCTGAGGGAGAGTACTGAATCATGAGAATTAGGTTTTAGCAACATAATTCGGTGAACATTACCGCATGGCTGAAGCTGCTGCTCTCCCTTAGTATCGCGAAATATCAGCTATCATCAAACCACCGATACAGCGATCGAATTCGCATCATTATAAGACTGTGCCCGAAGTCTTTTTTTTTTTTTTTTTTTTTTTGTCATCGGTCTACTGACTGGTTTGATGCGGCCCGCCACGAATTCCTTTCCTGTGCTAACCTCTTCATCTCAGAGTAGCACGTGCAACCTACGTCCTCAATTATTTGCTTGACGTATTCCAATCTCTGTCTTCCTCTACAGTTTTTGCCCTCTACAGCTCCCTCTAGTACCATGGAAGTCATTCCCTCATGTCTTAGCAGATGTCCTATCATCCTGTCCCTTCTCCTTATCAGTGTTTTCCACATATTCCTTTCCTCTCCGATTCTGCGTAAAACCTCCTCATTCCTTACCTTATCAGTCCACCTAATTTTCAACATTCGTCTATAGCACCACATCTCAAATTCTTCGATTCTCTTCTGTTCCGGTTTTCCCACAGTCCATGTTTCACTACCATACAATGCTGTACTCCAGATGTACATCCTCAGAAATTTCTTCCTCAAATTAAGGCCGGTGTTTGATATTAGTAGACTTCTCTTGGCCAGAAATGCCTTTTTTGCCATAGCGAGTCTGCTTTTGATGTCCTCCTTGCTCCGTCCGTCATTGGTTATTTTACTGCCTAGGTAGCAGAATTCCTTAACTTCATTGACTTCGTGACCATCAATCCTGATGTTAAGTTTCTCGCTCTTCTCATTTCTACTACTTCTCATTACCTTCGTCTTTCTCCGATTTACTCTCAAACCATACTGTGTACTCATTTGACTGTTCATTCCGTTCAGCAGATCATTTAATTCTTCTTCAGTTCACTCAAGATAGCAATGTCATCAGCGAATCATATCATTGATATCCTTTCACCTTGTATTTTAATTCCACTCCTGAACCTTTCTTTTATTTCCATCATTGCTTCCTCGATGTACAGATTGAAGAGTAGGGGCGAAAGGCAACAGCCTTGTCTTACATACTTCTTAATACGAGCACTTCGTTCTTGATCATCCACTCTTATTATTCCCTCTTGGATGTTGTACATATTATATATGACCCGTCTCTCCCTATAGCTTACCCCTACTTTTTTCAGAATCTCGAACAGCTTGCACCATTTTATATTGTCGAATGCTTTTTCCAGGTTGACAAATCCTATGAAAGTGTCTTGATTTTTCTTTAGCCTTGCTTCCATTATTAGCCGTAACGTCAGAATTGCCTCTCTCGTCCCTTTACTTTTCCTAAAGCCAAACTGATCGTCACCTAGCGCATTCTCAATTTTCTTTTCCATTCTTCTGTATATTATTCTTGTAAGCAGCTTCGATGCATGAGCTGTTAAGCTGATTGTGCGATAATTCTCGCACTTGTCAGCTCTTGCCGTCTTCCGAATTGTGTGGATGATGCTTTTCCGAAAGTCAGTTGGTATGTCGCCAGACTCATATATTCTACACACCAACGCGAATAGTCGTTTTGTTGCCACTTTCCCCAATGATTTTAGACATTCTGATGGAATGTTATCTATCCTTTCTGCCTTATTTTCCCGTAAGTCCTCCAAAGCTCTTTTAAATTCCGATTCTAATACTGGATTCCCTATCTCTTCTAAATCGACTCGTGTTTCTTCTTCTATCACATCAGACAAATCTTCACACTCATAGAGGCTTTCAATGTATTCTTTCCACCTATCTGCTCTCTCCTCTGCATTTAACAGTGGAATTCCCGTTGCACTCTTAATGTTACCACAGTTGCTTTTAATGTCACCAAAGGTTGTTTTGACTTTCCTGTATGCTGAGTCTGTCCTTCCGACAATCATATCTTTTTCGATGTCTTCACATTTTTCCTGGAGCCATTTCGTCTTAGCTTCCCTACACTTCCTATTTATTTCATTCCTCAGCGATTTGTATTTCGGTATTCCTGATTTTCCCGAACATGTTTGTACTTCCTCCTTTCATCAATCAACTGAAGTATTTCATCTGTTACCCATGGTTTCTTCGCAGCTACCTTCTTTGTACCTATGTTTTCCTTCCCAACTTCTTTGATGGCCCTTTTTAGAGATGTCCATTCCTCTTCAACTGTACTGCCTACTGCGCTATTCCTTATTGCTGTATCTATAGCGTTAGAGAACTTCAAATGTATCTCGTCATTCCTTAGTACTTCCGCATCCCACGTCTTTGCGTATTGATTCTTCCTGACTAATGTCTTGAACTTCAGCCTACTCTTCATCACTACTATATTGTGATCTGAGTCTATATCTGCTCCTGGGTACGCTTTACAATTCAGTATCTGATTTCGGAATCTCTGTCTGACCATGATGTAATCTAATTGAAATCTTCCCGTATCTCCCGGCCTTTTCCAAGTATACCTCCTCCTCTTGTGATTCTTGAACAGGGTATTCGCTATTACTAGCTGAAACTTGTTACAGAACTCAATTAGTCTTTCTCCTCTTTCATTCCTCGTCCCAAGCCCATATTCTCCTGTAACCGTTTCTTCTACTCCTTCCCCTACAACTGCATTCCAGTCGCCCATGACTATTAGATTTTCGTCCCCCTTTACATACTGCATTACCCTTTAAATATCCTCATACACTTTATCTGTTCATTTCGGCTTGCGACGTCGGCATGTATACCTGAACTATCGTTGTCGGTGTTGGTCTGCTGTCGATTCTGATTAGAACAACCCGGTCACTGAACTGTTCACAGTAACACACCCTCTGCCCTACCTTCCTATTCATAACGAATCCTACACCTGTTATACCATTTTCTGCTGCTGTTGATATTACCCTATACTCATCTGACCAGAAATCCTTGTCTTCCTTCCACTTCACTTCACTGACTCCTACTATATCTAGATTGAGCCTTTGCATTTCCCTTTTCAGATTTTCTAGTTTCCCTACCACGTTCAAGCTTCTGACATTCCACGCCCCGACTCGTAGAACGCTATCCTTTCGTTGATCATTCAATCTTTTTCTCATGGTAACCTCCCCCTTGGCAGTCCTCTCCCGGAGATCCGATTGGGGGCTATTCCCGAAGTCACGAACCGTTAAACTTTACCATGGCGGAGCATACATATGGACAATAGGCGGTCGCTCGCGGGGCTGCTGGTGGACCTTCAGAGAAGACGTTCGCAAATCCGCCGGAATGGCGACTCTCAGCGGTTTTGCTAGCTGGTCAGCACCTCACATTAGTGTGTCTGCGGCTGTAAAGTGTAGTTCCCGTTATATACTTCGACAGAGCGAATTGTGCAGATAGTGTATGTCACCCCTCAGGATATGACCATGTATGACTAATGGGTATAGAAATCAGACTACTAGCTCCTTTTCCTAAGTGTTTTCTAGCTGTTAGAAAGAAACGCAGTAAAACTGGAATAATACTGAATCTAGGACCTTGCTGTACCAAGTTCATTAAGGGTTTGTCTAATGGATGTACTGCCGCCCACCTGTCTAAGCAGAGAATTGATTAACTTTCAGAAAAGCAGAAGAAGCAAATTTGGCCTACTTTCCTTCTGTTCCCTAATATAACTTCACAAATAAATATAACTTTAAGGACCTACTTCTGAAAAAAACCCAAGAATTTTTTGCTATTACACACACTTACACATTGTAATACGTCTGACCATGGGCACTTTCACAAACTCGCCACGAGCGGCTGAGGAGGAGAAGGAGGGAAACGGACACCCTGAGGCGAGCCCTCGAGGAGAGGAGCTGGAATCGTTCTGCAAGGACACAGTGGGAAGCTGGGCGGACGCCCTGGCCTCGCCCACGGAGGGATACATTGTGAAGAGCCTATCTAGAAATGAGAAGCGTGCCGAGAACTGATGAGCACCTGCAGCCATTGGGACGGAAGGCCAAGAATGTATGCACGAAAGCATGTGAGTTCTTCTGGCATGGCGGCAGTCATTTTACCTGCCTTATAAATCAGGAATGTGCCGACAATTTCAGGACCCCACGGGCACATGAAGGAGCGCACACAAGGTGCGGCGAATTAGCGCAGAGAGGCGTGTGAAAGAAGTCAGCGTTCTTAAGAAGATGTTTTTCTCGACAGCAAGGACATTCCCAAACATGAGACTGTTAAGGCCAAATGCAGAGAGAGTGGTTACAAAGAAGTGTTGTGTAGCTGCTCTCACAACAGCCTCGGAATGCAGGAAAACATCGTAAGAAAGTGAAATCGTGAGAAAGATGCCGACTTACAAGGCACACGCCAGCCCACCTCAGACAGAAAATTTCCACCCCGCACAGACGGGCACGGTAATGAAACGGTGATCAGTCATTGGACTGCATTGAAAATTTTGTGCGCCAGTTACAACGCCTAAAGGAAGAATATTTCGAAGAGGAGCTGAGAGATGAATGAGAAGCGAGAGGGGAGTCGTGAAGACACTGCGGAAGCGAGAGGACATGGGCGCTCTTCCACCCATCACCAACATCCGCCTTCCGACACCGTGTTACACAGCTTCGGCCACGCGACCGACAACTATCAGAAAAAGCAGAGATCGTACCTGGGCCCCGCCGCAAAGCCGCGACTGCTCGTGAGGGAGCCGACTCGCGCCGCACAGATCCAAGGAGATGCGCCAAACCAATGCAGCGCCTGCCACCGACAGAACTACACGACGAACGATAACGAATAATGGTGAGATGATTCGTCCCTCCTCCTTCCCTTTAACCTAGTTGTGTTCATGCCCAGTCAAATCGGCCCTGAGATTTATACACTCCTGGAAATTGAAATAAGAACACCGTGAATTCATTATCCCAGGAAGGGGAAACTTTATTGACACATTCCTGGGGTCATATACATCACATGATCACACTGACAGAACCACAGGCACATAGACACAGGCAACAGAGCATGCTCAATGTCGGCACTAGTACAGTGTATATCCACCTTTCGCAGCAATGCAGGCTGCTATTCTCCCATGGAGACGATCGTAGAGATGCTGGATGTAGTCCTGTGGAATGGCTTGCCATGCCATTTCCACCTGGCGCCTCAGCTGGACCAGCGTTCGTGCTGGACGTGCAGACCGCGTGAGACGACGCTTCATCCAGTCCCAAACATGCTCAATGGGGGACAGATCCGGAGATCTTGCTGGCCAGGGTAGTTGACTTACACCTTCTAGAGCACGTTGGGTGGCACGGGATACATGCGGACGTGCATTGTCCTGTTGGAACAGCAAGTTCCCTTGCCGGTCTAGGAATGGTAGAACGATGGGTTCGATGACGGTTTGGATGTACCGTGCACTATTCAGTGTCCCCTCGACGATCACCAGTGGTGTACGGCCAGTGTAGGAGATCGTTCCCCACACCATGATGCTGGGTGTTGGCCCTGTGTGCCTCGGTCGTATGCAGTCCTGATTGTGGCGCTCACCTGCACGGCGCCAAACACGCATACGACCATGATTGGCACCAAGGCAGAAGCGACTCTCATCGCTGAAGACGACACGTCTCCATTCGTCCCTCCATTCACGCCTGTCGCGACACCACTGGAGGCGGGCTGCACGATGTTGGGGCGTGAGCGGAAGACGGCCTAACGGTGTGCGGGACCGTAGCCCAGCTTCATGGAGACGGTTGCGAATGGTCCTCGCCGATACCCCAGGAGCAACAGTGTCCATAATTTGCTGGGAAGTGGCGGTGCGGTCCCCTACGGCATTGCGTAGGATCCTACGGTCTTGGCGTGCATCCGTGCGTCGCTGCGGTCCGGTCCCAGGTCGACGGGCACGTGCACCTTCCGCCGACCACTGGCGACGACATCGATGTACTGTGGAGACCTCACGCCCCACGTATTAAGCAATTCGGCGGTACGTCCACCCGGCCTCCCGCATGCCCACTATACGCCCTCGCTCAAAGTCCGTCCACTGCACATACGGTTCACGTCCACGCAGTCGCGGCATGCTACCAGTGTTAAAGACTGCGATGGAGCTCCGTAGGCCACGGCAAACTGGCTGACACTGACGGCGGCGGTGCACAAATGCTGCGCAGCTAGCGCCATTCGACGGCCAACACCGTGGTTCCTGGTGTGTCCGCTGTGCCGTGCGTGTGATCATTGCTTGTACAGCCCTCTTGCAGTGTCCGGAGCAAGTATGGTGGGTCTGACACACCGGTGTCAATGTGTTCTTTTTTCCATTTCCGGGAGTGTAATTTTGTTTCGATTTGTGTAAAAAGCACGAAGATAAATACATTTCTTTCATATTTTGATCATATAAGCAATCTTTTACATTTACACACGAACCCTTTAATTACGAACCATTTGTGTTTGATTTCGTTTCATTATTGATATCAAGTAATTGTTGGCCCCTACTATGGCGCAATCTCATTAGTCATGCGCTCGTCATTTCATGTCCGACAGCAGAGAGAAGAATTCACAGTTCACTACATTTTTGGCGCCCAGCTTGGGGCGACCTGATTGATAATTTTCATGGTATCTGATGTTACGTAAGCGTTTCTCGAGACCACAACAATATATAATTTAATTTAGAAAGACCACGAATTTTTAATCAGTACTGTGTGCAAAAGACATGTAGCCAGGGGGGACTTCTATGTTTGCATGACTTCTATGTTTGCATTTTGTATAAGCAACAAATTAATTACTTAAATATTCTAATAGCATACTATACACACTTAAATTTACTAATATGCTTTGTTTATACCTTTGTCTTAACATATGTTCTGTTAAAAGCCGAAAGTAGGGAGGGTGCGCTCACTCTGCATTGTCATTCAGTATTTATTTGCGACCCTACTTCAGTGTTAATGACCCATATAAGCAATTTTCTTTTCATCATTCTTTGTACTTTACTGAATTTCATTTATAAGTGAAATAATTTTATCTCTACTTTACTCACATTCACTTTCAAAATTAGTTCACAACAATAATTTTCAGTCATATCCGATTTAGGTGAATGATTAGCGGTAACTAACAGGATGTACCGAAATTTATGTTTTAATATAATAATTATTCCAAAACAGCTAATTTTGAATTAACGTTTCACGATTCTATAATTCTAATTATACTGTTCATTACCTGCTGGCTCATCAAATTGGATGTGGAGGATAGTAATGGCGGCTACACTGCCCACGTTACGGCATACAAGTTTCTCAAGTATGGGCTAATTAATTATTTTTGGCGTGGTTTCAAAACGCATAACACAGCCCCACAACTTGTAGGGAAGCCGTAATAGTCCAGTTGTCGCCATCCTAGGCTACTGTGCAACTATTTCCAGGCAAGGCATCACCTGCTCTGTCCGAGCGTTGCCTCTTTCCGCCGCCTTTCCGAGTGAGTACTCTCGTTCCCACTCGCTATACTGGTAGCGCGCCACAACCCCAAGCCATCTTTCACACTACCCACAGTAACTTCCGTACAGTACAAAAGCACTCCATCCTTTACATAACACGTATGCTACACACTGTCCCTAAGCGCGTACGATTTTAAACAAATGGCAACTCGCTCAAGTATGTTAAATTGCACACACAAACATTTTCATTTTATTATTCCATGACAAAATATTATTTAATAAATTATATATTTCACAGATTTCTTTACATAAGTTAGAAACATACATTAGCAGAGCACTAACACCATATACAGGGTGGTCCATTAATCGTGACCGGACCAAATCTCTCACGAAATAGGCGTCAAACGAAAAAACTACAAAGAACGAAACTTGTCTAGCTTGAAGGGTTAAGCAAGATGGCGCTATGGTTCGCCCGCTAGATGGCACTGCCGTAGGTCAAACGGACATCAACTGCCTTTTTTTTAAAAAATAGGAACCCCCATCTTTTATTACATATTCGTGTAGTACGTAAAGAAATATGAATGTTTTAGTTGGACCACTTTTTCCGCTTTGTGATGGATGGCACTGTAATAGTCACAAACATATGGCTCACAATTTTAGACGAACAGTTGGTAACAGGTAGGTTTTTTAAATTAAAATACAGAACGTAGGTACGTTTGAACATTTTATTTCGGTTGTTCCAATGTGATACATGTACCGTTGTGAACTTGTCATTTCTGAGAACGTATGTTGTAACAGTGTGATTACCTGTAAATACCACATTAATGTAATAAATGCTCAAAACGATATCCGGCAACCTCTCTGCATTTGGCAATACGTGTATCGACACTCCTCTCAACAGCTAGTAGTTCGCCTTCCGTAATGTTAGCACATGCATTGACAATGCGCTGACGCATGTTGTCAGGCGATGTCAGTGGGTCACGATAGCAAATATCCTTCAACTTCCCCCACAGAGAGAAATCCGGGGACGTCACATCCGGTAAAAGTGCGGGCCATGGTATGGTGCTACGACGACCAATCCACCTGTCATGAAATATGCTATTCAATACCGCTTCAACCGCACGCGAGCTATGTGCCGGACATCCTTCATGTTGGAAGTACATCGCCATTCTGTCATGCAGTGAAACATCTTGTAGTAACATCGGTAGAACATTACGTAGGAAATCAGCATATATTGCACCATTTAGATTTCCATCGATAAAATGGGAGCCAATTAAGCTTCCTCCCATAACGCCGCACCATACATTAACCCGCCAAGGTAGCTGATGTTCCACTTGTCGCAGCCATCGAGGATTTTCCGTTGCCCAATAGTGCATATTATGCCGGTCTACGTTACCGCTTTTGGTGAATAACGGTTCGTCGCTAAATAGCACGCGTGCAAAAAATCTGTCATCGGCCCGTAATATCTCTTGTGCCCAACTGTAGATGACGTTCAAAGTCGTCGCCATGCAATTCCTTTTCCATAGAAATATGGTACGGGTGCAATCGATGTTGATGTAGATTTCTCAACACCGACGTTTTTGAGATTCCCGATTCTCGGACAATTTGTCTGCTACTCATGTGTGGATTAGCCGCGACAGTGCTAAAACACCTACTTGGGCATCTACATTTGTTGCAGGTCGTGGCTGAAGTTTCACATGTCACTGAACATTTACTGTTTCCTTAAATAACGTAACTATCCGGCGAACGGTCCGCAAACTTGGATGATGTCGTCCAGGATACCGCGTAGCATACATAGCACACGCCCGTTTGGCATTTTGATCATAATAGCCATACATCAACTCGATATCGATCTTTTCCGCAATTAGTAAACGGTCCATTTTAACACGGGTAATGTATCACGAGGCAAATACCGTCAGCACTGGCGGAATGTTACATGATACCACGTATTGGCTATTACAGCGCCGTCTATCAAAAAGCGAAAAAAGTGGTCCAGCTTAAAACATTCTATTCGTACTACACGAATATGTAATAAAAAGGGGGGTTCCTATTTAGAAAAACGCAGTTGATATCCGTTTGACTTATGGCAGCGCCATCTAGCGGGCCTACCATAGCAGCATCTGGTTTCCCCCTTCAAGCTAGACAAGTCTCGTTCTTTGTAGTTTTTTCGTTTGACCCTTATTTCGTGAGATTTTTGGCCCGGTCATTATCAATGGACCACCCTGTATATAAACCATTTCAAGTAGTCTCTGCATATTACAGTTATATTACGACAAATGTTAAAGGCAAAGAAAATTATGTGCGTTCACCGTGATGTCGCCAAACACGGATGCGACCATCATGATTCATCCGAAAAAATGACGTTTTGCCATTCGTGCACCCAGGTTCGTCGTTGAGTACACCATCGCAGGCGCTCCTGTCTGTGATGCAGCGTCAAGGGTAACCGCAGCTATGGTCTCCGAACTGATAGTCCATCTTGCCGCAAACGTCGTCGAACTGTTCGTGCAGATGGTTGTTGTCTCTCAAACGTCCCCATCTGTTGACTCAGGGATCTAGACGTGGCTGCACGATCCGTTACAGTCATGCGGATAAGATGCCTGTCATCTCTACTGCTAGTGATACGAGGCCGTTGGGATCCAGCATGGCGTTCCGTATTACCCTCCTGAAGCCACCGATTCCATATTCTGCTAACAGTCATTGGATCTCGTGCAACGCGTGTAGAGATGTTGCGATACGATAAACCGCCAATGGCAATAGGCTACAATCCGACCTTTATCAAAGTCGGAAACGTGATGGTACGCATTTCTCCTCCTTACACGAGGCATCACAACAACGTTTCACCACGCAACGCCGGTCAACTGCTGTCTGTGTATGAGAAATCGGTTGGAAAGTTTCCTCATGTCAGCACGTTGTAGGTGTCGCCAACAGCGCCAACCTTGTATGAATTTCTCTGAAAAGCTAATCATTTGCATATCACAGAATCTTCTTCCTGTCTGTTAAATTTCGCGTCTGTAGCACGTCATCTTCGTGGTGTATCAATTCTAATGACCAATAGTGTACTTCTCGACTCATCCTGTGTTTTTGCACTTGCACGGCCTCCCACGCCCTCGACGCTGCACCATCTTGGGAGAGTTCGTAATACGATGTGTCATAACTGCGCAGTGGGTAGAGCGAGGCCACGAGCAGCAGGTGTAGCGGAGGCCTGGATGGCAGGCAGACAGCGCCCTGCGAGCACCTCCGGCTCCGGCTGGCACGCGCCACGGCTCAAGGGTCGGGCGCAACACGCGACGCGGCCGCCTCGTCAGGCGCCACGTAATCGCGGGGTCGGCATTCCTGCCCGCCAGGTGCCAGGCTTCACACACACACACACACACACACACACACAACACGCAGCCTCTGCCGCCGTTGTCCAATTACAGCTCTCCCTCTCCCCCCCACCCAGTCTCGGCGCTCGTCAACCCGTGCCTCAGGACGCTGCTGCACCTGCCGCCACACACACACGCACACAGCCACACGGCCAGGCCTGCCGCACGCGCACACAAAAAACCACCGCCGCTCGCAGCCCGCATCCGGACACGAACCTAATTCATCACGGCGACGGCCCATCTACGGAATTACAGCCTCCCTACCGCCTCAGGGCGGTCCGAGTGAAGAAATAATTCCGTGGACATCGCTGCGCCGCGTCAGACATTTCCAGTCAAAAAGAAATGAGCGGAAGCAAAAAAAAGGGGGGGTTCAACAGCTATCGGTTAAAAGCGGCGAGCGGCAGAGACGATGCTATCCTGGTCCAATTACGGCGCGGTAAAGGCTAGTGGACAGCGCTTTACACCTTACACACCCTGGTTGCCCGTGGCAGTTAATGCGAGTAAAATAACTTCGGATGATTTGTCGCCAACGTCCTTATACATAATGCAACTGTTAAGGCTACGTCATTAACATGTCATATGTAGACTACTACTGTTAAAAATGATTGCTACAGACATCATTTCTTTTTCAAAGAAAAATGTTACTTTCGAAGTCGTGACATCAAGCTGTTTGTGCTACACACGTTTTGATCGCTGAGAGCGATGAATTCTTAGCCGGCCGTAGTGGCCGACTGGTTCTACGCGCTACAGTCTGGAACCGCGCGACCGCTACGGTCGCAGGTTCGAATCCTGCCTGGCGCGTGGATGTGTTGATGTCCTAAGGTTAGTTAGGTTTAAGTAATTCTAAGTTCTAGGGGACTGATGACCCCAGAAGTTAAGTCCCATAGTGCTCAGAGCCATTTGAACCATTTTTGATGAATTGAAAAAAATGTTCAGATGTGTGTGAAATCTTACGGGACATAACTCCTAAGGTCATCAGTCCCTAAGCTTACACACTACTTAAATTATCCTAAGGACAAACACACACCCCATGCCCTAGGGAGGACTCGAACCTCCGCCGGGACCAGCCGCACAGTCCATGACTGTAGCGCCTTAGACCGCTTTTTTATATATATATATATATATATATATATATATATATATATATATATATATATATTTTGGATCAGGTAGTGGGCTGGAGGAGGCAAGGTGGGCAGGGGTCGCGACCCGAGGCCTGTCCACGATGTCTCCCCCCTCCCATCCTGGGGATGTGAAGTGGTACAAAGGATGCAGTTGGTGTATTATTGTGATTTTTTTTAATTTTATTTATTCATTTATTTATTTTGAATTTTTTTTAACTTTTTTTTGTTTCATTTTTTTTTAATTTCTTTTTTTTTTTTTTTAACAGTAAGGAACTGAAAACTAGTAAGCGCACTCTTTGCGTCGAGTTGGGGACGCACATAACTAAAACCATGCTAATAGTTGTAGAAAAAGGCATAAGAAAGAGAACAAAGTGCGGGGCGAAGGAAACCATGAATCAAAACTGAAGGGTGGATTCCATACCACCATTAATCTTGCACCGGATGGGGAAACTAAAACTGCGATGACCTTTTCGCACCGGGGACAAAAAGAGGAAATGGGGCAAATACTGCTACAGAGTGTGAGGGTTCACAACGAAACCCTCCATCTGCTGTATCATCCAGGTATGACTTCTCGTAATGATGAAAGTAGATCCCACGTCGTACCGTGTAGTGTTCTATCAT